>NW_027362928.1:1467500-4147263 GCF_046119375.1 Phyllobates terribilis | reverse complement strand
GGGGGACCATGCATATTAGGGTATGGATGAGGGGGCCATACAAAACAGGATAAAGATGAGGGGGCCATACATACCTGGACGGGGATGATGGCCGCCGTGCGTACCTGGACGGGGATGATGGCCACGTATAAAAGGAAGGGGGTTGGGCATATATACCAGGATAGGGGATATTGTCAAAATTGGGTATTACCCCTATACCAGTGTCAGCAGAAGACCCCCTCCCCCTTAAAAGTGCATCATGAACAATTTTTTGCTTAATTTTTTTTTTTTTTTTCCTCTAAAACCTAGGTGCGTCTTATGGTCCGGTGCGTCTTATAGTCCGAAAAATATGGTAATTGCTTTTCTAATATACTTTAATTAAAAGTTAATCTAAATTTATCTAACTGGGGTGTGTTTGTATGTGTGTATACATTTTTTTTTTTTTTACCAACTTCCTGTTTGATAACATTTAGTTTGAAAATCCCCAGTGCATCCTGGGATATGAAGACGGACGTGATCAGGGAGCAGAGGCTGCGGTCCCTGCTGCTGCCTCTTTCCCCACCCTGAATGAAGCGTCATCAGTGATGCCTGTTTCAGGGGCTGGGCTAGTCCCTGCTACTCTGCGCATGTGTCGGTTGTCAATTCTAACTCTCAGTGGCTCAGCAGGATCTTGTCACTGTGCAATATTCTTTTTAATGCACAGCGTCAGGGATTCCTCAGACGACACCGGGGTGATCACGCAATATCTCACCCTGCCGTCACTGTGTCATGGATTTCGTCTGGAATCGCGAGCACACGATCCAGATTACTTCGACAGTTCAGCAGTTTTTGGGGATTGCGAATCTCAAGAATGCTACCTCCCGGAAGCTAAAATACGATAAATGAGGGGCCCGGTGAAGAAAGCCATAGCAAATTCGGTCATGTCCCTTGGAGGTGCAATGTACCTGTTGGGTACCCTGATATCGTGGGTTCTGTGAGCACAATACCATTCCAGGGTTTTACAGTGGGATCTGCTACATAATGAAGTTTCTCTTAAGGGGCACTTGGAAGGGAAGATGTCCTTATCACCCCGGTCAGTAAAATCTTTATAGAGGTTAGGCTCATCCTGCCACCAATCTCGAGGGGTTCCCTGGGTACTTGGGGTCACTAGCACAATTACCACAGATGCGAGTCCCAGAGGGTGGGGAGCCCAGGGGACCTGGTCAGATATCGAAAAGGGTCTCTCCTCCAATGCAAAATAACTTTTGTCGGTCCGGGCTCTGCTGTGCCTGTTTGGGGTGAAGTTCGGGTCCTAGGAGGCATCGACTATGCAGCCTGCACAGCCGATCACAGCCCGGGCACCACGTCTCCGGGTAAATCTCCACCTTTTGAGTTACTTCTTGTGCAGCAGCCCCATGCAAGTTGCTCCGCTCTCCTCGGCCAGCTCCTGCTGAAGACTGAGCTCCTCTGTCCAATCTAGGAGCTCAATAGCCCTGATCACGTCAGTGGTAGCCCAGCGCTGCTGGATCAGATTTACAAATGGCAAACTAATCAGCCCTAGGCCTTTCTAATATGTGCAGAGCAGGCGACATAAGTCTGACCGGTGTCCTCATAGACCTTTCCTCGGCCGGGGTCTAATAGGAGCAGTAAGATGGCCGTCATGGGGTCCATTGTTAGATCTCGGCTGCCATAGAAACTCATCGGCACCATGATCGCGCCTCCCTCTCCTGTCTAAAGTGCCTAAATGCTGTGGAAGCCCCCTACTGTGTCATACAGTGGATTAAGCTGCCAGGATCAAGGTTGGCTCCACTGTCGGTGGCTGAGGCAGGAGCAGGACTGTGTTATACAGCCACACTTCTGCCGCAGATCTTGTAAGAGCCCTGACAGGACCTGCCTGATGATAATGTGTCCTATAGAGCGGGTCCTGGTACCGGACTGCCCTGTACATATTCACCACTAGCTGGGAACCAGTTACTTACAAGGTCTAGTTTCGGATGTGTTTCCAGAATCTGTAGTTATCAGCATTTTATCCTTAAGGCCGAGTTATAATATCACTGTAACACTCTCGCCCTGTACCTGTATCCCTGCCCTGTGTGCTGCACAAAATTATATAACAAAGTGTGTGTGTGTGTGTGTACACAGATATCTATCTCCTGAATGGAATTACTGCTAGATCTCCTGTACATAGAAATATGAGGTTCTTAGCGCACATTTTGAGCAAATTGTGCGAGCCCATCTGCCAACGTCAAGGCGACCTCTTCAGATGGGTCCCTACACTAACACTACACTAACTTAGTAACTGGGACTAGTTTTTTGTATTATTATTACCACCATGTTTACTATTTATTATTATTGCCGTAATGCAATTAATTGTAACTGTTATAACACTAATTAAAAAAATTTAATTAAATTTTTTTTATTATACTTGTGATTCTAATAATGGTATTACTAAAATCCCTTTGCCTAAAGCTGTTGATCCAGAAGTAGGCAAAAACCCCAGGACACCTAACGGCAATATGTTTCTTAGGGGAAAAAATTCCTTCTTGACCTATGGAAAAGGCGATCAGTCCTAGGACCCTGGATCAAACCTAATAATGTTATATAATATTACGCTAATTATTGTACTACTGGAGTTATTTTAATTTGTTTTTATAAATCTAACTATTTGAGATGGTTATTATTAACATTGTGCTATCTTATTACAGTATTATTCTTCTTTCCTATCACTACTAATACTGCCCTATACCTACAGTGTTGATCCAGAAGAAGGCAAAAACCCCAGGACACCTTCAGCCAATTTGTGTTACAGGGGAAAAAGTCCTTCTTGACCCCGAGAAAAGACGATCAGTCCTAGAACCCTAGATCAAACCTAATTATGTTACTAGTTATGTAATTACTATTACTGTACTAAATGTACTTCTACAGTTTTTAATATAATTTTTTTTATATATTTTGTCTTATGTCCTGCTTTCTTATTAAAGTACTACTCTAACTTTTCTATAACTATTTAATATTACAGTATTGATTGAACTACGTCTATAATTTTTATTTACTATTTGTTCTTTCTAGAGATATAACTAGTTTATATTATTATTATCCTGCTATCTTATTACTGTATTATTCTTCTTTCCTATTACTACTAATACTACCCTATACCTACAGTGTTGATCCAAAAGAAGGCAAAAACCTCAGGACACCTTCAGTCAATTTGTGTCACAGCGGAAAAATTCCTTCTTGACCCCGAGAAAAGGCGATCAGTCCTAGAACCCTGGATCACACTGTTATTCTACCTACTACTATTACTACTGTTATTTTATTACTTTCTTACTATTATCACTAGTATTATTACTCAAATTACACTAATACTGATATACTACCACTAGATTACTACTATCCTGCGATTATTACTTTGGTGGATTTCTACTTACCAGCCGGTATTGCCGTATGATGATATCGGCAGAGAGGTCCCAGTAGGATGGTCCACATGGTGTTCCTCTTTCCTTTCAAATACCTTTTGATGTAATGGCAGATGTTGTTCTGCTTCTTCCTTTATGTTGTAGGATCGATTCTTCTGTCCTCTTCTGTCCTCTTCTGTCCTCTTCTGTCCTCTTCTGTCCTCTTCTGTCCTCTTCTGTCCTCTTCTGTCCTCTTCTGTCCTCTTCTGTCCTCTTCTGTCCTCTTCTGTCCTCTTCTGTCCTCTTCTGTCCTCTTCTGTCCTCTTCTGTCCTCTTCTGTCCTCTTCTGTCCTCTTCTGTCCTCTTCTGTCCTCTTCTGTCCTCTTCTGTCCTCTTCTGTCCTCTTCTGTCCTCTTCTGTCCTCTTCTGTCCTCTTCTGTCCTCTTCTGTCCTCTTCTGTCCTCTTCTGTCCTCTTCTGTCCTCTTCTGTCCTCTTCTGTCCTCTTCTGTCCTCTTCTGTCCTCTTCTGTCCTCTTCTGTCCTCTTCTGTCCTCTTCTGTCCTCTTCTGTCCTCTTCTGTCCTCTTCTGTCCTCTTCTGTCCTCTTCTGTCCTCTTCTGTCCTCTTCTGTCCTCTTCTGTCCTCTTCTGTCCTCTTCTGTCCTCTTCTGTCCTCTTCTGTCCTCTTCTGTCCTCTTCTGTCCTCTTCTGTCCTCTTCTGTCCTCTTCTGTCCTCTTCTGTCCTCTTCTGTCCTCTTCTGTCCTCTTCTGTCCTCTTCTGTCCTCTTCTGTCCTCTTCTGTCCTCTTCTGTCCTCTTCTGTCCTCTTCTGTCCTCTTCTGTCCTCTTCTGTCCTCTTCTGTCCTCTTCTGTCCTCTTCTGTCCTCTTCTGTCCTCTTCTGTCCTCTTCTGTCCTCTTCTGTCCTCTTCTGTCCTCTTCTGTCCTCTTCTGTCCTCTTCTGTCCTCTTCTGTCCTCTTCTGTCCTCTTCTGTCCTCTTCTGTCCTCTTCTGTCCTCTTCTGTCCTCTTCTGTCCTCTTCTGTCCTCTTCTGTCCTCTTCTGTCCTCTTCTGTCCTCTTCTGTCCTCTTCTGTCCTCTTCTGTCCTCTTCTGTCCTCTTCTGTCCTCTTCTGTCCTCTTCTGTCCTCTTCTGTCCTCTTCTGTCCTCTTCTGTCCTCTTCTGTCCTCTTCTGTCCTCTTCTGTCCTCTTCTGTCCTCTTCTGTCCTCTTCTGTCCTCTTCTGTCCTCTTCTGTCCTCTTCTGTCCTCTTCTGTCCTCTTCTGTCCTCTTCTGTCCTCTTCTGTCCTCTTCTGTCCTCTTCTGTCCTCTTCTGTCCTCTTCTGTCCTCTTCTGTCCTCTTCTGTCCTCTTCTGTCCTCTTCTGTCCTCTTCTGTCCTCTTCTGTCCTCTTCTGTCCTCTTCTGTCCTCTTCTGTCCTCTTCTGTCCTCTTCTGTCCTCTTCTGTCCTCTTCTGTCCTCTTCTGTCCTCTTCTGTCCTCTTCTGTCCTCTTCTGTCCTCTTCTGTCCTCTTCTGTCCTCTTCTGTCCTCTTCTGTCCTCTTCTGTCCTCTTCTGTCCTCTTCTGTCCTCTTCTGTCCTCTTCTGTCCTCTTCTGTCCTCTTCTGTCCTCTTCTGTCCTCTTCTGTCCTCTTCTGTCCTCTTCTGTCCTCTTCTGTCCTCTTCTGTCCTCTTCTGTCCTCTTCTGTCCTCTTCTGTCCTCTTCTGTCCTCTTCTGTCCTCTTCTGTCCTCTTCTGTCCTCTTCTGTCCTCTTCTGTCCTCTTCTGTCCTCTTCTGTCCTCTTCTGTCCTCTTCTGTCCTCTTCTGTCCTCTTCTGTCCTCTTCTGTCCTCTTCTGTCCTCTTCTGTCCTCTTCTGTCCTCTTCTGTCCTCTTCTGTCCTCTTCTGTCCTCTTCTGTCCTCTTCTGTCCTCTTCTGTCCTCTTCTGTCCTCTTCTGTCCTCTTCTGTCCTCTTCTGTCCTCTTCTGTCCTCTTCTGTCCTCTTCTGTCCTCTTCTGTCCTCTTCTGTCCTCTTCTGTCCTCTTCTGTCCTCTTCTGTCCTCTTCTGTCCTCTTCTGTCCTCTTCTGTCCTCTTCTGTCCTCTTCTGTCCTCTTCTGTCCTCTTCTGTCCTCTTCTGTCCTCTTCTGTCCTCTTCTGTCCTCTTCTGTCCTCTTCTGTCCTCTTCTGTCCTCTTCTGTCCTCTTCTGTCCTCTTCTGTCCTCTTCTGTCCTCTTCTGTCCTCTTCTGTCCTCTTCTGTCCTCTTCTGTCCTCTTCTGTCCTCTTCTGTCCTCTTCTGTCCTCTTCTGTCCTCTTCTGTCCTCTTCTGTCCTCTTCTGTCCTCTTCTGTCCTCTTCTGTCCTCTTCTGTCCTCTTCTGTCCTCTTCTGTCCTCTTCTGTCCTCTTCTGTCCTCTTCTGTCCTCTTCTGTCCTCTTCTGTCCTCTTCTGTCCTCTTCTGTCCTCTTCTGTCCTCTTCTGTCCTCTTCTGTCCTCTTCTGTCCTCTTCTGTCCTCTTCTGTCCTCTTCTGTCCTCTTCTGTCCTCTTCTGTCCTCTTCTGTCCTCTTCTGTCCTCTTCTGTCCTCTTCTGTCCTCTTCTGTCCTCTTCTGTCCTCTTCTGTCCTCTTCTGTCCTCTTCTGTCCTCTTCTGTCCTCTTCTGTCCTCTTCTGTCCTCTTCTGTCCTCTTCTGTCCTCTTCTGTCCTCTTCTGTCCTCTTCTGTCCTCTTCTGTCCTCTTCTGTCCTCTTCTGTCCTCTTCTGTCCTCTTCTGTCCTCTTCTGTCCTCTTCTGTCCTCTTCTGTCCTCTTCTGTCCTCTTCTGTCCTCTTCTGTCCTCTTCTGTCCTCTTCTGTCCTCTTCTGTCCTCTTCTGTCCTCTTCTGTCCTCTTCTGTCCTCTTCTGTCCTCTTCTGTCCTCTTCTGTCCTCTTCTGTCCTCTTCTGTCCTCTTCTGTCCTCTTCTGTCCTCTTCTGTCCTCTTCTGTCCTCTTCTGTCCTCTTCTGTCCTCTTCTGTCCTCTTCTGTCCTCTTCTGTCCTCTTCTGTCCTCTTCTGTCCTCTTCTGTCCTCTTCTGTCCTCTTCTGTCCTCTTCTGTCCTCTTCTGTCCTCTTCTGTCCTCTTCTGTCCTCTTCTCAGGAAACGCAACCCTCAACTGACAGAGCGCCATTACTGACCTCATCCCGCTAAGTAAAAGTGTTTTTCCTGTTTTACACAGAATGCAGACTACCGTGCAGCAACCTATACTCCCGAGGGGCCGCAGGAAACTGGAGTGAATAATGTCCTCCTCTTCCTTTGGATTACGCTTATGCCGTTTTCTCACTGGTGCTATTGGCTTCCATTGGAGATTTAAGCTTTTTGGTATTTTTGATGCTGTATAGTTAGTCACAAAGTTACCTGAGACATAATAAATAGCATTAAAGCTGCAGTAATTTTTTTATGTACACTGCTCAAAAAATAAAGGGAACATTTAAACAACAGAATATAACTCCAGGTAAAACAAACTTCTGTGAAATCAAACTGTCCACTTAGGAAACAACACTGATTGACAATCAATTTCACATGCTGTTGTGAAAATGGAATAGACAATAGATGGAAATTATTGGCAATTATCAAGACACACTCAATAAAGGAGTAGTTCTGCAGGTGGGGACCACAGACCACATCTCAGTACCAATGCTTTCTGGCTGATGTTTTGGTCACTTTTGAATGTTGGTTGTGCTTTCACACTCGTGGTAGCATGAGACGGACTCTACAATCCACAGAAGATGCTCAGGTAGTGCAGCTCATCCAGGATGGCTCATCAGTGAGAGCTGTGGCAAGGAGGTTTGCTGTGTCTGTCAGCGTAGTGTCCAGAGGCTGGAGACGCTACCAGGAGACAGGCCAGTACACCAGGAGACATGGAGGAGGGCAACAACCCAGCAGCAGGACCGCTACCTCCGCCTTTGTGCAAGGAGCAACAGGAGGAGCACTGCCAGAGCCCTGCAAAATGACCTCCAGCAGGCCACAAATGATCCTCCTTAAGACTGTCAGAAGGAGCTCACTGATAGATTCTCAGTTAGCTAATTTTGCAGCCAGGAATAGACAGTGCAGCACAGATGCTACAGAAGGCAACATTTTTAATGAAACTCAATTACAGAAATCAATTTTAGCCCCAAATACTTGCATTAAAGTAAAAAAAAACAAATGACCCAAAATCTGGACAACCGCTTTAACTCCTTACCAACATCTGCCGTACGTGTCTGGTATAAGTCAGTAGCGGGTGTATGGAGCAGAGTCAGCTCGCCCCGTACATGGCAGATAATGGCTGTGACAAACAACCAGGACCTGCCTCTAAGAGCTGCGAGTGGAGCGAAGATCTGCCCACCACTGTTAACCTGTTCAGTGCTGCTGTCAATCTCTAACAGCAGCATTAACAGCGCGCCGGCATTGGGATGCATCGTTCCATGCGCCCACCGGCGCTCCTGTGACGCGATCACAGGGCGCAGATGGACTGCTATGACATCCGGGGGTCTGCTGAAGCCTCCGTGCCTGTCATCATAAAGCTTCATTTGGGCTGTAAAGAAGACCGTGATTTTGCTATATGGAGCATTACTGTGGTATCGCTGTATATAGCACAAGCAATCAGATAATGTATACAAATGCAGTGAAAATTAAAAAAAAAAAAAAAAAAGTGTAAAATATTAAAACCCCACACGTTCAGCTCACCTCCCACTAAAAATAAAGATAATAAAAATATACACATTTGTGGTATGGTCTCTTTCAGAGAAATACAATATATCCAAATATAAAAAACAAACGATCAGTGAACACAGAAAAAAATTCAAAAAGCCCAAATTACATTTTTTTAGTTCGCCACAATACTACAGAAAATCCTGTAAGAAGCGATGACCATGTCATATGTGTCCCAAAATGTTATCAATAAAGTCCTCTTGCCCTTCAAAAAATAATCCCCCACACAGCTCCATCAACCCGAAAAACGAAAATGTTACGGGTCTCAGAAAAAATGGTGACACCATAAAAAAAAGTTTTTTTTCTTTTGCCAAAACTCTTGGAGAAGTTTGTTCTTGCTGTAATCACACTGAGGAGTAGGATCCTATTACCAGGTCATTTTCACCACACTATGTACGCCGTTAAAACCCTTCCCAGAAAAACAGTGTCAGGCTTTTTTTTCCTCGCACTTTTACTGCACTTGGACTTTTTTCCCGTTTTCTAGTACTATGTGGTAAATGAATGGTGGGATTTATAAGTACCGCTCATCCTGCAAAATAACAAGACCTCACACTATGTGGACAGACATTAAAAAGTTATAGCCCTTGGAAAAAGCGAAGGAAAAAACAGAAAAAAAACATCAATTGGTTCTGTTGGGAAGGGGTAAAGCTGAAGAAACGCATGTAACAGCAGAATATGGAGGAAGGTGAGATATCACCGGCTGGTGGATACTACCTGCTCCATCGCTGGCAGAGTAACCCATCCCCATGGTGGCCGCTGAGATCTTCTCTTGTAGAAACGTATCCAAAATCTATAAAACATGGGGAACAGTCAGCAGAGGGTTTGGTGATTGGCTCATATTGGCGATATACCCAGGGGCATTACTGGGCACAGGGAAGATTGGGAATGAATAGGATTGGCTGTTAGATATGTGATCTCTTCCATTAAAGGGGATGTCTAGTTGGAACAAGTTCTCACTGATCTCTGGTAGGTGATGACTCTTAGATCGGTGGGTTTGGCCGCTATGACCCAATCAGCAGAACAGCACTTATAGATAGAAGTGAGCGAAGTGCAAATGTTCAACCGCCGGTCCGTTCATTCTCTATGGGGGGCGCTGTACTCAGCTTTCTCCTGCATAGAGAATGAATGGAGCGGTGGTCCGGGGAGGTACTAGCAGGGATTAGTTGGGTTCCCAGCAGATCTAGAAGTTGTCACTTATCATGTGTTGGGGAATAATGACTTCTCCTCTGATAAATGTGCTGATTCCTGTCGGTTGTGGTCGCTGAGTGCGTGTGATGGGATGTGGCTCCGTCCGTTATATTATATCACGTCTTATACCTATAATCTCGCTGATCGCAGGTGTCTGTCTTCACACTCAGATGAGATGGAACAAACTGACCATATAGGACTTTTTTTTTTTCTTCAAATTCAAACCGAGCAATCCTATTGGCTGAGTATGAATGCAGTTACCATGGTGACAGAAGTAGCTGCACATTTAAAGGGACAAGATACTAATATTGTACTAAAGTGTATTTTATTATATACTTCACATAACTGACTGGGTACACCTTGGTGCTGGTGGGATGGCTTTTTTTTTTTTAATCAAACAACATGTTTACTAAGTACCCTATATTATATATATTTCCTATTGCTTTTTACTTACTTATAGCAGGGTATATGTTCATATTGTTTCTATCCTAAGTTTGTTGATTTTCTAATAGATGGTGGCAAACTTCTTCCTGGCCTTTGAAGCACAGCTTTCAATTATTCCTATCGGAAACAAGGTAAAAAGCTTCGAGCTGAGCACGATCAGACTCCTTCAGTCCCGCAGCAGGTAAATCTGTGAACATCGCCGGCACTCCTGCTGTTCCTAGTACCGATCCCTCTGAGCGGCTGTGCAGTAATGAAGGCTGGATTCACCCCAAACTTGCTCGTCTTTTTTTTCGATTTCCAGTTCTGGTAATTAGTGATACACATGTGTATATCCAGTGGTCAACTCAAAACCTATGTATGGAAAATCAATTGTTTGCTGTATGCATCTCATTTGTAGGATGCACACTATTCATTTCAATATGGAGCGGAGTAGGAGGAGACTTTCATTACTGTCGCCCTTTACTTCCTCCCTGCTGATAGGAAATGCCATGCTGTTTGCTTGTGTCCTGTGATTACAGCAGCCTGCAACAGTTTTCAGCGTGCACTCCCCGGCTCAGGCATCAAGCAGTAAATGATAACATTAAAACGCTGCTACCCCTTTGTTAGTCACTTTTTTATCTTCTTCCCCCTTCTACGAATGCTATAGTCCGTTATTCTAGAACTGCTCTGAAAATGGTTCTCTCTGGAGTGTTGGGATTTGGGTTTAGGGTGGGTTATGGGAATTGAAGTTCAGATACTTTGTTCATATTTTTACTATGGAATTACTATGTCATGTATGTTATTTGAAAGATGGAATATTTGTAGTTGGAGTTTTTCAATAAAAATGATTTGATTAAAAATAAATATGAAATTAAAATTCCTCTGTTCTTGAGAAAGCATAGGATTTTACTAAGAGGTAAATTGCACGTTCCTTGTTTTCCGGGCACTTTACATTTTTGCTAGTTTTGTGCGATTACACAATCCCTTTTATAGGCCAGTGCCAGCTGTACATCTCTCCCTAAACTCTTGTTCACACTATATTTTAAGCCAGTTTTATTATATGGTTTCTAGATGTTGTCCAGCTTTGATAAATAATTAGTATTTATACTTTGCTTTTAGATAGACTTGAAGAATGCAGATCCGGAAAGGGTGGAGAAACAAATTGAGAAGATGTTTGACGTTCCCGCTAGTGACTGTATCCGGGTACGATGCGCTCCAGATCAAAATCATTCCTGTAGGCAAATTTAACTCCGCTGTCTGTACCTTGTCTTTTTATTTTTTTCTACAAAATGTGGCTGGAAAAGGGGCAATGTAGCGAGGAATTTACATCAATTTTTGTGTTAAAAAAAAGCAAAAAACTTTTGTGACGCATCATTTTTGCGCAAAAATGTGCAGCTTCCTATTTTACAGCACTCTTGCCACTTTTAGAAATTGGGCTTGGTAAGCTACACAGGTCTAAGAACGACCCATTGGGGTTTTAGGTGTTAAAAAAATGATCATATGAAAGATTTTGTGATCTGCGGTTACGTGATTGTAATAACAACATTAAAGCCCCATTCAGATGTACAGGTTTTATCTATGAGAAACTGAGCAGAACGATATATAGGTTTGTGGGAGAAGATTCAGTATAAATTGTAATTTATTCATTAGATTTGAGAGTCCTCAGTGGTTGATACCTTTAATGGCTAACTGAAAAGATGGTAACAAATTGCAAGCTTTCCAGACGACTCCGGCTTCTTCATCAGGCAGACCTGAGACCTGAGTAGTCTGGAAAGCTTGCAATTTGTTTCCTTTTAATGGCTAACGGAAAAGATGGTATCAACAACTGAGGACTCTCAAATCTAAATACTCTTCTATCTACTGGCTAATACGGTACAAAGATAGATGTTTTTCCTGTATCAATTTATTCAGTGGAATCCTGCTGTTTGTACAGATGAGTCCAGTGGGCGGTCCTACTAGTGATTGACAGCTATCTTTGCCTGCATGGTCATACAGGGAACTGTCAATCACTTAGTAGGACCGCCCACTGGACTAGTGTACATACGGCAGGACTTTTCACTGCATAAAATGCCAGTTTTGCTGACTCTCTTCCCACAGATATGTCTATCAGTCTGATCAACTTCTCTGCTCTACAACACCCCCTACAGATCTTATACCATTTCAACATGACAGGTTCCTTTAATCACCTGCAGATGACATAAGTAGCCATGTTCTGTGTGGCTTACGGAGGGGCTTGATTGCTTGTCAGCTTCAAACAGGTTTCATTTCTTCTGATTCGTTGTAGCCGAGTTCTAAACTGTATTAAGAAATTTATTTCTCTGTTTATTTCTATTAGATGTCGGGGAAGCTTGGAACAAATGTGGAAAGTGTTCTTCAAGAAGTTGTCAGGAGGCTTCCACCGTGAGTACGGACTAATGCGGCTCTATCCATCTTCTCTTTATTAAAGGGAACCTGTCACCTTGGAAAATGCTATGTACCTGCAGGTATAGGGTTAATCTGCAGATAAATATTGTTATAATGCTGCCCGGCCGCCTTATTGATAGTGTAGGTACCGGGAGAAAATTAACTTCTTTCCTCCCTGCAGCCGCCGGCCTTCACTCATCGTTGTGCACAGAGCGGCTACAGTCTTGGATCACAGCACCGCTCGCTATATCAGGGGCGATGGCTGTAAACCCGGCCCGGATTTTGATTGACAGCTTGCTCTGCACAGATGCGCTGCGGAACCACTTAGAATCTGAGTGAAGGAGTAGTATGTTCACAGATAGAGAATATGGCTCATCCACGTGCAGATCCGCTCCACGTCCGATTACATATTTGTGGGAGAAACCCTAGTGGCAGCCTCATATTTCTGACATGGATCCTCTAGCACTATTTGTGAAACTGCGGCTCCCAGCATAACTTGATGAGAGACCGTCAGCCTGCTGGGACCTGTAGTTTCACTACAGCAGGAGTGTCACAAGCTGCGGACCTCTGCTCACTCCAGCACTGGTCGGCATTTTCAGCACGTGAACGTACGCTATGCTTTCTGGAGACACAAGGGTGTAGATAATTTTATCAAACCCTTGACTGTAAGTTTGCTGAACCCTAAGTGGATTATATTGTTCCCACTGTTTCAGTTTTGGACCATTTAAGGGGAATTTAAAGGGTTCTGGCCACTGATTTTCCTTAAAGGGGATCAGTATCCCTGTATGTCTTTGTATATACTTGATAAAGACCTATAACAGGTCGAAACGTTATGTGATGGCGAAATAAACTTTGTCTTTGGAATTCATCACTCTGGACTGAACGTGGTTTACTTACCTTTATCCCCCTTAACAGGATGTCTTATTCTTGTGTTTTAGTCCCAAGATTGAAAAGGGCAGCCCTCTTAAAGCCCTGCTGTTTGACTCAGCGTTTGATCACTACAGAGGCGTCGTAGCAGCATCGCCCTGTGTGGAGGTGACGTGTGTAAAGGCAATAAAATCGTGTCTGCCCACTCTGGCAAGTGCTATGAAGTCAATGAGGTTGTCTTGGCATACTGACCCCAGAGGAAGCGCCAGCCGAAAAACTAAGTTTTTTTTTAATAATTTTATTAGCCTTTCCCTCTGTCTTCACCAATCAGCCCTCTGTATTGATGATCAGATCAAAGATGTAGACAGGGATTGTCTCACGCTGCATCTCCTTCCTGATTGTATCAGTGAGAAGACAGAAGCTGCCCCATCCCATTCTCCAAGAAATGCAGAACCCAATGCATCTGCTGTCCGTGACCCGCTTATTGTCAGAGGACATCATTAGGGACTGCATTTTCTCATTGCTTAAGAAATTGTTGGGGGATCCTGCTAATTGCCGGTTGCATGGATTTATATAGTGTGACCAAGTTGTCAAGCACTTTTCCAAGTGATGCTAAAATCGCCTGGAAAGCGCTTGACAACCCGCATGCGAAATCACATGTGCAAAACGCGTGACAAACGCTTGTCCCTGGCTGAAAAAAACGCATGTAAAATCCGCATGCCAGGGAGATACAGAAACGTTCAGGAAAAAAACCGGAGCATTTCTGCATCGTGGGCACATAGCCTTAGAGTGCCGCTGTGCAGGCAAAGACTAATCAGTGGGGCTTGAAGGGGTACGGCTCCCCATCAGTTATAAAGCCATGTCATGTCATCAATCATATGAGTGTTATGTGGCAATGGCATTGTCTTGACAGCCAAGGATCCTACTGAAGGCCTCCATGTCTTCCATGATTGTACAACTATGAAGCCCGTCCCATAACTGGGATTAATATGAGATTGGTCATTTTACTCTACACTGTAGCGGTAAAGCCATTGGATGTTTTCGGTGACCTGAGCCTGCAAAGTTAAATTCTCCCGTTACATCATTTTTGGCTTCACCACATCTGTTCGTGTTAAAACTAAAAAAAATATCTTCTAGAAATCCTATCGAGTGGATGATGGAATGAAAAAGAAAAAAAAAGATGAAGCGGCAGAATCTCTGGAGTTTATTTTGTTCACTTTGCCTCACCAAGAAAAGTAATAAAAAGATCAGAAAATATTTATAAAAACTACAGCTCTAACTGCAAAAAAAGCCCAGATACAACGAATCTACTGGAAAAAAAGCCCAGATACAACGAATCTACTGGAAAAAAAGCCCAGATACAACGAATCTACTGGGAAAAAAGCCCAGATACAACGAATCTACTGGAAAAAAGCCCAGATACAACGAATCTACTGGAAAAAAGCCCAGATACAACGAATCTACTGGGAAAAAAGCCCAGATACAACGAATCTACTGGGAAAAAAAGCCCAGATACAACGAATCTACTGGGAAAAAAAGCCCAGATACAACGAATCTACTGGAAAAAAAGCCCAGATACAACGAATCTACTGGAAAAAAAGCCCAGATACAACGAATCTACTGGGAAAAAAGCCCAGATACAACGAATCTACTGGAAAAAAAGCCCAGATACAACGAATCTACTGGGAAAAAAGCCCAGATACAACGAATCTACTGGAAAAAAAAGCCCAGATACAACGAATCTACTGGAAAAAAAGCCCAGATACAACGAATCTACTGGGAAAAAAGCCCAGATACAACGAATCTACTGGAAAAAAAGCCCAGATACAACGAATCTACTGGGAAAAAAGCCCAGATACAACGAATCTACTGGAAAAAAGCCCAGATACAACGAATCTACTGGAAAAAAAGCCCAGATACAACGAATCTACTGGAAAAAAGCCCAGATACAACGAATCTACTGGGAAAAAAGCCCAGATACAACGAATCTACTGGAAAAAAAGCCCAGATACAACGAATCTACTGAAAAAAAGCCCAGATACAACGAATCTACTGGAAAAAAGCCCAGATACAACGAATCTACTGGAAAAAAAGCCCAGATACAACGAATCTACTGGGAAAAAAGCCCAGATACAACGAATCTACTGGGAAAAAAGCCCAGATACAACGAATCTACTGGGAAAAAAGCCCAGATACAACGAATCTACTGGGAAAAAAGCCCAGATACAACGAATCTACTGGAAAAAAAGCCCAGATACAACGAATCTACTGGGAAAAAAGCCCAGATACAACGAATCTACTGGGAAAAAAGCCCAGATACAACGAATCTACTGGGAAAAAAGCCCAGATACAACGAATCTACTGGAAAAAAAGCCCAGATACAACGAATCTACTGGAAAAAAAGCCCAGATACAACGAATCTACTGGAAAAAAAGCCCAGATACAACGAATCTACTGGGAAAAAAGCCCAGATACAACGAATCTACGGGAAAAAAGCCCAGATACAACAAATCTACTGGAAAAAAAGCCCAGATACAACGAATCTACTGGGAAAAAAAGTTTTATAGCTTTTAGAAGGCAAGGATAAAAAACAAATTGTAAAAGTGAAGATTATTCCAGATGCACTTTGTCACCCAAGGATCTGCATAAACTGCAGCCGGCCCATCTCAGCACCACTTCTTTTGTTTGTGCTTTTTCCTTATTGCTTTCTGTGTCTTTTTAAAATGGTTTTTCCATCATTTTTTTAAAGTAATTTTTTCCGATATCCAAAGCATTTAAAATTGTGTACGACCCTGTGCAGGATATAATAGAGCGACATTTTATCACACTAGGAATATTCTTATAGTGCCACTAGATGGCGCTCTAATCCTGCATGCAGTACTGATGCTACTGTCGGTGCTGCTATCTATGAATATACATGTGTGTTTGGTGCCCAGGAGAGTGCAGAGCTGAAAGGGGAATCTGTTATTAAAGCAAATAAAATGCCAATATTGTGTTATGGAAAGTTCTGCAAATTAAAATACAATTTTGTGTTTTTATTGCCATTCAATACAAATCTGTTGTGGCCGCATGATGGTTCTCAGCTGGTTACAGTGCGATTAGCAGAGCTCTCTGATGTGGTATTTAGGCTCTGGGAAGTTATAACATATATGTTGATAGATCCAAAATAGTTTTACATCCAAAATTCAGTGCTGACTAATGTCACAGCATTTCTGACTTAAATGAATGTAACTAGATGAAATACTATTTTTGCTGCATGCAGCCACCACCAGGGGGAGCTGTTGACATGTGATTATGTACAGCTAGTATTGTACCCAACCGCAGCAGTGGAAGTCTGTCTCCAGTGAGCGCCCTCTAGTGCCAGCTGTATATAGCTGTAGTGAACTCATGCAGTGCTGGGTCTCAGAGCCGTTGCTACCTTCTTTTATGGCTGATTTGTACCCGATATTCAATGTAGAATTTGATGAATCTGCACTAATTGTGAATATATATTACTCTCATTGTTTCTAAGATATGCTGGACAAGTAGGTTATCTAATCGCTGGGATGAAGGACGCACAGGAAGCACAAATAGGAGACACTCTGCATTTACTGAAGCAGCCAGTGGCTCTGCCCGGCTTTAAGCCTGCGAAACCCATGGTGTTTGCAGGTGAGTTGAACCCTAATACAAATTAAATGGTCCCTGTACTTGATCTCATTCGATAGATAATGTGCAAAATCCCTTTATAAAGTTCAATTAAGTTGGAGTTACTTTTCAGGGGTTAGATAACCTAAAAGTGTCGGCCGGTAGGGTCTCCCTTCTGTCTAAGTGTAATTTGTCTCTAGCAGCAGAAACCCCCCTATATGGATTACCGGAAGAGGGGCTTGGCCTTCGTCTCTCTGCTCCTGCCTGTCAAACTGTATATGCAGGCTTAACAGAGATTCAGTCTTTCAGTTAATTGCAGGCATCTCATTAAGCAATGGCGGAAGCAATACGTGCTGAGTAATGAGAGAAGGGATGTCCCAGGACCTATAGTGCTGACAGAATGCTGATAAAGAGCAATCGTCCACTTCAAAAGAGTGGATGGCAAGTTACAGAGCATGTGTATTGGTACTGTTCCAGGACATACTGTTTTATCTACAGTCCATTTAGAATCAACACTCTGTTCTACATAATATTGTACATGGAACAGAGTATTATGCCAATGTAACTGCAACACGCATCGAAGTCAAAATCTCGGCAGAATTACACCTATAGCCCCCTCAGACTATGCAAAACACCAATTGAGCTTTAACAACTTCAGCTCAAGTGCTCAAAAACTGTGTAACGGGGTCAGAAAGCTATTGTACAGTATACAGTATATATTTTATTAGCGTAATATTAAAACCTGTATTACAAGAGCACTTAGTTCAAGATTCAGCCTCCAGATGGCGTGACATCAGAGATTAGACACATCTGCAAGAGCGTCCTCAGCAATGAATATATAGTCAATCACAGGGACTAGACGTGTAATGGATTAGTACAACAGTATAACGAGTGTTGTGTAGAGATGAGCGAACCCGAACTGTAAAGTTTGGGGTTCATATCGGACACCTAGTGTCCAATGCTGAACTCCGAACACTGACAAGTCCGTTTTAAGAAAGAGAGACCTCCTAGCCCTTACTACAACCATTTTACAGGATCAAAGTTTGTGTCTCCATTGACTTCTATGGGGTTTGGGTTCAAGTTCTGGTACCCGAACCAAACTTTGGACTAAAGTTTGGTCGAAACCGAACATCCACGGGGTTCGCTCATCCGTAGTGTAGTGTAAATTCTACATATTTTGCGCCTGAGTACCAGTAATGAGGAGATCCTTACCCATTATGTGCCTGCCACTCTCCTAAACACGCGTTTCACTTTTTTAGCTTCTTCAGAGGGACACAGAGTATACCAAACACTGCCCCTCGGGCACCAGATGTAACCCACTGTATCAATTCCTTTAAGGCTAAAGTTACAGCTATAGAATAGATTGACCTTGACAATTCAAGTGCTTTCTTGTGGGAAGTATGTGCACCCCCCGATCATTTCAGTGGAGAGCGACCATTCCCAGCCACCTCTATTGAGAATCCATGACAGGCACAGGCGCTGTACCCTCGCCTGTCACACTTTAGTAATCCTACTAATTCTTTGTAACAGCCAGGAACGCCTCCATGATTGGATTAGGAGCGGTGATCACAGAGTAGATAAATGCCAGAGAACCTTTATTCTGCAGCCGCATTTTTCATCCCATTAGACTCGGCCTATTTTACAGAAGCCGAGATAATTGAGGAGAGATGTAAGGAAGGAACCTCCCGATCCTCCAGGACTAGTCAGCTCAGAGCCGTGACGTGTGGACAAGGTTTTTCTACATTGTGGGGAATTTAGGGAGCGCTGCAGCAAGGGGGTTGGTAATGACACGCCACCGTGACACATAATGCATGGACTGTCTCCTCTCATTTGTTCTTTGAAGCTTGTTTTCCTCGTGAGTAGTGTTGAGCATTCCGATACTGAAATATCGGGTATCGGCCGATATTCACTGTATCGGAATTCCGATACTTAATTCCGATACTTTTATAATATCGAATACCGGAATCGGAAGTTCCCATAATGCCTGCGCTCTGCAGTGTCTGTGAAGGATGACAAGCTGGGTGGCAGCGCTCAGCTGAGATCCAGCCTCTCATCAGAATGCCATCCCAGCGTGGGAGAATTCTCCTGATTGTTTAAAAGCCGGCGCGCGGTAAAAAGCCGCCGGCTTTTAAACAATCACGCAGCCCCATACTGCTTCCCCGCAGCCTCCCACCCCGATCCTCCGCTCCCCTCGCCACCTCCCATCCCGATCGTAAATTAGGACCGGGCGGGGAGCACAGCACCAAGGAGCGAAGGACCCGGGCGGGGAAGCCGGCAGTGAAAAGACTTCACCGCCGGCTTTCCCGTTCTGTGCTGCGCTTTCCCGCCGGTTATTTCAAATGAACAGCTGAGGTATCAGGTGATGCTGATCAGCTGTTCATTTGAAGTAGCCGCGGTGCCCTCAGAGGGTTCATGTGAGTTCATGCTTGACTGCATGAACTCACATCAACTTTCCCACGGCCGCACAGGTCAGCCACTCCTCCCAGACCCGTCATGATTAGTGTGTGCGGGGTGTGTGTGTGTGCGGGGTGTGTGTGCGCGGGGTGTGTGTGTGTGCGGGGTGTGTGTGTGTGCGGGGTGTGTGTGTGTGTGTGTGTGGGGTGTGTGTGCGGGGTGTGTGTGTGTGCGGGGTGTGTGTGCGGGTGTGTGTGCGGGGTGTGTGTGTGTGCGGGGTGTGTGTGTGTGTGTGTGGGGTGTGTGTGCGGGGTGTGTGTGTGTGCGGGGTGTGTGTGCGGGTGTGTGTGCGGGGTGTGTGTGTGTGCGGGGTGTGTGTGCGGGTGTGTGTGCGGGGTGTGTGTGTGCGGGGTGTGTGTGTGTGTGTGTGTGTGCGGGGTGTGTGTGCGGGGTGTGTGTGTGCGGGTGTGTGTGCGGGGTGTGTGTGTGCGGGTGTGTGTGCGGGGTGTGTGTGTGCGGGTGTGTGTGTGTGTGTGTGTGGGGTGTGTGTGCGGGGTGTGTGTGTGCGGGGGTGTGTGTGCGGGGTGTGTGTGCGGGGTGTGTGTGCGGGCAGACATAGGCCGATGTGACACTACTACTCCCATCGGCCTATGTCTGTCCCCCGTCCACTCCTGCCAGCAGGATCAGCTCGATGGGAGCAGTAGTTCCCATCAGCCTGATCCTGCTATTTAAATTGCCCTACTGTGTCCCCAATAAATGTTAAATACATGTCATTGGTGGCCAGTGGTTACCTAAAAGAAATTAGTTCATACATTACCTGTCCCCGCCGATCGTCACCTAAAATAAAGTAAAAAATAAAAAACTACACCTATACTCACCTAGACACCTAATTCCCCGAAGCCATCGATCTCCTGTAATAAAATAATAAACCACAACCTTATCCTTACCCCTCCGTAGTAGTCCACGAGTGTCCCACGAAGATCTCCAGTTCAGAGCAGCCACATAGAATGTGACCGCTCTGAACCGCTGCCGCCGCTAGAATGACGGGGCCGTAAGGGTTCACCGGAGTTCAGGCAGCGCTGCTCCGGTTAGCTCCTTTACGGCACTGCTGTATCGTGAGAAATTCCCACGGTACAGCACTGCCGTAAAGGAGGTCTCCGGAGCTGCGCTGCCTGAATGCACTCCGGTGACCTCAGTCAGTGGCTCCCGCTGCCGGGAGCGGACGTGTTCCCGGCAGCGTGAGCTTACAGCAGCCATGCACAGCTGTCACCATCTCCAGATGTGACAGCTGTGCATGGGAGATCAGCGCAGGAACGTGGACAGGTAACTATTTTTTTTTTAGTAAACTAAGAATTAAATAAAATGGTGTTTTATTTCAAATAAATTATTTTTTTCTGGGTGTAGTGTGTTTTTTCTTTTTAACACTTTGTAGGTTAGTAATGGGGGTGTCATATAGACGGCCATCATTACTAACCTGGGCTTCATGGCAGCTGGCGCTGACATGAACCCCACCACTATTACCCCCTGCCACCGCACCAGGGCAGCGTGGAAGAGCGAGGCTAAGTGCCAGAATTGGCGCATCCTATGGATGCGCCATTTCTGGGGCGGCTGACGGCTGGTGTTTCTAGCCTGGGAGGGGGCCAATATTCATGGCACCCTTCCTGAGCTATTAATATCAGCCCCCAGCTGTCTGCCTAGCCTTTGCTAGCTATTAAAATAGAGGGGACCCCACGTCATTTTTTTTGGGGGGGTCCCCCATTTTAATAGCTAGTAAAGGCTAGGTATTCAGCTGGGGGCTGATATTAGTAGCCTGGGAAGCTCCGTGGGTTTTACCCCCTTCCCAGGCTTCAAACATCTGCCCCAGCCGTCTGCTTAACCTCCGCTAGAGACTAAAATTATGGGGGATCCCACGCCATTTTTTTTTTAAATAAATCCTTTATTTTAACACTAAATGACATTTGAGGACTTAATAAAGATGCAGTCCCTAAATTATTATTTATTTTTTAATAAATTTTTCCCAAAACTTTTGACGTGGGCTTCGCCATATTTTTGTATGCCAGCCAGGTACAGCATCCAGCTTCTATGAACGCGCCATTTTCCGGGGCGGCCGCGGACTGCAATTTTCAGCGGGGGGGGGGGAGGGCAAAAAGCTTGGGCCTCCCTGCGCTGCAGATTCCATCCCCCAGCTGCCTAGTTGTACCTGGCTGGACACAAAAATAGGGAGAAGCTCCACGTTTTTTTTTTTTTAATTATTTCATGAAATTCATGGAATAATTAAGAAAAAAAGGGCTTCCCTATATTGTTGTGTCCGGCTAGGTACAAATAGGCAGCTGGTGGTTGGGGGCAGCCCGTTCCTGCCTGCTGTACCTGGCTGGACACAAATATAGTGTGAAGCCCCACGTCAATTTTTTTTTAATTATTTCAGGAAATTCATGAAATAATTAAAAAAAAATTATGTGGGGCTTCGCCCTATAATTGTGTCCAGCCAGGTACAGCAGGCAGGAACGGGCTGCCCCCAACCACCAGCTGCCTATTTGTACCTAGCCGGACACAACAATATAGGGAAGCCCTTTTTTTCTTAATTATTCCATGAATTTCATGAAATAATTAAAAAAAAAATGTGTGGCGCTTCGCCCTATTTTTGTGTCCAGCCAGGTACAACTAGGCAGCTGGGGGCTGGAATCTGCAGCGCAGGGAGACCCAAGCTTTCTGGGTCCCACCCGCTGCAAATTGCAGTCCGCAGCCGCCCCGGAAAATGGCGCGTTCATAGAAGCGCCATCTTCTGGCGCTGTACCCAACTCATCCAGGGCCCTGGTGCGGTGGCTCACTGGGTAATAAAGGGGTTAAGGCCAGCTTGGCATTATCAGCTGGCCCTAAGCCCGAAATTCATGGGGTCACGCCAATATTAGACATGACCGCCATGAATTTCTAGTAAAGTATTTAAAAAAAACACAAACACCCAGAAAAAAGTCCTTTAATTGAAATAAACACACAATTCTTTATTGTTCTAAATTAAACCATACTTACCATCACGCCCATTCCAGCTGAAGCCAACGATCTCCTGCAATAAAAGAAAAATAATAAAGCAACCTCATCCTTACCTTTCCATGGCTCCCACGACAGCTTCAGCTCTGCTACATCGAGATGACAGGCTGGACCGCAGCAGAACGCTGCCATCCAGTCTGTCATCCCGCAGACACTGAGAAGCGCAGGCATGCTTTCGCTCCTCAGTGTCTTTCTGTGACGTCATCCAGATGAGCCGAGGTCATGTCCAATGAACTCAGCTCACCTCATGCACGTCACTGACAGCGTGGGAAAATTCTCCTGCACTCAGCGCTTCAGCGTGAGAATTCTCCCACGCTGTCAGTGACGTGCATGAGGTGCGCCGAGTTCATGGGACATGACCTCACCTCATGCACGTCACTGACAGCGTGGGAAAATTCTCACGCTGAAGCGCTGAGTGCAGGAGAATTCTCCCACGCTGTCAGTGACGTACATGAGGTGAGCCGAGTTCATTGTCGGCTCATCTGGATGCCGTCACAGCCAGACACTGAGGAGTGGAAGTATGCCTGCGCTTCTCAGTGTCTGCGGGATGACAGGCTGGATGGCAGCGTTCTGCTGCGGTCCAGCCTGTCATCTCGATGTAGCAGAGCTGGAGCCGTCGTGGGAGCCATGGAAAGGTAAGGATGAGGTTGCTTTATTATTTTTCTTTTATTGCAGGAGATCGTTGGCTTCAGCTGGAATGGGCGTGATGGTAAGTATGGTTTAATTTAGAACAATAAAGAATTGTGTGTTTATTTCAATTAAAGGACTTTTTTCTGGGTGTTTGTGTTTTTTTTAAATACTTTACTAGAAATTCATGGTGGTCATGTCTAATATTGGCGTGACCCCATGAATTTCGGGCTTAGGGCCAGCTGATAATGCCAAGCTGGCCTTAACCCCTTTATTACCCAGTGAGCCACCGCATCAGGGCCCTGGATGAGTTGGGTACAGCGCCAGAAGATGGCGCTTCTATGAACGCGCCATTTTCCGGGGCGGCTGCGGACTGCAATTTGCAGCGGGTGGGGCCCAGAAAGCTTGGGCCTCCCTGCGCTGCAGATTCCAGCCCCCAGCTGCCTAGTTGTACCTGGCTGGACACAAAAATAGGGCGAAGCGCCACGTTTTTTTTTTTTTAAATTCATGAAATTCATGGAATAATTCAGAAAAAAAGGGCTTCCCTATATTGTTGTGTCCGGCCAGGTACAAATAGGCTGCTGGTGGTTGGGGGCAGCCCGTTCCTGCCTGCTGTACCTGACTGGACACAAATATAGGGCGAAGCCCCACATCAATTTTTTTAAATTATTTCATGAATTTCCTGAAATGATTTAAAAAAAATTGACGTGGGGCTTCGCACTATATTTGTGTCCAGCCAGGTACAGCAGGCAGGAACGGGCTGCCCCCAACCACCAGCTGCCTATTTGTACCTGGTTGGACACAACAATATAGGGAAGCCCTTTTTTTCTTAATTATTTCATGAATTTCATGAAATAATTAAAAAAAAAAAATACGTGAAGCTTCTCCCTATTTTTGTGTCCAGCCAGGTACAACTAGGCAGCTGGGGGATGGAATCTGCAGCGCAGGGAGGCCCAAGCTTTCTGCCCCCCCCCCTCCCCCCGCTGAAAATTGCAGTGCGCAGCCACCCCGGAAAATGGCGCGTTCATAGAAGCTGGATGCTGTACCTGGCTGGCATACAAAAATATGGCGAAGCCCACGTCAAAAGTTTTGGGAAAAATTAATTAAAAAATAAATAATAATTTAGGGACTGCATCTTTATTAACTCCTCAAATGTCATTTAGTGTTAAAATAAAGGACTTATTTTAAAAAAAATTGACGTGGGGCTTCGCCCTATATTTGTGTCCAGCCAGGTACAGCAGGCAGGAACAGGCTGCCCCCAACCACCAGCTGCCTATTTGTACCTGGCCGGACACAACAATATAGGGAAGCCCTTTTTTAAAAAAATTATTTCATGAAATAATTAAAAAAAAATTGACGTGGGGCTTCGCACTATATTTGTGTCCAGCCAGGTACAGCAGGCAGGAATGGGCTGCCCCCAACCACCAGCTGCCTATTTGTACCTGGTTGGACACAACAATATAGGGAAGCCCTTTTTTTCTTAATTATTCCATGAATTTCATGAAATAATTTAAAAAAAAAATGCGTGGGGCTTCGCCCTATTTTTGTGCCCAGCCAGATACAACTAGGCAGCTGGGGGCTGGAATCCGCAGCGCAGGGAGACCCAAGCTTTCTGGGCCACCCCCGCTGCAAATTGCAGTCCGCAGCCGCCCCAGAAAATGGCGCGTTCATAGAAGCGCCATCTTCTGGCGCTGTACCCAACTCATCCAGGGCCCTGGTGCGGTGGCTCACTGGGTAATAAAGGGGTTAAGGCCAGCTTGGCATTATCAGCTGGCCCTAAGCCCAAAATTCATGGGGTCACGCCAATATTAGACATGACCACCATGAATTTCTAGTAAAGTATTTAAAAAAACACAACACCCAGAAAAAAGTCCTTTAATTGAAATAAACACACAATTCTTTATTGTTCTAAATTAAACCATACTTACCGTCTCGCCCATTCCAGCTGAAGCCAACGATCTCCTGCAATAAAAGTAAAATAATAAAGCAACCTCATCCTTACCTTTCCATGGCTCCCACGACAGCTTCAGCTCTGCTACATCGAGATGACAGGCTGGACCGCAGCAGAACGCTGCCATCCATCCTGTCATCCCGCAGACACTGAGAAGCGCAGGCATACTTCCACTCCTCAGTGTCTGGCTGTGACGGCATCCAGATGAGCCGAGGTCATGTCCAATGAACTCCGCTCACTTCATGTACGTCACTGACAGCGTGGGAAAATTCTCCTGCACTCAGCACTTCAGCGTGAGAATTTTCCCACGCTGTCAGTGACGTGCATGAGGTGAGCTGAGTTCATTGGACATGACCTCACCTCATGTATGTCACTGACAGCGTGGGAGAATTCTCACGCTGAAGCGCTGAGTGCAGGAGAATTTTCCCACGCTGTCAGTGACGTGCATGAGGTGAGCTGAGTTCATTGGACATGAACTCGGCTCATCTGGATGACGTCACAGAGAGACACTGAGGAGCGCAAGCATGCCTGCGCTTCTCAGTGTCTGCGGGATGACAGGCTGGATGGCAGCTTTCTGCTGCGGTCCAGCCTGTCATCTCGATGTAGCAGAGCTGGAGCTGTCCTGGGAACCATCGAAAGGTAAGGATGAGGTTGCTTTATTATTTTTCTTTTATTGCAGGAGATCGTTGGCTTCAGCTGGAATGGGCGTGATGGTAAGTATGGTTTAATTTAGAACAATAAAGAATTGTGTCTTTATTTCAATTAAAGGACTTTACTCTGGGTGTTTGTGTTTTCTTTTAACTTTGACTATGGGGTTAGTAATGGGGGTGTCTTATAGACGCCTCTCCATTACTAACCTGGGCTTGATGTCAGCTGGCATTATAAGCTGACATCAACCCCAACCCTATTACCCCCTGCCACCGCACCAGGGCAGCGTGGAAGAGCGAGGCTAAGTGCCAGAATTGGCGCATCCTATGGATGCGCCATTTCTGGGGCGGCTGACGGCTGGTGTTTCTAGCCTGGGAGGGGGCCAATATTCATGGCACCCTTCCTGGGCTATTAATATCAGCCCCCAGCTGTCTGCCTAGCCTGTGCTAGCTATTAAATTAGGGGGGACCCCACGTCATTTTTTTGGGGGGGTCCCCCATTTTAATAGCTAGTAAAGGCTAGGTATTCAGCTGGGGGCTGATATTAGTAGCCTGGGAAGCTCCGTGGGTATTACCCCCTTCCCAGGCTTCAAACATTTGCCCCAGCTGTCTGCTTAACCTCCGCTAGAGCCTAAAATTAAGGGGAACCCCACGTCAATTTTTTTTTAAATAAATCCTTTATTTTAACACTAAATGACAAGTACAGTAATCAACACTGTCACTGTACTTCATATATATGTGACTGACATGTTTCTATCTATCTAATCTATGTGTGATGCTCTATTCTTTCTATTCTAAATTGTCGGGTACAGATGCTGAATTGCCGGCCGGCTTTCTTAAAGAGACGGTGCATGAAAACACTATTATTTTTTTAAATAAATCCTTTACACTAAATGACAAGTTCTGTAAGCAACACTGTCACTGTACTTCTTATATATGTGACTGACATGTTTCTATCTATCTAATCTATGTGTGAAGCTCTATTCTGTCTGTTATAAATTGTCGGGTACAGATGCTGAATTGCCGGCCGGCTTTTTTAAAGAGACGGTGCACGAAAACACTAATATTTTTTTTAATAAATCCTTTACACTAAATGACAAGTACAGTAAGCAACACTGTCACTGTACTTCATATATATGTGACTGACATGTTTCTATCTATCTAATCTATGTGTGAAGCTCTATTCTTTCTGTTGTAAATTGTCGGGTACCGGTGAATGCCGCTGATGAATTGCCGGCTTTTCATGTCATTCTACATTATTCTTAGTTGTTTTACTTCATGTAGAATTAACCTACAAGGAAAGAAAGGGTTTATTTTCATTCCGATATTTGTGTCCCATTGACTTGCATTGGTTTCCGGTATCGGAATCGGCGATATCCGATACTTTTTGGGTATCGGCCCGATCCAATCCGATACGATATTTCCTGATATCGGAAGGTATCGCTCAACACTACTCGTGAGTGATGCTCGGCGCATGAGAAAAGCCCAAACAATTAACATCAAAAGCGATTTGTAAAATCCTGTGCCTCGCTGATCCCCCGCTGCGGCTCCCCATAGGTGGATTATAATGAGGGCAATCCGGGCTACCGCCCGGGGCCTCGGGTCTCTATGACCGGATTGCCCTCATTATATGTGCAGCCCCGCGGCACATACCGGCAGACAGTGGCAGGGGGGGCCCCGGACCACTCCCCCAGCAGCGGTGCAGAACCGCTGCTTCTTCTTCGGCCGGGCCAGCACTGCAGCAGTTAACTTCCCTCTGCTGGCCCGGCCGCGTCACTGCTAGGAGACATGGCCCTGTGCGCGGCCGTGTCTCCTAGCTGTGACGTCACGCAGTGCGCGCCCGGCCTGCACTGCTACTTACCGCCGGAGAGGAGCAGGAGCCAGGAGGACTGGAGCCAAGCCGGGGGATGGTGAGTGTGTGTGTGTGTGTGTGTGTGTGAGAGTCTGTCTGTGTGTATGTGTATGTATGTATGTGTGTGCAGGCAGATATCATTGTGTGATGTCGGTTTATATGTATTTTTGTGTTTCAAATGTGTTTATGCGTGTATGTATATGTCTGTATATGTTTGTGTGTGTGCGTGACTGCGTGCGGCCTCCTGCTGAGTATAGATGGCGCCGTGTGGCCTCCTGCTGTCTCTGGGGGGGGGGGTGCCGTGCTGCCTCATGCTGTGTATAGATGGCTCTGTGCAGCCTCCCGCTGTGTATAGATGGCACCGCGTGGCCTCCTGCTGTCTCTGGGAGGGGGCGCCGTGCGGCCTCCCGCTGTGTATAGATGGCTCCGTGCGGCCTCCTGCTGTGTATAGGTGGCGCCGTGCGGCCTCCCGTTGTGTATAGATGGCACCGTGCGGCCTCCCGCTGTGTATAGATGGCACCGTGCGGCTTCCCGCTGTGTATAGATGGCACCGTGCGGCCTCCCGCTGTGTATAGATGGCACCGTGCGGCTTCCCGCTGTGTATAGATGGCACCGTGCGGCCTCCCGCTGTGTATAGATGGCTACGTGCGGCTCCCCGCTGTGTATAGATGGCTACGTGCGGCCTCCTGCCGTGTATAGATGGCTCTGTGCTGTCTCACGCTGTGTATAGATGGCTCCGTGCTGCCTCACGCTGTGTATAGATGGCTCCGTGCGGCCTCACGCTGTGTATAGATGGCTCCGTGCGGCCTCACGCTGTGTATAGATGGCACCGTGTGGCCTCCCGCTGTGTATAGATGGCACCGTGCGGCTCCCTGCTGTGTATAGATGGCACCGTGCGGCCTCCTGCTGTGTATAGATGGCACCGTGCGGCCTCCTGCTGTGTATAGATGGCACCGTGCGACCTCCTGCTGTGTATAGATGGCACCGTGCGGCCTCCTGCTGTGTATATATGGCACCGTGCGGCTCCCTGCTGTGTATAGATAGCTACGTGTGGCCTCCCGCTGTGTATAGATGGCTACGTGCGGCCTCCCGCTGTGTATAGATGGCTACATGTGGCCTCACGCTGTGTATAGATGGCTACATGCGGCCTCCCACTGTGTATAGATGGCTACATGCGGCCTCCCACTGTGTATAGATGGCACTGTGCGGCTCCCTGCTGTGTATAGATAGCTACGTGCGGCCTCCCGCTGTGTATAGATGGCTACGTGCGGCCTCCCGCTGTGTATAGATGGCTACGTGTGGCCTCCCGCTGTGTATAGATGGCTACATGCAGCCTCCCGTTGTGTATAGATGGCTACATGTGGCCTCCCGCTGTGTATAGATGGCTACGTGCGGCCTCCTGCCGTGTATACATGGCTACGTGTGGCCTCCCGCTGTGTATAGATGGCTACGTGCGGCCTCCTGCTGTGTATAGATGGCTACGTGCGGCCTCCCGCTGTGTATAGATGGCGCAGTGCGGCCTCCTGCTGTGTATAGATGGTTACGTGTGCTCAATATTGAGTCATAAAATTACCTGCCAGGGACATGCGGATGTGAAGCGTTCTTCACATGCATTTCCGCATGCGGGTTGACAAGCGCTTTCCAAGCGATTTTAGCATCACTTGGAAAGTACTTGACAACTTGGTCACACTATATAAATCCATGCAACCAGCATGGATTTATATAGTGTGACCGTAAAAGAATGGTAAAAAATAAATATATAATTACCTTCTGATGGCCTGCCGACGTCAGCGGTCGCGTGACCCGTCACATGACTAAATGACGTCACGGCAGGTCCTTTTCAGACCATCGTGAGCTGCCGGCAAGCCAGGACGTATCGGATAAAGACACCGGGGGTCATCAGAAGGTAAGTATAATATTTTATTTTTTATTTTATTCTTTTTTTACAGGTTCTATGGTACCCTGGTCCAGAGGAGAGTCTCCTTTTCTCCAAACCCGGGTACCATCCGCACATTGAAACGCATGGAATCTGTATGTACAGATGCAGTGATGCGGATTCCATGTGTTCCAATGCAAGCCAATGGCGACGAAAGCGCCACGCTTCCGCAAAATAATTGTTATTGCTGCGGATTTTTCCGCAATGATAATCCGCAGCGGAAATTTCCGCAGCATGTGCACAGCACATGCGGATTATCATTGGGGAACATGGCCGACCTTCTACCAAGCGTTTTTTAAGCGTTTCTGCAGTGGAATTGCCGCTGCGGAAAAGCTTAAAAAACGCGTAGTGGGTACACGGCATAAAAAAAATTATTATAATTAATATTGTGCCAAATTAATTTCACGTGAACTATCACATGATCTATCACAGGGGATCATGTGACATGTCATACATACAGGTATGTGTGTATGTGTGTGTGTGTGGGGGGTGGGGGGCCTGCGCCTTCTAAACTGCCCGGGGCACTTGCTACTCTTAATCCACCCCTGCGGCTCCCCCACACCCACCACCATGCGGCCATACAATAATATAGTATTCGGACTATAAGACGCACCCCCCACTTTCCTCCAAAATTTTGGAGGAAAAAAGTGCATCTTATAGTCCGAAAAATATGGTTTTTATTAAGAATAGGAGATTTTTTTTTTTTTTAAATGTAGGTACGATTCAATTATTCCCAAGATCTCACCCCATGGATGGATCCTTTGTATTTGCTATTGGTGGAGGAAGGGCATTGCTAACAATAGGAATTCCAGAGAATGGAGGACTTAACTACAACTCCCAGTATGTCCTTAGCAATGGTAAGGAGATACTGGGAGTTGTTACCAGTCATCATCAGACTGTGGACCGTATAGGAACCAATGTACTGATTAGATGCAAGCAGTGGAACTATTAAACGTTTAAAAAGTAACTTACATTTAGGGATATATATTACATGATTTAGGTCCAATAATTTTGAGCAGATTAGTGCGAATCTGAGACCCTGATCACTCAGAAGATCTCTTAGAAGTGAAGAGGTGAGGAGACATGACTGTGACTTTCTGCTGCATTTGCTCCGCTCAGTGTACTCTCCTATCTACTGAGCTGCGCTCTTCTAGGAGGTCTTTTAAGCAAAGGAGCAAAGGATTGGGGTCCCCACAAATCTGCTCAGAATTAATGACCCTAAATCACATTAAAAACGTCCCAAAAGTTGATTTACTCTTTAAGGTTAATTTACTTACACACACACACACACACACACACACACACACACACACACACACACACACACTGTATACGGCGTACGCACCACACACACACACTGTATACTCCGTACGCACCACACATACACTGTATACGCCGCACGCACCACACACACATTGTATACGCCGTACACACCACACACACTGTATACGCCGTACACACCACACATACACTGTATACGCCGTACACACCACACATACACTGTATACGCCGTACGCACCACACACACTGTATACACCGTATGCACCACACACTGTATACGCCGTACGCACCACACACACACACTGTATACTCCGTACGCACCACACATACACTGTATACGCCGTACGCACCACACACACTGTATACGGCGTACGCACCACACATACACTGTATACGCCGTACGCACCACACACACACACTGTATACTCCATACGCAACACACACACACACTGAATACGGCGTACGCACCACATACACTGTATACGCCGTACGCACCACACACACACACACTGTATACTCCATACGCAACACACACACACACTGAATACGGCGTACGCACCACACACACACACACACACTCTGTATGTGCCGTTAGCACCACACACACGGTATACGCCGTACGCAGCATCTTGCGTGGTACCACCAGCGGAACACTGTCGCAAACACGCCGCCGCCGGGATCAGCCGAATGATTCACTGACTGCCGCCATCTTTGTACAGGAGGAGCGCATGCGCAGTTTTAATGTGACCGCCGCTATCTACCTGCACAAAGATGGCGGCAGTCTGATTTACTGCGAGGGGAGACAGCTCAAACGAGAGAACACATGAGGGAAGAAGACAGCACAGGGGTGGAGAGAGAGAGCAGACAAGGGGGATAGCACATGGGGTACACAGGTCAAAGAAGAGATCACATAAGAGGAGAAGACAGCAGATGGGGGAGAGAGAAAGTGCACAGGGGGAGAGAGACAGAGCACAGGGGGGAGACAGCTCAAACGGGACAGCACATGAGGAGAGAACACAGCACAGGAAGGAGAGAGACAGCAGACAAGGGGGAGAGCACATGGGGTAGACAGGTCAAAGAAGAGATCACATGAGAGGAGAAGACAGCAGATGGGGGAGAGAGAAAGTGCACAGGGGGAGAGAGACAGAGCACAGGGGGGAGACAGCTCAAACGGGACAGCACATGAGGGGAGAACACAGCACAGGAAGGAGAGAGACAGCAGACAAGGGGGAGAGCACATGGGGTACACAGGTCAAAGAAGAGATCACAGACGGGAGAAGTCAGCACATGGGGGAAAGAGAGAGTGGATAGGTGGGTGAGCACATGGGGGGTAGAGATTCTCAGCACTGCAAAGCCTGCCCCCATCGTGACATTACTGCCCTCCCGATGCGATAGCATCGGGCCTCCATCTAGTATATACAGTACAGACCAAAAGTTTGGACATACCTTCTCATTTAAAGATTTTTCTGTATTTTCATGACTATGAAAATTGTACATTCACACTGAAGGCATCAAAACTATGAATTAACACATGTGGAATTATATACTTAACAAAAAAGTGTGAAACAACTGAAAATATGTCTTATATTCTAGGTTCTTCAAAGTAGCCACCTTTTGCTTTGATGACTGCTTTGCACACTCTTGGCATTCTCTTGATGAGCTTCAAGAGGTAGTCACCGGAAATGGTCTTCCAACAATCTTGAAGGAGTTCCCAGGGATGCTTAGCACTTGTTGGCCCTTTTGCCTTCACTCTGCGGTCCAGCTCACCCCAAACCATCTCGATTGGGTTCAGGTCTGGTGACTGTGGAGGCCAGGTCATCTGGCGTTACACCCCATCACTCTCCCTCTTGGTCAAATAGCCCTTACACAGCCTGGAGGTGTGTTTGGGGTCATTGCCCTGTTGGAAAATAAATGATGGTCCAACTAAACGCAAACCGGATGGAATAGCATGCCGCTGCAAGATGCTGTGGTAGCCATGCTGGTTCAGTATACCTTCAATTTTGAATAAATCCCCAACAGTGTCACCAGCAAAGCACCTCCACACCAACACACCTCCTCCTCCATGCTTCACGGTGGGAACCAGGCATGTAGAGTCCATCCGTTCACCTTTTCTGCGTCGCACAAAGACACGGTGGTTGTAACCAAAGATCTCAAATTTGGACTCATCAGACCAAAGCACAGATTTCCACTGGTCTAATGTCCATTCCTTGTGTTCTTTAGCCCAAACAAGTCTCTTCTGCTTGTTGCCTGTCCTTAGCAGTGGTTTTCTAGCAGCTATTTTACCATGAAGGCCTGCTGCACAAAGTCTCCTCTTAACAGTTGTTGAAGAGATGTGTTTGCTGCTAGAACTCTGTGTGGCATTGACCTGGTCTCTAATCTGATCTGCTGTTAACCTGCGATTTCTGAGGCTGGTGACTCAGATAAACTTATCCTCAGAAGCAGAGGTGACTCTTGGTCTTCCTTTCCTGGGGCGGTCCTCATGTGAGCCAGTTTCTTTGTAGCGCTTGATGGTTTTTGCAACTGCACTTGGGGACACTTTCAAAGTTTTCCCAATTTTTCAGACTGACTGACCTTCATTTCTTAATGTAATGATGGCCACTCGTTTTTCTTTACTTAGCTGCTTTTTTCTTGCCATAATACAAATTCTAACAGTCTATTCAGTAGGACTATCAGCTGTGTATCCACCAGGCTTCTGCACAACACAACTGATGGTCCCAACTCCATTTATAAGGCAAGAAATCCCACTTATTAAACCTGACAGGGCACACCTGTGAAGTGAAAACCATTTCCGGTGACTACCTCTTGAAGCTCATCAAGAGAATGCCAAGAGTGTGCAAAGCAGTCATCAAAGCAAAAGGTGGCTACTTTGAAGAACCTAGAATATAAGACATATTTTCAGTTGTTTCACACTTTTTTGTTAAGTATATAATTCCACATGTGTTAATTCATAGTTTTGATGCCTTCAGTGTGAATGTACAATTTTCATAGTCATGAAAATAAGGAAAAATCTTTAAATGAGAAGGTGTGTCCAAACTTTTGGTCTGTACTGTATATATATTACATATTTTACAAGCAGGGCTTGTGGATTGTCCATTATTATAATATACAACATATAAAGTGCAGTGCAGGAGGGGAAGGCGAAGGACCTGACTAATCCCCCCAAATATTAATGATAGTGTGTAAAATAATCACAGGCTGCAATTACCCACAATGTTTTTTAGTTTGTTTTTTTAAACAATTAAAATCAACTTTTTCTTGTGGTTGTAAATGTGAAATAACAGTGAGAGCCATGATGACATCACAATGCACATGACATCATAGACATGACAGCTGGAGTAGAATGTATGAAGCTCTGCACCAGAGCCATCTTGTGTCACTAGGATCTGACAGCTGGAAGGGGACGAGTCCAGGTAGGGAGCACATTACTTTTAAGCTTTGGTATACTTATAGCGTATCCCCCGGATTTATCATGGATCTCCAGAAACGCTCTGTAATAAGACATTTTCAGGACCACCCCTTACCTAAATGAGGAGTCACTGATGATCTGTTGATATGAACAAGTATGGCAGCTAAACCCCCAGCAATGAGCTGCTATATTGCTGGGGAAGCAGCGTTTTCCATGCCCCCTATAGCAGGAGGATGACAATGTGATGATACATATTTGTTGGGGGTCTTCCAGCTCTTTGCACTGGCTCCCCACTATGGAAGACTACAATGGCGCTCGCCCCCTATGTCACCCCTAGGCTCTAGTAAGGCATGTAGATAGGGGGGGCTCAAGTTGGGACATCTTTATGGGGCTCCATTTTTGGATCGTTTTGCCATTGACGTGGTAGAATTACAGCACTTTGTAACAGAAATTTAGTAGCGTATGCCATCATTCTCTGTTGTCAGCTCTTTTGTTCCTGTTGAATTCGGGGGGACATTGGAGTTGTAGGTTACTGGGGTCAGGAATGGCAGGATGGGGTCCTGGGTGGTATTTTAGTACATAGAGCAGTAGGTAATATAGATAAAATAAAAGGCTCATTTTAAATGTGCCTCATAGAATTATAAAATGAGGTCGGGGTTTTGTCTTTTTATTGAATTAATTTTTTGTTGATGTTGTAAACTGGATCCATAAAAAGCAGTGAGAGTTTTAATGACATCACCGGGCGCGTGACGTCATCGACATCCCATGACATCACAGATGAAATAGAATGTGCACATTTCTAAACCGGAATCATTTTATGTCTTTAACCCCGGACAGCTTGAAGGAGACTGGTCCAGGTAAGCGTCTCTTCACACAATCTTGGGGTCCTGTTTACACATCATGTAGCTGGGGGTGTCTGTGGTGAAGTTCAGCACTGCACCATTTTGCCCCCCAAAAAATCAGAGCCCACACGTCTGTGTCATGTGCTTATTGCTGTGATTGTCAAGGTGATGCCTTTAGGGATCGCTGACACTGCTGAGTAGCCGGCATATAACTCGGATGAGTATAGCACTCACTCCAATGTTATACTATGGGGCAGTGCCAACTAGTGTTTATTTTCTCATGCCAAGTCGGCATGAGAAAAAAATTGCTGCATGCTGCAATTGGCAGAGTATATCAGACGACGCGCCCATACAAGTCTATGGATACGTGAAAAACATCGGACTGCACTCAGATGTCATCTGAGTGCAGTCCAATATACGCCGGCTGACTCACACAGTTGAGAAGATGGAGAAATTAAATGCTCCATCTTCTCCACACCTGTGATCCGAATCTCGCATGCGAGAGAATTGGATCACAAACACAATATTGTTGATATTTTCCATTGAAGTAAGGCCCCCCTAAGGCGAAGGTCTGGACAGTAAGAAACCCTTCCAGTGTCAATGACCACCTAATGGTTCAAAAATATCTACCCCACTTTTTGCTATAAAGTGTAGATTGAGCATCCCAGAATGCCAAAGGGGATCCAGAAACCAGAATATTTAATACCTTATTTCAATCAAACTTCACCAATCTTTTTTTTTTTTGGTTTGTCCCATAGGGCGGAACGTTAAGTCGTCTGAAGAAACGCAGTGAGAAGACATTCGTCTTGACTAGCGGAGAGGTTACTCCTTTGCTACAGGAGTCTGACAGGTAAGTGGACATTTTAACTCATCCATCAATTCCTCCCCTTGTAGATTTATTGCAGAATTGACGTTTTAATCACCCAAAAAGCACATTGACCGGATATTTAACCAACTCACCACTTAGTCCAATCTAGCAATTTTAGGACTTCAATCCTGAAATACTTATTGGGTATAATGGCTCCACCGACTTAATTTCTAATATGTCCATTTTCCAACTTCAACCAAGAGGATATGCTGGTCTTGGAATATTTTCACTAGAACCGGTATAACTATGTCCATCATGCTCCTCCAGTTAGGAGGATAGACTGGGATATTGATGGTTTATCAGCCCCACACTGGCGAATCCAGATCCAACTTCCATTAGGAGGGCAGACTGGTATACGGTGGGGAAAAGAAGTATTTAATACACTGCCGATTTTGCAAGTTTTCCCACCTACAATGAATGGAGAGGTCTGTAATTTTTATCGTAGGTCACTTCACCTGTGAGAGACCGAGTTTAAAAATAAAATCCAGAAAAATCACATTGTATGATTAACATTACATAATTCATTTGCATTTTATTGCATGAAATAAGTATTTGATACAATAGAAAAATAGAACTTAATATTTGGTACAGAAACCTTTGTTTGCAATTACAGAGGTCAGATATTTCCTGTAGTTCTTGACCAAGTTTGCACACAATAAAGCAGGGATTTTGGCCCTCTCCTCCATACGGATCTTCTCCAGATCTTTCAAGTTTCGGGGCTGTTGCTGGGCAATATTGAGTTTCAGCTCCCTCCAAAGCTTTTCTACTGGGATCAGGTCTGGAGACTGGCTAGACCACTACAGGACCTTGAAATGCTTCTTATCGAGCCACGCCTTAGGTTGCCCTGGCTGTGTGTTTCGGATCATTGTCATGCTGGAAGACCCAACCACAACCCATCTTCAACGTGCTTACTGAGGGAAGGAAGATACATGACCCCATCCATCCTCCCTTCAATACATTGCAGTCTTCCTGTCCCCTTTGCAAAAAAAAGCACCTCCGAAGTATGAGGTTTCCCCCGCCATGCTTCATGGTTGGGAGAGTGTTCTTGGGGTTGTACTCATCCTTCTTCTTCCTCCAAACAAGGTGAGTGGAGTGGACACCAAAAAGTTCTATTTTGATCTCATCTGACCACATGACCTTCTCCCATGCCTCCTCTGGATCATCCAGATGGTTATTGGCAACTTCAAACAGGCCTGGATATGTGCTGGGGTGAGCACTGGACCTTGTGTGCCCTGCAGGATTTTAATCCATGATAGCGTAGTGTGTAACTAATGGTAATGTTTGAGACTGTGGTGCCAGCTCTATTTAGGTCATTGACCAGGTCCTCCCATGTAGTTCTGGGCTGATTCCTGACGTTTCTCAGAATCATCCTTACCCCACGAGGCGAGATCTTGCATGGAGCCCCAGACCGAGGAAGACTTAGTCATCTTGTGTTTCTTCCATTTTCTAATAATTGCGCCAACAGTTGTTGCCGTCTCGTGAAGCTGCTTGCTTATTGTCCTGTAGCCCATCCCAGCCTTGTGTCTTTTATACAGGTAATAAGTTCAAACAAGTGCAATTAATACAGGTAATGAGTGCAGAGTAGGAGGGCTTCTTAAAGAAAAACTAACAAGTATGTGAGAGCCAGAATTCTTGCTGGTTGGTAGGTGATCAAATACTTATTTCATGCAATAAAATGCAATTTAATTATTTAAAAATCATATAATGTGATTTTCTGATTTTTAGATTTTGTCTCTCACAGATGAAGTGACCTACGATAAAAATGACAGACCTCTACGCTCTTTGTAGGTAGGAAAACTTGCAAAATCGGCAGTGTATCAAATACTTATTTTCTCCACTGTAGTGCTGTCCAACATGACACCATCAAGCTCATCTTACCACTCCATACCAGGAGGGTAGATTGGGGCATTAACAGTTTAATCACTTTGTGTCCACAAGGCCATCTCTTCCAACTAGGAGCCTTAACTGGACTTACAGTGGTTTTATTCAGCTTATTGCAGCCATGTCCAGCTTGCACCTCCAACAAGGAGAGTAAACTGAAATGTAGATGTTTATCAGCTTAAATGCTGAGCAGTCCATCCTATGACACCGGACCAGGAGGAGCAGCTGGACTTACACTGGTTTTGCTCAGCTCAGCCATACCCAACTTACAAATCCAACTTAAAGGATAACCTGGAAACTAAATGGTTAACCAACTTAAACGCCAACCAGTCCAATTTATGACTCCAGACCCCGAATATTAATTGAACTTACAATGATTTCATGTGTCTTATGACCAGTGGCGTAACTAGAGTCTGAATATATATATCCCGAATATGTCCCCCATTCTGCCGCTGTTCTTTATTGTATAAAAAAAAAACTAAGCCATTATACTCACCAGGGGTGTACATTCGAGTCATGGGGCTCCAGAGCTTAAGTATAACGCACTTCCCATAGTCCTTCATATAGTATAATGCATCCCATAGTCCTCCATATAGTATAATGCATCCCATTCTCCTCTATATAATATACTGTACAGCCCATAGTCGTCCATAAAGTATAATGCACAGCTCCTAGTCATACATGTAGTATAATGCACCCCATAGTTTTCAATAAAGTATAAAGCACCTCCACAGTCATACATAGTAGTATAATGCACCACATCATAATATATAGCAGTATAATTCACCCCCATAGTCATATATGGTAATATAATGTACCTCCATAGTCATATAAAGTAGTGTAATGCACCCCATAGTCATATATAGTAGTATAATGCACCTCCATAGTCATATATAGCAGTATAATGCACCCCATCGTCATATATAGCAGTATAATGCAAGCCATGGTCCTATATAGCAGTATAATGCACCCCCAGTCATATATAGTAGTATAATGCACCCCATAGACATGTACAGTAGTATAATGCATCCTCATAGTCATATATAGTAGTATAATACACTTCATAGTCATCCATAGAAGTATAATGCACCCCCATCGTCACATAAAGCAGTATAATGCACTCCATAGTCATATAAGGCAGTATAATGTACCCCCATATAGTTTATATAGTAGTATAATGCACCCCATAGTCCTATATAGCAGTATATTGCACCTCCTGGTCATATATAGTTGTATAATGTACCCCCATAGTCATATATAATAGTATACTGCACCCCCATAGTCATATACACTAGTATAAAGCATCCCATAGTCATATACAGTAGTATAAAGCACCCCATAGTCATATATAGTAGTATAAAGCACCCTATAGTCATATATAGTAGTATAAAGCACCCCATAGTCATTTATAGTAGTATAATGTACCCCCATAGTCATATATAGTAGTATAATGCACCCCACTGTCATATCAGTATAATGCACCCCCATAGTCATATATAGTAGTATAATGCACCCACATAGTCATATATAGTAGTATAATACACCTTCATAGTCATATACAGAAGTATAATGCACCCCTATAGTCATCCGTAGTAGTATAATACAACCCCAATAGTCATCCGTAGTAGTATAATACAACCCCCATAGTCATATATAGTAGTGTAATGCACCTCCATAGTCATAAATAGTAGTATAATGCACCACCATAGTCATAAATAGTAGTAAAATGCACCCTATAGTCATATATAGCACTATATTGCACTTCAGTCATATATAGCAGTATAATGTACCCCCATAGTCATATATAGCAGTATAATGTACATCATAGTCATATATAGCAGTATAATGCACCCTTATAGCAATATATAGTAGTATAGTATACCCCATATTCATATATAGTAGTATAATGTACCCCATAGTCATATAGCAGTATAATGCACCCCGTAGTCATATATAGTAGTATAAAGCACCTCATAGTCATATATAGTGTTACGGGTCCGGAGGGTGGAACCTCTGTGCTATGGTGCAAGGAGGGACCCAGAGGGGCGTAACTAAGTATCAACCCGGACCGACCCTGGTCGTACGGCGGCTAACGACTCCGTGACCAGGGAGGGACCGAGCCGAGGGACCAGGTGCTACTCTGGGGATGACCTTGTAAGGGAGCAGGTGACCTTCACGGTACAGATGGCAGGGACTGACCGGAATAGCAGGTAGGCACAGCAGGCAGGCTGGCGAGCAGGAGTCTCTAGGTGGGCTGGCAGGTGGTCACGGCAAGTGACGGCAGGAGTCTCTAGGTGGTCACGGCAAGTGACGGCAGGAGTCTCTAGGTGGGCTGGCAAGTGGTCACGGCAAGTGACGGCAGGAGCCTCCAGGAAGGCACGACAGGTAACAGGCAGGTCACAGGCAAGTGCTCCCAGGTGAGCGGGCTGGCAGGCACGGCAGGTAACAGGCTGGTGGGCAAGACTGGTAGTCAGGCTAGCAGCGGGACCTGAGGGCTGAAGCAGAAGTCAGAAACACTGTGCAACAACTTTTGCTCGGGCACCTCCATTTTGGAGGAGGTGCCTTATATATGGGAGGACCCTCGGCTATTGGCCGAGGACTCCTTAGGACGGCGCATGCGGCCCCTTTAAGAGGGAGGGAGCGAGCGCGCCCTAAGCACAGTGCCCGGGGAGCTGTGCGCGCCGGCTGCAGGAAGAGGAGCGCTGGTGAACGCAGAGCGGGGAGCGAGGAGGTGAATGGGACGGCGTCTCTGCCTAGCAGGGGGCAGAGATGCCGATGCTACATATAGTAGTATGGCAACTTATTTAAAATAAATATTTAAATACTCTACCCACCTTCCCTTCACTCCCGCTCCGCAAGTCCTGTTGTGAAGCAGGCAGCTGACTTCGGCCTGTGACGGGAGTGCATGACGTTACTGCCATGCGCCCCGTCATGTGCTGGCCTATGATTGGCCGACAGAATGCATTGTTGCTAAAGGACCCAATAGGTATGTCCACAGCAATACACTTCAACTGGATGTGCGTAGGAGGACACACATCTAATTAAAGGTTCTGCTGGTGTCGGCGGGCCCCTGATCCTCCGGGCCTTTGTGACTTGCTGCGACCGCAGTCGTTACTCCCCTACTAATCACAACCATGACCAACTTCAACTAGAAGGATAACTGGGACATAAATATTTTGCTAAGTAAAATGTCGACCAGTCCATTCTGAGACTCCCGACATCAGACTTAAAATAGCTTCATTCTGTTTAAAGCAACCATTTACACCTCCTACCAACAAGAGGCCAAACTGGGACATGGATAGCATATTGAACAGGTCTGCCTTTATCATCTAAGTATGAGGGATGGACTGGAAATTTGTTGGCCTCACCAGCTACCCTCAGGACTGTACTTTATTAAGGCACCTCCTTGTTGTTCGATAGGATCAGCCGTTATCACCCGGAAGTCATTCTTACCAATATCAGCAGAATTGCTAGTTAATGAAGCATTGCGACAGTAAAGAAAAGAAGCCTACAAACCACAGTCGGCTGACATACCACTGAAAGTAGCCCGGGGCGGGCGGGCGGGCCCCACAGTCCGGACCCGGGGCGGGCGGGCCCCACAGTCAGGACACGGGACGGGCGGGGGGCCCCACAGTCAGGACACGGGGTGGGCAGGGGGCCCCACAGTCCGGATGCGGGGCTAGTCCCGGGGCAGGCAGCCCCACAGTCCAAGCTCGGGGCTAGACCCGGGGCCAGCCGGCCCCACAGTCCAGACCCGGGGCGGGCGGGGGGCCCCACAGTCCAGGCTCGGGCGGACGGGCCCCACAGTCCAGGCTCGGGGTGGATAGGCCCCACAGTTCACGCTCGGGCCCCACAGTCCACGCTCGGGGCAGACAGGCTCCCCTTTCCCACTCGGGGCGGGCATGTCCCACAGTCCAGGCTCGGGGCGGGCGTGCCCCACAGTCCAGACACAGGGCTAGTCCTGGGGCAGGTGGCCCCACAGTCCAGACCTGGGGCTAGACCCGGGGCAGGCGGCCCCAAGTACGGACCCGGGGCGGATGGGCCCCACAGTCTGGACTCGGGGCGGGCGAGCCCTACAGTCAGAAAACGGGGCGGGCGGGCCCCACAGTCAGGACACGGGGCGGGCGGGCCCCACAGTCAGGACACGGGGCGGGCGGGCCCCACAGTCAGGACACGGGGCGGGCGGGCCCCACAGTCAGTACACCGGGCGGGCCCCAAAGTCAGGACACAGGGCGGGCGGGCCCCACAGTCAGGACACGGGGCGGGCGGGGGGCGGTTCGGGCCCCACAGTCAGGACACGGGGAGGGCGGGCTCCACAGTCAGGACATGGGGCGGGCGGGCCCCACAGTCCGAACACAGGGCTAATCCCGGGGCAGGCGGCCCCACAGTCCAGACCTGGGGCTAGACCCGGGGCAGATGGCCCACAGTCCGGACACGGGGTGGACGGGCCCCACAGTCCGGACACGGAGCAGGCATGCCCCACAGTCCAGACCTGGGGCTAGACCCGGAGCACGCGGCCCACAGTCCGGACACGGGGTGGACGGTCCCCACAGTCCGGACACGGGGGGAGCCACAGTCCGGACATATGGCGGACGGGCCGCACAGTCCAGGCTCGGGGCGGACGGGCCCCACAGTCCGGACACGGGGCTAGTCCCGGGGCAGGCGGCCCCACAGTCTAGACCTGAGGCTAGACCATGGGCAGGCGGCCCCACAGTCCAGACACCGGGTGGACGGGCCCCACAGTCCTGACATGGGGCGGACATGCCCCACAGTCCAGACCCGGGGCAGGCGGCCCCACATTCCAGACTCGGGGCGAGCGGGGGGCCCCACAGTCCGTACCCGGGGCGGGCGGGGGGCCCCACAGTCCAGGCTCAGGGCGGACGGGCCCCACAGTCCAGGCTCGGGGCGGACGGGCCCCACAGTCCGGACACGGGGCCAGTCCCGGGGCAGGCGGCCCCACAGTCCAGACCTGAGGCTAGACCAGGGGCAGGCGGCCCCACAGTCCAGACACGGGGTGGACGGGCCCCACAGTCCTGACATGGGGCGGACATGCCCCACAGTCCAGACCCGGGGCAGGCTTCCCCACAGTCCAGACTCGGGGCGAGCGGGGGGCCCCACAGTCCGTACCCGGGGCGGGCGGGGGGCCCCACAGTCCGTACCCGGGGCGGGCGGGGGGCCCCACAGTCCGTACCCGGGGCGGGCGGGGGGCCCCACAGTCCAGACCTGGGGCTAGACTCGGGGCGGGCGGCCCCACTGTCCGGACCTGGGGCGGGCGGGGGGCCCCACAGTCCAGACCTGGGGCTAGACCCGATGCAGGCGGCCCCACAGTCCGGACACGGGGCGGACGGGCCCATAGTCCGGACACTGGGCGGCCGCAGTCTGGATATAGGGCGGCCGGACCCCACAGTCCAGGCTCGGGGCTAGACCCGGGACGGACGGGCCCCACAGTCCAAGCTTGGGACGGGCGTGCCCCACAGACCGGAAACGGGGCTAGACCCAGGGCAGGCGGCCCCAAAGTCCAGACACGGGGCGGATGAGCCCCACAGTCAGGACACGGGGCGGGCGGGACCCACAGTCAGTACACGGGGCGGGCGGGCCCCACAGTCAGGACATGGGGCGGGCGGGCCCCACAGTCAGGACATGGGGCGGGCGGGCCCCACAGTCAGGACATGGGGCGGGCGGGCCCGCCGGACCCCACAGTCAGGACACGGGGCGGGCGGGCCCCACAGTCAGGACACGGGGCGGGCGGGCCCCACAGTCAGGACACGGGGCGGGCGGGCCCGCCGGACCCCACAGTCAGGACACGGGGCGGGCGGGCCCCACAGTCAGGACACGGGGCGGGCGGGCCCCACAGTCAGGACATGGGGCGGGAGGGCCCGCCGGGCCCCACAGTCAGGACATGGGGCGGGCGGGCTCCACAGTCAGGACATGGGGCTAGACCCGGGGCAGGCGGCCCATAGTCCAGATACGGGGTGGACGGGCCCCATAGTCCGGACACGGGGCGGGCATGCCCCATAGTCCAGATCTGGGGCTAGACCCGGGGCAGGCGGCCCCACAGTCCAGACCTGAGGCTAGACCCGGGGCAGGCGGTCCCATATTCTAGACACGGGGTGGACGGGCCTCACAGACCTGACATGGGGCGGACATGCCCCACAGTCCTGACCTGGGGCTAGACCCGGGGCAGGCGCCCCACAGTCCGGACACGGGGTGGACGGGCCCCACAGTCCGGACACGGGGTGGACGGGCCCCACAGTCCGGACACGGGGTGGACGGGCCCCACAGTCCGGACACGGGGTGAACGGGCCCCACAGTCCGGACACGGGGTGGACGGGCCCCAAAGTCCGGACACGGGGTGGACGGGCCCCACAGTCCGGACACGGGGTGGACGGGCCCCACAGTCCGGACACGGGGTGGACGGGCCCCACAGTCCGGACACGGGGTGGACGGGCCCCACAGTCCGGACACGGGGTGGACGGGACCCACAGTCAGGACATGTGGCGGGCGGGCCCCACAGTTAGGACATGGGGCGGGCGGGCTCCACAGTCAGGACATGGGGCGGGCGGGCTCCACAGTCAGGACATGGGGCGGGCGGGCCCCACAGTCCAGACCTGGGGCTAGACCCGGGGCAGGCGGCCCATAGTCCAGACACGGGGTGGACGGGCCCCACAGTCCGGACACGGGGCGGGCATGCCCCATAGTCCAGACCTGGGGCTAGACCCGGGGCAGGCGGCCCCACAGTCCAGACCTGAGGCTAGACCCGGGGCAGGCGGTCCCATATTCTAGACACGGGGTGGACGGGCCTCACAGACCTGACATGGGGCGGACATGCCCCACAGTCCAGACCTGGGGCTAGACCCGGGGCAGGCGACCCACAGTCCGGACACGGGGTGGACGGGCCCCACAGTCCGGACACGGGGTGGACGGGCCCCACTGTCCGGACACGGGGTGGACGGGCCCCACTGTCCGGACACGGGGTGGACGGGCCCCACTGTCCGGACACGGGGTGGACGGGCCCCACAGTCCGGACACGGGGTGGACGGGCCCCACTGTCCGGACCCGGGGTGGACGGGCCCCACTGTCCGGACCCGGGGTGGACGGGCCCCACAGTCCGGACCCGGGGTGGACGGGCCCCACAGTCCGGACACGGGGCGGACGGGCCCCACAGTCCGGACACGGGGCGGACGGGCCCCACAGTCCGGACACGGGGCGGACGGGCCCCACAGTCCGGACACGGGGCGGACGGGCCTCACAGTCCGGACACGGGGCTAGTCCCGGGGCAGGCGGCCCCAAAGTCCGGACACGGGGCGGATGAGACCCACAGTCTGGACACGGGGCGGGCGAGCCCCACAGTCAGGACACGGGGCGGACGGGCCCCACAGTCCGGACACGGGGCGGACGGGCCTCACAGTCCGGACACGGGGCTAGTCCCGGGGCAGGCGGCCCCAAAGTCCGGACACGGGGCGGATGAGCCCCACAGTCTGGACACGGGGCGGGTGAGCCCCACAGTCAGGACACGGGGCGGGTGGGACCCACAGTCAGGACACAGTGCGGACGGGCCCCACAGTCAGGACACAGGGTGGGCGGGCCCCACAGTCAGGACACGGGGCGGGCGGGACCCACAGTCAGTACACGGGGCGGGCGGGCCCCACAGTCAGGACACCGGGCCCCACAGTCAGGACATGGGGCGGGCGGGCCCCACAGTCAGGACATGGGGCGGGCGGGCCCCACAGTCAGGACATGGGGCGGGTGGGCCCCACTGTCAGGACATGGGGCGGGCGGGCCCCACAGTCAGGACATGGGGCGGGCGGGCCCCACAGTCAGGACATGGGGCGGGCGGGCTCCACAGTCAGGACATGGGGCTAGACCCGGGGCAGGCGGCACATAGTCCAGACACGGGGTGGACGGGCCCCATAGTCCGGACACGGGGCGGGCATGCCCCATAGTCCAAACTTGGGGCTAGACCCGGGGCAGGCGGCCCCACAGTCCAGACCTGAGGCTAGACCCGGGGCAGGCGGTCCCATATTCTAGACACGGGGTGGACGGGCCTCACAGACCTGACATGGGGCGGACATGCCCCACAGTCCAGACCTGGGGCTAGACCCGGGGCAGGCGACCCACAGTCCGGACACGGGGTGGACGGGCCCCACAGTCCGGACACGGGGTGGACGGGCCCCACAGTCCGGACACGGGGTGGACGGGCCCCACAGTCCGGACACGGGGTGGACGGGCCCCACAGTCCGGACACGGGGTGGACGGGCCCCACAGTCCGGACACGGGGTGGACGGGCCCCACAGTCCGGACACGGGGTGGACGGGCCCCACAGTCCGGACACGGGGTGGACGGGCCCCACAGTCCGGACACGGGGTGGACGGGCCCCACAGTCCGGACACGGGGCGGGCGGACCCCACAGTCAGGACACGGGGCGGGCGGGCCCCACAGTTAGGACATGGGGCGTGCGGGCCCGCCGGGCCCCACAGTCAGGACATGGGGCGGGCGGGCCCCACAGTCAGGACATGGGGCAGGTGGGCCCCAACAGTCAGGACATAGGGCGGGCGGGTCCCACAGTCAGGACATGGGGCGGGCGGGCTCCACAGTCAGGACATGGGGCGGGCGGGCTCCACAGTCAGGACATGGGGCGAGCGGGCCCCACAGTCAGGACACGGGGTGGGCGGGCCCCACAGTCCAGACCTGGGGCTAGACCCGGGGCAGGCGGCCCATAGTCCAGACATGGGGTGGACGGGCCCCACAGTCCGGACATGGGGCGGGCATGCCCCATAGTCCAGACCCGGGGCTAGACCCGGGGCAGGCGGCCCCACAGTCCAGACCTGAGGCTAGACCCGGGGCAGGCGGTCCCATATTCTAGACACGGGGTGGACGGGCCTCACAGACCTGACATGGGGCGGACATGCCCCACAGTCCAGACCTGGGGCTAGACCCGGGGCAGGCGACCCACAGTCCGGACACGGGGTGGACGGGCCCCACAGTCCGGACACGGGGTGGACGGGCCCCACAGTCCGGACACGGGGTGGACGGGCCCCACTGTCCGGACACGGGGTGGACGGGCCCCACAGTCCGGACACGGGGAGGACGGGCCCCACAGTCCGGACACGGGGTGGACGGGCCCCACAGTCCGGACACGGGGTGGACGGGCCCCACAGTCCGGACACGGGGTGGACGGGCCCCACAGTCCGGACACGGGGTGGACGGGCCCCACAGTCCGGACCCGGGGCGGATGGGCCCCACAGTCCGGACACGGGGCGGAGACACGGGGCGGACGGGCCCCACAGTCCGGACACGGGGCGGACGGGCCTCACAGTCCGGACACGGGGCTAGTCCCGGGGCAGGCGGCCCCAAAGTCCGGACACGGATGAGCCCCACAGTCTGGACACGGGGCGGGCGAGCCCCACAGTCAGGACACGGGGCGGGTGGGCCCCATAGTCCAGACCTAGGGCTAGACCCGGGGCAGGCGGCCCCACAGTCCAGACCTGAGGCTAGACCCGGGGCAGGCGGTCCCATATTCTAGACACGGGGTGGACGGGCCTCAGAGACCTGACATGGGGCGGACATGCCCCACAGTCCAGACCTGGGGCTAGACCCGGGGCAGGCGACCCACAGTCCGGACACGGGGTGGACGGGCCCCACAGTCCGGACACGGGGTGGACGGGCCCCACATTCCGGACCCGGGGTGGACAGGCCCCACAGTCCGGACCCGGGGTGGACGGGCCCCACAGTCCGGACCCGGGGCGGATGGGCCCCACAGTCCGGACACGGGGCGGACGGGCCCCACAGTCCAGGCTCGGGGCGGACGGGCCTCACAGTCCGGACACGGGGCTAGTCCCGGGGCAGGCGGCCCCAAAGTCCGGACACGGGGCGGATGAGCCCCACAGTCAGGACACGGGGCGGGCGAGCCCCACAGTCAGGACACTGGGCGGGTGGGACCCACAGTCAGGACACGGGGCGGACGGGCCCCACAGTCAGGACACGGGGCGGGCGAGCCCCACAGTCAGGACACGGGGCTGGCGGGACCCACAGTCAGGACACGGGGCGGGCGGGCCCCACAGTCAGGACACGGCGTGGGCGGGCCCCACAGTCAGGACATGGGGCGGGCGGGCCCCACAGTCAGGACATGGGGGGGCGGGCCCCACAGTCAGGACATGGGGCGGGCGGGCCCCACAGTCAGGACATGGGGCGGGCGGGCTCCACAGTCAGGACATGGGGCGGGCCGGCTGCACAGTCAGGACATGGGGCGGGCGGGCCCCACAGTCAGGACACGGGGCGGTCGGGCCCCACAGTCCAGACCTGGGGCTAGACCCGGGGCAGGCGGCCCATAGTCCAGACACGGGGTGGACGGGCCCCACAGTCCGGACACGGGGCGGGCATGCCCCATAGTCCAGACCTAGGGCTAGACCCTGGGCAGGCGGCCCCACAGTCCAGACCTGAGGCTAGACCCGGGGCAGGCGGTCCCATATTCTAGACACGGGGTGGACGGGCCTCACAGACCTGACATGGGGTGGACATGCCCCACAGTCCAGACCTGGGGCTAGACCCGGGGCAGGCGACCCACAGTCCGGACACGGGGTGGACGGGCCCCACTGTCCGGACACGGGGTGGACGGGCCCCACTGTCCGGACACGGGGTGGACGGGCCCCACAGTCCGTACACGGGGTGGACGGGCCCCACAGTCCGGACACGGGGTGGAGGGGCCCCACAGTCCGGACACGGGGTGGACGGGCCCCACAGTCCGGACACGGGGCGGACGGGCCCCACAGTCCAGGCTCGGGGCGATCGGGCCTCACAGTCCGGACACAGGGCTAGTCCCGGGGCAGGCGGCCCCAAAGTCCGGACACGGGGCGGATGAGCCCCACAGTCTGGACACGGGGCGGGCGAGCCCCACAGTCAGGACACGGGGCGGGCGGGACCCACAGTCAGGACACAATGCGGACGGGCCCCACAGTCAGGACACAGGGCGGGCCCCACAGTCAGGACACGGGGCGGGCGGGCCCCACAGTCAGGACACGGGGCGGGCGGGCCCCACAGTCAGGACATGGGGTGGGCGGGCCCCACAGTCAGGACACGGGGTGGGCGGGCCCCACAGTCAGGACACGGGGTGGGAGGGCCCCACAGTCAGGACACGGGGCGGTCGGGCCCCACAGTCAGGACATGGGGCGGGCGGGTGGGCCCCACAGTCAGGATACGGGGCGGGCGAGCCCCACAGTCAGGACACGGGGCGGGCGGGACCCACAGTCAGGACACGGGGCGGGCGGGACCCACAGTCAGGACACGGGGCGGACGGGCCCCACAGTCAGGACACGGGGCGGACGGGCCCCACAGTCCGGACCCGGGGCGGACGGGCCCCACAGTCCGGACCCGGGGCGGATGGGCCCCACAGTCCGGACACGGGGCGGACGGGCCCCACAGTCCAGGCTCGGGGCGGACGGGCCTCACAGTCCGGACACGGGGCTAGTCCCGGGGCAGGCGGCCCCAAAGTCCGGACACGGGGCGGATGAGCCCCACAGTCCGGACACAGGGCGGGCGAGCCCCACAGTCAGGACACGGGGCGGGTGGGACCCACAGTCAGGACACAGGGCGGACGGGCCCCACAGTCAGGACACGGGGCGGGCGAGCCCCACAGTCAGGACACGGGGCGGGCGGGACCCACAGTCAGGACATGGGGGTGGGCGGGACCCACAGTCAGGACATGGGGGTGGGCGGGCCCCACAGTCAGGACACGGGGCGGGCGGGCCCCACAGTCAGGACACGGGGCGGGCGGGCCTCACAGTCAGGACATGGGGTGGGCGGGCTGCACAGTCAGGACATGGGGCGGGCGGGCCCCACAGTCAGGACACGGGGCGGGCGGGCCTCACAGTCCAGACCTGAGGCTAGACCCGGGGCAGGCGGCCCATAGTCCAGACACGGGGTGGACGGGCCCCACAGTCCGGACACGGGGCGGGCATGCCCCATAGTCCAGACCTAGGGCTAGACCCGGGGCAGGCGGCCCCACAGTCCAGACCTGAGGCTAGACCCGGGGCAGGCGGTCCCATATTCTAGACACGGGGTGGACGGGCCTCAGAGACCTGACATGGGGCGTTCATGCCCCACAGTCCAGACCTGGGGCTAGACCCTGGGCAGGCGACCCACAGTCCGGACACGGGGTGGACGGGCCCCACAGTCCGGACACGGGGTCACAGTCCGGACCCGGGGTGGACGGGCCCCACAGTCCGGACCCGGGGTGGACGGGCCCCACAGTCCGGACCCGGGGCGGATGGGCCCCACAGTCCGGACACGGGGCGGACGGGCCCCACAGTCCAGGCTCGGGGCGGACGGGCCTCACAGTCCGGACACGGGGCTAGTCCCGGGGCAGGCGGCCCCAAAGTCCGGACACGGGGCGGATGAGCCCCACAGTCTGGACACGGGGCGGGCGAGCCCCACAGTCAGGACACGGGGCGGGTGGGACCCACAGTCAGGACACAGGGCGGACGGGCCCCACACTCAGGACACGGGGCGGGCGAGCCCCACAGTCAGGACACGGGGCGGGCGGGACCCACAGTCAGGACACGGGGCGGGCGGGCCCCACAGTCAGGACACGGCGTGGGCGGGCCCCACAGTCAGGACATGGGGCGGGCGGGCCCTGGGCGGGCCCCACAGTCAGGACATGGGGGGGGCGGACCCCACAGTCAGGACATGGGGCGGGCGGGCCCCCCACAGTCAGGACATGGGGCGGGCGGGCTCCACAGTCAGGACATGGGGCGGGCCGGCTGCACAGTCAGGATATGGGGCGGGCAGGCCCCACAGTCAGGACACGGGGCGGGCGGGCCCCACAGTCCAGACCTGAGGCTAGACCCGGGGCAGGCGGTCCCATATTCTAGACACGGGGTGGACGGGCCTCACAGACCTGACATGGGGCGGACATGCCCCACAGTCCAGACCTGGGGCTAGACCCGGGGCAGGCGACCCACAGTCCGGACACGGGGTGGACGGGCCCCACTGTCCGGACACGGGGTGGACGGGCCCCACTGTCCGGACACGGGGTGGACGGGCCCCACTGTCCGGACACGGGGTGGACGGGCCCCACTGTCCGGACACGGGGTGGACGGGCCCCACAGTCCGGACACGGGGTGGACGGGCCCCACAGTCAGGACACGGCGTGGGCGGGCCCCACAGTCAGGACATGGGGCGGGCGGGCCCCGGGCGGGCCCCACAGTCAGGACATGGGGGGGGCGGACCCCACAGTCAGGACATGGGGCGGGCGGGCCCCCCACAGTCAGGACATGGGGCGGGCGGGCTCCACAGTCAGGACATGGGGCGGGCCGGCTGCACAGTCAGGATATGGGGCGGGCAGGCCCCACAGTCAGGACACGGGGCGGGCGGGCCCCACAGTCCGGACACGGGGCGGACGGGCCCCACAGTCCGGACACGGGGCGGACGGGCCCCACAGTCCGGACACGGGGCGGACGGGCCCCACAGTCCGGACACGGGGCCGACGGGCCCCACAGTCCGGACACGGGGCCGACGGGCCCCACAGTCCGGACACGGGGCCGACGGGCCCCACAGTCCGGACACGGGGCGGACGGGCCCCACAGTCCAGGCTCGGGGCGATCGGGCCTCACAGTCCGGACACAGGGCTAGTCCCGGGGCAGGCGGCCCCAAAGTCCGGACACGGGGCGGATGAGCCCCACAGTCCAGACACGGGGCGGACGGGCCCCACAGTCCGGACACGGGGCGGACGGGCCCCACAGTCCGGACACGGGGCGGACGGGCCCCACAGTCCGGACACGGGGCGGACGGGCCCCACAGTCCGGACACGGGGCGGACGGGCCCCACAGTCCGGACACGGGGCGGACGGGCCCCACAGTCCGGACACGGGGCCGACGGGCCCCACAGTCCGGACACGGGGCCGACGGGCCCCACAGTCCGGACACGGGGCCGACGGGCCCCACAGTCCGGACACGGGGCCGACGGGCCCCACAGTCCGGACACGGGGCCGACGGGCCCCACAGTCCGGACACGGGGCGGACGGGCCCCACAGTCCAGGCTCGGCGCGATCGGGCCTCACAGTCCGGACACAGGGCTAGTCCCGGGGCAGGCGGCCCCAAAGTCCGGACACGGGGCGGATGAGCCCCACAGTCTGGACACGGGGCGGATGAGCCCCACAGTCTGGACACGGGGCGGATGAGCCCCACAGTCCGGACACGGGGCGGACGGGCCCCACAGTCCGGACACGGGGCGGACGGGCCCCACAGTCCGGACACGGGGCGGACGGGCCCCACAGTCCGGACACGGGGCGGACGGGCCCCACAGTCCGGACACGGGGCGGACGGGCCCCACAGTCCGGACACGGGGCGGACGGGCCCCACAGTCCGGACACGGGGCGGACGGGCCCCACAGTCCGGACACGGGGCGGACGGGCCCCACAGTCCGGACACGGGGCCGACGGGCCCCACAGTCCGGACACGGGGCCGACGGGCCCCACAGTCCGGACACGGGGCGGACGGGCCCCACAGTCCAGGCTCGGGGCGATCGGGCCTCACAGTCCGGACACAGGGCTAGTCCCGGGGCAGGCGGCCCCAAAGTCCGGACACGGGGCGGATGAGCCCCACAGTCTGGACACGGGGCGGGCGAGCCCCACAGTCAGGACACGGGGCGGGCGGGACCCACAGTCCGGACACGGGGCGGACGGGCCCCACAGTCCGGACACGGGGCGGACGGGCCCCACAGTCCGGACACGGGGCCGACGGGCCCCACAGTCCTGACACGGGGCGGACGGGCCCCACAGTCCAGGCTCGGGGCGATCGGGCCTCACAGTCCGGACACAGGGCTAGTCCCGGGGCAGGCGGCCCCAAAGTCCGGACACGGGGCGGATGAGCCCCACAGTCTGGACACGGGGCGGGCGAGCCCCACAGTCAGGACACGGGGCGGGCGGGACCCGGGCGGGACCCACATTCAGGACACAGGGCGGACGGGCCCCACAGTCAGGACACAGGGCGGGCCCCACAGTCAGGACACGGGGCGGGCGAGCCCCACAGTCAGGACACGGGGCGGGCGGGACCCACAGTCAATACACGGGGCGGGCGGGCCCCACAGTCAGGACACCGGGTGGGCGGGCCCCAGTCAGGACACGGGGCGGTCGGGCCCCACAGTCAGGACATGGGGCGGGCGGGTGGGCCCCACAGTCAGGACATGGGGCGGGCGGGTGGGCCCCACAGTCAGGACATGGGGCGGGCGGGTGGGCCCCACAGTCAGGACATGGGGCGGGCGGGTAGGCCCCACAGTCAGGACACGGGGCGGGCGAGCCCCACAGTCAGGACACGGGGCGGGCGGGACCCACAGTCAGGACACGGGGCGGGCGGGCCCCACAGTCCGGACACGGGGCGGGCGGGCCCCACAGTCCGGACACGGGGCGGACGGGCCCCACAGTCCGGACACGGGGCGGACGGGCCCCACAGTCCGGACACGGGGCGGACGGGCCCCACAGTCCGGACACGGGGCCGACGGGCCCCACAGTCCGGACACGGGGCCGACGGGCCCCACAGTCCGGACACGGGGCCGACGGGCCCCACAGTCCGGACACGGGGCGGACGGGCCCCACAGTCCAGGCTCGGGGCGATCGGGCCTCACAGTCCGGACACAGAGCTAGTCCCGGGGCAGGCGGCCCCAAAGTCCGGACACGGGGCGGATGAGCCCCACAGTCTGGACACGGGGCGGGCGAGCCCCACAGTCAGGACACGGGGCGGGCGAGCCCCACAGTCAGGACACGGGGTGGGCGGGCCCCAGTCAGGACACGGGGCGGTCAGGCCCCACAGTCAGGACACGGGGCGGGCGAGCCCCACAGTCAGGACACGGGGCGGGCGGGACCCACAGTCAATACACGGGGCGGGCGGGCCCCACAGTCAGGACACGGGGTGGGCGGGCCCCAGTCAGGACACGGGGCGGTCAGGCCCCACAGTCAGGACATGGGGCGGGCGGGTGGCCTCCACAGTCAGGACATGGGGCGGGCGGGTGGGCCCCACAGTCAGGACATGGGGCGGGCGGGTGGGCCCCACAGTCAGGACATGGGGCGGGCGGGTGGGCCCCACAGTCAGGACATGGGGCGGGCGGGTGGGCCCCACAGTCAGGACACGGGGCGGGCGAGCCCCACAGTCAGGACACGGGGCGGGCGGGACCCACAGTCAGGACACGGGGCGGGCGGGACCCACAGTCCGGACACGGGGCGGACGGGCCCCACAGTCCGGACACGGGGCGGACGGGCCCCACAGTCCGGACACGGGGCCGACGGGCCCCACAGTCCGGACACGGGGCGGACGGGCCCCACAGTCCAGGCTCGGCGCGATCGGGCCTCACAGTCCGGACACAGGGCTAGTCCCGGGGCAGGCGGCCCCAAAGTCCGGACACGGGGCGGATGAGCCCCACAGTCTGGACACGTGGCGGGCATGCCCCATAGTCCAGACCTAGGGCTAGACCCAGGGCAGGCGGCCCCACAGTCCAGACCTGAGGCTAGACCCGGGGCAGGCGGTCCCATATTCTAGACACGGGGTGGACGGGCCTCACAGACCTGACATGGGGCGGACATGCCCCACAGTCCGGACCTGGGGCTAGACCCGCGGCAGGCGACCCACAGTCCGGACACGGGGTGGACGGGCCCCACAGTCCGGACACAGGGCGGACGGGCCCCACAGTCCGGACACGGGGCGGACGGGCCCCACAGTCCAGGCTCGGGGCGGACGGGCCTCACAGTCAGGAAACGGGGCAGGCGGGCCCCACAGTCAGGACATGGGGCGGGCGGGCCCCACAGTCCGGACACGGGGCGGACGGGCCCCACAGTCCGGACACGGGGCGGACGGGCCCCACAGTCCAGGCTCGGGGCGGGCGGGCCCCACAGTCAGGACATGGGGCGGGAGGGCCCCACAGTCAGGACATGGGGCGGACGGGCTCCACAGTCAGGACATGGGGCGGGCGGGCTCCACAGTCAGGACATGGGGCGGGCGACAGTCCAGACCTGGGGCTAGACCCGGGGCAGGCGGCCCATAGTCCAGACACGGGGTGGACGGGCCCCACAGTCCGGACATGGGGCGGGCATGCCCCATAGTCCAGACCTGGGGCTAGACCCGGGGCAGGCGGCCCCACAGTCCAGACCTGAGGCTAGACCCGGGGCAGGCGGTCCCATATTCTAGACACGGGGTGGACGGGCCTCACAGACCTGACATGGGGCGGACATGCCCCACAGTCCAGACCTGGGGCTAGACCCGGGGCAGGCGACCCACAGTCCGGACACGGGTTGGACGGGCCCCACAGTCCGGACACGGGTTGGACGGGCCCCACAGTCCGGACACGGGTTGGACGGGCCCCACAGTCCGGACACGGGTTGGACGGGCCCCACAGTCCGGACACGGGTTGGACGGGCCCCACAGTCCGGACACGGGTTGGACGGGCCCCACAGTCCGAACACGGGGCGGACGGGCCCCACAGTCCAGGCTCGGGGCGGACGGGCCTCACAGTCCGGACACGGGGCGGATGAGCCCCACAGTCTGGACACGGGGCGGGCGAGCCCCACAGTCAGGACATGGGGCGGGCGGGACCCACAGTCAGGACACAGGGCGGACGTGCCCCACAGTCAGGACACAGGGCAGGCCCCACAGTCAGGACACGGGGCGGGCGAGCCCCACAGTCAGGACACGGGGCGGGCGGGACCCACAGTCAGGACACGGGGCGGGACAGTCAGGACATGGGGCGGACGGGCCCCACGGTCAGGACATGGGGCGGACGGGCCCCACGGTCAGGACATGGGGCGGGCGGGCCCCACGGTCAGGACACGGGGCGGTCGGGCCCCACAGTCAGGACATGGGGCGGGCGGGTGGGCCCCACAGTCAGGACATGGGGCGGGCGGGTGGGCCCCACAGTCAGGACATGGGGCGGGCGGGTGGGCCCCACAGTCAGGACATGGGGCGGGCGGGTAGGCCCCACAGTCAGGACACGGGGCGGGCGAGCCCCACAGTCAGGACACGGGGCGGGCGGGACCCACAGTCAGGACACGGGGCGGGCGGGCCCCACAGTCAGGACACGGGGCGGGCGGGCCCCACAGTCCGGACACGGGGCGGACGGGCCCCACAGTCCGGACACGGGGCGGACGGGCCCCACAGTCCGGACACGGGGCGGACGGGCCCCACAGTCCGGACACGGGGCGGACGGGCCCCACAGTCCGGACACGGGGCCGACGGGCCCCACAGTCCGGACACGGGGCCGACGGGCCCCACAGTCCGGACACGGGGCCGACGGGCCCCACAGTCCGGACACGGGGCCGACGGGCCCCACAGTCCGGACACGGGGCCGACGGGCCCCACAGTCCGGACACGGGGCCGACGGGCCCCACAGTCCGGACACGGGGCGGACGGGCCCCACAGTCCGGACACAGAGCTAGTCCCGGGGCAGGCGGCCCCAAAGTCCGGACACGGGGCGGATGAGCCCCACAGTCTGGACACGGGGCGGGCGAGCCCCACAGTCAGGACACGGGGCGGGCGAGCCCCACAGTCAGGACACGGGGCGGGCGGGACCCACATTCAGGACACAGGGCGGACGGGCCCCACAGTCAGGACACGGGGTGGGCGGGCCCCAGTCAGGACACGGGGCGGTCAGGCCCCACAGTCAGGACACGGGGCGGGCGAGCCCCACAGTCAGGACACGGGGCGGGCGGGACCCACAGTCAATACACGGGGCGGGCGGGCCCCACAGTCAGGACACGGGGTGGGCGGGCCCCAGTCAGGACACGGGGCGGTCAGGCCCCACAGTCAGGACATGGGGCGGGCGGGTGGCCTCCACAGTCAGGACATGGGGCGGGCGGGTGGGCCCCACAGTCAGGACATGGGGCGGGCGGGTGGGCCCCACAGTCAGGACATGGGGCGGGCGGGTGGGCCCCACAGTCAGGACACGGGGCGGGCGAGCCCCACAGTCAGGACACGGGGCGGGCGGGACCCACAGTCAGGACACGGGGCGGGCGGGACCCACAGTCCGGACACGGGGCGGACGGGCCCCACAGTCCGGACACGGGGCGGACGGGCCCCACAGTCCGGACACGGGGCCGACGGGCCCCACAGTCCGGACACGGGGCCGACGGGCCCCACAGTCCGGACACGGGGCCGACGGGCCCCACAGTCCGGACACGGGGCGGACGGGCCCCACAGTCCAGGCTCGGCGCGATCGGGCCTCACAGTCCGGACACAGGGCTAGTCCCGGGGCAGGCGGCCCCAAAGTCCGGACACGGGGCGGATGAGCCCCACAGTCTGGACACGTGGCGGGCATGCCCCATAGTCCAGACCTAGGGCTAGACCCAGGGCAGGCGGCCCCACAGTCCAGACCTGAGGCTAGACCCGGGGCAGGCGGTCCCATATTCTAGACACGGGGTGGACGGGCCTCACAGACCTGACATGGGGCGGACATGCCCCACAGTCCGGACCTGGGGCTAGACCCGCGGCAGGCGACCCACAGTCCGGACACGGGGTGGACGGGCCCCACAGTCCGGACACAGGGCGGACGGGCCCCACAGTCCGGACACGGGGCGGACGGGCCCCACAGTCCAGGCTCGGGGCGGACGGGCCTCACAGTCAGGAAACGGGGCAGGCGGGCCCCACAGTCAGGACACGGGGCGGGCGGGCCCCACAGTCAGGACACGGGGCGGGCGGGCCCCACAGTCAGGACACGGGGCGGGCGGGCCCCACAGTCAGGACATGGGGGGGGCGGGCCCCACAGTCAGGACATGGGGCGGGGGGCCCCACAGTCAGGACATGGGGCGGGGGGCCCCACAGTCAGGACATGGGGCGGGCGGGGCGGGTGGGCCCCACAGTCAGGACATGGGGCGGGCGGGCTCCACAGTCAGGACATGGGGCGGGCGGGCTGCACAGTCAGGACATGAGGCGGGCGGGCCCCACAGTCAGGACACGGGGCGGGCGGGCCCGGGCGGGCGGGCCCCACAGTCCAGACCTGGGGCTAGACCCGGGGCAGGCGGCCCATAGTCCAGACACGGGGTGGACGGGCCCCACAGTCCGGACACGGGGCGGGCATGCCCCATAGTCCAGACCTGGGGCTAGACCCGGGGTAGGCGGCCTCACAGTCCAGGCCTGAGGCTAGACCCGGGGCAGGCGGTCCCATATTCTAGACACGGGGTGGACGGGCCTCAGAGACCTGACATGGGGCGGACATGCCCCACTGTCCAGACCTGGGGCTAGACCCGGGGCAGGCGACCCACAGTCCGGACACGGGGCGGACGGGCCCCACAGTCCGGACACGGGGCGGATGGGCCCCACAGTCCGGACACGGGGCGGACGGGCCCCACAGTCCGGACACGGGGCGGACGGGCCCCACAGTCCGGACACGGGGCGGACGGGCCCCACAGTCCGGACACGGGGCGGACGGGCCCCACAGTCCGGACACGGGGCGGACGGGCCCCACAGTCCGGACACGGGGCGGACGGGCCCCACAGTCCGGACACGGGGCGGACGGGCCCCACAGTCCGGACACGGGGCGGACGGGCCCCACAGTCCGGGCACGGGGCGGACGGGCCCCACAGTCCAGGCTGTAGGCGGACGGGCCTCACAGTCCGGACACGGGGCTAGTCCCTGGGCGGACGGGCCCCACAGTCCGGACACGGGGCGGACGGGCCCCACAGTCCGGACACGGGGCGGACGGGCCCCACAGTCCGGACACGGGGCGGACGGGCCCCACAGTCCGGACACGGGGCGTACGGGCCCCACAGTCCGGGCACGGGGCGGACGGGCCCCACAGTCCAGGCTGTAGGCGGACGGGCCTCACAGTCCGGACACGGGGCTAGTCCCTGGGCAGGCGGCCCCAAAGTCCGGACACGGGGCGGATGAGCCCCACAGTCTGGACACGGGGCGGATGAGCCCCACAGTCTGGACACGGGGCGGGCGGGACCCACAGTCAGGACACAGGGCGGACGGGCCCCACAGTCAGGACACGGGGCGGGCCCCACAGTCAGGACACGGGGCGGGCGAGCCCCACAGTCAGGACACGGGGCGGGCGGGACCCACAGTCAGGACACGGGGCGGGCGGGCCCCACAGTCAGGACACGGGGCAGGCGGGCCCCACAGTCAGGACATGGGGCGGGCGGGCCCCACAGTCCGGACACGGGGCGGACGGGCCCCACAGTCCGGACACGGGGCGGACGGGCCCCACAGTCCGGACACGGGGCGGACGGGCCCCACAGTCCAGGCTCGGGGCGGGCGGGCCCCACAGTCAGGACATGGGGCGGGAGGGCCCCACAGTCAGGACATGGGGCGGACGGGCTCCACAGTCAGGACATGGGGCGGGCGGGCTCCACAGTCAGGACATGGGGCGGGCGACAGTCCAGACCTGGGGCTAGACCCGGGGCAGGCGGCCCATAGTCCAGACACGGGGTGGACGGGCCCCACAGTCCGGACATGGGGCGGGCATGCCCCATAGTCCAGACCTGGGGCTAGACCCGGGGCAGGCGGCCCCACAGTCCAGACCTGAGGCTAGACCCGGGGCAGGCGGTCCCATATTCTAGACACGGGGTGGACGGGCCTCACAGACCTGACATGGGGCGGACATGCCCCACAGTCCAGACCTGGGGCTAGACCCGGGGCAGGCGACCCACAGTCCGGACACGGGGTGGACGGGCCCCACAGTCCGGACACGGGTTGGACGGGCCCCACAGTCCGGACACGGGTTGGACGGGCCCCACAGTCCGGACACGGGTTGGACGGGCCCCACAGTCCGGACACGGGTTGGACGGGCCCCACAGTCCGGACACGGGTTGGACGGGCCCCACAGTCCGGACACGGGTTGGACGGGCCCCACAGTCCGAACACGGGGCGGACGGGCCCCACAGTCCAGGCTCGGGGCGGACGGGCCTCACAGTCCGGACACGGGGCTAGTCCCGGGGCAGGCGGCCCCAAAGTCCGGACACGGGGCGGATGAGCCCCACAGTCTGGACACGGGGCGGGCGAGCCCCACAGTCAGGACATGGGGCGGGCGGGACCCACAGTCAGGACACAGGGCGGACGTGCCCCACAGTCAGGACACAGGGCAGGCCCCACAGTCAGGACACGGGGCGGGCGAGCCCCACAGTCAGGACACGGGGCGGGCGGGACCCACAGTCAGGACACGGGGCGGGACAGTCAGGACATGGGGCGGACGGGCCCCACGGTCAGGACATGGGGCGGACGGGCCCCACGGTCAGGACATGGGGCGGGCGGGCCCCACGGTCAGGACATGGGGCGGGCGGGCCCCACAGTCAGGACATGGGGCGGGCGGGCCCCACAGTCAGGACATGGGGCGGGTGGGCGGGTGGGCCCCACAGTCAGGACATGGGGCGGGCGGGCCCCACAGTCCAGGCCTGGGGCTAGACCCGGGGCAGGTGGCCCATAGTCCAGACACGGGGTGGACGGGCCCCACAGTCCGGACACGGGGCGGGCATGCCCCATAGCCCAGACCTGGGGCTAGTCCCGGGGCAGGCGGCCCCAAAGTCCGGACACGGGGCGGATGAGCCCCACAGTCTGGACACGGGGCGGGCGAGCCCCACAGTCAGGACACGGGGCGGGCGGGACCCACATTCAGGACACAGGGCGGACGGGCCCCACAGTCAGGACACAGGGCGGGCCCCACAGTCAGGACACGGGGCGGGCGGGCCCCACAGTCCAGACCTGGGGCTAGACCCGGGGCAGGCGGCCCATAGTCCAGACACGGGGTGGACGGGCCCCACAGTCCGGACACGGGGCGGGCATGCCCCATAGTCCAGACCTAGGGCTAGACCCTGGGGAGGCGGCCCCACAGTCCAGACCTGAGGCTAGACCCGGGGCAGGCGGTCCCATATTCTAGACACGGGGTGGACGGGCCTCACAGACCTGACATGGGGCGGACGGGCCCCACTGTCCGGACACGGGGTGGACGGGCCCCACTGTCCGGACACGGGGTGGACGGGCCCCACTGTCCGGACACGGGGTGGACGGGCCCCACAGTCCGGACACGGGGTGGACGGGCCCCACAGTCCGGACACGGGGTGGACGGGCCCCACAGTCCGGACACGGGGTGGACGGGCCCCACAGTCCGGACACGGGGCGGACGGGCCCCACAGTCCGGACACGGGGCGGACGGGCCCCACAGTCCGGACACGGGGCGGACGGGCCCCACAGTCCGGACACGGGGCGGACGGGCCCCACAGTCCGGACACGGGGCGGACGGGCCCCACAGTCCGGACACGGGGCGGACGGGCCCCACAGTCCGGACACGGGGCGGACGGGCCCCACAGTCCGGACACGGGGCGGACGGGCCCCACAGTCCGGACACGGGGCGGACGGGCCCCACAGTCTGGACACGGGGCCGACGGGCCCCACAGTCCGGACACGGGGCCGACGGGCCCCACAGTCCGGACACGGGGCCGACGGGCCCCACAGTCCGGACACGGGGCCGACGGGCCCCACAGTCCGGACACGGGGCCGACGGGCCCCACAGTCCGGACACGGGGCCGACGGGCTCCACAGTCCGGACACGGGGCGGACGGGCCCCACAGTCCAGGCTCGGGGCGATCGGGCCTCACAGTCCGGACACAGGGCTAGTCCCGGGGCAGGCGGCCCCAAAGTCCGGACACGGGGCGGATGAGCCCCACAGTCTGGACACGGGGCGGGCGAGCCCCACAGTCAGGACACGGGGCGGGCGGGACCCACATTCAGGACACAGGGCGGACGGGCCCCACAGTCAGGACACAGGGCGGGCCCCACAGTCAGGACACGGGGCGGGCGAGCCCCACAGTCAGGTCACGGGGCGGGCGGGCCCCACAGTCAGGACACGGGGTGGGCGGGCCCCAGTCAGGACACGGGGCGGTCGGGCCCCACAGTCAGGACATGGGGCGGGCGGGTGGGCCCCACAGTCAGGACATGGGGCGGGCGGGTGGGCCCCACAGTCAGGACATGGGGCGGGCGGGTGGGCCCCACAGTCAGGACACGGGGCGGGCGGGTAGGCCCCACAGTCAGGACACGGGGCGGGCGAGCCCCACAGTCAGGACACGGGGCGGGCGGGACCCACAGTCAGGACACGGGGCGGGCGGGCCCCACAGTCCGGACACGGGGCGGACGGGCCCCACAGTCCGGACACGGGGCCGACGGGCCCCACAGTCCGGACACGGGGCCGACGGGCCCCACAGTCCGGACACGGGGCGGACGGGCCCCACAGTCCAGGCTCGGGGCGATCGGGCCTCACAGTCCGGACACAGGGCTAGTCCCGGGGCAGGCGGCCCCAAAGTCCGGACACGGGGCGGATGAGCCCCACAGTCTGGACACGGGGCGGGCGAGCCCCACAGTCAGGACACGGGGCGGGCGGGACCCACATTCAGGACACAGGGCGGACGGGCCCCACAGTCAGGACACAGGGCGGGCCCCACAGTCAGGACACGGGGCGGGCGAGCCCCACAGTCAGGACACGGGGCGGGCGGGACCCACAGTCAATACACGGGGCGGGCGGGCCCCACAGTCAGGACACGGGGTGGGCGGGCCCCAGTCAGGACACGGGGCGGTCGGGCCCCACAGTCAGGACATGGGGCGGGCGGTCGGGCCCCACAGTCAGGACATGGGGCGGGCGGGTGGGCCCCACAGTCAGGACATGGGGCGGGCGGGTGGGCCCCACAGTCAGGACATGGGGCGGGCGGGTAGGCCCCACAGTCAGGACACGGGGCGGGCGAGCCCCACAGTCAGGACACGGGGCGGGCGGGACCCACAGTCAGGACACGGGGCGGGCGGGCGCCACAGTCCGGACACGGGGTGGACGGGCCCCACAGTCCGGACACGGGGTGGACGGGCCCCACAGTCCGGACACGGGGCGGACGGGCCCCACAGTCCGGACACGGGGCCGACGGGCCCCACAGTCCGGACACGGGGCGGACGGGCCCCACAGTCCAGGCTCGGGGCGATCGGGCCTCACAGTCCGGACACAGGGCTAGTCCCGGGGCAGGCGGCCCCAAAGTCCGGACACGGGGCGGATGAGCCCCACAGTCTGGACACGGGGCGGGCGAGCCCCACAGTCAGGACACGGGGCGGGCGGGACCCACATTCAGGACACAGGGCGGACGGGCCCCACAGTCAGGACACAGGGCGGGCCCCACAGTCAGGACACGGGGCGGGCGAGCCCCACAGTCAGGACACGGGGCGGGCGGGACCCACAGTCAATACACGGGGCGGGCGGGCCCCACAGTCAGGACACGGGGTGGGCGGGCCCCAGTCAGGACACGGGGCGGTCAGGCCCCACAGTCAGGACATGGGGCGGGCGGGTGGCCTCCACAGTCAGGACATGGGGCGGGCGGGTGGGCCCCACAGTCAGGACATGGGGCGGGCGGGTGGGCCCCACAGTCAGGACATGGGGCGGGCGGGTGGGCCCCACAGTCAGGACATGGGGCGGGCGGGTGGGCCCCACAGTCAGGACACGGGGCGGGCGAGCCCCACAGTCAGGACACGGGGCGGGCGGGACCCACAGTCAGGACACGGGGCGGGCGGGACCCACAGTCAGGACACGGGGCGGGCGGGACCCACAGTCAGGACACGGGGCGGACGGGCCCCACAGTCCGGACACGGGGTGGACGGGCCCCACAGTCCGGACACGGGGTGGACGGGCCCCACAGTCCGGACCCGGGGCGGACGGGCCCCACAGTCCGGACCCGGGGCGGATGGGCCCCACAGTCCGGACACGGGGCGGACGAGCCCCACAGTCCAGGCTCGGGGCGGACGGGCCTCACAGTCCGGACACGGGGCTAGTCCCGGGGCAGGCGGCCCCAAAGTCCGGACACGGGGCGGATGAGCCCCACAGTCTGGACACGGGGCGGGCGAGCCCCACAGTCAGGACACGGGGCGGGCGGGACCCACAGTCAGGACACGGGGCGGGCGGGACCCACAGTCAGGACACAGGGCGGACGGGCCCCACAGTCAGGACACGGGGCGGGCGAGCCCCACAGTCAGGACACGGGGCGGGCGGGACCCACAGTCAGGACATGGGGGGGGCGGGCCCCACAGTCAGGACACGGGGCGGGCGGGACCCACAGTCAGGACACGGGGCGGGCGGGCCCCACAGTCAGGACACGGGGCGGGCGGGCCCCACAGTCAGGACATGGGGCGGGCGGGCCCCACAGTCAGGACATGGGGCGGGCGGGCTCCACAGTCAGGACATGGGGCGGGCCGGCTGCACAGTCAGGACATGGGGCGGTACCCGGGGCAGGCAGCCCATAGTCCAGACAAGGGGGTGGACGGGCCCCACAGTCCGGACACGTGGCGGGCATGCCCCATAGTCCAGACCTAGGGCTAGACCCAGGGCAGGCGGCCCCACAGTCCATACCTGAGGCTAGACCCGGGGCAGGCGGTCCCATATTCTAGACACGGGGTGGACGGGCCTCACAGACCTGACATGGGGCGGACATGCCCCACAGTCCGGACCTGGGGCTAGACCCGCGGCAGGCGACCCACAGTCCGGACACGTTGTGGACGGGCCCCACAGTCCGGACACAGGGCGGACGGGCCCCACAGTCCGGACACGGGGCGGACGGGCCCCACAGTCCAGGCTCGGGGCGGACGGGCCTCACAGTCAGGAAACGGGGCAGGCGGGCCCCACAGTCAGGACATGGGGGGGGCGGGCCCCACAGTCAGGACATGGGGGGGCGGGCCCCACAGTCAGGACATGGGGCGGGGGGCCCCACAGTCAGGACATGGGCGGGCGGGGCGAGTGGGCCCCACAGTCAGGACATGGGGCGGGCACAGTCAGGACATGGGGCGGGCGGGCTCCACAGTCAGGACATGGGGCGGGCGGGCTGCACAGTCAGGACATGAGGCGGGCGGGCCCCACAGTCAGGACACGGGGCGGGCGGGCCCGGGCGGGCCCCACAGTCCAGACCTGGGGCTAGACCCGGGGCAGGCGGCCCATAGTCCAGACACGGGGTGGACGGGCCCCACAGTCCGGACACGGGGCGGGCATGCCCCATAGTCCAGACCTGGGGCTAGACCCGGGGTAGGCGGCCTCACAGTCCAGGCCTGAGGCTAGACCCGGGGCAGGCGGTCCCATATTCTAGACACGGGTGGACGGGCCTCAGAGACCTGACATGGGGCGGACATGCCCCACTGTCCAGACCTGGGGCTAGACCCGGGGCAGGCGACCCACAGTCCGGACACGGGGCGGACGGGCCCCACAGTCCGGACACGGGCGGACGGGCCCCACAGTCCGGACACGGGGCGGACGGGCCCCACAGTCCGGACACGGGGCGGACGGGCCCCACAGTCCGGACACGGGGCGGACGGGCCCCACAGTCCGGACACGGGGCGGACGGGCCCCACAGTCCGGGCACGGGGCGGACGGGCCCCACAGTCCAGGCTGTAGGCGGACGGGCCTCACAGTCCGGACACGGGGCTAGTCCCTGGGCAGGCGGCCCCACAGTCCGGACACGGGGCGGACGGGCCCCACAGTCCGGACACGGGGCGGACGGGCCCCACAGTCCGGACACGGGGCGGACGGGCCCCACAGTCCGGACACGGGGCGGACGGGCCCCACAGTCCGGGCACGGGGCGTACGGGCCCCACAGTCCAGGCTGTAGGCGGACGGGCCTCACAGTCCGGACGCGGGGCTAGTCCCTGGGCAGGCGGCCCCAAAGTCCGGACACGGGGCGGATGAGCCCCACAGTCTGGACACGGGGCGGGCGAGCCCCACAGTCAGGACACGGGGCGGGCGGGACCCACAGTCAGGACACAGGGCGGACGGGCCCCACAGTCAGGACACGGGGCGGGCCCCACAGTCAGGACACGGGGCGGGCGAGCCCCACAGTCAGGACACGGGGCGGGCGGGCCCCACAGTCAGGACACGGGGCGGGCGGGACCCACAGTCAGGACACGGGGCGGGCGGGCCCCACAGTCAGGACACGGGCAGGCGGGCCCCACAGTCAGGACATGGGGCGGGCGGGCCCCACAGTCCGGACACGGGGCGGACGGGCCCCACAGTCCGGACACGGGGCGGACGGGCCCCACAGTCCAGGCTCGGGGCGGGCGGGCCCCACAGTCAGGACATGGGGCGGGAGGGCCCCACAGTCAGGACATGGGGCGGACGGGCTCCACAGTCAGGACATGGGGCGGGCGGGCTCCACAGTCAGGACATGGGGCGGGCGACAGTCCAGACCTGGGGCTAGACCCGGGGCAGCGGCCCATAGTCCAGACACGGGGTGGACGGGCCCCACAGTCCGGACATGGGGCGGGCATGCCCCATAGTCCAGACCTGGGGCTAGACCCGGGGCAGGCGGCCCCACAGTCCAGACCTGAGGCTAGACCCGGGGCAGGCGGTCCCATATTCTAGACACGGGGTGGACGGGCCTCACAGACCTGACATGGGGCGGACATGCCCCACAGTCCAGACCTGGGGCTAGACCCGGGGCAGGCGACCCACAGTCCGGACACGGGTGGACGGGCCCCACAGTCCGGACACGGGTTGGACGGGCCCCACAGTCCGGACACGGGTTGGACGGGCCCCACAGTCCGGACACGGGTTGGACGGGCCCCACAGTCCGGACACGGTTGGACGGGCCCCACAGTCCGGACACGGGTTGGACGGCCCCACAGTCCGGACACGGGTTGGACGGGCCCCACAGTCCGAACACGGGGCGGACGGGCCCCACAGTCCAGGCTCGGGGCGGACGGGCCTCACAGTCCGGACACGGGGCTAGTCCCGGGGCAGGCGGCCCCAAAGTCCGGACACGGGGCGGATGAGCCCCACAGTCTGGACACGGGGCGGGCGAGCCCCACAGTCAGGACATGGGGCGGGCGGGACCCACAGTCAGGACACAGGGCGGACGTGCCCCACAGTCAGGACACAGGGCAGGCCCCACAGTCAGGACACGGGGCGGGCGAGCCCCACAGTCAGGACACGGGGCGGGCGGGACCCACAGTCAGGACACGGGGCGGGACAGTCAGGACATGGGGCGGACGGGCCCCACGGTCAGGACATGGGGCGGACGGGCCCCACGGTCAGGACATGGGGCGGGCGGGCCCCACGGTCAGGACATGGGGCGGGCGGGCCCCACAGTCAGGACATGGGGCGGGCGGGCCCCACAGTCAGGACATGGGGCGGGTGGGCGGGTGGGCCCCACAGTCAGGACATGGGGCGGGCGGGCCCCACAGTCCAGGCCTGGGGCTAGACCCGGGGCAGGTGGCCCATAGTCCAGACACGGGGTGGACGGGCCCCACAGTCCGGACACGGGGTGGGCATGCCCCATAGCCCAGACCTGGGGCTAGTCCCGGGGCAGGCGGCTCCAAAGTCCGGACACGGGGCGGATGAGCCCCACAGTCTGGACACGGGGCGGGCGAGCCCCACAGTCAGGACACGGGGCGGGCGGGACCCACATTCAGGACACAGGGCGGACGGGCCCCACAGTCAGGACACAGGGCGGGCCCCACAGTCAGGACACGGGGCGGGCGGGCCCCACAGTCCAGACCTGGGGCTAGACCCGGGGCAGGCGGCCCATAGTCCAGACACGGGGTGGACGGGCCCCACAGTCCGGACACGGGGCGGGCATGCCCCATAGTCCAGACCTAGGGCTAGACCCTGGGGAGGCGGCCCCACAGTCCAGACCTGAGGCTAGACCCGGGGCAGGCGGTCCCATATTCTAGACACGGGGTGGACGGGCCTCACAGACCTGACATGGGGCGGACGGGCCCCACTGTCCGGACACGGGGTGGACGGGCCCCACTGTCCGGACACGGGGTGGACGGGCCCCACAGTCCGGACACGGGGTGGACGGGCCCCACAGTCCGGACACGGGGCGGACGGGCCCCACAGTCCGGACACGGGGCGGACGGGCCCCACAGTCCGGACACGGGGCGGACGGGCCCCACAGTCCGGACACGGGGCGGACGGGCCCCACAGTCCGGACACGGGGCGGACGGGCCCCACAGTCCGGACACGGGCGGACGGGCCCCACAGTCCGGACACGGGGCGGACGGGCCCCACAGTCCGGACACGGGGCGGACGGGCCCCACAGTCCGGACACGGGGCGGACGGGCCCCACAGTCCGGACACGGGGCGGACGGGCCCCACAGTCCGGACACGGGGCGGACGGGCCCCACAGTCCGGACACGGGGCCGACGGGCCCACAGTCCGGACACGGGGCCGACGGGCCCACAGTCCGGGACACGGGGCCGACGGGCCCCACAGTCCGGACACGGGGCCGACGGGCCCCACAGTCCGGACACGGGGCCGACGGGCCCCACAGTCCGGACACGGGGCCGACGGGCTCCACAGTCCGGACACGGGGCCGACGGGCTCCACAGTCCGGACACGGGGCGGACGGGCCCCACAGTCCAGGTTCGGGGCGCGATCGGGCCTCACAGTCCGGACACAGGGCTAGTCCCGGGGCAGGCGGCCCCAAGTCCGGACACGGGGCGGATGAGCCCCACAGTCTGGACACGGGGCGGGCGAGCCCCACAGTCAGGACACGGGGCGGGCGGGACCCACATTCAGGACACAGGGCGGACGGGCCCCACAGTCAGGACACAGGGCGGGCCCCACAGTCAGGACACGGGGCGGGCGAGCCCCACAGTCAGGTCACGGGGCGGGCGGGCCCCACAGTCAGGACACGGGGTGGGCGGCCCCAGTCAGGACACGGGGCGGTCGGGCCCCACAGTCAGGACATGGGGCGGGCGGGTGGGCCCCACAGTCAGGACATGGGGCGGGCGGGTGGGCCCCACAGTCAGGACATGGGGCGGGCGGGTGGGCCCACAGTCAGGACACGGGCGGGCGGGTAGGCCCCACAGTCAGGACACGGGGCGGGCGAGCCCCACAGTCAGGACACGGGGCGGGCGGGACCCACAGTCAGGACACGGGGCGGGCGGGCCCCACAGTCCGGACACGGGGCGGACGGGCCCCACAGTCCGGACACGGGGCCGACGGGCCCCACAGTCCGGACACGGGGCCGACGGGCCCCACAGTCCGGACACGGGGCGGACGGGCCCCACAGTCCAGGCTCGGGGCGATCGGGCCTCACAGTCCGGACACAGGGCTAGTCCCGGGGCAGGCGGCCCCAAAGTCCGGACACGGGGCGGATGAGCCCCACAGTCTGGACACGGGGCGGGCGAGCCCCACAGTCAGGACACGGGGCGGGCGGGACCCACATTCAGGACACAGGGCGGACGGGCCCCACAGTCAGGACACAGGGCGGGCCCCACAGTCAGGACACGGGGCGGGCGAGCCCCACAGTCAGGACACGGGGCGGGCGGGACCCACAGTCAATACACGGGGCGGGCGGGCCCCACAGTCAGGACACGGGGTGGGCGGGCCCCAGTCAGGACACGGGGCGGTCGGGCCCCACAGTCAGGACATGGGGCGGGCGGGTGGGCCCCACAGTCAGGACATGGGGCGGGCGGGTGGGCCCCACAGTCAGGACATGGGGCGGGCGGGTGGGCCCCACAGTCAGGACATGGGCGGGCGGGTAGGCCCCACAGTCAGGACACGGGGCGGGCGAGCCCCACAGTCAGGACACGGGGCGGGCGGGACCCACAGTCAGGACACGGGGCGGGCGGGCGCCACAGTCCGGACACGGGGTGGACGGGCCCCACAGTCCGGACACGGGGCGGACGGGCCCCACAGTCCGGACACGGGGCCGACGGGCCCCACAGTCCGGACACGGGGCGGACGGGCCCCACAGTCCAGGCTCGGGGCGATCGGGCCTCACAGTCCGGACACAGGGCTAGTCCCGGGGCAGGCGGCCCCAAAGTCCGGACACGGGGCGGATGAGCCCCACAGTCTGGACACGGGGCGGGCGAGCCCCACAGTCAGGACACGGGGCGGGCGGGACCCACATTCAGGACACAGGGCGGACGGGCCCCACAGTCAGGACACAGGGCGGGCCCCACAGTCAGGACACGGGGCGGGCGAGCCCCACAGTCAGGACACGGGGCGGGCGGGACCCACAGTCAATACACGGGGCGGGCGGGCCCCACAGTCAGGACACGGGGTGGGCGGGCCCCAGTCAGGACACGGGGCGGTCAGGCCCCACAGTCAGGACATGGGGCGGGCGGGTGGCCTCCACAGTCAGGACATGGGGCGGGCGGGTGGGCCCCACAGTCAGGACATGGGGCGGGCGGGTGGGCCCCACAGTCAGGACATGGGGCGGGCGGGTGGGCCCCACAGTCAGGACATGGGGCGGGCGGGTGGGCCCCACAGTCAGGACATGGGGCGGGCGGGTGGGCCCCACAGTCAGGACACGGGGCGGGCGAGCCCCACAGTCAGGACACGGGGCGGGCGGGACCCACAGTCAGGACACGGGGCGGGCGGGACCCACAGTCAGGACACGGGGCGGGCGGGACCCACAGTCAGGACACGGGGCGGACGGGCCCCACAGTCCGGACACGGGGTGGACGGGCCCCACAGTCCGGACCCGGGGCGGACGGGCCCCACAGTCCGGACCCGGGGCGGATGGGCCCCACAGTCCGGACACGGGGCGGACGAGCCCCACAGTCCAGGCTCGGGGCGGACGGGCCTCACAGTCCGGACACGGGGCTAGTCCCGGGGCAGGCGGCCCCAAAGTCCGGACACGGGGCGGATGAGCCCCACAGTCTGGACACGGGGCGGGCGAGCCCCACAGTCAGGACACGGGGCGGGCGGGACCCACAGTCAGGACACGGGGCGGGCGGGACCCACAGTCAGGACACAGGGCGGACGGGCCCCACAGTCAGGACACGGGGCGGGCGAGCCCCACAGTCAGGACACGGGGCGGGCGGGACCCACAGTCAGGACATGGGGGGGGCGGGCCCCACAGTCAGGACACGGGGCGGGCGGGACCCACAGTCAGGACACGGGGCGGGCGGGCCCCACAGTCAGGACACGGGGCGGGCGGGCCCCACAGTCAGGACATGGGGCGGGCGGGCCCCACAGTCAGGACATGGGGCGGGCGGGCTCCACAGTCAGGACATGGGGCGGGCCGGCTGCACAGTCAGGACATGGGGCGGTACCCGGGGCAGGCAGCCCATAGTCCAGACAAGGGGTGGACGGGCCCCACAGTCCGGACACGTGGCGGGCATGCCCCATAGTCCAGACCTAGGGCTAGACCCAGGGCAGGCGGCCCCACAGTCCATACCTGAGGCTAGACCCGGGGCAGGCGGTCCCATATTCTAGACACGGGGTGGACGGGCCTCACAGACCTGACATGGGGCGGACATGCCCCACAGTCCGGACCTGGGGCTAGACCCGCGGCAGGCGACCCACAGTCCGGACACGTTGTGGACGGGCCCCACAGTCCGGACACAGGGCGGACGGGCCCCACAGTCCGGACACGGGGCGGACGGGCCCCACAGTCCAGGCTCGGGGCGGACGGGCCTCACAGTCAGGAAACGGGGCAGGCGGGCCCCACAGTCAGGACATGGGGGGGGCGGGCCCCACAGTCAGGACATGGGGGGGCGGGCCCCACAGTCAGGACATGGGGCGGGGGGCCCCACAGTCAGGACATGGGGCGGGCGGGGCGAGTGGGCCCCACAGTCAGGACATGGTTCGGGCACAGTCAGGACATGGGGCGGGCGGGCTCCACAGTCAGGACATGGGGCGGGCGGGCTGCACAGTCAGGACATGAGGCGGGCGGGCCCCACAGTCAGGACACGGGGCGGGCGGGCCCGGGCGGGCCCCACAGTCCAGACCTGGGGCTAGACCCGGGGCAGGCGGCCCATAGTCCAGACACGGGGTGGACGGGCCCCACAGTCCGGACACGGGGCGGGCATGCCCCATAGTCCAGACCTGGGGCTAGACCCGGGGTAGGCGGCCTCACAGTCCAGGCCTGAGGCTAGACCCGGGGCAGGCGGTCCCATATTCTAGACACGGGGTGGACGGGCCTCAGAGACCTGACATGGGGCGGACATGCCCCACTGTCCAGACCTGGGGCTAGACCCGGGGCAGGCGACCCACAGTCCGGACACGGGGCGGACGGGCCCCACAGTCCGGACACGGGGCGGATGGGCTCCACAGTCCGGACACGGGGCGGACGGGCTCCACAGTCCGGACACGGGGCGGACGGGCCCCACAGTCCGGACACGGGGCGGACGGGCCCCACAGTCCGGGCACGGGGCGGACGGGCCCCACAGTCCGGGCACGGGCGGACGGGCCCCACAGTCCGGGCACGGGGCGGACGGGCCCCACAGTCCGGGCACGGGGCGGACGGGCCCCACAGTCCGGGCACGGGGCGGACGGGCCCCACAGTCCAGGCTGTAGGCGGACGGGCCTCACAGTCCGGACACGGGGCTAGTCCCTGGGCAGGCGGCCCCAAAGTCCGGACACGGGGCGGATGAGCCCCACAGTCTGGACACGGGGCGGGCGAGCCCCACAGTCAGGACACGGGGCGGGCGGGACCCACAGTCAGGACACAGGGCGGACGGGCCCCACAGTCAGGACACGGGGCGGGCCCCACAGTCAGGACACGGGGCGGGCGAGCCCCACAGTCAGGACACGGGGCGGGCGGGACCCACAGTCAGGACACGGGGCGGGCGGGCCCCACAGTCAGGACACGGGGTGGGCGGGCCCCACAGTCAGGACACGGGGCGGGCGGGCCCCACAGTCCGGACACGGGGCGGACGGGCCCCACAGTCCGGACACGGGGCGGACGGGCCCCACAGTCCGGACACGGGGCGGACGGGCCCCACAGTCCAGGCTCGGGGCGGGAGGGCCCCACAGTCAGGACATGGGGCGGGAGGGCCCCACAGTCAGGACATGGGGCGGACGGGCTCCACAGTCAGGACATGGGGCGGGCGACAGTCCAGACCTGGGGCTAGACCCGGGGCAGGCGGCCCATAGTCCAGACACGGGGTGGACGGGCCCCACAGTCCGGACATGGGGCGGGCATGCCCCATAGTCCAGACCTGGGGCTAGACCCGGGGCAGGCGGCCCCACAGTCCAGACCTGAGGCTAGACCCGGGGCAGGCGGTCCCATATTCTAGACACGGGGTGGACGGGCCTCACAGACCTGACATGGGGCGGACATGCCCCACAGTCCAGACCTGGGGCTAGACCCGGGGCAGGCGACCCACAGTCCGGACACGGGGTGGACGGGCCCCACAGTCCGGACACGGGTTTGACGGGCCCCACAGTCCGGACACGGGTTGGACGGGCCCCACAGTCCGGACACGGGTTGGACGGGCCCCACAGTCCGGACACGGGTTGGACGGGCCCCACAGTCCGGACACGGGGCGGACGGGCCCCACAGTCCAGGCTCGGGGCGGACAGGCCTCACAGTCCGGACACGGGGCTAGTCCCGGGGCAGGCGGCCCCAAAGTCCGGACACGGGGCGGATGAGCCCCACAGTCTGGACACGGGGCGGGCGAGCCCCACAGTCAGGACATGGGGCGGGCGGGACCCACAGTCAGGACACAGGGCGGACGGGCCCCACAGTCAGGACACAGGGCAGGCCCCACAGTCAGGACACGGGGCGGGCGAGCCCCACAGTCAGGACACGGGGCGGGCGGGACCCACAGTCAGGACACGGGGCGGGCGGGCCCCACAGTCAGGACACGGGGCGGACGGGCCCCACGGTCAGGACACGGGGCGGACGGGCCCCACGGTCAGGACATGGGGCGGACGGGCCCCACGGTCAGGACATGGGGCGGGCGGGCCCCACGGTCAGGACATGGGGCGGGCGGGCCCCACAGTCAGGACATGGGGCGGGCGGGCCCCACAGTCAGGACATGGGGCGGGTGGGCGGGTGGGCCCCACAGTCAGGACATGGGGCGGGCGGGCCCCACAGTCCAGGCCTGGGGCTAGACCCGGGGCAGGTGGCCCATAGTCCAGACACGGGGTGGACGGGCCCCACAGTCCGGACACGGGGCGGGCATGCCCCATAGCCCAGACCTGGGGCTAGACCCGGGGCAGGCGGCCCTACAGTCCAGACCTGAGGCTAGACCCGGGGCAGGCGGTCCCATATTCTAGACACGGGGTGGACGGGCCTCACAGACCTGACATGGGGCGGACATGTCCCACAGTCCAGACCTGGGGCTAGACCCGGGGCAGGCGACCCACAGTCCGGACACGGGGTGGACGGGCCCCACAGTCCGGACACGGGGTGGACGGGCCCCACAGTCCGGACACGGGGCGTACGGGCCCCACAGTCCGGACACGGGGCGTACGGGCCCCACAGTCCGGACACGGGGCGGACGGGCCCCCAGTCCAGGCTCGGGGCGGACGGGCCTCACAGTCCGGACACGGGGCTAGTCCCGGGGCAGGCGGCCCCAAAGTCCGGACACGGGGCGGATGAGCCCCACATTCAGGACACGGGGCGGGCGGGAACCACAGTCAGGACACAGGGCGGACGGGCCCCACAGTCAGGACACAGGGCGGGCCCCACAGTCAGGACATTGGGCGGGCGGGCTGCACAGTCAGGATACAGGGCGGGCAGGCCCCACAGTCCGGACACAGGGCTAATCCCGGGGCAGGTGGCCCCACAGTCCAGACCTGGGGCTAGACCCGGGGCAGGCGGTCCCATATTCTAGACACGGGGTGGACGGGCCCCACAGTCCAGATACGGGGCGGGCATGCCCCATAGTCAAGACCTGGGGCTAAACCCAGGGCTGGCGGCCCCACAGTCCAGACCTGAGGCTAGACCCGGGGCAGGCGGCCCCACATTCTAGACACTGGGTGGACGGGCCCCACAGTTCGGATACGGGGCGGGCATGACCCATAGTCAAGACCTGGGGCTAGACCCGGGGCAGGCGGCCCCACAGTCCAGACCTGAGGCTAGACCCGGGGCAGGCGGCCCCACATTCTAGACACAGGGTGGACGGGCCCCACAGTCCTGACACGGGGCGGACATGCCCCACAGTCCAGATCTGGGGCTAGACCCGGGGTAGGCTGCCCCACAGTCCGGACACGGGGCGGACGGGCCCCACAGTCCAGGCTCGGGGCGATCGGGCCTCACAGTCCGGACACAGGGCTAGTCCCGGGGCAGGCGGCCCCAAAGTCCGGACACGGTGCGGATGAGCCCCACAGTCTGGACACGGGTCGGGCGAGCCCCACAGTAAGGACACGGGGCGGGCGGGACCCACAGTCAGGACACAGGGCGGACGGGCCCCACAGTCAGGACACAGGGCAGGCCCCACAGTCAGGACACGGGGCGGGCGAGCCCCACAGTCAGGACACGGGGCGGGCGGGCCCCACAGTCAGGACACAGGGCGGACGGGCCCCACAGTCAGGACACAGGGCGGACGGGCCCCACAGTCAGGACATTGGGCGGGCGGGCCCCACAGTCAGGACATTGGGCGGGCGGGCCCCACAGTCAGGACATTGGGCGGGCGGGCCCCACAGTCAGGACACAGGGCGGGCCCCACAGTCAGGACATTGGGCGGGCGGGCTCCACAGTCAGGATACAGGGCGGGCAGGCCCCACAGTCCGGACACAGGGCTAATCCCGGGCAGGTGGCCCCACAGTCCAGACCTGGGGCTAGACCCGGGGCAGGCGGCCCACAGTCCAGACACGGGGTGGACGGGCCCCACAGTCCAGATACGGGGCGGGCATGCCCCATAGTCAAGACTTGGGGCTAAACCCGGGGCTGGCGGCCCCACAGTCCAGACCTGAGGCTAGACCCGGGGCAGGCGGCCCCACATTCTAGACACGGGGTGGACGGGCCCCACAGTCCGGATACGGGGCGGGCATGACCCATAGTCAAGACCTGGGGCTAGACCCAGGGCAGGCGTCCCCACAGTCCAGACCTGAGGCTAGACCCGGGGCAGGCGGCCCCACATTCTAGACACAGTGTGGACGGGCCCCACAGTCCTGACACGGGGCGGACATGCCCCACAGTCCAGACCTGGGGCTAGACCCGGGGTAGGCTGCCCCAAAGTCCGGACACTGGGTGGACGGGCCCCACAGTCCGTACACGGGGTGGACGGGCCCCACAGTCCGAACACGGGGTGGACGGGCCCCACAGTCCGGACATGGGGTGGACGGGCCCCACTGGTCCGGACACGGGGTGGACGGGCCCCACAGTCCGGACACGGGGCGGACGGGCCCCACAGTCCGGACACGGGGCGGACGGGCCCCACAGTCCGGACACGGGGCGGACGGGCCCCACAGTCCGGACACGGGGCGGACGGGCCCCACAGTCCGGACACGGGGCGGACGGGCCCCACAGTCCGGACATGGGGCGGACCCGGCCCCTCAGTCCGGACACGGGGCGGACGGGACCCACAGTCCAGGCTCGGGGCGGACGGGCCTCACAGTCCGGACACGGGGCTAGTCCCGGGGCAGGCGGCCCCAAAGTCCGGACACGGGGCGGATGAGCCCCACAGTCTGGCCACGGGGCGGGCGAGCCCCACAGTCAGGACACGGGGCGGGCGGGACCCACAGTCAGGACACAGGGCGGACGGGCCCCACAGTCAGGACACAGGGCGGGCCCCACAGTCAGGACATTGGGCGGGCGGGCTCCACAGTCAGGATACAGGGCGGGCAGGCCCCACAGTCCGGAGACAGGGCTAATCCCGGGGCAGGTGGCCCCACAGTCCAGACCTGGGGCTAGACTCGGGGCAGGCGGCCCACAGTCCAGACACGGGGTGGACGGGCCCCACAGTCCAGATACGGGGCGGGCATGCCCCATAGTCAAGACTTGGGGCTAAACCCGGGGCTGTCGGCCCCACAATCCAGACCTGAGGCTAGACCCGGGGCAGGCGGCCCCACATTCTAGACACGGGGTGGACAGGCCCCACAGTCCGGATACGGGGCGGGCATGACCCATAGTCAAGACCTGGGGCTAGACCCGGGGCAGGCGGCCCCACAGTCCAGATCTGAGGCTAGACCCGGGGCAGGCGGCCCCACATTCTAGACACAGGGTGGACGGGCCCCACAGTCCTGACACGGGGCGGACATGCCCCACAGTCCAGACCTGGGGCTAGACCCGGGGTAGGCTGCCCCAAAGTCCGGACACGGGGTGTACGAGCCCCACAGTCCGGACACGGGGCGGCCACAGTCCAGACATAGGGTGGGCGGGCGCCACAGTCCAGGCTCGGGGCTAAACCCGGGGAAGCCGGCCCCACATTTCAGACCCGGGGCGGGGGGCCACACAGTCCAGGCTCGGGGCGGATGGGCCCCACAGTCCAGGCTCGGGGCGGATGGGCCCCACAGTATTGGCTCGGGGCGAACGGGCCCCACAGTCCAGGCTCGGGGCGGACGGGCTCCACAGTCCAGACCTGAGGCTCGGCCCGGGCAGGCGGCCCCACAGTCCAGATACGGGGTGGACGGGCCCCACAGTCCTGACACGGGGCGGACATGCCCCACAGTCCAGACCTGGGGCTAAACCCGGGGTAGGCTGCCCCAAAGTCCAGACACGGGGTGACGAGCCCCACAGTCCGGACACGGGGCGGCCACAGTCCAGACATAGGGTGGGCGGGCGCCACAGTCCAGGCTCGGGGCTAAACCCGGGGAAGCCGGCCCCACATTTCAGACCCGGGGCGGGGGGGCCACACAGTCCAGGCTCGGGGCGGATAGGCCCCACAGTCCAGACTCGGGGCGGATGGGCCCCACAGTATTGGCTCGGAGCGAACGGGCCCCACAGTCCACGCTCTGGCCCCACAGTCCACGCTCGAGGCAGACGGGCCCCACAGTCCACGCTTGGAGCGGATGGGCCCCACAGTCCAGACTCTGGGCGGACGGGCCCCACAGTCCAGGCTCGGGGCGGGTGGGCCCATAGTTACGACACGGGGCGGGCGGGCCCCACAGTCCGTACACGGGGCTAGTCCCGGGGCAGGCGGCCCCACAGTCCGGACACGGGGCGGACGGGCCCCACAGTTCTGACACGGGGCAGGCATGCCCCACAGTCCTGACCTGCGGCTAGAGCCGGGGCAGGCGGCCCCACAGTCCGGACACGGGGTGGACGGGCCCCACAGTCCGGACACGGGGTGGCCATAGTACGGACATAGGGCGGGCGGGCCCCACAGTCAGGACACGAGGCGGGCGGGCTCCACAGTCAGGACACGGGGCGGGCGGGCCCCACAGTCTGGACACTGAGCTAATCCCGGGGCAGGCGGCTTCACAGTCCAGACCTGGGGCTAGACCCGGGGCAGACGGCCCACAGTCCGGACACGGGGTGGACGGGCCCCACAGTCCGGACACAGAGCAGGCATGCCCCACAGTCCAGACCTGGGGCTAGACCCGGAGCACGCGGCCCACAGTCCGGACACGGGGTGGACGGTCCCCACAGTCCGGACATATGGCGGACGGGCCCCACAGTCCAGGCTCGGGGCGGACGGGCCCCACAGTCCGGACACGGGGCTTGTCCCGGGGCAGGCGGCCCCACAGTCCAGACCTGAGGCTAGACCAGGGGCAGGCGGCCCCACAGTCCAGACACGGGGTGGACGGGCCCCACAGTCCTGACATGGGGCGGACATGCCCCACAGTCCAGACCCGGGGCAGGCGGCCCCACAGTCCAGACTCGGGGCGAGCGGGGGGCCCCACAGTCCGTACCCGGTGCGGGCGGGGGGCCCCACAGTCCAGGCTCAGGGCGGACGGGCCCCACAGTCCAGGCTCGGGGCGGACGGGCCCCACAGTCCGGACACGGGGCTTGTCCCGGGGCAGGCGGCCCCACAGTCCAGACCTGAGGCTAGACCAGGGGCAGGCGGCCCCACAGTCCAGACACAGGGTGGACGGGCCCCACAGTCCTGACATGGGGCGGACATGCCCCACAGTCCAGACTCGGGGCGAGCGGGGGGCCCCACAGTCCGTACCCGGTGCGGGCGGGGGGCCCCACAGTCCAGGCTCAGGGCGGACGGGCCCCACAGTCCAGGCTCGGGGCGGACGGGCCCCACAGTCCGGACACGGGGCTAGTCCCGGGGCAGGCGGCCCCACAGTCCAGACCTGAGGCTAGACCAGGGGCAGGCGGCCCCACAGTTCTGACACGGGGTGGGCATGCCCCACAGTCCTGACCTGCGGCTAGAGCCGGGGCAGGCGGCCCCACAGTCCGGACACGGGGTGGACGGGCCCCACAGTCCTGACATGGGGCGGACATGCCCCACAGTCCAGACCCGGGGCAGGCGGCCCCACAGTCCAGACTCGGGGCGAGCGGGGGGCCCCACAGTCCGTACCCGGTGCGGGCGGGGGGCCCCACAGTCCAGGCTTAGGGCGGACGGGCCCCACAGTCCAGGTTCGGGGCGGACGGGCCCCACAGTCCGGACACGGGGCTAGTCCCGGGGCAGGCGGCCCCACAGTCCAGACCTGAGGCTAGACCAGGGGCAGGCGGCCCCACAGTCCAGACACGGGGTGGACGGGCCCCACAGTCCTGACATGGGGCGGACATGCCCCACAGTCCAGACCCGGGGCAGGCTTCCCCACAGTCCAGACTCGGGGCGAGCGGGGGGCCCCACAGTCCGTACCCGGGGCGGGCGGGGGGCCCCACAGTCCAGACCTGGGGCTAGACTCGGGGCGGGCGGCCCCACCGTCCGGACCTGGGGCGGGCGGGGGGCCCCACAGTCCAGACCTGGGGCTAGACCTGATGCAGGCGGCCCCACAGTCCGGACACGGGGCGGACGGGCCCATAGTCCGGACACTGGGTGGCCGCAGTCCGGATATAGGGCGTCCGGGCCCCACAGTCCAGGCTCGGGGCTAGACCCGAGACGGACGGGCCCCACAGTCCAAGCTTGGGGCGGGCGTGCCCCACAGACCGGAAACGGGGCTAGACCCGGGGCAGGCGGCCCCAAAGTCCAGACACGGGGCGGATGAGCCCCACAGTCTGGACACGGTGCGGGCGAGCCCCACAGTCAGGACACGGGGCGGACGAGCCCCACAGTCAGGACACGGGGCGGGCGAGCCCCACAGTCAGGACACGGGGCGGGCGAGCCCCACAGTCAGGACACGGGGCGGGCGGACACGGGGTGGACCCCACAGTCAGGACACGGGGCGGGCGGGCCCCAGGGGCGGGCGGGCCCCACAGTCAGGACATGGGGCGGGCGGGCCCCACAGTCAGGACATGGGGCGGGCGGACCCCACAGTCAGGACATGGGGCGGGGGGCCCCACAGTCAGGACATGGGGCTAGACTCGGGGCGGGCGGCCCCACCGTCCGGACCTGGGGCGGGCGGGGGGCCCCACAGTCCAGACCTGGGGCTAGACCCCATGCAGGCGGCCCCACACTCCGGACACGGGTCGGACGGGCCCATAGTTCGGACACTGGGCGGCCGCAGTCCGGATATAGGGCGGCCGGGCCCCACAGTCCAGGCTCGGGGCTAGACCCGGGACGGACGGGCCTCACAGTTCAAGCTTGGGGCGGGCGTGCCCCACAGACCGGAAACGGGGCTAGACCCGGGGCAGGCGGCCCCAAAGTCCTGACACGGGGCGGATGAGCCCCACAGTCTGGACACGGGGCGGATGAGCCCCACAGTCTGGACACGGGGCGGATGAGCCCCACAGTCTGGACACGGGGCGGGCGAGCCCCACAGTCAGGACACGGGGCGGGCGAGCCCCACAGTCAGGACACGGGGCGGGCGGGCTCCACAGTGAGGATATGGGGCGGGCGGGCGGGCGGCCCGCCCCACAGTCAGGACATGGGGCGGGCGGGCCCGGGCGGGCGGGCCCCACAGTCAGGACATGGGGCGGGCGGGCCCCGGGCCCCACAGTCAGGACATGGGGCGGGCAGTCAGGACATGGGGCGGGCAGTCAGGACATGGGGCACAGTCAGGACATGGGGCGGGCGGGCCCCACAGTCCGGACACCGGGCGGACGGGCCCCACAGTCCGGACACGGGGTGGACGGTCCCCACAGTCCGGACACGGGGCTAGTCCCGGGGCAGGCGGCCCCAAAGTCCGGACACGGGGCGAATGAGCCCCACAGTCTGGACACGGGGCGGGCGAGCCCCACAGTCTGGACACGGGGCAGGCGAGCCCCACAGTCAGGACACGGGGCGGGCGGGACCCACAGTCAGGACACGGGGCGGATGGGCCCCACAGTCCAGGCTTGGGGCGGACGGGCCTCACAGTCCGGACACGGGGCTAGTCCCGGGGCAGGCAGCCCCACAGTCCGGACACGGGGCGGACGGGCCCCACAGTCCGGACACGGGGTGGACGGGCCCCACAGTCCGGACACGGGGCTAGTCCCGGGGCAGGCGGCCCCAAAGTCCGGACACGGGGCGAATGAGCCCCACAGTCTGGCCACGAGGCGGGCGAGCCCCACAGTCTGGACACGGGGCAGGCGAGCCCCACAGTCAGGACACGGGGCGGGCGGGACCCACAGTCAGGACACGGGGCGGACGGGCCCCACAGTCCAGGCTCGGGGCGGGCGGGCCCCACAGTCAGGACATGGGGCGGGCGAACCCCACAGTCAGAACATGGGGCGGGCGGGCGGGCGGCCCGCCCCACATTCAGGACAAGGGGCGGGCGGGCTCCACAGTCAGGATATGGGGCGGGCAGTCAGGACATGGGGCGGGCGGGCAGTCAGGACATGGGGCGGGCGGGCCCCACAGTCAGGACACGGGGCGGGCGGGCCCTACAGTCCAGACCTTGGTCTAGACCCGGGGCAGGCGGCCCACAGTCCAGACACGGGGTGGACGGGCCCCACAGTCCGGACACGGGGCGGGCATGCCCCATAGTCCAGACCTGGGGCTAGACCCGGGGCAGGCGGCCCCACAGTCCAGACCTGAGGCTAGACCCTTGGCCGTCGGTCCCATATTCTAGACACGGGGTAGACGGGCCTCACAGACCTGACACGGGGCGGACATGCCCCACAGTCCAGACCTGGGGCTAGACCCGGGGCAGGCGACCCACAGTCCGGACACGGGGTGGACGGGCCCCACAGTCCGGACACGGGGTGAACGGGCCCCACAGTCCGGACACGGGGTGAACGGGCCCCACAGTCCGGACACGGGGTGGACGGGCCCCACAGTCCGGACACGGGGTGGACGGGCCCCACAGTCCGGACACGGGGTGGACGGGCCCCACAGTCCGGACACGGGGTGGACGGGCCCCACAGTCCGGACACGGGGTGGACGGACCCACAGTCCGGACACGGGGTGGACGGGCCCCACATTCCGGACACGGGGTGGATGGGCCCCACAGTCCGGACACGGGGTGGACGGGCCCCACAGTCCGGACACGAGGTGGACGGGCCCCACAGTCCGGACACGGGGCGGACGGGCCCCACAGTCCGGACACGGGGCGGACGGGCCCCACAGTCCGGGCTCGGGGCGGACGGGCCTCACAGTCCGGACACGGGGCTAGTCCCGGGGCAGGCGGCCCCAAAGTCCGGACACGGGGCGAATGAGCCCCACAGTCTGGACACGGGGCGGGCGAGCCCCACAGTCTGGACACGGGGCAGGCGAGCCCCACAGTCAGGACACGGGGCGGGCGGGACCCACAGTCAGGACACGGGGCCGACGGGCCCCACAGTCCAGGCTCGGGGCGGACGGGCCTCACAGTCCGGACACGGGGCTAGTCCCGGGGCAGGCGGCCCCAAAGTCCGGACACGGGGGAATGAGCCCCACAGTCTGGACACGGGGCGGGCGAGCCCCACAGTCTGGACACGGGGCAGGCGAGCCCCACAGTCAGGACACGGGGCGGGCGGGACCCACAGTCAGGACACGGGGCCGACGGGCCCCACAGTCCAGGCTCGGGGCGGACGGGCCTCACAGTCCGGACACGGGGCTAGTCCCGGGGCAGGCGGCCCCAAAGTCCGGACACGGGGCGGACGGGCCCCACAGTCCGGACACGGGGCGGACGGGCCCCACAGTCCGGACACGGGGCGGACGGGCCCCACAGTCCGGACACGGGGCGGACGGGCCCCACAGTCCGGACACGGGGCTAGTCCCGGGGCAGGCGGCCCCAAAGTCCGGACACGGGGCGAATGAGCCCCACAGTCTGGACACGAGGCGGGCGAGCCCCACAGTCTGGACACGGGGCAGGCGAGCCCCACAGTCAGGACACGGGGCGGGCGGGACCCACAGTCAGGACACGGGGCGGACGGGCCCCACAGTCCAGGCTCGGGGCGGGCGGGCCCCACAGTCAGGACATGGGGCGGGCGGGCTCCACAGTCAGGATATGGGGCGGGCAGTCAGGACATGGGGCGGGCGGGCCCCACAGTCAGGACACGGGGCGGGCGGGCGGGCCCCACAGTCAGGACACGGGGCGGGCGGGCCCTACAGTCCAGACCTTGGTCTAGACCCGGGGCAGGCGGCCCACAGTCCAGACACGGGGTGGACGGGCCCCACAGTCCGGACACGGGGCGGGCATGCCCCATAGTCCAGACCTGGGGCTAGACCCGGGGCAGGCGGCCCCACAGTCCAGACCTGAGGCTAGACCCTTGGCAGGCGGTCCCATATTCTAGACACGGGGTGGACGGGCCTCACAGACCTGACACGGGGCGGACATGCCCCACAGTCCAGACCTGGGGCTAGACCCGGGGCAAGCGACCCACAGTCCGGACACGGGGTGGACGGGCCCCACAGTCCGGACACGGGGTGGACGGGCTCCACAGTCCGGACACGGGGTGGACGGGCCCCACAGTCCGGACACGGGGTGGACGGGCCCCACAGTCCGGACACGGGGTGGACGGGCCCCACAGTCCGGACACGGGGTGGACGGGCCCCACAGTCCGGACACGGGGTGGACGGGCCCCACAGTCCGGACACGGGGTGGACGGGCCCCGCAGTCCGGACACGGGGTGGACGGGCCCCGCAGTCCGGACACGGGGTGGACGGGCCCCGCAGTCCGGACACGGGGTGGACGGGCCCCGCAGTCCGGACACGGGGTGGACGGGCCCCGCATTCCGGACACGGGGTGGACGGGCCCCGCATTCCGGACACGTGGCGGACGGGCCCCACATTCCGGACACGGGGCGGACGGGCCCCACAGTCCGGACACAGGGCGGACGGGCCCCACAGTCCGGACACGGGGCGGACGGGCCCCACAGTCCGGACACGGGGCGGACGGGCCCCACAGTCCGGGCTCGGGGCGTACGGGCCTCACAGTCCGGACACGGGGCTAGTCCCGGGGCAGGCGGCCCCAAAGTCCGGACACGGGGCGGACGGGCCCCACAGTCCGGACACGGGTTGGACGGGCCCCACAATCTGGACACGGGGTGGACGGGCCCCACAGTCCGGACACGGGGCTAGTCCCGGGGCAGGCGGCCCCAAAGTCCGGACACGGGGCGAATGAGCCCCACAGTCTGGACACGGGGCGGGCGAGCCCCACAGTCTGGACACGGGGCGGGCGAGCCCCACAGTCCGGACACGGGGCGGACGGGCCCCACAGTCCGGACACGGGGCGGACGGGCCCCACAGTCCGGACACGGGGCGGACGGGCCCCACAGTCCGGACACGGGGCGGACGGGCCCCACAGTCCGGACACGGGGCGGACGGGCCCCACAGTCCGGACACGGGGCGGACGGGCCCCACAGTCCGGACACGGGGCGGACGGGCCCCACAGTCCGGGCTCGGGGCGTACGGGCCTCACAGTCCGGACACGGGGCTAGTCCCGGGGCAGGCGGCCCCAAAGTCCGGACACGGGGCGGACGGGCCCCACAGTCCGGACACGGGTTGGACGGGCCCCACAATCTGGACACGGGGTGGACGGGCCCCACAGTCCGGACACGGGGCTAGTCCCGGGGCAGGCGGCCCCAAAGTCCGGACACGGGGCGAATGAGCCCCACAGTCTGGACACGGGGCGGGCGAGCCCCACAGTCTGGACACGGGGCGGGCGAGCCCCACAGTCAGGACACGGGGCGGGCGAGCCCCACAGTCAGGACACGGGGCGGGCGGGAACCACAGTCAGGACACGGGGCAGACGGGCCCCACAGTCCAGACCTGGGGCTAGACCCGGGGCAGGCGACCCACAGTCCGGACACGGGGTGGACGGGCCCCACAGTCCGGACACGGGGTGGACGGGCCCCACAGTCCGGACACGGGGTGGACGGGCCCCACAGTCCGGACACGGGGCGGACGGGCCCCACAGTCCGGACACGGGGCGGACGGGCCCCACAGTCCGGACACGGGGCGGACGGGCCCCACAGTCCGGACACGGGGCGGACGGGCCCCACAGTCCGGACACGGGGCGGACGGGCCCCACAGTCCGGACACGGGGCGGACGGGCCCCACAGTCCGGACACGGGGCGGACGGGCCCCACAGTCCGGACACGGGGCGGACGGGCCCCACAGTCCGGGCTCGGGGCGTACGGGCCTCACAGTCCGGACACGGGGCTAGTCCCGGGGCAGGCGGCCCCAAAGTCCGGACACGGGGCGGACGGGCCCCACAGTCCGGACACGGGTTGGACGGGCCCCACAATCTGGACACGGGGTGGACGGGCCCCACAGTCCGGACACGGGGCTAGTCCCGGGGCAGGCGGCCCCAAAGTCCGGACACGGGGCGAATGAGCCCCACAGTCTGGACACGGGGCGGGCGAGCCCCACAGTCTGGACACGGGGCGGGCGAGCCCCACAGTCAGGACACGGGGCGGGCGAGCCCCACAGTCAGGACACGGGGCGGGCGGGAACCACAGTCAGGACACGGGGCAGACGGGCCCCACAGTCCAGACCTGGGGCTAGACCCGGGGCAGGCGACCCACAGTCCGGACACGGGGTGGACGGGCCCCACAGTCCGGACACGGGGTGGACGGGCCCCACAGTCCGGACACGGGGTGGACGGGCCCCACAGTCCGGACACGGGGTGGACGGGCCCCACAGTCCGGACACGGGGTGGACGGGCCCCACAGTCCGGACACGGGGTGGACGGGCCCCACAGTCCGGACACGGGGTGGACGGGCCCCACAGTCCGGACACGGGGTGGACGGGCCCCACAGTCCGGACACGGGGTGGACGGGCCCCACAGTCCGGACACGGGGTGAACGGGCCCCTCAGTCCGGACACGGGGTGAACGGGCCCCACAGTCCGGACACGGGGTGGACGGGCCCCACAGTCCGGACACGGGGTGGACGGGCCCCACAGTCCGGACACGGGGTGGACGGGCCCCACAGTCCGGACACGGGGTGGACGGGCCCCACAGTCCGGACACGGGGTGGACGGACCCCACAGTCCGGACACGGGGTGGACGGACCCACAGTCCGGACACGGGGTGGACGTGCCCCACATTCCGGACACGGGGTGGACGGGCCCCACAGTCCGGACACGGGGTGGACGGGCCCCACAGTCCGGACACGGGGTGGACGGGCCCCACAGTCCGGACACGAGGTGGACGGGCCCCACAGTCCGGACACGGGGCGGACGGGACCCACAGTCCGGACACGGGGCGGACGGGACCCACAGTCTGGACACGGGGCGGGCGAGCCCCACAGTCTGGACACGGGGCGGGCGAGCCCCACAGTCTGGACACGGGGCGGGCGAGCCCCACAGTCAGGACACGGGGCGGGCGGGACCCACAGTCAGGACACGGGGCCGACGGGCCCCACAGTCCAGGCTCGGGGCGGACGGGCCTCACAGTCCGGACACGGGGCTAGTCCCGGGGCAGGCGGCCCCAAAGTCCGGACACGGGGCGAATGAGCCCCACAGTCTGGACACGGGGCGGGCGAGCCCCACAGTCTGGACACGGGGCAGGCGAGCCCCACAGTCAGGACACGGGGCGGGCGGGACCCACAGTCAGGACACGGGGCCGACGGGCCCCACAGTCCAGGCTCGGGGCGGACGGGCCTCACAGTCCGGACACGGGGCTAGTCCCGGGGCAGGCGGCCCCACAGTCCGGACACGGGGCGGACGGGCCCCACAGTCCGGACACGGGGCGGACGGGCCCCACAGTCCGGACACGGGGCGGACGGGCCCCACAGTCCGGACACGGGGCTAGTCCCGGGGCAGGCGGCCCCAAAGTCCGGACACGGGGCGAATGAGCCCCACAGTCTGGACACGAGGCGGGCGAGCCCCACAGTCTGGACACGGGGCAGGCGAGCCCCACAGTCAGGACACGGGGCGGGCGGGACCCACAGTCAGGACACGGGGCGGACGGGCCCCACAGTCCAGGCTCGGGGCGGGCGGGCCCCACAGTCAGGACATGGGGCGGGCGGACCCCACAGTCAGAACATGGGGCGGGCGGGCGGGCGGCCCGCCCCACATTCAGGACAAGGGGCGGGCGGGCTCCACAGTCAGGATATGGGGCGGGCAGTCAGGACATGGGGCGGGCGGGCGGGCCCCACAGTCAGGACACGGGGCGGGCGGGCCCTACAGTCCAGACCTTGGTCTAGACCCGGGGCAGGCGGCCCACAGTCCAGACACGGGGTGGACGGGCCCCACAGTCCGGACACGGGGCGGGCATGCCCCATAGTCCAGACCTGGGGCTAGACCCGGGGCAGGCGGCCCCACAGTCCAGACCTGAGGCTAGACCCTTGGCCGTCGGTCCCATATTCTAGACACGGGGTAGACGGGCCTCACAGACCTGACACGGGGCGGACATGCCCCACAGTCCAGACCTGGGGCTAGACCCGGGGCAGGCGACCCACAGTCCGGACACGGGGTGGACGGGCCCCACAGTCCGGACACGGGGTGAACGGGCCCCACAGTCCGGACACGGGGTGAACGGGCCCCACAGTCCGGACACGGGGTGAACGGGCCCCACAGTCCGGACACGGGGTGGACGGGCCCCACAGTCCGGACACGGGGTGGACGGGCCCCACAGTCCGGACACGGGGTGGACGGGCCCCGCATTCCGGACACGGGGTGGACGGGCCCCGCATTCCGGACACGGGGTGGACGGGCCCCACATTCCGGACACGGGGCGGACGGGCCCCACAGTCCGGACACGGGGCGGACGGGCCCCACAGTCCGGACACGGGGCGGACAGGCCCCACAGTCCGGACACGGGGCGGACGGGCCCCACAGTCCGGGCTCGGGGCGTACGGGCCTCACAGTCCGGACACGGGGCTAGTCCCGGGGCAGGCGGCCCCAAAGTCCGGACACGGGGCGGACGGGCCCCACAGTCCGGACACGGGTTGGACGGGCCCCACAATCTGGACACGGGGTGGACGGGCCCCACAGTCCGGACACGGGGCTAGTCCCGGGGCAGGCGGCCCCAAAGTCCGGACACGGGGCGAATGAGCCCCACAGTCTGGACACGGGGCGGGCGAGCCCCACAGTCTGGACACGGGGCGGGCGAGCCCCACAGTCCGGACACGGGGCGGACGGGCCCCACAGTCCGGACACGGGGCGGACGGGCCCCACAGTCCGGACACGGGGCGGACGGGCCCCACAGTCCGGACACGGGGCGGACGGGCCCCACAGTCCGGACACGGGGCGGACGGGCCCCACAGTCCGGACACGGGGCGGACGGGCCCCACAGTCCGGACACGGGGCGGACGGGCCCCACAGTCCGGACACGGGGCGGACGGGCCCCACAGTCCGGACACGGGGCGGACGGGCCCCACAGTCCGGACACGGGGCGGACGGGCCCCACAGTCCGGACACGGGGCGGACGGGCCCCACAGTCCGGACACGGGGCGGACGGGCCCCACAGTCCGGACACGGGGCGGACGGGCCCCACAGTCCGGACACGGGGCGGACGGGCCCCACAGTCCGGGCTCGGGGCGTACGGGCCTCACAGTCCGGACACGGGGCTAGTCCCGGGGCAGGCGGCCCCAAAGTCCGGACACGGGGCGGACGGGCCCCACAGTCCGGACACGGGTTGGACGGGCCCCACAATCTGGACACGGGGTGGACGGGCCCCACAGTCCGGACACGGGGCTAGTCCCGGGGCAGGCGGCCCCAAAGTCCGGACACGGGGCGAATGAGCCCCACAGTCTGGACACGGGGCGGGCGAGCCCCACAGTCTGGACACGGGGCGGGCGAGCCCCACAGTCAGGACACGGGGCGGGCGAGCCCCACAGTCAGGACACGGGGCGGGCGGGAACCACAGTCAGGACACGGGGCAGACGGGCCCCACAGTCCAGACCTGGGGCTAGACCCGGGGCAGGCGACCCACAGTCCGGACACGGGGTGGACGGGCCCCACAGTCCGGACACGGGGTGGACGGGCCCCACAGTCCGGACACGGGGTGGACGGGCCCCACAGTCCGGACACGGGGTGGACGGGCCCCACAGTCCGGACACGGGGTGGACGGGCCCCACAGTCCGGACACGGGGTGGACGGGCCCCACAGTCCGGACACGGGGTGGACGGGCCCCACAGTCCGGACACGGGGTGGACGGGCCCCACAGTCCGGACACGGGGTGGACGGGCCCCACAGTCCGGACACGGGGTGGACGGGCCCCTCAGTCCGGACACGGGGTGAACGGGCCCCACAGTCCGGACACGGGGTGGACGGGCCCCACAGTCCGGACACGGGGTGGACGGGCCCCACAGTCCGGACACGGGGTGGACGGGCCCCACAGTCCGGACACGGGGTGGACGGGCCCCACAGTCCGGACACGGGGTGGACGGGCCCCACAGTCCGGACACGGGGTGGACGGACCCCACAGTCCGGACACGGGGTGGACGGACCCACAGTCCGGACACGGGGTGGACGTGCCCCACATTCCGGACACGGGGTGGACGGGCCCCACAGTCCGGACACGTGGTGGACGGGCCCCACAGTCCGGACACGGGGTGGACGGGCCCCACAGTCCGGACACGAGGTGGACGGGCCCCACAGTCCGGACACGGGGCGGACGGGACCCACAGTCCGGACACGGGGCGGACGGGACCCACAGTCTGGACACGGGGCAGGCGAGCCCCACAGTCTGGACACGGGGCGGGCGAGCCCCACAGTCTGGACACGGGGCGGGCGAGCCCCACAGTCAGGACACGGGGCGGGCGGGACCCACAGTCAGGACACGGGGCCGACGGGCCCCACAGTCCAGGCTCGGGGCGGACGGGCCTCACAGTCCGGACACGGGGCTAGTCCCGGGGCAGGCGGCCCCAAAGTCCGGACACGGGGCGAATGAGCCCCACAGTCTGGACACGGGGCGGGCGAGCCCCACAGTCTGGACACGGGGCAGGCGAGCCCCACAGTCAGGACACGGGGCGGGCGGGACCCACAGTCAGGACACGGGGCCGACGGGCCCCACAGTCCAGGCTCGGGGCGGACGGGCCTCACAGTCCGGACACGGGGCTAGTCCCGGGGCAGGCGGCCCCACAGTCCGGACACGGGGCGGACGGGCCCCACAGTCCGGACACGGGGCGGACGGGCCCCACAGTCCGGACACGGGGCGGACGGGCCCCACAGTCCGGACACGGGGCTAGTCCCGGGGCAGGCGGCCCCAAAGTCCGGACACGGGGCGAATGAGCCCCACAGTCTGGACACGAGGCGGGCGAGCCCCACAGTCTGGACACGGGGCAGGCGAGCCCCACAGTCAGGACACGGGGCGGGCGGGACCCACAGTCAGGACACGGGGCGGACGGGCCCCACAGTCCAGGCTCGGGGCGGGCGGGCCCCACAGTCAGGACATGGGGCGGGCGGACCCCACAGTCAGAACATGGGGCGGGCGGGCGGGCGGCCCGCCCCACATTCAGGACAAGGGGCGGGCGGGCTCCACAGTCAGGATATGGGGCGGGCAGTCAGGACATGGGGCGGGCGGGCGGGCCCCACAGTCAGGACACGGGGCGGGCGGGCCCTACAGTCCAGACCTTGGTCTAGACCCGGGGCAGGCGGCCCACAGTCCAGACACGGGGTGGACGGGCCCCACAGTCCGGACACGGGGCGGGCATGCCCCATAGTCCAGACCTGGGGCTAGACCCGGGGCAGGCGGCCCCACAGTCCAGACCTGAGGCTAGACCCTTGGCCGTCGGTCCCATATTCTAGACACGGGGTAGACGGGCCTCACAGACCTGACACGGGGCGGACATGCCCCACAGTCCAGACCTGGGGCTAGACCCGGGGCAGGCGACCCACAGTCCGGACACGGGGTGGACGGGCCCCACAGTCCGGACACGGGGTGAACGGGCCCCACAGTCCGGACACGGGGTGAACGGGCCCCACAGTCCGGACACGGGGTGGACGGGCCCCACAGTCCGGACACGGGGTGGACGGGCCCCACAGTCCGGACACGGGGTGGACGGGCCCCTCAGTCCGGACACGGGGTGAACGGGCCCCACAGTCCGGACACGGGGTGGACGGGCCCCACAGTCCGGACACGGGGTGGACGGGCCCCACAGTCCGGACACGGGGTGGACGGGCCCCACAGTCCGGACACGGGGTGGACGGGCCCCACAGTCCGGACACGGGGTGGACGGGCCCCACAGTCCGGACACGGGGTGGACGGACCCCACAGTCCGGACACGGGGTGGACGGACCCACAGTCCGGACACGGGGTGGACGTGCCCCACATTCCGGACACGGGGTGGACGGGCCCCACAGTCCGGACACGTGGTGGACGGGCCCCACAGTCCGGACACGGGGTGGACGGGCCCCACAGTCCGGACACGAGGTGGACGGGCCCCACAGTCCGGACACGGGGCGGACGGGACCCACAGTCCGGACACGGGGCGGACGGGACCCACAGTCTGGACACGGGGCAGGCGAGCCCCACAGTCTGGACACGGGGCGGGCGAGCCCCACAGTCTGGACACGGGGCGGGCGAGCCCCACAGTCAGGACACGGGGCGGGCGGGACCCACAGTCAGGACACGGGGCCGACGGGCCCCACAGTCCAGGCTCGGGGCGGACGGGCCTCACAGTCCGGACACGGGGCTAGTCCCGGGGCAGGCGGCCCCAAAGTCCGGACACGGGGCGAATGAGCCCCACAGTCTGGACACGGGGCGGGCGAGCCCCACAGTCTGGACACGGGGCAGGCGAGCCCCACAGTCAGGACACGGGGCGGGCGGGACCCACAGTCAGGACACGGGGCCGACGGGCCCCACAGTCCAGGCTCGGGGCGGACGGGCCTCACAGACCGGACACGGGGCTAGTCCCGGGGCAGGCGGCCCCACAGTCCGGACACGGGGCGGACGGGCCCCACAGTCCGGACACGGGGCGGACGGGCCCCACAGTCCGGACACGGGGCGGACGGGCCCCACAGTCCGGACACGGGGCTAGTCCCGGGGCAGGCGGCCCCAAAGTCCGGACACGGGGCGAATGAGCCCCACAGTCTGGACACGAGGCGGGCGAGCCCCACAGTCTGGACACGGGGCAGGCGAGCCCCACAGTCAGGACACGGGGCGGGCGGGACCCACAGTCAGGACACGGGGCGGACGGGCCCCACAGTCCAGGCTCGGGGCGGGCGGGCCCCACAGTCAGGACATGGGGCGGGCGGACCCCACAGTCAGAACATGGGGCGGGCGGGCGGGCGGCCCGCCCCACATTCAGGACAAGGGGCGGGCGGGCTCCACAGTCAGGATATGGGCGGGCAGTCAGGACATGGGGCGGGCGGGCGGGCCCCACAGTCAGGACACGGGGCGGGCGGGCCCTACAGTCCAGACCTTGGTCTAGACCCGGGGCAGGCGGCCCACAGTCCAGACACGGGGTGGACGGGCCCCACAGTCCGGACACGGGGCGGGCATGCCCCATAGTCCAGACCTGGGGCTAGACCCGGGGCAGGCGGCCCCACAGTCCAGACCTGAGGCTAGACCCTTGGCCGTCGGTCCCATATTCTAGACACGGGGTAGACGGGCCTCACAGACCTGACACGGGGCGGACATGCCCCACAGTCCAGACCTGGGGCTAGACCCGGGGCAGGCGACCCACAGTCCGGACACGGGGTGGACGGGCCCCACAGTCCGGACACGGGGTGAACGGGCCCCACAGTCCGGACACGGGGTGAACGGGCCCCACAGTCCGGACACGGGGTGGACGGGCCCCACAGTCCGGACACGGGGTGGACGGGCCCCACAGTCCGGACACGGGGTGGACGGGCCCCGCATTCCGGACACGGGGTGGACGGCCCCGCATTCCGGACACGTGGTGGACGGGCCCCACATTCCGGACACGGGGCGGACGGGCCCCACAGTCCGGACACGGGGCGGACGGGCCCCACAGTCCGGACACGGGGCGGACGGGCCCCACAGTCCGGACACGGGGCGGACGGGCCCCACAGTCCGGGCTCGGGGCGTACGGGCCTCACAGTCCGGACACGGGGCTAGTCCCGGGGCAGGCGGCCCCAAAGTCCGGACACGGGGCGGACGGGCCCCACAGTCCGGACACGGGTTGGACGGGCCCCACAATCTGGACACGGGTGGACGGGCCCCACAGTCCGGACACGGGGCTAGTCCCGGGGCAGGCGGCCCCAAAGTCCGGACACGGGGCGAATGAGCCCCACAGTCTGGACACGGGGCGGGCGAGCCCCACAGTCTGGACACGGGGCGGGCGAGCCCCACAGTCCGGACACGGGGCGGACGGGCCCCACAGTCCGGACACGGGGCGGACGGGCCCACAGTCCGGACACGGGGGCGGACGGGCCCCACAGTCCGGACACGGGGCGGACGGGCCCCACAGTCCGGACACGGGCGGACGGGCCCCACAGTCCGGACACGGGGCGGACGGGCCCCACAGTCCGGACACGGGGCGGACGGGCCCCACAGTCCGGGCTCGGGGCGTACGGGCCTCACAGTCCGGACACGGGGCTAGTCCCGGGGCAGGCGGCCCCAAAGTCCGGACACGGGGCGGACGGGCCCCACAGTCCGGACACGGGTTGGACGGGCCCCACAATCTGGACACGGGGTGGACGGGCCCCACAGTCCGGACACGGGGCTAGTCCCGGGGCAGGCGGCCCCAAAGTCCGGACACGGGGCGAATGAGCCCCACAGTCTGGACACGGGGCGGGCGAGCCCCACAGTCTGGACACGGGGCGGGCGAGCCCCACAGTCAGGACACGGGGCGGGCGAGCCCCACAGTCAGGACACGGGGCGGGCGGGAACCACAGTCAGGACACGGGGCAGACGGGCCCCACAGTCCAGACCTGGGGCTAGACCCGGGGCAGGCGACCCCACAGTCCGGACACGGGGTGGACGGGCCCCACAGTCCGGACACGGGGTGGACGGGCCCCACAGTCCGGACACGGGGTGGACGGGCCCCCACAGTCCGGACACGGGGTGGACGGGCCCCACAGTCCGGACACGGGGTGGACGGGCCCCACAGTCCGGACACGGGGTGGACGGGCCCCACAGTCCGGACACGGGGGTGGACGGGCCCCACAGTCCGGACACGGGGTGGACGGGCCCCACAGTCCGGACACGGGGTGGACGGGCCCCACAGTCCGGGACACGGGGTGAACGGGCCCCTCAGTCCGGACACGGGTGAACGGGCCCCACAGTCCGGACACGGGGTGGACGGGCCCCACAGTCCGGACACGGGTGGACGGGCCCCACAGTCCGGACACGGGGTGGACGGGCCCCACAGTCCGGACACGGGTGGACGGGCCCCACAGTCCGGACACGGGGTGGACGGGCCCCACAGTCCGGACACGGGGTGGACGGACCCCACAGTCCGGACACGGGGTGGACGGACCCACAGTCCGGACACGGGGTGGACGTGCCCCACATTCCGGACACGGGGTGGACGGGCCCCACAGTCCGGACACGTGGTGGACGGGCCCCACAGTCCGGACACGGGGTGGACGGGCCCCACAGTCCGGACACGAGGTGGACGGCCCCACAGTCCGGACACGGGGCGGACGGGACCCACAGTCCGGACACGGGGCGGACGGGACCCACAGTCTGGACACGGGGCGGGCGAGCCCCACAGTCTGGACACGGGGCGGGCGAGCCCCACAGTCTGGACACGGGGCGGGCGAGCCCCACAGTCAGGACACGGGGCGGGCGGGACCCACAGTCAGGACACGGGGCCGACGGGCCCCACAGTCCAGGCTCGGGGCGGACGGGCCTCACAGTCCGGACACGGGGCTAGTCCCGGGGCAGGCGGCCCCAAAGTCCGGACACGGGGCGAATGAGCCCCACAGTCTGGACACGGGGCGGGCGAGCCCCACAGTCTGGACACGGGGCAGGCGAGCCCCACAGTCAGGACACGGGGCGGGCGGGACCCACAGTCAGGACACGGGGCCGACGGGCCCCACAGTCCAGGCTCGGGGCGGACGGGCCTCACAGTCCGGACACGGGGCTAGTCCCGGGGCAGGCGGCCCCACAGTCCGGACACGGGGCGGACGGGCCCCACAGTCCGGACACGGGGCGGACGGGCCCCACAGTCCGGACACGGGGCGGACGGGCCCCACAGTCCGGACACGGGGCTAGTCCCGGGGCAGGCGGCCCCAAAGTCCGGACACGGGGCGAATGAGCCCCACAGTCTGGACACGAGGCGGGCGAGCCCCACAGTCTGGACACGGGGCAGGCGAGCCCCACAGTCAGGACACGGGGCGGGCGGGACCCACAGTCAGGACACGGGGCGGACGGGCCCCACAGTCCAGGCTCGGGGCGGGCGGGCCCCACAGTCAGGACATGGGGCGGGCGGACCCCACAGTCAGAACATGGGGCGGGCGGGCGGGCGGCCCGCCCCACATTCAGGACAAGGGGCGGGCGGGCTCCACAGTCAGGATATGGGGCGGGCAGTCAGGACATGGGGCGGGCGGGCGGGCCCCACAGTCAGGACACGGGGCGGGCGGGCCCTACAGTCCAGACCTTGGTCTAGACCCGGGGCAGGCGGCCCACAGTCCAGACACGGGGTGGACGGGCCCCACAGTCCGGACACGGGGCGGGCATGCCCCATAGTCCAGACCTGGGGCTAGACCCGGGGCAGGCGGCCCCACAGTCCAGACCTGAGGCTAGACCCTTGGCAGGCGGTCCCATATTCTAGACACGGGGTGGACGGGCCTCACAGACCTGACACGGGGCGGACATGCCCCACAGTCCAGACCTGGGGCTAGACCCGGGGCAGGCGACCCACAGTCCGGACACGGGGTGGTCGGGCCCCACAGTCCGGACACGGGGTGGACGGGCCCCACAGTCCGGACACGGGGTGGACGGGCCCCACAGTCCGGACACGGGGTGGATGGGCCCCACAGTCCGGACACGGAGTGGACGGACCCACAGTCCGGACACGGGGTGGACGGGCCCCACAGTCCGGACACGGGGTGGACGGGCCCCACATTCCGGACACGTGGTGGACGGGCCCCACAGTCCGGACACGGGGTGGACGGGCCCCACAGTCCGGACACGGGGCGGACAGGCCCCACAGTCCGGACACGGGGCGGACGGGCCCCACAGTCCGGACATGGGGCGGACGGGCCCCACAGTCCGGACACGGGGCGGACGGGCCCCACAGTCCGGGCTCGGGGCGTACGGGCCTCACAGTCCGGACACGGGGCTAGTCCCGGGGCAGGCGGCCCCAAAGTCCGGACACGGGGCGGACGGGCCCCACAGTCCGGACACGGGTTGGACGGGCCCCACAATCTGGACACGGGGTGGACGGGCCCCACAGTCCGGACACGGGGCTAGTCCCGGGGCAGGCGGCCCCAAAGTCCGGACACGGGGCGAATGAGCCCCACAGTCTGGACACGGGGCGGGCGAGCCCCACAGTCTGGACACGGGGCGGGCGAGCCCCACAGTCTGGACACGGGGCGGGCGAGCCCCACAGTCAGGACACGGGGCGGGCGGGAACCACAGTCAGGACACGGGGCAGACGGGCCCCACAGTCCAGACCTGGGGCTAGACCCGGGGCAGGCAACCCACAGTCCGGACACGGGGTGGACGGGCCCCACAGTCCGGACACGGGGTGGACGGGCCCCACAGTCCGGACACGGGGTGGACGGGCCCCACAGTCCGGACACGGGGTGGACGGGCCCCACAGTCCGGACACGGGGCGGACGGGCCCCACAGTCCGGGCTCGGGGCGGACGGGCCTCACAGTCCGGACACGGGGCTAGTCCCGGGGCAGGCGGCCCCACAGTCCGGACACGGGGCGGACGGGCCCCACAGTCCGGACACGGGGTGGACGGGCCCCACAGTCCGGACACGGGGCTAGTCCCGGGGCAGGTGGCCCCAAAGTCCGGACACGGGGCGAATGAGCCCCACAGTCTGGACACGGGGCGGGCGAGCCCCACAGTCTGGACACGGGGCAGGCGAGCCCCACAGTCAGGACACGGGGCGGGCGGGACCCACCTTCAGGACATGGGGCGGACGGGCCCCACAGTCCAGGCTCGGGGCGGACGGGCCTCACAGTCCGGACGCAGGGCTAATCCCAGGGCAGGTGGCCCCACAGTCCAGACCTGGGGCTAGACCCGGGGCAGGCGGCCCACAGTCCAGACACGGGGTGGACGGGCCCCACAGTCCGGATACGGGGCGGGCATGCCCCATAGTCAAGACTTGGGGCTAAACCCGGGGCTGGCGGCCCCACAGTCCAGACCTGAGGCTAGACCCGGGGCAGGCGGCCCCACATTCTAGACACGGGGTGGACGGGCCCCACAGTCTGGATACGGGGCGGGCATGACCCATAGTCAAGACCTGGGGCTAGACCCGGGGCAGGCGGCCCTACAGTCCAGACCTGAGGCTAGACCCGGGGCAGGCGGCCCCACATTCTAGACACAGGGTGGACGGGCCCCACAGTCCTGACACAGGGCGGACATGCCCCACAGTCCAGACCTGGGGCTAGACCCGGGGTAGGCTGCCCCAAAGTACGGACACGGGGTCTACGAGCCCCACAGTCCGGACACGGGGCGGCCACAGTCCAGACATAGGGTGGGCGGGCCCCACAGTCCAGACTCGGGGCTAAACCCGGGGAAGCCGGCCCCACATTTCAGACCCGGGGCGGGGGGCCACACAGTCCAGGCTCGGGGCGGATGGGCCCCACAGTCCAGGCTCGGGGCGGATGGGCCCCACAGTATTGGCTCGGGGCGAACGGGCCCCACAGTCCAGGCTCGGGGCGGACGGGCTCCACAGTCCAGACCTGAGGCTCGGCCCGGGGCAGGCGGCCCCACAGTCCAGATACGGGCCCCACAGTCCTGACACGGGGCGGACATGCCCCACAGTCCAGACCTGGGGTAGGCTGCCCCACAGTCCGGACACGGGGTGGGCGAGCCTTACAGTCCGGACACAGGGCGTCCGCAGACAGGCTCGGGGCGGATGGGCCCCACAGTCCAGACTCGGGGCGGATGGGCCCCACAGTATTGGCTCGGAGCGAACGGGCCCCACAGTCCACGCTCTGGCCCCACAGTCCACGCTCGGGGCGGACGGGCCCCACAGTCCACGCTTGGAGCGGACGGGCCCCACAGTCCAGACTCTGGGCGGACGGGCCCCACAGTCAGTTACGACACGGTGCAGACGGGCCCCACAGTCCGTACACGGGGCTAGTCCCGGGGCAGACGGCCCCACAGTCCGTACACGGGGCGGACGGGCCCCACAGTTCTGACACGGGGCGGGCATGCCCCACAGTCCTGAACTGGGGTTAGAGCCGGGGCAGGCGGCCCCACAGTCCGGACACGGGGCGGCCATAGTACGGACATAGGGCGGGCGGGCCCCACAGTCAGGACACGGGGCGGGCGGGCTCCACAGTCAGGACACGGGGCCGGCGGGCCCCACAGTCCGGACACTGAGCTAATCCCGGGGCAGGCGGCTTCACAGTCCAGACCTGAGGCTAGACCTGGGGCAGGCGGCCCACAGTCCGGACACGGGGTGGACGGGCCCCACAGTCCGGACACGGGGCGGGCCACAGTGGGGACATAAGGCGGCCGGCCCCACAGTCCAGGCTCGGGGCTAGACCCGGGGGCAGTCGGCCCCACAGTCCAGACCCGGGGAGGGGGGCCCCACTGTCTGGACCCGGGGCAAGCGGGGGATCCCACAGTCCTGACCCGGGGCGGGCGAGGGGCCCCACAGTCTGGAATCAGGGCGGGCGGGGGGCCCCACAGTCCGGACCTGGGGCTACACCCGGGGCAGGCGGCCCAACAGTCCGGACACGTGGCGGCCGCAGTCCGGATATAGGGCGAGCCCCACAGTCTGGACTCGGGGTGGCCACAGTCCAGACATAGGGTGGGCGGGCCCTGGGTGGGCGGGCCCCGGGTGGGCGGGCCTCACAGTCCAGGCTCAGGGCTAGACCCGGGGCGGGGGGAACACACAGTCCAGGCTCGGGGCTAGACCCGGGGAAGCCGGCCCCACATTTCAGACCCGGGGCGCGGGGCCCCACAGTCCAGGCTCGGGGCGGACGGGCCCCACAGTCCAGGCTCGGGGCGGACGGGCCCCACAGTCCGGACATGGGGTTAGTCCCGGGGCAGGCGGCCCTACAGTCCAGACCTGAGGCTTGACTCGGGGCAGTCGGCCCCACAGTCCAGACACGGGGTGGACGAGCCCCACAGTCCTGACATGGGGCGGACATGCCCCACAGTCCAGACACGGGGCAGGCGGCCCCACAGTCCGGACACGGGGTGGGCGAGCCTTACAGTCCGGACACAGGGCGTCCGCAGTCCGGACATAGGGTGGGCGGGCCGCACAGTCCAGGCTCGGGGCCAGACCCTGGGCCAGACCCGGGGCAACCGGCCCCACAGTCCAGACTCGGGGCGGGCGGGGGGCCCCACAGTCCGTACCCGGGGCTGGCGGGGGGTCCCACAGTCCAGACCTGGGGCTACACTCGGGGCGGGGGTCCCCACAGTCCAGACCTGGGGCTAGACCCGATGCAGGCGGCCCCACAGTCCGGATACGGGGCGGACGGGCCCACAGTCCGGACACGGGGCCGCCGCAGTCCGGATATAGGGCGGCCGGGCCCCACAGTCCAGGCTCGGGGCTAGACCCGGCACGGACGGGCCCCACAGTCCAAGCTCGGGGCAGACGGGCCCCACAGTCCAAGCTCGTGGCGGGCGTGCCCCACAGTCCGGACACGGGGCTAGTCCCGGGGCAGATGGCCCCACAGTCAAGACCTGGGGCTAGACCTGGGGCAGGCGGCCCCAAAGTCCGGACACGGGGCGGATGAGCCCCACAGTCTGGACACGGGGCGGGCGAGCCCCACAGTCAGGACACGGGGTGGGTCAGTCAGGACACAGGGCTGGCGGGCCCCAAAGTCAGGACACAGGGCGGGCGGGCCCCAAAGTCAGGACACGGGGCGGGCGGGCCCCAAAGTCAGGACACAGGGCAGGCGGGCCCCAAAGTCAGGACACAGGGCGGGCGGGCCCCAAAGTCAGGACACAGGGCGGACGGGCCCCACAGTCAGGACACAGGGCGGGCCCCACAGTCAGGACACAGGGCGGGCCCCACAGTAAGGACATGGGGCGGGCGGGCTCCACAGTCAGGATACGGGGTGGATCCCGGGGCAGGTGGCCCCACAGTCCAGACCTGGGGCTAGACCAGGGGCAGGCGGCCCACAGTCCAGACACGGGGTGGAAGGGCCCCACAGTCCGGACACGGGGCGGGCATGCCCCATAGTCCAGACCTGGGGCTAGACCCGGGGCAGGCGGCCCCACAGTTCAGACCTGAGGCTAGACCCGGGGCAGGCGGCCCACAGTCCGGACACGGGGTGGATGGGCCCCACAGTCCGGACACGGGGCGGGTATGCCCCACAGTCCAGACCTGGGGCTAGACCCGGAGCAGGCGGCCCACAGTCCAGACCTGGGGCTAGACCCGGAGTAGGCGGCCCACAGTCCAGACACGGGGTGGACGATCCCCACAATCTGGACACGGGGGGGGCCACAGTCCGGACATAAGGCGGGCGGGCCCCACAGTCCAGGCTCGGGGCTAGACCCGGGGGCAGTCAGCCCCACAGTCCAGTCCGGACCTGGGGCAAGCAGAGGATCCCACAGTCCGGACCAGGGGCGGGCGAGGGGCCCCACAGTCTGGAATCGGGGCGGGCGTCGGGCCCCACAGTCCGGGCCTGGGGCTAGACCCGGGGCAGGCGGCCCCACAGTCCGGACACGGTGCGGCCGCAGTCCGGATATAGGGCGAGGCCCACAGTCTGGACTCGGGGCTGCCACAGTCCAGACATAGGGTGGGCGGGCCCCACAGTCCAGGCTCGGGGCTAGACCCGGGGCAGCCGGCCCCACATTTCAGACCAGGGGCGGGGGGCCCCACAGTCCAGGCTCGGGGCCAGACCCGGGGCAACCGGCCCCACAGTCCAGACTCGGGGCGGGCGGGGGACCCCACAGTCCGTACACGGGGCGGGCGGGCCCCACAGTCCGTACCCGGGGCTGGCGGGGGGCTCCACAGTCCAGACCTGGGGCTAGACTCGGGGCGGGCGGCCCCACCGTCCAGACCTGGGGCTAGATCCGAAGCAGACGGCCCCACAGTCCGTACACGGGGCGGACGGGCCCACACTCCAGACACGGGGCGGCCGCAGTCCGGATATAGGGCGGACGGGCCGCACAGTCCAGGCTCGGGGCTAGACCCGGGGCGGACGGGCCCCACAGCCCAGGCTCGGGGCGGACGGGCCCCACAGCCCAGGCTCGGGGCGGATGGGCCCCACAGTCCAGGCTCGGGGCGGACGGGCCCTACAACCCAGACTCGGGGCGGACGGGCCCCACAGTCCAGGCTCGGGGCGAACGGGCCCTACAGTCCAGGCTCGGGGCGGACGGGCCCCACAGTCCAGACCTGAGGCTAGACCCGGGGTAGGCGGCCCCACAGTCCAGATACGGGGTGGATGGGCCCCACAGTCCAGACCCAGGGCTAGACCCGGGGTTGGCAGCCCCAAAGTCCGGACACGGGGTGGACGAGCCCCACAGTCCGGACACGGGGAGGCCACAGTCCAGACATAGGGTGGGCGGGCCCACAGTCCAGGCTCGGGGCTAGACCCGGGGTAGCCGGCCCCACATTTCTGACCTGGGGCGGGGAGCCACACAGTCCAGGCTTGGGGCGGACGGGCCCCACTGTCCAGGCTCGGGGCGGATGGGCCCCACAGTACTGGCTCGGTGCGAACGGGCCCCACAGTCCACGCTCGGGCCCCACTGTCCATGCTCTGGATGGACGGGCCCCACAGTCCACGCTTGGAGCGGACGGGCCCCACAGTCCAGGCTCGGGGCGGATGGGCCCCACAGTCCAGGCTCGGGGCGGGCGGGCCCATAGTTACGACACGGGGTGGGTGAGCCCTACAGTCCGGACACGGGGCTAGTCCCAGGGCAGGCGGCCCCACAGTCCGGACACGGGGTGGACGGGCCCCACAGTCCGGACATAGGGCAGGCGGGCCCCACAGTCCAGGCTCGGGGCTAGACCCGGGGGCAGCTGGCCCCACAGTCCAGACCCGGGGCGGGCGGACGGGCCCCACAGTCCAGGCTCGGGGCGGACGGGCCCCACAGTCCAGGCTCGGGGCGGACGGGCCCCACAGTCCAGGCTCGGGGCGGACGGGCCCCACAGTCCAGGCGGGCCCATAGTTACGACACGGGGTGGGCGAGCCCTACAGTCCGGACACGGGGCTAGTCCCAGGGCAGGCGGCCCCACAGTCCGGACACGGGGTGGACGGGCCCCACAGTCCGGACATAGGGCGGGCGGGCCCCACAGTCCAGGCTCGGGGCTAGACCCGGGGGCAGCTGGCCCCAAAGTCCAGACCCGGGGCGGGCGGACGGGCCCCACAGTCCAGGCTCGGGGCGGACGGGCCCCACAGTCCAGGCTCGGGGCGGACGGGCCCCACAGTCCAGGCTCGGGGCGGACGGGCCCCACAGTCCAGGCTCGGGGCGGACGGGCCCCACAGTCCAGGCTCGGGGCGGACGGGCCCCACAGTCCAGGCTCGGGGCTGACGGGCCCCACAGTCCAGGCTCGGGGCTGACGGGCCCCACAGTCCAGGCTCGGGGCTGACGGGCCCCACAGTCCAGGCTCGGGGCGGACGGGCCCCACAGTCCACTCTCGGGCACCACAGTCCATGCTCGGGGTGGACTGGCCCCACAGTCCAGGCTCGGGGCGGACGGGCCCCACAGTCCAGGCTCGGAGCGGATGGGCCTCCCTTTCCCGCTCGGGGCGGGCGTGCCCCACAGTCCAGGCTCGGGGCTAGTCCCGGGGCAGGTGGCCCCACAGTCGAGACCTGGGGCTAGACCCGGGGCAGGCAGCCCCAAGTCAGGACACGGGGCGGATGGGCCCCACAGTCTGGACTCGGGGCGGGCGAGCCCTACAGTCAGGACATGTGGCGGGCGGGCCCCACAGGCCGGACACGGGGCTAATCCCGGGACAGGCGGCTTCACAGTCCAGACCTGGGGCTAGACCCGGGGCAGGCGGCCCACAGTCCGGACAAGGGGTGGACGGGCCCCACAGTCCGGATACGGGGCGGGCATGCCCCACAGTCCAGACACGGGAGGGGCACAGTCCGGACATAAGGCGGGCGGGCCCCACAGTCCAGGCTCGGGGCTAGACCCGGGGGCAGTCGGCCCCACAGTCCAGACCCGGGGCAAGCGGGGGATCCCACAGTCTGGACCCGGGGCAGGCGAGGGGCCCCACAGTCTGCAATCAGGGCGGGCGGCGGGCCCCACAGTCCGGACCTGGGGCTAGACCCGGGGCAGGCGGCCCCACAGTCCGGACACGGGGCGGCCGCAGTCCGGATATAGGGCGGGCCCCACAGTCCAGGCTCGGGGCTAGACCCGGGACGGATGGGCCCCACAGTCCAGGCTCAGGGCGGACAGGCCCCACAGTCCATCCTCGCTGCGGACGGGCCCCACAGTCCAGGCTCGGGGCGGACGGGCCCCACAGTCCAGGCTCGGGGCGGACGGGCCCCACAGTCCAGGCTCGGGGCGGACGGGCCCCACAGTCCGGACATGGGGCGGACGAGCCCTACAGTCCGGACACGGGGCGGCCACAGTCCGGACATAGGGTGGGCGGGCCGCACATTCCACGTTCGGGGCTAGACCCGGGGCAACCGGCCCCACAGTCCTGACATGGGGCGGACATGCCTCACAGTCCGGACACGGGGTGGACGAGCCCTACAGTCCGGACACGGGGCGGCCACAGTCCGGACATAGGGTGGGCGGGCCGCACATTCCAGGTTCGGGGCTAGACCCGGGGCAACCGGCCCCACAGTCCGGACACGGGGCGGCCGCAGTCCGGATATAGGGCGGGCCCCACAGTCCAGGCTCGGGGCTAGACCCGGGACAGGCGGGCCCCACAATCCAGGCTCGGAGCGGACGGGCCCCGCAGTCTAGGCTCGGAGCGGACGGGCACCACAGTCCAGACTCGGAGCGGACGGGCACCACAGTCCGGACACGGGGCTAGTACCAGGGCTGGCGGCCCCACAGTCCAGACCTGAGGCTAGACCATGGGCAGGTGGCCCCACAGTCCAGACACGGGGAGGATGGGCCCCACAGTCCTGACACGGGCTTGACATGCCCCACAGTCCAGACCTGGAGCTAGACCCGGGGCAGGCAGCCCCAAAGTCCGGACACGGGGTGGACGAGCCCCACAGTCCGGACACGGGGCGGCCACAGTCCGGACATAGGGTGGGCCCCACAGTCCAGGCTCGGGGCTAGACCCGGGGCGGGTGGGGGGCCCCACAGTCCGTGCCCGGGGCTGACGCGGGGGCCCACAGTCCAGACCTGGGGCTAGACTTGGGGCGGGCGGGGGGCCCCACCATCCGGACCTGGGGAGGGGGGCCCCACAGTCCAGTCCAGGGGCTAGACCCAATGCAGGCAGCCCCACAGTCCGGACACGGGGTGGACGGGCCCCACAGTCCAGATGCAGTGCGGCCACAGTCCGTACATAGGGCGGGCCCCACAGTCCAGGCTCGGGGCGGACGGGCCCCACAGTCCAGGCTCGGGGCGGACGGGCCCCACAGTCCAGGCTCGGGGCGGACGGGCCCCACAGTCCAGACTCGGGGCGGACGGGCCCCACAGTCCAGGCTCGGGGCGGACGGGCCCCACAGTCCAGGCTCGGCGCGGACGGGCCCCCCTTTCCCGCTCGGGGCGGGCGTGCCACACAGTCCAGGCTCCGGGCGTGCGGTGCCCACAGTCAGGACACGGGACGGGCGGGCTCCACAGTCAGGACACGGGGCAGGCGGGCCCCACAGTCCGGACACGGAGCTAATCCCGGGGCAGGCGGCCCCACAGTCTAGACCTGGGGCTAGACCCGGGGCAGGCGGCCCACAGTCCGGGCAGGCGGCCCACTGTCCGGACACAGGGTGGACGGGCCCCACAGTCCGGACACGGGGCGGGCATGCCCCACAGTCCAGACCTGGGGCTAGACCCGGAGCAGGCGGCCCACAGTCCGGACACGGGGTGGACTGTCCCACAGTCCGGACACGGGGGAGACCACAGTACGGACATAAGGCGGGCGGGCCCCATAGTCCAGGCTCGGGGCTAGCCCCGGGGCAGTCGGCCCCACAGTTCAGACCCGGGGCGGGGGGCCCCACAGTCAGGACACAGGGCGGGCTGGCCCCACAGTCAGGACACTCTGCGGGCGAGCCCCACAGTAAGGACACGGGGCGAACGGGCCCCACAGTCAGGACACGGGGTGGGCGGGGGTGGGCGGGGGGTGGGCGGGCCCATAGTTAGGACACGGTGCTAGTCCTGGGGCAGGCGGCCCAACAGTCCAGACCTGCGGCTAGACCCGGGGCTGGCGGCCGCAAAGTCCGGACACGGGTCGGACGAGCCCCACAGTCCTGACACGGGGCGGGCATGCCCCACAGTCCAGAGTTGGGGCTAGACCCAGGGCAGGCAGCCCCACAGTACGGACACGAGGCGGCCACAGTCCGGACATAGGGCAGGCGGTCCCCACAGTCCAGGCTGGGGGCTAGACCCGGGGGCAACCGGCCCCACAGTCCAGGCTCGGGGCGGACGGGCCCCACAGTCAGGACACAGTGTGGGCGGGCCCATAGTTAGGACACGGGGCGGGACCCACAGTCCGGGGACAGGGCTTGTCCCGGGGCAGGCGGCCCCACAGTCCGGACACGGGGCGGACGGGCCCCACAGTCCTGACACGGGGTGGGCATGCCCCACAGTCCAGACCTGGGGCTAGACCCGGGGCAGGCGGCCCCACAGTCCAGACACGGGGCGGCCACAGTACGGACATAGGGCGGGCGGGCCCCACAGTCTAGGCTCGGGGCTAGACCCGGGGGCAGCCGGCCCCACAGTCCAGACCCTGGGCGGACGGGGGGCCCCACAGTCCAGGCTCGGGGTGGACAGGCCCCACAGTCCACGCTCGGGCCCCACAGTCCAATCTCGGGGTGGACGGGCCCCACAGTCCAGGCTCGGGGCGGATGGTCCCCACAGTCCAGGCTCGGGGCGGACGGGCCCCCCTTTCCCGCTCGGGTCGGGCGTGCCCCACAGTCCAGGCTCGGGGCGCGCGTGCCCCACAGTCCGGACACGGGGCTAGTCCTGGGACTGGTGGCCCCACAGTCCAGACCTGGGGCTAGACCCGGGGCAGGCGGCCCCAAAGTTCGGACTCGGGGCGGATGGGCCCCACAGTCTGGAGTTGGGGCGGGCGAGCCCCAAAGTCGGGACACATGGCGGGCGGGCTCCACAGTCAGGACACTGGGCGGGCAGGCCCAACAGTCTGGATACGGGGTGGACGGGCCTCACAGTCAGGACACGGGGCGGGCGGGCCCATAGTTAGGACAAGGGGCGGACGGGCCCCACAGTCCTGACATGGGGTGGGCATGCCCCACAGTCCAGACCTGGGGCTAGACCCGGGGCAGGCGACCTCACAGTCCGGACATGGGGCGGCCACAGTACGGACAGAGGGCGGACGGGCCCCACAGTCCAGGCTCGGGGCGGACAGGCCCCACCGGCCAGACTCGGGGCGGACGGGCCCCACAGTCCACGTTCTGGCCCCACAGTCCACGCTCGGGGGCGGATGGGCCCCACATTTCACGCTCGAGGCGGTCGGGCCCCACAGTCCACGCTCGGGCCCCACAGTCCAGGCCCGGGGCAGACGGGCCCCAAACTCCAGGCTCGGGGCGGACGGGCCCCACAGTCCAGGATCGGAGCGGATGGGCCCCACAGTCAAGGCTCGGGGCGGACGGGCCCCACAGTGCAGGCTCGGGGCGGACGGGCCCCACAGTGCAGGCTCGGGGCGGACGGGCCCCACAGTCCAGACACGGGGATAGTCCCGGGGCAGGCGGCCCCACAGTCCAGACCTGGGGTTAGACCCAGGGCAGGCGGCCCCAAAGTCCAGACACAGGGCGGACGGGCCCCACAGTCCAGACCCAGGGCGGGCGGCCCAACAGTCCAGACCCAGGGCGGGCGGCCCAACAGTCCAGACCCAGGGCGGGCGGCCCAACAGTCCAGACCCGAGGCGGGCGGCCCAACAGTCCAGACCCGAGGCGAGCGGCCCACCAGTCCAGACCTGGGGCTAGACCCGGGGCAGGCGACCTCACAGTCCGGACATGGGGCGGCCACAGTACGGACAGAGGGCGGACGGGCCCCACAGTCCAGGCTCGGGGCGGACAGGCCCCACCGGCCAGGCTCGGGGCGGACGGGCCCCACAGTCCACGTTCTGGCCCCACAGTCCACGCTCGGGGGCGGATGGGCCCCACAGTTCACGCTCGAGGCGGTCGGGCCCCACAGTCCACGCTCGGGCCCCACAGTCCAGGCCCGGGGCAGACGGGCCCCAAACTCCAGGCTCGGGGCGGACGGGCCCCACAGTCCAGGCTCGGGGCGGACGGGCCCCACAGTCCAGGCTCGGAGCGGACGGGCCCCACAGTCCAGGCTCGGGGGGACGGGCCCCACAGTCAAGGCTTGGGGCGGACGGGCCCCACAGTGCAGGCTCGGGGCGGACGGGCCCCACAGTCCAGGCTCTGGGCGGACGGGCCCCACAGTCCAGGCTCTGGGCGGACGGGCCCCACAGTCCAGGCTCGGGGCGGACTGGCCCCACAGTCCAGACACGGGGATAGTCCCGGGGCAGGCGGCCCCACAGTCCAGACACAGGGCGGACGGGCCCCACAGTCCAGACCCAGGGCGGGCGGCCCAACAGTCCAGACCCAGGGCGGGCGGCCCAACAGTCCAGACCCAGGGCGGGCGACCCAACAGTCCAGACCCGAGGCGGGCGGCCCAACAGTCCAGACCCGAGGCGAGCGGCCCACCAGTCCAGAACCAAGGTGGGCGGCCCAACAGTCCAGATCTGAGTCGGGCGGCCCAACAGTCCAGACCCGAGTCGGGCGGCCCAACAGTCCAGACATGGGGCCAGACCCGAGGAGGGTGGCCAATTGGTGCAACATGTGCAGTTCCACAGGGACCCAAGATGTAAAGGGGCCACCACCACCTCCTAATCAGGTCAATTGTGCATTATGATGAGCTATGCCAATATACTGATAGAGGGGAACTGTCCAGACCCGAGGCGGGCGGCCCAACTGTCCAGACCCGAAGTGGGAGGTCCAACAGTCCAGACTCAAGGCGGGAAGTCCCACAGTCCAGACACGAAGCCAGGCCCGAGGTGGGCGGCCCAACAGTCCAGACACGGGGCCATGCCCGAGGCGGCCCGCCCAACAGTTCAGACACGGGGCTAGATATACTGTTCTGATAGAGGGGCCCTCTTCTGGCTGTGTCCGCCCCTGATGTACAGATATACAGCAATATGCAGCAGGAGAGACAAGATCCAGGGAGATATCCGATCGCCAGAACTGGGGTCAGGAAGGAATTTTTTCCCCCCCTAGGGGGTTTTCTTCGCCTTCCTCTGGATCTTTGGTTCCAGTGGCTCTCATCAGGTCTGCACTATCCGCAGCAAGTTCTGTAGTCTCTATCGGGCCTGACCTGAGAGTCATTGTGAACTTTAATTTATTAAAGGGCCAGTAATATTTTTATTACAATGTGGCTTATTGCTATTCCAATAAAAAAATTAATAATAATATATTGTGTTGTGTGTTTTATTTGTGTGGACTTCACCCTACAGAAACAATGATCAGAGTGAACGCTGACGCTCAATATTCCAGAACTAGAACCAGACTTGGCTCATCCGGCATATAATAAAGTGTCTGTCTCATCTGCTGTATACATGATGGCAGCTGCTGCAGGACCAGGGAGTATAGAGGGTGCTACATACAGGAGCATCTCACAAAATTAGAATATCATCAAAAAGTTAATTTCAGTTCTTCAATATAAAAAGTCAAAGTCATATATTATATAGAGTCATTACAAACAGAGTGATCTATTTCAAGTGTTTATTTCTGTTAATGTTGATGGTTATGGCTTACAGCCAATGAAAACACAACAGTCATTATCTCAGTAAACTTAAATAATTAACAAAAAACACCTGCAAAGGCTTCCTAAGCATTTAAAAAGTCCCTTAGTCTGTTTCAGTAGGCTCCGCAATCATGGGGAAGACTGTTGACTTGACAGATGTCCAGAAGGCAGTCATTGACACACTCCACAAGGTCCCAGAGTTCCAATTTTAATTTGTTTCATTTCATTTGTTTAGCTGCTGGAGGTCTAGTGTGAAGTTTCCACCATCAGTGATGGTTTGGGGAGCCATGTCATCTTCTGGTGTAGGTCCACTGTGTTTTATCAAGACCAAAGTCAGCGCAGCCGCCTACCAGGAAATTTTAGAGCACTTCATGCTTCCCTCTGCAGACAAACTTTTGGAGATGGAAATTTCATTCTCCAGCAGGACTTGGCCCCTGTCCACGCGGCCAAAAGTACCAATACCTGGTTTACACACAACAGTATCACTGTGCTTGATTGGCAGCAAACTCGCCTGACCTTAACCCCATAGAGAATCTATTATAGAGAATCTTTGGGGTATTGTCAAGAGTAAGATGAGAAACCCCAGACACAACAATGCAGACGAGCTGAAGGCTGCCATCAAAGCCACCTGGGCTTCCATAACCCCTCAGCAGTGCCACAGGCTGATCGCCTCCATGCCACACCGCATTGATGCAGTAATTGATGCAAAAGGAGCCCCGACCAGGTATTGAGTGCATTTACTGAACATACATTTCAATAGGCCAATATTTCGGATTTTAAAATAATTTTTCAAGCTGTTATAAAGTATTCTAATTTACTGAGATAATAACTTTTGTGTTTCCATTGGCTGTAAGCCATAATCAACATTAACAGAAATAAACACTTGAAATAGATCACTCTGTGTGTAATGACTCTATATAATATAGGAGTTTCACTTTTTGTATTGAGGAACTGAAATAAAGTAACTTTTTGATGATATTCTAGTTTTGTGAGATGCACCTGTACATAGAGCAGGTGACATATAACTCCAGCCCAAGTTACATCACCAGTGTTTTGGGGGTCGGTCTCTGTGATGGGGGCACTTATATTGTATTGGTCCTATAAAACACACTACCTGAAAGACTGATGACCAGATCACAGCAAAGCAGAATGCAGGAAACCCAGGAAAATGGCTAAATAGGTGTCACAGGGTGCAATAAGTAGCGATGGGCCCCAAGACAAAACTAGGGCCTCACTCAGAAATGAACACAATAGCCCATTTACCAAGGCTGGCTATAGGTAGTAAAGCAGATACTTGGAGGGATTTGTGCCAAATTTTCCACCTATTTATTAGAATGAAGAAAATAGTGTTACAGGGTCAGGATAGGGTTAAAAATCTTGTGAGTTTATTTGTAGCAAAAAATATATAAAAACATCACCATAGGTCGCGATCCTAACCAGAATAATGTTTAACCGCAAATGCGTTTCCGACTTGCATCTATAGTTATTGCAATAGGATAGGACAGATACACAATTCCAGTTAAAGGGAATCTGTCAGAAGGTTTTGCTACGTAATCCGAGATCAGCATGATGTAGGGGCAGAGAGCCTGATTCCAGCGATGTATCACTTACTAGACTGCTTGGTGCAGTTTTGATAGAATCCCTGCTTTCTCTGTTGTAAATGAAGCAGTGCTCAGAATGTTAAGCCCTGTGTAACCCCGCCCACGCTGGCAGATTCCTGTGTACAAATGTGGCACCCCAGGGGTCTGGTTTTCCACAGTAACAGCAATGTTATGTCTGAGAGCAGGTGGGAGGTCTCTTGGTCAGGGATCCTATGCATGCCACACCTCCTGCCCAGTCCTGGGAGGGGAAGAACTTCCCCTATATAAACCTAGGGCTGAGGCAGGGTGAGTGAGTAGAGAAGAAGCAGAGAAAAGAAGCAAATATAGGAAGAAACAACAGGAGCTCTGTGGGAGCAGTGTTACAAGGAGTCAGGGGCTGGCAGCTGCAGAGCTCGCCCTGACTGAGAAGTTATCACCGGACCCGGAGTCCGAGGCTGTGGGGACTAACTCCTATCCAGCAGCAGAAACCGACCGGCAGGGGATTGCAGGTCCTCTGGCCCAGAAACCCGAAGGCCCCGAGTCACCGGCCATACGGGTGAGCACCACACGGTACACTCAGGGACGTGGGCTACTTATACCCGCCTCTAGCAAGGTAGCCAGAAGAGTATCGTTAGTTTGGGAGGCCTACAACTCCGCCTGGCCAGGGGAGATCCCATCTGCTCAAGGACTGACCAGGCCCCAATCGCTAGCCAGTACTCCGGGAGAGTCTATCTTTGTCACCAGTAAAGACCCTGAACTACACAGTACCGTCTCCGAGTGGTTCCTGCTACCCCCATCATCCACGTCGGCTGCCCTGAGGCCATACCCCTCCCGTTGGGGGTTATACTATCACGCTGCACAATCCTACCACCGGCCTCAGCGGTCTGCCCTGCAGCAGCAGCTCCCTGGCTGCACTCAACGGGTGGCGTAGTCGTCCAACATCTACCGCTAAAACAGCGCCACTTAGTCTGACTCCCTGGGCACGGACCGGATCACCGCCACGAGACTACAACCCTCAACAGATCCGGCTCCGGGTAAGCTCCCGCGTGCGCAACGCAGCGCGACACAGGCCCAGGGGCGCATCACAAACTGCAAATCAGTGGTGAGGGCGGGGTTACACAGATTAGCCTGACTGGCCTGTACCTGAGACCTAGTCAGGCAGTGATCATCTCCTGGTGATAAAACATGGATTGTATTGAAACTACAACACACAGCCTAATAAGTGACACATCCCTGGAATCAGGATGTCTTGCTCTACATCATGCTGCTCTCAGATTAAGTAGCAAAAATCTGCTGACAGATTCCCTTTAATAAAGTACATGTCCTGTTTTGTATCTCCCAGAGCAATGTCATCAGTGTCGCTCACCACCAATGCAGATGTGAGTGGTGCCGGACAACCTCTTTATGTCAAATAATTATCTGCAGAGCTGGCATCCATCTGAGGAGATGTAACATATCTGCCTGACAGGTGGGTGGAGATGAATTGGTTGATATATCCCACTCTTAGTCCACTTGGCTAAAAAGATGATTTACATCCAGAGAAGAGGGACAGAGGGGCAGCAACACAAGAAAAGCAACGCCGTATTCAGAACAGGGGCATTTACACCAGGTAAAAAATTACATCGTTAGGGAAAGTGACAGGTTCTCTTTAAAGGGATTTCAGAAGACTGAGAACACCTACAACACCTGAAATGGATGACCCACATCTCTGGTTTACTCTATTATGACCGGCTATTAATGGAAAAAGTATGGAAATGGGACCAGTCGTGTGCAGGGTCCTCACATACAAAGGTTGAAAAAAAGATGATGGGGCTGGTATCTACTATAGACAAGTTGTGGGGCCGCACATCAACTAGTCCATAAAGCTCCTGCAATCAGCAGCAAACCAAAGACAAGTGCGAAGCATCATGCTCCGTGTGCATTACCTAATTCCCTATTAGTTATTAATTTGTGGGGATAATTTGGGACATTAATTTGACTGCTGGTTCTATTAGCTCAATAGGTCCACAGGAATCCTTGATTAGTTTAGGAATGGGCATCCACTATGGTTACTGGACACATGAAGTCCCCCACAACCACGATCCCCATACACAATAGATACAAGGTAGAAAGTCTTGCCCTGTTGAACACTACACCTGACTTGAGGCCACCACATCTTGGTTGTCCAATGTTCTTGCTTCTCTAGGGCTCTTCTCAGATATTCATTATACCAGCTCCCCAGAATACCAAAGCTAGGGTGGGTGACCGCAAGCCCTGGTGGTGGTCATAACTACGGCCACCCAGGGGCAATACTCCATAACAACAATCCCCTGAGGTGGTGTAGGATGTAAGGACCTATTCACACTACATTCAGCGCTGCATTCAGGTCTTTACACAAGGCTTACAACTGAATCCCTGAAATTCAGGATTGTGCTGTCTGAAATGAGACATCTGAAAGCAGAGCAAATGGAGCCTAAAGATTCATACTTTAGGCTCGGTTTGCCTTTATTCAAATCAATGGAAAAAATCCCCATCTCTACATGTCTGACAGCCATTCTATTCCAGCGTCAGTTGAATTCCAACCACAGTCCACCTCATTCTACTTAATGTGCTGCTGATTAGGTGATCACCTGAACCAAATCTTATGTAATGAGGGAAAGGATAAAAAACACTGCTGTGGTCTTCACAATCCTCTTGTAATAGGACAAGCTGGATGGCAAAACAAGTGCTAGGAATAGCCCAAAAGTAATTTGAATGAAAAACTAACTTTTAACCATGCCAAAGGAGTTGAAAAGAAGTCTTGAGTGAGGAAAAGAAGGGCTCAATTTTGGCTTCTCTAGCAGAGGGATACAGTGAGCGTCATGTTGCCTCCATCCTTAAAATTTCAAAGACGGCAGTCCATTACAACAAGGTCAAGCAGCAGACATTGGGGACAACAAAGCTACAGACCGGCAGAGGGCGAAAGCGACTCTCCACTGACCGGGATGACCGTCATCTTATTCTAATGTCACTCAGCAACCGCAGGATGACATCAAGTGACCTACAAAAGGAATGGCAAATGGCAGCTGAGGTGAAGTGCACGGCAAGAACAGTTCATAACGGGCTCCTAGAGACCTCAAGTCATGTAAAGCTAGAAAAAAGCCTTTCATCAATGAGAAGGAAAGGAGAGCCAGGCTGAAGTTTGCCAAAGACCATAAGGATTGGACCATAGAGGACTGGAGTAAGGTAATCTTCTCTGATGAGTCTAATTTTCAGCTTTGCCCAACACCTGGTCGTCTAATGGTTAGACGGAGACCTGGAGAGGCATACAAGCCACAGTGTCTTGCACCCACTGTGAAATTTGGTGGAGGATCGGTGATGATCTGGGGATGCTTCAGCAAGGCTGGAATTGGGCAGGTTAATCTTTGCGAAGGACGTATGAATCAAGCCGCATACAAGGTTATTCTTGAAAAAACACTTGCTTCCTTCTGCTCAGGCAATGTTCCCCAACTCTGAGGACTGTTTTTTCCAGCAGAACAATGCCCCATGCCACACAACTAGGTCAATCAATGTGTGGATGAAGGAGCACCACATCAAGACCCTGACATGGCCAGCCCAATCTCCAGACCTGAACCCTATTGAAAACCTCTGGAATGTAATCAAGAGGAAGATGGATAGTCACAAGCCATCAAACAAAGAAGAATGGCTTACATTTTTGTGCCAGGAGTGGCATAAGGTCACCCAAAAGCAGCGTGAAAGACTGGTGGAAAGCAGCCAAGACACATGAAAGCTGGGATTAAAAATCATGGCTATTCCACAAAATAGTGATTTCTGAACTCTTCCTGAGTTAAAACATGAGTATTGTTGTTTCTAAATGAATAAGAACTTGTTTTCTTTGCAGTATTTGAGGTCTGACAGCACTGGTTCTTTTTCATTATTTTGACGATTTCTCATTTGCTGCAAATAAATACAAAATTTTTAGCTTTGAATTTCGGAGACAAGTTGTCAGTAGCTTATAGAATAAAACAACAATGTACATTTTACTCAAAAATAGACCTATAAAGAGAAAAATCAGAGAAAATGAAAATGAGCTGTGTATATATAGATATATGTAGATATATACACACACACATTATATACATACACACATTATATTATATACACACACACATATATATGTGGCGCCCCTAAGGGTTCGGTCACCACAGAGGTACTGCATCTCACCCAGAGCTGTGGTATCTCACTCTCAGGTAAGGAAGGAGTACAGCTCAGGACCCCAACACCTGCATTCATTACACCACACTTCAGAGGGCGGGGCGAGATTGCTCCTACGGGAGAGCACAGTCCCTGGTCCCTGGCTGGAGTGGGGGGAACCTAGTAAAGGGGTGTGGGTGGAGGACGTAGTTAAGAGGAGCACATAGAAGGAAGATATAAAAAGAGAAACCATCTTAGAAAGACAGATTAGTCTGAGGAGGAAAGTGCCAGGAGCAGAGGCTCTGTAGGAGCTCTTTTCCAGAGGCGGGCCTAGCCAGTGAGGCCCAAGGCTGAGAGGAAGAAGAGAAGGAGAGGAGAGGGAGCAGGAAGGCTCCAGGAACCAGAAGAAAGGATCCCAGGGGTACAGGCAGTGCGAGAGGCCACCCGTACGCCCGAATCTGCCGGGAGGTGGAGGGGTCAGGCTGCTTACAGGGAACTGGTCCCTCAACTAGTAGAAGATTGCACGTCTTAACTAGAAACCGGAGGCTGCAGTATTTCATGTCCAGTAGCCAACATTCCATACCAGTCTCACCAGGAAGGTAGCTATATAGGACCCAGGGGACGGAACAGACGTCGCCCGCCAAGGCCCGCAGGTACTGGACTGGGACACTTGGTATGAGGTTCAGGGAGACAGCCAGAGAGAGGACACAGAAGGGGGTCCTGCTATGTTCTCCGGAGTTACCTGGGGGTGGACTGAACCCCTCACTGAGTAAATGCAGCACGGCACGGGAAGTTACCTTGACGTCTGTAACTTGGACTGCAATAACCGTGAGTAAAGATCCAGAGGACTGCACCACCTTCTCTGTGTTTCTTGCAGCGCCATCTCTCCCTGCACTACAACGCCCAGCGCAACCTACAACAACATCTACACTGCCCTGGAGCTAGCTCTTCCTGTGGAGAGCCACACCATCCCTGCTGCAGTAACATCAGTTTCAGAGGACTGCTCCGCAGCGGCCGCTCCCTTTAGCCGCATTCCACAGGTGGCGTCACAAACTTTAACATAAACTATAAAAATCCCCTGTAAATATATCCCCTTTTATTGACCGCCCTGGATCACGAACCGGGTCACCGCCACTGTGACATCCCCCAGCATCTACCGGCCCGGCACCGGGTACCCCACGGCCCAGGGGGCGCGTCATATATATCTGCAGAGCATCCCTCTCAAAGTCTGCACCGCTCTCGCTCACTAACTCAAGCAACCTGCACCGCCTCGCACCCCGCTAGCTCACGCACACAGCACCCCCTTGCATCCCTCTATCCCACACACCCTGCATATCCATGCACACTTATCAACTGTGCGAAGGTCACTGGTAAAATACTGGAGGGGAAATATGTGTCAATCAGGATGTTACCATCAGTGATATGAACCCGGAAAAATGCTCCAGCATACTAAGTGCTGAGAGGGGTTAATCGACCATGCTAAGGGCTGGGTTTAGTGAACAGCTAAAGAGTGGGTAGGAGGCTGTTCACCATATCTCCACCCCAGGGTATGGGCCAGAAGGTAAATACGAATCTTTTGGACTCATTCAGTGTTTGGTGTGTCTGTAGATGAGAGCACCAGAGCTGTGCTCATGTTAAAAAGAACTGAACCTATTTCAGTTTTCCATTGAGCCAGAAGGGCCGTGTTTGTTTTCCTAATTTTGGACTGGTTTATGCAGTACAATTTTAATAAATCAGTTGAAAACTTAAACAGAAAATGTTCCTGTATCTACCTCTAAGAAGCTGAGTGAGTCGACCTACTATACCACACACCCTGCACCCCTTTATCCCACACCCCTTACTACTCAGATGTGTTTTCTTCCATTTGGACAAGAAGCTGATTAGTGCGCCCCAGCAACCTGCCACCCTAGGCACCCGCCCTCCAGTGCCTAGCGGCTAATACTGCCCTGCTCAGGAATAAAAACAAACTCAAATCTGTCTTGGACAAAACAAGATAGACTGCCAGAACAGTGAGGTGTCAGGTTACACCTGCATTTATACTGCAAGGAGAGGGAAGAGAGAGGAGGGGCAGAGACAAAAAGACACAGGCGGATGGAGCCACAGCTTATAGGTAATGTATTTCTCTTTGATGGATTTACAGCCACAGCACAGTAATGCTGTATAATGTCCACATTGCTTCTGTTGCTACTGTCTTTGTGCTTAGAGCAAGAGCAGCAAGAATCCATCATGTCCGTGTACGGTATAGACATCATAGTAGCTAATCTCCACCCACTAGCTCAGAGAGGACTGAAAATCAGAGATAGAGCCTGCAGAGGGGAAACTGATGAAAACACACGATTCAAGTCATATAATAACCAGAAATAGTGACAGCCTGTTCTGACTAGTCACCTGAAAGGACAGGTACCCTTTAAAAGGAATCTGTCAGAAGGATTACACGCCTCAAACTATTTATATGCACATGTAACTCTTGCAAATACAAGTACAGTATTTCCTTTTGCTAGAGTCTATTCCTCCATTACAGAGAAAGCTGCATTTGAATCGATAAGCAAACGAGGCTGAAGTACTTTGGGTGTGTGGAAGCACTTCCAATGCCTCCGCTCTTCCCAGCTGTATTTCCCACCTATTGATGCCTTTTGCTTAACTGTCTCCTCCTTTTGGATTCTGGTCGATCAGATGCCCCTGCAGAGCAGACCCTGGTACATGTGAGTATTTGGTAAAGAGATTATGTGGCGCCCCTGAGGGTTCAGTCGCCACAGAGGTACTGCACCTCACCCAGAGGTGTGGTATCCCCTTCTCTCAGGTAAGGAGGGAGTGCTGCCTGGAACCCCAAAACCTGCATCCAACACTACACTACTCCAGGCCGGCTGGAAGGGCAAGATGCAATGTGTTTTCCTGCTGAGCCCTGTCCCTGGCTGGAGTGGGGGGAGCCTAAAGGTAGGGGGAACCAGTAGTGGGTGTGGGTGGAGGAAGTAGTTAGAGGGAGCACTTTGACCGTAGGTATATAAAGGGAAGCCATCTTAGGGTGGCAGTGGAGTAAGAGGAGTGAGTGAGTGAGGACAGTCTGGTAGCAGAGGCTTTTTAGGACCTCTGCTCCATAAGTAGGGCCCAGTCCTAGAGGCCCAGGTGGGGAGCAGAGGAGTAGGCTCCGTTCTAAGTAAGGGATCCCAGGGGGTACGGCGAGTGCAGGACAGCACCCGTACGCCCCGAATCTGCCAGAAGACAGAGGGATCGTAGGTCGCAAGAAGGGGACCGGCCCCTGGTCCAGCCGTGTTACTCTAAGTCTCGGCTGGGAAAACCGGAGGCTTCTGGTTGATATAGTCAGTTGCCGAAGCCTCGTTCTAATCCCCGTGAGGGTCAAGCAGATCCGGGAACTCCGACGAGACAGGAAGAACTTCAGAGCACCCGAGCGGGATTGAGAGTGGGGAAGCGCAGAGCAGGAGGGAGAAAGACCCAGCGTGAAGACGGTCTAGCTAGGAACACAAGAAAGTGGGGTTCTGTCAGGTACTCCTAATCGGCCTGAGGAAGTGCTGAAGCCCTGCCTGGTGAACGCAGAGCGACGTGGGAGGCTGACACCTGTAAAGTGAACGAGTGGAACTGTCATAAGAACTGTGAGTAAAGACTCGGATGACTGCACCACACTGCCTCCGTCCATTCCTTTCATCTGCGCCATCTTTCCTTCCCTGCACTACAACGCCCAGCGCAACTTACACTACCTACACTGCCCTGGACCCACGCCATCCCTGCTGCAGTAACATCAGCTTCAGAGGACTTCTCCACAGCGGCGGCTCCCTTTTGCCGCGTTCCACGAACTTTCCAAATCCCCTATATATTTCCCCTTTTTGCTGACCGCCCTGGGTCACAGACCGGGCCAGCCACCGTGATATCCCCCACCGGCATACACAGAGGCCCGGCTGCCGAGTACCCCACTGCCGAGGGGGCGCGTCAATTACTCACTATTAAAAATCCTGTATGCTTAGTATCTTCCCCATTCTTACAATTCTAGGACAAGGGAGCCCCTGCTGCACCAGTATCTGCACCCAAAAGGGCTGTCTAGGTCTCAGGGAAATCTAGAAGATGTGCTCTCTGCAGTATAAAATTGCCTGGGAAACAGCTATGTGAGAGGTGGACCTCTAAAATCATCAGGGATGAACAGTCTACTTTTCTATCTGACATGAGGTCCATGATTAGAGAGGAGGTGCAAACTTCAATCTCTAATTTCGTTCCCCCACAGACATCTCAGCCAGGTCCCCGTGCTAAGAGACCAAGATGGGAGCTGGAGCTAAGCTCAGAAGAGGACATACAATCCCTTGATTCTGATCAGGATGAGGAAGGCAAGATCTGCTCAGAATCCCCAGAAGAAGGGAAAAAATATATTTTTTCTCCTCTGACAACACAGACAAGATCCTACTGGACTGGGGTGTCTGGGGCCCACCAGGGAAATTAACTCCAGGGGCCCACCCACCCGGGCCCACCCTTCAGCTATTTGCAAATACCTGTTAGCCGTTATACCCATTATATTGGCGGCTCCTGCCCATCACTGTGCGCTCACCAGAGCTGCGATGTACAATTACTGTAGTTTGCATTAAAGGGTTTTTATTGGTGAAAACAAGTTCTCAGCGATGCACAGGTTGGGAAGGTGATCACTTATTTATTGGTGGAATCCGCACTGTCAGAACATTGTGGCACTTTGAGTATTTGGTGAGATTTTTACCTCTGTATTTATAAGACAAAACCAGGAGTGGAGCAATCCGAGGTCATGTTTTATGCATTTCTCACCCACTCCAGAAGGGGGCTGGAAGCAAGTGTAACTAGAAGGAAGCCCCACATGACCGGGATGTGCCAGGAGGGTGTAATTTTAATCCCAATATCCGGATTGGTTATAAGCCTGGAGGGGCGGGCATTGGAAGGGGCTGGGGAGATATAATAAGGAAAAGTGCGGGAAAAAGGTCAGTCCAGGAAGGAAGTCAGCGGGGAAAGTTGCAGAACTCAAAAAAAAAAAAACTACAACTTTCCCATTGTTTGAGTACACTTACCAATCTTATGGAAACCGTTGATTCCCTGATCACCAAGCTGAGGGAGGCTGCCAGATCCAGGCGTGGAGGGTGGCTTGAGTCCCAGCTGTCTGGATTGCTGGGGAATGCCGGAGCAGAAGATTCTCCGTTGGGATCCGGAAGAAGCGGCAGGAGGACGCAGCCCCCCCCCCCCGAGAGGCTTTCCCCGGAGATGGTTAGTACGGGCAGCAGGCGCAGGCTGCGGAGCCCCTCATGGGACCCTGCATCCGGTGAGCATGCTGGCGGAACCCCCCGCCAGCGCGCCCGCTGCGGCAGGAATCCGCCCAGCCGGCCTGAGGGCTCCTCCAGCATCGGGTCGCGGTCCGCGACTGAAGTGCCCCGCTCAGCTGTAGTGCGGCCTGCTCCGGCGGCGCGCCGCAATACCAGAGCCCGGGCCGCGCCGGAAGCAAGGCCCGCGTTGCAGCCGCGTCATCATCCGGGGGGCGGGGCTTCACCGGAAGTGCGGCCTACGTCACTTCCGGCCCCGGCGTCATGTGACAGGGGCGTTCGGGAAGTGAGCGGTGGGCGCATGGACACACCCCCCGCAGCAGGAGTCGGCAGAAAACGGAGTGCCAGAGCGGATGAGGGGACCAGAGGGACCACCAGCACGGCAGGCGCACCTGGCGATGTACCAGTCGGGGTGCCTGCCAGAAACATCAGCCGAGGGATACAGCAGCGCAGGTGCACGGGCAGGCAGCAGTAATTCGAGGACCTGCTGCCAGGCTCGAGTCGGCACATCCAGGGCGGTGGAGCGGCGGGAAGCAGCATGGGGCTGCCTGGCAGTCACCCACGGACCACCATGGATCGGGCTAGGGAGTCCGGGTCTGGAAGTCGCGGAGTGCCACGGATACCAGGGAGGACCGGAGCCGGGACTGACGGGGGGACGATCGGCGGGGACATCGGCACGCGCTCAGGTCCCCCCTGGTGACGAGGAGGCCAGGGGCGCGGGCCTTGAGCAGCAGCAGGAGTCTGGCGAATCGGAGTGTGGCGAGGATCAAAGCGAATCCAGGATTCATCAGGACTCGGGACGTTCGGCTGGCAGGGACACAGCACCTGCGCAGCTTGGTGAGCATGCGTCCATGTATTGTTTGTCGCCCGCTGGGTTATTAGTGGATGGGGGAGGTGATAGGCAGTTGGCTGGGCCCAGCGGGGAAAATACTAGGGGAGGTCGTGGGTCAGATGTAGTGGGTCTTAGGGACATTTTGTTTAGCATGTCGCAAATTTTGGCTAGAATAGACGGTGGTAGAGTTAATCAAGGAGGTTTGTCACCTGCGGCGGCGTGGGTACCTAGTCAACCGGTGTTGTCGCAGGTGGGGAGCGAGTCGGCCAGGTCGGCGGTGAATGCAGCCGGGACACCTTCTGGGGCATCGGTTTGCGTACAGACAGAGAAGGACAAAGCGGATACCGTAAAGCTGGATGATAGGGCAAAAGGGGAGGTATATGTGTGCTTTGAGGGGCCGTTGGGGGCACACTTAAAAAAAAAAAAAAAGAGAGGTAAAGGAAAAGTTTGGCGGAATGACTATGTTGAAATTTTTTCCCTTCTTCCGCTGGAAAAGTTTAATCTGGATAAGGGTAAAAAGGACGATAGTAAAAAAGAGGAAGAAGAGAAACGTAGGTGGAGGTTGATTCCTCAGACGTTTGTTAATTGGTTACAGGCTTTTGCAATATTGGCTAGCGTTATTGGGGAAAAAGCTCCGGATAATTGCTCAGGTTTATTTTGCTACCTTGATTCTATTGGGGAGGCTCATCGTACTTATGGGGGTCAGGTGTGGTTACGATATGACGAGCAATTTAGGCAGAGGAAAGCTGTCCGCCCAGAGATCAGATGGGATCAATAGGACATTGGGTTGTGGTTGAAGGTTATGGCCCCACTGAGGTATGAGCAGTCCTTTCACGGGAGCAACAGTAGCGGGAATCAGTCAGCAGCAGGACACGGGGGAAGTAGTCAAGGGGCACACAGCACAAAAAAAGGAAGCGGGAACTTGCTGGCAATTTAATGACGGCCAATGCAAGTTCGGGACCTCCTGTAAATTTAAACATGTGTGCTCCCATTGTAACGGAAGTTCGCACGGAGCATCAAAATGCTTTAAGAAGGGTAAGGGAAAGCCGACAGTGGGTACCGGTCAAAGGGGTGACTCCGGTGAGGGTTCACGCGATGGCCCCCTTTCTAAGTAGGTATCCGGATCAGTTGAAGGCTAAGGTCATTGCGGATGTTTTTTTTTTTTTTTTGGAAGGGTTTAGAATCCCTCCTCCTGATCATGAGGTCCCCTTTTTCAGTTAAAAATTTGACGTCGGCTTCCCTTCATCCGGAAGTGGTTAGTGTGAAGTTGGCTAAGGAGGTGGAATTGGGCAGGATGGCTGGACCGTTTCAGGAATTGCCTATTAGCAAGGTGATTATCTTGCCGTTGGGGGTTGTGCCCAAGAAAGAGCTGAATAAGTTTCGTTTAATTCAGCATTTGTCGTACCCGAAGGGGCTTTCGGTTAATGATGGTATTGCGCAGGAGTTGTATTCGGTTGAATATACATCATTCGATGCGGCGGTGCATTGGGTACGGAGATACGGGCCAGGCTCGTTGCTAGCTAAGACTGATATCGAGTCAGCCTTTAGGTTGTTGCCAGTTCACCCGGATAGCATCCCGTTGTTAGGTTCTTTTTGGGAAGGGGAGTACTATGTGGATAGGTGTTTGCCAATGGGTTGTGCGATTTCGTGTTCTTTGTTTGAAACGTTTAGCTCCTTTTTGGAATGGGAAGTGAAGGGCCTGGCTTCTGTTAAGTCAGTCATTCATTATTTGGATGACTTCTTGTTTATAGGCCCCCCGCAATCGTTGTTGTGTAGGAATTTGTTAGGTACTATGGTGTGGGTAGCGGAGCATTTTGGCGTGCCGTTAGCAGAAGAAAAAAACGGAAGGACCTGGCACCATTTTAAGTTTTTTGGGCATTGTAATTGATACCGAAAGAATGGAGTGTCGGTTACCGGATGATAAATTGAGTTTGCTTAAGCAGGAGGTCGATAGGATCAGGAAGTTGCGCAAGGTTACCCTGAGGGAGCTACAGTTGCTGTTAGGGCGTTTGAATTTTGCTTGCAGGATTATGCCAATGGGCAGAATATTTTGTCGCAGATTGTCAGGAGCGACAGCAGGAGTGCGCGCGCCGCATCTTTTCATTCGCCTTAATAAGGACCACAAGGAGGATCTAAAAGTTTGGAAATTGTTTTGGAAAGTTATAACGGCAGGTCAGTAATCCAGCAGGAGTTCTTGAACAGTTTTGATTGTGAGATATTTACGGATACGGCAGGAGGTGCTGGTTACGGGGCCTACTGGAAAGGGCGGTGGAGCATTGGCGAGTGGCCGAAGGTGTGGAAAGAGAGGGGTCTTACGAGGAACTTGGCATTTTTGGAATTGTTTCCTATTGTTGTTGCGGTTACTATTTGGGGAGAGTGTTTCGCCAACAGGAGAATTCGGTTTCACTGCGATAACATGGGAGTGGTGTCTGTCATCAACAGTTTGTTGGCCTCGTCTCCGCCTGTGATTAGGCTGCTGAGGGAACTAGTACTTTGTTGTCTTAAGCTGAACGCTTGGATTACAGCGGTACATGTTCCAGGTGTACAAAATTCCATAGCAGATGCCTTGTCTCGTTTTCAGTGGGATCGTTTTCGGACGCTAGCTCCAGAGGCAGAGGACGTGGGACGGGAATGCCCTTCGCGTTTGTGGCAGCTGGTTATGGAAGAGCGGGACGGTTAATACGGGAGTCCATCACAAGGCAGACCTGGGCATCATACGAGGCATCGTGGCGAGTATGGCAAAGTTGGATTATGCAGTGGGGTGTGATGGAGAGTGATGGAGATAGAGAGATGGCGGTGTTGTTTCTCATGGGAAGGGCAGCGGAGAGCGGTTGGTCGGTTTCAAAAGTTGGGAAGTTTGTTGCAGGTTTAGCGTTTGGTTTTAAATTGCAGGGGATGAAGGATGTTACGAAGTCCTTTTTAGTGAAGCAAGCTCTCAAGGGCTTTAGGACAAGAGGTAAAGAGTTGGATAAACGGAGACCGGTAACCTTTAGTATTTTGGAACGTTTGGGTTTTGTATTGGATAAGATTTGTTGTTCAGTTTTTGAAGCCACACTATTTAGGTTGGCTTTTTCATTGGCGTTTTTTGGCGCGCTGAGAGTAGGTGAATTGGTGGCACCAAGCAGGAATAAGGTTGGGGGTTTGGATATGAGTGGTCGAGATGGGGGTATTGGATTAGGTGGGGAAAAGACGGATCAATTGGGCAAAGGTAAACGAGTAATATTGGGTGAGGTTATGGGATCTTTTCTTTGTCCTAGGAGATGTTTATTGGCTTATTGGCAGGTTTGGTCAGGGTGGAAGGGCCCATTATTGTGTCATGAAAAATGGAGACTTTTTGTCACGTTTTCAATTCATAGCGGTGTTTAAAAAGGGGATTGCTGAGCTGGGCCTTAGCCCTGAGGTATACGGGTCACATTCATTCAGAATTGGTGCGGCATCAGAAGCGGATGGCTTGGGGTTAGGCAAGGATGTGATAAAACGTATTGGGAGGTGGAGTTCTGATCGTTACCTGTCTTATGTAAGGCATTAGGTATGCGGTCTTAGGTAATTTGCCTTTTGAGATTCAAATACCTTTTGGTTGTCTTGTTCTAGTGGCGTCCCGTTGTTAGTTTGGATGCTAGGACACTCTTTCGTCCATTGGGAGCGGTGAGGGCGGACTTGAGGCCGGACGGTAGGCAATTGGTTTTTTAGCAGGGAGCAAGCGGTGGTTCGGTGGTTGGGTTTTCGAGGGATGGTTTGGAGAAGGGTGCTGCCAGAATTCCATAAAGCAGCTCGTTTGGATCGGGCGCCGGATATTTTGGTGGTGCATATGGGGGGAAATGATTTGGAGGGCTCGGCCGGTCAGGGAATTGATGAGGGACATTCGAATCGATCTGTTAAGGTTATGGACATCTTTTCCTGAGGTGTTGACAGTGTGATCTGACATTGTGCCCAGAGGAAAATGGAGGGAGGCCAGATCATTGAAGGGAATTAATAGGGCACGTATAAAGTTGAACAGATCTATATCAGCTTTTGTTACCAGGAACGGGGGAGTAAGCGTGCGGCATCTTGATCTGGAAGCGGGAGTTGGAGATTTTTGGGAAAAGGACGGCGTACATTTGAATGATATTGGCATTGATTTATGGGCATTGGCCATACAGGAGGGGATCGAAAGGGCTTTTGCGGTGTTGGGGCGCTCACGAGCCTGAGGTGGTCAGGGCTGTTCGTTGGTGGCGGGGGGTGGGGTTCTTGGAGTTGGCACAGAAGTGTCGGTGGAAAGAATATTGGATAATCACAGGCAGTGCCTTGATTAACCGGGGTGATCTGGCATTTGGTTTTGGGCTCTGGACGGGGTTTTACCCTGGGAGCTTTTGGTGCCCTTGAGCTGGTGATGGACGGCTGAGGGTAATATGGTGGTTCGAGTTCGGTTTAATTTATGCCAGATCTAATTTTAACTCCAAGAACCCTCCCTTCTTATTTATTTTATAACACTGTTAATATGTTAATGTTGTTTGTTAATAAAATGGCCGCTGTGGCCAAATTTATCCAAAGAAATACAGGTGCAGTGTTTTTATTTGGTGGGGGAAGGTGAGTGCTGGAAGGTGGGGGCATGTTGATCCATGGAACCCGTGTTGGCAGTACACGGTCATGGTTTTGTCTTATAAATACAGAGGTGAAAATCACACCAAATGCCAACTGGCTTTCTCTGGTGAACCTCTGTAACAGCATCTCTGCTGCTGTGTAATAGTCACAGGGCAGGGAGGGGTTAAACATCCAAATATTTAATATCTATTGGAAATAAAGAGGTATTGATATCAGATAAAACAAATGACCAACCACAATGCACTCTACCAAGACCAATATTACCAGATAGAAGGCAGAAATACCACCACACCATGACCAGATCACATATTATCACCACATAGTGCCCAAATAATGCCACATACAATGCACAAATACCGCCACACCATGACCAAAGCACATAATACCACCACATAGTGATCAAATGCTACCAGATACAAGGTATAAATACTGACACACCATGAGACCACATATTACCACCACATAGTGACTGAATAATACCACATACAAGGGACAAATATCGTCATGTCATGACCAAAGCACATAATGGCACCACATAGTGACAAATAATACTAAAATAATAAAAATGTAAAAAAAGCTCTGTATATAGTGTCAGTGTACAGGTTATACAGTGATCACCAGTGACATTATACACAGGAGCTCTGTATATAGTGTCAGTGTATAGGTAATATAATGATCACCATTGATATTATACACAGGAGCTCTGTATATAGTGTCAGTGTGAATGTATAGGTAACACATACTCACAAGTTCTTTATCTGCAGACCGATATATCACATCTTCTATGCAGGACTTATCTCTGCAGAAAATAACATAGTTAGCTATAACTGATCACTTCCAGAGCACAATCCACACTTTTCCCAAGATTTCTACACTACATGAAATGACAAAAAAAGAAACATAGCACTGCACTACACAGTAACAGTGCTCCAGTGTCATTCTGTGCCTGCTCATCTGTCAGCAGACATATTTGTCTGATGGCAAAGATCTAGCAGAGCTGAAGACCCATGGATGATGTCGGAGCGAGGATTTTTTTAATTAAAGATGGAGTCCCTTAGGCTTAGTTTCCCACGCAGCATAATAGCCGCATATTCCTGCTTTTATGCGGCGCTCCTGTCATCAGGATTTTGATAATTTTGAGTATTTGTTCAACAGAGGTTGATTTTGAAAGGAGAGCGGAGGAATTGAAACACAGGTTCTTAGATCACGGATATAGTCGAAGAAGTATTAAGCATGTCTATAATCGAGCCAAAACCAGTAATCGTCAACAATTAATGTATTCTAATCGAGCTCACAAACAAGAGAACTGTGTCAGGATGGTGACACGGTACCATTCACAATGGCGCAAAATGTGTGATGTGCTTAGGAAACACTGGCCCATTTTACTTGCGGATGAGACGTTGCGCCAATATTTGCCTATGTATCCGTCAGTCACAGCCCGTCGATCTCCGAGCCTCCGAGATCACTTGGTAAGGAGCTACCTTACACCTAATACTCAGAAGAAAATTGCCGAAATAGGACTGGCTGAAATAAGACAAACGTGGGGTTGTACCCCATGTGGTTCATGTATTTCGTGTCCAAACATCGAACATACTAAAAAGTTTCTTTCATCTAGTGGGAAAGAATTGACTATCCTACACTCCATTACGTGTACAACACGTAATGTCATTTATCACGCTACATGGCCTTGCTCTTTGGTATACATAGGTCTGACCACTAGGATGTTAAAGACCAGAGCGAGGGAACATGGACGTGATATTATGGCAGCAGCCACTGAGGATAATTTGGAGTTGTTGAAAACAATCCCTAGACACTTTAAAAACTATCATGCCTGTGATCCATCAGGTCTTCAAGTTAAAGGCATCGATCATGTGTATAGTACGTTGCGTGGAGGTAGTGCTAGTCGCCTACTTGCACAGAAAGAATCCAGATGGATTTGGCTATTGCAAACATTACATCCTCAGGGCCTCAACGAGTCCTTAAGCTTTTCACCATTCCTCTGATTGCCTCTATCTCTCCCCCACCCCTGCACCCGCTAGATTTATCGGTATTTTAATGATGTTTATAATCCCCCCCCCCTTGTTTTATCCTCTGTTGTCTAATTAATGTTCATTTTTTCCTTAGTACATACTCTTTTGTCCTTGATTGCGGCTGCCTTCCGTGTCTCTTTCTGCTGGTTACTCCTATTGATGGATGGCTGTGGACGATTTATACATCTTGATTAATCAATGATTCTCCTGGACTACTGACAATAGGTCACAGAGATATTATCATCTACTGGGACAAAGAAAAGCTACGCAACGAATGAATTCATCTAATTGCTGGATATACTTGATATTGAGCAGTATTATGCGGTGTATTGTGTTTTTTGTATTTTATGCTTACAACCTATTGTGTAGGATTTAATTGTTGAATGTTTCTATCATTTTTCTCCATTACACAGTGTACTGTATCTTTTATATGTACATATTACACCGCATTTTTTGTGGTTTTTGACTGGTGCTCTCCGTTGGGGCAATGGCGCCATGCCCCCATGGACAGTATTTTTCGGTAATATTTAGTTACAATATTGGATCAACATTAGCCATACAATTGATATGAAGAATGTCTTTTGATTATAATTGGCTACTGATGGCAATTATATGGGGGAAGGGGTCCCACAGCTATGCAGCTACTGAGATATATCCTGCTTCTTTTGATCTGCGATTTGTTTCCGTTGTGATATGTTATCTGTTCACACTTATTATTCTGTGATTGGTTCATTATTGCGTTAGTTGGGCACTATTGGGTTAAATAGCTGTGGTTTAGCCACGACTCTTCTCATTAAATCCGATTGTCCACTTCCTATATTCATTTATCTACACTTTTGTTGGGCGTTTTATAATGTATACTTACCACATTATAGCGCTATGTCCCCTGTTATGGGCTTTCCCCGTTGGTCAGATTGTGATGTCACAGCGATTTTCGTCCATGTGACCTGGGGGGTGTGGCTTGTATTTATGTGTGGCGAGGGGCGGATGACTGTGTCCCGACGCGTCATAGCAAGTCCCGCTCATGTGACCTGGGAGGTGTGGTTTGTTATCACGGGGGGCGAGGGGCGGATGATTGCGTCCTGAAGCGAAGGGGTCCTACTATATACTTCCAGATGTGAGTGGTAATACAGGGGCACACGTGACTCTATATGTATGTATTATGGTGAGAGGTTGGCTATTCTAATAGCTGCGTCCTGTCTTACTTTCACCCATTGGACAATAAGCAATACTTAAGGGATACCGGTTCCAGACATACTATAACCCCCAGAAGAAGGCACAGCGCCGAAACGCGCGTAGGGGTGACGATACCTGAACTGACAAACAATACATATGTGAGTAATACTACATTCCCACTTATTTTCAAGTGCTAAATGGATTTACTTTTATATCAACTATTTATGCACTGTGCACCTTAGCATTTGCATTGAAGCTTTGATATTATGCTTACAGCTGGGATAGGGCATGTGGTTTACTTACCCATACCCGTATTTTCTTCAACTATGTAGGTTTAATCTATTTATTATATGATTGTATTGGTCTTGGCATCTCTACTACAGCTCACTACTTATGTATTTATGCCACTTTTTCAATATGGATGTTTTTTTAATTAATGTGTATTAATAAATTTATGATTTTTTTGCAAAATTATGTTCCTATACGTCATTTTTTCTATATGATTTGCTATTATAGACATTGAACAGAGTCTCATTGTCCTACTACAGAGAACTAATTGTGTATGTGACCTTGGTGGTCAATTAATCTGTCTCAGCATTTTGATAAGTAAACTACAGGTAGTGAAAGGTTGGCACTGTTACACTGATTAAACAAGAACCATAAGACAGATTTCTTCAACCCAGGTATCATTTTAATCTGTGTTTGCAGTTAATGAGATGCTCGTGCTCTGGGCTTAAATAACCTTCCATGACCTTCCTCCTATTTTAAATACTGCACATTTAATATTGTGGTCTTAAAAAAAAAAATTTGCCTCCAACAAAATGGCGCCGGTGCATGCACAGTAGCATCTATCTGTGCAAGCGCAGTATTTAAAGGTTCAGTGACCTGTCATTTAAGCCCAGAATGATGACAATGAGGCCAGAGAACCAAAAAAAAGACCTGTCCACAGGCCGGTCTCGAAGCACAAGCATCTCATTAACTCCAACCTGCAAACAGATTAAACAAGAACCACTAGACAGATTTCTTCAAACCAGATATCATTTTAATCAGTGTAACAGCACCAACCTGACAATGCCTATAGTTTACTTAGCAAAATCCTGATGACAGGTTTCCTTTAACAGTAGGGATAAACCTTCTAAGAATCTCCCAATAGCTCCCAAATGCAAACATTAAGCGTTTATGCTACACAGTGTTGAAGCATGGATGTACCTACTTTCAATCGAAGGTGACAGGAGAAACTTTTCTGTTTTACCAACATCTAACCTGTGGTATGTCATTTACTGTTTACCTGTTGGAATGTGGGTGCTGTCTCCAATATGTGAGACGCAACACTCAACAGGGTCACATCAGGTGATGGAGGGGATGTTACACAGATCAGCATTGATAGTGACATATACAGACACCGTGTTCCCACCGCCATCACCCTTGTTATAAGATACCACACAGTGGTTTATATAGAAGCTGGACACTGCACCTCTCATTCATGTGACTCGCCCCCTGGGCCGTGGGGCACGCGGATCCGGGCGATAGGGGAACGATGGGGGTAGTAGTAGTGGCGGCCCGGTCCCGCGGCTCAGGGTGGTCAGGCCAGTGGTCTTCTGCTATGCGCTCCAAATTATGTCCGACTACGCCACCCGTGGATTGCGGTTATTAGGAACCGCCGCTGCAAGGCAGTCCGCTGGGGCTGATGATGGGTGCAGCTGAGGTGATGTGACTCCCCACGGGAAGAGGGCAGCCCCAGGGCAGTGTAGTGGATGTTGGGAGTGATGGTAGTGCGGGTCCCGGTGCTGATAGTGCTGGAGGCGCGAAGGAGCACACAGACAACAAGTTACAGTCCAGGGTCTTTACTCACAGTTCGTTTGTTCCAGGTCACTTCGGCCAGCAGTGACCGCCCGAGCCGTGCTGCGTCCACCAGGTGAGGGGCTCGGTCAACTCCCAGGCAGTTCAGGAGCATGGCACAGGACCCCCTTTTATCCTTTCTCTGGCCTGCCTCACCAGTGACCCACTTTTGTCCAGCTGCCGCGGACCTGTGCGGTTAAACGTGGGCCCCGTCCTCCGCTGTCCTATATGGTGCCTTCCTAGCAGGTTTGATGAGGTGTCGCACCAATATATGATCACGATGACCGGTCTTTGGCTGAGGGTAGTTTCTCCTCCACCAACTTGGGATCCGGTACCCTTAATCTGCCTGACCCTTCACCCTGGATTCTCGTGGGTTCTTAGGGTCCCTTCCACCTTCTTGTTCCTGAGCCCTTCTGTTTCTCTGTCTCTCCTTCTTTGCAGTTCCTTTCTGCTTCTGTTCCTTTCTCTTGGAGCTGAGATGAGCTAGAATCTCAGCTCCCCTTCACCTCCTCCTCGGCCTCTTCTCCAGGCCCACTTCTCCTTCTCCTCTCAGGCCCCGGCCTCTTCCCTAGGCCTGCCTCTGGAGCAGCACTCAGCCTGAGCTGCTGCTCCCTGTCTTCTCCTCTCCACAGAACGAACCTAGATCTAAGATGGTGCCCACCTTTTATACCTCCCTCTAGCCATGAGCCCAGGTGACCAGCAACCAATGGGCTCCTTCCTATGCTCAGGAACCGCCCCCTATCTGCCCCTACAGCACTGGGTGTTCCACCCCTCCCTCCCCACTCCAGCAGGGACATGGTCGGTCGTGCCTGCACTTCTGTCTAGTGGGAGCACCGTTGAGCTGTCCCTCGGAAATGGGGTGTGTGTGCTGCATGCAGCTAACTGAGTCCTGGTCCACACTCCATCCTTACCTGGGAGTGGAATATCACACCTCTGGTAGAGGTGCAATACCCCTGTAGCGGCCGAACCCTCGGGGAGCTACACATGTCCACTAACAAAATTTCTGTACACAGAGGAAGGTCTTACATGACCGAAACGTTTGTTTTGTACTACTTTTTCTACTATTAAATTCTCAAAATTCATTGAGTCATCTTGAGTGCCAAGTTTTTCATCTTATTGCAGTCACACAGAGTGACCGCAGACTTATCAATTTGGACCAGACAATTCCTGCAAAGGTATCATGGTGTGTGAACATGGACCAAAGAAAGGTAAGGAGAGAGCTGTCTCAGGAAATTAGAAAGAAAATTATAGACAAACATGTTAAAGGTAGATGCTATAAGACCATCTCCAAACAAATGTTCCTGTTACAACATTTGCACATATTATTCAGAGCTTTAAGGTCTATGAGGCGGTAGCCAATGTCCCTGGATGTGGCCACAAGAGTAAATTAATGACAAATTGAAGAGATGGATAATTTGAATGGTTACAAAAGAGCCCAGAACAACTTTCAAAGAGATTAAAGGTGAACTCCAAGGTCAGGGTACATTAGTGTCAGATCGCACCATTTGTCGCTGTCTTGACCAAAGTGAAATTCATGGAAGAAGAGGAGGAGGAAACCTTTGTTCAAAGCAAATCAGAAAAAAGGCAAGACGGGAATTTTCCAAAGTTTCTGGGAGAATGTCCTTTGGACAGATGAAACAAACCTGTGCTTTTTGGCAAGTCACATCAGCTCTATGCTCACAGACAGAAAAATGAGAAAATAAACCAAAAAGAGAAGGCACGCCATGTGAAGAATGTCCCAGCATATAGATGGAGGGGTGAGAGGTATTCCACTCACCTCTGGTAGTTGTGCATGCCAGACACAAAGCTGATACTAAGCGGTAATGACTGCGGTCCTGGAGCACTGCAGCACCTTCTGCCCTCCACGGCATCATGCTCAGGAGCCATGATACAGCGAAAGATAATGAACAGTGGGTGGTGGAGATCCACAGGTCGCCACGCTCTGAGTTAGGAACCACCAGGTTAGGCAAGAGAAGTCGATTTATTCAACACTTAACGCGTTTCAGAGACGATCTGTCCCCTTCATCAGGTGATTCCAGAATGTATACCACGCTGAGTGCTTTAAATAGATAGGCACTGATGTGATTGATAATTGCATACAGGCTTTAGAAATAAATAAATCTACATATAATTTTCATGATTACAAATCATTAAAACCAATAATTCACTAAAAATTAACCCCTTTCTGATGTGTGACCTAATAGTACATCATGGTGACCTGGGCCGATTGGACCAATGACGTACTATTAGGTCATATGGCCATCGCGCCCGCACACAAGCGGTGCGGGGCGATCGCCGCCGGGTGTCAGCTGATAGCACCAGGTATTAGCTGTGACTATGTGCAGGGAGCGGTCCCGCACTGCTCCCGGCACATTAACCCCCTCAATGCTGCGATCGAAGTCGATCGCAACATTGCGGGGGCAAGGGGAGGTGATCGCAATACTCACCTCCTCTCCCGGCCTCCAGCGCTGTTTGCCGCAGCTTCCCGGATGTCGTCATGACAACATCCAGGTCATCAGACAGCAGGAAGATATTTTGGTCATGCGCAGTGCATGACCAAAGTATCTTCTGCATCTGCAGCGTTGACAGCCTGTATAGCTCAGGGATGGTGCTCCATCCCTGTGCTATACAGGCGATCAGAATAAAAAAAGTGAAAGTCCCATAGTGGGAAACAGAATAAAAGTTCAAAAAGTGTTAAAAAATGGAAAAAAAAATTGTAAAAATATATAAAAAAATAAATAAATAAATAATCCACCAAAAAAAATATATATATAATGTACCCATCAATAAATATTATTAGGAAAAAAACAACAAACACAATAAAAGAACACATATTTGGTATCGCCGCGTCCAGAATGACCTGACCTATAAAACTGTCCCACTAGTAAACCCCTTTAGTGAACATGGTAAAAAAAAAATAAAAAGCGAAGCAAAAAACAATGCTTTATCATCATACCGCCAAACAAAAAATGGAATAACATGCGATCAAAAAGACGAATGTAAATAAAAATGGTACCACTGAAAACTGTCATCTTGTCCCTCAAAAAACAAGCCGCCATACAGCTCCATCAGCCAAAAAATAAAAAAGTTATAGCTCTCAGAATAAAGCGATGCAAAAAATTTTTTTTTCTATAAAATAATTTTTATTGTGTAAAAACGCCAAAACATAGAAATACGATATAAATGTGGTACTGCTGTAAACGTACTGACCCGAAGAATAAAGCTGCCTTATCAATTTCACCATACGCGGAACAGCATAAAAAAAAACATAATAACAATTCTGGAATTGCTGTTTTTTGTTTATTCTGCCTCCCAAAAATCGGAATAGAAAGCGATCAAAAAATGTCAAGTGCCTGAAAATGGCAACAATAAAAACGTCAACTCGTACCGCAAAAAACAAGCTGTCACATGGCTCTGCTGGCCAAAATATGGAAAATTATAGCTCTCAAAATATGGCGATGCAAAAACTAGATATTACAAAAAAATGCGTCTTTTAGTGTGTGACAGCTGTCAATCATAAAAACCTGATATGATTCTGGTATCGCTGTAATCGCACTGACCCGAATAATAAAGCCGTCTAATCACTTATACCGCACGAGGAACGGCGTGAAAAATAAACTCTAGGGTTAGGGTTGTGTTAGGGTTGGGCTAGGGTTAGGGTTGGGGTTAGGGTTGGGCTAGGGTTAGGATTGTGTTAGGGTTGGGGTTAGGGCTGGGCTAGGGTTAGGGTTAGGGGTGGGCTAGAGTTAGGGTTGTATTAGGGTTGGGGTTAGGGTTGGGCTAGGGTTAGGGTTGGGGTTGGGGTTGTATTAGGGTTGGGGTTAGGGTTGTATTAGGTTTGGGATTTTTTTCAAAAGTAAAAAAAAAAAAAAAAGATGACGATATGGTGACTAGTGTTCGCTACTTGAGTTTTCATCGGATGCTTGGGTATGCACCGAGTATCGCGGGTGCTCAAGTGACATGCTCGAGTCTCCACCCCATATGCTTCGTGGCCAAAAAAAAACTCGCAGGGATTGCCTGCCATGCACGAGCGATCCCTGGATGTTTTTTTTGGGGTGTCTAATAACCGTGAAGCATGCGAGCGGGGACTTGAGCATGTCAGTACATGGTGCATACCTGAGTACCCAATGCAAACTCAAGTAGCGAGCACTTGCACTCAAGACTAATGACAACTTATTCAATTTGATGAACTAATGTTATCAAATTCTGTGTCGTACCTCTGGGTTCAAAATGTTCAGTATACCCCTTGATAAAATCCTTGAGGGGTCTAGTTTCCAAAATGGGGTCACTTGTGGGGGGTTTCCACTATTTAGGCACATCAGGGGCTCTCCAAACGCGACATGGCGTCCGCTCTCAATTCCAGCCAATTTTGCGTTCAAAAAGTCACACAGTGCTCCTTCCCTTCTGAACTCTACCGTGCGCCCAAACACTGTATTTTCCCCACATATGGGGTATTGGCGTATTTTTTCCTGTTACCCCTGCGAAAATAAAAAAAATTGTGTCTAAAATAACATTTTTGTGAAAAATGAGGGGTGCAGTTTTTAGAATGGTGTCACTTTTGGGTATTTTCTGTCATAAAGGCCCCTCAAAGTAACTTCAAATATGATGTGGTCCCTAAAAAAATGGTTTTGTAAATTTTGTTGGAAAAATGAGAAATCGCTGGTCAACTTTTACCCCTTATAGCTCCCTAATAAAAAAAATTTTGGTTCTAAAATTGTGCTGATGTAAAGTAGACATGTGGGAAATGTTATTTATCAACTATTTATTAACCATAGATATTCACTACAACCCATGGGAGTGGGTTGTAGCGAATATTCATGAGCTTTAATAGCGGGCACACTGACCACAGAGCGCAGCAGGAGCCGCGCTGTGGCTACAGTGTGCCGGCTATTAAGAGAAATGAATATTCATTGCTCTCCACGCCCATGGGTATGGGGAGCAGGGAATATTCATTTTCTTTAGTAGCGGGCACAGCTAGGCTGCAGCAGGCGGCTGCTGCCTCCTGTGCCCCGCTGATCCCCCGCTGCAGCTCCCCCACACCCACCACCATGCGGCCATACAATAATATAGTATTCGGACTATAAGACGCACCCCCTACTTTCCTCCAAAATTTTGGAGGAAAAAAGTGCATCTTATAGTCCGAAAAATACGGTTATTATTAAGAATAGGAGATTTTTTTTTTTTTTTTTAAATGTAGGTACGATTCAATTATTCCCAAGATCTCACCCCATGGATGGATCCTTTGTATTTGCAATTGGTTGAGGAAGGGCATTGCTAACAATAGGAATTCCAGAGAATGGAGGACTTAACTACAACTCCCAGTATGTCCTTAGCAATGGTAAGGAGATACTGGGAGTTGTTACCAGTCATCATCAGACTGTGGACCGTATAGGAACCAATGTACTGATTAGATGCAAGCAGTGGAACTATTAAACGTTTAAAAAGTAACTTACATTTAGGGATATATATTACATGATTTAGGTCCAATAATTTTGAGCAGATTAGTGCGAATCTGAGACCCTGATCACTCAAAAGATCTCTTAGAAGTGAAGAGGTGAGGAGACATGACTATGACTTTCTGCTGCATTTGCTCTGCTCAGTGTACTCTCCTATCTACTGAGCTGCGCTCTTCTAGGAGGTCTTTTAAGCAAAGGAGCAAAGGATTGGGGTCCCCACAAATCTGCTCAGAATTAATGACCCTAAACCACATTAAAAAACGTCCCAAAAGTTGATTTACACTTTAAGGTTAATTTACACACACACACACACACACACACACACACACACACACAAACACACACACACACACACACACACACACACACACACACACACTAGCTATTGAACCTGTTCTACGCCCGGGTGGCGAGCATTTTTATTGGTATATGGTCTCCCATGCTGGTATGTTCTGCCCCCCATCCTGGTATTTGTGCTGCCCCCATCCTGTCCCCTCACCCCAATCCGGGTATGCATGGCACCCCTCACCCCAATCCGGGTATGCATGGCACCCCCTCATCCCAATCCGGTATGCATGGCACCCCATCTCTCATCCTGGTATGTATGGCACTGCTCATTCGCCAATCCTGGTATGTATGGCACTCAATCCCTCTTCCTGATGTGCATGGCACCCCATCCCTCATCTTGGTATTTATGGTGCACCTCATCCCTATCCTGTTATGTATGTTACCCCTCATCCTGGTATGCATGGCAACCCATCCCTCATCCTGGTATGCATGGTACCCCTCATTCCTATTCTTGTATTTATGGTACCCCTCATCTTGGTATATATGGCACCCCTCATCCCAATCCGGGTATGTATGGTACCCCTCATCCCCCAATCCTGGTATGTATGGCCTCCTCATCCCCCATCCTGGTATGCATGGCTCTCTCATCCCCAATCCTGGTATGCATGACTCTCTCATCCCCAATCCTGGTATGTATGGCCTCCTCATCCCCCAATCCTGGTATGCATGGTCCCCTCATCCCCCAATCCTGGTATGCATGGTCCCCTCATCCCCCAATCCTGGTATGCATGGTACCCCTCATCCCTATTCTGGTATGCATGGAACCCCACTTTCCTATCCTGGTATGCATAGTACCCCTCACCCCCCAATCCTGGTATGTATGGCACCACTCACCCCCCAATCCTGGTATGTATGGCACCCCTCACCCCCCAATCCTGGTTTTCATGGTTCAGTCACCCCCCAAGTCCAGGTATGTATGGCACCCCTCACCCCCCAATCCTGGTATGTATGGCACCCCTCACCCCCCAATCCTGGTATGTATGGCACCCCTCACCCCCCAATCCTGGTTTTCATGGTTCAGTCACCCCCCAAATCCTGGTATGCATTGTACCCCTCATCCCCCAATCCTGGTATGCATGGTCCCCTCACACCCCTTTCCTGGTATGTATGGTACCCCTCACACCCCTTTCCTGGTATGTATGGTACCCGTCACACCCCATTCCTGGTATGTATGGCACCCCTCATCCCTTTCACGGTGCACACATACAAAAAAATAAACACATACTCACCTTTCTTCCCTGTGCTCCAGTGCTACTGTATCCTGTTCTGCCGGGGGAGCAGTGCGGCGCCAGAGTACGCGCGTGACCATACCGTGCTGTTCAACGCCATTTTACTGAAGACACACTGCAAATATGTCTTCAGTAAAATGGCGCCGGATAGAGTTATGCACATGTCCCGATTCCAACACCTTCACTCCTGCCCTGGTCTCCGGCGAGAAGAGAAACGCCGCTGCAACGCTCCTCCCGGTCAGGTAAGTATGGCGCCGGAGATCGCGGTATGTGTTCAGTGTCTACGCATACCGCAATCTCCGGCGCCATACACACTCCCCTTACCTGTAACGTAATGGGTTCTTCTGTCTAGAGCCAGACTGCGCAGGCATGTAGCACTTGCCAAGTCTTTAAAGGCTTCAGACAGAGGGAGGCTTGTAGCATTATATTATATATACAGTACAGACCAAAAGTTTATTTAAAGATTTTTCTGTATTTTCATGACTCTGAAAATTGTACATTCACACTGAAGGCATCAAAAGTATGAATTAACAAATGTGGAATTATATACTTAACAAAAAAGTGTGAAACAACTGAAAATATGTCTTATATTCTAGGTTCTTCAAAGTAGCCACCTTTTGCTTTGATGACTGCTTTGCACACTCTTGGCATTCTCTTGATGAGCTTCAAGAGGTACAGTAGTCACGGGAAATGGTCTTCTAACAATCTTGAAGGAGTTCCCAGAGATGCTTAGCACTTGTTGGCCCTTTTGCCTTCACTCTGCGGTCCAGCTCACCCCAAACCATCTCGATTGGGTTCAGGTCTGGTGACTGTGGAGGCCAGGTCATCTGGCGTAGCACCCCATCACTCTCCCTCTTGGTCAAATAGCCCTTACACAGCCTGGAGGTGTGTTTGGGGTCATTGTCCTGTTGAAAAATAAATGATGGTCCAACTAAACGCAAACCGGATGGAATAGCATGCCGCTGCAAGATGCTGTGGTAGCCATGCTGGTTCAGTATGCCTTCAATTTTGAATAAATCCCCAACAGTGTCACCAGCAAAGCACCCCCACACCATCACACCTCCTCCTCCATGCTTCACGGTGGGAACCAGGCATGTAGAGTCCATACGTTCACCTTTTCTGCGTCGCACAAAGTCACAGTGGTTGGAACGAAAGATCTCAAATTTGGACTTATCAGTAGTGTTGAGCGATACCTTCCGATATCAGGAAATATCGTATCGGATTGGATCGGACCGATACCCAAAAAGTATCGGATATCGCCGATTCCGGTACCGGAAACCAATGCAAGTCAATGGGACACAAATATCGGAACGAAAATAAACCCTTTCTTTTCTTGTAGGTTAATTCTACATGAAGTAAAACAACTAAGAATAATGTAGAATGTATTATGCGAAAAGCCGGCAATTCATCAGCGGCATACACCTTTACCCGACAATTTACAACAGAAAGAATAGAGCTTCACACATAGATTAGATAGATAGAAACATGTCAGTCACATATATATGAAGTACAGTGACAGAGTTGATTACTGTACTTGTCATTTAGTGTTAAAATAAGGATTTATTTTAAAAAAAATTGGCGTGGGGTTCCCCTTAATTTTAGTCTCTAGCGGAGGTTGAGCAGACAGCTGGGGCAGATGTTTGAAGCCTGGGAAGGGGGTAATACCCACGGAGCTTCCCAGGCTACTAATATCAGCCCCCAGCTGAATACCTAGCCTTTACTAGCTATTAAAATGGGGGACCCCCTATTTAATAGCTAGCAAAGGCTAGGCAGACAGCTGGGGGCTGATATTAATAGCCCAGGAAGGGTGCCATGAATATTGGCCCCCTCCCAGGCTAGAAACACCAACCGTCAGCCGCCCCAGAAATGGCACATGCATAGGATGCGCCAATTCTGGCACTTAGCCTCGCTCTTCCACGCTGCCCTGGTGCGGTGGCAGGGGGTAATAGGGTTGGGGTTCATGTCACCGCCAGCTGCCATGAAGCCCAGGTTAGTAATGATGGGCGTCTATAAGACACCCCCATTACTAACCTACAAAGTGTTAAAACGAAAACACACACTACACCCAGAAAAAAATAATTTATTTGAAATAAAACACACAATTTTATTTAATTCTTAGTTTACTAAAAAAAAATAGTTACCTGTCCACGTTCCTGCGCTGATCTCCCATGCACAGCTGTCACATCTGGAGATGGTGACAGCTGTGCATGGCTGCTGTAAGCTCACACTGCCGGGAACACGTCCGCTCCCGGCAGCGGGAGCCACTGACTGAGGTCACCGGAGTGCATTCAGGCAGCGCAGCTCCGGAGACCTCCTTTACGGCAGTGCTGTACCGTGGGAATTTCTCACGATACAGCAGGGCCGTAAAGCAGCTAACCGGAGCAGCGCTGCCTGAACTCCGGCGAACCCGCTTATGCAATGACGGGGCTGCTTTACGGCCCCGTCATTCTAGCAGCGGCAGCGGTTCAGAGCGGTCACATTCTATGTGGCTGCTCTAAACTGGAGATCATCGTGGGACACTCGTGGACTACTACGGAGGGGTAAGGATAAGGTTGTGGTTTATTATTTTATATTTTATTACAGGAGATCGATGGCTTCGGGGAATTAGGTGTCTAGGTGAGTATAGGTGTAGTTTTTTATTTTTTACTTTATTTTAGGTGGCGATCGGCGGGGACAGGTAATGTATGAACTAATTTATTGTAGGCAACCACTGGCCACCAATGACATGTATTTAAAATTTATTGGGGACACAGTAGGGCAATTTAAATAGCAGGATCAGGCTGATGGGAACTACTGCTCCCATCGAGCTGATCCTGCTGGCACGAGTGGACGGGGGACAGACATAGGCCGATGGGAGTAGTAGTGTCACATCGGCCTATGTCTGCCTGCACGCACACACCCGCAGACATCGCACAGACACCGCGCACACTCGCAGACATCGCACAGACACCGCACACACCCGCAGACATCGCACAGACACCGCGCACACTCGCAGACATCGCACAGACACCGCACACACTCGCAGACATCGCACAGACGCCGCACACACCCGCAGACATCGCACAGACACCGCACACACTCGCAGACCTCGCACAGACGCCGCACATACCCGCAGACATCGCACAGACACCGCACACACTCGCAGACCTCGCACAGACACCGAAGGCATCGCACAGACACCCGCACACATCGCACAGACACCGCACACACCCGCAGACATCGCACACACCCGCAGACATCGCACAGACACCCCGCACACACTCGCAGACATCGCACAGACACCGCACACACTCGCAGACATCGCACAGACACCGCAGACATCGCACAGACACCGCACACACCCGCACACATCGCACAGACACCGCACACACCCGCAGACATCGCACACACCCGCAGACATCGCACAGACACCCCGCACACACTCGCAGACACACGCACAGACACCCACACACACCAATCATGACGGGCTGATCGTCTGGGAGGTGAGGCTGACCTGTGCGACCGTGGGAAAGTTCATGTGAGTTCATGCAATGCAGTCAAGCATGAACTCACATGAACCCTCTGAGGGCAGCGGCTACTTCAAATGAACAGCTGATCAGCATCACCTGATACCTCAGCTGTTCATTTGAAATAACCGGCGGGAAAGCGCAGCACAGAACGGGAAAGCCGGCGGTGAAGTCTTTTCACTGCCGACTTCCCCGCCCGGGTCCTTTGCTCCCCGCTCCTTGGTGCTGCGCTCCCCGCCTGGTCCTAACTTACGATCGGGATGGGAGGTGGTGAGGGGAGCGGAGGATCGGGGTGGGAGGCTGCAGGGAAGCAGTATGGGGCTGTGTGATTGTTTAAAAGCCGGCGGCTTTTTACCACCCGCCGGCTTTTAAACGATCAGGAGAATTCTCCCACGCCGGGATGGCATTCTGATGAGAGGCTGGATCTCAGCTGAGCGCTGCCATCCAGCTTGTCATCCTTCAGAGACACTGCAGAGCGCAGGCATTATGGGAACTTCCGATTCCGGTATTCGATATTGTAAAAGTATCGGAATTAAGTATCGGAATTCCGATACCGCGAATATCGGCTGATACCCGATATTTCAGTATCGGAATGCTCAACACTAGTGATGAAAAAAATGTGAACATTTGTAAATAAAAAAACATTGCAAATGTTTTATTCTTTTTTTGTGAGGTGGTGAGATGTTTTGATCACATTTTATTGCCTTTTGTTAGGAAAGTGTGTCGGCCAAAAACACACTTAATTGAATATTTTGATAATAATATAATTATTTTTTTTTATACTTAATAAAGGAAAAGGGTTGATTCAAATTGTTATAAGTTTTTATTTGGTTTATATTTTTAACACTTTTTTATGTATGTTTACTTTATTTTTTCAGTCCTCTTATGGAATTTAAAGGGTTTTCCCACAAACAAAGTACATTTTAACTAATAGATCTTGGAGTAAAAATAAGTTCTACAATTGGATGTGTTAAAAACATGTTCCTGTGCTGAGATAATCTTATAAATGTGCCCCTGGTTTGTACTGTGTAATGGATGTGTCTGACCTTACAGGGCCATGTTCTGATCATACCACAGCTCCTGGGCAGGGGAGGACACAAAAGAGTATACAGACATTACAACACGGGATCACAGCTGATTCATTTTGTGAGGCAAAACATTTTGCTGTCTGTTTTTAAGCAATATTTTTCCTGAAAGAAATAATCCTTTGTGATCCTGTCTGTATCCTCTTTTGCTTCCTCCTGCCCAGGAGCTGTGGTATGATCAGACCATTGTCCAGCACGGTCAGACACGGCCATTACACAGTACACAGCAGGGGCACATTTATAAGATTATCTCAGCACAGGAACATTTATTTTTACACTCATCCTAGTAGTTCTCATAGTCAGCTGCCATGATAACCCATCCGCAGCCAGTGATCAGTGTAACAGCAGCGATCAGAACAATCTCTGATGGCTGCGGTTACAGATGCCGGCTGTGTACAGGCATCTCCCTGTAGAACCGCGAGCAGAACGCCTGTGGGTGGAGGTCACACAGCCCTACCCTGCTCGTGCCATACTGCCTCTGGATTTGGCTAATCCCATCTTTATTTCTTCATTATATCCTGATATTTATTCTTATGTTGGCCAATGACTTTTGCACTATGTACATTATTACGGCCATATATTCAAGTTATGTGTCACAAGAATTATATGAGATTTTTCCTATTTGTTATATTAGATGTACTGTTTTTCTCTTTGATGTTATTCTGGTATATACATATATATATCTGCACATGCACTTTATGTATTTAATATATCGATGGCGTTAATTTACTTGTATTCATGTATTTACTGGATGAAATCCAATATATGTGCATCCTAGGGAGAACCACTATTCAATACATAGGCTGTGTCTCTACACCCCACGTGTGTTTTAATGTATAGTTGTCAATTACATGTTTTGTAACGTATTTTTCATGTCTGATCACTGATTTATCCAAATAAAGAATTTACTCCATTATGTCTGCTGTATTATTTAATCCTTACTGGATTGTTGTAGGTCATTTCATACTTGAATTGTGGTCCAGTGGACCTTAATGATTATACACATGTATTTTTTTCCTGGATGTGTAGCTATACCCCATTCATTGTCGGTGTTATGTGTACAGGCATCTGCCCAGTATGATGCGGGCTCAGCTCCTGAACCTGCTCCATACATAGAGACCTGACATTGGAGGAGCTATTACATCATATGTCGGCAAACGCTTTTCTGCCTCCTTTATAAGTTAGCAGTGGGAGAGCATGATAAAAAGGCTTACCTACCCCCCGAGACCGACTTTAGCTCTTAGGCCACGGCCCCACTATCAGTATTTGGTCAGTATTCGGTCAGTATTTTTTCACAGGAGTGGGAGACAAAACCAGGAGTGGGTGATAAATGCAGAATTGGTGACTTGTTTCTATTATACCTTTCTTCTGATTGTTCCTCACCTGGTTTTGGCTTTGGGGTGACAGCTAATATTTTAACAATAGTAGGGGTAACATTAGGCCTTATTCAGAAATACTGTCTAATATTAAAATTGGCTTTGTTATCAATAGTAATAAAACCTCAATTTTTTTATTTTTTTTATTTTATTTTTAAAAAGCAGATTTATCAGCCATCACCCCAAGATTCCCATGATTCTTTAGGTCATGGTGCTCTTTGGATGACAGCTAATATGTCTAGAGTTTACAGTAGGACGCACTGGTCCATGTTTATAGACGGCACAATGATTTAGTAACGTGCGGCATTGTACTCATTACACTGAGCTCTGACTTCTTGGGATGGGTAACAAGGACATTTTTGTGGTAAATGAGGCCCAATATACCCCTTACTATAGATTATTACATTTTTCGCAGTGTTCCCTCATCTATATAATAACATCTTAGGTCCTGATGCTCCTAGGGAAACCACTAATATTAGTATCATTTACAGTATGGGGTAAATTATCACATGAATGTAAGCATCAAATCCATTTAGTAGCCCTTGGACATTGAAGACCATCTCTGAGACCAGCACAGTTGTAATATGTGATATGTCTGTTTACATGTATTTTTCTGTATGTCTTCAAATATGTTTATGTCTGTATGTGTCTTTGTATATGTCTGTATATGTTTCTGCGACCTGTATATGTGCAAGTCTGCATGTGTATACGTGACTCCGTGTGCGTATATGCGTGACTGCATGTGCATGACTGTGTGTGTATGACCATGTGTGCGCATGCCTGCTGGTGTCTGACTGTGTGCATGACCGCGTGAGTGCATGTGACTGCGTATGTGTGACTGCTTGTGTAAAAGACTGCATGTGTGTACAAGACTACGTGTGTGCGTGACTGAGTGTTGACTGAATGTTTGTGTATTTGCAAGACGGCATGCATATGTGCGTGACTGCGTATGTGTGTGTATGTGCGTAACTGCATGTGTGTGTATGTGCCTGACTGCATGTGTGTGTATGTGTGTGACTGCATGTGTGTGTATGTGCGTGACTGCATGTGTGTGTATGTGCGTGACTGCATGTGTGTGTATGTGCGTAACTGCATGTGTGTGTATGTGCATGACTTCGCGTGTGTGTATGTGCGTGACTGCGTGTGTGTGTATGTGAGTGACTGCGTGTGTGTGTATATGTGTGACTGCGTATGTGTGTGTATGTGTGTGACTGCATGTGTGTGTATGTGCGTGACTGCGTGTGTGTGTATATGTGTGACTGCGTATGTGTGTGTATGTGTGTGACTGCATGTGTGTGTATGTGTGTGACTGCGTGTGTGTGTATGTGCGTGACTGCGTGTGTGTGTATATGTGTGACTGCGTATGTGTGTGTATGTGCGTGACTGCATGTGTGTGTATGTGCGTAACTGCATGTGTGTGTATGTGCATGACTGCGCGTGTGTGTATGTGTGTGACTGCATGTGTGTATGTGCGTGACTGCATGTGTGTGTATGTGTGTGACTGCGTATGTGTGTGTATGTGCGTGACTGCATGTGTGTGTATGTGTGTGACTGCATGTGTGTGTATGTGTGTGACTGCATGTGTGTGTATGTGCGTGACTGCATGTGTGTATGTGCGTGACTGCGTGTGTGTGTATGTGTGTGACTGCGTATGTGTGTGTATGTGCGTGACTGCATGTGTGTGTATGTGCGTGACTGCGTGTGTGTGTATGTGTGTGACTGCGTGTGTGTGTATGTGTGTGACTGCGTATGTGTGTGTATGTGCGTGACTGCGTATGTGTGTGTATGTGCGTGACTGCGTATGTGTGTGTGACGCGCCCCCTGGGACATATTCCTTTTTGAGGGGAATACCCGGCACCGGATCAGATGGGGTTTGTAGTCTCCGAGCGGCTGTGACCCGGCCCGTGCCCAGGGCGTCAAACTCAGTGTTAAGTGGCAGTCCTACAGATGTTTAAGAGTTCTTTTGTGTCGACTACGCCACCCGTTGTGATGCGGTCACTGTGGCCGCCGCTGCAGCAGGGTCCGCTGAGGCTGATGGTGGGTGCGCAGCTTGGTGGGATAACCCCCAACGGGAGGGGTATAGCCTCAGGGGGGACAGGTGCAGAGGATGGGGGTTGTGGTGGTGCAGTGCAGACGGCAATTAAGACAGAGTCGGGTTGTGCAGTTAAGGGTGTTTACTTACTGCAGATGTTGTACTGGTCACTCCAGCTTCGAGTGACCACCCGAGCCGTGCTGCGTCCACCAGGTCCTGGATCCAGCCAACCCCCAAACAAGTCCGGAGCGTGGCCCTGAGCTCTCCTTCTGTCCCGTTCTCTGGCCGTCCCCACCAGTGATCCACCTAGGTCCAGCTCCCTCGGGCCTTTTGTTGGGACACCCTTGGCCTTGGGTTCCCTGACCCTCCACGTGGTATGCCTTTGGGGTGGATATGGTGGGTGGCCGTGGCAGATGCTGCCCACGGCCTCCGGTCTCTGGCTAGGGTGTGTTTTCTGCCCCCACCAGTTTGGGTTCCGGTACCCTGTGCCGACTCCTCACCCGGTGCTTTAATTTGGGTTCTTGGGTCCTCTCTGTTTTCCCCTCTGGATACTCCTTCTCTGCTCCTCTCTCACTCTGGCTCAGGTCTCCTCTGCTCTGCTCCTCCAGTTACACTCTGACAGACTGACTCTGATCTTGCAGACTGACCCTGATCTTAGATGGTTCCCACCTTATATAACCCTCTATGTGTGAGCTCAGATGACCAGCACCCAATGAGCTCCTAGCACTACCCAGACTGCTCCCCCTATCTGCCCCTACACTACTTGGGATGTTCCACCCCCCTCCCACTCCAGCCAAGGACAGACTCGGTCGTACCTGCACATTTCTAAGTGGGAGTACCGTTGGTCTGCCCTCCGGAAATGGGATGTGTGTAGTGCATGCAGCCTACCGAGCTCAGTCCCACTCTCCATCCTTGCCCGGGAGTGGAATATCACACCTCTGGGTTGAGGTGCAATACCCCTGTAGCAGCCGAATCCTCAGGGTGCTACATTCCCCCCTGGTAAATCACAGCACGTCCTCGGGCTGTAAAGACAAAAACACCAAAACATACAATTTTTTTTTTTTTTTTTTCATAATAACAAAACATATTAACTGCATATAAAACACTATATATAAATAACTTTCTCGTAGAAAACATTCTCTTCTTGCTTCTCCTCCGGTCACTCTACGACTGATGACCGGGCAGAGTGCGACAGTCTTTTCTAAAGATGGTTTCCTTTTAAAACCAGTAGGGGGCGCCTTAGGAAGCGCAACTATGTACAGGGAATATGGCCGCTCTCAGTCCTCGGCCAGGCAAAGAGGGAAAGGGATGGCCGCTCACAGTCCTCAGCCTGTGGGATAAAGGGTAAAACGGGTAAACAGTTCACTGGTCCCAACGGGGACTAAACTTCAAAGCAGCCACGGTTTCTTGGGTACCCCGACGGGTAACTATGTACATTCTCCTTCACTTCCGTCCTCAACGACGGCGTCCTCCTGCTCTTTTCTTGTAATTAACTGTAGCTTCAGACCCATCCGGGTCCTCTTGCTCCTCCTCCTCGCACCGCAACTCCTCCTCCGTCAGGCGGTGTACGTGGAGGGCGTAAGGTCCTTTGGCACACTTGTGCCGGGTGAAGGTGACCTCGTCTCCGATGTAGAGGTCACGACCTCTGTGACCCTCCGGCAGATGGGATTCAACGTCTCTGCGCGTTACAAAAATGTCACCGAAGGTGTTGCGGTCTCGGATGAAGCCCCACCCATGCTGCTGGTTGAACTTGATCACTGTCCCGATGGTGCGGGGACAATGCGCTGCACGGGGGTCCCTCCTGGTCCGGCTCTTCTGCTCGGCACTCCGTACTTGGGCCTGTTGCTCTCGGACCCGCCTCTCTTCCCGCTCCCTTGCGAACTCCGCGAGCTGCTGACGGCAGCACTCAGCGCGCTCTGCCGCAGCTGCCCGGGTTTCTCCGGTGAACCCCATTAGATCTTCTCCCGTGGGGTACCACGCAAATTGGGCTTCTTCCAGAGGAGGCGAGACCCGTGCCACGGGCTTCGGAGCCGGAATCAGGGGCTCACACAAGGGCCCTAGTCTCTGCTGCCGCTCCAGCTCATAGAATTCTTCGGGCCAGATGAAGGGCCGCCCGTCCGGCCATGTGAGCTGGCTAAACAAGTCCTCCCCCAGATGTGGCACCCTTGGTTTCGCGGGCGCGGGCGCGGTGTTGGCGACGCCCGGGTTGCCCAGGCCTTGCGGCCAGGCCTGGGGCATCTGGAAGGTGAAGGGCACCGTTAACACGGCGGCGCCCTGGGCTACCTGGCCTTGCGACCAGGCCGGAGGCTCCGCGGAGGTAGGGGGCGCTGTTGGTGATGCGGCGCCCGGGGGTACTAGGCCTTGCGACCAGGCCGGAGGCTCTTCCTGCTTTGTCACGCTCCGGGTCGAGGCGCGTGACGCCACAGGGGTCGCTGCGGCGGCTTCCGGTCGGGGCCTAGTCCATAGCGGTGACATGGCGGCTACGGGCACAGCAGGGGGACTTTCGGGCTCTGCGACGGGGAGCTGGGGCAGGTGGGCGGTTTCCCGGCTTGGGGTATAGGCGTCCCCTTTACCTGCCTCCTTGCGTCCGGCTCCCTTCTCGGCGCCGTCTCCGGCCTTTGGTCCTCCCGCGCCATCCTCAGAGGCGGTCTGTTTCCTCTTCCAGGGTAGCGTGCTCCGTTGACGGGTCTCAGCTTGCTGGGCCATCTCCCGGCTCCATTCCGCCAATATCTCGCGCTGTACCCGGGCCATCCTCCGTGCGAGGCCCTCCAGGGCAGTCTGTGCACACTCCCGGTCTCGGGGGAGCTGTGCAAGGACCTCCACTAGGCCTAGTGGGGTCGTGGATTCTAGCAGGCTCCTGACCAACGGGTCGGTGCTGCTCTGCTCTTCTTCCAGCAGGCTCCTGGCCAGCGGGCCGGTGCTGCTCTGCTCTCCTTCCTCGGTCTCTAGCAGACTCCTGGCCAGCGGGCCGGTGCTGTTCTGCTTTCTCTCCATCTCCGGGTAAGCTCCTCCGCTACTCTTCTCCAGGCTTCTTGCCTCCGGGTGCGCTCGCTCCAGACTGCTCCAGGCGGCACCCATCTTCGTTCTTTCCTTTCGTCTCCTCCCACTTCGAGGGCGGTCCCGGGGCAACTTGGTGACTGTCAGCTCCAGGGGCTGTTCTTTCACGCTGACCGACACCTCCAGCATCACAGTCTCTGTTGGTGGGGGCGGTTTCCACTTTTGGCGCCATTTTCTGTCCTGGCCCACGATGGGAGGCGGCCTCTTGCCCTCCTTTGGCACGCCCATAATGGCGTCCGCTCTGCCAAGGCGGGAAATCTTCGGAAATGGCGGGAATCGCTTCCCAGTGGCGGGAAACTCTGCAGATGGCGGGAACAAGCTGGAAATGGCGGACAATCGGCGGGAAACGACTGGTGATGGAGTCCGATGGCGTGGACCCTCCGGAACCGGCGGGAGACTTCTTTCTGAGGTAAACTTGCACTTTTCTTCAGGCACGCAGTACCCGGGTGTTGCGGGCACGTAATCCTGCCGACTACGCCAAAGTTGACGCGCCCCCTGGGACATATTCCTTTTTGAGGGGAATACCCGGCACCGGATCAGATGGGGTTTGTAGTCTCCGAGCGGCTGTGACCCGGCCCGTGCCCAGGGCGTCAAACTCAGTGTTAAGTGGCAGTCCTACAGATGTTTAAGAGTTCTTTTGTGTCGACTACGCCACCCGTTGTGATGCGGTCACTGTGGCCGCCGCTGCAGCAGGGTCCGCTGAGGCTGATGGTGGGTGCGCAGCTTGGTGGGATAACCCCCAACGGGAGGGGTATAGCCTCAGGGGGGGACAGGTGCAGAGGATGGGGGTTGTGGTGGTGCAGTGCAGACGGCAATTAAGACAGAGTCGGGTTGTGCAGTTAAGGGTGTTTACTTACTGCAGATGTTGTACTGGTCACTCCAGCTTCGAGTGACCACCCGAGCCGTGCTGCGTCCACCAGGTCCTGGATCCAGCCAACCCCCAAACAAGTCCGGAGCGTGGCCCTGAGCTCTCCTTCTGTCCCGTTCTCTGGCCGTCCCCACCAGTGATCCACCTAGGTCCAGCTCCCTCGGGCCTTCTGTTGGGACACCCTTGGCCTTGGGTTCCCTGACCCTCCACGTGGTATGCCTTCGGGGTGGATATGGTGGGTGGCCGTGGCAGATGCTGCCCACGGCCTCCGGTCTCTGGCTAGGGTGTGTTTTCTGCCCCCACCAGTTTGGGTTCCGGTACCCTGTGCCGACTCCTCACCCGGTGCTTTAATTTGGGTTCTTGGGTCCTCTCTGTTTTCCCCTCTGGGTACTCCTTCTCTGCTCCTCTCTCACTCTGGCTCAGGTCTCCTCTGCTCTGCTCCTCCAGTTACACTCTGACAGACTGACTCTGATCTTGCAGACTGACCCTGATCTTAGATGGTTCCCACCTTATATAACCCTCTATGTGTGAGCTCAGGTGACCAGCACCCAATGAGCTCCTAGCACTACCCAGACTGCTCCCCCTATCTGCCCCTACACTACTTGGGATGTTCCACCCCCCTCCCACTCCAGCCAAGGACAGACTCGGTCGTACCTGCACATTTCTAAGTGGGAGTACCGTTGGTCTGCCCTCCGGAAATGGGATGTGTGTAGTGCATGCAGCCTACCGAGCTCAGTCCCACTCTCCATCCTTGCCCGGGAGTGGAATATCACACCTCTGGGTTGAGGTGCAATACCCCTGTAGCAGCCGAATCCTCAGGGTGCTACATGTGTATGTGTGTGACTGCATGTGTGTATGTGCGTGACTGCATGTGTGTGTATGTGCGTGACTGCATGCGTGTGTATGTGCGTGACTGCATGCGTGTGTATGTGCGTGACTGCATGTGTGTGTATGTGTGTGACTGCATGTGTGTGTATGTGTGTGACTGCGTGTGTGTTTGTGCATGACTGCCTGTGTTTGTGAGTGAGTGTGTGTGTCTACATGTGCGTGTGGACCAGTGTACAAAAAACAGATGTATATCTGAGGATTAGTAATAACTAGCTAACAAATTTATCCATTTAAAAATTAAAAATGTATTCAATTTAGATTAATAGCAAAGAGCTATGCAGGGGCTCATACTGTATCTAGGAGGCTATGTGGGGTCTCATACTGTATCTAGGAGGCTATGTGGGGTCTCATACTGTATCTAGGAGGCTATGCAGGGGCTCATACTGTATCTAGGAGGCTATGTGGGGTCTCATACTGTATCTAGGAGGCTATGCAGGGGCTCATACTGTATCTAGGAGGCTATGCAGGGGCTCATACTGTATCTAGGAGGCTATGCAGGGGCTCATACTGTATCTAGGAGGCTATGCAGGGGCTCATACTGTATCTAGGAGGCTATGTGGGGTCTCATACTGTATCTAGGAGGCTATGTGGGGTCTCATACTGTATCTAGGAGGCTATGCAGGGGCTCATACTGTATCTAGGAGGCTATGCAGGGGCTCATACTGTATCTAGGAGGCTATGTGGGGTCTCATACTGTATCTAGGAGGCTATGTGGGGGCTCATACTGTATCTAGGAGGCTATGCAGGGGCTCATACTGTATCTAGGAGGCTATGCAGGGGCTCATACTGTATCTAGGAGGCTATGCAGGGGCTCATACTGTATCTAGGAGGCTATGTGGGGTCTCATACTGTATCTAGGAGGCTATGTGGGGTCTCATACTGTATCTAGGAGGCTATGCAGGGGCTCATACTGTATCTAGGAGGCTATGCAGGGGCTCATACTGTATCTAGGAGGCTATGTGGGGTCTCATACTGTATCTAGGAGGCTATGTGGGGTGTCATACTGTATCTAGGAGGCTATGCAGGGGCTCATACTGTATCTAGGAGTCTATGCAGGGGCTCATACTGTATCTAGGAGGCTATGCAGGGGCTCATACTGTATCTAGGAGGCTATGTGGGGTCTCATACTGTATCTAGGAGGCTATGCAGGGGCTCATACTGTATCTAGGAGGCTATGCAGGGGCTCATACTGTATCTAGGAGGCTATATGGGGTCTCATACTGTATCTAGGAGGCTATGTGGGGTCTCATACTGTATCTAGGAGGCTATGCAGGGGCTCATACTGTATCTAGGAGGCTATGCAGGGGCTCATACTGTATCTAGGAGGCTATGTGGGGTCTCATACTGTATCTAGGAGGCTATGTGGGGTCTCATACTGTATCTTGGGAGCTATGCACGGGGCTCATACTGTATCTAGGAGGCTATGCAGGGGCTCATACTGTATCTAGGAGGCTATGCAGGGGCTCATACTGTATCTAGGAGGCTATGCAGGGGCTCATACTGTATCTTGGGAGCTATGCACGGGGCTCATACTGTATCTAGGAGTCTATGCGGGGGCTCATACTGTATCTTGGGAGCTATGCACGGGGCTCATACTGTATCTAGGAGGCTATGCAGGGGCTCATACTGTATCTAGGAGGCTATGCAGGGGCTCATACTGTATCTTGGGAGCTATGCACGGGGCTCATACTGTATCTAGGAGGCTATGCAGGGGCTCATACTGTATCTAGGAGGCTATGCAGGGGCTCATACTGTATCTAGGAGGCTATGCAGGGGCTCATACTGTATCTTGGGAGCTATGCACGGGGCTCATACTGTATCTAGGAGTCTATGCAGGGGCTCATACTGTATCTTGGGAGCTATGCACGGGGCTCATACTGTATCTAGGAGTCTATGCGGGGGCTCATACTGTATCTTGGGAGCTATGCACGGGGCTCATACTGTATCTAGGAGTCTATGCACGGGGCTCATACTGTATCTTGGGAGCTATGCACGGGGCTCATACTGTATCTATGGAGCTATGCACGGGGCTCATACTGTATCTAGGAGGCTATGCGGGGTCTCATACTGTATCTAGGAGGCTATGCGGGGTCTCATACTGTATCTAGGAGTCTATGCGGGGTCTCATACTGTATCTTGGGAGCTATGCACGGGGCTCATACTGTATCTAGGGAGCTATGCACGGGGCTCATACTGTATCTATGGAGCTATGCGGGGGCTCATACTGTATCTACTGTGTCTAGGGAGCTATGCGAGGGTTCATACTGTATCTACTGTATCTAGGGAGCTATGCGAGGGTTCATACTGTATCTAGAGAGCTATATGGGGGCTCATACTGTATCTAGGGAGCTAAGCGCAGGCTCATACTGTATATGGGAGGCTATATGGAGGCTCATACTGTATATAGGAGGCTAAATGGAGGCTCATACTGTATCTAAGGCGCTATCTAGGGGCTCACACTGTATATAAGGAGCTATGTGGGGCTCTTACTGTATGTAGGGGGCTATGTGGTGGCTCATACTGTATGTAGGGGGTGATGTGGGAGGGCTCATACTGTATATAGGGGGATGTCAGCATACTTAATTGTGCTCAATATTAAGTTATTATTATTTATTATTATTAAATATTATAAAAAATAATTATAATTAATATGTTAATATTAACATTGAGCAGAATTAATTTCAGCCTATTGGTTTGGTCTGCACAACAATCATGGTCTCTCATGTGGCCCCTTGGGAAAATTAATCTCCCACCCCTGCTCTATTTTATATAGTGCCATTTTCTGTATGGTGCTGTACATAAGGGTAAACTTTGCGCTGCGCGCTGTGTGCACCGCTGTCTTTGTCCATCTACAGATGTGTACAAGCGCACCTATGTGTTACTTTTCTTGGTCATGCCCTCAGCACTCTCTTAAAGGAGTTATTTGACGAGCCCCACGTGAATGGCGCAGCAGTGCGCATCATCAACCACAGCTCCATTTATCTTTTCACAGTTCCGTTTCTCTGGATCATGGTGGTCCCAGTGGTTAGGTCCGCAGTGATCAAAAGTTATCCCCTATTCATAAGAAGGGGGATAACTTCCAAACTTGGGATAACCCATTTAAACAGGATTTCAAAATGTATTTTTATTTGCCCATAGGAATGTAGAAAATTATAAAGCAATAATGACTCTACCTAACTGTAATACAGTCTCTCCAACAATAGGACAGAGGAAATGGCACTGTGCAGTCTATATGTATACAGAATAATCCAAATACTGAAAATTACACTACGTATACACGACAGGAGAAGTGGTACTGTGCAGTCTATATACAGTCTATATACAGTATATACACAGAATAATACAGATACTGAGAATTAAAACCAGTATACAAGACGGGAGAAGTAGTACTGTGCAGTGTATATATACAGATTAATACAGATACTGAGAATATTGCAGTCAATTTATATACACAGAATAATACAGATACTGAGATTTACATCAGTATACAGGGCAGGAGAAGTGGTACTGTGCAGTGTATATATACAGTCTATATACAGTATATACACAGAATAATACAGATACTGAGAATTACACCCAGTATACAGGACAGGAGAAGTGGTACTGTGCAGTGTATATATACAGATTAATACAGATACTGAGAATATTGCAGTCAATTTATATACACAGAATAATACAGATACTGAGATTTACATCAGTATACAGGGCAGGAGAAGTGGTACTGTGCAGTGTATATATACAGAATAATAAAGATACTGAGAATTACACCCAGTATACAGGGCAGGAGAAGTGGTACTGTGCAGTGTATATATACAGAATAATAAAGATACTGATAATTACACCCAGTATACAGGGCAGGAGAAGTGGTACTGTGCAGTGTATATACTGTATATGCAGAATAATACATACACAGGGAATTACACCCAGTATACAGGACAAGAGAATTGGTTCTATCCAGTGTATATACTGTATATACAGAATAATACATACACAGAGAATTACACCCAGTATACAGGGCAGGAGAAGTGGTACTGTGCAGTGTAAATATGCAGAATAATACAGATACTGAGACTTAGGCCACAGCCTCACTATCAGTATTTGGTCAGTATTATTTCCGCAGTATCTGTATTATTCTGTATATACAGTATACACTGCACAGTACCACTTCTGTCTGTATGCTGGTTGCAATTGTCAGTATTTGTATTATTCTGTATATATACAGTACACTGCAAAGTACCACTTCTCATGTCCTATATATACTGTGTGTAAGGCCACGGCCCCACTATCAGTATTTGGTCAGTATTTTTTCTTAGGAGTGGGAGCCAAAACCAGGTGAGGAACAATCAGAGAAAAGGTGTAATAGAAACAAGTCACCAATTCTGGATTTATCACCAACTCCTGGTTTTGTCTCCAACTCCTGAGAAAAAATACTGACGGAATACTGACCAAATACTGATAGTGGGGCCGTGGCCATAGGGAGAATTATACACAGCATACATAGCTCCAAAATATATGCTACAAACATCTAAATATATATATATACCCACACAAACACTGGGACCATTGTATATACATGTAGTAAATATTATAGTATATATATTATAGTATGAACTATGGAGCTGTGTATATAGTTATTTAGTGTGGTGCTGTGCCTGAGCACAAAACTTTTAGTGGGAAGTCCACACCATATACAGAGCTCCACACTATATACTGGGTTATAAAACATGGTATGGAGCTGTGTGTATACTATATAGTGTAGAGATGTGCCTTTTATATAAAATGTGCAGCCCACACTATATGCTATACACACATATTATATTCACATCACATCTACACTATATATTACACACAGCACCTCACTACATGCTATATACACAGGTCCACACTAAATACAGCACTTAATTATGCTGTTTACATCAGATAGTATAATCTGGGGCCGATGCATATACATTACATAGGATACACTGGGGATGATATATATACATTACATAGGATACAATGGGGCCGATGTATATACTTCTGAGGGGATGTGCTGGGGGCGATCTATATACATCACATGGGATACGCTGGGGCCGATGTATATACATCACATGGGATATGCTGGGGAAGATGTATATACATCACATGGGATACACTGGGGCTGATGTATATACGGATTATAATGAGGGCAATTTGGGCTACCGCCCGGGGCCCGAGGCTTCAGGGGGACCCATGGCCAGATTGCCCTCATTATAATGTTTTGTGCGGAGGCAGGGGCAGGTTTGGCAGGGGGACCGCACTGTACCTTTTAGACGCCGGCCACATCACAGGGAGGCAGACACGCACCCTGCGCGCTGTGTGCTGCGTCTCCAGGACTGACATCACACAACAGCGCCTGGAGCTTCTTTATCCTGCGGGAGAGGAGCTGGTGGATCAGGTCAGTGAATGGCGGTAAATATGAGGTCTGGAGAGGATGTCTGGAGTGAGAAGGGGGCTGCAGGACGCTGCTCCCCTCCTGATGAGTTTGCAAAATATTCCATAGTGTCAGTTCAGCGGCCGCTCTGATAGGGCTCTGTATAAGTTATTGCAGGACTTTCATCGTTGCTGCAGATCAGGTCACTCTGGGTCATCGGCTCCAGCATCACCAGATCTGCAGGAAAATTCAGAGTCCTGTAATAAATCCCACTGAGCCCCAGCAGAGCGACCACAGACATTGCATAGAGGATCCTGCACTGACTGATCAACCCTGAACCTGCAGGACATCACATACTGTACTGATCCATATATGATATGTGAGGTCCTGTAGGCAGGTGTGATCAGTCCAGTGTATATCCCTGTACAAAATGTCACATCCAGTAAACAGATTAGTGTATATTATACTGTGGTACAGACATGAGATGGGATATAACAATGTGTATAGTATAACATCTAATGTCTGTATCACAGTATATTATACTAGCTATTGAACCCGTTTTACACCCGGGTCACAAGCATTTTTAGTGGTACATTTCTGGCGCCATTTTTTTTAAGACACTGTGTCTGCGAGTTCTCATAAACAGTATCTTCAATAAAATGGCGCTGGATAGCGTGGTAAGCGCATGCACTGACTCCGGCACCATTTCATTGAAGTAATGTGCTACAAAATTAAAGGGTTCCTTTCATCGGAAATAATGCTATTAACCTGCGTTCAGGTAAACAGCGTTTTTATACTGCCCAGTAGCTGAATGCATTGGGGAGAAAATGATCTTTATTCTACTCGCCAGCATTCGGTTTCAGTCATGAGGGCAGTGCTGGTTCGGTCACCACTCTGAGTATACAGAGCGTCCTCTGCAACCGAGCCCCCGGCCCTGACTGACACTGACTCTACATTGAGACCGGCTGTCAGTCAGGGCCAGGATTACAGGGGTTGCTCTGTATACTCAAAGTAATGACTGAACCGGCGCCGGGCCAGACCCCATTACTAAAACCAAATGCTCCCTCATCCTGGTATATGCTCCCTCCCCATCCTGGTATATGCTCCCTCCCCATCCTTATCCTCCATCCTGGTATATGTTCCCCCATCTTGCCTGCTCTGATGTTCTTCTATCCATACAAAAAAAAAACAACACTCCTACTCGCCTTTTCCCCTCTCGCTTGCAGCGCATCCTCGAACACCGGCAAGGCTGAAGGAGTGTGGCGCCAGAGTTCGCACCTGCGCATGCATGAACCACAACGCCACACTCCTCCAACCTCGCCGGACATCAAGGTATGAGTCCTAATGGCGCCGAAGATGGCAGTATGAAATCAGTGTTTACGCACCCCGTGATCTCCGTCATTACAATCCTTTATCCTCGTCCTCCTCCCTGTCACCTGTAACATCTGATGTGTTCTTCTGTCTCCGGCCAGACTGTGCAGGCGCATTGCGTGCACAGTCTGTAGAGGCTTCGGACAGACGGACACATCCCTGATTATATTATAGATAGTCATGTATTCTCATATAGACTCTACAGAGCTGTACCTAGGGGAAGAGGAGGGGCATGTGACCTGGGTACAGCCGTCAGGGCGGTGCCTTCGGGCCACCTCATGCGGTGGTCAGAGGTGTCTCCCAGGCAGCTGCAATTTGCCGCCCCCAGAGTGGGAATCGACCATTCTCTGAGCTTGCTGTGGAACCGACAGTCGATCAGAGAAGGGAGCTATGTGCGGGCTCATACTGTATATAGGGAGCTATGTGCGGGCTCATACTGTATATAGGGAGCTATGTGCGGGCTCATACTGTATATAGGGAGCTATGTGCGGGCTTATATTGTATATAGGAAGCTATGTGCGGGCTCATACTGTATATAGGGGCTATGTGCAGACTCATATTGTATCTAAGTAACTATGTAGGGGCTCATACTGTAAGTAGGTGGCAGTGTGTGGGCTCATACTGTATGTACAGGGCTATGCGGTGGCTCATACTGTATGTAGGGGGGTGTATGGGGGCTCATACTATATGTACAGGGCTCAGCGGGGGCTCATACTGTATCTAGGCCGCTATGTGCGGGCTCATACTGTATATAGGGAGCTATGTGCGGGCTCATACTGTATATAAGGAGCTATGTGCGGGCTCATATTGTATATAAGGAGCTATGTGCGGGCTCACACTGTATATAGGGAGCTATGTGCAGGCTCACACTGTATATAGGGAGCTATGTGCAGGCTCATATTGTATATAAGGAGCTATGTGCGGGCTCATACTGTATATAGGGGCTATGTGCAGACTCATTTTGTATCTAAATAACTATGTAGGGGCTCATACTGTATGTAGGTGGCAGTGTGTGGGCTCATACTGTATGTACAGGGCTATGTGGGGGCTCATACTGTATGTAGGGGGCTGTGTGGGGGCTCATACTATATATACAGGGCTCTGCAGGGGCTCATACTGTATCTAGGGAGCTATGCGGGGCTCATACTGTATATAGGAGGCTATGTGGGGGCTCATACTGTATATAGAGGGGCTATGCGGGGGCTCATACTGTATCTAGGGAGCTATGCGGGCGCTCATACTGTATCTAGGGAGCTATGCGGGGGCTCATACTGTATATAGAGGGATGTCAGCATACTTAATTCTGCTCAATATTAAGTCATACAATTAATATAATTTTTTTTTATTATTTTGTTAATATTAATATGGAGCAGAATTAATTTCAGCCTATTGGATCGGCCTCCATAACAGTCACGATCTCTCATGTGGCCCCTCCGGAAAATTAATCTGCCACCCTGATCTACTATATATAGTGCTATGTTATGGAAATTTTTTCCCCTCATTCTCTGTCTATAGATGTGATCAGAACATCTGTGTGTTGATCACATGACCAATCACATGATCTATCAAAGGGGATCATGTGACATGTCACGTGATACATCCGGTACCTCGGGGGGGCACACCTTTTAAACTGCCCGGGGCCCTGGCTACTCTTAATTAGAGATGAACGTTGTTCTACTCGAACTGTTCGCCAATCTCAAATTCGAGCTGTTTTGGGCGGTGTTCGAGCCGTTCGGCGAACACGAACAATTTGAGAAAAATTCGGCTGTTCGAGGTTATGTTCGATAACTGTTCGTGCACCAAAATCATAACTGGATTTTTTCTCAGTAATGATGAAAATTAATGTTAATACGCAGTTTGAGTGTACAGCGGGGTGGGGGGAGGGGCAGGGGATGGATCTCTGCAGGAATAATGAAGACCTCCATTTTTTTTTCTCTTTCCCGCATTTACAGTGGGGAGGTGCAATCTGTCAGCCTATCAGCAGCGCACACACGGAGCGAAGTGCTTTTTTTCACACAAGCAAGGGCATGTGTCATTGGCAGTGTATGTCACATGTCCTTGCCCTATAAGACCAAGCCATTTTCCCCGTCGCCACCATTTTCTCACTGCTGTAGCTGCGTGTTAGACGGCACCGCTGTTGCTGTGTGCGCTATACCTTGTTAATTTCAAGCCAATTTTCGCACAAATATACAGATAGCTTGGGAGTAGGGAATAGTTGTGATTGCAGTCCTTTTAAGGACTAGGTTACAGCATTTCCTACGACTTTTATCAGGCAGGTCTGTGCTCTTAAATAGATAGATTGTGGGAGTAAAGACTAATTGTAATTGCAGTCCTTTTCAGGACTAGGTTACATCAGTTCCTATCAGTTTTTGCCAGGCAGGTCTGTGCCAGTGCTGTGCAAGTTTTTTTTCACAGCATTTGGCTGAATCTAGCAAAGCTAATCCTTTTTGGCCTATTGCAGAGTGTGTTAGTCAGTGGAGTAGCCTATCTGTGTTGCAAGATATACCACCTGTGTATAGAATACCAATTTTTTTACTGCACCTAGTGAAGTAAAATCTTTTGGGCATAGCATCATTCTATTAGTCCATCTATACTGACCTCCATCAGGTTGCAAACTGAATATAATTTTTTTCTGCATCTAGCTCTGAAAAAATATTTGGCCTTCTAGCAGTGTGTCGGACTTTCTCTATTAGTCCATCTATACTGACCTCCATCAGGTTGCAAATTAAAAATAATTTTTATCTGCATCTACAGTACCTCTGAAAAAATATTTGGGCTTCTAGCTGTGTGTGGGACTTGTTGTATTAGTCCATCTATACTGACCTCCATCAGGCTGCAAACTGAATATATTTTTTTCTGCATCTACCTCTGAAAAAATATTGGGCTTCTAGCTGTTTGTGGGACTTGTTGTATTAGTCCATCTATACTGACCTCCATCAGGTTGCAAACTGAATATATTTTTTTCTGCATCTACCTCTGAAAAAATATTGGGCTTCTAGCTGTGTGTGGGACTTGTTGTATTAGTCCATCTATACTGACCTCCATCAGGTTGCAAACTGAATATATTTTTTTCTGCATCTACCTCTGAAAAAATATTGGGCTTCTAGCTGTGTGTGGGTCTTGTTCTATTAATCCATCTATACAGACCTCCATCAGGTTGCAAACTGAATATAATTTTTTTCTGCATCTAGCTCTGAAAAAATATTTGGCCTTCTAGCAGTGTGTCGGACTTTCTCTATTAGTCCATCTATACTGACCTCCATCAGGTTGCAAATTAAAAATAATTTTTATCTGCATCTACAGTACCTCTGAAAAAATATTTGGGCTTCTAGCTGTGTGTGGGACTTGTTGTATTAGTCCATCTATACTGACCTCCATCAGGTTGCAAACTGAATATATTTTTTTCTGCATCTACCTCTGAAAAAATATTGGGCTTCTAGCTGTGTGTGGGACTTGTTGTATTAGTCCATCTATACTGACCTCCATCAGGTTGCAAACTGAATATATTTTTTTCTGCATCTACCTCTGAAAAAATATTGGGCTTCTAGCTGTGTGTGGGACTTGTTGTATTAGTCCATCTATACTGACCTCCATCAGGTTGCAAACTGAATATATTTTTTTCTGCATCTACCTCTGAAAAAATATTGGGCTTCTAGCTGTGTGTGGGTCTTGTTCTATTAATCCATCTATACAGACCTCCATCAGGTTGCAAACTGAATATAATTTTTTTCTGCATCTAGCTCTGAAAAAATATTTGGCCTTCTAGCAGTGTGTGGGACTTTCTCTGTTAGTCCATCTATACTGACCTCCATCAGGTTGCAAACTGAATATAATTTTTTTCTGCATCTAGCTCTGAAAAAATATTTGGCCTTCTAGCAGTGTGTCGGACTTTCTCTATTAGTCCATCTATACTGACCTCCATCAGGTTGCAAATTAAAAATAATTATCTGCATCTACAGTACCTCTGAAAAAATATTTGGGCTTCTAGCTGTGTGTGGGACTTGTTGTATTAGTCCATCTATACTGACCTCCATCAGGTTGCAAACTGAATATATTTTTTTCTGCATCTACCTCTGAAAAAATATTGGGCTTCTAGCTGTGTGTGGGACTTGTTGTATTAGTCCATCTATACTGACCTCCATCAGGTTGCAAACTGAATATATTTTTTTCTGCATCTACCTCTGAAAAAATATTGGGCTTCTAGCTGTGTGTGGGACTTGTTGTATTAGTCCATCTATACTGACCTCCATCAGGTTGCAAACTGAATATATTTTTTTCTGCATCTACCTCTGAAAAAATATTGGGCTTCTAGCTGTGTGTGGGTCTTGTTCTATTAATCCATCTATACAGACCTCCATCACGTTGCAAACTGAATATATTTTTTTCTGCATCTACCTCTAAAAAAATATTGGGCTTCTAGCTGTGTGTGGGTCTTGTTCTATTAATCCATCTATACAGACCTCCATCAGGTTGCAAACTGAAAATAATTTTTTTCTGCATCTAGCTCTGAAAAAATATTTGGCCTTCTAGCAGTGTGTGGGACTTTCTCTGTTAGTCCATCTATACTGACCTCCATCAGGTTGCAAACTGAATATATTTTTTTCTGCATCTACCTCTGAAAAAATATTGGGCTTCTAGCTGTGTGTGGGACTTGTTGTATTAGTCCATCTATACTGACCTCCATCAGGTTGCAAACTGAATATATTTTTTTCTGCATCTACCTCTGAAAAAATATTGGGCTTCTAGCTGTGTGTGGGTCTTGTTCTATTAATCCATCTATACAGACCTCCATCAGGTTGCAAACTGAATATAATTTTTTTCTGCATCTAGCTCTGAAAAAATATTTGGCCTTCTAGCAGTGTGTCGGACTTTCTCTATTAGTCCATCTATACTGACCTCCATCAGGTTGCAAATTAAAAATAATTTTTATCTGCATCTACAGTACCTCTGAAAAAATATTTGGGCTTCTAGCTGTGTGTGGGACTTGTTGTATTAGTCCATCTATACTGACCTCCATCAGGTTGCAAACTGAATATATTTTTTTCTGCATCTACCTCTGAAAAAATATTGGGCTTCTAGCTGTGTGTGGGACTTGTTGTATTAGTCCATCTATACTGACCTCCATTAGGTTGCAAACTGAATATATTTTTTTCTGCATCTACCTCTGAAAAAATATTGGGCTTCTAGCTGTGTGTGGGACTTGTTGTATTAGTCCATCTATACTGACCTCCATCAGGTTGCAAACTGAATATATTTTTTTCTGCATCTACCTCTGAAAAAATATTGGGCTTCTAGCTGTGTGTGGGTCTTGTTCTATTAATCCATCTATACAGACCTCCATCAGGTTGCAAACTGAATATAATTTTTTTCTGCATCTAGCTCTGAAAAAATATTTGGCCTTCTAGCAGTGTGTGGGACTTTCTCTGCTAGTCCATCTATACTGACCTCCATCAGGTTGCAAACTGAATATAATTTTTTTCTGCATCTAGCTCTGAAAAAATATTTGGCCTTCTAGCAGTGTGTCGGACTTTCTCTATTAGTCCATCTATACTGACCTCCATCAGGTTGCAAATTAAAAATAATTATCTGCATCTACAGTACCTCTGAAAAAATATTTGGGCTTCTAGCTGTGTGTGGGACTTGTTGTATTAGTCCATCTATACTGACCTCCATCAGGTTGCAAACTGAATATATTTTTTTCTGCATCTACCTCTGAAACAATATTGGGCTTCTAGCTGTGTGTGGGACTTGTTGTATTAGTCCATCTATACTGACCTCCATCAGGTTGCAAACTGAATATATTTTTTTCTGCATCTACCTCTGAAAAAATATTGGGCTTCTAGCTGTGTGTGGGACTTGTTGTATTAGTCCATCTATACTGACCTCCATCAGGTTGCAAACTGAATATATTTTTTTCTGCATCTACCTCTGAAAAAATATTGGGCTTCTAGCTGTGTGTGGGTCTTGTTCTATTAATCCATCTATACAGACCTCCATCAGGTTGCAAACTGAATATATTTTTTTCTGCATCTACCTCTAAAAAAATATTGGGCTTCTAGCTGTGTGTGGGTCTTGTTCTATTAATCCATCTATACAGACCTCCATCAGGTTGCAAACTGAAAATAATTTTTTTCTGCATCTAGCTCTGAAAAAATATTTGGCCTTCTAGCAGTGTGTGGGACTTTCTCTGTTAGTCCATCTATACTGACCTCCATCAGGTTGCAAACTGAATATAATTTTTTTCTGCATCTATAGTACCTCTGAAAAAATATTTGGGCTTCTAGCTGTGTGTGGGACTTGTTGTATTAGTCCATCTATACTGACCTCCATCAGGTTGCAAACTGAATATATTTTTTTCTGCATCTACCTCTGAAAAAATATTGGGCTTCTAGCTGTGTGTGGGACTTGTTGTATTAGTCCATCTATACTGACCTCCATCAGGTTGCAAACTGAATATATTTTTTTTCTGCATCTAACCCAGCCAATAGTTTTGGCCTAATACCACAGTTTGGCCACTCAGCTCTGCTCGGTTACCATCCATTGTTTTTTTGTGCAAACAACTCCAGAGTTGTGAATTAGTTAACCACCAAAATGAGTGGAAAAAGGCCTGCTGCTGGTGGAAAGGGGAATAGGCGTGTTGGGAAGGGGAAAAAAGGTTGTGTCCGTGGGGTAGGTGTTAAAGCAACAGTAACATCTGCAGAAGAAAGACCATCTTCCAGCCAAACTAAAATGTCTACTTCTTTTAGCGGACAATGTGATAAGATCCCTTTCTTACGGCCACGCCAATCGCTACAAATTCCAGATGAGGCACAAAAACAGCAGGTGCTTCAACGGATTTCAAGTGCTCCTTTAAGTGGGCTCTCCTCCACATCAACTTCAACATCACAAATACTCCAGTCCTCAAAGGTGTCACCCCAATCGCACTTGCTTCCTCACAGCTCCCAAATCTCCAGCTGCCCGTCTGAGTATGAGGTAGAACAGATGGTTGAGTCTGCAGAGCTGTTTACTCATACTATAGCCTGGGAATCAGAGGTCGACTCCAGCGCTTCTGTGAATCCAGACGAGGAAATGATCTGCACTGATGCCCAGAATCTTTATGAGTCGGATCCAGGACCAGACGCAGAAGGTTCTGACCATAATGTAGACCCTCATTCCCAAACTGTAACTCCTGTTGGTGGAGACAATGAGGAAGACGATGATAAGACTCAAATACCTGATTGGAGCGACAACTTTAGTTTTTTGTCAGGGCAGGAACAGGTTGGCTCTGAGGACGACGGGTGTGATAACGCACAGGGTGATGATGATGAGGTTGGAGATCCCACTTACTGTCAACCCACAGTCAGCCAAGAGATGAGGTCAACAGAGGAGGTGGAGGAAGATGCTAGTGACGACGAGGTCAGGTTGCGCCTTCCTGGACAGAGACGTAGTACTGGAAGCACGTCAACAACTGCATCCTCAAACACAACTCTGCCTCTCACCACAAGTCGTGGTGGCTCTTCAGGTCGCATGGGTGCTAAGCCTTGCATAGCCTGGGCATTTTTTCAGATCGATAAAGATGACCCAACTCGTGTTATCTGTAACATTTGTCAGCAAAAGCTAAGTAGAGGCCAAAAAATACATAGTTTGAGTACTTCATGCATGAACCGGCACATGGACATGAAGCATAAGTTGCAGTGGGAAGCTCAGTGTGCTACAATGCGGCCTAGCCGGCCGGGCCAACCACCGTCTGCCATATCTTGTGCATCCGCGGCCTCTTCATCCTCTGTGACTGGGGGGACAGCAGTCACACCTGTTTTGGGGCGCAGACCTGCCACCTCTTTACCCGCAACAGCCAGCGTGATTGGCAGGTCATCATTTTCTTTGGAGGTGGGAACACCAGCTGGTGTTGAGCGCTGTCCGACATCGATAGCACCACCTTTGGATCAAGGCAACCTAACATGTCCGCCTGCATCTTCCTCACAGACCGGCAGTTTGCCGGGGACACCCTTATCAACCCCGTCTAAGCACAATAGCCAGCCCTCGGTCCCTCAGATGTGGACAAGTAAAAGACCATTTCCTCCTAGCCATGAGAAAGCTAAGAGGTTGAATTTCACCATCTGCAAGCTCTTGGCTACAGAAATGCTGCCTTTCCGCCTGGTGGACACAGAGGATTTTCGAGACCTTATGTCTGTCGCAGTGCCCCAGTACCAGATGCCCAGTCGGCACTACTTCTCAAAGAAAGGTGTGCCTGCGCTCCACCAGCATGTCGCACACAACATCACCGCTTCTTTGAGAAACTCTGTGCGTGACAGGGTGCATTTCACCACAGACACTTGGACGAGTAGGCATGGACAGGGGCGTTACATGTCGCTGACTGGGCACTGGGTAACTATGGTGACAGCAGGACAAGGGGCTGCTGTCCAAGTCTTGCCGTCCCCACGAGTTGTGCGTCAATCCTCTTTATGTCAAAGTTCCTCCACTGCTTCTGCCTCCTCAACCTCCTCTCGGTCTTCCACCTGCACCAAAAGCCTGTCTGGTCATGCCACAAGCTTTCTAACTGCGCAGAAGGGATCCTGCACACCTCCTTACTATGCTGGCAGTAGGGCTCAACGTCATCAGGCGGTTTTTACATTGAAATGTCTGGGAAATGTGAGTCACACAGCTGAGGAGTTGTGGTCAGCTCTGGAGAACCAATTTCATGAATGGTTGTCTCCACTGGACCTGAAACCAGGGAAGGCCGTGTGCGACAATGCTGCAAACCTGGGTGCGGCCCTTCGCCGGGGCAATGTCACACACGTGCCTTGTATGGCTCACGTGTTGAACCTGGTTGTCCAGCAATTTTTAGCCCACTATCCCAGACTAGATGGCCTTCTGCAGAGGGCACGGTCGCTGTGTGCTCACTTCCGCCGTTCGCATCCCGCAGCTCAGCGACTTACATCTCTACAGAAGTCGTTGGGCCTGCCACTTCACCGGCTAAAATGCGATGTGCCTACCCGGTGGAATTCAACTCTGCACATGTTGCAGCGACTGTGGCAGCACCGACAAGCCCTGGTGCAATACGTTCTGACGTATAGCCTGGGCCAACGAGATTCAGAGGTGGGGCAAATCACGCTGGAGGAGTGGTCTCAGATCAGGGACCTATGCACCCTTCTGCACAGTTTTGAAATGGCGACGAAGATGTTTAGTGCTGACGATGCCATTATCAGCATGACTATTCCGGTGATTTACATGCTGGAGCACATGTTAAACAGAATTCGGAGTCAGGTGGTGGCACAAGAGGAGGTGGAGGAAGTAGAGGAGGAGGAGTTGTATGCGGAAGGGCTAACATCTGCAAGGTCCAGACGGTCGGCAGCACCAAGGCGGCAGGCATGTGAGGGTGGGGGAGATGGTTTTACCAGGGCGCATGGTAGCAGCCAAACTAGTGAGGAAGGTGCAGGAGCCCAGGAAGAAGTGGAGGACGAACTGATGGAAGACTCATCAGATGAGGGAGACCTTGATCACATTTCTGTTGTGCGAGGTTGGGGGGAGAGGACAGAGGAAGGAAGCATGAATGTTACCTCGCCACCAACACAACAGGGACTTGGTGCTCCTGGATGCGCAACACACATGAGTGCCTTCTTGCTGCACTACCTGCAACATGACCCTCGAATTGTGAGAATTAGAAATAATCCTGACTACTGGGTTGCCACACTGTCAGATCCCCGGTACAAAAGTAAATTTGCAGAAATTATTCCTGCCATAGAAAGGGATGCACGCATGCAGGAGTATCAGCAGAGACTGTTGCAGAATCTTACATGTGCTTTTCCACAAAATACCAGTGGTGCACGTAGTGAATCTCACAGTTCCAACTTGCCAACCGTGGGACCGTCAAGTGTTCAGCACTCAAACCGTAACAGAACCACAGTATCTGCTGGTAACATCAATTTTGCGGAATCATTTCACCACTTTTTTAGCCCATCCTTTGCAAGGCCACAGGAGACAAGAAGTCTGACACATAGTCAATGCCTAGAGACGATGGTACAGGAGTATCTCCAAGTAAACATTGAAGCCACGACTGTGTCACTGGACCCTTGCTCTTTTTGGGCTTCCAATCTGGATAAATGGCCGGAGCTAGCCACTTACGCCTTGGAGATCTTGTCATGCCCCGCAGCCAGCGTTCTGCCTGAACGTGTGTTCAGCGCTGCTGGTGGTGTGCTGACAGATAAGCGCACGCGGCTCTCCACTGATAATGTAGACAGACTCACGTTCATAAAGATGAACAAATCATGGATCCGAAACGAATTTTCTACCCCTGTGTCATCCTGGGGAGAGTAAAAGCTTGATGATTGGTTAAAATCACCCTACCAACCGTTTTAAGCTTTCAAATTACTAATCATGTTTATCTGTATCTTGACTGGAAAATAATTTGGGCTTTGTAGCAGTGTGCAGCACTGATCCTATTAGGCCATCTATACTAAAGCTTCACCAGATTTAAAATTAAAAATAATTTTTAGCTGCATCTAGCCCGGAAAATAATTTTGGGGCTCCGAGATGCGCAAGACACATAAGTGCCTTCTTGCTGCACTACCTGCAGCATGACCCTCATATTGTCAGAATTCGAAGTAATCATGACTACTGGGTTGCCACACTCTTAGATCCCCCAAACTTTTCGATCAACCTTTTCATTTTAATAAAGACCAAAAAAATGGTCATTTTTGAAATTATAAGCATTAGCAGGTTGTTAGAAACTGAAATCAAACAGTTTTCAACTCAAAACTTTATTCTAGGTGATGTTACATTTTCACATAGGACCCCTTGTTCGAAAGGAGCTTCTGAACTCTCTCGTCCATTGAATTTGTCAGGTTTTGGATGGTTTCTGCTTCAATTGTTTTGCATGAGGACAGAATACCCTCCCAGAGCTGTTGCTTAGATGTGAACTGCCTCCCGCCATCATAGACACTCCTTTTAATGATGCTCCAAAGGTTCTGAATGGGGTAGAGGTCAGGGGAGCATGGGGGTCACACCATAAGTTTGTCCCCTTTTATGCCCATATCAGCCAGAGATGCAGATGTTTTATGTGCAGCATGAGATGGTGCATTATCATGCAGAAAAATGATCTTGCTGTGAAATACACGGTTCTTCTTCTTGAACCATGGCAGGAAGTGCTGTTTGAGAAAATCCACATACATTATGGAGTTCATCTTTAGCGCCTTCAGGGATCCTAAAGGGGCCGACAATCTCTCTCCCCATGATTCCAGCCCAAAACATTACTCCACCTCCTCCTTGTTGGCACTGTAGCCGTGTTTGCGTGGGGTGTCCATCAACCAGCCATCCTCCACTCCATCCATCTGGACCATCGAGCGCTGCACGGCACTCATCCGTGAACAAAACTGTTTTGAAATCAGTCTTCATGTAATGTTTGGCCCACTGGAGCCGTTTCTGCTTGTGTGAAGTGGATAGAGGAGGTCGACAGGATGGCGTATGCACAGCTGCAAACCTCTGAAGGACCCTGCATCTTGTTGTTCGGGGGACGTTGGAGGCACAAGCAGCTTCAAAAACTTGTCTGCTGCTATGACAAGGCTTTTTTGCCGCTGCTCTTTCAACCTGACGTAATTGCCTGTAGGAAAGAGTCCTCAATTTGCCCTTATCAGCACGCACACGTGTGTACTGTGAATCAGCTACATACTTCTTGATTGCCAAGACACTTCATCCTGATCATCGCACAATGTTGATTGTAGTCATGCCTTGACCTAAACACTCCACAATTTGTTGCTTCTCAGCAGCCGACACATCCTTTTTCTTTCCCATTTTGGCAGAAAATGTAGGCTGCTTAATAATGTGAGAGAGCCTTCTTAAGTAGTCTTGCCTTTCATTGGACACACCTGCCAAACTAATTAGCACAGGTGTCTGCAATTGCTTACAGTGATATAAAGAGCCCTGACACACATCACCATCAATGAGTTTAACTGACAAACAAACAAATTCTTCCCTTATCACTCCTAAACACTTTTTGCATAATAATTTGGAACGCAGTGTACATGTGCTTTTCCACAAAACACCAGCGGTTCACGTAGTGAATCTTACAGTTCTAACTTGCCAACCGTGGTCTGTATGGAGTTGTTCAATAAAGGGCCCAAAATTAAGATAACATAGATGGGAGAGGTATCTATGAATAGGAATTCCTAAGTATTTGATACCCTGTGAGGGCCAGGCAAAGGGAAAGTTGGACTGGATGGAATCCTATATGGATTTGGGGAGGGAGACATCGAGGGCCTCAGACTTCGCTGCATTGATTTTAAAATTTGACCATGTAACAAAGTGATCTATTTCAGCCATAACAGCATGGATGGATATATGTGATTGAGTGATATATACTAGGACATCATCAGCAAATAGAGAGCACTTGTACTCGGTGCCTCCCACCTCAATCCACCTAATATTGGGGTTATGGCGAATTGATGAGAGCAGGTGCTCCGTCACTAGGATGTATAAGAGAGGGGACAGAGGACATCCCTGCCTTGTCCCATTGGTGATTGTGAAAGGTGATGAAAATGTTCTGATGCACCCCCTGGGCCTTGGGACACCCGGAGCCGGACCCTTTTTGGTGGATGCTGGTGGTTGTAGTCTTCGTGGCGGCGACCCGGTTCCGTGGCTCAGGGCGGTCAAACCAGTGGCGGAACTATTTATGTGGTTTTGATGTTTAAATGTACGACTACGCCACCCGTGGATTGCGGTCAGAGTGAACCGCCGCTACAGGGCAGACCGCTGAGGCTGGTGTTGTGGGTGCAGCAGAGCGTAGCATAACTCCCCACGGGAGGAGTATAGCCTCAGGGCAGTGTATGCGGAGGATGGGGGTGATGGTGCAGGGCAGCAGCAGTAACGACACGGAGTCAGTGATGCAGTTCAGGGCCTTTACTCACAGTTCTTATTATCCAGCCCACGTCTGCAGGTAACGGCTGCCCACGTCGTACTGTGAGGGGCTCAGACAACTCCCAGATAACTTTGGAGCACTTCACAGGACCCCCTTTGTGTGTCCTTTGTCTGGCCTTTCTTACCAACACTTCTGTCCGGCTGCCTCGGGCCTCCTCTTGGTAAACTTGGCGCCAGTTTCCCTGACCCTATGTGGTGCCTTCCTAGCGGGTGTAGCGAGGGGCTGCGCCACATAAAATGTCAGAGCCTCCGGTTTCTAGCTGAGGGTCGTTTCCTGCCTCCACTAGTTCGGGGACCGGTCTCCCCCTTTGGCCTGACCCCTCCACGCAGGTGGATTCGGGCGTGCGGTGGCGACTCGCCCGTCCACACCCCTGGGATCCCTTCATTCCTCGTTCCTGGAGCCTTCTCCGCTCCTCTTCCTTCCTTCTCCCTCTTCCAGGCCTGGGCCTCTGTTACTAGGCCCGCCTCCGGAGCAGAGCTCATGCAGAGCCCCTGCTCCCTGCCACTTCTGCTCAGACTTCTCTGCACTGAACTAAGATGGTGCCCACCTTTTATACTCCCTTCTCAATGCACCCAGGAACTGCTTCCTCCCTGCTCCTGCACTACAGGGTTCCCCTTCCTCAGTGTTCCCTCCCCCCACTCCAGCCAGGGACAGGGACTGTCGTGCCCATCTCAGGGGCATATTGGTCGCCCTGCCCCACGGCAATGTGGTGTAATGCATGCAGGTGTCGGGTCCTGATCCACACTCCATCCTTACCTGAGAGTGAGATATCACACCTCTGGGTGAGGTGCAATACGTCTGTAGCAACCGAGCCCTCAGGATGCTACAGTTCCATTTATCTTCAGCCTAGGTGACGTATTGTGATACAGGGCTGTGATTTTGGCTATAAAAGGGTCCCCTAGACCCCTACCCCAAGCTTTTTAAGAGAATCATATATGGCGTGCCAGGAGACTCTATGGAATGCTTTCTCAGCATCCAACGAGAGTATCTAATTACAAATTTTTAACTGCATCTAGCCCAGGAAATACTTTGTGCCTAGTAGCAGTGTCTGCTAGTCAGCGGATTATCCCGGCTGTTAAGCAAGCTACACCACCTGTAGTTTAGACACTTAATTTTTTCAAAGGAAATGCTTTGGGACCACGGGATACTCAGTGAAGAGCATCAGGAGGCACCCCAAGGCATAGGGGCTGGGACTGGCAGTAGGATGCCTTGCGGTGGACAGCCGAGCTCGATCCTTATAAAAGCTTTTTAACTGCAGCAGCTTTAGTGGACGCTACTGGAGCTGGAATTACGCGGCTGCTGGCATGAGACTTGCCCTCCAATAGATCCTTGTAAATGGATTTAAAGTGTATTCATTCAAATTAGAGAGACAATTTAAATTAAAAAGCTTAGAGCTGCCTCCACCACAGGGGGGCTCGCTCGACCCACCAGCGGACAGGCACCAGTATTGGGAGAGGGGGGCTGGCCATCAGGGTTCACCGCGGCTCTGGCACAAACCCGGCGACACGGAGGTGGCACTGGCAGGAGCGGACTGGCCGTGTCGGCTTCTCACTTTTTGGATTTTAGAAGGGCATGACATGCCTATATCTGTGTCTCCCCCTCCTTTTACTCCTCCACCTCTTTTATTTTCGCATGACTATATGTACTTGTCACTTTTCCATGTGTTAGTTATGTCTTCTGAGCAGTTTGTCAGCTTTTGGACACCTTTGAAGGTGTTTTCTATGTGTTTCTATGTGTTTTTGTTTGCCTGCCATTGGTTTTAACGGTGTTCGAAGGTGTTCGACGAACAGTTCGACGAACAGTTCGGCGAACACACGGGTGTTCGACGAACCGAACCGAACTCGAACACTACGGGGGTGGCTCAACACTACTTTTAATCCACCCCTGTGTATATACATCATATAGGATACGTTGGGGACGATGTATATATGACGCGCCCCCTGGGCCATGTTCAAGGGACACCCGGAGCCGGATCTGGATAGGGGTAGTAGTCCTTGTGGCGGTGACCCGGTCCGTGCCCAGGGTGGTCAAACTAAGTGTGTGGCAGTCTTTTGTAGATGTTGTTTAAGTGTCGACTACGCCACCCGTTGATTGCGGCTAGGAGGCCGCCGCTGCAGAGCAGTCCGCTGAGGCCGGTGGTAGGATTGTGCAGCAAGGATGGTATAACCCCCAACGGGAGGGGTATGGCCTCAGGGCAGCAGATGTGGAAGATGGTGGTTGTGATGGTGCAGCAAGGAAGCTCAGAGACATGCGATGCAGTTTCAGGGTTTTTACTCACAGGTGTTGTTCCGGTCACTCCGGCCTTGAGTGACCACCCGAGCCGTGCTGCGTCCACCAGGTGTGGGACTCGGCCAACTCCCAGGCAGTCCAGAGCGTGGTCCTGAGCTCCCCTCTCTTCCTTCCTACTGGCCGTTCCCACCAGGGATCCACCTTTGTCCGGCTCCCTCGGGCCTCTTGGTGGTAAAACCTTCTCTGGCTTTCCTGACCCTATTCGTGGTGTGCCTTCCTGGTGGATGTGGTGAGGGTCGCGCCAAAACTTGACCACGACCTCCGGTTCCTGGCTGAGGATCATTAGCCTCCACCAGTTTGGGTTCCGGTACCCTTTTCTGCCAACCCTTCACCCCTTTTGGTTTACTTCTGGGATCTCAGGGTTCCCTCTTGTCTTGCGTCTCTGGGCCTCTCTTCCTCCTCCTTTCCACTGCAGGCCTGGCCCTGGAGCTGGGCCCAGCCGGAGCCACAGCTCCCTGTCAGCCCTCCTGGCTGAACTCTCCCTCTGACTCCCTCAGCTCTGCTCTCCCTGTCTCTAGATGGTGCCCACCATATATACTCCCTCTATGTGTGAGCCCAGGTGACTAGCACCCAATGGGCTCCTACCTCTATGCCCAGAGTCCCTCCCCTATCTGCCCCTACACTACTGGGATGTTCCTCCCCCCCTCCCACTCCAGCCAGGGACAGACGCTGTCGTACCTGCACATCTATCTGGTGGGAGTACCGTTGTTCTGTCCCCCGGAAATGGGATGAGTGTAGTGCATGCAGCTAGCTGAGCTCAGTCCCACACTCCATCCTTACCCGGGAGTGGAATACCACACCTCTGGATCGAGGTGCAATACCCCTGTAGCAGCCGAGTCCTCGGGGTGCTACATATACATCACATGGGATACACTGGGGCCGATGTATATATAGGTGCATCTCACTAAATTATAATATCATCAAGAAGTTAATTTATTTCAGTTCTTCAATACAAAAAGTGAAACTCATATATTATATAGAGTCATTAATATAATTGTCTTATCCCGTCTGTCTGTCTGTCCTTCTGTCCAGGAAATCCTGCGTCGTTGATTGGTCCGGCGCTGTCAATCAGCGAGGCGGCATTTCAGAAAAAGATGGCGGATGTTAGCGGCTCATCTGCCACACGGAGGTCAGCGGCGATGCAGCCGGGAGATGCAGCCGGCTGCTCGCAGCATAAGTCCCCCACCGGAGGCGCTGCTGACCTCCATGCGGCTACCGTCGGGAGATCAGCGGCTACGGCCGCTTATCTCCCGACGGCAAGTGTGACGCCCCCCCTCCCCTCTCCTCTCCCCCCCTCTCCCCTCCTCTCCCCTCTCCCCCCTCCCCTCTCCCCGCTTGCTCAGGGCCCCGGCACCCGGCGCCATACTTACCCCTCCCTGTGCCTCCGCAGCAGCTCCTGTGTCTGCCGCTGCTGCTCTGTGACGTCTCAGGTCAGAGGGCTCGGTGACGTCTTTACACTGCGCTCTCTCCTGAGCGGTCACAGCGTGCAGCGGGAAGATGCCGGCTACGCTGGAGTCCGGAGCAGCAGCTGAGAAGTGAGGTGAGTATTGGATTTTTTTTTTTTATTGTATGGGGGCATAGGGCATTAAATGGTGGGGTGGGGGTGTGTGACATTGTGGAGGGGCCATTATAAGCGAGGGGGGGGTGTGACATCCTGCATGGGCCACTATGGGGGGATGTGACATCCTGCATGGGGTATTATATAAGGGGGATGTGACTTTCTGCATGGGGCATTATCAGGGAGGGGGGGATGTGACATGCTGCATAGGGCACTATGGGGGGGATGTGAGTTCCTCCATGGGGTATTATATAGGGGGGATGTCACTTCCTGCATGGGGCATTATAAGGGAGGGGGCGATGTGACTTCCTCCATGGGGCATTATAAGGGGGGTGGTGACATCCTGCATGGGGCATTTATATGGTGGGGGGGAGTGACATCCTGCATGGGGCATTATAAGGGAGGCGGGGATGTGACATCCTGCATGGGGCACTATGGAGGGGATGTGACTTCCTCTATGGGGCATTATATAGGGGGGATGTCACTTTCTGCATGGGGTATTATATAGGGGGGATGTGACTTCCTGCATGGGGCATTCTATAGGAGGGATGTGACATCCTGCATGGGGCATTATAAGGAAGGGGGGGGGATGTGACATCCTGCATGGGGCATTATACAGGGGGGGGATGTGACATCCTGCATGGGGCATTATCCTGCATGGGCCATTATATGGGGGGGATGTGACATCCTTTTTGGGGCATTATAAGGGAGGGGGGATGTGACTTCCTGCATGGGGCATTATAAAGGAGGGGGATGTGACATCCTGCATGGGGCATTATATGGGGGGGAGTGACATCCTGCATGGGGCATTATAAGGGAGGGGGGGTGACATCCTGCATGGGGCATTATAAGGGATGGGGGGATGTGACATCCTGCATGGGGCATTATATGGGGGGGGGAAGTGACAACCTGCATGGGGCATTATAAGGCAGGTGGCTACTCCCCGGTCCTCACTAACACGGTTCGCTGATTGGTCGCAGCCGCGACCAATCAGCGATTTCGGCGCCAAATTTAAACACCGCTCTGCTGATTGCTCGCGGCCGCCCGCGGCGACCAATCTGCGATTGTGGCGCCAAATTTATACACGGTCTCCGGCCAATTGGCGGCAGATTTAAAATAAGTATGCCACCGTCGGGAGACATTCTAGAATACCCGATGCGTTAGAATCGGGCCACCATCTAGTATATTATATAGAGTCATTACAAACAGAGTGATCTATTTCACGTGTTTATTTCTGTTAATGTTGATGATTATGGCTTACAGCCAATGAAAACACAAAAGCCATTATCTCAGTGAATTAAAATAATTAACAAAAAAACACATGCAAAGGCTTCCTAAGCATTTAAAAGGTCCCTTAGTCTGTTTCAGAAGGCTCCACAATCATAGGAAAGACTGCTGACATGACAGATGTCCAGAAGGCAGTCATTGACACACTCCACAAGGTCCCAGAGTTCCAATTTTCATTTGGAAATCAAGGTCCCAGAGTCTCGAGGAAGAGTGGAGAGGCCACAATCCAAGCTGCTTGCGGTCTAGTGTGAAGTCTCCACAATCGGTGATAGTTTGGGGAGCCATGTCATCTGCTGGGACTTGACACTAGAGTTGAGCGAGTATGTTCTATTAACCCTTTCGCCGACTATGCTCGGGCCGAGCTCCGAGTATTTCCAGCTGCTCGGTGATAAGGTTAAATTGCTTCTGTGTGCATGATTTGCAACTGTTTGACAGCTTTATTACATGTGAGGAATGTCTATTTCTTACACATTCCTCACATGTAATAAAGCAGTCAAACAGTTGCAAATCATGCACACGGGAGCAATTTAACCTCATCACCGAGCAGCTGGAAATACTCGGAGCTCGGCCCGAGCATACTCGGTCAGAACATACTCGCTCAACCCTACTTGGCACCTGTCCACACTGCCAAAAATACCAATACCTGGTTTAAAAACAACAGTATCACTGTGCTTGATTGGCCAGCAAACTCGCCTGACCTAATCCCCATAGAGAATCTATTATAGAGAATCTATGGGGTATTGTCAAGAGGAAGATGAGAGACACCAGACCCAACAATGCAGACGAGCTGAAGGCTGCTATCAAAGCAACCTGGGCTTCCATAACACCTCAGCAGGGCCACAGGCTGATCACCTCCATGCCACATTGCCGCATTGATGCAGTAATTGATGCAAAAGGAGCCCCGACCAAGTATTGAGTGCATTTACAGAACATACATTTCAGTCGGACAACATTTCGGATGTTAAAAACATTTTTCAAGCTGTTGTTATAAAGTATTCTAATTTACTGAGATAATGACTTTTGTTCATTGGCTGTAAGCCATAATCATCAACATTAACAGAAATAAACACGTGAAATAGATCACTCTGTCTGTAATGACTCTATATAATATATGAATTTCACTTTTTGCATTGAAGAACTGAAATAAATTAACTTTTTGATGACATTCTAATTTAGTGAGATGCACCTGTACATCATATAGGATGCTGGGGCTGATCAGTATACATAATGTAAGATACACTGGGGCTGATGTATATACGTCATGTAGGATACACTGGTGATGATGTACATACATTACATAGGATATGCTGGAGACTATGTATATACATCATATAGGATACGCTTGTGCCAGTGTATATGCATCTCTATAGGATACCTTGGGAGCGATGTACATAGATCATATAGGATATGCTGGGGCCGATATATATACATCATATAGAATACACTGGGGCTGTGTCATGGTGTGACTGTGGGATAGCAAGTGTGCTCCTATTCTGACCCTCAGGCTAGGGGTCCTTAGCTATTTCTGTTCCCAGGATTACTCCTGAATGTGGAGATGCCCGAGCCTCGTTCCTTACTATGCTCCTAAGCAGCACTAGTTTGTACAGTGTATGGGGGGAATACAAAACAAGATAGGACAGAACTGAAGCACAGTCACACAACACGCTCTCAGGGAAATACACAAAGGAATATAAAGTCTAAAGCCCGAGAGGCAACAAAGTAATATAAAGACACCTAGGGAAAAAGGAAAGGGTTACCAAACAACGCTTGCAACAACTTTAGCAATAACCACTAAACCAGTATGTGTTCACCTTTCCAGAACAGGATAGAGAAAAACGATACTGGCATTGCCAGCAAAGCACAGCCGGCTTAAATGGAGAAACAGCAGACACGACTGGTTCTCCTCTAGCATGTGATCAAAGGCAGTCAACAACCTCAGCCCAGCAAAGACTAACTTTTGCTCACCTGCCAAGGAGCTGCAGCTCTAAGAGTCGATGCCCTAGTCACCCTGCACTGACCATAGCTATCAATGGAGTTACAAGGAGCAGTATATGAATCTGTGGAATCCACAGACTTGGACGCCGCCATCACAGTTTGTGATGTTAGAGAAAACCTCCTTGTGACATGCTGATGTACAAACATCATATAGGATGCACTAGGGCTGATGTATATATATCATATAGGATACACTAGGGCTGATGTATATATAGTACATCTTAAAGGATATACGGGTGCTAATGTAGAGTATATACATCATATAGGATACACTGGGGCTGATGTACAAACATCATATAGGATACACTAGGGCTGATGTATATATAGTACATCTTAAAGGATATACGGGTGCTAATGTAGAGTATATACATCATATAGGATACACTGGGGCTGATGTATATACATCGTATAGGATACACTAGGGCTGATGTATATATATCATATAGGATACACTAGGGCTGATGTATATACATCACATAGGATACACTGGGGCTGATGTATATACATCGTATAGGATACACTAGGGCTGATGTATATATATCATATAAGAGATACTGGAGCTAATGTACAGTATATACATCGTATAGGATACACTGGGGCTGATGTATATACATCATATAGGATACACTAGGGCTGATGTATATATAGTACATCTTAAAGGATATACTGGTGCTAATGTACAGTATATACATCGTATAGGATACACTGGGGCTGATGTATATACATCGTATAGGATACACTAGGGCTGATGTATATATAGTACATCTTAAAGGATATACGGGTGCTAATGTAGAGTATATACATCATATAGGATACACTGGGGCTGATGTATATACATCGTATAGGATACACTAGGGCTGATGTATATATATATCATATAAGAGATACTGGAGCTAATGTACAGTATATACATCGTATAGGATACACTGGGGCTGATGTATATACATCATATAGGATATACAGGTGCTGATGTACAGTATGTACATCACATAGGATACACTGGGGCTGATGTATATATATCATATAAGAGATACTGGAGCTAATGTACAGTATATACATCATATAGGATACACTGGGGCTGATGTATATACATCATATAGGATATACAGGTGCTGATGTACAGTATGTACATCACATAGGATACACTGGGGCTGATGTATATATATCATATAAGAGATACTGGAGCTAATGTACAGTATATACATCGTATAGGATACACTGGGGCTGATGTATATACATCGTATAGGATTGACTGGGGCTGATGTATATACATCATATAGGATATACAGGTGCTGATGTACAGTATGTACATCACATAGGATACACTGGGGCTGATGTATATATATCATATAGGATATACAGGTGCTGATGTACAGTATATACATCACATAGGATACACTGGGGCTGATGTATACACATCATATACTGTAGGATACACTAGGGCTGATGTACATACATTACATGGCCTCAGCTTGTTAACTCATTCATAGCCTGGAGATGAATCAGTGTAGCATGCAGCCCTCCCAGAGCTTGAAGATGAGTCTGCAGGAAAGTAAGGAGCCGGCGCGCAGAGAGCGGTAGCCCCTCCTACCAAGAACATCCTGATAACACTATCTGGCACTAGGCCTGGCAAAGAGTACGCCACTGCGGTGTACTGAACGCTGTGCGTGTGCGTCGTGCATGGGCGCGCATGGGCGGGTACACACGACATGGACATGAAAAAATATTAAAAGGCCAGCAGCTGCAAAACCACGGCCGATGGCCCACAATGTAGGTGAGGGCTGCAGCCCAGTGAGCATGTGCCTGTTGGGCTTGTAGTAGTGGCATGGTTCTAGAGGTCAATATATCTTTGAACATAAGTATGAGATATACAACCAATACCATTTTAATGGCAACTCTCGTATATATATATATAGACAGTGTCGGACTGGGGTGTCTGGGGCCCACAGGAGGAATTTATCCTCAGGGCCCACCCTACAACTATATGTAAATACCTGATAGCCGATATCCCCGTTATAGTGGAGCGTCTGCTGTAAATCACAGGCGGCTCCTGCACATCTACTGTGCACATGCTATAACTAGGATGTACAATTACGGTAGTTTGCAGTAAAGGGGTTCTTTGGTTAAAACAAGTTATCACCGATCCAAGGGCTCCATGGGATAGGTGATAACTGACTGATCGTTTGGGTCCGAACATTGGAAACCGCACCGATCAGAAGAATGGGGAAGTTTTATCCCTGTCAGGACACTTATCCCCATTTTAAAATGCAGCGGCAGGTGGGACGTTTGACTGCAGCTCCCTTCATTCTCTTTGGGGTTTCCAGAAAAAAAACAAGAACAGCCACTGAGGGAATGAATGGATCAGTGGTCAAGTCGCACATGAGCTCCAGTCTAATGGGGATAAAAGCTCCACATTCTACCAATCGGTGCAGGTCCCAGCATTCAGACCCCCACTAATCAATAACTTATCACTTATCCTGTGGAGAGGTGATTACTTGTTTTCATCGGAGAACCCCTGTAAGTGCATCTTGTTCCAAGTATTTAATTAATCACTAATGGAAATAAAGAATCTTCTCCTAATTAATATCAGAGAGAACAAATGACTGCCATACACAACACAATCCACTGTACCAACACAAACAGTACTACATACAAGGGAGAAATACTGCCACACCATGACTGGACTACATATTACTACCACATAGTGACCGAATAATACTACGTATAAGGGAGAAATACCACCACACGATGACCAGACCACATATTACCACCTCATAGTGACTGAATAATACCACATACAAGGGAGAAATACCACTAAACCATGACCAGACCACATATTACCACCACATAGTGATCGAATAATACTACATATAAGGTAGAAATACCACCACACCTTGACCAGGCCAGATATTACCACCCCATAGTGACCGAATATTACTACATACAAGGGAGAAATACCACCATGCCATGACCAGACCAGATATTAACAGCAAATAGCGTCCAAATAATTCCCCATCATTTCTCTCTACTACCTCCATAATTGCTCTTCTCCATCCCAATCATTGCTCTCCCCCACCTTCTCCAACATTGTCATATCTCCCCCACCTTCTCCATCATTGCCATATCTCCCCCCACCACCTCCATCATCATTGCCATATCTCCCCCCACCACCTCCATCATTGCCATATCTCCCCCCACCTGCTCCGTCATCATTGCCATATCTCCCCCACCTGCTCTGTCATCATTGCCATATCTCCCCCAAACTGCTCCGTCATCATTGCCATATCTCCCCCCACCTACTCCATCATCATTGCCATTTCTCCCCCCACCTGCTCCACCATCATTGCCATATCTCCCTCACCTCCTCTATCACTAATGCCATGTCATATCTCCCCCTACCTCCTCCATCACCATGCCATGCATATCTCCCCCCACCTCCCCCATTGCCATGCCATATATCCCCCACCATGTCATATCTCGCCGCACCTGCTCAATCACCATTGTTCTCCCTCAAAAAAACCCAAAACTTGTCTCTCAGCGCGCTCCCCCGCAGCACTGTCCTCTGCTTCCTGCCCGGCATCTTTCTCCCTGACACAGGCCCATGCTGCATGATGACATCATCAAGCAGCGCGAGCCTGTGTGAGGGAGGAAACGCCGGGCAGAAAGCAGAGGTGAGGACGGATCCCTGCAGCTATGCTGCCATTTTCCTCCTGTCGGCAGTGGAGCTGGAGGGATCGCTCCTTGCCTGCCGCACAGGATGAGGGCAATCTGCCCATGGGACCGAGAAGCAGGCCAGATTGCCTTCATCAGCCGCACTGCAAGGGCCCCTCTGACCCTCCAGGCCCTTGCAGTGCGGAGCACCGGCGGCCATGTTAACCAGGGGCACCCGTGTGTCCTGCTCGGGGGCCCGCTAAGGACCCGGGCCCACCGGAGAATTCTCCGGTGTCTCGGTGCCCCAGTCCGACCCTGTTTATAGACACACTTACACATTGGTGTGTACATACAGTACATGTGCATGTGTGTGAGTATATACTGTATGTGTATATGTGTATAGTGGCGTTGCTCGCAGTTTATAGACCCTGTAAGGCAGCGCTAGTCATCATGCTGCGGGACACTCGCTGCATCGGGTCAATTAAAGCACACCAGCCACGTTTTCCAGTATTTCACAATCCAGCAGTTTATTACACTTCACTACTGCTTATCACCGAGTCCAACTCAGTGGCTCGCCGACATACACATATAATGTACAGGAGCCTTTCAAGTGGCAGACAGGCCCACTTGGCTCCAGTTACAGCCATCAGCAAAGTCACTTATATCAACGTCCATATAATGCAGTGCTTTACCTTTGCCCGGTTTTAGCTGCTTCAGTCAGATTTGTTCTGCCACCACTGTGGCTTTACGGCTTCCCAGATGGGGGTCTCCAGCCCTCGTTCCTTCAAAGGCTACTGGTATGTTTTCTCACCTAACATCCAGCCTATGCCTTCCAGGGCTCTTGCCTTTCAAGCCTCTGGCCCTCCAAGGCTACTGGTATCGCTTACACGTAAGGATCCAGCCTCTGCCTTTCAGGCTTCACTAGGCCTCACTAAGCCTCTCCAGGCTAACAGTGTCCCACACACGGGAACAGGCCTCACGCCTTTCACACCTGTCTCAAATCTACCAGGGTTTATATATCCTCTAGTGCACACACAGGACCTGTGCTGATGTCACAGTCATGTGATCAGACCTTCTGTATGCACAGGACCTGTGCGATGTCACAGTCATGTGATCAGTAACCTCGGGAGGTACATGGCCGGCCAAAACACACCCTGGACCATTACAGTAATGCCGCAAGCCGCTGCCCCCAACCATTACAGATCTTTAATAGTACTGGTGTTCTCTTATGGGCCAAAAGGATATTTTGGCCCCATAGGCTCCAGGGCTAAGTGCGACTGCAACACATGTACCTACTATAGTTATGTCTCTATGTTTGTATCTGGACAATCAGACAGGCATTTACCATGTAGCCTATAGTTATTCTGTCCTATTCTGTAGTAGATGTGTAGGTACTGTAATAATCTGGCAATTCACCTATATCTCTGCTCTGTACAACAGCTGCATTTGCTCCTTGGTCTGAAATACGTGAGCTGCGGGGACTTTTACAGCTACTTACTGATGAAGGGGCAGCTTGACATCCCCAGTGCAAGGTAAAGTTTTATTTTTATGTAATTATACACGAATAGAAATATACAGTATATATAAACAGCAGTTCCGTCATCAGTATTGATTGCTCTTTGATGCCAATATGGATTAGACTAAAGCAATATATTAGTCATCAGAACCTGGACAGAATCCTGACCGGCCACTTTATTACACTATGGATATGTAGCACCCCGAGGACTCGGCTGCTACAGGGGTATTGCACCTCAGACCAGAGGTGTGGTATTCCACTCCCGGGTAAGGATGGAGTGTGGAACTGGGCTCAGTTAGCTGCATGCACTACACTCACCCCATTTCCGGGGGACAGATCAACGGTACTCCCACCAGATAGATGTGCAGGTACGACAGCTTCTGTCCCTGGCTGGAGTGGGGAGGGGGGAGGAACATCCCAGTGGTGTAGGAGCAGATAGGGGAGGGACTCTGGGCAGAGGTAGGAGCCCATTCAGGGCCGGCGTCAGCACCCGGCGCACCCGGGCAAATGCCGGGGCCCTGAGCAGGCAGAGGGGCCCACTGGCGGTCGCGCACCCCGCTGGGCTATGGGCGGAAGAGAGCGGTGTCAGCGCCCGCCCTTCTCCTCCGCTTGCTCAGGGCCCCGGCAGCTGGATACTTACCTCTCCCCGTGCCTCCGCAGATCAGCTGTCTTCCTGCTCTGCGCTCCCTGTGACGTCTCAGGTCAGAGGGCGCGGTGACGCCTTTACACCGCGCCCTCCCCTGAGCCGTCACAGGGAGCGCTGAGCGGGAAGACGCCGACAACGCTGGAGTTCGGACCCGAGCAGCGGACAGCGGGCAGCAGGCAGCAGGTAGCAGGTAGCAGGTGAGGAGAAGGGAGGTGAGTATTTGATTTTTTTTTTTTTAATGTATGGAGGCATGGGGCAGTATAAAGAGAAGGGGGGGGCATCCTGCATGGGGGATTATAAAGAGGAGGGGTGACAGCCTGCATGGGGCATTATAAGGTGGGGAACAGCCTGCATGGGGCATTATAATGAGGGGGGGGGACATCCTGCATGGGTCATTATAAAGAGGAGGGGTGACAGCCTGCATGGGGCATTATAAGGTGGGGAACAGCCTGCATGGGGCATTATAAAGGGGGAGGACAGCCTGTATGGGGCATTATGTGGGGGGTAACAGCCTGCATGGAGCATTAAAAGGGGGGGGCCTGTATGGGGCATTATGTGGGGGGTAACAGCCTGCATGGAGCATTATAAGGGGGGGGCAGCCTGTATGGGGCATTATGTGGGGGGTAACAGCCTGCATGCAGCATTATATGGGGGCCAGTATCCTGTATGGAGCGTTATAAGGGGACCGGTATCCTGTATGGAGCGTTATATGGGGGCCAGTATCCTGTATGGAGTTTTATAAGGGGACCAGTATCCTGTATGGAGCGTTATATGGGGGCCAGTATTCTGTATGGAGCCTTATATGGGGGCCAGTATTCCGTATGGAGCCTTATATGGGGGCCAGTATTCCGTATGGGGGCCAGTATTCCGTATGGAGCCTTATATGGGGGCCAGTATTCCATATGGGGGCCAGTATTCCGTATGGAGCCTTATATGGGGGCCAGTATTCCGTATGGGGCCTTATATGGGGACCAGTATTCTGTGTGGAGCGATTCACCGGTTTCTGAGCTATTGTGGAATTTACAATAGATATCACTCATGTAATGTAAGAAGTGAAATCTTTGCATTGTACTATATATATATATTTCTCCGCCGTATCTCTGCATCATGAATCGTGGTATGTGTTAAAGGGGCCCACTGAGACTCTTTCGCCCGGGGCCCAGAAAAACCTGGAGCCGGCCCTGAGCCCATTGGTTGCTCGTCACCTGGGCTCGGGTGTCAGAGGGAGTATATAAGGTGGGCACCATCTTAGGACAGGGTCTTTTTGGTCTGCTCTGTGCAGAGAGGAGCTCAGCCAGAGAGGGCTGACAGGGAGCTGTGGCTCCGTCTGGGCCCAGCTCCAGAGCCAGGCCTGAAGCAGAGAGAGAGAGAAGTCAGAGGAAGAAGGAACAGAAACACCAGGAAAGGCCCAGAGACGCAAGAGAAGAGGGAACCCTGAGATCCCACGAGTTAACGGGTGAAGGGTTGGCAGAACAGGGTACCGGATCCCAAACTGGTGGAGGCCAATTATCCTCAGCCAGGAACCGGAGGTCGTGGACAAGTTTTGGCGCGACCCCTCGCCATATCCACCAGGAAGGCATACCACGTATAGGGTCAGGGAAGCCGGGAGAGGTTTCACCACCAGAAGGCCCGAGGGAGCTGGACAAAGGTGGATCCCTGGTGGGGACGGCCAGTAGGAAGGAAGAGAGGGGAGCTCAGGACCACGCTCTGGAACTGCCTGGGAGTTGGCTGAGTCCCGCACCTGGTGGACGCAGCACGGCTCGGGTGGTCACTCTTGGCCGAAGTGATCTGAACACCAACTGTGAGTAAAGCTGTGAAAACTGCAATGCACGTCTCTGAGCTTCCTTGTCACACCACTACCACTATCATCTTTTCCTGCTTCATCAGCTGCCCTGAGGCTATACCCCTCCCGTTGGGGGTTATACCATCCACGCTGCACATCCGTACCACCGGCCTCAGCGGACTGCCCTGCAGCGGCGGCTTCATAGCCGCATTCAACGGGTGGCGTAGTCGGACACTAATACCATCATATCAATAACGCCACTTAGTTTGACACCCTGGGCACGGACTGGGTCACCGCCACGAGGACTACTACCCCTATCTGATCCGGCTCCGAGTATTCCCCGCGTGCGCAACGCTACACAAACATGGCCCAGGGGGCGCGTCACCTTTGGCGTAGTCGGCAGGATTACGTGCCCGCAACCACCGGGTACTGCGTGCCTGAAGAAAAGTTCACATTTACCTCAAAAAGGAGTCTCCCGCCAATTCCAGAGGGTTCCCGCCATCAGACGCCGTCCGGAGTCGTTTCCCGCCGTTTGCCCGCCATCTGCAGCTTTTGCCCGCCATCCACGAAGTTTCCCGCCATCAGTGGACGATTCCCGCCATCTTGGGCAGTTTCCCGCCCTGGCAGAGCGGACGCCATTGTGGGCGTGCCAGAGAGTGGCAAGAGACCACCTCCCATCGTGGGCGCGGTCCCAGAAGGGCGCCAAAAGCGGAGACCGCCCCCACCAGCCGAGACTACCACCATGGAAATGTCCATCAAGGTGGGGGGTCTGCCCCTGAAACTGACTGTCACTAAGTTGCCCCGGGACCACTCCCAAGGGGGGCGGATAGAGAACAAAACGGAGAAGATGGGTGCAGCCTGGAGGAGTCTGGACAGATCGCACCCGGGGATGGAGGAAGAGACAAGCGGTACCGACCCCGTGGTCCGGGGCCTGCTGCAGGCCGCCACCCCAGAAGGCCTGGTGGAGATCCTGGCACAGCTCCCCAGAGATCGGGAGCGTGCACAGACCGCGCTGGAGGCCTTGGCCCGGAAGATGGCCCGAGTACAGCAGGAAGCACTGGCCGAATGGGGGAGGGAGATGGCCCAGCAGGCTGGAACCCGCCAGCAGAGGACGCCACCCGCAACGTGGAGCATGTCTGCCCCTGAGGATGGTGCAGGAGGGACGAAGGCCGGAGACGACGCCGCGGAGGGAGCCGCAGGGATGGAAGCAGGTAATGGGGACGTCACCACCCTGAGCCCAGTAGCCGAAAACCTGCCCCAGCTCCCCGTCGCAGAGCCTGAAGTCCCACTCACCGCGCCCGTTGCCGCACCGCCACTGCTCCCAACTAGGCCTCAAGCGGCCGGAGCCGCGGTCACGCCCCCTTCCGCGCGCCACGCCCCTTGACCCTGAGCGCGGCAAAAGAGGAAGTGCCCCCGGCCTGGTCGCAAGGCCGAGTACCCCCGGGCGCCGCGGTCTCAACAGCGCCCTCCTCCCGGAAGGCGCCATATTTGAATCCAGACAGGATGCCTACGGCCTGGACACAAGGCCGAGCACCCCCGGGCGCCACTGCCCCTACAGCGCCCTCTACCTCCACCGTGCCACCCCTGGGTGAAGATCTGTTTGCACAGCATACTAGCCCGGATGGGCTGCCCTTCGTTTGGCCACCGGAGTACATCAATTCCCGACTCCGGAGGGAACGGCCCCTGTGTGAGCCTCTAATCCCGGCTCCGGCGCCCGCCAAAATTGTCCCACTCCCGTTGGAGGAAGCCCAGTTTGCATGGGACCCCACCGGTGAGAACCTAATGGGGTTTACCCAGGAGACCCGGGCGGACGCAGCCCGGCGTGAGGAGTGCTGCCGTCAACAGCTAGAGGTCTTCGGGAGAGAACGACGAGAGAGGCGGATCCGCGAAGAACAGCTGCAGGTCCGGAGCGCGGAGCAGAAACGCCGAGCCCGACGAAACCCCCGTGCGGCCCACGGTCCCCGCGCCACCGGGACCGTAATAAAGTTCCAGCTGGAGCATGGCTGGGGCTTTATCCGGGATCACCGAACCCCCGGCGACGTCTTTGTCAACCGCAGGGATGTCGAGAGCCACCTTCCAGAAGGACACCGAGGACGCGACCTCTACTCAGGTGATGAGGTCACCTTCACCCGGCATCAGTGTGCCAAAGGACCGTACGCCCTTCACGTACACCGGCTGACTGAGGAGGAGATACAATATGAGGAAAGCCAAGAGGACCCGGACGGGTCTGAAGACTACCCTCAGGAGGAGGCAAGGAGAGGATACCGCTACTGAAGGAAGTAGCATAAACAAAGTACTGTATATAGTTACCCGTCAGGGAATGAGAACTGTTGCTGAAGTTGTTGCTGAGTGAAGTGTGGTCCCCGTTGGGACTAGTGTGGGACTGTTAAAGAACTGTTTCCTGTGTGCCCCTATCCATTACCAGGCTGAGGACTGTGAGCAGCCATTCCCCTATTCCCACTGGCCGAGGACTGAGAGCGGCCATACCCTGTAAATAGTTGCGCTTCTTAAGGCGCCCCCTACTGGTTTTAGAGAAGAACTGCTTTTCTACTTTGGAACTAGTGACTGTTGCACTTTACCTGGTCACAAGTTGCACCGTGGCCAGAAGATCAAGAATATGTTTGAAAATGTTTTATTTGAGAATGTCTTATAATGGAAAGTTAAATATGCTGCTAAAATAATAATGCCAAAAGTTTTAAATGGTGTTTTTCAAAAAGAGTTCCGGTGGCATTAGGAAAATGTTTTATACCTGTAACGTTTAAAAAGAGTAGAGTACCTCCCATAAAGGGATGAGTTCATAAGTTAATATCTTATATATGAGTGCACTTTAAAAATTTTGTATGTTGTAATTTGCTTTTGCTCTATTCCAGCCCGAGGACGTGCTGTGGTTTACCAGGGGGGAATGTAGCACCCCGAGGACTCGGCTGCTACAGGGGTATTGCACCTCAGACCAGAGGTGTGGTATTCCACTCCCGGGTAAGGATGGAGTGTGGAACTGGGCTCAGTTAGCTGCATGCACTACACTCACCCCATTTCCGGGGGACAGATCAACGGTACTCCCACCAGATAGATGTGCAGGTACGACAGCTTCTGTCCCTGGCTGGAGTGGGGAGGGGGGAGGAACATCCCAGTGGTGTAGGAGCAGATAGGGGAGGGACTCTGGGCAGAGGTAGGAGCCCATTGGTTGCTCGTCACCTGGGCTCGGGTGTCAGAGGGAGTATATAAGGTGGGCACCATCTTAGGACAGGGTCTTTTTTGGTCTGTCTGTGCAGAGAGGAGCTCAGCCAGAGAGGGCTGACAGGGAGCTGTGGCTCAGTCTGGGCCCAGCTCCAGAGCCAGGCCTGGAGAGGAGGCCTGAAGCAGAGAGAGAGAGAAAGGAGAAGAAGGAGGAACAGAAACACCAGGAGGGGCCCAGAGACGCAAGAGAAGAGGGAACCCTGAGATCCCACGAGTTAACGGGTGAAGGGTTGGCAGAACAGGGTACCGGATCCCAAACTGGTGGAGGCCAATTATCCTCAGCCAGGAACCGGAGGTCGTGGACAAGTTTTGGCGCGACCCCTCGCCATATCCACCAGGAAGGCATACCACGTATAGGGTCAGGGAAGCCGGGAGAGGTTTCACCACCAGAAGGCCCGAGGGAGCTGGACAAAGGTGGATCCCTGGTGGGGACGGCCAGTAGAAAGGAAGAGAGGGGAGCTCAGGACCACGCTCTGGAACTGCCTGGGAGTTGGCCGAGTCCCGCACCTGGTGGACGCAGCACGGCTCGGGTGGTAACTCTTGGCCGAAGTGATCTGAACACCAACTGTGAGTAAAGCTGTGAAAACTGCAATGCACGTCTCTGAGCTTCCTTGTCACACCACTACCACTATCATCTTTTCCTGCTTCATCAGCTGCCCTGAGGCTATACCCCTCCCGTTGGGGGTTATACCATCCACGCTGCACATCCGTACCACCGGCCTCAGCGGACTGCCCTGCAGCGGCGGCTTCATAGCCGCATTCAACGGGTGGCGTAGTCGGACACTAATACCATCATATCAATAACGCCACTTAGTTTGACACCCTGGGCACGGACCGGGTCACCGTCACAAGGACTACTACCCCTATCGGATCCGGCTCTGGGTATTCCCCGCGCGCACGCGCGCCGCACCCCAGACATGGCCCAGGGGGCGAGTCAGATAGGGCAGGATTTCTTGTATTTCTGTAGACCGTCACTAATTTCTTGTCTCTCTGTCAGATTCTATGCCGCTGAACTCGTCTGTGGAATCCAACATCTCCACTCAAAGGGCGTCATCCACAGAGACCTCAAGCCCGAGAACATCTTGGTGGCTGAAACGGGCCATATTAAGATCACAGATTTCTCTCAATTGACAACATGCATGGAGACCGAACAGCCACTGGATACGCTGGAACTGCAGGCTACATGGCTCCTGAGGTGAGAAGAACAAGGATTTTCTCTTTTTTTCATACTGTAATTGTATGTCTGCCTGGATCACACACATAATCCAACAAATGTCCATTACAGTAAATGGGACATTCTGACATTGACATCTGGCATGCCATACACATTAGATAGGCAGCTTGCCTCAGCTGAGTGTACATGCGTTCTGAATGGGAGGGGGAGTATGACCATGCCAGACACAAAGGATCGGGCACTGAAATTCAGCATCCAGTGTTTGAGCTGAATTGGGATGTCTCCATACACATTAGATGATCTCTCCGGAATCTGTGAGTCCGGCCACAATACATGATCATGCTATATGTTTTGCCAGCATTAGAGACCCAAAGAGTTACAAGTCAGCCAGCAAAGGTTCTGGAGCTCAGAAGAGCAGCATGGCTCCTTTCAGTCATTAGTGTAGTAATCATAATATTCAAGTGATGCCACAACCAGAGGAATCATCCACTCTCACTATATTACATAGTCTTACAATTATTATACTGAGAACTTTGTTACACTGAAGATATGGAACTTTTTGACCAACTCTTTATCTATTTTCTTCTTCTTTATGTAGATTTTGGCTGGGAAGGAGTATAACGCCGGAGTAGACTGGTATTCTTTTGGTGTCATCTTAAAAGAAATGGTTACCGATGAGTGCGCCTACCATCAGACACTCAACGATAAATCCTCCGGCATCAGGAACATCATTAAACAGGTCAGTTGTCTTAACAGTCATTAGTACTATGATGTATACAATGTTATAGTTGTAGAGATGAGCAAACCTTTTGAAATTCAAATTAACCAGCTTGTTCCAATTTTTTCCCAAAAATGTTAAAATCGCAAGTACTCAACATAAATGGGTAAACTTGTGGTAACCGTTCTTTACTGCTGTGCTGTCACATACTATCTGTGCAGTCTTTTACTGTTTTATGTCTTTCTCTCTCAATCTCTACTGCTAAGCTGTGATGTGCTCTCCCTATCCAGATTCACCACAAAATGACTCCTACATTCATTGCTTTGGCTTTCATACAGGCTATGATAGTCCCTCCTGATTGTGCTATAACATGTGATGTGACACCTTAAAGCATTATGGTGAAGCCTGGACGGCTTACATCAGAGGTCCCATAAGTCTTCTCTGACTGATGTAATTTTTAGTAATACTGTATGAAAATTGGCTGCAATTATTTTAGGTGATTCCCAAGAAGCAAATCACAAATTGTTGAAATTCACCGGGTTCAGCAGATTCACAAAAATTCAACACAAATTCAGTTCGCATCAAGAGGATTTGCTCATCTCTGCATAGTAGTCATCATTTTCTCTCCAGTTTACATTCATGGATTTTGGTTTTATCTTTATTAGCTCCTTCAGAAAGATCCTGCCAGTCGCTTAGGAGCCAACGGTAACATCAGAAAGCACAGGTTTTTTCAGCGTATCGACTGGGTCTCTGTGGAAGCCCTGAAACTGCCTCCACCGTACGTCCCTGTAGTAAGTATATGAGCAGATATGGTTTCTTAGTATTAAAATCTTTGTGTCTATTCTTTTACTAGTTTTCAATCAACACAACTTGTTTTTAACGGAGACTCTGATATAAAGTCATAATTTTAATGTTATAATTCCTTTTTTCCTTTATAGCCATCTGAGCCTCCCCGTCGTCATAAACCATTCCATCTGGAGAAACTAGAAGCAGCAGAGGCCACAGCACCTATATCAACAAAGGACCAGGCATTGTTTGAGGGATTTTCATTTGTCAACTTGGAAACCCTTGAGCAGACCCCAGCTCTATAGTCATCAGAGCGAGCGGCCCACCTGAGCCTCCGGAAGACTGAAAATCAGAAGACTGGACATCACTGGAACAAACGCTGCAAGAATCAAGGTGACCATGGAGACGTCGAGGGACCCCGAATGAAGACACAGAGAATGACGGAGCCAGCAGATCCACCTATGGGCTGGCGGTAAGAATAAGCGCCATAATATCTGCGCTTTATTCCAATCATAGGCATGTGCCAAACATTTTTCACTGACCGGTAATAGGATTTCCTCCTGCTCATTTTAGCTCCAATTTTTGGTGCTGTCTTGGGCAGCGATGAAATACTGAGGTGCGTGATGGCCGGCTATTAAGGGGTGGCAGGAGGCCGGATTTTTTTTTTTTAACAACATCTTGCACTTGCCTATGATAAATCTACCATTACCGGCAGTTGGATTTCCTCATACTTATGATAGTGTTGTCATAGGAGTGGGGAAAAAGGTGAGAGATGGCCGGCTATTAAGGGGTGGCAGGAGGCCGGATTTTTTTTTTTTTTTTTTTAAAATAGGGAAAATTTGACCTATGGAGAACACAAGAGCTTACAGCTAGTGGACTTGCACATCCTCCAGATGTAAGTGTAAAATGAGAGCCGCAGTCTTAAAAAGTACATTTTGTTAAGACCCTGAGGATGGCAGAGCCGGCAGATCCACCTATGAGCTGGGGGTAAGAATGGAGGACTATTTCATCAAAGTCCTGTGAAGACACCCATGCCAATGTCATTCCAGTCCATGCCAGGGGTACCCATTCCAGAAGCCATTGAGCCGTCTCATGGAACATCTATATAGTTAAACAAAACAAAAAAACCTGCAAAGCTTTTTAATGCAACTAAAACCTCTTACATTTTTCTTACATCTGTAAATAACAACAGAATGAAGTGGGTTAAAAGTGTATTTTGAATATTCCCATTTTTTAAGGCACCTAAACAGGAAAGGGTTCTTTACAGTCAGAGCAGTGGGACTGTGGAATTCCCTACCACAAGAGGTAGTGATGGCAGACACTATAACAGCTTTCAAAAAAGGGTCTGGATGATTTCCTCGAAACACATAACATTGAGGGTTACAGTTAAATTAGACAAAATGTTACAACTATAGAAGTACATTTAATACCATAATAGTAATTACATAATTAGTATCATAATTAGGTTTGATCCAGGGTTCCTGGACTGATCGCCTATTTTCGGGGTCAAGAAGGAATTTTTCCCCTGTGACACAAATTGGCTGAAGGTGTCCTGGGGTTTTTGCCTTCTTCTGGATCAACAATGTAGGCATAGGGCAGTATTATTAGTGATAGGAAAGTTAGAATAATACTGTAATAAGATAGCAGGATGTTAATAATAGTAACGATATCAAATAGTCACATTTATAAAAATAAAAACAAATTAATTAATAACTGCAGTAGTACAATAAGTAGTGTAATATTAAATATATAACTAGTAATAACATAATTAGGTTTGATCCAGGGTTCTAGGACTGATCGCCTTTTCTCGGGGTCAAGAAGGAATTTTTCCCTGTGATGAAAATTGGCTGAATGTGTCCTGGGGTTTTTGCCTTCTTCAGGATCAACAGATTTAGGCATAGGGATTCTAGTAATACCATTATTAGAATCACAAGAGTAATACAAAATATAAAACTAATTAAAAAATTAAATTATAAACGGGTACATTCTTAATTGTTATAGTGCAGCAATAATAAAAAAGGTAATAATAATAATAATAATAATAATAATAATAATACATTTGTGAGGCCTAGTGCCAGTTAGTTAGTAAGTTAGTGTAGTGTTAGTGTACGGAGTACAATTGGGGGAGGAAAGTTGAACTTGATGGACCGAGGTCTTTCTTCAACCTACGTTACAATGTTACTAATATCTGCGCTTTATTCCAATCATAGGCATGTGCCAAATATTTTTCACTGACCGGTAATAGGATTTCCTCCTGCTCATTTTAGCTGCATTTTTTGGTGCTGTCTTGGGCAATGATGAAATACTGAGGTGCGTGATGGCCGGATATTAAGGGGTGGAGGAGGTTGGATTTTTTTTTTTTAAATAGAGAAAGTGTTTGACAAGTCAATGTATTGTTCAACCCGGCCACACAAGGCTTCAATACTTTATAACCCTAGAGACATTGCTTCATCTTCCGGCTCAGCTGTAAATGGAGAAAATCATAATCTTTGAATGGGCGTTAATATACTTTTTTTTTTTTTAAATCAAAGCAGCAAAAGCATATATAAATATAAGAGCTATAAAATACATACACATTTTGCCAAGATGTTCTTTCTGTAGGCTTTAATTCTGAAAAAGAAGAGGTATAATATAACAGCACAGGCAGAAATAAGCATGCTGTTACAGTGTAACCCAATGAATGAGGTTATGACCCGGAAATATGAGCCCCGAGTCGCCGTCTGCTGTAAAGACTTAATATTCTATTCTGTATTGAATGATCTTAAGGGCAATAAGCACAAGAAGAACAGTTACTCGCTCCAACACTTTTAATGCTCTCACTATTGTAAGGCTACAATATGTTTACATGGGGCGTAATTACTGAGGATTCACCATCCAAATCTGCAATAAAGTTCAGTACAGAATTTGTGTTTATAAAGGAAAAATATCTCAGCAGATTTGAGAATTTCTTGTAAGGCATGGATGCTCTTAAAAAATATATATTTAAAAATAAATCCAACGCAGTTCGCTCTGAGGTCGGTGCTGCCTGCTCCGTTTGGAGGACCCAAGACTGCTAAAGCCTGTGATTGGCAGCAGCGCTCAGGTGACTAGAATTGGATGTTTCTTTATTGTCCCCATCACAGCCTCGGTGCAGGAGATTTTGGGAAGCGAGTGACGTCTTACACTAAAACTATGACAGGGACATTGAACTCTTCTTCAGTCACAAAGAGGGGGCATGATTATAGCACATGAGGCCGGGCTAGTCCCGGCCAATAGATGCTCACCCCCCTCTGGACTAGTATTGGCGGCCAATAGATTGCGCATCCCCACTTCCCCCTCTGGACTAGTCGCAGACAATAGATGCCGCTGCCCCCCCCCTCCAGACTAGTCCCAGCCAATAGACCCCCCCCTCTGGACTAGTTCCAGCCAATTTGCATATTGCTAGCAGCGATGTAAGAAATGTTTTTACTGCACGTAGCAATCAACTTTTGGTTCCTGCATCATAATGAAGGATAATAACAGTTTGGGAGACTTGGAAGACATCACAGGTTTCCTTTGATAGGAATATCCCATAAAGTGTCATACATGACAAATCTATAGCCTGCGTCTCTTGTTGGGATACCCCTTTCACTTTCCAGTAGAATAGGATTTTATAGCATAAGTATAAAAAAAAGTGCTAGGGGCCACACATGCTCAGTCTCCACAGCCAGATCTCTGTGTCCGTGCACAGGAAACTATTCCCATTGGTCCTTTACAGTGAACAGAGGATAACTGTGCAGAGGACAGGATGGGGGGACATAGGTCCATTAGCATTAAGCTTATTAGATGGACATGCAATTTGATACACACTTTGAACACTGTTAAATGGTTAATTATGGAAATTCATTTGGAATGTTAATTAATAATGGATATTCATTTTATCCTTAATTTTGAGTTCTATACAAGGATTGCCTCAGCCATTGTGTCTAGTTGACATGCGCTATTTGTGTGTGCATTTTTGGTTCACTACCATATGTAGAACAGGTGTGCCATACGACTGGCTATAAAAGCCCATGGTACAGAAAGGGGGGGGCTCTCTTGCTCTTCCCACCCCACAAGAAGAATCTTCATGCTGAGAAGTATCTGACATGTAGGCCTGGACACGTGCTGGATAAAGACATGATTTACCAGCCAGGATCCAAGGAAAGATGGGTGAATCTCAACAATTAAGCTAATTATGGACAAATGGACAATTACTTTATAACTAATTATTGTATGTACCTGCTGCAATTTGATTCTTTTTAATGGACAATCCAAGAATAAATAGATACATTTTTTTATAAGAATATCGTGATATTGATACTTTGCGAAGTCCTCAGTAGGAAAAAATAATACAGGAAGAGTATTATTTTACAATGGTGAGCCAGCCAGTCCTGTTTTTTCGTTTTTTTAAATTAAGTAAGTGAATTTCTTCCGTGAACAAGGGGGGAAGTCCTGACGAGCTGAACAGCTGTTGTTCACGTGTCAGTAAATTCACTAGTTTGTCACGAGAAGCAGAAAGGAACCTATAGACTGAGGACTAACAGGAAGCAGAGGTACTAACAAGGAACAGAATCACACAGGAAAAGAATCAGACGAACTGAAGACAGGACGTGCTGATAAAGGGAAGCCAAGGAATCTTAAGGTAAGCAAAATATGGATATAATTTCTTCTTTTGCTAAACAAAGTAATATTAATTTCAAAGTTAATGTAGGAGATGACATAGAAGTTTTGTGGCTCAGTTTATACAAAGAATGTGAATTGCAGAATTTACAGTTAACTTTTAAATTGGTAAATAGAGACAAACAGAAATTGAGAAATATTCTACATTTGGTAGATTTTTTTCATAGTCTTGTGTTAGAGATTTCTAAGCAGGAAAATAGTGTAGAAGTGTCAGATGGTGATACTGATTCTGACTGTAATGTGGAAAATGAACAAGAAGTAAGACACGTGTCTGTAACTGAAGGTGACCTTGGGTCTGACCAAGAGACGGACATACAGAAACCTGACATGGGAGGAGACATGACTGACATACGAGAAACCGACATACTAGGTGATGTGGGAGGAGACGTGAGTGACGTAGGAGGAGCGGACGTACAAGAGCCACTAAAAATATCAGAGAATTCAGGAATTACCCAGGCTCAACTGCAAATTAAAATGAGGAAAAATTTGCTGAAATTATACAAAATCATGCCAAAATATGATGTCAAAATCCATGCCTGTAGAAATTCAGAGACATTTGAGAGCTTTTCTGATAAGTTTGATCTAACCAATGAGGAGAGGAATCAATTATTTAAAATATGGATTCCTGTGACATTGTCCAGACGTTTACATTTAATGCCCTGTGAAAATGACTCTCCTAATGGATGGGAAAATGATTTGGACAGGTTAAGATATTTGATTTATTGTGTCACAAAGGATTTTCCCAACATAGAAGATCTGCAGAAACTAAGGATTGGTAGGAAGGAATGTACATATACATTCATGTCCATATTTGAACGGTTGTACAAAGCTCTCATCAAAAATGGAAAAGTACAACAAATGGTAACAACTTTTGTACAAAAATTCAAATTTCTAGATCCAGTATCTAGAGTTATAGCGTCACAAAAAGAATCCCTATTCAAATGTGCGCAGTTGCTGGATTCTGTTAGAAAACATGAGAATCGTGAAAAGAAAATAAATCAAGTTAAATTTATAAAACCAGGAAAGGTAAAATCTTACCAAAAGCCAATATCAAACTCTCCTAGACTGAGTCATCCCCATAGTGAACTCTATCAAATACGCAGGAGATTTCATATCTGTTATAAGCCATATCAGATGATTCAAAACTCCATATCTCCACAGAAAGAGTTAAAAATGCAAAGCTGTGACTTTTCCCTAGAAAAGAAAATGGCCGAAATAGACGGACAGAGACAGGTGAGACGACCAGGTGAGAGTGACGTCAGGGAATGTGGACAGAAGGACAGGCAGTTCTCTGAGGTTTTGAAGGATAGAAAAATGTCTTTCCTAAATAGGACGTTCCTGGAGATATTTGAGAGAGACAGAAGATTTGGTTTAGGGAGTGGCTAAGGAAAAACTGTAATTATAATGTAGCATAGAAGTGTTATAATGTCTCAATATTTATTTATAATCTTATACAGTAAAATTGTAGTTACATAGTTTCTAATAGTTCATATATATATATATATATATATATATATATATATATATATATATACACTTGTCTAAGTAGAGATTGTGTATAATTGTATTTATATATATATTTATAAAAAATATATATATATTAATTAATAAATTAGAACTTCATATATAAATTTAAGTAGCAATATTTTGAATTACATTAGAACCAACCAATATATGTATAAGATATTTAAATAATTCTTTTTCTGTATGAATTTGATATTTAATTTTATCTTCTTATATTTCCTTAGAGGTTTCATTCCAAAGCAGGATTTGATCAAACAACTCTAAAATGGATTTATTTCTTTATTCACACAGGAAGTTGAAAAATTGCATGATTTTATGTGTATAACATTTTAAAATAATAACAATATAACTAGTTGGATCATTATGTGTAGCACTTATGAATTAATATTTTCTGTGCATGAAGTGTTCGTTATAACAAGTAGCTTTACAGCATGACGTGTGACAGCTGCGGCCTTTGAACTTTGAGCTAATAGTATAGATCCCATTCATTCTATTTTCAGCTGATGTAACTTAAAACCTGGCAGCCAGTGAAAAAAGAATCTAAGTCAAGAGTTTTTTCAAGTGTCTGAAATTCCAGTGACTTACTCTCATATTATATAATATGTACTTGGGGAATATTCAAAGAAATATTAAGATATGACAATGCGCATTAATAAATTGGGATACAACAATTTTGGGTTAAATATATATATATATATATATAAAACTTCATATGTGGAATGTTTGAGTTGAACAGATCTGTGAATGTCAGAGTGAAGGTGACAGATGAGTAAATCAGCAGCTGCTAAGTGTGATTGATGTGACAGAGGCCTCGTATGTTTGTATGTTTGGAAAGAAAAAAAAAAGTTTCTTTATGTGAAGGTACAAAAATATATTTAATTCTGAGGAAATTATAATACATAATTAGGTATTATCTACATATATATATTTCTATATTTCTTTAATAATTATTATTTCTTGATTTAACTAATAGTGGATAAGAGCAACCACACATCAAATGGTTTACAAAGCAAATTTACATTTAGAATAATTTTCCACATGATAATATTCTTGAATAACTATGATATTATTTTTAATGGTTACCTAAATAGGTACACACCTCTCTTTAGACAAATCTATGCTACTCATCGATATGAAATTTATGCAAAATATTTCTAGAAGAATAATTATTTTAATTTGGTTCTGATATATACATAAATTTTATAAAATAATATTTTTTGGTATTAAGGGGGAAAATGTGTTTTTGATCCTGATTACATAATCACTTTTGATCAATACTTATTTTCCACACATTTTAATAAAGAAGAAATAATAATAAGGTACTATGGTATAATTAAGAAGGGTATTACATGCAAAGTTGCATAGTTTAATAATTTTTTGGTGATACAAGGTTATGACAAATATGAAATCATCCAGATAATGGAGATATAAGGGTATTTTTTATGGAGAATATAATTACTCTGCATTTGTCATTACAATTTAAAGGCCTTATTTTTATTTTTATTCTTATTTTTACTCTTAATTTTATTTTTCATTTTTAAAATTGTATTCTTACTTATTTTCTTATTTTTCCATTTTTCATTTTTAATTCTCAATTTTTGATTTTAATTCAGTTCAAGATTTCAATTGAGAAAACACATTAATATTTAATGGGGTAATGTCAAGTACAAGAATATTGCTTCATCAAATATAATGATGATTTGAATTAATATAAGAAAAATTTTTACATTTTCTGAGTAAACACAACAATTCATTCATTCATTCATTCATTCTTACATTCATATATTTATTCATTTTAGTTCAGCAGTATACATTCTTTGGTATTATTGGTTTAATAAAGATATAAACACTTGTTTCAAAACACACTGACACCTATGGGTTGGAAAAGGTAATTACCCCTATGACATAAAAATGTTCTATCATATGGAGAACTTGATTAATAATGAATTATTATCTATTATTGTTTATTATTCCAAACATAATTTATTTTAATATTTTGATAATAATTAGATGGATATTATTGATTGCTATGGTACGCTGTGATATTATAGGTTAGGAAAAACTGCCAGATTTGGTACCAGATTAGGGAATGAAGACATCAATCAAGACATCGCAATTATGAATTCTATCTTAATAAAGACTTTTCATATTTATAAATCAAAGAGACTCTCAAAAGTTACAAGAAGAAGCAACTGATATCCGGAAGTCTCAGAAGGTAACAGGTGTGAATGCTGAGTGTTATAATAGACTGTGTCCATTACATACAATACAATTGTAATGCACACGCCCGGGATGAGCGGCGTGTGCGTGTGATTGTAGTGATTCCACTGGACCGTGCCGGAGAGTGAATGCCTGGAGGGGCGTAACTAGGTATTCACCCGATCCGACCAGGGTCGCACGACGGCATACGACGCCAGTGCACCAAGGAGGAACCGAGCAGAGGGACCAGGTGCTACTCCAGGACAGACCCCGGACACGGCTGTTGACCCACACAGGGGAATACAGGAACAGACTGGTAGGCTGGCACACAGACTGGTGGGTATAGGCAGGCACGACTGGTATGCAGGCAGGCGGGTATGCAGGCAGGGGGGTACAGGCAAGCACAGCTAGAGTGCAGACAGGGAGGCACTAGCAGGTAGGAACACAGGCGGGATAGGACCCAGTACACACTGGGACTCAGGAACAGAACCACAGATGTGGCGGACAAACACAGCAGAGTGAGACCTCCCAGAGAGGTGAGCGAGAACAGGGCAGGACAAGGCCGCCTGGAGCGGTGAGCAAGAGTAGAGCAGGACAAGGCCGCCAGGAGCGGTGAACAAAGGGTCAGAGCTGAGCGAGACTGCCGGAGCATTGAGCAAGAGTAAAGCAGGACGAGGCCGTCTGGAGCGGTGAGCAAGAGTGGAGCAAGACTGCCGGAGCAGTGAGCAAAAGGATAAGAGCGGAGCGAGACTGCCGAAGCAGTGAGCAAAAGGGTCAGAGCGGAGCAAGGCTGCCGGAGCAGCGAGAAAAGGAGTCAGAGCAGGCTAGAACCGCCGGAGCGGTGAGCAAAGGAGTCAGAGCAGGCTAGAACCGCCGGAGCGGTGAGCAAAGGAGTCAGAGCAGGCTAGAACCGCCGGAGCGGTGAGCAAAGGAGTCAGAGCAGGCTAGAACCGCCGGAGCGGTGAACAAAGGAGTAGGAGCAGGCAAGAACCGCCGGAGCGGTAAGCAAGGCAGAGCAGAGGGGACAGGGCTCTGTTCACACGGAACAGACAGGAAGAGAAAGGCAGAGCCAGATACCCACAGGATACTTGCAGTGAAGTAGCGAGTGGACCAAAAACTCACAAACGGGAGTACAGAGACAACAAGCAGGAGTTAGGTACGAGTTCAGACTCTGCAGAAAAAGGAAGGGAACGGACATAGAGGCAAAACAGGTAAAGGATAGGAAAGAGTACAGACTGGAACTGAGTGTACAGAGGAGACCGACACTGCAGCGGGATACAGGAGCGGGTCTGGGAATACGGCCCCCAGAGAGGCGGGACGAACAGGCAAGGAGCGTGTTCAGACAGGACAGACAAGATACAGGAACAGGTCTAGGTAATCGGCCCCTAGAAGGCGGGAGGAACAGGCTAGGAGCGTGTTCAGACAGGACAGACAAGATACAGGAACGGGTCTAGGTAATCGGCCCCTAGAAGGCGGGAGGAACAGGCTAGGAGCGTGTTCAGACAGGCCTGGAAATACAGCCTCCAGGATAGGCAGACAAGAGAACACAGACAGGACTCAGTTCAGACACGGGAACTGATACCGCAAGGCAGGAGACATAGACAGGACTCAGTTCAGACACGGGAACTGATACCGCAAGGCAGGAGACATAGACAGGACTCAGTTCAGACACGGTAACTGATACCGCAAGGCAGGAGACAAAGAACGGGACCTGGCACCTACAGAGTGCAAGCACACACTGAATGAAACACTATGCTCAGGCAGGGATTGATTGCCGCAGCTGGGTTATATACCAGGTGACAGACAGCAATAGGCTGAGGACGCACAAGGGGTGTGACCCACAGCAGGTACAAAAAGCAGGAAGTGATCGGGTGCCGCCCTTAAGCAGCAGAAACAGACACAAACAGACAGCATGGAGGGAAGCCAGAGAGACATTCTGGACAGGAGATCAAGTGCGCGCTCTTGCACAGTGGGAGATGGACCACTATGCAAGGACGCCGCCAGGTATGTTACAGTACCCCCCCCCCTTACGCCCCCTCTTCTTCAGGCCTGCCAGAATCTTCCGCAGGGAATTCGAGGGCCAATTCTTCACTTCGAAGAGATCACTTCCACTGTCCACCGGAAAAACTGGTCTCCTCTGGGTAGCTAGGATGCTACCTCCCATCCAGCCACCCTTAGCAACAGACGAAACGGGTGGAGTACCAGGAACAGCACACAAGGAAGTCTCTCTCCACATATTTTCAGGTGGCACCCCAGAGAGTACAGGAGACAACTGGAAGTCCTCCACCGGGTTGGAGGGGGACAGAGACTTGGGGGTAATCTCTGCTTCAAGGTACATCTTGTCAAGCTCACAGGAAGAAATAGACGGGTTATCAGGTACATAATGAGGAAAAGTCACTGTCTCTTTGTTATCTGGTGGTACCCCGGAGGATTCAGGAAACAACTGGAGGTCCTCCGCCGGGTCAGAAGAGTGCAGAGGCTCAGAGAAAACATCTGCTTCAGAGAACACTAGGTCGGACTCACTGGACGAAGCAGGCGAGGTATCGGGTACCGAGTATAGGAAAGTCTCTGTCCATTCACCACCAGGTGGCACCCCGAAGGGTTCTGGAGACAACTGGCGGTCCTCCGCCTGGTCAGAGGGGTGTAGAGACTCACCGGTAACCTCTGCTTCAGAGTACACTAGGTCGGACTCACTGGACGAAGCAAGCGAGGTATCAGATCCAGGATATAGGAAAGTCTCTGTCCATTCACCACCAGGTGGCACCCCGAAGGGTTCTGGAGACAACTGGAGGTCCTCCGCCTGGTCAGAGGGGTGTAGAGACTCATGGTTAACCACTGCTTCGGAGTACACTAGGTTGGACTCAGTGGACGAAGCGAGCGAGGTATCAGGTACAGAGTATAGGAGAGTCTGTCCTTTCGCTACCAGGTAGCACCCCGAAGGGTTCTGGAGACAACTGGAGGTCCTCCGCCTGGTCGGAGGGGTGTAGAGACTCGGGAGTAACCTCTGCTTCGGAGTACACTAGGTTGGACTCACTGGACGAAGCGAGCGAGGTATCAGGTACAGAGTATAGGAGAGTCTCTGTCCTTTCGCTACCAGGTAGCACCCCGAAGGGTTTAGGAGACAACTGGAGGTCCTCCGCCTGGTCGGAGGGGTGTAGAGACTCGGGGGTAACTACCACTTTGGGGTACCCATTGTCATGCTCACAGGACGAAGCGGACAAAGTATCGAGTACCGGGTGTAGAGAAGTCTCTCTCCATTTGTCATCGAGTGGTATCCCGGAGGATTCAGGAGGCAACAGGGGGTCCTCCACCAGGTAGTAGAGGTGCACAGACTCTGAGGTAACCACAGCTTTGGAGCATCATTGGACATGCACACCGGTTAAAGTGGGTGAAGCATCTGATGCCGGGTGCAGGAAGTTCTCCTGTGTGGAGTCTGGATGGGCAGAAGTCTCTTCGGGCAGGAGAACTAGTGCACTACCCACGCACATTACCCGTTGGGGCTTCTCCGGGATACAGGGAGATGAAGCTTCAGTAGGGACTTCAAGGTTGGGGTCAGGAGGTCTCAGGGAGGACAGACCCTGGCGTGACGGCTTGCCTCTACGTCTAGCACGTCTGGACTGCCTCTTGAGGTTGGGAGAAGTATTCCGGAAAGCGTAGTCACCCTGTGAGGATTCTGGGTGGGCAGTAGTCTCATTGGGCTGAAGGACTATTGCGCTACCCACACACATTACCCGTCGGGGCTGCTCCGGGATATTGGGAAGTGAAGCTTCAGCAGGGGCTTCAGGGTTAGGGTCCTCGAAGACCATACGAAAGGCCACCAGGAAGGCCTGCAGGTCAAGGACGACAGGATCCCATGCTTCCCATAGGGGGGTGACCCATTTCAAGGCATCACCCGCTAGGTAGTCAATCATAAAGGCCACTTTAGCCCAATCGGAAGGAAAATAGAGAGGGTAGGCCTTAAAGTGTAGCATGCATTGCTCCACAAATGCACTACACTGTCTTGGATCCCCATAGTAACGTGGCGGATGCGCAGGAACGAGAGCTGATAGATCCATCTGGACGGTGCGTAATTCGCCTGGAACTCAGCTAAGGAAAAAAAAAAAAATTATTTATTTATTTTAATGCATGTATTCGCTGGAAAACTTCTCAGAGAGCGAAGGCCGTGGGGCTCAACGGGAACCATGGCCTGAGCATGCTGTAATGCACACGCCCGGGCTGAGCGGCGTGTGCGTGTGATTGTAGTGATTCCACTGAACCGTGCCGGAGAGTGAATGCCTGGAGGGGCGTAACTAGGTATTCACCCGATCCGACCAGGGTCGCACGACGGCATACGACGCCAGTGCACCAAGGAGGAACCGAGCAGAGGGACCAGGTGCTACTCCAGGACAGACCCCGGACACGGCTGTTGACCCACACAGGGGAATACAGGAACAGACTGGTAGGCTGGCACACAGACTGGTGGGTATAGGCAGGCACGACTGGTATGCAGGCAGGCGGGTATGCAGGCAGGGGGGTACAGGCAAGCACAGCTAGAGTGCAGACAGGGAGGCACTAGCAGGTAGGAACACAGGCGGGATAGGACCCAGTACACACTGGGACTCAGGAACAGAACCACAGATGTGGCGGACAAACACAGCAGAGTGAGACCTCCCAGAGAGGTGAGCGAGAACAGGGCAGGACAAGGCCGCCTGTAGCGGTGAGCAAGAGTAGAGCAGGACAAGGCCGCCAGGAGCGGTGAACAAAGGGTCAGAGCTGAGCGAGACTGCCGGAGCATTGAGCAAGAGTAAAGCAGGACGAGGCCGTCTGGAGCGGTGAGCAAGAGTGGAGCAAGACTGCCGGAGCAGTGAGCAAAAGGATAAGAGCGGAGCGAGACTGCCGGAGCAGCGAGCAAAAGGGTCAGAGCGGAGCAAGGCTGCCGGAGCAGCGAGAAAAGGAGTCAGAGCAGGCTAGAACCGCCGGAGCAGTGAGCAAAGGAGTCAGAGCAGGCTAGAACCGCCGGAGCGGTGAGCAAAGGAGTCAGAGCAGGCTAGAACCGCCGGAGCGGTGAGCAAAGGAGTCAGAGCAGGCTAGAACCGCCGGAGCGGTGAGCAAAGGAGTCAGAGCAGGCTAGAACCGACGGAGCGGTGAACAAAGGAGTAGGAGCAGGCAAGAACCGCCGGAGCGGTAAGCAAGGCAGAGCAGAGGGGACAGGGCTCTGTTCACACGGAACAGACAGGAAGAGAAAGGCAGAGCCAGATACCCACAGGATACTTGCAGTGAAGTAGCGAGTGGACCAAAAACTCACAAACGGGAGTACAGAGACAACAAGCAGGAGTTAGGTACGAGTTCAGACTCTGCAGAAAAAGGAAGGGAACGGACATAGAGGCAAAACAGGTAAAGGATAGGAAAGAGTACAGACTGGAACTGAGTGTACAGAGGAGACCGACACTGCAGCGGGATACAGGAGCGGGTCTGGGAATACGGCCCCCAGAGAGGCGGGACGAACAGGCAAGGAGCGTGTTCAGACAGGACAGACAAGATACAGAAACAGGTCTAGGTAATCGGCCCCTAAAAGGCGGGAGGAACAGGCTAGGAGCGTGTTCAGACAGGACAGACAAGATACAGGAACGGGTCTAGGTAATCGGCCCCTAGAAGGCGGGAGGAACAGGCTAGGAGCGTGTTCAGACAGGCCTGGAAATACAGCCTCCAGGATAGGCAGACAAGAGAACACAGACAGGACTCAGTTCAGACACGGGAACTGATACCGCAAGGCAGGAGACATAGACAGGACTCAGTTAAGACACGGGAACTGATACCGCAAGGCAGGAGACATAGACAGGACTCAGTTCAGACACGGGAACTGATACCGCAAGGCAGGAGACAAAGAACGGGACCTGGCACCTACAGAGTGCAAGCACACACTGAATGAAACACTATGCTCAGGCAGGGATTGATTGCCGCAGCTGGGTTATATACCAGGTGACAGACAGCAATAGGCTGAGGACGCACAAGGGGTGTGACCCACAGCAGGTACAAAAAGCAGGAAGTGATCGGGCGCCGCCCTTAAGCAGCAGAAACAGACACAAACAGACAGCATGGAGGGAAGCCAGAGAGACATTCTGGACAGGAGATCAAGTGCGCGCTCTTGCACAGTGGGAGATGGACCACTATGCAAGGACGCCGCCAGGTATGTTACAGTACCCCCCCCCCTTACGCCCCCTCTTCTTCAGGCCTGCCAGAATCTTCCGCAGGGAATTCGAGGGCCAATTCTTCACTTCGAAGAGATCACTTCCACTGTCCACCGGAAAAACTGGTCTCCTCTGGGTAGCTAGGATGCTACCTCCCATCCAGCCACCCTTAGCAACAGACGAAACGGGTGGAGTACCAGGAACAGCACACAAGGAAGTCTCTCTCCACATATTTTCAGGTGGCACCCCAGAGAGTACAGGAGACAACTGGAAGTCCTCCACCGGGTTGGAGGGGGACAGAGACTTGGGGGTAATCTCTGCTTCAAGGTACATCTTGTCAAGCTCACAGGAAGAAATAGACGGGTTATCAGGTACATAATGAGGAAAAGTCACTGTCTCTTTGTTATCTGGTGGTACCCCGGAGGATTCAGGAAACAACTGGAGGTCCTCCGCCGGGTCAGAAGAGTGCAGAGGCTCAGAGAAAACATCTGCTTCAGAGAACACTAGGTCGGACTCACTGGACGAAGCAGGCGAGGTATCGGGTACCGAGTATAGGAAAGTCTCTGTCCATTCACCACCAGGTGGCACCCCGAAGGGTTCTGGAGACAACTGGCGGTCCTCCGCCTGGTCAGAGGGGTGTAGAGACTCACCGGTAACCTCTGCTTCAGAGTACACTAGGTCGGACTCACTGGACGAAGCAAGCGAGGTATCAGATCCAGGATATAGGAAAGTCTCTGTCCATTCACCACCAGGTGGCACCCCGAAGGGTTCTGGAGACAACTGGAGGTCCTCCGCCTGGTCAGAGGGGTGTAGAGACTCATGGTTAACCACTGCTTCGGAGTACACTAGGTTGGACTCAGTGGACGAAGCGAGCGAGGTATCAGGTACAGAGTATAGGAGAGTCTGTCCTTTCGCTACCAGGTAGCACCCCGAAGGGTTCTGGAGACAACTGGAGGTCCTCCGCCTGGTCGGAGGGGTGTAGAGACTCGGGAGTAACCTCTGCTTCGGAGTACACTAGGTTGGACTCACTGGACGAAGCGAGCGAGGTATCAGGTACAGAGTATAGGAGAGTCTCTGTCCTTTCGCTACCAGGTAGCACCCCGAAGGGTTCAGGAGACAACTGGAGGTCCTCCGCCTGGTCGGAGGGGTGTAGAGACTCGGGGGTAACTACCACTTTGGGGTACCCATTGTCATGCTCACAGGACGAAGCGGACAAAGTATCGAGTACCGGGTGTAGAGAAGTCTCTCTCCATTTGTCATCGAGTGGTATCCCGGAGGATTCAGGAGGCAACAGGGGGTCCTCCACCAGGTAGTAGAGGTGCACAGACTCTGAGGTAACCACAGCTTTGGAGCATCATTGGACATGCACACCGGTTAAAGTGGGTGAAGCATCTGATGCCGGGTGCAGGAAGTTCTCCTGTGTGGAGTCTGGATGGGCAGAAGTCTCTTCGGGCAGGAGAACTAGTGCACTACCCACGCACATTACCCGTTGGGGCTTCTCCGGGATACAGGGAGATGAAGCTTCAGTAGGGACTTCAAGGTTGGGGTCAGGAGGTCTCAGGGAGGACAGACCCTGGCGTGACGGCTTGCCTCTACGTCTAGCACGTCTGGACTGCCTCTTGAGGTTGGGAGAAGTATTCCGGAAAGCGTAGTCACCCTGTGAGGATTCTGGGTGGGCAGTAGTCTCATTGGGCTGAAGGACTATTGCGCTACCCACACACATTACCCGTCGGGGCTGCTCCGGGATATTGGGAAGTGAAGCTTCAGCAGGGGCTTCAGGGTTAGGGTCCTCGAAGACCATACGAAAGGCCACCAGGAAGGCCTGCAGGTCAAGGACGACAGGATCCCATGCTTCCCATAGGGGGGTGACCCATTTCAAGGCATCACCCGCTAGGTAGTCAATCATAAAGGCCACTTTAGCCCAATCGGAAGGAAAATAGAGAGGGTAGGCCTTAAAGTGTAGCATGCATTGCTCCACAAATGCACTACACTGTCTTGGATCCCCATAGTAACGTGGCGGATGCGCAGGAACGAGAGCTGATAGATCCATCTGGACGGTGCGTAATTCGCCTGGAACTCAGCTAAGGAAAAAAAAAAAAATTATTTATTTATTTTAATGCATGTATTCGCTGGAAAACTTCTCAGAGAGCGAAGGCCGTGGGGCTCAACGGGAACCATGGCCTGAGCATGCTGTAATGCACACGCCCGGGCTGAGCGGCGTGTGCGTGTGATTGTAGTGATTCCACTGAACCGTGCCGGAGAGTGAATGCCTGGAGGGGCGTAACTAGGTATTCACCCGATCCGACCAGGGTCGCACGACGGCATACGACGCCAGTGCACCAAGGAGGAACCGAGCAGAGGGACCAGGTGCTACTCCAGGACAGACCCCGGACACGGCTGTTGACCCACACAGGGGAATACAGGAACAGACTGGTAGGCTGGCACACAGACTGGTGGGTATAGGCAGGCACGACTGGTATGCAGGCAGGCGGGTATGCAGGCAGGGGGGTACAGGCAAGCACAGCTAGAGTGCAGACAGGGAGGCACTAGCAGGTAGGAACACAGGCGGGATAGGACCCAGTACACACTGGGACTCAGGAACAGAACCACAGATGTGGCGGACAAACACAGCAGAGTGAGACCTCCCAGAGAGGTGAGCGAGAACAGGGCAGGACAAGGCCGCCTGTAGCGGTGAGCAAGAGTAGAGCAGGACAAGGCCGCCAGGAGCGGTGAACAAAGGGTCAGAGCTGAGCGAGACTGCCGGAGCATTGAGCAAGAGTAAAGCAGGACGAGGCCGTCTGGAGCGGTGAGCAAGAGTGGAGCAAGACTGCCGGAGCAGTGAGCAAAAGGATAAGAGCGGAGCGAGACTGCCGGAGCAGCGAGCAAAAGGGTCAGAGCGGAGCAAGGCTGCCGGAGCAGCGAGAAAAGGAGTCAGAGCAGGCTAGAACCGCCGGAGCAGTGAGCAAAGGAGTCAGAGCAGGCTAGAACCGCCGGAGCGGTGAGCAAAGGAGTCAGAGCAGGCTAGAACCGCCGGAGCGGTGAGCAAAGGAGTCAGAGCAGGCTAGAACCGCCGGAGCGGTGAGCAAAGGAGTCAGAGCAGGCTAGAACCGACGGAGCGGTGAACAAAGGAGTAGGAGCAGGCAAGAACCGCCGGAGCGGTAAGCAAGGCAGAGCAGAGGGGACAGGGCTCTGTTCACACGGAACAGACAGGAAGAGAAAGGCAGAGCCAGATACCCACAGGATACTTGCAGTGAAGTAGCGAGTGGACCAAAAACTCACAAACGGGAGTACAGAGACAACAAGCAGGAGTTAGGTACGAGTTCAGACTCTGCAGAAAAAGGAAGGGAACGGACATAGAGGCAAAACAGGTAAAGGATAGGAAAGAGTACAGACTGGAACTGAGTGTACAGAGGAGACCGACACTGCAGCGGGATACAGGAGCGGGTCTGGGAATACGGCCCCCAGAGAGGCGGGACGAACAGGCAAGGAGCGTGTTCAGACAGGACAGACAAGATACAGGAACAGGTCTAGGTAATCGGCCCCTAAAAGGCGGGAGGAACAGGCTAGGAGCGTGTTCAGACAGGACAGACAAGATACAGGAACGGGTCTAGGTAATCGGCCCCTAGAAGGCGGGAGGAACAGGCTAGGAGCGTGTTCAGACAGGCCTGGAAATACAGCCTCCAGGATAGGCAGACAAGAGAACACAGACAGGACTCAGTTCAGACACGGGAACTGATACCGCAAGGCAGGAGACATAGACAGGACTCAGTTAAGACACGGGAACTGATACCGCAAGGCAGGAGACATAGACAGGACTCAGTTCAGACACGGGAACTGATACCGCAAGGCAGGAGACAAAGAACGGGACCTGGCACCTACAGAGTGCAAGCACACACTGAATGAAACACTATGCTCAGGCAGGGATTGATTGCCGCAGCTGGGTTATATACCAGGTGACAGACAGCAATAGGCTGAGGACGCACAAGGGGTGTGACCCACAGCAGGTACAAAAAGCAGGAAGTGATCGGGCGCCGCCCTTAAGCAGCAGAAACAGACACAAACAGACAGCATGGAGGGAAGCCAGAGAGACATTCTGGACAGGAGATCAAGTGCGCGCTCTTGCACAGTGGGAGATGGACCACTATGCAAGGACGCCGCCAGGTATGTTACAACAATTCACACCACTGATCACCGGGACGGCAGAGGACGATGATCCTATATGAACTGTGTTGTGTTCAAGTTTCATCACGTTCCAGTGGTTTCCTATCACCTGCAACGCTTCAATGAAAGCTGGTGAACAGGTAATACCTGGCATATGTGTCCTGTATATAAAGGACTGAGTACTGGTTATGGGGCTATATAAAGCAGGGAAGTGTCAAGTTAACCCTTGCTTTACTGACCAAAGACGTCACATCTGTTCCAAAAGTGACACGAGACCAGTGCGGACGACACGGAAGATTCCAGAACTATCCAACGTAAGTCCAGGTGACATCACACAGATATTAAAGCTACATTTCATCCATGGACTTTGTTTTTTCTTATCAATTGACACATGATCTTTCTAATAAAGAATACAGTTTATAGACTGCACAATAATGAATACAATTATGGACTGTACAATATCTACACGCTGTCATTTATTTCAAAGGAGTTTTCATCTAAAGACTGTTATAAAAGAACCAAGAAGAAGACGAGACGACGACCCGATGACATCAGATGATGACGATTGAACCCGCGATAGCTTCGATTTAGATATAGGGAAGTATAATTATACATATTAAATGAATATTAGTCACGGCTTACCATAACATGAATTCACATCATTATATAACAATAATCAGATATTGATATTATTATTATTATTATGGAAATTTAATAATATTGCCAAGGAAGAAGAAAAGGAAAAAAAATGATTGTTATCCTAATGATAAACCTGTCTTCTTTTGAGGATTTTTCAGTCCTTTTTATCCTCAAAAAGGGGGGAATGTTAAATAATTATTATTCGATAATCATTTTTCTTAAATCTGAGTTCTATGCCTCAGCCATCGTGTCTAGTTGACATGCGCTATTTGTGTGTGTATTTTTGGTTCACTACCATATGTAGAACAGGTGTGCCATACGACCGGCTATAAAAGCCCATGGTACAGAAAGGGGGGGGCTCTCTTGCTCTGCCCACCCCACAAGACACAGAATCTTCATGCTGAGAAGTATCTGACATGTAGGCCTGGACACGTGCTGGACAAAGACATGATTTACCAGCCAGGATCCAAGGAAAGATGGGTGAATCTCAACAATTAAGCTAATTATGGACAAATGGACAATTACTTTATAACTAATTATTGTATGTACCTGCTGCAATCTGATTCTATTTAATGGACAATCCAAGAATAAATAGATACATTTTTTTTATAAGAATATCGTGATATTGATACTTTGCGAAGTCCTCAGTAGAAAAAAATAATACAGAAAGAGTATTATTTTACAGTGTTACAGGGGCCCACTGAGACCCTTTCGCCCAGGGCCCACGAAAACCTGGAGCCGTCCCTGGTTGAAAGCAATGATGGAGGAGGGAGCTTCATGTGACACTCCCTCTCCCATCATTCCTCCTCTGCGTCTGACGCAGCGGCATGATGACGCGCCACGCTGTGTCAGACAGTGGAGCTGGCAGCTGCTGAGGTGATCAGCTGCAGAGACTGAAGCAGCAGGGAACGAGGAGCGGTAAGTATGTATTTATTTATAAATCAGTGTGTACTGATAATACTGGAGGACTGGGGCTGCATTTTACCCTATGGTGGGGGATCGCATTTTACTCTTTGGGGGGCTGCACTATACTGCGTACAGGACCATGGGGAGTGCATTATACTGTGTGCAGGACCATGGCGAGTGCATTATACTGTGTGGAGGACCATGGGGTGTGCATTATACTGTGTGGAGGACCATAGGGTGTGCATTATACTGTGTGGAGGACCATAGGGAGTACGTTATACTGTGTGGATGACCATAGGGAGTGCATTATACTGTGTGGAAGACCATAGGGAGTGAACTATACTGCGTGGAAGACCATAGGGAGTTCATTATACTGCGTGGAGGACCATAGGGAGTGCATTTTACTGCATGGAGGACCATAGGGAGTGCATTATACTTAGTGGAAGACCATAGGGAGTGCAATGTACTGTGTGGAGAACCATAGGGAGTTCATTATACTGTGTGGAGAACTGTGGCACCCCAGGGGTCTGGTTTCCACAGTAACAGCAATGTTATGTCTGAGAGCAGGTGGGAGGTCTCTTGGTCAGGAATCCTATGCATGCCACACCTCCTGCCCAGTCCTGGGAGGGGAAGAACTTCCCCTGTATAAACCTGGGGCTGAGGCAGGGTTAGAGGGTTCAGAGGGAGAGTTCAGCCAGGAGGGCTGACAGGGAGCTGTGGCTCCGGCTGGGCCCAGCTCCTGGGCCATGCCAGAAGTAGAGAAGAGAAGCAGCATAGGAAGAAACAACAGGAGCTCTGTGGGAGCAGTGTTACAAAGAGTCAGGGGCTGGCAGCTGCAGAGCTCGCCCTGACTGAGAAGATTTCTTACCGGACCCGGAGTCCGAGGCTGTGGGGACTAACTCCTACCCAGCAGCAGAATCCGTCAGGCAGGGGATTTCAGGTCCTCTGGCCAAGAAACCCGAAGGCACGGTCACACGCATGGGACCAGCACCGCCGTCGTGGAGCGGAAGCTACTAGAAGGCCCCGAGTCACCGGCCATACGGGTGAGCACCACACGGTACACTCAGGGACGTGGGCTACTTATACTCGCTTCTAGCAAGGTAGCCAGAAGAGTATCGTTAGTTTGGGAGGCCTACAACTCCGCCTGGCCAGGGGAGATCCCATCTGCTCAAGGACTGACCAGGCCCCAACCGCTAGCCAGTACTCCGGGAGGGTCTATCTTTGTCACCAGTAAAGACCCTGAACTACACCGCATCGTCTCTGAGTGGTTCCTGCTACCCCCATCATCCACGTCGGCTGCCCTGAGGCCATACCCCTCCCGTTGGGGGTTATACTGTCACGCTGCACAATCCTACCACCGGCCTCAGCGGTCTGCCCTGCAGCAGCAGCTCCTTAGCTGTACTCAACGGGTGGCGTAGTCGTCCAACATCTACCGCTAATACAGCGCCACTTAGTCTGACTCCCTGGGCACGGACCGGGTCACCGCCACGAGACTACAACCCTCAACAGATCCGGCTCCGGGTAAGCTCCCGCGTGTGCAACGCTGCGCGACACAGGCCCAGGGGCGCGTCAGAACCATAGGGAGTTCATTATACTGTGTGGAGGACCTTAGGGAGTGCATTATACTGTGTGGAGGACCTTAGGGAGTGCATTAATCTGCGTGGAGGACCATGGCGAGTGTCTTATACTGTGTGGAGGACCATGGCGAGAGTCTTACACTGTGTGGAGGACCATGGTGAGGATCTTACACTGTGTGCACTTTCTGCTGCTCACGGCACTTTACTAAAACTGTGGATGGATGTTAGCAGAAATAACCATATCAAACCCACTAAAATGTAACGCTAATTCCCAGGTGCCGGTACGTGTGATCCTGATGCGGCACACTGTTGCCACACGTGTGACAAACAGGGACACACGGGACACGGATATCTCTGGTACCGTTTTTTCCTTTCCGGTACTGGAAATATATGGACGTGTGAAACCGGCTTTATAGGGAGTCTGGCCGACTGACAGCGGCTCACCGCTCCTGCAGCTGCACGATCTCGCGACCTAAACACAACAAGGTAAAGGATTGAACTTTATAAAGACACAACGATCAATGACAATGATGTAAATGATTTATCACTTTTTATTAATTCTTCAATACCTTCAATATTTGTCACAGTTGTTAATAGTAAACTAAAATGTTCTATGGAGAAAAAAAAGACAAATGAGGAATAAACCTACACATTATTTCCCATATGACGGAGTATATCTTTTGGGTGTGTTCACAATTGGCTGTTTTTCTGCGGCAATAACACTGCACTTTAAAGTACGAGCTTAGTGAATGAGATTTCTGAAGTCTCATTCACATGCTGCGTTTCTTTTCTAGTGTTTTTAGTATTCTGCAGCTTGTCAATCGTTTTAGGGCCGTTGCAGCGTTTTTCACCAATTCAAATGAATGAGAAAAAAAACAATTAAAAACACAGCAAAAACGTGCGTATTTTACTCAATGTTTTTCCTGCCACCAGTTTGGTTTTTGTTGAACAAAAAATGCTGCAAAAATGCAACGTGTGAACTTACCCTTATACTGGTTGTGTTCTAATTGGAAATAAAAGAGAACGGTCATGATAACATGGAGATGGATTTTATTCTATGGAGTTTCCACTGTACACATTGCTCGGCAGCATCTGTTTGTGCAGAGTCGCCTCTTGAAGATTCTATCACAAGATTCTATCATGACATCACTGGTGATGCTCGCCCATTATGACATCACAGCTCACAGTCACTACTTCTACAATGTACACAGGGTAGCGGGTGCCATTTTGGCTCCATAGCTAGTTACTGAGCGCACTTACAGTTTCTCACTATGGCCGGATTTTTTCTGGATAATTTTCAGGTACAAGCGCTATGGGGTATTCTTATCAACAATCGCCCTAACATTGTGCTTCTACCACCCGATGGCGTCCTCAGCTTCACTCACCGGCTGGTGGTGCAGCTAGTAAGGAACTGCCTGACCAAATACCAACAAGGTCATCTCACCTCAGAGTATGTGACGGATTTACTTCATAACATCAGGACATTACTACAGCAGGTAAATAGCGGACACTCCGCACAAAACTTCTCCATATAGATAATTGAACCCGTTCTACACCCTAGTGACAAGCATTTTTATTGGTACAATTTCGGCACCATTTTTTTAAAGACACTGTGTCTGCGAATTCACACATAGAGTGTCTTCAATAAAATGCAGCCGGATAGCGTAGTATGCGCACATGCAAACCCCCATAGCCTCCCCACGTCCAGCAGGAGACCCCCATACCCTCCCCACGTCCAGCAGGAGAACCCCATAACCTCCCCACCTCCAGCAGGAGACCCCCATAGCCCCCCCACGTCCAACAGGAGACCCCCATAGCCTCCCCACGTCCAGCAGAAGACCCCCATAGCCTCCCTACGTCCAGCAGGAGACCCCCATAGCCTCCCTACGTCCAGCAGGAGACTCTCATAAACTCCCCACGTCCAGCAAGAGACCCCCATAGCCACCCCACATCCAGCAGGAGACCCTCATAGCCTCCCTACGTCCAGCAGGAGACCCCCATAGCCTCAATGCATCAAGCAGGAGACCCCTATAACCTCCCCACGTTCAGCAGGAGACCCCTATAGCCTCCGCACGTCTAACAGGAGACCCCCATAGTCTCCCCCGGTCCAGCAGGAGACCCTCATAGCCTCCCCACGTCCAGCAGGAGACCCCCATAGCCTCCCCATGTCCATCAGGAGACCCCATAGCCTAAACACGTCCAGCAGGAGACCCCCATAGCCTCCCCACCTCCAACAGGAGACCCCCCATAGTCTCCCCACATCCAGCAGAAGACCCCCATACCCTCCCCATGTCCAGCAGGAGAACCCCATAACCTCCCCACCTCCAGCAGGAGACCCCCATAGCCTCCCACCTCCAACAGGAGACCCCCATAGCCTCCCCACATCCAGCAGAAGACCCCCATAGCCTCCCTGCATCCAGCAGGAGACCCCCATAGCCTCAATGCATAAAGCAGGAGACCCCTATAACCTACCCACGTCCAGCAGGAGACCCCTATAGCCTCCACACGTCTAGCAGGAGACCCCCATAGTCTCCCCCAGTCCAGCAGGAGACCCTCATAGCCTCCCCACATCCAGCAGGAGACCCCCATAGCCTCCTCACGTCCATCAGGAGACCCCCAGAGCCTCCACACATCCAGCAGGAGACCCCTATTGCCTCAATGCATCGAGCAGGAGACCCCTATAGCCTCCCCACGTCCAGCAGGAAACCCCCATAGCCTCCGTAGGTCTAGCAGGAGACCCCATAGCCTCCCGTGGTCCAGCAGGAGACCCTCATAACCTCCCCACATCCAGCAAGAGACCCCCATAGCCTCCCCACATCCAGCAGGAGACCCTTATAGCCTCAACGCATAGAGCAGGAGACCCCCATAGCCTCCCCATGTCCAGCAGGAGAACCCCATAGCCTCCCCACGTCCAGAAGGAGACCCCTTTAGCCTCCACACATCCAGCAGGAGACCCCATAGCCTCCCCATGTCCAGCAGGAGAACCTCATAGCCTCTGCACATCCAGCAGGAGACCCCCATAGCCTCCCCTGGTCCAGCAGGAGACCCTCATAGCCTCCCCACGTCCAGCAGGAGACCCCCATAGCCTCCACACATCCAGCAGGAGACCCCCATAACCTCCCCACATCCAGCAGGAGACCCCCATAGCCTCCATACATCCAGCAGGAGACCCCCATAGCCTCCCCACATCCAGCAGGACACCCCCATAGCCTCTATACATCCAGCAGGAGACCCCCATAGCCTCCGCATGTCCAGCAGGAGACCCGCATAGCCTCCCCACCTCCAGCAGGAGACCCCCATAGCCTCCATATGACGCGCCCCTGGGCCTGTGTCGCGCAGCGTTGCGCACGCGGGAGCTTACCCGGAGCCGGATCTGTTGAGGGTTGTAGTCTCGTGGCGGTGATCCGGTCCGTGCCCAGGGAGTCAGACTAAGTGGCGCTGTATCAGCGGTAGATGTTGGACGACTACGCCACCCGTTGAGTACAGCTAAGGAGCTGCTGCTGCAGGGCAGACCGCTGAGGCCGGTGGTAGGATTGTGCAGCGTGATAGTATAACCCCCAACGGGAGGGGTATGGCCTCAGGGCAGCCGACGTGGATGATGGGGGTAGCAGGAACCACTCGGAGACGGTACGGTGTAGTTCAGGGTCTTTACTGGTGACAAAGATAGACCCTCCCGGAGTACTGGCTAGCGATTGGGGCCTGGTCAGTCCTTGAGCAGATGGGATCTCCCCTGGCCAGGCGGAGTTGTAGGCCTCCCAAACTAACGATACTCTTCTGGCTACCTTGCTAGAGGCGGGTATAAGTAGCCCACGTCCCTGAGTGTACCGTGTGGTGCTCACCCGTATGGCCGGTGACTCGGGGCCTTCTAGTAGCTTCCGCTCCACGACGGCGGTGCTGGTCCCACGCGTGTGACCGTGCCTTCGGGTTTCTGGGCCAGAGGACCTGCAATCCCCTGCCGGTCGGTTTCTGCTGCTGGATAGGAGTTAGTCCCCACAGCCTCGGACTCCGGGTCCGGTGATAACTTCTCAGTCAGGGCGAGCTCTGCAGCTGCCAGCCCCTGACTCCTTGTAGCACTGCTCCCACAGAGCTCCTGTTGTTTCTTCCTATGCTGCTTCTCTTCTCTACTTCTTCTCTACTCACTAACCCTGCCTCAGCCCTAGGTTTATATAGGGGAAGTTCTTCCCCTCCCAGGACTGGGCAGGAGGTGTGGCATGCATAGGATTCCTGACCAAGAGACCTCCCACCTGCTCTCAGACATAACATTGCTGTTACTGTGGAAACCAGACCCCTGGGGTGCCACACATACATCCAGCAGGAGACCCCCATAGCCTCCCCACATCCAGCAGGAGACCCCCATATCCTCTGCATGTCCAGCAGGAGACTCCCATAGCCTCTGCACGTCCAGCAGGAGACTCCCATAGACTTCTCACGTCCAGCAGGAGACCCTCATAGCCTCCACACGTCCAGCAGGAGACCCCCATAGCCTCAATGCATTGAGCAAGATACCGCATAACCTCCCCATGTACAGCAGTAGAACCCCATAAACTCCTCATGTCCAGCAGGAGACCCCCATAGCCTCACAACATCCAGTAGAAGACTCCTATAGCCTCCCCACGTCCAGCAGGAGACCCCATAGCCTCTGCACGTCCAGCAGCAGACCCCCATAGACTCCCCACGTCCAGCAGGAGACCTCCATAGCCTCCACCCCTCCAGCAGGAGACCCCCTTAGCATCCGCATGTCCAGCAAGAGACCCCGATAGCCTCCCCACGTCCAGCAGAAGACCCCCATAGCATTCGCACGTCTAGCAGGAGACCCCCATAGCCTTCCCCGGTCCAGCAGGAGACCCTCAAAGCCTCCCCACGTCCAGCAGGAGACCCCCATAGCCTCCCCACGTCCAGCAGGAAACCCCCATAGCCTCCCCACGTCCAGCAGGAAACCCCCATAGCCTCTGCACGTCCAGCAGGAGACTCCCATAGACTCCCCATGTCCAGCAAGAGACCCCCATAACCACCCCACATCCAGCAGGAGACCCTCATAGCCTCAACGCATCGAGCAGGAGACCCCCATGGCCTCCCTACGTCCAGCAGGAGACCCCCATAGCCTCCGCACGTCCTGCAGGAGACCCCCATAGCCTCTGCACGTCCAGCAGGAGACCCCCATAGCCTCCGCACGTCCAGCAGGAGACCCCCATAGCCTCCGCATGTCCAGCAGGAGACCCTCATAGCCTCCGCATGTCCAGCAGCAGACCGCCATAGCCTCCTCACGTCCAGCAGGAGACCCCTATAGCCTCTGCATGTCCATCAGGAGACCCCATAGCCTCTGCATGTCCATCAGGAGACCCCCATAGCCTCCGCACATCCAGCAGGAGACCCCTATAGCCTCCCCACGTCCAGCAGGAGACCTTCATTGCCTCCCCACGTCCAGCAGGAGACCTCCATACAGAGGCGTACATAGGAATCATGGGGCCCCATAGCAGAAGCGCTAAATGGAGCCCCTCCAAAAAAGTGAAAATTGTCGGGGGTCAAGGAAGAGCATATCTCATAACTTTCCAGCCTTTACACAGTAATTTTTCTCCTGCTGAAGTCCTAGATTCTTCTTTTATTTCCCCATAAGGTATGATGCCAACAACAGTGCCCCCCCTAAACACAGTATGTTACCCCCATGGTGAATTCCTCCACATGCACAGTATAATGACTCTACCGTACCCCACCTCAACTCTCAAGGCAAAGTATGGTGACTCCAACACAGTATGATCCCCCAACTGTGACCCCCACACAGCCCTCCATGTAGTATAATGGCCCCACACCTCTCCACACAGTATAATGCACTCGCCATGGTACTCCACACAGTATAATGCACTCGCCATGGTCCTCCACACAGTATAATGCACTCGCCATGGTCCTCCACACAGTATAATGCACTCCCTATGGTCCTCCACGCAGTATAATGCACTCCCAATGGTCCTCCACACAGTATAATGCACTCCCTATGGTCCTCCACACAGTATAATGCACTCCCTATGGTCCTCCACACAGTATAAGATATTCTTCATACAGAATACTGGCCCCCATATAGTCCTCTCCATACAGTATACTGGCCTGCATATAGTCCTCCATACAGTGTACTGGCCCCCATATAGTCCTCCATACAGTATACCGGCCTCCTTATAGTCCTCTATAGAGAATACTGGCCTCATATAGTCCTCCACACAGTGTATGGGTCCCAATATAGCCCTCCATACAGTGTATTGGCCCCCATATAGTCCTCCATACAGTATACTGGCCCCCATATAGTCCTCCATACAGAATACTGGCCCCCATAGAGAATACTGGCCCCCATATAGTCCTCCATACAGTGTACTTCCCCCATATAGTCCCATATAGTCCTCAATACAGTATACTGGCCCTCATATAGTCCTCCACACAGTGTATGGGCCCCCATATAGTCCTCCCTACAGAATACTGGCCCCCATATAGTCCTCCCTACAGAATACTGGCCCCCATATAGTCATCCATACAGTATACTGCCCCTCATATAGTCCTCCACACAGTGTATGGGCCCCCATATAGTCCTCCATACAGTGTACGAGCCCTTATATAGTGTATGGGCCCCAGGCCTCCATACATTAAAAAAAAAAAAAATTACATACTCACCTTACCTCACCTGCTGCCGCTGCTCTGCTCTGGACTCCTCAGCGTCGCTGTCTTCCCGCTCTGCACTGTGACTGCTCAGCAGAGGGTGTGGTGGAAAGACGTCATCCCACCCTCTAACCTGAGACGTCACAGCACAGGACGCGGAAGACACCGGAGCTGCGGAGGCACGGGGAGAGGTAAGTATTGTGCCGGGGCCCTGAGCGGAGCGGGGCCCCCCGCCTGCTCAGGGACCCGGCACTTGCCCGGGTGCTAACGCCGGGCCTGGGAGCGGAGCCTGTTGCAAGGGCCCCGCTGCGGGGCATACACGGTGCAGGCGACTGCTATGGGCCCCCCCCCCGGCTCACGGGCCCCATAGCAGTGGCGTGGCCTGCCGCCATTGGCGGTACGCCACTGCCTCCATAGCCTCCCCACTTTTAGCAGGAGACCCTCCATAGCCATGATGAAATGACGCATACCTCTATTTCTGGCACCACACTCCTCCTCCATCCCCATCCGCCTCCCGGTCTGGATGTGTTCTTCTATCTGCGGCCACATTGTGCAGGTACAGTGCGCTTGCGCAGTCTATAGAGGCTTCGGAAAGAAGGACCCATCCCTGGTTATATTATAGATAATGGTGGGATAGAAGTTTCTTTCCTCCAATATAAAACACGATGAGTCCCCAGAGTTATTGTATCTGCAGAGAGGAGCAAATGTCACATACAATGGCGGCCTCCTCCATTGTGACCTTTCTCATCTCAAAATTTTCCTTTTTGTTTCTTTTCCTCTTTTTAGGCTGAAGAAAGATCTCAATATGGAGATTTGGCTTTTATTAAAGACCTGGCCGAAAAAGTCCTGTGTGTACTGGAGCGTCCGGCTCGCTCATTGGAACGCCTGGTAAGGAGCCGTCATCTTCTCTAGCACACGTCTGATTTGTACAGTTACAATTGGCTGCATCTGTAAATGCAGGTTTAGTCCTTCCTGATTTATCTATGTGATGATTTAGTGTAAGGTTCCACATGTTAATTATATATATTATATCTACCAGGAAACAGCAGAAGGCGACACCAAAGACGAGCAAAATCTAATCCCGGGACTGAACAGCAATCTGACTACAGGTAAGCCGATCACCCGACCTCCTACAAGAAATATCCAGATATTATACAGAACAGGGAATAATCTTACATTTACTCTGTATATTCTGTGTAATGGGAACCTGTCAGCACATTTTTGCATATTGTGGTATGACTGTACTGGCCATTTCTCTGTAATAATTTTTTGCAGAAATCCAATGTCTCAGTCAAGGGAAATCTAATGTAGAAGCCGTATACAAATCAGCATGGAAGTGCACTGGGGGCGTGGAAGAAGAAATCCATACTGTGACACGCCCCCAGTGCACTTCCAGGATAATCTGCATATGGCTCCTACGCTTCAGCTCTCTTACCATCACTCACATGTACAGCGAGGGTGGGGGGGTCCTCATTCATGTGATGATTGGGGGGTCCTTCATCATTTCCATTACATTTATTCATGGATGCGCCGTACGTTCACATATTTGGAATCCCTATATAATAAGTATTATTCCCATTTACAGACATCTTGTCATGTCTGAGTTATATTGTTGTAATATATATGTAGGATTAATATCGTCTAATACATTTTATTTCTTCATAATTTTTTCACTCTTTTAGAAACAACTGTGTTGGCGGATGCTGACAGTAGAATCTGTGAGATCCCGGAGATCCAACAATCTGACGGTGTAAGTATCATGGAGAGAGATGACGGTGTATCACCAGATTATGGGGTGGGAATGACACCTCCAGTATTGTCCCCATATAACCATGGGATGTCTCTATTCTAAGAGGAGATGACAGAAGGGAGACGTTTTTGCATCTGGAGCTTTTTTCCAGCAGCTTCTATATCTTTATATAATTTCTTATTCTTTTATAGAGCGTGATCAAATCATTGACCCCGTCAAGACAGCCGCATAAGAGCGACTATGGGACATCCAAACTGATCAGCAGTGGAAGTTTTGGGTGAGTTTTCTGTTGGCATAATCCACATTTCTCAAGGTTCCCAATGACAATGCTCCAGACTCTGTGCTCTTCCCTTCAGTGTTATCATAGGGAAATTATATGATCTGTAGGAAAACAAACTATTAAGGAAAGGGATTAAAATAGAATAATATATTACACCTGCCTGTCCTAGACCCTCATCTGTTCTTACACTGCCACCCCCATCAGAGCTTCCCGATCCTCCGCACCGGTCTGTTCTTTTCGGGATCCATTAGCGAACTGATAAGAGTAATTGGCAACACATGGTCAAGTGAGGGGGTGACACGAAATTTCATCAATGACATCTGCACCCCCCAACCTCCACCATGACCATGTGAGTCTACTCCCTAGTCTCAGCAATAAAGACTGGCACAGAGGACAAGTGGCTATAATGGGTTTCATTTTTTGTAACTCCTTCGCTCCCCTCCATTTATTATGTTGTTATGTCTTGGGGTATGCGGGAGCATAATTAACGTCATGTTATGGCAATTGGACCACTTTTAATTTGGACCAACTTTTATTTGCACTGAATCGTATCTACTGGTCTAATGTAGTGAATCTGCCCAAGAATAATTTCAGTAGATTCTCTCATCTGTAATGTGACCTGGGTGAGGGCTCCGGCGGACGTGGCATTGTGGACACCTCCCATAGGTGATCTATGTAGTGATCTTTTATCAAATTCTAGACATGGACTTCCAGTGACGGACAGACTTCTAGCATTAAACATTAGTACAAAACATTATATAATGACTTCTATAGATGTTCTTGTAGTAAAGATTCATTCTAACCATTGATTCTCTTTCTCTCCAGTGCCGTCTACTTAGCGCACCATAAAGACTCACACCAGATCTTTGCTTTGAAGAAAATGTTCAAGCGAAACCTGAACACTCCAAAAAGAGTGGCATTGGCCTTTCTGGAGAGGGACATCCTAACATTCGCTGATTGTCCCTTCGTGGTCTCCATGCTCTGCTCCTTTCCAACAAAATCTCACCTGTGTATGGTCATGGAGTATGTAGGAGGTAGGACATGTATATTGTAGTATATTCAGCCCATGTCTGCTTACATCTTATCACTGCTCTTATAATTAGGATAATTAGGACAGTTACATCCTCACAGTGCGTTTACTGTAGGTTTTCTATTACCAAGATGCCTGGAAATTCATTGATCTGTGTGCAGCAGTGCTATGGTGCCAGTGAGTCAGATCGGGCCTGGCACCGCTCGGCACTGGGCCCCATTCCACCACCTGTCATCACAATTTCAGTGGTATTCACATTGTCAGAATATGAATACCGATGAAAACAATGGTGGATCAGGGAGCCAAAGGTTCCTAAATCCACCATTCAGCCTCCGCAGATGGGTCCGAGACTCCGTGTACTGCAGGTTCTTCGATGTCGCCACAATATTGCATCTGTAGTGTGGAGTCTCAGTACTTACACTGCACAGGTGGGGCTGGTGGGGGCCATAACACTGAGTGATGGGGCAGGTGGAGACCATATGCTGAGTAGTAGGGCTGGTTGGGGCCATAATACTGAGTGGTGAGGCTGGTGAGGGCGATAATTCTAAATGGTGAGGCTGATGGGGGCCATAACACTAAGTAGTGGTGGGGGCCATAATACTGAGAGGTAGGGCTGGTGGGGGCTATAGTACTGAATGGTGGGGCTGGTGGGTGCCTTACTACTAAGTGGTGGGGCTGGTGGGGGCCATAACACTGAGTGGTGGGGCTAATAAGGGTCATAATTCTGAGTAGTGGGGTTGGTGAGAGCGATAATACTGAGTGTTGATACTGGTGGGGGCCATAATACTGAGAGGTGGGGCTGGTGGAGGTGGTAGTACTGAGTGGTGGGTGCCTTACTACTAAGTGGTGGGGCTGGTAGGGGCCGTAACAATGAGTGGTGGGGCTGGTGAGGGCCATAATACTGAGTGTTGAGGCTGGTGGGGGCCATAATACTGAGTAGTGGGGCTATTGTGTGCCTTACTACTAAGTGGAGGGACTGTTGGGGGCAATAACACTGAGTGGTGGGGCTGCTGAGGGCCATAATACTGAGTGGTGGGGCTGGTGAGAGCAATTATACTTAGTTGTTGGGCTGGTGGGGGCATAATACTGAGTTGCGAGATTGGTGGAAGCCATAATACTGAGAATTGAGGGTTGTGGGTACCATAATACTGAATGGTGTGCCGTGTGAGGGGCTATAGGGGACTGTGAATGCCGCTATATTGAGTTGGTGACTGTACATGCCCCTACACCCCCTGGGCGTCCTCATATTGAATGGTGTGCAGTGGGGGTCCTTATTCTGTGTGGGGATCCTAATTCTGTTTGATTGGCTTTGGGGGCCATCATACTGAGTGGGCAGTGGTGGAGACCATTATATTGTCTGAGGGGCTATGGGGGCCATTATATTAAGTAGGGGGGGCTGTGGGCGCCATTATACTGAGTAGGGGGCTGTGACTGGCCTCATACTGAGTGGGGACATTATAGACAGGTGCTACATTATATCTGTAAGGTGAAACTGAATTAAGATTTCACTGTGGGGATATCTAACTCAGTCTGTGGGTGGGGGCATTTTTGGGAGCATCATATGCTAAAATGGCTATAAAAGGTGTATTGCTGTTGAGAACATCGATTGACTTCAATAAGGGTTTTTTTTGAAGGGGCGTGCAGTTAGAACTTTTGCTATGGGGCCCTGAGATTTCTCTGTACGCCACAGTCTGTGTGATCTCCCTGTAAGTCCGCACTGAGCATGTCAGTATCTCCAGCTATAGACGAGATGTGACATCACTTTATGTTATTAGTTACATGGAGGACATTTCTCCATCGATTCAGACTAATATTATGTGCACTATACATTATATCTGTTTATATTCTCTCCTATCCCAATGTCTCTGCTCACTTCCCATTATACATCATGGTGATCTGCTGTATAAACCACTCACCGGTCACATTTCCTTTTTATTCTATAGGTGGTGACTGTGAGACCCTCCTAAGCACCAGGGGTCCTCTATCTGTCCCCTTGGCCCGCTTATACTTTGGAGAAGCGGTTCTTGCTGTGGAATACCTCCATAGCTACGGTGTGGTGCACAGAGACCTGAAGCCGGATAAGTAAGTGCCCCTCGTAGTATAATAAAGGGGGGAAGTTATCATTTATCATACGGTCTGTGAGGCTAAAACCATCTTCTCTTCCACAGCCTCCTGATTACATCTGCTGGACACATAAAAGTTACCGATTTTGGGATTTCAAAAGTTGGTGTCATGATACCAAAAACCAACACCTACAAGGAATTAGCGGAGGACATCACCAGGGAGTTCCTGGACCGTGAGGTGGGTAACACTTACAGGAATTTAGCTTGTTCTTTACAAATCTCCAAGGACCAAAGCAAAGAAAGACCTTAAATATAACTTTTAATAGATACATTTAAAAGCACCCATATCAATATATAAAGACAAAATCCATAAAATGTGGCGGCAGCAGTATTCTCCGATCGGGGTGTATTTATCTCCCGCGTCTGTCCACTGACTCATTGTGGCTATCTCCTAATATGATCCCCTGATGAACCCCAAATTAGGAGGGGGAGAAACGTGTTGGGACAATTTACAGATAAGTCCTCTGGTTACTGCTGACTAAAATGCTTTTTTGGCAACTTTTTTTGTAATTCGCACACTGGATAATGCTCTGTCCCAACATTTGGACGTGTCCTGTGTAGATCAGTCCTGATTATAGATTAGCCAGGGGGATTTTGAGGTTGTCTATATATACCGTCTGTCCTAGACTATTATCTTCATGCTCAATGTCATTATATAGGTGACTTGTTACTACTTTGGACATATTTATGTTCCTATGTTTACCGTTAATTGAGCACACGTGCTTTTATAATATTGTTCTTGTTGCCCGTAATTGCCAGCACTAATGTACTTTATGTATCTATAATAGGCTTCTGAATGATGGTTTATATATCATACTGAATTGTGTATAGATTGGTGCATTTGATATCCTATCTGTACTAGTGGAACTACATTATATCAGCTTCCCTGTTTCCATATAATTGATACATTGAATATTGCCTTTTTTTCATTCAGCATGTTAGCAGCGACATGACTGTCTGCCTTTCATCATTATCTGTATATGTGTATGTCTGTCTAGGGGTGGATAGCGTCACGGAGGGAGTGCCGATGTGGAGGGGGGCGCCAAACCGATTAGCTAGGGTGTCAACCTCCACTGGCATGCGGGATCTCAGCCCATTTGGGATCTCTAGGGCAAGCCTGCATGTCAATTATCCTACGTTTATCCCACTACCCATATATTGTACATTTTATGCATTTTGTCTTCATATATTGATATGGGTGCTTTTAAATGTAGCTATTAAAGATTATATTTTAAGGGGTTTTCTTTGTTTTGCTTTGGTATTTGGTTAACTAATATACCCCATCTGTTCACCTTGCCTTTGGCATATGTTTTTTTTTCTTTACAAATCTCATCACACTATTGTGTCTTCTCTACATTCTTCATTTCTAGAGAACGTTTCCATTGATATTTTATCTTTTGTCATTGTGTTTTTATGGCGAGAACGTGTTATAATAACCATTTTATCATTTTCATCTCTATCTTCTGTTTTCCAGTTATGTGGCACCCCATATTACATCGCCCCAGAGGTCATCCTGAAAGAAGGCTATGGAAGACCTGTTGACTGGTGGTCAATGGGGATAATCCTACATAAATTTCTCACGGGATCTGTACCATTTGATGGAGATTCTGTAGCTGAGCTTTATGACAGGATTGTCATTGGTAAGTGGAATGATCCGACCATTGCTTTGATCAGTTACATTGGTTTAGGTGTTTACTTTGCTTTACCTTACAGTCCAGTAAAGAGATTTTATTTTCTGTATAACAGGTGACATAATTTGGGATTGTAATTCCGCTCCTACTCCCAATGCACAGAACCTGATTACTGAGCTGCTCAGAACAAATCCTGCAGATAGACTTGGGACAGGTAAGAGATATAATACTATTCATATTAGTATTAATATTCACCTATCACACTTATCACTCATGTCCTTGAGGATCAACACTTCTCTATCAGATTGTCCATTTCTAGTTCTCCACACTATGACTTTCAGTCTTCTTCCTTCATGTTGACTCAGTTATGTCATTAATTCAGATTAAGTTAAACTGTTCAGATGTGAAGCAATCTCTGACAATGTCCACATCACTTTTGTTTTGTTCTTTTTCCAGGAGGATCACTTGAGATCAAGAGTCATCCATTCCTGAGTGACTTAGATTTTAACAACCTTCTAAGTCAGAAGCCAGAGTACATTCCTCAGCTTGCCTCAGATGTGGACAACAGCTTATTTATCGGTAAGTAGAAGAAGACATCATCTAGACTAAGCGGCTGTTTGTCTTGTCTTCCATAAAATGTAATAATCAGTACCCACTAATATTGTGATAAATGACGCCTGTTTTATACTAACAACCTCTAATAATACTTCATTACTTTTGTAGATCACTCTGAAATAGACCATTCGGTCTCAGAGGATGAGGAGGGTACAAGTGTGAACAATGAGAACCTTGACTTCCAAAATTTTACATCTTCTTCTGAAAGGCTTTCTAAAGTAAGTACCGTATGTACGCAATAAATCCAAAATATGTGAAACAAAAAAGACCTCTAAAAGTAAAAAAAAAGTATTTCATATCTTGTTTTTGTCCATGTTTAGCTCTGTACCATCACTACCAGAAAGATGAATGATGAGGACCAGAAGTCTCCTCCAGAGTGTACGCCAGCAACCAATACAAATATCTCAGAAATGTGAGTAGATTATGGGGTCATTAATGGGAGTTCCAGGCTGATATATATGCACAACACATAATATAGGACATAAATACCATAATATCAAATTCAGCCTCAATGATTAGCGGTCATTGTGCTTTTGGCTTCAGAAACCGTTGGTGATAATAGCCCATAATTGCAGCCATTCACACGTATTAGAGCTGCCCATACTGTAGGAGAGATGTAGTATTACATGCCAGCCATTATTGCTAGTTGTTTTTCGCTCTGATCCATAGAAGGTAGATTGGAGCATAAAACCTTCCTCACTATGACAGTCATATGTCCTATTAGGCCCTCTAGTCGGTGTTCTTCTAGTGAGACCACCCCTTTTATTCTGCATTGACTTGTGATTTACATGTTTTTCTTAAATCATAGAATGGGAGAGTTGGAAGTTACCTCCTGGGTCTTCTGGTCCGACCCCCTGATTCTTCCTGACAGGCAGAAAGAATCGCTTTCTGAATCTGATAGCGACAATGCTATAAACAGCTTGCCCTCCTCGTCCCCATCATCAGGTATGTATGTACAGCATCAAAAGGTGAATGTTGACTTCAAGGCTCAAATATTTGTTTTTTCTGTATTAGGTCTCCTATGTTGTCCAGGTTTCATGGATCCCAATTATGTTTTCCATGGGCCCATACTGTATTTCTATTTCCTTAATTTTATCCAGGAATTGTTTTCATGGATTCTGTAAAATACGTTTTAGCATCCAGGAACTCACTTCAATATAAGAAGACATTGTCTCCTATAGTAGAATATCGCTCATTAGTGATGCACCACGTGGCGGTACACAGGGCGCTTACTGCTCCATATCAGTGATACATCTAATGCCCCTCAGATTAGGTCATGAACGGTATATAGGACTTATTCTGCCCTATAATAATGTAATGCCAGATTATCAGGACTATAGGGGACAGGACTAGAACAATTCTTCTATATACAGTACACAAAGCAGATCCTATAAGAATATTTCTTTACTGAGTTTTTTTACTTTCTCATCAGAATTTACAACTGAAGAGGAAAGAAAATCTGAAATGAATCTGAGTATAGACCAACAAAACTCAGAAAATGGGAAAAAGGGGAAAAAGAGACGAGGTAAGTGTGAGAATCATCTCCATGTTGTGTGATGTTAGTGATGAGAATAAGTCATGGGGAGCAGATGTCATCTGTCAGTGATGGGATTGTCACATGTATGATGGCTGACAATGACCCCGGACATCTGTGTGAATAAGATTCCTCTGCTGTCCGGCCGGCCACACTGACCGCACAGTAGCATCATGTAATATGGAGTCCCATCACTTACATTGTATTTATTTCTCTTCTCTTAGGTTCCATCTTCCGCCGGATCTTATCATCCTGCCGGCGTGGACTATCCAGGGCAGCTCGTGCATTTGCATGCTGTCGCTGTTGCCCAAGTGTCATCTAAAAGACGGAAAAGCTCCGCATCTAGCGGAGTACAGCCGATCCACCATCACTGCTGGACCTGTAAAGAAGGACCTTCACCATCTACCTGTGGCCTTCTAACTGTAACATCTCTACCCGGACTTGTTTCGGTAATGCCTCTGTCACCAGGCTCCGCTGTATCCAAACTGCTCGCCTGACTTGGCTTTTTTTACTGATCACCTGGTATCTGATCCGGATTTCTTACTGACTATGATTTTGTCTACTGATTCTGTCCCTGATTTTGTTCATCCCTTATCCTTCTACCCTATCCCTAATAAAAAAAAAAAACAACTCCTATATTTATTGAGATTTTCTTATATCTATCAAACTTCACTCTGCATTCTGCTAAGCGATAAAAAATACATATTAACACTTCTGCTTTTAAAAGAATTTTAATTATATATATATATATATATATATATATATATATATATATATATATATATATATATATATATATATATATAGATCAGGGCTGGAATGGGATGAAAAATGAAAAAGCACGCCTGTCACACAAACCCCACCAGCCCACATACCACATCACCGCCCCCCTCATCCCATTGAGGCACAATGAAAAGTTCAGCACATTTTGCTTTCTTGTTCATGCCCCTCACCACTCCATTATAGGGGATGTTTATTAAGCCACGTGTGAATGGAGCTGCAGTGCGAATGATCGACTACCGCTCCATTCACCCAGAGCTCTTCAGATCCCTGGTTCTCGGAAACAGTGGGGGTTCCGGCTGTTGGACTCCCAGCAATCAGAAAATTATTCCATATCCCAATGATAGAGGACAATTTCCAACCTTCAGATAACCCCTTTAAACAAGTTGTTCAGGATTAATTTTTATTTAACCATAGGATTGTAGACATAGAAAATAATAAACCCATCAGTACTGACCCTCCCCAAAGCCAATGCCACCTCTTCTTCAGCAGAACAGGAGAAGTGGTACTGTGCAATGTATATATACAGAATAATACAGATACTGAGAATTACACCCAGTATACAGGACAAGAGAAGTGGTACTGTGCAGTGTATATATACAGAATAATAGAGATACTGAGAATGACACCCAGTATACAGGACAAGAGAAGTGGCACTGTGCAGTGTATATATACAGAATAATACAGATACTGAGAATTACACCCAGTATACAGGACAAGAGAAGTGGTACTGTGCAGAGTATATATACAGAATAATACAGATAGTGAGAATTACACCCAGTATACAGGACAAGAGAAGTGGCACTGTGCAGTGTATATATACAGAATAATACAGATACTGAGAATTACACCCAGTATACAGGACAAGAGAAGTAGTACTGTGCAGAGTATATATACAGAATAATACAGATAGTGAGAATTACACCCAGTATACAGGACAAGAGAAGTGGCACTGTGCAGTGTATATATACAGAATAATACAGATACTGAGAATTACACCCAGTGTAATATACAGAATAATACAGATACTGAGAATTACACCCAGTATACAGGACAAGAGAAGTGGTACTGTGCAGCGTATATATACACAGAATAATACAGATACTGAGAATGACACCCAGTATACAGGACAAGAGAAGTGGTACTGTGCAGTGTATATATACAGAATAATACAGATACTGAGAATTACATCCACTATACAGGACAAGAGAAGTGGTACTGTGCAGTGTATATATACAGAATAATACAGATACTGAGAATTACATCCACTATACAGGACAAGAGAAGTGGTACTGTGCAGTGTATATATACAGAATAATACAGATACTGAGAATGACACCCAGTATAATATACAGAATAATACAGATTGTAATCCAGCGCTAGTCATCATACTGGGGGTTACTCGCTTCGCTGCGTCAATCAATGCACACGTGCAATGTCTTAACATTTTTCTCACAATGTTGCAGTTTATTACATCATAAGCCACAGTTCACCAGGTCCAACTCCGTGGCACGCCGACACACATATCTACAACATTCATGAGACAAGTGGCACACAGGCCCACTTGCTCCAGGTTACAGCCTACGGCAAGGTAATAAATTATCAATGACCATAACACAGTCCATGTAACAAAGTGTACTACCTTTGCCGGTTTAGTTGCTGCAGTCCATTTTAATCCGCCACCACTGTGGCTTTGTGGCTTCCCAGGTAGGGGTCTCCAGCCGTCGTTCCCTCAAAGGCCACTGACATCCACACAGGATCCAGGCTCTGCCTTTCAGGACTCTTCCTCAATAATCCGCCACCACTGTGGCTTTGCGGCTTCCCAGGTAGGGGTCTCCAGCCGTCGTTCCCTCAAAGGCCACTGACATCCACACAGGATCCAGGCTCGACCTTTCAGGTACCAGGCTTCACTCCAAAGCCGCTGCCTTCCAAGGCCACTAGCATCCGCACATTATCCAGTCTTTGCCTTTCAGGCTGCCAGGCTTCACTCGGCCTCACTAGGCCTCTCACAAACGGTGTCCCACACACACGGAGCACAGGCCTCACGCCTCACACCGAACACACCTGTCTCCAATTACCGGGGTTTATATATCCTGTGCACACATACACCCATACTGACAGGACCTTGCTGATGTCACAGTCATGTGATCAGTCAGCTGTGTGTATAGGTCCTGTGTGCTGTCCCAGTCATGTGTACAGACCTTTACTGTGCATACAGGACCTGTGTGATGTCACAGTCATGTGACCAGTCAGTTAAAGGGGAAGGTACATGGTCAGGTAAAACACATCCTGGACCATTTACAGTAATGCTAGCAAGCTGCTGCATTACAAGATACTGAGAATTACACCCAGTATACAGGACAAGAGAAGTGGTACTGTGCAGTGTATATATATAGAATAATACAGATACTGAGAATGACACCCAGTATACAGGACAAGAGAAGTGGCACTGTGCAGTGTATATATACAGAATAATACAGATACTGAGAATTACACCCAGTATACAGGACAAGAGAAGTAGTACTGTGCAGAGTATATATACAGAATAATACAGATACTGAGAATGACACCCAGTATACAGGACAAGAGAAGTGGCACTGTGCAGTGTATATATACAGAATAATACAGATACTGAGAATGACACCCAGTATACAGGACAAGAGAAGTGGCACTGTGCAGTGTATATATACAGAATAATACAGATACTGAGAATTACACCCAGTATACAGGACAAGAGAAGTAGTACTGTGCAGAGTATATATACAGAATAATACAGATACTGAGAATGACACCCAGTATACAGGACAAGAGAAGTGGTACTGTGCAGTGTATATATGCAGAATAATACAGATACTGAGAATTACACCCAGCATACAGGACAAGAGAAGTAGTACTGTGCAGAGTATATATACAGAATAATACAGATACTGAGAATGACACCCAGTATACAGGACAAGAGAAGTGGCACTGTGCAGTGTATATGACGCGCCCCCTGGGACATATTCCTTTTTGAGGGGAATACCCGGCACCGGATCAGATGGGGGGTTGTAGTCTCCGAGCGGCTGTGACCCGGCCCGTGCCCAGGGCGTCAAACTCAGTGTTATGTGGCAGTCCTACAGATGTTATTAAGAGTTCTTTTGTGTCGACTACGCCACCCGTTGTGATGCGGTCACTGTGGCCGCCGCTGCAGCAGGGTCCGCTGAGGCTGATGGTGGGTGCGCAGCTTGGTGGGATAACCCCCAACGGGAGGGGTATAGCCTCAGGGGGGACAGGTGCAGAGGATGGGGGTTGTGGTGGTGCAGTGCAGACGGCAATTAAGACAGAGTCGGGTTGTGCAGTTAAGGGTGTTTACTTACTGCAGATGTTGTACTGGTCACTCCAGCTTTGAGTGACCACCCGAGCCGTGCTGCGTCCACCAGGTCCTGGATCCAGCCAACCCCCAAACAAGTCCGGAGCGTGGCCCTGAGCTCTCCTTCTGTCCCGTTCTCTGGCCGTCCCCACCAGTGATCCACCTAGGTCCAGCTCCCTCGGGCCCTCTGTTGGGACACCCTTGGCCTTGGGTTCCCTGACCCTTCATGTGGTATGCCTTCGGGGTGGATGTGGTGGGTGACCGTGGCAGACGCTGCCCACGGCCTCCGGTCTCTGGCTAGGGTGTGTTTTCTGCCCCCACCAGTTTGGGATCCGGTACCCTGTGCCGACTCTTCACCCGGGGATTTAATTTGGGTTCTTGGAGTCCTCTTTTCTGTTTCCCCCTCTGGGTCTCTCTTCTCCTCTCTCACTCTGGGTCTCTCTTCTCCTCTGCTCGCTGACTTGTTCTCTGCATCTGACCCTGATCTTAGTTGGTGCCCACCTTATATATCCCTCTATGTGTGAGCTCAGGTGACCAGCACCCAATGAGCTCCTATCACTACCCAGACTGCACCCCCTATCTGCCCCTACACTACATGGGATGTTCCAACCCCCTCCCACTCCAGCCAAGGACAGACTCGGTCGTACCTGCACATTTCTAAGTGGGAGTACCGTTGGTCTGCCCTCCGGAAATGGGATGTGTGTAGTGCATGCAGCCTACCGAGCTCAGTCCCACTCTCCATCCTTGCCCGGGAGTGGAATATCACACCTCTGGGTTGAGGTCCAATACCCCTGTAGCAGCCGAATCCTCAGGGTGCTACATTCCCCCCTGGTAAATCACAGCACGTCCTCGGGCTGTAAAGACAAAACACCATACATGCAATTTTTTTTTTTTTTTTTTCAATATCAACATAATAAAACATATAAAACTTTTTAAATATATGCAGCATAAAACTTTTCATAAAAATAACTTTCTCGTCGCTTCTGGCTCCTCCTCCGGTCACTGTGCAACGTGTGACCAGGTAAAACGCGACAGTCTCTGGAACACGTGGCTTTCCTATAAAACCAGTAGGGGGCGCTTTAGGAAGCGCAACTATATACAGGGGAAGTTGGCCGCTCTCAGTCCTCGGCCAGGTAAAGGGAAGGGAATGGCTGCTCACAGTCCTCAGCCTGGTATGGATACGGGATAACGGGTAAACAGTTCACTCATGCTGGTCCCAACGGGGACTATATATGTAGCAACAGTTTCTTTGGTACCCGGTCGGGTAACTATTTACAGCACCTGCTCTGCCGCACTCAACGGCGTCTTCCTCCTGCTCTTTGCTTGTAGCTGGTAGTAGCTTCAGACCCGTCCGGGTCCTCTTGCTCCTCCTCCTCGCACCGCAACTCCTCCTCCGTCAGGCGGTGTACGTGGAGGGCGTAAGGTCCTTTGGCACACTTGTGCCGGGTGAAGGTGACCTCGTCTCCGATGTAGAGGTCACGACCTCTGTGACCCTCCGGCAGATGGGATTCAACGTCTCTGCGTGTTACAAAAACGTCACCGAAGGTGTTGCGGTCTCGGATGAAGCCCCACCCATGCTGCTGGTTGAACTTGATCACTGTCCCGATGGTGCGGGGACAATGCGCTGCACGGGGGTCCCTCCTGGTCCGGCTCTTCTGCTCGGCGCTCCGTACTTGGGCCTGTTGCTCTCGGACCCGCCTCTCTTCCCGCTCTCTTGCGAACTCCGCGAGCTGCTGACGGCAGCACTCAGCGCGCTCTGCCGCAGCTGCCCGGGTTTCTCCGGTGAACCCCATTAGATCTTCTCCCGTGGGGTCCCACGCAAATTGGGCTTCTTCCAGAGGAGGCGAGACCCGTGCCACGGGCTTCGGAGCCGGAATCAGGGGCTCACACAAGGGCCTTTGTCTCTGCTGCCGCTCCAGCTCATGGAATTCTTCGGGCCAGATGAAGGGCCGCCCGTCCGGCCATGTGAGCTGGCTGAACAAGTCCTCCCCCAGATGTGGCACCCTTGGTTTCGCGGGCGCGGGCGCGGTGTTGGCGACGCCCGGGTTGCCCAGGCCTTGCGGCCAGGCCTGGGGCATCTGGAAGGTGAAGGGCACCGTTAACACGGCGGCGCCCTGGGCTACCTGGCCTTGCGACCAGGCCGGAGGCTCCGCGGAGGTAGGGGGCGCTGTTGGTGATGCGGCGCCCGGGGGTACTAGGCCTTGCGACCAGGCCGGAGGCTCTTCCTGCTTTGTCACGCTCCGGGTCGAGGCGTGTGACGTCACAGGGGTCGCTGCGGCGGCTTCCGGTCGGGGCCTAGTCCATAGCGGTGACATGGCGGCTACGGGCACAGCAGGGGGACTTTCGGGCTCTGCGACGGGGAGCTGGGGCAGGTGGGCGGTTTCCCGGCTTGGGGTATAGGCGTCCCCTTTACCTGCCTCCTTGCGTCCGGCTCCCTTCTCGGCGCCGTCTCCGGCCTTGGGTCCTCCCGCGCCATCCTCAGAGGCGGTCTGTTTCCTCTTCCAGGGTAGCGTGCTCCGTTGACTGGTTTGCTGGGCCATCTCTCGGCTCCACTCCGCCAATATCTCGCGCTGTACCCGGGCCATCCTCCGTGCGAGGCCCTCCAGGGCAGTCTGTGCACACTCCCGGTCTCGGGGGAGCTGTGCGAGGACCTCCACTAGGCCTAGTGGGGTCGTGGTGTCTAGCAGGCTCCTGACCAACGGGTCGGTGCTGCTCTGCTCTTCTTCCAGCAGGCTCCTGGCCAGCGGGCCGGTGCTGCTCTGCTCTCCTTTCTCGGTCTCTAGCAGACTCCTGGCCAGCGGGCCGGTGCTGTTCTGCTTTCTCTCCATCTCCGGGTAAGCTCCTCCGCTACTCCTCGTTAGACTTCTTGTCTCCGGGTGCGCTCGCTCCAGACTGCTCCAGGCGGCACCCATCTTTGCTCTTTTCTTTCGTCTCCTCCCACTTCGAGGGCCGTCCCGGGGCAACTCGGTGACTGTCAGCTCCAGGGGCAGTCCTTCCACGCTGACAGACACCTCCAGCATCACAGTCTCTGTTGGTGGGGGCGGTTTCCACTTTTGGCGCCATTTTCTGTCCTGGCCCACGATGGGAGGCGGCCTCCTGCCCTCCTTTGGCACGCCCATAATGGCGTCCGCTGCTCTTCCAAGGCGGGAAATCTTCGGATTTGGCGGGAAGCGTCGCCCAGTGGCGGGAAACTCTGCAGATGGCGGGAACAAGCTGGAAATGGCGGACAATCGGCGGGAAACGACTGGTGATGGAGTCCGATGGCGTGGACCCTCCGGAACCGGCGGGAGACTTCTTTCTGAGGTAAACTTGCACTTTTCTTCAGGCACGCAGTACCCGGGTGTTGCGGGCACGTGATCCTGCCGACTACGCCAAAGTTGACGCGCCCCCTGGGACATATTCCTTTTTGAGGGGAATACCCGGCACCGGATCAGATGGGGGGTTGTAGTCTCCGAGCGGCTGTGACCCGGCCCGTGCCCAGGGCGTCAAACTCAGTGTTATGTGGCAGTCCTACAGATGTTATTAAGAGTTCTTTTGTGTCGACTACGCCACCCGTTGTGATGCGGTCACTGTGGCCGCCGCTGCAGCAGGGTCCGCTGAGGCTGATGGTGGGTGCGCAGCTTGGTGGGATAACCCCCAACGGGAGGGGTATAGCCTCAGGGGGGACAGGTGCAGAGGATGGGGGTTGTGGTGGTGCAGTGCAGACGGCAATTAAGACAGAGTCGGGTTGTGCAGTTAAGGGTGTTTACTTACTGCAGATGTTGTACTGGTCACTCCAGCTTTGAGTGACCACCCGAGCCGTGCTGCGTCCACCAGGTCCTGGATCCAGCCAACCCCCAAACAAGTCCGGAGCGTGGCCCTGAGCTCTCCTTCTGTCCCGTTCTCTGGCCGTCCCCACCAGTGATCCACCTAGGTCCAGCTCCCTCGGGCCCTCTGTTGGGACACCCTTGGCCTTGGGTTCCCTGACCCTTCATGTGGTATGCCTTCGGGGTGGATGTGGTGGGTGACCGTGGCAGACGCTGCCCACGGCCTCCGGTCTCTGGCTAGGGTGTGTTTTCTGCCCCCACCAGTTTGGGATCCGGTACCCTGTGCCGACTCTTCACCCGGGGATTTAATTTGGGTTCTTGGAGTCCTCTTTTCTGTTTCCCCCTCTGGGTCTCTCTTCTCCTCTCTCACTCTGGGTCTCTCTTCTCCTCTGCTCGCTGACTTGTTCTCTGCATCTGACCCTGATCTTAGTTGGTGCCCACCTTATATATCCCTCTATGTGTGAGCTCAGGTGACCAGCACCCAATGAGCTCCTATCACTACCCAGACTGCACCCCCTATCTGCCCCTACACTACATGGGATGTTCCAACCCCCTCCCACTCCAGCCAAGGACAGACTCGGTCGTACCTGCACATTTCTAAGTGGGAGTACCGTTGGTCTGCCCTCCGGAAATGGGATGTGTGTAGTGCATGCAGCCTACCGAGCTCAGTCCCACTCTCCATCCTTGCCCGGGAGTGGAATATCACACCTCTGGGTTGAGGTGCAATACCCCTGTAGCAGCCGAATCCTCAGGGTGCTACATATATATACAGAATAATACAGATACTGAGAATGACACCCAGTATACAGGACAGGAGAAGTAGTACTGTGCAGAGTATATATACAGAATAATACAGATACTGAGAATTACACCCAGTATACAGGACAGGAGAAGTGGTACTGTGCAGTGTATATATACAGAATAATACAGATACTGAGAATGACACCCAGTATACAGGACAGGAGAAGTGGTACTGTGCAGTGTATATATACAGAATAATACAGATACTGAGAATGACACCCAGTATACAGGACAGGAGAAGTGGTACTGTGCAGTGTATATATACAGAATAATACAGATACTGAGAATTACACCCAGTATACAGGACAGGAGAAGTGGTACTGTGCAGTGTATATATACAGAATAATACAGATACTGAGAATTACACCCAGTATACAGGACAATAGAAGTAGTATTATGCAGAGTATATATACAGAATAATACAGATACTGAGAATGACACCCAGTATAATATACAGAATAATACAGATACTGAGAATTACACCCAGTATACAGGACAAGAGAAGTGGTACTGTGCAGTGTATATATACAGAATAATACAGATACTGAGAATTACATCCACTATACAGGACAAGAGAAGTGGTACTGTGCAGTGTATATCTATATATATAATCGTCTTATCCCGTCTGTCTGTCTGTCTGTCTGTCTGTGTGTCTGTCGGTGTGTCTGTCTGTCCAGGAAATCCCGCGTCGCTCATTGGTCCGGCAGCGGCCAATCAGCGCCGGGGGATTTCTAAAAAAAGATGGCGGCCGTTAGCGGCTCATCTGCGGGACGGAGCTGAGCGGCGATGCAGCCGGGAGATGAGTGCCGCGAGGCGCTCATCTCCCGGCCGGCAACAGCAGAAGGAACCCGACCGCCGGACCCATCTGCGGGAAGGAGATGCATCCGGGAGATGAGCGGCGCGAGGCGCTCATCTCCCGGCCGGTAGCAGCGGAAGGACCGCCGGCGCCGCTGACCTCCATGCGGAAGGGAGGAACGGGGACCAGCGCTGCGGGTCGGGATACTTCTGCTGCGAGCGCCCGCGATGTCCCGGGTTCTCGCAGCGTAAGTAGCCGCACAGGCAGCGCCGCTCCCCGGTCCTCACCAAGACGATTCGATGATTGGTCGGGGTCTTCGGACCCGACCAATCACTGATCTTAGCGCAAAACTTAAACACCGCTCTGCTGATTGGTCGCCGACGCTGCCCGCGACCAATCACCGATTTGGGCGCCAAATTTAAATATCGTCCGCGACCAATCACCACAGCGGTGTTTAAATGTGGAGCCAAGATCGGTGATTGGTCGCGGCCGATATTTAAATTTGGCGCCCAAATCGGTGATTGGTCGCGGCCGATATTTAAATTTGGCGCCCAAATCGGTGATTGGTCGCGGTCAGCGTCCGCGACCAATCAGCACAATAGTGTTTAACTTTGGCGCCAAGATCAGTCATTGGTCGCGGGCCAAGACAGCGACCAATCAGCGATTTGTGCGGCAATTTTAAATAGCGTCCGCGACCAATTGGATGTCAGCGCCGCTGCTTGTGCGGATACTTCCGCTACAAGAACCCGGGACATGAGCGGGCGCTCGCAGCAGAAGTATCCAGATTTGCAGCGCCGCTCCCCGGTCCTCCCTTCACACCCTAGCCACTGATGTCCCCACTGTATCCGCATGGTGTTACAAAGGTCCGGAAATTTGTGTTAAAAATCGCTGATTGGTCGCTGGCGCTGCCCGCGACCAATCACCTATTTGGGCGCCAAATTTAAATATCGGCCGCGACCAATCAGCACAGCGGTGTTTAAATGTGGAGCCAAGATCGGTGATTGGTCGTGGCCGATATTTAAATTTGGCGCCCAAATCGGTGATTGGTCGCGGGCAGTGCCAGCGACCAATCAGCGATTTTTAACACAAATGTCCGGACCTTTGTAACACCATGCGGATACTGTGGGGACATCAGCGGCTAGGGTGTGAAGGGAGTACCGGGGAGCGGCGCTGCGGGTCGGGATACTTCTTCTGCCAGCGCCCGCTCATGTCCCGGGTTATCGGAGCGGAACTATCCGCACAGGCAGTGCCGCTGACATCCATGCGGCTATGGTGTGAAGGGAGGACGGGGGAGCGGCGCTGACATCCAATTGGTCGCGGACGCTATTTAAAAGTGCCGCACAAATCGGTGATTGGTTGCGGTCTTGTCCCACGACCAATCACGGATCTTGCCGCAAAAGTTAAACACTACGGTGCTGATTGGTCGCGGATGCTGCCCGCGACCAATCACCGATTTGGGCGCCACATTCAAATATCGGCCGCGACAAATCACCGATCTTGGCTCCACACCGCTGTGCGGATTGGTCGCGGACGCTATTTAAATGTGGCGCCAAAATCGGTGATTGGTCGTGCCCAGCGTCGGCGACCAATCAGCACAGCGGTGTTTAAATATGGAGCCAAGATCGGTGATTGGTCGCGGCCGATATTTAAATTTGGCGCCCAAATCGGTGATTGGTCGCGGGCAGCGTCCGCGACCAATCAGCACAGTACTGTTTAACTTTGGCCGCAAGATCAGTGATTGGTCGCGGGCCAAGTCGGCGACCAATCACCGATTTGTGCGGCACATTTAAATAGCTGCCGCGACCAATTGGATGTCAGCGCCGCTCCCCGGTCCTCCCTTCACGCCCTAGCCGCATGGATGTCAGCGCCGCTGCCTGTGCGGATACTTCCGCTCCGAGAACCCGGGACATGAGCGGGCGCTCGGAGCAGAAGTATCCCGACCTGCAGCGCCGCTCCCCGGTCCTCCCTTCACACCCTAGCCGCTGATGTCCCCACAGTATTCGCATGGTGTTACAAAGGTCTGGACATTTGTGTTAAAAATCGCTGATTGGTCGCTGTCGCTGCCCGCGACCAATCACCGATTTGGGCGCCAAATTTAAATATCGGCCGCGACCAATCACCGATCTTGGCTCCACATTTAAACACCGCTGTACTGATTGGTCGCGGACGCTATTTAAATGTGCCGCCAAAATCGGTGATTGGTCGCGCACAGCGTCGGCGACCAATCAGCACAGAGGTGTTTGAATTTGCCGCCAAGATCGGTGATTGGTCGCGGCCAGCGCCAACGACCAATCAGCGATTTTTAACACAAATGTCCGGACCTTTGTAACACCATGCGGATACTGTGGGGACATCAGCGGCTAGGGTGTGAAGGGAGGACCGGGGAGCGGCGCTGCGGGTCGGGACACTTCTGCTGCGAGCGCCCTCTCATGTCCCGGGTTCTTGCAGCGGAACTATCCGCACAGACAGCGGCGCTGACATCCATGCGGCTAGGGTGTGAAGGGAGGACCGGGGAGCGGCGCTGACATCCAATTGGTTGCGGCCGCTATTTAAATTTAAATGTGGCGCCAAAATCGGTGATTGGTCGCGCCCAGCGTCGGCGACCAATCAGCACAGCGGTGTTTAAATGTGGAGCCAAGATCGGTGATTGGTCGCGGCCGATATTTAAATTTGGCGCCCAAATCGGTGATTGGTCGCGAGCAGCGCCAGCGACCAATCAGCGATTTTTAACACAAATGTCCGGACCTTTGTAACACCATGCGGATACTGTGGGGACATCAGCGGCTAGGGTGTGAAGGGAGGACCGGGGAGCGGAGCTGCGGGTCGGGATACTTCTGCTCCGAGCGCCCGCTCATGTCCCGGGTTCTCGCAGCGGAAGTAGCCGCACAGGCAGCGGCGCTCCCCGGTCCTCACTAATACGATTCCGCTCCCCGCTCCTCCCCAATACGATTCGCTGATTGGTCGCGCTCTCCACACCCGACCAATCAGTGATCTTGGCGCAAAAGTTAAACACCGCTCTGCTGATTGGTCACGGCCGCTGCCCGCAACCAATCACCGATTTGGGCGCCACATTTAAATACTGCTGTGCTGATTGGACGCGGACGCCGGACGCGTCCAATCAGCGAGATTGGCGCCAAGTTTAAACAATGCTCTGCTGATTGGTTGCGGACTCCAGCCGCGACCAATCAACGAGATTGGCGCCAAATTTAAGCAACGCTCTGCCGATTGATCGCGGTCGCTGGCCGAGATCAATCAGCAGTATTGGCGCAAAATTTAAACACCGCTCTGCTGATTGGTCGCGGTTGTCGGCCGTGACCAGTCAGCAGTATTGGCGCCAAATTTAAACCTCACTCTGCTGATTGGTCGCAACCACCGGCCTCGACCAATCTGCGTTTTTTGTGCCAAATTTAAACAACGCTCTGCTGATTGGTCGCGGTCGCCGGCCGCGACCCATCAGCATTATTGGTGCCAAATTTAAACCCTGCTCTGCTGATTGGTCGCGGCCGCCAGCCGCGAACAATCAGCGAGATTGGCGCAAAATTTAAACACCGCTCTGCTGATTGGTCGCGGTTGTCGGCCGTGACCAATCAGCAGTATTGGCGCCAAATGTAAACCTCACTCTGCTGATTGGTCGCAACCACCGGCCGCGACCAATCAGCACTATTGTCGTCAAATTTAAACACCTCTTTGCTGATTGGTCGCGGTCGCGACTAATCAGCGATTTTGGTGCCAAATTTAAACACCGCACTGCTGATTGGTCGCGGCCGCCGAACGCGACCAATCAGCGATTTTGGCCCCAAATTTAAACACAGCTCTGCTGATTGCACCCGGTCAGCCGCATACCTATTCTAGAATACCTGATGCATTAGAATCGGGCCATCATCTAGTCTATATATATAATCGTCTTATCCCGTCTGTCTGTCTGTGTGTCTGTGTGTCTATGTGTCTGTCTGTCCAGGAAATCCCGCGTCGCTCATTGGTCCGGCAGCAGCCAATCAGCACCGCGGGATTTCTGAAAAAAGATGGCGGCCGTTAGCGGCTCATCTGCGGGACGGAGCTGAGCGGCGATGCAGCCGGGAGATGAGCGCCGCGAGGCGCTCATCTCCCGGCCGGCAACAGCAGAAGGAACCCGACCGCCGGACCCATCTGCGGGACGGAGATGCAGCCGGGAGATGAGCGGCGCGAGGCGCTCATCTCCCGGCCGGTAGCAGCGGAAGGACCGCCGGCGTCGCTGACCTCCATGCGGAAGAGAGGACCGGGCAGCGGCGCTGCAGGTCGGGATACTTCTCCTGCGAGCGCCCGCTCATGTCCCGGGTTCTCGCAGCGGAAGTAACCGCACAGGCAGCGCCGCTCCCCGGTCCTCACCAAGACGATTCGATGATTGGTCGCGGTCTTCGGACCCGACCAATCACCGATCTTGGCTCCAGATTTAAATACCGCTGTGCTGATTGGTCGCCGACGCTGCCCGCGACCAATCACCGATTTGGGCGCAACATTTAAATATCGGCCGCGACCAATCAGCACAGCGGTGTTTAAATCTGGAGCCAAGATCGGTGATTGGTCGCGGCCGATATTTAAATTTGGCGCCCAAATGGATGATTGGTCGCAGGCAGCGTCCGCGACCAATGAGCACAGTAGTGGTTAACTTTAGCCGCAAGATCAGTGATTGGTCGCGGGCCAAGACCGCGCCCAATCACCGATTTGTGCGGCACATTTAAATAGCGGCCGCGACCAATTGGATGTCAGCGCCGCTCCCCAGTCCTCCCTTCACACCCTAGCCGCATGAATGTCAGCGGCGCTGCCTGTGCGGATACTTCCACTGCGAGAACCCGGGACATGAGAGGGCGCTCGCAGCAGAAGTATCCCTACCCGCAGCGCCGCTCCCCGGTCCTCCCTTCACACCCTAGCCGCTGATGTCCCCACAGTATCCGCATGGTGTTACAAAGATCCGGACATTTGTGTTAAAAATCGCTGATTGGTCGCCGGCGGTGCCCGCGACCAATCACCGATTTGGGCGCCAAATTTAAATATCGGCCGCGACCAATCACCGAACTTGGCTCCACATTTAAACACCGCTGTACTGATTGGTCGCGGCCGATATTTAAATTTGGCGCCCAAATCGGTGATTGGTCGCGGGCAGCGGCCGCGACCAATCAGCAGAGCGGTGTTTAACTTTAGCGCCAAGATCACTGATTGGTTGCGTGCGGAGAGCGCAACCAATCAGCGAATCATATTGGTGAGGAGCGGGGAGCGGAATCGTATTAGTGAGGACCGGGGAGCGCCGCTGCCTGTGCGGCTACTTCCGCTGTGAGAACCCGGGACATGAGCGACTGCTCGCAGCAGAAGTATCCCGACCCGCAGCGCCGCTCCCCGGTCCTCCCTTCACACCCTAACCGCTGATCTCCCCACAGTATGCGCATGGTGTTACAAAGATCCGGACATTTGTGTTAAAAATCGCTGATTGGTCGCTGGCGCTGCCCGCGACCAATCACTGATTTGGGCGCCAATTTTAAATATCGGCCGCGACCAATCAGCACAGCGGTGTTTAAATCTGGAGCCAAGATTGGTGATTGGTCGCGTCCGATATTTAAATTTGGCGCCCAAATTGGTGATTGGTCGCGGGCAGCGCCAGCGACCAATCAGCGATTTTAACACAAATGCCGCGACCAATCAGCAGTATTGTCGCCAAATTTAAACACCTCTTTGCTGATTGGTCGCGGTCGCGACTAATCAGCGATTTTGGTGCCAAATTTAAACACGCTCTCCATTCCTCACTAACACGGTTCGCTGATTGGTCGCGGCCGCCGCCCGCGACCAATCAGCGATTTTGGCGCCAAATTCAAACACCGTTCTGCTGATTGGTCGCGGCCGCCATCCGCGACTAATCAGCGAGATTGGCGCCAAATTTAAACAACGCTCTGCTGATTGGTCGAGGCCGGCGACCGCGACCAATCAGCAGAGCGATGCAGAGCGGGGTTTAAATTTGGCCCCAAAGTCGCTGATTAGTCGCGTATGACGACCACGACCAATCAACAGAGCGTTGTTTAAATTTTGCGCCAAAATCGCTGATTGGTCGCGGCCGTCAGACGCGACTAATCAGCGACTTTGGGGCCAAATTTAAACCCCGCGCTGCATCGCTTTGCTGATTGGTCGCGGTCGGCGGCCGCGACCAATCAGCAGTATTGGCGCCAAATTTAAACACCGCTCTGCTGATTGGTCGCGACTAATCAGCGATTTTGGTGCCAAATTTAAACACGCTCTCCAGTCCTCACTAACACGGTTCGCAGATTGGTCGCGGCCGCCGCCCGCGACCAATCACCGATATTGCCGCCAAATTTAAACACCGCTTTGCTGATTGGTCGCGGTTGCCGAACGCGACCAATCAGCGATTTGGGCGCCAAATTTAAACGCCGCTCTGCTAATTGCGCCCCGTCGGCCGCATACCTATTCTAGAATACCCGATGCGTTCGAATCGGGCCACCATCTAGTATACAGAATAATACAGATACTGAGAATTACACCCAGTATACAGGACAAGAGAACTGGTACTGTGCAGTGTATATATACAGAATAATACAGATACTGAGAATGACACCCAGTATAATATATAGAATAATACAGATACTGAGAATTACACCCAGTATAAAATACAGAATAATACAGATACTGAGAATTACACCCAGTATACAGGACAAGAGAAGTGGTACTGTGCAGTGTATATATACAGAATAATACAAATACTGAGAATTACATCCACGATTCAGGACAGGAGAAGTGGTACTGTGCAGTGTATATATACAGAATAATACAGATACTGAGAATTACATCCACTATACAGGACAAGAGAAGTGGTACTGTGCAGTGTATATATACAGAATAATACAGATACTGAGAATGACACCCAGTATACAGGACAAGAGAAGTGGTACTGTGCAGTGTATATATACAGAATAATACAGATACTGAGAATTACATCCACTATACAGGACAGGAGAAGTGGTACTGTGCAGTGTATATATACAGAATAATACAGATACTGAGAATTACATCCACTATTCAGGACAGGAGAAGTGGTACTGTGCAGTGTATATATACAGAATAATACAGATACTGAGAATTACATCCACTATACAGGACAAGAGAAGTGGTACTGTGCAGTGTATATATACAGAATAATGCAAATACTGAGAATTACATCCACAATTCAGGACAGGAGAAGTGGTACTGTGCAGTGTTTATATACAGAATAATACAGATACTGAGAATTACATCCACTATACAGGACAAGAGAAGTGGTACTGTGCAGTGTATATATACAGAATAATACAGATACTGAGAATTACATCCACTATACAGGACAAGAGAAGTGGTACTGTGCAGTGTATATATACAGAATAATACAGATACTGAGAATGACACCCAGTATAATATACAGAATAATACAGATACTGAGAATTACACCCAGTATAATATACAGAATAATATTGACGCGCCCCTGGGCCTACTTGGTGTAGCGTTGCGCACGCGGGGACTACCTGGAGCCGGGCCTGTTGGGGGTAGTAGTCTCGTGGCGGTGACCCGGTCCGTGCCCAGGGAGTCAAACTGTGTGGCTGAGTATTAGCAGTAGATGTTGGAGGACTACGCCACCCGTTGAACGCAGCTATGGAGCTGCCGCTGCAGGGCAGACCGCTGAGGCCGGTGGAAGGATTGTGCAGCGTGGATGGTATAACCCCCAACGGGAGGGGTATGGCCTCAGGGCAGCCGACGTGGATGAAGGGGGTAGCAGGAACCACTCAGAGACGGTGCGGTGTAGTTTTGGGTCTTTACTGGTGACAAGGTAGACCCTCCCGGAGTACTGGCTAGCGATCGGGGCCTGGTCAGTCTGTGAGCTGATGGGATCTCCCCTGGCCAGGCGGAGTTGTAGGCCTCCCCAACTAATCGTACTCTTCTGGCTACCTTGCTAGAGGCTGATAAAAGTAGCCCACGTCCCTAAGTGTACCGTGTGGTGCTCACCCGTATGGCCGGTGACTCGGGGCCTTCTGGTAGCTTCCGCTCCACGTCGCGGTGCTGGTCCCTTGCTTGTGACCGTGCCTTCGGGTTTCTTGGCCAGAGGACCTGAAATCCCCTGCCAGGCGGTTTCTGCTGCTGGGTAAGGATTAATCCCCACAGCCTCGGACTCCGGGTCCGGTAAGAACTCTTCAATCAGGGCGAGCTCTACAGCTTCCAGCCCCTGATCTCTTTTAGCACAGCTCCCACAGAGCTCCTGATCTTTCTTTCCCTAAAGCTGCTCCACTACAGACCAGACTGTGTCTCTGTCTGTGTTCTCTGCTCTTTCTTTCTCTAACCCTGCCTCAGCCCTAGTTTTATATAGGGGAAGTTCTTCCCCTCCCAGGACTGGGCAGGAGGTGTGGCATGCATAGGATTCCTGACCAGGAGACCTCCCACCTGCTCACAGACGTAATATTGCTATTACTGTGGAAACCAGACCCCTGGGGTGCCACAATATAGATACTGAGAATTACATCCACTATACAGGACAGGAGAAGTGGTACTGTGCAGTGTATATATACAGAATAATACAGATACTGAGAATTACATCCACTATTCAGGACAGGAGAAGTGGTACTGTGCAGTGTATATGTATTTCACCCAAAATTGTACTAATAAAAGCATCATCTAGCCAAGGCAAAAATAAGCCATCACACAGCTCCAGTATATAGAGGAAATGTCCAGTGCGCTGTAGTATATAGAGGATGTGTCCCGTGTGGTGTAGTATATAGAGGATGTGTCCCGTGTGGTGTAGTATATAGAGGATGTGTCCCGTGTTGTGTAGTATGTTATGCACACACCTGGGCTGACTGGCATGTGCGTGATTTAGTGATTCCACTGTGCCATGAACCGGAGAGTGTCTGGAGGGGCGTAACTAAGTATCAACCCGATCCGACCAAGTTCGCACGACGGCTAACGACGCCGTGCACCAGGGAGGAACCGAGCAGTGGGACCAGGTGCTACTCCAGGCCAGATCCCGGACACGGCTGTTGACCCACACCGGGGAATACAGGAACAGGCGGGTTAGTCTTGCACACAGACAGGTGGGTATTGGCATGCACGGCTGGAGTGCAGACAGGAGGATACTGGCAGGCACGGCTGTTATGCAGACAGGAGGGTACTGACCAGTGCGGCTGGCGTGCAGACGGGGAGGTACTAGCAGGTTGAAGCACAGGCTGGATAGAGTCCAGTACAGAATGGGATACAGGAACAGAACCGCAGATGCGGTAGACAAGCAGAGCAGAGAGGTACCACCGGAGTGGTGGGAAAGGCGGAGCAGAGAGGTACCGCTGGAGCTGTGAGCAAGCAGAGCAGTTAGAAACCGCCGGAGCAGTGAGCAAGGCAGAGCAGGCAGGAACCGCCGGAGCGGTGAGCAAGGCAGAGCAGGCAGGAACCGCCGGAGCAGTGAGCAAGGCAGAGTAGGCAGGAACCGCTGGAGCGGTGAGCAAGGCAGAGCAGGCAGGAACCGCCGGAGTGGTGAGCAAGGCAGAGCAGACAGGAGCCGCCGGAGTGGTGAGCAAGGCAAAGCAGGCAGGACCCGCCGGAGCGGTGAGCAAGGCAGAGCAGGCAGGAACCGCTCGAGTGGTGAGCAAGGCAGAGCAGGCAGGACCCGCCGGAGCGGTGAGCAAGGCAGAGCAGGCAGGAACCACTGGAGCGGTGAGCAAGGCAGAGCAGGCAGGAACCGCCGGAGCGGTGAGCAAGGCAGAGAAGAGGGGACAGGGCTCTGTTCACACAGAACAGACTGGAAGGGAAAGGCAGAACCAGATATACACAATATACTTGCAATGAAGTAGCGAGTGGACTCTTAACTCACAAACGGAAGTACAGCGACAACGAGTAGGAGTTAGGTGCAGGTTCAGACTCTGCAGAAAAAGGGAAGGTACGGACATAGAGAAAAACAGGTAACAGGCTTGGAGAGTGTTCAGACAGGAACTGAGTGTTCAGACAGGAACTGACACTGCAGCGAGATACAGGAGCGAGTCTGGGTATGCGGCCCCCAGAATGGCGGACAAACAGGCTAGAAGACACAGATAACAGGTCTGGGTATGCGGCCCCCAGAAGGCGGGACGAACAGGCTAGGAGCGTGTTCAGACAGGCCTGGGAATACAGCCTCCAGGAAGGCGGACAGGCAGGAAAAACAGAACAGGACCGGGCACATCAGGCAAGAAGCCCTCGGAGGATAAGAGTTGCTCAGGCACCAGCTTCAAGGTGGAGCTGGTTTAAATATCCAGTGACAGACAGAAATAGGCTGAGGACGCATTAGGGGTGTGCCCACAACAGCTACAAAAAACAGGAAGTAACCGGGCTGCTGCCCTAAGCAGTCAGAACAGAGACAAACAGACAGCATGAATAGAAGCCAGACTAGCAGACTGGACTGAAGATCAAGTTTGCAATCTTGCATAGTGAGAGATGGTGCACCATGCAAGCCCGCCACCAGGTATGTTACAGTGTATATAGAGGATCTGTCCCGTGTGGTGTAGTATATAGAGGATGTGTCCCGTGTGGTGTAGTATATAGAGGATGTGTCCCGTGTGGTGTAGTATATAGAGGATGTGTCACATGATGCGTAGTATATAGAGGATGTGTCCCTTGTGGTGTAGTATATAGAGGATCTGTCAGCTCTCCTGTGTGGTGTAGTATATAGAGGATCTGTCCTGTGCGCTGTAGTATATAGAGGATGTGTCCCGTGTGGTGTAGTGTACAGAGGATCTGTCGGCTCTCCTGTGGGGTGTAGTATATAGAGGATCTGTCCTGTGCGCTGTAGTATATAGAGGATGTGTCCCGTGTGGTGTAGTATATAGAGGATCTGTCCCGTGTGGTGTAGTATATAGAGGATGTGTCCCGTGTGGTGTAGTATATAGAGGATGTGTCCCATGTGGTGTAGTATATAGAGGATGTGTCACATGATGTGTAGTATATAGAGGATGTGTCCCTTGTGGTGTAGTATATAGAGGATCTGTCAGCTCTCCTGTGTGGTGTAGTATATAGAGGATCTGTCCTGTGCGCTGTAGTATATAGAGGATGTGTCCCTTGTGGCGTAGTATATAGAGGATGTGTCACATGATGTGTAGTATACAGAGGATCTGTCCCGTATGGTGTAGTGTATAGAGGATCTGTCGGCTCTCCTGTGTGGTGTAGTATATAGAGGATCTGTCCCGTGTGGTGTAGTGTATAGAGAATCTGTCGGCTCTCCTGTGTGGTGTAGTATATAGAGGATCTGTCCTGTGTGGTGTAGTATATAGAGGATCTGTCCCATGTGGTGTAGTATATAGAGGATCTGTGCCGTGTGGTGTAGTGTATAGAGGATCTGTCGGCTCTCCTGTGTGGTGTAGTATATAGAGGATGTGTCACTTGTGGTGTAGTATATAGAGGATGTGTCCCGTGTGGTGTAGTATATAGAGGATGTGTCCTGTGTGGTGTAGTATATAGAGGATGTGTCCCGTGTGGTGTAGTGTATAGAGTATCTGTCGGCTCTCCTGTGTGGTGTAGTATATAGAGGATCTGTTCTGTGCGCTGTAATATATAGAGGATGTGTGGCGCCCTGCTGCGCAATAGTGCCACAGATCCTAGAGGGGTGCTTGGACGGATTTCTCCACAAGAGGCCCTCAGAGCATACACACACCTCCACCCTACCTCAGACCACCAGACGGAGCCCGGATAGGGACATATATATACGGAGGGTGGAGTTAGGCAGGCAGAACAGAGCAGGAAGCTCCTGCAAGTACAGCCTGTGAGTCTGCTGCAGCCACAGAGCAGAACAGTCTAGTTGTGTTTTAGTGTAGGCTCAGACACAGAAACAGGTCTGCAGCCAGTTCCTGCAGGAGTCAGTCTGCAGAGGTAGGCCAAGCTAGACTCAAGTAGCTCAGGTTAGTGAGCTTAAGGTGTACCAACGCCATAAGAGAGGTGAAGCGCAGCCTGCCAGCTGCTAGTGTGTATAGCCTAGTGAGGGCCCCGAGTAGGCTGAAGGCTAGTGGAGTGAGTAGCATTGGGGGCAGAGGAGCTGTACAAGCTCACCCCAGAAACATATACCGGACACCGGGTCCGCGTCTACAGGGCCATATATTCCCCTGTAGAGACAACCGGATTCCCTGGAAGACTTCAGGTCCCAGGATCACCCAAGAGCTGATACGTACCAGAGCCAGGAGTCACGGAGGCCCCGCAAGCAGGGAGTGTGAACTCCAAGAGAAGGCCCTATCAGAAGATCAGCAGGTGCAGGACAGTGACAAAGTTAGGCCTAGCTCCAGGCAGGTCAGAAACTTACTACACAAAGGCAAGAAACAGGAGGCCCTATACCTGCTCACTGGGGAGAATCCTGATATGCACCCTTCACCCTATAGTGCTCCGGAATGTGACTGAATTTCCACCAGTAAAAGGTACTGAAGTGAACTGTGTGTGGTTGCCAATCCTTCTTCAGACCCGGCTGGGTCCCCTCTGTCCTGCATCCCTACATTTACACTGCCCTGAGGCCCAGCTCCACCTGTGGGGAGCTATACCACCCAAGCTGCCTTAACACCGGCCTCAGCGAACTGCCGCAGCGCTGGTGATCCTCACCAGACACCACAGGTGGCGTCACGAACTTTCACATAATTATCCACCTTTTTAAAGAGAGGCCCAGGGTACGGGCCCGGGAGCCGACTACCGCGACATCCCCCAAGGCCAGGCATCAAGGCCCAGGCGCCAAGTACATCCCCATCCCCTGGGCTCGTCATCTCTTTCCTGGCGTCACGAACAGGATAGCGTGCCCGCGGCTACGGAAGGAGTTGTGCCCGTTGCCACCGGGTACTGTGCGCCTTTATTCACGAACTGTATATTGTACTGTGGCGAAGATTGATGCCATTGTTACGTCACTGTGCGAGAAGAAGGGCGTAACCACGCGAAAACTAGGAGGCGTACCTGTGTAACCGCGCGAAGTCTCTGACACGCCCCACGCACTGACGCAGCGTCAGGTCCTGGCAGGAAGCCCCAACGCACGCTCTGACGTAAGACGAGAAGCGACGCAAGGTCCTATCCGACGACCGTCACCTGCAGAGCTGCGGCCTACGGAAAAAGAAGGTAGGCCACGGTTCGCTAGGGGGATGCCAGGATGTCGCAGGAGCAGCCCGATACCGGGGTTCGGGTCGAGAACCCCGATGATCCCACCGGGGATGATGCCGCGCGGGATGGAGCAACCGCCCCATCAACAGGGCCTGTAGCGCCTATCGTACCATTGACTTTACAGTACATGCCTGGAGCAAAGTGGCTCCCCCAGTACAGCGGCAAGCCAGACACCCTGTCTGGATTCAAGCGAAAAATATGCAGCATACTGGACATGTATTCTATGATGGGCAAACAAAGAGCTGCACTTGTTGTGGGACAATTGACTGGTGCTGCGGAGAGAGAAGTAGAGACTTGGTCAGCCGCAGACCAGGAGTCAGTGTCCGTAATCTTCAAAAAGTTACAAACTTCTTTGAGGCAGACCTCCAGATGAGGTTCTACCACTGCTCACAGAAACCGGTGGACAGTGTTCGGGACTATGCCTGCCGTTTGCAAGGGGCCCTGCGGGCTCTGAAACAGGTCAGTCCAACCAGCATAACTGATGAAAGTAAAATGCTAAAAGAACAATTTGTCCGGGGGCTGAGGTCCCAAGAGGAGAGCAGGACTGTGCGTTGGTGGTCCTTGGATCATCCAGATGCTACCTTTAAGGACATGGCTATAAAGGAACTGCAACCCCTGGAAACAGCAGATACTGCTATACAACATTACCAGGGTAGGGCCACTCCAACGCCCGCAGCACCCACCTTTTCCCCACTGGCTAATGAAGCTAAAGTGCAGGCAGCGCCCCCTTGTGAGCTGGACAGTCTGGGCTCAGAAGTGCGCCAGCTGACTAAAAACCTGGTCACTCTGATGAGTGCCCTGCAGCTACGGACGGAGCCAGAGACGGAGGGAAGGATCCTGCTAGCCGACTGCCCTGAGGATGTCCCCTGGATGAGAGGAAGGAGGAGGACGCCGTCGCCCCGGAGGAGGACAACGCCGCCCGGGAGGAGGAAAACGCCACCTCGTGGAAGGACCAACAATCAGCGCCACCCTCAACGAGAGTTTGTCAGCCACCGCTGCCAGAAGGCAGGCCACACAGTGCGCAATTGCCCTTTAAAAGAGCAAACCCTCGGTCCGAGGGTCAACACCCGGGAATAGACTCAGCAGGCCCCTCAGACTGGCACAGCAGGTTCGTGGGAGGAAGACCTTTCCTGTCCATAATCCTGGACGACATTGAGATACCTGCCCTGCTGGACACTGGATCTCAGGTAACCATAATGCCTGATGCCCTTTACAAGAGATTCTGGTCCATGGACAATCTCCAACCCCCAGATACAGATTTCTCCGTTTATGCCTCTAACAACCTCCCTCTTAACCTAGTCGGGGTTAAGGATGTGGCGGTAAAGGTGGGGAGAGTGGAGCTGAAGGACCAGGGGTTCATTGTAGTAGAGACTCTCTCTGATGAGAATGGACTGTATATGGTACCAGGTACTAATATTGTTGATAACTGTTTGGAGGAAGTGGTGTTTTTACTCCAACAGCTCGCTGACGTCGCCAGACCGGGGCAGAGGAGAGCCCTCCAGAAGGAGATTCGAGCCCTGATGTACCAGCAGCAAGTAAAGTTATCCGGTGGTGAGATTGGTAATGTGCGGGTAGCAGACCCGATGCCCATTGTGATTCCCCCAATGAGTGAAATGCTTATATGGTGTAGAGCAGCAATAGGTCTTAAAGGACAGAGTTACCAGGCGGTAGTAGAACCCCTTAGCTCAGAGCACAGACCTACACTCTTAACTGCCAGAGGGGTAGTGGATGTACGCAATGGGAGGGTGCCCGTCCGTCTTCTCAACTATGGGGAAGACGAGGTCAGATTACCACGATATACCACTGTTGCCAAGTTACATGCTGTAAATAACAACTCCATCCACACGGTGGAGTCCTTAACCTCCCCAGACCAAGTGGAGGATAATGACCCGGCAACCCAGGTGGAGGACTGGTGTCAACAGATCCATGTTGGGACAGACACCACTCCAGCTCACCAGAAACAGGGGGTACACCGGGTGGTTCAGGAATACGCGCAGGTATTCAGCAAGCACCCACTTGACTTTGGGAGGATTTAGGGGGTACAACATCACATCCCCACAGGCAACCATCCCCCCATCAAAGAACGGTACAGGCCTATACCACCAGCACACTACCAGAAAGCCAAGGAGATGTTGCACGACATGAAAAAGGCAGGGTAGTAAGGGATAGTTGTAGTCCCTGGGCAGCTCCCCTAGTGTTAGTCAGGAAGAAGGATGGAAGCATGAGGATGTGTGTAGATTACAGAAAAGTAAATCGCATTACACATAAAGATGCATACCCTTTATCACGAATAGAGGAATCCCTGGCTGCCTTAAAGTCTGCAAATCAAATTACTTTTCCACCCTTGACCTCACTAGTGGGTACTGGCAAGTAGCTGTGGCTGAGGAGGATAGGGAGAAGACGGCCTTCACCACCCCGATGGAACTCTGCGAGTTCAACAGTATGCCTTTTGGACTCTGCAATGCACCTGGAACGTTTCAGAGATTGATGGAGTGCTGCCTGAGACACCACAACTTCGAGACTGTGTTACTATACCTGGACGACGTGATTGTGTACTCCAAGACGTATGAGGACCACTTGAAGCACCTGGCGGAGGTATTTGAGTCACAGTCCCAGTATGGGATGAAGCTGAAGCCCTCAAAGTGCCACCTGCTCAAGAGAAAGGTACAGTACCTGGGGCACATTGTCAGTCCAGAGGGAGTGGCACCAGACCCGGAGAAGGTCACTGCCATCCAGAAATGGCCGGAGCCGAAGAACCTCAAGGAGGTACGTCAGTTCCTGGGACTAGTAGGATACTACCGGAGGTTTGTAAAAGATTACACCAAGAAAGCAGCGCCTCTGCAAGACCTCCTGGTAGGACAGTCCCCCCAAAGGCAGAAATCCCCCATTCCACTGGGGTGAGGAGCAAGCCGAATCATTTCAAGAGATGAAGGAGATACTGACAGGCGACGAGATCCTAGCCTACCCTGACTACAGCCAACCGTTCTTGCTGTATACTGATGCCAGCAATGAAGGATTAGGAGCTGTCCTAAGTCAGAAGCAGAATGGCCTAGAGAAAGTGACAGCCTATGCAAGCAGGAAGCTCCGCCCGACTGAGAGGAACCCAGAGAACTATAGCAGCTTCAAGTTAGAGTTCCTGGCCTTGGTCTGGGCCATCACTGAAAGGTTCAAGCACTACTTAGCCTCCAGCAAGTTCACTGCCTACACTGACAATAACCCCCTGACTCATCTTGAAACAACCAAGCAAGGAGCCATGGAACAGCGATGGATGGCTCGGCTGTCCAATTACCAATTCACAATTAAATACCGGGCGGGCCGCAAGAACGCCAACGCCGATGCCCTGTCCAGGATGCCTCACCAGTCAGACACAGAAGAAGAAGTGGATGACCTGGAGGTGATTGAGCTACCTGCCTTTCACCGGAATGGGATGATCCACGAGTAATGAGCCTCCAGGAGGCAGCGTGGTAAGACGTTAAACCCTTTGCCTCACCACAGCTGGAAGGAGACCAAGGACAGCGACCTGGTTGTCAGCCGTATCAAGGAGCTGATAACCCAAGAAGGTTCCTCCCTGGAGAAAGATGCATCTTTCCAAGCAAAACAGCTGTGGAATGAGAGAAGCCGGCTGTTCATCTATCGAGAGAAGCTGTGCCGGAGGTACATCAATCCCAAGACCCACGAGATGGTATGGCAGATAGTGGTCCCCAAGATGGACATCCAGATGGTGTTGGAGGCCTACCACAATCAGGCGGGGCACTTTGGCTGGAAAAAGCTAGAAACCCTGCTAAAGTGTCGATTCTACTGGGTGGGAATGCGCAGCTCCATTGAGAAGTGGTGCAGAGACTGTGGATCCTGTAGCCTCAGAAGAAAAGACTACAGCAGCCAGAAGGCGCCCCTGCAACCCATCAAGATGGCTTGACCCCTGGAGATCGTGGCGCTGGACCATGTCAAGCTGTCACCCAGCAGGTCAGGGTACTCCTATGCCCTGACCATGGTAGATCACTACTCCAGGTTCCTGGTGGTCGCCCCTGTCAAAGACCTGACGGCAGAAACAGCAGCAAAAACGTTCCAAGCATATTTCTGCAGACCCCATGGATACCCTGAGCAGGTGCTGACAGACCAAGGCCCAGCCTTCGAGGCCGAGTTGTTCAAAGAGTTCTGCCATTTGTATGTGTGTAGGAAGATAAGAACTATACCGTACCACCCCCAAACCAATGGTCTCTGTGAAAAGATGAACAACATTGTCATCGACCTGCTGAAGACCTTACCACTTGAGGAGAGAAATCAGTGGCCAGACCTACTACCTGACCTGGTAGATCTGTACAATCACATACCTATGAGTTCCACCAATTGCACTCCAGCATATCTCATGCGAGCAAGACCAGGAAAGTTGCCCATGGACCTGGAGCTTGGTGTTGCAGAACCAGAAGCAGATATGTCCACTGAGGACTGGGACACGTCCAGACAGGAGCAGTACAGAAGAGTACAAGCCTGTGTCGAAGACAGTCTCGCTAGGGTGAAGGACAAGCAGGAAGACCACTATAATAAGAGTGCGCCAGCAGAACCCTTCACACCAGGATAAGTGGTATTGAAAAGGAAAAGGAGAAACCACAAACTTGATGACCAGTGGGAGACAGAACCCTACCCTGTGTTGAATTTATAGGTTTGATAACAGGAAGACGTGTTTGATTAGCAAAGATGAAGGAAGAACAACTGTAACGGTATCTAGAGACCACCTGAAGTTGTGTCCAGAACTGCTAAAGCCCCAAGAAGAAGTGCCTCTCATCACCCCGGAGGAACCTGAAGAAGCAGTAATACATACTGATTTAGGAGATTTCCCGGCAGATTGGCCTCAAATAGGAGGAGCAGTCATAATCCCAGTACTCCACTTCTTTCGACAGCCAGAAGACCCTCCACAGCCAGATGAACCTGTAAGTGCTGCAGAAGAGCCTAGTGCTGCAGAAGAGTCAGCTCAAGAAGAATCCCCGGACGAAGCATCCCCGGCAGGAGCAGAGCAAGAAGGCCCAGCCAATGGTGAACTTGCCAGGCCAAAGGGAGGTTAAGGCAGTTTTTCAATACCATCACTAGTAGAACAAATCGGGTAACTGACAACACAGATACCACACATTCTATGAAGAATCCTTTATCGTGATTAGTAATTCTTCTATATAAAGTAAATGACATGTGGGAGTATGGTGATGATTACCGCACCCATCCTTCTAAAATAATTCCAGTGCAGAAGAACAGCATGTAGTCTGACCTGGGTATCAGGGGTGTATTAAGGATAGCCAGGGCCCCGCGTGGCCCCCCCACGTGACGGGTCGGAGGTCACCATATACCTGAAACATTATTATTGAAAAAAATAGCTGCCGAGTGAAACTAACCTAAAAAACATCCATTAATCTAAAATTTACCTTCAGTTAAAAAAAATACTTTACCCATAGTATTGAACAGACCAACTTTAATATGTAATCAAGTCTCTTGCCAATTTTCACAAGGTTTTCATATCAATAGTGCAACAAACACAGAATACAGTAGAAAACATTAACAATATAACACTTCCATTACAATAGAAACATCAGTCATTATATCAATAAAGTGTCAAATGCATAACAATAAATAAATATATATTTTTCAAAAGCTGTCAGAACCATAAACTGTAGAAGCAAAGTATCCTCTCCCTAAGCCTAAGCTCCAGCATACCAGATAGTTTTGGGGTATGTTACTTGCTACATTTAATAGGTTAATTTGAACTTTAGCCTAGGGATGTTAGTAAAGATTTGTCTCTGGAAGTGTCACCCATTTCCCCTGTATGAGGTTGACCAACCAAACTGGAGGCATGAAGGAAAAAAAAAAGAAAAACCAACAGATTAAGGCAAGACCTCACCTTTTCTGAGTAATATAAGACTCATGTTTAAAGCAATACTGCAGTTTTTTTGTATTACGGCACTGGAGTAGAGCCACTAATCTAAGTTCCCTGCCCCTAGTCTCATCCTTACCAACCGGCATCTTCATCTGTATTCCGTGAGGCTCCTGACGTTCTCCAGCAGTTTGTGACCTGCCAGCTTGCTCCAGTGTTTGCTGGCCTATCAGGAAGTCAGAACTCAATTTAAGCCCATGAGATCCAGAACAAGGCCAGCAACAGGCCCCCACACTTACACTGAGAGCTTCTGACCATTACTTCAGGTCAGTCCAAAGTTGCAGTCAAAACATGGCTGTGGGACTGAAGCAACGCTGGGAAGAGCTGAAGACAGTGGCTAGTAAGTATAATAATAGGGTTAAGGAACCACTAGTTTAGTTGCACCACACCAGCGCTGAAATAAAAAAAAACAAACCCTGGAGTGGGGCTTTAACCAGGTGACAAAACTGTCACTATCAGTGATTACTGTGCAGGCGGAGGAGAGCAGAAGTGTGTGATTCCATATACTGCTCTGCATCTATCTCAGGCTGTGTGGAATAAAGCCCTGGTACCTGAGGTAGATGCTGAGCGCTGTATGTGACACGTGCTGATCGGACACTGCAGCTCTCATCTCAGTAGTGTCCTGCTGCTGTGAGACAAGAACTGTAATGTGCCATCAGCACTTGTAACAAACAGCGCTCAGCATTTAGCCCAGGTGCCTGAAAGTTATTCCCCAAAGCCTGGGATGGATGCAGAGCAGTATATAGAATCATACACCACTGCACAGCAATCAATAGAAGGCAGATTTTTTTTTTAACTAGTTAGACAAGAGTATTATATACAGAGAAAGCCAGCTCTCATATCCTCTGCGATTGTGCGCTTTATCCTCTGCCTGACACCGCCTGCACATTATTGGGTAACATCATACAGGGAAAAAAGTAAATGCCCCCTTAGTTGAAGGGGAAATTGGCATAAAGTTTTCAAGTAATTGTAAAAACTAAAAATGGCTGCTGTGTCAGTCTGTGTGTTTTGTGAGTAACTTACAGTTTGGCTGGTACTTTGAAGAGGAAACACACGATGGTATGTGCTGTGCTTGAATTTTCAATACCTAAAAGAAATGAGGCAAAAAATAATTTTTCTTAACATCTGTTTACACATATACATAGTAACAGTCATCCTTCAACCTTAAAAAATAAGTCCATCTAGTTCAAGCCATAGCCTAACATGCTGATCCAGAGGAAGGCAAAAAAAAACCATGTGGCAAACACTAAGCTCCACATTGGGGAAAAAAATTCCTTCCTGACTCCATACGACAATCAGACTAGTTCCCTGGATCAACGCCCTATCAAGGAATCTAGTATACAGTGCTGTGCAAATTAATTGGGACAAAGCCAAAAAAACCCATATTTTTGAATATTTAATAATAAAATGTTATAATGCACTGTTACATACAAATTATAGTAAGAAATATGTCCTCCTTTAGCAGATATGAGATTTTCAATGCGTTTTGGCATTGATTCTACCAAGTTTTTGCATAAATTCTTCCATTCTTCATCATGGAACCACACTTGTATGGCACTGTTTATCATGCGTTCTTTGGTTGTACAGTCCATTTTGCCAAGACGTCTCTTCACAATGCTCCACAAATTTTCTATAAGATTTAAGTCTGGTGAATTGCCAGGCCAGTCCAGCACTTTTACTTTATTTTCTTCCAGGAATTTCTTCACACACTTGGAATTGTGGCATGGAGAAAAAGTACACTAAACCACTCCTCACAGAAACAAGCTCTCAACTGAAGCTGAGGGGGCAGCTAGCTGTTATTTTCTGACTAAAACCAGTCAAACCACATTTTGTTACTCACGGTTGTACACTCACACCTGTTCAAAAAAGTTAAAACTGGTTTGAATCACTGACTGGTAACCAACTTACGATTTTACTTAAAAAATGCTTTGTCCCAATTAATTTGCACAGCACTGTATATAATCTGTAATATTATACTTATTAAGAAAGGCATCCATGCCCTTCTTAAATGTTAGTAGTGAATCCCTCATTACAACATCATGCGGCAGAGAGTTCCATAGTCTCACTGCTCTTACAGTAAAGAATCCACGTCTGTGATTATCATTAAACCTTCTTTCCTCCAGATGTAGAAGATGCCCCCTTGTCCCCGTCTCTGGCCTCAGAGTAAAAAGATCAGTAGAAAGGTCTTTGTACTGTCCCCTCATATACTTGTACATAGTAATAAGATCACCCCTAAGCCTTCGTTTTTCCAAACTAAATAACCCCGAGTGAAATTGATAAGAAAGTGTGTGTCATATGCGAGTGTACTTGAGAAACACTTACTAGAAAGTCACTGGATCTCTGTTTTGTCTTTCTCCAAGAGCTTCTTGGTCCTGACACATGTTCCATTGATCAAAGCATGAGAGAAGTTCCTGCAGACAAACCCTGAAAAACATAATGCGAGTCAGTTCTGACCAGATTGTCATCTACTTTTCTCAGAACGTCTACTTCTACTTCTCTTAACGTGAGAAAATGGCTGTGGATTTTTAACATTTCTTTTACTTTGTTAGTCCCCTTAGGCAACTTGAAACTGAACGTTAGATCACTTGTCTATATTCAAAAGTACTTTTGCATTGCTACATATAAAATCACTATTGCCTGTGAAGCCCAACCACAGAATGACAGTGGCATGTGAAGAGAACCTAGTATGTCCATATCCTCAAACGCTATTGACGCGCCCCCTGGGCAGCGGGGTACTCGCCAACCGGGCCTTGATGGATTTGGGGGATGTCACAGTGGCTGGCCCATTCCGTGACCCAGGGTGGTCAGTCCAAAAATAAAAGGGGGGATAAAAATGTAAACCAAAAAGGGGAAGTAGGGTAGGTTTGTAAATGTTCGTGACGCCACCCGTGGTACCCGGTAATGACTACTGGCGCTGTGACAGTCCTCTGAGGCCGGTGTTCCGGGCAGCTTAGTTGGTGCTACTCTCCACGGGTAGAGTAGGCCTCAGGGCAGTGTAGATGTGATGTAGAGTGGTGGCGGGTGCTGTGCCGCTGTAGAAAGAACAGGCAGAGATAGCGGTTGAAGTCATCCGAGTCTTTACTCACTTTTTATCAGCTCAGAGCTTCTCTCTGCTGTCACACGGCGAGCTGCGGCCGCCAGGGTGGGGCTCAGCACTTTCCAGGTAGTTCAGGAGCACCTGCCAGGACCCCGCTCTAGTGTGTTCCTCTCTTGCTCAACTTCTCCCGCCGTGTGTTCCCCACTGAGTCCCGTACGGGTGCTGCAATCTCTCTATGGGCAACGTGTAGTTCCCGGACCGACTGGGCGCCCTTTTTGGTGACTTGTGGTGAGGCTGAGGCGTAAGGCTGGGTCCCTCTGGGTAAATTCAGATTAGGGCATACAGGTGGCGACTCCGCTCCATCCATATCCCCCTGGGATCCACATAAGCCTCCGGATTCTTCCGACAGAGACGTGAAGTACAAAGTCAGATTGGGGACCGGTTACCCCTCTTGCGGCCGGGTCCCTCTGGCTAGGCCAGAATAAGGTATGCAGGTGGTGGCTCCGCTCTGTCCATATCCCCTGGGATCCTTTCGCCTGTGAATCTTGACTCCTCTGCTCCCCTCCTGGGCCTCCTACTCTCAGGACCCTGACCGAGACAGAGCCTACAGCAACTCTGCCCTGCTCCTCGTCTCGAGGCCTGAGACCGAGGACTGTGGACCCTCAGCTGGCTGCAGCGTTGTGCTGTCTACCGACCAACGACCCACAACCAAAGACAATGATACCAAGATGGCCTCCATATATATATGATCCAGCTAAGTGCTCAAAATAAATGCTTCCTCCACCCTCACTCACTACATGGTTCCCCCCAACTCCTCCATTCCGGCCCGGGGCGGCACTATGGTGCATATAGGCCCCCTTCAGAACTGGAGTGGTGTAGTGTTGAGTGTGTGTTTGGGGTCCTGTATGATACTCCATCCTTACCTGGAAGAGGAGATATCACACCCTTAAGTGGGGTGCAATAACTCTGTGGCGACTGAGCCCGCAGGGGCGCCACATTATTGACCTGCAGTGCAGGTTAATAGTATAGAAAAGTGCCCAACCGCTGTACTGAACGTGCAGCTCATGGGAAAAAAATGGAATTTAAATCATTCCAAGAACCTTTACTGGCCTTCAGTCATACAGGTGTGTACAAAGCATCTACAATTGCAGCCCATAGCACTGCGAGTGGCTCCTGCAAGCACGTGTGACGCTCATAGCCCTCCCTGGGAAGATGGGGGGGTACTCGGAGCCGGGTCAGATGTTGGGGAATGTAGCCGTGGCCTGGACCCGTTCCGTGCCCAGGGCCGTCACATTAAAAGATTTAATGGGCTTTCAGGGTTGGTGTTAATCGAGTGGTTGTATTGACTACACCACCTGTGGTGCCTGGTGATTCTCCACCAGCTCTGCATTCAGTCCTCTGAAGCGGGATGTAGCGGCAGCAGAAGATGGTACTACTCTCCACAGGCGGAGCAGGGCCTCAGGGCAGAGAGGACAAGAGGATGGGAGCTGTTGTGGAAGATGTTGTGCGGTGTAGTGCGGTGCCGCGTTGCAATAAGAAACCGGAGGCCATAGGGGTAGTCTTCCAAGCTTTACTCACGGTAGAATGCTCAGCTGCAAGGCTTCTCCCTGCTCCTCACGGCACGCTGCGGCCACCAGGACCGGGGGTCCGACAACCTCCGGGTCGTTCAGGTGCTTTGGTCAGGACCCCGCACCAGAGTGTTCCTAGACTTTCCCACTAGGTCCTCTCCTGTCCGTTTGTGGTGCGTGTACTAAGGCCGGGTCTCCCTCTGGACTATGCACAGAACAAGGGTACGGGTGGCGACTCCGCTCCGTTACCCGGTGGGATCCACTGAGCCTCCGGGCTTCTCTGACTAAGACTTGTAATGACAGAGTCAGATATCGGGGACCGGTACCCCTTTTGCAGCAGGAATCCCTCAGACTAGGCCAGAATAGTGAGGACAGGTGGCGTATACCGCTCTGTCTTCATCCCCCTGGGATCCTTTTGCCTGCGGAGCTATACTCCTCCGGTCCCCTCCAGACCTTCTTAAGTAAGGACCTTGACCGGGTAGAGACAGCCGTTAACTCTTGCCCGTTCCTCGACTCAAGGCCAGAGTTCGAGGACCGTGTCCCCATCAACTGCAGGTTCACACAGAAAGCCACGTTCAGCGATGAAGATCACAATCAAAGACCTTGAACTTAAGATGGCTGGCTATTAAATATGAATTTAGTACGTGTAACCTCTAAGTGTATCCTCCACCCTCACCCACTACTAGGTTCCCCCTTACTTTGGTTCCCCCATCTCCACTTATCCCGGCTGGGGCAGCACCCTGGTGCCTTAAAGCCCCCCTACAGGTGGGAGAGATGTAGTGTTGAATGCAGAGGTGGGGTCCTGACAGCTGCACCATCTTTACCTCGAAGGAGAGATACCACACCTCATTAAAGAGATGCAGTACCCCTTTGGCGACCGAACCCTCAGGGGCGCCACACACGCCCTGGCACTTTGACTGATAGCTGACTCTACAGTGATGCACTGCATCGCGAGAGGTCAAATTGCTAGGGTGTGCTTACAGCAGCCACTCGCATGTATGACTGAAAACCGGCAGTTCTTGTGATGAAGTCTATTTCTCTCTTCTCATCTCTCAAACAATCCTGCTATTACATATAGACGCTCAAAAAAATTAAAATATCTTCTGGTAAACAGCCACCTTGGGGGGCCAGCAGCTAAGGGTTTATTTGGATCCAAGGGCCCAAGCTGGGGCTGCCACCCATGTGGCTCTTGCGTGGCGTGCCTCAATATAGAGTCTACGAAAATCTTTACAAATTCAAATGGTACGAAGCAATATAAGATTACTCATACCATCACATGTACCACAGTTGGGGTGATCTACAGTGCAAAATGCCCTTGCAACAGAATATATGTAGGCCTTACATCAAGAGAACTCCGAAGAAGAACTAGAGAACGCGTCTTGGATATCAAGGCAGCAAAAGAAATTTACAATGTGGATGAGCTCAAGACATTACCGCGTCACTTTATGAAGTTTCATAACAGTGACCCTTCTGGTCTCCAGTTGAGTGGTTTTGATAGGGTCTACCCAGGCACTAGAGGAGGTAACTGGAAAAAAATCCTGGCACAGAAGGAGGCAAGGGGGATCACTGTGTTGAACACCTTAACCCTCCATGGTCTCAATGAGACAAATAGTTTTGTTTCATTTCTTTAATATTGTTGGGTGGTTCCTAGTGGAGTGCATTGTATTATGGTCATTTTACTTTTAATCTTATTTTAATTGTTTTTATTCGTTTATACTTACGTTTTCTTCTTTCCTTCTCTTCTTAGTTCTTTCGCCTGACGTTTGCTATTTTTCAGAGTTGGTCATCTTCTTGAGCGTCATCATCACCAGTGCATTTGAACCTCTTTTTATATTTTAAAGAATTTAAATATCTTCTAGTAATATATGTATAATGTCATGCATTTATGTGCCCCATGCCTTTTTGTTATATAAATATATTTTTCATCTCATCATATTTTTCACTATATATTCACTAGCACAATTGCACTGTATGGGTCATATTATATGATAGGTGTCACACTATCTATCATATATCATAGATATATAATTTTTTCATATGATATATATTCTCCTATAACATTTTCACGTTATTATCTCATATACGTCCCTGGTATCCTGTTATTAATTTCCAGGGCAGGTCCTTGTTAGCTAGTGGACTGAAAAAAAGGTAATTAGCTCATATCACCTGATACTCACAGGAATCCCAGGCTCACGGATTAGTGTCCAGCATACACTTGTAAGGATATATAGAAAAAGTAAAATCCGGTGCCACAAGCGATAAATCCTTTATTCCAAAAATTAAAAATCACATGTCCCTAGGAGGGGAACAACTGGACGCGTTTCGAGGACACAGCCCCTTAATCGTCAGTATACAAATGAATTAAAAAACAACACATTTATAATAAAAACTGTGACCACCCCTAAGCATGTGTGATAGATTAGTATACACATTAGGATATTAACTCCTACTTAGACAAGATTTGCGTGCAACAAATTCTCATAGAATATACAGACATAGACTTAGGGGGAAAAAAAAACAAAAAAAAAACTTTTATGTAAATAATTTGCCATATAGATGCACAGAACAGAATATGCATATAATATTATAAATGCAAGTATATATATATATAATTCAATAAAAAAACATTAAATCTGATCTATAATTCATACCTTGCGGTATCCGTGCATTTAATTTCAATATCCACAATTTTTCTTTGTTATGGAGCATTTTCTCCCAATTACCGCCACGATGGGGACGTGGTACTCTCTCTATGCCTGTAATATTTAATGTGCTTATATTGCCCGCATGTACCTCTCTGAAATGTTTGGAGAGACCTGATAACCTGATGGATTTTGAGGCAGGATTTGCTCCTGTAATATGTTCTGATATTCTTGCCTTAAGGGCTCTGGTAGTGCGGCCTATATAATATTCTGAACAGCTGGCACAAGTTGCCATATAGACAACATGGGAGGTGTTACAATTTATATAAGACTCTATGTCATATTTTCTACCTGTATGTAAATCAGAGAAACTTGAACCCATAGCGACATATTTGCACATACAGCATCTATTTTCACCACATTTATACATGCCGACATATTTCAGCCAGGTGGGACTTTGTACTTTATTATCCAAAAATACGCTGGGTGACAACATATTGCGTAGATCCTGACCTTTCCTTGAAACCACCCTACAGCCTGCTTCCAATATATTAGACAATTTGTCATCCTGATATAATATGGGTAAGTTCTTGAGAAAGATTTGTTTAATGTTGTAAAAATGATCACTATATGGCGTAGAGAAAGTTAATGAAGATTTAGCCTTATTGGAACTATGTTTTACTGATTGTGTCAACAAACCTTCTCTATCTTTAGATATAGCTATAGATATAGCCCTATCGATCATCCATTTTTTATATCCCCTAGACCTCAGTCTCGCTGACATGGTTTTAGTTTCCTCCTCAAAACACTCTTGTTCACTGCAATTGCGTCTAGCTCTAATGAACTCACCCACTGGTAAATTTTTTATAACATGTTTTGGGTGGCTGCTTTCAGCTCTCAAGAGAGAATTGCCGCTAAGGGGCTTGCGGTAAAGTTTAGAGGCAATTTTCCCTGTACTCACACAACCAGTCAATACGACATCCAAAAACGGAGTGGACTCCTTGTGAATCTCCATAGTGAATTTCAAATTGTAGTTGTTATTCTCCAGATAATTTAGAAATTCAGTAACAGGTGGTGCGGGAGACCCCGATGACAGACCCCATATGAGGATCATGTCATCAATGAATCTCCCGCACCACCGAATATTGTTCCTATATGGACAACATTCATTGAAAATATATTCTTCCTCCCATCTTTTCATATAAACATTGGCCAGTGAAGGGGAAAACTTAGAGCCCATCGGACAACCGCAAAGCTGTAAGTAAAATTTATCATTGAAGATGAAAAAATTACTCTTCAAAAGAAATTCCAAACTCAAAAGCAAAAATTCCTTGACACCATCAGTAAAAATGTCAGTTAGATTCAAAAAATATTGCACAACCCTCAATGCCTTATCGTGAGGTATTGAGGAATACAACTGGACAACATCACATGTTATCCAATTACAGTCCTCCTGCCAAGACATAAGATTAATGGCCTGCATTAAATGCTGAGTATCTTTTATCATACCTGGTGATCCCTCCAGTAAGACACGTAATCTGGAATCCACCCACCCTGAAAGTCTCTCATTGAGGGAATGTATACCCGCCACGATTGGCCTCAGGGGAGGTGGAAACACTGACTTATGCGTCTTAGGGAGGGCATGAAAAATCGGAATAACAGGCTGATCTGGAGACAAAAATTCCTTCATTTTGGAATCAATGGCTCCAAGAGCTACTCCTTCCTCCAGTAGCCTGTTTAATTTTATAGTAAAATTCTTTGTGGGATCAGAGACTAAGGGGCGGTAGGTGGTGGAATCAGATAATATATCCTCTACCAATTTTTTATATAATCCTGAATCCAGAATCACCACCGAACCCCCCTTGTCTGAAGGTCTAATGACAATGGTAGAATTAGCCCTTAGGGAAATTATTGCTTCCCTTTCCCTTTTGGAAAGATTATTTGATACTCTCAATTTTCCATCATCCAAGAGATTATTTAGATCCCTTTCCATTGCGGCTTAAAAGGAATCCATAGCTGGTATCCTCGCCGCAATGGGATAATAACTTTCGTTGGATGTAGCAAAATTGAATATTTCCAAGTCATTTCTTAATTTCATACATTTTTTGATCTTAACATTGTTTTCCAAATGATGTAAATCCTTGATGCACATGGTTTCCTGTAACCCCATATGTAATGGATAACAGTCAGGCAATATAGGAGGGACACAATCATGATCTGTAGAGACCTGAAGGATGTTTCTATCATAAAAATGTCTTTTAACTGCTAAATTTCTTGTTTACATCCTTCAATGTTTGAAATAAATCAGCATTTTTATTAGGTACAAAATTTAAATCTTTCTCCAAAACTTTAAGTTCATGTTCAGAAAAAATGCAAGCAGATAAATTGTGAACAGAAACTATATCTATGTTATTTATTTCCTGTGTTTCTCTTTTCCTCCTTCTCCGTGAGCGCCTTTTCGGCCTTTGTAGCAGTTTTTTGAAACAGCAGATGTGGAGGCATATCTAGTATTGTATGCTCTAAAAGAGCCATTTCCATCCTGACCAGAAAACGGCACATCTGATTCATCTGTACTTGCTGATGAGACAGGTGAAGAAAAACTCACATTACGGTTGCTCACTTGTTCAGGTGGATTTCTCAGAATGGATTTTATGGTGCCTGATTTTGTGGAATGTTTAGGAGTTTTAGGTGTGCTAGCGGTAGATAAAAAACGAGTTTTTCCAGGAGTACGATGTTTCCATACATAGACAGAATTACTTTCATAGTCTTTTAAATCTCGTTTGTACTTGGAACTTTTTAAATCAATGATAGTCTTTTCAAGTTCATCAATTTTTTTTATGCATATTCTCATATAGTGATTCATATACATTCTGAGAAATAAACTTATCCGCTGCATCTTGCAAAACCTTGATATCATTCTCTAAAGACTCCAATTTATTTTCCTCCTCCAAAATGATAAGATTCATTAATTTAAAAGAACATTCCGAAAGAACATCGTTCCACTTACTTGTAAATTCATCACTGAACGGAGTAGTTGCAATCTTTTTAATACGGAGGCCTCGAGGAATCATCTTTTTCAAGACGTATTTCTTCAAGGTGGCATGATCCCACCAAACCTTTAGATGCTGAATCAAAGCTTTTTCCAAAGTAAAAAATGCCTCATGAATTTCAGGAGCACTCCTGTCCATATTTCCACCACCAGAGAAAATAGAGTCCAGTTTTTTTGCACGCAAATCCCGGCATAATGATAGGTAGTCTCGCGTGGATTCCATGGGTGAGATTTAACCAGCCCAAATGAAAAGAGCAATGTCTTAAAAATGTGAGAGGTGAGAGCTATGCTGAGTACTAGTGGACTGAAAAAAAGGTAATTAGCTCATATCACCTGATACTCACAGGAATCCCAGGCTCACGGATTAGTGTCCAGCATACACTTGTAAGGATATATAGAAAAAGTAAAATCCGGTGCCACAAGCGATAAATCCTTTATTCCAGAAATGAAAAATCACATGTCCCTAGGAGGGGAACAACTGGTCGCGTTTCGAGGACACAGCCCCTTAATCGTCAGTATACAACTGAATTAAAAAACAACACATTTATAATAAAAACTGTGACCACCCCTAAGCATGTGTGATAGATTAGTATACACATTAGGATATTAACTCCTACTTAGACAAGATTTGCGTGCAACAAATTCTCATAGAATATACAGACATAGACTTAGGAGAAAAAACAAGAAAAAAAAAAAAACTTTTATGTAAATAATTTGCCATATAGATGCACAGAACAGAATATGCATATAATATTATAAATGCAAGTATATATATATATAATTCAATAAAAAAACATTAAATCTGATCTATAATTCATACCTTGCGGTATCCGTGCATTTAATTTCAATATCCACAATTTTTCTTTGTTATGGAGCATTTTTTCCCAATTACCGCCACGATGGGGACGTGGTACTCTCTCTATGCCTGTAATATTTAATGTGCTTATATTGCCCGCATGTACCTCTCTGAAATGTTTGGAGAGACCTGATAACCTGATGGATTTTGAGGCAGGATTTGCTCCTGTAATATGTTCTGATATTCTTGCCTTAAGGGCTCTGGTAGTGCGGCCTATAGAATATTCTGAACAGCTGGCACAAGTTGCCATATAGACAACATGGGAGGTGTTACAATTTATATAAGACTCTATGTCATATTTTCTACCTGTATGTAAATCAGAGAAACTTGAACCCATAGCGACATATTTGCACATACAGCATCTATTTTCACCACATTTATACATGCCGACATATTTCAGCCAGGTGGGACTTTGTACTTTATTATCCAAAAAAACGCTGGGTGACAACATATTGCGTAGATCCTGACCTTTCCTTGAAACCACCCTACAGCCTGCTTCCAATATATTAGACAATTTGTCATCCTGATATAATATGGGTAAGTGACTTGGAAATATCCAATTTTGCTACATCCAACGAAAGTTATTATCCCATTGCGGCGAGGATACCAGCTATGGATTCCTTTCAAGCCGCAATGGAAAGGGATCTAAATAATCTCTTGGATGATGGAAAATTGAGAGTATCAAATAATCTTTCCAAAAGGGAAAGGGAAGCAATAATTTCCCTAAGGGCTAATTCTACCATTGTCATTAGACCTTCAGACAAGGGGGGTTCGGTGGTGATTCTGGATTCAGGATTATATAAAAAATTGGTAGAGGATATATTATCTGATTCCACCACCTACCGCCCCTTAGTCTCTGATCCCACAAAGAATTTTACTATAAAATTAAACAGGCTACTGGAGGAAGGAGTAGCTCTTGGAGCCATTGATTCCAAAATGAAGGAATTTTTGTCTCCAGATCAGCCTGTTATTCCGATTTTTCATGCCCTCCCTAAGACGCATAAGTCAGTGTTTCCACCTCCCCTGAGGCCAATCGTGGCGGGTATACATTCCCTCAATGAGAGACTTTCAGGGTGGGTGGATTCCAGATTACGTGTCTTACTGGAGGGATCACCAGGTATGATAAAAGATACTCAGCATTTAATGCAGGCCATTAATCTTATGTCTTGGCAGGAGGACTGTAATTGGATAACATGTGATGTTGTCCAGTTGTATTCCTCAATACCTCACGATAAGGCATTGAGGGTTGTGCAATATTTTTTGAATCTAACTGACATTTTTACTGATGGTGTCAAGGAATTTTTGCTTTTGAGTTTGGAATTTCTTTTGAAGAGTAATTTTTTCATCTTCAATGATAAATTTTACTTACAGCTTTGCGGTTGTCCGATGGGCTCTAAGTTTTCCCCTTCACTGGCCAATGTTTATATGAAAAGATGGGAGGAAGAATATATTTTCAATGAATGTTGTCCATATAGGAACAATATTCGGTGGTGCGGGAGATTCATTGATGACATGATCCTCATATGGGGTCTGTCATCGGGGTCTCCCGCACCACCTGTTACTGAATTTCTAAATTATCTGGAGAATAACAACTACAATTTGAAATTCACTATGGAGATTCACAAGGAGTCCACTCCGTTTTTGGATGTCGTATTGACTGGTTGTGTGAGTACAGGGAAAATTGCCTCTAAACTTTACCGCAAGCCCCTTAGCGGCAATTCTCTCTTGAGAGCTGAAAGCAGCCACCCAAAACATGTTATAAAAAATTTACCAGTGGGTGAGTTCATTAGAGCTAGACGCAATTGCAGTGAACAAGAGTGTTTTGAGGAGGAAACTAAAACCATGTCAGCGAGACTGAGGTCTAGGGGATATAAAAAATGGATGATCGATAGGGCTGTATCTATAGCTACATCTAAAGATAGAGAAGGTTTGTTGACACAATCAGTAAAACATAGTTCCAATAAGGCTAAATCTTCATTAACTTTCTCTACGCCATATAGTGATCATTTTTACAACATTAAACAAATCTTTCTCAAGAACTTACCCATATTATATCAGGATGACAAATTGTCTAATATATTGGAAGCAGGCTGTAGGGTGGTTTCAAGGAAAGGTCAGGATCTACGCAATATGTTGTCACCCAGCGTATTTTTGGATAATAAAGTACAAAGTCCCACCTGGCTGAAATATGTCGGCATGTATAAATGTGGTGAAAATAGATGCTGTATGTGCAAATATGTCGCTATGGGTTCAAGTTTCTCTGATTTACATACAGGTAGAAAATATGACATAGAGTCTTATATACATTGTAACACCTCCCATGTTGTCTATATGGCAACTTGTGCCAGCTGTTCAGAATATTCTATAGGCCGCACTACCAGAGCCCTTAAGGCAAGAATATCAGAACATATTACAGGAGCAAATCCTGCCTCAAAATCCATCAGGTTATCAGGTCTCTCCAAACATTTCAGAGAGGTACATGCGGGCAATATAAGCACATTAAATATTACAGGCATAGAGAGAGTACCACGTCCCCATCGTGGCGGTAATTGGGAAAAAATGCTCCATAACAAAGAAAAATTGTGGATATTGAAATTAAATGCACGGATACCGCAAGGTATGAATTATAGATCAGATTTAATGTTTTTTTATTGAATTATATATATATATATACTTGCATTTATAATATTATATGCATATTCTGTTCTGTGCATCTATATGGCAAATTATTTACAAAAAAGTTTTTTTTTTGTTTTTTTTTCCCCCTAAGTCTATGTCTGTATATTCTATGAGAATTTGTTGCACGCAAATCTTGTCTAAGTAGGAGTTAATATCCTAATGTGTATACTAATCTATCACACATGCTTAGGGGTGGTCACAGTTTTTATTATAAATGTGTTGTTTTTTAATTCATTTGTATACTGACGATTAAGGGGCTGTGTCCTCGAAACGCGTCCAGTTGTTCCCCTCCTAGGGACATGTGATTTTTAATTTTTGGAATAAAGGATTTATCGCTTGTGGCACCGGATTTTACTTTTTCTATATATCTTTACAAGTTTATGCTGGACACTAATCCGTGAGCCTGGGATTCCTGTGAGTATCAGGTGATATGAGCTAATTACCTTTTTTTCAGTCCACTAGCTAACAAGGACCTGCCCTGGAAATTAATAACAGGATACCAGGGTCGTATATGAGATAATAACGTGAAAATGTTATAGGAGAATATATATCATATGAAAAAATTATATATCTATGATATATGATGGATAGTGTGACACCTATCATATAATATGACCCATACAGTGCAATTGTGCTAGTGAATATATAGTGAAAAATATGATGAGATGAAAAATATATTTATATAACAAAAAGGCATGGGGCACATAAATGCATGACATTATACATATATTACTAGAAGATATTTAAATTCTTTAAAATATAAAAAGAGGTTCAAATGCACTGGTGATGATGACGCTCAAGAAGATGACCAACTCTGAAAAATAGCAAACGTCAGGCGAAAGAACTAAGAAGAGAAGGAAAGAAGAAAACGTAAGTATAAACGAATAAAAACAATTAAAATAAGATTAAAAGTAAAATGACCATAATACAATGCACTCCACTAGGAACCACCCAACAATATTAAAGAAATGAAACAAAACTATTTGTCTCATTGAGACCATGGAGGTTTAAGGTGTTCAACACAGTGATCCCCCTTGCCTCCTTCTGTGCCAGGATTTTTTTCCAGTTACCTCCTCTAGTGCCTGGGTAGACCCTATCAAAACCACTCAACTGGAGACCAGAAGGGTCACTGTTATGAAACTTCATAAAGTGACGCGGTAATGTCTTGAGCTCATCCACATTGTAAATTTCTTTTGCTGCCTTGATATCCAAGACGCGTTCTCTAGTTCTTCTTCGGAGTTCTCTTGATGTAAGGCCTACATATATTCTGTTGCAAGGGCATTTTGCACTGTAGATCACCCCAACTGTGGTACATGTGATGGTATGAGTAATCTTATATTGCTTCGTACCATTTGAATTTGTAAAGATTTTCGTAGACTCTATATTGAGGCACGCCACGCAAGAGCCACATGGGTGGCAGCCCCAGCTTGGGCCCTTGGATCCAAATAAACCCTTAGCTGCTGGCCCCCCAAGGTGGCTGTTTACCAGAAGATATTTTAATTTTTTTAAGCGTCTATATGTAATAGCAGGATTGTTTGAGAGATGAGAAGAGAGAAATAGACTTCATCGCAAGAACTGCCGGTTTTCAGTCATACATGCGAGTGGCTGCTGTAAGCACACCCTAGCAATTTGACCTCTCGCGATGCAGTGCATCACTGTAGAGTCAGCTATCAGTCAAAGTGCCAGGGCGTGTGTGGCGCCCCTGAGGGTTCGGTCGCCAAAGGGGTACTGCATCTCTTTAATGAGGTGTGGTATCTCTCCTTCGAGGTAAGGATGGTGCAGCTGTCAGGACCCCACCTCTGCATTCAACACTACATCTCTCCCACCTGTAGGGGGGCTTTAAGGCACCAGGGTGCTGCCCCAGCCGGGATAAGTGGAGATGGGGGAACCAAAGTAAGGGGGAACCTAGTAGTGGGTGAGGGTGGAGGATACACTTAGAGGTTACACGTACTAAATTCATATTTAATAGCCAGCCATCTTAAGTTCAAGGTCTTTGATTGTGATCTTCATCGCTGAACGTGGCTTTCTGTGTGAACCTGCAGTTGATGGGGACACGGTCCTCGAACTCTGGCCTTGAGTCGAGGAACGGGCAAGAGTTAACGGCTGTCTCTACCCGGTCAAGGTCCTTACTTAAGAAGGTCTGGAGGGGAGCGGAGGAGTATAGCTCCGCAGGCAAAAGGATCCCAGGGGGATGAAGACGGAGCAGTATACGCCACCTGTCCTCACTATTCTGGCCTAGTCTGAGGGATTCCTGCTGCAAAAGGGGTACCGGCCCCCGATATCTGACTCTGTCATTACAAGTCTTAGTCAGAGAAGCCCGGAGGCTCAGTGGATCCCACCGGGTAACGGAGCGGAGTCGCCACCCGTACCCTTGTTCTGTGCATAGTCCAGAGGGAGACCCGGCCTTAGTAAACGCACCACAAACGGACAGGAGAGGACCTAGTGGGAAAGTCTAGGAACACTCTGGTGCGGGGTCCTGACCAAAGCACCTGAACTACCCGGAGGTTGTCGGACCCCCGGTCCTGGTGGCCGCAGCGCGCCGTGAGGAGCAGGGAGAAGCCTTGCAGCTGAGCATTCTACCGTGAGTAAAGCTTGGAGGACTACCCCTATGGCCTCCGGTTTCTTATTGCAACGCGGCACCGCACTACACCGCACAACATCTTCCACAACAGCTCCCATCCTCTTGTCCTCTCTGCCCTGAGGCCCTGCTCCGCCTGTGGGGAGTAGTACCATCTTCTGCTGCCGCTACATCCCGCTTCAGAGGACTGAATGCAGAGCTGGTGGAGAATCACCAGGCACCACAAGTGGTGTAGTCAATACAACCACTCAATTAACACCAACCCTGAAAGCCCATTAAATCTTTTAATGTGACGGCCCTGGGCACGGAACGGGTCCAGGCCACGGCTACATCCCCCAACATCTGACCCGGCTCTGAGTACCCCCCCATCTTCCCAGGGAGGGCTGTGAGCGTCACACGTGCTTGCAGGAGCCACTCGCAGTGCTATGGGCTGCAATTGTAGATGCTTTGTACACACCTGTATGACTGAAGGCCAGTAAAGGTTCTTGGAATGATTTAAATTCCATTTTTTTCCCATGAGCTGCACGTTCAGTACAGCGGTTGGGCACTTTTCTATACTATTAACCTGCACTGCAGGTCAATAATGTGGCGCCCCTGCGGGCTCAGTCGCCACAGAGTTATTGCACCCCACTTAAGGGTGTGATATCTCCTCTTCCAGGTAAGGATGGAGTACCATACAGGACCCCAAACACACACTCAACACTACACCACTCCAGTTCTGAAGGGGGCCTATATGCACCATAGTGCCGCCCCGGGCCAGAATGGAGGAGTTGGGGGGAACCATGTAGTGAGTGAGGGTGGAGGAAGCATTTATTTTGAGCACTTAGCTGGATCATATATATATGGAGGCCATCTTGGTATCATTGTCTTTGGTTGTGGGTCGTTGGTCGGTAGACAGCACAACGCTGCAGCCAGCTGAGGGTCCACGGTCCTCGGTCTCAGGCCTCGAGACGAGGAGCAGGGCAGAGTTGCTGTAGGCTCTGTCTCGGTCAGGGTCCTGAGAGTAGGAGGCCCAGGAGGGGAGCAGAGGAGTCAAGCTCCACAGGCGAAAGGATCCCAGGGGATATGGACGGAGCGGAGCCACCACCTGCATACCTTATTCTGGCCTAGCCAGAGGGACCCGGCCGCAAGAGGGGTAACCGGTCCCCAATCTGACTTTGTACTTCACGTCTCTGTCGGAAGAATCCGGAGGCTTATGTGGATCCCAGGGGGATACGGATGGAGCGGAGTCGCCACCTGTATGCCCTAATCTGAGTTTACCCAGAGGGACCCAGCCTTACGCCTCAGCCTCACCACAAGTCACCAAAAAGGGCGCCCAGTCGGTCCGGGAACTACACGTTGCCCATAGAGAGATTGCAGCACCCGTACGGGACTCAGTGGGGAACACACGGCGGGAGAAATTGAGCAAGAGAGGAACACACTAGAGCGGGGTCCTGGCAGGTGCTCCTGAACTACCTGGAAAGTGCTGAGCCCCACCCTGGCGGCCGCAGCTCGCCGTGTGACAGCAGAGAGAAGCTCTGAGCTGATAAAAAGTGAGTAAAGACTCGGATGACTTCAACCGCTATCTCTGCCTGTTCTTTCTACAGCGGCACAGCACCCGCCACCACTCTACATCACATCTACACTGCCCTGAGGCCTACTCTACCCGTGGAGAGTAGCACCAACTAAGCTGCCCGGAACACCGGCCTCAGAGGACTGTCGCAGCGCCAGTAGTCATTACCGGGTACCACGGGTGGCGTCACGAACATTTACAAACCTACCCTACTTCCCCTTTTTGGTTTACATTTTTATCCCCCCTTTTATTTTTGGACTGACCACCCTGGGTCACGGAATGGGCCAGCCACTGTGACATCCCCCAAATCCATCAAGGCCCGGTTGGCGAGTACCCCGCTGCCCAGGGGGCGCGTCAATAGCGTTTGAGGATATGGACATACTAGGTTCTCTTCACATGCCACTGTCATTCTGTGGTTGGGCTTCACAGGCAATAGTGATTTTATATGTAGCAATGCAAAAGTACTTTTGAATATAGACAAGTGATCTAACGTTCAGTTTCAAGTTGCCTAAGGGGACTAACAAAGTAAAAGAAATGTTAAAAATCCACAGCCATTTTCTCACGTTAAGAGAAGTAGAAGTAGACGTTCTGAGAAAAGTAGATGACAATCTGGTCAGAAGTGACTCGCATTATGTTTTTCAGGGTTTGTCTGCAGGAACTTCTCTCATGATTTGATCAATGGAACATGTGTCAGGACCAAGAAGCTCTTGGAGAAAGACAAAACAGAGATCCAGTGACTTTCTAGTAAGTGTTTCTCAAGTACACTCGCATATGACACACACTTTCTTATCAATTTCACTCGGGGTTATTTAGTTTGGAAAAACGAAGGCTTAGGGGTGATCTTATTACTACCGTGTTTCCCCGAAAGTAAGGCCCTGTCTTACATTAATTTTACCCCCAAAAGTCCCACCCTGCCTTACTTTCGGGGGAGGCCTTACATTGGGAAAAAAAACAGGCTGAACAGTATGCAGCCTCCCCATACAGTGGTTCTGCCCCCCACTCTGCCACCACACACACACACACACACAGCCCCATACGGCACCCATACACATACCGTACACATATCGTATACACACACACACACAGCCCCATACGGCACCCATACACATACCGTACACATATCGTATACACACACACACACAGCCCCATACGGCACCCATACACATACCGTACACATATCGTATACACACACACACACACACACACACAGAGAGAGTTTCGGAACTTACCGTTACTTTCCTTCTGTTTCGATCTCCTCTGCGGTGCCGGGCTGACGATTCGGATGCCGGGGAAGCTGGACCAATCGGAGCGAGCCTGCAGGCGGTGACGTCGCAGCTGATTCGGCCAATCAGCTGCGAGCCGGCTAGGGAGCCTGTGGCGAACAGGCTGATCGGCCAATCAGCTGCGAGCCGGCTAGGGAGCCTGTGACGAACAGGCTGATCGGCCAATCAGCTGCGAGCCGGCTAGGGAGCCTGTGACGAACAGGCTGATCGGCCAATCAGCTGCGAGCCGGCTAGGGAGCCTGTGACGAACAGGCTGATCGGCCAATCAGCTGCGAGCCGGCTAGGGAGCCTGTGACGAACAGGCTGATCGGCCAATCAGCTGCGAGCCGGCTAGGGAGCCTGTGACGAATCAGCCTTACATTCCCCGGCCCCCCCCCCGCTACCCTGCCTTACAATCGGGGGGTGCCCTACATTGGCGGACCCCCCCGAAACCCCCCACCCTGCCTTACTTTCGGGGGGGTCTTACTTTCGGGGAAACACGGTATGTACAAGTATATGAGGGGACAGTACAAAGACCTTTCTACTGATCTTTTTACTCTGAGGCCTGAGACGGGGACAAGGGGGCATCTTCTACGTCTGGAGGAAAGAAGGTTTAATCATAATCACAGACGCGGATTCTTTACTGTAAGAGCAGTGAGACTATGGAACTCTCTGCCGCATGATGTTGTAATGAGGGATTCACTACTAACATTTAAGAAGGGCATGGAGGCCTTTCTTGATAAGTATAATATTACAGATTATATACAGTGCTGTGCAAATTAATTGGGACAAAGCATTTTTTAAGTAAAATCGTAAGTTGGTTACCAGTCAGTGATTCAAACCAGTTTTAACTTTTTTGAACAGGTGTGAGTGTACAACCGTGAGTAACAAAATGTGGTTTGACTGGTTTTAGTCAGAAAATAACAGCTAGCTGCCCCCTCAGCTTCAGTTGAGAGCTTGTTTCTGTGAGGAGTGGTTTAGTGTACTTTTTCTCCATGCCACAATTCCAAGTGTGTGAAGAAATTCCTGGAAGAAAATAAAGTAAAAGTGCTGTACTGGCCTGGCAATTCACCAGACTTAAATCTTATAGAAAATTTGTGGAGCATTGTGAAGAGACGTCTTGGCAAAATGGACTGTACAACCAAAGAACGCATGATAAACAGTGCCATACAAGTGTGGTTCCATGATGAAGAATGGAAGAATTTATGCAAAAACTTGGTAGAATCAATGCCAAAACGCATTGAAAATCTCATATCTGCTAAAGGAGGACATATTTCTTACTATAATTTGTATGTAACAGTGCATTATAACATTTTATTATTAAATATTCAAAAATATGGGTTTTTTTGGCTTTGTCCCAATTAATTTGCACAGCACTGTATACTAGATTCCTTGATAGGGCGTTGATCCAGGGAACTAGTCTGATTGTCGTATGGAGTCAGGAAGGAATTTTTTTCCCCAATGTGGAGCTTAGTGTTTGCCACATGGTTTTTTTTTGCCTTCCTCTGGATCAGCATGTTAGGCTATGGCTTGAACTAGATGGACTTATTTTTTAAGGTTGAAGGATGACTGTTACTATGTATATGTGTAAACAGATGTTAAGAAAAATTATTTTTTGCCTCATTTCTTTTAGGTATTGAAAATTCAAGCACAGCACATACCATCGTGTGTTTCCTCTTCAAAGTACCAGCCAAACTGTAAGTTACTCACAAAACACACAGACTGACACAGCAGCCATTTTTAGTTTTTGTAATTACTTGTAAACTTTATGCCAATTTCCCCTTCAACTAAGGGGGCATTTACTTTTTTCCCTGTATGATGTTACCCAATAATGTGCAGGCGGTGTCAGGCAGAGGATAAAGCGCACAATCGCAGAGGATATGAGAGCTGGCTTTCTCTGTATATAATACTCATGTCTAACTAGTTAAAAATAAAATCTGCCTTCTATTGATTGCTGTGCAGTGGTGTATGATTCTATATACTGCTCTGCATCCATCCCAGGCTTTGGGGAATAACTTTCAGGCACCTGGGCTAAATGCTGAGCGCTGTTTGTTACAAGTGCTGATGGCACATTACAGTTCTTGTCTCACAGCAGCAGGACAGTACTGAGATGAGAGCTGCAGTGTCCGATCAGCACGTGTCACATACAGCGCTCAGCATCTACCTCAGGTACCAGGGCATTATTCCACACAGCCTGAGATAGATGCAGAGCAGTATATGGAATCACACACCTCTGCTCTCCTCCGCCTGCACAGTAATCACTGCTAGTGACAGTTTTGTCACCTGGTTAAAGCCCCACTCCAGGGTTTGTTTTCTTTTATTTCAGCGCTGGAGTGGTGCAACTAAACTAGTGGTCCCTTAACCCTATTATTATACTTACTAGCCACTGTCTTCAGCTCTTCCCAGCGTTGCTTCAGTCCCACAGCCATGTTTTGACTGCAACTTTGGACTGACCTGAAGTAATGGTCAGAAGCTCTCAGTGTAAGTGTGGGGGCCTGTTGCTGGCCTTGTTCTGGATCTCATGGGCTTAAATTGAGTTATGACTTCCTGATAGGCCAGCAAACACTGGAGCAAGCCAGCAGGTCACAAACTGCTGGAGAACGTCAGGAGCCTCACGGAATACAGATGAAGATGCCGGTTGGTAAGGATGAGACTAGGGGCAGGGAACTTAGATTAGTGGCTCTACTCCAGTGCCGTAATACAAAAAAACTGCAGTATTGCTTTAAACATGAGTCTTATATTACTCAGAAAAGGTGAGGTCTTGCCTTAATCTGTTGGTTTTTCTTTTTTTTTTCCTTCATGCCTCCAGTTTGGTTGGTCAACCTCATACAGGGGAAATGGGTGACACTTCCAGAGACAAATCTTTACTAACATCCCTTGGTTAAAGTTCAAATTAACCTATTAAATGTAGCAAGTAACATACCCCAAACTATCTGGTATGCTGGAGCTTAGGCTTAGTGAGAGGATACTTTGCTTCTACAGTTTATGGTTCTGACAGCTTTTGAAAAATATATATTTATTTATTGTTATGCATTTGACACTTTTAGATATAATGACTGATGTTTCTGTTGTAATGGAAGTGTTATATTGTTAATGTTTTCTACTGTATTCTGTGTTTGTTGCACTATTGATATGAAAACCTTGTGAAAATTGGCAAGAGACTTGATTACATATTAAAGTTGGTCTGTTCAATACTATGGGTAAAGTATTTTTTTTAACTGAAGGTAAATTTTAGATTAATGGATGTTTTTTAGGTTAGTTTCACTCGGCAGCTATTTTTTTCAATAATAATGTTTCAGGTATATGGTGACCTCTGACCCGTCACGTGGGGGGGCCACGCGGGGCCCTGGCTATCCTTAATACACCCCTGATACCCAGGTCAGACTACATGCTGTTCTTCTGCACTGGAATTATTTTAGAAGGATGGGTGCGGTAATCATCACCATACTCCCACATGTCATTTACTTTATATAGAAGAATTACTAATCACGATAAAGGAGTCTTCATAGAATGTGTGGTATCTGTGTTGTCAGTTACCCGATTTGTTCTACTAGTGATGGTATTGAAAAACTGCCTTAACCTCCCTTTGGGCCTGGCAAGTTCACCATTGGCTGGGCCTTCTTGCTCTGCTCCTGCCGGGGATGCTTCATCCGGGAATTCTTCTTGAGCTGGCTCTTCTGCAGCACTAGGCTCTTCTGCAGCACTTACAGATTCATCTTGCTGTGGTAGGGTCTTCTGGCTGTCGAAAGAAGTGGAGTACTGGGATTATGACTGCTCCTCCTATTTGAGGCCAATCTGCCAGGAAATCTCCTAAATCAGTATGGATTACTGCTTCTTCAGGTTCCTCCGGGGTGATGAGAGGCACTTCTTGGGGCTTTAGCAGTTCTGGACACAACTTCAGGTGGTCTCTAGATACCATTGCAGTTGTTCTTCCTTCATCTTTGCTAATCAAACACGTCTTCCTGTTATCAAACCTTGAATTCAACACAGTGTAGGGTTCTCTCTCCCACTGGTCATCAAGTTTGTGGTTTCTCCTTTTCCTTTTCAATACCACTTCTCCTGGTGTGAAGGGTTCTGCTGGCGCACTCTTATTATAGTGGGCTTCCTGCTTGTCCCTCACCCTAGCGAGACTGTCTTCGACACAGGCTTGTACTCTTCTGTACTGCTCCTGTCTGGATGTGTCCCAGTCCTCAGTGGACATATCTGCTTCTGGTTCTACAACACCAAGCTCCAGGTCCATGGACAACTTTCCTGGTCTTGCTCGCATGAGATATGCTGGAGTGCAATTGGTGGAACTCATAGGTATGTGATTGTACAGATCTACCAGGTCAGGTAGTAGGTCTGGTCACTGATTTCTCTCCTCAAGTGGTAAGGTCTTCAGCAGGTCGATGACAATGTTGTTCATCTTTTAACAGAGACCATTGGTTTGGGGGTGGTACGGTCTAGTTATTATCTTCTTACACCCATACAAATGGCAGAACTCTTTGAACAACTCGGCCTCGAAGGCTGGGCCTTGGTCTGTCAGCACCTGCTCAGGGTATCCATGGGGTCTGCAGAAATATGCTTGGAACGTTTTTGCTGCTGTTTCTGCTGTTAGGTCTTTGACAGGGGCAACCACCAGGAACCTGGAGTAGTGATCCACTATGGTCAGGGCATAGGAGTACCCTGACCTGCTGGGTGACAGCTTGACATGGTCCAGGGCCACGATCTCCAGGGGTCAAGTCATCTTGATGGGTTGCAGGGGCGCCTTCTGGCTGCTGTAGTCTTTTCTTCTGAGGCTACAGGGTCCACAGTCTCTGCACCACTTCTCAATGGAGCTGCGCATTCCCACCCAGTAGAATCGACACTTTAGCAGGGTTTCTAGCTTTTTCCAGCCAAAGTGCCCCGCCTGATCGTGGTAGGCCTCCAACACCATCTGGATCTCCATCTTGGGGACCACTATCTGCCATACCATCTTGTGGGTCTTGGGATTGACGTACCTCCGGCACAGCTTCTCTCAATAGATGAACAGCCGGCTTCTCTCATTCCACAGCTGTTTTGCTTGGAGAGACGCATCCTTCTCCAGGGAGGAACCTTCTTGGGTTATCAACTCCTTGATACGGCTGACAACCGGGTCGCTGTCCTGGGTCTCCTTCCAGCTGTGGTGAGGCAAAGGGTTTAACATCTTACCACGCTGCCTCCTGAAGGCTCGTTACTCGTGGATCATCCCATTCCGGTGAAAGGCAGGTAGCTCAATCTCCTCCAGGTCATCCATTTCTTCTTCTGTGTCTGACTGGTGAGGCATCCTGGACAGGGCATTGGCGTTGGCTTTCTTGCGGCCCGCCCGGTATTTAATTGTGAATTGGTAATTGGACAGCCGAGCCATCCATCGCTGTTCCATGGCTCCTTGCTTGGCTGTTTCAAGATGAGTCAGGGGGTTATTGTCAGTGTAGGCAGTGAACTTGCTGGAGGCTAAGTAGTGCTTGAACCTTTCAGTGATGGCCCAGACCAAGGCCAGGAACTCTAACTTGAAGCTGCTATAGTTCTCTGGGTTCCTCTCAGTCGGGCGGAGCTTCCTGCTTGCATAGGCTATCACTTTCTCTAGGCCATTCTGCTTCTGACTTAGGACAGCTCCTAATCCTTCATTGCTGGCATCAGTATACAGCAGGAACGGTTGGCTGTAGTCAGGGTAGGCTAGGATCTCGTCGCCTGTCAGTATCTCCTTCATCTCTTGAAATGATTCGGCTTGCTCCTCACCCCAGTGGAATGGGGGATTTCTGCCTTTGGGGGGACTGTCCTACCAGGAGGTCTTGCAGAGGCGCTGCTTTCTTGGTGTAATCTATTACAAACCTCCGGTAGTATCCTACTAGTCCCAGGAACTGACGTACCTCCTTGAGGTTCTTCGGCTCCGGCCATTTCTGGATGGCAGTGACCTTCTCCGGGTCTGGTGCCACTCCCTCTGGACTGACAATGTGCCCCAGGTACTGTACCTTTCTCTTGAGCAGGTGGCACTTTGAGGGCTTCACCTTCATCCCATACTGGGACAGTGACTGAAATACCTCTGCCAGGTGCTTCAAGTGGTCCTCATACGTCTTGGAGTACACAATCACGTCATCCAGGTATAGTAACACAGTCTCGAAGTTGCGGTGTCCCAAGCAGCACTCCATCAATCTCTGAAACGTTCCAGGGGCATTGCAGAGTCCAAAAGGCATACTGTTGAACTCGCAGAGTTCCATCGGGGTGGTGAAGGCCATCTTCTCCCGATCCTCCTCAGCCACAGCTACAGCCACAGCCACAGCCAGTACCCACTAGTGAGGTCAAGTGTGGAAAAGTAATTTGATTTGCAGACTTTAAGGCAGCCAGGGATTCCTCTATTCGTGGTAAAGGGTATGCATCTTTATGTGTAATGCGATTTACTTTTCTGTAATCTACACACATCCTCATGCTTCCATACTTCTTCCTGACTAACACTAGGGGAGCTGCCCAGGGACTACAACTATCCCTTACTACCCTGCCTTTTTCATGTCGTGCAACATCTCCTTGGCTTTCTGGTAGTGTGCTGGTGGTATAGGCTTGTACCGTTCTTTGATGGGAGGATGGTTGCCTGTGGGGATGTGATGTTGTACCCCCTTAATCCTTCCAAAGTCAAGTGGATGCTTGCTGAATACCTGCGCGTAATCCTGAACCACCCGGGGTACCCCCTGTTTCTGGTGAGCTGGAGTGGTGTCTGTCCCAACATGGATCTGTTGACACCAGTCCTCCACCTGGGTTGCCGGGTCATTATCCTCCACTTGGTCTGGGGAGGTTAAGGACTCCACCGTGTGGATGGAGTTGTTATTTACAGCATGTAACTTGGCAACAGTGGTATATCGTGGTAATCTGACCTCGTCTTCCCCATAGTTGAGAAGACGGACGGGCACCCTCCCATTGCGTACATCCACTACCCCTCTGGCAGTTAAGAGTGTAGGTCTGTGCTCTGAGCTAAGGAGTTCTACTACTGCCTGGTAACTCTGTCCTTTAAGACCTATTGCTGCTCTACACCATATAAGCATTTCACTCATTGGAGGAATCACAATGGGTATCGGGTCTGTTACCCGCACATTACCAATCTCACCACCGGATAACTTTACTTGCTGGTGGTACATCAGGGCTCGAATCTCCTTCTGGAGGGCTCTCCTCTGCCCCGGACTGGCGACGTCAGCGAGCTGTTGGAGTAAAAACACCACTTCCTCCAAACAGTTATCAACAATGTTAGTACCTAGTACCATATACAGTCCATTCTCATCAGAGAGAGTCTCTACTACAATGAGCCCCTGGTCCTTCAGCTCCACTCTCCCCACCTTTACCGCCACATCCTTAACCCCGACTAGGTTAAGAGGGAGGTTGTTAGAGGCATAAATGGAGAAATCTGTATCTGGGGGTTGGCGATTGTCCATGGACCAGAATCTCTTGTAAAGGGCATCAGGCATTATGGTTACCTGAGATCCAGTGTCCAGCAGGGCAGGTATCTCAATGCTGTCCAGGATTATGGACAGGAAAGGTCTTCCTCCCACGAACCTGCTGTGCCAGTCTGAGGGGCCTGCTGAGTCTATTTCTGGGTGTTGGCCCTCGGACCCAGGGTTTGCTCCTTTAAAGGGCAATTGCACTGTGTGGTCTGCCTTCTGGCAGCGGTGGCAGACAAACTCTCGTTGAGGGTGGCGCTGGTTGTTGGTCCTTCCACGGGGTGACGTTGTCCTCCTCCCGGGCGGCGTTGTCCTCCTCCGGGGCGGCAGCTTCCTCCTCCTTCCTCTCATCCAGGGGACATCCTCAGGGCAGTCGGCTAGCAGGATCCTTCCCTCTGTCTCTGGCTCCGTCCGTAGCTGCAGGGCACTCATCACAGTGGCCAGGTTTTTAGTCAGCTGGCGCACTTCTGAGCCCAGACTGTCCAGCTCACAAGGGGGCGCTGCCTGCACTTCATCAGCCAGCGGGGAAAAGGTGGGTGCTGCGGGCGTTGGAGTGGCCCTACCCTGGTAATGTTGTATAGCAGTATCTGCTGTTTCCAGGGGTTGCAGTTCCTTTATAGCCATGTCCTTAAGGGTGTCAAAGGTAGCATCTGGATGATCCAAGGACCACCAACGCACAGTCCTGCTCTCCTCTTGGGACCTCAGTCCCCGGACAAATTGTTCTTTTAGCATTTTACTTTCATCGGTTATGCTGGTTGGACTGACCTGTTTCAGAGCCCGCAGGGCCCCTTGCAAACGGCAGGCATAGTCCCGAACACTGTCCACCGGTTTCTGTGAGCAGTGGTAGAACCTCATCTGGAGGTCTGCCTCAGTGCGGTCCTCAAAGAAGTTTGTAACTTTTTGAAGATTACGGAAGACACTGACTCCTGGTCTGTGGCCAACCAAGTCTCTACTTCTCTCTTTGCAGCACCAGTCAATTGTCCCACAACAACTGCAGCTCTTTGTTTGCCCATCATAGAATACATGTCCAGTATGCTGCATATTTTTCGCTTGAATCCCGACAGGGTGTCTGGCTTGCCGCTGTACTGGGGGAGCCACTTTGCTCCCGGCATGTACGGTAAAGTCAATGGTACGATAGGCGCTACAGGCCCTGTTGATGGGGCGGTTGCTCGATCCCGCGCGGCATCATCCCCGGTGGGATCATCGGGGTTCTCGACCCGGACCCCGGTATCGGGCTGCTCCTGCGACATCCTGGCACCCCCCTAGCGAACCGTGGCCTACCTTCTTTTTCTGTAGGCCGCAGCTCTGCAGGTGACAGTCTTCGGATAGGACCTTGCGTCGCTTCTCGTCTTATGTCAGAGCGTGCGTTGGGGCTTCCTGCCAGGACCTGATGCTGCGTCAATGCGTGGGGCGTGTCAGAGACTTCGCGCGGTTACACAGGTACGCCTCCTAGTTTTCGCGTGGTTACGCCCTTCTTCTCGCACAGTGACGTAACAATGGCGGCAATCTTCGCCACAGTACACTATACAGTTCGTGAATAAAGTACCCGGTGGCAACGGGCACAACTCCTTCCGTAGCCGCGGGCACGCTATCCTGTTCGTGACGCCAGGAAAGAGATGACGAGCCCAGGGGATGGGGATGTACTTGGCGCCCGGGCCTTGATGCCTGGCCTTGGGGGATGTCGCGGTAGTCGGCTCCTGGGCCCGTACCCTGGGCCTCGATTTAAAAAGGTGGATAATTATGTGAAAGTTTGTGACGCCACCTGTGGTGTCTGGTGAGGATCACCAGCGCTGCGGCAGTTCGCTGAAGCCGGTGTTAAGGCAGCTTGGGTGGTATAGCTCCCCACAGGTGGAGCTGGGCCTCAGGGCAGTGTAAATGTAGGGATGCAGGACAGAGGGGACCCAGCCGGGTCTGAAGAAGGATTGGCAAGCACACACAGTTCACTTCAGTACCTTTTACTGGTGGAAATTCAGGCACATTCCGGAGCACTATAGGGTGAAGGGTGCATATCAGGATTCTCCCCAGTGAGCAGGTATAGGGCCTCCTGTTTCTTGCCTTTGTGTAGTAAGTTTCTGACCTGCCTGGAGCTAGGCCTAACTTTGTCACTGTCCTGCAACGTCTGATCTTCTGATAGGGCCTTCTCTTGGAGTTCACACTCCCTGCTTGCGGGGCCTCCGTGACTCCTGGCTCTGGTACGTATCAGCTCTTGGGTGATCCTGGGACCTAAAGTCTTCCAGGGAATCCGGTTGTCTCTACAGGGGAATATATGTCCCTGTAGACGCGGACCCGGTGTCCGGTATATTTTTCTGGGGTGAGCTTGTACAGCTCCTCTGCCCCCAATGCTACTCACTCCACTAGCCTTCAGCCTACTCGGGGCCCTCACTAGGCTATACACACTAGCAGCTGGCAGGCTGCGCTTCACCGCCCTTATGGCGTTGGTACACCTTAAGCTCACTAACCTGAGCTACTTGAGTCTAGCTTGGCCTACCTCTGCAGACTGACTCCTGCAGGAACTGGCTGCAGACCTGTTTCTGAGTCTGAGCCTACACTAGAACACAACTAGACTGTTCTGCTCTGTGGCTGCAGCAGACTCACAGGCTGTACTTGCAGGAGCTTCCTGCTCTGTTCTGACTGCCTAACTCCACCCTCCGTATATATATGTCCCTATCCGTGCTCCTTCTGGTGGTCTGAGGTAGGGTGGAGGTGTGTGTATGCTCTGAGGGCCTCTTGTGGAGAAATCCGTCCAAGCACCCCTCTAGGATCTGTGGTACTATTGCGCAGCAGGGCGCCACACATCCTCTATATATTACAGCGCACAGAACAGATCCTCTATATACTACACCACACAGGAGAGCCGACAGATACTCTATACACTACACCACACGGGACACATCCTCTATATACTACACCACACGGGACACATCCTCTATATACTACACCACACGGGACACATCCTCTGTATACTACACCACAAGTGACACATCCTCTATATACTACACCACACAGGAGAGCCGACAGATCCTCTGTACACTACACCACACGGCACAGATCCTCTATATACTACACCACATGGGACAGATCCTCTATATACTACACCACACGGGACACATCCTCTATATACTACACCACACGGGACACATCCTCTGTATACTACACCACAAGTGACACATCCTCTATATACTACACCACACAGGAGAGCCGACAGATCCTCTGTACACTACACCACACGGCACAGATCCTCTATATACTACACCACACGGGACACATCCTCTATATACTACACCACACGGGACACATCCGCTGTATACTACACCACAAGTGACACATCCTCTATATACTACACCACACAGGAGAGCCGACAGATCCTCTGTACACTACACCACACGGCACAGATCCTCTATATACTACACCACACGGGACACATCCTCTATATACTACACCACACGGGACACATCCTCTATATACTACACCACACGGGACACATCCTCTGTATACTACACCACAAGTGACACATCCTCTATATACTACACCACACAGGAGAGCCGACAGATCCTCTGTACACTACACCACACGGCACAGATCCTCTATATACTACACCACATGGGACAGATCCTCTATATACTACACCACACAGGACAGATCCTCTATATACTACACCACACAGGAGAGCCGACAGATCCTCTATACACTACACCACACGGGACAGATCCTCTATATACTACACCACACAGGAGAGCCGACAGATCCTCTATACACTATACCACACGGGACAGATCCTCTGTATACTACACATCATGTGACACATCCTCTATATACTACACCACAAGGGACATATCCTCTATATACTGCAGCGCACAGGACAGATCCTCTATATACTACACCACACAGGAGAGCTGACAGATCCTCTATATACTACACCACAAGGGACACATCCTCTATATACTACACATCATGTGACACATCCTCTATATACTACACCACACGGGACACATCCTCTATATACTACATCACACGGGACACATCCTCTATATACTACACCACACGGGACAGATCCTCTATATACTACACCACACAGGAGAGCCGACAGATCCTCTGTACACTACACCACACAGGACACATCCTCTATATACTACAGCGCACAGGACAGATCCTCTATATACTACACCACACAGGAGAGTTGACAGATCCTCTATATACTACACCACAAGGGACACATCCTCTATATACTACACATCATGTGACACATCCTCTATATACTACACCAACACAGGACACATCCTCTATATACTACACCACACGGGACACATCCTCTATATACTACACCACACGGGACAGATCCTCTATATACACTGTAACATACCTGGTGGCGGGCTTGCATGGTGTACCATCTCTCACTATGCAAGATTGCAAACTTGATCTTCAGTCCAGTCTGCTAGCCTGGCTTCTATTCATACTGTCTGTTTGTCTCTGCTCTGACTGCTTAGGGCAGCGGCCCGGTTACTTCCTGTTTTTTGTAACTGCTGTGGGCACACCCCTAATGCGTCCTCAGCCTATTGCTGTCTGTCACTGGATATTTAAACCAGCTCCACCTTGAAGCTGGTGCCTGAGCAACTCTTATCCTCAGAGGGCTTCTTGCCTGATGTGCCAGGTCCTGTTCTGTTTTTCCTGCCTGTCCGCCTTCCTGGAGGCTGTATTCCCAGGCCTGTCTGAACACTCTCCTAGCCTGTTCGTCCCGCCTTCTGGGGGCCGCATACCCAGACCTGTTATCTGTGTCTTCTAGCCTGTTTGTCCGCCATTCTGGGGGCCGCATACCCAGACTCGCTCCTGTATCTCGCTGCAGTGTCAGTTCCTGTCTGAACACTCAGTTCCTGTCTGAACACTCTCCAAGCCTGTTACCTGTTTTTCTCTATGTCCGTACCTTCCCTTTTTCTGCAGAGTCTGAACCTGCACCTAACTCCTACTCGTTGTCGCTGTACTTCCGTTTGTGAGTTTAGAGTCCACTCTCTACTTCATTGCAAGTATCTTGTGTATATCTGGTTCTGCCTTTCCCTTCCAGTCTGTTCCGTGTGAACAGAGCCCTGTCCCCTCTTCTCTGCCTTGCTCACCGCTCCGGCGGTTCCTGCCTGCTCTGCCTTGCTCACCGCTCCGGCGGTTCCTACCTGCTCTGCCTTGCTCACCGCTCCGGCGGGTCCTGCCTGCTCTGCCTTGCTCACCACTCCGGCGGTTCCTGCCTGCTCTGCCTTGCTCACAGCTCCGGCGGTTCCTGCCTGCTCTGCTTTGCTCACCGCTCCGGCGGCTCCTGCCTGCTCTGCCTTGCTCACCACTCCGGCGGTTCCTGCCTGCTCTGCCTTGCTCACCGCTCCGGCGGTTCCTGCCTGCTCTGCATTGCTCACTGCTCCGGCGGTTCCTGCCTGTTCTGCCTTGCTCACCGCTCCAGCGGTTCCTGCCTGCTCTGCCTTGCTCACCGCTCTGGAGGTTTCTCCCTGCTCTGCTTGTCTACCGCATCTGTGGTTCTGTTCCTGTATCCCAGTCTGTACTGGACTCTATCCAGCCTGTGCTCCAACCTGCTAGTACCTCCCCGTCTGCACGCCAGCCACACTTGTCAGTACCCTCCTGTCTGCATACCAGCCATGCCTGCCAGTATCCTCCTGTCTGCACTCCAGCCGTGCATGCCAATACCCACCTGTCTGTGTGCAAGCCTAACCCGCCTGTTCCTGTATTCCCCGGTGTGGGTCAACAGCCGTGTCTGGGATCTGGCCTGGAGTAGCACCTGGTCTCTCTGCTCGGTTCCTCCCTGGTGCACGGCGTCGTTAGCCGTCGTGCGAACTTGGCCGGATCGGGTTGATACTTAGCTACGCCCCTCCAGGCACTCTCCGGTTCATGGCAAAGTGGAATCACTAAATCACGCACATGCCAGTCAGCCCAGGCGTGTGCATAACATACTACACAACACGGGACACATCCTCTATATACTACACCACACGGGACACATCCTCTATATACTACAGCGCACAGGACAGATCCTCTATATACTACACCACACGGGACACATCCTCTATATACTACACCACACGGGACACATCCTCTATATACTACACCACACGGGACACATCCTCTATATACTACACCACACAGGACAGATCCTCTATGTACTACACCACACAGGACAGATCCTATATATACTACACCACACGGGACACATCCTCTATATACTACACCACACGGGACACATCCTCTATATACTAGACCACATGGGACACATCCTCTATATACTACACTACAAGAGACACATCCTCTATATACTACACCACAAGAGACACATCCTCTATATACTACACCACACGGGACAGATCCTCTATATACTACACCACACAGGATAGATCCTCTATATACTATTCCACACGGGACACATCCTCTATATACTACACCACATGGGACAGATCCTCTATATACTACACCACACAGGACACATCCTCTATATACTACACCACACGGGACACATCCTCTATATACTACAGTTCACTGGACATTTCCTCTATATACTGGAGCTGTGTGACGGCTTATTTTTGCCTTGGCTAGATGATGCTTTTATTAGTACAATTTTGGGTGAAATACATATACACTGCACAGTACCACTTCTCCTGTCCTGAATAGTGGATGTAATTCTCAGTATCTGTATTATTCTGTATATATACACTGCACAGTACCACTTCTCCTGTCCTGTATAGTGGATGTAATTCTCAGTTTCTGTATTATTCTGTATATATACACAGCACAGTACCACTTCTCTTGTCCTGTATACTGGGTGTAATTTTCAGTATCTGTATTATTCTGTATATATACACTGCACAGTACCATTTCTCTTGTCCTGTATACTGGGTGTCATTCTCAGTATCTGTATTATTCTATATATTATACTGGGTGTCATTCTCAGTATCTGTATTATTCTGTATATATACACTGCACAGTACCACTTCTCTTGTCCTGTATAGTGGATGTAATTCTCAGTATCTGTATTATTCTGCATATATACACTGCACAGTACCACTTCTCTTGTCCTGTATAGTGGATGTAATTCTCAGTATCTGTATTATTCTGTATATATACACTGCACAGTACCACTTCTCTTGTCCTGTATAGTGGATGTAATTCTCAGTATCTGTATTATTCTGCATATATACACTGCACAGTACCACTTCTCTTGTCCTGTATAGTGGATGTAATTCTCAGTATCTGTATTATTCTGTATATATACACTGCACAGTACCACTTCTCTTGTCCTGTATAGTGGATGTAATTCTCAGTATCTGTATTATTCTGTATATATATACTGCACAGTACCACTTCTCCTGTCCTGAATAGTGGATGTAATTCTCAGTATTTGTATTATTCTGTATATATACACTGCACAGTACTACTTCTCCTGTCCTGTATAGTGGATGTAATTCTCAGTATCTGTATTATTCTGTATATATACACTGCACAGTACCACTTCTCTTGTCCTGTATACTGGGTGTAATTCTCAGTATCTGTATTATTCTGTATATATACACTGCACAGTACCACTTCTCTTGTCCTGTATACTGGGTTTAATTCTCAGTATCTGTATTATTCTGTATATATACACTGCACAGTACCACTTCTCCTGTCCTGAATTGTGGATGTAATTCTCAGTATTTGTATTATTCTGTATATATACACTGCACAGTACCACTTCTCTGGTCCTGTATACTGGGTGTAATTCTCAGTATCTATATTATTCTGTATATATACTCTGCACAGTACCACTTCTCTTGTCCTGTATACTGGGTGTAATTCTCAGTATCTGTATTATTCTGTATATTATACTGGGTGTCATTCTCAGTATCTGTATTATTCTGTATATATACTCTGCACAGTGCCACTTCTCTTGTCCTGTATACTGGGTGTAATTCTCAGTATCTGTATTATTCTGTATATTATACTGGGTGTCATTCTCAGTATCTGTATTATTCTGTATATATATACACTGCACAGTACCACTTCTCTTGTCCTGTATACTGGGTGTAATTCTCAGTATCTGTATTATTCTGTATATTATACTGGGTGTCATTCTCAGTATCTGCATTATTCTGTATATATATATACACTGCACAGTACCACTTCTCTTGTCCTGTATACTGGGTGTAATTCTTAGTATCTGTATTATTCTGTATATATACACTGCACAGTACCACTTCTCTTGTCCTGTATACTGGGTGTAATTCTCAGTATCTGTATTATTCTGTATATATACACTGCACAGTACCACTTCTCTTGTCCTGTATACTGGGTGTAATTCTTAGTATCTGTATTATTCTGTATATATACACTGCACAGTAACACTTCTCTTGTCCTGTATACTGGGTGTAATTCTCAGTATCTGTATTATTCTGTATATATACACTGCACAGTGCCACTTCTCTTGTCCTGTATACTGGGTGTAATTCTCAGTATCTGTATTATTCTGTATATTATACTGGGTGTAATTCTCAGTATCTGTATTATACTGGGTGTCATTCTCAGTATCTGTATTATTCTGTATATATACACTGCACAGTACCACTTCTCTTGTCCTGTATACTGGGTGTAATTCTCAGTATCTGTATTATTCTGTATATTATACTGGGTGTAATTCTCAGTATCTGTATTATACTGGGTGTCATTCTCAGTATCTGTATTATTCTGTATATATACAATGCACAGTACCACTTCTCTTGTCCTGTATTCTGGGTGTAATTCTCAGTATCTGTATTATTCTGTATATTATGCTGGGTGTCATTCTCAGTATCTGTATTATTCTGAATATATACACTGCACAGTACCACTTCTCTTGTCCTGTATACTGGGTGTAATTTTCATTATCTCTATTATTCTGTATATATACACTGCACAGTACCACTTCTCTTGTCCTGTATACTGATGTAAATCTCAGTATCTGTATTATTCTGTATATTATACTGGGTGTAATTCTCAGTATCTGTATTATTCTGTATATATACACTGCACAGTACCACTTCTCTTGTCCTGTATACTGGGTGTAATTCTCAGTATCTGTATTATTCTGTATATATACACTGCCCAGTACCACTTCTCTTGTCCTGTATACTGGGTGTAATTCTCAGCATCTGTATTATTCTGTATATTATACTGGGTGTAATTCTCAGTATCTGTATTATTCTGTATATACACACTGCACAGTACCACTTCTCTTGTCCTGTATACTGGGTGTAATTCTCAGTATCTTTATTATTCTGTATATATACACTGCACAGTACCACTTCTCTTGTCCTGTATCCTGGGTGTAATTCTCAGTATCTGTATTATTCTGTATATTATACTGGGTGTCATTCTCAGTATCTGTATTATTCTGTATATATACACTGCACAGTACCACTTCTCTTGTTCTGTATACTGGGTGTAATTCTCAGTATCTGTATTATTCTGTATATATACACTGCACAGTACCACTTCTCTTGTCCTGTATATTGGGTGTAATTCTCAGTATCTTTATTATTCTGTATATATACACTGCAGGTCTTTTTTTTATTGATAGAATAAGTACAGTACATGACAGAACAATAATACATTACAGGACACCGAACATAAGAACAAAACAAGACGACAAATCACAGAAAATAGAAACAAAATAAATCATCGCAGGAATATATACATATACAGGAAATAAATATTATAAAACCTAATATGTAATTTTTAATATATACATAAAACACAGACCTACACTAATTATCCCGCCACCCCTGATCCAGCTCTGGCCACAAAGTTCAGGATTACTCCGAGCTAGGATCAGGCCCCAAAGTTTTTCCCCAGGCGGTGCCTGGACCAGGCCAGATCAGTCCTCTTATCACCGCCGATGAAAACCCCCCCAAATCCCCCACCCAACCTAACTAAAACCCCCTATTATACATTATATACAATATATACAGAACACAATCTACACACTCACCATCCAAGGCTCAAGTTCAATGCCGGCAAACCTTCTATCCAGGAGACAGAAATACAAAACAAAAATCTAGGGTGGAAAGACATGAGCCCACCACCAGGATATAGGAGTACTACCGGACTAAGGCACCCTGAAGGAAAAGCCCCTCCAGAGACGGGCCGCCCTCCGGGCACCCAGTCTTTCATACTACAGAGAACGTACCTTCACCAGGTCACCTAGGATGTTCCTACAAACTTCATCTACATGGAGGATTTTACTCTGCGTCGAGACTAAAACTCGTGCGTTCCACGTGAAATACCTGACCACTGCGCTGACTATGAATAAAGTGTCTCGGTCCCTTCTCCCAAGGTCTCCGAATGCTCCATAGGCCCACCCGGCGTAGGACAGAGTAGCCAGCCGCGGCCAACCAATGGAAGCCCCCACCCTGTTGTACACCTCTGTATTAAAGGGACAATGAAGCAGGAAGTGCTCCATGCTTTCCAGCACGTTAGCACAAGCCTCACGGGGGCAATTCCTGTCCTCGGAGCTCCTGTACTTCAAATTGTCCCTCACATACAGCTTACCATGGAAGCAGCGCCAAGTCAAGTCCCAGTACTTCTCGGGGATCCTGCTAGAATTTAACAAACTCAACCCAACCTCCAGATCCCGACTTGGGCAGTCTTTGAGGGCCAATGGACTCTGAAAACGAGAAAGCAAGACCCTCATATCGAGGAGTTTCCTCGGGAGGGACCTCACCTCCCACATTCCCAGACCCCACCGGCGGATCATTTTCAGAACCGGGGTAACATAAGCCGGGAGATGCCCGTGTGGTGTGCGAAGATCGTTCAATCTTCCCCCTGTCTCCCATTCCTGGAAGAAAGGCTGAAACCATCCCTTGCAGGAGAATACCCACGGAAGAGCCCTCTCTTTCCAGAGGTTTGCACGTTCACCCTCAAGAAAGTGTTCACTAGGAACACCACGGGGTTCACCATATTCAAACCCCCTAGTCTCCTCGTGCGGTAAGTGACCTCCCGCTTGACTAGGTTCAGTCTGTTCCCCCATAACATCTGGAAGAACAGACTGTAGACCCGTGTCCAGAGAGGCTCTGGCAAGACACAGACGCTGCCCAGGTAGATTAGCAAGGGGAGCAGGAAAGCTTTGCACAGGCCAACCCTTTCCCTCAGGGTCAAAGACCAACCCCTCCATTGGTCCACTCTTTGGGCGACACCTTTGATTCTGCCTTCCCAGTTTTTCGTGGGGTAATCACCCTGGCCGAATTCGATGCCCAGGACTTTGGCATGTTCTTGGGGTTCGGGGAGGGTGTCCGAAAGATCAAACCCGGGATCTCCGCCTCCCAGCCAGAGACTCTCACACTTATCCTGGTTGACCTTGGACCCGGATGCCTCCGAGTAGCGCTCCACTTCTGACATCACCGCTGCTGCCTCCTCTTGCGAAGAAACAAAGACGGTGACATCGTCCGCGTAGGCCACCACCCTCAGGATAGCCTCCGGCGCCGCCCCGCCAACCCGCACCCCCGCCAACGGTCTACAATCGATCCTTCTGAGGAAGGGATCGATCGCAAACGCGTAAAGCAAAGGGCTAAGAGGACAGCCCTGACGGACACCGGATCCTACCCCAAAAGGTCGTCCAATCCACCCATTCACCAGAGGGAAAGTCTTAGCCCCTGCATACAAGGTCTTAAGCCAGTCCACAAACCCTCCAGGCAGACCATACCTCAAAAGAGTGGACCAGAGGTACTCGTGGTTAACCCGATCAAAGGCTTTTGCCTGATCCAGGGTCAGCAAGAACCCCTTCCAGAGGCCCGCCCTGCCTTGCTCCACGGCCTCTCGGACACCTAGAACAGCACTAAAAGTGCTACGGCCAGGAACGCAACAGTGCTGAACCTCCGAAAGGAGCCGGGGTGCAAACTTCACCAGCCTGTTGAAAAGTATCTTAGCCAAAATCTTCCTGTCCACATTGAGAAGTGCTATGGGACGCCAGTTCTCAATGCGTGACGGATCCTTACCCTATGACAAAATGATCAAAGCTGACCTCCTTAATGATCTCGGCAGAGTGCCCGAGGAGAGACACTTGTTAAACACCTGAGTCAAGAGGGGGACCAAAGAGTCCCTAAAGGTCCTAAAGAACTCGGATGTTAAGCCATCCGGACCTGGCGACTTTTTGGGCCTAAGCCCATCGATCGCCAGTCTCACTTCCTCTTCTTTGATCGCTTCTGCCAAATCGCCCAGCGAGAGGTCAGCCCCTGGCTCAGGAACAGATTCAGCCAGGAAAGCCGACATCCCGTCACGATCAAGCTCCCTCCTTCCCAAGAGGTGCGAGTAGTAGGAACTGACAACCTCCAAGATCCCTGATCTGGACCTTCTCAGGGACCCCGTACTGTCCACCAGCCCCGTCACTATCTTACTATTCACTGACATCTTACAGTTTCTGTAAGGGTCGGGCGAGCAGTACTTCCCGTAGTCCCTCTCGAAAACCAAAGATGCGTGCCTATCGTACTGACACCTCTTCAGCAAGGACTTCACTCTGGAGATCTCCTCGCGGCTACCTCCAGTCGAGACAAGATGCTCGAGTTTCCTCCTCAGGCTCTGATACAGGCGATCCCTGTTCAGGCTTCTGAGGTTCGAGAGCTGCCGGAAGAATCTCGCCACCCGATGTTTGAACATCTCCCACGACTCCGACTTAGTGTTACTTAGGCCCAGCAATGGTACTTGGCTCTGAAAGAATTCCTCAAAAGACAGTCTTACAGCTTCTTCCTCAAGGAGTGATGAATTCAGCTTCCAATAGCCTCTTCCCATCCGAGGAGTCTCTGTAACGTTGAGAGAAAACATAATCAAACAGTGATCGGAGAACTCCACCTCCACAACCGACAACGGTGAAGAGACGGCCTCCTCCTTCAAATAAAACCTATCTAGCCTAGACCTGCACTGACTACCTCTAAAAAAGGTGAATCCCGTGTCGCCCTGGTTGTGCCGGATGTGGACATCCACCAGGCGAGCCTCACTCACTATCCTGTTTAACGCGACGCAGTCATAAGCCAGCCGGTCTCCGGAACCTCCTCTATCACAGGATCTCGTGACATTGTTGAAATCCCCTCCGAAGACCACCTGCCGACTCGAAAATAAAAAAGGTTTGATCTTCAGGAAGAGACATTTGCGGTCCCACTTGGACTGGGAACCATAGATGTTAATGAGCCGAAGCTCATGTCCCCCCATGGAGACATCTAGGATCAAGCATCTCCCCATTTCTAATTTGATCACTCGTCTGCATTCAACCGCTGCGGTCTTAAAAAGGACCGCCACCCCGCTATACGGCTCGGCCGCAAGAGACCAGTAGGAGGGCCCATGCCTCCACTCCCGCCTTGCTTTATGCAAGGTTGATATATCGGTCAACCTGGTCTCCTGCAAAAACAAAATGTCGGCGTCAAGTTGGCCGAGAAAATGAAAGGCCGTGTACCTTGCCGCATCTGACTTTATGCTGCAAACATTAATAGTTGCCAGCGTCAACGGGGTGGGTGCCGCCATCATGATTAATTGAATTAGATAGCCTTTTTCTTCCCACCACTGACAGTCCCAACCTCTTCCTCCGATAATGACGGGTTTTTAGTGCGCTTAAGACAAACAGACTCGTCCATTCTCTCCTTACATACATTCTTGCCCTCGTCTGGTGGTACTGGGTTAGTCGTCCCCCCAGAGGGCTTTGTATTTGCCCCCCGAGAGGAAGACCCAGCCATCTCCTGAGCCCCAACCACCTTGTCCGCAACCTCCGGCCCCGGGTCCCCACTTCCCCCCTCCAGAGGGAGGTCCTGGAGAGCCCCGAACCGGTTGGAGAGATCCACCAGAGGGGGGGTGGCTGAACCCTCCAATGGCGCTTGGATCACGGCCAGAGAGTCAGAGGGGTCGCACTCCAAAGAGGCAGCTCGAGACCTGGTCCCCCTCCTACCTCTGGCCGTTTTTCTGTTACCCTTTTTCTTTTTCTGTGACCACTCCCCCTCTCCCTCATCTAGACTGTCACCAGAAGAGGGTTCCTGGGAAGACGTGGCGTCCTTTCGCTCTTCCCTTTCAAGTCTCTTGACTTCCTCGCTCAATTCACTGTCTTTAGGATCCTCAGCTGCAAGTGAAGTACCTGGGTCAGAGTTTAGGGACATTACTCCCTGCCCCCTGTCCCCACGGCGCTTCTCCTGCCGCCTGATGGTGGATGGCGGCAGCTTGCTCCTCACCGGTTCCCTGCCTCCCCCGCCCCTACTGGTCCCTTCACCGGCAAGATTAGTTCCAGCTTTCGCCTGTCCCGCACTCGCCGCTTTCAGGACCGCATTGGCGAAGGAACGCGGACAGCGACTGAACGGGTGACCGAGGTCACCACACAAGTTACACCTAATCCTGCGACAGGCAGCAGCAAGATGACCGAGGTCCCCACACAGTGCGCATTTCTGGGTGGTACACTGCGCACTGAAGTGTGTGGGACTACCGCACCTGTGACAGACCTTAGGCTGCCCCCGGTAGAAAATCAAGATCCTATCCCTCCCCAAAAAGGTTGAGGAGGGGATATGGGTAACAGTGTTTCCCGAAACCTTCAATCTCACCATGAAGGTCCAGGCCCCTGACCAGATACCATGGTCATCCAGATTCTTTTCGGGAATATTGGTGACCTCTCCGTATCGACTCACCCAGGTGGTAATGTCCATACAGGAAAGCGACTCGTTACTAGTCAAAACGGTCACTTTCCTGACTGAATCTTGGCGGGTTATTGCCAGGGGAAAGAGACCATGCCATTCAGGGCGACTCCGAGCCAGCTCATGGCGAGACCAGAAAAGCTCAAGGCCCTCCGGTCTCACGAAGCTGACATCGAAGTAGGAGGTCCCGTAGGGATGGATCAAGGCAAAGATGTCATATGCCGCAAAGCCCATCCCCAGCAGGAGCTCAACCACCTTCGACCTATCAGGACAGGCATCCTTGCTTACCCACTGGAGACGGACCACGTTCCTACGGTTACTCCTCTGCCCCGTTGTCGGCAGAGACCAGACAGTCTCTGCCCCTCTATCTCGGAAGGCTGAAAGACCATGTCTCTCTATCCAGAAAGACAGATCAACCTCCCTCCCCTCTACAGTGATGGAGCTCTCTCCTCTCCTCAGGGCGTCCAGGAGCTGCTGTTGCAAGTCACCATCCCCAGGGCCACCAGACGAGGGCGCACTACTACCCCCAGCACTGACAGCTCCTGAATAGCTTTGGGCTGAAGCCCCCGCCAATGCTGGGGGGGCAGCGGGACCAGCGCCTACTTCCCCCCCACCAACATCAGTGCTGCTCCCACCATTCACTCCAGTACTATTCACACCATTCGCAGGACCATTACTCCCATCGTTCACTCCACTACTACTCACACCATTCGCAAGACCATTACTCCCACCATTCATTACACCACTACCCCCAACATTTTCTACACCACAACTCCCACCATTCCCACAACTCCCAGAATTCATTCCACCACTACCCCCACCATTTGCTACATCATCATTCACTGTACCACTACCCCCACCATTTGCTACATCATCATTCACTGCACCACTACCCCCACCATTTGCTGCATCATGATTCACTGTACCACTAATTCCACCATTCCTACTACTCTCATCATCTGCTCCACCATTACTCTCACCATCTGCTCCACCATTACTCCCATCATTCACTGCACCACTATTTCCATTCCCTTTACTTGTCACCCCATTACCTCTGCTGTTCTCTGCACCTTCCACAGTCACCTCCATTCCTTCCTCCCTTGTGTCTGGTGTCTCTGCACTCACACCTGCTGGGCCGGGGGAGGGGAGCACTCCCAGAGACTCCTTTCCCTGCAGCACCACACCCGTTTTCTTTTGGTTGCTGCTGGCTTTCTGCAGGTCGTCTGCTGGAGCGCCCCGCCCCCCTACTGCAGCATTTTGGTCCTTGTTCTGGCCAGACTGTTTTCTCGGCACCTCTGCCCGCCCTGCACCCACAGACTTTGGGGTCTTAGTGTCCTTTTTGGGCGCTGGGGCACACTGCCCCCCTGTCGCAGCAGTGTGCCCAGTGTTCTTTGCAGATGTGTTTTTCACATCCTTCCCTGCCCCCCCGGCCCCGGTGATAACCGGCTTAGCCGCAGAGGGCAGGGAGGGAAACTCCACAGAACTCCCTATGTCCGGCGCTGTGAGTACCTCCACAGCCTCGCCCCCTGCACTGTTCCCCGCACAGATGGCAGCATCACCGGACGTCCTCCTCCTCTCCCCACCTTGCCTCTGCCTCGAGCCCACTGCAGAGCCCGTGCCTTTAGGTTTGGTGGGGTTTAAACAGAAGGTGGCAGGCGCAACATCAGACATTGGTACATACTTATAACTCACCACCTCCTGTGCAGCTCCTCCGGTCTTCCTCTTCCTCCTCTTGGTCACCTCCACTGGTTTGTCCTCACCGAAGGAAAACCGCTTCAGGTCCACTGGAGACTCCAGCAGTCGGATCTCCCTCAGCAGTCCTCCTTCCTCCTCCTCCCCCGACACTCCAGCCTCTGCTGTCGGAGTCCTCTGCCCTGCAGGGAGACCACTGGAACTCCGGCTCTGCCCCTCACTGGCTCCAGCAATTGAGACTCCAGTCACCTCTTCATCCTCCTCCTCCTCTTCACTTGTGGGGGTCGTGATGACATTCCACTCGTCCTCCAGTCACTCCAAATTAAGGCTATGAGCATGGGTCAACCATTCAAAGAATGAGTCAGACAACAAGCTGGTTCAAACTCAGAGCATGCTCAGAAGGCTACTACAGACAACGTTCTCAGCAATGTTCTGTGTTTATTCCTACATACACAAAACTAAATACACTACATAATGGGGAGGGGAAAGGGGTTGTCCGGGGCGGGGTAAGCCATGAAAGTCCAGTGTCTGGCCACTCCTGATTGGTCCACATCTCCTTATCTCAGTCTCTGGGCAGATATTGCAGCCGTCAGCTTATAATCTTGTTTCGTTTCTCTGAAATAAGTCTTGGCAACACTGGAACTGTCTTAGTTTAAGTTTCGATTTGAGTAATATGTAGCAAGGAAAGCTTATTGTTATATGACACAAAATGGTGGTTAGTACATAAGCAAAAAAGCGTATAAAAGTTACAAAAGTATAAAAGTTACAAAAATATATATTCTCTTTTACCCCGACACACTAAGGACGCCGGCTGGAAGTTCTCCTGAGGTGTTTAACCCCTTCATTTCTGAGAACCGCCGCTGGTTCTTAAACCTCTCCAGGAAGGGACCTGCGCTTTTCTCAATCCCTTCCCGGAGGAGCACTAACCTGACCACCTCGTCTCTGAGGGCTTCAAACCTCTGGGAGGTCGCGGGTCTTTCCTTGTTGGACGCCCTGGTGTTCAGGACCCGGGCCTCCCTCAGCTCCTCTTTCAGCTGGGTTAGTGCTTTGCCGGCGTCCTCGTACTCTCGCAACGTGGCGACCACTCGGGAGGAGAAGGAACTTGTGGACTCGCTGGAGCTCATCTCCCCCCAGGATCTTGCTGGGCTCTTGTTCCTGGGGCCTGGGGTGCCCCGGTCTCCCTCTCTGGGCTGGCGGTGAACAGTCTCGGGGTTGGAGCAGGTGGATGTATTCTTCCTCACCCTTCCCGATCTCCTCACTCCCTCCTGGGCCGGTTGTTGAGGCTCCTTCTCCCCCGCCGGCATAGACCGGGGAATAGGAGGCTGGGAAGCCATGCCGGCCTCCCAGTAGGCCTGCCTCTCCCTGGGGAGAAGAGAGGCAGACGACGACCCTCCTCCTGGAAGTGCTTGAGCTCAGGAGGCAGGTGCTACTCTCAGCACGACTCCTCCTGTCCTGTATATATACACTGCACAGTACCACTTCTCTTGTCCTGTATACTGGGTGTAATTCTCAGTATCTGTATTATTCTGTATATAATACTGGGTGTAATTCTCAGTATCTGTATTATTCTGTATATATACACTGCACAGTACCACTTCTCTTGTCCTGTATACTGGGTGTAATTCTCAGTATCTGTATTATTCTGTATATTATACTGGGTGTCATTCTCAGTATCTGTATTATTCTGTATATATATACACTGCACAGTACCACTTCTCTTGTCCTGTATACTGGGTGTGATTCTTAGTATCTGTATTATTCTGTATATATACACTGCACAGTAACACTTCTCTTGTCCTGTATACTGGGTGTAATTCTCAGTATCTGTATTATTCTGTATATATACACTGCACAGTGCCACTTCTCTTGTCCTGTATACTGGGTGTAATTCTCAGTATCTGTATTATTCTGTATATTAAACTGGGTGTAATTCTCAGTATCTGTATTATACTGGGTGTCATTCTCAGTATCTGTATTATTCTGTATATATACACTGCACAGTACCACTTCTCTTGTCCTGTATACTGGGTGTAATTCTCAGTATCTGTATTATTCTGTATATTATACTGGGTGTAATTCTCAGTATCTGTATTATACTGGGTGTCATTCTCAGTATCTGTATTATTCTGTATATATACAATGCACAGTACCACTTCTCTTGTCCTGTATTCTGGGTGTAATTCTCAGTATCTGTATTATTCTGTATATTATACTGGGTGTCATTCTCAGTATCTGTATTATTCTGAATATATACACTGCACAGTACCACTTCTCTTGTCCTGTATACTGGGTGTAATTCTCAGTATCTGTATTATTCTGTATACATACACTGCACAGTACCACTTCTCTTGTCCTGTATACTGGGTGTAATTCTGAGTATCTGTATTATTCTGTATATTATACTGGGTGTAATTCTCAGTATCTGTATTATTCTGTATATACACACTGCACAGTACCACTTCTCTTGTCCTGTATACTGGGTGTAATTCTCAGTATCTTTATTATTCTGTATATATACTCTGCACAGTACCACTTCTCTTGTCCTGTATACTGGGTGTAATTCTCAGTATCTGTATTATTCTGTATATTATACTGGGTGTCATTCTCAGTATCTGTATTATTCTGTATATTATACTGGGTGTCATTCTCAGTATCTGTATTATTCTGTATATATACACTGCACAGTACCACTTCTCCTGTCCTGTATACTGGGTGTAATTCTCAGTATCTGTATTATTCTGTATATATACACTGCACAGTGCCACTTCTCTTGTCCTGTTTACTGGGTGTAATTCTCAGTATCTGTATTATTCTGTATATATACACTGCACAGTACCACTTCTCTTGTCCTGTATACTGGGTGTAATTCTCAGTATCTGTATTATTCTGTATATTATACTGGGTGTAATTCTCAGTATCTGTATTATTCTGTATATACACACTGCACAGTACCACTTCTCTTGTCCTGTATACTGGGTGTAATTCTCAGTATCTTTATTATTCTGTATATATACTCTGCACAGTACCACTTCTCTTGTCCTGTATACTGGGTGTAATTCTCAGTATCTGTATTATTCTGTATATTATACTGGGTGTCATTCTCAGTATCTGTATTATTCTGTATATATACACTGCACAGTACCACTTCTCTTGTCCTGTATACTGGGTGTAATTCTCAGTATCTGTATTATTCTGTATATTATACTGGGTGTAATTCTCAGTATCTGTATTATTCTATATAATATACTGTGTGTCATTCTCAGTATCTGTATTATTCTGTATATATACTCTGCACAGTACCACTTCTCCTGCTCTGTATACTGATGTAAATCTCAGTATCTGTATTATTCTGTGTATATAAATTGACTGCAATATTCTCAGTATCTGTATTATTCTGTATATATACACTGCACAGTACCACTTCTCTTGTCCTGTATACTGGGTGTAATTCTCAGTATCTGTATTATTCTGTATATTATACTGGGTGTCATTCTCAGTATCTGTATTATTCTGTATATATACACTGCACAGTACCACTTCTCTTGTCCTGTATACTGGGTGTAATTCTTAGTATCTGTATTATTCTGTATATTATACTGGGTGTCATTCTCAGTATCTGTATTATTCTGTATATATACACTGCACAGTACCACTTCTCTTGTCCTGTATACTGGGTGTAATTCTCAGTATCTGTATTATTCTGTATATTATACTGGGTGTCATTCTCAGTATCTCTATTGTTCTGTATATATACACTGCACAGTACCACTTCTCTTGTCCTGTATACTGGGTGTAATTCTCAGTATCTGTATTATTCTGTATATTATACTGGGTGTAATTCTCAGTATCTGTATTATTCTATATATTATACTGGGTGTCATTCTCAGTATCTCTATTGTTCTGTATATATACACTGCACAGTACCACTTCTCCTGTCCTGTATACTGGGTGTCATTCTCAGTATCTGTATTATTCTGTATATATACTCTGCACAGTACCACTTCTCCTGCTCTGTATACTGATGTAAATCTCAGTATCTGTATTATTCTGTGTATATAAATTGACTGCAATATTCTCAGTATCTGTATTATTCTGTATATATACACTGCACAGTACCACTTCTCTTGTCCTGTATACTGGGTGTAATTCTCAGTATCTGTATTATTCTGTATATTATACTGGGTGTCATTCTCAGTATCTGTATTATTCTGTATATATACACTGCACAGTACCACTTCTCTTGTCCTGTATACTGGGTGTAATTCTCAGTATCTGTATTATTCTGTATATTATACTGGGTGTCATTCTCAGTATCTGTATTATTCTGTATATATACACTGCACAGTACCACTTCTCTTGTCCTGTATTCTGGGTGTAATTCTCAGTATCTGTATTATTCTGTATATACTCACTGCACAGTACCACTTCTCTTGTCCTGTATACTGGGTTTAATTCTCAGTATCTGTATTATTCTGCATATTATACTGGGTGTAATTCTCAGTATCAGTATTATTCTGTATATTATACTGGGTGTAATTCTCAGTATCTTTATTATTCTGTATATATACACTGCCCAGTACCATTTCTCTTGTCCTGTATACTGGGTGTAATTCTCAGTATCTGTATTATTCTGTATATATACTCTGCACAGTACCACTTCTCTTGTCCTGTATACTGGGTGTAATTCTCAGTATCTGTATTATTCTGTATATTATACTGGGTGTCATTCTCAGTATCTTTATTATTCTGTATATATACTCTGCACAGTACCACTTCTCTTGTCCTGTATACTGGGTGTCATTCTCAGTATCTGTATTATTCTGTATATATACACTGCACAGTACCACTTCTCCTGTCCTGTATACTGGGTGTAATTCTCAGTATATGTATTATTCTGTATATATACACTGCACAGTACCACTTCTCTTGTCATGTATACTGGGTGTAATTCTCAGTATCTGTATTATTCTGTATATTATACTGGGTGTAATTCTCAGTATCTGTATTATTTTGTATATTATACTGGGTGTCATTCTCAGTATCTGTATTATTCTGTATATATACACTGCACAGTACCACTTCTCCTGTCCTGTATACTGGGTGTAATTCTCAGTATCTGTATTATTCTGTATATTATACTGGGTGTAATTCTCAGTATCTGTATTATTCTGTATATTATACTGGGTGTCATTCTCAGTATCTGTATTATTCTGTATATTATACTGGGTGTCATTCTCAGTATCTGTATTTTTCTGTATATATACACTGCACAGTGCCACTTCTCCTGCCCTGTATACTGGGTGTAATTCTCAGTATCTGTATTATTCTGTATATATACACTGCACAGTACCACTTCTCTTGTCCTGTATACTGAGTGTAATTCTCAGTATCTGTATTATTCTGTATATCATACTGGGTGTCATTCTCAATATCTGTATTATTCTGTGTATATACACTGCACAGTACCACTTCTCCTGTCCTGTATACTGGGTGTAATTCTTAGTATCTGTATTATTCTGTATATATACACTGCACAGTACCACTTCTCTTGTCCTGTATACTGGGTCTCATTCTCAGTATCTGTATTATTCTGTATATATCCACTGCACAGTACCACTTCTCTTGTCCTGTATACTGGGTGTAATTCTCAGTATCTGTATTATTCTGTATATATACACTGCACAGTGCCACTTCTCTTGTCCTGTATACTGGGTGTAATTCTCAGTATCTGTATTATTCTGCATATATACACTGCACAGTACCACTTCTCTTGTCCTGTATACTGGGTGTAATTCTCAATATCTGTATTATTCTGTATATATACACTGCACAGTGCCACTTCTCTTGTCCTGTATACTGGGTATAATTCTCAGTATCTGTATTATTCTGTATATTATACTGGGTGTAATTCTCAGTATCTGTATTATTCTGTATATATATACACTGCACAGTACCACTTCTCTTGTCCTGTATACTGGGTGTAATTCTCAGTATCTGTAGTATTCTGTATATATACACTGCACAGTACCACTTCTCTTGTCCTGTATACTGGGTGTCATTCTCAGTATCTGTATTATTCTGTATGTATACAGTGCACAGTACCACTTCTCTTGTCCTGTATACTGGGTGTAATTCTCAGTATCTGTATTATTCTGTATGTATACAGTGCACAGTACCACTTCTCTTGTCCTGTATAGTGGATGTAATTCTCAGTATTTGTATTATTCTGTATATATACACTGCACAGTACCACTTCTCTTGTCCTGTATACTGGGTGTAATTCTCAGTATCTGTATTATTCTGTATATATACACTGCACAGTACCACTTCTCTTGTCCTGTATACTGGGTGTAATTCTCAGTATTTGTATTATTCTGTATATATACACTGCACAGTACCACTTCTCTTGTCCTGTATAGTGGATGTAATTCTCAGTATCTGTATTATTCTGTATATATACACTGCACAGTACCACTTCTCTTGTCCTGTATACTGGGTGTCATTCTCAGTATCTGTATTATTCTGTATGTATACAGTGCACAGTACCACTTCTCTTGTCCTGTATACTGGGTGTAATTCTCAGTATCTGTATTATTCTGTATGTATACAGTGCACAGTACCACTTCTCTTGTCCTGTATAGTGGATGTAATTCTCAGTATTTGTATTATTCTGTATATATACACTGCACAGTACCACTTCTCTTGTCCTGTATAGTGGATGTAATTCTCAGTATCTGTATTATTCTGTATATATACACTGCACAGTACCACTTCTCTTGTCCTGTATACTGGGTGTAATTCTCAGTATTTGTATTATTCTGTATATATACACTGCACAGTACCACTTCTCTTGTCCTGTATAGTGGATGTAATTCTCAGTATCTGTATTATTCTGTATATATACACTGCACAGTACCACTTCTCTTGTCCTGTATACTGGGTGTAATTCTCAGTATCTGTATTATTCTGTATATATACACTGCACAGTACCACTTCTCTTGTCCTGTATACTGGGTGTAATTCTCAGTATCTGTATTATTCTATATATTATACTGTATGTCATTCTCAGTATCTGTATTATTCTGTATATACACACTGCACAGTACCACTTCTCTTGTCCTGTATACTGAGTGTAATTTTCAGTATCTGTATTATTCTGTAAATTATACTGGGTGTAATTCTCAGTATCTGTATTATACTGGGTGTCATTCTCAGTATCTGTATTATTCTGTATATATACACTGCACAGTACCACTTCTCCTGTCCTGTATACTGGGTGTAATTCTTAGTATCTGTATTATTCTGTATATATACACTGCACAGTACCACTTCTCTTGTCCTGTATCCTGGGTGTAATTCTCAGTATCTGTGTTATTCTGTATATATACACTGCACAGTGCCACTTCTCTTGTCCTCTATACTGGGTGTAATTATCAGTATCTGTATTATTCTGTATATATACACTGCACAGTACCACTTCTCTTGTCCTGTATACTGGGTGTAATTATCAGTATCTGTATTATTCTGTATATTATACTGGGTGTAATTCTCAGTATCTGTATTATTCTGTATATTTACACTGCACAGTATCACTTCTCTTGTCCTGTATACTGGGTGTAATTCTCAGTATCTGTATTATTCTGTATATATACACTGCACAGTACCACTTCTCTCGTCCTGTATAGTGGATGCAATTCTCAGTATCTGTATTATTCTGTATATATACACTGCACAGTACCACTTCTCTTGTCCTGTATACTGGGTGTAATTCTCAGTATCTGTATTATTCTGTATATATACACTGCACAGTACCACTTCTCTTGTCCTGTATAGTGGATGTAATTCTCAGTATCTGTAGCATTCTGTATATATACACTGCACAGTACCACTTCTCTTGTCCTGTATACTGGGTGTAATTCTCAGTATCTGTATTATTCTGTATATATACACTGCACAGTACCACTTCTCTTGTCCTGTATAGTGGATGTAATTCTCAGTATCTGTATTATTCTGTATATATACACTGCACAGTACCACTTCTCTTGTCCTGTATACTGGGTGTAATTCTCAGTATCTGTATTATTCTGTATATTATACTGGGTGTCATTCTCAGTATCTGTATTATTCTGTATATACAGTGCCTACAAGTAGTATTCAACCCCCTGCAGATTTAGCTGGTTTGATAAGATGCAAATAAGTTAGAGCCTTCAAACTGCAAACGAGATTAGGTTTTATGAACAGAAGCATAAATCTTACAAACCAAAAGTTATGTTGCTCAGTTGAATTTTAATAAATTTTAAACATAAAAGTGTGGTTCAATTATTATTCAACCCCTATGTTTAATATTTTGTGGAATAACCCTTGTTTGCAATTACAGCTAATAATCGTCTTTTATAAGACCTGATCAGGCCGGCACAGGTCTGTGGAGTTATCTTGGCCCACTCCTCCATGCAGATCTTCTCCAAGTTATCTAGGTTCTTTGGGTGTCTCATGTGGACTTTATTCTTGAGCTCCTTCCACAAGTTTTCAATTGGGTTAAGGTCAGGAGACTGACTAGGCCACTCCAACACCTTGACTTTTTCCCTCTTGAACCAGGCCTTGGTTTTCTTGGCTGTGTGCTTTGGGTCGTTGTCTTTTGGAAGATGAAATTACGACCCATCTTAAGATCCTTGATGGAGGAGCGGAGGTTCTTGGCCAAAATCTCCAGGTAGGCCGTGCTATCCATCTTCCCATGAATGCGGACCAGATGGCCAGGCCCCTTGGCTGAGAAACAGCCCCACAGCATGATGCTGCCACCACCATGCTTGACTGTAGGGATGGTATTCTTGGGGTCGTATGCAGTGCCATCCAGTCTCCAAACGTCACGTGTGTGGTTGGCACCAAAGATCTCGATCTTGGTCTCATCAGACCATAGAACCTTGAACCAGTCTGTCTCAGAGTCCTCCAAGTGATCATGAGCAAACTGTAGACGAGCCTTGACATGACACTTTGAAAGTAAAGGTACCTTACGGGCTCGTCTGGAACGGAGACCATTGCGGTGGAGTACGTTACTTATGGTATTGACTGAAACCAATGTCCACACTGCCATGAGATCTTCCCGGAGCTCCTTCCTTGTTGTCCTTGGGTTAGCCTTGACTCTTTGGACAAGCCTGGCCTCGGCACGGGAGGACACTTTCAAAGGCTGTCCAGGCCGTGGAAGGCTAACAGTAGTTCCATAAGCCTTCCACTTACGGATGATGCTCCCAACAGTGGAGACAGGTAGGCCCAACTCCTTGGAAAGGGTTTTGTACCCCTTGCCAACCTTGTGACCCTCCACGATCTTGTCTCTGATGGCCTTGGAATGCTCCTTTGTCTTTCCCATGTTGACCATGTCTGAGTGCTGTTCACAAGTTTGGGGAGGGTCTCAAATAGTCAGAAAAGGCTGGCAAAAGAGATCTTTAATCCACACATGTGAAGCTCATTATTCTTGGTGCCTGAACTACTTCTTAATACTTTAGGGGAACCAAACAGAATTCTTGTGGTTTGAGGGGTTGAATAATAAATGACACTCTGAATTAACTTTTAACGTTTAAAAACAAACAAAAAAAAAAAACAATATTTGCTGCAGTGCATTTCCCACTTCCAGGCTGATCTACAGTACAAATGTCACAATGCCAAGTTAATTCCGCATGTGTCAACCAGCTAAATCTGCAGGGGGTTGAATACTACTTGTAGGCACTGTATACACTGCACAGTACCACTTCTCTTGTCCTGTATACTGGGTGTAATTCTCAGTATCTGTATTATTCTGTATATTATACTGGGTGTCATTCTCAGTATCTGTATTATTCTGTATATATACACTGCACAGTACCACTTCTCTTGTCATGTATACTGGGTGTCATTCTCAGTATCTGTATTATTTTGTATATATACACTGCACAGTGCTACTTCTCTTGTCCTGTATACTGGGTGTAATTCTCAGTATCTGTATTATTCTGTATATTATACTGGGTGTAATTCTCAGTATCTGTATTATTCTGTATATTATACTGGGTGTCATTCTCAGTATCTGTATTATTCTGTATATATACACTGCACAGTACCACTTCTCTTGTCCTGTATACTGGGTGTAATTCTCAGTATCTGTATTATTCTGTATATATACACTGCACAGTACCACTTCTCTTGTCCTGTATACTGGGTGTAATTCTCAGTATCTGTATTATTCAGTATATATACACTGCACAGTGCCACTTCTCTTGTCCTGTATACTGGGTGTAATTCTCAGTATCTGTATTATTCTGTATATTATACTGGGTGTAATTCTCAGTATCTGTATTATACTGGGTATCATTCTCAGTATCTGTATTATTCTGTATATATACACTGCACAGTACCACTTCTCCTGCCCTGTATACTGGGTGTAATTCTCAGTATCTGTATTAATCTGTATATATACACTGCACAGTACCACTTCTCTTGTCCTGTATACTGGGTGTAATTCTCAGTATCTGTATTATTCTGTATACATATGTGTCACCCTGGCCTTGATGCCACAAGTGTAAATAAAGCTGTGTCTGAGAGCAAGGGGGAGGTTCCCTAGTCAGGGGAACATTAGCATGCAATGCCTCCTGTCTCAGGCCAGTAGGGGGAGCAGGCTGCCCCTATAAAAGCTGGTACTGAGGACAGGGTTGGGGAGAACTTGATGGCCTGTCTCAGGACTGAGACTTGTCCCAGAGCAGAGCAGGGACAGACAGTTGTATTGCACCTAAGAGGAAGTGTGGCAGGAGGAGAGCCACAAGCCAGAGACAAGAGGCGAAGAGAGCCTGTCTTGGCAGATAAAGGACTTAATTTACCAGACTTTGGTGTCTGAGGCTGGAAGGATTCCACATCCCCCAGCAGATAACCAGTCCGCAAGGGACTGTATATTCCTTGGCCTAAGAAGCCTGGAGGCCCTGCCACAACCGAAGGGACCAGTAAAGCCGTACAAGGCTGGGAGCAGAAAGGAACCCACGTCGCAGGCCATACAGGCGAGAATACACGGAAAGCTCGGAAACGTGGGCTGTTACCCTATAACGAGGAGATAGCCAGAAGGAGCACAGAATGCACGGTAGGCCTACACCCTCACCCTGACCAGGGCCAATTTCCCTGTTGCTCTCAGACATCCAGGTCCCCTCCTAGCTGGGACTGTTTGTGGGTCAATTTACCTGTTCTAGTAAAGACCCTGGACTGCAACCTGTTGTCTGCGTGCTCCTTGCTCCTCCAGCACTATCAGCACCGGGACTCTCACTACCATCACTCCCAACATCCACTGCACTGCCCTGGGGCCGCACTCTTCCCGTGGGGAGTCACACCATCCCAGCTGCATACATCATCAGCCCCAGCGGTCTGCCTTGCAGCGGCGGTTCCTAATGACCGCATATCCACGGGTGGCGTAGTCGGACATAATCATCAGCACATAACGGACTACCACTGGCCTGACCACCCTGAGCCACGGAACCGGGTTGCCACTACTACTCCCACCGTTTCCCTATTGCCCGGATCTGAGTGCCCCACGGCCCAGGGGGCGAGTCACATACACTGCACAGTACCACTTCTCTTGTCCTGTATACTGGGTGTAATTCTCAGTATCTGTATTATTCTGTATATATACACTGCCCAGTACCACTTCTCTTGTCCTGTATACTGGGTGTAATTCTCAGTATCTGTATTATTCTGTATATATACACTGCACAGTACCACTTCTCTTGTCCTGTATACTGGGTGTAATTCTCAGTATCTGTATTATTCTGTATATTATACCGGGTGTAATTCTCAGTAACTGTATTATTCTGTATATATACACTGCACAGTACCACTTCTCTTGTCCTGTATACTGGGTGTAATTCTCAGTATCTGTATTATTCTGTATATTATACTGGGTGTCATTCTCAGTATCTGTATTATTCTGTATATATACACTGCACAGTACCACTTCTCTTGTCCTGTATACTGGGTGTAATTCTCAGTATCTGTATTATTCTGCATATATACACTGCACAGTGCTACTTCTCTTGTCCTGTATACTGGGTGTAATTCTCATTATCTGTATTATTCTGTATATTATACTGGGTGTCATTCTCAGTATCTGTATTATTCTGTATATTATACTGGGTGTCATTCTCAGTATCTGTATTATTCTGTATATATACACTGCACAGTACCACTTCTCTTGCCCTGTATACTGGGTGTAATTCTCAGTATCTGTATTATTCTGTATATATACACTGCACAGTACCACTTCTCTTGTCCTATATACTGGGTGTAATTCTCAGTATCTGTATTATTCTGTATATATACACTGCACAGTGCCACTTCTCTTGTCCTGTATACTGGGTGTAATTCTCAGTATCTGTATTATACTGGGTGTCATTCTCAGTATCTGTATTATTCTGTATAAATACACTGCACAGTACCACTTCTCTTGTCCTGTATACTGGGTGTAATTCTCAGTATCTGTATTATTCTGTTTATATACACTGCACAGTACCACTTCTCTTGTCCTGTATACTGGGTGTAATTCTCAGTATCTGTATTATTCTGTATACATATGTGTCACCCTGGCCTTGATGCCACAAGTGTAAATAAAGCTGTGTCTGAGAGCAAGGGGGAGGTTCTCTAGTCAGGGGAACATTAGCATGCAATGCCTCCTGCCTCAGGCCAATAGGGGGAGCTGTCTGCCCCTATAAAAGCTGGTACTGAGGGCAGGGTTAGGGAGAACTTGATGGCCTGTCTCAGGACTGAGACTTGTCCCAGAGCAGAGCAGGGACAGACAGTTGTATTGCACCTAAGAGGAAGTGTGGCAGGAGGAGAGCCACAAGCCAGAGACAAGAGGCGAAGAGAGCCTGTCTTGACAGATAAAAGACTTAATTTACCAGACTTTGGTGTCTGAGGCTGGAAGGATTCCACATCCCCCAGCAGATAACCAGTCCGCAAGGGACTGTATATTCCTTGGCCTAAGAAGCCTGGAGGCCCTGCCACAACCGAAGGGACCAGTAAAGCCGTACCAGGCCGGGAGCAGAAAGGAACCCACGTCGCAGGCCATACAGGCGAGAATACACGGAAAGCTCGGAAACGTGGGCTGTTACCCTATAACAAGGAGTTAGCCAGAAGGAGCGCAGAAAGCACGGTAGGCCTACACCCTCACCCTGACCAGGGCCAATTTCCCCGTTGCTCTCAGACATCCAGGTCCCTTCCTAGCTGGGACTGTTTGTGGGTCAATTTACCTGTTCTAGTAAAGACCCTGGACTGCAACCTGTTGTCTGCGTGCTCCTTGCTCCTCCAGCACTATCAGCACCGGGACTCTCACTACCATCACTCCCAACATCCACTACACTGCCCTGGGGCCGCACTCTTCCCGTGGGGAGTCACACCATCCCAGCTGCATACATCATCAGCCCCAGCGGTCTGCCTTGCAGCGGCGGTTCCTAATGACCGCAAATCCACGGGTGGCGTAGTCGGACATAATCATCAGCACATAACGGACTACCACTGGCCTGACCACCCTGAGCCATGGAACCGGGTTGCCACTACTACTCCCACCGTTTCCCTATTGCCCGGATCTGAGTGCCCCACGGCCCAGGGGGCGAGTCACATACACTGCACAGTACCACTTCTCTTGTCCTGTATACTGGGTGTAATTCTCAGTATCTGTATTATTCTGTATATATACACTGCCCAGTACCACTTCTCTTGTCCTGTATACTGGGTGTAATTCTCAGTATCTGTATTATTCTGTATATATACACTGCCCAGTACCACTTCTCTTGTCCTGTATACTGGGTGTAATTCTCAGTATCTGTATTATTCTGTATATATATGTGGCACCCCAGGGGTCTGGTTTCCACAGTAACAGCAATGTTATGTCTGAGAGCAGGTGGGAGGTCTCTTGGTCAGGAATCCTATGCATGCCACACCTCCTGCCCAGTCCTGGGAGGGGAAGAACTTCCCCTATATAAACCTGGGCTGAGGCAGGGTTAGAGAGTTCAGAGGGAGAGTTCAGCCAGGAGGGCTGACAGGGAGCTGTGGCTCCGGCTGGGCCCAGCTCCTGGGCCATGCCAGAAGTAGAGACAGAGAGGAGAAGCAGCTATAGGAAAGAGAGATCAGGAGCTCTGGGGAAGTCGTGCTAAAAGGAATCAGGGGCTGGCAGCTGTAGAGCTCGCCCTGATTGAAGAGTTACCACCGGACCCGGAGTCCGAGGCTGTGGGGACTAATCCTTACCCAGCAGCAGGAACCGACCGGCAGGGGATTTCAGGTCCTCTGGCCAAGAAACCCGAAGGCACGGTCACACGCGTGGGACCAGCACCGCCGTCGTGGAGCGGAAGCCACTAGAAGGCCCCGAGTCACCGGCCATACGGGTGAGCACCACACGGTACACTCAGGGACGTGGGCTACTTATACCCGCTTCTAGCAAGGTAGCCAGAAGAGTATCGTTAGTTTGGGAGGCCTACAACTCCGCCTGGCCAGGGGAGATCCCATCTGCTCAAGGACTGACCAGGCCCCAATCGCTAGCCAGTACTCCGGAAGGGTCTATCGTTGTCACCAGTAAAGACCCTGAACTACACCGTACCGTCTCTGAGTGGTTCCTGCTACCCCCATCATCCACGTCGGCTGCCCTGAGGCCATACCCCTCCCGTTGGGGGTTATACTATCACGCTGCACAATCCTACCACCGGCCTCAGCGGTCTGCCCTGCAGCAGCAGCTCCTTAGCTGTACTCAACGGGTGGCGTAGTCGTCCAACATCTACCGCTAATACAGCGCCACTTAGTCTGACTCCCTGGGCACGGACCGGATCACCGCCACGAGACTACAACCCTCAAGAGATCCGGCTCCGGGTAAGCTCCCGCGTGCGCAACGCAGCGCGACACAGGCCCAGGGGCGCGTCAACTTTTGGCGTAGTCGGCAGGATTTCGTGCCCGCAACCACCGGGTACTGCGTGCCTGAAAAAGACTGTTCAAACTTACCTGTGGTGAAGATTCCCGCCATCCGGCGCCATCTTCCGCTTCCTTCCCGCCATCGGTGGAGTTTTCCCGCCATCCGGCGCTATCTTCAGCCTTCTTCCCGCCATACGTGGAGTTTTCCCGCCATTGGACGCCATCTTGAGGACGCCGCGCGGGAAGAAGAGGGGCGTGGACTCCGAAAGCGCGCGAGAACTGAAGCCCCGCCTCACGTCCGGACGTTGCGTAAGGTCCTGGAAGGAGCCCAGCAGACGCCGACGTCACAGGAGCGCGACGGAAGGTCCTCAACCCTGACGATCCACTGCGGAGCCGCGGCCTACGGAAGAGGATCATCGCAAGGTAGGCCACGGTCCACTAGGGGGGAGAAGGATGCCGGATACGGAGGAGAGCTTCACCGCTTCAACCCCCGCCAGCGCCACCGCTGTTGCGGTCATGCCTTTCACCATGCCCTATATCCCGGGGGCAGCCTGGCTACCCCAGTACTCAGGGGAGTCATATACCCTGCATGACTTTAGAGAAAAGCTGGATAGCCTCTTCCAGGTGTACCCCCTCACAGAGGAGCAAAAAGTGAGCATCCTGGTGGCCCAATTAACCGGGGCAGCCCAAAGGGAGGTAAAGTCCTGGCCACCTGGGAGGAGGACTGTCGCAGAGATACTAACCCAGCTAACCGAGGAGGAGCTGCAGTACTACCAATACGAGGAAAGCCAAGAGGACCCGGACGGGTCTGAGGACTACCCTCAGGAGGGAGCACAAAGAGGACATAGCTACTGAAGGGAAGTAGCGTGAATAAAGAGCTGTAAATAGTTACCCGTAAGGGTACAAGGACTGCTGCTAATTAAAATATGGTCCCCGTTGGGATTAGTGAATTGTTCCCCATGTGCCCCTATCTTAAACCAGGCTGAGGACTGTGAGCAGCCATTCCTTATCCCCACTGGCCGAGGACTGAGAGCGGCCATATCCTGTAAATAATTATGTGTTTCTAGTAATTTATGGGAGTCTTTGGTGGATTTACCGGGAATCCTTTGTACATGGTTGGAGCGTAACCCAGGAATGGACTAAAGACTGTTAAGGACTCGGGGCAGGACAGACCCCTACCTGGTTACGTCTCCCTGTTTTGGTGAAATGGACACCTTACTTTTCTTCAAAGACTGCACCCAGTTGCGGACACGCCGTAACCATCTTTATGTGTTTTTCTTATTGTATTATTATTGTTTATACCTTGTTATGTTTTTCTAAAAATATGTTTAGTCCCGGAGTACTAAATTTCACTAGGGGGGAATGTGGCACCCCAGGGGTCTGGTTTCCACAGTAACAGCAATGTTATGTCTGAGAGCAGGTGGGAGGTCTCTTGGTCAGGAATCCTATGCATGCCACACCTCCTGCCCAGTCCTGGGAGGGGAAGAACTTCCCCTATATAAACCTAGGGCTGAGGCAGGGTTAGAGAGTTCAGAGGGAGAGTTCAGCCAGGAGGGCTGACAGGGAGCTGTGGCTCCGGCTGGGCCCAGCTCCTGGGCCATGCCAGAAGTAGAGACAGAGAGGAGAAGCAGCTATAGGAAAGAGAGATCAGGAGCTCTGGGGAAGTCGTGCTAAAAGGAATCAGGGGCTGGCAGCTGTAGAGCTCGCCCTGATTGAAGAGTTACCACCGGACCCGGAGTCCGAGGCTGTGGGGACTAATCCTTACCCAGCAGCAGGAACCGACCGGCAGGGGATTTCAGGTCCTCTGGCCAAGAAACCCAAAGGCACGGTCACACGCATGGGACCAGCACCGCCGTCGTGGAGCGGAAGCCACTAGAAGGCCCCGAGTCACCGGCCATACGGGTGAGCACCACACGGTACACTCAGGGACGTGGGCTACTTATACCCGCTTCTAGCAAGGTAGCCAGAAGAGTATCGTTAGTTTGGGAGGCCTACAACTCCGCCTGGCCAGGGGAGATCCCATCTGCTCAAGGACTGACCAGGCCCCAATCGCTAGCCAGTACTCCGGGAGGGTCTATCGTTGTCACCAGTAAAGACCCTGAACTACACCGTACCGTCTCTGAGTGGTTCCTGCTACCCCCATCATCCACGTCGGCTGCCTTGAGGCCATACCCCTCCCGTTGGGGGTTATACTATCACGCTGCACAATCCTACCACCGGCCTCAGCGGTCTGCCCTGCAGCAGCAGCTCCTTAGCTGTACTCAACGGGTGGCGTAGTCGTCCAACATCTACCGCTAATACAGCGCCACTTAGTCTGACTACCTGGGCACGGACCGGATCACCGCCACGAGACTACAACCCTCAAGAGATCCGGCTCCGGGTAAGCTCCCGCGTGCGCAACGCAGCACGACACAGGCCCAGGGGCGCGTCATATACACTGCACAGTACCACTTCTCTTGTCCTGTATACTGGGTGTAATTCTTAGTATCTGTATTATTCTGTATATATACACTGCACAGTACCACTTCTCTTGTCCTGTATACTGGGTGTCATTCTCAGTATCTGTATTATTCTGTATATATACACTGCACAGTACCACTTCTCTTGTCCTGTATACTGGGTGTAATTCTCAGTATCTGTATTATTCTGTATATATACACTGCACAGTACCACTTCTCCTGTTCTGCTGAAGAAGAGGTGGCATTGGCTTTGGGGAGGGTCAGTACTGATGGGTTTATTATTTTCTATGTCTACAATCCTATGGTTAAATAAAACTTAATCCTGAACAACTTGTTTAAAAGGGTTATCTGAAGGTTGGAAATTGTCCTCTATCATTGGGATATGGAATAATTTTCTGATTGCTGGGGGTCCAACAGCCGGGACCCCCACTGTTTCCGAGAACCAGGGATTTGAAGAGCTCTGGGTGAATGGAGCGGTAGTCGATCATTCGCACTGCAGCTCCATTCACACGTGGCTTAATAAACATCCCCTATAATGGAGTGGTGAGGGGCATGAACAAGTAAAGCAAAATGTGCTGAACTTTTCATTGTGCCTCAATGGGATGAGGGGGGTGGTGATGTGGTATGTGGGCTGGTGGGGTTTGTGTGACAGGCGTGCATTTTCATTTTTCATCCCAGTCCAGCCCTGATTTATATATATATATATATATATATATATATATATATAAATATATATATATATATATATATATAAAAATGCTTTTAAAAGCAGAAGTGTTAATATGTATTTTTTATCGCTTAGCAGAATGCAGAGTGAAGTTTGATAGATATAAGAAAATCTCAATAAATATAGAAGTTGTTTTTTTTTTTTTTATTAAGGATAGGGTAGAAGGATAAGGGATGAACAAAATCAGGGACAGAAGCAGTAGACAAAATCATAGTCAGGAAGAAATCCGGGTCAGATACCAGGTGATCAGTTTAAAAAGCCAAGTCAGGCGAGGAGTTTGGATACAGCGGAGCCTGGTGACAGAGGCATTACCGAAACAAGTCCGGGTAGAGGTGTTACAGTTAGAAGGCCACAGGTAGATGGTGAAGGTCCTTCTTTACAGGTCCAGCAGTGATGGTGGATCGGCTGTACTCCGCTAGATGCGGAGCTTTTCCGTCTTTTAGATGACACTTGGGCAACAGCGACAGCATGCAAATGCACGAGCTGCCCTGGATAGTCCACGCCGGCAGGATGATAAGATCCGGCGGAAGATGGAACCTAAGAGAAGAGAAATAAATACAATGTAAGTGATGGGACTCCATATTACATGATGCTACTGTGCGGTCAGTGTGGCCGGCCGGCCGGACAGCAGAGGAATCTTATTCACACAGATGTCCGGGGTCATTGTCAGCCATCATACATGTGACAATCCCATCACTGACAGATGACATCTGCTCCCCATGACTTATTCTCATCACTAACATCACACAACATGGAGATGATTCTCACACTTACCTCGTCTCTTTTTCCCCTTTTTCCCATTTTCTGAGTTTTGTTGGTCTATACTCAGATTCATTTCAGATTTTCTTTCCTCTTCAGTTGGAAATTCTGATCAGAAAGTAAAAAAAACTCAGTAAAGAAATATTCTTATAGGATCTGCTTTGTGTACTGTATATAGAAGAATTGTTCTAGTCCTGTCCCCTATAGTCCTGATAATCTGGCATTACATTATTTTAGGGCAGAATAAGTCCTATATACCGTTCATGACCTAATCTGAGGGGCATTAGATGTATCACTGATATGGAGCAGTAAGCGCCCTGTGTGCCGCCACGTGGTGCATCACTAATGAGCGATATTCTACTATAGGAGACAATGTCTTCTTATATTGAAGTGAGTTCCTGGATGCTAAAACGTATTTTACAGAATCCATGAAAACAATTCCTGGATAAAATGAAGGAAATAGAAATACAGTATGGGCCCATGGAAAACATAATTGGGATCCATGAAACCTGGACAACATAGGAGACCTAATACAGAAAAACCAAATATTTGAGCCTTGAAGTCAACATTCACCTTTTGATGCTGTACATACATACCTGATGATGGGGACGAGGAGGGCAAGCTGTTTATAGCATTGTCGCTATCAGATTCAGAAAACGATTCTTTCTGCCTGTCAGGAAGAATCAGGGGGTCGGACCAGAAGACCCAGGAGGTAACTTCCAACTCTTCCATTCTATGATTTAAGAAAAACATGTAAATCACAAGTCAATGCAGAATAAAAGGGGTGGTCTCACTAGAAGAACACCGACTAGAGGGCCTAATAGGACATATGACAGTCATAGTGAGGAAGGTTTTATGCTCCAATCTACCTTCTATGGATCAGAGCGAAAAACAACTAGCAATAATGGCTGGCATGTCATACTACATCTCTCCTACAGTATGGGCAGCTCTAATACGTGTGAATGGCTGCAATTATGAGCTATTATCACCAACGGTTTCTGAAGCCAAAAGCACAATGACCGCTAATCATTGAGGCTGAATTTGATATTATGGTATTTATGTCCTATATTATGTGTTGTGCATATATATCAGCCTGGAACTCCCATTAATGACCCCATAATCTACTCACATTTCTGAGATATTTGTATTGGTTGCTGGCGTACACTCTGGAGGAGACTTCTGGTCCTCATCATTCATCTTTCTGGTAGTGATGGTACAGAGCTAAACATGGACAAAAACAAGATATGAAATACTTTTTTTTACTTTTAGAGGTCTTTTTTGTTTCACATATTTTGGATTTATTGCGTACATACGGTACTTACTTTAGAAAGCCTTTCAGAAGAAGATGTAAAATTTTGGAAGTCAAGGTTCTCATTGTTCACACTTGTACCCTCCTCATCCTCTGAGACCGAATGGTCTATTTCAGAGTGATCTACAAAAGTAATGAAGTATTATTAGAGGTTGTTAGTATAAAACAGGCGTCATTTATCACAATATTAGTGGGTACTGATTATTACATTTTATGGAAGACAAGACAAACAGCCGCTTAGTCTAGATGATGTCTTCTTCTACTTACCGATAAATAAGCTGTTGTCCACATCTGAGGCAAGCTGAGGAATGTACTCTGGCTTCTGACTTAGAAGGTTGTTAAAATCTAAGTCACTCAGGAATGGATGACTCTTGATCTCAAGTGATCCTCCTGGAAAAAGAACAAAACAAAAGTGATGTGGACATTGTCAGAGATTGCTTCACATCTGAACAGTTTAACTTAATCTGAATTAATGACATAACTGAGTCAACATGAAGGAAGAAGACTGAAAGTCATAGTGTGGAGAACTAGAAATGGACAATCTGATAGAGAAGTGTTGATCCTCAAGGACATGAGTGATAAGTGTGATAGGTGAATATTAATACTAATATGAATAGTATTATATCTCTTACCTGTCCCAAGTCTATCTGCAGGATTTGTTCTGAGCAGCTCAGTAATCAGGTTCTGTGCATTGGGAGTAGGAGCGGAATTACAATCCCAAATTATGTCACCTGTTATACAGAAAATAAAATCTCTTTACTGGACTGTAAGCTAAAGCAAAGTAAACACCTAAACCAATGTAACTGATCAAAGCAATGGTCGGATCATTCCACTTACCAATGACAATCCTGTCATAAAGCTCAGCTACAGAATCTCCATCAAATGGTACAGATCCCGTGAGAAATTTATGTAGGATTATCCCCATTGACCACCAGTCAACAGGTCTTCCATAGCCTTCTTTCAGGATGACCTCTGGGGCGATGTAATATGGGGTGCCACATAACTGGAAAACAACAGAAGATAGAGATGAAAATGATAAAATGATTATTATAACACATTCTCGCCATAAAAACACAATGACAAAAGATAAAATATCAATGGAAACGTTCTCTAGAAATGAAGAATGTAGAGAAGACACAATAGTGTGATGAGATTTGTAAAGAAAAAAAAACATATGCCAAAGGCAAGGTGAACAGATGGGGTATATTAGTTAACCAAATACCAAAGCAAAACAAAGAAAACCCCTTAAAATATAATCTTTAATAGCTACATTTAAAAGCACCCATATCAATATATGAAGACAAAATGCATAAAATGTACAATATATGGGTAGTGGGATAAACGTAGGATAATTGACATGCAGGCTTGCCCTAGAGATCCCAAATGGGCTGAGATCCCGCCTGCCAGTGGAGGTTGACACCCTAGCTAATCGGTTTGGCGCCCCCCTCCACATCGGCACTCCCTCCGTGACGCTATCCACCCCTAGACAGACATACACATATACAGATAATGATGAAAGGCAGACAGTCATGTTGCTGCTAACATGCTGAATGAAAAAAAGGCAATATTCAATGTATCAATTATATGGAAACAGGGAAGCTGATATAATGTAGTTCCACTAGTACAGATAGGATATCAAATGCACCAATCTATACACAATTCAGTATGATATATAAACCATCATTCAGAAGCCTATTATAGATACATAAAGTACATTAGTGCTGGCAATTACGGGCAACAAGAACAATATTATAAAAGCACGTGTGCTCAATTAACGGTAAACATAGGAACATAAATATGTCCAAAGTAGTAACAAGTCACCTATATAATGACATTGAGCATGAAGATAATAGTCTAGGACAGACGGTATATATAGACAACCTCAAAATCCCCCTGGCTAATCTATAATCAGGACTGATCTACACAGGACACGTCCAAATGTTGGGACAGAGCATTATCCAGTGTGCGAATTACAAAAAAAGTTGCCAAAAAAGCATTTTAGTCAGCAGTAACCAGAGGACTTATCTGTAAATTGTCCCAACACGTTTCTCCCCCTCCTAATTTGGGGTTCATCAGGGGATCATATTAGGAGATAGCCACAATGAGTCAGTGGACAGACGCGGGAGATAAATACACCCCGATCGGAGAATACTGCTGCCGCCACATTTTATGGATTTTGTCTTTATATATTGATATGGGTGCTTTTAAATGTATCTATTAAAAGTTATATTTAAGGTCTTTCTTTGCTTTGGTCCTTGGAGATTTGTAAAGAACAAGCTAAATTCCTGTAAGTGTTACCCACCTCACGGTCCAGGAACTCCCTGGTGATGTCCTCCGCTAATTCCTTGTAGGTGTTGGTTTTTGGCATCATGACACCAACTTTTGAAATCCCAAAATCGGTAACTTTTATGTGTCCAGCAGATGTAATCAGGAGGCTGTGAAAGAGAAGATGGTTTTAGCCTCACAGACCGTATGATAAATGATAACTTCCCCCCTTTATTATACTACGAGGGGCACTTACTTATCCGGCTTCAGGTCTCTGTGCACCACACCGTAGCTATGGAGGTATTCCACAGCAAGAACCGCTTCTCCAAAGTATAAGCGGGCCAAGGGGACAGATAGAGGACCCCTGGTGCTTAGGAGGGTCTCACAGTCACCACCTATAGAATAAAAAGGAAATGTGACCGGTGAGTGGTTTATACAGCAGATCACCATGATGTATAATGGGAAGTGAGCAGAGACATTGGGATAGGAGAGAATATAAACAGATATAATGTATAGTGCACATAATATTAGTCTGAATCGATGGAGAAATGTCCTCCATGTAACTAATAACATAAAGTGATGTCACATCTCGTCTATAGCTGGAGATACTGACATGCTCAGTGCGGACTTACAGGGAGATCACACAGACTGTGGCGTACAGAGAAATCTCAGGGCCCCATAGCAAAAGTTCTAACTGCACGCCCCTTCAAAAAAAACCCTTACTGAAGTCAATCGATGTTCTCAACAGCAATACACCTTTTATAGCCATTTTAGCATATGATGCTCCCAAAAATGCCCCCACCCACAGACTGAGTTAGATATCCCCACAGTGAAATCTTAATCCAGTTTCACCTTACAGATATAATGTAGCACCTGTCTATAATGTCCCCACTCAGTATGAGGCCAGTCACAGCCCCCTACTCAGTATAATGGCGCCCACAGCCCCCCCTACTTAATATAATGGCCCCCATAGCCCCTCAGACAATATAATGGTCTCCACCACTGCCCACTCAGTATGATGGCCCCCAAAGCCAATCAAACAGAATTAGGATCCCCACACAGAATAAGGACCCCCACTGCACACCATTCAATATGAGGACGCCCAGGGGGTGTAGGGGCATGTACAGTCACCAACTCAATATAGCGGCATTCACAGTCCCCTATAGCCCCTCACACGGCACACCATTCAGTATTATGGTACCCACAACCCTCAATTCTCAGTATTATGGCTTCCACCAATCTCGCAACTCAGTATTATGCCCCCACCAGCCCAACAACTAAGTATAATTGCTCTCACCAGCCCCACCACTCAGTATTATGGCCCTCAGCAGCCCCACCACTCAGTGTTATTGCCCCCAACAGTCCCTCCACTTAGTAGTAAGGCACACAATAGCCCCACTACTCAGTATTATGGCCCCCACCAGCCTCAACACTCAGTATTATGGCCCTCACCAGCCCCACCACTCATTGTTACGGCCCCTACCAGCCCCACCACTTAGTAGTAAGGCACCCACCACTCAGTACTACCACCTCCACCAGCCCCACCTCTCAGTATTATGGCCCCCACCAGTATCAACACTCAGTATTATCGCTCTCACCAACCCCACTACTCAGAATTATGACCCTTATTAGCCCCACCACTCAGTGTTATGGCCCCCACCAGCCCCACCACTTAGTAGTAAGGCACCCACCAGCCCCACCATTCAGTACTATAGCCCCCACCAGCCCTACCTCTCAGTATTATGGCCCCCACCACTACTTAGTGTTATGGCCCCCATCAGCCTCACCATTTAGAATTATCGCCCTCACCAGCCTCACCACTCAGTATTATGGCCCCAACCAGCCCTACTACTCAGCATATGGTCTCCACCTGCCCCATCACTCAGTGTTATGGCCCCCACCAGCCCCACCTGTGCAGTGTAAGTACTGAGACTCCACACTACAGATGCAATATTGTGGCGACATCGAAGAACCTGCAGTACACGGAGTCTCGGACCCATCTGCGGAGGCTGAATGGTGGATTTAGGAACCTTTGGCTCCCTGATCCACCATTGTTTTCATCGGTATTCATATTCTGACAATGTGAATACCACTGAAATTGTGATGACAGGTGGTGGAATGGGGCCCAGTGCCGAGCGGTGCCAGGCCCGATCTGACTCACTGGCACCATAGCACTGCTGCACACAGATCAATGAATTTCCAGGCATCTTGGTAATAGAAAACCTACAGTAAACGCACTGTGAGGATGTAACTGTCCTAATTATCCTAATTATAAGAGCAGTGATAAGATGTAAGCAGACATGGGCTGAATATACTACAATATACATGTCCTACCTCCTACATACTCCATGACCATACACAGGTGAGATTTTGTTGGAAAGGAGCAGAGCATGGAGACCACGAAGGGACAATCAGCGAATGTTAGGATGTCCCTCTCCAGAAAGGCCAATGCCACTCTTTTTGGAGTGTTCAGGTTTCGCTTGAACATTTTCTTCAAAGCAAAGATCTGGTGTGAGTCTTTATGGTGCGCTAAGTAGACGGCACTGGAGAGAAAGAGAATCAATGGTTAGAATGAATCTTTACTACAAGAACATCTATAGAAGTCATTATATAATGTTTTGTACTAATGTTTAATGCTAGAAGTCTGTCCGTCACTGGAAGTCCATGTCTAGAATTTGATAAAAGATCACTACATAGATCACCTATGGGAGGTGTCCACAATGCCACGTCCGCCGGAGCCCTCACCCAGGTCACATTACAGATGAGAGAATCTACTGAAATTATTCTTGGGCAGATTCACTACATTAGACCAGTAGATACGATTCAGTGCAAATAAAAGTTGGTCCAAATTAAAAGTGGTCCAATTGCCATAACATGACGTTAATTATGCTCCCGCATACCCCAAGACATAACAACATAATAAATGGAGGGGAGCGAAGGAGTTACAAAAAATGAAACCCATTATAGCCACTTGTCCTCTGTGCCAGTCTTTATTGCTGAGACCAGGGAGTAGACTCACATGGTCATGGTGGAGGTTGGGGGGTGCAGATGTCATTGATGAAATTTCGTGTCACCCCCTCACTTGACCATGTGTTGCCAATTACTCTTATCAGTTCGCTAATGGATCCCGAAAAGAACAGACCGGTGCGGAGGATCGGGAAGCTCTGATGGGGGTGGCAGTGTAAGAACAGATGAGGGTCTAGGACAGGCAGGTGTAATATATTATTCTATTTTAATCCCTTTCCTTAATAGTTTGTTTTCCTACAGATCATATAATTTCCCTATGATAACACTGAAGGGAAGAGCACAGAGTCTGGAGCATTGTCATTGGGAACCTTGAGAAATGTGGATTATGCCAACAGAAAACTCACCCAAAACTTCCACTGCTGATCAGTTTGGATGTCCCATAGTCGCTCTTATGCGGCTGTCTTGACGGGGTCAATGATTTGATCACGCTCTATAAAAGAATAAGAAATTATATAAAGATATAGAAGCTGCTGGAAAAAAGCTCCAGATGCAAAAACGTCTCCCTTCTGTCATCTCCTCTTAGAATAGAGACATCCCATGGTTATATGGGAGACAATACTGGAGGTGTCATTCCCACCCCATAATCTGGTGATACACCGTCATCTCTCTCCATGATACTTACACCGTCAGATTGTTGGATCTCCGGGATCTCACAGATTCTACTGTCAGCATCCGCCAACACAGTTGTTTCTAAAAGAGTGAAAAAATTATGAAGAAATAAAATGTATTAGACGATATTAATCCTACATATATATTACAACAATATAACTCAGACATGACAAGATGTCTGTAAATGGGAATAATACTTATTATATAGGGATTCCAAATATGTGAACGTACGGCGCATCCATGAATAAATGTAATGGAAATGATGAAGGACCCCCCAATCATCACATGAATGAGGACCCCCCCACCCTCGCTGTACATGTGAGTGATGGTAAGAGAGCTGAAGCGTAGGAGCCATATGCAGATTATCCTGGAAGTGCACTGGGGGCGTGTCACAGTATTGTATACGGCTTCTACATTAGATTTCCCTTGACTGAGACATTGGATTTCTGCAAAAAATTATTACAGAGAAATGGCCAGTACAGTCATACCACAATATGCAAAAATGTGCTGACAGGTTCCCATTACACAGAATATACAGAGTAAATGTAAGATTATTCCCTGTTCTGTATAATATCTGGATATTTCTTGTAGGAGGTCGGGTGATCGGCTTACCTGTAGTCAGATCGCTGTTCAGTCCCGGGATTAGATTTTGCTCGTCTTTGGTGTCGCCTTCTGCTGTTTCCTGGTAGATATAATATATATAATTAACATGTGGAACCTTACACTAAATCATCACATAGATAAATCAGGAAGGACTAAACCTGCATTTACAGATGCAGCCAATTGTAACTGTACAAATCAGACGTGTGCTAGAGAAGATGACGGCTCCTTACCAGGCGTTCCAATGAGCGAGCCGGACGCTCCAGTACACACAGGACTTTTTCGGCCAGGTCTTTAATAAAAGCCAAATCTCCATATTGAGATCTTTCTTCAGCCTAAAAAGAGGAAAAGAAACAAAAAGGAAAATTTTGAGATGAGAAAGGTCACAATGGAGGAGGCCGCCATTGTATGTGACATTTGCTCCTCTCTGCAGATACAATAACTCTGGGGACTCATCGTGTTTTATATTGGAGGAAAGAAACTTCTATCCCACCATTATCTATAATATAACCAGGGATGGGTCCTTCTTTCCGAAGCCTCTATAGACTGCGCAAGCGCACTGTACCTGCACAATGTGGCCGCAGATAGAAGAACACATCCAGACCGGGAGGCGGATGGGGATGGAGGAGGAGTGTGGTGCCAGAAATAGAGGTATGCGTCATTTCATCATGGCTATGGAGGGTCTCCTGCTAAAAGTGGGGAGGCTATGGAGGCAGTGGCGTACCGCCAATGGCGGCAGGCCACGCCACTGCTATGGGGCCCGTGAGCCGGGGGGGGGGCCCATAGCAGTCGCCTGCACCGTGTATGCCCCGCAGCGGGGCCCTTGCAACAGGCTCCGCTCCCAGGCCCGGCGTTAGCACCCGGGCAAGTGCCGGGTCCCTGAGCAGGCGGGGGGCCCCGCTCCGCTCAGGGCCCCGGCACAATACTTACCTCTCCCCGTGCCTCCGCAGCTCCGGTGTCTTCCGCGTCCTGTGCTGTGACGTCTCAGGTTAGAGGGTGGGATGACGTCTTTCCACCACACCCTCTGCTGAGCAGTCACAGTGCAGAGCGGGAAGACAGCGACGCTGAGGAGTCCAGAGCAGAGCAGCGGCAGCAGGTGAGGTAAGGTGAGTATGTAATTTTTTTTTTTTTTAATGTATGGAGGCCTGGGGCCCATACACTATATAAGGGCTCGTACACTGTATGGAGGACTATATGGGGGCCCATACACTGTGTGGAGGACTATATGAGGGGCAGTATACTGTATGGATGACTATATGGGGGCCAGTATTCTGTAGGGAGGACTATATGGGGGCCAGTATTCTGTAGGGAGGACTATATGGGGGCCCATACACTGTGTGGAGGACTATATGAGGGCCAGTATACTGTATTGAGGACTATATGGGACTATATGGGGGAAGTACACTGTATGGAGGACTATATGGGGGCCAGTATTCTCTATGGGGGCCAGTATTCTGTATGGAGGACTATATGGGGGCCAGTATACTGTATGGAGGACTATATGGGGGCCAATACACTGTATGGAGGGCTATATTGGGACCCATACACTGTGTGGAGGACTATATGAGGCCAGTATTCTCTATAGAGGACTATAAGGAGGCCGGTATACTGTATGGAGGACTATATGGGGGCCAGTACACTGTATGGAGGACTATATGCAGGCCAGTATACTGTATGGAGAGGACTATATGGGGGCCAGTATTCTGTATGAAGAATATCTTATACTGTGTGGAGGACCATAGGGAGTGCATTATACTGTGTGGAGGACCATAGGGAGTGCATTATACTGTGTGGAGGACCATTGGGAGTGCATTATACTGCGTGGAGGACCATAGGGAGTGCATTATACTGTGTGGAGGACCATGGCGAGTGCATTATACTGTGTGGAGGACCATGGCGAGTGCATTATACTGTGTGGAGTACCATGGCGAGTGCATTATACTGTGTGGAGAGGTGTGGGGCCATTATACTACATGGAGGGCTGTGTGGGGGTCACAGTTGGGGGATCATACTGTGTTGGAGTCACCATACTTTGCCTTGAGAGTTGAGGTGGGGTACGGTAGAGTCATTATACTGTGCATGTGGAGGAATTCACCATGGGGGTAACATACTGTGTTTAGGGGGGGCACTGTTGTTGGCATCATACCTTATGGGGAAATAAAAGAAGAATCTAGGACTTCAGCAGGAGAAAAATTACTGTGTAAAGGCTGGAAAGTTATGAGATATGCTCTTCCTTGACCCCCGACAATTTTCACTTTTTTGGAGGGGCTCCATTTAGCGCTTCTGCTATGGGGCCCCATGATTCCTATGTACGCCTCTGTATGGAGGTCTCCTGCTGGACGTGGGGAGGCAATGAAGGTCTCCTGCTGGACGTGGGGAGGCTATAGGGGTCTCCTGCTGGATGTGCGGAGGCTATGGGGGTCTCCTGATGGACATGCAGAGGCTATGGGGGTCTCCTGATGGACATGCAGAGGCTATAGGGGTCTCCTGCTGGACGTGAGGAGGCTATGGCGGTCTGCTGCTGGACATGCGGAGGCTATGAGGGTCTCCTGCTGGACATGCGGAGGCTATGGGGGTCTCCTGCTGGACGTGCGGAGGCTATGGGGGTCTCCTGCTGGACGTGCAGAGGCTATGGGGGTCTCCTGCAGGACGTGCGGAGGCTATGGGGGTCTCCTGCTGGACGTAGGGAGGCCATGGGGGTCTCCTGCTCGATGCGTTGAGGCTATGAGGGTCTCCTGCTGGATGTGGGGTGGTTATGGGGGTCTCTTGCTGGACATGGGGAGTCTATGGGAGTCTCCTGCTGGACGTGCAGAGGCTATGGGGGTTTCCTGCTGGACGTGGGGAGGCTATGGGGGTTTCCTGCTGGACGTGGGGAGGCTATGGGGGTCTCCTGCTGGACGTGGGGAGGCTTTGAGGGTCTCCTGCTGGACCGGGGAAGGCTATGGGGGTCTCCTGCTAGACGTGCGAATGCTATGGGGGTCTTCTGCTGGACGTGGGGAGGCTATCGGGGTCTCTTGCTGGACATGCGGATGCTAAGGGGGTCTCCTGCTGGAGGGGTGGAGGCTATGGAGGTCTCCTGCTGGACGTGGGGAGTCTATGGGGGTCTGCTGCTGGACGTGCAGAGGCTATGGGGTCTCCTGCTGGACGTGGGGAGGCTATAGGAGTCTTCTACTGGATGTTGCGAGGCTATGGGGGTCTCCTGCTGGACATGAGGAGTTTATGGGGTTCTACTGCTGTACATGGGGAGGTTATGCGGTATCTTGCTCAATGCATTGAGGCTATGGGGGTCTCCTGCTGGACGTGTGGAGGCTATGAGGGTCTCCTGCTGGACGTGAGAAGTCTATGGGAGTCTCCTGCTGGACGTGCAGAGGCTATGGGAGTCTCCTGCTGGACATGCAGAGGATATGGGGGTCTCCTGCTGGATGTGGGGAGGCTATGGGGGTCTCCTGCTGGATGTGCGGAGGCTATGGGGGTCTCCTGCTGGACGTGTGGAGGCTATGGGGGTCTCCTGCTGGATGTATGTGTGGCACCCCAGGGGTCTGGTTTCCACAGTAACAGCAATGTTATGTCTGAGAGCAGGTGGGAGGTCTCTTGGTCAGGAATCCTATGCATGCCACACCTCCTGCCCAGTCCTGGGAGGGGAAGAACTTCCCCTATATAAACCTAGGGCTGAGGCAGGGTTAGTGAGTAGAGAAGAAGTAGAGAAGAGAAGCAGCATAGGAAGAAACAACAGGAGCTCTGTGGGAGCAGTGCTACAAGGAGTCAGGGGCTGGCAGCTGCAGAGCTCGCCCTGACTGAGAAGTTATCACCGGACCCGGAGTCCGAGGCTGTGGGGACTAACTCCTATCCAGCAGCAGAAACCGACCGGCAGGGGATTGCAGGTCCTCTGGCCCAGAAACCCGAAGGCACGGTCACACGCGTGGGACCAGCACCGCCGTCGTGGAGCGGAAGCTACTAGAAGGCCCCGAGTCACCGGCCATACGGGTGAGCACCACACGGTACACTCAGGGACGTGGGCTACTTATACCCGCCTCTAGCAAGGTAGCCAGAAGAGTATCGTTAGTTTGGGAGGCCTACAACTCCGCCTGGCCAGGGGAGATCCCATCTGCTCAAGGACTGACCAGGCCCCAATCGCTAGCCAGTACTCCGGGAGGGTCTATCTTTGTCACCAGTAAAGACCCTGAACTACACCGTACCGTCTCCGAGTGGTTCCTGCTACCCCCATCATCCACGTCGGCTGCCCTGAGGCCATACCCCTCCCGTTGGGGGTTATACTATCACGCTGCACAATCCTACCACCGGCCTCAGCGGTCTGCCCTGCAGCAGCAGCTCCTTAGCTGTACTCAACGGGTGGCGTAGTCGTCCAACATCTACCGCTGATACAGCGCCACTTAGTCTGACTCCCTGGGCACGGACCGGATCACCGCCACGAGACTACAACCCTCAACAGATCCGGCTCCGGGTAAGCTCCCGCGTGCGCAACGCTGCGCGACACAGGCCCAGGGGCGCGTCATATGGAGGCTATGGGGGTCTCCTGCTGGAGGTGGGGAGGCTATGCGGGTCTCCTGCTGGACATGCGGAGGCTATGGGGGTCTCCTGCTGGATGTATAGAGGCTATGGGGGTGTCCTGCTGGATGTGGGGAGGCTATGGGGGTCTCCTGCTGGATGTATGGAGGCTATGGGGGTCTCCTGCTGGATGTGGGGAGGTTATGGGGGTCTCCTGCTGGATGTGTGGAGGCTATGGGGGTCTCCTGCTGGACGTGGGGAGGCTATGAGGGTCTCCTGCTGGACCAGGGGAGGCTATGGGGGTCTCCTGCTGGATGTGCAGAGGCTATGAGGTTCTCCTGCTGGACATGGGGAGGCTATGGGGTCTCCTGCTGGATGTGTGGAGGCTAAAGGGGTCTCCTTCTGGACGTGGGGAGGCTATGGGGTTCTCCTGCTGGACATGGGGAGGCTATGGGGGTCTCCTGCTCTATGCGTTGAGGCTATAAGGGTCTCCTGCTGGATGTGGGGAGGCTATGGGGGTCTCTTGCTGGATGTGGGGAGGCTATGGGGTCTCCTGCTAGACCTACGGAGGCTATGGGGGTTTCCTGCTGGACGTGGGGAGGCTATAGGGGTCTCCTGCTCGATGCATTGAGGCAATAGGGGTCTCCTGCTGGATGTGTGGAGGCTCTGGGGGTCTCCTGATGGACGTGAGGAGGCTATGGGGGTCTCCTGCTGGATGTGGGGAGGCTATGAGGGTCTCCTGCTGGACTGGGGGAGACTATGGGGGTCTCCTGCTAGACGTGTGGAGGCTATAGGGGTCTCCTGCTGGACGTGGGTAGGTTATAGGGGTCTCCTGCTTTATGCATTGAGGCTATGGGGGTCTCCTGCTGGATGCAGGGAGGCTATGGGGGTCTTCTGCTGGATGTGGGGAGGCTATGGGGGTCTCCTGTTGGAGGTGGGAGGCTATGGGGGTCTCCTGCTGGAGGTGGGGAGGTTATGGGGTTCTCCTGCTGGACATGGGGAGGGTATGGGGGTCTTCTGCTGGACGTGGGGAGACTATGGGGGGTCTCCTGTTGGAGGTGGGGAGGCTATGGGGGTCTCCTGCTGGACGTGTTTAGGCTATGGGGTCTCCTGATGGACATGGGGAGGCTATGGGGGTCTCCTGCTGGACGTGGGGAGGCTATGAGGGTCTCCTGCTGGACCGGGGGAGACTATGGGGGTCTCCTGTTAGACGTGCGGAGGCTATAGGGGTCTCCTGCTGAACGTGGGGAGGTTATAGGGGTCTCCTGCTTGATGCATTGAGGCTATGGGGGTCTCCTGCTGGACGTAGGGAGGCTATGAGGGTCTCCTGCTGGATGTGGGGTGGCTATGGGGGTCTCTTGCTGGACGTGGGGAGTTTATGAGAGTCTCCTGCTGGACGTAGGGAGGCTATGGGGGTCTCCTGCTGGACGTAGGGAGGCTATGGGGGTCTTCTGCTGGACGTGGGGAGGCTATGGGGGTCTCCTGTTGGACGTGGGGGGGCTATGGGGGTCTCCTGCTGGAGGTGGGGAGGTTATGGGGTTCTCCTGCTGGACGTGGGGAGGGTATGGGGGTCTCCTGCTGGACGTGGGGAGGCTATGGGGGTTTGCATGTGCGCATACTACGCTATCCGGCTGCATTTTATTGAAGACACTCTATGTGTGAATTCGCAGACACAGTGTCTTTAAAAAAATGGTGCCGAAATTGTACCAATAAAAATGCTTGTCACTAGGGTGTAGAACGGGTTCAATTATCTATATGGAGAAGTTTTGTGCGGAGTGTCCGCTATTTACCTGCTGTAGTAATGTCCTGATGTTATGAAGTAAATCCGTCACATACTCTGAGGTGAGATGACCTTGTTGGTATTTGGTCAGGCAGTTCCTTACTAGCTGCACCACCAGCCGGTGAGTGAAGCTGAGGACGCCATCGGGTGGTAGAAGCACAATGTTAGGGCGATTGTTGATAAGAATACCCCATAGCGCTTGTACCTGAAAATTATCCAGAAAAAATCCGGCCATAGTGAGAAACTGTAAGTGCGCTCAGTAACTAGCTATGGAGCCAAAATGGCACCCGCTACCCTGTGTACATTGTAGAAGTAGTGACTGTGAGCTGTGATGTCATAATGGGCGAGCATCACCAGTGATGTCATGATAGAATCTTGTGATAGAATCTTCAAGAGGCGACTCTGCACAAACAGATGCTGCCGAGCAATGTGTACAGTGGAAACTCCATAGAATAAAATCCATCTCCATGTTATCATGACCGTTCTCTTTTATTTCCAGTTAGAACACAACCAGTATAAGGGTATGTTCACACGCTGCATTTTTGCAGCATTTTTTGCTCAACAAAAACCAAACTGGTGGCAGGAAAAACACTGAGTAAAATACGCACGTTTTTGCTGTGTTTTTAATTGTTTTTTTTCTCATTCATTTGAATTGGTGAAAAACGCTGCAACGGCCCTAAAAGGATTGACAAGCTGCAGAATACAAAAAACACTAGAAAAGAAATGCAGCATGTGAATGAGACTTCAGAAATCTCATTCACTAAGCTCGTACTTTAAAGTGCAGTGTTATTGCCGCAGAAAAACAGCCAATTGTGAACACACCCAAAAGATATACTCCGTCATATGGGAAATAATGTGTAGGTTTATTCCTCATTTGTCTTTTTTTTCTCCATAGAACATTTTAGTTTACTATTAACAACTGTGACAAATATTGAAGGTATTGAAGAATTAATAAAAAGTGATAAATCATTTACATCATTGTCATTGATCGTTGTGTCTTTATAAAGTTCAATCCTTTACCTTGTTGTGTTTAGGTCGCGAGATCGTGCAGCTGCAGGAGCGGTGAGCCGCTGTCAGTCGGCCAGACTCCCTATAAAGCCGGTTTCACACGTCCATATATTTCCAGTACCGGAAAGGAAAAAACGGTACCAGAGATATCCGTGTCCCGTGTGTCCCTGTTTGTCACACGTGTGGCAACAGTGTGCCGCATCAGGATCACACGTACCGGCACCTGGGAATTAGCGTTACATTTTAGTGGGTTTGATATGGTTATTTCTGCTAACATCCATCCACAGTTTTAGTAAAGTGCCGTGAGCAGCAGAAAGTGCACACAGTGTAAGATCCTCACCATGGTCCTCCACACAGTGTAAGACTCTCGCCATGGTCCTCCACACAGTATAAGACACTCGCCATGGTCCTCCACGCAGATTAATGCACTCCCTAAGGTCCTCCACACAGTATAATGCACTCCCTAAGGTCCTCCACACAGTATAATGAACTCCCTATAGTTCTGACGCGCCCCTGGGCCTGTGTCGCGCAGCGTTGCACACGCGGGAGCTTACCCGGAGCCGGATCTGTTGAGGGTTGTAGTCTCGTGGCGGTGACCCGGTCCGTGCCCAGGGAGTCAGACTAAGTGGCGCTGTATTAGCGGTAGATGTTGGACGACTACGCCACCCGTTGAGTACAGCTAAGGAGCTGCTGCTGCAGGGCAGACCGCTGAGGCCGGTGGTAGGATTGTGCAGCGTGACAGTATAACCCCCAACGGGAGGGGTATGGCCTCAGGGCAGCCGACGTGGATGATGGGGGTAGCAGGAACCACTCAGAGACGATGCGGTGTAGTTCAGGGTCTTTACTGGTGACAAAGATAGACCCTCCCGGAGTACTGGCTAGCGGTTGGGGCCTGGTCAGTCCTTGAGCAGATGGGATCTCCCCTGGCCAGGCGGAGTTGTAGGCCTCCCAAACTAACGATACTCTTCTGGCTACCTTGCTAGAAGCGAGTATAAGTAGCCCACGTCCCTGAGTGTACCGTGTGGTGCTCACCCGTATGGCCGGTGACTCGGGGCCTTCTAGTAGCTTCCGCTCCACGACGGCGGTGCTGGTCCCATGCGTGTGACCGTGCCTTCGGGTTTCTTGGCCAGAGGACCTGAAATCCCCTGCCTGACGGATTCTGCTGCTGGGTAGGAGTTAGTCCCCACAGCCTCGGACTCCGGGTCCGGTAAGAAATCTTCTCAGTCAGGGCGAGCTCTGCAGCTGCCAGCCCCTGACTCTTTGTAACACTGCTCCCACAGAGCTCCTGTTGTTTCTTCCTATGCTGCTTCTCTTCTCTACTTCTGGCATGGCCCAGGAGCTGGGCCCAGCCGGAGCCACAGCTCCCTGTCAGCCCTCCTGGCTGAACTCTCCCTCTGAACCCTCTAACCCTGCCTCAGCCCCAGGTTTATACAGGGGAAGTTCTTCCCCTCCCAGGACTGGGCAGGAGGTGTGGCATGCATAGGATTCCTGACCAAGAGACCTCCCACCTGCTCTCAGACATAACATTGCTGTTACTGTGGAAACCAGACCCCTGGGGTGCCACAGTTCTCCACACAGTATAATGAACTCCCTATGGTTCTCCACACAGTACATTGCACTCCCTATGGTCTTCCACTAAGTATAATGCACTCCCTATGGTCCTCCATGCAGTAAAATGCACTCCCTATGGTCCTCCACGCAGTATAATGAACTCCCTATGGTCTTCCACGCAGTATAGTTCACTCCCTATGGTCTTCCACACAGTATAATACACTCCCTATGGTCATCCACACAGTATAACGTACTCCCTATGGTCCTCCACACAGTATAATGCACACCCTATGGTCCTCCACACAGTATAATGCACACCCCATGGTCCTCCACACAGTATAATGCACTCGCCATGGTCCTGCACACAGTATAATGCACTCCCCATGGTCCTGTACGCAGTATAGTGCAGCCCCCCAAAGAGTAAAATGCGGTCCCCCACCATAGGGTAAAATGCAGCCCCAGTCCTCCAGTATTATCAGGACACACTGATTTAAAAATAAATAAATAAATAAATACATACTTACCGCTCCTCGTTCCCTGCTGCTTCAGTCTCTGCAGCTGATCACCTCAGCAGCTGCCAGCTCCACTGTCTGACACAGCGTGGCGCGTCATCATGCCGCTGCGTCAGACGCAGAGGAGGAATGATGGGAGAGGGAGTGTCACATGAAGCTCCCTCCTCCATCATTGCTTTCAACCAGGGCCGGCTCCAGGTTTTCGTGGGCCCTGGGCGAAAGGGTCTCAGTGGGCCCCTGTAACACTGTAAAATAATACTCTTTCTGTATTATTTTTTTCTACTGAGGACTTCGCAAAGTATCAATATCACGATATTCTTATAAAAAAAATGTATCTATTTATTCTTGGATTGTCCATTAACCCCTTAAGCCCCGCGGGTGGTTTGCACGTTAATGACCGGGCCAATTTTTACAATTCTGACCACTGTCACTTTATGAGGTAATTACTCTGGAACGCTTCAACCGATCCCCCTGATTCTGAGATTGTTTTTTCGTGACATATTGTACTTCATGATTGTGGAAAAATTTCTTCGATATCACTTGCGTTTATTTGTGAAAAAAACGGAAATTTGGCGAAAATTTTGAAAATTTTGCAATTTTCAAAATTTGAATTTTTAAGCCCTGAAATCAGAGCGATATGTCACACAAAAGAGTTAATAAATAACATTTCCCACATGTCTACTTTACATCAGCACAATTTTGGAACCAAAATTTTTTTTTGTTAGGGAGCTATAAGGGTTAAAAGTTGACCAGCGATTTCTCATTTTTCCAACAAAATTTACAAAACCATTTTTTTAGGGACCACATCACATTTGAAGTCACTTTGAGAGGTCTTTATGACAGAAAATACCCAAAAGTGACACCATTCTAAAAACTGCACCCCTCAAGGTGCTCAAAACCACATTCAAGAACTTTATTAACCCTTCAGGTGCTTCACAGGAATTTTTTGAATGTGGAAGAAAAAAATGAACATTTAACTTTTTTCACAAAAATGTTACTTTAGACCCAATTTTTTTTATTTTCACAGGGGTAACAAGAAAAAATGGACCCCAAAATTTGTTGTGCAATTTCCCCTGGGCACGCAGATACCCAATATTTGGGGAAAAAACACTGTTTGGGCGCACGGCAGGGCTCGGAAGGGAAGGAGCGCCATTTGACTTTTTGATTGTAAAATTTGCTTGAATAATTAGCGGACGCCATGTTGTGTTTGGAGAGCCCATGTGTGCCCAAACTTTGGAGCTCCCCCACAAATGACCCCATTTTGGAAACTAGACCCCCCAAGGCACCTTTCTAGATGCATAGTGAGCACTTGGAACCCCCAGGTGCTTCACAAATTGATTCGTAACAATGAAAAAGTGAAAAAAAAAAACACTTTTTCATTTTTATGAATCAATTTGTGAAGCACCTGAGGGTTCCAAGTGCTCACAATGCATCTAGATAGGTGCCTTGGGGGGTCTAGTTTCCAAAATGGGGTCACTTGTGGGGGAGCTCCAATGTTTGGGCACACAGCGGCTCTCCAAACGCAACATGGTGTCGCTAACAATTTGAGCCGATTTTCCGTTAAATTTGTTAGAGGACACCATGTTGCATTTAGAGAGTCCCTGTGTGCCCAAACATTGGAGCTCCCCCACAAGTCACCCCATTTTGGAAACTAGACCCCCCAAGGCACCTATCTAGATGCATAGTGAGCACTTGGAACCCCCAGGTGCTTCACAAATTGATTCGTAACAATGAAAAAGTGAAAAAAAAAAAACACTTTTTCATTTGTATGAATCAATTTGTGAAGCACCTGAGGGTTCCAAGTGCTCACAATGCATCTAGATAGGTGCCTTGGGGGGTCTAGTTTCCAAAATGGGGTCACTTGTGGGGGAGCTCCAATGTTTGGGCACACAGCGGCTCTCCAAACGCAACATGGTGTCGCTAACAATTTGAGCCGATTTTCCGTTAAATTTGTTAGAGGACACCATGTTGCATTTAGAGAGTCCCTGTGTGCCCAAACATTGGAGCTCCCCCACAAGTCACCCCATTTTGGAAACTAGACCCCCCAAGGCACCTATCTAGATGCATAGTGAGCACTTGGAACCCCCAGGTGCTTCACAAATTGATTCGTAACAATGAAAAAGTGAAAAAAAAAAAACACTTTTTCATTTGTATGAATCAATTTGTGAAGCACCTGAGGGTTCCAAGTGCTCACAATGCATCTAGATAGGTGCCTTGGGGGGTCTAGTTTCCAAAATGGGGTCACTTGTGGGGGAGCTCCAATGTTTGGGCACACAGCGGCTCTCCAAACGCAACATGGTGTCGCTAACAATTTGAGCCGATTTTCCGTTAAATTTGTTAGAGGACACCATGTTGCATTTAGAGAGTCCCTGTGTGCCCAAACATTGGAGCTCCCCCACAAGTCACCCCATTTTGGAAACTAGACCCCCCAAGGCACCTATCTAGATGCATAGTGAGCACTTGGAACCCCCAGGTGCTTCACAAATTGATTCGTAACAATTAAAAAGTGAAAAAAAAAACACTTTTTCATTTGTATGAATCAATTTGTGAAGCACCTGAGGGTTCCAAGTGCTCACTATGCATCTAGATAGGCGCCTTGGGTGGTCTAGTTTCCAAAATGGGGTCACTTGTGGGGGAGCTCCAATGTTTGGGCACACAGGGACTCTCTAAATGCAACATGGTATCCGCTAACAAATTGAATGGAAAATCGGCTCAAATTGTTAGCGGACGCCACATTGCGTTTGGAGAGCCCCTCTGTGCCCAAACTTTGGAGCTCCCCCACAAGTGACCCCATTTTGGAAACTAGACCCCCCAAGGCACCTTTCTAGATGCATAGTGAGCACTTGGAACCCCCAGGTGCTTCACAAATTGATTCGTAATAATGAAAAAGTGAAAAAAAAAACACTTTTTCATTTTTATGAATCAATTTGTGAAGCACCTGGGGTTCCAAGTGCTCACTATGCATCTAGATAGGTGCATTGGGGGGTCTAGTTTCCAAAATGGGGTCACTTGTGGGGGAGCTCCAATGTTTGGGCACACAGGGACTCTCCAAATGCAACATGATATCCGCTAACAATTTGAGCCGACAATTTGTTAGCGGATATCATGTTGCATTTGGAGAGTCCCTGTGTGCCCAAACATTGGAGCTCCCCCACAAGTGACCCCATTTTGGAAACTAGACCCCCCAAGGCACCTATCTAGATTCATAGTGAGCACTTGGAACCCCAGGTGCTTCACAAATTGATTCATAAAAATGAAAAAGTGTTTTTTTTTTTCACTTTTTCATTTTTACAAATCAATTTGTGAAGCACCTGGGGGTTCCAAGTGCTCACTATGCATCTAGAAAGGTGCCTTGGGGGGTCTAGTTTCCAAAATGGGGTCAATTGTGGGGGAGCTCCAAAGTTTGGGCACAGAGGGGCTCTCCAAACGCAATGTGGTGTCCGCTAACAATTTGAGCCGATTTTCCATTCAATTTGTTAGCGGATACCATGTTGCATTTAGAGTCCCTGTGTGCCCAAACATTGGAGCTCCCCCACAAGTGACCCCATTTTGGAAACTAGACCCCCCAAGGCACCTTTCTAGATGCATAGTGAGCACTTGGAACCCCCAGGTGCTTCACAAATTGATTCGTAATAATGAAAAAGTGAAAAAAAAAACACTTTTTCATTTTTATGAATCAATTTGTGAAGCACCTGGGGTTCCAAGTGCTCACTATGCATTTAGATAGGTGCCTTGGGGGGTCTAGTTTCCAAAATGGGGTCACTTGTGGGGGAGCTCCAATGTTTGGGCACACAGGGACTCTCCAAATGCAACATGATATCCGCTAACAATTTGAGCCGACAATTTGTTAGCGGATATCATGTTGCATTTGGAGAGTCCCTGTGTGCCCAAACATTGGAGCTCCCCCACAAGTGACCCCATTTTGGAAACTAGACCCCCCAAGGCACCTATCTAGATTCATAGTGAGCACTTGGAACCCCAGGTGCTTCACAAATTGATTCATAAAAATGGAAAAGTGTTTTTTTTTTCACTTTTTCATTTTTACGAATCAATTTGTGAAGCACCTGGGGGTTCCAAATGCTCACTATGCATCTAGAAAGGTGCCTTGGGGGGTCTAGTTTCCAAAATGGGGTCACTTGTGGGGGAGCTCCAAAGTTTGGGCACAGAGGGGCTCTCCAAATGCAATGTGGTGTCCGCTAACAATTTGAGCCGATTTTCCATTCAATTTGTTAGCGGATACCATGTTGCATTTAGAGAGTCCCTGTGTGCCCAAACATTGGAGCTCCCCCACAAGTGACCCCATTTTGGAAACTAGACCCCCCAAGGCACCTATCTAGATTCATAGTGAGCACTTGGAACCCCAGGTGCTTCACAAATTGATTCATAAAAATGAAAAAGTGTTTTTTTTTTCACTTTTTCATTATTACGAATCAATTTGTGAAGCACCTGGGGGTTCCAAGTGCTCACTATGCATCTAGATAGGTGCCTTGGGGGGTCTAGTTTCCAAAATGGGGTCACTTGTGGGGGAGCTCCAATGTTTGGGCACACAGGGGCTCTCCAAACGCAACATGGCGTCCGCTAACAATTTGAGCCGATTTTCCATTCAATTTGTTAGCGGACACCATGTCGCGTTTGGAGAGCCCGTGATGTGCCTAAACAGTGGAGCTCCCCCACAAGTGTCCCCATTTTGGAAACTATACCCCTCAAGGATTTTATTAAGGTGTATAGTGAACATTTTGAACCCAGAGGTACGGCACATTATTTGTTTACATTAGGTCATCATATTGAATAAGTTGTCATTATTCTTGAGCGCAAGTGCTCGCTACTTGAGTTTGCATCGGGTACTCAGGTATGCACCATGTACAGCGTGTGCTCGAGTGACATGCTCGAGTCCCTGCTCCGCATGTTTCACGGTTATTAGACACCCAAAAAAAAACATGCGGGGATCGCTCGTGCATGGCAGGCAATCCCCGTAAAGTTTTTTGGCCGCGAAGCATATGGGGCAGAGACTCGAGCATGTCACTCAAATACCCACGATACTCAATGCATACCAGAGCACCCGATGCAAACTCAAGTAGCAAGCACTTGCTCTCAACACTAGTCGCCATATTGTTATCTTTTTTTCTTACTTTTGAAAAAAATCCCAACCCCAGCCCTAACCCTAGCACAACCCTAGCCCCAGCACAACCCTAGCCCCAGCACAACCCTAGCCCCAGCACAACCCTAGCCCCAAACCCAGCCCTAACCCTAGCCCAATCCTAACCCAAGAGTTTATTTTTGACGCCGTTCCTTGTGCGGTATAAGTGATTAGACGACTTTATTCTTCGGGTCGGTGCGATTACAGCAATGCCAGAATCATATGGGGTTTTTATGACTGACAGCTGTCACACACTAAAAGACGCATTTTTTATAAAATCTAGTTTTTGCATCGCCATATTTTGAGAGCTATAATTTTTCCAGATTTTGGCAGACAGTCATGTGACGGCTCGTTTTTTGCGGGATGACTTGACGTTGTTATTGGTGCCATTTTCAGGCACGTGACATTTTTTGATCGCTTTCTATTCCGATTTTTGGGAGGCAGAATAAACAAAAACCAACAATTCAGGAATTGTTTTTTTTTTTTTTTTTTACTCTGTTCCGCGTGTGGTAAAATTGATGAGGCAGCTTTACTCTTCGGGTCAGTACGTTTACAGCGGTACCACATTTGTATCATTTTTCTATGTTTTGGCGCTTATACACAATAAAAGCTATTTTATAGAAAAAAATATTTTTTAGTATCGCTTTATTCTGAGAGCTATAACTTTTTTATTTTTCGGCTGATGGAGCTGTATGGCAGCTTGTTTTTTGCGGGACGAGATGACGTTTTCAACGGTATCATTTTTATTTATATGCGTCTTTTTGATCGCGTGTTATTCCACTTTTTGTTTGGAGGTATGGTGATAAAGCATTGTTTTTTGCTTCGTTTTTTTTTTTTTTTTTTTACCGTGTTCACTGAAGGGGTTAACTAGTGGGACCGTTTTATAGGTCAGGTTGTTCCGGACGCGGCGATACCAAATATGTGTACTTTTATTGTTTTTTTTTAATTTTTTTTATAATAATATTTATTGCTGGGTACATTATATTTTTATTTTTGGTGTATTATTTTTTTTATTTTTTTATAATATTTTTGCACATTTTTTTTTTTTTTTTTTCACTTTCACACAGTTTATACACTTTATTACTTTGTCCCACTCTGGGACTTTCACTTTTTTTTTTCTGATCGCCTGCATGGCACAGGAATGGAGCACCATCCCTATGCCATGAAGGCTGTCAGAAGTGCACAGTGTGAAGATTGCTTGGAGATGCACTGCGCATGTCCAAGCAATCTTCCTGCTCTCTGGTGACCCGGATGTTGTCATGACGACATCGGGTCATCATGGCAACACCCGGGAAGCCTTTGCAGACTGCGCTGGAAGCCGGAAGAGGAGGTGAGTATCGGCGATCACCTCCCCTTGCCCCCGCAATGCCGCGATCGACTTCGATCGACTTCGATCGCAGCATCGCGGGGGTTAATGTGCTGGGAGCGGTGCAAGACCGCTCCCTGCACATAGTACCGGGTGTCAGCTGTGACAATCAGCTGACACCCGGCGGCGATCGCGCCCGCACAGCCTGTGTGCGCGCGCGATCGCGATGACGTACTAATACGGGTCTGGCTCTTAAGTCCCAGGGCACAGACGTGTATTAGTACGTCAGATGTTATTAAGGGGTTAAATAGAATCAGATTGCAGCAGGTACATACAATAATTAGTTATAAAGTAATTGTCCATTTGTCCATAATTAGCTTAATTGTTGAGATTCACCCATCTTTCCTTGGATCCTGGCTGGTAAATCATGTCTTTGTCCAGCACGTGTCCAGGCCTACATGTCAGATACTTCTCAGCATGAAGATTCTGTGTCTTGTGGGGTGGGCAGAGCAAGAGAGCCCCCCCCTTTCTGTACCATGGGCTTTTATAGCCGGTCGTATGGCACACCTGTTCTACATATGGTAGTGAACCAAAAATACACACACAAATAGCGCATGTCAACTAGACACAATGGCTGAGGCATAGAACTCAGATTTAAGAAAAATGATTATCGAATAATAATTATTTAACATTCCCCCCTTTTTGAGGATAAAAAGGACTGAAAAATCCTCAAAAGAAGACAGGTTTATCATTAGGATAACAATCATTTTTTTTCCTTTTCTTCTTCCTTGGCAATATTATTAAATTTCCATAATAATAATAATAATAATAATATCAATATCTGATTATTGTTATATAATGATGTGAATTCATGTTATGGTAAGCCGTGACTAATATTCATTTAATATGTATAATTATACTTCCCTATATCTAAATCGAAGCAATCACGGGTCCAATCGTCATCATCTGATGTCATCGGGTCGTCGTCTCGTCTTCTTCTTGGTTCTTTTATAACAGTCTTTAGATGAAAACTCCTTTGAAATAAATGACAGCGTGTAGATATTGTACAGTCCATAATTGTATTCATTATTGTGCAGTCTATAAACTGTATTCTTTATTAGAAAGATCATGTGTCAATTGATAAGAAAAAACAAAGTCCATGGATGAAATGTAGCTTTAATATCTGTGTGATGTCACCTGGACTTACGTTGGATAGTTCTGGAATCTTCCGTGTCGTCCGCACTGGTCTCGTGTCACTTTTGGAACAGATGTGACGTCTTTGGTCAGTAAAGCAAGGGTTAACTTGACACTTCCCTGCTTTATATAGCCCCATAACCAGTACTCAGTCCTTTATATACAGGACACATATGCCAGGTATTACCTGTTCACCAGCTTTCATTGAAGCGTTGCAGGTGATAGGAAACCACTGGAACGTGATGAAACTTGAACACAACACAGTTCATATAGGATCATCGTCCTCTGCCGTCCCGGTGATCAGTGGTGTGAATTGTTGTAACATACCTGGTGGCGTCCTTGCATAGTGGTCCATCTCCCACTGTGCAAGAGCGCGCACTTGATCTCCTGTCCAGAATGTCTCTCTGGCTTCCCTCCATGCTGTCTGTTTGTGTCTGTTTCTGCTGCTTAAGGGCGGCGCCCGATCACTTCCTGCTTTTTGTACCTGCTGTGGGTCACACCCCTTGTGCGTCCTCAGCCTATTGCTGTCTGTCACCTGGTATATAACCCAGCTGCGGCAATCAATCCCTGCCTGAGCATAGTGTTTCATTCAGTGTGTGCTTGCACTCTGTAGGTGCCAGGTCCCGTTCTTTGTCTCCTGCCTTGCGGTATCAGTTCCCGTGTCTGAACTGAGTCCTGTCTATGTCTCCTGCCTTGCGGTATCAGTTCCCGTGTCTTAACTGAGTCCTGTCTATGTCTCCTGCCTTGCGGTATCAGTTCCCGTGTCTGAACTGAGTCCTGTCTGTGTTCTCTTGTCTGCCTATCCTGGAGGCTGTATTTCCAGGCCTGTCTGAACACGCTCCTAGCCTGTTCCTCCCGCCTTCTAGGGGCCGATTACCTAGACCCGTTCCTGTATCTTGTCTGTCCTGTCTGAACACGCTCCTAGCCTGTTCCTCCCGCCTTCTAGGGGCCGATTACCTAGACCTGTTCCTGTATCTTGTCTGTCCTGTCTGAACACGCTCCTTGCCTGTTCGTCCCGCCTCTCTGGGGGCCGTATTCCCAGACCCGCTCCTGTATCCCGCTGCAGTGTCGGTCTCCTCTGTACACTCAGTTCCAATCTGTACTCTTTCCTATCCTTTACCTGTTTTGCCTCTATGTCCGTTCCCTTCCTTTTTCTGCAGAGTCTGAACTCGTACCTAACTCCTGCTTGTTGTCTCTGTACTCCCGTTTGTGAGTTTTTGGTCCACTCGCTACTTCACTGCAAGTATCCTGTGGGTATCTGGCTCTGCCTTTCTCTTCCTGTCTGTTCCGTGTGAACAGAGCCCTGTCCCCTCTGCTCTGCCTTGCTTACCGCTCCGGCGGTTCTTGCCTGCTCCTACTCCTTTGTTCACCGCTCCGGCGGTTCTAGCCTGCTCTGACTCCTTTGCTCACCGCTCCGGCGGTTCTAGTCTGCTCTGACTCCTTTGCTCACCGCTCCGGCGGTTCTAGCCTGCTCTGACTCCTTTGCTCACCGCTCCGGCGGTTCTAGCCTGCTCTGACTCCTTTGCTCACCGCTCCGGCGGTTCTAGCCTGCTCTGACTCCTTTTCTCGCTGCTCCGGCAGCCTTGCTCCGCTCTGACCCTTTTGCTCGCTGCTCCGGCAGTCTCGCTCCGCTCTTATCCTTTTGCTCACTGCTCCGGCAGTCTTGCTCCACTCTTGCTCACCGCTCCAGACGGCCTCGTCCTGCTTTACTCTTGCTCAATGCTCCGGCAGTCTCGCTCAGCTCTGACCCTTTGTTCACCGCTCCTGGCGGCCTTGTCCTGCTCTACTCTTGCTCACCGCTCCAGGCGGCCTTGTCCTGCCCTGTTCTCGCTCACCTCTCTGGGAGGTCTCACTCTGCTGTGTTTGTCCGCCACATCTGTGGTTCTGTTCCTGAGTCCCAGTGTGTACTGGGTCCTATCCCGCCTGTGTTCCTACCTGCTAGTGCCTCCCTGTCTGCACTCTAGCTGTGCTTGCCTGTACCCCCCTGCCTGCATACCCGCCTGCCTGCATACCAGTCGTGCCTGCCTAAACCCACCAGTCTGTGTGCCAGCCTACCAGTCTGTTCCTGTATTCCCCTGTGTGGGTCAACAGCCGTGTCCGGGGTCTGTCCTGGAGTAGCACCTGGTCCCTCTGCTCGGCTCCTCCTTGGTGCACTGGCGTCGTATGCCGTCGTGCGACCCTGGTCGGATCGGGTGAATACCTAGTTACGCCCCTCCAGGCATTCACTCTCCGGCACGGTTCAGTGGAATCACTACAATCACACGCACACGCCGCTCAGCCCGGGCGTGTGCATTACAGCATGCTCAGGCCATGGTTCCCGTTGAGCCCCACGGCCTTCGCTCTCTGAGAAGTTTTCCAGCGAATACATGCATTAAAATAAATAAATAATTTTTTTTTTTTTCCTTAGCTGAGTTCCAGGCGAATTACGCACCGTCCAGATGGATCTATCAGCTCTCGTTCCTGCGCATCCGCCACGTTACTATGGGGATCCAAGACAGTGTAGTGCATTTGTGGAGCAATGCATGCTACACTTTAAGGCCTACCCTCTCTATTTTCCTTCCGATTGGGCTAAAGTGGCCTTTATGATTGACTACCTAGCGGGTGATGCCTTGAAATGGGTCACCCCCCTATGGGAAGCATGGGATCCTGTCGTCCTTGACCTGCAGGCCTTCCTGGTGGCCTTTCGTATGGTCTTCGAGGACCCTAACCCTGAAGCCCCTGCTGAAGCTTCACTTCCCAATATCCCGGAGCAGCCCCGACGGGTAATGTGTGTGGGTAGCGCAATAGTCCTTCAGCCCAATGAGACTACTGCCCACCCAGAATCCTCACAGGGTGACTACGCTTTCCGGAATACTTCTCCCAACCTCAAGAGGCAGTCCAGACGTGCTAGACGTAGAGGCAAGCCGTCACGCCAGGGTCTGTCCTCCCTGAGACCTCCTGACCCCAACCTTGAAGTCCCTACTGAAGCTTCATCTCCCTGTATCCCGGAGAAGCCCCAACGGGTAATGTGCGTGGGTAGTGCACTAGTTCTCCTGCCCGAAGAGACTTCTGCCCATCCAGACTCCACACAGGAGAACTTCCTGCACCCGGCATCAGATGCTTCACCCACTTTAACCGGTGTGCATGTCCAATGATGCTCCAAAGCTGTGGTTACCTCAGAGTCTGTGCACCTCTACTACCTGGTGGAGGACCCCCTGTTGCCTCCTGAATCCTCCGGGATACCACTCGATGACAAATGGAGAGAGACTTCTCTACACCCGGTACTCGATACTTTGTCCGCTTCGTCCTGTGAGCATGACAATGGGTACCCCAAAGTGGTAGTTACCCCCGAGTCTCTACACCCCTCCGACCAGGCGGAGGACCTCCAGTTGTCTCCTGAACCCTTCGGGGTGCTACCTGGTAGCGAAAGGACAGAGACTCTCCTATACTCTGTACCTGATACCTCGCTCGCTTCGTCCAGTGAGTCCAACCTAGTGTACTCCGAAGCAGAGGTTACTCCCGAGTCTCTACACCCCTCTGACCAGGCGGAGGACCTCCAGTTGTCTCCAGAACCCTTCGGGGTGCCACCTGGTGGTGAATGGACAGAGACTTTCCTATATCCTGGATCTGATACCTCGCTTGCTTCGTCCAGTGAGTCCGACCTAGTGTACTCTGAAGCAGAGGTTACCGGTGAGTCTCTACACCCCTCTGACCAGGCGGAGGACCGCCAGTTGTCTCCAGAACCCTTCGGGGTGCCACCTGGTGGTGAATGGACAGAGACTTTCCTATACTCGGTACCCGATACCTCGCCTGCTTCGTCCAGTGAGTCCGACCTAGTGTTCTCTGAAGCAGATGTTTTCTCTGAGCCTCTGCACTCTTCTGACCCGGCGGAGGACCTCCAGTTGTTTCCTGAATCCTCCGGGGTACCACCAGATAACAAAGAGACAGTGACTTTTCCTCATTATGTACCTGATAACCCGTCTATTTCTTCCTGTGAGCTTGACAAGATGTACCTTGAAGCAGAGATTACCCCCAAGTCTCTGTCCCCCTCCAACCCGGTGGAGGACTTCCAGTTGTCTCCTGTACTCTCTGGGGTGCCACCTGAAAATATGTGGAGAGAGACTTCCTTGTGTGCTGTTCCTGGTACTCCACCCGTTTCGTCTGTTGCTAAGGGTGGCTGGATGGGAGGTAGCATCCTAGCTACCCAGAGGAGACCAGTTTTTCCGGTGGACAGTGGAAGTGATCTCTTCGAAGTGAAGAATTGGCCCTCGAATTCCCTGCGGAAGATTCTGGCAGGCCTGAAGAAGAGGGGGCGTAAGGGGGGGGGTACTGTAACATACCTGGCGGCGTCCTTGCATAGTGGTCCATCTCCCACTGTGCAAGAGCGCGCACTTGATCTCCTGTCCAGAATGTCTCTCTGGCTTCCCTCCATGCTGTCTGTTTGTGTCTGTTTCTGCTGCTTAAGGGCGGCACCCGATCACTTCCTGCTTTTTGTACCTGCTGTGGGTCACACCCCTTGTGCGTCCTCAGCCTATTGCTGTCTGTCACCTGGTATATAACCCAGCTGCGGCAATCAATCCCTGCCTGAGCATAGTGTTTCATTCAGTGTGTGCTTGCACTCTGTAGGTGCCAGGTCCCATTCTTTGTCTCCTGCCTTGCGGTATCAGTTCCCGTGTCTGAACTGAGTCCTGTCTATGTCTCCTGCCTTGCGGTATCAGTTCCCGTGTCTGAACTGAGTCCTGTCTATGTCTCCTGCCTTGCGGTATCAGTTCCCGTGTCTGAACTGAGTCCTGTCTGTGTTCTCTTGTCTGCCTATCCTGGAGGCTGTATTTCCAGGCCTGTCTGAACACGCTCCTAGCCTGTTCCTCCCGCCTTCTAGGGGCCGATTACCTAGACCCGTTCCTGTATCTTGTCTGTCCTGTCTGAACACGCTCCTAGCCTGTTCCTCCCGCCTTCTAGGGGCCGATTACCTAGACCTGTTCCTGTATCTTGTCTGTCCTGTCTGAACACGCTCCTTGCCTGTTCGTCCCGCCTCTCTGGGGGCCGTATTCCCAGACCCGCTCCTGTATCCCGCTGCAGTGTCGGTCTCCTCTGTACACTCAGTTCCAGTCTGTACTCTTTCCTATCCTTTACCTGTTTTGCCTCTATGTCCGTTCCCTTCCTTTTTCTGCAGAGTCTGAACTCGTACCTAACTCCTGCTTGTTGTCTCTGTACTCCCGTTTGTGAGTTTTTGGTCCACTCGCTACTTCACTGCAAGTATCCTGTGGGTATCTGGCTCTGCCTTTCTCTTCCTGTCTGTTCCGTGTGAACAGAGCCCTGTCCCCTCTGCTCTGCCTTGCTTACCGCTCCGGCGGTTCTTGCCTGCTCCTACTCCTTTGTTCACCGCTCCGGCGGTTCTAGCCTGCTCTGACTCCTTTGCTCACCGCTCCGGAGGTTCTAGCCTGCTCTGACTCCTTTGCTCACCGCTCCGGCGGTTCTAGCCTGCTCTGACTCCTTTGCTCACCGCTCCGGCGGTTCTAGCCTGCTCTGACTCCTTTTCTCGCTGCTCCGGCAGCCTTGCTCCGCTCTGACCCTTTTGCTCGCTGCTTCGGCAGTCTCGCTCCGCTCTTATCCTTTTGCTCACTGCTCCGGCAGTCTTGCTCCACTCTTGCTCACCGCTCCAGACGGCCTCGTCCTGCTTTACTCTTGCTCAATGCTCCGGCAGTCTCGCTCAGCTCTGACCCTTTGTTCACCGCTCCTGGCGGCCTTGTCCTGCTCTACTCTTGCTCACCGCTCCAGGCGGCCTTGTCCTGCCCTGTTCTCGCTCACCTCTCTGGGAGGTCTCACTCTGCTGTGTTTGTCCGCCACATCTGTGGTTCTGTTCCTGAGTCCCAGTGTGTACTGGGTCCTATCCCGCCTGTGTTCCTACCTGCTAGTGCCTCCCTGTCTGCACTCTAGCTGTGCTTGCCTGTACCCCCCTGCCTGCATACCCGCCTGCCTGCATACCAGTCGTGCCTGCCTATACCCACCAGTCTGTGTGCCAGCCTACCAGTCTGTTCCTGTATTCCCCTGTGTGGGTCAACAGCCGTGTCCGGGGTCTGTCCTGGAGTAGCACCTGGTCCCTCTGCTCGGTTCCTCCTTGGTGCACTGGCGTCGTATGCCGTCGTGCGACCCTGGTCGGATCGGGTGAATACCTAGTTACGCCCCTCCAGGCATTCACTCTCCGGCACGGTCCAGTGGAATCACTGCAATCACACGCACACGCCGCTCATCCCGGGCGTGTGCATTACAATTGTATTGTATGTAATGGACACAGTCTATTATAACACTCAGCATTCACACCTGTTACCTTCTGAGACTTCCGGATATCAGTTGCTTCTTCTTGTAACTTTTGAGAGTCTCTTTGATTTATAAATATGAAAAGTCTTTATTAAGATAGAATTCATAATTGCGATGTCTTGATTGATGTCTTCATTCCCTAATCTGGTACCAAATCTGGCAGTTTTTCCTAACCTATAATATCACAGCGTACCATAGCAATCAATAATATCCATCTAATTATTATCAAAATATTAAAATAAATTATGTTTGGAATAATAAACAATAATAGATAATAATTCATTATTAATCAAGTTCTCCATATGATAGAACATTTTTATGTCATAGGGGTAATTACCTTTTCCAACCCATAGGTGTCAGTGTGTTTTGAAACAAGTGTTTATATCTTTATTAAACCAATAATACCAAAGAATGTATACTGCTGAACTAAAATGAATAAATATATGAATGTATGAAGGAATGAATGAATGAATGAATTGTTGTGTTTACTCAGAAAATGTAAACATTTTTCTTATATTAATTCAAATCATCATTATATTTGATGAAGCAATATTCTTGTACTTGACATTACCCCATTAAATATTAATGTGTTTTCTCAATTGAAATCTTGAACTGAATTAAAATCAAAAATTGAGAATTAAAAATGAAAAATGGAAAAATAAGAAAATAAGTAAGAATACAATTTTAAAAATGAAAAATAAAATTAAGAGTAAAAATAAGAATAAAAATAAAAATAAGGCCTTTAAATTGTAATGACAAATGCAGAGTAATTATATTCTCCATAAAAAATACCCTTATATCTCCATTATCTGGATGATTTCATATTTGTCATAACCTTGTATCACCAAAAAATTATTAAACTATGCAACTTTGCATGTAATACCCTTCTTAATTATACCATAGTACCTTATTATTATTTCTTCTTTATTAAAATGTGTGGAAAATAAGTATTGATCAAAAGTGATTATGTAATCAGGATCAAAAACACATTTTCCCCCTTAATACCAAAAAATATTATTTTATAAAATTTATGTATATATCAGAACCAAATTAAAATAATTATTCTTCTAGAAATATTTTGCATAAATTTCATATCGATGAGTAGCATAGATTTGTCTAAAGAGAGGTGTGTACCTATTTAGGTAACCATTAAAAATAATATCATAGTTATTCAAGAATATTATCATGTGGAAAATTATTCTAAATGTAAATTTGCTTTGTAAACCATTTGATGTGTGGTTGCTCTTATCCACTATTAGTTAAATCAAGAAATAATAATTATTAAAGAAATATAGAAATATATATGTAGATAATACCTAATTATGTATTATAATTTCCTCAGAATTAAATATATTTTTGTACCTTCACATAAAGAAACATTTTTTTTTCTTTCCAAACATACAAACATACGAGGCCTCTGTCACATCAATCACACTTAGCAGCTGCTGATTTACTCATCTGTCACCTTCACTCTGACATTCACAGATCTGTTCAACTCAAACATTCCACATATGAAGTTTTATATATATATATATATATTTAACCCAAAATTGTTGTATCCCAATTTATTAATGCGCATTGTCATATCTTAATATTTCTTTGAATATTCCCCAAGTACATATTATATAATATGAGAGTAAGTCACTGGAATTTCAGACACTTGAAAAAACTCTTGACTTAGATTCTTTTTTCACTGGCTGCCAGGTTTTAAGTTACATCAGCTGAAAATAGAATGAATGGGATCTATACTATTAGCTCAAAGTTCAAAGGCCGCAGCTGTCACACGTCATGCTGTAAAGCTACTTGTTATAACGAACACTTCATGCACAGAAAATATTAATTCATAAGTGCTACACATAATGATCCAACTAGTTATATTGTTATTATTTTAAAATGTTATACACATAAAATCATGCAATTTTTCAACTTCCTGTGTGAATAAAGAAATAAATCCATTTTAGAGTTGTTTGATCAAATCCTGCTTTGGAATGAAACCTCTAAGGAAATATAAGAAGATAAAATTAAATATCAAATTCATACAGAAAAAGAATTATTTAAATATCTTATACATATATTGGTTGGTTCTAATGTAATTCAAAATATTGCTACTTAAATTTATATATGAAGTTCTAATTTATTAATTAATATATATATATTTTTTATAAATATATATATAAATACAATTATACACAATCTCTACTTAGACAAGTGTATATATATATATATATATATATATATATATATGAACTATTAGAAACTATGTAACTACAATTTTACTGTATAAGATTATAAATAAATATTGAGACATTATAACACTTCTATGCTACATTATAATTACAGTTTTTCCTTAGCCACTCCCTAAACCAAATCTTCTGTCTCTCTCAAATATCTCCAGGAACGTCCTATTTAGGAAAGACATTTTTCTATCCTTCAAAACCTCAGAGAACTGCCTGTCCTTCTGTCCACATTCCCTGACGTCACTCTCACCTGGTCGTCTCACCTGTCTCTGTCCGTCTATTTCGGCCATTTTCTTTTCTAGGGAAAAGTCACAGCTTTGCATTTTTAACTCTTTCTGTGGAGATATGGAGTTTTGAATCATCTGATATGGCTTATAACAGATATGAAATCTCCTGCGTATTTGATAGAGTTCACTATGGGGATGACTCAGTCTAGGAGAGTTTGATATTGGCTTTTGGTAAGATTTTACCTTTCCTGGTTTTATAAATTTAACTTGATTTATTTTCTTTTCACGATTCTCATGTTTTCTAACAGAATCCAGCAACTGCGCACATTTGAATAGGGATTCTTTTTGTGACGCTATAACTCTAGATACTGGATCTAGAAATTTGAATTTTTGTACAAAAGTTGTTACCATTTGTTGTACTTTTCCATTTTTGATGAGAGCTTTGTACAACCGTTCAAATATGGACATGAATGTATATGTACATTCCTTCCTACCAATCCTTAGTTTCTGCAGATCTTCTATGTTGGGAAAATCCTTTGTGACACAATAAATCAAATATCTTAACCTGTCCAAATCATTTTCCCATCCATTAGGAGAGTCATTTTCACAGGGCATTAAATGTAAACGTCTGGACAATGTCACAGGAATCCATATTTTAAATAATTGATTCCTCTCCTCATTGGTTAGATCAAACTTATCAGAAAAGCTCTCAAATGTCTCTGAATTTCTACAGGCATGGATTTTGACATCATATTTTGGCATGATTTTGTATAATTTCAGCAAATTTTTCCTCATTTTAATTTGCAGTTGAGCCTGGGTAATTCCTGAATTCTCTGATATTTTTAGTGGCTCTTGTACGTCCGCTCCTCCTACGTCACTCACGTCTCCTCCCACATCACCTAGTATGTCGGTTTCTCGTATGTCAGTCATGTCTCCTCCCATGTCAGGTTTCTGTATGTCCGTCTCTTGGTCAGACCCAAGGTCACCTTCAGTTACAGACACGTGTCTTACTTCTTGTTCATTTTCCACATTACAGTCAGAATCAGTATCACCATCTGACACTTCTACACTATTTTCCTGCTTAGAAATCTCTAACACAAGACTATGAAAAAAATCTACCAAATGTAGAATATTTCTCAATTTCTGTTTGTCTCTATTTACCAATTTAAAAGTTAACTGTAAATTCTGCAATTCACATTCTTTGTATAAACTGAGCCACAAAACTTCTATGTCATCTCCTACATTAACTTTGAAATTAATATTACTTTGTTTAGCAAAAGAAGAAATTATATCCATATTTTGCTTACCTTAAGATTCCTTGGCTTCCCTTTATCAGCACGTCCTGTCTTCAGTTCGTCTGATTCTTTTCCTGTGTGATTCTGTTCCTTGTTAGTACCTCTGCTTCCTGTTAGTCCTCAGTCTATAGGTTCCTTTCTGCTTCTCGTGACAAACTAGTGAATTTACTGACACGTGAACAACAGCTGTTCAGCTCGTCAGGACTTCCCCCCTTGTTCACGGAAGAAATTCACTTACTTAATTTAAAAAAACGAAAAAACAGGACTGGCTGGCTCACCATTGTAAAATAATACTCTTCCTGTATTATTTTTTCCTACTGAGGACTTCGCAAAGTATCAATATCACGATATTCTTATAAAAAAATGTATTTATTCTTGGATTGTCCATTAAAAAGAATCAAATTGCAGCAGGTACATACAATAATTAGTTATAAAGTAATTGTCCATTTGTCCATAATTAGCTTAATTGTTGAGATTCACCCATCTTTCCTTGGATCCTGGCTGGTAAATCATGTCTTTATCCAGCACGTGTCCAGGCCTACATGTCAGATACTTCTCAGCATGAAGATTCTTCTTGTGGGGTGGGAAGAGCAAGAGAGCCCCCCCCTTTCTGTACCATGGGCTTTTATAGCCAGTCGTATGGCACACCTGTTCTACATATGGTAGTGAACCAAAAATGCACACACAAATAGCGCATGTCAACTAGACACAATGGCTGAGGCAATCCTTGTATAGAACTCAAAATTAAGGATAAAATGAATATCCATTATTAATTAACATTCCAAATGAATTTCCATAATTAACCATTTAACAGTGTTCAAAGTGTGTATCAAATTGCATGTCCATCTAATAAGCTTAATGCTAATGGACCTATGTCCCCCCATCCTGTCCTCTGCACAGTTATCCTCTGTTCACTGTAAAGGACCAATGGGAATAGTTTCCAGTGCACGGACACAGAGATCTGGCTGTGGAGACTGAGCATGTGTGGCCCCTAGCACTTTTTTTTATACTTATGCTATAAAATCCTATTCTACTGGAAAGTGAAAGGGGTATCCCAACAAGAGACGCAGGCTATAGATTTGTCATGTATGACACTTTATGGGATATTCCTATCAAAGGAAACCTGTGATGTCTTCCAAGTCTCCCAAACTGTTATTATCCTTCATTATGATGCAGGAACCAAAAGTTGATTGCTACGTGCAGTAAAAACATTTCTTACATCGCTGCTAGCAATATGCAAATTGGCTGGAACTAGTCCAGAGGGGGGGGTCTATTGGCTGGGACTAGTCTGGAGGGGGGGGGCAGCGGCATCTATTGTCTGCGACTAGTCCAGAGGGGGAAGTGGGGATGCGCAATCTATTGGCCGCCAATACTAGTCCAGAGGGGGGTGAGCATCTATTGGCCGGGACTAGCCCGGCCTCATGTGCTATAATCATGCCCCCTCTTTGTGACTGAAGAAGAGTTCAATGTCCCTGTCATAGTTTTAGTGTAAGACGTCACTCGCTTCCCAAAATCTCCTGCACCGAGGCTGTGATGGGGACAATAAAGAAACATCCAATTCTAGTCACCTGAGCGCTGCTGCCAATCACAGGCTTTAGCAGTCTTGGGTCCTCCAAACGGAGCAGGCAGCACCGACCTCAGAGCGAACTGCGTTGGATTTATTTTTTAAATATATATTTTTTAGGAGCATCCATGCCTTACAAGAAATTCTCAAATCTGCTGAGATATTTTTCCTTTATAAAAACAAATTCTGTACTGAACTTTATTGCAGATTTGGATGGTGAATCCTCAGTAATTACGCCCCATGTAAACATATTGTAGCCTTACAATAGTGAGAGCATTAAAAGTGTTGGAGCGAGTAACTGTTCTTCTTGTGCTTATTGCCCTTAAGATCATTCAATACAGAATAGAATATTAAGTCTTTACAGCAGACGGCGACTCGGGGCTCATATTTCCGGGTCATAACCTCATTCATTGGGTTACACTGTAACAGCATGCTTATTTCTGCCTGTGCTGCTATATTATGCCTCTTCTTTTTCAGAATTAAAGCCTACAGAAAGAACATCTTGGCAAAATGTGTATGTATTTTATAGCTCTTATATTTATATATGCTTTTGCTGCTTTGATTTAAAAAAAAAAAAAGTATATTAACGCCCATTCAAAGATTATGATTTTCTCCATTTACAGCTGAGCCGGAAGATGAAGCAATGTCTCTAGGGTTATACAGTATTGAAGCCTTGTGTGGCCGGGTTGAACAATACATTGACTTGTCAAACACTTTCTCTATTTAAAAAAAAAAAATCCAACCTCCTCCACCCCTTAATATCCGGCCATCACGCACCTCAGTATTTCATCATTGCCCAAGACAGCACCAAAAAATGCAGCTAAAATGAGCAGGAGGAAATCCTATTACCGGTCAGTGAAAAATATTTGGCACATGCCTATGATTGGAATAAAGCGCAGATATTAGTAACATTGTAACGTAGGTTGAAGAAAGACCTCGGTCCATCAAGTTCAACTTTCCTCCCCCAATTGTACTCCGTACACTAACACTACACTAACTTACTAACTAACTGGCACTAGGCCTCACAAATGTATTATTATTATTATTATTATTATTATTATTACCTTTTTTATTATTGCTGCACTATAACAATTAAGAATGTACCCGTTTATAATTTAATTTTTTAATTAGTTTTATATTTTGTATTACTCTTGTGATTCTAATAATGGTATTACTAGACTCCCTATGCCTAAATCTGTTGATCCTGAAGAAGGCAAAAACCCCAGGACACATTCAGCCAATTTTCATCACAGGGAAAAATTCCTTCTTGACCCCGAGAAAAGGCGATCAGTCCTAGAACCCTGGATCAAACCTAATTATGTTATTACTAGTTATATATTTAATATTACACTACTTATTGTACTACTGCAGTTATTAATTAATTTGTTTTTATTTTTATAAATGTGACTATTTGATATCGTTACTATTATTAACATCCTGCTATCTTATTACAGTATTATTCTAACTTTCCTATCACTAATAATACTGCCCTATGCCTACATTGTTGATCCAGAAGAAGGCAAAAACCCCAGGACACCTTCAGCCAATTTGTGTCACAGGGGAAAAATTCCTTCTTGACCCCGAAAATAGGCGATCAGTCCAGGAACCCTGGATCAAACCTAATTATGATACTAATTATGTAATTACTATTATGGTATTAAATGTACTTCTATAGTTGTAACATTTTGTCTAATTTAACTGTAACCCTCAATGTTATGTGTTTCGAGGAAATCATCCAGACCCTTTTTTGAAAGCTGTTATAGTGTCTGCCATCACTACCTCTTGTGGTAGGGAATTCCACAGTCCCACTGCTCTGACTGTAAAGAACCCTTTCCTGTTTAGGTGCCTTAAAAAATGGGAATATTCAAAATACACTTTTAACCCACTTCATTCTGTTGTTATTTACAGATGTAAGAAAAATGTAAGAGGTTTTAGTTGCATTAAAAAGCTTTGCAGGTTTTTTTGTTTTGTTTAACTATATAGATGTTCCATGAGAAGGCTCAATGGCTTCTGGAATGGGTACCCCTGGCATGGACTGGAATGACATTGGCATGGGTGTCTTCACAGGACTTTGATGAAATAGTCCTCCATTCTTACCCCCAGCTCATAGGTGGATCTGCCGGCTCTGCCATCCTCAGGGTCTTAACAAAATGTACTTTTTAAGACTGCGGCTCTCATTTTACACTTACATCTGGAGGATGTGCAAGTCCACTAGCTGTAAGCTCTTGTGTTCTCCATAGGTCAAATTTTCCCTATTTTAAAAAAAAAAAAAAAAAAATCCGGCCTCCTGCCACCCCTTAATAGCCGGCCATCTCTCACCTTTTTCCCCACTCCTATGACAACACTGTCATAAGTATGAGGAAATCCAACTGCCGGTAATGGTAGATTTATCATAGGCAAGTGCAAGATGTTGTTAAAAAAAAAAAATCCGGCCTCCTGCCACCCCTTAATAGCCGGCCATCACGCACCTCAGTATTTCATCGCTGCCCAAGACAGCACCAAAAATTGGAGCTAAAATGAGCAGGAGGAAATCCTATTACCGGTCAGTGAAAAATGTTTGGCACATGCCTATGATTGGAATAAAGCGCAGATATTATGGCGCTTATTCTTACCGCCAGCCCATAGGTGGATCTGCTGGCTCCGTCATTCTCTGTGTCTTCATTCGGGGTCCCTCGACGTCTCCATGGTCACCTTCATTCTTGCAGCGTTTGTTCCAGTGATGTCCAGTCTTCTGATTTTCAGTCTTCCGGAGGCTCAGGTGGGCCGCTCGCTCTGATGACTATAGAGCTGGGGTCTGCTCAAGGGTTTCCAAGTTGACAAATGAAAATCCCTCAAACAATGCCTGGTCCTTTGTTGATATAGGTGCTGTGGCCTCTGCTGCTTCTAGTTTCTCCAGATGGAATGGTTTATGACGACGGGGAGGCTCAGATGGCTATAAAGGAAAAAAGGAATTATAACATTAAAATTATGACTTTATATCAGAGTCTCCGTTAAAAACAAGTTGTGTTGATTGAAAACTAGTAAAAGAATAGACACAAAGATTTTAATACTAAGAAACCATATCTGCTCATATACTTACTGCAGGGACGTATGGTGGAGGCAGTTTCAGGGCTTCCACAGAGACCCAGTCGATACGCTGAAAAAACCTGTGCTTTCTGATGTTACCGTTGGCTCCTAAGCGACTGGCAGGATCTTTCTGAAGGAGCTAATAAAGATAAAACCAAAATCCATGAATGTAAACTGGAGAGAAAATGATGACTACTATGCAGAGATGAGCAAATCCACTTGATGCGAACTGAATTTGTGTTGAATTTTTGTGAATCTGCTGAACCCGGTGAATTTCAACAATTTGTGATTTGCTTCTTGGGAATCACCTAAAATGATTGCAGCCAATTTTCATACAGTATTACTAAAAATTACATCAGTCAGAGAAGACTTATGGGACCTCTGATGTAAGCCGTCCAGGCTTCACCATAATGCTTTAAGGTGTCACATCACATGTTATAGCACAATCAGGAGGGACTATCATAGCCTGTATGAAAGCCAAAGCAATGAATGTAGGAGTCATTTTGTGGTGAATCTGGATAGGGAGAGCACATCACAGCTTAGCAGTAGAGATTGAGAGAGAAAGACATAAAACAGTAAAAGACTGCACAGATAGTATGTGACAGCACAGCAGTAAAGAACGGTTACCACAAGTTTACCCATTTATGTTGAGTACTTGCGATTTTAACATTTTTGGGAAAAAATTGGAACAAGCTGGTTAATTTGAATTTCAAAAGGTTTGCTCATCTCTACAACTATAACATTGTATACATCATAGTACTAATGACTGTTAAGACAACTGACCTGTTTAATGATGTTCCTGATGCCGGAGGATTTATCGTTGAGTGTCTGATGGTAGGCGCACTCATCGGTAACCATTTCTTTTAAGATGACACCAAAAGAATACCAGTCTACTCCGGCGTTATACTCCTTCCCAGCCAAAATCTACATAAAGAAGAAGAAAATAGATAAAGAGTTGGTCAAAAAGTTCCATATCTTCAGTGTAACAAAGTTCTCAGTATAATAATTGTAAGACTATGTAATATAGTGAGAGTGGATGATTCCTCTGGTTGTGGCATCACTTGAATATTATGATTACCACACTAATGACTGAAAGGAGCCATGCTGCTCTTCTGAGCTCCAGAACCTTTGCTGGCTGACTTGTAACTCTTTGGGTCTCTAATGCTGGCAAAACATATAGCATGATCATGTATTGTGGCCGGACTCACAGATTCCGGAGAGATCATCTAATGTGTATGGAGACATCCCAATTCAGCTCAAACACTGGATGCTGAATTTCAGTGCCCGATCCTTTGTGTCTGGCATGGTCATACTCCCCCCTCCCATTCAGAACGCATGTACACTCAGCTGAGGCAAGCTGCCTATCTAATGTGTATGGCATGCCAGATGTCAATGTCAGAATGTCCCATTTACTGTAATGGACATTTGTTGGATTATGTGTGTGATCCAGGCAGACATACAATTATAGTATGAAGAAAAGAGAAAATCCTTGTTCTTCTCACCTCAGGAGCCATGTAGCCTGCAGTTCCAGCGTATCCAGTGGCTGTTCGGTCTCCATGCATGTTGTCAATTGAGAGACCGAAATCTGTGATCTTAATATGGCCCGTTTCAGCCACCAAGATGTTCTCGGGCTTGAGGTCTCTGTGGATGACGCCCTTTGAGTGGAGATGTTGGATTCCACAGACGAGTTCAGCGGCATAGAATCTGACAGAGAGACAAGAAATTAGTGACGGTCTACAGAAATACAAGAAATCCTGCCCTATCTGACTCGCCCCCTGGGCCATGTCTGGGGTGCGGCGCGCGTGCGCGCGGGGAATACCCAGAGCCGGATCCGATAGGGGTAGTAGTCCTTGTGACGGTGACCCGGTCCGTGCCCAGGGTGTCAAACTAAGTGGCGTTATTGATATGATGGTATTAGTGTCCGACTACGCCACCCGTTGAATGCGGCTATGAAGCCGCCGCTGCAGGGCAGTCCGCTGAGGCCGGTGGTACGGATGTGCAGCGTGGATGGTATAACCCCCAACGGGAGGGGTATAGCCTCAGGGCAGCTGATGAAGCAGGAAAAGATGATAGTGGTAGTGGTGTGACAAGGAAGCTCAGAGACGTGCATTGCAGTTTTCACAGCTTTACTCACAGTTGGTGTTCAGATCACTTCGGCCAAGAGTTACCACCCGAGCCGTGCTGCGTCCACCAGGTGCGGGACTCGGCCAACTCCCAGGCAGTTCCAGAGCGTGGTCCTGAGCTCCCCTCTCTTCCTTTCTACTGGCCGTCCCCACCAGGGATCCACCTTTGTCCAGCTCCCTCGGGCCTTCTGGTGGTGAAACCTCTCCCGGCTTCCCTGACCCTATACGTGGTATGCCTTCCTGGTGGATATGGCGAGGGGTCGCGCCAAAACTTGTCCACGACCTCCGGTTCCTGGCTGAGGATAATTGGCCTCCACCAGTTTGGGATCCGGTACCCTGTTCTGCCAACCCTTCACCCGTTAACTCGTGGGATCTCAGGGTTCCCTCTTCTCTTGCGTCTCTGGGCCCCTCCTGGTGTTTCTGTTCCTCCTTCTTCTCCTTTCTCTCTCTCTCTGCTTCAGGCCTCCTCTCCAGGCCTGGCTCTGGAGCTGGGCCCAGACTGAGCCACAGCTCCCTGTCAGCCCTCTCTGGCTGAGCTCCTCTCTGCACAGACAGACCAAAAAAGACCCTGTCCTAAGATGGTGCCCACCTTATATACTCCCTCTGACACCCGAGCCCAGGTGACGAGCAACCAATGGGCTCCTACCTCTGCCCAGAGTCCCTCCCCTATCTGCTCCTACACCACTGGGATGTTCCTCCCCCCTCCCCACTCCAGCCAGGGACAGAAGCTGTCGTACCTGCACATCTATCTGGTGGGAGTACCGTTGATCTTTCCCCCGGAAATGGGGTGAGTGTAGTGCATGCAGCTAACTGAGCCCAGTTCCACACTCCATCCTTACCCGGGAGTGGAATACCACACCTCTGGTCTGAGGTGCAATACCCCTGTAGCAGCCGAGTCCTCGGGGTGCTACATTCCCCCCTGGTAAACCACAGCACGTCCTCGGGCTGGAATAGAGCAAAAGCAAATTACAACATACAAAATTTTTAAAGTGCACTCATATATAAGATATTAACTTATGAACTCATCCCTTTATGGGAGGTACTCTACTCTTTTTAAACGTTACAGGTATAAAACATTTTCCTAATGCCACCGGAACTCTTTTTGAAAAACACCATTTAAAACTTTTGGCATTATTATTTTAGCAGCATATTTAACTTTCCATTATAAGACATTCTCAAATAAAACATTTTCAAACATATTCTTGATCTTCTGGCCACGGTGCAACTTGTGACCAGGTAAAGTGCAACAGTCACTAGTTCCAAAGTAGAAAAGCAGTTCTTCTCTAAAACCAGTAGGGGGCGCCTTAAGAAGCGCAACTATTTACAGGGTATGGCCGCTCTCAGTCCTCGGCCAGTGGGAATAGGGGAATGGCTGCTCACAGTCCTCAGCCTGGTAATGGATAGGGGCACACAGGAAACAGTTCTTTAACAGTCCCACACTAGTCCCAACGGGGACCACACTTCACTCAGCAACAACTTCAGCAACAGTTCTCATTCCCTGACGGGTAACTATATACAGTACTTTGTTTAGGCTACTTCCTTCAGTAGCGGTATCCTCTCCTTGCCTCCTCCTGAGGGTAGTCTTCAGACCCGTCCGGGTCCTCTTGGCTTTCCTCATATTGTATCTCCTCCTCAGTCAGCCGGTGTACGTGAAGGGCGTACGGTCCTTTGGCACACTGATGCCGGGTGAAGGTGACCTCATCACCTGAGTAGAGGTCGCATCCTCGGTGTCCTTCTGGAAGGTGACTCTCGACATCCCTGCGGTTGACAAAGACGTCGCCGGGGGTTCGGTGATCCCGGATAAAGCCCCAGCCATGCTCCAGCTGGAACTTTATTACGGTCCCGGTGGCGCGGGGACCGTGGGCCGCACCGGGGTTTCGTCGGGCTCGGCGTTTCTGCTCCGCGCTCCGGACCTGCAGCTGTTCTTCGCGGATCCGCCTCTCTCGTCGTTCTCTCCCGAAGACCTCTAGCTGTTGACGGCAGCACTCCTCACGCCGGGCTGCGTCCGCCCGGGTCTCCTGGGTAAACCCCATTAGGTTCTCACCGGTGGGGTCCCATGCAAACTGGGCTTCCTCCAACGGGAGTGGGACAATTTTGGCGGGCGCCGGAGCCGGGATTAGAGGCTCACACAGGGGCCGTTCCCTCCGGAGTCGGGAATTGATGTACTCCGGTGGCCAAACGAAGGGCAGCCCATCCGGGCTAGTATGCTGTGCAAACAGATCTTCACCCAGGGGTGGCACGGTGGAGGTAGAGGGCGCTGTAGGGGCAGTGGCGCCCGGGGGTGCTCGGCCTTGTGTCCAGGCCGTAGGCATCCTGTCTGGATTCAAATATGGCGCCTTCCGGGAGGAGGGCGCTGTTGAGACCGCGGCGCCCGGGGGTACTCGGCCTTGCGACCAGGCCGGGGGCACTTCCTCTTTTGCCGCGCTCAGGGTCAAGGGGCGTGGCGCGCGGAAGGGGGCGTGACCGCGGCTCCGGCCGCTTGAGGCCTAGTTGGGAGCAGTGGCGGTGCGGCAACGGGCGCGGTGAGTGGGACTTCGGGCTCTGCGACGGGGAGCTGGGGCAGGTTTTCGGCTACTGGGCTCAGGGTGGTGACGTCCCCATTACCTGCTTCCATCCCTGCGGCTCCCTCCGCGGCGTCGTCTCCGGCCTTCGTCCCTCCTGCACCATCCTCAGGGGCAGACATGCTCCACGTTGCGGGTGGCGTCCTCTGCTGGCGGGTTCCAGCCTGCTGGGCCATCTCCCTCCCCCATTCGGCCAGTGCTTCCTGCTGTACTCGGGCCATCTTCCGGGCCAAGGCCTCCAGCGCGGTCTGTGCACGCTCCCGATCTCTGGGGAGCTGTGCCAGGATCTCCACCAGGCCTTCTGGGGTGGCGGCCTGCAGCAGGCCCCGGACCACGGGGTCGGTACCGCTTGTCTCTTCCTCCATCCCCGGGTGCGATCTGTCCAGACTCCTCCAGGCTGCACCCATCTTCTCCGTTTTGTTCTCTATCCGCCCCCCTTGGGAGTGGTCCCGGGGCAACTTAGTGACAGTCAGTTTCAGGGGCAGACCCCCGACCTTGATGGACATTTCCATGGTGGTAGTCTCGGCTGGTGGGGGCGGTCTCCGCTTTTGGCGCCCTTCTGGGACCGCGCCCATGATGGGAGGTGGTCTCTTGCCACTCTCTGGCACGCCCACAATGGCGTCCGCTCTGCCAGGGCGGGAAACTGCCCAAGATGGCGGGAATCGTCCACTGATGGCGGGAAACTTCGTGGATGGCGGGCAAAGGCTGCAGATGGCGGGCAAACGGCGGGAAACGACTCCGGACGGCGTCTGATGGCGGGAACCCTCTGGAATTGGCGGGAGACTCCTTTTTGAGGTAAATGTGAACTTTTCTTCAGGCACGCAGTACCCGGTGGTTGCGGGCACGTAATCCTGCCGACTACGCCAAAGGTGACGCGCCCCCTGGGCCATGTTTGTGTAGCGTTGCGCACGCGGGGAATACCCGGAGCCGGATCAGATAGGGGTAGTAGTCCTCGTGGCGGTGACCCAGTCCGTGCCCAGGGTGTCAAACTAAGTGGCGTTATTGATATGATGGTATTAGTGTCCGACTACGCCACCCGTTGAATGCGGCTATGAAGCCGCCGCTGCAGGGCAGTCCGCTGAGGCCGGTGGTACGGATGTGCAGCGTGGATGGTATAACCCCCAACGGGAGGGGTATAGCCTCAGGGCAGCTGATGAAGCAGGAAAAGATGATAGTGGTAGTGGTGTGACAAGGAAGCTCAGAGACGTGCATTGCAGTTTTCACAGCTTTACTCACAGTTGGTGTTCAGATCACTTCGGCCAAGAGTGACCACCCGAGCCGTGCTGCGTCCACCAGGTGCGGGACTCAGCCAACTCCCAGGCAGTTCCAGAGCGTGGTCCTGAGCTCCCCTCTCTTCCTTCCTACTGGCCGTCCCCACCAGGGATCCACCTTTGTCCAGCTCCCTCGGGCCTTCTGGTGGTGAAACCTCTCCCGGCTTCCCTGACCCTATACGTGGTATGCCTTCCTGGTGGATATGGCGAGGGGTCGCGCCAAAACTTGTTCACGACCTCCGGTTCCTGGCTGAGGATAATTGGCCTCCACCAGTTTGGGATCCGGTACCCTGTTCTGCCAACCCTTCACCCGTTAACTCGTGGGATCTCAGGGTTCCCTCTTCTCTTGCGTCTCTGGGCCTTTCCTGGTGTTTCTGTTCCTTCTTCCTCTGACTTCTCTCTCTCTCTGCTTCAGGCCTGGCTCTGGAGCTGGGCCCAGACGGAGCCACAGCTCCCTGTCAGCCCTCTCTGGCTGAGCTCCTCTCTGCACAGAGCAGACCAAAAAGACCCTGTCCTAAGATGGTGCCCACCTTATATACTCCCTCTGACACCCGAGCCCAGGTGACGAGCAACCAATGGGCTCCTACCTCTGCCCAGAGTCCCTCCCCTATCTGCTCCTACACCACTGGGATGTTCCTCCCCCCTCCCCACTCCAGCCAGGGACAGAAGCTGTCGTACCTGCACATCTATCTGGTGGGAGTACCGTTGATCTGTCCCCCGGAAATGGGGTGAGTGTAGTGCATGCAGCTAACTGAGCCCAGTTCCACACTCCATCCTTACCCGGGAGTGGAATACCACACCTCTGGTCTGAGGTGCAATACCCCTGTAGCAGCCGAGTCCTCGGGGTGCTACATATCCATAGTGTAATAAAGTGGCCGGTCAGGATTCTGTCCAGGTTCTGATGACTAATATATTGCTTTAGTCTAATCCATATTGGCATCAAAGAGCAATCAATACTGATGACGGAACTGCTGTTTATATATACTGTATATTTCTATTCGTGTATAATTACATAAAAATAAAACTTTACCTTGCACTGGGGATGTCAAGCTGCCCCTTCATCAGTAAGTAGCTGTAAAAGTCCCCGCAGCTCACGTATTTCAGACCAAGGAGCAAATGCAGCTGTTGTACAGAGCAGAGATATAGGTGAATTGCCAGATTATTACAGTACCTACACATCTACTACAGAATAGGACAGAATAACTATAGGCTACATGGTAAATGCCTGTCTGATTGTCCAGATACAAACATAGAGACATAACTATAGTAGGTACATGTGTTGCAGTCGCACTTAGCCCTGGAGCCTATGGGGCCAAAATATCCTTTTGGCCCATAAGAGAACACCAGTACTATTAAAGATCTGTAATGGTTGGGGGCAGCGGCTTGCGGCATTACTGTAATGGTCCAGGGTGTGTTTTGGCCGGCCATGTACCTCCCGAGGTTACTGATCACATGACTGTGACATCGCACAGGTCCTGTGCATACAGAAGGTCTGATCACATGACTGTGACATCAGCACAGGTCCTGTGTGTGCACTAGAGGATATATAAACCCTGGTAGATTTGAGACAGGTGTGAAAGGCGTGAGGCCTGTTCCCGTGTGTGGGACACTGTTAGCCTGGAGAGGCTTAGTGAGGCCTAGTGAAGCCTGAAAGGCAGAGGCTGGATCCTTACGTGTAAGCGATACCAGTAGCCTTGGAGGGCCAGAGGCTTGAAAGGCAAGAGCCCTGGAAGGCATAGGCTGGATGTTAGGTGAGAAAACATACCAGTAGCCTTTGAAGGAACGAGGGCTGGAGACCCCCATCTGGGAAGCCGTAAAGCCACAGTGGTGGCAGAACAAATCTGACTGAAGCAGCTAAAACCGGGCAAAGGTAAAGCACTGCATTATATGGACGTTGATATAAGTGACTTTGCTGATGGCTGTAACTGGAGCCAAGAGGGCCTGTCTGCCACTTGAAAGGCTCCTGGACATTATATGTGTATGTCGGTGAGCCACTGAGTTGGACTCGGTGATAAGCAGTAGTGAAGTGTAATAAACTGCTGGATTGTGAAATACTGGAAAACGTGGCTGGTGTGCTTTAATTGACCCGATGCAGCGAGTGTCCCCCAGCATGATGACTAGCGCTGCCTTACAGGGTCTATAAACTGCGAGCAACGCCACTATACACATATACACATACAGTATATACTCACACACATGCACATGTACTGTATGTACACACCAATGTGTAAGTGTGTCTATAAACAGGGTCGGACTGGGGCACCGAGACACCGGAGAATTCTCCGGTGGGCCCGGGTCCTCAGCGGGCCCCCGAGCAGGACACACGGGTGCCCCTGGTTAACATGGCCGCCGGTGCTCCGCACTGCAAGGGCCTGGAGGGTCAGAGGGGCCCTTGCAGTGCGGCTGATGAAGGCAATCTGGCCTGCTTCTCGGTCCCATGGGCAGATTGCCCTCATCCTGTGCGGCAGGCAAGGAGCGATCCCTCCAGCTCCACTGCCGACAGGAGGAAAATGGCAGCATAGCTGCAGGGATCCGTCCTCACCTCTGCTTTCTGCCCGGCGTTTCCTCCCTCACACAGGCTCGCGCTGCTTGATGATGTCATCATGCAGCATGGGCCTGTGTCAGGGAGAAAGATGCCGGGCAGGAAGCAGAGGACAGTGCTGCGGGGGAGCGCGCTGAGAGACAAGTTTTGGGTTTTTTTGAGGGAGAACAATGGTGATTGAGCAGGTGCGGCGAGATATGACATGGTGGGGGATATATGGCATGGCAATGGGGGAGGTGGGGGGAGATATGCATGGCATGGTGATGGAGGAGGTAGGTGGAGATATGACATGGCATTAGTGATAGAGGAGGTGGGGGAGATATGGCAATGATGGTGGAGCAGGTGGGGGGAGAAATGGCAATGATGATGGAGTAGGTGGGGGGAGATATGGCAATGATGACGGAGCAGTTTGGGGGAGATATGGCAATGATGACAGAGCAGGTGGGGGAGATATGGCAATGATGACGGAGCAGGTGGGGGGAGATATGGCAATGATGGAGGTGGTGGGGGGAGATATGGCAATGATGATGGAGGTGGTGGGGGGAGATATGGCAATGATGGAGAAGGTGGGGGAGATATGACAATGTTGGAGAAGGTGGGGGAGAGCAATGATTGGGATGGAGAAGAGCAATTATGGAGGTAGTAGAGAGAAATGATGGGGAATTATTTGGACGCTATTTGCTGTTAATATCTGGTCTGGTCATGGCATGGTGGTATTTCTCCCTTGTATGTAGTAATATTCGGTCACTATGGGGTGGTAATATCTGGCCTGGTCAAGGTGTGGTGGTATTTCTACCTTATATGTAGTATTATTCGATCACTATGTGGTGGTAATATGTGGTCTGGTCATGGTTTAGTGGTATTTCTCCCTTGTATGTGGTATTATTCAGTCACTATGAGGTGGTAATATGTGGTCTGGTCATCGTGTGGTGGTATTTCTCCCTTATACGTAGTATTATTCGGTCACTATGTGGTAGTAATATGTAGTCCAGTCATGGTGTGGCAGTATTTCTCCCTTGTATGTAGTACTGTTTGTGTTGGTACAGTGGATTGTGTTGTGTATGGCAGTCATTTGTTCTCTCTGATATTAATTAGGAGAAGATTCTTTATTTCCATTAGTGATTAATTAAATACTTGGAACAAGATGCACTTACAGGGGTTCTCCGATGAAAACAAGTAATCACCTCTCCACAGGATAAGTGATAAGTTATTGATTAGTGGGGGTCTGAATGCTGGGACCTGCACCGATTGGTAGAATGTGGAGCTTTTATCCCCATTAGACTGGAGCTCATGTGCGACTTGACCACTGATCCATTCATTCCCTCAGTGGCTGTTCTTGTTTTTTTTCTGGAAACCCCAAAGAGAATGAAGGGAGCTGCAGTCAGACGTCCCACCTGCCGCTGCATTTTAAAATGGGGATAAGTGTCCTGACAGGGATAAAACTTCCCCATTCTTCTGATCGGTGCGGTTTCCAATGTTCGGACCCAAACGATCAGTCAGTTATCACCTATCCCATGGAGCCCTTGGATCGGTGATAACTTGTTTTAACCAAAGAACCCCTTTACTGCAAACTACCGTAATTGTACATCCTAGTTATAGCATGTGCACAGTAGATGTGCAGGAGCCGCCTGTGATTTACAGCAGACGCTCCACTATAACGGGGATATCGGCTATCAGGTATTTACATATAGCTGTAGGGTGGGCCCTGAGGATAAATTCCTCCTGTGGGCCCCAGACACCCCAGTCCGACACTGTCTATATATATATATACGAGAGTTGCCATTAAAATGGTATTGGTTGTATATCTCATACTTATGTTCAAAGATATATTGACCTCTAGAACCATGCCACTACTACAAGCCCAACAGGCACATGCTCACTGGGCTGCAGCCCTCACCTACATTGTGGGCCATCGGCCGTGGTTTTGCAGCTGCTGGCCTTTTAATATTTTTTCATGTCCATGTCGTGTGTACCCGCCCATGCGCGCCCATGCACGACGCACACGCACAGCGTTCAGTACACCGCAGTGGCGTACTCTTTGCCAGGCCTAGTGCCAGATAGTGTTATCAGGATGTTCTTGGCAGGAGGGGCTACCGCTCTCTGCGCGCCGGCTCCTTACTTTCCTGCAGACTCATCTTCAAGCTCTGGGAGGGCTGCATGCTACACTGATTCATCTCCAGGCTATGAATGAGTTAACAAGCTGAGGCCATGTAATGTATGTACATCAGCCCTAGTGTATCCTACAGTATATGATGTGTATACATCAGCCCCAGTGTATCCTATGTGATGTATATACTGTACATCAGCACCTGTATATCCTATATGATATATATACATCAGCCCCAGTGTATCCTATGTGATGTACATACTGTACATCAGCACCTGTATATCCTATATGATGTATATACATCAGCCCCAGTCAATCCTATACGATGTATATACATCAGCCCCAGTGTATCCTATACGATGTATATACTGTACATTAGCTCCAGTATCTCTTATATGATATATATACATCAGCCCCAGTGTATCCTATGTGATGTACATACTGTACATCAGCACCTGTGTATCCTATATGATGTATATACTGTACATCAGCACCTGTATATCCTATATGATGTATATACATCAGCCCCAGTGTATCCTATACGATGTATATACTGTACATTAGCTCCAGTATCTCTTATATGATATATATATACATCAGCCCTAGTGTATCCTATACGATGTATATACATCAGCCCCAGTGTATCCTATATGATGTATATACTCTACATTAGCACCCGTATATCCTTTAAGATGTACTATATATACATCAGCCCTAGTGTATCCTATACGATGTATATACATCAGCCCCAGTGTATCCTATACGATGTATATACTGTACATTAGCTCCAGTATCTCTTATATGATATATATACATCAGCCCTAGTGTATCCTATACGATGTATATACATCAGCCCCAGTGTATCCTATGTGATGTATATACATCAGCCCTAGTGTATCCTATATGATATATATACATCAGCCCTAGTGTATCCTATACGATGTATATACATCAGCCCCAGTGTATCCTATATGATGTATATACTCTACATTAGCACCCGTATATCCTTTAAGATGTACTATATATACATCAGCCCTAGTGTATCCTATATGATGTTTGTACATCAGCCCCAGTGTATCCTATATGATGTATATACTCTACATTAGCACCCGTATATCCTTTAAGATGTACTATATATACATCAGCCCTAGTGTATCCTATATGATGTTTGTACATCAGCCCCAGTGTATCCTATATGATGTATATACTCTACATTAGCACCCGTATATCCTTTAAGATGTACTATATATACATCAGCCCTAGTGTATCCTATATGATATATATACATCAGCCCTAGTGCATCCTATATGATGTTTGTACATCAGCATGTCACAAGGAGGTTTTCTCTAACATCACAAACTGTGATGGCGGCGTCCAAGTCTGTGGATTCCACAGATTCATATACTGCTCCTTGTAACTCCATTGATAGCTATGGTCAGTGCAGGGTGACTAGGGCATCGACTCTTAGAGCTGCAGCTCCTTGGCAGGTGAGCAAAAGTTAGTCTTTGCTGGGCTGAGGTTGTTGACTGCCTTTGATCACATGCTAGAGGAGAACCAGTCGTGTCTGCTGTTTCTCCATTTAAGCCGGCTGTGCTTTGCTGGCAATGCCAGTATCGTTTTTCTCTATCCTGTTCTGGAAAGGTGAACACATACTGGTTTAGTGGTTATTGCTAAAGTTGTTGCAAGCGTTGTTTGGTAATCCTTTCCTTTTTCCCTAGGTGTCTTTATATTACTTTGTTGCCTCTCAGGTTTTAGACTTTATATTCCTTTGTGTATTTCCCTGAGAGCGTGTTGTGTGACTGTGCTTCAGTTCTGTCCTATCTTGTTTTGTATTCCCCCCATACACTGTACAAACTAGTGCTGCTTAGGAGCATAGTAAGGAACGAGGCTCGGGCATCTCCACATTCAGGAGTAATCCTGGGAACAGAAATAGCTAGGGACCCCTAGCCTGAGGGTCAGAATAGGAGCACACTTGCTATCCCACAGTCACACCATGACACAGCCCCAGTGTATTCTATATGATGTATATATATTGGCCCCAGCATATCCTATATGATCTATGTACATCGCTCCCAAGGTATCCTATAGAGATGCATATACACTGGCACAAGCGTATCCTATATGATGTATATACATAGTCTCCAGCATATCCTATGTAATGTATGTACATCATCACCAGTGTATCCTACATGACGTATATACATCAGCCCCAGTGTATCTTACATTATGTATACTGATCAGCCCCAGCATCCTATATGATGTACAGGTGCATCTCACTAAATTAGAATGTCATCAAAAAGTTAATTTATTTCAGTTCTTCAATGCAAAAAGTGAAATTCATATATTATATAGAGTCATTACAGACAGAGTGATCTATTTCACGTGTTTATTTCTGTTAATGTTGATGATTATGGCTTACAGCCAATGAACAAAAGTCATTATCTCAGTAAATTAGAATACTTTATAACAACAGCTTGAAAAATGTTTTTAACATCCGAAATGTTGTCCGACTGAAATGTATGTTCTGTAAATGCACTCAATACTTGGTCGGGGCTCCTTTTGCATCAATTACTGCATCAATGCGGCAATGTGGCATGGAGGCGATCAGCCTGTGGCCCTGCTGAGGTGTTATGGAAGCCCAGGTTGCTTTGATAGCAGCCTTCAGCTCGTCTGCATTGTTGGGTCTGGTGTCTCTCATCTTCCTCTTGACAATACCCCATAGATTCTCTATAATAGATTCTCTATGGGGATTAGGTCAGGCGAGTTTGCTGGCCAATCAAGCACAGTGATACTGTTGTTTTTAAACCAGGTATTGGTATTTTTGGCAGTGTGGACAGGTGCCAAGTAGGGTTGAGCGAGTATGTTCTGACCGAGTATGCTCGGGCCGAGCTCCGAGTATTTCCAGCTGCTCGGTGATGAGGTTAAATTGCTCCCGTGTGCATGATTTGCAACTGTTTGACTGCTTTATTACATGTGAGGAATGTGTAAGAAATAGACATTCCTCACATGTAATAAAGCTGTCAAACAGTTGCAAATCATGCACACAGAAGCAATTTAACCTTATCACCGAGCAGCTGGAAATACTCGGAGCTCGGCCCGAGCATAGTCGGCGAAAGGGTTAATAGAACATACTCGCTCAACTCTAGTGTCAAGTCCCAGCAGATGACATGGCTCCCCAAACTATCACCGATTGTGGAGACTTCACACTAGACCGCAAGCAGCTTGGATTGTGGCCTCTCCACTCTTCCTCGAGACTCTGGGACCTTGATTTCCAAATGAAAATTGGAACTCTGGGACCTTGTGGAGTGTGTCAATGACTGCCTTCTGGACATCTGTCATGTCAGCAGTCTTTCCTATGATTGTGGAGCCTTCTGAAACAGACTAAGGGACCTTTTAAATGCTTAGGAAGCCTTTGCATGTGTCTTTTGTTAATTATTTTAATTCACTGAGATAATGGCTTTTGTGTTTTCATTGGCTGTAAGCCATAATCATCAACATTAACAGAAATAAACACGTGAAATAGATCACTCTGTTTGTAATGACTCTATATAATATACTAGATGGTGGCCCGATTCTAACGCATCGGGTATTCTAGAATGTCTCCCGACGGTGGCATACTTATTTTAAATCAGCGAACCGTGTTAGTGAGGACCGGGGAGTATCCACCTGCCTTATAATGCCCCATGCAGGTTGTCACTTCCCCCCCCCATATAATGCCCCATGCAGGATGTCACATCCCCCCATCCCTTATAATGCCCCATGCAGGATGTCACCCCCCCTCCCTTATAATGCCCCATGCAGGATGTCACTCCCCCCCCATATAATGCCCCATGCAGGATGTCACATCCCCCTCCTTTATAATGCCCCATGCAGGAAGTCACATCCCCCCTCCCTTATAATGCCCCAAAAAGGATGTCACATCCCCCCCATATAATGGCCCATGCAGGATAATGCCCCATGCAGGATGTCACATCCCCCCCCTGTATAATGCCCCATGCAGGATGTCACATCCCCCCCCTTCCTTATAATGCCCCATGCAGGATGTCACATCCCTCCTATAGAATGCCCCATGCAGGAAGTCACATCCCCCCTATATAATACCCCATGCAGAAAGTGACATCCCCCCTATATAATGCCCCATAGAGGAAGTCACATCCCCTCCATAGTGCCCCATGCAGGATGTCACATCCCCGCCTCCCTTATAATGCCCCATGCAGGATGTCACTCCCCCCCACCATATAAATGCCCCATGCAGGATGTCACCACCCCCCTTATAATGCCCCATGGAGGAAGTCACATCGCCCCCTCCCTTATAATGCCCCATGCAGGAAGTGACATCCCCCCTATATAATACCCCATGGAGGAACTCACATCCCCCCCATAGTGCCCTATGCAGCATGTCACATCCCCCCCTCCCTGATAATGCCCCATGCAGAAAGTCACATCCCCCTTATATAATACCCCATGCAGGATGTCACATCCCCCCATAGTGGCCCATGCAGGATGTCACACCCCCCCCTCGCTTATAATGGCCCCTCCACAATGTCACACACCCCCACCCCACCATTTAATGCCCTATGCCCCCATACAATAAAAAAAAAAAATCCAATACTCACCTCACTTCTCAGCTGCTGCTCCGGACTCCAGCGTAGCCGGCATCTTCCCGCTGCACGCTGTGACCGCTCAGGAGAGAGCGCAGTGTAAAGACGTCACCGAGCCCTCTGACCTGAGACGTCACAGAGCAGCAGCGGCAGACACAGGAGCTGCTGCGGAGGCACAGGGAGGGGTAAGTATGGCGCCGGGTGCCGGGGCCCTGAGCAAGCGGGGAGAGGGGAGGGGGGAGAGGGGAGAGGAGGGGAGAGGGGGGGAGAGGAGAGGGGAGGGGGGGCGTCACACTTGCCGTCGGGAGATAAGCGGCCGTAGCCGCTGATCTCCCGACGGTAGCCGCATGGAGGTCAGCAGCGCCTCCGGTGGGGGACTTATGCTGCGAGCAGCCGGCTGCATCTCCCGGCTGCATCGCCGCTGACCTCCGTGCGGCAGATGAGCCGCTAACATCCGCCATCTTTTTCTGAAATGCCGCCTCGCTGATTGACAGCGCCGGACCAATCAACGACGCAGGATTTCCTGGACAGAAGGACAGACAGACAGACGGGATAAGACAATTATATTAATGACTCTATATAATATATGAGTTTCACTTTTTGTATTGAAGAACTGAAATAAATTAACTTCTTGATGATATTATAATTTAGTGAGATGCACCTATATATACATCGGCCCCAGTGTATCCCATGTGATGTATATGTAGCACCCCGAGGACTCGGCTGCTACAGGGGTATTGCACCTCGATCCAGAGGTGTGGTATTCCACTCTCGGGTAAGGATGGAGTGTGGGACTGAGCTCAGCTAGCTGCATGCACTACACTCATCCCATTTCCGGGGGACAGAACAACGGTACTCCCACCAGATAGATGTGCAGGTACGACAGCGTCTGTCCCTGGCTGGAGTGGGAGGGGGGGAGGAACATCCCAGTAGTGTAGGGGCAGATAGGGGAGGGACTCTGGGCATAGAGGTAGGAGCCCATTGGGTGCTAGTCACCTGGGCTCACACATAGAGGGAGTATATATGGTGGGCACCATCTAGAGACAGGGAGAGCAGAGCTGAGGGAGTCAGAGGGAGAGTTCAGCCAGGAGGGCTGACAGGGAGCTGTGGCTCCGGCTGGGCCCAGCTCCAGGGCCAGGCCTGCAGTGGAAAGGAGGAGGAAGAGAGGCCCAGAGACGCAAGACAAGAGGGAACCCTGAGATCCCAGAAGTAAACCAAAAGGGGTGAAGGGTTGGCAGAAAAGGGTACCGGAACCCAAACTGGTGGAGGCTAATGATCCTCAGCCAGGAACCGGAGGTCGTGGTCAAGTTTTGGCGCGACCCTCACCACATCCACCAGGAAGGCACACCACGAATAGGGTCAGGAAAGCCAGAGAAGGTTTTACCACCAAGAGGCCCGAGGGAGCCGGACAAAGGTGGATCCCTGGTGGGAACGGCCAGTAGGAAGGAAGAGAGGGGAGCTCAGGACCACGCTCTGGACTGCCTGGGAGTTGGCCGAGTCCCACACCTGGTGGACGCAGCACGGCTCGGGTGGTCACTCAAGGCCGGAGTGACCGGAACAACACCTGTGAGTAAAAACCCTGAAACTGCATCGCATGTCTCTGAGCTTCCTTGCTGCACCATCACAACCACCATCTTCCACATCTGCTGCCCTGAGGCCATACCCCTCCCGTTGGGGGTTATACCATCCTTGCTGCACAATCCTACCACCGGCCTCAGCGGACTGCTCTGCAGCGGCGGCCTCCTAGCCGCAATCAACGGGTGGCGTAGTCGACACTTAAACAACATCTACAAAAGACTGCCACACACTTAGTTTGACCACCCTGGGCACGGACCGGGTCACCGCCACAAGGACTACTACCCCTATCCAGATCCGGCTCTGGGTGTCCCTTGAACATGGCCCAGGGGGCGCGTCATATATACATCGTCCCCAACGTATCCTATATGATGTATATACACAGGGGTGGATTAAAAGTAGTGTTGAGCCACCCCCGTAGTGTTCGAGTTCGGTTCGGTTCGTCGAACACCCGTGTGTTCGCCGAACTGTTCGTCGAACTGTTCGTCGAACACCTTCGAACACCGTTAAAACCAATGGCAGGCAAACAAAAACACATAGAAACACATAGAAAACACCTTCAAAGGTGTCCAAAAGCTGACAAACTGCTCAGAAGACATAACTAACACATGGAAAAGTGACAAGTACATATAGTCATGCGAAAATAAAAGAGGTGGAGGAGTAAAAGGAGGGGGAGACACAGATATAGGCATGTCATGCCCTTCTAAAATCCAAAAAGTGAGAAGCCGACACGGCCAGTCCGCTCCTGCCCGTGCCACCTCCGTGTCGCCGGGTTTGTGCCAGAGCCGCGGTGAACCCTGATGGCCAGCCCCCCTCTCCCAATACTGGTGCCTGTCCGCTGGTGGGTCGAGCGAGCCCCCCTGTGGTGGAGGCAGCTCTAAGCTTTTTAATTTAAATTGTCTCTCTAATTTGAATGAATACACTTTAAATCCATTTACAAGGATCTATTGGAGGGCAAGTCTCATGCCAGCAGCCGCGTAATTCCAGCTCCAGTAGCGTCCACTAAAGCTGCTGCAGTTAAAAAGCTTTTATAAGGATCGAGCTCGGCTGTCCACCGCAAGGCATCCTACTGCCAGTCCCAGCCCCTATGCCTTGGGGTGCCTCCTGATGCTCTTCACTGAGTATCCCGTGGTCCCAAAGCATTTCCTTTGAAAAAATTAAGTGTCTAAACTACAGGTGGTGTAGCTTGCTTAACAGCCGGGATAATCCGCTGACTAGCAGACACTGCTACTAGGCACAAAGTATTTCCTGGGCTAGATGCAGTTAAAAATTTGTAATTAGATACTCTCGTTGGATGCTGAGAAAGCATTCCATAGAGTCTCCTGGCACGCCATATATGATTCTCTTAAAAAGCTTGGGGTAGGGGTCTAGGGGACCCTTTTATAGCCAAAATCACAGCCCTGTATCACAATACGTCACCTAGGCTGAAGATAAATGGAACTGTAGCACCCTGAGGGCTCGGTTGCTACAGACGTATTGCACCTCACCCAGAGGTGTGATATCTCACTCTCAGGTAAGGATGGAGTGTGGATCAGGACCCGACACCTGCATGCATTACACCACATTGCCGTGGGGCAGGGCGACCAATATGCCCCTGAGATGGGCACGACAGTCCCTGTCCCTGGCTGGAGTGGGGGGAGGGAACACTGAGGAAGGGGAACCCTGTAGTGCAGGAGCAGGGAGGAAGCAGTTCCTGGGTGCATTGAGAAGGGAGTATAAAAGGTGGGCACCATCTTAGTTCAGTGCAGAGAAGTCTGAGCAGAAGTGGCAGGGAGCAGGGGCTCTGCATGAGCTCTGCTCCGGAGGCGGGCCTAGTAACAGAGGCCCAGGCCTGGAAGAGGGAGAAGGAAGGAAGAGGAGCGGAGAAGGCTCCAGGAACGAGGAATGAAGGGATCCCAGGGGTGTGGACGGGCGAGTCGCCACCGCACGCCCGAATCCACCTGCGTGGAGGGGTCAGGCCAAAGGGGGAGACCGGTCCCCGAACTAGTGGAGGCAGGAAACGACCCTCAGCTAGAAACCGGAGGCTCTGACATTTTATGTGGCGCAGCCCCTCGCTACACCCGCTAGGAAGGCACCACATAGGGTCAGGGAAACTGGCGCCAAGTTTACCAAGAGGAGGCCCGAGGCAGCCGGACAGAAGTGTTGGTAAGAAAGGCCAGACAAAGGACACACAAAGGGGGTCCTGTGAAGTGCTCCAAAGTTATCTGGGAGTTGTCTGAGCCCCTCACAGTACGACGTGGGCAGCCGTTACCTGCAGACGTGGGCTGGATAATAAGAACTGTGAGTAAAGGCCCTGAACTGCATCACTGACTCCGTGTCGTTACTGCTGCTGCCCTGCACCATCACCCCCATCCTCCGCATACACTGCCCTGAGGCTATACTCCTCCCGTGGGGAGTTATGCTACGCTCTGCTGCACCCACAACACCAGCCTCAGCGGTCTGCCCTGTAGCGGCGGTTCACTCTGACCGCAATCCACGGGTGGCGTAGTCGTACATTTAAACATCAAAACCACATAAATAGTTCCGCCACTGGTTTGACCGCCCTGAGCCACGGAACCGGGTCGCCGCCACGAAGACTACAACCACCAGCATCCACCAAAAAGGGTCCGGCTCCGGGTGTCCCAAGGCCCAGGGTGTGCATCAGAACATTTTCATCACCTTTCACAATCACCAATGGGACAAGGCAGGGATGTCCTCTGTCCCCTCTCTTATACATCCTAGTGACGGAGCACCTGCTCTCATCAATTCGCCATAACCCCAATATTAGGTGGATTGAGGTGGGAGGCACCGAGTACAAGTGCTCTCTATTTGCTGATGATGTCCTAGTATATATCACTCAATCACATATATCCATCCATGCTGTTATGGCTGAAATAGATCACTTTGTTACATGGTCAAATTTTAAAATCAATGCAGCGAAGTCTGAGGCCCTCGATGTCTCCCTCCCCAAATCCATATAGGATTCCATCCAGTCCAACTTTCCCTTTGCCTGGCCCTCACAGGGTATCAAATACTTAGGAATTCCTATTCATAGATACCTCTCCCATCTATGTTATCTTAATTTTGGGCCCTTTATTGAACAACTCCATACAGACCACGGTTGGCAAGTTAGAACTGTAAGATTCACTACGTGAACCGCTGGTGTTTTGTGGAAAAGCACATGTACACTGTGTTCCAAATTATTATGCAAAAAGTGTTTAGGAGTGATAAGGGAAGAATTTGTTTGTTTGTCAGTTAAACTCATTGATGGTGATGTGTGTCAGGGCTCTTTATATCACTGTAAGCAATTGCAGACACCTGTGCTAATTAGTTTGGCAGGTGTGTCCAATGAAAGGCAAGACTACTTAAGAAGGCTCTCTCACATTATTAAGCAGCCTACATTTTCTGCCAAAATGGGAAAGAAAAAGGATGTGTCGGCTGCTGAGAAGCAACAAATTGTGGAGTGTTTAGGTCAAGGCATGACTACAATCAACATTGTGCGATGATCAGGATGAAGTGTCTTGGCAATCAAGAAGTATGTAGCTGATTCACAGTACACACGTGTGCGTGCTGATAAGGGCAAATTGAGGACTCTTTCCTACAGGCAATTACGTCAGGTTGAAAGAGCAGCGGCAAAAAAGCCTTGTCATAGCAGCAGACAAGTTTTTGAAGCTGCTTGTGCCTCCAACGTCCCCCGAACAACAAGATGCAGGGTCCTTCAGAGGTTTGCAGCTGTGCATACGCCATCCTGTCGACCTCCTCTATCCACTTCACACAAGCAGAAACGGCTCCAGTGGGCCAAACATTACATGAAGACTGATTTCAAAACAGTTTTGTTCACGGATGAGTGCCGTGCAGCGCTCGATGGTCCAGATGGATGGAGTGGAGGATGGCTGGTTGATGGACACCCCACGCAAACACGGCTACAGTGCCAACAAGGAGGAGGTGGAGTAATGTTTTGGGCTGGAATCATGGGGAGAGAGATTGTCGGCCCCTTTAGGATCCCTGAAGGCGCTAAAGATGAACTCCATAATGTATGTGGATTTTCTCAAACAGCACTTCCTGCCATGGTTCAAGAAGAAGAACCGTGTATTTCACAGCAAGATCATTTTTCTGCATGATAATGCACCATCTCATGCTGCACATAAAACATCTGCATCTCTGGCTGATATGGGCATAAAAGGGGACAAACTTATGGTGTGACCCCCATGCTCCCCTGACCTCTACCCCATTCAGAACCTTTGGAGCATCATTAAAAGGAGTGTCTATGATGGCGGGAGGCAGTTCACATCTAAGCAACAGCTCTGGGAGGGTATTCTGTCCTCATGCAAAACAATTGAAGCAGAAACCATCCAAAACCTGACAAATTCAATGGACGAGAGAGTTCAGAAGCTCCTTTCGAACAAGGGGTCCTATGTGAAAATGTAACATCACCTAGAATAAAGTTTTGAGTTGAAAACTGTTTGATTTCAGTTTCTAACAACCTGCTAATGCTTATAATTTCAAAAATGACCATTTTTTTGGTCTTTATTAAAATGAAAAGGTTGATCGAAAAGTTTGGGGGATCTAAGAGTGTGGCAACCCAGTAGTCATGATTACTTCGAATTCTGACAATATGAGGGTCATGCTGCAGGTAGTGCAGCAAGAAGGCACTTATGTGTCTTGCGCATCTCGGAGCCCCAAAATTATTTTCCGGGCTAGATGCAGCTAAAAATTATTTTTAATTTTAAATCTGGTGAAGCTTTAGTATAGATGGCCTAATAGGATCAGTGCTGCACACTGCTACAAAGCCCAAATTATTTTCCAGTCAAGATACAGATAAACATGATTAGTAATTTGAAAGCTTAAAACGGTTGGTAGGGTGATTTTAACCAATCATCAAGCTTTTACTCTCCCCAGGATGACACAGGGGTAGAAAAGTCGTTTCGGATCCATGATTTGTTCATCTTTATGAACGTGAGTCTGTCTACATTATCAGTGGAGAGCCGCGTGCGCTTATCTGTCAGCACACCACCAGCAGCGCTGAACACACGTTCAGACAGAACGCTGGCTGCAGGGCATGACAAGATCTCCAAGGCGTAAGTGGCTAGCTCCGGCCATTTATCCAGATTGGAAGCCCAAAAAGAGCAAGGGTCCAGTGACACAGTCGTGGCTTCAATGTTTACTTGGAGATACTCCTGTACCATCGTCTCTAGGCGTTGACTATGTGTCAGACTTCTTGTCTCCTGTGGCCTTGCAAAGGATGGGCTAAAAAAGTGGTGAAATGATTCTGCAAAATTGATGTTACCAGCAGATACTGTGGTTCTGTTACGGTTTGAGTGCTGAACACTTGACGGTCCCACGGTTGGCAAGTTGGAACTGTGAGATTCACTACGTGCACCACTGGTATTTTGTGGAAAAGCACATGTAAGATTCTGCAACAGTCTCTGCTGATACTCCTGCATGCGTGCATCCCTTTCTATGGCAGGAATAATTTCTGCAAATTTACTTTTGTACCGGGGATCTAACAGTGTGGCAACCCAGTAGTCAGGATTATTTCTAATTCTCACAATTCGAGGGTCATGTTGCAGGTAGTGCAGCAAGAAGGCACTCATGTGTGTTGCGCATCCAGGAGCACCAAGTCCCTGTTGTGTTGGTGGCGAGGTAACATTCATGCTTCCTTCCTCTGTCCTCTCCCCCCAACCTCGCACAACAGAAATGTGATCAAGGTCTCCCTCATCTGATGAGTCTTCCATCAGTTCGTCCTCCACTTCTTCCTGGGCTCCTGCACCTTCCTCACTAGTTTGGCTGCTACCATGCGCCCTGGTAAAACCATCTCCCCCACCCTCACATGCCTGCCGCCTTGGTGCTGCCGACCGTCTGGACCTTGCAGATGTTAGCCCTTCCGCATACAACTCCTCCTCCTCTACTTCCTCCACCTCCTCTTGTGCCACCACCTGACTCCGAATTCTGTTTAACATGTGCTCCAGCATGTAAATCACCGGAATAGTCATGCTGATAATGGCATCGTCAGCACTAAACATCTTCGTCGCCATTTCAAAACTGTGCAGAAGGGTGCATAGGTCCCTGATCTGAGACCACTCCTCCAGCGTGATTTGCCCCACCTCTGAATCTCGTTGGCCCAGGCTATACGTCAGAACGTATTGCACCAGGGCTTGTCGGTGCTGCCACAGTCGCTGCAACATGTGCAGAGTTGAATTCCACCGGGTAGGCACATCGCATTTTAGCCGGTGAAGTGGCAGGCCCAACGACTTCTGTAGAGATGTAAGTCGCTGAGCTGCGGGATGCGAACGGCGGAAGTGAGCACACAGCGACCGTGCCCTCTGCAGAAGGCCATCTAGTCTGGGATAGTGGGCTAAAAATTGCTGGACAACCAGGTTCAACACGTGAGCCATACAAGGCACGTGTGTGACATTGCCCCGGCGAAGGGCCGCACCCAGGTTTGCAGCATTGTCGCACACGGCCTTCCCTGGTTTCAGGTCCAGTGGAGACAACCATTCATGAAATTGGTTCTCCAGAGCTGACCACAACTCCTCAGCTGTGTGACTCACATTTCCCAGACATTTCAATGTAAAAACCGCCTGATGACGTTGAGCCCTACTGCCAGCATAGTAAGGAGGTGTGCAGGATCCCTTCTGCGCAGTTAGAAAGCTTGTGGCATGACCAGACAGGCTTTTGGTGCAGGTGGAAGACCGAGAGGAGGTTGAGGAGGCAGAAGCAGTGGAGGAACTTTGACATAAAGAGGATTGACGCACAACTCGTGGGGACGGCAAGACTTGGACAGCAGCCCCTTGTCCTGCTGTCACCATAGTTACCCAGTGCCCAGTCAGCGACATGTAACGCCCCTGTCCATGCCTACTCATCCAAGTGTCTGTGGTGAAATGCACCCTGTCACGCACAGAGTTTCTCAAAGAAGCGGTGATGTTGTGTGCGACATGCTGGTGGAGCGCAGGCACACCTTTCTTTGAGAAGTAGTGCCGACTGGGCATCTGGTACTGGGGCACTGCGACAGACATAAGGTCTCGAAAATCCTCTGTGTCCACCAGGCGGAAAGGCAGCATTTCTGTAGCCAAGAGCTTGCAGATGGTGAAATTCAACCTCTTAGCTTTCTCATGGCTAGGAGGAAATGGTCTTTTACTTGTCCACATCTGAGGGACCGAGGGCTGGCTATTGTGCTTAGACGGGGTTGATAAGGGTGTCCCCGGCAAACTGCCGGTCTGTGAGGAAGATGCAGGCGGACATGTTAGGTTGCCTTGATCCAAAGGTGGTGCTATCGATGTCGGACAGCGCTCAACACCAGCTGGTGTTCCCACCTCCAAAGAAAATGATGACCTGCCAATCACGCTGGCTGTTGCGGGTAAAGAGGTGGCAGGTCTGCGCCCCAAAACAGGTGTGACTGCTGTCCCCCCAGTCACAGAGGATGAAGAGGCCGCGGATGCACAAGATATGGCAGACGGTGGTTGGCCCGGCCGGCTAGGCCGCATTGTAGCACACTGAGCTTCCCACTGCAACTTATGCTTCATGTCCATGTGCCGGTTCATGCATGAAGTACTCAAACTATGTATTTTTTGGCCTCTACTTAGCTTTTGCTGACAAATGTTACAGATAACACGAGTTGGGTCATCTTTATCGATCTGAAAAAATGCCCAGGCTATGCAAGGCTTAGCACCCATGCGACCTGAAGAGCCACCACGACTTGTGGTGAGAGGCAGAGTTGTGTTTGAGGATGCAGTTGTTGACGTGCTTCCAGTACTACGTCTCTGTCCAGGAAGGCGCAACCTGACCTCGTCGTCACTAGCATCTTCCTCCACCTCCTCTGTTGACCTCATCTCTTGGCTGACTGTGGGTTGACAGTAAGTGGGATCTCCAACCTCATCATCATCACCCTGTGCGTTATCACACCCGTCGTCCTCAGAGCCAACCTGTTCCTGCCCTGACAAAAAACTAAAGTTGTCGCTCCAATCAGGTATTTGAGTCTTATCATCGTCTTCCTCATTGTCTCCACCAACAGGAGTTACAGTTTGGGAATGAGGGTCTACATTATGGTCAGAACCTTCTGCGTCTGGTCCTGGATCCGACTCATAAAGATTCTGGGCATCAGTGCAGATCATTTCCTCGTCTGGATTCACAGAAGCGCTGGAGTCGACCTCTGATTCCCAGGCTATAGTATGAGTAAACAGCTCTGCAGACTCAACCATCTGTTCTACCTCATACTCAGACGGGCAGCTGGAGATTTGGGAGCTGTGAGGAAGCAAGTGCGATTGGGGTGACACCTTTGAGGACTGGAGTATTTGTGATGTTGAAGTTGATGTGGAGGAGAGCCCACTTAAAGGAGCACTTGAAATCCGTTGAAGCACCTGCTGTTTTTGTGCCTCATCTGGAATTTGTAGCGATTGGCGTGGCCGTAAGAAAGGGATCTTATCACATTGTCCGCTAAAAGAAGTAGACATTTTAGTTTGGCTGGAAGATGGTCTTTCTTCTGCAGATGTTACTGTTGCTTTAACACCTACCCCACGGACACAACCTTTTTTCCCCTTCCCAACACGCCTATTCCCCTTTCCACCAGCAGCAGGCCTTTTTCCACTCATTTTGGTGGTTAACTAATTCACAACTCTGGAGTTGTTTGCACAAAAAAACAATGGATGGTAACCGAGCAGAGCTGAGTGGCCAAACTGTGGTATTAGGCCAAAACTATTGGCTGGGTTAGATGCAGAAAAAAAATATATTCAGTTTGCAACCTGATGGAGGTCAGTATAGATGGACTAATACAACAAGTCCCACACACAGCTAGAAGCCCAATATTTTTTCAGAGGTAGATGCAGAAAAAAATATATTCAGTTTGCAACCTGATGGAGGTCAGTATAGATGGACTAATACAACAAGTCCCACACACAGCTAGAAGCCCAAATATTTTTTCAGAGGTACTGTAGATGCAGAAAAAAATTATATTCAGTTTGCAACCTGATGGAGGTCAGTATAGATGGACTAACAGAGAAAGTCCCACACACTGCTAGAAGGCCAAATATTTTTTCAGAGCTAGATGCAGAAAAAAATTATTTTCAGTTTGCAACCTGATGGAGGTCTGTATAGATGGATTAATAGAACAAGACCCACACACAGCTAGAAGCCCAATATTTTTTTAGAGGTAGATGCAGAAAAAAATATATTCAGTTTGCAACCTGATGGAGGTCTGTATAGATGGATTAATAGAACAAGTCCCACACACAGCTAGAAGCCCAATATTTTTTCAGAGGTAGATGCAGAAAAAAATATATTCAGTTTGCAACCTGATGGAGGTCAGTATAGATGGACTAATACAACAAGTCCCACACACAGCTAGAAGCCCAATATTTTTTCAGAGGTAGATGCAGAAAAAAATATATTCAGTTTGCAACCTGATGGAGGTCAGTATAGATGGACTAATACAACAAGTCCCACACACAGCTAGAAGCCCAAATATTTTTTCAGAGGTACTGTAGATGCAGATAATTATTTTTAATTTGCAACCTGATGGAGGTCAGTATAGATGGACTAATATAGAAAGTCCGACACACTGCTAGAAGGCCAAATATTTTTTCAGAGCTAGATGCAGAAAAAAATTATATTCAGTTTGCAACCTGATGGAGGTCAGTATAGATGGACTAACAGAGAAAGTCCCACACACTGCTAGAAGGCCAAATATTTTTTCAGAGCTAGATGCAGAAAAAAATTATATTCAGTTTGCAACCTGATGGAGGTCTGTATAGATGGATTAATAGAACAAGACCCACACACAGCTAGAAGCCCAATATTTTTTCAGAGGTAGATGCAGAAAAAAATATATTCAGTTTGCAACCTGATGGAGGTCAGTATAGATGGACTAATACAACAAGTCCCACACACAGCTAGAAGCCCAATATTTTTTCAGAGGTAGATGCAGAAAAATATATATTCAGTTTGCAACCTGATGGAGGTCAGTATAGATGGACTAATACAACAAGTCCCACACACAGCTAGAAGCCCAATATTTTTTCAGAGGTAGATGCAGAAAAAAATATATTCAGTTTGCAACCTGATGGAGGTCAGTATAGATGGACTAATACAACAAGTCCCACACACAGCTAGAAGCCCAAATATTTTTTCAGAGGTACTGTAGATGCAGATAAAAATTATTTTTAATTTGCAACCTGATGGAGGTCAGTATAGATGGACTAATAGAGAAAGTCCGACACACTGCTAGAAGGCCAAATATTTTTTCAGAGCTAGATGCAGAAAAAAATTATATTCAGTTTGCAACCTGATGGAGGTCTGTATAGATGGATTAATAGAACAAGACCCACACACAGCTAGAAGCCCAATATTTTTTCAGAGGTAGATGCAGAAAAAAATATATTCAGTTTGCAACCTGATGGAGGTCAGTATAGATGGACTAATACAACAAGTCCCACACACAGCTAGAAGCCCAATATTTTTTCAGAGGTAGATGCAGAAAAAAATATATTCAGTTTGCAACCTGATGGAGGTCAGTATAGATGGACTAACAGAGAAAGTCCCACACACTGCTAGAAGGCCAAATATTTTTTCAGAGCTAGATGCAGAAAAAAATTATTTTCAGTTTGCAACCTGATGGAGGTCTGTATAGATGGATTAATAGAACAAGACCCACACACAGCTAGAAGCCCAATATTTTTTTAGAGGTAGATGCAGAAAAAAATATATTCAGTTTGCAACCTGATGGAGGTCAGTATAGATGGACTAATACAACAAGTCCCACACACAGCTAGAAGCCCAATATTTTTTCAGAGGTAGATGCAGAAAAAAATATATTCAGTTTGCAACCTGATGGAGGTCAGTATAGATGGACTAATACAACAAGTCCCACACACAGCTAGAAGCCCAATATTTTTTCAGAGGTAGATGCAGAAAAAAATATATTCAGTTTGCAACCTGATGGAGGTCAGTATAGATGGACTAATACAACAAGTCCCACACACAGCTAGAAGCCCAAATATTTTTTCAGAGTTACTGTAGATGCAGATAATTATTTTTAATTTGCAACCTGATGGAGGTCAGTATAGATGGACTAATAGAGAAAGTCCGACACACTGCTAGAAGGCCAAATATTTTTTCAGAGCTAGATGCAGAAAAAAATTATATTCAGTTTGCAACCTGATGGAGGTCAGTATAGATGGACTAACAGAGAAAGTCCCACACACTGCTAGAAGGCCAAATATTTTTTCAGAGCTAGATGCAGAAAAAAATTATATTCAGTTTGCAACCTGATGGAGGTCTGTATAGATGGATTAATAGAACAAGACCCACACACAGCTAGAAGCCCAATATTTTTTCAGAGGTAGATGCAGAAAAAAATATATTCAGTTTGCAACCTGATGGAGGTCAGTATAGATGGACTAATACAACAAGTCCCACACACAGCTAGAAGCCCAATATTTTTTCAGAGGTAGATGCAGAAAAAAATATATTCAGTTTGCAACCTGATGGAGGTCAGTATAGATGGACTAATACAACAAGTCCCACACACAGCTAGAAGCCCAATATTTTTTCAGAGGTAGATGCAGAAAAAAATATATTCAGTTTGCAACCTGATGGAGGTCAGTATAGATGGACTAATACAACAAGTCCCACACACAGCTAGAAGCCCAAATATTTTTTCAGAGGTACTGTAGATGCAGATAAAAATTATTTTTAATTTGCAACCTGATGGAGGTCAGTATAGATGGACTAATAGAGAAAGTCCGACACACTGCTAGAAGGCCAAATATTTTTTCAGAGCTAGATGCAGAAAAAAATTATATTCAGTTTGCAACCTGATGGAGGTCTGTATAGATGGATTAATAGAACAAGACCCACACACAGCTAGAAGCCCAATATTTTTTCAGAGGTAGATGCAGAAAAAAATATATTCAGTTTGCAACCTGATGGAGGTCAGTATAGATGGACTAATACAACAAGTCCCACACACAGCTAGAAGCCCAATATTTTTTCAGAGGTAGATGCAGAAAAAAATATATTCAGTTTGCAACCTGATGGAGGTCAGTATAGATGGACTAATACAACAAGTCCCACAAACAGCTAGAAGCCCAATATTTTTTCAGAGGTAGATGCAGAAAAAAATATATTCAGTTTGCAGCCTGATGGAGGTCAGTATAGATGGACTAATACAACAAGTCCCACACACAGCTAGAAGCCCAAATATTTTTTCAGAGGTACTGTAGATGCAGATAAAAATTATTTTTAATTTGCAACCTGATGGAGGTCAGTATAGATGGACTAATAGAGAAAGTCCGACACACTGCTAGAAGGCCAAATATTTTTTCAGAGCTAGATGCAGAAAAAAATTATATTCAGTTTGCAACCTGATGGAGGTCAGTATAGATGGACTAATAGAATGATGCTATGCCCAAAAGATTTTACTTCACTAGGTGCAGTAAAAAAATTGGTATTCTATACACAGGTGGTATATCTTGCAACACAGATAGGCTACTCCACTGACTAACACACTCTGCAATAGGCCAAAAAGGATTAGCTTTGCTAGATTCAGCCAAATGCTGTGAAAAAAAACTTGCACAGCACTGGCACAGACCTGCCTGGCAAAAACTGATAGGAACTGATGTAACCTAGTCCTGAAAAGGACTGCAATTACAATTAGTCTTTACTCCCACAATCTATCTATTTAAGAGCACAGACCTGCCTGATAAAAGTCGTAGGAAATGCTGTAACCTAGTCCTTAAAAGGACTGCAATCACAACTATTCCCTACTCCCAAGCTATCTGTATATTTGTGCGAAAATTGGCTTGAAATTAACAAGGTATAGCGCACACAGCAACAGCGGTGCCGTCTAACACGCAGCTGCAGCAGTGAGAAAATGGTGGCGACGGGGAAAATGGCTTGGTCTTATAGGGCAAGGACATGTGACATACACTGCCAATGACACATGCCCTTGCTTGTGTGAAAAAAAGCACTTCGCTCCGTGTGTGCGCTGCTGATAGGCTGACAGATTGCACCTCCCCACTGTAAATGCGGGAAAGAGAAAAAAAAATGGAGGTCTTCATTATTCCTGCAGAGATCCATCCCCTGCCCCTCCCCCCACCCCGCTGTACACTCAAACTGCGTATTAACATTAATTTTCATCATTACTGAGAAAAAATCCAGTTATGATTTTGGTGCACGAACAGTTATCGAACATAACCTCGAACAGCCGAATTTTTCTCAAATTGTTCGTGTTCGCCGAACGGCTCGAACACCGCCCAAAACAGCTCGAATTTGAGATTGGCGAACAGTTCGAGTAGAACAACGTTCATCTCTAATTAAGAGTAGCCAGGGCCCCGGGCAGTTTAAAAGGTGTGCCCCCCCGAGGTACCGGATGTATCACGTGACATGTCACATGATCCCCTTTGATAGATCATGTGATTGGTCATGTGATCAACACACAGATGTTCTGATCACATCTATAGACAGAGAATGAGGGGAAAAAATTTCCATAACATAGCACTATATATAGTAGATCAGGGTGGCAGATTAATTTTCCGGAGGGGCCACATGAGAGATCGTGACTGTTATGGAGGCCGATCCAATAGGCTGAAATTAATTCTGCTCCATATTAATATTAACAAAATAATAAAAAAAAATTATATTAATTGTATGACTTAATATTGAGCAGAATTAAGTATGCTGACATCCCTCTATATACAGTATGAGCCCCCGCATAGCTCCCTAGATACAGTATGAGCGCCCGCATAGCTCCCTAGATACAGTATGAGCCCCCGCATAGCCCCTCTATATACAGTATGAGCCCCCACATAGCCTCCTATATACAGTATGAGCCCCGCATAGCTCCCTAGATACAGTATGAGCCCCTGCAGAGCCCTGTATATATAGTATGAGCCCCCACACAGCCCCCTACATACAGTATGAGCCCCCACATAGCCCTGTACATACAGTATGAGCCCACACACTGCCACCTACATACAGTATGAGCCCCTACATAGTTATTTAGATACAAAATGAGTCTGCACATAGCCCCTATATACAGTATGAGCCCGCACATAGCTCCTTATATACAATATGAGCCTGCACATAGCTCCCTATATACAGTGTGAGCCTGCACATAGCTCCCTATATACAGTGTGAGCCCGCACATAGCTCCTTATATACAATATGAGCCCGCACATAGCTCCTTATATACAGTATGAGCCCGCACATAGCTCCCTATATACAGTATGAGCCCGCACATAGCGGCCTAGATACAGTATGAGCCCCCGCTGAGCCCTGTACATATAGTATGAGCCCCCATACACCCCCCTACATACAGTATGAGCCACCGCATAGCCCTGTACATACAGTATGAGCCCACACACTGCCACCTACTTACAGTATGAGCCCCTACATAGTTACTTAGATACAATATGAGTCTGCACATAGCCCCTATATACAGTATGAGCCCGCACATAGCTTCCTATATACAATATGAGCCCGCACATAGCTCCCTATATACAGTATGAGCCCGCACATAGCTCCCTATATACAGTATGAGCCCGCACATAGCTCCCTATATACAGTATGAGCCCGCACATAGCTCCCTTCTCTGATCGACTGTCGGTTCCACAGCAAGCTCAGAGAATGGTCGATTCCCACTCTGGGGGCGGCAAATTGCAGCTGCCTGGGAGACACCTCTGACCACCGCATGAGGTGGCCCGAAGGCACCGCCCTGACGGCTGTACCCAGGTCACATGCCCCTCCTCTTCCCCTAGGTACAGCTCTGTAGAGTCTATATGAGAATACATGACTATCTATAATATAATCAGGGATGTGTCCGTCTGTCCGAAGCCTCTACAGACTGTGCACGCAATGCGCCTGCACAGTCTGGCCGGAGACAGAAGAACACATCAGATGTTACAGGTGACAGGGAGGAGGACGAGGATAAAGGATTGTAATGACGGAGATCACGGGGTGCGTAAACACTGATTTCATACTGCCATCTTCGGCGCCATTAGGACTCATACCTTGATGTCCGGCGAGGTTGGAGGAGTGTGGCGTTGTGGTTCATGCATGCGCAGGTGCGAACTCTGGCGCCACACTCCTTCAGCCTTGCCGGTGTTCGAGGATGCGCTGCAAGCGAGAGGGGAAAAGGCGAGTAGGAGTGTTGTTTTTTTTTTGTATGGATAGAAGAACATCAGAGCAGGCAAGATGGGGGAACATATACCAGGATGGAGGATAAGGATGGGGAGGGAGCATATACCAGGATGGGGAGGGAGCATATACCAGGATGAGGGAGCATTTGGTTTTAGTAATGGGGTCTGACCCGGCGCCGGTTCAGTCATTACTTTGAGTATACAGAGCAACCCCTGTAATCCTGGCCCTGACTGACAGCCGGTCTCAATGTAGAGTCAGTGTCAGTCAGGGCCGGGGGCTCGGTTGCAGAGGACGCTCTGTATACTCAGAGTGGTGACCGAACCGGCACTGCCCTCATGACTGAAACCGAATGCTGGCGAGTAGAATAAAGATCATTTTCTCCCCAATGCATTCAGCTACTGGGCAGTATAAAAACGCTGTTTACCTGAACGCAGGTTAATAGCATTATTTCCGATGAAAGGAACCCTTTAATTTTGTAGCACATTACTTCAATGAAATGGTGCCGGAGTCAGTGCATGCGCTTACCACGCTATCCAGCGCCATTTTATTGAAGATACTGTTTATGAGAACTCGCAGACACAGTGTCTTAAAAAAAATGGCGCCAGAAATGTACCACTAAAAATGCTTGTGACCCGGGTGTAAAACGGGTTCAATAGCTAGTATAATATACTGTGATACAGACATTAGATGTTATACTATACACATTGTTATATCCCATCTCATGTCTGTACCACAGTATAATATACACTAATCTGTTTACTGGATGTGACATTTTGTACAGGGATATACACTGTACTGATCACACCTGCCTACAGGACCTCACATATCATATATGGATCAGTACAGTATGTGATGTCCTGCAGGTTCAGGGTTGATCAGTCAGTGCAGGATCCTCTATGCAATGTCTGTGGTCGCTCTGCTGGGGCTCAGTGGGATTTATTACAGGACTCTGAATTTTCCTGCAGATCTGGTGATGCTGGAGCCGATGACCCAGAGTGACCTGATCTGCAGCAACGATGAAAGTCCTGCAATAACTTATACAGAGCCCTATCAGAGCGGCCGCTGAACTGACACTATGGAATATTTTGCAAACTCATCAGGAGGGGAGCAGCGTCCTGCAGCCCCCTTCTCACTCCAGACATCCTCTCCAGACCTCATATTTACCGCCATTCACTGACCTGATCCACCAGCTCCTCTCCCGCAGGATAAAGAAGCTCCAGGCGCTGTTGTGTGATGTCAGTCCTGGAGACGCAGCACACAGCGCGCAGGGTGCGTGTCTGCCTCCCTGTGATGTGGCCGGCGTCTAAAAGGTACAGTGCGGTCCCCCTGCCAAACCTGCCCCTGCCTCCGCACAAAACATTATAATGAGGGCAATCTGGCCATGGGTCCCCCTGAAGCCTCGGGCCCCGGGCGGTAGCCCAAATTGCCCTCATTATAATCCGTATATACATCAGCCCCAGTGTATCCCATGTGATGTATATACATCTTCCCCAGCATATCCCATGTGATGTATATACATCGGCCCCAGCGTATCCCATGTGATGTATATAGATCGCCCCCAGCACATCCCCTCAGAAGTATATACATCGGCCCCATTGTATCCTATGTAATGTATATATATCATCCCCAGTGTATCCTATGTAATGTATATGCATCGGCCCCAGATTATACTATCTGATGTAAACAGCATAATTAAGTGCTGTATTTAGTGTGGACCTGTGTATATAGCATGTAGTGAGGTGCTGTGTGTAATATATAGTGTAGATGTGATGTGAATATAATATGTGTGTATAGCATATAGTGTGGGCTGCACATTTTATATAAAAGGCACATCTCTACACTATATAGTATACACACAGCTCCATACCATGTTTTATAACCCAGTATATAGTGTGGAGCTCTGTATATGGTGTGGACTTCCCACTAAAAGTTTTGTGCTCAGGCACAGCACCACACTAAATAACTATATACACAGCTCCATAGTTCATACTATAATATATATACTATAATATTTACTACATGTATATACAATGGTCCCAGTGTTTGTGTGGGTATATATATATATTTAGATGTTTGTAGCATATATTTTGGAGCTATGTATGCTGTGTATAATTCTCCCTATGGCCACGGCCCCACTATCAGTATTTGGTCAGTATTCCGTCAGTATTTTTTCTCAGGAGTTGGAGACAAAACCAGGAGTTGGTGATAAATCCAGAATTGGTGACTTGTTTCTATTACACCTTTTCTCTGATTGTTCCTCACCTGGTTTTGGCTCCCACTCCTAAGAAAAAATACTGACCAAATACTGATAGTGGGGCCGTGGCCTTACACACAGTATATATAGGACATGAGAAGTGGTACTTTGCAGTGTACTGTATATATACAGAATAATACAAATACTGACAATTGCAACCAGCATACAGACAGAAGTGGTACTGTGCAGTGTATACTGTATATACAGAATAATACAGATACTGCGGAAATAATACTGACCAAATACTGATAGTGAGGCTGTGGCCTAAGTCTCAGTATCTGTATTATTCTGCATATTTACACTGCACAGTACCACTTCTCCTGCCCTGTATACTGGGTGTAATTCTCTGTGTATGTATTATTCTGTATATACAGTATATACACTGGATAGAACCAATTCTCTTGTCCTGTATACTGGGTGTAATTCCCTGTGTATGTATTATTCTGCATATACAGTATATACACTGCACAGTACCACTTCTCCTGCTCTGTATACTGGGTGTAATTATCAGTATCTTTATTATTCTGTATATATACACTGCACAGTACCACTTCTCCTGCCCTGTATACTGGGTGTAATTCTCAGTATCTTTATTATTCTGTATATATACACTGCACAGTACCACTTCTCCTGCCCTGTATACTGATGTAAATCTCAGTATCTGTATTATTCTGTGTATATAAATTGACTGCAATATTCTCAGTATCTGTATTAATCTGTATATATACACTGCACAGTACCACTTCTCCTGTCCTGTATACTGGGTGTAATTCTCAGTATCTGTATTATTCTGTGTATATACTGTATATAGACTGTATATATACACTGCACAGTACCACTTCTCCTGCCCTGTATACTGATGTAAATCTCAGTATCTGTATTATTCTGTGTATATAAATTGACTGCAATATTCTCAGTATCTGTATTAATCTGTATATATACACTGCACAGTACTACTTCTCCCGTCTTGTATACTGGTTTTAATTCTCAGTATCTGTATTATTCTGTGTATATACTGTATATAGACTGTATATAGACTGCACAGTACCACTTCTCCTGTCCTGTATACGGAGTGTAATTTTCAGTATTTGGATTATTCTGTATACATATAGACTGCACAGTACCACTTCTCCTGTCCTGTATGCGGAGTGTAATTTTCAGTATTTGGATTATTCTGTATACATATAGACTGCACAGTGCCATTTCCTCTGTCCTATTCTTGGAGAGGCTGTATTACAGTTAGGTAGAGTCATTATTGCTTTATAATTTTCTACATTCCTATGGGCAAATAAAAATACATTTTGAAATCCTGTTTAAATGGGTTATCCCAAGTTTGGAAGTTATCCCCCTTCTTATGGATAGGGGATAACTTTTGATCACTGCGGACCTAACCACTGGGACCACCATGATCCAGAGAAACGGAACTGTGAAAAGATAAATGGAGCTGTGGTTGATGATGCGCACTGCTGCGCCATTCACGTGGGGCTCGTCAAATAACTCCTTTAAGAGAGTGCTGAGGGCATGACCAAGAAAAGTAACACATAGGTGCGCTTGTACACATCTGTAGATGGACAAAGACAGCGGTGCACACAGCGCGCAGCGCAAAGTTTACCCTTATGTACAGCACCATACAGAAAATGGCACTATATAAAATAGAGCAGGGGTGGGAGATTAATTTTCCCAAGGGGCCACATGAGAGACCATGATTGTTGTGCAGACCAAACCAATAGGCTGAAATTAATTCTGCTCAATGTTAATATTAACATATTAATTATAATTATTTTTTATAATATTTAATAATAATAAATAATAATAACTTAATATTGAGCACAATTAAGTATGCTGACATCCCCCTATATACAGTATGAGCCCTCCCACATCACCCCCTACATACAGTATGAGCCACCACATAGCCCCCTACATACAGTAAGAGCCCCACATAGCTCCTTATATACAGTGTGAGCCCCTAGATAGCGCCTTAGATACAGTATGAGCCTCCATTTAGCCTCCTATATACAGTATGAGCCTCCATATAGCCTCCCATATACAGTATGAGCCTGCGCTTAGCTCCCTAGATACAGTATGAGCCCCCATATAGCTCTCTAGATACAGTATGAACCCTCGCATAGCTCCCTAGATACAGTAGATACAGTATGAACCCTCGCATAGCTTCCTAGACACAGTAGATACAGTATGAGCCCCCGCATAGCTCCATAGATACAGTATGAGCCCCGTGCATAGCTCCCTAGATACAGTATGAGCCCCGTGCATAGCTCCCAAGATACAGTATGAGACCCCGCATAGACTCCTAGATACAGTATGAGACCCCGCATAGCCTCCTAGATACAGTATGAGACCCCGCATAGCCTCCTAGATACAGTATGAGCCCCGTGCATAGCTCCATAGATACAGTATGAGCCCCGTGCATAGCTCCCAAGATACAGTATGAGCCCCCGCATAGACTCCTAGATACAGTATGAGCCCCGTGCATAGCTCCCAAGATACAGTATGAGCCCCTGCATAGCCTCCTAGATACAGTATGAGCCCCTGCATAGCCTCCTAGATACAGTATGAGCCCCTGCATAGCCTCCTAGATACAGTATGAGCCCCGTGCATAGCTCCCAAGATACAGTATGAGACCCCACATAGCCTCCTAGATACAGTATGAGACCCCACATAGCCTCCTAGATACAGTATGAGCCCCTGCATAGCCTCCTAGATACAGTATGAGCCCCTGCATAGCCTCCTAGATACAGTATGAGACCCCACATAGCCTCCTAGATACAGTATGAGACCCCATATAGCCTCCTAGATACAGTATGAGCCCCTGCATAGCCTCCTAGATACAGTATGAGCCCCTGCATAGCCTCCTAGATACAGTATGAGACCCCACATAGCCTCCTAGATACAGTATGAGCCCCTGCATAGCCTCCTAGATACAGTATGAGCCCCTGCATAGACTCCTAGATACAGTATGAGCCCCTGCATAGCCTCCTAGATACAGTATGACACCCCACATAGCCTCCTAGATACAGTATGAGACCCCACATAGCCTCCTAGATACAGTATGAGCCCCTGCATAGCCTCCTAGATACAGTATGAGCCCCTGCATAGCCTCCTAGATACAGTATGAGACCCCACATAGCCTCCTAGATACAGTATGAGACCCCACATAGCCTCCTAGATACAGTATGAGCCCCTGCATAGCCTCCTAGATACAGTATGAGCCCCTGCATAGCCTCCTAGATACAGTATGAGCCCCTGTATAGCCTCCTAGATACAGTATGAGCCCCCACATAGCCTCCTAGATACAGTATGAGACCCCACATAGCCTCCTAGATACAGTATGAGCCCCTGCATAGCCTCCTAGATACAGTATGAGCCCCTGCATAGCCTCCTAGATACAGTATGAGACCCCACATAGCCTCCTAGATACAGTATGAGACCCCACATAGCCTCCTAGATACAGTATGAGCCCCTGCATAGCCTCCTAGATACAGTATGAGCCCCTGCATAGCCTCCTAGATACAGTATGAGCCCCTGCATAGCCTCCTAGATACAGTATGAGCCCCTGCATAGCTCTTTGCTATTAATCTAAATTGAATACATTTTTAATTTTTAAATGGATAAATTTGTTAGCTAGTTATTACTAATCCTCAGATATACATCTGTTTTTTGTACACTGGTCCACACGCACATGTAGACACACACACTCACTCACAAACACAGGCAGTCATGCACAAACACACACGCAGTCACACACATACACACACATGCAGTCACACACATACACACACATGCAGTCACGCACATACACACGCATGCAGTCACGCACATACACACGCATGCAGTCACGCACATACACACACATGCAGTCACGCACATACACACATGCAGTCACACACATACACATGTAGCACCCTGAGGATTCGGCTGCTACAGGGGTATTGCACCTCAACCCAGAGGTGTGATATTCCACTCCCGGGCAAGGATGGAGAGTGGGACTGAGCTCGGTAGGCTGCATGCACTACACACATCCCATTTCTGGAGGGCAGACCAACGGTACTCCCACTTAGAAATGTGCAGGTACGACCGAGTCTGTCCTTGGCTGGAGTGGGAGGGGGGTGGAACATCCCAAGTAGTGTAGGGGCAGATAGGGGGAGCAGTCTGGGTAGTGCTAGGAGCTCATTGGGTGCTGGTCACCTGAGCTCACACATAGAGGGTTATATAAGGTGGGAACCATCTAAGATCAGGGTCAGTCTGCAAGATCAGAGTCAGTCTGTCAGAGTGTAACTGGAGGAGCAGAGCAGAGGAGACCTGAGCCAGAGTGAGAGAGGAGCAGAGAAGTAGTACCCAGAGGGGAAAACAGAGAGGACCCAAGAACCCAAATTAAAGCACCGGGTGAGGAGTCGGCACAGGGTACCGGAACCCAAACTGGTGGGGGCAGAAAACACACCCTAGCCAGAGACCGGAGGCCGTGGGCAGCATCTGCCACGGCCACCCACCATATCCACCCCGAAGGCATACCACGTGGAGGGTCAGGGAACCCAAGGCCAAGGGTGTCCCAACAGAAGGCCCGAGGGAGCTGGACCTAGGTGGATCACTGGTGGGGACGGCCAGAGAACGGGACAGAAGGAGAGCTCAGGGCCACGCTCCGGACTTGTTTGGGGGTTGGCTGGATCCAGGACCTGGTGGACGCAGCACGGCTCGGGTGGTCACTCGAAGCTGGAGTGACCAGTACAACATCTGCAGTAAGTAAACACCCTTAACTGCACAACCCGACTCTGTCTTAATTGCCGTCTGCACTGCACCACCACAACCCCCATCCTCTGCACCTGTCCCCCCCTGAGGCTATACCCCTCCCGTTGGGGGTTATCCCACCAAGCTGCGCACCCACCATCAGCCTCAGCGGACCCTGCTGCAGCGGCGGCCACAGTGACCGCATCACAACGGGTGGCGTAGTCGACACAAAAGAACTCTTAAACATCTGTAGGACTGCCACTTAACACTGAGTTTGACGCCCTGGGCACGGGCCGGGTCACAGCCGCTCGGAGACTACAAACCCCATCTGATCCGGTGCCGGGTATTCCCCTCAAAAAGGAATATGTCCCAGGGGGCGCGTCAACTTTGGCGTAGTCGGCAGGATTACGTGCCCGCAACACCCGGGTACTGCGTGCCTGAAGAAAAGTGCAAGTTTACCTCAGAAAGAAGTCTCCCGCCGGTTCCGGAGGGTCCACGCCATCGGACTCCATCACCAGTCGTTTCCCGCCGATTGTCCGCCATTTCCAGCTTGTTCCCGCCATCTGCAGAGTTTCCCGCCACTGGGAAGCGATTCCCGCCATTTCCGAAGATTTCCCGCCTTGGCAGAGCGGACGCCATTATGGGCGTGCCAAAGGAGGGCAAGAGGCCGCCTCCCATCGTGGGCCAGGACAGAAAATGGCGCCAAAAGTGGAAACCGCCCCCACCAACAGAGACTGTGATGCTGGAGGTGTCGGTCAGCGTGAAAGAACAGCCCCTGGAGCTGACAGTCACCAAGTTGCCCCGGGACCGCCCTCGAAGTGGGAGGAGACGAAAGGAAAGAACGAAGATGGGTGCCGCCTGGAGCAGTCTGGAGCGAGCGCACCCGGAGGCAAGAAGCCTGGAGAAGAGTAGCGGAGGAGCTTACCCGGAGATGGAGAGAAAGCAGAACAGCACCGGCCCGCTGGCCAGGAGTCTGCTAGAGACCGAGGAAGGAGAGCAGAGCAGCACCGGCCCGCTGGCCAGGAGCCTGCTGGAAGAAGAGCAGAGCAGCACCGACCCGTTGGTCAGGAGCCTGCTAGAATCCACGACCCCACTAGGCCTAGTGGAGGTCCTTGCACAGCTCCCCCGAGACCGGGAGTGTGCACAGACTGCCCTGGAGGGCCTCGCACGGAGGATGGCCCGGGTACAGCGCGAGATATTGGCGGAATGGAGCCGGGAGATGGCCCAGCAAGCTGAGACCCGTCAACGGAGCACGCTACCCTGGAAGAGGAAACAGACCGCCTCTGAGGATGGCGCGGGAGGACCAAAGGCCGGAGACGGCGCCGAGAAGGGAGCCGGACGCAAGGAGGCAGGTAAAGGGGACGCCTATACCCCAAGCCGGGAAACCGCCCACCTGCCCCAGCTCCCCGTCGCAGAGCCCGAAAGTCCCCCTGCTGTGCCCGTAGCCGCCATGTCACCGCTATGGACTAGGCCCCGACCGGAAGCCGCCGCAGCGACCCCTGTGGCGTCAAGCGCCTCGACCCGGAGCGTGACAAAGCAGGAAGAGCCTCCGGCCTGGTCGCAAGGCCTAGTACCCCCGGGCGCCGCATCACCAACAGCGCCCCCTACCTCCGCGGAGCCTCCGGCCTGGTCGCAAGGCCAGGTAGCCCAGGGCGCCGCCGTGTTAACGGTGCCCTTCACCTTCCAGATGCCCCAGGCCTGGCCGCAAGGCCTGGGCAACCCGGGCGTCGCCAACACCGCGCCCGCGCCCGCGAAACCAAGGGTGCCACATCTGGGGGAGGACTTGTTTAGCCAGCTCACATGGCCGGACGGGCGGCCCTTCATCTGGCCCGAAGAATTCTATGAGCTGGAGCGGCAGCAGAGACTAGGGCCCTTGTGTGAGCCCCTGATTCCGGCTCCGAAGCCCGTGGCACGGGTCTCGCCTCCTCTGGAAGAAGCCCAATTTGCGTGGGACCCCACGGGAGAAGATCTAATGGGGTTCACCGGAGAAACCCGGGCAGCTGCGGCAGAGCGCGCTGAGTGCTGCCGTCAGCAGCTCGCGGAGTTCGCAAGGGAGCGGGAAGAGAGGCGGGTCCGAGAGCAACAGGCCCAAGTACGGAGTGCCGAGCAGAAGAGCCGGACCAGGAGGGACCCCCGTGCAGCGCATTGTCCCCGCACCATCGGGACAGTGATCAAGTTCAACCAGCAGCATGGGTGGGGCTTCATCCGAGACCGCAACACCTTCGGTGACGTTTTTGTAACGCGCAGAGACGTTGAATCCCATCTGCCGGAGGGTCACAGAGGTCGTGACCTCTACATCGGAGACGAGGTCACCTTCACCCGGCACAAGTGTGCCAAAGGACCTTACGCCCTCCACGTACACCGCCTGACGGAGGAGGAGTTGCGGTGCGAGGAGGAGGAGCAAGAGGACCCGGATGGGTCTGAAGCTACAGTTAATTACAAGAAAAGAGCAGGAGGACGCCGTCGTTGAGGACGGAAGTGAAGGAGAATGTACATAGTTACCCGTCGGGGTACCCAAGAAACCGTGGCTGCTTTGAAGTTTAGTCCCCGTTGGGACCAGTGAACTGTTTACCCGTTTTACCCTTTATCCCACAGGCTGAGGACTGTGAGCGGCCATCCCTTTCCCTCTTTGCCTGGCCGAGGACTGAGAGCGGCCATATTCCCTGTACATAGTTGCGCTTCCTAAGGCGCCCCCTACTGGTTTTAAAAGGAAACCATCTTTAGAAAAGACTGTCGCACTCTGCCCGGTCATCAGTCGTAGAGTGACCGGAGGAGAAGCAAGAAGAGAATGTTTTCTACGAGAAAGTTATTTATATATAGTGTTTTATATGCAGTTAATATGTTTTGTTATTATGAAAAAAAAAAAAAAAAAAATTGTATGTTTTGGTGTTTTTGTCTTTACAGCCCGAGGACGTGCTGTGATTTACCAGGGGGGAATGTAGCACCCTGAGGATTCGGCTGCTACAGGGGTATTGCACCTCAACCCAGAGGTGTGATATTCCACTCCCGGGCAAGGATGGAGAGTGGGACTGAGCTCGGTAGGCTGCATGCACTACACACATCCCATTTCCGGAGGGCAGACCAACGGTACTCCCACTTAGAAATGTGCAGGTACGACCGAGTCTGTCCTTGGCTGGAGTGGGAGGGGGGTGGAACATCCCAAGTAGTGTAGGGGCAGATAGGGGGAGCAGTCTGGGTAGTGCTAGGAGCTCATTGGGTGCTGGTCATCTGAGCTCACACATAGAGGGTTATATAAGGTGGGAACCATCTAAGATCAGGGTCAGTCTGCAAGATCAGAGTCAGTCTGTCAGAGTGTAACTGGAGGAGCAGAGCAGGGGAGACCTGAGCCAGAGTGAGAGAGGAGCAGAGAAGGAGTACCCAGAGGGGAAAACAGAGAGGACCCAAGAACCCAAATTAAAGCACCGGGTGAGGAGTCGGCACAGGGTACCGGAACCCAAACTGGTGGGGGCAGAAAACACACCCTAGCCAGAGACCGGAGGCCGTGGGCAGCATCTGCCACGGCCACCCACCATATCCACCCCGAAGGCATACCACGTGGAGGGTCAGGGAACCCAAGGCCAAGGGTGTCCCAACAGAAGGCCCGAGGGAGCTGGACCTAGGTGGATCACTGGTGGGGACGGCCAGAGAACGGGACAGAAGGAGAGCTCAGGGCCACGCTCCGGACTTGTTTGGGGGTTGGCTGGATCCAGGACCTGGTGGACGCAGCACGGCTCGGGTGGTCACTCGAAGCTGGAGTGACCAGTACAACATCTGCAGTAAGTAAACACCCTTAACTGCACAACCCGACTCTGTCTTAATTGCCGTCTGCACTGCACCACCACAACCCCCATCCTCTGCACCTGTCCCCCCTGAGGCTATACCCCTCCCGTTGGGGGTTATCCCACCAAGCTGCGCACCCACCATCAGCCTCAGCGGACCCTGCTGCAGCGGCGGCCACAGTGACCGCATCACAACGGGTGGCGTAGTCGACACAAAAGAACTCTTAAACATCTGTAGGACTGCCACTTAACACTGAGTTTGACGCCCTGGGCACGGGACGGGTCACAGCCGCTCGGAGACTACAAACCCCATCTGATCCGGTGCCGGGTATTCCCCTCAAAAAGGAATATGTCCCAGGGGGCGCGTCACACACACATACGCAGTCACGCACATACACACACATACGCAGTCACGCACATACACACACATACGCAGTCACACACATACACACACACGCAGTCACACACATACACACGCAGTCACGCACATACACACACATGCAGTCACGCACATACACACACATACGCAGTCACACACATACACACACACGCAGTCACGCACATACACACATGCAGTCACGCACATACACACACATGCAGTCACACACATACACACACATGCAGTCACACACATACACACACATGCAGTCACGCACATACACACACATACGCAGTCACACACATACACACACATGCAGTCACGCACATACACACATGCAGTCACACACATACACACACGCGCAGTCATGCACATACACACACATGCAGTTACGCACATACACACACATGCAGTCACGCACATACACACACATACGCAGTCACACATATACACACACACGCAGTCACGCACATACACACACACGCAGTCACACACATACACACACATGCAGTCACACACATACACACACATACGCAGTCACACATATACACACACACGCAGTCACGCACATACACACACATGCAGTCACACACATACACACACATACGCAGTCACACATATACACACACACGCAGTCACTCACATACACACACACGCAGTCACGCACATACACACACGCGAAGTCATGCACATACACACACATGCAGTTACGCACATACACACACATGCAGTCACGCACATACACACACATGCAGTCACGCACATACACACACATGCGGTCACACACATACACACACATGCAGTCAGGCACATACACACACATGCAGTTACGCACATACACACACATACGCAGTCACGCACATATGCATGCCGTCTTGCAAATACACAAACATTCAGTCAACACTCAGTCACGCACACACGTAGTCTTGTACACACATGCAGTCTTTTACACAAGCAGTCACACATACGCAGTCACATGCACTCACGCGGTCATGCACACAGTCAGACACCAGCAGGCATGCGCACACATGGTCATACACACACAGTCATGCACATGCAGTCACGCATATACGCACACGGAGTCACGTATACACATGCAGACTTGCACATATACAGGTCGCAGAAATGTGCGCACACAAACATATACAGACATATACAAAGACACATACAGACATAAACATATTTGAAGACATACAGAAAAATACATGTAAACAGACATATCACATATTACAACTGTGCTGGTCTCAGAGATGGTCTTCAATGTCCAAGGGCTACTAAATGGATTTGATGCTTACATTCATGTGATAATTTACCCCATACTGTAAATAATACTAATATTAGTGGTTTCCCTAGGAGCATCAGGACCTAAGATGTTATTATATAGATGAGGGAACACTGCGAAAAATGTAATAATCTATAGTAAGGGGTATATTGGGCCTCATTTACCACAAAAATGTCCTTGTTACCCATCCCAAGAAGTCAGAGCTCAGTGTAATGAGTACAATGCCGCACGTTACTAAATCATTGTGCCGTCTATAAACATGGACCAGTGCATCCTACTGTAAACTCTAGACATATTAGCTGTCATCCAAAGAGCACCATGACCTAAAGAATCAGGGGAATCTTGGGGTGATGGCTGATAAATCTGCTTTTTAAAAATAAAATAAAAAAAATAAAAAAATTGAGGTTTTATTACTATTGATAACAAAGCCAATTTTAATATTAGACAGTATTTCTGAATAAGGCCTAATGTTACCCCTACTATTGTTAAAATATTAGCTGTCACCCCAAAGCCAAAACCAGGTGAGGAACAATCAGAAGAAAGGTATAATAGAAACAAGTCACCAATTCTGCATTTATCACCCACTCCTGGTTTTGTCTCCCACTCCTGTGAAAAAATACTGACCGAATACTGACCAAATACTGATAGTGGGGCCGTGGCCTAAGAGCTAAAGTCGGTCTCGGGGGGTAGGTAAGCCTTTCTATCATGCTCTCCCACTGCTAACTTATAAAGGAGGCAGAAAAGCGTTTGCCGACATATGATGTAATAGCTCCTCCAATGTCAGGTCTCTATGTATGGAGCAGGTTCAGGAGCTGAGCCCGCATCATACTGGGCAGATGCCTGTACACATAACACCGACAATGAATGGGGTATAGCTACACATCCAGGAAAAAAATACATGTGTATAATCATTAAGGTCCACTGGACCACAATTCAAGTATGAAATGACCTACAGCAATCCAGTAAGGATTAAATAATACAGCAGACATAATGGAGTAAATTCTTTATTTGGATAAATCAGTGATCAGACATGAAAAATACGTTACAAAACATGTAATTGACAACTATACATTAAAACACACGTGGGGTGTAGAGACACAGCCTATGTATTGAATAGTGGTTCTCCCTAGGATGCACATATATTGGATTTCATCCAGTAAATACATGAATACAAGTAAATTAACGCCATCGATATATTAAATACATAAAGTGCATGTGCAGATATATATATGTATATACCAGAATAACATCAAAGAGAAAAACAGTGCATCTAATGTAATAAATAGGAAAAATCTCATATAATTCTTGTGACACATAACTTGAATATATGGCCGTAATAATGTACATAGTGCAAAAGTCATTGGCCAACATAAGAATAAATATCAGGATATAATGAAGAAATAAAGATGGGATGAGCCAAATCCAGAGGCAGTATGGCATGAGCGGGGTAGGGCTGTGTGACCTCCACCCACAGGCGTTTTGCTCGCGGTTCTACAGGGAGATGCCTGTACACAGCCGGCATCTGTAACCGCAGCCATCAGAGATTGTTCTGATCGCTGCTGTTACACTGATCACTGGCTGCGGATGGGTTATCATGGCAGCTGACTATGAGAACTACTAGGATGAGTGTAAAAATAAATGTTCCTGTGCTGAGATAATCTTATAAATGTGCCCCTGCTGTGTACTGTGTAATGGCCGTGTCTGACCGTGCTGGACAATGGTCTGATCATACCACAGCTCCTGGGCAGGAGGAAGCAAAAGAGGATACAGACAGGATCACAAAGGATTATTTCTTTCAGGAAAAATATTGCTTAAAAACAGACAGCAAAATGTTTTGCCTCACAAAATGAATCAGCTGTGATCCCGTGTTGTAATGTCTGTATACTCTTTTGTGTCCTCCCCTGCCCAGGAGCTGTGGTATGATCAGAACATGGCCCTGTAAGGTCAGACACATCCATTACACAGTACAAACCAGGGGCACATTTATAAGATTATCTCAGCACAGGAACATGTTTTTAACACATCCAATTGTAGAACTTATTTTTACTCCAAGATCTATTAGTTAAAATGTACTTTGTTTGTGGGAAAACCCTTTAAATTCCATAAGAGGACTGAAAAAATAAAGTAAACATACATAAAAAAGTGTTAAAAATATAAACCAAATAAAAACTTATAACAATTTGAATCAACCCTTTTCCTTTATTAAGTATAAAAAAAAATAATTATATTATTATCAAAATATTCAATTAAGTGTGTTTTTGGCCGACACACTTTCCTAACAAAAGGCAATAAAATGTGATCAAAACATCTCACCACCTCACAAAAAAAGAATAAAACATTTGCAATGTTTTTTTATTTACAAATGTTCACATTTTTTTCATCACTAGTGTTGAGCATTCCGATACTGAAATATCGGGTATCAGCCGATATTCGCGGTATCGGAATTCCGATACTTAATTCCGATACTTTTACAATATCGAATACCGGAATCGGAAGTTCCCATAATGCCTGCGCTCTGCAGTGTCTCTGAAGGATGACAAGCTGGATGGCAGCGCTCAGCTGAGATCCAGCCTCTCATCAGAATGCCATCCCGGCGTGGGAGAATTCTCCTGATCGTTTAAAAGCCGGCGGGTGGTAAAAAGCCGCCGGCTTTTAAACAATCACACAGCCCCATACTGCTTCCCTGCAGCCTCCCACCCCGATCCTCCGCTCCCCTCACCACCTCCCATCCCGATCGTAAGTTAGGACCGGGCGGGGAGCGCAGCACCAAGGAGCGGGGAGCAAAGGACCCGGGCGGGGAAGTCGGCAGTGAAAAGACTTCACCGCCGGCTTTCCCGTTCTGTGCTGCGCTTTCCCGCCGGTTATTTCAAATGAACAGCTGAGGTATCAGGTGATGCTGATCAGCTGTTCATTTGAAGTAGCCGCTGCCCTCAGAGGGTTCATGTGAGTTCATGCTTGACTGCATTGCATGAACTCACATGAACTTTCCCACGGTCGCACAGGTCAGCCTCACCTCCCAGACGATCAGCCCGTCATGATTGGTGTGTGTGGGTGTCTGTGCGTGTGTCTGCGAGTGTGTGCGGGGTGTCTGTGCGATGTCTGCGGGTGTGTGCGATGTCTGCGGGTGTGTGCGGTGTCTGTGCGATGTGTGCGGGTGTGTGCGGTGTCTGTGCGATGTCTGCGGTGTCTGTGCGATGTCTGCGAGTGTGTGCGGTGTCTGTGCGATGTCTGCGAGTGTGTGCGGGGTGTCTGTGCGATGTCTGCGGGTGTGTGCGATGTCTGCGGGTGTGTGCGGTGTCTGTGCGATGTGTGCGGGTGTCTGTGCGATGCCTTCGGTGTCTGTGCGAGGTCTGCGAGTGTGTGCGGTGTCTGTGCGATGTCTGCGGGTATGTGCGGCGTCTGTGCGAGGTCTGCGAGTGTGTGCGGTGTCTGTGCGATGTCTGCGGGTGTGTGCGGCGTCTGTGCGATGTCTGCGAGTGTGTGCGGTGTCTGTGCGATGTCTGCGAGTGTGCGCGGTGTCTGTGCGATGTCTGCGGGTGTGTGCGGTGTCTGTGCGATGTCTGCGAGTGTGCGCGGTGTCTGTGCGATGTCTGCGGGTGTGTGCGTGCAGGCAGACATAGGCCGATGTGACACTACTACTCCCATCGGCCTATGTCTGTCCCCCGTCCACTCGTGCCAGCAGGATCAGCTCGATGGGAGCAGTAGTTCCCATCAGCCTGATCCTGCTATTTAAATTGCCCTACTGTGTCCCCAATAAATTTTAAATACATGTCATTGGTGGCCAGTGGTTGCCTACAATAAATTAGTTCATACATTACCTGTCCCCGCCGATCGCCACCTAAAATAAAGTAAAAAATAAAAAACTACACCTATACTCACCTAGACACCTAATTCCCCGAAGCCATCGATCTCCTGTAATAAAATATAAAATAATAAACCACAACCTTATCCTTACCCCTCCGTAGTAGTCCACGAGTGTCCCACGATGATCTCCAGTTTAGAGCAGCCACATAGAATGTGACCGCTCTGAACCGCTGCCGCTGCTAGAATGACGGGGCCGTAAAGCAGCCCCGTCATTGCATAAGCGGGTTCGCCGGAGTTCAGGCAGCGCTGCTCCGGTTAGCTGCTTTACGGCCCTGCTGTATCGTGAGAAATTCCCACGGTACAGCACTGCCGTAAAGGAGGTCTCCAGAGCTGTGCTGCCTGAATGCACTCCGGTGACCTCAGTCAGTGGCTCCCGCTGCCGGGAGCGGACGTGTTCCCGGCAGTGTGAGCTTACAGCAGCCATGCACAGCTGTCACCATCTCCAGATGTGACAGCTGTGCATGGGAGATCAGCGCAGGAACGTGGACAGGTAACTATTTTTTTTTAGTAAACTAAGAATTAAATAAAATTGTGTGTTTTATTTCAAATAAATTATTTTTTTCTGGGTGTAGTGTGTGTTTTCGTTTTAACACTTTGTAGGTTAGTAATGGGGGTGTCTTATAGACGCCCATCATTACTAACCTGGGCTTCATGGCAGCTGGCGGTGACATGAACCCCAACCCTATTACCCCCTGCCACCGCACCAGGGCAGCGTGGAAGAGCGAGGCTAAGTGCCAGAATTGGCGCATCCTATGCATGTGCCATTTCTGGGGCGGCTGACGGTTGGTGTTTCTAGCCTGGGAGGGGGCCAATATTCATGGCACCCTTCCTGGGCTATTAATATCAGCCCCCAGCTGTCTGCCTAGCCTTTGCTAGCTATTAAATAGGGGGTCCCCCATTTTAATAGCTAGTAAAGGCTAGGTATTCAGCTGGGGGCTGATATTAGTAGCCTGGGAAGCTCCGTGGGTATTACCCCCTTCCCAGGCTTCAAACATCTGCCCCAGCTGTCTGCTTAACCTCCGCTAGAGACTAAAATTAAGGGGAACCCCACGCCAATTTTTTTTAAAATAAATCCTTATTTTAACACTAAATGACAAGTACAGTAATCAACACTGTCACTGTACTTCATATATATGTGACTGACATGTTTCTATCTATCTAATCTATGTGTGAAGCTCTATTCTTTCTGTTGTAAATTGTCGGGTAAAGGTGTATGCCGCTGATGAATTGCCGGCTTTTCGCATAATACATTCTACATTATTCTTAGTTGTTTTACTTCATGTAGAATTAACCTACAAGAAAAGAAAGGGTTTATTTTCGTTCCGATATTTGTGTCCCATTGACTTGCATTGGTTTCCGGTACCGGAATCGGCGATATCCGATACTTTTTGGGTATCGGTCCGATCCAATCCGATACGATATTTCCTGATATCGGAAGGTATCGCTCAACACTACTGATAAGTCCAAATTTGAGATCTTTCGTTCCAACCACTGTGACTTTGTGCGACGCAGAAAAGGTGAACGTATGGACTCTACATGCCTGGTTCCCACCGTGAAGCATGGAGGAGGAGGTGTGATGGTGTGGGGGTGCTTTGCTGGTGACACTGTTGGGGATTTATTCAAAATTGAAGGCATACTGAACCAGCATGGCTACCACAGCATCTTGCAGCGGCATGCTATTCCATCCGGTTTGCGTTTAGTTGGACCATCATTTATTTTTCAACAGGACAATGACCCCAAACACACCTCCAGGCTGTGTAAGGGCTATTTGACCAAGAGGGAGAGTGATGGGGTGCTACGCCAGATGACCTGGCCTCCACAGTCACCAGACCTGAACCCAATCGAGATGGTTTGGGGTGAGCTGGACCGCAGAGTGAAGGCAAAAGGGCCAACAAGTGCTAAGCATCTCTGGGAACTCCTTCAAGATTGTTAGAAGACCATTTCCCGTGACTACTGTACCTCTTGAAGCTCATCAAGAGAATGCCAAGAGTGTGCAAAGCAGTCATCAAAGCAAAAGGTGGCTACTTTGAAGAACCTAGAATATAAGACATATTTTCAGTTGTTTCACACTTTTTTGTTAAGTATATAATTCCACATTTGTTAATTCATACTTTTGATGCCTTCAGTGTGAATGTACAATTTTCAGAGTCATGAAAATACAGAAAAATCTTTAAATAAACTTTTGGTCTGTACTGTATATATAATATAATGCTACAAGCCTCCCTCTGTCTGAAGCCTTTAAAGACTTGGCAAGTGTTACATGCCTGCGCAGTCTGGCTCTAGACAGAAGAACCCATTACGTTACAGGTAAGGGGAGTGTGTATGGCGCCGGAGATTGCGGTATGCGTAGACACTGAACACATACCGCGATCTCCGGCGCCATACTTACCTGACCGGGAGGAGCGTTGCAGCGGCGTTTCTCTTCTCGCCGGAGACCAGGGCAGGAGTGAAGGTGTTGGAATCGGGACATGTGCATAACTCTATCCGGCGCCATTTTACTGAAGACATATTTGCAGTGTGTCTTCAGTAAAATGGCGTTGAACAGCACGGTATGGTCACGCGCGTACTCTGGCGCCGCACTGCTCCCCCGGCAGAACAGGATACAGTAGCACTGGAGCACAGGGAAGAAAGGTGAGTATGTGTTTATTTTTTTGTATGTGTGCACCGTGAAAGGGATGAGGGGTGCCATACATACCAGGAATGGGGTGTGACGGGTACCATACATACCAGGAAAGGGGTGTGAGGGGTACCATACATACCAGGAAAGGGGTGTGAGGGGACCATGCATACCAGGATTGGGGGATGAGGGGTACAATGCATACCAGGATTTGGGGGGTGACTGAACCATGAAAACCAGGATTGGGGGGTGAGGGGTGCCATACATACCAGGATTGGGGGGTGAGGGGTGCCATACATACCAGGATTGGGGGGTGAGGGGTGCCATACATACCTGGACTTGGGGGGTGACTGAACCATGAAAACCAGGATTGGGGGGTGAGGGGTGCCATACATACCAGGATTGGGGGGTGAGTGGTGCCATACATACCAGGATTGGGGGGTGAGGGGTACCATGCATACCAGGATAGGAAAGTGGGGTTCCATGCATACCAGAATAGGGATGAGGGGTACCATGCATACCAGGATTGGGGGATGAGGGGACCATGCATACCAGGATTGGGGGATGAGGGGACCATGCATACCAGGATTGGGGGATGAGGAGGCCATACATACCAGGATTGGGGATGAGAGAGTCATGCATACCAGGATTGGGGATGAGAGAGCCATGCATACCAGGATGGGGGATGAGGAGGCCATACATACCAGGATTGGGGGATGAGGGGTACCATACATACCCGGATTGGGATGAGGGGTGCCATATATACCAAGATGAGGGGTACCATAAATACAAGAATAGGAATGAGGGGTACCATGCATACCAGGATGAGGGATGGGTTGCCATGCATACCAGGATGAGGGGTAACATACATAACAGGATAGGGATGAGGTGCACCATAAATACCAAGATGAGGGATGGGGTGCCATGCACATCAGGAAGAGGGATTGAGTGCCATACATACCAGGATTGGCGAATGAGCAGTGCCATACATACCAGGATGAGAGATGGGGTGCCATGCATACCGGATTGGGATGAGGGGGTGCCATGCATACCCGGATTGGGGTGAGGGGTGCCATGCATACCCGGATTGGGGTGAGGGGACAGGATGGGGGCAGCACAAATACCAGGATGGGGGGCAGAACATACCAGCATGGGAGACCATATACCAATAAAAATGCTCGCCACCCGGGCATAGAACAGGTTCAATAGCTAGTGTGTGTGTGTGTGTGTGTGTGTGTGTGTGTGTGTGTGTGTGTGTGTGTGTGTGTGTGTGTAAATTAACCTTAAAGTGTAAATCAACTTTTGGGACGTTTTTTAATGTGGTTTAGGGTCATTAATTCTGAGCAGATTTGTGGGGACCCCAATCCTTTGCTCCTTTGCTTAAAAGACCTCCTAGAAGAGCGCAGCTCAGTAGATAGGAGAGTACACTGAGCAGAGCAAATGCAGCAGAAAGTCATAGTCATGTCTCCTCACCTCTTCACTTCTAAGAGATCTTTTGAGTGATCAGGGTCTCAGATTCGCACTAATCTGCTCAAAATTATTGGACCTAAATCATGTAATATATATCCCTAAATGTAAGTTACTTTTTAAACGTTTAATAGTTCCACTGCTTGCATCTAATCAGTACATTGGTTCCTATACGGTCCACAGTCTGATGATGACTGGTAACAACTCCCAGTATCTCCTTACCATTGCTAAGGACATACTGGGAGTTGTAGTTAAGTCCTCCATTCTCTGGAATTCCTATTGTTAGCAATGCCCTTCCTCAACCAATTGCAAATACAAAGGATCCATCCATGGGGTGAGATCTTGGGAATAATTGAATCGTACCTACATTTAAAAAAAAAAAAAAAAATCTCCTATTCTTAATAATAACCGTATTTTTCGGACTATAAGATGCACTTTTTTCCTCCAAAATTTTGGAGGAAAGTAGGGGGTGCGTCTTATAGTCCGAATACTATATTATTGTATGGCCGCATGGTGGTGGGTGTGGGGGAGCTGCAGCGGGGGATCAGCGGGGCACAGGAGGCAGCAGCCGCCTGCTGCAGCCTAGCTGTGCCCGCTACTAAAGAAAATGAATATTCCCTGCTCCCCATACCCATGGGCGTGGAGAGCAATGAATATTCATTTCTCTTAATAGCCGGCACACTGTAGCCACAGCGCGGCTCCTGCTGCGCTCTGTGGTCAGTGTGCCCGCTATTAAAGCTCATGAATATTCGCTACAACCCACTCCCATGGGTTGTAGTGAATATCTATGGTTAATAAATAGTTAATAAATAACATTTCCCACATGTCTACTTTACATCAGCACAATTTTAGAACCAAAATTTTTTTTATTAGGGAGCTATAAGGGGTAAAAGTTGACCAGCGATTTCTCATTTTTCCAACAAAATTTACAAAACCATTTTTTTAGGGACCACATCATATTTGAAGTTACTTTGAGGGGCCTTTATGACAGAAAATACCCAAAAGTGACACCATTCTAAAAACTGCACCCCTCATTTTTCACAAAAATGTTATTTTAGACACAATTTTTTTTATTTTCGCAGGGGTAACAGGAAAAAATACGCCAATACCCCATATGTGGGGAAAATACAGTGTTTGGGCGCACGGTAGAGTTCAGAAGGGAAGGAGCACTGTGTGACTTTTTGAACGCAAAATTGGCTGGAATTGAGAGCGGACGCCATGTCGCGTTTGGAGAGCCCCTGATGTGCCTAAATAGTGGAAACCCCCCACAAGTGACCCCATTTTGGAAACTAGACCCCTCAAGGATTTTATCAAGGGGTATACTGAACATTTTGAACCCAGAGGTACGACACAGAATTTGATAACATTAGTTCATCAAATTGAATAAGTTGTCATTAGTCTTGAGTGCAAGTGCTCGCTACTTGAGTTTGCATTGGGTACTCAGGTATGCACCATGTACTGACATGCTCAAGTCCCCGCTCGCATGCTTCACGGTTATTAGACACCCCAAAAAAAACATCCAGGGATCGCTCGTGCATGGCAGGCAATCCCTGCGAGTTTTTTTTTGGCCACGAAGCATATGGGGTGGAGACTCGAGCATGTCACTTGAGCACCCGCGATACTCGGTGCATACCCAAGCATCCGATGAAAACTCAAGTAGCGAACACTAGTCACCATATCGTCATCTTTTTTTTTTTTTTTTACTTTTGAAAAAAATCCCAAACCTAATACAACCCTAACCCCAACCCTAATACAACCCCAACCCCAACCCTAACCCTAGCCCAACCCTAACCCCAACCCTAATACAACCCTAACTCTAGCCCACCCCTAACCCTAACCCTAGCCCAGCCCTAACCCCAACCCTAACACAATCCTAACCCTAGCCCAACCCTAACCCCAACCCTAACCCTAGCCCAACCCTAACACAACCCTAACCCTAGAGTTTATTTTTCACGCCGTTCCTCGTGCGGTATAAGTGATTAGACGGCTTTATTATTCGGGTCAGTGCGATTACAGCGATACCAGAATCATATCAGGTTTTTATGATTGACAGCTGTCACACACTAAAAGACGCATTTTTTTGTAATATCTAGTTTTTGCATCGCCATATTTTGAGAGCTATAATTTTCCATATTTTGGCCAGCAGAGCCATGTGACAGCTTGTTTTTTGCGGGACGAGTTGACGTTTTTATTGTTGCCATTTTCAGGCACTTGACATTTTTTGATCGCTTTCTATTCCGATTTTTGGGAGGCAGAATAAACAAAAAACAGCAATTCCAGAATTGTTATTATGTTTTTTTTTATGCTGTTCCGCGTATGGTGAAATTGATAAGGCAGCTTTATTCTTCGGGTCAGTACGTTTACAGCAGTACCACATTTATATCGTATTTCTATGTTTTGGCGTTTTTACACAATAAAAATTATTTTATAGAAAAAAAAATTTTTTGCATCGCTTTATTCTGAGAGCTATAACTTTTTTATTTTTTGGCTGATGGAGCTGTATGGCGGCTTGTTTTTTGAGGGACAAGATGACAGTTTTCAGTGGTACCATTTTTATTTACATTCGTCTTTTTGATCGCATGTTATTCCATTTTTTGTTTGGCGGTATGATGATAAAGCATTGTTTTTTGCTTCGCTTTTTATTTTTTTTTTACCATGTTCACTAAAGGGGTTTACTAGTGGGACAGTTTTATAGGTCAGGTCATTCTGGACGCGGCGATACCAAATATGTGTTCTTTTATTGTGTTTGTTGTTTTTTTCCTAATAATATTTATTGATGGGTACATTATATATATTTTTTTTTTGGTGGATTATTTATTTATTTTTTTTTTTATATATTTTTACAATTTTTTTTTCCATTTTTTAACACTTTTTGAACTTTTATTCTGTTTCCCACTATGGGACTTTCACTTTTTTTATTCTGACCGCCTGTATAGCACAGGGATGGAGCACCATCCCTGAGCTATACAGGCTGTCAACGCTGCAGATGCAGAAGATACTTTGGTCATGCACTGCGCATGACCAAAATATCTTCCTGCTGTCTGATGACCTGGATGTTGTCATGACGACATCCGGGAAGCTGCGGCAAACAGCGCTGGAGGCCGGGAGAGGAGGTGAGTATTGCGATCACCTCCCCTTGCCCCCGCAATGTTGCGATCGACTTCGATCGCAGCATTGAGGGGGTTAATGTGCCGGGAGCAGTGCGGGACCGCTCCCTGCACATAGTCACAGCTAATACCTGGTGCTATCAGCTGACACCCGGCGGCGATCGCCCCGCACCGCTTGTGTGCGGGCGCGATGGCCATATGACCTAATAGTACGTCATTGGTCCAATCGGCCCAGGTCACCATGATGTACTATTAGGTCACACATCAGAAAGGGGTTAATTTTTAGTGAATTATTGGTTTTAATGATTTGTAATCATGAAAATTATATGTAGATTTATTTATTTCTAAAGCCTGTATGCAATTATCAATCACATCAGTGCCTATCTATTTAAAGCACTCAGCGTGGTATACATTCTGGAATCACCTGATGAAGGGGACAGATCGTCTCTGAAACGCGTTAAGTGTTGAATAAATCGACTTCTCTTGCCTAACCTGGTGGTTCCTAACTCAGAGCGTGGCGACCTGTGGATCTCCACCACCCACTGTTCATTATCTTTCGCTGTATCATGGCTCCTGAGCATGATGCCGTGGAGGGCAGAAGGTGCTGCAGTGCTCCAGGACCGCAGTCATTACCGCTTAGTATCAGCTTTGTGTCTGGCATGCACAACTACCAGAGGTGAGTGGAATACCTCTCACCCCTCCATCTATATGCTGGGACATTCTTCACATGGCGTGCCTTCTCTTTTTGGTTTATTTTCTCATTTTTCTGTCTGTGAGCATAGAGGTGATGTGACTTGCCAAAAAGCACAGGTTTGTTTCATCTGTCCAAAGGACATTCTCCCAGAAACTTTGGAAAATTCCCGTCTTGCCTTTTTTCTGATTTGCTTTGAACAAAGGTTTCCTCCTCCTCTTCTTCCATGAATTTCACTTTGGTCAAGACAGCGACAAATGGTGCGATCTGACACTAATGTACCCTGACCTTGGAGTTCACCTTTAATCTCTTTGAAAGTTGTTCTGGGCTCTTTTGTAACCATTCAAATTATCCATCTCTTCAATTTGTCATTAATTTACTCTTGTGGCCACATCCAGGGACATTGGCTACCGCCTCATAGACCTTAAAGCTCTGAATAATATGTGCAAATGTTGTAACAGGAACATTTGTTTGGAGATGGTCTTATAGCATCTACCTTTAACATGTTTGTCTATAATTTTCTTTCTAATTTCCTGAGACAGCTCTCTCCTTACCTTTCTTTGGTCCATGTTCACACACCATGATACCTTTGCAGGAATTGTCTGGTCCAAATTGATAAGTCTGCGGTCACTCTGTGTGACTGCAATAAGATGAAAAACTTGGCACTCAAGATGACTCAATGAATTTTGAGAATTTAATAGTAGAAAAAGTAGTACAAAACAAACGTTTCGGTCATGTAAGACCTTCCTCTGTGTACAGAAATTTTGTTAGTGGACATGTGTAGCTCCCCGAGGGTTCGGCCGCTACAGGGGTATTGCACCTCTACCAGAGGTGTGATATTCCACTCCCAGGTAAGGATGGAGTGTGGACCAGGACTCAGTTAGCTGCATGCAGCACACACACCCCATTTCCGAGGGACAGCTCAACGGTGCTCCCACTAGACAGAAGTGCAGGCACGACCGACCATGTCCCTGCTGGAGTGGGGAGGGAGGGGTGGAACACCCAGTGCTGTAGGGGCAGATAGGGGGCGGTTCCTGAGCATAGGAAGGAGCCCATTGGTTGCTGGTCACCTGGGCTCATGGCTAGAGGGAGGTATAAAAGGTGGGCACCATCTTAGATCTAGGTTCGTTCTGTGGAGAGGAGAAGACAGGGAGCAGCAGCTCAGGCTGAGTGCTGCTCCAGAGGCAGGCCTAGGGAAGAGGCCGGGGCCTGAGAGGAGAAGGAGAAGTGGGCCTGGAGAAGAGGCCGAGGAGGAGGTGAAGGGGAGCTGAGATTCTAGCTCATCTCAGCTCCAAGAGAAAGGAACAGAAGCAGAAAGGAACTGCAAAGAAGGAGAGACAGAGAAACAGAAGGGCTCAGGAACAAGAAGGTGGAAGGGACCCTAAGAACCCACGAGAATCCAGGGTGAAGGGTCAGGCAGATTAAGGGTACCGGATCCCAAGTTGGTGGAGGAGAAACTACCCTCAGCCAAAGACCGGTCATCGTGATCATATATTGGTGCGACACCTCATCAAACCTGCTAGGAAGGCACCATATAGGACAGCGGAGGACGGGGCCCACGTTTAACCGCACAGGTCCGCGGCAGCTGGACAAAAGTGGGTCACTGGTGAGGCAGGCCAGAGAAAGGATAAAAGGGGGTCCTGTGCCATGCTCCTGAACTGCCTGGGAGTTGACCGAGCCCCTCACCTGGTGGACGCAGCACGGCTCGGGCGGTCACTGCTGGCCGAAGTGACCTGGAACAAACGAACTGTGAGTAAAGACCCTGGACTGTAACTTGTTGTCTGTGTGCTCCTTCGCGCCTCCAGCACTATCAGCACCGGGACCCGCACTACCATCACTCCCAACATCCACTACACTGCCCTGGGGCTGCACTCTTCCCGTGGGGAGTCACATCACCTCAGCTGCACCCATCATCAGCCCCAGCGGACTGCCTTGCAGCGGCGGTTCCTAATAACCGCAATCCACGGGTGGCGTAGTCGGACATAATTTGGAGCGCATAGCAGACTACCACTGGCCTGACCACCCTGAGCCGCGGGACCGGGCCGCCACTACTACTACCCCCATCGTTCCCCTATCGCCCGGATCCGCGTGCCCCACGGCCCAGGGGGCGAGTCACATGAATGAGAGGTGCAGTGTCCAGCTTCTATATAAACCACTGTGTGGTATCTTATAACAAGGGTGATGGCGGTGGGAACACGGTGTCTGTATATGTCACTATCAATGCTGATCTGTGTAACATCCCCTCCATCACCTGATGTGACCCTGTTGAGTGTTGCGTCTCACATATTGGAGACAGCACCCACATTCCAACAGGTAAACAGTAAATGACATACCACAGGTTAGATGTTGGTAAAACAGAAAAGTTTCTCCTGTCACCTTCGATTGAAAGTAGGTACATCCATGCTTCAACACTGTGTAGCATAAACGCTTAATGTTTGCATTTGGGAGCTATTGGGAGATTCTTAGAAGGTTTATCCCTACTGTTAAAGGAAACCTGTCATCAGGATTTTGCTAAGTAAACTATAGGCATTGTCAGGTTGGTGCTGTTACACTGATTAAAATGATATCTGGTTTGAAGAAATCTGTCTAGTGGTTCTTGTTTAATCTGTTTGCAGGTTGGAGTTAATGAGATGCTTGTGCTTCGAGACCGGCCTGTGGACAGGTCTTTTTTTTGGTTCTCTGGCCTCATTGTCATCATTCTGGGCTTAAATGACAGGTCACTGAACCTTTAAATACTGCGCTTGCACAGATAGATGCTACTGTGCATGCACCGGCGCCATTTTGTTGGAGGCAAATTTTTTTTTTTAAGACCACAATATTAAATGTGCAGTATTTAAAATAGGAGGAAGGTCATGGAAGGTTATTTAAGCCCAGAGCACGAGCATCTCATTAACTGCAAACACAGATTAAAATGATACCTGGGTTGAAGAAATCTGTCTTATGGTTCTTGTTTAATCAGTGTAACAGTGCCAACCTTTCACTACCTGTAGTTTACTTATCAAAATGCTGAGACAGATTAATTGACCACCAAGGTCACATACACAATTAGTTCTCTGTAGTAGGACAATGAGACTCTGTTCAATGTCTATAATAGCAAATCATATAGAAAAAATGACGTATAGGAACATAATTTTGCAAAAAAATCATAAATTTATTAATACACATTAATTAAAAAAACATCCATATTGAAAAAGTGGCATAAATACATAAGTAGTGAGCTGTAATAGAGATGCCAAGACCAATACAATCATATAATAAATAGATTAAACCTACATAGTTGAAGAAAATACGGGTATGGGTAAGTAAACCACATGCCCTATCCCAGCTGTAAGCATAATATCAAAGCTTCAATGCAAATGCTAAGGTGCACAGTGCATAAATAGTTGATATAAAAGTAAATCCATTTAGCACTTGAAAATAAGTGGGAATGTAGTATTACTCACATATGTATTGTTTGTCAGTTCAGGTATCGTCACCCCTACGCGCGTTTCGGCGCTGTGCCTTCTTCTGGGGGTTATAGTATGTCTGGAACCGGTATCCCTTAAGTATTGCTTATTGTCCAATGGGTGAAAGTAAGACAGGACGCAGCTATTAGAATAGCCAACCTCTCACCATAATACATACATATAGAGTCACGTGTGCCCCTGTATTACCACTCACATCTGGAAGTATATAGTAGGACCCCTTCGCTTCAGGACGCAATCATCCGCCCCTCGCCCCCCGTGATAACAAACCACACCTCCCAGGTCACATGAGCGGGACTTGCTATGACGCGTCGGGACACAGTCATCCGCCCCTCGCCACACATAAATACAAGCCACACCCCCCAGGTCACATGGACGAAAATCGCTGTGACATCACAATCTGACCAACGGGGAAAGCCCATAACAGGGGACATAGCGCTATAATGTGGTAAGTATACATTATAAAACGCCCAACAAAAGTGTAGATAAATGAATATAGGAAGTGGACAATCGGATCTAATGAGAAGAGTCGTGGCTAAACCACAGCTATTTAACCCAATAGTGCCCAACTAACGCAATAATGAACCAATCACAGAATAATAAGTGTGAACAGATAACATATCACAACGGAAACAAATCGCAGATCAAAAGAAGCAGGATATATCTCAGTAGATGCATAGCTGTGGGACCCCTTCCCCCATATAATTGCCATCAGTAGCCAATTATAATCAAAAGACATTCTTCATATCAATTGTATGGCTAATGTTGATCCAATATTGTAACTAAATATTACCGAAAAATACTGTCCATGGGGGCATGGCGCCATTGCCCCAACGGAGAGCACCAGTCAAAAACCACAAAAAATGCGGTGTAATATGTACATATAAAAGATACAGTACACTGTGTAATGGAGAAAAATGATAGAAACATTCAACAATAAAATCCTACACAATAGGTTGTAAGCATAAACATACAAAAAACACAATACACCGCATAATACAGCTCAATATCAAGTATATCCAGCAATTAGATGAATTCATTCGTTGCGTAGCTTTTCTTTGTCCCAGTAGATGATAATATCTCTGTGCCCTATTGTCAGTAGTCCAGGAGAATCATTGATTAATCAAGATGTATAAATCGTCCACAGCCATCCATCAATAGGAGTAACCAGCAGAAAGAGACACAGAAGGCAGCCGCAACCAAGGACAAAAGAGTATGTACTAAGGAAAAAATGAACATTAATTAGAGGATAAAACAAGGGGGGGGGGATTATAAACATCATTAAAATACCAATCAATCTAGTGGGTGCAGGGGTGGGGGAGAGATAGAGGCAATCAGAGGAATGGTAAAAAGCTTAAGGACTCGTTGAGGCCCTGAGGATGTAAGGTTTGCAATAGCCAAATCCATCTGGATTCTTTCTGTGCAAGTAGGCGACTAGCACTACCTCCACGCAACGTACTATAAACATCATCGATGCCTTTAACTTGAAGACCTGATGGATCACAGGCATGATAGTTTTTAAAGTGTCTAGGGATTGTTTTCAACAACTCCAAATTATCCTCAGTGGCTGCTGCCATAATATCACGTCCATGTTCCCTCGCTCTGGTCTTTAACATCCTAGTGGTCAGACCTATGTATACCAAAGAGCAAGGCCATGTAGCGTGATAAATGACATTACGTGTTGTACACGTAATGGAGTGTAGGATAGTCAATTCTTTCCCACTAGATGAAAGAAACTTTTTAGTATGTTCAATGTTTGGACACGAAATACATGAACCACATTGGGTACAACCCCACGTTTGTCTTATTTTAGCCAGTCCTATTTCGGCAATTTTCTTCTGAGTATTAGGTGTAAGGTAGCTCCTTACCAAGTGATCTCGGAGGCTCGGAGATTGACGGGCTGTGACTGACGGATACATAGGCAAATATTGGCGCAACGTCTGATCTGCAAGTAAAATGGGCCAGTGTTTCCTAAGCACATCACACATTTTGCGCCATTGTGAATGGTACCGTGTCACCATCCTGACACAGTTCTCTTGTTTGTGAGCTCGATTAGAATACATTAATTGTTGACGATTACTGTTTTTGGCTCGATTATAGGCATGCTTAATACTTCTTCGACTATATCCGCGATCTAAGAACCTGTGTTTCAATTCCTCCACTCTCCTTTCAAAATCAACCTCTGTTGAACAAATACTCAAAATTATCAAAATCCTGATGACAGGAGCGCCGCATAAAATCAGGAATATGCGGCTATTATGCTGCGTGGGAAACTAAGCCTAAGGGACTCCATCTTTAATTAAAAAAAATCCTCGCTCCGACGTCATCCATGGGTCTTCAGCTCTGCTAGATCTTTGCCATCAGACAAATATGTCTGCTGACAGATGAGCAGGTACAGAATGACACTGGAGCACTGTTACTGTGTAGTGCAGTGCTATGTTGCTTTTTTTGTCATTTCATGCAGTGTAGAAATCTTGGGAAAAGTGTGGATTGTGCTCTGGAAGTGATCAGTTATAGCTAACTATGTTATTTTCTGCAGAGATAAGTCCTGCATAGAAGATGTGATATATCGGTCTGCAGATAAAGAACTTGTGAGTATGTGTTACCTATACATTCACACTGACACTATATACAGAGCTCCTGTGTATAATATCAATGGTGATCATTGTATTACCTGTACACTGACACTATATACAGAGCTCCTGTGTATAATGTCACTGGTGATCACTGTATAACCTGTACACTGACACTATATACAGAGCTTTTTTACATTTTTATTATTTTAGTACTATTTGTCACTATGTGGTGCCATTGTGTGCTTTGGTCATGACATGACGATATTTGTCCCTTGTATGTGGTACTATTCAGTCACTATGTGGTGGTAATATGTGGTCTCATGGTGTGTCAGTATTTATACCTTGTATCTGGTACCATTTGATCACTATGTGGTGGTATTATGTGCTTTGGTCATGGTGTGGCGGTATTTGTGCCTTGTATGTGGCATTATTTGGGCACTATGTGGTGGTAATATGTGATCTGGTCACGGTGTGGTGGTATTTCTGCCTTCTATCTGGTAATATTGGTCTTGGTAGAGTGGATTGTGGTTGGTCATTTGTTTTATCTGATATCAATAAGGGGAAACCTCTTTATTTCCAATAGATATTAAATACTTGGATGTTTAACCCCTCCCTAACCCCTCTGCAGTTACAGAGGTTCACCAGAGAAAGCAAGTTGGCATCTGGTGTGATTTTCACCTCTGTATTTATAAGACAAAACCAGGAGTGGGTGAGAAATGCATAAAACATGACCTCGGATTGCTCCACTCCTGGTTTTGTCTTATAAATACTGAGGTAAAAATCTCACCAAATACTCAAAGTGCCACAATCTTCTGACAGTGCGGATTCCACCAATAAATAAGTGATCACCTTCCCAACCTGTGCATCGCTGATAACTTGTTTTCACCAATAAAAACCCTTTAATGCAAACTACAGTAATTGTACATCGCAGTTCTGGTGAGCGCACAGTGATGGGCAGGAGCCGCCAATATAATGGGTATAACGGCTAACAGGTATTTGCAAATAGCTGAAGGGTGGGCCCGGGTGGGTGGGCCCCTGGAGTTAATTTCCCTGGTGGGCCCCAGACACCCCAGTCCAGTAGGATCTTGTCTGTGTTGTCAGAGGAGAAAAAATATATTTTTTCCCTTCTTCTGGGGATTCTGAGCAGATCTTTCCTTCCTCATCCTGATCAGAATCAAGGGATTGTATGTCCTCTTCTGAGCTTAGCTCCAGCTCCCATCTTAGCACGGGGACCTGGCTGAGATGTCTGTGGGGGAACGAAATTAGAGATTGAAGTTTGCACCTCCTCTCTAATCATGGACCTCATGTCAGATAGAAAATTAGACTGTTCATCCCTGATGATTTTAGAGGTCCACCTCTCACATAGCTGTTTCCCAGGCAATTTTATACTGCAGAGAGCACATCTTCTAGATTTCCCTGAGACCTAGACAGCCCTTTTGGGTGCAGATACTGGTGCAGCAGGGGCTCCCTTGTCCTAGAATTGTAAGAATGGGGAAGATACTAAGTATACAGGATTTTTAATAGTGAGTAATTGACGCGCCCCCTCGGCCGTGGGGTACTCGGCAGCCGGGCCTCTGTGTATGCCGGTGGGGGATATCACGGTGGCTGGCCCGGTCTGTGACCCAGGGCGGTCAGCAAAAGGGGAAATATATAGGGGATTTGGAAAGTTCGTGGAACGCGGCAAAAGGGAGCCGCCGCTGTGGAGCAGTCCTCTGAAGCTGATGTTACTGCAGCAGGGATGGTCTGGCTCCAGGGCAGTGTAGGTAGTGTAAGTTGCGCTGGGCGTTGTAGTGCAGGGAAGGAAAGATGGCGCAGATGAAAGGAATGGACGGAGGCAGTGTGGTGCAGTCATCCGAGTCTTTACTCACAGTTCTTATGATAGTTCCACTCGTGCACTTTACAGGTGTCAGCCTCCCACGTCGCGCTGCGTTCACCAGGCAGGGGTTCAGCACTTCCTCAGGCCGATTAGGAGTACCTGACAGAACCCCACTTTCTTGTGTTCCTAGCTAGACCGTCTTCACGCTGGGTCTTTCTCCCTCCTGCCCTGCGCTTCCCCACTCTCAATCCCGCTCGGGTGCTCTGAAGTCCTTCCTGTCTCGTCGGAGTTCCCGGACCTGCTTGACCCTCACGGGGATTAGAATGAGGCTTCGGCAACTGACTATATAAGCCAGAAGCCTCCGGTTTTCCCAGCCGAGACTTAGAGTCACACGGCTGGACCAGGGGCCGATCCCCTTCTTGCGGCCTACGATCCCTCTGTCTTCTGGCAGATTCGGGGCGTACGGGTGCTGTCCTGCACTCGCCGTACCCCCTGGGATCCCTTACTTAGAACGGAGCCTACTCCTCTGCTCCCCACCTGGGCCTCTAGGACTGGGCCCTACATATGGAGCAGAGGTCCTAAAAAGCCTCTGCTCCCAGACTGTCCTCACTCACTCACTCCTCTTACTCCACTGCCACCCTAAGATGGCTTCCCTTTATATACCTACTGTCAAAGTGCTCCCTCTAACTACTTCCTCCACCCACACCCACTACTGGTTCCCCCTACCTTTAGGTTCCCCCCACTCCAGCCAGGGACAGGGCTCAGCAGGAAAACACATTGCATCTTGCCCTTCCAGCCGGCCTGGAGTAGTGTAGTGTTGGATGCAGGTTTTGGGGTTCCGGGCAGCACTCCCTCCTTACCTGAGAGAAGGTGATACCACACCTCTGGGTGAGGTGCAGTACCTCTGTGGCGACTGAACCCTCAGGGGCGCCACATAATCTCTTTACCAAATACTCACATGTACCAGGGTCTGCTCTGCAGGGGCATCTGATCGACCAGAATCCAAAAGGAGGAGACAGTTAAGCAAAAGGCATCAATAGGTGGGAAATACAGCTGGGAAGAGCGGAGGCATTGGAAGTGCTTCCACACACCCAAAGTACTTCAGCCTCGTTTGCTTATCGATTCAAATGCAGCTTTCTCTGTAACGGAGGAATAGACTCTAGCAAAAGGAAATACTGTACTTGTATTTGCAAGAGTTACATGTGCATATAAATAGTTTGAGGCGTGTAATCCTTCTGACAGATTCCTTTTAAAGGGTACCTGTCCTTTCAGGTGACTAGTCAGAACAGGCTGTCACTATTTCTGGTTATTATATGACTTGAATCGTGTGTTTTCATCAGTTTCCCCTCTGCAGGCTCTATCTCTGATTTTCAGTCCTCTCTGAGCTAGTGGGTGGAGATTAGCTACTATGATGTCTATACCGTACACGGACATGATGGATTCTTGCTGCTCTTGCTCTAAGCACAAAGACAGTAGCAACAGAAGCAATGTGGACATTATACAGCATTACTGTGCTGTGGCTGTAAATCCATCAAAGAGAAATACATTACCTATAAGCTGTGGCTCCATCCGCCTGTCTTTTTGTCTCTGCCCCCTCCTCTCCCTTCCCTCTCCTTGCAGTATAAATGCAGGTGTAACCTGACACCTCACTGTTCTGGCAGTCTATCTTGTTTTGTCCAAGACAGATTTGAGTTTGTTTTTATTCCTGAGCAGGGCAGTATTAGCCACTAGGCACTGGAGGGCGGGTGCCTAGGGTGGCAGGTTGCTGGGGCGCACTAATCAGCTTCTTGTCCAAATGGAAGAAAACACATCTGAGTAGTAAGGGGTGTGGGATAAAGGGGTGCAGGGTGTGTGGTATAGTAGGTCGTCTCACTCAGCTTCTTAGAGGTAGATACAGGAACATTTTCTGTTTAAGTTTTCAACTGATTTATTAAAATTGTACTGCATAAACCAGTCCAAAATTAGGAAAACAAATAGGTTCAGTTCTTTTTAACATGAGCACAGCTCTGGTGCTCTCATCTACAGACACACCAAACACTGAATGAGTCCAAAAGCTTCGTATTTACCTTCTGGCCCATACCCTGGGGTGGAGATATGGTGAACAGCCTCCTACCCACTCTTTAGCTGTTAACTAAACCCAGCCCTTAGCATGGTCGATTAACCCCTCTCAGCACTTAGTATGCTGGAGCATTTTTCCGGGTTCATATCACTGATGGTAACATCCTGATTGACACATAATTCCCCTCCAGTATTTTACCAGTGACCTTCGCACAGTTGATAAGTGTGCATGGATATGCAGGGTGTGTGGGATAGAGGGATGCAAGGGGGTGCTGTGTGCGTGAGCTAGCGGGGTGCGAGGCGGTGCAGGTTGCTTGAGTTAGTGAGCGAGAGCGGTGCAGACTTTGAGAGGGATGCTCTGCCGATATATATGACGCGCCCCCTGGGCCGTGGGGTACCCGGTGCCGGGCCGGTAGATGCTGGGGGATGTCACAGTGGCGGTGACCCGGTTCGTGATCCAGGGCGGTCAATAAAAGGGGATATATTTACAGGGGATTTTTATAGTTTATGTTAAAGTTTGTGACGCCACCTGTGGAATGCGGCTAAAGGGAGCGGCCGCTGCGGAGCCGTCCTCTGAAGCTGATGTTACTGCAGCAGGGATGGTGTGGCTCTCCACAGGAAGAGCTAGCTCCAGGGCAGTGTAGATGTTGTTGTAGGTTGCGCTGGGCGTTGTAGTGCAGGGAGTGATGGCGCTGCAAGAAACACAGACAAGGTGGTGCAGTCCTCTGGATCTTTACTCACGGTTATTGCAGTCCAAGTTACAGACGTCAAGGTAACTTCCCATGCCGTGCTGCATTTACTCAGTGAGGGGTTCAGTCCACCCCCAGGTAACTCCGGAGTACATAGCAGGACCCCCTTCTGTGTCCTCTCTCTGGCTGTCTCCCTGAACCTCATACCAAGTGTCCCAGTCCAGTACCTGCGGGCCTTGGCGGGCGACGTCTGTTCCGTCCCCTGGGTCCTATATAGCTACCTTCCTGGTGAGACTGGTATGGAATGTTGGCTACTGGACATGAAATACTGCAGCCTCCGGTTTCTAGCTAAGACGTGCAATCTTCTACTAGTTGAGGGACCAGTTCCCTGTATGCAGCCTGACCCCTCCACCTCCCGGCAGATTCGGGCGTACGGGTGGCCTCTCGCACTGCCTGTACCCCTGGGATCCTTTCTTCTGGTTCCTGGAGCCTTCCTGCTCCCTCTCCTCTCCTTCTCTTCTTCCTCTCAGCCTTGGGCCTCACTGGCTAGGCCCGCCTCTGCAAAAGAGCTCCTACAGAGCCTCTGCTCCTGGCACTTTCCTCCTCAGACTAATCTGTCTTTCTAAGATGGTTTCTCTTTTTATATCTTCCTTCTATGTGCTCCCCTTAACTACGTCCTCCACCCACACCCCTTTACTAGGTTCCCCCCACTCCAGCCAGGGACCAGGGACTGTGCTCTCCCGTAGGAGCAATCTCGCCCTGTCCCCCGGAAATGTGGTGTAATGAATGCAGGTGTTAGGGTCCTGAGCTGTACTCCTTCCTTACCTGAGAGTGAGATACCACAGCTCTGGGTGAGATGCAGTACCTCTGTGGTGACCGAACCCTCAGGGGCGCCACATATATATGTGTGTGTGTATATAATATGTGTGTATGTATATAATGTGTGTGTGTATATATCTATATATATATCTATATATACACAGCTCTGGGTGAGATGCAGTACCTCTGTGGTGACCGAACCCTCAGGGGCGCCACATATATATGTGTGTGTGTATATAATATAATGTGTGTATGTATATAATGTGTGTGTGTATATATCTATATATATCTATATATACACAGCTCATTTTCATTTTCTCTGATTTTTCTCTTTATAGGTCTATTTTTGAGTAAAATGTACATTGTTGTTTTATTCTATAAACTACTGACAACTTGTCTCCGAAATTCAAAGCTAAAAATTTTGTATTTATTTGCAGCAAATGAGAAATCGTCAAAATAATAAAAAAGAAACAGAGAACCAGAGAACCAGTGCTGTCAGACCTCAAATACTGCAAAGAAAACAAGTTCTTATTCATTTAGAAACAACAATACTCCTGTTTTAACTCAGGAAGAGTTCAGACATCAATATTTGGTGGAATAACTATGATTTTTAATCCCAGCTTTCATGCGTCTTGGCTGCTTTCCACCAGTCTTTCACGCTGCTTTTGGGTGACCTTATGCCACTACTGGCACAAAAATGTAAGCAGTTCTTCTTTGTTTGATGGCTTGTGACCATCCATCTTCCTCTTGATTACATTCCAGAGGTTTTCCATGGGGTTCAGGTCTGGAGATTGGGCTGGCCATGACAGGGTCTTGATGTGGTGCTCCTTCATTCACACATTGATTGACCTAGCTGCGTGGCATGGGGCATTGTCCTGCTGGAAAAACCAGTCCTCAGAGTTGGGGAACATTGCCTGAGCAGAAGGAAGCAAGTGTTTTTTCAAGAATAACCTTGTATGCGGCTTGATTCATACGTCCTTCGCAAAGATTAACCTGCCCAATTCCAGCCTTGCTGAAGCATCCCCAGATCATCACTGATCCTCCACCAAATTTCACAGTGGTGCAAGACACTGTGGCTTGTATGCCTCTCCAGGTCTCCGTCTAACCATTAGACGACCAGGTGTTGGGCAAAGCTGAAAATTAGACTCATCAGAGAAGATTACCTTACTCCAGTCCTCTATGGTCCAATCCTTATGGTCTTTGGCAAACTTCAGCCTGGCTCTCCTTTGCTTCTCATTGATGAAAGGCTTTTTTCTCGCTTTACATGACTTGAGGTCTCTAGGAGCCCGTTATGAACTGTTCTTGCCGTGCACTTCACCCCAGCTGCCATTTGCCATTCCTTCTGTAGGTCACTTGATGTCATCCTGCGGTTGCTGAGTGACATTAGAATAAGATGACGGTCATCCCGGTCAGTGGAGAGTCGCTTTCGCCCTCTGCCGGTCTGTAGCTTTGTTGTCCCCAATGTCTGCTGCTTGACCTTGTTGTAATGGACTGCCGTCTTTGAAATTTTAAGGATGGAGGCAACATGACGCTCACTGTATCCCTCTGCTAGAGAAGCCAGAATTGAACCCTTCTTTTCCTCACTCAAGACTTTTCTTTTCAACTCCTTTGGCATGGTTAAAAGTTAGTTTTTCATTCAAATTACTTTTGGGCTCTTCCTAGCACTTGTTTTGCCATCCAGCTTGTCCTATTGCAAGAGGATTGTGAAGACCACAGCAGTGTTTTTTATCCTTTCCCTCGTTACATAAGATTTGGTTCAGGTGATCACCTAATCAGAAGTACATTAAGTAGAATGAGGTGGACTGTGGTTGGAATTCAGCTGACGCTGGAATAGAATGGCTGTCAGACATGTAGAGATGGGGATTTTTTCCATTGATTTGAACAAAGGCAAACCGAGCCTAAAGTATGAATCTTTAGGCTCCATTTGCTCTGCTTTCAGATGTCTCATTTCAGACAGCACAATCCTGAATTTCAGGGATTCAGTTGTAAGCCTTGTGTAAAGACCTGAATGCAGCGCTGAATGTAGTGTGAATAGGTCCTTACATCCTACACCACCTCAGGGGTTTGTTGTTATGGAGTATTGCCCCTGGGTGGCCGCAGTTATGACCACCACCAGGACTCGCGGTCATCCACCCTAGCTTTGGTATTCTGGGGAGCTGGTATAATGAATATCTGAGAAGAGCCCTAGAGAAGCAAGAACATTGGACAACCAAGATGTGGTGGCCTGAAGTCAGGTGTAGCGTTCAACAGGGCAAGACTTTCTACCTTGTATCTATTGTGTATGGGGATCGTGGTTGTGGGGAACCTCATGTGTCCAGTAACCATAGTGGATGCCCATTCCTAAACTAATCAAGGATTCCTGTGGACCTATTGAGCTAATAGAACCAGCAGTCAAATTAATGTCCCAAATGATCCCCACAAATTAATAACTAATAGGGAATTAGGTAATGCACACGGAGCATGATGCTTCGCACTTGTCTTTGGTTTGCTGCTGATTGCAGGAGGTTTATGGACTAGTTGATGTGCGGCCCCACAACTTGTCTATAGTAGATACCAGCCCCATCATCTTTTTTTCAACCTTTGTATGTGAGGACCCTGCACACGACTGGTCCCATTTCCATACTTTTTCCATTAATAGCCGGTCATAATAGAGTAAACCAGAGATGTGGGTCGTCCATTTCAGGTGTTGTAGGTGTTCTCAGTCTTCTGAAATCCCTTTAAAGAGAACCTGTCACTTTCCATAACGATGTAATTTTTTACCTGGTGTAAATGCCCCTGTTCTGAATACGGCGTTGCTTTTCTTGTGTTCCTGCCCCTCTGTCCCTCTTCTCTGGATGTAAATCATCTTTTTAGCCAAGTGGACTAAGAGTGGGATATATCAACCAATTCGTCTCCACCCACCTGTCAGACAGATGTGTGTCCATCTCCTCAGATGGATGCCAGCTCTGCAGGGAATTATTTGACATAAAGAGGTTGTCCGGCACCACTCACATCTGCATTGGTGGTGAGCGACACTGATGACATTGCTCTGGGAGATACAAAACAGGACATGTACTTTATTAAAGGGAATCTGTCAGCAGATTTTTGCTACTTAATCTGAGAGCAGCATGATGTAGAGCAAGATATCCTGATTCCAGGGATGTGTCACTTATTAGGCTGTGTGTTGTAGTTTCAATACAATCCATGTTTTATCAACAGGAGATGATCACTGCCTGACTAGGTCTCAGGTACAGGCCAGTCAGGCTCATCTGTGTAACCCCGCCCTCACCACTGATTTGCAGTTTGTACACAGGAATCTGCCAGCGTGGGCGGGGTTACACAGGGCTTAACATTCTGAGCACTGCTTCATTTACAACAGAGAAAGCAGGGATTCTATCAAAACTGCACCAAGCAGTCTAGTAAGTGATACATCGCTGGAATCAGGCTCTCTGCCCCTACATCATGCTGATCTCGGATTACGTAGCAAAACCTTCTGACAGATTCCCTTTAACTGGAATTGTGTATCTGTCCTATCCTATTGCAATAACTATAGATGCAAGTCGGAAACGCATTTGCGGTTAAACATTATTCTGGTTAGGATCGCGACCTATGGTGATGTTTTTATATATTTTTTACTACAAATAAACTCACAAGATTTTTAACCCTATCCTGACCCTGTAACACTATTTTCTTCGTTCTAATAAATAGGTGGAAAATTTGGCACAAATCCCTCCAAGTATCTGCTTTCCTACCTATAGCCAGCCTTGGTAAATGGGCTATTGTGTTCATTTCTGAGTGCGGCCCTAGTTTTGTCTTGGGGCCCATGGCTACTTATTGCACCCTGTGACACCTATTTAGCCATTTTCCTGGGTTTCCTGCATTCTGCTTTGCTGTGATCTGGTCATCAGTCTTTCAGGTAGTGTGTTTTATAGGACCAATACAATATAAGTGCCCCCATCACAGAGACCGACCCCCAAAACACTGGTGATGTAACTTGGGCTGGAGTTATATGTGACCTGCTCTATGTACAGGTGCATCTCACAAAACTAGAATATCATCAAAAAGTTACTTTATTTCAGTTCCTCAATACAAAAAGTGAAACTCCTATATTATATAGAGTCATTACACACAGAGGGATCTATTTCACGTGTTTATTTCTGTTAATGTTGATGATTATAGCTTACAGCCTATGAAAACACAAAAGTCATTATCTCAGTAAATTAGAATACTTTATAACAGCTTGAAAAATTATTTTAAAATCCGAAATATTGGCCTATTGAAATGTATATTCAGTAAATGCACTCAATACCTGGTCGGGGCTCCTTTTGCATCAATTACTGCATCAATGCGGCAATGTGGCATGGAGGTGATCAGCCTGTGGCACTGCTGAGGGGTTATGGACGCCCAGGTGGCTTTGATAGCAGCCTTCAGCTCGTCTGCATTGTTGTGTCTGGGGTCTCTCATCTTCCTCTTGACAATACCCCAAAGATTCTCTATAATAGATTCTCTATGGGGTTAAGGTCAGGCGAGTTTGCTGCCAATCAAGCACAGTGATACTGTTGTGTGTAAACCAGGTATTGGTACTTTTGGCCGTGTGGACAGGGGCCAAGTCCTGCTGGAGAATGACATTTCCATCTCCAAAAGTTTGTCTGCAGAGGGAAGCATGAAGTGCTCTAAAATTTCCTGGTAGGTGGCTGCGCTGACTTTGGTCTTGATAAAACACAGTGGATCTACACCAGAAGATGACATGGCTCCCCAAACCATCACTGATGGTGGAAACTTCACACTAGACCTCCAGCAGCTAAACAAATGAAATGAAACAAATTAAAATTGGAAGTCTGGGACCTTGTGGAGTGTCAATGACTGCCTTCTGGACATCTGTCAAGTCAACAGTTTTCCACATGATTGCGGAGCCTACTGAAACAGACTAAGGGACTTTTTAAATGCTTAGGAAGCCTTTGTAGGTGTTTTTTGTTAATTATTTAAGTTTACTGAGATAATGACTGTTGTGTTTTCATTGGCTGTAAGCCATAACCATCAACATTAACAGAAATAAACACTTGAAATAGATCACTCTGTTTGTAATGACTCTATATAATATATGACTTTGACTTTTTATATTGAAGAACTGAAATTAACTTTTTGATGATATTCTAATTTTGTGAGATGCTCCTGTATGTAGCACCCTCTATACTCCCTGGTCCTGCAGCAGCTGCCATCATGTATACAGCAGATGAGACAGACACTTTATTATATGCCGGATGAGCCAAGTCTGGTTCTAGTTCTGGAATATTGAGCGTCAGCGTTCACTCTCATCATTGTTTCTGTAGGGTGAAGTCCACACAAATAAAACACACAACACAATATATTATTATTAATTTTTTTATTGGAATAGCAATAAGCCACATTGTAATAAAAATATTACTGGCCCTTTAATAAATTAAAGTTCACAATGACTCTCAGGTCAGGCCCGATAGAGACTACAGAACTTGCTGCGGATAGTGCAGACCTGATGAGAGCCACTGGAACCAAAGATCCAGAGGAAGGCGAAGAAAACCCCCTAGGGGGGAAAAAAATTCCTTCCTGACCCCAGTTCTGGCGATCGGATATCTCCCTGGATCTTGTCTCTCCTGCTGCATATTGCTGTATATCTGTACGTCAGGGGCGGACACAGCCAGAAGAGGGCCCCTCTATCAGAACAGTATATCTAGCCCCGTGTATGAACTATTGGGCGGGCCGCCTCGGGCATGGCCCCGTGTCTGGACTGTTGGGCCGCCCACCTCGGGCCTGGCTTCGTGTCTGGACTGTGGGACTTCCCGCCTTGAGTCTGGACTGTTGGACCTCCCACTTCGGGTCTGGACAGTTGGGCCGCCCGCCTCGGGTCTGGACAGTTCCCCTCTATCAGTATATTGGCATAGCTCATCATAATGCACAATTGACCTGATTAGGAGGTGGTGGTGGCCCCTTTACATCTTGGGTCCCTGTGAAACTGCACATGTTGCACCAATTGGCCACCCTCCTTGGGTCTGGCCCCATGTCTGGACTGTTGGGCCGCCCGACTCGGGTCTGGACTGTTGGGCCGCCCGACTCAGATCTGGACTGTTGGGCCGCCCACCTTGGTTCTGGACTGGTGGGCCGCTCGCCTCGGGTCTGGACTGTTGGGCCGCCCGCCTCGGGTCTGGACTGTTGGGCCGCCCGCCCTGGGTCTGGACTGTTGGGCCGCCCGCCCTGGGTCTGGACTGTTGGGCCGCCCGCCATGGGTCTGGACTGTGGGGCCCGTCCGCCCTGTGTCTGGACTTTGGGGCCGCCTGCCCTGGGTCTAACCCCAGGTCTGGACTGTGGGGCCACCTGCCCCGGGACTATCCCTGTGTCTGAACTGTGGGGCCCGTCCGCCCCGAGCCTGGACTGTGGGGCCCGTCCGCCCAGAGCCTGGACTGTGGGGCCCGTCCGCCCCGAGCCTGCACTGTGGGGCCCGTCCGCCCCGAGCCTGCACTGTGGGGCCCGTCCGCCCCAAGCCTTGACTGTGGGGCCCGTCCGCCCCGAGCCTGGACTGTGGAGCCCGTCCGCTCTGAGCCTGGACTGTGGGGCCCGTCCGCCCCGAGCCTGGACTGTGGGGCCCGTCCGCCCCGAGCCTGGAGTTTGGTACCTGTCTGCCCCGGGCCTGGACTGTGGGGCCCGAGCGTGGACTGTGGGGCCCGACCGCCTCGAGCGTGAACTGTGGGGCCCATCCGCCCCCGAGCGTGGACTGTGGGGCCAGAATGTGGACTGTGGGGCCCGTCCGCCCCGAGCCTGGCCGGTGGGGCCTGTCCGCCCCGAGCCTGGACTGTGGGGCCCGTCCGCCCTCTGTCCGTACTGTGGCCGCCCCATGTCCGGACTGTGAGGTCGCCTGCCCCGGGTCTAGCCCCAGGTCTGGACTGTGGGGCATGCCCACCCCGTGTCAGGACTGTGGGGCCCGTCCGCCCCTTGTCCTAACTATGGGCCCGCCCGCCCCGTGTCCTGACTGTGAGGCCCGCCCACCCCGTATCCAGACTGTTGGGCCTGCCCGCCCAGTGTCCTGACTGTGGGGCCCGTCCGCCCCGTGTCCGGACTGTGGGGCCCGTCCACCCCGTGTCCGGACTGTGGGGCCCGTCCACCCCGTGTCCGGACTGTGGGGCCCGTCCACCCCGTGTCCGGACAGTGGGGCCCGTCCACCCCGTGTCCGGACTGTGGGGCACGTCCACCCCGTGTCCGGACTGTGGGGCCCGTCCACCCCGTGTCCGGACTGTGGGGCCCATCCACCCCGTGTCCGGACTGTGGGTCGCCTGCCCCGGGTCTAGCCCCAGGTCTGGACTGTGGGGCATGTCCGCCCCATGTCAGGTCTGTGAGGCCCGTCCACCCTGTGTCTAGAATATGGGACCGCCTGCCCCGGGTCTAGCCTCAGGTCTGGAATGTGGGGCCGCCTGCCCCGGGTCTAGCCCCAGGTCTGGACTATGGGGCATGCCCGCCCCGTGTCCGGACTGTGGGGCCGGTCCACCCCGTGTCTGGACTATGGGCCGCCTGCCCCGGGTCTAGCCCCAGGTCTGGACTGTGGGGCCCGCCCGCCCCGTGTCCTGACTGTGGGGCCCGCCCGCCCCATGTCCTGACTGTGGGGGCGGGCGGGGGCCCGCCCGCCCCATGTCCTGACTGTGCAGCCCGCCCGCCCCATGTCCTGACTGTGGAGCCCGCCCGCCCCATGTCCTGACTGTGGGGCCCGCCCGTCCCAAGTCCTGACTGTGGGGCCCGCCCGCCCAGTGTCCTGACTGTGGGGCCCGCCTGCCCCGTGTCCTGACTGTGGGGCCCGCCCGCCCCGTGTCCTGACTGTGGGGCCCGCCCGCCCCGTGTCCTAACTGTGGGGCCCGCCCGCCCCGTGTCCTGACTGTGGGTCCCGCCCCGTGTCCTGACTGTGGGGCTCGCCAGCCCCGTGTCCTGACTGTGGGGCCCGCCCTGTGTCCTGACTGTGGGGCCCGTCCGCCCTGTGTCCTGACTGTGGGTCCCACCCGTCCCGTTTCCTGACGGTGGGGCTCGCCCGCCCCGTGTCCAGACTGTGGGGCTCATCCGCCCCGTGTCCAGACTTTGGGGCCTCCTGCCCCGGGACTAGCCCCGTGTCCGGACTGTGGGGCCCGTCCGCCCCGTGTCCGGACTGTGGGGCCCGTCCGCCCCGTGTCCGGACTGTGGGGCCCGTCCGCCCCGTGTCCGGACTGTGGGGCCCGTCCACCCCGGGTCCGGACTGTGGGGCCCGTCCACCTCGTGTCCGGACTGTGGGGCCCGTCCACCCCGTGTCTGGACTGTGGGACCCGTCCACCCCGTGTCCGGACTGTGGGTCGCCTGCCCCGGGTCTAGTCCCAGGTCTGTAATGTGGAGCCCGCCCGCCCCATGTCCTGACTGTGGAGCCCGCCCGCCCCGTGTCCTGACTGTGGGGCCCGCCCGCCCCGTGTCCTGACTGTGGGTCCCGCACGCCCCGTGTCCTGACTGTGGGGCTCGCCCGCCCCGTGTCCTGACTGTGGGGCCTGCCCTGTGTCCTGACTGTGGGGCCCGTCCGTCCTGTGTCCTGACTGTGGGTCCCGCCCGCCCCATGTCCTGACTGTGGGGCTCGCCCGCCCCGTGTCCAGACTGTGGGGCTCATCCGCACCGTGTCCGGACTTTGGGGCCGCCTGCCCCGGGACTAGCCCCGTGTCCGGACTGTGAGGCCCGCCCGCCCCGTGTCCGGACTGTGGGTCGCCTGCCCCGGGTCTAGCCCCAGGTCTGGACTGTGGGGCATGTCCGCCCCATGTCAGGTCTGTGAGGCCCGTCCACCCCGTGTCTAGAATATGGGACCGCCTGCCCCGGGTCTAGCCTCAGGTCTGGACTGTGGGGCTACCTGCCCCGGGTCTAGCCCCAGGTCTGGACTATGGTGCATGCCCGCCCCGTGTCCGGACTGTGGGGCCCGTCCACCCCGTGTCTGGACTATGGGCCGCCTGCCCCGGGTCTAGCCCCAGGTCTGGACTGTCGCCCGCCCCATGTCCTGACTGTGCAGCCCGCCCGCCCCATGTCCTGACTGTGGGGCCCGCCCGCCCCATGTCCTGACTGTGGGGCCAGCCCGCCCCATGTCCTGACTGTGGGGCCCACCCTCCCCATGTCCTGACTGTGGGGCCCGCCCGCCGCCCGCCCGCCCCATGTCCTGACTGTGGGGCCCGCCCGCCCCATGTCCTGACTGTGGGGCCCGCCCGCCCCATGTCCTGACTGTGGGGCCCGCCCGCCCCATGTCCTGACTGTGGGGCCCGCCCGCCCCGTGTCCTGACTGTGGGGCACGCCCGCCCCGTGTCCTGACTGTGGCCCACCCCGTGTCCTGACTGTGGGGCCCGCCCGCCCCGTGTCCTGACTGTGGGGCCCGCCCGCCCCGTGTCCTGACTGTGGGTCCCGCCCGCCCCGTGTCCTGACTGTGGGGCTCGCCCGCCCCGTGTCCTGACTGTGGGGCCCGCCCTGTGTCCTGACTGTGGGGCCCGTCCGCCCTGTGTCCTGACTGTGGGTCCCGCCCGCCCCGTGTCCTGACTCTGGGGCTCGCCCGCACCGTGTCCAGACTGTGGGGCTCATCCGCCCCGTGTCCGGACTTTGGGGCTGCCTGCCCCGGGACTAGCCCCGTGTCCGGACTGTGAGGCCCGTCCGCCCCGTGTCCGGACTGTGGGGCCCGTCCGCCCCGTGTCCGGACTGTGGGGCCCGTCCGCCCCGTGTCCGGACTGTGGGGCCCGTCCGCCCCGTGTCCGGACTGTGGGGCCCGTCTCCCCCGTGTCCGGACTGTGGGGCCCGTCCACACCGTGTCCGGACTGTGGGGCCCGTCCACCCCGTATCCGGACTGTGGGGCCCGTCCACCCCGTGTCCGGACTGTGGGGCCCGTCCACCCCGTGTCCGGACTGTGGGGCCCGTCCACCCCGTGTCCGGACTGTGGGGCCCGTCCACCCCGTGTTCGGACTGTGGGGCCCGTCCACCCCGTGTCCGGACTGTGGGTCGCTTGCCCCGGGTCTAGCCCCAGGTCTGGACTGTGGGGCATGTCCGCCCCATGTCAGGTCTGTGAGGCCCGTCCACCCCATGTCTAGAATATGGGACCGCCTGCCCCGGGTCTAGCCTCAGGTCTGGACTGTGGGGCCGCCCTGGCCCGGGTCTAGCCCCAGGTCTGGACTATGGGGCATGCACGCCCCGTGTCGGGACTGTGGGGCCCGTCCACCCCGTGTCTGGACTATGGGCCGCCTGCCCCGGGTCTAGCCCCAGGTCTGGACTGTGGGGCCCGCCCCGTGTCCTGACTGTGGGGCCCGCCCGCCCCATGTCCTGACTGTGCAGCCCGCCCGCCCCATGTCCTGACTGTGGAGCCCGCCCGCCCCATGTCCTGACTGTGGAGCCCGCCCGCCCCATGTCCTGACTGGCACCCGCCCCATGTCCTGACTGTGGGGCCCGCCCGCCCCATGTCCTGACTGTGGAGCCCGCCCGCCCCATGTCCTGACTGTGGGGCCCGCCCGTCCCAAGTCCTGACTGTGGGGCCCGCCCGCCCAGTGTCCTGACTGTGGGGCCCGCCTGCCCCGTGTCCTGACTGTGGGGCCCGCCCGCCCCGTGTCCTGACTGTGGGGCCCGCCCGCCCCGTGTCCTAACGCCCGCCCCGTGTCCTGACTGTGGGTCCCGCCCCGTGTCCTGACTGTGGGGCTCGCCAGCCCCGTGTCCTGACTGTGGGGCCCGCCCTGTGTCCTGACTGTGGGGCCCGTCCGCCCTGTGTCCTGACTGTGGGTCCCACCCGTCCCGTTTCCTGACGGTGGGGCTCGCCCGCCCCGTGTCCAGACTGTGGGGCTCATCCGCCCCGTGTCCAGACTTTGGGGCCTCCTGCCCCGGGACTAGCCCCGTGTCCGGACTGTGGGGCCCGTCCGCCCCGTGTCCGGACTGTGGGGCCCGTCCGCCCCGTGTCCGGACTGTGGGGCCCGTCCGCCCCGTGTCCGGACTGTGGGGCCCGTCCACCCCGGGTCCGGACTGTGGGGCCCGTCCACCTCGTGTCCGGACTGTGGGGCCCGTCCACCCCGTGTCTGGACTGTGGGACCCGTCCACCCCGTGTCCGGACTGTGGGTCGCCTGCCCCGGGTCTAGTCCCAGGTCTGTAATGTGGAGCCCGCCCGCCCCATGTCCTGACTGTGGAGCCCGCCCGCCCCGTGTCCTGACTGTGGGGCCCGCCCTGTGTCCTGACTGTGGGGCCCGTCCGCCCTGTGTCCTGACTGTGGGTCCCGCCCACCCCGTGTCCTGACTGTGGGGCTCGCCCGCCCCGTGTCCTGACTGTGGGGCCTGCCCTGTGTCCTGACTGTGGGGCCCGTCCGTCCTGTGTCCTGACTGAGGGTCACGCCCGCCCCGTGTCCAGACTGTGGGGCTCGCCCGCCCCGTGTCCAGACTGTGGGGCTCAACCGCACCGTGTCCGGACTTTGGGGCCGCCTGCCCCGGGACTAGCCCCGTGTCCGGACTGTGAGGCCCGTCCGCCCCGAGCCTGGACTGTGGGGCCCGTCCGCCCCGTGTCCGGACTGTGGGGCCCGTCCACCCCGTGTCTGGACTGTGGGGCCCGTCCACCCCGTGTCCGGACTGTGGGGCCCGTTCACCCCGTGTCTGGACTGTGGGGCCCGTCCACCCCGTGTCCGGACTGTGGGTCGCCTGCCCCGGGTCTAGCCCCAGGTCTGGACTGTGGGGCATGTCCGCCCCATGTCAGGTCTGTGAGGCCCGTCCACCCCGTGTCTAGAATATGGGACCGCCTGCCCCGGGTCTAGCCTCAGGTCTGGACTGTGGGGCTGCCTGCCCCGGGTCTAGCCCCAGGTCTGGACTATGGTGCATGCCCGCCCCGTGTCCGGACTGTGGGGCCCGTCCACCCCGTGTCTGGACTATGGGCCGCCTGCCCCGGGTCTAGCCCCAGGTCTGGACTGTCGCCCGCCCCATGTCCTGACTGTGCAGCCCGCCCGCCCCATGTCCTGACTGTGGGGCCCGCCCGCCCGGGGCCCGCCCGCCCCATGTCCTGACTGTGGGGCCAGCCCGCCCCATGTCCTGACTGTGGGGCCCACCCTCCCCATGTCCTGACTGTGGGGCCCGCCCGCCCCATGTCCTGACTGTGGGGCCCGCCCGCCCCGTGTCCTGACTGTGGGGCCCGCCCGCCCCGTGTCCTGACTGTGGGGCCCGCCCGCCCCGTGTCCTGACTGTGGGGCCCGCCCGATCCGTGTCCTGACTGTGGGTCCCGCCCCCCCCGTGTCCTGACTGTGGGGCTCGCCCGCCCCGTGTCCTGACTGTGGGGCCCGCCCTGTGTCCTGACTGTGGGGCCTGTCCGCCCTGTGTCCTGACTGTGGGTCCCGCCCGCCCCGTGTCCTGACTCTGGGGCTCGCCCGCCCCGTGTCCAGACTGTGGGGCTCATCCGCCCCGTGTCCGGACTTTGGGGCTGCCTGCCCCGGGACTAGCCCCGTGTCCGGACTGTGAGGCCCGTCCGCCCCGAGCCTGGACTGTGGGGCCCGTCCGCCCCGTGTCCGGACTGTGGGGCCCGTCCGCCCCGTGTCCGGACTGTGGGGCCCGTCCGCCCCGTGTCCGGACTGTGGGGCCCGTCCGCCCCGTGTCCGGACTGTGGGGCCCGTCTCCCCCGTGTCCGGACTGTGGGGCCCGTCCGCCCCGTGTCCGGACTGTGGGGCCCGTCTCCCCCGTGTCCGGACTGTGGGGCCCGTCCACCCCGTGTCCGGACTGTGGGGCCCGTCCACCCCGTGTCCGGACTGTGGGGCCCGTCCACCCCGTGTCCGGACTGTGGGGCCCGTCCACCCCGTGTCCGGACTGTGGGGCCCGTCCACCCCGTGTTCGGACTGTGGGGCCCGTCCACCCCGTGTCCGGACTGTGGGTCGCTTGCCCCGGGTCTAGCCCCAGGTCTGGACTGTGGGGCATGTCCGCCCCATGTCAGGTCTGTGAGGCCCGTCCACCCTGTGTCTAGAATATGGGACCGCCTGCCCCGGGTCTAGCCTCAGGTCTGGACTGTGGGGCTGCCCTGGCCCGGGTCTAGCCCCAGGTCTGGACTATGGGGCATGCACGCCCCGTGTCCGGACTGTGGGGCCCGTCCACCCCGTGTCTGGACTATGGGCCGCCTGCCCCGGGTCTAGCCCCAGGTCTGGACTGTGGGGCCCGCCCCATGTCCTGACTGTGCAGCCCGCCCGCCCCATGTCCTGACTGTGGAGCCCGCCTGCCCCATGTCCTGACTGTGGAGCCCGCCCGCCCCATGTCCTGACTGGCACCCCCCCCATGTCCTGACTGTGGGGCCCACCCGCCCCATGTCCTGACTGTGGGGTCCGCCCGCCCCATGTCCTGACTGTGGGGCCCGCCCGCCCCATGTCCTGACTGTGGGGCCCGCCCGCCCCATGTCCTGACTGTGGGGCCCACCCCCCCGGGCCCGCCCCCCCATCTCATGACTGTGGGGCCCGCCCCATGTCCTGACTGTGGGGCCCGCCCGCCCCGTGTCCTGACTGTGGGGCCTGCCCGCCCCATGTCCTGACTGTGGGGCCCGCCCGCCCCGGGGCCCGCCCGCCCCGTGTCCTGACTGTGGGGCTCGCCCACCCCATGTCCTGACTGGGGCCCGCCCGCCCCATGTCCTGACTGTGGGGCCCGCCCTGTGTCCTGACTGTGGGGCCCGTCCGCCCTGTGTCCTGACTGTTGGTCCCGCCCGCCCCGTGTCCTGACTGTGGGGCTCGCCCGCCCCGTGTCCAGACTGTGGGGCTCATCCGCCCCGTGTCCGGACTTTGGGGCTGTGAGGCCCGTCCGCCCCGAGCCTGGACTGTGTGGCCCGTCCGCCCCGTGTCCGGACTGTGGGGCCCGTCCGCCCCGTGTCCGGACTGTGGGGCCCGTCCGCCCCGTCTCCGGACTGTGGGGCCCGTCCACCCCGTGTCCGGACTGTGGGGCCCGTCCGCCCCGTGTCCGGACTGTGGGGCCCGTCCGCCCCGTGTCCGGACTGTGGGGCCCGTCCGCCCCGTGTCCGGACTGTGAGGCCCGTCCACCCCGTGTCCGGACTGTGGGGCCCGTCCACCCCGTGTCCGGACTGTGGGGCCCGTCCACCCCGGGTCCGGACTGTGGGGCCCGTCCACCCCGTGTCCGGACTGTGGGGTCCGTCCACCCCGTGTCCGGACTGTGGGGCCCGTCCACCCCGTGTCCGGACTGTGGGTCGCCTGCCCCGGGTCTAGCCCCAGGTCTGGACTGTGGGGCATGTCCGCCCCATGTCAGGTCTGTGAGTCCCGTCCACCCCGTGTCTAGAATATGGGACCGCCTGCCTCGGATCTAGCCTCAGGTCTGGACTGTGGGGCCACCAGCCCCGGGTCTAGCCCCAGGTCTGGACTATGGGGCATGCCCGCCCCGTGTCCGGACTGTGGGGCCCGTCCACCCCGTGTCTGGACTATGGGCCGCCTGCCCCGAGTCTAGATCCAGGTCTGGACTGTGGGGCCCGCCCCGTGTCCTGACTGTGGGGCCCGCCCGCCCGGGGCCCGCCCGCCACGCCCGCCCCATGTCCTGACTGTGCAGCCCGCCCGCCCCATGTCCTGACTGTGGAGCCCGCCCGCCCCATGTCCTGACTGTGGGGCTCGCCCACCCCATGTCCTGACTGGGGCCGGCCCGCCCGATGTCCTGACTGTGGGGCCCGCCCCCCCGGGCCCGCCCCCCCATCTCATGACTGGGGGGCCCGCCCGCCCCATGTCCTGACTGTGGGGCCCGCCCGCCCCGTGTCCTGACTGTGGGGCCCTCCCGCCCCATGTCCTGACTGTGGGGCCCGCCCGCCCCATGTCCTGACTGTGGGGCTCGCCCACCCCATGTCCTGACTGGGGCCCGCCCGCCCCATGTCCTGACTGTGGGGCCCGCCCTGTGTCCTGACTGTGGGGCCCGTCCGCCCTGTGTCCTGACTGTGGGTCCCGCCCGCCCCGTGTCCTGACTGTGGGGCTCGCCCGCCCCGTGTCCAGACTGTGGGGCTCATCCGCCCCGTGTCCGGACTTTGGGGCCGCCTGCCCTGGGACTAGCCCCGTGTCCGGACTGTGAGGCCCGTCCGCTCCGAGCCTGGACTGTGTGGCCCGTCCGCCCCGTGTCCGGACTGTGGGGCCCGTCCGCCCCGTGTCCGGACTGTGGGGCCCGTCCGCCCCGTGTCCGGACTGTGGGGCCCGTCCGCCCCGTGTCCGGACTGTGGGGCCCGTCCGCCCCGTGTCCGGACTGTGGGGCCCGTCCGCCCCGTGTCCGGACTGTGAGGCCCGTCCTCCCCGTGTCCGGACTGTGGGGCCCGTCCACCCCGTGTCCGGACTGTGGGGCCCGTCCACCCCGTGTCCGGACTGTGGGTCGCCTGCCCCGGGTCTAGCCCCAGGTCTGGACTGTGGGGCATGTCCGCCCCATGTCAGGTCTGTGAGGCCCGTCCACCCCGTGTCTAGAATATGGGACCGCCTGCCCCGGGTCTAGCCTCAGGTCTGGACTGTGGGGCCGCCAGCCCCGGGTCTAGCCCCAGGTCTGGACTATGGGGCATGCCCGCCCCGTGTCCGGACTGTGGGGCCCGTCCACCCCGTGTCCGGACTGTGGGTCGCCTGCCCCGGGTCTAGCCCCAGGTCTGGACTGTGGGGCATGTCCGCCCTATGTCAGGTCTGTGAGGCCCGTCCACCCCGTGTCTAGAATATGGGACCGCCTGCCCCGGGTCTAGCCTCAGGTCTGGACTGTGGGGCCGCCTGCCCCGGGTCTAGCCCCAGGTCTGGACTATGGGGCATGCCCGCCCCGGGTCCGGACTGTGGGGCCCGTCCACCCCGTGTCTGGACTATGGGCCGCCTGCCCGGGGTCTAGCCCCAGGTCTGGACTGTGGGGCCCGCCCGTCCCATGTCCTGACTGTGCAGCCCGCCCCATGTCCTGACTGTGGAGCCCGCCCGCCCCATGTCCTGACTGTGGGGCCCGCCCGCCCCATGTCCTGACTGGGCCCGCCCGCCCCATGTCCTGACTGTGGGGCCGGCCCCCCCAATGTCCTGACTGTGGGGCCCTCCCGCCCCATGTCCTGATTGTGGGACCCGCCCGCCCCATGTCCTGACTGTGGGGCCCGCCCGCCCCGTGTCCTGACTGTGGGGCCCGCCCGCCCCGTGTCCTGACTGTGGGTCCCGCCCGCCCCGTGTCCTGACTGTGGGGCCCGCCCGCCCCGTGTCCTGACTGTGGGGCTCGCCCGCCCCGTGTTCTGACTGTGGGGCCCGTCCGCCCCGTGTCCTGACTGTGGCTCCCGCTCGCCCCGTGTCCTGACTGTGGGGCTCGCCCGCCCCGTGTCCAGACTGTGGGGCTCATCCGCCCCGTGTCCGGACTTTGGGGCTGTGAGGCCCGTCCGCCCCGAGCCTGGACTGTGTGGCCCGTCCGCCCCGTGTCCGGACTGTGGGGCCCGTCCGCCCCGTGTCCGGACTGTGGGGCCCGTCCGCCCCGTCTCCGGACTGTGGGGCCCGTCCACCCCGTGTCCGGACTGTGGGGCCCGTCCGCCCCGTGTCCGGACTGTGGGGCCCGTCCGCCCCGTGTCCGGACTGTGGGGCCCGTCCGCCCCGTGTCCGGACTGTGAGGCCCGTCCACCCCGTGTCCGGACTGTGGGGCCCGTCCACCCCGTGTCCGGACTGTGGGGCCCGTCCACCCCGGGTCCGGACTGTGGGGCCCGTCCACCCCGTGTCCGGACTGTGGGGTCCGTCCACCCCGTGTCCGGACTGTGGGGCCCGTTCACCCCGTGTCCGGACTGTGGGTCGCCTGCCCCGGGTCTAGCCCCAGGTCTGGACTGTGGGGCATGTCCGCCCCATGTCAGGTCTGTGAGTCCCGTCCACCCCGTGTCTAGAATATGGGACCGCCTGCCTCGGATCTAGCCTCAGGTCTGGACTGTGGGGCCACCAGCCCCGGGTCTAGCCCCAGGTCTGGACTATGGGGCATGCCCGCCCCGTGTCCGGACTGTGGGGCCCGTCCACCCCGTGTCTGGACTATGGGCCGCCTGCCCCGAGTCTAGATCCAGGTCTGGACTGTGGGGCCCGCCCCGTGTCCTGACTGTGGGGCCCGCCCGCCCGGGGCCCGCCCGCCCCGCCCGCCCCATGTCCTGACTGTGCAGCCCGCCCGCCCCATGTCCTGACTGTGGAGCCCGCCCGCCCCATGTCCTGACTGTGGGGCTCGCCCACCCCATGTCCTGACTGGGGCCGGCCCGCCCGATGTCCTGACTGTGGGGCCCGCCCCCCCGGGCCCGCCCCCCCATCTCATGACTGGGGGGCCCGCCCGCCCCATGTCCTGACTGTGGGGCCCGCCCGCCCCGTGTCCTGACTGTGGGGCCCTCCCGCCCCATGTCCTGACTGTGGGGCTCGCCCACCCCATGTCCTGACTGTGGGGCCCGCCCTGTGTCCTGACTGTGGGGCCCGTCCGCCCTGTGTCCTGACTGGGGCCTGCCCGCCCCATGTCCTGACTGTGGGGCCCGCCCTGTGTCCTGACTGTGGGGCCCGTCCGCCCTGTGTCCTGACTGTGGGTCCCGCCCGCCCCGTGTCCTGACTGTGGGGCTCGCCCACCCCATGTCCTGACTGGGGCCCGCCCGCCCCATGTCCTGACTGTGGGGCCCGCCCTGTGTCCTGACTGTGGGGCCCGTCCGCCCTGTGTCCTGACTGTGGGTCCCGCCCGCCCCGTGTCCTGACTGTGGGGCTCGCCCGCCCCGTGTCCAGACTGTGGGGCTCATCCGCCCCGTGTCCGGACTTTGGGGCCGCCTGCCCTGGGACTAGCCCCGTGTCCGGACTGTGAGGCCCGTCCGCTCCGAGCCTGGACTGTGTGGCCCGTCCGCCCCGTGTCCGGACTGTGGGGCCCGTCCGCCCCGTGTCCGGACTGTGGGGCCCGTCCGCCCCGTGTCCGGACTGTGGGGCCCGTCCGCCCCGTGTCCGGACTGTGGGGCCCGTCCGCCCCGTGTCCGGACTGTGGGGCCCGTCCGCCCCGTGTCCGGACTGTGGGGCCCGTCCGCCCCGTGTCCGGACTGTGGGGCCCGTCCGCCCCGTGTCCGGACTGTGAGGCCCGTCCTCCCCGTGTCCGGACTGTGGGGCCCGTCCACCCCGTGTCCGGACTGTGGGGCCCGTCCACCCCGTGTCCGGACTGTGGGTCGCCTGCCCCGGGTCTAGCCCCAGGTCTGGACTGTGGGGCATGTCCGCCCCATGTCAGGTCTGTGAGGCCCGTCCACCCCGTGTCTAGAATATGGGACCGCCTGCCCCGGGTCTAGCCTCAGGTCTGGACTGTGGGGCCGCCAGCCCCGGGTCTAGCCCCAGGTCTGGACTATGGGGCATGCCCGCCCCGTGTCCGGACTGTGGGGCCCGTCCACCCCGTGTCCGGACTGTGGGTCGCCTGCCCCGGGTCTAGCCCCAGGTCTGGACTGTGGGGCATGTCCGCCCTATGTCAGGTCTGTGAGGCCCGTCCACCCCGTGTCTAGAATATGGGACCGCCTGCCCCGGGTCTAGCCTCAGGTCTGGACTGTGGGGCCGCCTGCCCCGGGTCTAGCCCCAGGTCTGGACTATGGGGCATGCCCGCCCCGGGTCCGGACTGTGGGGCCCGTCCACCCCGTGTCTGGACTATGGGCCGCCTGACCGGGGTCTAGCCCCAGGTCTGGACTGTGGGGCCCGCCCGCCCCATGTCCTGACTGTGCAGCCCGCCCCATGTCCTGACTGTGGAGCCCGCCCGCCCCATGTCCTGACTGTGGGGCCCGCCCGCCCCATGTCCTGACTGGGCCCGCCCGCCCCATGTCCTGACTGTGGGGCCGGCCCCCCCAATGTCCTGACTGTGGGGCCCGCCCGCCCCATGTCCTGATTGTGGGACCCGACCGCCCCATGTCCTGACTGTGGGGCCCGCCCGCCCCGTGTCCTGACTGTGGGGCCCGCCCGCCCCGTGTCCTGACTGTGGGTCCCGCCCGCCCCGTGTCCTGACTGTGGGGCCCGCCCGCCCCGTGTCCTGACTGTGGGGCTCGCCCGCCCCGTGTTCTGACTGTGGGGCCCGTCCGCCCCGTGTCCTGACTGTGGCTCCCGCCCGCCCCGTGTCCTGACTGTGGGGCTCGCCCGCCCCGTGTCCAGACTGTGGGGCTCATCCGCCCCGTGTCCAGACTTTGGGGCTGTGAGGCCCGTCCGCCCCGAGCCTGGACTGTGTGGCCCGTCCGCCCCGTGTCCGGACTGTGGGGCCCGTCCGCCCCGTGTCCGGACTGTGGGGCCCGTCCGCCCCGTCTCCGGACTGTGGGGCCCGTCCACCCCGTGTCCGGACTGTGGGGCCCGTCCGCCCCGTGTCCGGACTGTGGGGCCCGTCCGCCCCGTGTCCGGACTGTGGGGCCCGTCCGCCCCGTGTCCGGACTGTGAGGCCCGTCCACCCCGTGTCCGGACTGTGGGGCCCGTCCACCCCGTGTCCGGACTGTGGGGCCCGTCCACCCCGGGTCCGGACTGTGGGGCCCGTCCACCCCGTGTCCGGACTGTGGGGTCCGTCCACCCCGTGTCCGGACTGTGGGGCCCGTCCACCCCGTGTCCGGACTGTGGGTCGCCTGCCCCGGGTCTAGCCCCAGGTCTGGACTGTGGGGCATGTCCGCCCCATGTCAGGTCTGTGAGTCCTGTCCACCCCGTGTCTAGAATATGGGACCGCCTGCCTCGGATCTAGCCTCAGGTCTGGACTGTGGGGCCACCAGCCCCGGGTCTAGCCCCAGGTCTGGACTATGGGGCATGCCCGCCCCGTGTCCGGACTGTGGGGCCCGTCCACCCCGTGTCTGGACTATGGGCCGCCTGCCCCGAGTCTAGATCCAGGTCTGGACTGTGGGGCCCGCCCCGTGTCCTGACTGTGGGGCCCGCCCGCCCGGGGCCCGCCCCGCCCGCCCCATGTCCTGACTGTGCAGCCCGCCCGCCCCATGTCCTGACTGTGGAGCCCGCCCGCCCCATGTCCTGACTGTGGGGCTCGCCCACCCCATGTCCTGACTGGGGCCGGCCCGCCCGATGTCCTGACTGTGGGGCCCGCCCCCCCGGGCCCGCCCCCCCATCTCATGACTGGGGGGCCCGCCCGCCCCATGTCCTGACTGTGGGGCCCGCCCGCCCCGTGTCCTGACTGTGGGGCCCTCCCGCCCCATGTCCTGACTGTGGGGCCCGCCCGCCCCGTGTCCTGACTGTGGGGCTCGCCCACCCCATGTCCTGACTGGGGCCCGCCCGCCCCATGTCCTGACTGTGGGGCCCGCCCTGTGTCCTGACTGTGGGGCCCGTCCGCCCTGTGTCCTGACTGTGGGTCCCGCCCGCCCCGTGTCCTGACTGTGGGGCTCGCCCGCCCCGTGTCCAGACTGTGGGGCTCATCCGCCCCGTGTCCGGACTTTGGGGCCGCCTACCCTGGGACTAGCCCCGTGTCCGGACTGTGAGGCCCGTCCGCTCCGAGCCTGGACTGTGTGGCCCGTCCGCCCCGTGTCCGGACTGTGGGGCCCGTCCGCCCCGTGTCCGGACTGTGGGGCCCGTCCGCCCCGTGTCCGGACTGTGGGGCCCGTCCGCCCCGTGTCCGGACTGTGGGGCCCGTCCGCCCCGTGTCCGGACTGTGGGGCCCATCCACCCCGTGTCCGGACTGTGGGTCGCCTGCCCCGGGTCTAGCCCCAGGTCTGGACTGTGGGGCATGTCCGCCCCATGTCAGGTCTGTGAGGCCCGTCCACCCCGTGTCTAGAATATGGGACCGCCTGCCCCGGGTCTAGCCTCAGGTCTGGACTGTGGGGCCGCCAGCCCCGGGTCTAGCCCCAGGTCTGGACTATGGGGCATGCCCGCCCCGTGTCCGGACTGTGGGGCCCGTCCACCCCGTGTCTGGACTATGGGACGCCTGCCCCGAGTCTAGCCCCAGGTCTGGACTGTGGGGCCCGCCCCGTGTCCTGACTGTGGAGCCCGCCCGCCCCATGTCCTGACTGTGGGGCCCGCCCTCCCCATGTCCTGACTGTGGGGCCCGCCCGCCCCATGTCCTGACTGTGGGGCCCGCCCGCCCCGTGTCCTGACTGTGGGGCCCGCCCGCCCCGTGTCCTGACTGTGGGTCCCGCCCGCCCCGTGTCCTGACTGTGGGGCTCGCCCGCCCCGTGTCCTGACTGTGGGGCCCGCCCTGTGTCCTGACTGTGGGGCCCGTCCGCCCTGTGTCCTGACTGTGGGTCCCGCCCGCCCCGTGTCCTGACTGTGGGGCTCGCCCGCCCCGTGTCCAGACTGTGGGGCTCATCCGCCCCGTGTCCGGACTTTGGGGCCGCCTGCCCTGGGACTAGCCCCGTGTCCGGACTGTGAGGCCCGTCCGCTCCGAGCCTGGACTGTGTGGCCCGTCCGCCCCGTGTCCGGACTGTGGGGCCCGTCCGCCCCGTGTCCGGACTGTGGGGCCCGTCCGCCCCGTGTCCGGACTGTGGGGCCCGTCCGCCCCGTGTCCGGACTGTGGGGCCCGTCCGCCCCGTGTCCGGACTGTGGGGCCCGTCCGCCCCGTGTCCGGACTGTGAGGCCCGTCCTCCCCGTGTCCGGACTGTGGGGCCCGTCCACCCCGTGTCCGGACTGTGGGGCCCGTCCACCCCGTGTCCGGACTGTGGGTCGCCTGCCCCGGGTCTAGCCCCAGGTCTGGACTGTGGGGCATGTCCGCCCCATGTCAGGTCTGTGAGGCCCGTCCACCCCGTGTCTAGAATATGGGACCGCCTGCCCCGGGTCTAGCCTCAGGTCTGGACTGTGGGGCCGCCAGCCCCGGGTCTAGCCCCAGGTCTGGACTATGGGGCATGCCCGCCCCGTGTCCGGACTGTGGGGCCCGTCCACCCCGTGTCCGGACTGTGGGTCGCCTGCCCCGGGTCTAGCCCCAGGTCTGGACTGTGGGGCATGTCCGCCCTATGTCAGGTCTGTGAGGCCCGTCCACCCCGTGTCTAGAATATGGGACCGCCTGCCCCGTGTCTAGCCTCAGGTCTGGACTGTGGGGCCGCCTGCCCCGGGTCTAGCCCCAGGTCTGGACTATGGGGCATGCCCGCCCCGGGTCCGGACTGTGGGGCCCGTCCACCCCGTGTCTGGACTATGGGCCGCCTGACCGGGGTCTAGCCCCAGGTCTGGACTGTGGGGCCCGCCCGCCCCATGTCCTGACTGTGCAGCCCGCCCCATGTCCTGACTGTGGAGCCCGCCCGCCCCATGTCCTGACTGTGGGGCCCGCCCGCCCCATGTCCTGACTGGGCCCGCCCGCCCCATGTCCTGACTGTGGGGCCGGCCCCCCCAATGTCCTGACTGTGGGGCCCGCCCGCCCCATGTCCTGATTGTGGGACCCGACCGCCCCATGTCCTGACTGTGGGGCCCGCCCGCCCCGTGTCCTGACTGTGGGGCCCGCCCGCCCCGTGTCCTGACTGTGGGTCCCGCCCGCCCCGTGTCCTGACTGTGGGGCCCGCCCGCCCCGTGTCCTGACTGTGGGGCTCGCCCGCCCCGTGTTCTGACTGTGGGGCCCGTCCGCCCCGTGTCCTGACTGTGGCTCCCGCCCGCCCCGTGTCCTGACTGTGGGGCTCGCCCGCCCCGTGTCCAGACTGTGGGGCTCATCCGCCCCGTGTCCGGACTTTGGGGCTGTGAGGCCCGTCCGCCCCGAGCCTGGACTGTGTGGCCCGTCCGCCCCGTGTCCGGACTGTGGGGCCCGTCCGCCCCGTGTCCGGACTGTGGGGCCCGTCCGCCCCGTCTCCGGACTGTGGGGCCCGTCCACCCCGTGTCCGGACTGTGGGGCCCGTCCGCCCCGTGTCCGGACTGTGGGGCCCGTCCGCCCCGTGTCCGGACTGTGGGGCCCGTCCGCCCCGTGTCCGGACTGTGAGGCCCGTCCACCCCGTGTCCGGACTGTGGGGCCCGTCCACCCCGTGTCCGGACTGTGGGGCCCGTCCACCCCGGGTCCGGACTGTGGGGCCCGTCCACCCCGTGTCCGGACTGTGGGGTCCGTCCACCCCGTGTCCGGACTGTGGGGCCCGTCCACCCCGTGTCCGGACTGTGGGTCGCCTGCCCCGGGTCTAGCCCCAGGTCTGGACTGTGGGGCATGTCCGCCCCATGTCAGGTCTGTGAGTCCCGTCCACCCCGTGTCTAGAATATGGGACCGCCTGCCTCGGATCTAGCCTCAGGTCTGGACTGTGGGGCCACCAGCCCCGGGTCTAGCCCCAGGTCTGGACTATGGGGCATGCCCGCCCCGTGTCCGGACTGTGGGGCCCGTCCACCCCGTGTCTGGACTATGGGCCGCCTGCCCCGAGTCTAGATCCAGGTCTGGACTGTGGGGCCCGCCCCGTGTCCTGACTGTGGGGCCCGCCCGCCCGGGGCCCGCCCCGCCCGCCCCGCCCGCCCCATGTCCTGACTGTGCAGCCCGCCCGCCCCATGTCCTGACTGTGGAGCCCGCCCGCCCCATGTCCTGACTGTGGGGCTCGCCCACCCCATGTCCTGACTGGGGCCGGCCCGCCCGATGTCCTGACTGTGGGGCCCGCCCCCCTGGGCCCGCCCCCCCATCTCATGACTGGGGGGCCCGCCCGCCCCATGTCCTGACTGTGGGGCCCGCCCGCCCCGTGTCCTGACTGTGGGGCCCTCCCGCCCCATGTCCTGACTGTGGGGCCCGCCCGCCCCGTGTCCTGACTGTGGGGCTCGCCCACCCCATGTCCTGACTGGGGCCCGCCCGCCCCATGTCCTGACTGTGGGGCCCGCCCTGTGTCCTGACTGTGGGGCCCGTCCGCCCTGTGTCCTGACTGTGGGTCCCGCCCGCCCCGTGTCCTGACTGTGGGGCTCGCCCGCCCCGTGTCCAGACTGTGGGGCTCATCCGCCCCGTGTCCGGACTTTGGGGCCGCCTACCCTGGGACTAGCCCCGTGTCCGGACTGTGAGGCCCGTCCGCTCCGAGCCTGGACTGTGTGGCCCGTCCGCCCCGTGTCCGGACTATGGGGCCCGTCCGCCCCGTGTCCGGACTGTGGGGCCCGTCCGCCCCGTGTCCGGACTGTGGGGCCCGTCCGCCCCGTGTCCGGACTGTGGGGCCCGTCCGCCCCGTGTCCGGACTGTGGGGCCCGTCCACCCCGTGTCCGGACTGTGGGGCCCATCCACCCCGTGTCCGGACTGTGGGTCGCCTGCCCCGGGTCTAGCCCCAGGTCTGGACTGTGGGGCATGTCCGCCCCATGTCAGGTCTGTGAGGCCCGTCCACCCCGTGTCTAGAATATGGGACCGCCTGCCCCGGGTCTAGCCTCAGGTCTGGACTGTGGGGCCGCCAGCCCCGGGTCTAGCCCCAGGTCTGGACTATGGGGCATGCCCGCCCCGTGTCCGGACTGTGGGGCCCCTCCACCCCGTGTCTGGACTATGGGACGCCTGCCCCGAGTCTAGCCCCAGGTCTGGACTGTGGGGCCCGCCCCGTGTCCTGACTGTGGAGCCCGCCCGCCCCATGTCCTGACTGTGGGGCCCGCCCTCCCCATGTCCTGACTGTGGGGCCCGCCCGCCCCATGTCCTGACTGTGGGGCCCGCCCGCCCCGTGTCCTGACTGTGGGGCCCGCCCGCCCCGTGTCCTGACTGTGGGTCCCGCCCGCCCCGTGTCCTGACTGTGGGGCTCGCCCGCCCCGTGTCCTGACTGTGGGGCCCGCCCTGTGTCCTGACTGTGGGGCCCGTCCGCCCTGTGTCCTGACTGTGGGGCCGGTCCACCCCGTGTCCGGACTGTGGGGCCCGTCCACCCCGTGTCCGGACTGTGGGTCGCCTGCCCCGGGTCTAGCCCCAGGTCTGGACTGTGGGGCATGTCCGCCCTATGTCAGGTCTGTGAGGCCCGTCCACCCCGTGTCTAGAATATGGGACCGCCTGCCCCGGGTCTAGCCTCAGGTCTGGACTGTGGGGCCGCCTGCCCCGGGTCTAGCCCCAGGTCTGGACTATGGGGCATGCCCGCCCCGGGTCCGGACTGTGGGGCCCGTCCACCCCGTGTCTGGACTATGGGCCGCCTGCCCGGGGTCTAGCCCCAGGTCTGGACTGTGGGGCCCGCCCGCCCCATGTCCTGACTGTGCAGCCCGCCCCATGTCCTGACTGTGGAGCCCGCCCGCCCCATGTCCTGACTGTGGGGCCCGCCCGCCCCATGTCCTGACTGGGCCCGCCCGCCCCATGTCCTGACTGTGACTGTGGGGCCCGCCCGCCCGCCCCATGTCCTGATTGTGGGACCCGCCCGCCCCATGTCCTGACTGTGGGGCCCGCCCGCACCGTGTCCTGACTGTGGGGCCCGCCCGCCCCGTGTCCTGACTGTGGGTCCCGCCCGCCCCGTGTCCTGACTGTGGGGCCCGCCCGCCCCGTGTCCTGACTGTGGGGCTCGCCCGCCCCGTGTTCTGACTGTGGGGCCCGTCCGCCCCGTGTCCTGACTGTGGCTCCCGCTCGCCCCGTGTCCTGACTGTGGGGCTCGCCCGCCCCGTGTCCAGACTGTGGGGCTCATCCGCCCCGTGTCCGGACTTTGGGGCCGCCTGCCCCGGGACTAGCCCCGTGTCCGGACTGTGAGGCCCATCCGCCCCGAGCCTGGACTGTGGGGCCCGTCCGCCCCGTGTCCTGACTGTGGGGCCCGTCCGCCCCGTGTCCGGACTGTGAGGCCCGTCCGCCCCGTGTCCGGACTGTGGGGCCCATCCACACCGTGTCCGGACTGTGGGGCCCGTCCACCTCGTGTCCGGACTGTGGGGCCCGTCCACCCCGTGTCCGGACTGTGGGTCGCCTGCCCCGGGTCTAGCCCCAGGTCTGGACTGTGGGGCATGTCCGCCCCATGTCAGGTCTGTGAGGCCCGTCCACCCCGTGTCTAGAATATGGGACCGCCTGCCCCGGGTCTAGCCTCAGGTCTGGACTGTGGGGCCGCTAGCCCCGGGTCTAGCCCCAGGTCTGGACTATGGGGCATGCCCGCCCCGTGTCCGGACTGTGGGGCCCGTCCACCCCGTGTCTGGACTAGGGGCCGCCTGCCCCGAGTCTAGCCCCAGGTCTGGACTGTGGGGCCCGCCCCGTGTCCTGACTGTGGGGCCCGCCCGCCCCGTGTCCTGACTGTGGGGCCCGCCCGCCCCGCCCGCCCCATGTCCTGACTGTGCAGCCCGCCCGCCCCATGTCCTGACTGTGGAGCCCGCCCGCCCTATGTCCTGACTGTGGGGCTCGCCCACCCCATGTCCTGACTGGGGCCCGCCCGCCCCATGTCCTGATTGTGGGGCCCGCCCCCCCGGGCCAGACCCCCCCATCTCATGACTGTGGGGCCAGCCCGCCCCATGTCCTGACTGTGGGGCCCGCCCCGTGTCCTGACTGTGGGGCCCGCCCGCCCCATGTCCTGACTGTGGGGCCCGCCCGCCCCGTGTCCTGACTGTGGGGCTCGCCCACCCCATGTCCTGACTGGGGCCCGCCCTGTGTCCTGACTGTGGGGCCCGCCCTGTGTCCTGACTGTGGGGCCCGTCCGCCCTGTGTCCTGACTGTGGGTCCCGCCCGCCCCGTGTCCTGACTGTGGGGCTCGCCCGCCCCGTGTCCAGACTGTGGGGCTCATCTGCCCCGTGTCCGGACTTTGGGGCCGCCTGCCCTGGGACTAGCCCCGTGTCCGGACTGTGAGGCCCGTCCGCCCCAAGCCTGGACTGTGTGGCCCGTCCGCCCCGTGTCCGGACTGTGGGGCCCGTCCGCCCCCTGTCCGGACTGTGGGGCCCGTCCGCCCCGTGTCCGGACTGTGGGGCCCGTCCGCCCCGTGTCCGGACTGTGGGGCCCGTCCGCCCCGTGTCCGGACTGTGGGGCCCGTCCGCCCCGTGTCCGGACTGTGAGGCCCGTCCGCCCCGTGTCCGGACTGTGGGGCCCGTCTGCCCCGTGTCCGGACTGTGGGGCCCGTCCGCCCCGTGTCCGGACTGTGAGGCCCGTCCGCCCCGTGTCCGGACTGTGGGGCCCGTCCACCCCGTTTCCGGACTGTGGGGCCCGTCCACCCTGTGTCCGGACTGTGGGGCCAGTCCACCCCGTGTCCGGACTGTGGGGCCCGTCCACCCCGTGTCCGGACTGTGGGTCGCCTGCCCCGGGTCTAGCCCCAGGTCTGGACTGTGGGGCATGTCCGCCCCATGTCAGGTCTGTGAGGCCCGTCCACCCCGTGTCTAGAATATGGGACCGCCTGCCCCGGGTCTAGCCTCAGGTCTGGACTGTGGGGCCGCCAGCCCCGGGTCTAGCCCCAGGTCTGGACTATGGGGCATGCCCGCCCCGTGTCCGGACTGTGGGGCCCGTCCACCCCGTGTCTGGACTATGGGCCGCCTGCCCCGAGTCTAGCCCCAGGTCTGGACTGTGGGGCCCGCCCCGTGTCCTGACTGTGGGGCCCGCCCTCCCCGCCCGCCCCATGTCCTGACTGTGCAGCCCGCCCGCCCCATGTCCTGACTGTGGAGCCCGCCCGCCCCATGTCCTGACTGTGGGGGGCCCATGTCCTGACTGTGGGGGGGGCGCCGCCCGCCCCATGTCCTGACTGTGGGGCCAGCCCCATGTCCTGACTGTGGGGCCCGCCCGGGGCCCGCCCGCCCCATGTCCTGACTGTGGGGCCCGCCCGCCCCGTGTCCTGACTGTGGGGCCCGCCCGCCCCGTGTCCTGACTGTGGGTCCCGCCCGCCCCGTGTCCTGACTGTGGGGCTCGCCCGACCCGTGTCCTGACTGTGGGGCCCGCCCTGTGTCCTGACTGTGGGGCCCGTCCGCCCTGTGTCCTGACTGTGGGTCCCGCCCGCCCCATGTCCTGACTGTGGGGCTCGCCCGCCCCGTGTCCAGACTGTGGGGCTCATCCGCCCCGTGGCCGGACTTTGGGGCCGCCTGCCCCGGGACTAGCCCCGTGTCCGGACTGTGAGGCCCGTCCGTCCCGTGTCCGGACTGTGGGGCCCGTCCGTCCCGTGTCCGGGCTGTGGGGCCCGTCCGCCCCGTGTCCGGACTGTGGGGCCCGTCCGTCCCGTGTCCGGGCTGTGGGGCCCGTCCGCCCCGTGTCCGGACTGTGGGGCCCGTCCGCCCCGTGTCCGGACTGTGGGGCCCGTCCGCCCCGTGTCCGGACTGTGGGGCCCGTCCGCCCCGTGTCCGGACTGTGGGGCCCGTCCGCCCCTGTCCGGACTGTGGGGCCCGTCCACCCCGTGTCCGGACTGTGGGGCCTGTCCACCCCGTGTCCGGACTGTGGGGCCCGTCCACCCCGTGTCCGGACTGTGGGGCCCGTCGGCCCCGTGTCCGGACTGTGGGGCCCGTCCGCCCCTGTCCGGACTGTGGGGCCCGTCCACCCCGTGTCCGGACTGTGGGGCCCGTCCACCCCATGTCCGGACTGTGGGGCCCGTCCACCCCGTGTCCGGACTGTGGGGCCCGTCCACCCCGTGTCCGGACAGTGGGGCCGGTCCACCCCGTGTCCGGACTGTGGGGCCCGTCCACCCCGTGTCCGGACTGTGGGTCACCTGCCCCGGGTCTAGCCCCAGGTCTGGTCTGTGGGGCATGTCCGCCCTATGTCAGGTCTGTGAGGCCCGTCCACCCCGTGTCTAGAATATGGGACCGCCTGCCCCGGGTCTAGCCTTAGGTCTGGACTGTGGGGCCGCCTGCCCCGGGTCTAGCCCCAGGTCTGGACTATGGGGCATGCCCGCCCCGTGTCCGGACTGTGGAGCCCGTCCACCCCGTGTCTGGACTATGGGCCGCCTGCCCGGGATCTAGCCCCAGGTCTGGACTGTGGGGCCCGCCCGCCCCATGTCCTGACTGTGCAGCCCGCCCCATGTCCTGACTGTGGAGCCCGCCCGCCCCATGTCCTGACTGTGGGGCCCGCCCGCCCCATGTCCTGACCCGCCCCATGTCCTGGGGCCCACCCGCCCCATGTCCTGACTGTGGGGCCCGCCCGCCCCCCCCATGTCCTGACTGTGGGGGCCCGCCCACCCCATGTCCTGACTGGGGCCCGCCCTGTGTCCTGACTGTGGGGCCCGCCCTGTGTCCTGACTGTGGGGCCCGTCCGCCCTGTGTCCTGACTGTGGGTCCCGCCCGCCCCGTGTCCTGACTGTGGGGCTCGCCCGCCCCGTGTCCAGACTGTGGGGCTCATCTGCCCCGTGTCCGGACTTTGGGGCCGCCTGCCCTGGGACTAGCCCCGTGTCCGGACTGTGAGGCCCGTCCGCCCCAAGCCTGGACTGTGTGGCCCGTCCGCCCCGTGTCGGGACTGTGGGGCCCGTCCGCCCCGTGTCCGGACTGTGGGGCCCGTCCGCCCCGTGTCCGGACTGTGGGGCCCGTCCGCCCCGTGTCCGGACTGTGGGGCCCGTCCGCCCCGTGTCCGGACTGTGGGGCCCGTCCGCCCCGTGTCCGGACTGTGGGGCCCGTCTGCCCCGTGTCCGGACTGTGGGGCCCGTCCGCCCCGTGTCCGGACTGTGAGGCCCGTCCGCCCCGTGTCCGGACTGTGGGGCCCGTCCACCCCGTGTCCGGACTGTGGGGCCTGTCCACCCTGTGTCCGGACTGTGGGGCCAGTCCACCCCGTGTCCGGACTGTGGGGCCCGTCCACCCCGTGTCCGGACTGTGGGTCGCCTGCCCCGGGTCTAGCCCCAGGTCTGGACTGTGGGGCATGTCCGCCCCATGTCAGGTCTGTGAGGCCCGTCCACCCCGTGTCTAGAATATGGGACCGCCTGCCCCGGGTCTAGCCTCAGGTCTGGACTGTGGGGCCGCCAGCCCCGGGTCTAGCCCCAGGTCTGGACTATGGGGCATGCCCGCCCCGTGTCCGGACTGTGGGGCCCGTCCACCCCGTGTCTGGACTATGGGCCGCCTGCCCCGAGTCTAGCCCCAGGTCTGGACTGTGGGGCCCGCCCCGTGTCCTGACTGTGGGGCCCGCCCTCCCCGCCCGCCCCATGTCCTGACTGTGCAGCCCGCCCGCCCCATGTCCTGACTGTGGAGCCCGCCCGCCCCATGTCCTGACTGTGGGGGGCCCATGTCCTGACTGTGGGGGGGGGCGCCGCCCGCCCCATGTCCTGACTGTGGGGCCAGCCCCATGTCCTGACTGTGGGGCCCGCCCGCCCCATGTCCTGACTGTGGGGCCCGCCCGCCCCGTGTCCTGACTGTGGGGCCCGCCCGCCCCGTGTCCTGACTGTGGGTCCCGCCCGCCCCGTGTCCTGACTGTGGGGCTCGCCCGCCCCGTGTCCTGACTGTGGGGCATGCCCTGTGTCCTGACTGTGGGGCCCGTCCGCCCTGTGTCCTGACTGTGGGTCCCGCCCGCCCCATGTCCTGACTGTGGGGCTCGCCCGCCCCGTGTCCAGACTGTGGGGCTCATCCGCCCCGTGGCCGGACTTTGGGGCCGCCTGCCCCGGGACTAGCCCCGTGTCCGGACTGTGAGGCCCGTCCGTCCCGTGTCCGGGCTGTGGGGCCCGTCCGTCCCGTGTCCGGGCTGTGGGGCCCGTCCGCCCCGTGTCCGGACTGTGGGGCCCGTCCGTCCCGTGTCCGGGCTGTGGGGCCCGTCCGCCCCGTGTCCGGACTGTGGGGCCCGTCCGCCCCGTGTCCGGACTGTGGGGCCCGTCCGCCCCGTGTCCGGACTGTGGGGCCCGTCCGCCCCTGTCCGGACTGTGGGGCCCGTCCACCCCGTGTCCGGACTGTGGGGCCCGTCCACCCCGTGTCCTGACTGTGGGGCCCGTCCACCCCGTGTCCGGACTGTGGGGCCCGTCCGCCCCGTGTCCGGACTGTGGGGCCCGTCCGCCCCTGTCCGGACTGTGGGGCCCGTCCACCCCGTGTCCGGACTGTGGGGCCCGTCCACCCCGTGTCCGGACTGTGGGGCCCGTCCACCCCGTGTCCGGACTGTGGGGCCCGTCCACCCCGTGTCCGGACAGTGGGGCCGGTCCACCCCGTGTCCGGACTGTGGGGCCCGTCCACCCCGTGTCCGGACTGTGGGTCACCTGCCCCGGGTCTAGCCCCAGGTCTGGTCTGTGGGGCATGTCCGCCCTATGTCAGGTCTGTGAGGCCCGTCCACCCCGTGTCTAGAATATGGGACCGCCTGCCCCGGGTCTAGCCTTAGGTCTGGACTGTGGGGCCGCCTGCCCCGGGTCTAGCCCCAGGTCTGGACTATGGGGCATGCCCGCCCCGTGTCCGGACTGTGGGGCCCGTCCACCCCGTGTCTGGACTATGGGCCGCCTGCCCGGGATCTAGCCCCAGGTCTGGACTGTGGGGCCCGCCCGCCCCATGTCCTGACTGTGCAGCCCGCCCCATGTCCTGACTGTGGAGCCCGCCCGCCCCATGTCCTGACTGTGGGGCCCGCCCGCCCCATGTCCTGACCCGCCCCATGTCCTGGGGCCCACCCGCCCCATGTCCTGACTGTGGGGCCCGCCCGCCCCCCCCATGTCCTGACTGTGGGGCCCGCCCACCCCGTGTCCTGACTGTGGGACCCGCCCGCCCCGTGTCCTGACTGTGGGGCCCGCCCGCCCCGTGTCCTGACTGTGGGGCCCGCCCGCCCCGTGTCCTGACTGTGGGGCCCGCCCGCCCCGTGTCCTGACTGTGGGGCTCGCCCGCCCCGTGTTCTGACTGTGGGGCCCGTCAGTCACCGTGTCCTGACTGTGGGTCCCGTCCGCCCTGTGTCCTGACTGTGGGTCCCGCCCGCCCCGTGTCCTGACTGTGGGGCTCGCCCGCCCCGTGTCCAGACTGTGGGGCTCATGCGCCCCGTGTCCGGACTTTGGGGCCGCCTGCCCCGGGACTAGCCCCGTGTCCGGACTGTGAGGCCCATCCGCCCCGAGCCTGGACTGTGGGGCCCGTCCGCCTCGTGTCCGGACTGTGGGGCCCGTCCGCCCCGTGTCCAGACTGTGAGGCCCGTCCGCCCCGTGTCCGGACTGTGGGGCCCGTCCACCCCGTGTCCGGACTGTGGGGCCCGTCCACCTCGTGTCCGGACTGTGGGGCCCGTCCACCCCGTGTCCGGACTGTGGGTCGCCTGCCCCGGGTCTAGCCCCAGGTCTGGACTTTGGGGCATGTCCGCCCCATGTCAGGTCTGTGAGGCCCGTCCACCCCGTGTCTAGAATATGGGACCGCCTGCCCCGGGTCTAGCCTCAGGTCTGGACTGTGGGGCCGCCAGCCCCGGGTCTAGCCCCAGGTCTGGACTATGGGGCATGACCGCCCCGTGTCCGGACTGTGGGGCCCGTCCACCTCGTGTCTGGACTATGGGCCGCCTGCCCCGGGTCTAGCCCCAGGTCTGGACTGTGGGGCCCGCCCGCCCCGTGTCCTGACTGTGGGCGCCCGCCCCGCCCGCCCCATGTCCTGACTGTGCAGCCCGCCCGCCCCATGTTCTGACTGTGGAGCCCGCCCGCCCCATGTCCTGACTGTGGGGCCCGCCCGCCCCATGTCCTGACTGTGGGGCCCACCCGCCCGGGGCCCACCCGCCTGCCCCATGTCCTGACTGTGGGTCCCGCCCGCCCCGTGTCATGACTGTGGGGCCCGCCCGCCCCGTGTCCTGACTGTGGGGCCCGCCCGCCCCGTGTCCTGACTGTGGGGCCCGCCCGCCCCGTGTCCTGACTGTGGGTCCCGCCCGCCCCGTGTCCTGACTGTGGGGCTCGCCCGCCCCGTGTCCTGACTGTGGGGCCCGCCCTGTGTCCTGACTGTGGGGCCCGTCCGCCCTGTGTCCTGACTGTGGGTCCCGCCCGCCCCGTGTCCTGACTGTGGGGCTCGCCCGCCCCGTGTCCAGACTGTGGGGCTCATCCGCCCCGTGTCCGGACTTTGGGGCCGCCTGCCCCGGGACTAGCCCCGTGTCCGGACTGTGAGGCCCGTCCGCCCCGAGCCTGGAATGTGGGGCCCGTCCGCCCCGTGTCCGGACTGTGGGGCCCGTCCGCCCCGTGTCCGGACTGTGGGGCCCGTCCGCCCCGTGTCCGGACTGTGGGGCCCGTCCGCCCCGTGTCCGGACTGTGGGGCCCGTCCACCCCGTGTCCGGACTGTGGGGCCCGTCCACCCCGTGTCCTGACTGTGGGGCCCGCCCGCCCCGTGTCCTGACTGTGGGGCTCGCCCGCCCCGTGTTCTGACTGTGGGGCCCGTCCGCCCTGTGTCCTGACTGTGGGTCCCGCCCGTCCCGTGTCCTGACTGTGTGTCCCGCCCGTCCCGTGTCCTGACTGTGGGGCTCGCCCGCCCCGTGTCCAGACTGTGGGGCTCATCCGCCCCGTGTCCGGACTTTGGGGCCGCCTGCCCCGGGACTAGGCCCGTGTCCGGACTGTGAGGCCCATCCGCCCCGAGCCTGGACTGTGGGGCCCGTCCGCCCCGTGTCCGGATTGTGGGGCCCGTCCGCCCCGTGTCCGGACTGTGAGGCCCGTCCGCCCCGTGTCCGGACTGTGGGGCCCGTCCACCCCGTGTCCGGACTGTGGGGCCCGTCCACCTCGTGTCCGGACTGTGGGGCCCGTCCACCCCGTGTCCGGACTGTGGGTCGCCTGCCCCGGGTCTAGCCCCAGGTCTGGACTGTGGGGCATGTCCGCCCCATGTCAGGTCTGTGAGGCCCGTCCACCCCGTGTCTAGAATATGGGACCGCCTGCCCCGGGTCTAGCCTCAGGTCTGGACTGTGGGGCCGCCAGCCCCGGGTCTAGCCCCAGGTCTGGACTATGGGGCATGCCCGCCCCGTGTCCGGACTGTGGGGCCCGTCCACCTCGTGTCTGGACTATGGGCCGCCTGCCCCGGGTCTAGCCCCAGGTCTGGACTGTGGGGCCCGCCCGCCCCGTGTCCTGACTGTGGGGGGCGGGCGGGGGCCCGCCCGCCCCGCCCGCCCCATGTCCTGACTGTGCAGCCCGCCCGCCCCATGTTCTGACTGTGGAGCCCGCCCGCCCCATGTCCTGACTGTGGGGCCCGCCCGCCCCGCCCGCCCTCCCCGCCCACCCCATGTCCTGACTGTGCAGCCCGCCCGCCCCATGTCCCGACTGTGGAGCCCGCCCGCCCCATGTCCTGACTGTGGGGCCCGCCCGCCCCATGTCCTGACTGTGGGGCCCGCCCCATGTCCTGACTGTGGGGCCCGCCCGCCCCATGTCCTGACTGTGGGGCCCGCCCGCCCCGTGTCCTGACTGTGGGGCCCGCCCGCCCCGTGTCCTGACTGTGGGTCCCGCCCGCCCCGTGTCCTGACTGTGGGGCTCGCCCGCCCCGTGTCCTGACTGTGGGGCCCGCCCTGTGTCCTGACTGTGGGGCCCGTCCGCCCTGTGTCCTGACTGTGGGGCCGGTCCACCCCGTGTCCGGACTGTGGGGCCCGTCCACCCCGTGTCCGGACTGTGGGTCGCCTGCCCCGGGTCTAGCTCCAGGTCTGGACTGTGGGGCATATCCGCCCTATGTCAGGTCTGTGAGGCCCGTCCACCCCGTGTCTAGAATATGGGACCGCCTGCCCCGGGTCTAGCCTCAGGTCTGGACTGTGGGGCCGCCTGCCCCGGGTCTAGCCCCAGGTCTGGACTATGGGGCATGCCCGCCCCGTGTCCGGACTGTGGGGCCTGTCCACCCCGTGTTTGGACTATGGGCCGCCTGCCCGGGGTCTAGCCCCAGGTCTGGACTGTGGGGCTCGCCCGCCCCATGTCCTGACTGTGCAGCCCGCCCCATGTCCTGACTGTGGAGCCCACCCGCCCCATGTCCTGACTGTGGGGCCCGCCCGCCCCATGTCCTGACTGTGGGGCCCGCCCGCCCCATGTCCTGACTGTGGGGCCCCCCCCCCATGTCCTGACTGTGGGGCCCGCCCGCCCCGTGTCTTGACTGTGGGACCCGCCCGCCCTGTGTCCTGACTGTGGGGCCCGCCCGCCCCGTGTCCTGACTGTGGGGCTCGCCCGCCCCGTGTTCTGACTGTGGGGCCCGTCTGCCCTGTGTCCTGACTGTGGGTCCCGCCCGGGTCCCGCCCGCCCCGTGTCCTGACTGTGGGGCTCGCCCGCCCCGTGTCCAGACTGTGGGGCTCATCCGCCCCGTGTCCGGACTTTGGGGCCGCCTGCCCCGGGACTAGCCCCGTGTCCGGACTGTGAGGCCCATCCGCCCCGAGCCTGGACTGTGGGGCCCGTCCGCCCCGTGTCCTGACTGTGGGGCCCGTCCGCCCCGTGTCCGGACTGTGAGGCCCGTCCGCCCCGTGTCCGGACTGTGGGGCCCGTCCACCCCGTGTCCGGACTGTGGGGCCCGTCCACCTCGTGTCCGGACTGTGGGGCCCGTCCACCCCGTGTCCGGACTGTGGGTCGCCTGCCCCGGGTCTAGCCCCAGGTCTGGACTGTGGGGCATGTCCGCCACATGTCAGGTCTGTGAGGCCCGTCCACCCTGTGTCTAGAATATGGGACCGACTGCCCCGGGTCTAGCCTCAGGGCTGGACTGTGGGGCCGCCAGCCCCGGGTCTAGCCCCAGGTCTGGACTATGGGGCATGCCCGCCCCGTGTCCGGACTGTGGGGCCCGTCCACCCCGTGTCTGGACTAGGGGCCGCCTGCCCCGAGTCTAGCCCCAGGTCTGGACTGTGGGGCCTGCCCCGTGTCCTGACTGTGGGGCCCGCCCGCCCCATGTCCTGACTGTGCAACCCGCCCGCCCCATGTTCTGACTGTGGAGCCCGCCCGCCCCATGTCCTGACTGTGGGGCCCGCCCGCCCCATGTCCTGACTGTGGTGCCCACCCGCCCGCCCCATGTCCTGACTGTGGGGCCCGCCCCGTGTCATGACTGTGGGGCTCGCCCGCCCCGTGTTCTGACTGTGGGGCCCGTCCGCCCTGTGTCCTGACTGTGGGTCCCGCCCGCCCCGTGTCCTGACTGTGGGGCTCGCCCGCCCCGTGTCCAGACTGTGGGGCTCATCCGCCCCGTGTCCGGACTTTGGGGCCGCCTGCCCCGGGACTAGCCCCGTGTCCGGATTGTGAGGCCCATCCGCCCCGAGCCTGGACTGTGGGGCCCGTCCGCCCCGTGTCCTGACTGTGGGGCCCGTCCGCCCCGTGTACGGACTGTGAGGCCCGTCCGCCCCGTGTCCGGACTGTGGGGCCCGTCCATCCCGTGTCCGGACTGTGGGGCCCGTCCACCTCGTGTCCCGACTGTGGGGCCCGTCCACCCCGTGTCCGGACTGTGGGTCGCCTGCCCTGGGTCTAGCCCCAGGTCTGGACTGTGGGGCATGTCCGCCCCATGTCAGGTCTGTGAGGCCCGTCCACCCCGTGTCTAGAATATGGGACCGACTGCCCCGGGTCTAACCTCAGGTCTGGACTGTGGGGCCGCCAGCCCCGGGTCTAGCCCCAGGTCTGGACTATGGGGCATGCCCGCCCCGTGTCCGGACTGTGGGGCCCGTCCACCCCGTGACTGGACTAGGGGCCGCCTGCCCCGAGTCTAGCCCCAGGTCTGAACTGTGGGGCCCGCCCCGTGTCCTGACTGTGGGGCCCGTCCGCCCCGCCCGCCCGCCCCGCCCGCCCCATGTCCTGACTGTGCTGCCCGCCCGCCCCATGTCCTGACTGTGGAGCCCGCCCGCCCCATGTCCTGACTGTGGGGCTCGCCCACCCCATGTCCTGACTGGGGCCCGCCCGCCCCATGTCCTGACTGTGGGGCCCGCCCCCCCGGGCCCGCCCCCCCGGGCCCGCCCCCCCATCTCATGACTGTGGGGCCCGCCCGCCCCATGTCCTGACTGTGGGGCCCGCCCGCCCCGTGTCCTGACTGTGGGGCCCGCCCGCCCCATGTCCTGACTGTGGGGCCCGTCCGCGACACGGGGCTCGCCCACCCCATGTCCTGACTGGGGCCCGCCCGCCCCATGTCCTGACTGTGGGGCCCGCCCTGTGTCCTGACTGTGGGGCCCGTCCGCCCTGTGTCCTGACTGTGGGTCCCGCCCGCCCCGTGTCCTGACTGTGGGGCTTGCCCGCCCCGTGTCCAGACTGTGGGGCTCATCTGCCCCGTGTCCGGACTTTGGGGCCGCCTGCCCTGGGACTAGCCCCGTGTCCGGACTGTGAGGCCCGTCCGCCCCGAGCCTGGACTGTGTGGCCCGTCCGCCCCGTGTCCGGACTGTGGGGCCCGTCCGCCCCGTGTCCGGACTGTGGGGCCCGTCCGCCCCGTGTCCGGACTGTGGGGCCCGTCCGCCCCGTGTCCGGACTGTGGGGCCCGTCCGCCCCGTGTCCGGACTGTGAGGCCCGTCCGCCCCGTGTCCGGACTGTGGGGCCCGTCCACCCCGTGTCCGGACTGTGGGGCCCGTCCACCCCGTGTCCGGACTGTGGGGCCCGTCCACCCCGTGTCCGGACTGTGGGGCCCGTCCACCCCGTGTCCGGACTGTGGGTCGCCTGCCCCGGGTCTAGCCCCAGGTCTGGACTGTGGGGCATGTCCGCCCCATGTCAGGTCTGTGAAGCCCGTCCACCCCGTGTCTAGAATATGGGACCGCCTGCCCCAGGTCTAGCCTCAGGTCTGGACTGTGGGGCCGCCAGACCCGGGTCTAGCCCCAGGTCTGGACTATGGGGCATGCCCGCCCCGTGTCCGGACTGTGGGGCCCGTCCACCCCGTGTCTGGACTATGGGCCGCCTGCCCCGAGTCTAGCCCCAGGTCTGGACTGTGGGGCCTGCCCCGTGTCCTGACTGTGGGGCCCGCCCCGCCCGCCCCATGTCCTGACTGTGCAGCCCGCCCGCCCCATGTCCTGACTGTGGAGCCCGCCCGCCCCATGTCCTGACTGTGGGGCCCGCCCGCCCCGTGTCCTGACTGTGGGGCCCGCCCCATGTCCTGACTGTGGGGCCCGCCCGCCCCATGTCCTGACTGTGGGGCCCGCCCGCCCCGTGTCCTGACTGTGTGTCCTGACTGTGGGTCCCGCCCGCCCCGTGTCCTGACTGTGGGGCTCGCCCGCCCCGTGTCCTGACTGTGGGGCTCGCCCGCCCTGTGTCCAGACTGTGGGGCTCATCCGCCCCGTGTCCGGACTTTGGGGCCGCCTGCCCCGGGACTAGGCCCGTGTCCGGACTGTGAGGCCCATCCGCCCCGAGCCTGGACTGTGGGGCCCGTCCGCCCCGTGTCCGGATTGTGGGGCCCGTCCGCCCCGTGTCCGGACTGTGAGGCCCGTCCGCCCCGTGTCCGGACTGTGGGGCCCGTCCACCCCGTGTCCGGACTGTGGGGCCCGTCCACCTCGTGTCCGGACTGTGGGGCCCGTCCACCCCGTGTCCGGACTGTGGGTCGCCTGCCCCGGGTCTAGCCCCAGGTCTGGACTGTGGGGCATGTCCGCCCCATGTCAGGTCTGTGAGGCCCGTCCACCCCGTGTCTAGAATATGGGACCGCCTGCCCCGGGTCTAGCCTCAGGTCTGGACTGTGGGGCCGCCAGCCCCGGGTCTAGCCCCAGGTCTGGACTATGGGGCATGCCCGCCCCGTGTCCGGACTGTGGGGCCCGTCCACCTCGTGTCTGGACTATAGGCCGCCTGCCCCGGGTCTAGCCCCAGGTCTGGACTGTGGGGCCCGCCCGCCCCGCCCGCCCCGTGTCCTAACTGTGGGGCCCGCCCGCCCCGCCCGCCCCATGTCCTGACTGTGCAGCCCGCCCGCCCCATGTTCTGACTGTGGAGCCCGCCCGCCCCTGGACTATGGGCCGCCTGCCCCGGGTCTAGCCCCAGGTCTGGACTGTGGGGCCCGCCCGCCCCGTGTCCTGACTGTGGGGCCCGCCCGCCCCATGTCCTGACTGTGCAGCCCGCCCGCCCCATGTTCTGACTGTGGAGCCCGCCCGCCCCATGTCCTGACTGTGGGGCAAGCCCGCCCCATGTCCTGACTGTGGGGCCCACCCGCCCGCCCCATGTCCTGACTGTGGGGCCCGCCCCGTGTCATGACTGTGGGGCCCGCCCGCCCCGTGTCCTGACTGTGGGGCCCGCCCGCCCCGTGTCCTGACTGTGGGTCCCGCCCGCCCCGTGTCCTGACTGTGGGGCTCGCCTGCCCCGTGTCCTGACTGTGGGGCCCGCCCTGTGTCCTGACTGTGGGGCCCGTCCGCCCTGTGTCCTGACTGTGGGTCCCGCCCGCCCCGTGTCCTGACTGTGGGTCCCGCCCGCCCCGTGTCCTGACTGTGGGGCTCGCCCGCCCCGTGTCCAGACTGTGGGGCTCATCCGCCCCGTGTCCGGACTTTGGGGCCGCCTGCCCCGGGACTAGCCCCGTGTCCGGACTGTGAGGCCCGTCCGCCCCGAGCCTGGACTGTGGGGCCCGTCCGCCCCGTGTCCGGACTGTGGGGCCCGTCCGCCCCGTGTCCGGACTGTGGGGCCCATCCGCCCCATGTCCGGACTGTGGGGCCCGTCCGCCCCGTGTCCGGACTGTGGGGCCCGTCCGCCCCGTGTCCGGACTGTGGGGCCCGTCCGCCCCGTGTCCGGACTGTGGGGCCCGTCCACCTCGTGTCCGGACTGTGGGGCCCGTCCACCCCGTGTCCGGACAGTGGGGCCCGTCCACCCCGTGTCCGGACTGTGGGGCCCGTCCACCCCGTGTCCGGACTGTTGGGACCGTCCACCCCGTGTCCGGACAGTGGGGCCCGTCCACCCCGTGTCCGGACTGTGGGGCCCGTCCACCCCGTGTCCGGACTGTGGGTCGCCTGCCCCGGGTCTAGCCCCAGGTCTGGACTGTGGGGCATGTCCGCCCCATGTCAGGTCTGTGAGGCCCGTCCACCCCGTGTCTAGAATATGGGACCGCCTGCCCGGGTCTAGCCTCAGGTCTGGACTGTGGGGCCGCCTGCCTCGGGTCTAACCCCAGATCTGGACTATGGGGCATGCCCGCCCCGTGTCCGGACTGTGGGGCCCGTCCACCCCGTGTCTGGACTATGGGCCGCCTGCCCCGGGTCTAGCCCCAGGTCTGTACTGTGGGCGTGGGCGGGGCCCGCCCGGGGCCCGCCCGCCCCGTGTCCTGACTGTGGAGCCCGCTCGCCCCGTGTCCTGACTGTGGAGCCCGCCCGCCCCGTGTCCTGACTGTGGGGCACGCCCGCCCCGTGTCCTGACTGTGGGGCTTGCCCGCCCCGTGTCCTGACTGTGGGGCCCATCCGCCCTGTGTCCTGACTGTGGGTCCTGCCCGCCCCATGTCCTGACTGTGGGGCTCGCCCGCCCCGTGTCCAGACTGTGGGGCTCATCTTCCCCGTGTCCGGACTTTGGGGCCGCCTGCCCCGGGACTAGTCCCGTGTCCGGACTGTGAGGCCCGTCCGCCCCGAGCCTGGACTGTGGGGCCCGACCGCCCCGTGTCCGGACTGTGGGACCCGCCCGCCCCGTGTCCTGACTGTGGGGCCCGCCCGCCCCGTGTCCTGACTGTGGGGCCCGCCGGCCCCGTGTCCTGACTGTGGGGCCCGCCCGCCCGGGGCCCGCCCGCCCCGTGTCCTGACTGTGGGGCTCGCCCGCCCCGTGTTCTGACTGTGGGGCCCGTCCGCCCTGTGTCCTGACTGTGGGTCCCGCCCGCCCCGTGTCCTGACTGTGGGGCTCGCCCGCCCCGTGTCCAGACTGTGGGGCTCATCCGCCCCGTGTCCGGACTTTGGGGCCGCCTGCCCCGGGACTAGGCCCGTGTCCGGACTGTGAGGCCCATCCGCCCCGAGCCTGGACTGTGGGGCCCGTCCGCCCCCTGTCCGGACTGTGGGGCCCGTCTGCCCCGTGTCCGGACTGTGGGGCCCGTCCGCCCCGTGTCCGGACTGTTGGGCCCGTCCACCCCGTGTCCGGACAGTGGGGCCCGTCCACCCCGTGTCCGGACTGTGGGGCCCGTCCACCCCGTGTCCGGACTGTTGGGACCGTCCACCCCGTGTCCGGACAGTGGGGCCCGTCCACCCCGTGTCCGGACTGTGGGGCCCGTCCACCTCGTGTCCGGACTGTGGGGCCCGTCCACCCCGTGTCCGGACTGTGGGTCGCCTGCCCCGGGTCTAGCCCCAGGTCTGGACTGTGGGGCATGTCCGCCCCATGTCAGGTCTGTGAGGCCCGTCTACCCCGTGTCTAGAATATGGGACCGCCTGCCCCGGGTCTAGCCTCAGGTCTGGACTGTGGGGCCGCCAGCCCCGGGTCTAGCCCCAGGTCTGGACTATGGGGCATGCCCGCCCCGTGTCCGGACTGTGGGGCCCGTCCACCCCGTGTCTGGACTATGGGCCGCCTGCCCCGAGTCTAGCCCCAGGTCTGGACTGTGGGGCCTGCCCCGTGTCCTGACTGTGGGGCCCGCCCCGCCCGCCCCATGTCCTGACTGTGCAGCCCGCCCGCCCCATGTCCTGACTGTGGAGCCCGCCCGCCCCATGTCCTGACTGTGGGGCCCGCCCACCCCATGTCCTGACTGTGGGGCCCGCCCCATGTCCTGACTGTGGGGCCCGCCCGCCCCATGTCCTGACTGTGGGGCCCGCCCGCCCCGTGTCCTGACTGTGGGGCCCGCCCGCCCCGTGTCCTGACTGTGGGTCCCGCCCGCCCCGTGTCCTGACTGTGGGGCTCGCCCGCCCCGTGTCCTGACTGTGGGGCTCGCCCGCCCTGTGTCCAGACTGTGGGGCTCATCCGCCCCGTGTCCGGACTTTGGGGCCGCCTGCCCCGGGACTAGGCCCGTGTCCGGACTGTGAGGCCCATCCGCCCCGAGCCTGGACTGTGGGGCCCGTCCGCCCCGTGTCCGGATTGTGGGGCCCGTCCGCCCCGTGTCCGGACTGTGAGGCCCGTCCGCCCCGTGTCCGGACTGTGGGGCCCGTCCACCCCGTGTCCGGACTGTGGGGCCCGTCCACCTCGTGTCCGGACTGTGGGGCCCGTCCACCCCGTGTCCGGACTGTGGGTCGCCTGCCCCGGGTCTAGCCCCAGGTCTGGACTGTGGGGCATGTCCGCCCCATGTCAGGTCTGTGAGGCCCGTCCACCCCGTGTCTAGAATATGGGACCGCCTGCCCCGGGTCTAGCCTCAGGTCTGGACTGTGGGGCCGCCAGCCCCGGGTCTAGCCCCAGGTCTGGACTATGGGGCATGCCCGCCCCGTGTCCGGACTGTGGGGCCCGTCCACCTCGTGTCTGGACTATAGGCCGCCTGCCCCGGGTCTAGCCCCAGGTCTGGACTGTGGGGCCCGCCCGCCCCATGTCCTGACTGTGCAGCCCGCCCGCCCCATGTTCTGACTGTGGAGCCCGCCCGCCCCTGGACTATGGGCCGCCTGCCCCGGGTCTAGCCCCAGGTCTGGACTGTGGGGCCCGCCCGCCCCGTGTCCTGACTGTGGGGCCCGCCCGCCCCATGTCCTGACTGTGCAGCCCGCCCGCCCCATGTTCTGACTGTGGAGCCCGCCCGCCCCATGTCCTGACTGTGGGGCCCGCCCGCCCCATGTCCTGACTGTGGGGCCCACCCGCCCGCCCCATGTCCTGACTGTGGGGCCCGCCCCGTGTCATGACTGTGGGGCCCGCCCGCCCCGTGTCCTGACTGTGGGGCCCGCCCGCCCCGTGTCCTGACTGTGGGGCCCGCCCGCCCCGTGTCCTGACTGTGGGTCCCGCCCGCCCCGTGTCCTGACTGTGGGGCTCGCCCGCCCCGTGTCCTGACTGTGGGGCCCGCCCTGTGTCCTGACTGTGGGGCCCGTCCGCCCTGTGTCCTGACTGTGGGTCCCGCCCGCCCCGTGTCCTGACTGTGGGGCTCGCCCGCCCCGTGTCCAGACTGTGGGGCTCATCCGCCCCGTGTCCGGACTTTGGGGCCGCCTGCCCCGGGACTAGCCCCGTGTCCGGACTGTGAGGCCCGTCCGCCCCGAGCCTGGACTGTGGGGCCCGTCCGCCCCGTGTCCGGACTGTGGGGCCCGTCCGCCCCGTGTCCGGACTGTGGGGCCCGTCCGCCCCGTGTCCGGACTGTGGGGCCCGTCCGCCCCGTGTCCGGACTGTGGGGCCCGTCCGCCCCGTGTCCGGACTGTGGGGCCCGTCCACCCCGTGTCCGGACTGTGGGGCCCGTCCACCCTGTGTCCGGACTGTGGGGCCCGTCCACCCCGTGTCCGGACTGTTGGGCCCGTCCACCCCGTGTCCGGACAGTGGGGCCCGTCCACCCCGTGTCCGGACTGTGGGGCCCGTCCACCCCGTGTCCGGACTGTTGGGACCGTCCACCCCGTGTCCGGACAGTGGGGCCCGTCCACCCCGTGTCCGGACTGTGGGGCCCGTCCACCCCGTGTCTGGACTATGGGCCGCCTGCCCCGGGTCTAGCCCCAGGTCTGTACTGTGGGCGTGGGCGGGGCCCGCCCGGGGCCCGCCCGCCCCGTGTCCTGACTGTGGAGCCCGCCCGCCCCGTGTCCTGACTGTGGAGCCCGCCCGCCCCGTGTCCTGACTGTGGGGCACGCCCGCCCCGTGTCCTGACTGTGGGGCTTGCCCGCCCCGTGTCCTGACTGTGGGGCCCATCCGCCCTGTGTCCTGACTGTGGGTCCTGCCCGCCCCATGTCCTGACTGTGGGGCTCGCCCGCCCCGTGTCCAGACTGTGGGGCTCATCTTCCCCGTGTCCGGACTTTGGGGCCGCCTGCCCCGGGACTAGTCCCGTGTCCGGACTGTGAGGCCCGTCCGCCCCGAGCCTGGACTGTGGGGCCCGTCCGCCCCGTGTCCGGACTGTGGGACCCGCCCGCCCCGTGTCCTGACTGTGGGGCCCGCCCGCCCCGTGTCTTGACTGTGGGGCCCGCCCGCCCCGTGTCCTGACTGTGGGGCCCGCCCGCCCCGTGTCCTGACTGTGGGGCTCGCCCGCCCCGTGTTCTGACTGTGGGGCCCGTCCGCCCTGTGTCCTGACTGTGGGTCCCGCCCGCCCCGTGTCCTGACTGTGGGGCTCGCCCGCCCCGTGTCCAGACTGTGTGGCTCATCCGCCCCGTGTCCGGACTTTGGGGCCGCCTGCCCCGGGACTAGGCCCGTGTCCGGACTGTGAGGCCCATCCGCCCCGAGCCTGGACTGTGGGGCCCGTCCGCCCCCTGTCCGGACTGTGGGGCCCGTCCGCCCCGTGTCCGGACTGTGAGGCCCGTCCGCCCCGTGTCCGGACTGTGGGGCCCGTCCACCCCGTGTCCGGACTGTGGGGCCCGTCCACCTCGTGTCCGGACTGTGGGGCCCGTCCACCCCGTGTCCGGACTGTGGGTCGCCTGCCCCGGGTCTAGCCCCAGGTCTGGACTGTGGGGCATGTCCGCCCCATGTCAGGTCTGTGAGGCCCGTCTACCCCGTGTCTAGAATATGGGACCGCCTGCCCCGGGTCTAGCCTCAGGTCTGGACTGTGGGGCCGCCAGCCCCGGGTCTAGCCCCAGGTCTGGACTATGGGGCATGCCCGCCCCGTGTCCGGACTGTGGGGCCCGTCCACCCCGTGTCTGGACTATGGGCCGCCTGCCCGGGGTCTAGCCCCAGGTCTGGACTGTGGGGCCCGCCCGCCCCGTGTCCTGACTGCCGCCCCATGTCCTGACTGTGCAGCCCGCCCCATGTCCTGACTGTGGAGCCCGCCCGCCCCATGTCCTGACTGTGGGGCCCGCCCGCCCCATGTCCTGACTGTGGGGCCCGCCCGCCCCATGTCCTGACTGTGGGGCCCGCCCGCCCCATGTCCTGACTGTGGGGCCCGCCCGGGGCCCGCCCGCCCCATGTCCTGACTGTGGGGGGGCCCGCCCGACTGTGGGGGGCCCGCCAGCCCCGTGTCCTGACTGTGGGACCCGCCCGCACCGTGTCCTGACTGTGGGGCCCGCCCGCCCCGTGTCCTGACTGTGGGGCCCGCCCGCCCCGTGTCCTGACTGTGGGGCTCGCCCGCCCCGTGTTCTGACTGTGGGGCCCGTCCGCCCTGTGTCCTGACTGTGGGTCCCGCCCGTCCCGTGTCCTGACTGTGGGGCTCGCCAGCCCCGTGTCCAGACTGTGGGGCTCATCCGCCCCGTGTCCGGACTTTGGGGCCGCCTGCCCCGGGACTAGGCCCGTGTCCGGACTGTGAGGCCCATCCGCCCCGAGCCTGGACTGTGGGGCCCGTCCGCACCGTGTCCGGACTGTGGGGCCCGTCCGCCCCGTGTCCGGACTGTGAGGTCCGTCCGCCCCGTGTCCGGACTGTGGGGCCCGTCCACCTCGTGTCCGGACTGTGGGGCCCGTCCACCCCGTGTCCGGACTGTGGGTCGCCTGCCCCGGGTCTAGCCCCAGGTCTGGACTGTGGGGCATGTCCGCCCCATGTCAGGTCTGTGAGGCCCGTCCACCCCGTGTCTTGAATATGGGACCGCCTGCCCCGGGTCTAGCCTCAGGTCTGGACTGTGGGGCCGCCAGCCCCGGGTCTAGCCCCAGGTCTGGACTATGGGGCATGCCCGCCCCGTGTCCGGACTGTGGGGCCCGTCCACCTCGTGTCTGGACTATGGGCCGCCTGCCCCGGGTCTAGCCCCAGGTCTGGACTGTGGGGCCCGCCCGCCCCGTGTCCTGACTGTGGGGCCCGCCCGCCCGCCCCGCCCGCCCCATGTCCTGACTGTGCAGCCCGCCCGCCCCATGTTCTGACTGTGGAGCCCGCCCGCCCCATGTCCTGACTGTGGGGCCCGCCCGCCCCATGTCCTGACTGTGGGGCCCACCCACCCGCCCCATGTCCTGACTGTGGGGCCCGCCCGCCCCGTGTCATGACTGTGGGGCCCGCCCGCCCCGTGTCCTGACTGTGGGGCCCGCCCGCCCCATGTCCTGACTGTGGGGCCCGCCCGCCCCGTGTCCTGACTGTGGGTCCCGCCCGCCCCGTGTCCTGACTGTGGGGCTTGCCCGCCCCGTGTCCTGACTGTGGGGCCCGTCCGCCCTGTGTCCTGACTGTGGGGCCCGTCCGCCCTGTGTCCTGACTGTGGGTCCTGCCTGCCCCATGTCCTGACTGTGGGGCTCGCCCGCCCCGTGTCCAGACTGTGGGGCTCTTCCGCCCCGTGTCCGGACTTTGGGGCCGCCTGACCCGGGACTAGTCCCGTGTCCGGACTGTGAGGCCCGTCCGCCCCGTGTCCGGACTGTGGGGCCCGTCCGCCCCGTGTCCGGACTGTGGGGCCCGTCCGCCCCGTGTCCGGACTGTGAGGCCCGTCCACCCCGTGTCCGGACTGTGGGGCACGTGCACCCCGTGTCCGGACTGTGGGGCCCGTCCACCCCGTGTCCGGACTGTGGGGCCCGTCCAACCCGTGTCCGGACTGTGGGGCCCGTCCACCCCGTGTCCGGACTGTGGGGCCCGTCCACCCCGTGTCCGGACTGTGGGGCCCGTCCACCCCGTGTCCGGACTGTGGGTCGCCTGCCCCGGGTCTAGCCCCAGGTCTGGACTCTGGGGCATGTCCGCCCCATGTCAGGTCTGTGAGGCCCGTCCACCCCGTGTCTAGAATATGGGACCGCCTGCCCCGGGTCTAGCCTCAGGTCTGGACTGTGGGGCCGCCTGCCCCGGTTCTAGCCCCAGGTCTGGACTATGGGGCATGCCCGCCCCGTGTCCGGACTGTGGGGCCCGTCCACCCCGTGTCTGGACTATGGGCCGCCTGCCCCGGGTCTAGCCCCAGGTCTGGACTGTGGGGCCTGCCCACCCCGTGTCCGGACTGTGGGGCCCGTCCAACCCGTGTCCGGACTGTGGGGCCCGTCCACCCCGTGTCCGGACTGTGGGGCCCGTCCACCCCGTGTCCGGACTGTGGGTCGCCTGCCCCGGGTCTATCCCCAGGTCTGGACTGTGGGGCATGCCCGCCCCATGTCAGGTCTGTGAGGCCCGTCCACCCCGTGTCTAGAATATGGGACCGCCTGCCCCGGGTCTAGCCTCAGGTCTGGACTGTGGGGCCGCCTGCCCCGGGTCTAACCCCAGGTCTGGACTATGGGGCATGCCCGCCCCGTGTCCGGACTGTGGGGCCCGTCCACCCCGTGTCTGGACTATGGGCCGCCTGCCCCGGGTCTAGCCCCAGGTCTGGACTGTGGGGCCCGCCCGCCCCGTGTCCTGACTGTGGGGCCCGCCCGCCCCATGTCCTGACTGTGCAGCCCGCCCGCCCCATGTCCTGACTGTGGGGCCCGCCCGCCCCATGTCCTGACTGTGGGGCCCGCCCGCCCCATGTCCTGACTGTGGGGCCCGCCCCCCCCATGTCCTGACTGTGGGGCCCGCCCGCCCCGTGTCCTGACTGTGGGGCCCGCCCGCCCCGTGTCCTGACTGTGGGTCCCGCCCGCCCCGTGTCCTGACTTTGGGGCTCGCCCGCCCCGTGTCCTGACTGTGGGGCCCGTCCGCCCCGTGTCCTGACTGTGGGTCCCGCCCGCCCCGTGTCCTGACTGTGGGGCTCACCCGCCCCGTGTCCGGACTTTGGGGCCGCCTGCCCCGGGACTAGCCCCGTGTCCGGACTGTGAGGCCCGTCCGCCCCGAGCCTGGACTGTGGGGCCCGTCCGGCCTGTGTCCGGATTGTGGGGCCCGTCCGCCCCGTGTCCGGACTGTGGGGCCCGTCCGCCCCGTGTCCGGACTGTGGGGCCCGTCCGCCCCGTGTCCGGACTGTGGGGCCCGTCCGCCCCGTGTCCGGACTGTGGGGCCCGTCCGCCCCGTGTCCGGACTGTGGGGCCCGTCCGCCCCGTGTCCGGACTGTGGGGCCCGTCCGCCCCGTGTCCGGACTGTGGGGCCCGTCCACCCCGTGTCCGGACTGTGGGTCGCCTGCCCCGGGTCTAGCCCCAGGTCTGGACTGTGGGGCATGTCCGCCCCATGTCAGGTCTGTGAGGCCCGTCCACCCCGTGTCTAGAATATGGGACCGCCTGCCCCGGGTCTAGCCTCAGGTCTGGACTGTGGGGCCGCCAGCCCCGGGTCTAGCCCCAGGTCTGGACTATGGGGTATGCCCGCCCCGTGTCCGGACTGTGGGGCCCGTCCACCCAGTGTCTGGACTATGGGCCGCCTGCCCCGGGTCTAGCCCCAGGTCTGGACTGTGGGGCCCGCCCGCCCCATGTCCTGACTGTGCAGCCCGCCCGCCCCATGTCCTGACTGTGGAGCCCGCCCGCCCCATGTCCTGACTGTGGGGCCCGCCCGCCCCATGTCCTGACTGTGGGGCCCGCCCCATGTCCTGACTGTGGGGCCCGTCCGCCCTGTGTCCTGACTGTGGGTCCCGCCCGCCCCGTGTCCTGACTGTGGGGCTCGCCCGCCCCGTGTCCGGACTTTGGGGCCGCCTGCCCCGGGACTAGCCCCGTGTCCGGACTGTGCAGCCCGCCCGCCCCATGTCCTGACTGTGGAGCCCGCCCGCCCCATGTCCTGACTGTGGGGCCCGCCCGCCCCATGTCCTGACTGTGGGGCCCGCCCCATGTCCTGACTGTGGGGCCCGTCCGCCCTGTGTCCTGACTGTGGGTCCCGCCCGCCCCGTGTCCAGACTGTGGGGCTCATCCGCCCCGTGTCCGGACTTTGGGGCCGCCTGCCCCGGGACTAGCCCCGTGTCCGGACTGTGAGGCCCGTCCGCCCCGAGCCTGGACTGTGGGGCCCGTCCGCCCCGTGTCCGGACTGTGGGGCCCGTCCGCCCCGTGTCCGGACTGTGGGGCCCGTCCGCCCCGTGTCCGGACTGTGGGGCCCGTCCGCCCCGTGTCCGGACTGTGGGGCCCGTCCACCCGTGTCCGGACTGTGGGGCCCGTCCACCCCGTGTCCGGACTGTGGGGCCCGTCCACCCCGTGTCCGGACTGTGGGGCCCGTCCACCCCGTGTCCGGACTGTGGGTCGCCTGCCCCTTGTCTAGCCCCAGGTCTGGACTGTGGGGCATGTCCGCCCCATGTCAGGTCTGTGAGGCCCGTCCACCCCGTGTCTAGAATATGGGACCGCCTGCCCCGGGTCTAGCCTCAGGTCTGGACTGTGGGGCTGCCAGCCCCGGGTCTAGCCCCAGGTCTGGACTATGGGGTATGCCCGCCCCGTGTCCGGACTGTGGGGCCCGCCCACCCCGTGTCTGGACTATGGGCCGCCTGCCCCGAGTCTAGCCCCAGGTCTGGACTGTGGGGCCCGCCCGCCCCGTGTCCTGACTGTGGGGCCCGCCCGCCCCATGTCCTGACTGTGGGGCCCGCCCGCCCCATGTCCTGACTGTGGGGCCCGCCCCATGTCCTGACTGTGGGGCCCGCCCGCCCCGTGTCCTGACTGTGGGGCCCGCCCACCCCGTGTCCTGACTGTGGGGCCCGCCCGCCCCGTGTCCTGACTGTGGGGCCCGCCCGCCCCGTGTCCTGACTGTGGGGCCCGCCCGCCCCGTGTCCTGACTGTGGGTCCCGCCCGCCCCGTGTCCTGACTGTGGGGCTCGCCCGCCCCGTGTCCTGACTGTGGGGCCCGCCCTGTGTCCTGACTGTGGGGCCCGTCCGCCCTGTGTCCTGACTGTGGGTCCCGCCCGCCCCGTGTCCTGACTGTGGGGCTCGCCCGCCCCGTGTCCAGACTTTGGGGCCGCCTGCCCCGGGACTAGCCCCGTGTCCGGACTGTGAGGCCCGTCCGCCCAGAGCCTGGACTGTGGGGCCCGTCCGCCCCGTGTCCGGATTGTGGGGCCCGTCCGCCCCGTGTCCGGACTGTGGGGCCCGTCCGCCCCGTGTCCGGACTGTGGGGCCCGTCCGCCCCGTGTCCGGACTGTGGGGCCCGTCCGCCCCGTGTCCGGACTGTGGGGCCCGTCCGCCCCGTGTCCTGACTGTGGGGCCCGCCCGCCCCGTGTTCTGACTGTGGGGCTCGCCCGCCCCGTGTTCTGACTGTGGGGCTCGCCCGCCCCGAGTCCAGACTGTGGGGCCCATCCGCCCCGTGTCCGTACTTGGGGCCGCCTGCCCCGGGTCTAGCCCCAGGTCTGGACTGTGGGGCTACCTGCCCCAGGACTAGCCCTGTGTCTGGACTGTGGGGCATGCCCGCCCCGAGCCTGGACTGTGGGACATGCCCGCCCCGAGTGGGAAAGGGGAGCCTGTCTGCCCCGGCACTGGACGGTGGGGCCCGTCCGCCCTGAGCCTGGACTGTGGGGCCCGTCCGCCCCGAGCGTGGACTGTGGGGCCCGAGCGTGAACTGTGGGGCCTATCCACCCCGAGCCTGGACTGTGGGGCCCGTCCGCCCGAGCCTGGACTGTGGGGCCCCCCGCCCGCCCCGGGTCTGGACTGTGGGGCCGGCTGGCCCCGGGTCTAGCCCCGAGCCAGGACTGTGGGGCTGCCTGCCCCGGGACTAGCCCCGCATCCGGACTGTGGGGCCCCCTGCCCACCCCGTGTCCTGACTGTGGGGCCCCCCGCCCACTCCGTGTCCTGACTGTGGGGCCAGCCAGCCCCGTGTCCTGACTGTGGGGCCCATCGGCCCCGTGTCCGGCCTTTGCGGCCGCCTACCCCGGGTCTAGCTCCAGGTCTGGACAGTGGGGACCCACGCCTGCCCCGGGTCCGGACTGTGGGGCCCCCCACCCGCCCCGACTCCGGACTGTGGGGCCCCCCGTCCGCCCCGATCCTGGACTTTGGGGCCTGTTCACCCGAGCCTGGACCGTGCGGCCCGTCCTCCCCGAGCCTGGACCGTGGGACCCGTCCTCCCCGAGCCTGGACCGAGGGACCCGTCCTCCCCGAGCCTGGACCGAGGGGCCCGTCCGCCCCGAGCCTGGACTGTGGGGCCCGTCCGCCCCGAGCCTGGACTGTGGGGCCCGTCCAACCCGAGCCTGGAATGTGGGGCCCGTCCTCCCCGAGCCTGGACTGTGGGGCCCGTCCGCCCTGTGTCTGGATTGTTAGGCCGCCTGTCCCGGATCTAGCCTCGGGTCCGGACTGTGGGGCCCGCCCGCCCCGGGTCCGGACTGTGGGGCCCGCCCGCCCCGGGTCCGGACTGTGGGGCCCGCCCGCCCGCCCGCCCCGGGCTACTTTCAGTGGTATGTCAGCCGATTGTGGTTTGTAGGCTTGTTTTCTTTACTGTCTCAATGCTTCATTAACTAGCAATTCTGCTGATATTGGTAAGAATGACTTCCGGGTGATAACGGCTGATCCTATCAAACAACAAGGAGGTGCCTTAATAAAGTACAGTCCTGAGGGTAGCTGGTGAGGCCAACAAATTTCCAGTCCATCCCTCATACTTAGATGTTAAAGGCAGACCTGTTCAATATGCTATCCATGTCCCAGTTTGGCCTCTTGTTGGTAGGAGGTGTAAATGGTTGCTTTAAACAGAATGAAGCTATTTTAAGTCTGATGTCGGGAGTCTCAGAATGGACTGGTCGACATTTTACTTAGCAAAATATTTATGTCCCAGTTATCCTTCTAGTTGAAGTTGGTCATGGTTGTGATTAGTAGGGGAGTAACGACTGCGGTCGCAGCAAGTCACAAAGGCCCGGAGGATCAGGGGCCCGCCGACACCAGCAGAACCTTTAATTAGATGTGTGTCCTCCTACGCACATCCAGTTGAAGTGTATTGCTGTGGACATACCCATTGGGTCCTTTAGCGACAATGCATTCTGTTGGCCAATCATAGGCCAGCACATGACGGGGCGCATCGCAGTAACGTCATGCACTCCCGTCACAGGCCGAAGTCAGCTGCCTGCTTCACAACAGGACTTGCGGAGCGGGAGTGAAGGGAAGGTGGGTAGAGTATTTAAATATTTATTTTAAATAAGTTGCCATACTACTATATGTAGCATCGGCGTCTCTGCCCCCTGCTAGGCAGAGACGCCGTCCCATTCACCTCCTCGCTCCCCGCTCTGTGTTCACCAGCGCTCCTCTTCCTGTTGCCGGCGCGCGCAGCTCCCCGGGCACTGTGCTTAGGGCGCGCTCGCTCCCTCCCTCTTAAAGGGGCCGCGTGCGCCGTCCTAAGGAGTCCTCGGCCAATAGCCGAGGGTCCTCCCATATATAAGGCACCTCCTCCAAAATGGAGGTGCCCGAGCAAAAGTTGTTGCACAGTGTTTCTGACTTCTGCTTCAGCCCTCAGGTCCCGCTGCTAGCCTGACTACCAGTCTTGCCCACCAGCCTGTTACCTGCCGTGCCTGCCAGCCCGCTCACCTGGGAGCACTTGCCTGTTGCCTGCCTGGTACCTGCCGTGCCTGTCAGCCTGCTCACCTGGGAGCACTTGCCTGTGACCTGCCTGTTACCTGCCGTGCCTTCCTGGAGGCTCCTGCCGTCACTTGCCGTGACCACTTGCCAGCCCACCTAGAGACTCCTGCCGTCACTTGCCGTGACCACCTAGAGACTCCTGCCGTCACTTGCCGTGACCACCTGCCAGCCCACCTAGAGACTCCTGCTCGCCAGCCTGCCTGCTGTGCCTACCTGCTATTCCGGTCAGTCCCTGCCATCTGTACCGTGAAGGTCACCTGCTCCCTTACAAGGTCATCCCCAGAGTAGCACCTGGTCCCTCGGCTCGGTCCCTCCCTGGTCACGGAGTCGTTAACTGCCGTACGACCAGGGTCGGTCCGGGTTGATACTTAGTTACGCCCCTCTGGGTCCCTCCTTGCACCATAGCACAGAGGTTCTACCCCCCGGACCCGTAACACTATATATGACTATGAGGTGCTTTATACTACTATATATGACTACGGGGTGCATTATACTGCTATATGACTATGGGGTACATTATACTACTATATATGAATATGGGGTATACTATACTACTATATATGGCTATAAGGGTGCATTATACTGCTATATATGACTATGATGTACATTATACTGCTATATATGACTATGGGGGTACATTATACTGCTATATATGACTGAAGTGCAATATAGTGCTATATATGACTATAGGGTGCATTTTACTACTATTTATGACTATGGTGGTGCATTATACTACTATTTATGACTATGGAGGTGCATTACACTACTATATATGACTATGGGGGTTGTATTATACTACTACGGATGACTATTGGGGTTGTATTATACTACTACGGATGACTATTGGGGTTGTATTATACTACTACGGATGACTATAGGGGTGCATTATACTTCTGTATATGACTATGAAGGTGTATTATACTACTATATATGACTATGTGGGTGCATTATACTACTATATATGACTATGGGGGTGCATTATACTGATATGACAGTGGGGTGCGTTATACTACTATATATGACTATGGGGGTACATTATACTACTATAAATGACTATGGGGTGCTTTATACTACTATATATGACTATGGGGTGCTTTATACTACTATATATGACTATGGGGTGCTTTATACTACTGTATATGACTATGGGATGCTTTATACTAGTGTATATGACTATGGGGGTGCAGTATACTATTATATATGACTATGGGGGTACATTATACAACTATATATGACCAGGAGGTGCAATATACTGCTATATAGGACTATGGGGTGCATTATACTACTATATAAACTATATGGGGGTACATTATACTGCCTTATATGACTATGGAGTGCATTATACTGCTTTATGTGACGATGGGGGTGCATTATACTTCTATGGATGACTATGAAGTGTATTATACTACTATATATGACTATGAGGATGCATTATACTACTGTACATGTCTATGGGGTGCATTATACTACTATATATGACTGGGGGTGCATTATACTGCTATATAGGACTATGGCTTGCATTATACTGCTATATATGACGATGGGGTGCATTATACTGCTATATATGACGATGGGGGTGCATTATACTGCTATATATGACTATGGAGGTGCATTATACTACTATATATGACTATGGGGTGCATTACACTACTTTATATGACTATGGAGGTACATTATATTACCATATATGACTATGGGGGTGAATTATACTACTGTACATGTCTATGGGGTGCATTATACTACTATATATGACTGGGGGTGCATTATACTGCTATATAGGACTATGGCTTGCATTATACTGCTATATATGACGATGAGGTGCATTATACTGCTATATATGACGATGGGGGTGCATTATACTGCTATATATGACTATGGAGGTGCATTATACTACTATATATGACTGGGGGTGCATTATACTGCTATATAGGACTATGGCTTGCATTATACTGCTATATATGATGATGAGGTGCATTATACTGCTATATATGACGATGGGGGTGCATTATACTGCTATATATGACTATGGAGGTGCATTATACTACTATATATGACTATGGGGTGCATTACACTACTTTATATGACTATGGAGGTACATTATATTACCATATATGACTATGGGGGTGAATTATACTGCTATATATTATGATGTGGTGCATTATACTACTATGTATGACTGTGGAGGTGCTTTATACTTTATTGAAAACTATGGGGTGCATTATACTACATGTATGACTAGGAGCTGTGCATTATACTTTATGGACGACTATGGGCTGTACAGTATATTATATGGAGGAGAATGGGATGCATTATACTATATGGAGGACTATGGGATGCATTCTACTATATGAAGGACTATGGGAAGTGCGTTATACTTAAGCTCTGGAGCCCCATGACTTGAATGTACACCCCTGGTGAGTATAATGGCTTAGATTTTTTTTATACAATAAAGAACAGCGGCAGAATGGGGGACATATTCGGGATATATATATTCAGACTCTAGTTACGCCACTGGTCATAAGACACATGAAATCATTGTAAGTTCAATTAATATTCGGGGTCTGGAGTCATAAATTGGACTGGTTGGCGTTTAAGTTGGTTAACCATTTAGTTTCCAGGTTATCCTTTAAGTTGGATTTGTAAGTTGGGTATGGCTGAGCTGAGCAAAACCAGTGTAAGTCCAGCTGCTCCTCCTGGTCCGGTGTCATAGGATGGACTGCTCAGCATTTAAGTTGATAAACATCTACATTTCAGTTTACTCTCCTTGTTGGAGGTGCAAGCTGGACATGGCTGCAATAAGCTGAATAAAACCACTGTAAGTCCAGTTAAGGCTCCTAGTTGGAAGAGATGGCCTTGTGGACACAAAGTGATTAAACTGTTAATGCCCCAATCTACCCTCCTGGTATGGAGTGGTAAGATGAGCTTGATGGTGTCATGTTGGACAGCACTACAGTGGAGAAAATAAGTATTTGATACACTGCCGATTTTGCAAGTTTTCCTACCTACAAAGAGTGTAGAGGTCTGTCATTTTTATCGTAGGTCACTTCATCTGTGAGAGACCAAATCTAAAAATCAGAAAATCACATTATATGATTTTTAAATAATTAAATTGCATTTTATTGCATGAAATAAGTATTTGATCACCTACCAACCAGCAAGAATTCTGGCTCTCACACACTTGTTAGTTTTTCTTTAAGAAGCCCTCCTACTCTGCACTCATTACCTGTATTAATTGCACTTGTTTGAACTTATTACCTGTATAAAAGACACAAGGCTGGGATGGGCTACAGGACAATAAGCAAGCAGCTTCACGAGACGCCAACAACTGTTGGCGCAATTATTAGAAAATGGAAGAAACACAAGATGACTAAGTCTTCCTCGGTCTGGGGCTCCATGCAAGATCTCGCCTCGTGGGGTAAGGATGATTCTGAGAAACGTCAGGAATCAGCCCAGAACTACATGGGAGGACCTGGTCAATGACCTAAATAGAGCTGGCACCACAGTCTCAAACATTACCATTAGTTACACACTACGCTATCATGGATTAAAATCCTGCAGGGCACACAAGGTCCAGTGCTCACCCCAGCACATATCCAGGCCTGTTTGAAGTTGCCAATAACCATCTGGATGATCCAGAGGAGGCATGGGAGAAGGTCATGTGGTCAGATGAGATCAAAATAGAACTTTTGGTGTCCACTCCACTCACCTTGATTGGAGGAAGAAGAAGGATGAGTACAACCCCAAGAACACTCTCCCAACCATGAAGCATGGCGGGGGAAACCTCATACTTCGGAGGTGCTTTTTTTTGCAAAGGGGACAGGACGACTGCAATGTATTGAAGGGAGGATGGATGGGGTCATGTATCTTCCTTCCCTCAGTAAGCACGTTGAAGATGGGTTGTGGTTGGGTCTTCCAGCATGACAATGATCCGAAACACACAGCCAGGGCAACCTAAGGCGTGGCTCGATAAGAAGCATTTCAAGGTCCTGTAGTGGTCTAGCCAGTCTCCAGACCTGATCCCAGTAGAAAAGCTTTGGAGGGAGCTGAAACTCAATATTGCCCAGCAACAGCCCCGAAACTTGAAAGATCTGGAGAAGATCCGTATGGAGGAGAGGGCCAAAATCCCTGCTTTATTATGTGCAAACCTGGTCAAGAACTACAGGAAACGTCTGACCTCTGTAATTGCAAACAAAGGTTTCTGTACCAAATATTAAGTTCTATTTTTCTATTGTATCAAATACTTATTTCATGCAATAAAATGCAAATGAATCATGTAATGTTAATCATACAATGTGATTTTTCTGGATTTTATTTTTAAACTCGGTCTCTCACAGGTGAAGTGACCTACGATAAAAATTACAGACCTCTACATTCATTGTAGGTGGGAAAACTTGCAAAATCGGCAGTGTATTAAATACTTCTTTTCCCCACTGTATACCAGTCTGCCCTCCTAATGGAAGTTGGATCTGGATTCGCCAGTGTGGGGCTGATAAACCATCAATATCCCAGTCTATCCTCCTAACTGGAGGAGCATGATGGACATAGTTATACCGGTTCTAGTGAAAATATTCCAAGACCAGCATATCCTCTTGGTTGAAGTTGGAAAATGGACATATTAGAAATTAAGTCAGTGAAGCCATTATACCCAATAAGTATTTCAGGATTGAAGTCCTAAAATTGCTAGATTGAACTAAGTGGTGAGTTGGTTAAATATCCGGTCAATGCGCTTTTTGGGTGATTAAAACGGCAATTCTGCAATAAATCTACAAGGGGAGGAATTGATGGATGAGATAAAATGTCCACTTACCTGTCAGACTCCTGTAGCAAAGGAGTAACCTCTCCGCTAGTCAAGACGAATGCCTTCTCACTGCGTTTCTTCAGACGACTTAACGTTCCGCCCTGTGGGACAAACCAAAAAAAAAAAAGATTGGTGAAGTCTGATTGAAATAAGGTATTAAATATTCTGGTTTCTGGATCCCCTTTGGCATTCTGGGATGCTCAATCTACACTTTATAGCAAAAAGTGGGGTAGATATTTTTGAACCATTAGGTGGTCATTGACACTGGAAGGGTTTCTTACTGTCCAGACCTTGGCCTTAGGGGGGCCTTACTTCAATGGAAAATATCAACAATATTGTGTTTGTGATCCAATTCTCTCGCATGCGAGATTCGGATCACAGGTGTGGACAAGATGGAGCATTTAATTTCTCCATCTTCTCAATTGTGTGAGTCAGCCGGCGTATATTGGACTGCACTCAGATGACATCTGAGTGCAGTCCGATGTTTTTCACGTATCCATAGACTTGTATGGGCGCATCGTCTGATATACTCTGCCAATTGCAGCATGCAGCAATTTTTTTCTCATGCCGACTTGGCATGAGAAAATAAACACTAGTTGGCACTGCCCCATAGTATAACATTGGAGTGAGTGCTATACTCATCCGAGTTATATGCCGGCTACTCAGCAGTGTCAGCCATCCCTAAAGGCATCACCTTGACAATCACAGCAATAAGCACATGACACAGACGTGTTGGCTCTGATTTTTTGGGGGGCAAAATGGTGCAGTGCTGAACTTCACCACAAACACCCCCAGCTACATGATGTGTAAACAGGACCCCAAGATTGTGTGAAGAGACGCTTACCTGGACCAGTCTCCTTCAAGCTGTCCGGGGTTAAAGACATAAAATGATTCCGGTTTAGAAATGTGCACATTCTATTTCATCTGTGATGTCATGGGATGTCGATGACGTCACGCGCCCGGTGATGTCATTAAAACTCTCACTGCTTTTTTATGGATCCAGTTTACAACATCAACAAAAAATTAATTCAATAAAAAGACAAAACCCCGACCTCATTTTATAATTCTATGAGGCACATTTAAAAGGAGCCTTTTATTTTATCTATATTACCTACTGCTCTATGTACTAAAATAACACCCAGGACCCCATCCTGCCATTCCTGACCCCCAAACTACAACTCCAATGTCCCCCCGAATTCAACAGGAACAAAGGAGCTGACAACAGAGAATGATGGCATACGCTACTAAATTTCTGTTACAAAGTGCTGTAATTCTACCACGTCAATGGCAAAACGATCCAAAAATGGAGCCGCATAAAGATGTCCCAACTTGAGCCCCCCTATCTACATGCCTTACTAGAGTATAGGGGTGACATAGGGGGCGAGCTCCATTGTAGTCTGCCATAGTGGGGGGGCAGTGCAAAGAGCTGGAAGACCCCCAACAAATATGTATCATCACATTGTCATCCTCCTGCTATAGGGGGCATGGAAAACGCTGCTTCCCCAGCAATATAGCAGCTCATTGCTGGGGGTTTAGCTGCCATACTTGTTCATATCAGCAGATCATCAGTGACTCCTCATTTAGGTAAGGGGTGGTCCTGAAAATGTCTTATTACAGAGCGTTTCTGGCGATCCATGATAAATCCGGGGGATACGCTATAAGTATACCAAAGCTTAAAAGTAATGTGCCCCCTACCTGGACTCGTCCCCTTCCAGCTGTCAGATCCTAGTGACACAAGATGGCTCTGGTGCAGAGCTTCATACATTCTACTCCAGCTGTCATGTCTATGATGTCATGTGCATTGTGATGTCATCATGGCTCTCACTGTTATTTCACATTTATAACCACAAGAAAAAGTTGATATTAATTGTTTAAAAAAACAAACTAAAAAACATTGTGGGTAGTGTTGAGCGATACCTTCCGATATCAGGAAATATCGTATCGGATTGGATCGGGCCGATACCCAAAAAGTATCGGATATCGCCGATTCCGATACCGGAAACCAATGCAAGTCAATGGGACACAAATATCGGAATGAAAATAAACCCTTTCTTTCCTTGTAGGTTAATTCTACATGAAGTAAAACAACTAAGAATAATGTAGAATGACATGAAAAGCCGGCAATTCATCAGCGGCATTCACCGGTACCCGACAATTTACAACAGAAAGAATAGAGCTTCACACATAGATTAGATAGATAGAAACATGTCAGTCACATATATATGAAGTACAGTGACAGTGTTGCTTACTGTACTTGTCATTTAGTGTAAAGGATTTATTAAAAAAAATATTAGTGTTTTCGTGCACCGTCTCTTTAAAAAAGCCGGCCGGCAATTCAGCATCTGTACCCGACAATTTATAACAGACAGAATAGAGCTTCACACATAGATTAGATAGATAGAAACATGTCAGTCACATATATAAGAAGTACAGTGACAGTGTTGCTTACAGAACTTGTCATTTAGTGTAAAGGATTTATTTAAAAAAATAATAGTGTTTTCATGCACCGTCTCTTTAAGAAAGCCGGCCGGCAATTCAGCATCTGTACCCGACAATTTATAACAGACAGAATAGAGAATCACACATAGATTAGATAGATAGAAACATGTCAGTCACATATATATGAAGTACAGTGACAGTGTTGATTACTGTACTTGTCATTTAGTGTTAAAATAAAGGATTTATTTAAAAAAAAATTGGCGTGGGGTTCCCCTTAATTTTAGGCTCTAGCGGAGGTTAAGCAGACAGCTGGGGCAGATGTTTGAAGCCTGGGAAGGGGGTAATACCCACGGAGCTTCCCAGGCTACTAATATCAGCCCCCAGCTGAATACCTAGCCTTTACTAGCTATTAAAATGGGGGACCCCCCCAAAAAAATGACGTGGGGTCCCCCCTAATTTAATAGCTAGCACAGGCTAGGCAGACAGCTGGGGGCTGATATTAATAGCCCAGGAAGGGTGCCATGAATATTGGCCCCCTCCCAGGCTAGAAACACCAGCCGTCAGCCGCCCCAGAAATGGCGCATCCATAGGATGCGCCAATTCTGGCACTTAGCCTCGCTCTTCCACGCTGCCCTGGTGCGGTGGCAGGGGGTAATAGGGTTGGGGTTGATGTCAGCTTATAATGCCAGCTGACATCAAGCCCAGGTTAGTAATGGAGAGGCGTCTATAAGACACCCCCATTACTAACCCCATAGTCAAAGTTAAAAGAAAACACAAACACCCAGAGTAAAGTCCTTTAATTGAAATAAAGACACAATTCTTTATTGTTCTAAATTAAACCATACTTACCATCACGCCCATTCCAGCTGAAGCCAACGATCTCCTGCAATAAAAGTAAAATAATAAAGCAACCTCATCCTTACCTTTCGATGGTTCCCAGGACAGCTCCAGCTCTGCTACATCGAGATGACAGGCTGGACCGCAGCAGAACGCTGCCATCCAGCCTGTCATCCCGCAGACACTGAGAAGCGCAGGCATGCTTGCGCTCCTTAGTGTCTCTCTGTGACGTCATCCAGATGAGCCGAGTTCATGTCCAATGAACTCAGCTCACCTCATGCACGTCACTGACAGCGTGGGAAAATTCTCCTGCACTCAGCGCTTCAGCGTGAGAATTCTCCCACGCTGTCAGTGACATACATGAGGTGAGGTCATGTCCAATGAACTCAGCTCACCTCATGCACGTCACTGACAGCGTGGGAAAATTCTCACGCTGAAGTGCTGAGTGCAGGAGAATTTTCCCACGCTGTCAGTGACGTACATGAAGTGAGCGGAGTTCATTGGACATGACCTCGGCTCATCTGGATGCCGTCACAGCCAGACACTGAGGAGTGGAAGCATGCCTGCGCTTCTCAGTGTCTGCGGGATGACAGGATGGATGGCAGCGTTCTGCTGCGGTCCAGCCTGTCATCTCGATGTAGCAGAGCTGAAGCTGTCATGGGAACCATGGAAAGGTAAGGATGAGGTTGCTTTATTATTTTACTTTTATTGCAGGAGATCGTTGGCTTCAGCTGGAATGGGCGTGATGGTAAGTATGGTTTAATTTAGAACAATAAAGAATTGTGTGTTTATTTCAATTAAAGGACTTTTTTCTGGGTGTTGTGTTTTTTTAAATACTTTACTAGAAATTCATGGTGGTCATGTCTAATATTGGCGTGACCCCATGAATTTTGGGCTTAGGGCCAGCTGATAATGCCAAGCTGGCCTTAACCCCTTTATTACCCAGTGAGCCACCGCACCAGGGCCCTGGATGAGTTGGGTACAGCGCCAGAAGATGGCGCTTCTATGAACGCGCCATTTTCTGGGGCGGCTGCGGACTGCAATTTGCAGCGGGGGTGGCCCAGAAAGCTTGGGTCTCCCTGCGCTGCGGATTCCAGCCCCCAGCTGCCTAGTTGTATCTGGCTGGGCACAAAAATAGGGCGAAGCCCCACGCATTTTTTTTTAAAATTATTTCATGAAATTCATGGAATAATTAAGAAAAAAAGGGCTTCCCTATATTGTTGTGTCCGGCCAGGTACAAATAGGCAGCTGGTGGTTGGGGGCAGCCTGTTCCTGCCTGCTGTACCTGGCTGGACACAAATATAGGGCGAAGCCCCACGTCAATTTTTTTTAAAATAAGTCCTTTATTTTAACACTAAATGACATTTGAGGAGTTAATAAAGATGCAGTCCCTAAATTATTATTTATTTTTTAATTAATTTTTCCCAAAACTTTTGACGTGGGCTTCGCCATATTTTTGTATGCCAGCCAGGTACAGCATCCAGCTTCTATGAACGCGCCATTTTCCGGGGTGGCTGCGCACTGCAATTTTCAGCGGGGGGAGGGGGGGGGCAGAAAGCTTGGGCCTCCCTGCGCTGCAGATTCCATCCCCCAGCTGCCTAGTTGTACCTGGCTGGACACAAAAATAGGGAGAAGCTTCACGTATTTTTTTTTTTTAATTATTTCATGAAATTCATGAAATAATTAAGAAAAAAAGGGCTTCCCTATATTGTTGTGTCCAACCAGGTACAAATAGGCAGCTGGTGGTTGGGGGCAGCCCGTTCCTGCCTGCTGTACCTGGCTGGACACAAATATAGTGCGAAGCCCCACGTCAATTTTTTTTAAATCATTTCAGGAAATTCATGAAATAATTTAAAAAAATTGATGTGGGGCTTCGCCCTATATTTGTGTCCAGTCAGGTACAGCAGGCAGGAACGGGCTGCCCCCAACCACCAGCAGCCTATTTGTACCTAGCCGGACACAACAATATAGGGAAGCCCTTTTTTTCTGAATTATTCCATGAATTTCATGAATTTAAAAAAAAAAAAACGTGGAGCTTCGCCCTATTTTTGTGTCCAGCCAGGTACAACTAGGCAGCTGGGGGCTGGAATCTGCAGCGCAGGGAGGCCCAAGCTTTCTGGGCCCCACCCGCTGCAAATTGCAGTCCGCAGCCGCCCCGGAAAATGGCGCGTTCATAGAAGCGCCATCTTCTGGCGCTGTACCCAACTCATCCAGGGCCCTGATGCGGTGGCTCACTGGGTAATAAAGGGGTTAAGGCCAGCTTGGCATTATCAGCTGGCCCTAAGCCCGAAATTCATGGGGTCACGCCAATATTAGACATGACCACCATGAATTTCTAGTAAAGTATTTAAAAAAAACACAAACACCCAGAAAAAAGTCCTTTAATTGAAATAAACACACAATTCTTTATTGTTCTAAATTAAACCATACTTACCATCACGCCCATTCCAGCTGAAGCCAACGATCTCCTGCAATAAAAGAAAAATAATAAAGCAACCTCATCCTTACCTTTCCATGGCTCCCACGACGGCTCCAGCTCTGCTACATCGAGATGACAGGCTGGACCGCAGCAGAACGCTGCCATCCAGCCTGTCATCCCGCAGACACTGAGAAGCGCAGGCATACTTCCACTCCTCAGTGTCTGGCTGTGACGGCATCCAGATGAGCCGACAATGAACTCGGCTCACCTCATGTACGTCACTGACAGCGTGGGAGAATTCTCCTGCACTCAGCGCTTCAGCGTGAGAATTTTCCCACGCTGTCAGTGACGTGCATGAGGTGAGGTCATGTCCCATGAACTCGGCGCACCTCATGCACGTCACTGACAGCGTGGGAGAATTCTCACGCTGAAGCGCTGAGTGCAGGAGAATTTTCCCACGCTGTCAGTGACGTGCATGAGGTGAGCTGAGTTCATTGGACATGACCTCGGCTCATCTGGATGACGTCACAGAAAGACACTGAGGAGCGCAAGCATGCCTGCGCTTCTCAGTGTCCGCGGGATGACAGGCTGGATGGCAGCGTTCTGCTGCGGTCCAGCCTGTCATCTCGATGTAGCAGAGCTGAAGCTGTCCTGGGAACCATGGAAAGGTAAGGATGAGGTTGCTTTATTATTTTACTTTTATTGCAGGAGATCGTTGGCTTCAGCTGGAATGGGTGTGGCGGTAAGTATGGTTTAATTTAGAACAATAAAGAATTGTGTCTTTATTTCAATTAAAGGACTTTTTTCTGGGTGTTTGTGTTTTTTTTAAATACTTTACTAGAAATTCATGGCGGTCATGTCTAATATTGGCGTGACCCCATGAATTTCGGGCTTAGGGCCAGCTGATAATGCCAAGCTGGCCTTAACCCCTTTATTACCCAGTGAGCCACCGCACCAGGGCCCTGGATGAGTTGGGTACAGCGCCAGAAGATGGCGCTTCTATGAACGCGCCATTTTCCGGGGCGGCTGCGGACTGCAATTTGCAGCGGGTGGGACCCAGAAAGCTTGGGTCTCCCTGCGCTGCAGATTCCAGCCCCCAGCTGCCTAGTTGTACCTGGCTGGACACAAAAATAGGGCGAAGCGCCACACATTTTTTTTTTTAATTATTTCATGAAATTCATGGAATAATTAAGAAAAAAAGGGCTTCCCTATATTGTTGTGTCCGGCTAGGTACAAATAGGCAGCTGGTGGTTGGGGGCAGCCCGTTCCTGCCTGCTGTACCTGGCTGGACACAATTATAGGGCGAAGCCCCACATAATTTTTTTTTAATTATTTCATGAATTTCCTGAAATAATTAAAAAAAAATTGACGTGGGGCTTCACACTATATTTGTGTCCAGCCAGGTACAGCAGGCAGGAACGGGCTGCCCCCAACCACCAGCTGCCTATTTGTACCTAGCCGGACACAACAATATAGGGAAGCCCTTTTTTTCTTAATTATTCCATGAATTTCATGAAATAATTAAAAAAAAAAAAACGTGGAGCTTCTCCCTATTTTTGTGTCCAGCCAGGTACAACTAGGCAGCTGGGGGCTGGAATCTGCAGCGCAGGGAGGCCCAAGCTTTTTGCCCTCCCCCCCCCCGCTGAAAATTGCAGTCCGCGGCCGCCCCGGAAAATGGCGCGTTCATAGAAGCTGGATGCTGTACCTGGCTGGCATACAAAAATATGGCGAAGCCCACGTCAAAAGTTTTGGGAAAAATTTATTAAAAAATAAATAATAATTTAGGGACTGCATCTTTATTAAGTCCTCAAATGTCATTTAGTGTTAAAATAAAGGATTTATTTAAAAAAAAAATGGCGTGGGATCCCCCATAATTTTAGTCTCTAGCGGAGGTTAAGCAGACGGCTGGGGCAGATGTTTGAAGCCTGGGAAGGGGGTAAAACCCACGGAGCTTCCCAGGCTACTAATATCAGCCCCCAGCTGAATACCTAGCCTTTACTAGCTATTAAAATGGGGGACCCCCCAAAAAAAAATGACGTGGGGTCCCCTCTATTTTAATAGCTAGCAAAGGCTAGGCAGACAGCTGGGGGCTGATATTAATAGCTCAGGAAGGGTGCCATGAATATTGGCCCCCTCCCAGGCTAGAAACACCAGCCGTCAGCCGCCCCAGAAATGGCGCATCCATAGGATGCGCCAATTCTGGCACTTAGCCTCGCTCTTCCACGCTGCCCTGGTGCGGTGGCAGGGGGTAATAGTGGTGGGGTTCATGTCAGCGCCAGCTGCCATGAAGCCCAGGTTAGTAATGATGGCCGTCTATATGACACCCCCATTACTAACCTACAAAGTGTTAAAAAGAAAAAACACACTACACCCAGAAAAAATAATTTATTTGAAATAAAACACCATTTTATTTAATTCTTAGTTTACTAAAAAAAAAATAGTTACCTGTCCACGTTCCTGCGCTGATCTCCCATGCACAGCTGTCACATCTGGAGATGGTGACAGCTGTGCATGGCTGCTGTAAGCTCAGGCTGCCGGGAACACGTCCGCTCCCGGCAGCGGGAGCCACTGACTGAGGTCACCGGAGTGCATTCAGGCAGCGCAGCTCCGGAGACCTCCTTTACGGCAGTGCTGTACCGTGGGAATTTCTCACGATACAGCAGTGCCGTAAAGGAGCTAACCGGAGCAGCGCTGCCTGAACTCCGGTGAACCCTTACGGCCCCGTCATTCTAGCGGCGGCAGCGGTTCAGAGCGGTCACATTCTATGTGGCTGCTCTGAACTGGAGATCTTCGTGGGACACTCGTGGACTACTACGGAGGGGTAAGGATAAGGTTGTGGTTTATTATTTTATATTTTATTACAGGAGATCGATGGCTTCGGGGAATTAGGTGTCTTGGTGAGTATAGGTGTAGTTTTTTATTTTTTACTTTATTTCAGGTGGCGATCGGCGGGGACAGGTAATGTATGAACTAATTTCTTTTAGGTAACCACTGGCCACCAATGACATGTTTTTAACATTTATTGGGGACACAGTAGGGCAATTTAAATAGCAGGATCAGGCTGATGGGAACTACTGCTCCCATCGAGCTGATCCTGCTGGCAGGAGTGGACGGGGGACAGACATAGGCCGATGGGAGTAGTAGTGTCACATCGGCCTATGTCTGCCCGCACACACACCCGCACACACACACACCCCGCACACACACACACCCCGCACACACACACACCCCGCACACACACACACACACCCCGCACACACACCCGCACACACACCCCGCACACACACACACACCCCGCACACACTAATCATGACGGGTCTGGGAGGTGAGGCTGACCTGTGCGGCCGTGGGAAAGTTCATGTGAGTTCATGCAGTCAAGCATGAACTCACATGAACCCTCTGAGGGCACCGCGGCTACTTCAAATGAACAGCTGATCGGCATCACCTGATACCTCAGCTGTTCATTTGAAATAACCGGCGGGAAAGCGCAGCACAGAACGGGAAAGCCGGCGGTGAAGTCTTTTCACTGCCGGCTTCCCCGCCCGGGTCCTTCGCTCCTTGGTGCTGCGCTCCCCGCCCGGTCCTAATTTACGATCGGGATGGGAGGTGGCGAGGGGAGCGGAGGATCGGGGTGGGAGGCTGCGGGGAAGCAGTATGGGGCTGCGTGATTGTTTAAAAGCCGGCGGCTTTTTACCGCGCGCCGGCTTTTAAACAATCAGGAGAATTCTCCCACGCTGGGATGGCATTCTGATGACAAGCTGGATCGCAGCTGAGCGCTGCCACCCAGCTTGTCATCCTTCACAGACACTGCAGAGCGCAGGCATTATGGGAACTTCCGATTCCGGTATTCGATATTATAAAAGTATCGGAATTAAGTATCGGAATTCCGATACAGTGAATATCGGCCGATACCCGATATTTCAGTATCGGAATGCTCAACACTAATTGTGGGTAATTGCAGCCTGTGATTATTTTACACACTATCATTAATATTTGGGGGGATTAGTCATGTCCTTCGCCTTCCCCTCCTGCACTGCACTTTATATGTTGTATATTATAATAATGGACAATCCACAAGCCCTGCTTGTAGAATATGTAATATATATACAGTACAGACCAAAAGTTTGGACATACCTTCTCATTTAAAGATTTTTCTGTATTTTCATGACTATGAAAATTGTACATTCACACTGAAGGCATCAAAACTATGAATTAACCCATGTGGAATTATATACTTAACAAAAATGTGTGAAACAACTGAAAATATGTCTTATATTCTAGGTTCTTCAAAGTTGCCACCTTTTGCTTTGATGACCGCTATGCACACTCTTGGCATTCTCTTGATGAGCTTCAAGAGGTAGTCACCGGAAATGGTTTTCACTTCACAGGTGTGCCCTGTCAGGTTTAATAAGTGGGATTTCTTGCCTTATAAATGGAGTTGGGAACATCAGTTGTGTTGTGCAGAAGCCTGGTGGATACACAGCTGATAGTCCTACTGAATAGACTGTTAGAATTTGTATTATGGCAAGAAAAAAGCAGCTAAGTAAAGAAAAACGAGTGGCCATCATTACTTTAAGTAATGAAGGTCAGCCAGTGCGAAAAATTGGGAAAACTTTGAAAGTGTCCCCAAGTACAGTTGCAAAAACCATCAAGCGCTACAAAGAACCGGGCTCACATGAGGACCGCCCCAGGAAAGGAAGACCAAGAGTCACCTCTGCTTCTGAGGATAAGTTTATCTGAGTCACCAGCCTCAGAAATCGCAGGTTAACAGCAGCTCAGATTAGAGACCAGGTCAATGCCACACAGAGTTCTAGCAGCAGACACATCTCTTCAACAACTGTTAAGAGGAGACTTTGTGCAGCAGGCCTTCATGGTAAAATAGCTGCTAGAAAACCACTGCTAAGGACAGGCAACAAGCAGAAGAGACTTGTTTGGGCTAAAGAACACAATGAATGGACATTAGACCAGTGGAAATCTGTGCTTTGGTCTGATGAGTCCAAATTTGAGATCTTTGGTTCCAACCACCGTGTCTTTCTGCGACGCAGAAAAGGTGAACGGATGGACTCTACATGCCTGGTTCCCACCGTGAAGCATGGAGGAGGAGGTGTGATGGTGTGGGGGTGCTTTGCTGGTGACACTGTTGGGGATTTATTCATAATTGAAGGCATAGTGAACCAGCATGGCTACCACAGCATCTTGCAGCGGCATGCTATTCCATCCGGTTTGCGTTTAGTTGGACCATCATTTATTTTTCAACAGGACAATGACCCCAAACACACCTCCAGGCTGTGTAAGGGCTATTTGACCAAGAAGGAGAGTGATGGGGTGCTACGCCAGATGACCTGGCCTCCACAGTCACCAGACCTGAACCCAATCGAGATGGTTTGGGGTGAGCTGGACCGCAGAGTGAAGGCAAAAGGGCCAACAAGTGCTAAGCATCTCTGGGAACTCCGTCAAGATTGTTGGAAGACCATTTCCGGTGACTCCCTCTTGAAGCTCATCAAGAGAATGCCTGGAGTGTGCAAAGCAGTCATCAAAGCAAAAGGTGGCTACTTTGAAGAACCTAGAATATAAGACATATTTTCAGTTGTTTCACACTTTTTTGTTAAGTATATAATTCCACATGTGTTAATTCATAGTTTTGATGCCTTCAGTGTGAATGTACAATTTTCATAGTCATGAAAATACAGAAAAATCTTTAAATGAGAAGGTGTGTCCAAACTTTTGGTCTGTACTGTATATACTAGATGGAGGCCCGATGCTATCGCATCGGGAGGTCAGTAATGTCACGATGGGGGCAGGCTTTGCAGTGCTGAGAATCTCTCCCCCCCATGTGCTCACTCACCTATTCACTCTCTCTTTCCCCCATGTGCTGACTTCTCCCGTCTGTGATCTCTTCTTTGACCTGTCTACCCCATGTGCTCTCCCCCTTGTCTGCTGTCTCTCTCCTTCCTGTGCTGTGTTCTCCCCTCATGTGCTGTCCCGTTTGAGCTGTCTCCCCCCTGTGCTCTGTCTCTCTCCCCCTGTGCACTTTCTCTCTCCCCCATCTGCTGTCTTCTCCTCTCATGTGCTCTCTTCTTTGACCTGTCTACCCCATGTGCTCTCCCCCTTGTCTGCGGTCTCTCTCCTTCCTGTGCTGTGTTCTCCCTTCATGTGCTGTCCCGTTTGAGCTGTCTCCCCCCTGTGCTCTGTCTCTTTCCCCTCCGTGCACTTTCTCTCTCCCCCATCTGCTGTCTTCTCCCGTCTGGGCTCTCTTCTTTGACCTGTCTACCCCATGTGCTCTCCCCCTTGTCTGCTGTCTCTCTCCTTCATGTGCTGTGTTCTCCCCTCATGTGCTGTCCCGTTTGAGCTGTCTCCCCCCTGTGCTCTGTCTCTCTCCCTCTGTGCACTTTCTCTCTCCCCCATCTGCTGTCTTCTCCTCTCATGTGCTCTCTTCTTTGACCTGTCTACCCCATGTGCTCTCCCCCTTGTCTGCGGTCTCTCTCCTTCCTGTGCTGTGTTCTCCCTTCATGTGCTGTCCCGTTTGAGCTGTCTCCCCCCTGTGCTCTGTCTCTCTCCCCCTGTGCACTTTCTCTCTCTCCCATCTGCTGTCTTCTCCTCTTATGTGATCTCTTCTTTGACCTGTCTACCCCATGTGCTCTCCCCCTTGTCTGCGGTCTCTCTCCTTCCTGTGCTGTGTTCTCCCTTCATGTGCTGTCCCGTTTGAGCTGTCTCCCCCCTGTGCTCTGCCTCTCTCCCCCTGTGCGCTTTCTCTCTCCCCATCTGCTGTCTTCTCCTCTTATGTGATCTCTTCTTTGACCTGTGTACCCCATGTGCTCTCCCCCTTGTCTGCTCTCTCTCTCCACCCCTGTGCTGTCTTCTTCCCTCATGTGTTCTCTCGTTTGAGCTGTCTCCCCACGCAGTAAATCAGATCGCCGCCATCTTTGTGCAGGCAGATAGCGGCGGTCACATTAAATCTGTGCATGCGCTCCTCCTGTACAAAGATGGCGGCAGTCAGTGAATCATTCGGCTGATCCCGGCGGCGGCGTGTTTGCGACAGTGTTCCGCTGGTGTTACCACGCAAGAGGCTGCGTACGGCGTATACCGTGTGTGTGGTGCTAACGGCGCATACAGAGTGTGTGTGTGTGTGTGGTGGTGCGTACGGCGTATACAGAGCGTGTGTGTGTGTGGTGGTGCGTACGGCATATACAGTGTGTGTGGTGTGTACAGCATATACAGTGTGTGTGTTGTGCATACGGCGTATACTGTGTGTGTGGTGTGTGCAGCTTATACAGTGTGTGTGTTGTGCGTATGGCGTATACAGTGTGTGTGTGGTGCGTGCGGCGTATACAGTGTGTGTTGCATACGGCGTATACAGTGTGTGTGTTGTGCGTATGGCGTATACAGTGTGTGTGTGGTGCGTACGGCGTATACAGTGTGTGGTGCGTACGGCGTATACAGTGTGTGGTGCGTACGGCGTATACAGTGTGTGTGGTGCGTATGGCGTATACAGTGTGTGTGTGTGTGGTGTGTACGGTGTATACAATGTGTGTGGTGCATACGCCGTATACATTGTGTGTGTGGTGCGTACAGCGTATACAGAGTGTGTGTGGTGGTGCGTACGGCGTATACAGAGCGTGTGTGGTGGTGCATACAGCGTATACAGTGTGTGTGGGGGGGTGCGTACGGTGTATACAGTGTGTGTGGGGGGGGTGCGTATGGCGTATACAGTGTGTGTGGTGTTGCATACGGCGTATACAGGGTATGTGTGGTGAATACGGCGTATATAGTGTGTGTGTGGTGCTTACGGCATATACAGTGTGTGTGTGTGTGTGTGTGTGTGTGTGTGTGTGTGTGTGGTGCGCAGGGTGTATACAGAGTGCGTGTGTGTGGTGGTGCGTACGGCGTATACAGTGTGTGTGTGTGTGTGTGGTGCATACGGCGTATACAGTGTGTGTGTGTGGTGGTGTATACGGCGTATACAGTGTATGTGGTATGTACGGCCAGGGGCATACATAGGAATCATGGGGCCCCATAGCAGAAGCTCTAATTGCCCCCCCCCCCCAAAAAAATAATTAAATAATTGTCGGGGTCACCAAAGATCAGATCTCACAACTTTCCATCTTTACATAGTAATTTTCCTCCTGCTGACGTCCTAGATCTCTTTCATTGCCCCATAAAGTGTGATGCCAATAAAAGGGCCCCCCAAACACAGTATAATACCCCCATGGTGAATTCCTCCACATGCACAGTATAATGACCCTACTGTACCCCACCTCAACTCCCAGGGTAAAGTATGCTGACCCCAACATAGTATGATCCCCCAACTGTGAGCCGCTAGAGAGGATGGTACATAATAAGGGAGGGTGTTATACATAATAAAAGAGGAAACTATATAACTAAGGATGGCGCTATACATAGTAAGTGAGTATACTATATACTAAGGGACTGTGCTATACATAATAAGGCTACATTCCTGCATCTGTGTGCAGTGTCGGTGTGCTGCCCTGCATTGAGCATGTCCTATTCAATATCGGATCAGAACAGGACATTCTCTGACCCTCTTAGATCTCATTCTCAGATCCGTGATTTTCATGGATGTGTGAATGGATCTATAAAACTGTACGAGTCCGTGGACCATCCGATAAAAAGATCTGGCAGCACACGGACATTTCACACAAATGTGAGAATGCAGCCTAAGGGATTTTACAGATAACATTATCACTCCAAGTCACACAGTGCAGATACAGAATAATATTTACATCCAGGCACTTACCGCTGTCGTCACATCTGATCAGAGTCGGTTTCTGCTGCTTCTTCTCCATCTGGTCAGACCTTCATGTCGACATCTCCCAGCCACGACTCGTCTTGTCACGATGATCTCCAGCCTAGAAAATAACAAGGTCACATATTGTATGTATACATGTGTCTCCCCCGCTCTGCGTCCTCGAATACAGATATGTAACCCCCCCATTAATATACTATTAACCACCTAGTAATCAAAATATAAAGTGATAAGCAGCACTGTGCCCCCCATTAACTATAATCTGCACAGGCCAATAATATAAATTATTCAGTCTCTGTGACTCTCCCCAATTAACTGTAAGGCTATGTGCACACGGAAAACATACAAGGCTTCACAGTACAAGCAAAGTGAAACCCCCATAATTGCTCTCTCCCAGCACCCCCATCATTGCTCTCTCCCAGCACCCTTGTCATTGCTCTCTCCCAGCACCCCCATCATTACTCTCTCCCAGCACCCCCATCATTACTCTCTCCCAGCACCCCCATCATTGCTCTGTCCCAGCACCCACGTCATTGCTCTGTCCCAGGACCCTCATCGTTGCTCTCTCCCAGCACCCCCATCTTTGCTCTCCCCCAGCACCCCCATCATTGCTCTCTCTCTTAGCACCTGCATCATTGCTCTGTCCCACCACCCCCATCATTGCTCTCTTCCAACCCCCATCATTGCTCTGTCCAGCACCCCCATCATTGCGCTGTCTCAGCACCTCCATCATTGCTCTGTCCCAGCACCTCCATCATTGCTTCTCCCAGCACTCCCATCATTGCTCTCTCCCAGCACCCCCATCATTTCTCTGTCCCAGCACCTCCATCATTGCTCTCTCCCAGCCTCACATCATTGCTCTCTCCCAGCCCCCCACCATTGCTCTCTCCCAGCCCCCCACCATTGCTCTCTCCCAGCCCCCCACCATTGCTCTCTCCCAGCACCCCCATCATTGCTCTCTCCCAGCACCCCCATCATTGCTCTCTCCCAGCACCCCATCATTGCTCTCTCCCAGCACCCACGTCATTGCTGTCCCAGCACCCTCATCGTTGCTCTCTCCCAGCACCCCCATCTTTGCTCTCTCCCAGCACCCCCATCATTGCTCTCTCTCTTAGCACCTGCATCATTGCTCTGTCCCACCACCCCCATCATTGCTCTCTCCCAACCCCCATCATTGCTCTGTCCAGCACCCCCATCATTGCGCTGTCTCAGCACCTCCATCATTGCTCTGTCCCAGCCCCCCATCATTGCTCTGTCCCAGCATCTCCATCATTGCTCTGTCCCAGCCCCCCATCATTGCTCTCTCCCAACCCCCCATCATTGCTCTGTCCCAGCACCTCCATCATTGCTTCTCCCAGCACTCCCATCATTGCTCTCTCCCAGCACCCCCATCATTTCTCTGTCCCAGCACCTCCATCATTGCTCTCTCCCAGCCCCACATCATTTCTCTCTCCCAGCCCCCCACCATTGCTCTGTCCCAGCACCCCCACCATTGCTCTCTCCCAGCACCCCCACCATTGCTCTCTCCCAGCACCCCCATCATTGCTCTCTCCCAGCACCCCCATCATTGCTCTCTCTCTTAGCACCTGCATCATTGCTCTGTCCCACCACCCCCATCATTGCTCTCTCCCAACCCCCATCATTGCTCTGTCCAGCACCCCCATCATTGCGCTGTCCCAGCACCTCCATCATTGCGCTGTCCCAGCCCCCCATCATTGCTCTGTCCCAGCACCTCCATCATTGCTTCTCCCAGCACTCCCATCATTGCTCTCTCCCAGCACCCCCATCATTTCCTCTCAGCACCCCCATCATTACTCTGTCCCAGCACCTCCATCATTGCTCTCTCCCAGCCCCCCATCATTGCTCTGTCCCAGCACCCCCATCATTGCTCTCTCCCAGCACCCCCATCATTGCTCTCTCCCAGCACCCCCATCATTGCTCTCTCCCACCATCCCCATCATTGCTCTCCCCAGCTCTATCCGCCCCATTATTGCTCTTCCCAGCCCCATCCCCTCCCCAGCATTTCAGTAAAAAAAAAAAAAACTTACCTCAGCTCGCTCCCCTGCAGCAGCATCCTCCTGGTTGCCGGCAGCTTTCTTCCTGACCCAGGCGCGCGCTGCATGATGACGTCATCAAGCTGCGCGCGCCTGGGTCAGGGAGGAAGTAGAGGATGAACCCTCCAGCTCCGCTGCTATTCTCCTCCTGACAGCAGCGGAGCTGTAGGGATCACTCCCTGACCGCCGCGTGCAGGGAGCAGCTGCACCTTGTGGGCCCCTTTGTGCAGCTGCATGGTGGGGACCCGGCGCAGCTGCACCGGTCGCGGTATATCCACCCCTGGACTGCTATGGGGCCCCCTCGGCTCACGGGCCCCATAGCAGTCGCCTGGTCTGCCGCCATTGGCAGTACGCCACTGTGTACGGCATATACAGTGTGTGTGTGGTGTGTATGGTGTATACAGAGTGCGTGAGTGTGGTGCGTACGGTGTATACAGAGTGCTTGTGTGTGTGGTGGTGCGTACGGCGTATACAGTGTGTGTGTGTGTGTGGTGTGTACGGCGTATACAGAGTGTGTGTGGTGAGTATGGCGTATACAGTGGATGTGTGGTGCGTACGGCGTATACAGTGTGTGTGGTGCGTACGGTGTATACAGAGTGCGTGTGTGTGGTGCATACGATGTATACAGACTGCGTGTGTGTGGTGGTGCGTACGGCGTATATGTAGCACCCTGAGGACTCGGCTGCTACAGGGGTATTACACCTCAAGCCAGAGGTGTGGTATTCCACTCCCGGGTAAGGATGGAGTGTGGAACTGAGCTCAGTAGGCTGCATACACTACATACATCCAATTTCCGGGGGACAGAACTACTGTACTCCCACCAGAGATATGTGCAGGTACGACAGCGTCTGTCCCTGGCTGGAGTGGGAGGGGGGTGGAACATCCCAGTAGTGTAGGGGCAGATAGGGGGAGCAGTCTGGGTAAGGCTAGGAGCTCATTGGGTGCTGGTCACCTGAGCTCACACATAGAGGGAGTATATAAGGTGGGCACCATCTTAGAGCAGGGTCTTTTGTAGAGCCAGAGGAGCAGAGCAGAGAAGCTCAGCCAGAAGGGCTGACAGGGAGCTGTGGTTCCGGCTGGGCCCAGCTCCAAGGCCAAGTCTGAGAGAGAGAGAGAGGAGAAAGGAAGGCCCAGAGAGGAAAGAAGAAAGAACCCCAAGATCCCAGAATACAGACAAAAGGGTGAAGGGTTAGCGAACAAGGGTACCGGATCCCAAGCTGGCAGAGGCCAAAACCCCTGAACTGCACAGCCCGACTCTGAGTCTTCTTACTAAACTCTACTGCACCTTCACAACCACCATCCTCTACATCTGACCCCCTGAGGCTATACCCCTCCCGTTGGGGGTTATACTACCACAGCTGCACACACACCACCAGCCTCAGCGGACCCTTCTGCAGCGGCGGCCTTTTGACCGCAAATCAACGGGTGGCGTAGTCGACACTAAGAACATCTAACAACATCTGTAAAGACTGCCGCACACTGAGTTTGACACCCTGGGCACGGACCGGGTCGCCGCCACTCGGAGACTACAACCCCCATCTGATCCGGCTCCGGGTATCCCAAACAGCACTGGCCCAGGGGGCGCGTCAACATTGGCGTAGTCGGCAGGATAACGTGCCCGCAACAACCGGGTACTGCGTGCCTGAAGAAAAGTTCACCTTTACCTCAAAAAGAAGTCTCCCGCCGGTTCTAGAGGGTCCCCGCCATCGGACCCCATCACAGGTCGTTTCCCGCTGGTTGCCCGCCATTTGCAGCTTTTTCCCGCCATCCACGGAGTTTCCCGCCACTGGGAGACGTTTCCCGCCATCAGAAGAAGATTTCCCGCCTTGGAAGAGCGGACGCCATTATGGGCGTGCCAGAGGGTGGCAAGAGGCCACCTCCCATCGTGGGCCAGGTCGAAGAATGGCGCCAAAAGCGGAAACCTCCCCCACCAACAGAGACTGTGATGATAGAAGTGTCCATCAGCGTGAGGGAACTGCCCCTGGAACTGACAATCACCAAGTTGTCCCGGGACCATCCTCAATGTGGGCGGGGACAGAACAAAAGAGAGAAGATGGGTGCAGCCTGGAGGAGTCTGGAGAGAGCGCACCCGGAGATGAGGAGTCTGGAGAGGAGTCCAGAGAAGTCGCACCCGGAGATGGAGGGAGAGTCAGGCAGCACCGACCCTGTGGTCAGGAGCCTGCTGCAAGCGACCACCCCACTAGGCCTGGTGGAGATACTGGCACAGCTCCCCCGAGACCGGGAGTGTGCACAGACCGCGCTGGAGCGCCTCGCACGGAGGATGGCCCAGGTGCAGCGAGAAACGCTGACGGAGTGGAGCAGAGAGATGGCCCAGCAGGCTGGAACCCGCCAGCGGAGCACGCCACCCGAGACGAGGAGTCAGACCGCCTCTGAGGATGGTGCAGGAGGAATCAAGGCCGGAGACGACGCCGAGGAAGGAGCTGAAGAGACGGAGGCAGGTAAAGGGGACGTCACTACCCCGAGCCGAGAAACCGTGAGCCTGCCCCAGCTACCCGTCGCAGAGCCCGAAATTCCCCCTGCCGTGCCCGTCGTTGCACCGTCACCGCTCCAGACTAGGCCTCAAGCAGAAGCCGCGGCCGCGACCTCTGTGACGTCACGCGCCCCAACCCTGAGCGCGGCCAAGCAGGAAACACCATCGGCCTGGTCGCAAGGTCGAGTGCCCCCGGGCGCTGCAGAGCCAACAGCGCCTTCTACCTCCACCGAGCCACCGGCCTGGTCGCAGGGCCGAGTAACCCCGGGCGCCGCCGTCCTTACGGTGCCCTTTACCTTTAGGGTGCCCCAAGCCTGGTCGCAAGGCCTGGTAAACCCGGGCGCCGCTACCACCACTGCGCCCTCAACATCTAGAGTGCCGCACCTGGGTGAAGACTTATTTGCCCAGCACACTTGCCCGGATGGGCAGCCCTTTATATGGCCACCGGAGTATTATCAACTGGAACTCCAAAAAGCAAGGCCCCTGTGCGAGCCCCTGATTCCGGCTCCGAAGCTCGTCAAGAGGACCCCGCCCCCGCTGGAGGAGGCACAGTTTGAGTGGGACCCCACTGGAGGAGACCTCATGGGGTTCACCCAGGAAACTCGGGCGGCCGCAGCTGAACGTGCGGAGTGCTGCCGCCAGCAGCTAGAGGTCTTCGAGCGAGAAAGGAGAGAGAGGCGGGTCCGTGAGCAGCGGCTGCAAATACAAAGCGCAGAGCAGAAGAGCCGGACCAGGAGGAACCCCCGTGCAGCACACGGTCCCCGTGCCACCGGGACTGTGATTAAATTCCAACTGCAGCACGGTTGGGGTTTCATCAGGGATCATCACACCCCCGGCGACGTCTTTGTCACCCGCAGAGACGTAGAAAGCCATCTGCCGGAGGGACACAGAGGTCGTGACCTATACGTTGGGGATGAGGTCACATTCACCCGGCACAAGTGTGCCAAAGGACCCTACGCTCTCCATGTACACCGGCTGACGGAGGAGGAGCTGCGGTGTGAGGAGGAGCAAGAGGACCCGGACGGGTCTGAAGCCTACTTGCAAGGAGGAGCAGGAGGACGCCGTCATTAGAGTACGGTATCGTGAAACTGTACATAGTTACCCGTCGGGATATAAGAACTGTTGCTGATTTAAATATGTTCCCCGTTGGGACAAGTGTGAACTGTACCCGTATGTCCCTATTCCCACTGACCGAGGACTGAGAGCGGTCATCCTTTCCTAATACCTGGCCGAGGACTGAGAGCGGCCACATTTCCCCTGTATATAGTTGCGCTTTCTAAGGCGCCCCCTACTGGTTTTATAGGAAACTACAAGAGACTGTCGCACTTTACCCGGTCACAAGTTGCACCGTGGCCGGAGGAACAAGAATATTTATATGAAAAAGTTTAATATGCTGTTGATAATATATATGATGTTTTTATATGTTTTATATGTTTATGTTTTATGAAAAGAATTGTATGTTTGTGGATGTTTTTATTCTTTTACAGCCCGAGGACGTGCTGTGATTTACCAGGGGGGAATGTAGCACCCTGAGGACTCGGCTGCTACAGGGGTATTACACCTCAAGCCAGAGGTGTGGTATTCCACTCCCGGGTAAGGATGGAGTGTGGAACTGAGCTCAGTAGGCTGCATACACTACATACATCCCATTTCCGGGGGACAGAACTACTGTACTCCCACCAGAGATATGTGCAGGTACGACAGCGTCTGTCCCTGGCTGGAGTGGGAGGGGGGTGGAACATCCCAGTAGTGTAGGGGCAGATAGGGGGAGCAGTCTGGGTAAGGCTAGGAGCTCATTGGGTGCTGGTCACCTGAGCTCACACATAGAGGGAGTATATAAGGTGGGCACCATCTTAGAACAGGGTCTTTTGTAGAGCCAGAGGAGCAGAGCAGAGAAGCTCAGCCAGAAGGGCTGACAGGGAGCTGTGGTTCCGGCTGGGCCCAGCTCCAAGGCCAAGTCTGAGAGAGAGAGAGAGGAGAAAGGAAGGCCCAGAGAGGAAAGAAGAAAGAACCCCAAGATCCCAGAATACAGACAAAAGGGTGAAGGGTTGGCGAACAAGGGTACCGGATCCCAAGCTGGCAGAGGCCAAAGCACACCTTAGCCAGGAACCGGAGGTCGTGGTCAGGATCTGCCACGACCCTCACCAAATCCACTAGAAAGGCACACCAAGCATAGGGTCAGGGAACCCAGAAGAGGGACAACCAACAAGAGGCCCGAGGGAGCCGGACATAAGTGGATCCCTGGTGGGAACGGCCAGTAGAAGGGAAAGTCAGAAAAGAGCTCAGGACCACGCTCCAGAATTGCTTGGGGGTTGGCCGAGTCCAGGACCTGGTGGACGCAGCACGGCTCGGGTGGTCACTCAAGGCCAGAGTGACCAAAAGAACATCAGTAAGTAAAACCCCTGAACTGCACAGCCCGACTCTGAGTCTTCTTACTAAACTCTACTGCACCTTCACAACCACCATCCTCTACATCTGACCCCCTGAGGCTATACCCCTCCCGTTGGGGGTTATACTACCACAGCTGCACACACACCACCAGCCTCAGCGGACCCTTCTGCAGCGGCGGCCTTTTGACCGCAAATCAACGGGTGGCGTAGTCGACACTAAGAACATCTAACAACATCTGTAAAGACTGCCGCACACTGAGTTTGACACCCTGGGCACGGACCGGGTCGCCGCCACTCGGAGACTACAACCCCCATCTGATCCGGCTCCGGGTATCCCAAACAGCACTGGCCCAGGGGGCGCGTCATATACAGTGTGTGTGTGGTGTGTACGGCGTATACAGTGTATGTGGTGGTGCATATGGTGTATACACTGTATGTGGTATGTACAGCGTATACAGTGTGTGTGTGTGTGGTGTGTACGGCGTATACAGTGTGTGTGGTGGTGCATACGGCATATACAGTGTATGTGGTATGTACAGCGTATACAGTGTGTGTGTGTGTGTGTGTGTGTGGTGCGTACGGCGTATACAGTGTATGTGGTATGTACGGCGTATACAGTGTATGTGGTGTGTACGGCATATACAGTGTATGTGGTGTGTACGGCGTATACAGTGTGTGTGGTGTGTACGGCGTATACAGTGTGTGTGTGGTGTGTACGGCGTATACAGTGTATGTGGTATGTACAGCATATACAGTGTGTGTGTGTGTGTGTGTGTGTGTGTTGCATACGGCGTATACAGTGTGTGTGTGTGTGGTGTGTACGGCGTATACAGTGTATGTGGTGTGTACGGCGTATACAGTGTGTGTGTGTGTGTGGTGTGTACGGCGTATACAGTGTATGTGGTATGTACAGCGTATACAGTGTGTGTGGTGTGTACGGCGTATACAGTGTGTGTGTGTGGTGCGTACGGCGTATACAGTGCATGTGGTATGTACGGCGTATACAGTGTGTGTGTGTGTGGTGCGTACGGCGTATACAGTGTGTGTGTGGTGCGTACGCCGTATACAGTGTGTGTGTGTGGTGCGTACGGCGTATACAGTGTATGTGGTGCGTATGCCGTATTCAGTGTGTGTGTGTGTGTGTTGCGTATGGAGTATACAGTGTGTGTGTGTGTGTGGTGCGTACGCCGTATACAGTGTATGTGGTATGTACAGCGTATACAGTGTGTGTGTGGCGTGTACGGCGTATACTGTGTATGTGGTATGTACAGCGTATACAGTGTGTGTGGCGTGTACGGCGTATACAGTGTGTGTGTGGTATGTACGGCGTATACAGTGTGTGTGGTGCGTACGGAGTATACAGTGTGTGTGTGTGTGTGTGTGTGGTGCGTACGGCGTATACAGTGTGTGTGTGTGTAAGTAAATTAACCTTAAAGAGTAAATCAACTTTTGGGACGTTTTTAATGTGATTTAGGGTCATTAATTCTGAGCAGATTTGTGGGGACCCCAATCTTTTGTTCCTTTGCTTAAAAGACCTCCTAGAAGAGCGCAGCTCAGTAGATAGGAGAGTACACTGAGCGGAGCAAATGCAGCAGAAAGTCATAGTCATGTCTCCTCACCTCTTCACTTCTAAGAGATCTTCTGAGTGATCAGGGTCTCAGATTCGCACTAATCTGCTCAAAATTATAGGACCTAAATCATGTAATATATATCCCAAAATGTAAGTTACTTTTTTTTGCATCTAATCAGTACATTGGTTCCTATACGGTCCACAGTCTGATGATGACTGGTAACAACTCCCAGTATCTCCTTACCATTGCTAAGGACATACTGGGAGTTGTAGTTAAGTCCTCCATTCTCTGGAATTCCTATTGTTAGCAATGCCCTTCCTCCACCAATTGCAAATACAAAGGATCCATCCATGGGGTGAGATCTTGGGAATAATTGAATCGTACCTACATTTAAAAAAAAAATAAATCTCCTATTCTTAATAATAACCGTATTTTTCGGACTATAAGATGCACTTTTTTCCTCCAAAATTTTGGAGGAAAGTGGGGGGTGCGTCTTATAGTCCGAATACTATATTATTGTATGGCCGCATGGTGGTGGGTGTGGGGGAGCCACAGGGGTGGATTAAGAGTAGCAAGTGCCCCGGGCAGTTTAGAAGGCGCGGCCCCTTCCCCCCCCCACACACACACACACATGCACACATACCTGTATGTATGACATGTCACATGATCCCCTGTGATAGATCATGTGATAGTTCACGTGAAATTAATTTGGCACAATATTAATTATAATAATTTTTTTTAGGCTGTGTGCCCACTACGCGTTTTTTAAGCTTTTCCGCAGCGGCAATTCCGCTGCAGAAACGCTTAAAAAACGCTTGGTAGAAGGTCTGCCATGTTCCCCAATGATAATCCGCATGTGCTGTTCACATGCTGTGTAAATTTCCGCTGCGGATTATCATTGCGGAAAAATCCGCAGCAATAACAATTATTTTGCGGAAGCGTGGCGCTTTCGCCGCCATTGACTTGCATTGGAACACATGGAATCCGCATCACTGCATCTGTACATGCAGATTCCATGCGTTTCAATGTGCGGATGGTACCTGGGTTTGGAGAAAAGGAGACTCTCCTCCGGACCCGGGTACCATAGAACCTGTAAAAAAAGAATAAAATAAAAAATAAATATTATACTTACCTTCTGATGGCCCCCGGTGTCTTTATCCGATGCGTCCTGGCTTGCCGGCAGCTCGCGATGGTCTGAAAAGGACCTGCCGTGACGTCATTTAGTCATGTGACGGGTCACGCGACCGCTGACGTCGACAGGCCATCAGAAGGTAAGTATATATTTATTTTTTACCATTCTTTTATGGTCACACTATATAAATCCATGCCGGTTGCATGGATTTATATAGTGTGACCAAGTTGTCAAGTACTTTCCAAGTGATGCTAAAATCGCTTGGAAAGCGCTTGTCAACCCGCATGCGGAAATGCATGTGAAGAACGCTTCACATCCGCATGTCCCTGGCAGGTAATTTTATGACTCAATATTGAGCACACGTAACCATCTATACACAGCAGGAGGCCGCACTGCGCCATCTATACACAGAGGGAGGCCGCACGTAGCCATCTATACACAGCAGGAGGCCGCACGTAGCCATCTATACACAGCAGGAGGCCACACGTAGCCATCTATACACGGCAGGAGGCCGCACGTAGCCATCTATACACAGCGGGAGGCCGCACGTAGCCATCTATACACAACGGGAGGCTGCATGTAGCCATCTATACACAGCGGGAGGCCGCACGTAGCTATCTATACACAGCAGGGAGCCGCACGGTGCCATCTATACACAGCAGGAGGCCACACGGTGCCATCTATACACAGCAGGAGACCGCACGCTGGCATCTATACACAGCAGGAGGCCGCACGGTGCCATCTATACACAGCGGGAGGCCGCACGGTGCCATCTATACACAGCGGGAGGCCGCACGGTGCCATCTATACACAGCGGGAGGCCGCACGGTGCCATCTATACACAGCGGGAGGCCGCACGGAGCCATCTATACACAGCGTGAGGCAGCACGGAGCCATCTATACACAGCGGGAGGCCGCACGGAGCCACCTATACACAGCGTGAGGCCGCACGGAGCCATCTATACACAGCGTGAGGCAGCACGGAGCCATCTATACACGGCAGGAAGCCGCATGTAGCCATCTATACACAGCGGGAGGCCGCACGTAGCCATCTATACACAGCGGGAGGCAGCACGGAGCCATCTATACACGGCAGGAAGCCGCATGTAGCCATCTATACACAGCGGGAGGCCGCACGTAGCCATCTATACACAGCGGGAGGCCGCACGGTGCCATCTATACACAGCGGGAGGCCGCACGGTGCCATCTATACACAGCGGGAGGCCGCACGTAGCCATCTATACACAGCGTGAGGCAGCACGGAGCCACCTATACACAGCGGGAGGCCGCACGGCGCCCCCCCCCCAGAGACAGCAGGAGGCCACACATCGCCATCTATACTCAGCAGGAGGCCGCACGCAGTCACGCACACACACAAACATATACAGACATATACATACACGCATAAACACATTTGAAACACAAAAATACATATAAACAGACATCACACAATGATATCTGCCTGCACACACATACATACATACACACAGACAGACTCACACTCACACACACACAGACAGACACACACACACACACACACACACCATCCCCCGGCTTGGCTCCAGTCCTCCTGGCTCCTGCTCCTATCCGGTGGTAAGTAGCAGTGCAGGCCGGGCACGCACTGCGTGACGTCACAGCTAGGAGACACGGCCGCGCACAGGGCCGTGTCTCCTAGCAGTGACGCGGCCGGGCCAGCAGAGGGAAGTTAACTGCTGCAGTGCTGGCCCGTCCAAAGAAGAAGCAGCGGCTGTGCACCGCTGCTGGGGGAGTGGTCCGGGGCCCCCCCTGCCACTGTCTGCCGGTATGTGCCGCGGGGCTGCACATATAATGAGGGCAATCCGGTCATAGAGACCCGAGGCCCCGGGCGGTAGCCCGGATTGCCCTCATTATAATCCACCTATGGGGAGCCGCAGCGGGGGATCAGCGGGGCACAGGATTTTACAAATCGCAGAAAACCCATTTGATGTTAATTGTTTGGGCTTTTCTCATGCGCCGAGCATCACTCACGAGGAAAACAAGCTTCAAAGAACAAATGAGAGGAGACAGTCCATGCATTATGTGTCACGGTGGCGTGTCATTACCAACCCCCTTGCTGCAGCGCTCCCTAAATTCCCCACAATGTAGAAAAACCTTGTCCACACGTCACGGCTCTGAGCTGACTAGTCCTGGAGGATCGTGAGGTTCCTTCCTTACATCTCTCCTCAATTATCTCGGCTTCTGTAAAATAGGCCGAGTCTAATGGGATGAAAGATGCGGCTGCAGAATAAAGGTTCTCTGGCATTTATCTACTCTGTGATCACCGTTCCTAATCCAATCATGGAGGCGTTCCTGGCTGTTACAAGGAATTAGTAGGATTACTAAAGTGTGACAGGCGAGGGTACAGCGCCTGTGCCGGTCATGGATTCTCAATAGAGGTGGCTGGGAATGGTCGCTCTCCACTGAAATGATCGGGGGGTGCACATACTTCCCACAAGAAAGCACTTGAATTGTCAAGGTCAATCTATTCTATAGCTGTAACTTTAGCCTTAAAGGAATTGATACAGTGGGGTACATCTGGTGCCCGGGGGGCAGTGTTTGGTATACTGTGTCCCTCTGAAGAAGCTAAAAAAGTGAAACGCGTGTTTAGGAGAGTGGCAGGCACATAATGGGTAAGGATCTCCTCATTACTGGTACTCAGGCGCAAAATATGTAGAATTTACACTACACTAGGGATGAGCGAACCCCGTGGATGTTCGGTTTCGACCAAACTTTAGTCCAAAGTTTGGTTCGGGTACCAGAACTTGAACCCGAACCCCATAGAAGACAATGGAGACACAAACTTTGATGCTGTAAAATGGTCGTAGTAAGGGCTAGGAGGTCTCTCACTCTTAAAACGGACTTGTCAGTGTTCGGAGTTCAGCATTGGACACTAGGTGTCCGGTATGAACCCCAAACTTTACAGTTCGGGTTCGCTCATCTCTACACAACACTCGTTATACTGTTGTACTGATACATTACACGTCTAGTCCCTGTGATTGACTATATATTCATTGTTGAGGACGCTCTTGCAGATGTGTCTAATCTCTGATGTCACGCCATCTGGAGGCTGAATCTTGAACTAAGTGCTCTTGTAATACAGGTTTTAATATTACGCTAATAAAATATATACTGTATACTGTACAATAGCTTTCCGACCCCATTACACAGTTTTTGAGCACTTGAGCTGAAGTTGTTAAAGCTCAATTGGTGTTTTGCATAGTCTGAGGGGGCTATAGGTGTAATTCTGCTGAGATTTTGACTTCGATGCGTGTTGCAGTTACATTGGCATAATACTCTGTTCCATGTACAATATTATGTAGAACAGAGTTTTGATTCTAAATGGACTGTAGATAAAACAGTATGTCCTGGAACAGTACCAATACACATGCTCTGTAACTTGCCATCCACTCTTTTGAAGTGGACGATTCCTCATTATCAGCATTCTGTCAGCACTATAGGTCCCGGGACATCCCTTCTCTCATTACTCAGCACGTATTGCTTCCGCCATTGCTTAATGAGATGCCTGCAATTAACTGAAAGACTGAATCTCTGTTAAACCTGCATATACAGTTTGACAGGCAGGAACAAAGAGACAAAGGCCAAGCCCCACTTCCGGTAATCCATATAGGGGGGTTTCTGCTGCTAGAGACAAATTACACTTAGACAAAAGGGAGACCCTACCGGCCGACACTTTTAGGTTATCTAACCCCTGAAAAGTAACTCCAACTTAATTGAACTTTATAAAGGGATTTTGCACATTATCTATCGAATTAGATCAAGTACAGCGACCATTTAATTTGTATTAGGGTTCAACTCACCTGCAAACACCATGGGTTTCGCAGGCTTAAAGCCGGGCAGAGCCACTGGCTGCTTCAGTAAATGCAGAGTGTCTCCTATTTGTGCTTCCTGTGCGTCCTTCATCCCAGCGATTAGATAACCTACTTGCCCAGCATATCTTAGAAGCAATGAGAGCAATATATATTCACAATTAGTGCAGATTCATCAAATTCTACATTGAATATCAGGTACAAATCTACCATAAAAGAAGGTAGCAACGGCTCTGAGACCCAGCACTGCATAAGTTCACTACAGCTATATACAGCTGGCACTAGAGGGCGCTCACTGGAGACAGACTTCTACTGCTGCGGTTGGGTCCAATACTAGCTGTACATAATCACATGTCAACAGCTCCCCCTGGTGGTGGCTGCATGCAGCAAAAATAGTGTTTCATCTAGTTACATTCATTTAAGTCAGAAATGCTGTGACATTAGTCAGCACTGAATTTTGGATGTAAAACTATTTTGGATCTATCAACATATATGTTATAACTTCCCAGAGACTAAATACCACATCAGAGAGCTCTGCTAATCGCACTGTAACCAGCTGAGAACCATCATACGGCCATAACAGATTTGTAACTTTCCATAACACAATATTGGCATTTTATTTGCTTTAATAACAGAATCCCCTTTCAGCTCTGCTCTCTCCTGGGCATCAAACACACATGTATATTCATAGAAAGCAGCACCGACAGGAGCATCAGTACTGCATGCAGGATTAGAGCGCCATCTAGTGGCACTATAAGAATATTCCTAGTGTGCTAAAATGTCGCTCTATTATATCCGGCACAGGGTCGTACACAATTTTAAATGCTTTGGATATCGGAAAAAATTACTTTAAAAAAATGATGGAAAAACCCTTTTAAAAAGACACAGAAAGCAATAAGGAAAAAGCACAAACAAAAGAAGTGGTGCTGAGATGGGCCGGCTGCAGTTTATGCAGATCCTTGGGTGACAAAGTGCATGTGGGATAATCTTCACTTTTACAATTTGTTTTTTATCCTTGCCTTCTAAAAGCTATAAAACTTTTTTTCCCAGTAGATTCGTTGTATCTGGGCTTTTTTTCCAGTAGATTCGTTGTATCTGGGCTTTTTTTCCAGTAGATTCGTTGTATCTGGGCTTTTTTCCCAGTAGATTAGTTGTATCTGGGCTTTTTTCCCAGTAGATTAGTTGTATCTGGGCTTTTTTCCCAGTAGATTTGTTGTATCTGGGCTTTTTTCCCAGTAGATTCGTTGTATCTGGGCTTTTTTTCCAGTAGATTCGTTGTATCTGGGCTTTTTTCCAGTAGATTCGTTGTATCTGGGCTTTTTTTCCAGTAGATTCGTTGTATCTGGGCTTTTTTTCCAGTAGATTCGTTGTATCTGGGCTTTTTTCCCAGTAGATTCGTTGTATCTGGGCTTTTTTCCAGTAGATTCGTTGTATCTGGGCTTTTTTCCCAGTAGATTCGTTGTATCTGGGCTTTTTTTCCCAGTAGATTCGTTGTATCTGGGCTTTTTTCCAGTAGATTCGTTGTATCTGGGCTTTTTTCCCAGTAGATTCGTTGTATCTGGGCTTTTTTCCAGTAGATTCGTTGTATCTGGGCTTTTTTCCAGTAGATTCGTTGTATCTGGGCTTTTTCCCAGTAGATTCGTTGTATCTGGGCTTTTTTCCCAGTAGATTCGTTGTATCTGGGCTTTTTTTCCAGTAGATTCGTTGTATCTGGGCTTTTTTCCAGTAGATTCGTTGTATCTGGGCTTTTTTCCCAGTAGATTCGTTGTATCTGGGCTTTTTTCCCAGTAGATTCGTTGTATCTGGGCTTTTTTTCCAGTAGATTCGTTGTATCTGGGCTTTTTTCCCAGTAGATTCGTTGTATCTGGGCTTTTTTTCCAGTAGATTCGTTGTATCTGGGCTTTTTTCCAGTAGATTCGTTGTATCTGGGCTTTTTTTCCAGTAGATTCGTTGTATCTGGGCTTTTTTTCCAGTAGATTCGTTGTATCTGGGCTTTTTTTACAGTAGATTCGTTGTATCTGGGCTTTTTTTCCAGTAGATTCGTTGTATCTGGGCTTTTTTCCAGTAGATTCGTTGTATCTGGGCTTTTTTCCCAGTAGATTCGTTGTATCTGGGCTTTTTTTCCAGTAGATTCGTTGTATCTGGGCTTTTTTCCAGTAGATTCGTTGTATCTGGGCTTTTTTCCAGTAGATTCGTTGTATCTGGGCTTTTTTCCCAGTAGATTCGTTGTATCTGGGCTTTTTTCCCAGTAGATTCATTGTATCTGGGCTTTTTTCCCAGTAGATTCGTTGTATCTGGGCTTTTTTTCCAGTAGATTCGTTGTATCTGGGCTTTTTTCCAGTAGATTCGTTGTATCTGGGCTTTTTTCCCAGTAGATTCGTTGTATCTGGGCTTTTTTTCCCAGTAGATTCGTTGTATCTGGGCTTTTTTTCCAGTAGATTCGTTGTATCTGGGCTTTTTTTCCAGTAGATTCGTTGTATCTGGGCTTTTTTCCAGTAGATTCGTTGTATCTGGGCTTTTTTCCCAGTAGATTCGTTGTATCTGGGCTTTTTTTCCAGTAGATTCGTTGTATCTGGGCTTTTTTTCAGTAGATTCGTTGTATCTGGGCTTTTTTCCCAGTAGATTCGTTGTATCTGGGCTTTTTTCCAGTAGATTCGTTGTATCTGGGCTTTTTTTCCCAGTAGATTCGTTGTATCTGGGCTTTTTTCCAGTAGATTCGTTGTATCTGGGCTTTTTTTTCAGTAGATTCGTTGTATCTGGGCTTTTTTTCCCAGTAGATTCGTTGTATCTGGGCTTTTTTTTCCAGTAGATTCGTTGTATCTGGGCTTTTTTTCCCAGTAGATTCGTTGTATCTGGGCTTTTTTCCCAGTAGATTCGTTGTATCTGGGCTTTTTTCCCAGTAGATTCGTTGTATCTGGGCTTTTTTTCCCAGTAGATTCGTTGTATCTGGGCTTTTTTCCCAGTAGATTCGTTGTATCTGGGCTTTTTTCCAGTAGATTCGTTGTATCTGGGCTTTTTTTTCCAGTAGATTCGTTGTATCTGGGCTTTTTTCCAGTAGATTCGTTGTATCTGGGCTTTTTTTCCCAGTAGATTCGTTGTATCTGGGCTTTTTTTCCAGTAGATTCGTTGTATCTGGGCTTTTTTTGCAGTTAGAGCTGTAGTTTTTATAAATGTTTTCTGATCTTTTTATTACTTTTCTTGGTGAGGCAAAGTGAACAAAATAAACTCCAGAGATTCTGCCGCTTCATCTTTTTTCTTCTTTTTCATTCCATCATCCACTCGATAGGATTTCTAGAAGATATTTTTTTTAGTTTTAACACGAACAGATGTGGTGAAGCCAAAAATTATGTAACGGGAGAATTTAACTTTGCAGGCTCAGGTCACCGAAAACATCCAATGGCTTTACCGCTACAGTGTAGAGTAAAATGACCAATCTGATATTAATCCCAGTTATGGGACGGGCTTCATAGTTGTACAATCATGGAAGACATGGAGGCCTTCAGTAGGATCCTTGGCTGTCAAGACAATGCCATTGCCACATAACACTCATATGATTGATGACATGACATGGCTTTATAACTGATGGGGAGCCGTACCCCTTCAAGCCCACTGATTCTCAGAAAGAGGGGGATGTTGTCTTTGCCTGCACAGCGGCCCCCTAAGGCTATGTGCCCACGATGCAGAAATGCTCCGGTTTTTTCCTGAACATTTCTGTATCTCCCTGGCATGTGGATTTTATATGCGTTTTTTTCAGCCAGGGACAAGCGTTTGTCACGCGTTTTGCACATGCGATTTCGCATGCGGGTGGTCAAGCGCTTTCCAAAAGATTTTAGCATCACATGGAAAAGTGCTTGACAACTTAGTCACACTATATAAATCCATGCAACCGGATTAGCAGGATCCCCCAACAATTTCTTAAGCAATGAGAAAATGCAGTCCCTAATGATGTCCTCTGACAATAAGCGGATCACAGACAGCAGATGCATTGGGTTCTGCATTTCTTGGAGAATGGGATGGGGCAGCTTCTGTCTTCTCAGTGATACAATCAGGAAGGAGATGCAGCGTGAGACAATCCCTGTCTAGATCTTTGATCTGATCATCAATACAGAGGGCTGATTGGTGAAGACAGAGGGAAAGGCTAATTAAATTATTTAAAAAAAACTTAGTTTTTCGGCTGGCACTTCCTCTGGGGTCAGTATGCCAACCTCATTGACTTCATAGCACTTGCCAGAGTGGGCAGACACGATTTATTGCCTTTACACACGTCACCTCCACACAGGGCGATGCGGCTACGACGCCTCTGTAGTGATCAAACGTGGAGTCAAACAGCAGGGCTTTAAGAGGGCTGCCCTTTTCAATCTTGGGACTAAAACACAAAAATAAGACATCCTGTTAAGGGGGATAAAGGTAAGTAACAGCGTTCAGTCCAGAGTGATGAATTCCAAAAGACAAAGTTTATTCCGCCATCACATAACGTTTCGACCTGTTATAGGTCTTTATCAAGTATATACAAAGACATACAGGGATACTGATCCCCTTTAAGGAAAATCAGTGGCCAGAACCCTTTAAATTCCCCTTAAATGGTCCAAAACTGAAACTGTGGGAACAATATAATCCACTTAGGGTTCAGCAAACTTACAGTCAAGGGTTTGATAAAATGATCTACACCCTTGTGTCTCTAGAAAGCATGGCGTACGTTCACGTGCTGAAAATGCCGACCAGTGCTGGAGTGAGCGGAGGTCCGCAGCTTGTGACACTCCTGCTGTAGTGAAACTACAGGTCCCAGCAGACTGACGGTCTCTCATCAAGTTATGCTGGGAGCCGCAGTTTCACAAATAGTGCTAGAGGATCCATGTCAGAAATATGAGGCTGCCACTAGGGTTTCTCCCACAAATATGTAATCGGACGTGGAGCAGATCTGCACGTGGATGAGCCATATTCTCTATCTGTGAACATACTACTCCTTCACTCAGATTCTAAGTGGTTCTGCAGCGCATCTGTGCAGAGCAAGCTGTCAATCAAAATCCAGGCCGGGTTTACAGCCGTCGCCCCTGATATAGCGAGCGGTGCTGTGATCCAAGACTGTAGCCGCTCCATGCACAACGATGAGTGAAGGCCGGCGGCTGCAGGGAGGAAAGAAGTTAATTTTCTCCCGGTACCTACACTATCAATAAGGCGGCCGGGCAGCATTGTAACAATATTTATCTGCAGATTAACCCTATACCTGCAGGTACATAGCATTTTCCAGGGTGACAGGTTCCCTTTAATAAACAGAAGATGGATAGAGCCGCATTAGTCCGTACTCACGGTGGAAGCCTCCTGACAACTTCTTGAAGAACACTTTCCACATTTGTTCCAAGCTTCCCCGACATCTAATAGAAATAAACAGAGAAATGAATTTCTTAATACAGTTTAGAACTCGGCTACAACGAATCAGAAGAAATGAAACCTGTTTGAAGCTGACAAGCAATCAAGCCCCTCCGTAAGCCACACAGAACATGGCTACTTATGTCATCTGCAGGTGATTAAAGGAACCTGTCATGTTGAAATGGTATAAGATCTGTAGGGGGTGTTGTAGAGCAGAGAAGTTGATCAGACTGATAGACATATCTGTGGGAAGAGAGTCAGCAAAACTGGCATTTTATGCAGTGAAAAGTCCTGCCGTATGTACACTAGTCCAGTGGGCGGTCCTACTAAGTGATTGACAGTTCCCTGTATGACCATGCAGGCAAAGATAGCTGTCAATCACTAGTAGGACCGCCCACTGGACTCATCTGTACAAACAGCAGGATTCCACTGAATAAATTGATACAGGAAAAACATCTATCTTTGTACCGTATTAGCCAGTAGATAGAAGAGTATTTAGATTTGAGAGTCCTCAGTGGTTGATACCATCTTTTCCGTTAGCCATTAAAAGGTAACAAATTGCAGGCTTTCCAGACTACTCAGGTCTCAGGTCTGCCTGATGAAGAAGCCGGAGTAGTCTGGAAAGCTTGCAATTTGTTACCATCTTTTCAGTTAGCCATTAAAGGTATCAACCACTGAAGACTCTCAAATCTAATGAATAAATTACAATTTATACTGAATCTTCTCCCACAAACCTATATATCGTTCTGCTCAGTTTCTCACGGATAAAACCTGTACATCTGAATGGGGCTTTAATGTTGTTATTACAATCATGTAACCGCAGATCACAAAATCTTTCATATGATCATTTTTTTAACACCTGAAACCCCAATGGGTCGTTCTTAGACCTGTGTGGCTTACCAAGCCCAATTTCTAAAAGTTGCAAGAGTGCTGTAAAATAGGAAGCTGCACATTTCTGCGCAAAAATGATGCGTCACAAAAGTTTTTTTTTTAACACCAAAAATTGATGTAAATTCCTCGCTACATTGCCCCTTTTCCAGCCACATTTTGTAGAAAAAAATAAAAAGACAAGGTGCAGACAGCGGAGTTAAATTTGCCTACAGGAATGATTTTGATCTGGAGCGCATCGTACCCGGATACAGTCACTAGCGGGAACGTCAAACATCTTCTCAATTTGTTTCTCCACCCTTTCCGGATCTGCATTCTTCAAGTCTATCTAAAAGAATTAGTATAAATACTAATTATTTATCAAAGCTGGACAACATCTAGAAACCATATAAGAAAACTGGCTTAAAATATAGTGTGAACAAGAGTTTAGGGAGAGATGTACAACTGGCACTGGCCTATAAAAGGGATTGTGTAATCGTACAAAACTAGCAAAAATGTAAAGCGCCTGGAAAACAAGGAACGTGCAATTTACCTCTTAGTAAAATCCTATGCTTTCTCAAGAACAGAGGAATTTTAATTTCATATTTATTTTTAATCAAACCATTTTTATTGAAAAACTGCAACTACAAATATTCCATCTTTCAAATAACATACATGACATAGTAATTCCATAGTAAAAATATGAACAAAGTATCTGAACTTCAATTCCCATAACCCACCCTAAACCCAAATCCCAACACTCCAGAGAGAACCATTTTCAGGGCAGTTCTAGAATAACGGACTATAGCATTCGTAGAAGGGGAAGAAGATAAAAAAGTGACTAACAAAGGGGTAGCAGCGTTTTAATGTTATCATTTACTGCTTGATGCCTGAGCCGGGGAGTGCACGCTTGAAAACTGTTGCAGGCTGCTGTAATCACAGGACACAAGCAAACAGCATGGCATTTCCTATCAGCAGGGAGGAAGTAAAGGGAACAGTAATGAAAGTCTCCTCCTACCCCGCTCCATATTGAAATGAATAGTGTGCATCCTACAAATGAGATGCATACAGCAAACAATTGATTTTGCATACATAGGTTTTGAGTTGACCACTGGATATACACATGTGTATCACTAATTACCAGAACTGGAAATCGAAAAAAAAGACGAGCAAGTTTGGGGTGAATCCAGCCTTCATTACTGCACAGCCGCTCAGAGGGATCGGTACTAGGAACAGCAGGAGTGCCGGCGATGTTCACAGATTTACCTGCTGCGGGACTGAAGGAGTCTGATCGCGCTCGGCTCGAAGCTTTTTACCTGGTTTACGATAGGAATAATTGAAAGCTGTGCTTCAAAGGCCAGGAAGAAGTTTGTCACCGTCTATTAGAAAATAGACAAACTTAGGATAGAAACAATATGAACATATACCCTGCTATAAGTAAGTAAAAAGCAATAGGAAATATATATAATATAGGGTACTTAGTAAACATGTTGTTTGATTAAAAAAAAGCCATCCCACCAGCACCAAGGTGTACCCAGTCAGTTATGTGAACTATATAATAAAATACACTTTAGTACAATATTAGTATCTTGTCCCTTTAAATCTGCAGCTACTTCTGTCACCATGGTAACTGCATTCATACTCAGCCAATAGGATTGCTCGGTTTGAATTTGAAGAAAAAAAAAAAAAGTCCTATATGGTCAGTTTGTTCCATCTCATCTGAGTGTGAAGACAGACACCTGCGATCAGCGAGATTATAGGTATAAGACGTGATATAATATAACGGACGGAGCCACATCCCATCACACGCACTCAGCGACCACAACTGACAGGAATCAGCACATTTATCAGAGGAGAAGTCATTATTCCCCAACACATGATAAGTGACAACTTCTAGATCTGCTGGGAACCCAACTAATCCCTGCTAGTACCTCCCCGGACCACCGCTCCATTCATTCTCTATGCAGGAGAAAGCTGAGTACAGCGCCCCCCATAGAGAATGAACGGACCGGCGGTTGAACATTTGCACTTCGCTCACTTCTATCTATAAGTGCTGTTCTGCTGATTGGGTCATAGCGGCCAAACCCACCGATCTAAGAGTCATCACCTATCCAGAGATCAGTGAGAACTTGTTCCAACTAGACATCCCCTTTAATTGAAGAGATCACATATCTAACAGCCAATCCTATTCATTCCCAATCTTCCCTGTGCCCAGTAATGCCCCTGGGTATATCGCCAATATGAGCCAATCACCAAACCCTCTGCTGACTGTTCCCCATGTTTTATAGATTTTGGATACGTTTCTACAAGAGAAGATCTCAGCGGCCTCCATGGGGATGGGTTACTCTGCCAGCGATGGAGCAGGTAGTATCCACCAGCCGGTGATATCTCACCTTCCTCCATATTCTGCTGTTACATGCGTTTCTTCAGCTTTACCCCTTCCCAACAGAACCAATTGATGTTTTTTTTCTGTTTTTTCCTTGGCTTTTTCCAAGGGCTATAACTTTTTCTTGTCTGTCCACATAGTGTGAGGTCTTGTTATTTTGTAGGATGAGCGGTACTTATAAATCCCACCATTCATTTACCACATAGTACTAGAAAACGGGAAAAAAAGTCCAAGTGCAGTAAAAGTGCGAGGAAAAAAAAAGCCTGACCCTGTTTTTCTGGGAAGGGTTTTAACGGCGTACATAGTGTGGTAAAAATGACCTGGTGATAGGATCCTACTCCTCAGTGTGATTACAGCAAGACCAAACTTCTCCAATAGTTTTGGCAAAAGAAAAAAACTTATTTTTGATGGTGTCACCATTTTTTCTGAGACCCGTAACATTTTCATTTTTCGGGTTGATGGAGCTGTGTGGGGGCTTATTTTTTGAAGGGCAAGAGGACTTTATTGATAACATTTTGGGACACATATGACATGGTCATCGCTTCTTACAGGATTTTCTGTAGTATTGTGGCGAACGAAAAAAATGCAATTTTGTCTTTTTGAATTTTTTTCTGTGTTCACTGATCGTTTGTTTTTTATATTTGGATAGATTGTATTTCTCTGAAAGAGACCATACCACAAATGTGTATATTTTTATTATCTTTATTTTTAGTGGGAGGTGAGCTGAACGTGTGGGGTTTTAATATTTTAAACTTTTTTTATTTTTTTTAATTTTCACTGCATTTGTATACATTATCTGATTGCTTGTGCTATATACAGCGATACCACAGTAATGCTCCATATAGCAAAATCACGGTCTTCTTTACAGCCCAAATGAAGCTTTATGATGACAGGCACGGAGGCTTCAGCAGACCCCCGGATGTCATAGCAGTCCATCTGCGCCCTGTGATCGCGTCACAGGAGCGCCGGTGGGCGCATGGAACGATGCGTCCCAATGCCGGTGCACTGTTAATGCTGCTGTTAGAGATTGACAGCAGCACTGAACAGGTTAACAGCGGTGGGCAGATCTTCGCTCCACTCGCAGCTCTTAGAGGCAGGTCCTGGTTGTTTGTCACAGCCATTATCTGCCATGTACGGGGCGAGCTGACTCTGCTCCATACACCCGCTACTGACTTATACCATACACGCACGGCAGATATTGGTAAGGAGTTAAAGCGGTTGTCCAGATTTGGGGTCATTTGTTTTTTTTACTTTAATGCAAGTATTTGGGGCTAAAATTGATTTCTGTAATTGAGTTTCATTAAAAATGTTGCCTTCTGTAGCATCTGTGCTGCACTGTCTATTCCTGGCTGCAAAATTAGCTAACTGAGAATCTATCAGTGAGCTCCTTCTGACAGTCTTAAGGAGGATCATTTGTGGCCTGCTGGAGGTCATTTTGCAGGGCTCTGGCAGTGCTCCTCCTGTTCCTCCTTGCACAAAGGCGGAGGTAGCGGTCCTGCTGCTGGGTTGTTGCCCTCCTACGGCCCCCCTCCATGTCTCCTGGTAGCGTCTCCAGCCTCTGAACACTACGCTGAGACACAGCAAACCTCGTTGCCACAGCTCTCACTGATGAGCCATCCTGGATGAGCTGCACTACCTGAGCATCTTCTCTGGATTGTAGAGTCCGTCTCATGCTACCACGAGTGTGAAAGCACAACCAACATTCAAAAGTGACCAAAGCATCAGCCAGAAAGCATTGGTACTGAGATGTGGTCTGTGGTCCCCACCCGCAGAACTACTCCTTTATTGAGGGTGTCTTGATAATTGCCAATAATTTCCATCTATTGTCTATTCCATTTGGACAACAGCATGTGAAATTGATCGTCAATCAGTGTTGTTTCCTAAGTGGACAGTTTGATTTCAGAGAAGTTTGATTTACTTGGAGTTATATTCTGTTGTTTAAGTGTTCCCTTTATTTTTTGAGCAGTGTACATAAAAAAATTACTGCAGCTTTACTGCTATTTACGTCTCAGGTAACTGTGACTAACTATACAGCATCAAAAATACCAAAAAGCTTAAATCTCCAATGGAAGCCAATAGCACCAGTGAGAACACGGCATAAGCGTAATCCAAAGGAAGAGGGGGACATTATTCACTCCAGTTTGCTGCGGCCCCTCGGGAGTATAGGTTGCTGCACGGTAGTCTGCATTCTGTGTAAAACAGGAAAAACACTTTTACTTAGCGGGATGAGGTCAGTAATGGCGCTCTGTCAGTTGAGGGTTGCGTTTCCTGAGAAGAGGAGGACAGAAGAGGAGGACAGAAGAGGAGGACAGAAGAGGAGGACAGAAGAGGAGGACAGAAGAGGAGGACAGAAGAGGAGGACAGAAGAGGAGGACAGAAGAGGAGGACAGAAGAGGAGGACAGAAGAGGAGGACAGAAGAGGAGGACAGAAGAGGAGGACAGAAGAGGAGGACAGAAGAGGAGGACAGAAGAGGAGGACAGAAGAGGAGGACAGAAGAGGAGGACAGAAGAGGAGGACAGAAGAGGAGGACAGAAGAGGAGGACAGAAGAGGAGGACAGAAGAGGAGGACAGAAGAGGAGGACAGAAGAGGAGGACAGAAGAGGAGGACAGAAGAGGAGGACAGAAGAGGAGGACAGAAGAGGAGGACAGAAGAGGAGGACAGAAGAGGAGGACAGAAGAGGAGGACAGAAGAGGAGGACAGAAGAGGAGGACAGAAGAGGAGGACAGAAGAGGAGGACAGAAGAGGAGGACAGAAGAGGAGGACAGAAGAGGAGGACAGAAGAGGAGGACAGAAGAGGAGGACAGAAGAGGAGGACAGAAGAGGAGGACAGAAGAGGAGGACAGAAGAGGAGGACAGAAGAGGAGGACAGAAGAGGAGGACAGAAGAGGAGGACAGAAGAGGAGGACAGAAGAGGAGGACAGAAGAGGAGGACAGAAGAGGAGGACAGAAGAGGAGGACAGAAGAGGAGGACAGAAGAGGAGGACAGAAGAGGAGGACAGAAGAGGAGGACAGAAGAGGAGGACAGAAGAGGAGGACAGAAGAGGAGGACAGAAGAGGAGGACAGAAGAGGAGGACAGAAGAGGAGGACAGAAGAGGAGGACAGAAGAGGAGGACAGAAGAGGAGGACAGAAGAGGAGGACAGAAGAGGAGGACAGAAGAGGAGGACAGAAGAGGAGGACAGAAGAGGAGGACAGAAGAGGAGGACAGAAGAGGAGGACAGAAGAGGAGGACAGAAGAGGAGGACAGAAGAGGAGGACAGAAGAGGAGGACAGAAGAGGAGGACAGAAGAGGAGGACAGAAGAGGAGGACAGAAGAGGAGGACAGAAGAGGAGGACAGAAGAGGAGGACAGAAGAGGAGGACAGAAGAGGAGGACAGAAGAGGAGGACAGAAGAGGAGGACAGAAGAGGAGGACAGAAGAGGAGGACAGAAGAGGAGGACAGAAGAGGAGGACAGAAGAGGAGGACAGAAGAGGAGGACAGAAGAGGAGGACAGAAGAGGAGGACAGAAGAGGAGGACAGAAGAGGAGGACAGAAGAGGAGGACAGAAGAGGAGGACAGAAGAGGAGGACAGAAGAGGAGGACAGAAGAGGAGGACAGAAGAGGAGGACAGAAGAGGAGGACAGAAGAGGAGGACAGAAGAGGAGGACAGAAGAGGAGGACAGAAGAGGAGGACAGAAGAGGAGGACAGAAGAGGAGGACAGAAGAGGAGGACAGAAGAGGAGGACAGAAGAATCGATCCTACAACATAAAGGAAGAAGCAGAACAACATCTGCCATTACATCAAAAGGTATTTGAGAGGAAAGAGGAACACCATGTGGACCATCCTGCTGGGACCTCTCTGCCGATATCATCATACGGCAATACCGGCTGGTAAGTAGAAATCCACCAAAGTAATAATAGCAGGATAGTAGTAATCTAGAGGTAGTATATCAGTATTAGTGTAATTTGAGTAATACTACTAGTGATAATAGTAAGAAAGTAATAAAATAACAGTAGTAATAGTAGTAGGTAGAATAACAGTGTGATCCAGGGTTCTAGGACTGATCGCCTTTTCTCGGGGTCAAGAAGGAATTTTTCCGCTGTGACACAAATTGACTGAAGGTGTCCTGAGGTTTTTGCCTTCTTTTGGATCAACACTGTAGGTATAGGGTAGTATTAGTAGTAATAGGAAAGAAGAATAATACCGTAATAAGATAGCAGGTTATTATTATTAATAATAAATATAAACTAGTTATATCTATAGAAAGAACAAAGAGTAAATAAAAATAATTATAGACGTAGTTCAATCAATACTGTAATATTAAATAGTTATAGAAAAATTAGAGTAGTACTTTAATAAGAAAGCAGGACATAAGACAAAATATATAAAAAAAATTATATTAAAAACTGTAGAAGTACATTTAGTACAGCAATAGTAATTACATAACTAGTAACATAATTAGGTTTGATCCAGGGTTCTAGGACTGATCGTCTTTTCTCGGGGTCAAGAAGGACTTTTTCCCCTGTAACACAAATTGGCTGAAGGTGTCCTGGGTTTTTTGCCTTCTTCTGGATCAACACTGTAGGTATAGGGCAGTATTAGTAGTGATAGGAAAGAAGAATAATACTGTAATAACATAGCACAATGTTAATAATAACCATCTCAAATATTTAGATTTATAAAAACAAATTAAAATAACTCCAGTAGTACAATAATTAGCGTAATATTATATAACTTGTAATAATATTATTAGGTTTGATCCAGGGTCCTAGGACTGATCGCCTTTTCCATAGGTCAAGAAGGATTTTTTTCCCCTAGGAAACATATTGGCGTTAGGTGTCCTGGGGTTTTTGCCTACTTCTGGATCAACAGCTTTAGGCAAAGGGATTTTAGTAATACCATTATTAGAATCACAAGTATAATAAAAAAAAATTAATTAAATTTTTTTAATTAGTGTTATAACAGTTACAATTAATTGCATTATTGAAATAATAATAAGTAGTAAAAATGGTGGTAATAATAATACAAAAAACTAGTCCCAGTTACTAAGTTAGTGTAGTGTTAGTGTAGGGACCCATCTGAAGAGGTCGCCTTGACGTTGGCAGATGGGCTCGCACAATTTGCTCAAAATGTGCGCTAAGAACCTCATATTTCTATGTATAGGAGATCTAGCAGTAATTCCATTCAGGAGATAGATATCTGTGTACACACACACACTTTGTTATATAATTTTGTGCAGCACACAGTGCAGGGATACAGGTACAGGGCGAGAGTGTTACAGTGATATTATAACTCGGCCTAAAGGATAAAATGCTGATAACTACAGATCCTGGAAACACATCCGAAACTAGACCTTGTAAGTAACTGGTTCCCAGCTAGTGGTGAATATGTACAGGGCAGTCTGGTACCAAGACCCGCTCTATAGGACACATTATCATCAGGCAGGTCCTGTCAGGGTTCTTACAAGATCGGCGGCAGAAGTGTGGCTGTATAACACAGTCCTGCTCCAGCCACCGACAGTGGAGCCAACCCGGATCCTGGCAGCTTAATCCACTGTATGACACAGTAGGGGGCTTCCACAGCATTTAGGCACTTTAGACAGGAGAGGGAGGCGCGATCATGGTGCTGATGAGTTTCTATGGCAGCCGAGATCTAACAATGGACCCCATGACGGCCATCTTACTGCTCCTATTAGACCCCGGCTGAGGAAAGGTCTATGAGGACACCGGTCAGACTTATGTCGCCTGCTCTGCACATATTAGAAAGGCCTAGGGCTGATTAGTTTGCCATTTGTAAATCTGATCCAGCAGTGCTGGGCTACCACTGACGTGATCAGGGCTATTGAGCTCCTAGATTGGGCAGAGGAGCTCAGTCTTCAGCAGGAGCTGGCCGAGGAGAGCGGAGCAACTTGCATGGGGCTGCTGCACAAGAAGTAACTCAAAAGGTGGAGATTTACCCGGAGACGCGGTGCCCGGGCTGTGATCTGCTGTGCAGGCTGCATAGACGATGCCTCCTAGGACCCGAACTTCACCCCTAACAGGCACAGCAGAGCTCGGACCGACAAGTTCTTTTGCATTGGAGGAGAGACCCTTTTCGATATCTGACCAGGTCCCCTGGGCTCCCCACCCTCTGGGACTCGCATCTGTGGTAACTGTGCTAGTGACCTCAAGTACCCAGGGAACCCCTCGAGATTGGTGGCAGGATGAGCCTAACCTCTATAAAGATTTTACTGACCGGGGTGATAAGGACATCTTCCTTTCCAAGTGCCCCTTAAGAGAAACTTCATTATGTAGCAGATCACACTGTAAAACTCTGGAATGGTATTGTGCTCACAGAACCCCTGGGAAGCACGATGTCAGGGTACCCAACAGGTACATTGCACCTCCAAGGGACATGACCGAATTTGCTATGGCTTTCTTCACCTGGCCCCTCATTTATTGTATTTTAGCTTCCGGGAGGTGGCATTCTTGAGATTCGCAATCCCCAAAAACGGCTGAACTGTCGAGTAATCTGGATCGTGTGCTCACGATTCCGGACGAAATCCGTGACACAGTGATGGCAGGGTGAGATATTGCGTGATCTCCCCGGTGTCGTCTCTGAGGAATCCCTGACGCTGCGCATTAAAAAGAATATTGCACAGTGACAAGATCCTGCTGAGCCACTGAGAGTTCGAATTGACAACCGACACATACGCAGAGTAGCAAGGACTAGCCCAGCCCCTGAAACAGGCATCACTGATGACGCTTCATTCAGGGTGGGGAAAGAGGCAGCAGCAGTGACCGCAGCCTCTGCTCCCTGATCACGTCCGTCTTCATATCCCAGGATGCACTGGGGATTTTCAAACTAAATGTTATCAAACAGGAAGTTGGTAAAAAAAACAAATATATATACACACACACACACACACACACACACACACACACACACACCCCAGTTAGATAAATTTAGATTAACTTTTAATTAAAGTATATTAGAAAAGCAATTACCGTATTTTTCGGACTATAAGAAGCACCGGACCATAAGACGCACCTAGGTTTTAGAGGAGGGAAAAAAAAAAAAAAAAAAATTAAGCAAAAAATTGTTCATGATGCACTTTTAAGGGGGAGGGGGGGTCTTCTGGTATAGGGGTAATACCCAATTCTGACAATATCCCCTATCCTGGTATATATGCCCAACCCCCTTCCTTTTATACGTGGCCATCATCCCCGTCCAGGTACGCACGGCACCCCTCATCCCCATCCTGTTTTGTATGGCCCCCTCATCCATACCCTAATATGCATGGTCCCCCTAATCCCCATCAGGCTGCACATAAAAAAAAAAAATAAATAAACACTTATACTCACCTTTCTTCTCTCTCCTCATGTCTGCCCGCACTGATCTCTCCATGTGAGCCGCACGTCACTGCCATGCGCGGCTCACATGGAGAGATCAGCTGCCGGAAGTCACTGCTCCCCACGCCGGGTCTGTGTGCGCGGGGAGCAGTGACTTCACTCTCCTTCATAGCCGGCACACAGCTTGGCCGCGCTGCGGCTCCTGCTGCTGCCGGGCTGTAGCGTGTGCCCGCTTATTAAAAGGCATGAATATTCACCCCCTCCCCACGCCCATGAGCGTGGAGAGAGGTTGAATATTCATGCCCTTTAACAGCGGGCACAGGCGATTCCGGCAGCAGCAGGAGCCGCAGCGCGGCTACACTGTGTGCTGCTATTAAGGAGCAGTGAATATTCATTTTCTTTAGCAGCAGGGACAGTGTAGGCTGCACCGCTGCCTCCTGTGCCCCGCTCCTCCACAGCTACCACTCCCCTCACAACCCACAATCTATAATATAACCGGGGATGCGGGTCTCTGTCCAAAGCCTCGATAGACTGCGCATGCGTGACGCGCAGTCTGGCTCCAGACAGAAGACCGCATCCAGCCGTTACAGGTAAGAGGTGTATGGCGTCAGAGATCGCGGTTGTGTGTAGGCACTGAACGCACACTGCGATCTCCGGCGCCATACTTACCTGACCGGGAAGAGCGTTGCCGCGGCGCCTCTCTTCAGCGGAGACCGGGGGCAGAGTGAGACGTTGGATCGGCGCGTGCGCATAGCGCTATCCGGCGCCATTTTTATGAAGACACATTTACAGTGTGTCTTCAGCAAATTGGCGCTGTGCTCTGTCGCCGCACTCCTCCCCCGGCCTCCGGCAGAACAGGACGCTGCAGCACTGGAGTACAGAGAAGAAAGGTGAGTATAACTGTTTATTTTTTTGGGGATGTGTGTATAGTGGGGGGGGGGGATTAGGGAAGCCACGCATACCGGGATTGGGGATGAGGGGAGCCATGCATAATGGGATTGGGGATGAGGGGAGCCACGCATACCGGGATTGGGGATGAGGGGAGCCACGCATACCGGGATTGGATGGCGGGGGCAGCACAAATACCAGGAGGGGGGCAGCACATACTAACATGGGAGACCATATACCAATAAAAATGCTCGCCACCCGGGCGTAGAACGGGTTCAATAGATATACACACACACACACACACCATTCGGACTATAAGACGCACCCCCCATTTTCCTCCAAAATTTTGGAGGAAAAAAAGTGCGTCTTATAGTCTGAAAAATACGGTAGATTATTAAATTAAATAGAGATTTAGGATTAAATAAGTGTAGGGTACGGACAACCCCTTTAATGTTAATTGAAATCAAAACAGTTCTACGTTGTATTAATAAGGCAGTGATTCCAACTGTATTACCACTGGGAGACCCCCAACTCACACTCCTATTTCCCGAGTGCCTTCCACGCCAAGCTTGGTTATGGAGGCTTTGGATTACCATCCATACTGTTCAGCACAGATCATGCTTCTTATGTCTTCATCGATCCCCCAGAACACAGCCCTGCATTACAGCATCCTTCAGGCTTTGTCCACTTATTTTCTCCAAATTTGTTTGCCGATCAGTGGCAAGAGGCTGTTGAGCTACTCAATCTCCTTGTTCCTTTGGAAAATTGGCACACTCTTGCATATAACAGTAGAGAATGGCCAAATCTTACGGAGACACTGGTAGATCGCAATGAAACATGGAGAGAGCAGATGTTCAGCGGTGAACTTGGAGTCTCCCTCCTCTATGAAGCTTTGCCGTACACATCTGACTTACTCCTGAGGACTTCTCGTAATTCACATGTGCAAAAATAGTTCAATCCACAACTAAAATGCTTGAACCAACTCGTGGAAAACTGGATAAAGATAGATAAAAGGCACATTACCTGTGGGTAGCCCAAGAGTGAAGTAATTGTCAGGTCCAGGATTGAACTGGGCGATGCGATTACTTATGTATTTTGCTGCCCATTCGCAGGCCAGGGCATAGTCATCAAGAATCACCAGCCGCATGATTGTGCCCACAAGCTCTCGCCTGGCAGCATGTAGCTAACAAACTGAAAAGAGAAGCGATACACAAGATAAGAGGTGACAATAATATACAAAAGAGGTAACACAATAATACACAGTCGTCAAGTTTGGAGACTGAAACACATTCTGGCTTTCATAAAGTTTGCTGCTTCAGCTTTTATAGTGTCAATTTGCATTAACTGTAGATTGTTATGAAGAATGATCAGATGAATTGTTAAAAAAAAAAAAAAAAAAGCATATAAATTTTTTCCCAAGGAAATTACTTAACCACAAAACCCCCATTTCCACAGTCATGCTTACTGAATTACAAGAGCAGGCTGGTGCTTCAAATCATTGTCTTCTGATTACCTTCAAGGAAACATGTGCAGTCATCATTGCTTTGCAGGCAAGGACATTGCTGCTTGTAAGATTGCCCCTAGATCAACCATTTATCGGGTCATTAAGAATTTAGTCTGCGGTGCATCATATACGTGCGGTGACGGATCAGCTCTTGGGTAGGCGCAGGTTCACACAGGAATGCAGTCCGCAGGTTCCAAAACAAACTGGTGGTTTATTAAATGTCCATAAACCAACCAGGAAAACAAAACATAACAGCTCTTTCAGCTGCTCGTAAAACTCGGCCCTTCAATCCGGGCCCACTAACTCCCTACACTATGTGTGCTGGAGCCTGCTTCTCCGGGTCCTACATCACCAAAGCTTGGCACTTCGGGGACTCATACCCCCCGTCCACGACCTGTCCGGCAGCAACCTTACATACCCCCCCTCTGCCCAAAGCAGGGGGGGAGCTTGGCACCTTCTGCCACCATACAATAGATACACAAAAGGTATAACGCAGTGTTTCCCAAACCCCATCCTCACAGACCCCACAGGTCATATTTTCAGGATCTCCTTAGTATTACACAGGTGATTAAAGTATCATCAAGGCATCAGGAATTCTCTCACCTGTGTAATACTAAGGAGATTCTGAAAACATGACCTATGGGGGTCCGTGAGGATGGGGTTTGGGAAACACTGCTATAACAGAACAAAACTAAAAATAACCAGTCCATACAGCACGGCATCAGCCGTTTAAATGTAGTGCTTTTCTCGGCCTCCAGCAGACTGAGCAGCACATGCAAGGTTTGCTCACCTTGCACAACACACAGCACCACTGAGACAGGCACAGCTGTCTTAAATCAGGCCTTCCAAGACCTGGACTGGAGGTAAGTGAGCAGCTGTTTTCCCCCCAACTCTTTCAGCTGCTCTTGAAACCCGGCCCTTTAATCCGGGCCCATTAACTCCCTCCCAGCACTATGTGTTCTGGAGCCTGCTTCTCCATGTCCTACATCACCGAAGTTTGGTACTTCGGGGACACATACCTCCCGTCCACGACCTGTCTGGCAGCCACCTTACATTGTGTTGCACTGAGTTAGACCAGAATTGAACCAGAAGATAACTGAAGGTAACTGCACAGCCAGAGTAAAAAATGTTTCTCTTTGTTTTCACTCTCACCCCTATAGTCCTACACGTTCTACTAACCCTTCTCATCCCTACACCTAGTAATGAACTGGTCATCTCTCCCTCCATCTCACCTCCTCCTCAGATCTGTTCCTCAACATACAATCCTCTGTCTCCAAACACAGACAGCCACCTCACGCTCTCTCCTGCTGCTCCTCACTGCTGGCGATATCTCTCCAAATCATGACCCTCCTCACCACATCCCCACAGTCACTTCTACCTCTCATCCACAATCTATCAAATTTCGACAACCTTTCTAACCCTATACCCATTGCCCATCCCCCGCTTCCCCAATCCCACTAACAGGAGCTCTATGGAACGCTCTCTCCATCTGCAACAAACTTTCCTACATCCATGACCTTTTCATTACTAACAAACTTTCCTTCCTTGGCATCAATGGTACCTGACTCACCCCATCTGACATGGCGTCTCCAGCTGCACTTTCATACGTTGGATTCCACCTTTCCCACACCCCATCGGCAAGCATGGCAAAGGAGTTTGTTTTCTCCTGTTAGATAACTGTACTCTGCTGCCCGACTAATCCACCTGTCCCCCCCGCTATTCCCTGGCCTCTCCCCTCTGTCAATCCCTTCGCTGGCTCCCCATTATCCAGAGACTCCAGTTGAAAACCCTAACCATGACATACCAAGCCATCCACAACCCGTCTCCTCCATATAACTGTGACTTAGTGTCCCGCTACATACCTGCACTCAACCTCCGATCCTCACAAGATCTCCTTCTCTACTCCCCTCTTATCTCCTCTTCCCACAATTGCACATAAGATTTCTCCCATGCATCCCCCTACTCTACAACTCTACCCCAATATATCAGACTGTTGCCAACCGTGGAAACCTTCAAAAGGAAGCTGAAGATCCACCTCTTCTGACAAGCCTACAATCTGCAGTAACCACCGGTCCATCATACCACTGCACGACCAGCTCTACCCTCACCTACTGTATCCTCGCCCATTCATTGAAGACTGTAAGCCCTCGCGGGCAGGGTCCTCGCTCCTCCTGTACCAGTCGGTGATTCGTTTTTGTTCAAGATTATTGTACTTGTTTTTTGCTATGTATATCCCTTTTCACATGTAAAGCGCCATGTAATAAATGGCACTATAATAAATAATAACTTAATAGGGGGAGGTTAATTTGCTCTGAAGACTTCAGGACTCCGAAGAAAGTCCAGCAAGTCCCTGTATCACTTCCTACATAGGATTCAGCTATGGAATTGGTTCAACACCAGTGCAGAGCTTGCTCAAGAATGGCAGCAGGCAGGCGTCAGTGCATCTGTACACACCGTGAGGAGAAGGATTTTGGAGGCTGTGCTGGTGTCAAGTAGGGCAGCAAAGAAACCACTTTTCTCCATGAAAAAGATGAAGAACAGGATTATAAAATGCAGTAAACTACAGTGATTGGATTACAGAGGACTGGGGTAAAGTTATTTCCCTGATGAAGGCCCCCTTCAAACTGTTAGGGACATATGGAAGAATGAATGTCCGGAGAAGAAAAGCTGAGCGCTACTTTGAGTCCTGTGTTATGCCAACAGTAAAGCACCCGAGACGAGTCATGTGTGGAGCTATCCATCATCAAAAGGGAGTGGGCTCACTCACAATTTTGCCTAAGAACACAGCAGGAGCATTTTTGGTGATTAACAATGCATATATGAGCATGACGGAGAATATGTCACAAGGCAAAAGTGACAACTAAGTGTCTGGGTAACATTAACATTTTGGGTTCATGGCCAGTAAACTCTCCAGATCTCAATTCGATTGTGGTCACTCCTCAAAAAGCGGGTGGACAAACAGAAATGTATGTAGTGAGCTCCTAGCACTGATTAGACAAAAATTGTCCATCGTCAGTCAGGATTTGTACATAAAGTGACACAAAACAAGATACAAGACATAGGTAAAAAAAAAACTCCATCTTCTTCGTTACGTCAATCCGTGAAAAATGGGACTGCACTCAGATGTCATCTGAGTGCAGTGCGATCTTTTCCAAGGACTCATTAACTTGCATGGCAGAGCGTGATCCGAATATTAGATGAAACTCAAGCATAGTGATTTTTGTCCTCGGACAGACTGTCTATCGGGCCGTGCACATGTCCGATTTTTCTCCTTGGACAAACACTGGTCACAGTGCGATTCAATGTTTTGTCAGATCGCACTCCGACCGAAAACACTGCTATCTGCACCTGCCTTAACATTGCAACGCTAACAATAGTGATCGCAGCAAGGACTGCTGGGAGATTTCAGCTCAGAAGCCTGCAGATCTCTGAACGCAGCTCTAGACTATCACTGGCTGTAACTCAGGATTAGTAATCGATACGTTTTTCGAAAGTTACACAATAAACTATAATAAATTACTCTCATGTGAACACAAATTCTAAAGGAGAACTCTAACACTAAGATATTAACTTAAGGAGGAATTCACACATCCGTGGTGGGATCCGAGGACCCGGCCCGGCTCTCCGGACCTGATCAGTGCCTCATCTATTCCTAGGAGGTAATCACAGATCAGCACTGGTGACCCAGCGGTTGTCAGATCTGAGCTCGGTCCGTGGAGCACAGATGTGTGAATTCAGCCTTACAGAAGTTGTCCCAGAGTAGAAAGTCAGAGCTGTTGTATTACAGCGCCACCCCTGGGCACAGGCTGTGTGTGGCATTACAGCTCAGCACCTGTCACGTCACTAGACCGGAGCTGTAGTACCAGACACAACCTGTGGCCAGGACTGGCGCTCTGAGTTCCTTTTTCTCATGGACAAACCCTGTGCAGAAAAATACAGAATCCAGGAACCTCCAAACATGGCAGACATCGCCAAGTTCTAACAGTGCATAATGGGCAGAGCTCCAGCCATACTGTCAGTGACTGGAAACCTGGTTTATAGTCCAACTGCTGACAGGTGAGAGGCTGCGGCTCCCTGTAATCACCGGCTCTGACCCGTCACCGACCATTGCTGCTCTACAGCAGTCTATGTGCCGCTCTCTATAGTGCAGGGGACTAACCACATCCACAGGAAGCCAGGGTGCCCCCCCGGACCGAGACTGCCCCCCGGGAGCTCAGTGTGAGGTGCGCAGTCATCCGCCATGTCTCCCCAATACTCAGCAGCCTCACCACCAACCACTCGCTCTGCAGCCTCCTCCCTGGTAAACGCTAGAATGTATGGGCTCCTTCCAGGTATGACGTCATTTCCGTGGGCGTGTCCTGACTGCATTATGGGCGTGTTCTAGTTTAGCACCAGACGCCATAGATTCATGCAGAAAGTGATACGGTGAAGCTTCAGGAGGAGGTCAGTGCTGGGCTCTGGGGGGGTGCTGCGGGCTTTGGGTGGTCTGGGATGATGATGATTGATGATGATGCACGCGTGTGGGGGCTCTGGGAGCTCTGTGGGGATGCTGCCGGCTGTGGTGGCATGTCTATGTCTATGGCTCTGGTGGGGGCTCTGTGGGCATGCTACGAGCTGGTGGTGGCTCTGGAGGGATGCTGCGGGTCTGTGGGGGATGGTGGGGGCATGCTGTGGGCTGGTGGGGGCTGATGATGCACGCGTGTGGGGACTCTGGGAGCTCTGTGGGGATGCTACGGGCTGTGGTGGCATGTCTATGGCTCTGGTGGGGGCTCTGTGGGCATGCTGCGGGCTGGTGGTGGCTCTGGAGGGATGCTGCGGGCTGGTGGTGGCTCTGGAGGGATGCTGCAGGCTTGTGGGGGCTCTGGAGGGATGCTGCGGGCATGCTGCTGGCTGGTGGGGGCTCTGGAGGGATGCTGCGGGCTCGTGGTGGCTCTGTGGGGGATGGTGGGGGCATGCTGTGGGCTTGTGGCTCTGGGGGCATGCTGCGGGCTCGTGGGTGCTCTATGGGGCTGGTGCGGGTTCTGTGGGAGCATGTTGCGGGCTCTGGAGGTAATCTGCGGGGGGGGGGGGGTGATGCACCCGTGTGGGGGCTCTGTGGGGATGCTGCGGGCTGTGGTGGCATGTCTATGGCTCTGGTGGGGGCATGCTGCGGGCTGGTGGTTGCTCTGGAGGGATGCTGCGGGCTCTGGAGGGATGCTGCAGGCTTGTGGGGGCCCTGGGTGCATGCTGCGGGCTCTGAGTGCTCTGTGGGGATGCTGAGGGCATGCTGCGGGCTCTGGAGGTATTCTGGGGGGGGATGCTGCGGGCTTGGTGATGCACGCTTGTGGGGGGGGCGGATGATGCACGCTTGGGGGGGCTCTGGGGGGGGATGCTGCGGGCTGTGGTGGCATGTCTATGGCTCTGGTGGGGGCATGCTGCGGGCTGGTGGTTGCTCTGGAGGGAAGCTGCAGGCTTGTGGGGGCTCTGGGTGCATGCTGCGGGCTCTGGAGGTATTCTGGGGGGGATGCTGCGGGCTTGGTGATGCACGCTTGGGGGGGGGGGCGGATGATGCACGCTGGGGGGGGGGGGCGGATGATGCACGCTTGGGGGGGGGCGGATGATGCACGCTTGGGGGGGGGCGGATGATGCACGCTTGGGGGGGGGCGGATGATGCACGCTTGGGGGGGGGGCGGATGATGCACGCTTGGGGGGGGGGGGCGGATGATGCACGCTTGGGGGGGGGGGGCGGATGATGCACGCTTGGGGGGGGGGGCGGATGATGCACGCTTGGGGGGGGGGCGGATGATGCACGCTTGGGGGGGGGCGGATGATGCACGCTTGGGGGGGGGGCGGATGATGCACGCTTGGGGGGGGGCGGATGATGCACGCTTGGGGGGGGGGCGGATGATGCACGCTTGGGGGGGGGGCGGATGATGCACGCTTGGGGGGGGGGCGGATGATGCACGCTTGGGGGGGGGCGGATGATGCACGCTTGGGGGGGGGCGGATGATGCACGCTTGGGGGGAGGCGGATGATGCACGCTTGGGGGGGGGCGGATGATGCACGCTTGGGGGGGGGGCGGATGATGCACGCTTGGGGGGGGGGCGGATGATGCACGCTTGGGGGGGGGGCGGATGATGCACGCTTGGGGGGGGGGGCGGATGATGCACGCTTGGGGGGGGGGCGGATGATGCACGCTTGGGGGGGGGCGGATGATGCACGCTTGGGGGGGGCGGATGATGCACGCTTGGGGGGGGCGGATGATGCACGCTTGGGGGGGGCGGATGATGCACGCTTGGGGGGGGGCGGATGATGCACGCTTGGGGGGGGCGGATGATGCACGCTTGGGGGGGCGGATGATGCACGCTTGGGGGGGCGGATGATGCACGCTTGGGGGGGCGGATGATGCACGCTTGGGGGGGCGGATGATGCACGCTTGGGGGGGGCGGATGATGCACGCTTGGGGGGGGCGGATGATGCACGCTTGGGGGGGGCGGATGATGCACGCTTGGGGGGGGCGGATGATGCACGCTTGTGGGGGGGGCGGATGATGCACGCTTGGGGGGGGGCGGATGATGCACGCTTGGGGGGGGCTCTGGGGGGGGTGATGCACGCGTGTGGGGGCTCTGGGAGCTCCGTGGGCATGCTACGGGCTGGTGGTGGCTCTGGAGGAATGCTACGGGCTGGTGGGGATGCTGAGGGCATGGTGGGGGCTCTATGGGCATGCTACGGGCTGGTGGGGGCTCTGGAGGGATGCTACGGGCTGGTGGGGATGCTGGGGGCATGCTGCGGGCTGTGGTGGCATGTCTATTGCTCTGGTGGGGGCTGTGTGGGCATGCTGCGGGCTGGTGGTGGCTCTGGAGGAATGCTGCGGGTTTGTGGGGACGCTGGGGGCATGCTGCTTGCTCGTGGGGGCTCTGGGGGGGCTGATGATGCACGCATGTGGGGGCTCTGTGGGGATGCTGCGGGCTGTGGTGGCATGTCTATGGCTCTGGTGGGGGTATGCTGCGGGCTGGTGGTTGCTCTGGAGGGATGCTGCAGGCTTGTGGGGGCTCTGGGTGCATGCTGCGGGCTCTGGGTGCTCTGTGGGGATACTGAGGGCATGCTGCGGGCTCTGGAGGTATTCTGGGGGGGATGCTGCAGGCTGGATGATGCACGCTTGTGGGGGGGCAGATGATGCACGCTTGTGGGGGGGCAGATGATGCACGCTTGTGGGGGGGCAGATGATGCACGCTTGTGGGGGGGCAGACGATGCACGCTTGTGGGGGGGCAGACGATGCACGCTTGTGGGGGGGCAGACGATGCACGCTTGTGGGGGGGGGCGGACGATGCACGCTTGTGGGGGGGGGCGGACGATGCACGCTTGTGGGGGGGGGCGGACGATGCACGCTTGTGGGGGGGGGCGGACGATGCACGCTTGTGGGGGGGGGCGGACGATGCACGCTTGTGGGGGGGGGCGGACGATGCACGCTTGCGTGGGGGGGGCGGACGATGCACGCTTGCGTGGGGGGGGCGGACGATGCACGCTTGCGTGGGGGGGGCGGACGATGCACGCTTGCGTGGGGGGGGCGGACGATGCACGCTTGTGTGGGGGGGGCGGACGATGCACGCTTGTGGGGGACGGACGGATGATGCACGCTTGTGGGGGGGGGGGGGCGTCCCAGCAGATGGCCCCCTGCAAACATTATATCCCCCCAGAGACCCCATAAGGAGAGTGTGCCCGCCCCCCTGCAGCCCCCTATTCAGCCCTGGCAGCCGGCAACATCACCATCCCCATGGCCTCATAGCTGAAATCATGGAACTTGTATTCAGCTTCCAAAAAGTCCATCAGCCTCACCTTCCAGGGCTCCTGCCTTTTCGAATAGCTAGATAAGATGATCTCTAATGCCATGGGGAGTAAGAGTATTTTGTTTCTGCAACAGAGGGCCAAATGCCCTCCTCCCAAGAGACGCACAGTCCAGTTTTGGTCCTTTCGGAAATTTTCAGTGTAGAAAAGCAACCAAAAGGACAACACTCCGGCCCACCAGGAAAAGAAGAGACCTTCCTTTAGGCTAGCCCCCTCCTGGCATCAACGAACCCACCAGCGCTGGTCTGCCAGGCCCAGATCTAGAAGATTCCCACCTGGGATGTTTCTCAGGGTGGGCGGCCGTCTCCTTTGGTTCCAGGATGAGAGGCTCTCAGTAGTCAACAACGCTTGGGTCTGAGATGTTGTCGACTACAGCCACAAAATAGATTTTTCCACGCTGCCTTGTTTTCGAGACCAATTTCCCTAAAGACCCCCTTCCCTTATTCCTGGGTTTTTCAAGGCTATTGATTTGCTATCCAAAGCAGCATCATGATCTCAGTTCCAGGACGCTGAGACATCAGACACCGGAGGCAGGCCGAGGGGTCGGGGCAAAGCCAAAGACCTTACCCACAATCCTCCCATAAATGCACTTTTATAAAATTAGAATTATTTCTATACATAATGGTAAAATGTTATTTCTATAATATTTCTACAATTAAACGTTTGAGATTTCTGTGGTAATGGTTATTTTGTTTCTTTTAAACCTGTTCTGAATGTAAATAAAACATTTCTCTGATTAAGTTTCCACATTGTATTTTAGCCTTTCATTTTACTCATAGGGCAGGAAAAGCCCATGATGCACCTGTGTAAACCATATAAAAGGTACTGTAATAACATGGCTTAGACAGGTAACCCACTTTTCAAACAATGAAGTTCACTTGTACAAGCTGCATAGATGAAAACCTGCTTTAGGCTGTGTGCCCACGATGCAGAAATGCTCAGGATTTTATCCTGAGAGTTTCTGCAACTCCCTGGCAGAAAAAAACGCATGCGGATTGTGCATGCGGATCGTCCATGCGGATCGTCCATGCGGATCGTCCATGCGGATTGTGCATGCGGATCGTCCATGCGGATTGTACATGCTGTAAGGCAGCGCTAGTCATCATCCTGGGGAATACTCGCTGCAGCGCGTCAATTAATGCACACCAGCAATGTCTTTCTGGTTTTCACACTTCAGCAGTTTATTATACTTCATAAACCGCAGTTCACACATATAATGTCCACGAGCTCAAGTGGCAGACAGGCCCACTTGGCTTCAGATACAGCCTTCAGCAAGGTAATACTATAGCAATGTCCATATAACAAAGTGTATTACCTTTGTCAGGTTTTAGCTGCTTCAGTCCATTTGGTTCCGCCACCACTGTGGCTCTAGAGCTTACCACACGTGGTCTCCAGCCCTTATCCCGTCCAAGGCCACTGGCATCTCTCACACACACAGATCCAGGCTCTGCCCTCCAGGACGCTTATCCTCCAAAGCCTCTGGCTCTCCAAGGCTTACTGGCATCGCTTACACACACAAGGATCCAGGCTTCACCCTCCAGGAGTCCACCAAGCTTCATCAGGCCTCACACGGTGCCACACACACAGGTAACAGGCCTCACGCCTCACGCCTCACGCCTCACGCCTCACGCCTCACGCCTCACGCCTATCACACCCCTTGCACCCCTGCATACTTCTGTCTCAAATTACCAGGGTTTTTATATCCTATAGAAACAGCCACAGGACCTGTGCTTATCTCACAGTCACATGTCCAGACCTTCTGTTGTGCAAAAGGACCTGTGTGATGTCACAGTCATGTGACCAGTCAGCTGAGGGAGGTACGTGGTCCGTCAAAACACACACTGAACCATTAAAGGGATGCCTGCTGCATCACAATGCGGATTGTACATGCGGATTGTACATGCGTTTTGCTGCCAGGGACAAGCGGAAGTGAAGCGTTCTTCACTTGCATTTCCGCATGCGGGTTGTCAAGCGCTTTCCAAGCGATTTTAGCATCACTTGGAAAGTGTTTGACAACTTGGTCACACTAAATAAATCCATGCAACCGGCATTGATTTATATAGTGTGACCGAAAGAATGTTAAAAAAATAAATATATACTTACCCTCTGATGGCCCCCGGTGTCCTGCTTTCCCTCCGTTCTCCCTTGCCAGCAGCGATACACTGAAGGACCTGCCGACGTCAGCGTCGCGTGACCTGTCACATGACTATAATGTCAGCACAGGTCCTTCAGTACATCGCGAACTTCCGGCATGAGAGGAGGAGTGCAGCGGGGGGCCGCCAGAAGGTAACTATATATTTATTTTTTATTTTATTCTTTTTTTTTTCTTTGCAGTTTTCTATGGTACCCTGGTCCGGAGGACGGTCTCCTCTCCTCTAGACCTGGGTACCATCCGCACACTAGAACTCATGGAATGCGCATCTACATATACAGTGATGCGTAATCCATGCGATCTAATGCAAGTCAATGGGGGCGAAAACGCAGCACTTCCGCAAAATAATTGGTAGTGCTGTGTTTTTTTCCGCAATGATGATCCGCAGAGGAAATTTCCGCAGCATGTGCACAGCACATGCGGATTATCATTGGGGAACATGGCTGGCCTTCTACCATGTGTTTTTTAAGCGTTTCTGCAGCGTTTTTGCTTAAAAAATGCATCGTGGGCACACAGCCTTAAGGGAACCTGTCACCTGTTTTTCCCCATATAAAGTACGACCACCACCTGTATGACCTAGAGTGCTGTAAAGAAGTCGGACGGTACTAGATAGTGCCTGCCGTGCCTCAGACCACACGGGAGGACGGTACTAGATAGTGCCTGCCGTGCCTCAGACCACACGAGTGGACGGTACTAGATAGTGCCTGCCGCTCTTCAGACCACACGGGAGGACTGTACTAGATTGTGCCTGCCGTGCTTCAGACCACACGGGAGGACTGTACTAGATAGTGCCTGCCGTGCCTCAGACCACACGAGAGGACGGTACTAGATTGTGCCTGCCGTGCCTCAGACCACACGAGAGGACGGTACTAGATAGTGCCTGCTGCTCTTCAGACCACACGGGAGGACTGTACTAGATAGTGCCTGCCGTGCTTCAGACCACACGAGTGGACGGTACTAGATTGTGCCTGCCGTGCCTCAGACCACACGGGAGGACGGTACTAGATTGTGCCTGCCGTGCCTCAGACCACACGGGAGGACTGTACTAGATTGTGCCTGCCGTGCCTCAGACCACACGGGAGGACTGTACTAGATTGTGCCTGCCGTGCCTCAGACCGCACGGGAGGACGGTACTAGATAGTGCCTGCCGTGCCTCAGACCACACGAGTGGACGGTACTAGATAGTGCCTGCCGTGCTTCAGACCACACGAGTGGACGGTACTAGATTGTGCCTGCCGTGCCTCAGACCACACGGGAGGACGGTACTAGATAGTGCCTGCCGTGCCTCAGACCACACGGGAGGACTGTACTAGATTGTGCCTGCCGTGCCTCAGACCACACGGGAGGACTGTACTAGATTGTGCCTGCCGTGCCTCAGACCACAGGAGAGGACGGTACTAGATAGTGCCTGCCGTGCCTCAGACCACACGGGAGGACTGTACTAGATTGTGCCTGCCGTGCCTCAGACCACACGGGAGGACTGTACTAGATAGTGTCTGCCGTGCCTCAGACCACAGGAGAGGACGGTACTAGATTGTGCCTGCCGTGCCTCAGACCACACGAGAGGACGGTACTAGATTGTGCCTGCCGTGCCCCAGACCACACGGGAGGACGGTACTAGATTGTGCCTGCCGCTCTTCAGACCACATGAGAGGACGGTACTAGATTGTGCCTGCCGTGCCTCAGACCGCACGGGAGGACTGTACTAGATTGTGCCTGCCGTTCTTCAGACCACACGGGAGGACGGTACTAGATTGTGCCTGCCGTGCCTCAGACCGCACGGGAGGACGGTACTAGATAGTGCCTGCCGTTCTTCAGACCACACGGGAGGACGGTACTAGATTGTGCCTGCCGCTCTTCAGACCACATGCTGCAGATAAAAAAAAGAAATCAAAATATGACTGAAAGAGCACCACAGCAACAAAATATAGTACACTGATAAACAGTGTTATAATTATATCTATAATATAATCGGCTAAGCGTCCCTCTGTCTGAAGCCTCGATAGACTGCGCATGTGCGACGCGCAGTCTGGCTTTAGACAGAAGAACGCATGGAGCCGTTACAGGTAAGAGGAGTGTATGGCGCCGGAGATCGCGGTATGCCTAGACACTGAATGCATACTTATATACTTACCTGACCGGGAGGAGCGTTGCCGCGGCGCCTCTCTCTTCGCCGTAGACCGGGGCAGGAGTGAGGTGTCGGATCGGCGCATGCGCATAGCGCTATCCAGCGCCATTTTACTGAAGACACATTTGCAGTGTCTCTTCAGCAAAGTGGCGCCGGACAGCGCGGTATGGGCACGCACGTACTCCGGCGCTGCACTCCTCCTCCGGCAGAGCAGGACACAGCAGCGCTGGAGCACAGGGAAAAAAGGTGAGTATAAGTGTTTATTTTTTTGTATGTGTGTGCAGCGTGAAAGAGATGAGGGGGCCACACATACCAGGATTGGGGGGTGAGGGACGCCATGCATACCAGGATTGGGGGGTGAGGGACGCCATGCATACCAGGATTGGGGGATGAGGGACGCCATGCATACCAGGATTGGGGGATGAGGGACGCCATGCATACCAGGATTGGGGGATGAGGGACGCCATGCATACCAGGATTGGGGGATGAGGGATGCCATACATACCAGGATTGGGGGGTGAGGGGCCCCATCCATACCAGGATTGGGGGATGAGGGGCCCTATGCATACCAGGATTAGAGGATGAGGGATGCCATACATACCAGGATTGGGGGATGAGGGGTGCCATGCATACCAGGATTGGGGATGAGGGGTGCCACGCATACCAGCATTGGGCAATGAGGGGGGCCACGCATACCAGGATTGGGGGATGAGGGGTACCATGCATACCAGGATTGGGGGATGAGGGGGCCACACATACCAGCATTGGGGGATGAGGGGGGCCACGCATACCAGAATTGGGGTGAGAGGTGCCATGCATCCCAGTATAGGATGATGGGGGCAGCACAAATACCAGGAGGGGGGCAGCACATACCAGCATGGAAGACCATATACCAATAAAGATGCTCGCCACCCGGGTGTAGAACGGATTCAGTAGTGTGAGAGAAAAGAATCCATCTTGTTTCTCTGTGGTATCCATTTTGTTTTCACTCTTATGTAATGGTCATCAGGTAACACTGATGGGCAGTGAGGTTTCACATTACTATTCACTCCCTTAAGGTTACTATTGGTTCATAGGTCAGAGGGAAACATTCCTTTGTCGCTGACCCTATTTAAAGTGCCACATGTGCTAATAAAGCAGAAGTCTTTTCTAGTACACCATACAAGGCTGTGCTGTATTGATTTCCCGAGCGCTCGTAAAACAAATCTTATTAATTTGGAGTTCGGAAGGCGTAGAAGAGAGCGTATTTCGCTCACAGTAGCTAGTTTATTTATACGGGGCTGTTCACCGTATCCGGGACAGTTGGAACTAGAGCTGAGAGGATCAATTCTTGGGACGCTGGACAGGAGGCCACGAATCCCTTACCTATAGTGTTGCACGAGCATGCTCGGTTTACCCTTTCACCGTGCACACTCGGGTGCTGCCCGAGTATTTTCGGCGTGCTCGGTATCTATGCTCGGGCCGCTGGGGCTGTTAGACAGCTGTGACACATGCAGGGATTGCCTAACAAACACGCAATCCCTGCATGTGTCACAGCTGTCTAACAGCCGCGACACATGCAGCCGCGGCGGCTCGAGCATAGATGCCGAAAATACTCAGGCAGCACCTGAGCATGCTCTGTGAGAGGGTTAAGAGAACACGCTCATGCATCACTACTAACCTTACCTCATCCGGCGTGACATTTGATGAAGCTGGCATGGTGTCATCTGTGCGTCGTGCTTCTTTCACTTGGGATCTATGGATTTATTTTCTGTCCATTCAACTTTCTCATCTTTATGTAGCTTCACTATTTGACATTGGCTTTTTTGTATCTGCAAGGCCGTGTTCACATGTTGAATAAATACTGTATTTTTTTTTTGTTTTCTGCAGATGTCCACACCAAACTACAGAATAACAATCTTCTCTGATTATTGCGTACTTGCTGCATTTTTTATGCCTTTTCCCCCTTATTTGATGTTTTTTGGTGCAGATGTGAAGCCGCATTGTTCATTTTTTGTTATAATACAGAATGGCTTTGATTCTGCTCTTAAGGTAACTGCAGTCTTTTTACCTGCGTTTTCTCTCTTTTTAGGCTCCACATAGAAGCCTCTAGACGTAAAATAAACCATAACCGTACAGATCAGCAGCGTCTTCAGACCACAGAGCCGTTTTCATGAAATCACATCCACTTTTCTTGGCCATTTAAATGCTGCAAAATGACTGTTCCAAAAAAGCAGCTGAAAAAACACAGCACTTATGCTACATCTGAACACGGCCTAAATGTGCAAGTGCAGTGGATGTGATTTAATGAAATCTACGCCTGCAGTGAGTCTAAAGACGCTGCTGAACTGTGCGGATTTCATGCATTTTATTATATATATATATATATATATATATATATATATATATATATATATATATAAGCCTCTGTGGAGCCTGTAAAAAAAAAAAAAACATTTTTAAGCTCAAAAATCTAAGTTTTTCTGTAGTATTAAAAATGTAGATTCACAGCTTCACCAAAACACATTTTAAGGGGGAAAACTCAAAAGAAACTCAGCAAACACACAATAATAAGATTGTTATTTTGTTGTATGGTGCGGACACCTGCATAAAAAAATGCAGTCTTCATGTTGTGTGAACTTGGCTTTAGTGTTACATTTTATTCAACTTTTTATTTAATTTTTATGGCTTTAATAAAGACTAGCACACCTTTTCATTTTGTGGGATTGAAATTCAGCTGTTATACAGAGCTGAGTGCAGAACACAAAAATATATTTTTATAATTTGCCAGTGTGATAGCGCAAGCTATAGTAGCCCACCTTATCAGTTTTTGGGGGTGAAATTGATTTGTATGCACAGTAAAAAAAATATAATTTTTTTTCTGTTGCTAGCCAGAGTCCACCTAGTCCTTTTGTGGTGGTAAAATTCAGCTGTATGCAGAGACACCTCGTACACGTGCGGCTCTGCTCCACACACCTCGTACACACGCGGCTCCGCTCTGCACACCTCGTACACGCACTGCTCCGCTCCATACACTTTGTACACGCGCAGCTCCGCTCTGCACACCTCGTACACGCACTCCTCCACTCCGTACAGCTCGTACGCGCACGGCTCCGCTCCATACACTTTGTACACGCGCAGCTCCGCTCTGCACACCTCATACATGCACGGCTCCGCTCCGTACAGCTCGTACACGCAGGCTCCGTTCCGTACAACTCGTACACGCGCGGCTCCGCTCCGTACACCTTGTACACGCATGGATCCGCTCCGCTCCGCACACCTCATACACGCGTGTCTCTGCTCCATACACCTCGTACACGCGCGGCTATGCTCCGTACATGAGTGGCTCCACTCCGCACACTCGTACACGTATGGTTCCGCTCCATACACTTTGTACACGCGCAGCTCCGCTCTGCATACCTCGTACATGCACGGCTCTGCTCCGTACAGCTTGTACACGCGCGGCTCCACTCCATACTGCTCGTACACGCGCGGCTCCGCTCCGTACACTTTGTACACGCACGGATCCGCTCCGCTCCGCACACCTCATACACGCGCAGCTCCGCTCCGTACAACTCGTACATGCGTGTTTCCGCTCCACAAGCCTCATAACGCACAGCTACGCTCTGCACACCTCGTATACGCGCGGCTCTGCTCCGCACACCTCGTACACGTGCGGCTCCGCTCCGTACACCTCGTACACGTGTGGCTCCGCTCCGCACACATCGTACACACGCGGCTCTGCTCCGTACACCTCGTCCACGCGTGGCTCCGCTCCGCACACCTCGTCCACGCGTGGCTCCGCTCCGTACACCTTGTACACGCGTGGATCCGCTCCGCACACCTCGTACACGCATGGCTCCGTTCCATACACGTCGTACACGCGCGGCTTCGCTCCTTACACGTCGTACACGCGCGGCTCCGCTCCTCACACCTCGTACACACGCGGCTCTGCACACTCGTACTCGCGTGGCTCTGCTCCGTACACTTCGTACGCGCGTGGCTCCGCACACCTCCTTACACCTCGTACACGTGCAACTCCGCTCTGCACATTCGTACACGCGCTGCTCTGCTCTGTACACCTCGTACACATGCGGCTCTCCTCCGCACACCTTGTACACGCGTGGCTCCGCATCGTACATCTCGTACACGCGCGGCTCCGCTCCAGCTCCGCACACTCGTACACGCGCTGCTCTGCTCAGTACACTTCGTACACCCGCGGCTCCGCTCTGCACATCTTGTACACGCGTGGCTCTGCTCTGCACACATCGTACACGCGTGGCTCTGCTCTGCACACATCGTACACGCGCGGCTCTGCTCCGCACACATCGTACACGCGCGACTCAGCTCCATACAACTCGTACATGTGCGGCTCCACTCTGTACACCTAGTACACATGCGGCTCCGCTCCGTACACCTCGTACATGCACTGCTCTGCTCTGTACACCTCGTACACGCGTGGCTCCGCACACCTCGTACACGCGCAGCTTCGCTCCGCAGACTCGTAATTGCGCGGCTCTGCTCCATACACCTCGTACACGCGCGACTCCGCTCCGCACACATCATTCAAGCTCAACTCCGCTCCGTACAACTCGTGCAAACTACTCTGTACACCTCGTACACACGCGGCTCCGCTTCGCACACTCGTACACGCGCGACTCCACTCCATACAGCTCGTACACGCTCAGCTCCGCTCCGTACAGCTCGTACACGCTCGGCTCCTCTCCGTACAGCTCGTACACGCTCGGCTCCTCTCCGTACAGCTCGTCCACGCGCGGCTCCGCTCCATACACCTTGTACACGTGCGGATCCGCTCCGCACACTCGTACACGCGCTGCTCTGCTCTGTACACCTCGTACACGCTCGGCTCTGCTCCGTACACCTCGTACACTTGTGGCTCCGCTCTGTACAACGTGGCTTCGCTCCATACATCTTGTACACGCTCGGCTCCGCTCCAGCTCCGCACACATCGTACAAGCGCTGCTCTGCTCCGCACACATCGTACACGCGCGACGCCACTCCGTACACCTTGTACACATGATGATCCGCTCCGCACACTCGTACATTCGCGGCTCTGCTCCGTACACCTCGTACACACGTGGCTTCGCTCCGTACACCTTGTACACATGCGAATCCGCTTCGTACTCCTTGTACACAAGCGGATCCGCTCCGCACACTCGTACACCCGCGGCTCTGCTCCGTACACCTCGTACACATGTGGCTTCACTCTGTACATTTCGTACACGCCACGCTCCGCTCCAGCTCTGCACACTTGTACACGCTCTGCTCTGTACACCTCGAACACGGGCGGCTCCGCACACCTCGTACTTGTGCGGTCTCGCTCCGTACACCTTGTACACGTGCGGCTCCTCTCCAGCTCGGCACACTCGTACACGTGCTGCTCTGCTCTGTACACCTCGAACATGCGCGGCTCCGCTCTGCACACATCGTACACGTGCGACGCCGCTCCGTACGCCTTGTACACGCGCGGCTCAGCTCCGTACAATTCGTACATGTGCGGCTCCGCTCCGTACACCTCGTACACGGGCGGCTCCGCTCCACACACTCGTACACGCGCGGCTCTGCTTCGTACACCTCGTACACGTGCAGCTCTGCTTTGTACACGCGTGACTCTGCTCTGCTCTTACATCTCGTACACACGCGGCTCCGCTCCGCACACTCGTACACGCGCGGCTCCGCTCTGTACACCTCAAACACGCGCGGCTCTGCTCCGTACACTTCGTAAACGCGTGGCTCCGGTCCGTACTCCTCATATAAGCGTGGCTCCGCTCCGTACACCTCGTACATGCGCGGCTCCGCTCCACTCTGAACGCTCGTACACGCGCTGCTCTGCTCCGCACACCTTGTACACGCACGTCTACGCTCCGTACACCTCGTACTTGCGCAGCTTTGCTCCGTACACCTCGTACTTGGCGGCGTCTCTCCGTACACCTTTTACACGTGCGGCTCCACTCCGCTCCGCACACATCGTACACGTGCGGTTCCGCTCCGTACACCTCGTACACGCGCTGCTCTGCTCTGCACACCTTGTAAATGCTCGACTCTGCTCCGTACACCTCATACACGTGCGGCTCCGCTCCATACACCTCGTACACGCGTGGCTCCGCTCCTTACACGTCGTACACTCGCTGCTCTGCTCTGTACACCGCGTACACGTGCGGCTCTGCTCTGCACACCTCGTACATGCGCGGCTCCGCTCTGCACACCTCATACACGTGCGGCTCCGCTCCATACACCTCGTACACGTGTGGCTCCGCTCCTTACACATCGTACACTCGCTGCTCTGCTCTGTACTCCTCGTACACGTGCGGCTCTGCTCTGTACACCTCGTACACGCGCGGCTCCGCTCCGCACACTCGTACATGGGCGGCTCCGCTTCGCACACTCGTACACACGCGGCTCTGTTCCGTACACCTCGTACACGCGCGGCTCTGCACCGTACACCTCACACATGCGTGACTGCTCCGAACACCTCGTACACTCGCGGCTCCGCTCCGCACACTCATACACGCGCAGCTCTGCACCTTACATCTCGTACACACGCGGCTCCGCTCCGCACACTCATACACGCGCGGCTCTGCTCTGTACACGTCGTACACCCGCGGCTCCGCACACTCGTACACGCGCGGCTCCACTCCGCACACTCGTATACGCGCGGCTCTGCTCCGTACACCTCGTACACGCGCGTTTCTGCTCCGTACACTTCGTACACTCGCAGCTCCGCTCCGCACACTCGTACACGCATGGCTCCGCTCCGCACACTCGTACATGCGTGGCTCTGCTCCGTACACCTCGTACATGCGCAGCTCTGCTCCGTACCCCTCATACACGCGTGACTCTGCTCTGTACACCTCGTACACTCGCGGCTCCGCTCCGCACACTCGTACATGCGCGGCTCTGCTCCTTACATCTCGTACACACGCGGCTCCGCTCCGCACACTCGTACACTGGAGACTCTGATCCATACACCTCCTACACGCGTGGCTCCGCTTTGTACACCTCGTACACACGCGGCTCCGCTCCGCACACTCGTACACTGGAGACTCTGCTCCATACACCTCCTACACGCGTGGCTCCGCTTTGAACACCTCGAACACGCGCGGCTCCGCTCCGTACACCTCGTACAAGCGTGGCTCCGCTCCGTACACCTCGTTCACGTGCGGCTCCGCTCCGCGCACCTTGTAAACGCGTGGCTTTGCTCCGTACACCTTGTACACGCGCGGATCCGCTCCGCACACTGGTACTAGCGCGGCTCTACTCCGTACACTTCATACACGCGTGGCTCCGCTCTGCACATATCGTACACGCCCGACTCTGCTTCGCACAGCTCGTACACGCGCGGCTCCGCTCGGCACACCTCATACACGCGTGGCTCAGCTCCACACACATCGTACACGCTCGACTCCACTCCACACACCTCGTACACGTGCGGCTCTGCTCCACACACCTCGTACACGCGTGTCTCTGCTCCACACACCTCGTACACGTGCGGCTCCGCTCCGCACACCTCGTACACGCACGGTTCCGCTCCGTACAGCTCGTACACTTGCTGCTCCGCTCCGTACACCTCATACACGCGTGGCTCCGCTCCGTACACCTCGCACACGCACGGTTCCGCTCCGCACACCTCGTCCACGGGCGGCTCTGCTCCACAACCTCATACACGCTGGGCTCCACTCTGCACACCTCGTACACGCACGGCTCCTCTCCCTACAGCTCGTACACGCACGGCTCCACTCCTTAAATGTCGTACACGTGCGGCTCCGCACACCTCGTACACACGCGGCTCCGCTCTGTAAACCTCGTAAATGCGTGGCTCCGCTCCGTACACCTCGTAAACTCGCGGCTCCACTCCGTACACCTCATACACGTGCGGCTCCGCTCCGCACACTCGTACACGCGCTGCTCTGATCCATACACCTCGTACACGCGCGGCTCCGATCCGTACGGCTCGTACACGCGTGGCTCCACTCCGTACAGCTTGTACATGCGCGGCTCCGCTCCGTACACCTTGTACACGTGTGGATCCGCTCCGCAAACTCGTACACACGCTGCTCTGCTCTGTACACCTCGTACACGCGCGGCTCCGCTGTGCACACTCGTACACGTGCGGCTCTGCTCCGTACACCTCGTACATGCACAGCTATGCTCCGTACAGCTAGTACACGTGCGGCTCCGCGCTGTACACCTAGTACAAGCGCGGATCTGCTCCGCACACTCGTACACTCACTGCTCTGCTCTGTACACCTCGTACACATGCGGCTCCGCTCCGCACACCTTGTACATGCGCGGCTCTGCTCCGTACACCTAGTACACATGTGGCTCCGCTCCGTACACCTCGTACACGCGTTGCTTCGCTCCGTACATCTCGTACACACGCGGCTCCGCTCCAGCTCTGCACACTCGTACACATGCTGCTCTGCTCTGTACACCTCGTACATGGGTGGCTCTGCTCCGCACACATCGTACACATGCGACGCTGCTCCGTACGCCTTGTACATGTGCGGCTCAACTCCGTACAACTCGTAGAAGCGCGGCTCCGCTCTATACACCTCGTACACGCGCGGCTCTGCTCCGTACACCTCATAGACGCGCAATACCCCTCCGTACACCGCGTACACGTGTGGCTCTGCTCCGTACACCTCGTACACGCGTGACTCCGCTCCGCACACCTTGTACACTTGCGGATCTGCTCCGCACACCTCATACACGCGTGTCTCCGCTCTGCACACCTCGTACACGCACGGCTGTGCTCCACAACTCGTACACGTGCGGCTCCGCTCCGCACACCTCGTACATGCAAGGTTCCGCTCCGTACAGCTCGTACACGCGTGGCTCCGCTCCGTACAGCTCGTACATGCGCGGCTCCGCTCCGTACACCTTGTACACGTGCGGATCTGCTCCGCACACCTCATACACGCGTCTCCGCTCTGCACACCTCGTACACGCACGGCTGTGCTCCACAACTCGTACACGTGCGGCTCCGCTCCGCACACCTCGTACACGCGTGTCTCCGCTCCACACACCTCGTACATGCGCGGCTCCGCTCTGCACATTTCGTACACGCGCGGCTCTGCTGCGCACACTCGTACATGCGCGGATCCGCTCCACACACTCGTACACGCGCTGCCATGCTGTGTACACCTCATACACACACGGCTCCGCTCCACACACCTCATACATGCGCGGCTCCGCTCCGCACACCTTGTACATGCGCGGCTCCGCTCCGCACACCTTGTACACGCGCGGCTCCGCTTTGCACACCTCGTACACGCGTGACTCCGCACACTCGTACATGCGCAGCTCTGCTCCGCACATCTCGTACACGCACGGTTCCGCTCCATACACTTTGTACACGCGCAGCTCCGTTCTGCACATCGTACACGCACGGCTCCGCTCCGTACAGCTCGTACACGCGCGGCTCCACTCCGTACACCTTGTACACACACGGATCCGCTCCAGCTCTGCACACTCGTACACATGCTGCTCTGCTCTGTACACCTCGTACATGGGTGGCTCTGCTCCGCACACATCGTACACACACGACGCTGCTCCGTACGCCTTGTACATGTGCGGCTCAACTCCGTACAACTCGTAGAAGCGCGGCTCCGCTCTATACACCTCGTACACGCGCGGCTCTGCTCCGTACACCTCATAGACGCGCAATACCCCTCCGTACACCGCGTACACGTGTGGCTCTGCTCCGTACACCTCGTACACGCGTGACTCCGCTCCGCACACCTTGTACACTTGCGGATCTGCTCCGCACACCTCATACACGCGTGTCTCCGCTCTGCACACCTCGTACATGCAAGGTTCCGCTCCGTACAGCTCGTACACGCGTGGCTCCGCTCTGTACAGCTCGTACATGCGCGGCTCCGCTCCGTACACCTTGTACACGTGCGGATCTGCTCCGCACACCTCATACACGCGTGTCTCCGCTCTGCACACCTCGTACACGCACGGCTGTGCTCCACAACTCGTACACGTGCGGCTCCGCTCCGCACACCTCGTACACGCGCGGCTCAGCTCCACACACCTCGTACATGCGTGTCTCCGCTCCACACACCTCGTACATGCGCGGCTCCGCTCTGCACATTTCGTACACGTGCGGCTCTGCTGCGCACACTCGTACATGCGCGGATCCGCTCCACACACTCGTACAGGCGCTGCCATGCTGTGTACACCTCATACACACACGGCTCCGCTCCACACACCTCGTACATGCGCGGCTCCGCTCCGCACACCTTGTACACGCATGTCTGCGCTCTGCACACCTCGTACATGCACGGCTCCGCTCTGTACAGCTCGTACACATGCGGCTCCGCTCCGTACAGCTCGTACACGCGCGGCTCCGCTCCGTACAGCTCGCACACGCGCGGCTCCGCTCCGTACACTTTGTACACTCTCGGATCCGCTCCGCACACCCCGTACACGCGCGGATCCGCTCCGCACACCTCGTACACGATTGGCTCCGCTCCACACACTCGTACATGTGCGGCTCTGCTCTGCACACCTCGTACACGCGCGACTCCGCTCCGCACACTTCGTACACGCGCGGCTGTACTCCACACACCTCGTACACGCGTGTCTCCTCTCCACACCTCGTACTTGTGCGGCTCTGCTCCACATACCCCGTACACGCACGGCTCCGCTCTGCACACCTCGTACACGCTAAGCTCCGCTCACCCTGTAAATGCGTGGATCCGCTCCGCACACTCGTACACGCGCTGCTCTGCTCCGTACACCTCGTACACGTGCGGCCTGCTCCGTACAGCTCGTACACGCGCGGCTTTTCTCTGTACACTTTGTACACGGGCGGATCCGCTCCGCACACCTCGTACACATGCGGCTCCGCTCCATACAACTCATACACGATTGGCTCTGCTCCGTACACCTTGTACACGCATGGTTCCGCTCCATACACTTTCTACACGTGCAGCTCCGCTCTGCACACCTCGTACATGCACGGCTCCGCTCTGTACAGCTCATACACGCGCGGCTCCGCTCTGTACACTTTGTACACGTGTGGATCCGCCCCACTCCGCACACCTTGTACACGATTGGCTCCGCTCCGCACACTCGTACATGTGCGGCTCTGCTCCGCACACCTTGTACACGCGCGGCTCCGCTCCGCACACCTCTTACACGCGCGGCTCTGCTCCACACACCTCGTACACGTACGGCTCTGCTCTGCACACCTTGTACACACCTGTCTCCACTCCATACACCTCGTACACGCGTGTCTCCGCTCCACACACCTCGTACACGCGCGGCTCCGCTCTGCACACCTCATACATGCTCGGCTCCGCACACTCTTACACGCGCGGCTCCGCTCCGCACACTCGTACACGCGCTGCTCTGCTTCGTACACGTGCGGCCCGCTCCGTACAGCTCATACACGCGCGGCTTTTCTCTGTACACTTTGAACACGCGCGGATCCGCTCCGCACACTCGTAAATGCGCAGCTCTGCTCCATACACCTCGTACACGCGCGGCTCCGTTTCGCACACATCATACACGCTCGGCTCGGCTCCGTACAACTCGTACACGCGCGTCTCCATTCCGTAAAACTCGTACACGAGCGGCCCCTCTCCGCACACCTCGTACACGCGCGGCTCTGCTCCGTACACGTCGTACACACGCGGCTCCGCTCCGTACACCTCGTACTTGCGCAGTTTCGCTCCGTACACCTCGTACTTGCGCGGCCTCGCTCCGTACACATTGTACACGTGCGGCTCCACTCCGCTCCACACACCTCGGACACGTGCGGCTCCGCTCCGTACACCTCGTACATTCGCGGCTCTGCTCTGCACACCTCGTACACATGCGTCTCCGCTCCTTACACGTCGTACATGCGCTGCTCTGCACACCTCGTAAACGCGCGACTCTGCTCCGCACACCTCGTACACGCGCGTCTCCGCTCCTTACACGTCGTACATGCGCTGCTCTGCTCTGCACACCTCGTACACGCGCGGCTCCGCTCCGCACACCTCGTACACGTGTGACTCTGCTCCGCACACCTCGTACACGTGCGTCTCCGCTCCTTACACGTCGTACATGCGCTGCTCTGCTCTGCACACCTCGTACACGCTCGACTCCACTCCGCACACCCCATACATGCGCGGCTTTGCTCTGTACACCTCGTACACCCGCGGCTCCGCTCCGCACACCTAGTACACGCGCGGCTCCGCTCCGCACACCTCGTACACGCGCGGCTCCGCTCCGCACACCTCGTACACGCGCGGCTCCGCTCCGCACACCTCGTACACGCGCGGCTCCGCTCCGCACACCTCGTACACGCGCGGCTCCGCTCCGCACACCTCGTACACGCGCGGCTCCGCTCCGCACACCTCGTACACGCGCGGCTCCGCTCCGCACACCTCGTACACGCGCGGCTCCGCTCCGCACACCTCGTACATGCGCGGCTCCGCTCCGCACACCTCGTACACGCGCGGCTCCGCTCCGCACACCTAGTACACCCGCGGCTCCGCTCCGCACACCTAGTACACGCGCGGCTCTGCTCCGTACACCTCCTACACACGCGGCTCCGCTCCACACACCTCGTACATGCGCTGCTCCGCTCCACACACCTCGTACACGCGCGGCTCCGCTTCATACACCTCGTACATTGTTGAGTTGATCAAAAATGCTGTGACGTTTGGTGTTTTCACGTCAGTTTTGCCCAGCTTCACCAAAATGGGCAGAGTTGGGGCAGGATGGAAGTGTGGCACCACAGCTTGTCTAATTCATAGTGAACTGTGGCTTCCCTTACACCAGAAATCTTACTCCAGTCCGTGACTGGAGTAAGATTTGTGGCAAGGTGCACACACCACTTGTCAGAAGCGCATAATTCATGCTCCACTTAATGAATCTGGACCGTCCGACTCCAGCACGCTCCCTCATCAAGAGCAGCTTGAATATGGCCAGTCTTAATGAATCCGTGTCCTAAGTGCTTTATTAGTTAAGGAATAACCGTTGTTTTCATTTTTGTTTTGTAAATTAATATTACACATGAAAATAAGTAATTTTATAATCTTATCAGAGAAGTCTTCTTTTTCCTGCTGGATTGATCTTTCAGTCTCAATTCGCGGTAACATCTGTAAAATCTGTATTCAGTGAAGACAAACTTTCCTATTATTGAGATAGATGACAGTTAGTGCTATTAATACTCTTTACAGAAGGAAGGGGAGGAGCTAACAGAAGGGGGAGGAGCTAGCGGAAGGCACAGACCTTCTGCTGCAAGTTCTCCTGAAACCACAGTTACTTCTCCATGGAAGATTGCAGCTGGTGTTTATACATAGAATCCTAGAACATTAGAATTGGAGGAACCTCCAGGGTCCTAGTGTCCAACCCCTGCTCAATGCAGGATTCACTAAAGCATCTCAGACAAATGTCTGTCCAGCCTCTGTTTGAAGACTTCCATTGAAGGAGAATTCACCACCTCTCGTGGCAGCCTGTTCCATTGAAAAACGCACCAAATCTGCAGCGTGTGCACACAGCCTTGTTGTTCTTTTGGTCACAGGCAGGTCTTTGCACAGTCCTGAATGATAAGTACAGCACATACACGCTAAGGCTATGTGCACACGTAGCAGATTTACATGCATTTTTTCTGCCAGAGAGAAGTGTTTTTTCAGCATTTTTTCAGCGTTTTTTCAAGCACTTTTCCAAGTGATTTTGAGCATCACTTGGAAAAGTGCTTGACAAGTTGGTTGCACAATATAAATCCATGCAACCGGCAACCAGCATGGATTTATATTGTGTGACCAACTTAGATGCTTTAAATGCTGCATCTATAGTAACAAAAAAAAAGAAGTTAAAAATAAAAAAAACCCTGTATACTCACCTCTCCAGTCTCCTCCCGGCGGTGTTCTCTCTCTTCAGCGTCCCGCGGTATACTGGCAGGACCTGCGGTGACGTCATTTAGTCAGCTGATGGTCACGCAACCATCACCTGACCTCTGACGTCAGCGGTCGCATGACCATCAGCTGACTAGATGACGTCACCGCAGGTCCTGCCAGTACACCACTGGACGCCGAGGAGAGATGACGCCGCCGGGAGCAGACCGGAGAGGGGAGTATACAGGGTTTTTTTATTTTTAACTTATTTATTTCTTTTTTTCACCGCTTGGTAGCCGGGATGAAGAGGAGTTGTAGTCTCTTCTTCATCCTGGGTGCCACACGCACCCCAATTACGCTGCAAATTCTCGGCCATTGAATTTAATTGAAACGCAGTAAATCCACATATACCTGCGGGTTTGCTGCTTTTCAATGGCCGCGTAATCGCGGTAGAAATGGTCATGCTGCGTTTTGCAACGCAATGCGGATTCGGCGCGCTAATTAGCGCATCATGTGCACAGCACATCCCAATTCACATTGCTTTGCATGGCAGACGGTTTTACATGGGCACATAGCCTAAGAGCGGGGAGCGGCTCTAGTGTCACCGGCTGGGATGGCACAATCACTGTCAGCAGGATACAGGGGACATTATCAGAAAGGAGGAGATGACGTCTCTGCCCTCTCGCCTATCAGAGAATAGATTGCTGTATACGGGGGGCCTTATCCTCCTCTATTACACAGCACTCAGCTCCTAAAGGGAATGATTTGACCATAATACAATATATTTGAGTGGGGCCAGTGCTCCAGGTTTACGTTCATAATGTTGAATGGAGATTGATCAGTTCCAGTGTGTCTGAACAGGGTCCGAGCCCACATCTCCTGAGCTCAGGCTTTACACTGAGCATCACTGTCACGGAGGTCAGATTAGAAGGGCATGGAGCACGATGTGGATGGTTGCCCCCGTATCCGCCATTACCTGGACTGCTAGCTTTACCTGGACACTCTGGATCAGCTCCTCCGTCTTGTCGAGACCTCTAAGGGCCTGTTCACACAAGCAGATAAAATATCATTCAGAGTTTCATCCAGAAAAGTGGGAGAATTCTTTTCTCACTTGTCGTCCATGTGCAGTCCAGATCTAATCTGGCTTTTTAACCATTTACAGTTTCCAGGGCTACAGGATTGCAATGTATCTGTAAAAAGCAGATTTTTTTCTGTACCCATAGACTTGAATGGGTGAATCTTGTCTGACGGATGAAACGAGGACATGCTGCCATTTTCTTTCTTTATTTTTTGCTCACACACAGATTCGATCAGTGACAAAAAAGAAAAATGACTCCTCTGCACTTTCCCATTGAATCCCATTGGTCTGAGTGCCGTCCATTTGTTCCACAGACAACTTTCCTACTGAAAATACATTCGTGTGAACGAGTCCTAAGAAAGACCTTGGAATTGGTTATTAGATGTTGACTGAAGTTTGGCTCTGAAAATGCAGGGCTCTTAAAGACGTTCTCTAATACTTTAATGCAGATGATTTATGCATAAAATAGGTGGTCTATATCAGATCGTTGTAGGTCCGACTCTTGGCTCCCCACCAATAAGCTGTTTATAGCTCTGGCAACGGCCGGATGTAACTTGTGAGCAGAGCGCACCCCAGTGGCCACTGCCTGGTGCTGCAGATCACCTCCGGTACTCCTCAATAGCTGGTCTGCACCCGGCAGCGGCCGCAGTGTACGGAGCGGTTTTGTTCCACTTTGAACATTGCCTGCATCTTGCCAGAGGTGATGACAGCTGATCATCGGGGGGCCGAGGGTTGGACCCCCACCTATCTTATATTAATGACCTATCCAGTGGAGTATAAAAGGGTTTGATAACTCCTTTTAAAATCTTGTTTCCATCCCATTGTCTTATACAGCGTGTATCTGTGTTCTTTCTGTAACCAGATGGGCCTGACCTCTGATGGTTCTTCTAGGCTTCTATTACAGCTCTTACAGCCCCAGCATGCATCATTTGTGCTGGAGAGGAATATGAAGACGCAGGAGCAAATAGAAGAACAATTAGGAAAGCTTGGATTATTAGAAGAGCAAAAAATGCTCATAGTGGAGGTGAGACTATTATTATTATTATTTTTTTTTTTTCTTAACTTTAATTTTTATATTTTTTGGACATTTGTTTCCTCTCTTCAGAAAATAACAGTAGATAAGATTGATTAAAGCTTCTGGAAAGGTGTTCAATAACGTCTGATCAGGTGGCTGGTTTGTAATGGTTGTCCCATCTTACCAATCCCTCTCTTCTACCATGAATGTGACATTGTGGGATGAATATATATATATATGTATATGTGTATGTGTGAAAAGTTGTTTGCCCCTTCCTGATTTCTCATTCTTTTGCATGTTTGTCACACTTAAATATTTCAGATCTCAAAACAAATTTTAATATTAGACAAAGATAACACAAGTAACCACAAAATGCAGTTTTTAAATGAAGACCCTAATTATTAAGGGAAAAAGAAATCCAAACCTACAGGGCCCTGTGTGAAAAAGTGATTGCCCTCTAAACCTAATAACTGTTTGAAACACCCTCAGCAACAACAACTACAATCAAGTGTTTGGGATAATTGGCAATGAGTCTTTTACAACACTCTGGAGGAATTTTTGCCCACTCATCTTTGCAAAATTGTTGTAATTTAGCCACATTGGAGGGTTTCCGAGCATGAACCGCTTTCTTAAGGTCAGGACTTTGACTAAGCCACTGCAAAGTCTTAATTTTGTTTTCCTTAAGCCATTCAGAGGTGGACTTAATAGTGTGTTTTGGATCATTGTCCTGCTGCATAACTCAAGTGCACTTCAGCTTGAGGTCATGAACAGATGGCCGGACATTCTCTTTCAGGATTTTTTGGTTAACCAGCAGAATTCATGGTTCCATTTACCACAGCAAGTCTTCCAGGTCCTGAAGCAGCATAACAGTCCCAGACCATCACGCTACCGCCACCATATTTTACTGTTGGTATGATGTTCCTTTTTTGAAATGCAGTGTTACTTCTACGCCAGATGTAATGGGACATACACCTTCCAAAAAGTTCAACTTTTGTCTTGTCAGTCTACAGAGTATTCTCCCAAAAGTCTTGGCGATCATCAAGATGTTTTCTGCCAAAACTGAGATGAGCCTTTGTTCTTATTGCTCAGCAGTGGTTTTTGTCTTGGAACTCTGCTATGCGTGTCATTTTTGCCCAGTCTCTTTCTTATGGTGGAGTCATGAACACTGTCCTTAACTGAGGCAAGTGAGACCTGCAGTTCTCTGGATGTTGTTGTGGGGTCTTTTCTGACCTCTTGGATGAGTCGTTGCTGCGCTCTTGGGGTAATTTTGATCAGCCGGCCACGCCTAGGAAAGTTCACCATTGTTCCATATTTTCGCCTATTGTGGATAATGACTCCCACTGTGGTTCGCTGGAGTCCCAAATCTTTAGAAATGGCTTTAGACCTTTTTCCAGACTGATAGATCTCAATTACTTTGTTTCTCATTTGGTCCTGAATTTCTTTGGATCGCAGCATGATGTCTAGCTTTAGAGGATCTTTTGTTCTAGGGTTAAGATAATTGTGTAAATTCGCGCTAATGGTAGTGGGTTTGGAGAAAGAAAACCAGAGGTGGATAACTTAATTTGCTTGAAGCTTTTATTAAGATATAAAATATAAAATATATGGGGGTGGGAAAAAAAAAAAGTTTTAAAAGGGTGATATGTATCACCAGGATTAGTGTACAAATTTCTTTAAAAATGCACCAGGCTAATATGATAAAAACATAAAACATAGAAAGAAATTTGATGATTGAAATTAATCTTCCTTCTCAGGTGCGACGGGAAGGTTAGATCGGCTGGGCCTGTTGTTGAGTACTTGTAGAATGTGGATAGGGACTCTCGTAGGAGAGGATTAGATACACAGCTCAGCAGAGAGTATCACACAGGAGAGGATTAGATACACAGTTCATCAGACACTATCACACAGGAGAGGATTAGATACACAGCTCAGCAGACAGTATCACACAGCATAGGATTAGATACACGGCTCAGCAGACAGTATCACACAGGAGAGGATTATATACACAGTTCATCAGACAGTATCACATAGGAGAGGATTAGATACACGGCTCAGCAGACAGTATCACACAGCATAGGATTAGATACACAGCTCAGCAGACAGTATCACACAGCATAGGATTAGATACACAGCTCAGCAGACAGTAGAACACAGGAGAGGATTAGATACACAGTTCATCAGACAGTATCACATAGGAGAGGATTAGATACACGGCTCAGCAGACAGTATCACAAAGGAGTGGATTAGATACACAGCTCAGCAGACAGTATCACACAGGAGAGGATTATATACACAGTTCATCAGACAGTATCACATAGGAGAGGATTAGATACACGGCTCAGCAGACAGTATCACACAGCATAGGATTAGATACACAGCTCAGCAGACAGTATCACACAGCATAGGATTAGATACACAGCTCAGCAGACAGTAGAACACAGGAGAGGATTAGATACACAGTTCATCAGACAGTATCACATAGGAGAGGATTAGATACACGGCTCAGCAGACAGTATCACACAGCATAGGATTAGATACACAGCTCAGCAGACAGTATCACACAGCATAGGATTAGATACACAGCTCAGCAGACAGTATCAAAAAGGAGTGGATTAGATACACAGCTCAGCAGACAGTATCACACAGGAGAGGATTAGATACACAGTTCATCAGACAGTATCACATAGGAAAGGATTAGATACACAGCTCAGCAGACAGCATCACACAGCATAGGATTAGATACACAGCTTAGCAGACAGTATCACACAGCATAGGATTAGATACACAGCTCAGCAGACAGTAGAACACAGGAGAGGATTAGATACACAGTTCATCAGACAGTATCACATAGGAGAGGATTAGATACACGGCTCAGCAGACAGTATCACACAGCATAGAATTAGATACACAGCTCAGCAGACAGTATCACACAGCATAGGATTAGATACACAGCTCATCAGACAGTATCACACAGGATGGGATTAGATACACAGCTCAGCAGATGGTATCACACAGGATAGGATTAGATACACCGCTCAATAGACAGTATCACACAGGATAGTGTTATAGCAGAAGATGGAGTCCCTCAAGTTTAAAGGCCCCATCTATGCTATATAAGTCTGACAGTTATTTTAGGTGAAAACAACAGCTATGAATGTTCCTTCTTGTATCATTGGGAGAAGATAAAGTATACTCCCTGGCCAGATGTTTCTTCTTGTAGCAATAATGTGTTCTTGCAGAAAGATGAAATGACCTTGCTAACTAGATAAGTCTAATTAAATATTTTAAAGCATACAGAAACTAGCTTTTTTTCGCTTGTTCAGCTAAACTGTATAATCGAACCATATATGGCAAATCCGTTTCCTGCCTTTTAGGGTGTATATTAGCCCTGTGTTTTGTAATAAAGTTTTTAGAGTATGTTTAGACACAAACATCCTGTCCTGTGTCTTCATTCTCTCCGAGCTCGTAATCCAAAGGATAGAAGACCCAAAATTCAGTGACGACAGCTGGCGCCCGAACAGGGACCTTGAGTTAATCTACCCAAGGGTGCTCGACCGGTCAAAGACGTGGGACGAGTGAAGCTCTCTGTTGGTGATATATACAGCGCTGAGGTAAGAATAACTGTTATATTCTACCTAATTATATCACTGCATAGAAGAGACTCCCTCACCCCCGAGCGGTCGGCTCCCCAGGTAATTCAACAGATTGTTGTCTGGCTCAGGTCCCTTTGAACCAGTAGAATCCCTCAGATAAATTGACAGTCCTGCCTTCTATCCTTTAGAGAATTTAAGAATGAAAGTATGGATCCGATGATTGTGTTGTGGATGTGTCCCGGGATTGATGTTTTTGGTCTGTTTTTCTGGTTGGCGTATAAGTCCTAGAGAGGCTAGAAGTGGAATGGTTCAGAAACCTTTGTGGCCCATTGTCTAAGTGACCATTGTCTAAGTGACTGAGGAGTCTCTTCTAGGTGAGGAGAACCGAAAAAAATGGGGAACCAAAATGCCAAGGAAGGCATTATAGCCAAAGACTTAGTGGTACGCAGAGAAGGGAAACAGGCACTGATTGGAATTGACAAAATATTGTGTAAAGCGGGAATGAATGAGAATGGAGAGATGAATGGAGAGAAATGGAAATCCTTCTTTAACTCCTATCATGGATGGTTGAAAGATAAGGGTCTGTTGAAGACAGTGGATGTATGGATGAATGCATGCGCTTATTTTGAAGGAAAGATTGAAGAATTAGGAGACGGACGTTACAGACTGACAAAAACTGGAATGACAGATTTTCCTCCCTGTCCGCTCCCGACGTCACCCCCACCCCAGTACCAGAATTCTCAAGAACCTAAATGTTGGGTTTGCCCCAGATGTGGACAGCAGAACCCCTTGACAGTAGACATCTGTGTGGCATGTGGAGGACCGAGACCCCACCCAACTAGTCTATTCCCAATGAGGACGGTAGTTATGCCAGGAGCACTGGGAGCAGCAGCAGCAGCAACAGCAGGGGGGGATGCAGTGGTTCCAGGTCAGGAAGCTCGTACAATGTTAATGTATAGACCATGGAGTCCTTCAGAGCAGTTGGCACTGATCTCCCAGCTGCCAGACCCATCCCAGTCCCCTATGGGTTTCGCTAGAATGATCACCACCATACAGGATACGTACCATGCCACTAGAATAGATCTGCAGGGGGTAATTAAGGGAAAATTGGCAGATGAAGCCCGCTATGATAGGTTGATAGATGAGACAAAAAAACAGTATGCCAATAGGACCGGACCCGTAGATGCAGAATCTAATGATGCAGCAGCTGGAGTCCTATTCGCAGCAGCGTTGGTAAAAGCATGTCAAGACAGGCAAGCAGAAAAGCAAGTTACACTAGAAGATAGAGTGCAGGGAAAGGAGGAAGATCCTAAGGATTATTTCTATGCACTAAAGAAAACCTGGTCAGAAATGGGGTTCAACCCCGGGAATAAGACTAGTGAGAGGGTATTAGCAAGTGCTTTCATGAATGGACTAAAGAAAGAGATTGCAGAGAAGGTAAAAGCAAGTAGACCGGACTGGAGATCAGTGAAGGCAGAAGATTTAGCTAGAATCGCTCAGGGGGCACAGCATGACATAGCGCAGGCAAAAAGAGCTGCCAGAATACATATAGTAGAGACGACCCCCAGAAACAACAGAGGCAGAGGACGGACTGAAGGAGGAGGACAGAAACTGTGTTACGGATGTAAAAAGCCAGGACATTTTAGAAAGAACTGTAGGACCAACCCGTATCCAAATGCTCAGAGTACGGGTCCTCCAGCCGACCAAACAACGCCCCTATAGGATGAGGGTAGCTTGCACATGAACCCCCTCATCTCCTTACCCCCAACTCCCAGTTGTATAGTGCAGGTGAACCTACCAGGGGGGACATGAAATCGATTTCCAAGTAGATACGGGGGCCGACAATTCAGTAATTACGCAAGGTGATTGGCCATATACTGACACTGATTTTTCACATCATGTCATTGCCACCCCCTTCAATTCCCCGTCTGTCCTGCTTCCTGTCACTAAAAGAATTCCCCTGCAAATTCAAGGAGCTACTGTACATAGCCAGCTCATGGTATCGCCCCAAGGCCAATGTAACCTTTTGGGAAATGATGTGTTGTCCCAATTACAAGCACATATTGAGTATCATCCCGATGGCACTGTCACCATGACCCCAGGTTTAAAACCAAGTACCCTTTGCAAAATTATGTCACTAGATATTGCCAGCATAGAAGAGACAAATGAGTTTCCCCCGATATTGGAGCATGCTGTACCACATGATTTTTGGGCCTCAGACAAAACAGATGTTGGTAGGTTAAGAGTTCAACCAGTAATGGTGAAATTAAAACCAGGAGCCATCTTGCCTCAACTGAGGCAGTATCCCCTTAGCTCGGCTCAGGAGAATGCCATAGTCCAGCAGGTCCAAAAATTACTACAGAGGGGAGTCCTAGTAAAAAACCCAGTCCCCTTGCAACACTCCCCTGTTCCCAGTAAAGAAAAAGAGCGTGCCAGGACAACCAGCCGCATATAGAATGGTCCATGACCTCCGGTTGGTTAACAAAGCCACAGAACTTCTAACACCAGTTGTGCCCAACCCGCATACTCTTCTGTCACAGATACCTTCTAACTCTCTTTGCTTTTCAGTGGTTGATTTGGCAAATGCATTTTTCAGTGTACCATTACATCCTGACTGCCAGTACTTGTTTGCTTTCACATTCCAGGGCAGTCAATATACATGGACAGTGTTGCCACAGGGTGCCCAGAATTCACCCACAATGTACACTGCAAGTCTGCAGGAAATACTGGAGGGATGGTCTGAACCACATATCGTTGTTTTGCAATATGTCGATGACCTGCTCATTTGTGCCCCCTCCAGGAAACAATGTCATAGTGCAACTATATCGCTTATGTTGTTTCTCTATCACGCTGGCTGCAAGGCATCGAAAGATAAGCTTCAGATTTGTAAATCTTCAGTCAGCTTTTTGGGACATTGCATTACACCAGGAGCTCGTCATTTAACAAATGCACGTAAACAAGCAGTACAGGCATTCACCGTCCCCATTAATGTTGCAGCCCTCAGAACTTTTCTTGGACTTGTTTCCTATTGCAGACAGTGGATTCATGCCGTCTCTGTTTTAATGCAGCCCCTCTATGACTGTCTTACTCCAACACCTTTTGTACTAACATCAGAGGCAATAGACTGTTTTTATTCTCTCAAGAACCGTATTTTGGCCGCTCCAGCTTTGGGTACCCCTAATTATGAGCTCCCATTTACTCTGTACCTTCATGAACAAGCTGGACATGCAGCAGGAGTTTTTACTCAAACACACGGTGATAATCAGAGACCTGTTGCCTACTTTAGTGGCAGATTGGATGCGGTAGCCAGAGGTGCACCATCCTGCGTACGTGCTCTGTATGCTGTTGGACTATTACTCCATAAATCCGCAGACATTGTTCTTGACCACCCGCTCACCGTTCTAACACCTCATGATGTCTACACTATATTGAATCAAGTGCAACCCGCTCACCTCTCAGCAGCACATAGTAACATAGTAACATAGTTTGTAAAGCCGAATAAAGACTTGTGTCCATCAAGTTCAACCTGTTAGTTCTGTAATTGCTAAAGTTGATCCAGAGGAGGGCAAAAACCCCAAATGATTTGGCCAATCTTCACCTGAGGAAAAATTCCCTCCCGACTCTGAAACCAGCAGTCAGAATAAATCCCTGTATCAACCTACTATTTTATTCTATTTTTAAGTATATGCTGAAATCTGCCTGGTATCTAGAAATGCATCCAGTCCCCACTTGAACTGGTGTAGTGAATCCGACATTACCGTTTCCTCACTCAGTGAATTCCATATTCTCACTGCTCTTACCGTAAAGAACCCCTTCCTATGCTGGTGCTGAAACCTTTTCTCTTCCAGTCTTAGTGAGTGCCCTCTTGTTACCGTAATATCCCTCCTTTTGAACAAATCCCGGGCAAGATCTCTATACTGTCCCCTAACATATTTGTACACATTTATTATGTCCCCCCTCAACCTTCTCTTTTCCAGGCTGAATAGTCCTAGTTTTGCCAACCTCTCTGGGTATTGCAGTCCCTCCATTCCCTTTATTAATTTTGTTGCCCTCCTTTGTACCTTTTCAAGCTCATTTATATCCTTTCTATATATTGGGGCCCATAACTGAGCACAGTATTCCAAGTGTGGTCTGACCAGTGCTTTGTACAGTGGAAAAACAATGTTCTCATCCTTTGCAGCTATACCTCTTCTGATACATCCCATTACCCTGTTTGCCCTTACAGCAGCCGCCTGACTTTGGGCACTCCAATTTAGTTTGCTTTCAATCAAGATGCCCAAGTCCTTCTCCATCTCTGAATTCCCCAATGATTTCCCATTCAGTGAGTACTGGTGACTTCCATTTTTCCTTCCCATATGTATGACCTTACATTTCTCCTCGTTAAACCTCATTTGCCATTTAATGCTCCACCTACCCAGCTTATCCAAATCCCTCTGTAGGTCTGCACTGTCCTCTTTTGTATTAATTGTTTTACATAACTTTGTGTCATCTGCAAATATTGATATTTTACTATTTATCCCGTTGACTATGTCGTTAATAAAGATATTAAATAACATTGGGCCTAGTACAGACCCCTGTGGTACCCCACTAGTGACGCTTACCCAATCTGAGTATATTCCATTTATAACCACCCTCTGCCTTCTATCCTTTAGCCAGTTAGCTACCCACTTGCAGACATTTTCCCCCAGCCCCATCATTCTCATTTTGTATACCAACCTATTATGTGGCACGCTATCGAACGCTTTTGAGAAGTCGAGATACACGACATCCACTGGTTCCCCCTGATCTACTCGAGAGCTAACCTCCTCGTAGAAGTCAATCAGGTTTGTTTGGCAGGAGCGATTCCTCATGAATCCATGTTGGTTCGGGATTAAAAGATTATTAGCATCAAGATGCTCCGTAATTGCCTCTTTAATGAAGCTTTCAAAAGTTTTGCCCACAACAGACGTCAGACTCACCGGCCGATAGTTTCCGGCGTCACTTTTCGCTCCCTTTTTGAATATTGGCACTACATTCGCCTGTCGCCAATCAAGTGGCACAGACCCAGTCTCAAGTGGCACAGACCAGTATTGTTAACATTTACACAGATTCTAGGTACGCATTCGGTATATCGCATGATTTTGGTCCAATATGGAAGTCAAGAGGTTTCCTGACGGCAGCAGGACACCCCATTAAGAATGCTGATGCGGTCCAGCAGTTAATTGATGCGCTACAACTACCTAAACAAGTAGCTGTCATAAAGGTAAGAGCACATACCAGACGCACCGACCAGGTAAGCAGAGGAAATGCGATGGCAGATGCAGCGGCAAAAACAGCAGCCTGTAAGCCGCAACAAGGGTCAACAGTACGTCAGTTAAGTGCCCCTAAAAACCCCTTTGTGTCGGAGGACATCTTATCCCAAATGCAGGCTCAGGCTCAAAAGGAGGAGGTTGATAAGTGGTTAAAGGAAGGTGCATGCCTGAATGAAGCAAATGGGGTATGGGGGAAAGGGATACGACGATGCCTTCCAAGGGCACTGTACCCAGCAGCTGCCCAGATACTACATGGGCCGACACACCAATCTAAAACGGGTGTGATGCAGAAACATTGGGTGGCACCAGGATTCTCCACCTGTATTGAAAACCTGGTACAAGGGTGCATGATATGTGCTACACATAATCAGGGTAGAGTAGTTAAAACACCACCCAAACACACCCCCCGGCCCCTCTATCCATTCCAGAGACTGCAAATTGATTATATTCAGCTGCCAAAGTCAGGATCATGGGAATATGTGTTGGTCTGTATTGATTTGTTCTCAGGATGGCCAGAGGCTTTCCCGATTGCCAAAGCCACGGCTGCGGCAACCGCAAAGAAACTGCTTGCGGAGGTGGTCTGCAGGTATGGGGTACCAGGGGTAATTGAGAGTGACAGAGGTACACACTTCACGGGTGAAATAATGAATGAAGTCATGTCAGCTCTAGGAATTCAACAAGCATTCCACACCCCATATCACCCACAAAGTAGTGGTAAAGTGGAAAGACTGAATGGGACATTGAAATTAAAAATTCAGAAAGCCATGGCTGAGACAGGAAAACCATGGCCGGACTGTTTACCACTTGCTCTGTTTTCAGTAAGATACACGCCTAATAGAAAGACTGGACTCTCTCCATATGAGATATTGTTTGGCAACGTACCCAGCCTAGGGTGTTTCTATCCGCAAGCATTAGAAATGAACAACCATGTGCTAAGTTCCTATGTGAGGGCTTTACACAAAAAGATTAAGCAAGTACATGATAATGTCTTCAGTTCTCTTCCAGATCCAGATCAAGACTCTAGCAGCCATATGCTGCAACCTGGAGACTGGGTGGTTATAAAAAGACACGTGAGGAAAAGCCTAGATCCACGGTTTGACGGACCCTTTCAAGTTCTGCTGACCACAAGTACAGCCGTTAAGCTAGAGGGAAAAGAGACCTGGATCCACGCGTCCCATTGCAAAAAGATACTAGGAGAACCAGCGGACAAAGAATGATGACATTTATACTTACCTGCATACTTACAACCACAGGTGCATGGACTACGTTAGGCACCATGGATGGAGATGACAATAGATTCATTAGACACCATCTTGCTCTAATCGATGGACTAAAGGAGCAAAACCAGACCATTGCTAATTGTTGGATATGTACACATGCCCCTGTGACGTCCACTAGCATACCCTTTCTCGCTGTCCCGGTCTCATTGGAAGAGATAAACTTTTGGGTGAACTGTTCAGATACTTGGGCCAATAATTCCACACAGAGATTTTCCTTTCTAAATCCCACAAATTGGTTTAAAGGTATTGGTGGGTGGTTGGCTGGTATAGTACAAGTGATTTTACAGGTTTTGCTAATGTGTCTTGCGGTTTATTTGGTTTTTAAGCTTTTTTTAATGTGTATTCAGCGTTGTACTAAAAGAAAACATAGAAATTCGTATTGATAAATGAAGGAACAAAAGGATGGAATGTTATAGCAGAAGATGGAGTCCCTCAAGTTTAAAGGCCCCATCTATGCTATATAAGTCTGACAGTTATTTTAGGTGAAAACAACAGCTATGAATGTTCCTTCTTGTATCAATAGCGTGTCCTTGGGAGAAGATAAAGTATACTCCCTGGCCAGATGTTTCTTCTTGTAGCAATAATGTGTTCTTGCAGAAAGATGAAATGACCTTGCTAACTAGATAAGTCTAATTAAATATTTTAAAGCATACAGAAACTAGCTTTTTTTCACTTGTTCAGCTAAACTGTATAATCGAACCATATATGGCAAATCCGTTTCCTGCCTTTTAGGGTGTATATCAGCCCTGTGTTTTGTAATAAAGTTTTTAGAGTATGTTTAGACACAAACATCCTGTCCTGTGTCTTCATTCTCTCCGAGCTCGTAATCCAAAGGATAGAAGACCCAAAATTCAGTGACGACAATAGGATTAGATACACAGCTCAGCAGACAGTATCACACAGGAGAGGATTAGATACACAGCTCAGCAGACAGTATCACACAGGAGGAGATTAGATACACAGCTCAGGAGACAGTATCACACAGTATAAGATTAGATACACTGCTCAGCAGACAGTATCACACAGGAGAGGATTAGATACACAGCTCAGCAGACAGTATCGCACAGGAGAGGATTAGATACACTGCTCAGCAGACAGTATCACACAGGGTAGGATTAGAGATACAGCTCAGCAGACAGTATCACACAGGAGAGGATTAGATACACAGCTCAGCAGACAGTATCGCACAGGAGAGGATTAGATACATGGCTCCGCAGACAGTATCACACAGGGTAGGATTAGAGATACAGCTCAGCAGACAGTATCACACAGGAAAGGATTAGATACATAGCTCAGCAGACGGTATCACACAGGACAGGATTAGATGCATAGCTCAGCAGACGGTATCACACAGGACAGGATTAGAGATACAGCTCAGCAGATGGTATCACACAGGGTAGGATTAGAGATACAGCTCAGCACACCAGTATCACACAGGAGAGGATTAGATACACGGCTCAGCAGACAGTATCACACAGGAGAGGATTAGATACACAGCTCAGCAGACAGTATCACACAGGATAGGATTAGATACACTGCTCAGCAGATGGTATTACACTGGATAGGATTAGATACACAGCTCAGCAGACAGTATCACACAGGATAGGATTAGATACACGGCTCCGCAGACAGTATCACACAGGAGAGGATTAGATACATGGCTCAGCAGACATTATCACACAGGAGAGGATTAGATACACAGCATAGGATTAGATACATAGCTCAGCAGACAGTATCACACAGCATAGGGTTAGATACACGGCTCAGCGGACAGTATCACACAGCAGGGGATTAGAGACACTGCTCAGCAGACAGTATCACACAGGAGGGGATTAGATACATGGCTCAGCAGACAGTATCACACAGCATAGGGTTAGATACACGGCTCAGCAGACAGTATCACACAGGAGGGGATTAGATACACAGCTCAGCAGATAGTATCACACAGGAGTGGATTAGATGCATAGCTCAGCAGACAGTATCACACAGGAGAGGATTAGATACACAGCTCAGCAGACAGTATCACACAGGAGAGGATTAGATACACAGGAGAGGATTAGATACACAGCATAGGATTAGATACACAGCTCAGCAGACGGTATCACACAGCATAGGATTAGATACATGACTCAGCAGACAGAATCACACAGGAGAGGATTAGATACACAGCTCAGCAGACAGTATCACACAGGAGAGGATTAGATACACTGCTCAGCAGACAGTATCACACAGGAGAGTATTAGATACACAGCTCAGCAGACAGTATCACACAGGAGAGTATTAGATACACAGCTCAACACACAGTATTACACAGGAGAGGATTAGATACACAGCTCAGCACACAGTATCACACAGGAGAGGATTAGATACACAGCTCAACTCACAGTATTACACCGGAGAGGATTAGATACACGGCTCAGCAGACAGTATTACACAGGAGAGGATTAGATACACACCTCAGCAGACAGTATCCCACAGGAGAGGATTAGATACACTGCTCAGCAGACGGTATCACACAGGAGAGGATTAGATACACGGCTCAGCAGACAGTATCACACAGGGTAGGATTAGAGATACAGCTCAGCAGACAGTATCACACAGGAGAGGATTAGATACACAGCTCAGTAGACAGTATCACACAGGAGAGGATTAGATACACGGCTCAGCAGACAGTATCACACAGGGTAGTATTAGAGATACAGCTCAGCAGACAGTATCACACAGGGTAGGATTAGATACACGGCTCAGCAGACAGCATCACACAGGAGGGGATTAGATACACAGCTCAGCAGACAGTATCATACAGGAGGGGATTAGATACACAGCTCAGCAGACAGTATCACACAGGATAAGATTAGATACACTGCTCAGCAGACAGTATCACACAGGAGAGTATTAGATACACAGCTCAGCAGACAGTATCACACAGGAGAGGATTAGATACATGGCTCAGCAGATAGTATCACACAGGATAGGATTAGATACACTGCTCAGCAGACAGTATCACACAGGAGAGGATTAGATACACGGCTCAGCAGACAGTATCACACAGGGTAGGATTAGAGATACAGCTCAGCAGACAGTATCACACAGGGTAGGATTAGATACACAGCTCAGCAGACAGTATCACACAGGAGAGGATTAGATACACAGCTCAGTAGACAGTATCACACAGGAGATGATTAGATACACTGCTCAGCAGACAGTATCACACAGGATAGGATTAGATGCACAGCTCAGCAGACAGTATCGCACAGGACAGGATTGGATACACAGCTCAGCAGACAGTATCGCACAGGGCGGGATTAGATACACGGCTCAGCAGATAGTATCACACAGAAGAGGATTAGAGATACAGCTCAGCAGACAGTATCGCACAGGGCGGGATTAGATACACGGCTCAGCAGACAGTATCACACAGGATAGGATTAGATACACAATTCACCATCACTGAGTCATAATAGCACAGCGGTATGTGGTGAGGGACTACTACTCCCAGCAAGTGACAGCGCAGGCACCGATCATGTAACTAAACCATCACTGCGTCATAATAGCACTGCAGTATGTGGTGAGGGACTACAACTCCCAGCAAGTGACAGCACAGGCACCGATCATGTAACTAAACCATCACTGCATCATAATAGCACTGCAGTATGTGGTGAGGGACTACAACTCTCAGCAAGTGACAGCGCAGGCACCGATCATGTAACTAAACCATCACTGCATCATAATAGCACTGCAGTATGTGGTGAGGGACTACAACTCCCAGCAAGTGACAGCACAGGCACCGATCATGTAACTAAATCATCACTGCATCATAATAGCACTGCAGTGTGTGGTGAGGGATTACAACTCCCAGCAAGTGACAGCGCAGGCACCGATCATGTAACTAAACCATCACTGCGTCATAATAGCACTGCAGTATGTGGTGAGGGACTACAACTCCCAGCAAGTGACAGCGCAGGCACCGATCATGTAACTAAACCATCACTGCATCATAATAGCACTGCAGTATGTGGTGAGGGACTACAACTCCCAGCAAGTGACAGCGCAGGCTCCGATCATGTAACTAAACCATCACTGCATCATAATAGCACTGCAGTATGTGCTGAGGGACTACAACTACCAGCAAGTGACAGCGCAGGCACCGATCATGTAACTAAACCATCAATGCGCCATAATAGCATTGCAGTATGTGCTGAGGGACTACAATTCCCAGCAAGTGACAGCGCAGGCACCGATCATGTAACTAAACCATCACTGCGTCATAATAGCACTGCAGTATGTGGTGAGGGACTACAACTCCCAGCAAGTCACAGCGCAGGCTCCGATCATGTAACTAAACCATCACTGCATCATAATAGCACTGCAGTATGTGCTGAGGGACTACAACTACCAGCAAGTGACAGCGCAGGCACCGATCATGTAACTAAACCATCAATGCGCCATAATAGCATTGCAGTATGTGCTGAGGGACTACAATTCCCAGCAAGTGACAGCGCAGGCACCGGTCATGTAACTAAACCATCACTGCGTCATAATAGCACTGCAGTATGTGGTGAGGGACTACAACTCCCAGCAAGTGACAGCACAGGCACCGATCATGTAACTAAACCATCACTGCATCATAATAGCACTGCAGTATGTGCTGAGGGACTACAACTACCAGCAAGTGACAGCGCAGGCACCGATCATGTAACTAAACCATCAATGCGCCATAATAGAATTGCAGTATGTGCTGAGGGACTACAATTCCCAGCAAGTCACAGCGCAGGCACCGGTCATGTAACTAAACCATCACTGCGTCATAATAGCACTGCAGTATGTGGTGAGGGACTACAACTCCCAGCAAGTGACAGCGCAGGCACCGGTCATGTAACTAAACCATCACTGCGTCATGATAACACTGCAGTATGTGGTGAGGGACTACAACTCCCAGCAAGTTTATTTCTTTTTATTTTACACGCTGCTGTTTTCCACAGTGAATTACCAGAAAGATCTGCACCATAATCATGGAGTGCAAATTTGCTGTTGTGGATTTTCTTGTGGATTTTTGCTAATTTGCTCTGATTTTCTATGGAAATCCTCCAGGAACAATCTGCCACATTTGAACAGATCTTCAGGCCTCATTCAGACATCTGTAGTTTTCTGGTACATTAAAAAAAAAGCAAAAAAAACAAAACTGATTTTCATCAAAGGGATCGATCTGAATTGTATCAATGTTTGTTACTATATGCAAATAAAAAAATATATATATATGGATATGTGAGCTGCCCCATAGATGATAAAGGTGCGTATAATGTCTGTCAATAACATGGATGTAAAAAAACAGACGTCTGAATGAGACGTTCACCCCACAAGATCATCTAGCAATAGTGCAGCTCTGACCTGACACATCGCATTCACAGAAAGGCTCCTGATCAGCACATATGATGTCTGTGATCTATAAAGAGTCCTCCACATTGTACCCACTACATATACATTCACAATAAAGCTGCCCCCGTAACATCAACTGCCCCACACCTACCACATATAGCCAGGTCCCCGCTCCCCCACACACAGTATATAGCCAGGTCCCCGCTCCCCCACACACAGTATATAGCCAAGATCCCCGCTCCCCCACACAAAGTATATAGCCAGGTCCCCGCTCCCCCACACACAGTATATAGCCAGGTCCCCGCTCCCCCACACACAGTATATAGCCAGGTCCCCGCTCCCCCACACACAGTATATAGCCAGGTCCCCGCTCCCCCACACACAGTATATAGCCAGGTCCCCGCTCCCCCACACACAGTATATAGCCAGGTCCCCGCTCCCCCACACACAGTATATAGCCAGGTCCCCGCTCCCCCACACACAGTATATAGCCAGGTCCCCGCTCCCCCACACAAAGTATATAGCCAGGTCCCCGCTCCCCCACACAAAGTATATAGCCAGGTCCCCGCTCCCCCACACACAGTATATAGCCAAGGTCCCCGCTCCCCCACACACAGTATATAGCCAAGGTCCCCGCTCCCCCACACACAGTATATAGCCAAGATCCCCGCTCCCCCACACACAGTATATAGCCAAGATCCCCGCTCCCCCACACACAGTATACAGCCAGGTCCCCGCTCCCCCACACAAAGTATATAGCCAGGTCCCCGCTCCCCCACACAAAGTATATAGCCAGGTCCCCGCTCCCCCACACACAGTATATAGCCAAGGTCCCCGCTCCCCCACACACAGTATATAGCCAGGTCCCCGCTCCCCCACACACAGTATATAGCCAAGATCCCCGCTCCCCCACACAAAGTATATAGCCAGGTCCCCGCTCCCCCACACAAAGTATATAGCCAAGGTCCCCGCTCCTCCACACACAGTATATAGCCAGGTCCCCGCTCCCCCACACAAAGTATATAGCCAAGATCCCCGCTCCCCCACACAAAGTATATAGCCAGGTCCCCGCTCCCCCACACAAAGTATATAGCCAGGTCCCCGCTCCCCCACACACAGTATATAGCCAAGGTCCCCGCTCCCCCACACAAAGTATATAGCCAGGTCCCCGCTCCCCCACACAAAGTATATAGCCAGGTCCCCGCTCCCCCACACACAGTATATAGCCAAGGTCCCCGCTCCCCTACACACAGTATATAGCCAGGTCCCCGCTCCCCCACACAAAGTATATAGCCAAGGTCCCCGCTCCCCAACACAAAGTATATAGCCAGGTCCCCGCTCCCCCACACACAGTATATAGCCAGGCCCCCGCTCCCCCACACAAAGTATATAGCCAGGTCCCCGCTCCCCCACACACAGTATATAGCCAAGATCCCCGCTCCCCCACACACAGTATATAGCCAGGTCCCCGCTCCCCCACACACAGTATATAGCCAGGTCCCCGCTCCCCTACACAAAGTATATAGCCAGGTCCCCGCTCCCCCACACACAGTATATAGCAAGGTCCCCGCTCCCCCACACAAAGTATATAGCCAGGTCCCCGCTCCCCCACACAAAGTATATAGCCAGGTCCCCGCTCCCCCACACACAGTATATAGCCAGGTCCCCGCTCCCCCACACAAAGTATATAGCCAGGTCCCCGCTCCCCCACACAAAGTATATAGCCAGGTCCCCGCTCCCCTACACAAAGTATATAGACAAGGTCCCCGCTCCCCTACACAAAGTATATAGACAAGGTCCCCGCTCCCCCACACAAAGTATATAGCCAAGGTCCCCTCCTCCATGTATAGCATATTTATCCAGGTCTCCGCTCCCCCACACAAAGTATATAGCCAGGTCCCCGCTCCCCCACACAAAGTATATAGCCAGGTCCCCGCTCCCCCACACAAAGTATATAGCCAAGGTCCCCGCTCCCCCACACAAAGTATATAGCCAGGTCCCCGCTCCCCTACACAAAGTATATAGCCAAGATCCCCTCCTCCATGTATAGCATATTTATCCAGGGCTCCCTCCCCCACATATAGCAAAGAGAACCAAGTCCAGCACCCCCTCCCCCACCACACAGCATACGGTATATAGACAAGACCCCCACACACAGCATACGGTATATAGACAAGTCCCACACACAGCATACGGTATACAGACAAGTCCCCCACACACACACACACAGCATACAGTATATAGACAAGACCCCCACACACAGCATACAGTATATAGACAAGTCCCCCACACACAGCATACGGTAGACAAGTCCCACACACAGCATACAGTATATAGACAAGTCCCCCACACACAGCATACGGTATATAGACAAGTCCCCCACACACAGCATACGGTATATAGACAAGTCCCCCCCACACAACATACAGTATATAGACAAGTCCCCCCCACACAGCATACAGTATATAGACAAGTCCCCCACACACAGCATACAGTATATAGACAAGACCCCCACACACAACATACAGTATATAGACAAGCCCCCACACACAGCATACGGTATATAGACAAGTCCCCCACACACAGCATACAGTATATAGACAAGTCCCCCACACACAGCATACGGTATATAGACAAGTCCCCCCCACACAGCATACGGTATATAGACAAGTCCCCCACACACAGCATACAGTATATAGACAAGTCCCCCACACACAGCATACGGTATATAGACAAGTCCCCCACACACAGCATACAGTATATAGACAAGTCCCCCACACAGCATACAGTATATAGACAAGTCCCCCATACACAGCATACGGTATATAGACAAGTACCCCACACAGCATACGGTATATAGACAAGTCCCCCACACACAGCATACGGTATATAGACAAGTCCCCCCCACACAGCATACGGTATATAGACAAGTACCCCACACACAGCATATAGTATATAGACAACTCCCCCCAACACAGCATACGGTATATAGACAAGTCCCCCACACACAGCATACAGTATATAGACAAGTCCCCCCCACACACAGCATACGGTATATAGACAAGTCCCCTACACACAGCATACAGTATATAGACAAATCCCCCCCACACACAGCATACGGTATATAGACAAGTCCCCCACACAGCATGCGGTATATAAACAAGTCCCCCATACACAGCATACGGTATATAGACAAGTCCAGCACACACAGCATACGGTATATAGACAAGTCCCCCACACACAGCATACGGTATATAGACAAGTCCCCCACACACAGCATACGGTATATAGACAAGTCCCCCACACACAGAATACAGTATATAGACAAGTCCCCCACACACAGCATACGGTATATAGACAAGTACCCCACACAGCATACGGTATATAGACAAGTCCCTCACACAGCATACGGTATATAGACATGTCCCCCCCACACACAGCATACGGTATATAGACAAGTCCCCCACACAGCATGCGGTATATAAACAAGTCCCCCATACACAGCATACGGTATATAGACAAGTCCAGCACACACAGCATACGGTATATAGACAAGTCCCCCACACACAGCATACGGTATATAGACAAGTCCCCCACACACAGCATACGGTATATAGACAAGTCCCCCATACACAGCATACGGTATATAGACAAGTCCCCCACACACAGCATACGGTATATAGACAAGACCCCCACACACAGCATACGGTATATAGACAAGTCCCCCACACACAGCATACAGTATATAGACAAGTCCCCCACACACAGCATACAGTATATAGACAAGTCCCCCACACACAGCATACGGTATATAGACAAGTCCAGCACACACAGCATACAGTATATAGACAAGTCCCCCACACACAGCATACGGTATATAGACAAGTCCCCCACACACAGCATACGGTATATAGACAACTCCCCCACACAGCATACGGTATATAGACAAGTCCCCCACACACAGCATACAGTATATAGACAAGTACCCCACACAGCATACGGTATATAGACAAGTCCCTCCCACACAGCATACGGTATATAGACAAGTCCCCCACACACAGCATACAGTATATAGACAAGTCCCCCACACACAGCATACAGTATATAGACAAGTCCCCCACACACAGCATACAGTATATTGACAAGTCCCCCACACACAGCATACGGTATATAGACAAGTCCCCTACACAGCATACAGTATATAGACAAGTCCCCCCCACACAGCATACGGTATATAGACAAGTCCTCTACACAGCATACAGTATATAGACAAGTCCCCCACACACAGTATACGGTATATAGACAAGTCCCACACACACACAGCATACGGTATATAGACAAGTCCCCCACACACAGCATACGGTATATAGACAAGTCCCCCACACACAGCATACGGTATATAGACAAGTCCCCCACACACAGCATACGGTATATAGACAAGTCCCCCACACACAGCATACAGTATATAGACAAGTCCCCCACACACAGCATACAGTATATAGACAAGTCCCTTACACACAGCATACGGTATAAAGACAAGTCCCCCACACACAGCATACGGTATATAGACAAGTCCCCTACACAGCATACGGTATATAGACAAGTCCCCTACACACAGCATACGGTATATAGACAAGTCCCCCACACACAGTATACGGCATATAGACAAGTCCCCCCCACACACAGCATACAGTATATAGACAAGTCCCCCACACACAGCATACAATATATAGACAAGTCCCCCACACACAGCATACAGTATATAGACAAGTCCCCCACACACAGTATACGGCATATAGACAAGTCCCCCACACACAGCATACAGTATATAGACAAGTCCCCCACACACAGCATACAGTATATAGACAAGTCCCCCACACACAGCATACAGTATACAGACAAGTACCCCACACACAGCATACAGTATATAGACAAGTCCCCCACACACAGCATACAGTATATAGACAAGTCCCCTACACAGCATACAGTATATAGAAAAGTCCCCCACACACAGCATACAGTATATAGACAAGTCCCCCACACACAGCATACAGTATATAGACAAGTACCCCACACACAGCATACAGTATATAGACAAGTCCCCCACACACAGCATACGGTATATAGACAAGTCCCCCACACACAGCATACGGTATATAGACAAGCCCCCCACACACAGCATACGGTATATAGACAAGTCCCCCCCACACAGCATACAGTATATAGACAAGTCCCCCCCACACAGCATACAGTATATAGACAAGTCCCCTACACAGCATACAGTATATAGACAAGTCCCCCACACACAGTATACGGTATATAGACAAGTCCCCCACACACAGCAAACGGTATATAGACAAGTCCCCCACACACAGCATACGGTATATAGACAAGTCCCCCACACACAGCATACGGTATATAGACAAGTTCCCCACACACAGCATACGGTATATAGACAAGTCCCCCACACACAGCATACGGTATATAGACAAGTCCCCCACACACAGCATACAGTATATAGACAAGTCACCCACACACAGCATACAGTATATAGACAAGTCCCCCACACACAGCATACGGTATATAGACAAGTCCCCCACACACAGCATACGGTATATAGACAAGTCCCCCACACACAGCATACAGTATATAGACAAGACCCCCACACACAGCATACGGTATATAGACAAGTCCCCCATACACAGCATAAGGTATATAGACAAGTCCCCCCCACACACAGCATACGGTATATAGACAAGTCCCCCCCACATAGCATACAGTATATAGAGAAGTCACCCACACACAGCATACGGTATATAGACAAGTCCCCCACACACAGCATACGGTATATAGACAAGTCCCCCACACACAGCATACGGTATATAGACAAGTCCCCCACACACAGCAAACGGTATATAGACAAGACCCCCACACAGCATACAGTATATAGACAAGTCCCCCACACACAGCATACGGTATATAGACAAGTCCCACACACAGCATACGGTATATAGACAAGTCCCCCACACACAGCAAACGGTATATAGACAAGTCCCCCATACACAGCATACGGTATATAGACAAGTCCCCCATACACAGCATACGGTATATAGACAAGTCCCCCACACAGCATACGGTATATAGACAAGTCCCCCACACACAGCATACGGTATATAGACAAGTCCCCCACACACAGCATACGGTATATAGACAAGTCCCCCACACACAGCATACGGTATATAGACCAGTCCCCCACACACAGCATACAGTATATAGACAAGTCCCCCACACAGCATACAGTATATAGACAAGTCCCCCCCACACAGCATACAGTATATAGACAAGGCCCCCACACACAGCATACGGTATATAGACAAGTCCCCCACACACAGCATACGGTATATAGACAAGGCCCCCACACACAGCATACGGTATATAGACAAGGCCCCCACACACAGCATACCGTATATAGACAAGGCCCCCACACACAGCATACGGTATATAGACAAGTCCCCCACACACAGCATACGGTATATAGGCAAGTCCCCCACACACAGCATACGGTATATAGACAAGTCCCCCACACACAGCATACGGTATATAGACAAGTCCCCCACACACAGCATACGGTATATAGACAAGTCCCCCCCACACAGCATACGGTATATAGACAAGTCCCCCCCACACAGCATACGGTATATAGACAAGTCTCCCACACACAGCATACGGTATATAGACAAGTCCCCCACACACAGCATACAGTATATAGACAAGTACCCCACACAGCATACGGTATATAGACAAGTCCCCCCCACACAGCATACGGTATATAGACAAGTCCCCCCCACACAGCATACAGTATATAGACAAGTCCCCCCCACACAGCAAACAGTATATAGACAAGTCCCCCACACACAGCATACGGTATATAGACAAGTCCCCCACACATAGCATACGGTATATAGACAAGTCCCCCCCACACAGCATACGGTATATAGACAAGTCCCCCCCACACAGCATACAGTATATAGAGAAGTCCCCCACACAGCATACGGTATATAGACAAGTCCCCCCCCACACAGCATACGGTATATAGACAAGTCCCCCACACAGCATACGGTATATAGACAAGTCCCCCACACACAGCATACAGTATATAGACAAGTCCCCCACACACAGCATACAGTATATAGACAAGTCCCCCACACACAGCATACGGTATATAGACAAGTCCCCCACACACAGCATACGGTATATAGACAAGTCCCCCACACACAGCATACAGTATATAGACAAGTCCCCCACACACAGCATACAGTATATAGACAAGTCCCCCACACAGCATACGGTATATAGACAAGTCCCCTACACACAGCATACGGTATATAGACAAGTCCCCTACACAGCATACGGTATATAGACAAGTCCCCTACACAGCATACAGTATATAGACAAGTCCCCCACACACAGTATACGGTATATAGACAAGTCCCCCACACACAGCATACAGTATATAGACAAGTCCCCCACACACAGCATACGGTATATAGACAAGTCCCCCACACACACCATACAGTATATAGACAAGTCCCCCACCACACAGCATACAGTATATAGACAAGTACCCTACACACAGCATACAGTATATAGACAAGTCCCCCACACAGCATACGGTATATAGACAAGTCCCCTACACACAGCATACGGTATATAGACAAGTCCTCCACCACACAGCATACGGTATATAGACAAGTCCCCCACACACAGCATACGGTATATAGACAAGTCCCCCACCACACAGCATACAGTATATAGACAAGTCCCCCACCACACAGCATACAGTATATAGACAAGTCCCCCACACACAGCATACGGTATATAGACAAGTCCCCCACACACAGCATACGGTATATAGACAAGTCCCCCACACACAGCATACAGTATATAGACAAGTCCCCCACACACAGCATACAGTATATAGACAAGTCCCCCACACACAGCATACAGTATATAGACAAGTCCCCCACACAGCATACGGTATATAGACAAGTCCCCCACACACAGCATACGGTATATAGACAAGTCCCCCCCACACAGCATACGGTATATAGACAAGTCCGAACCACACAGCATACGGTATATAGACAAGTCCCCCACACACAGCATACAGTATATAGACAAGTCCCCCACACACAGCAAACGGTATATAGACAAGACCCCCACACAGCATACAGTATATAGACAAGTCCCCCACACACAGCATACAGTATATAGACAAGTCCCCCACACACAGCATACAGTATATAGACAAGTCCCCCACACACAGCATACGGTATATAGACAAGTCCCACACACAGCATACAGTATATAGACAAGTCCCCCACACACAGCATACGGTATATAGACAAATCCCCCACACACAGCATACAGTATATAGACAAGTCCCCCACACACAGCATACGGTATATAGACAAGTCCCACACACAGCATACGGTATATAGACAAGTCCCCCACACACAGCATACGGTATATAGACAAGTCCCCCATACACAGCATACGGTATATAGACAAGTCCCCCATACACAGCATACGGTATATAGACAAGTCCCCCACACAGCATACGGTATATAGACAAGTCCCCCACACACAGCATACGGTATATAGACAAGTCCCCCACACACAGCATACGGTATATAGACAAGTCCCCCACACACAGCATACGGTATATAGACAAATCCCCCATACACAGCATACGGTATATAGACCAGTCCCCCACACACAGCATACAGTATATAGACAAGTCCCCCACACAGCATACAGTATATAGACAAGTCCCCCCCACACAGCATACGGTATATAGACAAGGCCCCCACACACAGCATACGGTATATAGACAAGTCCCCCACACACAGCATACGGTATATAGACAAGGCCCCCACACACAGCATACGGTATATAGACAAGGCCCCCACACACAGCATACAGTATATAGACAAGTCCCCCACACACAGCATACAGTATATAGACAAGTCCCCCACACACAGCATACGGTATATAGGCAAGTCCCCCACACACAGCATACGGTATATAGGCAAGTCCCCCACACACAGCATACGGTATATAGACAAGTCCCCCACACACAGCATACGGTATATAGACAAGTCCCCCACACACAGCATACGGTATATAGGCAAGTCCCCCACACACAGCATACGGTATATAGACAAGTCTCCCACACACAGCATACGGTATATAGACAAGTCCCCCACACACAGCATACGGTATATAGACAAGTCCCCCACACACAGCATACGGTATATAGACAAGTCCCCCACACACAGCATACGGTATATAGACAAGTCCCCCACACACAGCATACGGTATATAGGCAAGTCCCCCACACACAGCATACGGTATATAGGCAAGTCCCCCACACACAGCATACGGTATATAGACAAGTCCCCCACACACAGCATACGGTATATAGACAAGTCCCCCCCACACAGCATACGGTATATAGACAAGTCTCCCACACACAGCATACGGTATATAGACAAGTCCCCCACACACAGCATACGGTATATAGACAAGTCCCCCACACACAGCATACGGTATATAGACAAGTCCCCCACACACAGCATACGGTATATAGACAAGTCCCCCACACACAGCATACGGTATATAGACAAGTCCCCCACACACAGCATACAGTATATAGACAAGTACCCCACACAGCATACGGTATATAGACAAGTCCCCCCCACACAGCATACGGTATATAGACAAGTCCCCCCCACACAGCATACAGTATATAGACAAGTCCCCCCCACACAGCAAACAGTATATAGACAAGTCCCCCACACACAGCATACGGTATATAGACAAGTCCCCCACACACAGCATACGGTATATAGACAAGTCCCCCCCACACAGCATACAGTATATAGAGAAGTCCCCCACACAGCATACGGTATATAGACAAGTCCCCCCCCACACAGCATACGGTATATAGACAAGTCCCCCACACAGCATACGGTATATAGACAAGTCCCCCACACACAGCATACAGTATATAGACAAGTCCCCCACACACAGCATACAGTATATAGACAAGTCCCCCACACACAGCATACGGTATATAGACAAGTCCCCCACACACAGCATACGGTATATAGACAAGTCCCCCACACACAGCATACAGTATATAGACAAGTCCCCCACACACAGCATACAGTATATAGACAAGTCCCCCACACAGCATACGGTATATAGACAAGTCCCCTACACACAGCATACGGTATATAGACAAGTCCCCTACACAGCATACGGTATATAGACAAGTCCCCTACACAGCATACAGTATATAGACAAGTCCCCCACACACAGTATACGGTATATAGACAAGTACCCCACACACAGCATACAGTATATAGACAAGTCCCCCACACACAGCATACGGTATATAGACAAGTCCCCCACCACACAGCATACGGTATATAGACAAGTCCCCCACACACAGCATACGGTATATAGACAAGTCCCCCACCACACAGCATACAGTATATAGACAAGTCCCCCACCACACAGCATACAGTATATAGACAAGTACCCTACACACAGCATACAGTATATAGACAAGTCCCCCACACACAGCATACAGTATATAGACAAGTCCCCCACACAGCATACGGTATATAGACAAGTCCCCCACACACAGCATACGGTATATAGACAAGTCCCCCCCACACAGCATACAGTATATAGACAAGTTCCCCACACACAGTATACGGTATATAGACAAGTCCCCCACACACAGCATACAGTATATAGACAAGTCCCCCACACAGCATACGGTATATAGACAAGTCCCCCACACAGCATACGGTATATAGACAAGTCCCCCCCCACACAGCATACGGTATATAGACAAGTCCCCCCCACAGCATACGGTATATAGACAAGTCTCCCACACACAGCATACAGTATATAGACAAGTCCCCCACACACAGCATACAGTATATAGACAAGTCCCCCACACACAGCATACGGTATATAGACAAGTCCCCCACACACAGCATACGGTATATAGACAAGTCCCCCACACACAGCATACAGTATATAGACAAGTCCCCCACACACAGCATACAGTATATAGACAAGTCCCCCACACAGCATACGGTATATAGACAAGTCCCCTACACACAGCATACGGTATATAGACAAGTCCCCTACACAGCATACGGTATATAGACAAGTCCCCTACACAGCATACAGTATATAGACAAGTCCCCCACACACAGTATACGGTATATAGACAAGTACCCCACACACAGCATACAGTATATAGACAAGTCCCCCACACACAGCATACGGTATATAGACAAGTCCCCCACACACACCATACAGTATATAGACAAGTCCCCCACCACACAGCATACAGTATATAGACAAGTACCCTACACACAGCATACAGTATATAGACAAGTCCCCCACACACAGCATACAGTATATAGACAAGTCCCCCACACAGCATACGGTATATAGACAAGTCCCCTACACACAGCATACGGTATATAGACAAGTCCCCCACCACACAGCATACGGTATATAGACAAGTCCCCCACACACAGCATACGGTATATAGACAAGTCCCCCACCACACAGCATACAGTATATAGACAAGTCCCCCACCACACAGCATACAGTATATAGACAAGTACCCTACACACAGCATACAGTATATAGACAAGTCCCCCACACACAGCATACAGTATATAGACAAGTCCCCCACACAGCATACGGTATATAGACAAGTCCCCCACACACAGCATACGGTATATAGACAAGTCCCCCCCACACAGCATACGGTATATAGACAAGTCCGAACCACACAGCATACGGTATATAGACAAGTCCCCCACACACAGCATACAGTATATAGACAAGTTCCCCACACACAGCATACGGTATATAGACAAGTCCAATACACAGCATACGGTATATAGACAAGTCCCCTACACAGCATACAGTATATAGACAAGTCCCCCACACACAGTATACGGTATATAGACAAGTCCCCCACACACAGCATACAGTATATAGACAAGTCCCCCACACAGCATACGGTATATAGACAAGTCCCCCACACAGCATACGGTATATAGACAAGTCCCCTACACACAGCATACGGTATATAGACAAGTCCCCTACACAGCATACGGTATATAGACAAGTCCCCTACACAGCATACAGTATATAGACAAGTCCCCCACACACAGTATACGGTATATAGACAAGTCCCCCCCACACAGCATACGGTATATAGACAAGTCCTCTACACAGCATACAGTATATAGACAAGTCCCCCACACACAGTATATGGTATATAGACAAGTCCCACACACACACAGCATTCGGTATATAGACAAGTCCCCCACACACAGCATACGGTATATAGACAAGTCCCCCACACACAGCATACGGTATATAGACAAGTCCCCCACACACAGCATACGGTATATAGACAAGTCCCCCACACACAGCATACGGTATATAGACAAGTCCCCCACACACAGCATACAGTATATAGACAAGTCCCTTACACACAGCATACGGTATAAAGACAAGTCCCCCACACACAGCATACGGTATATAGACAAGTCCCCTACACAGCATACGGTATATAGACAAGTCCCCTACACACAGCATACAGTATATAGACAAGTCCCCCACACACAGCATACAATATATAGACAAGTCCCCCACACACAGCATACAGTATATAGACAAGTCCCCCACACACAGTATACGGCATATAGACAAGTCCCCCACACACAGCATACAGTATATAGACAAGTCCCCCACACACAGCATACAGTATATAGACAAGTCCCCCACACACAGCATACAGTATACAGACAAGTACCCCACACACAGCATACAGTATATAGACAAGTCCCCCACACACAGCATACAGTATATAGACAAGTCCCCTACACAGCATACAGTATATAGAAAAGTCCCCCACACACAGCATACAGTATATAGACAAGTCCCCCACACACAGCATACAGTATATAGACAAGTACCCCACACACAGCATACAGTATATAGACAAGTCCCCCACACACAGCATACGGTATATAGACAAGTCCCCCACACACAGCATACGGTATATAGACAAGTCCCCCACACACAGCATACGGTATATAGACAAGTCCCCCACACACAGCATACGGTATATAGACAAGTCCCCCACACACACAGCATACGGTATATAGACAAGAACCCCACACACAGAATACGGTATAAAGACAAGTCCCCCACACACAGCATACCGTATATAGACAAGTCCCCCCCACACAGCATACGGTATATAGACAAGTCCCCCCCACACAGCATACAGTATATAGACAAGTCCCCCACAGACACCATACAGTATATAGACAAGTCCCCCACACACACCATACAGTATATAGACAAGCCCCCCACACACAGCATACGGTATATAGACAAGTCCCCCCCACACAGCATACAGTATATAGACAAGTCCCCCCCACACAGCATACAGTATATAGACAAGTCCCCTACACAGCATACAGTATATAGACAAGTCCCCCACACACAGCATACAGTATATAGACAAGTACCCCACACACAGCATACAGTATATAGACAAGTCCCCCACACACAGCATACAGTATATAGACAAGTCCCCCACACACAGCATACGGTATATAGACAAGTCCTCCACACACAGCATACGGTATATAGACAAGTCCCCCCCCACACAGCATACGGTATATAGACAAGTCCCCCACACAGCATACGGTATATAGACAAGTCCCCCACACACAGCATACAGTATATAGACAAGTCCCCCACACACAGCATACAGTATATAGACAAGTCCCCCACACACAGCATACGGTATATAGACAAGTCCCCCACACACAGCATACGGTATATAGACAAGTCCCCCACACACAGCATACAGTATATAGACAAGTCCCCCACACACAGCATACAGTATATAGACAAGTCCCCCACACAGCATACGGTATATAGACAAGTCCCCTACACACAGCATACGGTATATAGACAAGTCCCCTACACAGCATACGGTATATAGACAAGTCCCCTACACAGCATACAGTATATAGACAAGTCCCCCACACACAGTATACGGTATATAGACAAGTACCCCACACACAGCATACAGTATATAGACAAGTCCCCCACACACAGCATACGGTATATAGACAAGTCCCCCACACACACCATACAGTATATAGACAAGTCCCCCACCACACAGCATACAGTATATAGACAAGTACCCTACACACAGCATACAGTATATAGACAAGTCCCCCACACACAGCATACGGTATATAGACAAGTCCCCTACACACAGCATACGGTATATAGACAAGTCCCCCACCACACAGCATACGGTATATAGACAAGTCCCCCACACACAGCATACGGTATATAGACAAGTCCCCCACCACACAGCATACAGTATATAGACAAGTCCCCCACCACACAGCATACAGTATATAGACAAGTACCCTACACACAGCATACAGTATATAGACAAGTCCCCCACACACAGCATACAGTATATAGACAAGTCCCCCACACAGCATACGGTATATAGACAAGTCCCCCACACACAGCATACGGTATATAGACAAGTCCCCCCCACACAGCATACAGTATATAGAGAAGTCCCCCACACAGCATACGGTATATAGACAAGTCCCCCCCCACACAGCATACGGTATATAGACAAGTCCCCCACACAGCATACGGTATATAGACAAGTCCCCCACACACAGCATACAGTATATAGACAAGTCCCCCACACACAGCATACAGTATATAGACAAGTCCCCCACACACAGCATACGGTATATAGACAAGTCCCCCACACACAGCATACGGTATATAGACAAGTCCCCCACACACAGCATACAGTATATAGACAAGTCCCCCACACACAGCATACAGTATATAGACAAGTCCCCCACACAGCATACGGTATATAGACAAGTCCCCTACACACAGCATACGGTATATAGACAAGTCCCCTACACAGCATACGGTATATAGACAAGTCCCCTACACAGCATACAGTATATAGACAAGTCCCCCACACACAGCATACGGTATATAGACAAGTCCCCCACACACACCATACAGTATATAGATAAGTCCCCCACCACACAGCATACAGTATATAGACAAGTACCCTACACACAGCATACAGTATATAGACAAGTCCCCCACACACAGCATACAGTATATAGACAAGTCCCCCACACAGCATACGGTATATAGACAAGTCCCCTACACACAGCATACGGTATATAGACAAGTCCCCCACCACACAGCATACGGTATATAGACAAGTCCCCCACACACAGCATACGGTATATAGACAAGTCCCCCACCACACAGCATACAGTATATAGACAAGTCCCCCATCACACAGCATACAGTATATAGACAAGTCCCCCACACACAGCATACAGTATATAGACAAGTCCCCCACACAGCATACGGTATATAGACAAGTCCCCCACACACAGCATACGGTATATAGACAAGTCCCCCCCACACAGCATACGGTATATAGACAAGTCCGAACCACACAGCATACGGTATATAGACAAGTCCCCCACACACAGCATACAGTATATAGACAAGTTCCCCACACACAGCATACGGTATATAGACAAGTCCAATACACAGCATACGGTATATAGACAAGTCCCCTACACAGCATACAGTATATAGACAAGTCCCCCACACACAGTATACGGTATATAGACAAGTCCCCCACACACAGCATACAGTATATAGACAAGTCCCCCACACAGCATACGGTATATAGACAAGTCCCCCACACAGCATACGGTATATAGACAAGTCCCCTACACACAGCATACGGTATATAGACAAGTCCCCTACACAGCATACGGTATATAGTCAAGTCCCCTACACAGCATACAGTATATAGACAAGTCCCCCACACACAGTATACGGTATATAGACAAGTCCCCCCCACACAGCATACGGTATATAGACAAGTCCTCTACACAGCATACAGTATATAGACAAGTCCCCCACACACAGTATATGGTATATAGACAAGTCCCACACACACACAGCATTCGGTATATAGACAAGTCCCCCACACACAGCATACGGTATATAGACAAGTCCCCCACACACAGCATACGGTATATAGACAAGTCCCCCACACACAGCATACGGTATATAGACAAGTCCCCCACACACAGCATACGGTATATAGACAAGTCCCCCACACACAGCATACAGTATATAGACAAGTCCCTTACACACAGCATACGGTATAAAGACAAGTCCCCCACACACAGCATACGGTATATAGACAAGTCCCCTACACAGCATACGGTATATAGACAAGTCCCCTACACACAGCATACAGTATATAGACAAGTCCCCCACACACAGCATACAATATATAGACAAGTCCCCCACACACAGCATACAGTATATAGACAAGTCCCCCACACACAGTATACGGCATATAGACAAGTCCCCCACACACAGCATACAGTATATAGACAAGTCCCCCACACACAGCATACAGTATATAGACAAGTCCCCCACACACAGCATACAGTATACAGACAAGTACCCCACACACAGCATACAGTATATAGACAAGTCCCCCACACACAGCATACAGTATATAGACAAGTCCCCTACACAGCATACAGTATATAGAAAAGTCCCCCACACACAGCATACAGTATATAGACAAGTCCCCCACACACAGCATACAGTATATAGACAAGTACCCCACACACAGCATACAGTATATAGACAAGTCCCCCACACACAGCATACGGTATATAGACAAGTCCCCCACACACAGCATACGGTATATAGACAAGTCCCCCACACACAGCATACGGTATATAGACAAGTCCCCCACACACAGCATACGGTATATAGACAAGTCCCCCACACACACAGCATACGGTATATAGACAAGAACCCCACACACAGAATATGGTATAAAGACAAGTCCCCCACACACAGCATACCGTATATAGACAAGTCCCCCCCACACAGCATACGGTATATAGACAAGTCCCCCCCACACAGCATACAGTATATAGACAAGTCCCCCACAGACACCATACAGTATATAGACAAGTCCCCCACACACACCATACAGTATATAGACAAGCCCCCCACACACAGCATACGGTATATAGACAAGTCCCCCCCACACAGCATACAGTATATAGACAAGTCCCCCCCACACAGCATACAGTATATAGACAAGTCCCCTACACAGCATACAGTATATAGACAAGTCCCCCATACACAGCATACAGTATATAGACAAGTACCCCACACACAGCATACAGTATATAGACAAGTCCCCCACACACAGCATACAGTATATAGACAAGTCCCCCACACACAGCATACGGTATATAGACAAGTCCCCCACACACAGCATACGGTATATAGACAAGTCCCCCACACACAGCATACGGTATATAGATAAGTCCCCCACACACAGCATACGGTATATAGACAAGTCCCCCACACACAGCATACGGTATATAGACAAGTCCCCCACACACAGCATACGGTATATAGACAAGTCCCCCACACACAGCATACGGTATATAGACAAGTCACCCACACACAGCATACGGTATATAGACAAGTCCCCCACACACAGCATACGGTATATAGACAAGTCCCCCACACACAGCATACGGTATATAGACAAGTCCCCCACACACAGCATACGGTATATAGACAAGTCCCCCACACACAGCATACGGTATATAAACAAGTCCCCCACACACAGCATACGGTATATAGACAAGTCCCCCACACACAGCATACGGTATATAGACAAGTCCCCCACACACAGCATACGGTATATAGACAAGTCCCCCACACACAGCATACGGTATATAGACAAGTCCCCCACACACAGCATACGGTATATAGACAAGTCCCCCACACACAGCATACGGTATATAGACAAGTCCCCCACACACAGCATACGGTATATAGACAAGTCCCCCACACACAGCATACGGTATATAGACAAGTCCCCCACACACAGCATACGGTATATAGACAAGTCCCCCACACACAGCATACGGTATATAGACAAGTCACCCACACACAGCATACAGTATATAGACAAGTCCCCCACACACAGCATACGGTATATAGACAAGTCCCCCACACACAGCATACGGTATATAGACAAGTCCCCCACACACAGCATACAGTATATAGACAAGACCCCCACACACAGCATACGGTATATAGACAAGTCCCCCATACACAGCATAAGGTATATAGACAAGTCCCCCCCACACACAGCATACGGTATATAGACAAGTCCCCCCCACATAGCATACAGTATATAGACAAGTCACCCACACACAGCATACGGTATATAGACAAGTCCCCCACACACAGCATACGGTATATAGACAAGTCCCCCACACACAGCATACGGTATATAGACAAGTCCCCCACACACAGCAAACGGTATATAGACAAGACCCCCACACAGCATACAGTATATAGACAAGTCCCCCACACACAGCATACGGTATATAGACAAGTCCCCCACACACAGCATACAGTATATAGACAAGTCCCCCACACACAGCATACGGTATATAGACAAGTCCCACACACAGCATACAGTATATAGACAAGTCCCCCACACACAGCATACGGTATATAGACAAGTCCCCCACACACAGCATACAGTATATAGACAAGTCCCCCACACACAGCATACGGTATATAGACAAGTCCCACACACAGCATACGGTATATAGACAAGTCCCCCACACACAGCATACGGTATATAGACAAGTCCCCCATACACAGCATACGGTATATAGACAAGTCCCCCATACACAGCATACGGTATATAGACAAGTCCCCCACACAGCATACGGTATATAGACAAGTCCCCCACACACAGCATACGGTATATAGACAAGTCCCCCACACACAGCATACGGTATATAGACAAGTCCCCCACACACAGCATACGGTATATAGACAAGTCCCCCATACACAGCATACGGTATATAGACAAGTCCCCCACACAGCATACAGTATATAGACAAGTCCCCCACACACAGCATACGGTATATAGACCAGTCCCCCACACACAGCATACAGTATATAGACAAGTCCCCCACACAGCATACAGTATATAGACAAGTCCCCCCCACACAGCATACAGTATATAGACAAGGCCCCCACACACAGCATACAGTATATAGACAAGTCCCCCCCACACAGCATACAGTATATAGACAAGTCCCCCACACAGCATACGGTATATAGACAAGTCCCCCACACACAGCATACGGTATATAGACAAGTCCCCCCCACACAGCATACGGTATATAGACAAGTCCGCACCACACAGCATACGGTATAAAGACAAGTCCCCCACACACAGCATACAGTATATAGACAAGTCCCCACACACAGCATACGGTATATAGACAAGTCCAATACACAGCATACGGTATATAGACAAGTCCCCTACACAGCATACAGTATATAGACAAGTCCCCCACACACAGTATACGGTATATAGACAAGTCCCCCACACACAGCATACAGTATATAGACAAGTCCCCCACACAGCATACGGTATATAGACAAGTCCCCCACACAGCATACGGTATATAGACAAGTCCCCTACACACAGCATACGGTATATAGACAAGTCCCCTACACAGCATACGGTATATAGACAAGTCCCCTACACAGCATACAGTATATAGACAAGTCCCCCACACACAGTATACGGTATATAGACAAGTCCCCCACACACAGCATACGGTATATAGACAAGTCCCCCACACACAGCATACGGTATATAGACAAGTCCCCCACACACAGCATACGGTATATAGACAAGTCCCCCACACACAGCATACGGTATATAGACAAGTCCCCCTCACACAGCATACAGTATATAGACAAGTCACCCACACACAGCATACGGTATATAGACAAGTCCCCCACACACAGCATACAGTATATAGACAAGTCACCCACACACAGCATACGGTATATAGACAAGTCCCCCACACACAGCATACAGTATATAGACAAGTCCCCCACACACAGCATACGGTATATAGACAAGTCCCCCACACACAGCATACGGTATATAGACAAGTCCCCCACACACAGCATACGGTATATAGACAAGTCCCCCACACACAGCATACGGTATATAGACAAGTCCCCCACACACAGCATACGGTATATAGACAAGTCCCCCACACACAGCATACAGTATATAGACAAGTCCCCCACACACAACATACAGTATATAGACAAGCCCCCACACACAGCATACGGTATATAGACAAGTCCCCCACACACAGCATACAGTATATAGACAAGTCCCCCACACACAGCATACGGTATATAGACAAGTCCCCCCCACACAGCATACGGTATATAGACAAGTCCCCCATACACAGCATACAGTATATAGACAAGTCCCCCATACACAGCATACGGTATATAGACAAGTACCCCACACAGCATACGGTATATAGACAAGTCCCTCACACACCATACGGTATATAGACATGTCCCCCCCACACACAGCATACGGTATATAGACAAGTCCCCCACACAGCATGTGGTATATAAACAAGTCCCCCATACACAGCATACGGTATATAGACAAGTCCAGCACACACAGCATACGGTATATAGACAAGTCCCCCACACACAGCATACGGTATATAGACAAGTCCCCCACACACAGCATACGGTATATAGACAAGTCCCCCATACACAGCATACGGTATATAGACAAGTCCCCCACACACAGCATACAGTATATAGACAAGTCCCCCACACACAGCATACAGTATATAGACAAGTCCCCCACACACAGCATACGGTATATAGACAAGTCCAGCACACACAGCATACAGTATATAGACAAGTCCCCCACACACAGCATACGGTATATAGACAAGTCCCCCACACAGAGCATACGGTATATAGACAAGTCCCCCACACAGCATACGGTATATAGACAAGTCCCCCACACACAGCATACAGTATATAGACAAGTACCCCACACAGCATACGGTATATAGACAAGTCCCTCCCACACAGCATATGGTATATAGACAAGTCCCCCCCACACACAGCATACGGTATATAGACAAGTCCCCCACACACAGCATACAGTATATAGACAAGTCCCCCACACACAGCATACGGTATATAGACAAGTCCCCTACACAGCATACAGTATATAGACAAGTCCCCCCCACACAGCATACGGTATATAGACAAGTCCTCTACACAGCATACAGTATATAGACAAGTCCCCCACACACAGTATACGGTATATAGACAAGTCCCACACACACACAGCATACGGTATATAGACAAGTCCCCCATACACAGCATACAGTATATAGACAAGTCCCCCACACACAGCATACAGTATATAGACAAGTCCCCCACACACAGCATACAGTATATAGACAAGTCCCCTACACACAGCAAACGTTATAAAGACAAGTCCCCCACACACAGCATACGGTATATAGACAAGTCCCCTACACAGCATACGGTATATAGACAAGTCCCCTACACACAGCATACAGTATATAGACAAGTCCCCCACACACAGTATACGGCATATAGACAAGTCCCCCCCACACACAGCTTACAGTATATAGACAAGTCCCCCACACACAGCATACAATATATAGACAAGTCCCCCACACACAGCATACAGTATATAGACAAGTACCCCACACACAGCATACAGTATATAGACAAGTCCCCCACACACAGCATACAGTATATAGACAAGTCCCCTACACAGCATACAGTATATAGAAAAGTCCCCCACACACAGCATACAGTATATAGACAAGTCCCCCACACACAGCATACAGTATATAGACAAGTACCCCACACACAGCATACGGTATATAGACAAGTCCCCCACACACAGCATACGGTATATAGACAAGTCCCCCACACACAGCATACGGTATATAGACAAGTCCCCCACACACACAGCATACGGTATATAGACAAGAACCCCACACACAGAATACGGTATATAGACAAGTCCCCCACACACAGCATACCGTATATAGACAAGTCCCCCCCACACAGCATACGGTATATAGACAAGTCCCCCCCACACAGCATACAGTATATAGACAAGTCACCCACACACAGCATACGGTATATAGACAAGTACCCCACACACAGAATACGGTATATAGACAAGTCCCCCACACACAGCATACCGTATATAGACAAGTCCCCCCCACACAGCATACGGTATATAGACAAGTCCCCCCCACACAGCATACAGTATATAGACAAGTCCCCCACACACACCATACAGTATATAGACAAGTCCCCCACACACACCATACAGTATATAGACAAGCCCCCCACACACAGCATACGGTATATAGACAAGTCCCCCCCACACAGCATACAGTATATAGACAAGTCCCCCCCACACAGCATACAGTATATAGACAAGTCCCCTACACAGCATACAGTATATAGACAAGTCCCCCACACACAGTATACGGTATATAGACAAGTCCCCCACACACAGCAAACGGTATATAGACAAGTCCCCCACACACAGCATACGGTATATAGACAAGTCCCCCACACACAGCATACGGTATATAGACAAGTCCCCCACACACAGCATACGGTATATAGACAAGTCCCCCACACACAGCATACGGTATATAGACAAGTCCCCCACACACAGCATACGGTATATAGACAAGTCCCCCACACACAGCATACAGTATATAGACAAGTCCCCCACACACAGCATACGGTATATAGACAAGTCCCCCACACACAGCATACGGTATATAGACAAGTCCCCCACACACAGCATACGGTATATAGACAAGTCCCCCACACACAGCATACGGTATATAGACAAGTCCCCCACACACAGCATACAGTATATAGACAAGACCCCCACACACAGCATATATAGACAAGTCCCCCATACACAGCATAAGGTATATAGACAAGTCCCCCCCACACACAGCATACGGTATATAGACAAGTCCCCCCCACATAGCATACAGTATATAGACAAGTCACCCACACACAGCATACGGTATATAGACAAGTCCCCCACACACAGCATACGGTATATAGACAAGTCCCCCACACACAGCATACGGTATATAGACAAGTCCCCCACACACAGCAAACGGTATATAGACAAGACCCCCACACAGCATACAGTATATAGACAAGTCCCCCACACACAGCATACGGTATATAGACAAGTCCCCCACACACAGCATACAGTATATAGACAAGTCCCCCACACACAGCATACGGTATATAGACAAGTCCCACACACAGCATACAGTATATAGACAAGTCCCCCACACACAGCATACGGTATATAGACAAGTCCCCCACACACAGCATACAGTATATAGACAAGTCCCCCACACACAGCATACGGTATATAGAAAAGTCCCACACACAGCATACGGTATATAGACAAGTCCCCCACACACAGCATACGGTATATAGACAAGTCCCCCACACACAGCATACGGTATATAGACAAGTCCCCCACACACAGCATACGGTATATAGACAAGTCCCCCACACAGCATACAGTATATAGACAAGTCCCCCACACACAGCATACGGTATATAGACCAGTCCCCCACACACAGCATACAGTATATAGACAAGTACCCCACACAGCATACAGTATATAGACAAGTCCCCCCCACACAGCATACAGTATATAGACAAGGCCCCCACACACAGCATACGGTATATAGACAAGTCCCCCACACACAGCATACGGTATATAGACAAGTCCCCCACACACAGCATACAGTATATAGACAAGTCACCCACACACAGCATACAGTATATAGACAAGTCCCCCACACACAGCATACGGTATATAGACAAGTCCCCCACACACAGCATACGGTATATAGACAAGTCCCCCACACACAGCATACAGTATATAGACAAGACCCCCACAAACAGCATATATAGACAAGTCCCCCATACACAGCATAAGGTATATAGACAAGTCCCCCCCACACACAGCATACGGTATATAGACAAGTCCCCCCCACATAGCATACAGTATATAGACAAGTCACCCACACACAGCATACGGTATATAGACAAGTCCCCCACACACAGCATATGGTATATAGACAAGTCCCCCACACACAGAATGCGGTATATAGACAAGTCCCCCACACACAGCAAACGGTATATAGACAAGACCCCCACACAGCATACAGTATATAGACAAGTCCCCCACACACAGCATACGGTATATAGACAAGTCCCCCACACACAGCATACAGTATATAGACAAGTCCCCCACACACAGCATACGGTAGACAAGTCCCACACACAGCATACAGTATATAGACAAGTCCCCCACACACAGCATACGGTATATAGACAAGTCCCCCACACACAGCATACAGTATATAGACAAGTCCCCCACACACAGCATACAGTATATAGACAAGTACCCCACACAGCATACAGTATATAGACAAGTCCCCCCCACACAGCATACAGTATATAGACAAGTCCCCCCCACACAGCATACAGTATATAGACAAGGCCCCCACACACAGCATACGGTAAATAGACAAGTCCCCCACACACAGCATACGGTATATAGACAAGTCCCCCACACACAGCATACGGAATATAGACAAGGCCCCCACACACAGCATACCGTATATAGACAAGGCCCCCACACACAGCATACGGTATATAGACAAGTCCCCCACACACAGCATACGGTATATAGGCAAGTCCCCCACACACAGCATACGGTATATAGACAAGTCCCCCACACACAGCATACGGTATATAGACAAGTCCCCCACACACAGCATACGGTATATAGACAAGTCCCCCACACACAGCATACGGTATATAGACAAGTCCCCCACACACAGCATACGGTATATAGACAAGTCCCCCACACACAGCATACAGTATATAGACAAGTCACCCACACACAGCATACAGTATATAGACAAGTCCCCCACACACAGCATACGGTATATAGACAAGTCCCCCACACACAGCATACGGTATATAGACAAGTCCCCCACACACAGCATACAGTATATAGACAAGACCCCCACAAACAGCATATATAGACAAGTCCCCCATACACAGCATAAGGTATATAGACAAGTCCCCCCCACACACAGCATACGGTATATAGACAAGTCCCCCCCACATAGCATACAGTATATAGACAAGTCACCCACACACAGCATACGGTATATAGACAAGTCCCCCACACACAGCATACGGTATATAGACAAGTCCCCCACACACAGCATACGGTATATAGACAAGTCCCCCACACACAGCAAACGGTATATAGACAAGACCCCCACACAGCATACAGTATATAGACAAGTCCCCCACACACAGCATACGGTATATAGACAAGTCCCCCACACACAGCATACAGTATATAGACAAGTCCCCCACACACAGCATACGGTAGACAAGTCCCACACAAAGCATACAGTATATAGACAAGTCCCCCACACACAGCATACGGTATATAGACAAGTCCCCCACACACAGCATACAGTATATAGACAAGTCCCCCACACACAGCATACAGTATATAGACAAGTACCCCACACAGCATACAGTATATAGACAAGTCCCCCCCACACAGCATACAGTATATAGACAAGTCCCCCCCACACAGCATACAGTATATAGACAAGGCCCCCACACACAGCATACGGTAAATAGACAAGTCCCCCACACACAGCATACGGTATATAGACAAGTCCCCCACACACAGCATACGGTATATAGACAAGGCCCCCACACACAGCATACCGTATATAGACAAGGCCCCCACACACAGCATACGGTATATAGACAAGTCCCCCACACACAGCATACGGTATATAGGCAAGTCCCCCACACACAGCATACGGTATATAGACAAGTCCCCCACACACAGCATACGGTATATAGACAAGTCCCCACACACAGCATACGGTATATAGACAAGTCCCCCACACACAGCATACGGTATATAGACAAGTCCCCCCCACACAGCATACGGTATATAGACAAGTCCCCCCCACACAGCATACGGTATATAGACAAGTCTCCCACACACAGCATACGGTATATAGACAAGTCCCCCACACACAGCATACGGTATATAGACAAGTCCCCCACACACAGCATACGGTATATAGACAAGTCCCCCACACACAGCATACGGTATATAGACAAGTCCCCCACACACAGCATACGGTATATAGACAAGTCCCCCACACACAGCATACAGTATATAGACAAGTCCCCCACACACAGCATACGGTATATAGACAAGTCCCCCACACACAGCAAACGGTATATAGACAAGACCCCCACACAGCATACAGTATATAGACAAGTCCCCCACACACAGCATACGGTATATAGACAAGTCCCCCACACACAGCATACGGTATATAGACAAGTCCCCCACACAGCATATAGTATATAGACAAGTCCCCCCCACACAGCATACAGTATATAGACAAGGCCCCCACACACAGCATACGGTATATAGAGAAGTCCCCCACACACAGCATACGGTATATAGACAAGTCCCCCACACACAGCATACGGTATATAGACAAGTCCCCCACACACAGCATACCGTATATAGACAAGTCCCCTACACACAGCATACGGTATATAGACAAGTCCCCCACCACACAGCATACGGTATATAGACAAGTCCCCCACACACAGCATACGGTATATAGACAAGTCCCCCACCACACAGCATACAGTATATAGACAAGTACCCCACCACACAGCATACAGTATATAGACAAGTACCCTACACACAGCATACAGTATATAGACAAGTCCCCCACACACAGCATACAGTATATAGACAAGTCCCCCACACAGCATACGGTATATAGACAAGTCCCCCACACACAGCATACGGTATATAGACAAGTCCCCCCCACACAGCATACGGTATATAGACAAGTCCCCCCCACACAGCATACGGTATATAGACAAGTCCCCCACACACAGCATACAGTATATAGACAAGTTCCCCACACACAGCATACGGTATATAGACAAGTCCCCTACACAGCATACGGTATATAGACAAGTCCCCTACACAGCATACAGTATATAGACAAGTCCCCCACACACAGTATACGGTATAAAGACAAGTCCCCCACACACAGCATACAGTATATAGACAAGTCCCCCACACAGCATACGGTATATAGACAAGTCCCCCACACAGCATACGGTATATAGACAAGTCCCCTACACACAGCATACGGTATATAGACAAGTCCCCTACACAGCATACGGTATATAGACAAGTCCCCTACACAGCATACAGTATATAGACAAGTCCCCCACACACAGCATACGGTATATAGACAAGTCCCCCACACACAGCATACGGTATATAGACAAGTCCCCCACACACAGCATACGGTATATAGACAAGTCCCCCACACACAGCATACGGTATACAGACAAGTCCCCCATACACAGCATAAGGTATATAGACAAGTCCCCTACACACAGCATACGGTATATAGACAAGTCCCCTACACACAGCATACAGTATATAGACAAGTCCCCTACACACAGCATACAGTATATAGACAAGTCCCCCACACACAGCATACAGTATATAGACAAGTCACCCACACACAGCATACGGTATATAGACAAGTTACCCACACACAGCATACGGTATATAGACAAGTCCCCCACACACACAGCATACGGTATATAGACAAGTCCCCCACACACACCATACAGTATATAGACAAGTCCCCCCCACACAGCATACGGTATATAGACAAGTCCCCCACACACAGCATACGGTATATAGACAAGTCCCCCACACACAGCATACGGTATATAGACAAGTCCCCCCCACACAGCATACAATATATAGACAAGTCCCCCACACACAGCATACGGTATATAGACAAGTCCCCCCCACACAGCATACAGTATATAGACAAGTCCCCTACACAGCATACAGTATATAGACAAGTCCCCTACACAGCATACAGTATATAGACAAGTCCCCCACACACACAGCATACGGTATATAGACAAGTCCCCCACACACAGCATACGGTATATAGACAAGTCCCCCCCACACAGCATACAGTATATAGACAAATACCCCACACAGCATACAGTATATAGACAAATACCCCACACAGCATGCGGTATATAGACAAGTCCCCCACACAGCATACGGTATATAGACAAGTCACCCACACACAGCATACGGAATATAGACAAGTCCCCTACACAGCATACAGTATATAGACAAGTCCCCCACACACACAGCATACGGTATATAGACAAGTCCCCCACACACAGCATACAGTATATAGACAAGTCCCCCATACACAGCATACAGTATATAGACAAGTCCCCCACACACAGCATACGGTATATAGACAAGTCCCCTACACAGCATACAGTATATAGACAAGTCCCCCACACACACAGCATACGGTATATAGACAAGTCCCCCCCACATAGCATACAGTATATAGACAAGTCACCCACACACAGCATACGGTATATAGACAAGTCCCCCACACACAGCATACGGTATATAGACAAGTCCCCCACACACAGCATACGGTATATAGACAAGTCCCCCACACACAGCAAACGGTATATAGACAAGACCCCCACACAGCATACAGTATATAGACAAGTCCCCCACACACAGCATACGGTATATAGACAAGTCCCCCACACAAAGCATACAGTATATAGACAAGTCCCCCACACACAGCATACGGTAGACAAGTCCCACACACAGCATACAGTATATAGACAAGTCCCCCACACACAGCATACGGTATATAGACAAGTCCCCCACACACAGCATACAGTATATAGACAAGTCCCCCACACACAGCATACAGTATATAGACAAGTACCCCACACAGCATACAGTATATAGACAAGTCCCCCCCACACAGCATACAGTATATAGACAAGTCCCCCCCACACAGCATACAGTATATAGACAAGGCCCCCACACACAGCATACGGTAAATAGACAAGTCCCCCACACACAGCATACGGTATATAGACAAGTCCCCCACACACAGCATACGGTATATAGACAAGGCCCCCACACACAGCATACCGTATATAGACAAGGCCCCCACACACAGCATACGGTATATAGACAAGTCCCCCACACACAGCATACGGTATATAGGCAAGTCCCCCACACACAGCATACGGTATATAGACAAGTCCCCCACACACAGCATACGGTATATAGACAAGTCCCCCACACACAGCATACGGTATATAGACAAGTCCCCCACACACAGCATACGGTATATAGACAAGTCCCCCCCACACAGCATACGGTATATAGACAAGTCCCCCCCACACAGCATACGGTATATAGACAAGTCTCCCACACACAGCATACGGTATATAGACAAGTCCCCCACACACAGCATACGGTATATAGACAAGTCCCCCACACACAGCATACGGTATATAGACAAGTCCCCCACACACAGCATACGGTATATAGACAAGTCCCCCACACACAGCATACGGTATATAGACAAGTCCCCCACACACAGCATACAGTATATAGACAAGTCCCCCACACACAGCATACGGTATATAGACAAGTCCCCCACACACAGCAAACGGTATATAGACAAGACCCCCACACAGCATACAGTATATAGACAAGTCCCCCACACACAGCATACGGTATATAGACAAGTCCCCCACACACAGCATACGGTATATAGACAAGTCCCCCACACAGCATATAGTATATAGACAAGTCCCCCCCACACAGCATACAGTATATAGACAAGGCCCCCACACACAGCATACGGTATATAGAGAAGTCCCCCACACACAGCATACGGTATATAGACAAGTCCCCCACACACAGCATACGGTATATAGACAAGTCCCCCACACACAGCATACCGTATATAGACAAGTCCCCTACACACAGCATACGGTATATAGACAAGTCCCCCACCACACAGCATACGGTATATAGACAAGTCCCCCACACACAGCATACGGTATATAGACAAGTCCCCCACCACACAGCATACAGTATATAGACAAGTCCCCCACCACACAGCATACAGTATATAGACAAGTACCCTACACACAGCATACAGTATATAGACAAGTCCCCCACACACAGCATACAGTATATAGACAAGTCCCCCACACAGCATACGGTATATAGACAAGTCCCCCACACACAGCATACGGTATATAGACAAGTCCCCCCCACACAGCATACGGTATATAGACAAGTCCCCCCCACACAGCATACGGTATATAGACAAGTCCCCCACACACAGCATACAGTATATAGACAAGTCCCCCACACACAGCATACAGTATATAGACAAGTCCCCCACACAGCATACGGTATATAGACAAGTCCCCCACACACAGCATACGGTATATAGACAAGTTCCCCACACACAGCATACGGTATATAGACAAGTCCCCTACACAGCATACGGTATATAGACAAGTCCCCTACACAGCATACAGTATATAGACAAGTCCCCCACACACAGTATACGGTATAAAGACAAGTCCCCCACACACAGCATACAGTATATAGACAAGTCCCCCACACACAGCATACAGTATATAGACAAGTCCCCCACACAGCATACGGTATATAGACAAGTCCCCCACACAGCATACGGTATATAGACAAGTCCCCTACACACAGCATACGGTATATAGACAAGTCCCCTACACAGCATACGGTATATAGACAAGTCCCCTACACAGCATACAGTATATAGACAAGTCCCCCACACACAGCATACGGTATATAGACAAGTCCCCCACACACAGCATACGGTATATAGACAAGTCCCCCACACACAGCATACGGTATATAGACAAGTCCCCCACACACAGCATACGGTATACAGACAAGTCCCCCATACACAGCATAAGGTATATAGACAAGTCCCCCACACACAGCATACGGTATATAGACAAGTCCCCTACACACAGCATACAGTATATAGACAAGTCCCCTACACACAGCATACAGTATATAGACAAGTCCCCCACACACAGCATACAGTATATAGACAAGTCACCCACACACAGCATACGGTATATAGACAAGTTACCCACACACAGCATACGGTATATAGACAAGTGCCCCACACACACAGCATACGGTATATAGACAAGTCCCCCACACACACCATACAGTATATAGACAAGTCCCCCCCACACAGCATACGGTATATAGACAAGTCCCCCACACACAGCATACGGTATATAGACAAGTCCCCCACACACAGCATACGGTATATAGACAAGTCCCCCCCACACAGCATACAATATATAGACAAGTCCCCCACACACAGCATACGGTATATAGACAAGTCCCCCCCACACAGCATACAGTATATAGACAAGTCCCCTACACAGCATACAGTATATAGACAAGTCCCCTACACAGCATACAGTATATAGACAAGTCCCCCACACACACAGCATACGGTATATAGACAAGTCCCCCACACACAGCATACGGTATATAGACAAGTCCCCCCCACACAGCATACAGTATATAGACAAATACCCCACACAGCATACAGTATATAGACAAATACCCCACACAGCATGCGGTATATAGACAAGTCCCCCACACAGCATACGGTATATAGACAAGTCACCCACACACAGCATACGGTATATAGACAAGTCCCCTACACAGCATACAGTATATAGACAAGTCCCCCACACACACAGCATACGGTATATAGACAAGTCCCCCACACACAGCATACAGTATATAGACAAGTCCCCCATACACAGCATACAGTATATAGACAAGTCCCCCACACACAGCATACGGTATATAGACAAGTCCCCCACCTCCCACACACGGTATACAGACAAGTCCCCCCCACACACACACACAGCATACAGTATATAGACAAGTCCCCCATACACAGCATACGGTATATAGACAAGTCCCCCACACACAGCATACAGTGTATAGACAAGTCCCCCACACACAGCATACGGTATATAGACAAGTCCCCCACACAGCATACAGTATATAAACAAGTCCCCCACCTCCCACACACGGTATACAGACAAGTCCCCCCCACACACACACAGCATACAGTATATAGACAAGTCAAACCACACACCCCCACACACACAGCATACGGTATATAGACAAGTCCCCCACACACAGCATACAGTATATAGACAAGTCCCCCACGACACAGCATACAGTATATAGACAAGTGCATAGCTGTGCTAGGGTAGGAGTGGGAGGAGACTTCCTTCTCTTGTCAGTGCTGGCCCTGCAGTGGAGCCCACCGGGGAATTCCCCAGCAGGCCAGTCCGAGCCCGGTCACATGCTGACTAGAGTCTCAGACACCTCTCTGAGTAGCCCACTGATAGAAGAAGATGAGAATCTAGTCGGCATTTGACCTCAACTATTACATCATAACACCGGCTTTATCTTTTTAAAGCTTTGTAACCTTTACTCACTTTATGAATCAGCCATAGATAAAACTCAATAAGGATGGGTTGCTACTGTGTGCAATTTGCCAGCCAGCCCAGAACAGCGGTGGCCTGAGCCGACAGCAGCGACTTGAGTAGACTGTGGCCACCTGAGCCAACAGCGGCATTTAAATTGAGCTATCGCCAGGAAATGGATGACAATGGCAGTCAGGGGAATGGTGAAGGCCTGCATGGCTGCCATCTTGGTACTCCTGTGAAGTTCATCCACAGTCTGAACTTAATCTTATAAACTGTATACTGCATTACTAGAGGATTACTGTATATAGAATAAGCAGTCAAGAGATTGCAGGTTCAAGTGCCCTAAGGGGACATAAAAAAATAAAGTAAAAATGGAAAAAAAAGAAAAAAGTTTTACAAAGGAAAAAAAATAAACAAAAATGTTAAATTACCCCTATTTTCCGAGGTAAAAAAAAAGAAATTAAAAAAGAAACATTTTATATTGTCGTGTCTGTAAAAGTCCGACCTATCAAAGCCCAAATTATTTAAACTGCACGTTAAATAGCGGAAAAATAAATTAAGAAGCCAGAATTGCCGTATTATGGTGTCACCAAACAGTAATAAATAACCCGGTATTGTGTCACCATTTTGTGAGACCCTGCATTTGTTCCATGTTTCTGCTGATGAATCTGGGCGAGGTTCGCTTTCTGCTCGCCGACCTGCGGGGGTTATTGATGCCATTCTCTGCCGTCTACAAACTTTTCATCTCTTTTTGATGCATTTTTTGGGAGGTAAAATTACCCAAAAAGAAAAAAAAATGTGGGTGTTTAGATTATCTTTGCTGTTGGGCATTTGCTGTAGGGGTTAATATATTTATGATTTGATAGATCGGGACTTTTTGTCAGTGTGTCAATACTAAATAAATAAATATATATATATAATCTTTTAGTCTTGCTTTGTATTGACAAATGGAGGGAGGAAATTTAAAAGGATTTTTTTTATATATATAAATTTCAATTTTAATCCTTTTCTATCACATTATTTTTTGGTCCCGTTGGGCAACTTGAACCAAAAATCCACAACTCATTGGAATTGCGACACTTAAATTCTGCGGATGTCGGGAAGGGGATAAAGAGAATAAAGTAACTTTGCAGAATGCTTCCGTTTTGTGTACACAGCTCCTGTGCTGACTTAGTGTTCTCTTTGGTTACACCACACACCCATTCTGTGTCCGGCCCCCACAGATCGCCATCTCCGTATATATGGGGGGATTTCCTCATGTGACGACCCCTCTGCCGATGTATACAGATCACATGTGGCTTCACCTTCCGCTTTGATCTCCGCAGTCTTCAGTTCCGGATCCTCCAGGATGAGGGATAAATCTTTCTTGCTCTTCATTCCCCTCCGTGGCTGATACAGCAGCTCCACCGCGCCGACGTTCCCCTCATAGGGAGGAATCGCTCCGCAAAGACTGTTCTCAGCCACAGGACGATCCGCCGGATACAGGAGGAAAGTTCTCCTCTCTGCAATGAAGGATTATTCAACTTTTCTGCCATTTGTAAGATCTCTGCTTGTTGTCTGAGAATAAAATCATTCTTGTTAATATCCAGAACCTGAAAAAAATCTCATCCTGACAGCAGCGGAGCATTTATTACAATGGTATTCAGTCTAGACGATCCCCCTCCTGTCCTGACCGTTTGGTACAATGTATCAGTGCAGGGAAAATCTATCAGTTCGGACTTGATTTCCCTTACAGAGGATTGTCCAGGCCAGACACCATTGTACCCAGTGGCGACCCGCCAATGGCGGCAGGCCACGCGACTGCTATGGGGCCCGTGAGCTGGGGGGGCCCCATAGCAGTCGCCTGCACTGTGTACCCCCGCATCGGGTCCCTCTCCTGCACACAGGCAAGCGGCGGGGCCCTGAGCAGGCGGGGGGCTTACTCGCCGTCGGGCATCCCGGCGCGCCATGGGCCCCCCCGCCTGCTCAGGGCCCCGGCCGGCACAATACTTACCTCTTCCCGTGCCCTAGACGCTAGAATGTATGGGATCCTTCCAGGTGTGATGTCATTTCCGGGGGCGTGTTCTAGTTCAGCACCAGACGCCAGAGTCTCATGCAGAGACAGAGCTGCCGGTGAAGCTGCAGGAGGAGGTCAGTATCCTAAGGTGAGAAACAGGAGATTGTTCTATTAATTGCTGGTCTGATGTCTTTTCTTCTTGTTGTTTTTGGGGTGAGGGGGCTTGATACTTGCGAGTGAGGGATTTGGGGGGGTTAATGCTGGAGGGCAGTCTGGTGGGGTTAATTAATGCTTGTGGAGATCTTAGGGGGCTCTGGGGAATAATGCAGGGATAATGCGTGCTTGTGGGGGCCCTAAGGGAATGCTGTGGGCTTATGAGGGCTCTGGGGGGGATGCTGCGGGCTTGTGGGGGCCCTGGGGGGGGGGATGCTGCGAGCTTGTGGGGCCCTGGGGTGGGGGGATGCTGCGGGCTTGTGGGGGCTCTGGGGGCGGAATGCTGTGGGCTTGTGAGGCCCTGGGGGGGATGCTGTGGGCTTGTGGGGCCCTGGGGGGGATGCTGTGGGTTTGCGGGTGCTCTGAGGGGGATGGTGTGGGCTTGTGGGGCCCTGGGGGGGATGCTGTGGGCTTGTGGGGGCCCTAGGGGGGATGCTGTTGGCTTGTGGGGCCCTGGGGGGATGCTGTGGGCTTGTGGGGGCCCTTGGTGGGATACTGCAGGCTTGTGGGTGCTCTGGGGGGGGTGCAGTGGACTTGTGGGACCCTGGGGGGGATGCTGCGGGCTTGTGGGGCCCTGGGAGGGATGCTGTGGGCTTGCGGGTGCTCTGGGGGGGGGATGCTGCGGGCTTGTGGGTGCTCTGGGGGGATGCTGCGGGCTTGTGGGGGCTCTAGGGGGGATGCTGCAGGCTTGTGGGAGCTCTGGGGGGGATGCTGCAGGCTTGTGGGAGCTCTGGGGGGGGGTGCTGCAGGCTTGTGGGGGCTCCAGGGGGATGCAGCAGGCTTGTTGGGGCCCCGGGGGGGATGCAGCGGGCTTGTGGGGCCTCTGTATGGGGTCCAGCCTGCATATGGCATTACATGGGGACCAGGCAGTATTCTCTATGGTGAATTATATGGGGTCCAGCATTTTGTATGGAGCATTATATGGGGCTCATAATACTGTATGGAGGACTATGTGGTGCCCATAATATTGTATGGAGGACTTAGTGGTGCCATAACACTGTATGGAGGACTATACTGTCCGGTCTGCACTGTGCGCTGTGAGGATTCACCGGTTTCTGAGCTATTGTAGAATTTACAGTAGATATCACTCATGAAATGTAAGGAGTCAGTGAAATGTTTGGCATTGTACTATATCTATATCTATAATTTCTCTGCTGTATCTGTGCATCATGAATGGTTGGATGTGTTAAAGGGGCCACTGAGACTCTTTCGCCCGGGGCCCACGAAAACCTGGAGGAGGGAGCATCATGTGACACCCCCTCTCCCATCATTCCTCCTCTGCGTCTGACGCAGCAGCATGATGACACGCCACGCTGTGTCAGACAGTGGAGCTGGCAGCTGCTGAGGTGATCAGCTGCAGAGACTGAAGCAGCGGGGAACGAGGAGCGGTAAGTATGTATTTATTTATAAATCAGTGTGTACTGATAATACTGGAGGACTGGGGCTGCATTTTACCCTATGGGGGGCTGCATTATACTGCGTACAGGACCATGGGGGAATGCATTATACTGAGTGAGGAGCCATGGCGAGTGTCTTATACTGTGTGGAGGACCATGGGGGAGTGCATTGTACTGTGTGGAGGACCATGGGGGAGTGCACTATACTGTGTGGAGGACCACGGGGAGTGCATTGTACTGTGTGGAGGACCACGTGGGAGTGCATTATACTGCGTGGAGGACCACGAGGGAGTGCATTATTCTGCGTGGAGGACCACGAAGTTGTGCATTATACTGCGTGGAGGACCATGGGGAGTGTATTATACTGCGTGGAGGACCATGGCGAGTGCCTTATACTGTGTGGAGGACCATGGCGAGAGTCTTATACTGTGTGGAGGACCATGGCGAGTGCATTATACTCTATGGAGTATGGAGAGGTGTGGGACAGTTGGGGGATCATACTGTGTTGGTGTCATCATACTTTACCCTGGGAGTTGAGGTGGGGTACAGTAGGGTCATTATACTGTGCATATGGAGGAATTCACCATGGGGGTATCATACCGTGTTTGGGGGGCACTTTTGTTGGCACCACACTTTATGGGCAATGAAAAAGGGATCTAGGACTTCAGCAGGAGGAAAATTACTATGTAAAGGCTGGAAGGTTGTGAGATCTGCTCTTCTGTGACCCCGACAATTATTCACATTTTTACATTTTTTTGTTGGGGGGGGCCCAATTAGAACTTCTGCTATGGGGCCCCATGATTCCTATGTACGCCCCTGATTATACCAAATCCTCAGCTGTGCTGGTACTAAGGATATGGACACTCAGACATTTTGGGCTAAATATATACATACAAATATTTTTTCAATAACGTTTCATAAACAATTTGGCTTTTTTATTTCCTTTGCATTGCTAGTTGCAGAATGAGCTCACTGAGAATTTATCAGTGAGCTCATTCTGACCTTCTCTGTGCTGATTATGTTCACAGACCAGCATGAAAGTTGGGCTGATCTCTGATGCAGTCATAAATCATGGCAGAAATAAAAGAGCTGGAAAATCCACATCATAAGGAGCTCACTGACTGAATCTCAAGTTAACTCATTCTGCAGCCATCAATGTGCTGCTGGGAAACAAAAAGCTGGTAAAGGCCGAACAGAGCAAATGTTACATGAAGAGAAATAGTAAAAAGTCTTTTTAGAGCAATATACATGTATTTAAAGGGATTGTCCGGTGTGAAGCTGAAGGCTGCAGTCATCTGTGTGACTCTCTGTGACTGCAGACTTGTAATCCTCACATCATGTAGACTGCGCGCTGCCAGCATTATTCTCAGCCCAGAGATGGCAGAAGCCCCTGTATCATGTGTACAGGAATTGTGCCCCCTCTCCCCGAGGAGCAGCAGTGCCTCGTCCTCCAGATACATGAGGGTCCCATCGGGGAGATCCGCATGTACCGGCCATGATGTCATCTCCATGGATACGGCATCAGTGTGCAGAGCAGAAGACCCCTGTAAGGGAGAGCTCAGACGTGGGGGGATTGATGTGGATGTGAGGAGCAGATCCCCCCATATTCACAGATTATCGCACAATACATGTGGCCTTGCACAGGAAAAACTGTGAGGAAAGAAGAAATCAGATTTCTTACAATATAGAATAATGTCCTCCTGCCCTCGCTCATGTCCAGTATTATTTATCCCCTGACCTTTTGGGTGGGGAACCCCTCCTGAGCCCCCTCCATTATATAGGAGCCATATATCTGCTCCATTACTGGCAGAAGGTAAGGAGCCAATCACACTGCACGGCTTCTACTTCCTGCTCTAAGCCCCGCCCACCTGCCTTCCCTTGAGATCTCCATGACAACCCTTGTGTGACTACAGTGACAGGCCACGCCCCCGAGGATTCTGATCAGTGCGGATGTCTCCATATTGCTGAGGACTGTGAGCGGCTGATGGGCGGAGCCAACAGCGATGTGAGGGGCGGAGCCAGCAGCGATATGAGGGGGGGAGCCAGCAGCGATGTGAGGGGCGGAGCCAACAGCGACATGAGGGGCGGAGCCAGCAGCGATGAGAGGCGGAGCCAGCAGCGATATGAGGGGCGGAGCCAGCAGCGATATGAGGGGCGGAGCCAGCAGCGATATGAGGGGCGGAGCCAGCAGCGATATGAGGAGCGCTCACAGCACTGACAGGAGCAGGTGTGTGTGCAGCCCGTTCCTCTGCTGTGGGTGTTGTGGTGTGTGAGCTTCGCCGTGTATATAATATACACAAATATATATATATATATACACAGGTGAAACCAGAAGTTTCCATACACTGTATAAATAGACACATCTGCAGGTTTTTCTCAATATCTGACATGAAATCAGAATAAACCTTTCCCTTTTTAGGTCAATTAGGATTACCATAATTTTTAATATTTGCCAAATGCCAGAATAATGAGAGAGAGAGAATGTTTTAGGACATTTTTATTACTTACTGCTAAGTCAAAAGTTTACCTCTTTCCCTCTCCTCATTCATTGGGAGTGGGGCGCGGAGGATGCTGGGTGGGACGCGCGGGGTAACCCCCGCCCACAGCCCAGCATCCACCGCGGGGTCCGCGACTCTAATATCACGCCTCATTTGACGTGACATCAGCGGAAGAAAGAGCCGGCTGGAGCCGGGGGGTCACGTGATGCCTGTGAGGGGCGCTATCGCCAGTCCCTCCTACAGGAAATCAACCCCACATGATGCTGCCTCCCCCGTGTTTCACAGTTGGGATGGTGTTCTTAGGCTTCCAAGCTTCTCCTTTTTTCTTCCAAAAGTAACGATGGTCACTATGCCCAAAAAGTTCAGTTTTAGTTTCATCAGACCACGGGACATGTCTCCAAAAATTAAGGTCTTTGTTCCTGTGTGCATTTGCAAACATTAATCTGGCTTTTTTATCTTTCTTTTGGAGTAATGGCTTCATCCTGGCACAGTGGCCTTTCAGCCTATATTGATACAGTACTCATTTCACTGTGGATATAGACACAATCTTATCAGCTTCCCCTATCATCTTCACAAGATCTTTTGCTTTTGTCCTTGATATGCACATATCGGACCAAAGCACGTTCATCTCTGGGACACAGAACCCGTCTCCTTCCTGAGCGGTATGATGGCTGGACAGTCCCATCTTGTTTGTACTTGCATATAATTGTTTGTACAGATTAACGAGACACCTTCAGGTATCTTGAAATTGTACCCAAGGATGCGCCAGACTTGTGCAAGTCCACAATTCTCTTCCTGATATCTTGGTTGATTTCTTTAGACTTTCCCATGATGCTACACAAAGAAGCAGTGTGTTTCAGGTGTGCATTAAAATACATCCACAGGTGTGTCTCTAATTAACTGAGATGTTGCCAAAAAAACTATCAGAAGTTTCCAAACACATGACATCATCATATGGGCAGTCCAGAATTTTTTAAAGGTATAGCAATATTAGTGTATGTAAACTTATGACTTTGCAGTAAGTAATAAAAATGCTTTAAAACATTCTCTCTCTCTCTCATTATTCTGGCATTTGACAAATCTTAAAAATGATGGTAATCCTAATTGACCTAAAACGGGAAGGTTTATTCTGATTTCATGTCAGATATTGAGAAAAACCTGCAGATGTGTCTTTTTATTGTTATGATCTGCAACAAGTACGATGTAGCGGGCTGCCTGTTCCTAGCGAACAGACCCGCCTTAGTCCTCGGCTAGTCTGAACGAAGACCTATAGCATAAAGGAGAGGGGTCCCTAAAAGAACTAAGGACTGGAACAAAAATGGGACATCTCCTAAACAGAGAAGTTGTTACAGAACACAAAAAGATAAACTGACAAAAAGGTACTAGAGGTCCCAGAAGGACCAAGCGAACTGACAGAGAAAGGCACAGAAGCACCTGGCTAGCAAAGCAGTCAAACAACACTGAAGTCCAACACAGCCAAAAGGGCGGAGCTGGAATATAAAGGCAGATGGTCTTGTGACCGCAAAACACAAGATGGAAAAAACAAACAGGAGGGTTCTAACATTTATATAGTGTATGTAAATTTCTGGTTTCAACTGTGTATACAGGTGACAGGAGCAGGTGTGTGTGCAGCCAGGTCCGCTCTTTTTGTGGCGCCGCAGCGGAGTGTGTTGTGGTGTGTGAGCTCTGCCGTGTATATAGTACAGAGGAGTATATATATATGTGTATGTATATATATATATATACATACATATACACACACACGGGGCATGCAGGAGTTTTTAGTTTACCAGTTTGGGTCCATGCGGAGCTGCTATAGGATTCACTGGGAACATTTTGGGGAACAGACAAAGTTTTTATAATTTTTATTCCATTTTTCTTTTGCGTGAGATTAATAAAATAACAATTCTGCTGATGTTTTTTTATTTTTTCCAGCATTCAATGGCTAAACCCCAGGAATGTTTCTTATATTTTTTCTTTCCAGCATTTATCGTGCAGTATAGAGACAAAATGAACAAAAGCTACAATTTTGCCATTAATTCTTACTATTTTATTCTTGATGCTGTTTTTCGTGCCGGATAAATCATGTGATCGTTGTACAGTTTGGATTGTTGTTCTCTGCGATGTTAATCAGGTTTAGTTTTTTTGTTCTTGTTTTTTGGGGGTTTATTTTAATAAAATCTAGTTTTAATGTAAGAAAAAAAATTATATTTGAGTTTTTACTTTGTATATTTCCAAATATTTTATTGAAACGGAGTAAAGGAAAGAAGGATGAACTAGTGGGAGAGCAACTGTAAAGGACCCCTGCCAGTCCCTAAAACTAAAGGGGCCTGTGACGACACAGCATTTAATCGTAATTATCCAGATGTAAATTCCATAGGCCCAGAATGATGGACTATTGCCTGAATTATTAACTATTGAATTTATGTGTTTCTTTCTTCGGTTGGTCAACGCACATGATCTTTTGTCATTAGTCCGAATGTTGACTCATCTTGTAGGTTGAAGTGATATTTGTTAATTGATAAATGGTTATTTGCCTCTTATATCAACTCTTCTGGTTTATTGTACTGTTATCTTTGCAATACAGGGACGCAGGCTCTTTGAACAATGGATGTTTGCTAAATATGTTGATTACCATTTTATAAGTCCATGCAATTTGTTGACTTGCATTGTTTCGGAATTTATAGTTTATCCTTCAATGTTTGCAATGTTTGCAAGTCAACATTTGGGGGATGAACTGTGGATGCTCCAGTAATGGGAATTAGTAACACCACCCCTTTCTCTTGACCTGTGGATGAAGTCATGAAGAAGGACAGTTGTGAACTACATAAAGGAGTCTTTTTACAAAACCACTGCCAGGAACACTCTATGGGACAGCTCTACAGAACACCATGAATCCATTAAGAGGGACACAGATTTGGTTTCTACAGGATGCCAGCTTAAGGGACCACAGCCCTGGCTGGAGGAATACAGATCTGCTCCATTGACTACTATAGAACCCATGGATACATCTGGGAAAACCAGGTTGGGACCACCAGTCACCTGGTCCCATGGAGATGTTTGGAGTAGCCAGGTTGGGACACTCCGGCCACCTGGAACTCGTGAATATGCTCGGAAAAAGCCAAGTCGGGACCTTCCGGTCACCTAGTTCCATGGATATGTTCGGAGAAGCCAGGTTGGAACTTTCTGGTCTCCTGGCCACGTACCTCAATGGACTGTCAGCTTTCTAAGCTTGTTGTTACCTCCTCTTTGTGGGTGCTCTTTGGTGGGGGTGCCATTGGTGGGGGTAGTCAGCCCCAGAAGCCCCTCGGATTGGCAGCTGCTTTAATCCCAGCGAGTCAGCGGAAGGGTGAGACTCTGTAATTTGCACCATATTAGGTATTTGCTGGGACTGTTCGATATGTTTATTGTGTGTTTGGTGGCTCAATAAAATATTACCTCACTGTTTTACAATCATCCTGTGTTGTTGTTTATGTATCTTCTATCAGTGATGGATTATAATGAGTGTGATCTGCTCCACCATGAGGGGCCCGATCCTCCCGGGGGCCCACGTTCAAAGATCCCAGCACGGCTCAGGACGGATTCTTGTAGTGCTGATGTTTGATAAATAGGATAATAGAGCGCTCATAGAAAATAAATGTCTGACCTCTTCTTTCTGATGGGCATTTTAGAGCGAGGAGCTGCGCTCTGGACTCACCGCTGCACTCCCCATGCCATTGCGGTGGCCATCTTAATATCGATCTGTGCGGAGGAGACTGTGGGAGTCAGACGGAGGTGTCAAATGTATGGACCCTTTTAATCACAGGATGGAGGGTCACTGTAAATATTAATTCATGAACCACTGTGCATAGTGACTCGCCCCCAGGGCCGTGGGGCACTCGGCAGCCGGGCCTCTGGTTGCCGGGTGGCTGGCCCAGTCCGTGGCCCAGGGCGGTCACTCAAAGGGGGGGGGAATGCTTATAGGGGAAATTGTCGTGACGCCACCTGTGGATTCTGGTAAGAGGTTACCAGCGCTGCGACAGTCCACTGAGGCTGATGTTAGGGGCAGCTATGATGGGACGGCTCCCCACAGGTAGAGCAGGCCTCAGGGCAGTGTAGAGGTGGAGAAAGATGGTGGAAGCAGGAGGGAGACGGCAGGACGGTTCCAGAGGAAGTACAGGCACACACACAAGGGTAAACTTCAATACCTTTACTGGTGGTGATGCAGGTACGGTCCAGGGCTTGTGGGGGCCCCGGGGGGATGCTGCGGGCTTGTGGGGGCCCTAAGGGGATGCTGCGGGCTTGTGGGGCCCTGGGGGGGATTCTGCGGGCTTGTGGGGCCCTGGAGGGGATGCTGTGGGCTTGTGGGTGCTCTGGGGGGGATGCTGCAGGCTTGTGGGGTCTATGGGGGGGATGCTGCAGGCATGTGGGGGCTCTGGGGGGGGTGATGCAGGCTTGAGGGGGGCCCTGGGGGGATGCAGCCGGCTTGTGGGGGCCCCGGGGAGGATGCAGCGGGCTTGTGGGGCCTCTGTATGGGGTCCATATGGCATTACATGGGGACCAGGCAGTATTCTCTATGGTGAATTATATGGGATCCAGTGTTTTGTATGGAGCATTATATAGGGCTCATAATACTGTATGGAGGACTATGTGGTGCCATAACACTGTATGGAGGACTATACTGTCCGGTCTGCACTGTGCGCTGTGAGGATTCACCGGTTTCTGAGCTATTGTAGAATTTACAAAAGATATCACTCATGAAATGTAAGAAGTCAGTGAAATGTTTGGCATTGTACTATATCTATAATTTCTCTGCTGTATCTGTGCATCATGAATGGTTGGATGTGTTAAAGGGGCCACTGAGACTCTTTCGCCCGGGGCCCACGAAAACCTGGAGGAGGGAGCATCATGTGACACTCCCTCTCCCATCATTCCTCCTCTGCGTCTGACGCAGCATCATGATGACGCGCCACGCTGTGTCAGACAGTGGAGCTGGCAGCTGCTGAGGTGATCAGCTGCAGAGACTGAAGCAGCAGGGAACGAGGAGCGGTAAGTATGTATTTATTTTTAAATCAGTGTGTACTGATAATACTGGAGGACTGGGGCTGCATTTTACCCTACGGGTGGGGGGGGGGGCTGCATTTTACCCTATGGGGGGCTGCATTATACTGCGTACAGGACCATGGGGGAATGCATTATACTGAGTGGAGAACCATGGCGAGTGTCTTAAGGCCCCGTCACAGTAAGCGATGCAGCAGCGATCCCGACAACGATACGACCTGTCAGGGATCGTTGCTGCATCGCTAATGCATCGCTGGTGAGCTGTCAAACAGGCAGGCTCACCAGCGATCAGGGGAGCAGCGACATCGTGGAAAGAATCGTTCCACGATGTCCTGCTCCTGTTACCAGCCTGCTGCTTAAGCAGGAGCAGGCTGGTAACTATGGTAAACATCGGGTTACTAAGTGCGCGTGTGCCCCTAGTAACCCGCTGTTTATCATGGATACCACTCTGCTAAGGTGAACGGTAGCCTCCACGCACCGTAGCAGAGTGGTATCCATGGTAAACAGCGGGTTACTAAGTGCGCGCGTGCCCCTAGTAACCCGATGTTTACCATGGTTACCAGCCAGATCGTCGGTCCCGCTGGTCACACACAGCGATGTGTGCTGGCCAGCGGGAGGCCAACGACCAAAAAATGGTCCAGGACACTTTGCAGCGATCAGCAACCTCACAGCAGGGGCCTGATCGTTGCAAAGTGTCACACATAGCGACATCGCTGGTGAGTCACCAAAACCGTGACACAGCAGCGATCTCGCTAGCGATATCGCTATGTGAGACGGGGGCTTTATACTGTGTGGAGGACCATGGGGGAGTACATTGTACAGTGTGGAGGACCATGGGGGAGTGCATTGTACTGTGTGGAGGACCATGGGGGAGTGCATTATACTGTGTGGAGGACCACGGGGAGTGCATTGTACTGTGTGGAGGACCATGGGGGAGTGCATTATACTGTGTGGAGGACCACGGGGAGTGCATTGTACTGTGTGGAGGACCACGTGGGAGTGCATTATACTGCGTGGAGGACCACGAGGGAGTGCATTATACTGCGTGGAGGACCATGGCGAGTGCCTTATACTGTGTGGAGAACCATGGCGAGAGTCTTATACTGAGTGCATTATACTCTATGGAGTGTGGAGAGGTGTGGGGCAGTTGGGGGATCATACTTTACCCTGGGAGTTGAGGTCGGGTACAGTAGGGTCATTGTACTGCGCATATGGAGGAATTCACCATGGGGGTATCATACCGTGTTTGGGGGGCACTTTTGTTGGCACCACACTTTATGGGCAATGAAAAAGGGATCTAGGACTTCAGCAGGAGGAAAATTACTATGTAAAGGCTGGAAGGTTGTGAGATCTGCTCTTCTGTGACCCCGACAATTATTTACATTTTTATTGCTGGGGGGGGGGCCCAATTAGAATTTCTGCGTCCTATGTACGCCCCTGATTATACCAAATCCTCAGCTGTGCTGGTACTAAGGATATGGACACTCAGACATTTTGGGCTAAATATATACATACAAATATTTTTTCAATAACGTTTCATAAACAATTTGGCTTTTTTATTTCCTTTGCATTGCTAGTTGCAGAATGAGCTCACTGAGAATTTATCAGTGAGCTCATTCTGACCTTCTCTGTGCTGATTATGTTCACAGACCGGCATGAAAGTTGGGCTGATCTCTGATCCAGTAATAAATCATCGCAGAAATAAAAGCGCTGGAAACTCCACATCATAAGGAGCTCACTGACTGAATCTCAAGTTAACTCATTCTGCAGCCATCAATGTGCTGCTGGGAAACAAAAAGCTGGTAAAGGCCGAACAGAGCAAATGTTACAAGAAGCAAAATAGTAAAAAGTCTTTTTAGAGCAATATACATGTATTTAAAGGGATTGTCCGGTGTGAAGCTGAAGGCCTGCAGTCATCTGTGTGACTCTCTGTGACTGCAGACTTGTAATCCTCACATCATGTAGACTGCGCGCTGCCAGCATTATTCTCAGCCCAGAGATGGCAGAAGCCCCTGTATCATGTGTACAGGAATTGTGCCCCCTCTCCCCGAGGAGCAGCAGTGCCTCGTCCTCCAGATACATGAGGGTCCCATCGGGGAGATCCGCATGTGCCGGCCATGATGTCATCTCCATGGATACGGCATCAATGTGCAGAGCAGAAGACCCCTGTAAGGGAGAGCTCAGACGTGGGGGGATTGATGTGGATGTGAGGAGCAGATCCCCCCATATTCACAGATTATCGCACAATACATGTGGCCTTGCACAGGAAAAACTGTGAGGAAAGAAGAAATCAGATTTCTTACAATATAGAATAATGTCCTCCTGCCCTCGCTCATGTCCAGTATTATTTATCCCCTGACCTTTAGGGTGGGGAACCCCTCCTGAGCCCCCTCCATTATATAGGAGCCATATATCTGCTCCATTACTGGCAGAAGGTAAGGAGCCAATCACACTGCACGGCTTCTACTTCCTGCTCTAAGCCCCACCCACCTGCCTTCCCTTGAGATCTCCATGACAACCCTTGTGTGACTACAGTGACAGGCCACGCCCCCGAGGATTCTGATCAGTGCGGATGTCTCCATATTGCTGAGGACTGTGAGCGGCTGATGGGCGGAGCCAGCAGCGATGTGAGGGGCAGAGCCAGCAGCGATATGAGGGGCGGAGCCAGCAGCGACATGAGGGGCGGAGCCAGCAGTGATATGAGATGCGGAGCCAGCAGCGATGTGAGGAGCGGAGCCAGCAGCGATATGAGGGACGGAGCCAGCAGTGATATGAGAGGCGGAGCCAGCAGCGATATGAGGGGCGGAGCCAGCAGCGATATGAGGGGCGGAGCCAGCAGCGATATGAGGAGCGCTCACAGCACTGACAGGAGCAGGTGTGTGTGCAGCCCGTTCCTCTGCTGTGGGTGTTGTGGTGTGTGAGCTTCGCCGTGTATATATTATACACATATATATATATATATATACAGAGTTGAAATCAGAAGTTTCCATACACTGTATAAATAGACACATCTGCAGGTTTTTCTCAATATCTGACATGAAATCAGAATAAACCTTTCCCATTTTAGGTCAATTAGGATTACCATCATTTTTAATATTTGCCAAATGCCAGAATAATGAGCGTCTCTTGTAAGGGGCATTAAAAGAGTCTTGTTATATCACTCTGACCTCCACGTGTCTTGTAAGGGGCATTAAAACCGTCTTGTTATACCACTCTGACCTCCACGTGTCTTGTAAGGGGCATTAAAACCGTCTTGTTATACCACTCTGACCCCCACGTCTCTTCAGAGGGGCATTAAAACCGTCTTGTTATACCACTCTGACCTCCACGTCTCTTCTGAGGGGCATTAAAACCATCTTGTTATACCACTCTGACCTCCACGTCTCTTGTAAGGGGCATTAAAACCGTCTTGTTATACCACTCTGACCTCCACGTCTCTTCTGAGGGGCATTAAAAGCGTCTTGTTATACCACTCTGACCTCCACGTGTCTTGTAAGGGGCATTAAAACCGTCTTGTTATGCCACTCTGACCTCCACGTCTCTTCTGAGGGGCATTAAAAGCGTCTTGTTAAGCTACTGGGACCTCCACGACTCTTCGAACGGGCATTGCATTTCCTCATAATTTTTGGAAGCTTTTGCTTGGAAGGCATAAGCAAATACTATGGGAGACCCACTCCCCAATAATGGGAATAATGTTTTTAAGATGCTGTACTGTATGGCTCTTGTAAGGGGCATTAAAACCGTCTTGTTAAGCTACTGTGACCTCCATGTCTCTTCAAAGGGGCATTAAAAGCGTCTTCTTAAGCCACTCTGAACTCCACAGCTCTTCCAAGGGGCATTGAAATGTTGTTTTTAATTACCTTACCTCTAATCTCCATGACTCTTCCAACGGACATTGCATTTCCTCCTAATTTTAGTCAGCTTTTGCTTTTCAATGCAAAGGTGAAAACTAAGGGAGACACACTCCCCAATAATGGGTAGAAGGTTTTTAGTACGCTGTAATCCACATCTGTTTCCAGGGGCATTGCAGTTCCTTATAATTTTTGGAAAGCCTTCCATTCACTGCTTAGGCCAACAGTGCACAGGAGACCCAGTTGCCATAAATGGAAAAAAAGGTTTAGTTAAGGCCCTCTGACCTCCATGTCATTTCCAAGGGGCATTGGAGTGCCTCAAAAGTTTTGGTAGGCATTGCACTCACTGTATGCCCTATAACTGTGTAGCCAAACCGCTCCTTTTGTTACAGAAACATATCCTACAAGACATATGTGGTTGACTGGCCTGATATTGATGTGAATGGTCCCTGTTCCTCCTGCTCTTTCTCCTTTGCCACTACCTCATCCATCATTTATCACTTGAAGCTTTGTTTTAACGAGAGTCATAGAACTTGGATAGTAGCAGGAAAACATCCAGCAATCCTCGGAGGAGGTAGGATATGACCACCTCAGGCCTAGCCGCTACTACATACATGCGCTTGCATTCCTTGAAAACAAAGCAGATGCTAACTTCTATCATCCTCATCATGCTCCTCACCTTGGCACTCTCAACTCCCCTGATAAAGAAGCCAGGGCCCACCGGAGAAGTCGGGTTCTTTGGTGGGCTCGTCCAATGGTGCCCTAAAGCAGGCCAGTCTAAGAAAAGTGTGTGGGGATGTTCCGCGGAGAAATCGGGGCGGCTTGGAACCGTTTATTGACACCTGGCCGCGGGGCGGCTGGGGACCGAGTGTGGACACCCGGCCGCCCCCTGGCGGCTGGGGACCGAGCATGGAAACCCGGCCGCCGGGCGGCTGGGGACTGAGTATGGATACCTCGCTGCCGAAGCAGCCATGAGGTAGTGGCCAGCTTCGGCCTCCTCAAAACTAAAAGGCCCAATTTCAACTGCAAGCTAGCAGTATGGTATTGCAGCCTGGGGGTGGGTGGGTGGTTGGCTGCATATTTGCGCTTGCATTGCAAGGAATGGGGGAGGTATAATTGAACACTGCCCTGGGACAAGGACTTGCACGGGGATAGTTGCAAGTCTGCATCTTCTGATGCGGCAAGGATCACTTCTGATGGGCACACTTTTAGGCAGTGACCTGGGAGTCAGAGATCCTTCCAGGGGTCTTCCCCATGCTGTTCCCATGTCTTTTCAGCACTATATGCATGTGTCACACAGCACATGGCCAGATAAGGTTGTAAAATGTTAAAATGACATTTCCCGGTGAATGCATTTGTCACAGTTGAAAGCAATACAAAAGTGCAAAAACGCATAAAAAATGCTACTTGTGAACATAGCCCAAGGTGTGGAGGAGTATTTTTGTTTTTGGTTATTTATTTTACCTTATACACAAGTCTTTACCCTGGAAAAGAAATTCCTTAACATATTTCACAGGAAAAAAGTTTCACTTTCGTTTTTGAACATTTTCTTATGAGCCTGTAAAAGTGGCTTAATACCTCTGACCACGTTGTTGACAACAGTGACCTTGGGGGTCAGAAATGCTTCCTGGGGCGATCCCCATGCTGTCCCCATGTCATCTGAGCACTGTCACTATCATTTTGGGCACTTTTTAGGCTTTCTACAGACTGCCGGGGGTGCCGCCGCAAAAATGCTCGGGTCTCCCATAGACTAACATGGGCTCGTTGCTCAGGTCGAGCACCTGAGTATCACGGCGAGCTCGGGCCGAGCTTCGAGCACCCGAGCATTTTAGTGCTCGCTCAACACTATTTATAACGGGGGCACAAGCTAGTGACTGATTTATATTCTCAGTGGAGCAGGATTCATTGTGGTGAATGATATACTCATGGGCACAGTGTGGCACATATTTGCATTTGGTGGCACAGTGGGCGGCATTATTTATTTAAGTCGCTTATATTTGTAACATTTTTGTTTTTCAGGAGTGCGGTGATCTGCTGAAAAGTGCGGAGCAGCCGAAACCTGGACAGCAAACTGCAAAGACGAATCATGGCGGGAAGTCGTCACGAAAGACTGGACTAGGTAAAGAAGAGAAGAAAGAGAGCGACTGCAGTGTATAAACTGGAGGGTTAGGTGGGGCCCATTATATTATAATAAATCTATGTGGGGTCCATAATATTATAATAAATCTATGTGGGGTCCATAATATTAAAGGGACGGATATGTGGGGCCCATTATATTATAATAAATCTATGTGGTGCCCATTATATTAAAGGGAAAGCTATGTGGGGCCAATTATATTAAAGGGAAAGCTATGTGGGGCCAATTATATTAAAGGGAAAGCTATGTGGGGCCCATTATATTAAAGAGAAAGCTATGTGGGGCCCATTATATTAAAGAGAAAGCTATGTGGGGCCCATTATATTAAAGAGAAAGCTATGTGGGGCCCATTATATTAAAGAGAAAGCTATGTGGGGCCCATTATATTAAAGAGAAAGCTATGTGGGGCCCATTATATTAAAGGGAAAGCTATGTGGGGCCCATTATGTTAAAGAGAAAGCTATGTGGGGCCCATTATATTAAAGAGAAAGCTATGTGGGGCCCATTATATTAAAGAGAAAGCTGTGTGGGGCCCATTATATTAAAGAGAAAGCTGTGTGGGGCCCATTATATTAAAGAGAAAGCTATATGGGGCCCATTATATTAAAGAGAAAGCTATATGGGGCCCATTATATTAAAGAGAAAGCTATGTGGGGCCCATTATATTAAAGAGAAAGCTATGTGGGGCCCATTATATTAAAGAGAAAGCTATGTGCGGCCCATTATATTAAAGAGAAAGCTATGTGGGGCCCATTATATTAAAGAGAAAGCTATGTGGGGCCCATTATATTAAAGAAAAAGCTATGTGGGGCCCATTATATTAAAGAAAAAGTTATGTGGGACCCATTATATTAAAGGGAAAGCTATGTGGGGCCCATTTTATTAAAGAGAAAGCTATGTGGGACCCATTATATTAAAGAGAAAGCTATGTGGGGCCCATTATATTAAAGGGAAAGCTATGTGGGGCCCATTATATAATAATAAAATCTATGTGGTGCCCATTATATTAAAGGGAAAGCTATGTGGGGCCCATTATATTAAAGAGAAAGCTATGTGGGGCCCATTATATTAAAGGGAAAGCTATGTGGGGCCCATTATATTAAAGGGAAAGCTATGTGGGGCCCGTTATCTTAAAGGGACATCTACGTAGGGCCCATTATATTAAATGGATGTCTATGTGGGGCCCATTATATTAAAGAGAGAGCTATGTGGGGCCCATTATATTAAAGAGAAAGCTATGTGGGGCCCATTATATAAAAGAGAAAGCTATGTGGGGCCCATTATATTAAAGGGAAAGCTATGTGGGGCCCATTATATTAAAGAGAAAGCTATGTGGGGCCCATTATATTAAAGGGAAAGCTATGTGGGGCCCATTATATAATAATAAAATCTATGTGGGGCCCATTATATTAAAGGGAAAGCTATGTGGGGCCCGTTATCTTAAAGGGACATCTACGTATATGATAAATTCTATATGGGGCCCATGATATTTAATGGAAGGCTATGTGAGGCCCATTATATTAAATAGAGGACTATGTGGGGACCAATACATTAAAAAGAAAGCTATATTGGGGCCCACTATGTTATCTGGAAGGTTTTGTGGGGCCCTCTGTATTAAATTGAGGGCTATGTGAGGCCTATTAAATTAAATGGAAAGCGTTGCGGGGCCCATAATATTATATGGAGGGCTATGTGAGGCGCATTTATCAAATAAAGGGCTATGTAGCGCCAATTATATTAAATGGAAGCCTGTGTTTTGTCCATTATATTAAATAGAGATGTATCTTGGCTCCATTATAATAAATGGAAGGCAATGTGGGGACCATTATATTAAATGGAGGGTTATGTGGGGCCCATTATATTAAATGGAAGCCTATATGGAGCCCAGTAAATTAAATGTAAAGCTATGTGGGGCCCAATATTTTAAATGGAAGGTTAAGTGGGGCCAATTGTATTAAATAGAGGGCTATGTGGTGCCCAATATAAAACATGGAAGGCTTTTTGGTGCCCATTATATTAAATAGAGGGATATTTTGGCCCCATTTTATTAAATGGAAGGCTATGTCAGGTCCAATATATTAAATGGAGTCCAGTGCGGCCTATTATATTAAATTGACGGTTATGTGGGGTTCAATAGATTAAATGAAAAGCTATGTGGAGCCCAATAAATTAAATTATAGTACATGGAAGGCAATGTGTGGCTCATTATACTATATAGAGGGCTATGTGGGGGCCATTATACTTTATAGAATTCTATGTGGGGGTCCATTATACTTTTGCCAATGGCAAATTGTGTGTTCCGGTGGCACTCCAAAGGTAAAGGGTGTGCTCCGGTGGCACTCCAACGTCATAGGGTGTGCTCTGGTGGCACACCAATGGCAAAAAGGCCAAAGAGTAGACTCTGGTGGCAGACTGAGCAGCCCTAGAGTGCACCCCAGTGATAAGCAATAAGGCCAAAGAATGTACCCCGGTGGTAGGCTAAAAAGCCCTAGAGTGCGCCCCAGTGGTAAGCAATGAGGCCAAAAAGTGCACCACGGTGGCAGGCTAAAAAAGCCTAAAATGAGTGAACCGGTGGTAAGCAAAATGGTCAGAGTGTACCCCGGTCGCAGTTAAAAAGCCCAAGTTGGGTGCCCCGGTGGTAAGCTAAAAGGCCAAAGAGTGCACCCCGGTGTAAGCTAAAAAGCCCAAGATGGGTGCCCCGGTGGTAAGCAAAAAAGGTCACATATTGGGCCCCTCTGGTAGGCCTACGGGAAATAGAGTTCTCCGATGGCACACCAACGGTAAAGGGTGTGCCCGATGGTACTCCAATGGTAAAGGGTGTGCTTCAGTGGCATGCCAGTGGCAAAAAGTGTACTCCGGTGGCATGCTAATGGTGAAAGGTGTGCTCTTTTGGCACCCCAACTGTAAAGAGTGTGTTCCAGTGGCACCCCAGCAGCCAATGGTGTACTTCGGTGGCAGACCATCGGGAAATGGTGTGATATGTAAGGCTCATCATAACAAAAGGGAGGGCTATGTGGGACCCATTATTTTATATGGAAAGCAAGGTGGGGCCCATTATATTAATTAGGGGCTTATGTGGGGCTCTTTATATTAAATAAAAACATATGTGGGCCCCATTAAATAAAATGGAAGGCTATGTGGACCCCATTAAATTAAATGGAAGGCTATGTGGACCTCATTAAATTAAATGGAAGGCTATGTGGGGCCCATTATATTAAATGGAAGCCTATATGGGGCCCAATAAATTAAATGAAAAGCTACAGTATGTACAGCAATAATACAGGGTGGGCTATTTATATGGATACACCTAAATTAAATGGAATGGTTGGTGATGTCAACTTCCTGTTTATGGCACATTAGTATATGGGAGGGGGAAACTTTTCCAGATGGGTGGTGACTATGGCGGCCATTTTGAAGTCGGCCATTTTGCATCTAACTTTATTTTTTTCAATGGGAAGAGGGTGATGTGACACATCAAACTCATTGAGAATTTCATAAGAAAATACAATGGTGTGCTTGGTTTTAACATAACTTTATTCTTTCATGAATTTTTTACAAGTTTATGACCACTTATAAAATGTGTTTAAAGTGCTGCCCATTGTGTTGGATTGTCAATGCAACCCTCTTCTCCCACTCTTGACACACTGATAGCAACACCGCAGAAGAAATGCTAGCACAGGCTTTCAGTATCCGTTGTTTCAGATGCTGAAAGGTTATATGGGGCCTATTAAAATAAATGGAAGACTATGCAGGACCTCTTGTAATAACTAGAAGGCAATTTGTGGCCCATTATATTAAACTAGATGGTGGCCCGATTCTAACTCATCGGGTATTCTAGAATATGTATGCGGCCGGCCGCGACCAATCAGCGAACCGTGTTAGTGAGGACCGGAGAGCATGTTTAAATTTGGCGCCAAAACCGGTGATTGGTCACGGCTGGCGGCCGCGACCAATCAGCGAATCGTATTAGTGAGAACCGGGGAGCGGGTACTTCCACTGTGAGCAGCCGGGAGATGACCGGCTGCTCGCAGCAGAAGTATCCCAACCGGCGGCGCCGCTCCCCGGTCCTCCCTTCACACTTGCCGTCGGGAGATCAGCGGCCCTAGCCGCTGATCTAGCGAAGGTAGCCGCATGAAGGTCAGCGGCGCCGCAGGTCGGGGTACTTCTGCTGCGAGCAGCCGGGAGATGACCGGCTGCATCGCCACTGACCTCTGTGCAGAGCGGTGTTTAAATTTGGAGCCAATATCGCTGATTGGTCGTGGCCGCCGAATCGTATTAGTGAGGACAGGGGAGCGGCGCTGCCTGTGCGGGTACTTCCACTGCGAGCAGCCGGGAAATGACCGGCTGCTCGCAGCAGAAGTATCCCGACCGGTGGCGCCGCTCCCCGGTTCTCCCTTCACACTTTCCGTCGGAAGATCAGCGGCCCTAACCGCTGATCTCCCGACGGTAGCCGCATGGAGGTCAGCGGCGCCGCTGGTCGGGGTACTTCTGCTGCTAGCGCCGGTCATCTCCCGGCTACATCGCCGCTGACCTCCGTGCGGCAGATGAGCTGCTAATGGCCGCCATCTTTTTTTGAAATCCCACGTCGCTGATTGACCACGGTCGGACCAATCAGCGACGCAGGACTTCCTGGACAGAAGGACAGACAGACATGATAAGACGATTATATATATTAAATGTAAGGTTATGTAGGGCCCAATATATTCAATGAAAAACTATATGGACCTATTATATAAAAGAAAAAGCTAAGTGTGGCCCATTTTATTAAATGGATGATGGCGTGCTCCCTTGGCAAGCCAGCGGGAGAGTGGCGTGCTTCCGGTGGCAAGCCAGCGGGACAGTGGCGTGCTCCGGTGGCAAGCCAGCGGGAAAGTGGCGTGCTCCGGTGGCAAGCCAGCGGGAAAGTGGCGTGCTCCGGTGGCAAGCCAGCGGGAAAGTGGCGTGCTCCGGTGGCAAGCCAGCGGGACAGTGGCGTGCTCCGGTGGCAAGCCAGCGGGAAAGTGGCGTGCTCCGGTGGCAAGCCAACGGGAAAGTGGCGTGCTCCGGTGGCAAGCCAACGGGAAAGTGGCGTGCTCCGGTGGCAAGCCAACGGGAAAGTGGCGTGCTCCGGTGGCAAGCCAACGGGAAAGTGGCGTGCTCCGGTGGCAAGCCAACGGGAAAGTGGCGTGCTCCGGTGGCAAGCCAGCGGGAAAGTGGCGTGCTCCGGTGGCAAGCCAGCGGGAAAGTGGCGTGCTCCGGAGGCAAGCCAGCGGGAAAGTGGCGTGCTCCGGTGGCAAGCCAATGGGAAAGTGGCGTGCTCCGGTGGCAAGCCAACGGGAAAGTGGCGTGCTCCGGTGGCAAGCCAACGGGAAAGTGGCGTGCTCCGGTGGCAAGCCAACGGGACTGTGGCGTGCTCCGGTGGAAAGCCAACGGGAAAGTGGCGTGCTCCGGTGGCAAGCCAACGGGAAAGTGGCATGCTCCGGTGGCAAGCCAACGGGAAAGTGGCATGCTCCGGTGGCAAGCCAACGGGAAAGTGGCGTGCTCCGGTGGCAAGCCAACGGGAAAGTGGCGTGCTCCGGTGGCAAGCCAACGGGACTGTGGCGTGCTCCGGTGGCAAGCCAACGGGAAAGTGGCGTGCTCCGGTGGCAAGCCAACGGGAAAGTGGCGTGCTCCGGTGGCAAGCCAACGGGAAAGTGGCGTGCTCCGGTGGCAAGCCAACGGGAAAGTGGCGTGCTCCGGTGGCAAGCCAACGGGAAAGTGGCGTGCTCCGGTGGCAAGCCAGCGGGAAAGTGGCGTGCTCCGGTGGCAAGCCAGCGGGAAAGTGGCGTGCTCCGGTGGCAAGCCAACGGGAAAGTGGCGTGCTCCGGTGGCAAGCCAACGGGAAAGTGGCGTGCTCCGGTGGCAAGCCAACGGGAAAGTGGCGTGCTCCGGTGGCAAGCCAACGGGAAAGTGGCGTGCTCCGGTGGCAAGCCAGCGGGAAAGTGGCGTGGTCCGGTGGCAAGCCAGCGGGAAAGTGGCGTGCTCCGGTGGCAAGCCAATGGGAAAGTGGCGTGCTCCGGTGGCAAGCCAACGGGAAAGTGGCGTGCTCCGGTGGCAAGCCAACGGGAAAGTGGCGTGCTCCGGTGGCAAGCCAACGGGAAAGTGGCGTGCTCCGGTGGCAAGCCAACGGGACTGTGGCGTGCTCCGATGGCAAGCCAACGGGAAAGTGGCATGCTCCGGTGGCAAGCCAACGGGAAAGTGGCATGCTCCGGTGGCAAGCCAACGGGAAAGTGGCGTGCTCCGGTGGCAAGCCAACGGGAAAGTGGCGTGCTCCGGTGGCAAGCCAACGGGACTGTGGCGTGCTCCGGTGGCAAGCCAACGGGACTGTGGCGTGCTCCGGTGGCAAGCCAACGGGAAAGTGGCGTGCTCCGGTGGCAAGCCAACGGGAAAGTGGCGTGCTCCGGTGGCAAGCCAACGGGAAAGTGGCATGCTCCGGTGGCAAGCCAACGGGACTGTGGCGTGCTCCGGTGGCAAGCCAACGGGAAAGTGGCGTGCTCCGGTGGCAAGCCAACGGGAAAGTGGCGTGCTCCGGTGGCAAGCCAACGGGAAAGTGGCGTGCTCCGGTGGCAAGCCAACGGGAAAGTGGCGTGCTCCGGTGGCAAGCCAACGGTAAAGTGGCGTGCTCCGGTGGCAAGCCAACGGGAAAGTGGCGTGCTCCGGTGTCAAGCCAACGGGACTGTGGCGTGCTCCGGTGGCAAGCCAACGGGACTGTGGCGTGCTCCGGTGGCAAGCCAACGGGAAAGTGGCGTGCTCCGGTGGCAAGCCAACGGGAAAGTGGCGTGCTCCGGTGGCAAGCCAACGGGAAAGTGGCGTGCTCCGGTGGCAAGCCAACGGGAAAGTGGCGTGCTCCGGTGGCAAGCCAACGGGAAAGTGGCGTGCTCCGGTGGCAAGCCAACGGGAAAGTGGCGTGCTCCGGTGGCAAGCCAACGGGACTATGGCGTGCTCCGGTGGCAAGCCAACGGGAAAGTGGCGTGCTCCGGTGGCAAGCCAACGGGAAAGTGGCGTGCTCTGGTGGCAAGCCAACGGGAAAGTGGCGTGCTCCGGTGGCAAGCCAACGGGACAGTGGCGTGCTCCGGTGGCAAGCCAACGGGACAGTGGCGTGCTCCGGTGGCAAGCCAACGGGACAGTGGCGTGCTCCGGTGGCAAGCCAACGGGACAGTGGCGTGCTCCGGTGGCAAGCCAACGAGAAAGTGGCGTGCTCCGGTGGCAAGCCAACGGGAAAGTGGCGTGCTCCGGTGGCAAGCCAACGGGACTGTGGCGTGCTCCGGTGGCAAGCCAACGGGACTGTGGCGTGCTCCGGTGGCAAGCCAACGGGAAAGTGGCGTGCTCCGGTGGCAAGAAAACGGGAAAGTGGCGTGCTCCGGTGGCAAGCCAACGGGAAAGTGGCGTGCTCCGGTGGCAAGCCAACGGGAAAGTGGCGTGCTCCGGTGGCAAGCCAACGGGAAAAGGGGCGTGCTCCGGTGGCAAGCCAACGGGAAAGTGGCGTGCTCCGGTGGCAAGCCAACGGGAAAGTGGCGTGCTCCGGTGGCAAGCCAACGGGAAAGTGGCGTGCTCCGGTGGCAAGCCAACGGGAAAGTGGCTTGCTCTGGTGGCAAGCCAACGGGACTGTGGCGTGCTCCGGTGGCAAGCCAACGGGACTGTGGCGTGCTCCGGTGGCAAGCCAACGGGACTGTGGCGTGCTCCGGTGGCAAGCCAACGGGACTGTGGCGTGCTCCGGTGGCAAGCCAACGGGACTGTGGCGTGCTCCGGTGGCAAGCCAACGGGACAGTGGCGTGCTCCGGTGGCAAGCCAACGGGAAAGTGGCGTGCTCCGGTGGCAAGTTAACGGGAAAGTGGCGTGCTCCGGTAGCAAGCCAACGGGAAAGTGGCGTGCTCCGGTGGCAAGCCAACGGGAAAGTGGCGTGCTCCGGTGGCAAGCCAACGGGAAAGTGGCGTGCTCCGGTGGCAAGCCAACGGAAAAGTGGCGTGCTCCGGTGGCAAGCCAACGGGAAAGTGGCGTGCTCCGGTGGCAAGCCAACGGGAAAGTGGCGTGCTCCGGTGGCAAGCCAACGGGAAAGTGGCGTGCTCCGGTGGCAAGCCAACGGGAAAGTGGCATGCTCCGGTGGCAAGCCAACGGGACTGTGGCGTGCTCCGGTGGCAAGCCAACGGGAAAGTGGCGTGCTCCGGTGGCAAGCCAACGGGAAAGTGGCGTGCTCCGGTGGCAAGCCAACGGGAAAGTGGCGTGCTCCGGTGGCAAGCCAACGGGAAAGTGGCGTGCTCCGGTGGCAAGCCAACGGGAAAGTGGCGTGCTCCGGTGGCAAGCCAACGGGACTGTGGCGTGCTCCGGTGGCAAGCCAACGGGACTGTGGCGTGCTCCGGTGGCAAGCCAACGGGAAAGTGGCGTGCTCCGGTGGCAAGCCAACGGGAAAGTGGCGTGCTCCGGTGGCAAGCCAACGGGAAAGTGGCGTGCTCCGGTGGCAAGCCAACGGGACTGTGGCGTGCTCCGGTGGCAAGCCAACGGGACAGTGGCGTGCTCCGGTGGCAAGCCAACGGGACTGTGGCGTGCTCCGGTGGCAAGCCAACGGGACAGTGGCGTGCTCCGGTGGCAAGCCAACGGGAAAGTGGCGTGCTCCGGTGGCAAGCCAACGGGAAAGTGGCGTGCTCCGGTGGCAAGCCAACGGAAAAGTGGCGTGCTCCGGTGGCAAGCCAACGGGACTGTGGCGTGCTCCGGTGGCAAGCCAACGGGACTGTGGCGTGCTCCGGTGGCAAGCCAACGGGAAAGTGGCGTGCTCCGGTGGCAAGCCAACGGGAAAGTGGCGTGCTCCGGTGGCAAGCCAACGGGAAAGTGGCGTGCTCCGGTGGCAAGCCAACGGGACTGTGGCGTGCTCCGGTGGCAAGCCAACGGGACAGTGGCGTGCTCCGGTGGCAAGCCAATGGGAAAGTGGCGTGCTCCGGTGGCAAGCCAACGGGACTGTGGCGTGCTCCGGTGGCAAGCCAACGGGACTGTGGCGTGCTCCGGTGGCAAGCCAACGGGAAAGTGGCGTGCTCCGGTGGCAAGCCAACGGGAAAGTGGCGTGCTCCGGTGGCAAGCCAACGGGAAAGTGGCGTGCTCCGGTGGCAAGCCAACGGGAAAGTGGCGTGCTCCGGTGGCAAGCCAACGGGAAAAGTGGCGTGCTCCGGTGGCAAGCCAACGGGAAAGTGGCGTGCTCCGGTGGCAAGCCAACGGGAAAGTGGCGTGCTCCGGTGGCAAGCCAACGGGACTGTGGCGTGCTCCGGTGGCAAGCCAACGGGAAAGTGGCGTGCTCCGGTGGCAAGCCAACGGGAAAGTGGCGTGCTCCGGTGGCAAGCCAACGGGAAAGTGGCGTGCTCCGGTGGCAAGCCAAGGGGAAAGTGGCGTGCTCCGGTGGCAAGCCAACGGGAAAGTGGCGTGCTCCGGTGGCAAGCCAACGGGAAAGTGGCGTGCTCCGGTGGCAAGCCAACGGGAAAGTGGCGTGCTCCGGTGGCAAGCCAACGGGAAAGTGGCGTGCTCCGGTGGCAAGCCAACGGGAAAGTGGCGTGCTCCGGTGGCAAGCCAACGGAACTGTGGCGTGCTCCGGTGGCAAGCCAACGGGAAAGTGGCGTGCTCCGGTGGCAAGCCAACGGGAAAGTGGCGTGCTCCGGTGGCAAGCCAACGGGAAAGTGGCGTGCTCCGGTGGCAAGCCAACGGGAAAGTGGCGTGCTCCGGTGGCAAGCCAACGGGAAAGTGGCGTGCTCCGGTGGCAAGCCAACGGGAAAGTGGCGTGCTCCGGTGGCAAGCCAACGGGAAGGTGGCGTGCTCCAGTGGCAAGCCAGCGGGAAAGTGGCGTGCTCCGGTGGCAAGCCAGCGGGAAAGTGGCGTGCTCCGGTGGCAAGCCAACGGGAAAGTGGCGTGCTCCGGTGGCAAGCCAACGGGAAAGTGGCGTGCTCCGGTGGCAAGCCAACGGGAAAGTGGCGTGCTCCGGAGGCAAGCCAACGGGACTGTGGCGTGCTCCGGTGGCAAGCCAACGGGAAAGTGGCGTGCTCCGGTGGCAAGCCAACGGGAAAGTGGCGTGCTCCGGTGGCAAGCCAACGGGAAAGTGGCGTGCTCCGGTGGCAAGCCAACGGGAAAGTGGCGTGCTCCGGTGGCAGGCCAACGGCAAAGTGGCGTGCTCCGGTGGCAAGCCAACGGGAAAGTGGCGTGCTCCGGTGGCAAGCCAGCGGGAAAGTGGCGTGCTCCGGTGGCAAGCCAGCGGGAAAGTGGCGTGCTCCGGTGGGAAGCCAACGGGAAAGTGGCGTGCTCCGGTGGCAAGCCAACGGGAAAGTGGCGTGCTCCGGTGGCAAGCCAACGGGAAAGTGGCGTGCTCCGGTGGCAAGCCAACGGGACTGTGGCGTGCTCCGGTGGCAAGCCAACGGGAAAGTGGCGTGCTCCGGTGGCAAGCCAACGGGAAAGTGGCGTGCTCCGGTGGCAAGCCAACGGGAAAGTGGCGTGCTCCGGTGGCAAGCCAACGGGAAAGTGGCGTGCTCCGGTGGCAAGCCAACGGGACTGTGGCGTGCTGCGGTGGCAAGCCAACGGGAAAGTGGCGTGCTCCGGTGGCAAGCCAACGGGAAAGTGGCGTGCTCCGGTGGCAAGCCAACGGGAAAGTGGCGTGCTCCGGTGGCACGCCAACGGGAAAGTGGCGTGCTCCGGTGGCAAGCCAGCGGGAAAGTGGCATGCTCCGGTGGCAAGCCAGCGGGAAAGTGGCGTGCTCCGGTGGCAAGCCAGCGGGAAAGTGGCGTGCTCCGGTGGCAAGCCAACGGGAAAGTGGCGTGCTCCGGTGGCAAGCCAACGGGAAAGTGGCGTGCTCCGGTGGCAAGCCAACGGGAAAGTGGCGTGCTCCGGTGGCAAGCCAGCGGGAAAGTGGCGTGCTCCGGTGGCAAGCCAGCGGGAAAGTGGCGTGCTCCGGTGGCAAGCCAACGGGAAAGTGGCGTGCTCCGGTGGCAAGCCAACGGGAAAGTGGCGTGCTCCGGTGGCAAGCCAACGGGAAAATGGCGTGCTCCGGTGGCAAGCCAACGGGAAAGTGGCGTGCTCCGGTGGCAAGCCAACGGGACTGTGGCGTGCTCCGGTGGCAAGCCAACGGGAAAGTGGCGTGCTCCGGTGGCAAGCCAACGGGAAAGTGCCGTGCTCCGGTGGCAAGCCAACGGGAAAGTGGCGTGCTCCGGTGGCAAGCCAACGGGAAAGTGGCGTGCTCCGGTGGCAAGCCAACGGGAAAGTGGCGTGCTCCGGTGGCAAGCCAACGGGAAAGTGGCGTGCTCCGATGGCAAGCCAACGGGACAGTGGCGTGCTCCGGTGGCAAGCCAACGGGACAGTGGCGTGCTCCGGTGGCAAGCCAACGGGACAGTGGCGTGCTCCGGTGGCAAGCCAACGGGACAGTGGCGTGCTCCGGTGGCAAGCCAACGGGAAAGTGGCGTGCTCCGGTGGCAAGCCAACGGGAAAGTGGCGTGCTCCGGTGGCAAGCCAACGGAAAAGTGGCGTGCTCCGGTGGCAAGCCAACGGGACTGTGGCGTGCTCCGGTGGCAAGCCAACGGGACTGTGGCGTGCTCCGGTGGCAAGCCAACGGGAAAGTGGCGTGCTCCGGTGGCAAGCCAACGGGAAAGTGGCGTGCTCCGGTGGCAAGCCAACGGGAAAGTGGCGTGCTCCGGTGGCAAGCCAACGGGAAAGTGGCGTGCTCCGGTGGCAAGCCAATAGGAAAGTGGCGTGCTCCGGTGGCAAGCCAACGGGAAAAGTGGCGTGCTCCGGTGGCAAGCCAACGGGAAAGTGGCGTGCTCCGGTGGCAAGCCAACGGGAAAGTGGCGTGCTCCGGTGGCAAGCCAACGGGAAAGTAGCGTGCTCCGGTGGCAAGCCAATGGGAAAGTGGCGTGCTCCGGTGGCAAGCCAACGGGACTGTGGCGTGCTCCGGTGGCAAGCCAACGGGACTGTGGCGTGCTCCGGTGGCAAGCCAACGGGACTGTGGCGTGCTCCGGTGGCAAGCCAACGGGAAAGTGGCGTGCTCCGGTGGCAAGCCAACGGGAAAGTGGCGTGCTCCGGTGGCAAGCCAACGGGAAAGTGGCGTGCTCCGGTGGCAAGCCAACGGGAAAGTGGCGTGCTCCGGTGGCAAGCCAACGGGAAAGTGGCGTGCTCCGGTGGCAAGCCAACGGGAAAGTGGCGTGATCCGGTGGCAAGCCAACGGGAAAGTGGCTTGCTCCGGTGGCAAGCCAACGGGACTGTGGCGTGCTCCGGTGGCAAGCCAACGGGACTGTGGCGTGCTCCGGTGGCAAGCCAACGGGACTGTGGCGTGCTCCGGTGGCAAGCCAACGGGACAGTGGCGTGCTCCGGTGGCAAGCCAATGGGAAAGTGGCGTGCTCCGGTGGCAAGTTAACGGGAAAGTGGCGTGCTCCGGTAGCAAGCCAACGGGAAAGTGGCGTGCTCCGGTGGCAAGCCAACGGGAAAGTGGCGTGCTCCGGTGGCAAGCCAACGGGAAAGTGGCGTGCTCCGGTGGCAAGCCAACGGAAAAGTGGCGTGCTCCGGTGGCAAGCCAACGGGACTGTGGCGTGCTCCGGTGGCAAGCCAACGGGACTGTGGCGTGCTCCGGTGGCAAGCCAACGGGAAAGTGGCGTGCTCCGGTGGCAAGCCAACGGGAAAGTGGCGTGCTCCGGTGGCAAGCCAACGGGAAAGTGGCGTGCTCCGGTGGCAAGCCAACGGGAAAGTGGCGTGCTCCGGTGGCAAGCCAACGGGAAAGTGGCGTGCTCCGGTGGCAAGCCAACGGGAAAGTGGCGTGCTCCGGTGGCAAGCCAACGGGACTGTGTCGTGCTCCGGTGGCAAGCCAACGGGAAAGTGGCGTGCTCCGGTGGCAAGCCAACGGGAAAGTGGCGTGCTCCGGTGGCAAGCCAACGGGACAGTGGCGTGCTCCGGTGGCAAGCCAACGGGACAGTGGCGTGCTCCGGTGGCAAGCCAACGGGACAGTGGCGTGCTCCGGTGGCAAGCCAATGGGAAAGTGGCGTGCTCCGGTGGCAAGCCAACGGGAAAGTGGCGTGCTCCGGTGGCAAGCCAGCGGGAAAGTGGCGTGCTCCGGTGGCAAGCCAACGGGACTGTGGCGTGCTCCGGTGGCAAGCCAACGGGACTGTGGCGTGCTCCGGTGGCAAGCCAACGGGAAAGTGGCGTGCTCCGGTGGCAAGCCAACGGGAAAGTGGCGTGCTCCGGTGGCAAGCCAACGGGAAAGTGGCGTGCTCCGGTGGCAAGCCAACGGGAAAGTGGCGTGCTCCGGTGGCAAGCCAACGGGAAAAGTGGCGTGCTCCGGTGGCAAGCCAACGGGAAAGTGGCGTGCTCCGGTGGCAAGCCAACGGGAAAGTGGCGTGCTCTGGTGGCAAGCCAACGGGAAAGTGGCGTGCTCCGGTGGCAAGCCAACGGGAAAGTGGCGTGCTCCGGTGGCAAGCCAACGGGACTGTGGCGTGCTCCGGTGGCAAGCCAACGGGACTGTGGCGTGCTCCGGTGGCAAGCCAACGGGACTGTGGCGTGCTCCGGTGGCAAGCCAACGGGAAAGTGGCGTGCTCCGGTGGCAAGCCAACGGGAAAGTGGCGTGCTCCGGTGGCAAGCCAACGGGAAAGTGGCGTGCTCCGGTGGCAAGCCAACGGGAAAGTGGCGTGCTCCGGTGGCAAGCCAACGGGAAAGTGGCGTGCTCCGGTGGCAAGCCAACGGGAAAGTGGCGTGCTCCGGTGGCAAGCCAACGGGAAAGTGGCGTGCTCCGGTGGCAAGCCAACGGGAAAGTGGCGTGCTCCGGTGGCAAGCCAACGGAACTGTGGCGTGCTCCGGTGGCAAGCCAACGGGAAAGTGGCGTGCTCCGGTGGCAAGCCAACGGGAAAGTGGCGTGCTCCGGTGGCAAGCCAACGGGAAAGTGGCGTGCTCCGGTGGCAAGCCAACGGGAAAGTGGCGTGCTCCGGTGGCAAGCCAACGGGAAAGTGGCGTGCTCCGGTGGCAAGCCAACGGGAAAGTGGCGTGCTTCGGTGGCAAGCCAACGGGAAAGTGGCGTGCTCCGGTGGCAAGCCAGCGGGAAAGTGGCGTGCTCCGGTGGCAAGCCAGCGGGAAAGTGGCGTGCTCCGGTGGCAAGCCAACGGGAAAGTGGCGTGCTCCGGTGGCAAGCCAACGGGAAAGTGGCGTGCTCCGGTGGCAAGCCAACGGGAAAGTGGCGTGCTCCGGTGGCAAGCCAACGGGAAAGTGGCGTGCTCCGGAGGCAAGCCAACGGGACTGTGGCGTGCTCCGGTGGCAAGCCAACGGGAAAGTGGCGTGCTCCGGTGGCAAGCCAACGGGAAAGTGGCGTGCTCCGGTGGCAAGCCAACGGGAAAGTGGCGTGCTCCGGTGGCAAGCCAACGGGAAAGTGGCGTGCTCCGGTGGCAGGCCAACAGGAAAGTGGCGTGCTCCGGTGGCAAGCCAACGGGAAAGTGGCGTGCTCCGGTGGCAAGCCAGCGGGAAAGTGGCGTGCTCCGGTGGCAAGCCAGCGGGAAAGTGGCGTGCTCCGGTGGGAAGCCAACGGGAAAGTGGCGTGCTCCGGTGGCAAGCCAACGGGAAAGTGGCGTGCTCCGGTGGCAAGCCAACGGGAAAGTGGCGTGCTCCGGTGGCAAGCCAACGGGACTGTGGCGTGCTCCGGTGGCAAGCCAACGGGAAAGTGGCGTGCTCCGGTGGCAAGCCAACGGGAAAGTGGCGTGCTCCGGTGGCAAGCCAACGGGAAAGTGGCGTGCTCCGGTGGCAAGCCAACGGGAAAGTGGCGTGCTCCGGTGGCAAGCCAACGGGAAAGTGGCGTGCTCCGGTGGCAAGCCAACGGGACTGTGGCGTGCTCCGGTGGCAAGCCAACGGGAAAGTGGCGTGCTCCGGTGGCAAGCCAACGGGAAAGTGGCGTGCTCCGGTGGCAAGCCAACGGGAAAGTGGCGTGCTCCGGTGGCACGCCAACGGGAAAGTGGCGTGCTCCGGTGGCAAGCCAGCGGGAAAGTGGCGTGCTCCGGTGGCAAGCCAGCGGGAAAGTGGCGTGCTCCGGTGGCAAGCCAGCGGGAAAGTGGCGTGCTCCGGTGGCAAGCCAACGGGAAAGTGGCGTGCTCCGGTGGCAAGCCAACGGGAAAGTGGCGTGCTCCGGTGGCAAGCCAACGGGAAAGTGGCGTGCTCCGGTGGCAAGCCAGCGGGAAAGTGGCGTGCTCCGGTGGCAAGCCAGCGGGAAAGTGGCGTGCTCCGGTGGCAAGCCAACGGGAAAGTGGCGTGCTCCGGTGGCAAGCCAACGGGAAAGTGGCGTGCTCCGGTGGCAAGCCAACGGGACTATGGCGTGCTCCGGTGGCAAGCCAACGGGAAAGTGGCGTGCTCCGGTGGCAAGCCAACGGGAAAGTGGCGTGCTCCGGTGGCAAGCCAACGGGAAAGTGGCGTGCTCCGGTGGCAAGCCAACGGTAAAGTGGCGTGCTCCGGTGGCAAGCCAACGGGACTGTGGCGTGCTCTGGTGTCAAGCCAACGGGACTGTGGCGTGCTCCGGTGGCAAGCCAACAGGAAAGTGGCGTGCTCCGGTGGCAAGCCAACGGGAAAGTGGCGTGCTTCGGTGGCAAGCCAACGGGAAAGTGGCGTGCTCCGGTGGCAAGCCAACGGGAAAGTGGCGTGCTCCGGTGGCAAGCCAACGGGAAAGTGGCGTGCTCCGGTGGCAAGCCAACGGGACTGTGGCGTGCTCCGGTGGCAAGCCAACGGGAAAGTGGCGTGCTCCGGTGGCAAGCCAACGGGAAAGTGGCGTGCTCCGGTGGCAAGCCAACGGGAAAGTGGCGTGCTCCGGTGGCAAGCCAACGGGACAGTGGCGTGCTCCGGTGGCAAGCCAACGGGACAGTGGCGTGCTCCGGTGGCAAGCCAACGGGACAGTGGCGTGCTCCGGTGGCAAGCCAACGGGACAGTGGCGTGCTCCGGTGGCAAGCCAACGGGACAGTGGCGTGCTCCGGTGGCAAGCCAACGGGACAGTGGCGTGCTCCGGTGGCAAGCCAACGGGAAAGAGGCGTGCTCCGGTGGCAAGCCAACGAGAAAGTGGCGTGTTCCGGTGGCAAGCCAACGGGAAAGTGGCGTGCTCCGGTGGCAAGCCAACGGGACTGTGGCGTGCTCCGGTGGCAAGCCAACGGGACTGTGGCGTGCTCCGGTGGCAAGCCAACGGGAAAGTGGCGTGCTCCGGTGGCAAGCCAACGGGAAAGTGGCGTGCTCCGGTGGCAAGCCAACGGGAAAGTGGCGTGCTCCGGTGGCAAGCCAACGGGAAAGTGGCGTGCTTCGGTGGCGAGCCAGCGGGAAAGTGGCGTGCTCCGGTGGCAAGCCAACGGGAAAGTGGCGTGCTCCGGTGGCAAGCCAACGGGAAAGTGGCATGCTCCGGTGGCAAGCCAACGGGAAAGTGGCGTGCTCCGGTGGCAAGCCAACGGGAAAGTGGCGTGCTCCGGTGGCAAGCCAACGGGAAAGTGGCGTGCTCCGGTGGCAAGCCAACGGGAAAGTGGCGTGCTTCGATGGCAAGCCAACGGGAAAGTGGCGTGCTCTGGTGGCAAGCCAACGGGAAAGTGGCGTGCTCCGGTGGCAAGCCAACGGGAAAGTGGCGTGCTCCGGTGGCAAGCCAGCGGGAAAGTGGCGTGCTCCGGTGGCAAGCCAACGGGAAAGTGGCGTGCTCCGGTGGCAAGCCAACGGGAAAGTGGCGTGCTCCGGTGGCAAGCCAACGGGACTGTGGCGTGCTCCGGTGGCAAGCCAACGGGAAAGTGGCGTGCTCCGGTGGCAAGCCAACGGGAAAGTGGCGTGCTCCGGTGGCAAGCCAACGGGAAAGTGGCGTGCTCCGGTGGCAAGCCAACGGGACAGTGGCGTGCTCCGATGGCAAGCCAACGGGACAGTGGCGTGCTCCGGTGGCAAGCCAACGGGACAGTGGCGTGCTCCGGTGGCAAGCCAACGGGACAGTGGCGTGCTCCGGTGGCAAGCCAACGGGACAGTGGCGTGCTCCGGTGGCAAGCCAACGGGACAGTGGCGTGCTCCGGTGGCAAGCCAACGGGAAAGTGGCGTGCTCCGGTGGCAAGCCAACGAGAAAGTGGTGTGTTCCGGTGGCAAGCCAACGGGAAAGTGGCGTGCTCCGGTGGCAAGCCAACGGGACTGTGGCGTGCTCCGGTGGCAAGCCAACGGGACTGTGGCGTGCTCCGGTGGCAAGCCAACGGGAAAGTGGCGTGCTCCGGTGGCAAGCCAACGGGAAAGTGGCGTGCTCCGGTGGCAAGCCAACGGGACTGTGGCGTGCTCCGGTGGCAAGCCAACGGGAAAGTGGCGTGCTCCGGTGGCAAGCCAACGGGAAAGTGGCATGCTCCGGTGGCAAGCCAACGGGAAAGTGGCGTGCTCCGGTGGCAAGCCAACGGGACAGTGGCGTGCTCCGGTGGCAAGCCAACGGGACAGTGGCGTGCTCCGGTGGCAAGCCAACGGGACAGTGGCGTGCTCCGGTGGCAAGCCAACGGGACAGTGGCGTGCTCCGGTGGCAAGCCAACGGGACAGTGGCGTGCTCCGGTGGCAAGCCAACGGGACAGTGGCGTGCTCCGGTGGCAAGCCAACGGGAAAGAGGCGTGCTCCGGTGGCAAGCCAACGAGAAAGTGGCGTGTTCCGGTGGCAAGCCAACGGGAAAGTGGCGTGCTCCGGTGGCAAGCCAACGGGACTGTGGCGTGCTCCGGTGGCAAGCCAACGGGACTGTGGCGTGCTCCGGTGGCAAGCCAACGGGAAAGTGGCGTGCTCCGGTGGCAAGCCAACGGGAAAGTGGCGTGCTCCGGTGGCAAGCCAACGGGAAAGTGGCGTGCTCCGGTGGCAAGCCAACGGGAAAGTGGCGTGCTCCGGTGGCGAGCCAGCGGGAAAGTGGCGTGCTCCGGTGGCAAGCCAACGGGAAAGTGGCGTGCTCCGGTGGCAAGCCAACGGGAAAGTGGCATGCTCCGGTGGCAAGCCAACGGGAAAGTGGCGTGCTCCGGTGGCAAGCCAACGGGAAAGTGGCGTGCTCCGGTGGCAAGCCAACGGGAAAGTGGCGTGCTCCGGTGGCAAGCCAACGGGAAAGTGGCGTGCTTCGATGGCAAGCCAACGGGAAAGTGGCGTGCTCTGGTGGCAAGCCAACGGGAAAGTGGCGTGCTCCGGTGGCAAGCCAACGGGAAAGTGGCGTGCTCCGGTGGCAAGCCAGCGGGAAAGTGGCGTGCTCCGGTGGCAAGCCAACGGGAAAGTGGCGTGCTCCGGTGGCAAGCCAACGGGAAAGTGGCGTGCTCCGGTGGCAAGCCAACGGGACTGTGGCGTGCTCCGGTGGCAAGCCAACGGGAAAGTGGCGTGCTCCGGTGGCAAGCCAACGGGAAAGTGGCGTGCTCCGGTGGCAAGCCAACGGGAAAGTGGCGTGCTCCGGTGGCAAGCCAACGGGACAGTGGCGTGCTCCGATGGCAAGCCAACGGGACAGTGGCGTGCTCCGGTGGCAAGCCAACGGGACAGTGGCGTGCTCCGGTGGCAAGCCAACGGGACAGTGGCGTGCTCCGGTGGCAAGCCAACGGGACAGTGGCGTGCTCTGGTGGCAAGCCAACGGGACAGTGGCGTGCTCCGGTGGCAAGCCAACGGGAAAGTGGCGTGCTCCGGTGGCAAGCCAATGAGAAAGTGGTGTGTTCTGGTGGCAAGCCAACGGGAAAGTGGCGTGCTCCGGTGGCAAGCCAACGGGACTGTGGCGTGCTCCGGTGGCAAGCCAACGGGACTGTGGCGTGCTCCGGTGGCAAGCCAACGGGAAAGTGGCGTGCTCCGGTGGCAAGCCAACGGGAAAGTGGCGTGCTCCGGTGGCAAGCCAACGGGAAAGTGGCGTGCTCCGGTGGCAAGCCAACGGGAAAGTGGCGTGCTCCGGTGGCAAGCCAACGGGAAAGTGGCGTGCTCCGGTGGCAAGCCAGCGGGAAAGTGGCGTGCTCCGGTGGCAAGCCAACGGGAAAGTGGCGTGCTCCGGTGGCAAGCCAACGGGAAAGTGGCGTGCTCCGGTGGCAAGCCAACGGGAAAGTGGCGTGCTCCGGTGGCAAGCCAACGGGAAAGTGGCGTGCTCCGGTGGCAAGCCAACGGGAAAGTGGCGTGCTCCGGTGGCAAGCCAACGGGAAAGTGGCGTGCTCCGGTGGCAAGCCAACGGGAAAGTGGCGTGCTCCGGTGGCAAGCCAACGGGAAAGTGGCGTGCTCCGGTGGCAAGCCAACGGGAAAGTGGCGTGCTCCGGTGGCAAGCCAGCGGGAAAGTGGCGTGCTCCGGTGGCAAGCCAACGGGAAAGTGGCGTGCTCCGGTGGCAAGCCAACGGGAAAGTGGCGTGCTCCGGTGGCAAGCCAACGGGAAAGTGGCGTGCTCCGGTGGCAAGCCAACGGGAAAGTGGCGTGCTCCGGTGGCAAGCCAACGGGACTGTGGCGTGCTCCGGTGGCAAGCCAACGGGAAAGTGGCGTGCTCCGGTGGCAAGCCAACGGGAAAGTGGCGTGCTCCGATGGCAAGCCAACGGGAAAGTGGCGTGCTCCGGTGGCAAGCCAACGGGAAAGTGGCGTGCTCCGGTGGCAAGCCAACGGGAAAGTGGCGTGCTCCGGTGGCAAGCCAACGGGAAAGTGGCGTGCTCCGGTGGCAAGCCAACGAGACTGTGGCGTGCTCCGGTGGCAAGCCAACGGGACTGTGGCGTGCTCCGGTGGCAAGCCAACGGGAAAGTGGCGTGCTCCGGTGGCAAGCCAACGGGAAAGTGGCGTGCTCCGGTGGCAAGCCAACGGGAAAGTGGCGTGCTCCGGTGGCAAGCCAACGGGACTGTGGCGTGCTCCGGTGGCAAGCCAACGGGAAAGTGGCGTGCTCCGGTGGCAAGCCAACGGGAAAGTGGCGTGCTCCGGTGGCAAGCCAACGGGAAAGTGGCGTGCTCCGGTGGCAAGCCAACGGGAAAGTGGCGTGCTCCGGTGGCAAGCCAACGGGAAAGTGGCGTGCTCCGGTGGCAAGCCAACGGTAAAGTGGCGTGCTCCGGTGGCAAGCCAACGGGAAAGTGGCGTGCTCCGGTGGCAAGCCAACGGGACTGTGGCGTGCTCCGGTGGCAAGCCAACGGGACTGTGGCGTGCTCCGGTGGCAAGCCAACGGGAAAGTGGCGTGCTCCGGTGGCAAGCCAACGGGAAAGTGGCGTGCTCCGGTGGCAAGCCAACGGGAAAGTGGCGTGCTCCGGTGGCAAGCCAACGGGAAAGTGGCGTGCTCCGGTGGCAAGCCAACGGAAAAGTGGCGTGCTCCGGTGGCAAGCCAACGGGAAAGTGGCGTGCTCCGGTGGCAAGCCAACGGGACTGTGGCGTGCTCCGGTGGCAAGCCAACGGGAAAGTGGCGTGCTCCGGTGGCAAGCCAACGGGAAAGTGGCGTGCTCCGGTGGCAAGCCAACGGGAAAGTGGCGTGCTCCGGTGGCAAGCCAACGGGACAGTGGCGTGCTCCGGTGGCAAGCCAACGGGACAGTGGCGTGCTCCGGTGGCAAGCCAACGGGACAGTGGCGTGCTCCGGTGGCAAGCCAACGGGACAGTGGCGTGCTCCGGTGGCAAGCCAACGGGACAGTGGCGTGCTCCGGTGGCAAGCCAACGGGACAGTGGCATGCTCCGGTGGCAAGCCAACGGGAAAGTGGCGTGCTCCGGTGGCAAGCCAACGAGAAAGTGGCGTGTTCCGGTGGCAAGCCAACGGGAAAGTGGCGTGCTCCGGTGGCAAGCCAACGGGACTGTGGCGTGCTCCGGTGGCAAGCCAACGGGACTGTGGCGTGCTCCGGTGGCAAGCCAACGGGAAAGTGGCGTGCTCCGGTGGCAAGCCAACGGGAAAGTGGCGTGCTCCGGTGGCAAGCCAACGGGAAAGTGGCGTGCTCCGGTGGCAAGCCAACGGGAAAGTGGCGTGCTCCGGTGGCAAGCCAACGGGAAAGTGGCGTGCTCCGGTGGCAAGCCAACGGGAAAGTGGCGTGCTTCGGTGGCAAGCCAACGGGAAAGTGGCGTGCTCCGGTGGCAAGCCAACGGGAAAGTGGCGTGCTCCGGTGGCAAGCCAACGGGAAAGTGGCGTGCTCCGGTGGCAAGCCAACGGGAAAGTGGCGTGCTCCGGTGGCAAGCCAACGGGAAAGTGGCGTGCTCCGGTGGCAAGCCAACGGGACTGTGGCGTGCTCCGGTGGCAAGCCAACGGGACTGTGGCGTGCTTCGGTGGCAAGCCAGCGGGAAAGTGGCGTGCTCCGGTGGCAAGCCAACGGGAAAAGGTGTGCTCCGGTGGCATGCTAATGGTAAAGGTGTGCTCCAGTGGCATTCTAACGGTAAAGGTGTGCTGCGGTCACATGCTAATGGTAAAGGTGTGCTCCGGTGGCATGCTAACGGGAATAGGTGTGCTCCGATGGCATGCTAACGGGAATAGGTGTGCCCGGTGGCGTACTAACGGGAAAAGGTGTGCTACGGTGGCATGCTAGCGGGAAATGGTGTGCTTCGGTGGCATGATAACGAGAAAAGGGGTACTCCATTGGCACCACAATGGTCAAGGGACTTGGAAATGTCACATGTGAAGTCATACTCGCATAGTGTCTGTTGTTGCAGGGATCAAAAGAGCGACCCGGTGGAACAAGATGTGGACACTGTGCGGCAGATGGTGGTTTAAGGACAGCAAACAGCAAAATAAGACCAAGCAACAGCAAGAAAACAATCCAAGAATTACCGCAGCAGACAAGTAAGTGATTGTGATTCTTTTAAACGGTGATGTATGATCAGATGAAGTGGAATGCAGTAAGTTTGGAAATATGATTAACATGTTAATAAAGTGTCTGAAATGTATGAGCGAGAAAGAGAAAAAGGTGGATTGTTACAGGGGGACAGCTGAGAGTAGGGAGTTGCAGAGAAAGTCCTTGTGACAGGTTTAGGATGTATACGGCTGTTTATTGCCTCCTCCACATACAAAGGCAGGAGATGAGACTATCAAACTATTGAACTTGGAGTTGTCAGTAATGTTGGAGGTGAAATTAATAAAGCAAGTAAAATGGGAAAGAAAAAAAGGGGTTGTATGTTTGCCTGGTCAGAGGGATGTTTGCCTGGTCATGGGGATGTTTGTCTGGTCAGAGGGATGTTTGCCTGGTCAGAGGGATGTTTGCCTGGTCAGGGGGATGTTTGCCTGGTCAGGGGGATGTTTGCCTGGTCAGGGGGATGTTTGTCTGGTCAGGGGGATGTTTGTCTGGTCAGAGGGATGTTTGCTTCACGTTGGGGAAGAGGGAAAGGATTGAATAATCCGGCACCTGTCCTATCCACAGGATGGTCAGCTAGTGCCGCCATTGGGAAAGAGCTGACCTAGTGTCACTATCAATCATCAGAGTCTGCAGTACAACTGATTAGGGGTCCAGCAGGGGGGCGCTGATGACACAGGTGGACCTTGGGGCGGTTTTCCGGTTGCGGACGCTGCACCTAGAGGGTTTTCTTCATGTAATTATCCTCCTCACATTGCAGACTTGTGAACTTAATAAATTTTCTTCATTTGCTTATTTTCTTCCTTCTCTCCCAAACACGTTGCTGAAGTGCTGTCTCACCCCCACTGCCCCCATCCAGAAGCTTCTTGTGGCTGCTGTTCAGTGAGATTTGTCCTCTATATACCAGCAGTCTGTGTATGGGCCTGTCCCTGTCTGATCCTCTCTGCTCTCCACCCCTGCACTCAGACATGGGAAACCCTGTACTCGGATTACTTCACATCTTGGTGAACAACAGCTGAAAGGACCCTATAAAGGAGCCTTTACCAGGCAGGTGACAGCGGTGCAGCATTGTGCTTGTGGGGTCAATCGGGCGGTGGAGTCAGAAATTGGGGAATACTTGGGTGCTCTCTGGACGGACAATATTAGTGCTGCAGTAATTTCCCACAAGTTTTTGCACAGAGCGGCCACTAATATAGAATAAAGTAAAACAATTGTGCTCTGTAAATAATGGCTGTGCTTTGCTACAAATGCTTCATGTTCGCAGGAGGTTTTTTTTTCTTTAATAAATTTTATTTAGTTTATAATTGATTTTTTCTCTTTCTGCTAGATATCAGCACATGATAGAGGCCGTACGGGACTGATATAAGAAGTTCTTGGCTGAGAAGGAAAGAAGCTTCATTCCTCCATGAGCTGCAGTTCTTTGTGTCCAGTCGGGAGCTCTATTAGTAAGTAGATTTTATCACCGGCGCAGACATTTCCGGGAAGGTTCCAATTGGCCAAATACAAGACGTTCATTAAACTCTTCATTACAAATAAACGTCTGGTTATCATCCACAATACTTAATACCGGTCACTTGTCACAAATTTGTATATTTTTACCTGTGATAAAATGCTGCTCATCCCTTGAATCTTTTCTTTTTTTTTGTCATTTTAGACAAAACATTACATATTTCTGACAAGTCCCAGGTCTTTTCACACCACTCGTTTTGCAGGTTCTTTAATGCTACAGCACTTATGTTATTGGGGTCATTTTTGTGCAGTTTGCAGTTACATGATTTTTTATACATGTTTTTTTTAGCTTTGTCTTGTTATTACATCACATTCATCTTTTTCCTCTCTTGCTTTCCTGGACTGAAGGAAACATATCTCCAAGTCACTCTGAGCTGCCGGCAGGAGAGATGGACCCTCAAGAGCCTCCTAGTCTTCAGAATCCACATGAAGGAGAAGTCCAAGAACAAGAAAGGCCTCCGACAGCAGAGCAACCTGTCCGCCAAAAAGTCCCAGAAGAAGAAGCGATGGTCCCGCAGCTCATCTGTGTTTTTCCTAAATGTGGATTATACTTTTACTGATTGTAATTTTCTTGGTCGATACCAGATAAAGTTTTGGATGACAACTGTCTGAACTTGTGTCTTATTTTACATTTCTCCTTTTTTCTTCTTGCTTCCCCTCCAGTGAGATCTGGCTTAGGTGATAAAAGCCTTTCTCTATCCGGTATTTTTGCAGCAGGCTGGAGAATGACTTTCTGGATGATAACTTGCCTTAGTCTCAGATGCCCATCCACTAGTTAGCTTTAGACCGGACGCTTGTCCACACAACACATCCCGACAACCCCATATACATGAATGTGGTTATATGTGTGGGGGAGATGGCCCCATACACAGCACATGGTCGGCTGCTCCAGCAAAAATCCTTGGGTTTGACCTACCTTCCTGTAATATATATGGGGGGCCATTAGTTGGATGTTTGCAGGACCCCTCTTTGTCCGACAGCTTCCCTCCCCCACACATAGCAAGCAGTGTACAGACAAGCTCCCTTCCCGCACATACAGCATATATATCATATAAAGAAAAAAACTAGAAGTCTGAACTGAAACATAAATTGATGTGCATGCAAAATGTAAATGCATGTTCACACACGGCCACTAGACAAAGAAAAAGCAAAATATCCAAGTAACTGGAAGTAAATGGGTAAATCGCACAGTGCAAAAATAATAAATAATGAAGGGTATTTAGTTAACATAATTTTGATCAAAATAATGTAAAAGCTATCCCACCACGTCATAGCAACCCTTATGGGACAGTCCTAACTCTAATATTAAAACCTTACCATTTGTCAAGTGACGTACATATGGATAAGGGCAGAGAGACTGACCCCCTAGTAGAAGCATAGACCTGAGGCAGAATAAACATTTCAGCTCAGACAAAGGGTGGCCACACCCTAATATGTACTAAAGCACACTGAACTACAAAGAAAAAACCTAGAAGTCTGAACTGAAACATAAATTGATGTGCATGCAAAATGTAAATGCATGTTCACACAAGGACACTAGACAAAGAAAAACCAAAGGCAAGCAAAATACCCAAGTAACTAGAAGTAAATGGGTAAATCGCAAAGTGCAAAAATAATAAATAATGAAGGGTATTTAGTAGTGAAGAGCGAGCACTAAAATGCTCGGATGCTCAAAGCTCGGGCCGAGCTCGCCATGATACTCGGTTGCTCGACCTGAGCCACGAGCCCAATGTTAGTCTATGGGAGACCCGAGCATTTTCGCGGCGGCATCCCCGGCTGTCTTTTAAAAGCCTAACAAGTGCCCAAAACGATAGTGACAGTGCTCAAATGACATGGGGACAGCATGGGGATCGCCCCAGGAAGCATTTCTGACCCCCAGGTCACTTCTGTCAACAACGTGGTCAGAGGTATTAAGCCACTTTTAAGGGCTCACAATAAAACGTTCAAAAACTAAACTGAAACTGCTTTCCTGTGAAATATGTTAAGGAAGTTCCTTTCCAGGGTAAAGACTTGTGTATAAGGAAAAATAAATAACAACAAAAAAAAAAAATACTCCTCCACACCTTGGGCTATGTTCACAAGTAGCATTTTTAATGTGTTTTTGCACTTTTGTATTGCTTCAACCGTGACAAATGCATTCACCGGGAAATGTCATTTTAACATTTTACAACCTTATCTGGCCATGTGCTGTGTGACACATGCATACAGTGCTGAAAAGACATGGGGACAGCATGGGGAAGACCCCTGGAAGCATCTCTGACTCCCCGGTCACTGCCTAAAAGTGTGCCCATCAGAAGTCATCCTTGCAGCATCAGAAGATGCAGACTTGCAACTATCCCCGTGCAAGTTCTTGTCCCAGGGCAGGGTTCAATTGTACCTCCCCCATTCCTTGCAATGCAAGCGCAAATATGCAGCCAACCACCCACCCACCCCCAGGCTGCAATACCATACTGCTTGCTTGCACTTGAAATTGGGCCTTTTAGGCATGTGGAGGCGGAATCTGGCCACCATGTCATGGCAGCGTTAGCGGCCTGGTATCCATACTCAGTCCCCAGCCGCCCGGCGGCGGGGTGTCCACACTCGGTCCCCAACCGCCAGGGGGCGGCCGGGTGTCCATACTCGGTCGCCAGCCGCCTGGGGGCAGCCGGGTGTCCATAAACGGTCCCCAGCCGCCCCTATTTCTCCTTGGAACATCCACCCACACACTTTTCTTAGCCTGGCCTGCTTTAGGGCAGCATTGGACGAGCCCACCAGAGAACCAGACTCCTCCGGTGGGCCCTGGCTTCTCCATCAGGGGAGTTGAGAGTGCCAAGGTGAGGACCATGATGATGATACAAGTTAGCATCTGCTTTGTTTTGTTGGAATGCAAGCGCATGTATGTAGTAGCGGCAAGGCCTGAGGTGGTCAGCGTTTTGGCGCATTTCCTACTTCCTCCGAGGATTGCTGGATGTTTTCCTGCTACTATCCCAGTTCTATGACTCCCGTTAAAACAAAGCTTCAGGTGATGAATGATGGATGAGGTGGTGGCAAAGGAGAGCAGGAGGAACAGGGACCATTCACATCAATATCAGGCCAGTCAACCACATATGTCTTGTAGGATATGTTTCTGTAACAAAAGGAGCGGTTTGGCTACACAGTTATAGGGCATACAGTGAGTGCAATGCCTACCAAAAATTTCGAGGCACTCCAATGTACCTTGGAAATGACATGGAGGTCAGAGGGCCTTAACTAAACAGTTTTTTCCATTTATAGCAACTGGGTCTCCTGTACAGTGGTGGCCTAAACAGTGAATGGAAGGCTTTCCAAAAATTATGAGGAACTGCAATGCCCCTTGAAACAGACGTGGATTACAGCGTACTAAAAACCTTCTACCCACTATTGGGGAGTGGGTCTCCCTTAGTATTCGCCTTTGCATTGAAAAGCAAAAGCTGACTAAAATTAGGAGGAAATGCAATGTCCGTTGGAAGAGTTGTGGAGGTTAGAGGTAATTAAAAACAACATTTCAATGCCCCTAGGAAGAGCTGTGGAGTTCAGAGTGGCTTAAGAAGACTGTTTTAATGTCCCTTTGAAGAGACATGGAGGTCACAGTAGCTTAACAAGATGGTTTTAATGCCCCTCGGAAAAGACGTGGAGGTCCCAGTAGCTTAACCAGACGGTTTGAATGCCCCTCGGAAGAGGGGCTTTTAATGCCCCTTCCAAGAGCCATACAGTACAGCATAGTACAAACATTATTCCCATTATTGGGGAGTGTGTATCCCATAGTCATTGCTTATGCCTTCCAAGCAAAAGCTGCCAAAAATTGGGACGGAGGAACTTGCAATGCCCCTTACAAGAGCCATGCAGTACAGCATATTCCAAACATTATTCCCATTATTGGGGAGTGGGTCTCCCATAGTCTTTGCTTATGCCTTCCAAGCAAAAGCTGCCAAAAATTAGGACGAAGGAGCTTGCAATGCCCCTTACAAGAGCCATGCAGTACAGCATATTACAAACATTATTCCCATTATTGGGGAGTGGGTCTCCCATAGTATTTGCTTATGCCTTCCAAGAAAAAGCTGCCAAAAATTAAGAGGAACTGCAATGCCCGTTCGAAGAGTCGTGGAGGTTAGAGTTAATTAAAAACAACATATCAATGCCCCTTGGAAGAGCAGTGGAGTTCAGAGTGGTTTAACAAGACGCTATTAATGCCCCTCAAAAGAGATGTGGAGGTCCCAGTAGCTTAACAAGACGGTTTTAATACCCCTTGGAAAAGTGGTGGAGGTCCCAGTAGCTTAACAAGACGGTTTTAATACCCCTCGGAAAAGTGGTGGAGGTCACAGTAGCTTAAGAAGACGCTTTTAATGCCCCTCAGAAGAAACGTGGAGATCCCAGTAGCTTAACAAGACGGTTTTAATGCCCCTTGGAAAAGTGGTGGAGGTCGCAGTAGCTTAACAAGACGCTATTAATGCCCCTCAGAAGAGACGTGGAGGTCCCAGCAGCTTAACAAGACGGTTTGAATGCCCCTTGGAAGAGACGTGGAGGTCACAGTAGCTTAACAAGACGCTATTAATGCCCCTCAGAAGAGACGTGGAGGTTCCAGCAGCTTAACATGACAGTTTTAATGCTCCTCAGAAAAGTGGTGGAGGTCCCAGTAGCTTAACAAGATGGTTTTAATGCCCCTCAGAAACGTAGTGGAGGTCCCAGTAGCTTAACAAGTCTGTTTGAATGCCCCTTGGAAGAGACGTGGAGGTCCCAGTAGCTTAACTGGCCGGTTTAAATGCCCCTTGGAAAAGTGGTGGAGGTCACAGTAGCTTAACAAAACGCTATTAATGCCCCTCAGAAGAGACGTGGAGGTCTCAGTAGCTTAACAAGACGGTTTTAATGCTCCTCAGAAAAGTGGTGGAGGTCCCAGTAGCTTAACAAGACGGTTTTAATGCCCCTTGGAAAAGTGGTGGAGGTCGCAGTAGCTTAACAAGACGGTTTGAATGCCCCTTGGAAGAGACGTGGAGGTCCCAGTAGCTTAACAAGACGGTTTTAATGCTCCTCAGAAAAGTGGTGGAGGTCCCAGTAGCTTAACAAGACGGTTTTAATGCCCCTTGGAAAAGTGGTGGAGGTCGCAGTAGCTTAACAAGACGGTTTGAATGCCCCTTGGAAGAGACGTGGAGGTCCCAGTAGCTTAACAAGACGGTTTTAATGCTCCTCAGAAAAGTGGTGGAGGTCCCAGTAGCTTAACAAGACGGTTTTAATGCCCCTTGGAAAAGTGGTGGAGGTCGCAGTAGCTTAACAAGACGGTTTGAATGCCCCTTGGAAGAGACGTGGAGGTCCCTGTAGCTTAACAAGACGGTTTCAATGCCCCTTGGAAGAGACGTGGAGGTCCCAGTAGCTTAACAAGACTGTTTTAATGCCCCTCGGAAAAGTGGTGGAGGTCACAGTAGCTTAACAAGACGCTTTTAATGCCCCTCGGAAGAGACGTGGAGGTCCAAGTAGCTTAACAAGACGGTTTGAATGCCCCTTGGAAGAGACGTGGAGGTCCCAGTAGCTTAACAAGACGGTTTGAATGCCCCTTGGAAGAGACGTGGAGGTCCCAGTAGCTTAACAAGACAGTTTTAATGCCCCTCGGAAAAGTTGTGGAGGTCACAGTAGCTTAACAAGATGCTTTTAATGCCTCTCAGAAGAGACATGGAGGTCCCAGTAGCTTAACAAGATGGTTTGAATGCCCCTTGGAAGAGAAGTGGAGGTCCCAGTAGCTTAACAAGACGGTTTTAATGCTTCTCGGAAAAGTGGTGGAGGTCCAAGTAGCTTAAAAAGACGCTTTTACTGCCCTTCGAAAAAGTGGTGGAGGTCGCAGTAGCTTAACAAGATGGTTTGAATGCCCCTTGGAAAAGTGGTGCAGGTCCCAGTAGCTTAACAAGATGGTTTGAATGCCCCTTGGAAGAGACGTGGAGGTACCAGTAGCTTAAAAAGACGGTTTTAATGCCCCTCGGAAAGTGGTGGAGGTCCCAGTAGCTTAACAAGACGGTTTTAATGCCCCTCGGAAAAGTGGTGGAGGTCCCAGTAGCTTAACAATACGCTTTTAATGCCTCTCAGAAGAGACGTGGAGGTCCCAGTAGCTTAACAAGACGGTTTGAATGCCCCTTGGAAGAGACGTGGAGGTCCCAGTAGCTTAACAAGACGGTTTTAATGCTTCTCGGAAAAGTGGTGGAGGTCCCAGTAGCTTAATAAGACGCTTTTAATGCCCCTCGAAAAAGTGGTGGAGGTCGCAGTAGCTTACCAAGACGGTTTGAATGCCCCTTGGAAGAGACGTGGAGGTCCCAGTAGCTTAACAAGACAGTTTGAATGCCCCTTGGAAGAGACGTGGAGGTCCCACTAGCTTAACAAGACGTTTTTAATGCCCCTCGGAAAAGTGGTGGACGTACCAGTAGCTTAATAAGACGCTTTTAATGCCCCTCAGAAAAGTGGTGGAGGTCCCAGTAGCTTAACAAGACGGTTTCAATGCCCCTTGGAAGAGATGTGGAAGTCCCAGTAGATTAACAAGACGGTTTTAATGCTCCTCGGAAAAGTGGTGGAGGTCGCAGTAGCTTAACAAGACGCTTTTAATGCCCCTTACAAGAGCCATACAGTACAGCATTTTAAAAATATTATTCCCATTATTGGGGAGTGGGTCTCCCACAGTCTTTGCTTATGCCTTCCAAGCAAAAGCTGACAAAAATAAGGACGGAGGAACTTTCAATAATGGCAACACGGACCACGGTCACCCTAGTGGTATAGTGGTGGTGGAGGCTGAGGATAAGGAGAAGAACATAAAACAGCCGAAATGAGGAAGCGTATACCCATGTGTGGGTGTGAAGCGGTGCATGTGAATACACCTTCCGAAATAACACAGTGGATTTGACTTTATGTTACTCTGCTGTCATTTGGTGGTGATGAGAAGTCTGGCCCAATCCAGCTACTGTTCATTTTGATAAGGGTCAGCTTGTCAGCATTGTCAGTTGACAGGCGAGTGCGCTTATCAGTTATAATTACCCCAGCAGCACTAAAAACACGCTCTAATAACACGCTAGCGGCGGGGCAGGCCAGGACCTCCAAGGCGTACAGAGCGATTTCATTCCAAGTGTCCAGCTTGGATACCCAATAATTAAAAGGCACAGAGGAATCACGGAGGATGCTGGTACGGTCGGCAAGGTACTCCCTCACCATCTTTTGAAACTTTCCACTGCTTGTGAGAGTACCCCGCGCCTCAGGGCCTGTAAGCTGGGCAGGTCTCAGAAAACTGTCCCAGAATGTTGACAGTGTTCCCCTGCCTCTGCTGGATTGGAGTTGCCTCTCTCTCGCTTGTACGCCTTGGTTGGTCAACGAACTGTGACCTCTGCCGCTAGCGTGTTTAGATGGGAATTTTTTTTTAACAGTTCTGCAGCAAGGGCCTTCTGGTACTGCCCCATTTTCGTAGACCTCTCCACCTCAGGAATAAGAGAGTGAAAGTTCTCCTTGTAGCGGGGGTCTAAAAGTGTCACCAACCAGTAATGACTGTCACCCAACATTTTGACAACGCGAGGGTCACGGTTAAGGCAGAGTAACATAAAGTCAGCCATGCGTGCCAGACTGGTAACGGGCAAGACTTCCGTGTCCTCACCAAGATGACGACTGACCATGCTCTCCTCCTCCTCCTCCTCCCCCCCCCTGTCCTCAGGCCACCCACGCTGAACTGACAGTATGACAGTTGTACAGGTACTACCATCTACAGCGCATGATACAAGCTCCTGTTCTTCCTCCTCCTCCTCTCCCTCATTGTCCCCCAATGCACGTTGGGATGAGATGAGGCTGGGCTGTGTGTAATCGACCGCTACGGCTTCTTGATCCATTTCATCATACTCTGGCTGCAATGCCTCCTCTTTAATTCTCTGCAGAGAGCATTGCAAAAGAAAGACAAGTGGAATGCTGACGCTAATGATGGCGTCATCGCCACTCACCATCTTGGTGGACTCCTCAAAGTTTGTCAAGATGGTACATACAGTACAGACCAAAAGTTTGGACACACCTTCTCATTTAAAGATTTTTCTGTATTTTCATGACTATGAAAATTGTACATTCACACTGAAGGCATCAAAACTATGAATTAACACATGTGGAATTATATACTTAACAAAAAAGTGTGAAACAACTGAAAATATGTCATATATTCTGGGTTCTTCAAAGTAGCCACCTTTTGCTTTGATGACTGCTTTGCACTCTTGAGAGACTGCCATAAAGACTGAGAGGAGGGGGCATCTTTGCATGCAGTATGGACAGGGGATTGCCATGCACACACAACAGGTGACACCCGCTGACACTGGTCATGGACCCTGGGGTTCGCCCCACAAAGTCGGGTGCTTTGCTGCCATGTGCTTGATCATGCTGGTGGTGGTCAGGCTGGTAGTTTTGTCACCCCTGCTGATGCTGGCATGGCAGGTGGTACAAATGGCCTTTTTGGGGATATCAGCAGAGTCTTTAAAAAAATTCCAGACTCTGGAAGACCTACAGGTTGTACTGGCAACGTCCCTCGTGTTGGTGTTACGGGGAACTGTTGCCGGCCTTCTGTGTGCGGCCACCACACTGCTTTTTTCTGCCTGTTGGGGTACTCTGCCTCCCTCACCCTGTCTGCTGCTGGCCTCGCTCTGCATGTCCTCCTGCCACATTGGGTCAGTTACTAGATCATCCACCACCTCCTCCTCTTCCACTTGCGCACCACGATCCTCCTCCTCACTTCCTGGCAATTGTGTCTCGTCATCGTCAACCTCTTGTGACAAATTGCCAGCGTTGACTTCCTCTGGCCGTGGCTGTTCAAATATTTGGGCATCTCTACATGGGATCTCCTCTTCCACCACTTCAAGCGGAGCAGGCGAGGGGCACAAATCTGGAAATGGACCAGTGAACAGCTCTTCAGAGTGTCCAAGTGTGGGATCAGTTGCTGTCTGACGACACTCGGCATGGTGGGAGGGAGGAGCATCAGGGTGAGGAGGAGTATGCGGTCGAGACTCATGGCTACTAAGAGTTGACCGTGTGGAAGACAGACCGGAGGTGGTGGTGCCCAGGTAACTGGAAGTATTATCTGCTATCCAATTAATAACCTGTTCACACTGATCTGGTGTTGTTCTGTGCTTCCCTAGTAATTCGGTCAAGAAGTGGGAGCGAGAAGATATGGCTGTTGGTTGTGGCACATTTTCACCTTGGCCACGGCCCCGTCCTCTGCATGCACCATCACCAGAACGTCCACTTCCATGTCCCTTGCCACGCGCCTTGCCCATTGTAAAGTAAGTAAAATAGCTTACACTCGCACCATCAATGGAAAAAGGGTAATAAAGTAGATTAGAACCGTGGAAGAGGAAAACCACAGTTCTATTTCTCTGGCCTACACCCGACTCTTTTAAACAATCTGAACAATCAGGGAGAAACTATTACTGTTTTTCTTTACGGAAAAAATACCAAAAGGTGAATAATAGAGATTTTTTACCGTGGAATGGCAAAACCACAGTTATTGTTTACTGGGGTATACCAGAAATTTTTAAATAGATATATTTGTGTCTGAACAATCAGGAGACAGTACTGTTTTTCTTTACAGCAAAAAATGCAAAAAAGCAGGATAATACAGAGATTTGACCCGTGGAACTGCAAAACCACACTTGTATTTCTCGGGCCTACACCAGACTATTTTCAACAGATATATTTGTGTCTGAACAATCAGGAGACACTACTACTGTTTTTCTTTGCGGCAAAAAATGCCAAAAGCAGGATAATAGAGATTTTTTACCGTGGAACAGCAAAACCACAGTTATAATTTACTGGTGTATACCAGACTATTTTCAACAGATATATTTGTGTCTGAACAATCAGGAGACACTATTAGTTTTTTTTTTTTACGGTGACACATATTACGATAACTTGCACCCATAGTGCAAAAAAAACAAAAACCCTAAAAAAACACAATGGGTTCAACCGTACTCAAATTGTTAACTAGGAGCAATGATTAGTGTGAATAATATAATATTTTGATTGGAGATGATCCAACCTCTGGTTCCACCACTGATCCTGAGAATGAAGGAATGGGGAACCTATCAACTTTTTTTTTTCCTGCACAGCTGTGCTCCCAACCACCCACAGTGCAAAAAAAAAACCTAAAAAAACAATAGGTATAACCGTACTCAAATTGATAATTGGGAGCAAGGATTAGTGTGAAGGATATAATATTGTGATTGGCGATGTTCCATCCACTGATTCTGAGAAAGAAGGAATGGGGAACCTATCAGCTTTTTTTCCTGCACAGCTGTGCTCCCACCCATTGCGCAAAAATACCCTAAAAAAATGCACGTACTCAAATTGTTAATTGGGAGCAATGATGAGTGTGAAGGGATATAATATCTTGATTGGCGATGGTCCGACCTGTGGTTCCGCCACCGATCCCAAGAATGAAGGAATTGAGAACCTGTAAGCTTTTTTTTTCCTGCACAGCTGTGCTCCCAACCACTCACCCATAGTGCAAAAAATAAAAAAAACAATAGATCCAACTGTACTCAAATTGTTAAATTGGGAGCGTGAAAAAAATAATGCATCCACTTCTTTCTAAATTAGGCTGTCAGACCCCCAAGAATGACATCCTAGTAATATGCCATGACTTATACCTCTTTAAATGTATGCAAAGGATAAACCTGGATATCCAGGTATACGTTCTATTGATTGATTTCTATAAGGGCCTATTTACACATGTAAATGTGTATCTGCTACGGACATGAATGATCGGCTGCAGCCCTTCCACGTGGCCAGTCAATGGATCCGCAAATCACAACAAGTAATTCAAGGAAATGGAAAAGTAACAAAAAAAAATTCTAGTAACATTGCATAGCGTACCGGTGATTGCGCTATTTAACTTTTGCCATCAGTGATTGACGGCATATAAATGGTTAAACAGCAGTGATTGACGCTTCGCTCTGGCCGCTGCTGTTACAGCAAGATGTCAGCTGTGTAGGATGGGGGCTCTGCTCCTGAGCCCACCCGAAACAGCAATCCAATGGACGGTTTCACACACCACATTATCCAGTGGTGTTTAATTTGCTTTTCTATTTAGGAAACAAAACCGTTTTAATAACGTTTTCCTTCTCTGGTATCTAGGAGCCATTTCAGCTATTTGTAAAGGGAATCTGTCAGCAGGTTTTTCTTGGCTATTCTGAGAGCAGCATGATGGGGTGAGCGCCACACTAGGAGTAGGACCACCGAGCCCAGAGCTATTGCAAGACGTGCAGACAATATATACCAGGTATGAATGAATCCAATACAACATTATTGTTACTTAGGAATTAACCTACTTGGATATAATACATCCCTTGATATGTATATACCAAAAGGTCATTATCTTGGGAATGCCTATATTGGCTTTTATTATTTAGGATTATATCCTTTTACTATGTGACCTAGGATATACTATCAGTATGCATTAGCACAATTGGAGCTACTACTATTTAGCCCTGGTGTCTCTGCAATTCAAATATTTACATTATACCTCCTCACTATTATATGGTATTACTATATATATGTGTGTGTGCTCTTTTCTTTGCCGCCATGTACCCAAATTATTATAATAAAGGTCTTTTTTAACACATTGACCCCTTGTCGGATGTACTATATATTGGTTGTTGTTGAGAGCAGCATGATGTAGAGACAAAGACCCCTTACAGGTCTTTTATTAGCAGAAGATTATCACTAGAGGACTAGTAAACCTGCTGCCAGGTAGTCCAACCACGCCCCCCACCACTGATTGGCAGTTTAAATACAGTGTACACAGAAAGCGGCCAATCAGTGGTGTGGGTGGGGTTATTATACAGAGCTCAGCATTCAGAGATCTGCATGAGAAAAAAAAACCTGCAATTTTATCAAAATAACACCAAGCAGCCCAGTAAGTGATACATCATTGGAATCAGGGCCTCGGATTATGTTGCTCTCAAATGGGATAGCAAAAACCTGCTGACATATTCCATTTAAAGGGGCAGCTGCTACTAAATCCAGACATGGTGCAAAATGTAAATTCTGCTGCAGATTTACTGCTGTAGATTTTTAATTCCTAAAAATCCCTGTAGATTCAGAGGATCTCAACCTTTTCAATGCAAATTATTTTCAAGACTTATTCACAGATATTATGAAATATTACAGTAGAAATAAAAAAAAAAAAAGCACAATACCTAAACCCCTTCCTTGGGAAAAATATACGGCAAGTATAAGAAAGACAAAAATTTATTCTGGAGTCATATTGAAGTGTAAATAGAATTGTAACCATACAATGTAAACAGCAGCGAATGTAAGTAGGATCCACTGGATCTATATAAGAGGAACGCTTTCCAAAGCTGATCTTCTGAGCCCACCGCTATGCTGGCTGGACCGGCATTGTGATCGTCAGCACCTGGAATATACGTCACGTTTTACTGCAGCTCATAGAACCAAATGATAAGACGCAGAGCAGTGCGAGGCTTGTGACTCGCTATACACAAAATATACGACATGTTTGATGAATGGCATAAAGGAAAGCCGATGCATTCAGATGTCTCTGGGCAACTATATGTTGTGATAGATAAGTTCCTGTCAGGATGAGGGGCAGCATCCTATCTGCTCACTCATCATGACAGGTTTACAGCATGTTGACTCATGGACGTGATCAGTCAGTCAATCAATGACATAGATGCACGTTCTTGATTCCGACAGGTAGGTCAGAGATGTCCGTCTCAATTAGTTTACCTTCACCCATCTAGGATGGATGGCTGCTGACATCGTTGGCCATTATGTCCATATGCAATTATTATCCCCTAATTGTGATGTACAATACAAATTTATATTGTGGTACCGTGTTAGCCAGAAAATTTGATGGAAATAATTTTATGCCCAAAAATGGCAAAAGTATTCTCGGAGTGATACCTTTATTGGCTAACCAGAAAAAAAATATATATATATGCAAACTTACAGAGCACACAGGCTCCTTCTTCAGGCAGGATTACAAATGTTAAGAATTCATTTGTAATATTGCCTGAAGAAGGAGCCTCTGTGCTCTGAAAGCTTGCATATATATTTTTTTTTTCTGGTTAGCCAATAAAGGTATCACTCCAAGAATACTTTTGCCATTTTTGGGCATAAAAGTATTCACATAGAATTATCCCCTAATTAAAAGAATTTATTTTTGCTAAATAAATGTATACATTTTTTACAATTTTATTTTATACATTTTCTCAGAGAACCTCTTTAAGAAGGTGATTTCAGAATGGGCTATAAGACATGTCCAGCTTTGCTTAATTGTCTCACCTTACTGTCCTTGCTGAACTGAGCTCCACTTTGTTCTTGGATGATATTGTAAGGAATGAAGACGTCTAGATGATACAAATCGGGACGTCTGACTATTCTGTCTTCACCCAAGTCCAACACAAGAGATCTAGCAGAAGACTGTAAAGAGAAGACCAGCGTGGTAACAACGCTTATGTCGCTGAATGCTTCTGTACGGGAAAGAAAGTTGTAACCAACAAGTGCACAAAAATCTAAACTTTTATCTTGATACGTGGCCAACTAGAAGTTACTGCGTAGCTCCACACGTCTCATACATTAAATCTGACACGTGGAGGAACTGCTCACAGAAAAGGCTTCAAATATTTTTTAGGATTCACACTGCATTAAAAGGGGTTGTCCACCACTTTAATACTAATGGAATATCCTTAGGATAGGTCATCAATATTAAAGTGCCAGGCAACCCCTTTAAGTGAGGCATAATGAATGGTACCAGAATTTCAGATAATGTAGCCTTCATTAGGCAGAAGGCCCACTCGGTTATATGAAGAAATCTGGGGTCCCCAAAAGCAAACCCCGTAATCACCAGATTCCTGTGTGGTGACTACTTAATCTGCTTTTTGGGAAGACCAGAACTGACCCCTATATTTAACCAAGTGGGTCCCCTCAAGCTACATTATCCTGTCTGATGAAGGCTACATTAGCTGAAACATTCTTAATCTTCATTATGCCTCATTTAACGCAATGTGAATCATGGACATGAGAAAAATCAAATAAAAAAATAAATACATTTAAAGCATTTTCTGTGCGATTCCTCCAAATGTCACATTAATATAGAAAAAATAAAGAGCGGCGTGTTCTACACTATTGCAACAAGCCTCTTTCATCATTTCTATCATCATTATAACATCATTTATATGCACCAGCACCATGGAATCAATGGCACTATATAATTAAATAATAATAATAATATATACATCTTCGCACCAGCTTGTTTTCCCTCTATCTCCTCTCTGGATCTATGAAGCCAGAACTGTCAAAGAAGAGGTGATGGTGGAGATGGAGGGGAAACAAGCAGGGGGGGAGGCTTATATAAATGACTGGTCCCGCCGTGAAGCACTGGGCGTCTGTGCTTGGTTTGAACAGTCGTTCTCTGCTGACAGAGTCGTTTACAGAGATCTTCTTTCCCATTCCAACAGCTTGCAAACAACCCACCATGGTATGAAAAAAAAATTATATCATCATCATCCAGCAAATGTGTCACAGCTGCCAGCAATTGGCTACTGTGGACACATCAAAGCTGTGATGATAAAAGTTGGCAGAGGAGGACCGGTAGCACGAGGTTGGCATAGACTTTTAATAAAGGAAGACTATTGGAAATCACATGAAATACAAAAAGGTCACAATCCTAAACCACATCTGAGGGTCTCACCACTTTAGGTAAAGAGATTTCAGCCACCAGAAAACTTGGGTGTCCTACAGGAGGTTCCGCCACAATCATGTAATCTGGTTTCACGGGTGAACTGATAAAAAAAGGAAGGAAGCAGTATACTGCAAGGGTACACCATCAATTTATGATCTGTTGGGGTCGATCTCTAATATAATAAAGGGGCACTGATACTGGTAAAGAGGAACAGCCCCTTTCACAGTCATTCCCTGCACATTGGCATCATGGCCTCCACTGTGCAGCGGAACGACAGCATAGATCCAGCAAAGTGAATGGGCTTAGCTGCAGTTCTCCTGCACAGTGAATATCCGGGTAGCTGCCCCACACCAGCATATTCTTTAAAAAGGGCAGCGGGGTTACTTCCAGGCTGCAGCCCCCTTATTCTTGGAGTCCAAGAAGTTGGATATCCTATATCTTTTGTAAGATGGGATTCTAAAAAAAGTAAATGCATGCATTAAACCTCAAAGTAACCCAAACCTTTCAACTTCTGAGATGAGGGACTTGCTTGGAGTTAGCTGGGAGGGTCTGTAGGAAAAAAATAAAGACCATAAAGGCATAATAGTTAAAACAAAAAAAAAAACAATGTCCACATTGTTCTTGCACCATAACAAGCCATTCTGCAACTTCCCCCATCTGTTGGGTATAACCCATCACCACGAGGAGTGGCGCTCCCCCATCTGTTGGGTATAACCCATCACCACGAGGAGTGGCGCTCCCCCATCTGTTGGGTATAACCCATCACCATGAGGAGTGGCGCTCCCCCATCTGTTGGGTATAACCTATCACCTCAAGGAGTGGCGCTCCCCCATATGTTGGGTAAAACCCATCACCACGAGTAGTGGCACTCCCCCATCTGTTGGGTGTAACCCATCACCACGAGGAGTGGAGCTCCCCTATCTGTTGGGTGTAACCCATCACCACGAGTAGTGGCACTGCCCCATCTGTTGGGTATAACCTATCACTAGGAGGAGTGGCGCTCCCCCATCTGTTGGGTGTACCCCATCACCACGAGGAGTGGCGCTGCCCCATCTGTTGGGTATAACCTATCACCAGGAGGAGTGGCGCTCGTCATACTTTGTGTCCCTAGGGGAAATGTGGTATTATAAGACATCCAATCAATTGAATGGCCGACCATGTACTGCATGGATGAGCGAGGAACATCAGAGAAGAAGCCGCCGATGCTCAACAGCAGCCTACTCTGTCGTCTTTTACAGACTGTATGCCATAGACTTGTACCTTAGAGTTGGGACTTACCCCATTATGTCCATTTCCTGAATCATCGGTTTTGATTTGGTTCTGATATTCTGTTCAAAAATGGATCCCAGGAACTTCCGATTTTTCAGCATTTTCCACTCTGAAGGGAAACCATAGATGATTAACAGGGTCGGACTGGAACTGAAACTCAGGCCTGGCATGTGAGAGCACGCAGGCCCGCCCGACGCGCGTTGAATGTGAAATATTTTCGAGAATGATTTGGGTATATGTCACAATAAAAATTGCAGCAAACTGCACTTTATCATCGATAGACAAAAACTGACATAATGTAAAATATAAACTTCCCTCCAGGAAAATGTTAATTTCTTTCAACTGGAGGGACGGACATATTTGTAATATAAAGCTCCAAGTTCCCAAAAATGCTATGTTTGATAGTACCAGGAAAAGCAGGAAAAGTGAATCCTTGCAGATTTGAAGCAGTTCCATGTCTATTCTTTCAGTATTTTTGCAGCGTTTCTAAAGAACGGGAAAAAAAATCTCAAAAAACGCAATTTCAAGGGGATTTTCCTGCTGAGCGACACGCTTTTTGTGCAGAAATGTTCTTCCCTTTCTTTTTTGTTTATATTTTGTGTTATACACTAGTGGCCAAAATTGAGGCAACACCTTCAGTTTTTCACCATCACCAATATTTAATGGAGGTTTTCACTGACCTACTTACTTGTACACACGCCCTCTTCTGCCATATGTATTCTATGTTGGTTTATAGTGACCTGGGTGTGATGTAAGACAGATATTGTGCGATTAAAATTCGGTTTTTATATTTTAATGCCAGTTTGTCATCAGAAGGTAAGCAATTACATGTTTTCGTTCTCAAAGTGTGTAAGCGGTTTCAAGAGACTGGTTCGATAAAGAATAAACCAGGTAGAGAAAGGAAGAAGGCTACAACTCCTCAGACTGATAGAAGAATTGTTAGAATCGCCCTAAATAACAGGAAATAAACTGCTGTTAACATCAACAAGGAGCTTGTCAACACCGGAGTGACAGTGTCTGATCGGACGGTTCGACGATGACTGGTAAATGCGGGGTTAAGAGCCAGAATACCAGGTAAAAAGCCATTTTTGAATGCCTCACAGCGTCAGAAACGTCTGCAGGGACCAAAGAACATTGTAAATGGACCATTGAACAATGAAGAAATGTTATATGGAGCGATGAGACACGCATATCCATCTTTGGCAGCGACGGTGTCCGCTACGTTCGACGACGACCTGGAGAGGACTGGTTGTCAGAGGGTACAGTACCCACCATGAAGCCTCCTCTGAGTGTTATGGTAGGGGGCTGCGTGTCCAGAGATGCAGGTGGTCGGCTGCAGGTAATTGAAGGAACAGTTAATGCTGAAAAGTACATCAAGGAAGTCCTTCAGCCTAAACTCATTCCTTCGGCACACGATGTATTTGGTGAAGGGACACCGTTTATTTTAAGATGGAGCCCCATGCCATACAGCTAAAAAATGTCTCTCTTGGTTCAAGGACAAAAATGTCCAGCTATTGAATTGGCCAGGAAACAGCCCAGATCTCAATCCTATTGAGAATCTCTGGGCTCGGCTCAAAAGAGCGGTGTCAAAACAGCAGGCTTCACACAAGCAGGAACTCATTGCAGCCATCATCAAATCATGGCTTCATATCATCACACCATCTGATTTACACAAACTGGTAGATAGCATGCCAAGTAGATGCCAGGCAGTCATCAAGGCCGAGGGCTATCCAACTGAGTATTAACATTTAGTGTTAGATATGAAAATAGGACAAATCAATGGCTTTTCTCCCACAGTCATCTGAGTGACAATAGTGTCCAATTTGTTGACAAATGAACAAATTTCCAGCTAATATTGTGTTTCTATATGAGATTTTATTTCTACTTAAAAACTTTACTGTGAAATCAAAAACATTCATGAAATTAGTATTTGTATTGGCAAAATGCTAAAAATTCATAAATCTTGGGGGTGTTGCCTCAATTTTGGCCACTAGTGTATAGAGTTCCTCAGTATATGTATATGTTGTCCCCCATCACCTTTTTCATCTCTCCTTACAAGTATGCCTTGTATCTTAATTAAAACATGGTAGTAAGTAGCATATTAAACCCTTTTATAATGGGTAGTGTAGAATGGCTGCATATTTCAGGGTTATGCGCTCCTGAGGACTCATTAGTGCTGCCCTCCTCAGGCGAAACCTGGTTGTGATATAATATGGGGCTAGCCGGTCTCACCTACCAGTTTGGGTCACAAACCCTTTTTCGTTTGCTTTGATGTTTTACTCATTGTTTATTACGTTTACACCCCAAATCTCTCCTAATCCTGGAGATCAAACCTATGAAAGCAATTTATGAATGATCGTAACACCTCTATGAAGGGTAATTATCATCTCCTTCATAAATATACATTTATATGTATAAATACATATGTGGTCAATGCATAGTACTGGCACATGACTTATCACTTTCCAGGACCTTACAAAGCACCAGGAACATTCATAAGAAGCGGAGGTGAAGAAATTCTGGCAACTTAATAGGAAAGGATTCTTTACAGTTAGAGCAGTCAGACTGTGGAATGCCAACCACAAGATATAGTAATGGCAGATAGCATAACAGCATTTATAGAAGGGCTGGATACTTTTTTAACAAAACATGACATTGTGGGTTATAAATAATCTAGTAATAGAAAATGTATAACTTTGGAGATAGACCAAGGACATTAAAGTTAAAACTTTTTCAACCTATGTAACTATGCAAGTATGCAGAATGCACATTAGGAAAATGCTTGAAATGCAATTCCCTATAATATTATTTTACAAGTAATTTCCTCTTAATTTTCCGCTTTGTAAAGTGCTATTTATAAGCCCAATCTATGGATCTAAAAAGTGCAAAACACTCCTGAAACACTTGTACGTATGTTCTATAATCTTTATTTCTTATGGTGCCTAAGGGAAGCCGTAATGATAAGACTCCTGCTTGGTAACAAGTGCAGTTATTTGCCTCCATAATGAAAGTGAATTACCAATGATGAAAGGGTTAATACTTGGACCCTGCATCAGTAATAGCCCTTGTAGTAACCATGACAACTATTGTGAGGGCATAAACAAGTGTCATAAAGAAGATTCCATAAAAGAATGCCGCGCTGCCATGATCAGCGCCATTACTGATGATGCGCCTGAGGACCTTGAGCTTGACCACCCCACGTAATGTGCCAATGTTGGTGTAATTTGGAGGTTCTAGCAGGGAAAGGGGTTGTCTTCTTAGACACCCCGGGGGGAAGGGAAGGTAACAGAGGGGGGGTCCCCAAAACAGGATCCCCTTCTGTTACTATGTACAAAGAGCTGGTCTTCTTTGGGAGTTCATGGATGGATCGTTGACTTTAATGGGTGATAAATTGGGAGGGGGAGGGGATACGCATCCTATTAGGGGTTATCCATAATGAGCAACCCCTGTAACCAAGTACCCAACATCTTGAGAGACGGAGCTGGATCTGTAAGGGAGAAGTGGTAGATCCACCTGGGAAATCAGATCAACTAAATTCGTTCCAGCAATAAATGTGGTGACAGATATCGCAGCCAGATCTCTCCCACATCCAGTTTATCACATTAATAGTCTATATTTGTTATGTCGTTCTCTGTAAATATGTAGAAATTCTAAAACTCCGTCATATATCGGCACTAACTCTCTAAGCCCAAGGGAAGGGCAGCCCTCCAGCCATGGTTCCCTAGAGGTTTCCTCCACAGGGGGTTTTCCTCTCCTGAGCGCTGGAGGGTGACTCTTCGTGAGTCGAGGGTTGTGCCATTTTCGGTGTCATGTAAATTTAAATAAAGTTGAGAACGTTTGACACCTAATTGCAATGATTTGTGTATTTATTTTGTATGTGTCTGATTCATTTTGTTTGGGAGTCGGGGTCCATCACACATCACTGAGTCATACGTCTGGACATCTGCCGCCAGAAATTTTGCTCCAGGGGTTGCCCCTGCTCTGGGGAGTTTGATGGAGCAGAGAAGACAAGAATTACAGAACTCATCTTCAGAATAAGGACTTCTATTACAGTACTACAAGCAGCTTCCTCGCCTCATTCACACAGTGAGTATTTTGGGCACTAATTTACATCAGTATTTGTAAGCTGAAAACCAGAGGGGAACAAACACAGTGAAAAATAGTAACTGAAACACTTTCACCTCTTCTGTTTTGGATCCACTCCTGGCGTCTGCTAACAAATACTGATGCAAAATATCGCCATGGAAGTTCCCTAAATTCTTACTGACTGATTTGACTGTTTGAGTAGCAGTCAAGCAACAGAGGTTGCAAGCGTTAAAGGAGTTTTCTGGTATCAAAAACCCCTGTCCCCCTTGCCATTTTTCTCTATCCTGAACCTGTGCTTCCTGCCCTGATCTCAGACTGTCTGACCTAGTCCTTGTCTTCGCTCTCCTGAGTCTGGTACCCTGGTACCTCCGGAATGCTGCTGCAGTCCCGGGAACTGCACTGAAGTGGTACCTGGTGTCTACCGGCGGCCCAGTCTATCCTCACCACCAGAGGTTCTAGTGGAGACCCAGTAGACACCTAGTCACAACCCTCCCGTGGGGCAGTGGGTCCATATCCACCAGGGTTACACCCACATAGCAAATGTGGTACCAATATTCAAGAAGGGGATAACATCTGAGCCTGGAATTTATAGGTTGGTAAGTTTAACTTGTACTGTGGGCAACCACTTTGAGGGTTTTCTAAGAGATACTAACCTGGAGCACCTCAATAAGAATAACCTAAACATATGATTATGAGGGATCTGTCCTGCAAACTAATCTGAAAAGATTCTATGGGGAGGTAAGTTCAGGTTGGACCAGGGAAACTTAGTGGATGTTGTCTATCTGGACTTTTCAAAGGCATTTGATACGGTGCCATACAACAGGTTGGTACATAAAAATGTTCAATATATTATATGGTAAACTTGCTCCACGAAAGAACAAGTCCTTGTGTGGTCGATGGAAAAATCAAGGAAAATATCAGTGATGCGGTCGTTACCTCTTGACAGCTCCATTTCGTACTTGTTCTCTAGTCCCTCCATGGCCACGGTGATAAAAAATTCCCTGAAAAGCTCATTATTCTAATAAAAAAAATACAAAGTAAGGAGCTGACACAAAGGAGAGCAGACAGCTCGTATGTCGGAATAAGCAATTGCAGTTACCGTAATTTTCTCAAAGACGGTGCCATTAATCACTATGTCGTACGCCGTGCAGCTGCCTCCACCTGTAGGACAAAGTGCACCAGGACTTAGATACTTTGCGGTGCCGACTCAATCCATTGACCTTAGTAGGGCTGCTATGAATAAGTGGTATAAGTTCTTAAAGGGGAATCCAAGTAGTGGACAATCCCTCTAAGTCCCAAATCTAAACCAAAAAAGTTCAAAAGTCAACAACAAGATGTCAAACTTTATTCCGCAGACTGGAAGTGGACCTACCAGAACCTGTGGAGATGGCACCTTTGACCATTGAGGATTAGTAAGTTGTAATACTTGCTATTTTAACCCCTTTAAGGATATCTCTGGACTATCCCTTTAAAAAAAGAAGCGCTGTATTAAAAAAAAACGTACTATTATCAACTTCAACGTGGGGCTCTCCAAGGCTCATGGGGACTCGATAGCCGGAGGGATCATCAGATTCCAGGATGCTGACTAACTCCTGCTCCGTCAGGTCCGGGGCCGCTGGGATCTGGTTCGACTTGCAGATGTTAATAAAGATTTTGGTATTTTTGGATGTGCGAGTTTTAATGCAGAAACCTAACACAGAAATAAAAACAAAAAGTGAACAAAAACACAATAAAATCGGCAAAAGCCAAGCAGCATTTACATGTAATCAACTGCATAAGAAATTATGTGACCCCCCACGTTGGTTGCATCATGTGACCATTGCAGTCAATAAGACCCCACTGCCCCACTGTGGTATCTGTCACATAATATGCACAAAGTAATCTGGATAATAATCAGAGGACGCCCATCTCACCCGGCTGGGGTCTGATCTCTCTGCTTTCTGGTAAGATCGGTATTCTGCTCTGTATCTCCTGTTTGGCCTGAAATGAGGCAACAAGTGAGAATCAGTGAGTAACATGAACAGGATGGTTCTGCAAACTGATTTTTCCTGCACCAAAATAGTACAACTGTGAGGGGTCTAAAGCCAACAATACACATTAGGTAAATGTTGGAGACTGCAGCGCCCCCGGCGGCTGACGGAGGAGACATTCACCCGGTGATTGCTGGCCTCTCCAATTCATCTTCGTACCTTCATCAGCATCTGTTCATACAGCGCTTCCTCCATGTTTGTGTTCATTTCTGCAGACAGCAGCGACTTGTCAGACGCCATTTTTTCGGTCAAAGACAGAAGCTCAGGGATCTTGTTTTATAAGAGAAAACCTGAAAAATGAAAATATGTATTAATCTTCTCCACAGACAACGACAGGGGGAGAGTGCGGGAGCCTGACAGCCGACGACATGAGGGGGTGCGGGAGCCTGACAGCCCACGACACGAGGGAGGGGGCGCGGGAGCCCGACAGCCCACGGCACGAGGGGGTGCGGGAGCCCGACAGCCCACGACAAGAGGGGGTGCGGGAGCCTGGCAGCCGACGACATGAGGGGGTGCGGGAGCCTGACAGCCCTTGACACGAGGGGGTGCGGGAGCCTGGCAGCCCACGACAAGAGGGGGTGCGGGAGCCTGACAGCCCACGACACGAGGGGGTGCGGGAGCCTGACAGCCCACGACACGAGGGGGTGCGGGAGCCTGACAGCCCACGACACGACGGGGGGCGGGTGCCTGACAGCCCTCGACGCGAGGGGGTGCGGGAGCCTGACAGCCCACGACACGATGGGGTGCGGGAGCCTGGCAGCCCACGACACGAGGGGGTGCGGGAGCCTGGCAGCCCACGACACGAGGGGGTGCGGGAGCCTGACAGCCCTCGACACGAGGGGATGCGGGAGCCTGGCAGCCCACGACACGAGGGGGTGCGGGAGCCTGACAGCCCATGACACGAGGGGATGCGGGAGCCCGACAGCCCACGACACGAGGGGGTGCGGGAGCCCGACAGCCCACGACACGAGGGGTGCGGGAGCCCCGACAGCCCATGACACAAGGGGGTGCGGGAGCCTGACAGCCCACGACATGAAGGGGTGCGGGAGCCTGACAGCCCACGACACGAGGGGGTGCGGGAGCCTGGCAGCCCACTACATGAGGGGGTGCGGGAGCCTGGCAGCCCACGACACGAGGGGGTGCGAGACCCTGACAGCCCACGAAACGAGGGGGTGCGAGACCCTGACAGCCCACGAAACGAGGGGGTGCGAGACCCTGACAGCCCACGAAACGAGGGGGTGCGGGAGCCTGACAGCCCACGACACGAGAGTGTGCGGGAGCCTGACAGCCCACGACATGAGAGGGTGCGGGAGCCTGACAGCCCACGACATGAGGGGGTGCGAGACCCTGACAATATTGGGAGTGGGATTCTGCACACCTACAGCTAGCTACTTATTGTCCTGAATGTAGTAATCACCTTGGCACATTCCCATCTTCTTACCTGTAGTGCAGACACCAAACACCACTACTCTGACTGCAATCACCCAGCTACAGCGTCACCGCGCCTCAGCAACAGGGGAGCATCTAGATTGGAGTTGATTTCTTGAGGGGGAGGAGTGATTTCATGGAACCATGACGTCACCGGAAGGGGCGGGGCCTTCTCAGTCCAGTGGACACTATTCCACCTGCAGCTGCAGCAGTGTGCACATTGTGCCGGGACAGGAGGACTGGTGATGAGGAGCTCGTGTTCTGCGTTGTGCTGTGAGGACTGAGGCGGGGAGAACACAATATTAATTATAATAATTTTTTTTAGGCTGTGTGCCCACTATGCGTTTTTTAAGCGTTTCCGCGGTGGCAATTCCGCTGCAGAAACGCTTAAAAACGCTTGATAGAAGGTCGGCCATGTTCCCCAATGATAATCCGCATGTGCTGTACACATGCTGTGTAAATTTCCGCTGCGGATTATCATTGCGGAAAAATCCGCTGCACTACCAATTATTTTGCGGAAGCGTGGCGCTTTCGCCGCCATTGACTTGCATTAGAACACATGGAATCCGCATCACTGGATCTGTACATGCAGAATCCATGCGCTTCAATGTGCGGATGGTACCCGGGTTTGGAGAAGAGGAGACTGTCCTCCGGACCCGGGTACCATAGAACCTGTAAAAAAAGAATAAAATAAAAAATAAATATTATACTTACCTTCTGATGGCCCCCGGTGTCTTTATCCGATGCGTCCTGGCTTGCCAGCAGCTCGCGATGGTCTTCAAAGGACCTGCCATGACGTCATTTAGTCATGTGACGGGTCACGCGACCGCTGACGTCGGCAGGCCATCAGAAGGTAATTATATATTTATTTTTTACCATTCTTTTATGGTCACACTATATAAATCCATGCCGGTTGCATGTATTTATATAGTGTGACCAAGTTGTCAAGCACTTTCCAAGTGATGCTAAAATCGCTTGTCAACCCGCATGCGGAAATGCAAGTGAAGAACGCTTCACATCAGCAAGTCCCAGGCAGGAAAAAAGCATGTACAATCCGCATGTACAATCCGCATGTACAATCCACATGCGTTTTTTCTGCCAGGGAGACGCGGAAACGCTCAAAAAAAATCCGGAGCATTTCTGCATCGTGGGCACATAGCCTTACATTAATTGTATGACTCAATATTGAGCACACGTAACCATCTATACACAGCTGAAGGCCGCACGTAGCCATCTATACACAGCAGGAGGCCGCACGTAGCCATCTATACACAGCGGGAGGCCGCACGTAGCCATCTATACACAGCGGGAGGCCGCACGTAGCCATCTATACACAGCGGGAGGCCGCACGTAGCCATCTATACACAGCGGGAGGCCGCACGTAGCCATCTATACACAGCGGGAGGCCGCACGGCGCCATCTATACACAGCGGGAGGCCACACGGCGCCACCTATACACAGCGGGAGGCCCACAGCGCCCCCCCGAGAGAGAGCAGGAGGCCGCACGGCGCAATCTATACACAGCGGGAGGCCGCACAGCGCCCCCCCCACAGAGACAGCAGGAGGCCGCACGGCGCCATCTATACTCAGCAGGAGGCCGCACGGCGCCCCCGACCCCAAAGACAGCAGGAGGCCGCACGGCGCCATCTATACTCAGCAGGAGGCAGCACGGCGTCACCTATACACAGCGGGAGGCCGCACGGCGCCACCTATACACAGCGGGAGGCCGCACGGCGCCACCTATACACAGCGGGAGGCCGCACGGCGCCACCTATACACAGCGGGAGGCAGCACGGCGCAACCTATACACAGCGGGAGGCCGCACGGCGCCACCTATACACAGCGGGAGGCGCCACCTATACACAGCGGGAGGCCGCACGGCGCCACCTATGCACAGCGGGCGGCGCCACCTATACACAGAGGGAGGCCGCACGGCGCCACCTATACACAGCGGGAGGCCCCACGGCGCCACCTATAAACAGCGGAAGGCCGCACGATGCCATCTATACACAGGGGGCCGCACAATGCCATCTATACACAGCGGGAGGCCGCACGGCGCCATCTATACACAGCGGGAGGCTGCACGGCGCCATATATACACAGCGGGAGGCTGCACGGCGCCCCCCCCCCAGAGACAGCAGTAGGCCGCACGGCGCCATCTATACACAGCGGGAGGCTGCAGCACGGCGCCTCCCCCAGAGACAGCAGGGGGCCGCACGGCGCCATCTATACACAGCGGGAGGCCGCACGGCGCCATCTATACTCAGCAGGAGGCAGCACGGCGTCACCTATACACAGCGGGAGGCCGCACGGCGCCACCTATACACAGCGGGCGGCCGCACGGCGCCACCTATACACAGCGGGAGGCCGCACGGCGCCACCTATACACAGCGGGAGGCAGCACGGCGCCACCTATACACAGCGGGAGGCCGCACGGCGCCACCTATACACGGCGGGAAGCGCCACCTATACACAGCGGGAGGCCGCACGGCGCCACCTATGCACAGCGGGCGGCGCCACCTATACACAGAGGGAGGCCGCACGGCGCCACCTATACACAGCGGGAGGCCCCACGGCGCCACCTATAAACAGCGGAAGGCCGCACGATGCCATCTATACACAGGGGGCCGCACAATGCCATCTATACACAGCGGGAGGCCGCACGGCGCCATCTATACACAGCGGGAGGCTGCACGGCGCCATATATACACAGCGGGAGGCTGCACGGCGCCCCCCCCCCCAGAGACAGCAGTAGGCCGCACGGCGCCATCTATACACAGCGGGAGGCCGCACGGCGCCTCCCCCAGAGACAGCAGGGGGCCGCACGGCGCCATCTATACACAGCGGGAGGCCGCACGGCGCCCCCCCAGAGACAGCAGGAGGCCGCACGGCGCCATCTATACTCAGCAGGAGGCCGCACGCAGTCACGCACACACAAACATATACATACACGCATAAACACATTTGAAACACAAAAATACATATAAACAGACATCACACAATGACATCTGCCTGCACACACACACACATACATACATATACATACACACACACACACACTCACCATCCCCCGACTCGGCTCCAGCTCTTTTCCGGTGCAGCACTGCAGGCCGGGTGCACACTGCGTGACGTCACAGCTAGGAGACACGGCCGTGCACAGGGCCGTGTCTCCTAGCAGTGACGCGGCCGGGCCAGCACAGGGAAGTTAACTGCTGCAGTGCTGGCCCGGCCGAAGAAGCAGCGGCTGTGTGCCGCTGCTGGGGGAGCGATCCTTGGGCCCCCCCCCCACTGTCTGCCGGTATGTGCCGTGGCGCCGCACATATAATAAGGACAATCTGGCCATAGACACCCCGGAGCCCCGGGCCCCCTGGAGGTTCGGGGCCCCGGGCGGTAGCCCAGATCGTCCTCATTATAATCCGCCTATGCTTATATACATGTAACACTCACTACCCCCTATTCCTGTGTATTGCTGTAATATATAACCTATACTCGTTATCCATCATTATAAATTAAGAAGATTTTCCACTTTATCTGATATATCCACACTCAATCAGTAGATTAGATGTCTGCTGAAGAGGCAATACACATGAACGTCTCCACATCATCCTCCCCGACTGTATCTATATGTGCCACGTGACCCCCGATCAAGTGTCTCCATCACGTGCTCTCAGCATCACAGGTCACATAGTTTCCTCGTAGCGTTGGTGCGCGTTGTGTATCGAGCCACGCCTCCTCAGCACCCATTGGTTGGTGGAGACATACCTCCATCCTGATTGGCTATAGTTGGCCGTTTAACTCTTAGCTCTTTCCGAATGATGCCACCCCCTGACGAAGACAAGAAGCCGAAACATACATCGGGTGGACGCCAATCAGGAGTGGGATCTGCATCTGCTATAGCGCGAGTACAATGCACATGTGGTCACCTTTTTTATAAACGCTTAAAGTGGATACAAATACATATCTGTCAACAGCACATATGCCCAAGTCAGTGCACTACTCTCTACAGCAGAGGTCCCCAACCGCCGGTCCGCGGACCAGAACCGGGCCGTTGGGGTTTTTCAGCCGGTCCGCAGCGCCGCTGACAGTTGTAGAGGATCAGCAGAGAGAAAGCCAGCATGTGATCAGTAGCCTATAAGAAAAGAGGAGGAGGGACTGGCAGTGAATAGATAATTAGCCATGCGGCCCTACTAGCAGAATGTGCTCAGGCAGGAGCAGGGACAAGCAGGTCATGTGTGTCCAGCGCTCCTTCCCCTCCTGCTAGCTGCGAGTTGGAGGGGGAGGGGCTCTGGATGCTAATGGGCAGCTAGATATGACGTCAGGTGTCCCACCCTTATGACTCCTGTAGCTGTGTTCTGGTGTCGTGCGGCCCAGCAGCAGATTTTCTGGTTAAAGTGAAAAAAGCAAATAACAGTGAAAATTCATAGCAGCAGTGGCTGTGTCCAGTAGCAGTAGTAGTGGTCATCATCATCAGATGGGACCTAGATGGGATCGTCTTGTTGCAGGAAAACAAGCCCAGTGCTCCCACTGATCCAGGGAAACAAGCCTGGTGCTCCCACTCATTCTGAACCTATGGTAAGTTGAATCACATTCTCATTATAAATGTCATAATTATATGATAAGTATGCACTAAGCTCCACCCCTCCATAACCCCACCCACATATGACCAAAGCCCCGCCCCCACCGGGCCATTGAAAACTGGTCTTGCTTAAAGCGGGTCCCTGGTGCAAAAAAGTTTGCCGACCACTGCTCTACAGGATTCACACCGACATCCAAATAATAAGGGACCAGCCCTTGTGTATATACATACACAGGTGCATCTCACTAAAATAGAATATCATCAAAAAGTTACTTTATTTCAGTTCTTCAATATAAAAAAAGTGAAACTCGTATAGCCATAATCATCAGCATTAACAGAAATAAACAATAACTGTTTTGATTATATTCTAATTTAGTGAGAAACACCTGTATTTGTTCACATATGAGATATATAATTTATGTAGATTTATTCTTTGGAGGCACTTGCACTTTATGTAAAGTTTATGATAATGAAACAATCATATGTACAGATATATCTAACTAATGATATGTATATATATTTTTATATACTGGATTAATTTGTGGCTTGATTCTCTGTATTCTCCCTTTGCTGTTCTAATCATGATCCATTCCCACTGGTGTTAATTGTAATTCCTGTCTCGACGTCCCCTTTGCGTATAGTTAATTCCCCCCTTTTTTTGCATTTCCTCCTCTTCCACCTGGTTATCAATATAATAATTATGTGCATCACCCACATGCCTGGACTCTTCTGGTCGGTGTCTCCTTTCTGCTATATACTAGAGTGGTATACTATGTGCACAGATACATGGAGAGCCATATACTTCTCAGGAGGTGCGCAGCGTCCACCTCCTCACCGCACAGGCCCACAAGCTCCTCTCCGGCAGGAAGAAGATGCATTCAGGCGGCTCCTACCACTGCAGCAGACGGCAGTGCACAAGGATACAGGGTGCAGTGTGGATGTGTCTGCACCACTGGGATGTGGCCGACCTGCATATATACATATGCCCCTCTGCAGGGGCGGACTGGCCCACCGGAGGATCGGGAAAACCCCCGGGTCCCGATGGCCCCGCCCCCTACCCCCCTGGGCCCTGTACAGAGAACAGAGGGCCCCCCCCCCCGGTTCGCAGCACTGCCGATATGATTAGTGATGGGCCCTCTGCCTCCTCTGCGCAGCGCGACACTGCCGGCGCGTGCGCAGGAGGTCAGTCTCAGTGTGATGACGTCATCGCCCTGGGACTGCTTCCTGTGCGCGCTGTGAAGGACGGACCCGGCGTCGCTCCAGGCAGCGGCTGCAGCTCATCTCGACGAGTGAGTATGAAAAGCAGGGGCCGGGAGGAAGGGATAGGGGGGAGGGGTGACTGGGAGGACCCCTGGCCGGGGCTGGCAGTAAATACTACTGGACAATGGGCATGGTTCTCATCATGCCCATTGCCTAGCATGTCCTGCTGCCAGCCTCTGGTTACTGGTACTATGCCCAGCAGCATGTACTATTACCAGGGGCTGGCAGGACATAGTGGGTGGGCCTGATAGTACCAAGGAGGCTGGCAGGACATACTAGGCATGAATCATGCCCAGCATGTCCTGCCAGCCACTGGTGGTACCATCATGCATGCCCATTACCCAGCCACTGGTGGTGTGGTACTATCATGCTACAACTAACACCAGTGGCTGGCTGGCAGGACATGCCATGTGAGCTTGAATGCTAATACCACAGAGGCTGGCAGTACATACTGGGCAATGGGCATGATAGTACCAGCAGTAGACTGACTAGGCGGTCTCCAGGGCTCCGTCTCCCCTTCTCGCTGCTGTTAGGCTGGGTTATCATTGCGTTTATGCTGTGCGTTACAACGCATCCGTTGTAAATCAGCGCAGACGCAATGTACTGTAGACTTGCATAGCAAAAATAGGCATGCGTTTGAAAGTATGCATTATTTGCAACGCACAGGAAAACATGGTCGGCGGCTGGAGGCCAGCTGAGCACTTCTCTGACAACTGTGCTCCAGTGTCATTCTGTGCCTGCTCATCTCTGTCAGCAGGCATATTTGTCTGATGGCAAAGATGTAGCAGAGCTGGAGACAGAAGATCCGTGGATTACGTCAGAGCAAGGGTTTTGTTTTTAATTAAAGATGGAGTCCCTACATGTGTTTTGTGTTTTATTTTTATAAAAAAAAAAATTCTGTGTTGTGTTTTTTTCTGTTTACTGGAAATTCATGGTGGCCATGTCTAGTTTGGCGTGACTCCATGAATTTCAGGCTTAGTTCCAGCTGATAATACAAAGCTGGTATTAACCCCATTATTACCCAGCGTGCCACCCCCCACCAGGGCCATTGGAAGAGCCGGATAAAGTGCCTGGAAATGGCGCTACGATGAATGCGCCAATTCCAGGGGTGGCTGCAGGCTGCCATTTTCAGCGTGGGGGGCCCAGAATGCTTGGGCCTTACCATGCTGAGAATCCCAGCCCCCAGCCCCCCGATCAAAATATGGCGGGAGCCCACGCATTTTTTTTTTTAATTATTTTTTTAAATAATTTAAAAAAAACATTGGGCTTTCCTGACTTTTGATCACCAGTCAAGGTAAAACCAGGCAGATAAAGCAGACAGCTACGGGCTGCCACCTCTATCTGCGCTGAGAATCAAAATTTCTGCAGAGTGCTATGTCATTTTTGTTTTATTATTTATTTATTTTCACACTTCTATATGTGTGACAGTCCCAACAGCCAATCACAGACGCTGACACAGAGAATGGGCGTCTGTGACTGGCTGGGGGCTGGGATTCGCAGCATGGTAAGGCCCATGCGTTCTTGGCCCTCCACGCTGAAAATCGCAGCCCACAGCCACCCCTGAAAATGGCGCATTCATCATGGCACCATTTCCAGGTGCTTTACCCGGCTCTTCCAGCGGCCCTGGTGGTGAGTGGCAACCTGGGTAATAATAGGGTTAGTACCAGGCCATCTTTGCCTTATCAGCTGGTACTAAGCCCGAAATTCATGGTTTCACGCCAAATTAGACATAGCCACCATCAATTTCTAGTAAACAGAAAAAAAAAAGACAGAATTTTTTTTTTTTATTATTAAAAATAAAACACATTTAGGGACTCCATCTTTAATAAAGAAAAATCCTCACTCCCAGCGGAATCCATAGGTCTTCTGTCTTCATCTCTCTTAGATCTTTGCCATCAGACAAATATGTCTGCTGACAGATGAGCAGGCACAGAATGACACTGGAGCACTGTTACTGTGTAGTGCAGTGCTATGTTTCTTTTTTTGTCATTTCATGCAGTGTAGAAATCTTGGGAAAAGTGTGGATTGTGCTCTGGAAGTGATCAGTTATAGCTAACTAGGTTATTTTCTGCAGAGATAAGTCCTGTATAGAAGATATGATATATCGGTCTGCAGTTAAAGAACTTCACCTAGAGACATCACTGGTGAGTATGTGTATTACCTATACACACACACACTGACACTATATACAGAGCTCCTGTGCATAATGTCACTGGTGATCACTGTATTACCTGTACACTGACACTATATACATTGCTCCTGTGTATAATGTCACTAGTGATCCCTGTATTTCCTATACACACACACACTGACACTATATACAGAGCTGTGCATAATGTCACTGGTGATCCCTGTATTACCTGTACACTGACACCATACACAGAGCTCCTGTGTATAATGTCACTGGTGATCACTATATTACCTGTACACTGACACTATATACAGAGCTCCTGTGTATAATGTCACTGGTGATCACTATATTACCTGTACACTGACACCATATACAGAGCTCCTGTGCATAATGTCACTGGTGATCACTATATTACCTGTACACTGACACTATATACAGAGCTCCTATGCATAATGTCACTGGTGATCACTATATTACCTGTACACTGACACTATATACAGAGCTCCTGTGTATAATGTCACTGGTGATCCCTGTATTTCCTGTACACTGACACTATATACAGAGCTCCTATGTATAATGTCACTGGTGATCACTGTATTACCTATACACTATATACACAGCTCCTGTGTATAATGTCACTGGTGATCACTGTATTACCTGTACACTGACACTATATACAGAGCTCCTGTGTATAATGTCACTGATGATCACTGTATTACCTCTACACTGACACTATACACAGAGCTCCTGTGTATAATGTCACTGATAATCTCTACATTATCTGTACACTGACTCTATATACAGAGCTTTTTTACATTTTCATTATCAGTCACTATCTGGTGCCATTATGTGCCATGGTCATGGCGTGGCGGTATTTGTCCCTTGTATGTGGTATTATTCAGACAGTCACTATGTTGTGCTAATATGTGGTCTTATCATGGTGTGGCAGTATATATACCTTGTACTTGGTAGTATTTGATCACTATGTGGTGGTATGTGTTCTGGTCATGGTGTGGCGGTATTTCTCTCTTCTATATGGTATTATTAGTCTAGGTATAGTGGATGGTTGTCAGTCATTTGTTTTTCGGATATTAAGAATGGGAACATTCTTTATTTGCAATACATATTAAATACTTGGATGTTTAACCTCTCCCTGTGTTGTGACTACTACACAGCAGCAGAGATTTATTGGTTAATAAAGTTGATTCATTTTGAAAGAGTTTGTGGACTTATGTTATTCCTATATACGGTAACTGCATGGTGCTGGTGGGCCCCAAGATTGATTTTTTCCTGGTGGGCCCCAGGTACTCCAGTCCGGCGCTGGTCCCAGACAGTTACCTCCTCATCTGTCCTGCTGCCGGCTGGGAGTCCTGTACAGTGCAGCATGTAGTGTGATGTGAATGCCACACTATGGAGATGCTGCTCCTACTACTGCCAAGTGAGGATCTCACCTCCCCAGTATGGTGCCCTCAGGAGCTCCCACAGGGCATCACAGGCCTTAGTATGAAGCAATACCACAAGTCTTCTAGTATTGCTTCATACTAAGGCCTGTGATGTCCTGTGAGAGCTCCCTGAGGAGGTGAGAGCCTCACCTCATACGGCCCCATGATCTCTATGTGCGATCCCTGACTGGGCCCCATGATCTCTATGTACGATCCCTGACTGGGCCCCATGATCTCTATGTACGCCGCTGACTCGGCCCCATGATCTCTATGTACGCCGCTGACTGGGCCCCATGATCTCTTTGTACGCCGCTGACTGGGCCCCATGATCTCTATGTACACCGCTGACTGGGCCCCATGATCTCTATGTACGCCGCTGACTGGGCCCCATGATCTCTATGTACTCCGCTGACTGGGCCCCATGATCTCTATGTACGCCGCTGAGGGGGTCCATGATCTCTATGTACACCCCTAACCTGATTGGCCCCATGATCTCTATGTACGCCGCTGACTGGGCCCCATGATCTCTATGTACGCCGCTGACTGGGCCCCATGATCTCTATGTACACCCCTAACCTGATTGGCCCCATGATTTCTGTATACTCCCCTGACTGGGCCACATGATTTCTATGTACGATCCCTGACTGGGCCCCATAATCTCTGATCTCTCATGATGTTTTTTTTTTATTAAAGATGGAGTCCCTAAATGTATTTTGTGTTTTATTTTTACTGTGTAGTGCGGCACTATGTTGCATTTTGTCATTTCATGCAGTGTAGAAATCTTGGGAAAAGTGTGGCTTGTGCTCTCGAAGTGATCAGTTATAGCTAACTATGTTATTTTCTGCAGAGATAAGTCCTGCATAGAAGATGTGATATATCGGTCTGCAGATAAAGAACTTCACCTAGAGACATCACTGGTGAGTATGTGTATTACCTATACACACACACTGACACTATATACAGAGCTCCTGTGCATAATGTCACTGGTGATCACTGTATTACCTGTACACTGACACTATATACAGAGCTCCTGTGTATAATGTCACTGGTGATCACTGTATTACCTGTACACTATATACAGAGCTCCTGTGTATAATATCAATGGTGATCATTGCATTACCTGTACACTGACACTATATACAGAGCTTCTGTGTATAATGTCACTGGTGATGACTGTATAACCTGTACACTATATACAGAGCTCCTGTGCATAATGTCACTGGTGATCACTGTATAACCTGTACACTGACCCAATATACTGAGCTTTTTTATATTTTTATTATTTTAGCATTATTTGTCACTATGTGGTGGCATTATGTGCTTTGGTCATGACATGACGATATTTGTCCCTTCTATGTGGTATTATTCAGTCACTATGTGGTGGTAATATGTGGTCTCATGGTGTGTCAGTATTTATACCTTGTATCTGGTAGCATTTGATCACTATGTGGTGATATTATGTGCTTTGGTCATGGTTTGGCGGTATTTGTGCCTTGTATGTGGCATTATTTGGGCACTATGTGGTGGTAATATGTGATCTGGTCATGGTGTGGTGGTATTTCTGCCTTCTATCTGGTAATATTGGTCTTGGTAGAGTGGATTGTGGTTGGTCATTTGTTTTATCTGATATCAATAAGGGGAAACCTCTTTATTTCCAATAGATATTAAATACTTGGATGTTTAACCCCTCCCTGCCCTGTGACTATTACACAGCAGCAGAGATGCAGTTACAGAGGTTCACCAGAGAAAGCAAGTTGGCATTTGGTGAGATTTTCACCTCTGTATTTATAAGACAAAACCAGGAGTGGGTGAGAAATGCATAAAACATGACCTCGGATTGCTCCACTCCTGGTTTTGTCTTATAAATACTGAGGTAAAAATCTCACCAAATAGTCAAAGTGCCACAATCTTCTGACAGTGCGGATTCCACCAATAAATAAGTGATCCCCTTCCCAACCTGTGCATCGCTGAGAACTTGTTTTCACCAATAAAAGCCCATTAATGCAAACTACAGTAATTGTACATCGCAGTTCTGGTGAGCGCACAGTGATGGGCAGGAGCCGCCAGTATAATGGGTATAACGGCTAACAGGTATTTGCAAATAGCTGAAGGGTGGGCCCGGGTGGGTGGGCCCCTGGAGTCAATGTCCCTGGTGGGCCCCAGACACCCCAGTCCGGCTCTGCCCCCGCCCCAGCCCGCCCCTGATTTGTCACGCACGGACCCGAAGCGACTGTGCACTGCGATACACACATCCTGTTGAAATTTCTGCTGGCGTTTACAAGCCCCAACCCCCCCTGGGCCCGGTCGCAGTGACTGCCACTGCGACCGCGGACATTACGCCCCTGGCTACGTGAATCATATGTCCCATTTTGGTGCTCCTCACCATTTGCATGGCACAGTCATGCATGCTTCTCTATCACCATAGCATGCTGCAAACAATCAGGATGGCTTCTGCTACATCTCTATATAAAAAGATAGTATATCTGTATTTCTATGATACGTAGAGTGGATGGAAATCATACATCTTGCTAATATTTATTATATTACATTCATCTGATGCTCTGTAGTAACAATGTAAATTAAATTGGCGACTTAGTGCAGTTCTATTACTATTAGTAAATGTGGCACCTTGTGTTCCACAGAATATCTGAATATTACCTGAATATTTAATCTCAGCTAATGTTCATTTATCTCTTAAATATCATTGGTCAGATGCTGATCACATGACCAGTGGTGGTGCATGCATGATGATTCCATATGAAATGCACTGAGTGACAGTTGAAAGTGACAGTTGGAATTGACCAACAACAGTGGAGCAGATGTCGGCTAACTCTAAGCAAAGCAATAATATGGATATAAAAGAGGAGGAGATTGTGGTGAGCAGAGAAAGAGTGAAGACACGAAGACCTTCCCATGACACATCTGATGATGAGAGGAAGTCTTCAGTCAACAGGACAAAACCACCAGTCCAGAAGAAAGAAGAAGTAGAGGAGAACGTGGTGAGGAGAGAAGGAGCGAAGAGACTAAGACCTTCCCATGACACATCTGATGATGAGAGGAAGTCTTCAGTCAACAGGACAAAACAACCAGTCCAGAAGAAAGAAGAAGTGGAAGAAAAGGAGAAGGTAGAAAGTCAGAAGATGGGAGCCAAGAAGAGAGGAGCCATCTTCATCTCATCAGGGGACAAAAAGGAGAAGAAAAGAAGAAGGATTACATTAGGACAGAAACCCATGGATCTAAAGCAGAAGGCTGAAGAAGCTGAAGGAAGCAGCGGTGTTCGGCCAACCAGCTCCAAAAGCACAGTCTCTGATACCATCAAGAGGAGATTATTATTCCATCAAGTGCTTGGCCGGGGATGCTATGGAACGGTCCTGCTGGCGGAAGATTCATCTACCCGCAAACATTTTGCTGTTAAGATCATCGGCAAAAGAGCCCTGCTTGCTGACGGTGATGAGCGTGTGATGGTGGAGCGACGGGTTTTACAGCTGGCATCTGGGAGCCCCTTCCTTGTCCACGCAGACTTTGCATTCCAGACCAAGGTACAGTATTGATTGCTCGATATTAGGAAATGTCACACGTACCACACACTGCTCTGCCTCATGGACCCCACTGATATCATCTTACATTTCAATATAGCATGTCCCAAGGTAACCGCTGACAATAAGATGAATGTGATGACTATACACATGGGATATTGTGGCCCCTACTGTAATCAATAACATTTATGGCGGGGCTTGGTACATTGGGAATCATTTATTAAAACAGCCTTTTTACTTATCCCAGCCAATCACAGAACAGCTTTGACTTTTCCAGGTCAGTTAAAACAACCTTAGCTGAGCTCTAATTGGTTAGTATGGGTAACTAGTTCTCTAGTGAGCAGATTTATTAATGAGCCCCAATGTACCCCGCTGTATAAATGATTGAAAATATTAGATGTCATCATAGAGGTCAATGAACTGTAGAAAATCACTTGCCCGGACCTCATGTGTCTAATTGGGTGACTGGTAATATTTGTATCATTTACAGCATTAGCTGGGCATTATCTTGTTTGGAGGCATCATCGCCATGTAGTAGTCTCTAGCTCATTTCTTTCACACTGTAGAATTTTACATATTATTATCTTGTATAGACATGGGATTTCAGAATAGATTAAATGTATTTGTTATGTTTTGTTATTTCCTGGATGACATTGTATTTTGTGTATACCATGTGGGGGGACGGGACCCTGTGTACACTATATGTCAGGGCTATTGACTTTTGTGCACTTTATATACAATTTGAGAATGTGTTAATATTTTTGTATACAAGTATTATCTGTATCTTAAAGGTTTTTTTAATTAATGTTGGGACATTTTTATGCACGTGCATCTACTTGTTTTTCATTGCCATGTTTTCTATGTATAAATATACTGGAATAAAGTACAAAATCCACTGTCTTGGAGTGAAATTTCTTCTAACCTCACCAAGTAATGAAAAAGATGGTATCATATTGACCAGGGGCGAGGTGGGCCAGAGGGGCACATGCCCTCCAAGCCGGTGGCCAAGCAGCTGCTTCTTTACAGACTGCAGGGCGGCCCTGTATCTTTCATTGTGTACATGTGCCAGCTGGGCATCTGCAGCCCAGAACAGCAGGCACAGGCCACGGTCTTATGCCTGCCGGAGAGAAGCTTCAGCCGCTGAGCAGTACGAGAGGGCAGACATCTTTGATTCTTGTAAGGCCACGACCCCACTATCAGTATTTGGTCAGTATTCGGTCAGTATTTTTTCACAGGAGTGGGAGACAAAACCAGGAGTTGGTGATAAATGCAGAATTGGTGACTTGTTTCTATTATACCTTTTCTCTGATTGTTACTGACCTGGTTTTGGCTCCCACTCCTGAGAAAATATACTGACCAAATACTGATAGTGGGGCCGTGGCCTTAGCCTGAGCTCCGGATAGTGGTCAGGACAGGAGATTTATACTTTTTGTAGAGTGTGGAAGTGGCAGGATGCTGCTCACCTCCTGACAAGTCCAGGGCCAGATCCTGAATGTTATCTATGGTCGCTCTGCTGAGGATCAGAAAGATTTATTGTAGCAGATGGACCCTTCAAGCAGGTTGGGGTCGCTGTCAGTGTGAGATCATCGGCTCTCGATCTGTATGAATGTTCAAATCACATCGGACCTGAGATCGAGACACTTCAGACCTTACTATACAGACCCCTGCCCCAGACTGATCCTGCACCAGCTACAGGGCCAGAGCCGGCATAACCACCCATTGCACCAGGGCAAGTGCCAGGGCCCTGGGCAAGAGGGGGGGGGCCCACTCACAGTTGGGGACACTGGAACGCTATTGGGCCTGTGAGTTGGGGGGGCCGGGAAACCCCCCCCCCCCCCCCGTGCTTTACGGTGTTTGAAATATTCACCTCTCCTCATACCCTGCTGGCCGCAGGTCCAGTCTCCTCTGCGTCTTCTGACTCTGTGACGTCTCAGTGTTGAAGAGACAGGACCTGTAGCCAGCAGGGTATGAGGAGAGGTGAGTATTTTATTTATTTTTTTATGGATCGAGCCCATTCTCTATGGAGCATTATATGGGACCCATTCTCTATGGAGCATTATATGGGGCCCATTCTCTATGGAGCATTATATGGGGCCCATTCTCTATGGTGCATTATATGGGGCCCATTCTCTATGGAGCATTATATGGGGCCCATTATTCTGTATGGCATATTTCATGACGCCCATTATTCTGCATGGAGTAATATATGGGGTCAATTTTGGTGTAATGAGCATTATATGGGGTTCATTATTCTGTATAGAGCATTATATGGGGCCTATTATTCTGTATGGAACATTATATGGGGTCCATTATTCAGTATGGAGCCCATTCTGTATAGAGGACTATGTGGTGCCCATAATACTCTATGGAGTACTATGTAGTGCCCATAATACTGTATGGAGTACTATGTAGTGCCCATAATACTGTACGGAGGACTATGTGGTGTCCATAATACTGTATGGAGGACTATGTGGTGCCCATAATACTGTATGGAGGACTATAATGTACAGTCTAAAATGAAAACTTTTGAATCCCCCCATGACACGTCCCATGCACTGTGAGGATTCGCCGGTTTCTGAGCTATTATAGAATTTACAATAGATATCACTCATGTAATGTATGAAGTACCGTATTTTTCGGACTATAAGATGCACCGGACCATAAGACGCACCTAGGTTTTAAAGGAGGAAAATAAAAACATTTAAGCCAAAAATGTGTTCATGATGCACTTTTAAGGGGGAGGGGGTCTTCTGCTGACACTGGTATAGGGGTAATGTCCCCCAATTCTGACAATATCCCCCATCCTGGTATACATGCCCCCCCCCCTTTTATACGTAGTCCCCATCCCCATCCTGGTATGCATGGCACCCCTCATCCCTATCCCGGTATGCATGGCACCCCTCATCCCTATCCCGGTATGCATGGCACCCCTCATCCCTATCCCGGTATGCATGGCACCCCTCATCCCTATCCCGGTATGCATGGCACCCCTCATCCCTATCCCGGTATGCATGGCACCCCTCATCCCTATCCCGGTATGCATGGCACCCCTCATCCCTGTCCTGGTATGTATGGCACCTCTAATCCCCATCATGCTGCACATTGCCCCCTCAGCGTTACCCTGGTATGTATGGCCCCCTCAGCGTTACCCTGGTATGTATGGCCCCCTCAGCCTTACCCTGGTATGTATGGCCCCCTCAGCCTTACCCTGGTATGTATGGCCCCTCAGCGTTACCCTGGTATGTATGGCCCCCTCATCCTTATCCTGGTATGCATGGTCCCCCTAATCCTTATCCTGGTATGCATGGTGCCCCTAATCCTTATCCTGGTATGCATGGTCCCCCTAATCCCCATCATGCTGCACATAAAAAAAAAAAAAAAAAACACTGATACTCACCTTTCTTCTTTCCTCCAGCGCTGCGTCCTGTCTGCCCGCACTGATCTCTCCATGTGAGCCGCGCATGATATGACTGCCATGCGTGGCTCACAAGGAGAGATCAGCTGCCAGAAGTCACTGCTCCCCATGCCGGGACTGTGTGCGCGGGGAGCAGTGACTTCACTCTCCTTCATAGCCGGCACACAGCGTAGCTAACATTTTGGAGGGAAAAAAGTGCGTCTTATAGTCCGAAAAATAAGGTAAGTGAAATCTTTGGCATTGTACTATATCTATATTTCTCCGCCTTATCTGTGCATCATGAATTGTGGTATGTGTTAAAGGGGCCACTGAGACTCTTTTGAGCCTACGAAAACCTGGAGCCGGCCCTGTACAGGACGTCACAGATTATATCTATACTGCCATCTATACAATGTGATGTCTGGTAGTCGGTGCAGGATCAGTCCAGGGCATATATGATCTAATGTCAGTGCACAATAAAGTACATACTGTACATTGCTGACATACTGTGACTACAGACATCAGATCTTATACAGTATATATATTGCTGTATGTATATACATGTATATGACTGTAGATACCACCAAAATAAACCAATAGGTGCTTATTGATGCTAAAATAAATATTGCAAAAATTAAAAGACAATTCTACAGAGTATAACATTGGAGGACCCCAAGTCACCAACTCATGAGTATCACATATATAGAGACATTAGTGAATATATATATATATACTAGATGGTGGCCCGATTCAAACGCATCGGGTATTCTAGAATATGTATGCGGTACACCGGGCGCAATCAGCACAGCGGTTTTAAATTTGGCGCCAATATCGCTGATTGGCCGCGACCAATCAGCGAATTGTATTAGTGAGGACCGGGGAGCGGCGCTGCGGGAGATGACCGGCTGCTCGCAGCAGAAGTATCCCGACCGGCGGCGCCGCTCCCCGGTCCTCCCTTCACACTTACCGTCGGGAGATCAGCAGTCCTAGCCGCTGATCTCCCGACGGTAGCCGCATGGAGGTCAGCGGCGCTGCCGGTCATATCCCGGCTGCATCGCCGCTGACCTCCGTGCAGCAGATGAGCCGCTAACGGCCGCCATCCGCGTCGCGGACCAATCAGCGACGCGGGATTTTCTGGACAGACAGACAGACAGGTTGACGGGATAAGACAATTATATATATTAGATATATGCCTATAACATGGTTGCCAAAAAAAATCCTAATGATTGCACGCATATGTAGCACAATGTGCATGTTAATCTATATAGTTGACAATAACCAAGGGGAAATGTAAGTCTCTTTAGAACTACTAAGAAGATAGCTTCTTACACTCACAAGCCCAAGTGAGTACACATATATAGTATATAATATTAAGCTCTATAAAGAATCCTATGTGCACCAATGTACCTTTCGTCCTTGCTTCATCAGGGGCCCCCAAAACATCCATTTTGGATGTTTTATTTTATAGGAGATTCCTTATAGAGCTCAATATTATATACTATATATGTGTACCCACTTGGGCTTGTGAGTCTATTGTGGTATAGCGACAAGCTCGGCTGTATGCGTAGGTAAAACACAAGATACTGTCTCTTTAAATTCTCAGGTTAGTTTATTTAGCAGTCATAAACTACCCTTGAGTCCATAAATAAAAACACAGCCCATTCAGCTAAAGAGACAAAACTAAATGCAAAACTTTCAGAACTTTCAGCAGAGTCCTTATCTCGGCCAAGGTCTGGCCACTCACAATTAGCTACACACAGGTTCATCACAGCATGTGCTAGCTCCTTCCTAGAACAAAGTTTCCCCAGGTACTGAACACACCTGAGTGTCAGGGCTGACTATTTAAAGCCCAGACACTCCCCTAATTGGAATGAAGGTGGATAACGTTCCTCCCTACACTTTCGTTATCCACTGAAAACATTCCCTTGTAAATATCGTTCTATTAACTCTCTCTGCACCTACTTGTGCATGAGAACTTGCATGTTTTCACATCACTGAGTCTAAGAGTCTCAGCGACACATACCTCCCTTCTGACACACTACCAGAGACTTTGTCACACTATGAAGATATCCTTTTAGTAGTTTTACAGACGCTTACATTTCCCCTTAGTTAATGTCAATTATATAGATTAACATTCACATTGTGCTACGTATCTGTGCAATCACTAGGATTTTTTATTTTTGGCAACCATGTTATAAATATATATATATATATATATATATATATATATATATATATACACACACACGCACACACACACACTAGCTATTGAACCTGTTCTACGCCCGGGTGGCGAGCATTTTTATTGGTATATGGTCTCCCATGCTGGTATGTGCTGCCCCCCATCCTGGTATTTGTGCTGCCCCCATCCTGTCCCCTCATCCCCAATCCGGGTATGCATGGCACCCCTCACCCCAATCCGGGTATGCATGGCACCCCCTCATCCCAATCCGGTATGCATGGCACCCCATCTCTCATCCTGGTATGTATGGCACTGCTCATTCGCCAATCCTGGTATGTATGGCACTCAATCCCTCTTCCTGATGTGCATGGCACCCCATCCCTCATCTTGGTATTTATGGTGCACCTCATCCCTATCCTGTTATGTATGTTACCCCTCATCCTGGTATGCATGGCAACCCATCCCTCATCCTGGTATGCATGGTACCCCTCATTCCTATTCTTGTATTTATGGTACCCCTCATCTTGGTATACATGGCACCCCTCATCCCAATCCGGGTATGTATGGTACCCCTCATCCCCCAATCCTGGTATGTATGGCCTCCTCATCCCCCATCCTGGTATGCATGGCTCTCTCATCCCCAATCCTGGTATGCATGACTCTCTCATCCCCAATCCTGGTATGTATGGCCTCCTCATCCCCCAATCCTGGTATGCATGGTCCCCTCATCCCCCAATCCTGGTATGCATGGTCCCCTCATCCCCCAATCCTGGTATGCATGGTACCCCTCATCCCTATTCTGGTATGCATGGAACCCCACTTTCCTATCCTGGTATGCATGGTACCCCTCACCCCCCAATCCTGGTATGTATGGCACCACTCACCCACCAATCCTGGTATGTATGGCACCCCTCACCCCCCAATCCTGGTTTTCATGGTTCAGTCACCCCCCAAGTCCTGGTATGTATGGCACCCCTCACCCCCCAATCCTGGTATGTATGGCACCCCTCACCCCCCAATCCTGGTATGTATGGCACCCCTCACCCCCCAATCCTGGTTTTCATGGTTCAGTCACCCCCCAAATCCTGGTATGCATTGTACCCCTCATCCCCCAATCCTGGTATGCATGGTCCCCTCACACCCCTTTCCTGGTATGTATGGTACCCCTCACACCCCTTTCCTGGTATGTATGGTACCCGTCACACCCCATTCCTGGTATGTATGGCACCCCTCATCCCTTTCACGGTGCACACATACAAAAAAATAAACACATACTCACCTTTCTTCCCTGTGCTCCAGTGCTACTGTATCCTGTTCTGCCGGGGGAGCAGTGCGGCGCCAGAGTACGCGCGTGACCATACCGTGCTGTTCAACGCCATTTTACTGAAGACACACTGCAAATATGTCTTCAGTAAAATGGCGCCGGATAGAGTTATGCACATGTGCCGATTCCAACACCTTCACTCCTGCCCTGGTCTCCGGCGAGAAGAGAAACGCCGCTCCCGGTCAGGTAAGTATGGCGCCGGAGATCGCGGTATGTGTTCAGTGTCTACGCATACCGCAATCTCCGGCGCCATACACTCCTCTTACCTGTAACGTAATAGGTTCTTCTGTCTAGAGCCAGACTGCGCAGGCATGTAGCACTTGCCAAGTCTTTAAAGGCTTCAGACAGAGGGAGACATGTAGCATTATATTATATATACAGTACAGACCAAAAGTTTATTTAAAGATTTTTCTGTATTTTCATGACTCTGAAAATTGTACATTCACACTGAAGGCATCAAAAGTATGAATTAACAAATGTGGAATTATATACTTAACAAAAAAGTGTGAAACAACTGAAAATATGTCTTATATTCTAGGTTCTTCAAAGTAGCCACCTTTTGCTTTGATGACTGCTTTGCACACTCTTGGCATTCTCTTGATGAGCTTCAAGAGGTACAGTAGTCACGGGAAATGGTCTTCTAACAATCTTGAAGGAGTTCCCAGAGATGCTTAGCACTTGTTGGCCCTTTTGCCTTCACTCTGCGGTCCAGCTCACCCCAAACCATCTCGATTGGGTTCAGGTCTGGTGACTGTGGAGGCCAGGTCATCTGGCGTAGCACCCCATCACTCTCCCTCTTGGTCAAATAGCCCTTACACAGCCTGGAGGTGTGTTTGGGGTCATTGTCCTGTTGAAAAATAAATGATGGTCCAACTAAACGCAAACCGGATGGAATAGCATGCCGCTGCAAGATGCTGTGGTAGCCATGCTGGTTCAGTATGCCTTAAATTTTGAATAAATCCCCAACAGTGTCACCAGCAAAGCACCCCCACACCATCACACCTCCTCCTCCATGCTTCACGGTGGGAACCAGGCATGTAGAGTCCATCCGTTCACCTTTTCTGCGTCGCACAAAGTCACAGTGGTTGGAACGAAAGATCTCAAATTTGGACTTATCAGTAGTGTTGAGCGATACCTTCCGATATCAGGAAATATCGTATCGGATTGGATCGGACCGATACCCAAAAAGTATCGGATATCGCCGATTCCGATACCGGAAACCAATGCAAGTCAATGGGACACAAATATCGGAATGAAAATAAACCCTTTCTTTCCTTGTAGGTTAATTCTACATGAAGTAAAACAACTAAGAATAATGTAGAATGTATTATGCGAAAAGCCGGCAATTCATCAGCGGCATACACCTTTACCCGACAATTTACAACAGAAAGAATAGAGCTTCACACATAGATTAGATAGATAGAAAAATGTCAGTCACATATATATGAAGTACAGTGACAGTGTTGATTACTGTACTTGTCATTTAGTGTTAAAATAAGGATTTATTTAAAAAAAAATTGGCGTGGGGTTCCCCTTAATTTTAGTCTCTAGCGGAGGTTAAGCAGACAGCTGGGGCAGATGTTTGAAGCCTGGGAAGGGGGTAATACCCACGGAGCTTCCCAGGCTACTAATATCAGCCCCCAGCGGAATACCTAGCCTTTACTAGCTATTAAAATGGGGGACCCCCCCAAAAAAATGACGTGGGGTCCCCCCTAATTTAATAGCTAGCAAAGGCTAGGCAGACAGATGGGGGCTGATATTAATAGCCCAGGAAGGGTTCCATGAATATTGGCCCCCTCCCAGGCTAGAAACACCAGCCGTCAGCCGCCCCAGAAATGGCGCATCCATAGGATGCGCCAATTCTGGCACTTAGCCTCGCTCTTTCCACTGCCCTGTAGCGGTGGCAGTGGGGTAATAGGTCTTGGGGTTGATGTCATCTTATAATGCCAGCTGACATCAAGCCCAGGTTAGTAATGGAGAGGCGTCTATAAGACACCCCCATTACTAACCCCATAGTCAAAGTTAAAAAAAAAAAACACAAACACCCAGAATAAAGTCCTTTAATTGAAATAAACACACAATTCTTTATTGTTCTAAATTAAACTCTACTTACCATCACGCCCATTCCAGCTGAAGCCAACGATCTCCTGCAATAAAAGAAAAATAATAAACCAACATCATCCTTACCTTTCCATGGTTCCCACGACAGCTTCAGCTCTGCTACATCGAGATGACAGGCTGGACCGCAGCAGAACGCTGCCATCCAGCCTGTCATCCCGCGGACACTGAGAAGCGCAGGCATGCTTGCGCTCCTCAGTGTCTCTCTGTGACGGCATCCAGATGAGCCGAGGTCATGTCCAATGAACTCAGCTCACCTCATGCACGTCACTGACAGCGTGGGAGAATTCTCCTGCACTCAGCGCTTCAGCGTGAGAATTTTCCCACGCTGTCAGTGACGTGCATGAGGTGAGCTGAGTTCATTGGACATGACCTCGGCTCATCTTTATGCCGTCACAGAGAGACACTGAGGAGCGCAAGCATGCCTGCGCTTCTCAGTGTCCGCGGGATGACAGGCTGGATGGCAGCGTTCTGCTGCGGTCCAGCCTGTCATCTCGATGTAGCAGAGCTGAAGCTGTCGTGGGAACCATGGAAAGGTAAGGATGAGGTTGCTTTATTATTTTTCTTTTATTGCAGGAGATCGTTGGCTTCAGCTGGAATGGGCGTGATGGTAAGTATAGTTTAATTTAGAACAATAAAGAATTGTGTGTTTATTTCAATTAAAGGACTTTTTTCTGGGTGTTGTGTTTTTTTTAAATACTTTACTAGAAATTCATGGTGGTCATGTCTAATATTGGCGTGACCCCATGAATTTCGGGCTTAGGGCCAGCTGATAATGCCAAGCTGGCCTTAACCCCTTTATTACCCAGTGAGCCACCGCACCAGGGCCCTGGATGAGTTGGGTACAGCGCCAGAAGATGGCGCTTCTATGAACGCGCCATTTTCCGGGGCGGCTGCGGACTGCAATTTGCAGCGGGTGGGGCCCAGAAAGCTTGGGCCTCCCTGCGCTGCGGATTCCAGCCCCCAGCTGCCTAGTTGTACCTGGCTGGACACAAAAATAGGGCGAAGCCCCACGTATTTTTTTTTTTTATTATTTCATGAAATTTATGAAATAATTAAGAAAAAAAGGGCTTCCCTATATTGTTGCGTCCAACCAGGTACAAATAGGCAGCTGGTGGTTGGGGGCAGCCCGTTCCTGCCTGCTGTACCTGGCTGGACACAAATATAGGGCGAAGCCCCACATCAATTTTTTTTTAATTATTTCATGAATTTCCTGAAATAATTTAAAAAAAAAATACGTGGGGCTTCTCCCTATTTGTGTGTCCAGCCAGGTACAACTAGGCAGCTGGGGGATGGAATCTGCAGCGCAGGGAGGCCCAAGCTTTCTGCCCCCCCCCCCCCCCCCTGGTGCAAATTGCAGTCCGCAGCCACCCCGGAAAATGGCGCGTTCATAGAAGCTGGATGCTGTACCTGGCTGGCATACAAAAATATGGCAAAGCCCATGTCAAAATTTTTGGGAAAAATTAATTAAAAAATAAATAATAATTTAGGGACTGCATCTTTATTAACTCCTCAAATGTCATTTAGTGTTAAAATAAAGGATTTATTTAAAATAAAATTGGCGTGGGATCCCCCATAATTTTAGGCTCTAGCGGAAGTTAAGCAGACGGCTGGGGCAGATGTTTGAAGCCTGGGAAGTGGGTAATACCCACGGAGCTTCCCAGACTACTAATATCAGCCCCCAGCTGAATACCTAGCCTTTACTAGCTATTAAAATGGGGGACCCCCTATTTTAATAGCTAGCAAAGGCTAGGCAGACAGCTGGGGGCTGATATTAATAGCCCAGGAAGGGTGCCATGAATATTGGCCCCCTCCCAGGCTAGAAACACCAACCGTCAGCCGCCCCAGAAATGGCACATCCATAGGATGCGCCAATTCTGGCACTTAGCCTCGCTCTTCCACGCTGCCCTGGTGCGGTGGCAGGGGGTAATAGGGTTGGGGTTCATGTCACCGCCAGCTGCCATGAAGCCCAGGTTAGTAATGATGGGCGTCTATAAGACACCCCCATTACTAACCTACAAAGTGTTAAAAAGAAAACACACACTACACCCAGAAAAAAATAATTTATTTGAAATAAAACACACAATTTTATTTAATTCTTAGTTTACTAAAAAAAAATAGTTACCTGTCCACGTTCCTGCGCTGATCTCCCATGCACAGCTGTCACATCTGGAGATGGTGACAGCTGTGCATGGCTGCTGTAAGCTCACACTGCCGGGAACACGTCCGCTCCCGGCAGCGGGAGCCACTGACTGAGGTCACCGGAGTGCATTCAGGCAGCGCAGCTCCGGAGACCTCCTTTACGGCAGTGCTGTACCGTGGGAATTTCTCACGATACAGCAGGGCCGTAAAGCAGCTAACCGGAGCAGCGCTGCCTGAACTCCGGCGAACCCCCTTATGCAATGACGGGGCTGCTTTACGGCCCCATCATTCTAGCAGCGGCAGCGGTTCAGAGCGGTAACATTCTATGTGGCTGCTATAAACTGGAGATCTTCGTGGGACACTCGTGGACTACTACGGAGGGGTAAGGATAAGGTTGTGGTTTATTATTTTATATTTTATTACAGGAGATCGATGGCTTCGGGGAATTAGGTGTCTAGGTGAGTATAGGTGTAGTTTTTTATTTTTTACTTTATTTTAGGTGGCGATCGGCGGGGACAGGTAATGTATGAACTAATTTATTGTAGGCAACCACTGGCCACCAATGACATGTATTTAACATTTATTGGGGACACAGTAGGGCAATTTAAATAGCAGGATCAGGCTGATGGGAACTACTGCTCCCATCGAGCTGATCCTGCTGGCACGAGTGGACGGGGGACAGACATAGGCCGATGGGAGTAGTAGTGTCACATCGGCCTATGTCTGCCTGCACGCACACACCCGCAGACATCGCACACACTCGCAGACATCGCACAGACACCGCACACACCCGCAGACATCGCACAGACGCCGCACACACTCGCAGACATCGCACAGACACCGCACACACTCGCCGACCTCGCACAGACACCGAAGGCATCGCACAGACACCGCACACACCCGCACACATCGCACAGACACCGCACACACCCGCAGACATCGCACACACCTGCAGACATCGCACAGACACCCCGCACACACTCGCAGACATCGCACAGACACCGCACACACTCGCAGACATCGCACAGACACCGCAGACATCGCACAGACACCGCACACACCCGCACACATCGCACAGACACCGCACACACCCGCAGACATCGCACACACCCGCAGACATCGCACAGACACCCCGCACACACTCGCAGACACACGCACAGACACCCACACACACCAATCATGACGGGCTGATCGTCTGGGAGGTGAGGCTGACCTGTGCGACCTTGGGAAAGTTCATGTGAGTTCATGCAATGCAGTCAAGCATGAACTCACATGAACCCTCTGAGGGCAGCGGCTACTTCAAATGAACAGCTGATCAGCATCACCTGATACCTCAGCTGTTCATTTGAAATAACTGGCGGGAAAGCGCAGCACAGAACGGGAAAGCCGGCGGTGAAGTCTTTTCACTGCCGACTTCCCCGCCCGGGTCCTTCGCTCCCCGCTCCTTGGTGCTGCGCTCTCCGCCCGGTCCTAACTTACGATCGGGATGGGAGGTGGCGAGGGGAGCGGAGGATCGGGTGGGAGGCTGCAGGGAAGCAGTATGGGGCTGTGTGATTGTTTAAAAGCCGGCGGCTTTTTACCGCCCGCCGGCTTTTAAACGATCAGGAGAATTCTCCCACGCTGGGATGGCATTCTGATGAGAGGCTGGATCTCAGCTGAGCGCTGCCATCCAGCTTGTCATCCTTCAGAGACACTGCAGAGCGCAGGCATTATGGGAACTTCCGATTCCGGTATTCGATATTGTAAAAGTATCGGAATTAAGTATTGGAATTCCGATACCGCGAATATCGGCTGATACCCGATATTACAGTATCGGAATGCTCAACACTAGTGATGAAAAAAATGTGAACATTTGTAAATAAAAAAACATTGGGTTTGTGCGTCCATTTTCTAAGACCTGCAAATGTTTTATTCTTTTTTTTGTGAGGTGGGGAGATGTTTTGATCACATTTTATTGCCTTTTGTTAGGAAAGTGTGTCGGCCAAAAACACACTTAATTGAATATTTTGATAATAATATAATTATTTTTTTTTATACTTAATAAAGGAAAAGGGTTGATTCAAATTATTATACGTTTTTATTTGGTTTATATTTTTAACACTTTTTTATGTATGTTTACTTTATTTTTTCAGTCCTCTTATGGAATTTAAAGGGTTTTCCCACAAACAAAGTACATTTTAACTAATAGATCTTGGAGTAAAAATAAGTTCTACAATTGGATGTGTTAAAAACATGTTCCTGTGCTGAGATAATCTTATAAATGTGCCCCTGGTTTGCACTGTGTAATGGATGTGTCTGACCTTACAGGGCCATGGTCTGATCATACCACAGCTCCTGGGCAGGGGAGGACACAAAAGAGTATACAGACATTACAACACGGGATCACAGCTGATTCATTTTGTGAGGCAAAACATTTTACTGTCTGTTTTTAAGCAATATTTTTCCTGAAAGAAATAATCCTTTGTGATCCTGTCTGTATCCTCTTTTGCTTCCTCCTGCCCAGGAGCTGCGGTATGATCAGACCATTGTCCAGCACGGTCAGACACGGCCATTACACAGTACACAGCAGGGGCACATTTATAAGATTATCTCAGCACAGGAACATTTATTTTTACACTCATCCTAGTAGTTCTCATAGTCAGCTGCCATGATAACCCATCCGCAGCCAGTGATCAGTGTAACAGCAGCGATCAGAACAATCTCTGATGGCTGCGGTTACAGATGCCGGCTGTGTACAGGCATCTCCCTGTAGAACCGCGAGCAGAACGCCTGTGGGTGGAGGTCACACAGCCCTACCCTGCTCATGCCATACTGCCTCTGGATTTGGCTCATCCCATCTTTATTTCTTCATTATATCCTGATATTTATTCTTATGTTGGCCAATGACTTTTGCACTATGTACATTATTACGGCCATATATTCAAGTTATGTGTCACAAGAATTATATGAGATTTTTCCTATTTATTATATTAGATGTACTGTTTTTCTCTTTGATGTTATTCTGGTATATACATATATATATCTGTACATGCACTTTATGTATTTAATATATCGATGGTGTTAATTTACTTGTATTCATGTATTTACTGGATGAAATCCAATATATGTGCATCCTAGGGAGAACCACTATTCAATACATAGGCTGTGTCTCTACACCCCACGTGTGTTTTAATGTATAGTTGTCAATTACATGTTTTGTAACGTATTTTTCATGTCTGATCACTGATTTATCCAAATAAAGAATTTACTCCATTATGTCTGCTGTATTATTTAATCCTTACTGGATTGTTGTAGGTCATTTCATACTTGAATTGTGGTCCAGTGGACCTTAATGATTATACACATGTATTTTTTTCCTGGATGTGTAGCTATACCCCATTCATTGTCGGTGTTATGTGTACAGGCATCTGCCCAGTATGATGCGGGCTCAGCTCCTGAACCTGCTCCATACATAGAGACCTGACATTGGAGGAGCTATTACATCATATGTCGGCAAACGCTTTTCTGCCTCCTTTATAAGTTAGCAGTGGGAGAGCATGATAGAAAGGCTTACCTACCCCTGAGACCGACTTTAGCTCTTAGGCCACGGCCCCACTATCAGTATTTGGTCAGTATTCAGTCAGTATTTTTTCTCAGGAGTGGGAGCCAAGACCAGGAGTGGGTGATAAATGCAGAGTTGGTGACTTGTTTCTATTATACCTTTTTTCTGATTGTTCCTCACCTGGTTTTGGCTTTGGGGTGACAGCTAATATTTTAACAATAGTAGGGGTAACATTAGGCCTTATTCAGATATACTGTCTAATATTAAAATTGGCTTTGTTATCAATAGTAATAAAACCTCAATTTTTTTATTTATTTTATTTTTAAAAAGCAGATTTATCAGCCATCACCCCAAGATTCCCCTGATTCTTTAGGTCATGGTGCTCTTTGGATGACAGCTAATATGTCTAGAGTTTACAGTAGGACGCACTGGTCCATGTTTATAGACGTCACAATGATTTAGTAACGTGTGGAATTGTACTCATTACACTGAGCTCTGACTTCTTGGGATGGGTAACAAGGACATTTTTGGGGTAAATGAGGCCCAATATACCCCTTACTATAGATTATTACATTTTTCGCAGTGTTCCCTCATCTGTATAATAACATCTTAGGTCCTGATGCTCCTAGGGAAACCACTAATATTAGTATCATTTGGAAAAAAACAGAGAAACTAGGAGTTTCTTATGCAAAAATATGACAAAATCTTTATTAAATACACATGTATACATAATAGCAAATAGACAATAAAGACAAAAACAGTGTGCATAGGGGTAAGTGTAAGGAAACCCCCCAGGGGAAAACCAATCAGAGATTATATATAGCTCTATGCAAGGTATAGGCTGGGAAAAGCGGGGTGTTTTAGGCTAGTGGTAACAGGTTGACCCAGGTAATCTATATAGGGCAAGTGGTGAGAGTATAAGCACTAAGTGTGCCACTAAAATACCAACTCCCAGGGCCACCATCAGCAAATGTATAAGTATCAGAATAATGGACCAGAGGGCCTATGACCGCTTACCCTAAATTGTAGAATCCCAAGGACCCTCAGACCGGTGGCTAGGGTGGTTTAGCTTCTTCCCAGGGAAACCACTAATATTAGTATTATTTACAGTATGGGGTAAATTATCACATGAATGTAAGCATCAAATCCATTTAGTAGCCCTTGGACATTGAAGACCATCTCTGAGACCAGCACAGTTGTAATATGTGATATGTCTGTTTACATGTATTTTTCTGTATGTCTTCAAATATGTTTAAGTCTGCATGTGTATACGTGACTCCGTGTGCGTATATGCGTGACTGCATGTGCATGACCGTGTGTGTATGACCATGTGTGCGCATGCCTGCTGGTGTCTGACTGTGTGCATGACCGCGTGAGTGTATGTGACTGCATGTGTGTGACTGCTTGTGTAAAAGACTGCATGTGTATACAAGACTACGTGTGTGCGTGACTGAGTGTTGACTGCATGTTTGTGTATTTGCAAGACTGCATGCATATGTGCGTGACTGCATGTGTGTGTATGTGCGTAACTGCATGTGTGTGTATGTGCATGACTGCGCGTGTGTGTCTGTGTGTGACTGCATGTGTGTATGTGCGTGACTGCGTGTGTGTGTATGTGTGTGACTGCATGTGTGTGTATGTGTGTGACTGCGTATGTGTGTGACTGCATGTGTGTATGTGTGTGACTGCATGTGTGTGTATGTGCGTGACTGCATGTGTGTGTATGTGCGTGACTGCATGTGTGTGTATGTGCGTGACTGCGTGTGTGTGTATGTGTGTGACTGCGTGTGTGTGTATGTGCGTGACTGCGTGTGTGTGTATGTGCGTGACTGCGTGTGTGTGTATGTGTGTGACTGCATGTGTGTGTATGTGCCTGACTGCATGTGTGTGTATGTGTGTGACTGCGTGTGTGTGTATGTGCGTGACTGCATGTGTGTGTATGTGTGTGACTGTATGTGTGTGTATGTGCGTGACTGCATGTGTGTGTATGTGCGTGACTGCATGTGTGTGTATGTGTGTGACTGCATGTGTGTGTATGTGTGTGACTGCATGTGTGTGTATGTGCCTGACTGCATGTGTGTGTATGTGTGTGACTGCGTGTGTGTGTATGTGTGTGACTGCATGTGTGTGTATGTGCCTGACTGCATGTGTGTGTATGTGTGTGACTGCGTGTGTGTGTATGTGTGTGACTGCGTGTGTGTGTATGTGCGTGACTGCATGTGTGTGTATGTGTGTGACTGCGTGTGTGTGTATGTGCGTGACTGCGTGTGTGTGTATGTGCGTGACTGCATGTGTGTGTATGTGTGTGACTGCGTGTGTGTGTATGTGTGTGACTGCGTGTGTGTGTATGTGCGTGACTGCATGTGTGTGTATGTGCCTGACTGCATGTGTGTGTATGTGCGTGACTGCATGTGTGTGTATGTGCGTGACTGCATGTGTGTGTATGTGCGTGACTGCGTGTGTGTGTATGTGTGTGACTGCATGTGTGTGTATGTGCCTGACTGCATGTGTGTGTATGTGTGTGACTGTATGTGTGTGTATGTGTGTGACTGCGTGTGTGTGTATGTGCGTGACTGCATGTGTGTGTATGTGCGTGACTGTATGTGTGTGTATGTGCGTGACTGCATGTGTGTGTATGTGCGTGACTGCATGTGTGTGTATGTGTGTGACTGCATGTGTGTGTATGTGTGTGACTGCATGTGTGTGTATGTGCGTGACTGCATGTGTGTGTTTGTGCGTGACTGCATGTGTGTGTATGTGCGTGACTGCATGTGTGTGTATGTGCGTGACTGCATGTGTGTGTATGTGCGTGACTGCATGTGTGTGTATGTGTGTGACTGCGTGTGTGTGTATGTGTGTGACTGCATGTGTGTGTATGTGTGTGACTGCATGTGTGTGTATGTGCGTGACTGCATGTGTGTGTATGTGCGTGACTGCATGTGTGTGTATGTGTGTGACTGCATGTGTGTGTATGTGCGTGACTGCGTGTGTGTGTATGTGCGTGACTGCGTGTGTGTGTATGTGTGTGACTGCGTGTGTGTGTATGTGTGTGACTGCATGTGTGTGTATGTGCGTGACTGCCTGTGTGTGTATGTGTGTGACTGCATGTGTGTGTATGTGTGTGACTGCATGTGTGTGTATGTGCGTGACTGCATGTGTGTGTATGTGCGTGACTGCATGCATGTGTATTTGTGTGACTGCATGTGTGTGTATGTGTGTGACTGCGTGTGTGTGTATGTGTGTGACTGCATGTGTGTGTATGTGCGTGACTGCATGTGTGTGTTTGTGCGTGACTGCATGCATGTGTATGTGTGTGACTGCATGTGTGTGTATGTGCGTGACTGCATGTGTGTGTATGTGTGTGACTGCGTATGTGTGTGTATCTGCGTGACTGCATGTGTGTATGTGCGTATGTGCGTGACTGCATGTGTGTGTATGTGTGTGACTGCATGTGTGTGTATGTGCGTGACTGCATGTGTGTGTATGTGTGTGTATGTGCATGACTGCATGTGTGTGTATGTGCGTGACTGCATGTGTGTGTATGTGTGTGACTGCGTGTGTGTTTGTGCATGACTGCCTGTGTGTGTGTATGTGTGTGACTGCATGTGTGTGTATGTGTGTGTATGTGCATGACTGCATGTGTGTGTATGTGCTTGACTGCATGTGTGTGTGTATGTGTGTGACTGCGTGTGTGTTTGTGCATGACTGCCTGTGTGTGTGTCTACATGTGCGTGTGGACCAGTGTACAAAAAACAGATGTATATCTGAGGATTAGTAATAACTAGCTAACAAATTTATCCATTTAAAAATTAAAAATGTATGCAATTTAGATTATTACCAAAAAGCTATGCAGGGGCTCATACTGTATCTAGGAGGCTATGTGGGGTCTCATACTGTATCTTGGGAGCTATGCACGGGGCTCATACTGTATCTAGGAGGCTATGCAGGGGCTCATACTGTATCTAGGAGGCTATGTGGGGTCTCATACTGTATCTAGGAGGCTATGCGGGGTCTCATACTGTATCTAGGAGGCTATGTGGGGTCTCATACTGTATCTAGGAGGCTATGTGGGGTCTCATACTGTATCTAGGAGGCTATGCGGGGTGTCATACTGTATCTAGGAGTCTATGCGGGGGCTCATACTGTATCTTGGGAGCTATGCACGGGGCTCATACTGTATCTAGGAGGCTATGCGGGGTCTCATACTGTATCTAGGAGTCTATGCGGGGTCTCATACTGTATCTTGGGAGCTATGCACGGGGCTCATACTGTATCTATGGAGCTATGCGGGGGCTCATACTGTATCTACTGTATCTAGGGAGCTATGCGAGGGTTCATACTGTATCTACTGTGTCTAGGGAGCTATGCGAGGGTTCATACTGTATCTACTGTATCCTGGGAGCTATGCGAGGGTTCATACTGTATCTACTGTATCCTGGGAGCTATGCGAGGGTTCATACTGTATCTACTGTGTCTAGGGAGCTATGCGAGGGTTCATACTGTATCTACTGTATCCTGGGAGCTATGCGAGGGTTCATACTGTATCTACTGTGTCTAGGGATCTATGCGAGGGTTCATACTGTATCTACTGTGTCTAGGGAGCTATGCGAGGGTTCATACTGTATCTACTGTATCTATGGAGCTATGCGGGGACTCATACTGTATCTACTGTATCCTGGGAGCTATGCGAGGGTTCATACTGTATCTACTGTATCCTGGGAGCTATGCGAGGGTTCATACTGTATCTACTGTGTCTAGGGAGCTATGCGAGGGTTCATACTGTATCTACTGTATCCTGGGAGCTATGCGAGGGTTCATACTGTATCTACTGTATCTAGGGAGGTATGCGAGGGTTCATACTGTATCTAGAGAGCTATATGGGGGCTCATACTGTATCTAGGGAGCTATGCGCAAGGCTCATACTGTATATGGGAGGCTATGTGGAGGCTCATACTGTATATAGGAGGCTATATGGAGGCTCATACTGTATCTAAGGCGCTATCTGGGGGCTCACACTGTATATAAGGAGCTATGTGGGGCTCTTACTGTATGTAGGGGGCTATGTGGTGGCTCATACTGTATGTAGGGGGTGATGTGGGAGGGCTCATACTGTATCTAGGGGGATGTTAGCATACTTAATTGTGCTCAATATTAAGTTATTATTATTTATTATTATTAAATATTATATTATAAAAAATAATTATAATTAATATGTTAATATTAACATTGAGCAGAATTAATTTCAGCCTATTGGTTTGGTCTCCACAACAATCATGGTCTCTCATGTGGCCCCTTGGGAAAATTAATCTCCCACCCCTGCTCTATTTTATATAGTGCCATTTTATGTATGGTGCTGTACATAAGGGTAAACTTTGCGCTGCGCGCTGTGTGCACCGCTGTCTTTGTCCATCTACAGATGTGTACAAGCGCACCTATGTGTTACTTTTCTTGGTCATGCCCTCAGCACTCTCTTAAAGGAGTTATTTGACGAGCCCCACGTGAATGGCGCAGCAGTGCGCATCATCAACCACAGCTCCATTTATCTTTTCACTGTTCCGTTTCTCTGGATCATGGTGGTCCCAGTGGTTAGGTCCGCAGTGATCAGAAAGTCATCCCCTATCCATAAGAAGGGGGATAACTTCCAAACTTGGGATAACCCATTTAAACAGGATTTCAAAATGTATTTTTATTTGCCCATAGGAATGTAGAAAATTATAAAGCAATAATGACTCTACCTAACTGTAATACAGCCTCTCCAAGAATAGGACAGAGGAAATGGCACTGTGCAGTCTATATGTATACAGAATAATCCAAATACTGAAAATTACACTCCGCATACAGGACAGGAGAAGTGGTACTGTGCAGTCTATATACAGTCTATATACAGTATATACACAGAATAATACAGATACTGAGAATTAAAACCAGTATACAAGACGGGAGAAGTAGTACTGTGCAGTGTATATATACAGATTACTACAGATACTGAGAATATTGCAGTCAATTTATATACACAGAATAATACAGATACTGAGATTTACATCAGTATACAGGGCAGGAGAAGTGGTACTGTGCAGTGTATATATACAGAATAATAAAGATACTGAGAATTACACCCAGTATACAGGGCAGGAGAAGTGGTACTGTGCAGTGTAAATATGCAGAATAATACAGATACTGAGACTTAGGCCACAGCCTCACTATCACTATTTGGTCAGTATTCGGTCAGTATTATTTCCGCAGTATCTGTATTATTCTGTACATACAGTATACACTGCACAGTACCACTTCTGTCTGTATGCTGATTGCAATTGTCAGTATCCGTATTATTCTGTATATATACAGTACACTGCAAAGTACCACTTCTCATGTCCTATATATTCTGTGTGTAAGGCCACGGCCCCACTATCAGTATTTGGTCAGTATTTTTTCTTAGGAGTGGGAGCCAAAACCAGGTAAGGAACAATCAGAGAAAAGGTATAATAGAAGCAAGTCACCAATTCTGGATTTATCACCCACTCCTGGTTTTGTCTCCAACTCCTGAGAAAAAATACTGACCGAATACTGACCAAATACTGATAGTGGGGCCGTGGCCATAGGGAGAATTATACACAGCATACATAGCTCCAAAATATATGCTACAAACATCTAAATATATATATATATATATATATATATATATATATATATATACCCACACAAACACTGGGACCATTGTATATACATGTAGTAAATATTATAGTGTATATATATTATAGTATGAACTATGGAGCTGTGTATATAGTTATTTAGTGTGGTGCTGTGCCTGAGTACATAACTTTTAGTGGGAAGTCCACACCATATACAGAGCTCCACACTATATACTGGGTTATAAAAGATGGTATGGAGCTGTGTGTCTACTATATAGTGTAGAGATGTGCCTTTTATATAAAATGTGCAGCCCACACTATATGCTATACACACATATTATATTCACATCACATCTACACTATATATTACACACAGCACCTCACTACATGCTATATACACAGGTCCACACTATATACAGTACTTAATTATGCTGTTTACATCAGATAGTATAATCTGGGGCCGATGCATATACATTACATAGGATACACTGGGGATGATATGTATACATTACATAGGATACAATGGGGCCGATGTATATACTTCTGAGGGGATGTGCTGGGGCGATCTATATACATCACATAGGATACACTGGGGCCGATGTATATACATCAGATGGGATACGCTGGGAACGATGTATATACATCACATGGGATACACTGGGGCTGATGTATATACGGATTATAATGAGGGCAATTTGGGCTACCGCCCGGGGCCCGAGGCTTCAGGGGGACCCATGGCCAGATTGCCGTCATTATAATGTTTTGTGCAGAGGCAGGGGCAGGTTTGGCAGGGGGACCGCACTGTACCTTTTAGACGCCGGCCACATCACAGGGAGGCAGACACGCACCCTGCGCGCTGTGTGCTGCGTCTCCAGGACTGACATCACACAGCAGCGCCTGGAGCTTCTTTATCCTGCGGGAGAGGAGCTGGTGGATCAGGTCAGTGAATGGCGGTAAATATGAGGTCTGGAGAGGATGTCTGGAGTGAGGAGGGGGCTGCAGGATGCTGCTCCCCTCCTGATGAGTTTGCATAAGATTCCATAGTGTCAGTTCATCGGCCGCTCTGATAGGGCTCTGTATAAGTTATTGCAGGACTTTCATCGTTGCTGCAGATCAGGTCACTCTGGGTCATCGGCTCCAGCATCACCAGATCTGCAGGAAAATTCAGAGTCCTGTAATAAATCCCACTGAGCCCCAGCAGAGCGACCACAGACATTGCATAGAGGATCCTGCACTGACTGATCAACCCTGAACCTGCAGGACATCACATACTGTACTGATCCATATGTGATATGTGAGGTCCTGTAGGCAGGTGTGATCAGTACAGTGTATATCCCTGTACAAAATGTCACATCCAGTACACAGATTAGTGTATATTATACTGTGGTACAGACATCAGATGGGATATAACAATGTGTATAGTATAACATCTAATGTCTGTATCACAGTATATTATACTAGCTATTGAACCCGTTTTACACCCGGGTCACAAGCATTTTTAGTGGTACATTTCTGGCGCCATTTTTTTTAAGACACTGTGTCTGCGAATTCTCATAAACAGTATCTTCAATAAAATGGCGCTGGATAGCGTGGTAAGCGCATGCACTGACTCCGGCACCATTTCATTGAAGTAATGTGCTACAAAATTAAAGGGTTCCTTTCATCGGAAATAACGCTATTAACCGGCGTTCAGGTAAACAGCCTTTTTATACTGCCCAGTAGCTGAATGCAGTGGGGAGAAAATGATCTTTATTCTCCTCGCCAGCATTCGGTTTCAGTCATGAGGGCAGTGCCGGTTCGGTCACCACTCTGAGTATACAGAGCGTCCTCTGCAACCGAGCCCCCGGCCCTGACTGACACTGACTCTACATTGAGACCGGCTGTCAGTCAGGGCCAGGATTACAGGGGTTGCTCTGTATACTCAAAGTAATGACTGAACCGGCGCCGGGCCAGACCCCATTACTAAAACCAAATGCTCCCCCATCCTGGTATATGCTCCCTGCCCATCCTGGTATATGCTCCCTCCCCATCCTTATCCCCCATCCTGGTATATGTTCCCCCATCTTGCCTGCTCTGATGTTCTTCCATCCATACAAAAAAAAAAACAACACTCCTACTCGCCTTTTCCCCTCTCGCTTGCAGCGCATCCTCGAACACCGGCAAGGCTGGAGGAGTGTGGCGCCAGAGTTCGCACCTGCGCATGCATGAACCACAACGCCACACTCCTCCAACCTCGCCGGACATCAAGGTATGTGTCCTAATGGCGCCGAAGATGGCAGTATGACGTGATCTCCGTCATTACAATCCTTTATCCTCGTCCTCCTCCCTGTCACCTGTATCATCTGATGTGTTCTTCTGTCTCCGGCCAGACTGTGCAGGCGCATTGCGTGCACAGTCTATAGAGGCTTCGGACAGACGGACACATCCCTGATTATATTATAGATAGTCATGTATTCTCATATAGACTCTACAGGGCCGTACCTAGGGGAAGAGGAGGGGCATGTGACCTGGGTACAGCCGTCAGGGGGGTGCCTTTGGGCCACCTCATGCGGTGGTCAGAGGGGTCTCCCAGGCAGCTGCAATTTGCCGCCCCCAGAGTGGGAGTCGACCATTCTCTGAGCTTGCTGTGGTACCGACAGTCGATCAGAGAAGGGAGCTATGTGCGGGCTCATACTGTATATAGGGAGCTATGTGCGGGCTCATACTGTATATAGGGAGCTATGTGCGGGCTCATACTTTATATAGGGAGCTATGTGCGGGCTCATATTGTATATAGGAAGCTATGTGCGGGCTCATACTGTATATAGGGGCTATGTGCAGACTCATATTGTATCTAAGTAACTATGTAGGGGCTCATACTGTATGTAGGTGGCAGTGTGTGGGCTCATACTATATGTACAGGGCTATGCGGGGGCTCATACTGTATGTAGGGGGGGTGTGGGGGCTCATACTATATGTACAGGGCTCTGCGGGGGCTCATACTGTATCTAGACCGCTATGTGCGGGCTCATACTGTATATAGGGAGCTATGTGCGGGCTCATACTGTATATAGGGAGCTATGTGCGGGCTCATACTGTATATAAGGAGCTATGTGCGGGCTCATACTGTATATAGGGGCTATGTGCAGACTCATATTGTATCTAAGTAACTATGTAGGGGCTCATACTGTATGTAGGTGGCAGTGTGTGGGCTCATACTATATGTACAGGGCTCTGCGGGGGCTCATACTGTATCTAGACCGCTATGTGCTGGCTCATACTGTATATAGGGAGCTATGTGCGGGCTCATACTGTATATAGGGAGCTATGTGCGGGCTCATATTGTATATAAGGAGCTATGTGCGGGCTCACACTGTATATAGGGAGCTATGTGCAGGCTCATATTGTATATAAGGAGCTATGTGCGGGCTGATACTGTATATAGGGGCTATGTGCAGACTCATTTTGTATCTAAATAACTATGTAGGGGCTCATACTGTATGTAGGTGGCAGTGTGTGGGCTCATACTATATGTACAGGGCTATGCGGGGGCTCATACTGTATGTAGGGGGGGTGTGGGGGCTCATACTATATGTACAGGCCTCTGCGGGGGCTCATACTGTATCTAGACCGCTATGTGCGGGCTCATACTGTATATAGGGAGCTATGTGCGGGCTCATACTGTATATAGGGAGCTATGTGCGGGCTCATATTGTATATAAGGAGCTATGTGGCGGGCTCACACTGTATATAGGGAGCTATGTGCGGGCTCATATTGTATATAAGGAGCTATGTGCGGGCTCATACTGTATATAGGGGCTATGTGCAGACTCATTTTGTATCTAAATAACTATGTAGGGGCTCATACTGTATGTAGGTGGCAGTGTGTGGGCTCATACTTTATGTACAGGGCTATGTGGGGGCTCATACTGTATGTAGGGGGCTGTGTGGGGGCTCATACTTTATGTACAGGGCTCTGCAGGGGCTCATACTGTATCTAGGGAGCTATGCGGGGCTCATACTGTATATAGGAGGCTATGTGGGGGCTCATACTGTATATAGAGGGGCTATGCGGGGGCTCATACTGTATCTAGGGAGCTATGCGGGCGCTCATACTGTATCTAGGGAGCTATGCGGGGGCTCATACTGTATATAGAGGGATGTCAGCATACTTAATTCTGCTCAATATTAAGTCATACAATTAATATAATTTTTTTTAATTATTTTGTTAATATTAATATGGAGCAGAATTAATTTCAGCCTATTGGATCGGCCTCCATAACAGTCACGATCTCTCATGTGGCCCCTCCGGAAAATTAATCTGCCACCCTGATCTACTATATATAGTGCTATGTTATGGAAATTTTTTTTCCTCATTCTCTGTCTATAGATGTGATCAGAACATCTGTGTGTTGATCACATGTCCAATCACATGATCTATCAAAGGGGATCATGTGACATGTCACTCACGTGATACATCCGGTACCTGCGGGGGGGGGCACACCTTTTAAACTGCCCGGGGCCCTGGCTACTCTTAATCCACCCCTGTGTATATACATCATATAGGATACGTTGGGGACAATGTATATACATCACATAGGATACGTTGGGGACGATGTATATACATCACATGGGATACACTGGGGCCGATGTATATATAGGTGCATCTCACTAAATTATAATATCATCAAGAAGTTAATTTATTTCAGTTCTTCAATACAAAAAGTGAAACTCATATATTATATAGAGTCATTAATATAATTGTCTTATCCCGTCTGTCAATCTGTCTGTCCTTCTGTTCAGGAAATCCCGCGTCGCTGATTGGTCTGGCGCGGCCAATCAGCAACGCGGCATTTCAGAAAAAGATGGCGGCCGTTAGCGGCTCATCTGCCGCACGGAGGTCAGCGGCGATGCAGCCGGGAGATGCAGCCGGCTACTCACTGCATAAGTCCCCTGACCGGAGGCGCCGCTGACCTCCATGCAGCTACCGTCAGGAGATCAGCGACTACGGCCTCTTATCTCCCGACGGCAAGTGTGACGCCCCCCCTCCCCTCCCCTCTCCTCTCCTCCCCTCTCCGCTCCTCTCCCCTCTCCCCCCCTCCCCTCCCCCCGCTTGCTCAGGGCCCCAGCACCCGGCGCCATACTTACCCCTCCCTGTGCCTCCGCAGCAGCTCCTGTGTCTTCCACTGCCGCTCTGTGACGTCTCAGGTCAGAGGGCTCGGCGACGTCTTTACACTGCACTCTCTCCTGAGCGGTCACAGAGCGCAGCGGGAAGATGCCGGCTACGTTGGAGTCCGGAGCAGCAGCTGAGAATTGAGGTGAGTATTGGATTTTTTTTTATTGTATGGGGGCATAGGGCATTAAATGGTGGGGTGGGGGTGTGTGACATCGTGGAGGGGCCATTAAAAGCGAGGGGGGTGTGTGACATCCTGCATGGGCCACTATGGGGGGATGTGACATCCTGCATGGGGTATTATATAGGGGGGATGTGACTTCCTGCATGGGGCATTATAAGGGAGGGGGGGATGTGACATCCTGCATGGGGCACTATGGGGGGGATGTGACTTCCTCCATGGGGCATTATAAGGGGGGTGGTGACATCCTGCATGGGGCATTTATATGGTGGGGGGGGGAGTGACATCCTGCATGGGGCACTATGGAGGGGATGTGACTTCCTCCATGGGGCATTATATAGGGGGGATGTGACTTCCTGCATGGGGTATTATATAGGGTGGATGTGTCTTCCTGCATGGGGCATTCTATAGGAGGGATGTGACTTCCTGCATGGGGCATTATAAAGAAGGGGGGGATGTGACTTCCTGCATGGGGCATTATAAAGAAGGGGGGGATGTGACATCCTGCATGGGGCATTATACAGGGGGGATGTGACATCCTGCAAGGGGCATTATAAGGGAGGGGGGATGTGACATCCTGCATGGGGCATTATCCTGCATGGGCCATTATATGGGGGGGATGTGACATCTTTCTTGGGGCATTATAAGGGAGGGGGGGATGTGACATCCTGCATGGGGCATTATATGGGGGGGAGTGACATCCTGCATGGGGCATTATAAGGGAGGGGGGGTGACATCCTGCATGGGGCATTATAAGGGAGGGGGCGATGTGACATCCTGCATGGGGCATTATAAGGGAGGGGGGGTGACATCCTGCATGGGGCATTATATGGGAGGGGGCGATGTGACATCCTGCATGGGGCATTATATGGGGGAGGGGGAAGTGACAACCTGCATGGGGCATTATAAGGCAGGTGGATGCTCCCCGGTCCTCACTAACACGGTTCGCTGATTGGTCGCAGCCACCGGCCGCGACCAATCAGCTATTTCAGCGCCAAATTTAAACACCGCTCTGCTGATTGCTCGCGGCCGCCCGCGGCGACCAATCTGCGATTGTGGCGCCAAATTTAAACACGGTCTCCGGCCAATTGGCGGCAGATTTAAAATAAGTACGCCACCGTCGGGAGACATATTCTAGAACACCCGATGCGTTAGAATCGGGCCACCATCTAGTATATTATATAGAGTCATTACAAACAGAGTGATCTATTTCACGTGTTTATTTCTGTTAATGTTGATGATTATGGCTTACAGCCAATGAAAACACAAAAGCCATTATCTCAGTGAATTAAAATAATTAACAAAAAAACACATGCAAAGGCTTCCTAAGCATTTAAAAGGTCCCTTAGTCTGTTTCAGAAGGCTCCACAATCATAGGGAAGACTGCTGACATGACAGATGTCCAGAAGGCAGTCATTGACACACTCCACAAGGTCCCAGAGTTCCAATTTTCATTTGGAAATCAAGGTCCCAGAGTCTGGAGGAAGAGTGGAGAGGCCACAATCCAAGCTGCTTGAGGTCTAGTGTGAAGTCTCCACAATCGGTGATGGTTTGGAGAGCCATGTCATCTGCTGGTGTAGGTCCACTGTGTTTTATCAAGACCAAAGTCAGCACAGCCGTCTACCAGGACATTTTAGAGCACTTCATGCTTCCCTCTGCCGACAAGCTTTTTGGAGATGGAAATTTCATTCTCCAGCAGGACTTGACACTAGTGTTGAGCGAGTATTTTCTATTAACCCTTTCGCCGACTATGCTCGGGCTGAGCTCCGAGTATTTACAGCTGCTCGGTGATAAGGTTAAATCGCTCCTGTGTGCATGATTTGCAACTGTTTGACAGCTTTATTACATGTGAGGAATGTCTATTTCTTACACATTCCTCACATGTAATAAAGCAGTCAAACAGTTGCAAATCATGCACACGGGAGCGATTTAACCTCATCACCGAGCAGCTGGAAATACTCGGAGCTCTGCTCGAGCATACTCGGTCAGAACATACTCGCTCAACCCTACTTGGCACCTGTCCACACTGCCAAAAATACCAATACCTGGTTTAAAAACAACAGTATCACTGAGCTTGATTGGCCAGAGAATCTATCGGGTATTGTCAAGAGGAAGATGAGAGACACCAGACCCAACAATGCAGACGAGCTGATTGCTGCTATCAAAGCAACCTGGGCTTCCATAACACCTCAGCAGGGCCACAGGCTGATCGCCTCCATGCCACATTGCCGCATTGATGCAGTAATTGATGCAAAAGGAGCCCCGACCAAGTATTGAGTGCATTTACTGAACATACATTTCAGTAGGCCAACATTTCGGATTTTAAAAACATTTTTCAAGCTGTTGTTGCTGTAAAGTATTCTAATTTACTGAGATAATGACTTTTGTTCATTGGCTGTAAGCTATAATCATCAACATTAACAGAAATAAACACTTGAAATAGATCACTCTGTCTGTAATGACTCTATATAATATATGAATTTCACTTTTTGCATTGAAGAACTGAAATAAATTAACTTTTGATGATATTCTAATTTAATGAGATGCACCTGTACATCATATAGGATGCTGGGGCTGATCAGTATACATAATATAAGATACACTGGGGCTGATGTATATACGTCATGTAGGATACACTGGTGATGATGTACATACATTACATAGGATATGCTGGAGACTATGTATATACATCATATAGGATACGCTTGTGCCAGTGTATATGCATCATATAGGATACCTTGGGAGCGATGTACATAGATCATATAGGATATGCTGGGGCCGATATATATACATCATATAGAATACACAGGGGCTGTGTCATGGTGTGACTGTGGGATAGCAAGTGTGCTCCTATTCTGACCCTCAGGCTAGGGGTCCCTAGCTATTTCTGTTCCCAGGATTACTCCTGAATGTGGAGATGCCCGAGCCTCGTTCCTTACTATGCTCCTAAGCAGCACTAGTTTGTACAGTGTATGGGGGGAATACAAAACAAGATAGGACAGAACTGAAGCACAGTCACACAACACGCTCTCAGGGAAATACACAAAGGAATATAAAGTCTAAAACCTGAGAGGCAACAAAGTAATATAAAGACACCTAGGGAAAAAGGAAAGGGTTACCAAACAACGCTTGCAACAACTTTAGCAATAACCACTAAACCAGTATGTGTTCACCTTTCCAGAACAGGATAGAGAAAAACTATACTGGCATTGCCAGCAAAGCACAGCCGGCTTAAATGGAGAAACAACAGACACGACTGGTTCTCCTCTAGCATGTGATCAAAGGCAGTCAGCAACCTCAGCCCAGCAAAGACTAACTTTTGCTCACCTGCCAAGGAGCTGCAGCTCTAAGAGTCGATGCCCTAGTCACCCTGCACTGACCATAGCTATCAATGGAGTTACAAGGAGCAGTATATGAATCTGTGGAATCCACAGATTTGGACGCCGCCATCACAGTTTGTGATGTTAGAGAAAACCTCCTTGTGACATGCTGATGTATATATATCATATAGGATACACTGGGGCTGATGTATATATAGTACATCTTAAAGGATATACGGGTGCTAATGTAGAGTATATACATCATATAGGATACACTGGGGCTGATGTATATACATTGTATAGGATACACTAGGGCTGATGTATATATATCATATAAGAGATACTGGAGCTAATGTCAGTATATACATCGTATAGAATACACTGGGGCTGATGTATATACATCGTATAGGATACACTAGGGCTGATGTACAAACATCATATAGGATACACTAGGGCTGATGTATATATAGTACATCTTAAAGGATATACGGGTGCTAATGTAGAGTATATACATCATATAGGATACACTAGGGCTGATGTATATACATCGTATAGGATACACTAGGGCTGATGTACAAACATCATATAGGATACACTAGGGCTGATGTATATATAGTACATCTTAAAGGATATACGGGTGCTAATGTAGAGTATATACATCATATAGGATACACTGGGGCTGATGTATATACATCGTATAGGATACACTAGGGCTGATGTATATATATCATATAAGAGATACTGGAGCTAATGTACAGTATATACATCGTATAGGATACACTAGGGCTGATGTATATATATCATATAAGAGATACTGGAGCTAATGTACAGTATATACATCGTATAGGATACACTGGGGCTGATGTATATACATCATATAGGATACACTGGGGCTGATGTATATACATCGTATAGGATACACTAGGGCTGATGTATATATATCATATAAGAGATACTGGAGCTAATGTACAGTATATACATCGTATAGGATACACTGGGGCTGATGTATACACATCATATAGGATATACAGGTGCTGATGTACAGTATGTACATCACATAGGATACACTGGGGCTGATGTATACACATCATATACTGTAGGATACACTAGGGCTGATGTACATACATTACATGGCCTCTGCTTGTTAACTCATTCATAGCCTGGAGATGAATCAGTGTAGCATGCAGCCCTCCCAGAGCTTGAAGATGAGTCTGCAGGAAAGTAAGGAGCCGGCGCGCAGAGAGCGGTAGCCCCTCCTGCCAAGAACATCCTGATAACACTATCTGGCACTAGGCCTGGCAAAGAGTACGCCACTGCGGTGTACTGAACGCTGTGCGTGTGCGTCGTGCATGGGCGCGCATGGGCGAGTACACACGACATGGACATGAAAAAATATTAAAAGGCCAGCAGCTGCAAAACCACGGCTGATGGCCACAATGTAGGTGAGGGCTGCAGCCCAGTGAGCATGTGCCTGTTGGGCTTGTAGTAGTGGCATGGTTCTAGAGGTCAATATATCTTTGAACATAAGTATGAGATATACAACCAATACCATTTTAATGGCAACTCTCGTATATATATACATATATATATATATACAGTATATATATACATATATATATATATATATATATACAGTATATATATATATATATATATATATATATATATATATATATATATATATATATATATAGTGTCGGACTGGGGTGTCTGGGGCCCACAGGAGGAATTGATCCTCAGGGCCCACCTTACAGCTATATGTAAATACCTGATAGCCGATATCCCCGTTATAGTGGAGCGTCTGCTGTAAATCACAGGCGGCTCCTGCACATCTACTGTGCACATGCTATAACTAGGATGTACAGTGTTCTTTGGTTAAAACAAGTTATCACCGATCCAAGGGCTCCACAGGATAGGTGATAACTGACTGATCGTTTGGGTCCGAACATTGGAAACCGCACCGATCAGAAGAATGGGGAAGTTTTATCCCTGTCAGGACACTTATCCCCATTTTAAAATGCAGCGGCAGGTGGGACGTCTGACTGCAGCTCCCTTCATTCTTTTTGGGGTTTCCAGAAAAAAAACAAGAACAGCCACTGAGGGAATGAATGGATCAGTGGTCAAGTCGCACATGAGCTCCAGTCTAATGGGGATAAAAGCTCCACATTCTACCAATCGGTGCAGGTCCCAGCATTCAGACCCCCACTAATCAATAACTTATCACTTATCCTGTGGAGAGGTGATTACTTGTTTTCATCGGAGAACCCCTGTAAGTGCATCTTGTTCCAAGTATTTAATTAATCACTAATGGAAGCAAAGAATCTTCTCCTAATTAATATCAGAGAGAACAGATGACTGCCATACACAACACAATCCACTGTACCAACACAAACAGTACAACATACAAGGGAGAAATACTGCCACACCATGACTGGACTACATATTACCACCACATAGTGACCAAATAATACTACATACAAGGGAGAAATACCACCACACCATGACCAGACCACATATTACCACCACATAGTGACCGAATAATACCACATACAAGGGAGAAATACCACTAAACCATGACCAGACCGCATATTACCACCACATAGTGACCGAATAATACTACATACAAGGTAGAAATATCACCACACCTTGATCAGACCAGATATTACCACCCCATAGTGACCGAATATTACTACATACAAGGGAGAAATACCACCATGCCATGACCAGACCAGATATTAACAGCAAATAGCGTCCAAATAATTCCCCATCATTTCTCTCTCCTACCTCCATAATTGCTCTTCCCCATCCCAATCATTGCTCTACCCCACCTTCTCCAACATTGTCATATCTCCCCCACCTTCTCCATCATTGCCATATCTCCCCCCACCACCTCCATCATCATTGCCATATCTCCCCCCACCACCTCCATCATTGCCATATCTCCCCCCACCTGCTCCGTCATCATTGCCATATCTCCCCCACTTGCTCTGTCATCATTGCCATATCTCCCCCAACCGGCTCCGTCATCATTGCCATATCTCCCCCCTCCTACTCCATCATCATTGCCATTTCTCCCCCCACCTGCTCCACCATCATTGCCATATCTCCCCCACCTCCTCTATCACTAATGCCATGTCATATCTCCCCCTACCTCCTCCATCACCATGCCATCCATATCTCCCCCCACCTCCCCCATTGCCATGCCATATATCCCCCACCATGTCATATCTCCCCCCACCTCCTCAATCACCATTGCTCTCCCTCAAAAAAAACCAAAACTTATCTCTCAGCGCGCTCCCCCGCAGCACTGTCCTCTGCTTCCTGCCCGGCATCTTTCTCCCTGACACAGGCTCATGCTGCATGATGACGTCATCAAGCAGCGCGAGCCTGTGTGAGGGAGGAAACGCCGGGCAGAAAGCAGAGGTGAGGACGGATCCCTGCAGCTACGCTGCCATTTTCCTCCTGTCGGCAGTGGAGCTGGAGGGATCGCTCCTTGCCTGCCGCACAGGATGAGGGCAATCTGCCCATGGGACCGAGAAGCAGGCCAGATTGCCTTCATCAGCCGCACTGCAAGGGCCCCCCTGACCCTCCAGGCCCTTGCAGTGCGGAGCATCGGCGGCCATGTTAACCAGGGGCACCTGTGTGTCCTGCTCGGGGGCCCGCTGAGGACCCGGGCCCACCGGAGAATTCTCCGGTGTCCCGGTGCCCCAGTCCGACCCTGTATATAGACACACTTACACATTGGTGTGTACATACAGTACATGTGCATGTGTGTGAGTATATACTGTATGTGTATATGTGTATAGTGGCGTTGCTTGAAGTTTATAGGCCCTGTAAGGCAGCGCTAGTCATCATGCTGGGGGACACTCGCTGCATCGGGTCAATTAAAGCACACCAGCCATGTTTTCCAGTATTTCACAATCCAGCAGTTTATTACACTTCACTACTGCTTATCACCGAGTCCAACTCAGTGGCTCGCCGACATACACATATAATGTCCAGGAGCCTTTCAAGTGGCAGACAGGCCCACTTGGCTCCAGTTACAGCCATCAGCAAAGTCACTTATATCAACGTCCATATAATGCAGTGCTTTACCTTTGCCCGGTTTTAGCTGCTTCAGTCAGATTTGTTCTGCCACCACTGTGGCTTTAGGGCTTCCCAGATGGGGGTCTCCAGCCCTCGTTCCTTCAAAGGCTACTGGTATGTTTTCTCACCTAACATCCAGCCTCTGCCTTCCAGGACTCTTGCCTTCCAAGCCTCTGGCCCTCCAAGGCTACTGGTATCGCTTACATGTAAGGATCCAGCCTCTGCCTTTCAGGCTTCACTAGGCCTCACTAAGCCTCTCCAGGCTAACGGTGTCCCACACAGGGGAACAGGCCTCACGCCTTTCACACCTGTCTCAAATCTACCAGGGTTTATATATCCTCTAGTGCACACACAGGACCTGTGCTGATGTCACAGTCATGTGATCAGACCTTCTGTATGCACAGGACCTGTGCGATGTCACAGTCATGTGATCAGTCACCTCGGGAGGTACATGGTCGGCCAAAACACACCCTGGACGATTACAGTAATGCCGCAAGCCGCTGCATTACAGCCCCAATGAAAAATTTCCAACAAGGCCCCCAACCATTACAGATCTTTAATAGTACTGGTGTTCTCTTATGGGCCAAAAGGATATTTTGGCCCCATAGGCTCCAGGGCTAAGTGCGACTGCAACACATGTACCTACTATAGTTATGTCTCTATGTTTGTATCTGGACAATCAGACAGGCATTTACCATGTAGCCTATAGTTATTCTGTAGTAGATGTGTAGGTACTGTAATAATCTGGCAATTCACCTATATCTCTGCTCTGTACAACAGCTGCATTTGCTCCTTGGTCTGGAATACGTGAGCTGCGGGGACTTTTACAGCTACTTACTGATGAAGGGGCAGCTTGACATCCCCAGTGCAAGGTAAAGTTTTATTTTTATGTAATTATACACGAATAGAAATATACAGTATATATAAACAGCAGTTCCGTCATCAGTATTGATTGCTCTTTGATGGCAATATGGATTAGACTAAAGCAATATATTAGTCATCAGAACCTGGACAGAATCCTGACCGGCCACTTTATTACACTATGGATAGGGCAGGATTTCTTGTATTTCTGTAGACCGTCACTAATTTCTTGTCTCTCTGTCAGATTCTATGCCGCTGAACTCGTCTGTGGAATCCAACATCTCCACTCCAAGGGCGTCATCCACAGAGACCTCAAGCCCGAGAACATCTTGGTGGCTGAAACGGGCCATATTAAGATCACAGATTTCGGTCTCGCAATTGACAACATGCATGGAGACCGAACAGCCACTGGATACGCTGGAACTGCAGGCTACATGGCTCCTGAGGTGAGAAGAACAAGGATTTTCTCTTTTTTTTCATACTATAATTGTATGTCTGCCTGGATCACACACATAATCCAACAAATGTCCATTACAGTAAATGGGACATTCTGACATTGACATCTGGCATGCCATACACATTAGATAGGCAGCTTGGCTCAGCTGAGTGTACATGCGTTCTGAATGGGAGGGGGGAGTATGACCATGCCAGACACAAAGGATCGGGCACTGAAATTCAGCATCCAGTGTTTGAGCTGAATTGGGATGTCTCCATACACATTAGATGATCTCTCCGGAATCTGTGAGTCCGGCCACAATACATGATCATGCTATATGTTTTGCCAGCATTAGAGACCCAAAGAGTTACAAGTCAGCCAACAAAGGTTCTGGAGCTCAGAAGAGCAGCATGGCTCCTTTCAGTCATTAGTGTGGTAATCATAATATTCAAGTGATGCCACAACCAGAGGAATCATCCACTCTCACTATATTACATAGTCTTACAATTATTATGCTGAGAGCTTTGTTACACTGAAGATATGGAACTTTTTGACCAACTCTTTATCTATTTTCTTCTTCTTTATGTAGATTTTGGCTGGGAAGGAGTATAACGCCGGAGTAGACTGGTATTCTTTTGGTGTCATCTTAAAAGAAATGGTTACCGATGAGTGCGCCTACCATCAGACACTCAACGATAAATCCTCCGGCATCAGGAACATCATTAAACAGGTCAGTTGTCTTAACAGTCACTAGTACTATGATGTATACAATGTTATAGTTGTAGAGATGAGCAAACCTTTTGAAATTCAAATTAACCAGCTTGTTCCAATTTTTTCCCAAAAATGTTAAAATCGCAAGTACTCAACATAAATGGGTAAACTTGTTGTAACCGTTCTTTACTGCTGTGCTGTCACATACTATCTGTGCAGTCTTTTACTGTTTTATGTCTTTCTCTCTCAATCTCTACTGCTAAGCTGTGATGTGCTCTCCCTATCCAGATTCACCACAAAATGACTCCTACATTCATTGCTTTGGCTTTCATACAGGCTATGATAGTCCCTCCTGATTGTGCTATAACATGTGATGTGACACCTTAAAGCATTATGGTGAAGCCTGGACGGCTTACATCAGAGGTCCTATAAGTCTTCTCTGACTGATGTAATTTTTAGTAATACTGTATGAAAATTGGCTGCAATTATTTTAGGTGATTCCCAAGAAGCAAATCACAAATTGTTGAAATTCACCGGGTTCAGCAGATTCACAAAAATTCAACACAAATTCAGTTCGCATCAAGTGGATTTGCTCATCTCTGCATAGTAGTCATCATTTTCTCTCCAGTTTACATTCATGGATTTTGGTTTTATCTTTATTAGCTCCTTCAGAAAGATCCTGCCAGTCGCTTAGGAGCCAACGGTAACATCAGAAAGCACAGGTTTTTTCAGCGTATCGACTGGGTCTCTGTGGAAGCCCTGAAACTGCCTCCACCATACGTCCCTGTAGTAAGTATATGAGCAGATATGGTTTCTTAGTATTAAAATCTTTGTGTCTATTCTTTTACTAGTTTTCAATCAACACAACTTGTTTTTAACGGAGACTCTGATATAAAGTCATAATTCTAATGTTATAATTCCTTTTTTCCTTTATAGCCATCTGAGCCTCCCCGTCGTCATAAACCATTCCATCTGGAGAAACTAGAAGCAGCAGAGGCCACAGCACCTATATCAACAAAGGACCAGGCATTGTTTGAGGGATTTTCATTTGTCAACTTGGAAACCCTTGAGCAGACCCCAGCTCTATAGTCATCAGAGCGAGCGGCCCACCTGAGCCTCCGGAAGACTGAAAATCAGAAGACTGGACATCACTGGAACAAACGCTGCAAGAATGAAGGTGACCATGGAGACGTCGAGGGACCCCGAATGAAGACACAGAGAATGACGGAGCCAGCAGATCCACCTATGGGCTGGCGGTAAGAATAAGCGCCATAATATCTGCGCTTTATTCCAATCATAGGCATGTGCCAAACATTTTTCACTGACCGGTAATAGGATTTCCTCTGCTCATTTTAGCTGCATTTTTTGGTGCTGTCTTGGGCAATGATGAAATACCGAGGTGCGTGATGGCCGGCTATTAAGGGGTGGCAGGAGGCCGGATTTTTTTTTTTTTAACAACATCTTGCACTTGCCGATGATAAATCTACCATTACCGGCAGTTGGATTTCCTCATACTTATGACAGTGTTGTCATAGGAGTGGGGAAAAAGGTGAGAGATGGCCGGCTATTAAGGGGTGGCAGGAGGCCGGATTTTTTTTTTTTTTTTTTAAATAGGGAAAATTTGACCTATGGAGAACACAAGAGCTTACAGCTAGTGGACTTGCACATCCTCCAGATGTAAGTGTAAAATGAGAGCCGCAGTCATAAATAGTACATTTTGTTAAGACCCTGAGGATGGCAGAGCCGGCAGATCCACCTATGAGCTGGGGGTAAGAATGGAGGACTATTTCATCAAAGTCCTGTGAAGACACCCATGCCAATGTCATTCCAGTCCATGCCAGGGGTACCCATTCCAGAAGCCATTGAGCCTTCTCATGGAACATCTATATAGTTAAAACAAAACAAAAAAAACCTGCAAAGCTTTTTAATGCAACTAAAACCTCTTACATTTTTCTTACATCTGTAAATAACAACATAATGAACTGGGTTAAAAGTGTATTTTGAATATTCCCATTTTTTAAGGCACCTAAACAGGAAAGGGTTCTTTACAGTCAGAGCAGTGGGACTGTGGAATTCCCTACCACAAGAAGTAGTGATGGCAGACACTATAACAGCTTTCAAAAAAGGGCTGGACCATTTCCTCGATACACATAACATTGAGGGTTACAGTTAAATTAGACAAAATGTTACACCTATAGAAGTACATTTAATACCATAATAGTAATTCCATAATTAGTATCATAATTAGGTTTGTTCCAGGACTGATCGCCTATTTTCGGGGTCAAGAAGGAATTTTTCCCTGTGACACAAATTGGCTGAAGTTGTCCTGGGGTTTTTGCCTTCTTCTGGATCAACAATGTAGGCATAGGGTAGTATTAGTAGTGATAGGAAAGTTAGAATAATACTGTAATAAGATAGCAGGATGTTAATAATAGTAACGATATCAAATAGTCACATTTATAAAAATAAAAACAAATTAAATAATAACTGCAGTAGTACAATAAGTAGTGTAATATTATATATGTAACTAGTAATAACATAATTAGGTTTGATCCAGGGTTCTAGGACTGATCGCCTTTTCTTGGGGTCAAGAAGGAATTTTTCCCCGTGATGCAAATTGGCGTTAGGTGTCCTGGGGTTTTTGCCTTCTTCTGGATCAACAGATTTAGGCATAGGGATTCTGGTAATACCATTATTAGAATCACAAGAGTAATACAAAACATAAAATTAATTAAAAAAATTAAATTATAAACGGGTACATTCTTAATTGTAATAGTGCAGCAATAATAAAAAAGGTAATAATAATAATAATAATACATTTGTGAGGCCTAGTGCCAGTTAGTTAGTAAGTTAGTGTAGTGTTAGTGTAGGGAGTACAATTGGGGGAGGAAAGTTGAACTTGATGGACCGAGGTCTTTCTTCAACCTACGTTACAATGTTACTAATATCTGCGCTTTATTCCAATCATAGGCATGTGCCAAATATTTTTCACTGACCGGTAATAGGATTTCCTCCTGCTCATTTTAGCTGCATTTTTTGGTGCTGTCTTGGGCAATGATGAAATACTGAGGTGCGTGATGGCCGGCTATTAAGGGGTGGCAGGAGGCCGGATTTTTTTTTTTTAACAACATCTTGCACTTGCCTATGATAAATCTACCATTACCGGCAGTTGGATTTCCTCATACTTATGACAGTGTTGTCATAGGAGTGGGGAAAAAGGTGAGAGATGGCCGGCTATTAAGGGGTGGCAGGAGGCCGGATTTTTTTTTTTTTTTTTTTTTTTTTTAAATAGGGAAAATTTGTCCTATGGAGAACACAAGAGCTTACAGCTAGTGGACTTGCACATCCACCAGATGTAAGTGTAAAATGAGAGCCGCAGTCATAAAAACTACATTTTGTTAAGACCCTGAGGATGGCAGAGCCGGCAGATCCACCTATGAGCTGGATGTAAGTATAGGCTCCATAATATGTAAACCCAGATCGCCAAATGGAGGACTATTTCATCAAAGTCCCGTGAAGACACCCATGCCAATGTCATTCCAGTCCATGCCAGGGGTACCCATTCCAGAAGCCATTGAGCCTTCTCATGGAACATCTATATAGTTAAACAAAACAAAAAAACCTGCAAAGCTTTTTAATGCAACTAAAACCTCTTACATGTTTCTTATATCTGTAAATAATGAATAAAGTGGGTTAAAAGTTGATTTTGAATATTCCCATTTTTTAAGGCACCTAAACAGGAAAGGGTTCTTTACAGTCAGAGCAGTCAGACTGTGGAATTCCCTACCACAAGAGGTAGTGATGGCAGACACTATAACAGCTTTCAAAAAAGGGCTGGACGATTTCCTCGATACACATAACATTGAGGGTTACCGTTAAATTAGACAAAATGTTACAACTATAGTAGTACATGTAGTACGGTAATAGTATTATTATTATTTATTATTATAGCGTCATTTATTCCATGGCACTTTACATGTCAAGAAGGGGTATACATACAAGAACTATTACAATAATCTTGAACACAATGTGACGGCGACTGGTACAGGAGGAGCGAGGACCCTGCCCATGAGGGCTCACAGTCTACAAGGGATGGGTGAGGATACAGTAGGTGAGGGTAGAGCTGGTCGTGCAGCGGTATTGGTGGAGTGGTGGTTAATGCAGGTTGTAGGCTTGTCATAAGAGGTGGGTCTTCAGGCTCTTTTTGAAGGTTTCCACGGTCGACGAGAGTTTGATGTGTTGGGGTAGAGAGTTCCAGAGTAGGGGGGAAGCATGGGAGAAATCTTGTATGCGATTGTGGGAGGAGGAGATTAGAGAGGAGTAGAGAAGGAGATCTTGTGAGGATCGGAGGTTGCGTGCGGGTATGTAGCGGGAGACTAGGTCAGAGATATATGTAGGAGACAGGTTGTGAATGGCTTTGTATGTCATGGTTAGGATTTTGAACTGGAGTCTCTGGGCAATGGGGAGCCAGTGAAGAGATTGACAGAGAGGAGAGGCCGGGGAATAGCGGGGGGACAGGTGGATTAGTCGGGCAGCAGAGTTTAGGATGGATTGGAGGGGTGCGAGAGTGTTGGAAGGGAGGCCACAGAGCAGGAGGTTGCAGTAGTCAAGGCGGGAGATGATGAGGGCGTGCACTAGTGTTTTTGCAGATTCATGGTTGAGGAATGTGCGGATCCGGGAGATATTTTTGAGTTGGAGTCGGCAGGAAGTGGAAAGGGCTTGGATATGTGGTTTGAAGGAGAGTTCAGAGTCCAGGGTTCCCCCAAGGCAGCGAGTCTGAGGGACTGGGGAGAGTGGGCAGCCATTGACTATGATGGATAGGTGAGTTGGGGGGGGTCGAATGAATTGACGGAAAGATGATGAATTCTGTTTTGTCCATGTTAAGTTTTAGAAATCTAGCAGAGAAGAAGGATGAAATAGCAGACAGACATTGTGGTATTTTGTTTAGTAAGGAGGTGATATCGGGTCCAGAGAGGTAGATCTGTGTGTCATCAGCATAGAGGTGATAATGAAAGCTATGAGACTCTATGAGCTGTCCCAGGCCTAAGGTGTAGATGGAGAAGAGCAGGGGTCCTAGAACTGAACCTTGGGGGACACCGACAGATAGGGGGCGAGATGAGGAGGTGGTCTGTGAATGAGAGATACTGAATGTCCTGTCTGTTAGGTATGAGGAGATCCAGGATAGGGCCAAGTCTGTGATGCTGTAAAATAATACTCTTCCTGTATTATTTTTCCTACTGAGGACTTCGCAAAGTATCAATATCACGATATTCTTATAAAAAAATGTATCTATTTATTCTTGGATTGTCCATTAAAAAGAATCAGATTGCAGCAGGTACATACAATAATTAGTTATAAAGTAATTGTCCATTTGTCCATAATTAGCTTAATTGTTGAGATTCACCCATCTTTCCTTGGATCCTGGCTGGTAAATCATGTCTTTGTCCAGCACGTGTCCAGGCCTACATGTCAGATACGTCTCAGCATGAAGATTCTTCTTGTGGGGTGGGCAGAGCAAGAGAGCCCCCCCTTTCTGTACCATGGGCTTTTATAGCCAGTCGTATGGACACCTGTTCTACATATGGTAGTGAACCAAAAATACACACACAAATAGCGCATGTCAACTAGACACGATGGCTGATACAATCCTTGTATAGAACTCAAATTTAAGAAAAATGATTATCGATTAATAATTAATTAAAATTTCCACCCTTTTTTGAGAATAAAAGGATTTTAACTGAAAATTCTCAAAAGAAGATACATTCATTAATCATTTTTTCCTTTCCTTCTTCCTTGGCAATATCATTAAATTTCCATAATAATAATAATAATAATAATATCGGATTATTGTTATATAATGATGTGAATTCATGTTATGGTAAGCCGTGACTAATATTCATTTAATATGTATAATTATACTTCCCTATATCTAAATTGAAGTAATCGCGGGTCCAATCGTCATCATCTGATGTCATCGGGTCTTCGTCTCATCTTCTTCTTGGTTCTTTTATAACACGGTCTTTAGATGAAAACTCCTTTGAAATAAATGACAGCGTGTAGATATTGTACAGTCCATAATTGTATTCATCATTGTGCAGTCCATAAACTGTAGTCTTTATTAGAAAGATCATGTGTGTCAATTGATAAAAAAACAAAGTCCATGGATGAAATGTAGCTTTAATATCTGTGCGATATTCTGGAATCTTCCATATGTCCGCATTGGTCTCGTGTCACTTTTGGAACAGATGTGACGTCTTTGGTCAGTAAAGAAAGGGTTAACTTGACACTTCCCTGCTTTATATAGCCCCATAACCAGTACTCAGTCCTTTATATACAGGACACATATGCCAGGTATTACCTGTTCACCAGCTTTCATTGAAGCGTTGCAGGTGATAAGAAACCACTGGAATGTGATGAAACTTGAACACAACCCAGTTCATATAGGATCATCGTCCTCTGCCGTCCTGGTGATCAGTGGTGTGAATTGTATTGTATGTAATGGACACAGTCTATTATAACACTCAGCATTCACACCTGTTACCTTCTGAGACTTCCGGATATCGGTTGCTTCTTCTTGTAACTTTTGAGAGTCTCTTTGATTTATAAATATGAAAGTCTTTATTAAGATAGAATTCATAATTGCGATGTCTTGATTGAAGTCTTCATTCCCTAATCTGATACCAAATCTGGCAACTTTCCTAACCTATAATATCACAGCGTACCATAGCAATCAGTAATATCCATCTAATTATTATCAAAATATTAAAATAAATTATGTTTGGAATAATAAACAATAATAGATAATAATTCAATGAAGTTCTCCATGTGATAAAACATTTTTATGTCATAGGTGTAATTACCTTTTCCAACCCATAGGTGTCAGTGTGTTTTGAAACAACAAGTGTTTATATCTTTATTAAACCAATAATGTCAAAGAATGTATACTCCTGAACTAAAATGAATAAATATATGAATGTAAGAATGAATGAATGAATTGTTGTGTTTACTCAGAAAATGTAAACATTTTTTTCCTTAACAATATATATTTAATGAAGCAATACTCTTGTATTAGACATTACTTTATTAAATATTAATGTGTTTTCTCAATTGAAATATTGAACTGAATTAAAATCAAAAATTGAGAATTAAAAATGAAAAATGGAAAAATAAGAAAATAAGTAAGAATAAAATTTTAAAAATGAAAAATAAAATTAAGTGTAAAAATAAGAATAAAAATAAGGCCTTTAAATTTTAATGACACATGCAGAGTAATTATATTCTCCATAAAAAATACCCTTATATCTCCATTATCTGGATGATTTCATATTTGTCATAACCTTGTATCACAAAAAAATATTAAATTATTAAACTATGCAACTTTGCATGTAACACTCTTCTTAATTATATCATTGTACCTTATTATTGTTTCTTCTTTATTAAAATGTGTAAAAAATAAGTATTGATCAAAAGTGATTATATAATCAGGATCAAAAACACATTTTCCCCCTTAATAGCAAAAAATATTATTTTATAAAATTTATGTATATATCAGAACCAAATTAAAAATAGTTATTCTTCTATAAATATTTTGCATAAATTTCATATTGATGAGTAGCATAGATTTGTCTAAAGAGAGGTGTGTACCTATTTAGGTAACCATTAAAAATAATATCATAGTTATTCAAGAATATTATCATGTGGAAAATTATTCTAAATATAAATTTGCTTTGTAAACCATTTGATGTGTGGTTGCTCTTATCCACTATTAGTTAAATCAAGAAATAATAATTATTAAAGAAATATAGAAATATATATATATATATGTAGATAATACCTAATTATGTATTATAATTTTTCTCAGAATTAAATATATTTTTGTACCTTCACATAAAGAAACATTTTTTTTCAAACATACAAACGTACGAGGCCTCTGTCACATCAATCACACTTAGCAACTGCTGATTTACTCATCTGTCACCTTCACTCTGACATTCACAGATCTGTTCAACTCAAACATTCCACATATGAAGTTTTAGATATATATATATATTTAACCCAAAATTGTTGTATCCCAATTTATTAATGCACATTTAATATCTTAATATTTCTTTGAATATTCCCCAAATACATATTATATAATATGAGAGTAAGTATTTGAAATTTCAAACACTTGAAAAAACTCTTGACTTCGATTCTTATTTTCACTGGCTGCCCGGTCTTAAGTTACATCAGCTGGAAATAGAATGAATGGGATCTATACTATTAGCTCAAAGTTCAAAGGCCGCAGCTGTCACACGTCATGCTGTAAAGCTACTTGTTATAAAATAAACACTTCATGCATAGAAAATATTAATTAATTAATGTTACACATAATAATTAACTAGTTATTATTTTAAAATGTTATACACATAAAATCATGCAATTTTTCCACTTCCTGTGTGAATAAAGAAATAAATCCATTTTAGAGTTGTTTGATCAAATCCTGCTTTGGAATGAAACCTCTAAGGAAATATAAGAAAATAAAATTAAATATCAAATTCATACAGAAACAGAATTATTTAAATATCTTATACATATATTGGTTGGTTCTAATGTAATTCAAAATATTGCTACTTAAATTTATATATATAGTTCTAATTTATTAATTAATATATATATATTTTATAAACATATATCTAAATACAATTATACACAATCTCTACTTAGACAAGCATATATATATATATATATATATATATATATATATATATATATGAACTATTAGAAACTATGTAGCTACAATTTTACTGTATAAGATTATAAATAAATATTGAGACATTATAACACTTCTATGCTACATTATAATTACAGTTTTTCCTTAGCCACTCCCTAAACCAAATCTTCTGTCTCTCTCAAATATCTCCAGGAACGCCCTATTTAGGAAAGACATTTTTCTATCCTTCAAAACCTCAGAGAACTGTCTATTCTTCTGTCCACATTCCATGACGTCACTGTGAGCCGGTCGTCTCACCTGTCTCTGTTCATCAGTTTCGGCCATTTTCCTTTTTAGAGAATCACAGTTCTGACTGAGAATTAACTCATTCTGTGAAGAGATTGATTTTTCAATCATTTTATATGGCTTATAACAGATATGAAATCTCCTGCGTATTTGATAGAGTTCACTATGGGGATGACTCAGTCTAGGAGAGTTTGATATTGGCTTTTGATAAGATTTTACCTTTTCTGGTTTTATAAAATTAACTTGATTTATTTTCTTTGCACGATTCTCATGTTTTCTAACAGAATCCAGCAACTGCGCACATTTGAATAGGGATTCTTTTTGTGACGCTATAACTCTAGATACTGGATCTAGGAATTTGAATTTTTGTACAAAAGTTGTTATCATATGTTGTACTTTTCCATTTTTGATAAGAGCTTTATACAACCGTTCAAACATGGACATGAATGTATATGTACATTCCTTCCTACCAATCCTTAGTTTCTGCAGATCTTCTATGTTGGGAAAATCCTTTGTGACACAATAAATCAAATATCTTAACCTGTCCGAATCATTTTCCCATCCATTAGGAGAGTCATTTTCACAGGGCATTAAATGTAAACGTCTGGACAATGTCACAGGAATCCATATTTTAAATAATTGATTCCTCTCCTCATTGGATAAATCAAACTTGTCAGAGAAGCTCTCAAATGTCTCTGAATTTCTACAGGCATGGATTTTGACATTATATTTTGGCATGATTTTGTATAATTTCAGCAAATTTTTCCTCATTTTAATTTGTAGTTGAGCCTGGGTAATTCCTGAATTCTCTGATATTTTTAGTGGCTCTTGTACGTCCGCTCCTCCTACGTCACTCACGTCTCCTCCCACATCACCTAATATGTCGGTTTCTCGTATGTCAGTCATGTCTCCTCCCATGTCAGGTTTCTGTATGTCCGTCTCTTGGTCAGACCCAAGGTCACCTTCAGTTACAGACACGTGTCTCAAATCTTGTTCATTTTCCACATTACAGTCAGAATCATTATCACCATCTGACACTTCTACACTATTTTCCTGCTTAGAAATCTCTAACACAAGACTATGAAAAAAAACCACCAAATGTAGAATATTTCTCAATTTCTGTTTGTCTCTATTTACCAATTTAGAAGTTAACTGTAAATTCTGCAATTCACATTCTTTGTATAAACTGAGCCACAAAACTTCTATGTCATCTCCTACATTAACTTTGAAATTAATATTACTTTGTTTAGCAAAAGAAGAAATTATATCCATATTTTGCTTACCTTAAGATTCCTTAGCTTTTCTTTATCAGCACGTCCTGTCTTCAGTTCGCCTGATTCTGTTCCTTGTTAGTACCTCTGCTTCCCGTTAGTCCTCAGTCTGTAGGCTTCTTTCTGCTTCTCGTGACAAATTAGTGAATTTACTGACACGTGAACAACAGCTGTTCAGCTCGTCAGGACTTCCCCCCGTGTTCACGGAAGAAATTCACTTACTTAATTAAAAAAAACCCGAAAAACAGGACTGGCTGGCTCACCATTGTAAAATAATACTCTTCCTGTATTATTTTTCCTACTGAGGACTTCGCAAAGTATCAATATCACGATATTCTTATAAAAAAATGTATCGATTTATTCTTGGATTGTCCATTAAAAAGAATCAGATTGCAGCAGGTACATACAATAATTAGTTATAAAGTAATTGTCCATTTGTCCATAATTAGCTTAATTGTTGAGATTCACCCATCTTTCCTTGGATCCTGGCTGGTGAATCATGTCTTTGTCCAGCACGTGTCCAGGCCTACATGTCAGATACGTCTCAGCATGAAGATTCTTCTTGTGGGGTGGGCAGAGCAAGAGAGCCCCCCTTTCTGTACCATGGGCTTTTATAGCCAGTCGTATGGACACCTGTTCTACATATGGTAGTGAACCAAAAATACACATACAAATAGCGCATGTCAACTAGACACGATGGCTGATACAATCCTTGTATAGAACTCAAATTTAAGAAAAATGATTATCGATTATTAATTATTTAACAGATGCCGAGAGATGGGAGAGTTTGTAGTAAGAGGGAATTGTCCACTGTGTCGAAGGCAGATGACAGGTCTAGGAGGAGGAGGACAGAGTAGTGTCGCATAGATTTGGCGGTTAGTAGGTCATTGGTGACTTTAGTCAGTGCAGTTTCAGTAGAATGGTGCGGTCGGAAATCAGATTGTAGTCTGTCGAAGAGGGAGCAGGAGGAGAGGTGGGAGGACAGCTCAGAATGGACGTGTTGTTCCTGTAGTTTTGAGGCATAGGGGAGAAGTGATATAGGGCGATAGCTAGACAGAGAGGATGGGTCAAGGGAGGGCTTTTTGAGGATTGGTGTTATTGAGGCATGTTTGAAGCATGAGGGGAAGACACCAGTTGTTAGTGACAGGTTGAAGAGGTGGGCTAGGGGTGGGATGAAGATAGTGGTAAGGTTTGGGATGAGGTTGGGGGGGATTGGGTCAAGTTTAAAGGCGGTGAGGTGTGATTTGGAGAGTAAAGAGAAAAGTTGATCTTCTGTAATGGTGGAGAATGTGGTTTTGGAGGAGGAGGGTTGAGTAGGTGTGGGGAGGGGCTCTGGGGGCTTTAGGCAAAAGCTTTGTCTGATGGTGTCAATCTTCTGCTTGAAGAATGAGGCAAAGTCTTCGGCTGAAATAAGAGGAGAGGGAGGAGGCACTGGGGGACGGAGGAGAGAATTGAAGGTGTTGAATAGTTATTTGGGGTTGTGAGACAGGGAGGATATGACAGATGAGAAGTATGTTTGTTTTGCTGCAGTGAGTGTGGACTTGAAGGTAGTGAGGGACTGTTTAAATGCGATGAAGTGCTTATTGGAGTGGGACCTTTTCCATCTACGCTCAGCAACCCTGGAGGGCCATCGCAGTTCTTTAGTTAGGCTGGTGTGCCAGGGTTGTCTGTTGGTTGTGCGAGCTTTGGTATGTGTGAGGGGGGCGACTGAATCGAGAGCTGCAGCTGTTGTGGTGTTGTATAAAGTGGCAGCAACATCTGCATCATGTAAGGAACTAATGTCTGTAAGAGGGAGAAGGGATTCAGAGAGTGACTGTAGGTCAAGGTGTTTGAGATTTCTGCGAGGGAATGCAAGTTTGTGGAGTGTGGATTGTTGCCCTGGAGAGGAGAGGGTAGAGAATGTAAGTAGGTTGTGGTCAGAGAGAGGGAGAGGTGAGTTACAGAGGTTAGATAGGGAACAGAGGCGGGTGAATATGAGGTCCAGCGTGTGGCCGTCTTTGTGGGTGGGTGTGGAAGACCACTGGGAAAGACCGAAGGAGGAAGTGAGGGATAGGAGCTTAGAGACAGCTGAGAGGGAAGTGTCAATGGGGATGTTGAAGTCGCCAATGAGGATAGTGGGGATGTCAACAGAGAGGAAATGAAGTAGCCAAGTGGTGAAGTGGTCAAAGAAAGTGGTGGCTGATCCTGGGGGGTGGTAGATGACAGCCAGTTGGAGGTTGGAGGGGGAGTAGATGCGCACACAGTGCACTTCAAAAGAGGGGACAGTAATTGAGGGCAGCAGAGGGATATGGGTGAAGGAGCAGTTATCTAAGAGGAGGAAACCTATTTCTCCACCGTGCTTGCCGGTGGGGCGGGGGGCATGGGAAAGGTGGAATCCGCCGTACGAAAGTGCAGCAGGAGAGGCTGTGTCGGAGGGGGTGAGCCAGGTTTCAGTGATGCCGAGGAAGGAAAGCTTGTTAGTGACGAAGAGCTCGTGAATATAGGAAAGTTTGTTGCAGGGAGAGCGAGCGTTCCATAGAGCTCCTGTTAGGGGGACTGGGGAAGTGGGGGCTGGGCGGATGGGTATAAGGTTAGAAGGGTTACGAGAGTTTGGGATAGATCTTGGGTAGGAGGTGGAAGTGACTGTGGGGATGTGGTGAGGAGGGCGGTACTGTGGTGAGGAGGGCGGTAATTACATAACTAGCATGATAATTAGGTTTGATGCAGGGTTCCAGGACTGATCGCCTTTTCTCGGGTTAAGAAGGAATTTTTTCCCTGTGACACAAATTGGCTGAAGGTCTCCTGGGGTTTTTGCCTTCTTCTGGATCAACAATGTAGGCATAGGGTAGTATTAGTAGTGATAGGAAAGTTAGAATAATACTGTCATAAGATAGCAGGATGTTAATAATAGTAACGATATCAAATAGTCACATTTATAAAAAATAAAAACAAATTAATTAATAACTGCAGTAGTACAATAAGTAGTGTAATATTAAATATATAACTAGTAATAACATAATTAGGTTTGATCCAGGGTCCTAGGACTGATCGCCTTTTCTTGGGGTCAAGAAGGAATTTTTCCCTGTGATGCAAATTGGCTGAATGTGTCCTGGGGTTTTTGCCTTCTTCTGGATCAACAGATTTAGGCTTTGGATTCTGGTATTACATTCTTAATTGTTATAGTGCAGCAATAATAAAAATGGTAATAATAATAATAATAATAATACATTTGTGAGGCCTAGTGCCAGTTAGTTAGTAAGTTAGTGTAGTGTTAGTGTACGGAGTACAATTGGGGGAGGAAAGTTGAACTTGATGGACCGAGGTCTTTCTTCAACCTACGTTACAATGTTACTAATATCTGCGCTTTATTCCAATCATAGGCATGTGCCAAATATTTTTCACTGACCGGTAATAGGATTTCCTCCTGCTCATTTTAGCTCCAATTTTTGGTGCTGTCTTGGGAAATGATGAAATACCGAGGTGCGTGATGGCCGGCTATGAAGGGGTGGAGGAGGTTGGATTTTTTTTTTTTTAACAACATCTTGCACTTGCCTATGATAAATCTACCATTACCGGCAGTTGTATTTCCTCATACTTATGACAGTGTTGTCATAGGAGTGGGGAAAAAGGTGAGAGATGGCCGGCTATTAAGGGGTGGCAGGAGGCCGGATTTTTTTTTTTTTTTTTAAATAGGGAAAATTTGGCCTATGGAGAACACAAGAGCTTACAGCTAGTGGACTTGCACATCCTCCAGATGTAAGTGTAAAATGAGAGCCGCAGTCTTAAAAAGTACATTTCATTAAGACCCTGAGGATGGCAGAGCCGGCAGATCCACCTATGAGCTGCATGTAAGTATAGGCGCCATAATATCTGCCCTTATGTTACAGGGTGGTGTTCCGTATATTAATTATTAATGTCAGGCTTGACTATTAATAATCGGTATCCAGCTAATACCTCACCTGTTACTACTCTGATTCCTTTGCTATATGCGATACTAACGGCGACTAACTGAGACGAAACCGTGTATCAATAAAATACATTTATTACACACAAGTCTACAGTTAATATACTACCAATTTCCACAGTACACAATAATATTAACAATAGCACACAATACGGATATACAATTAACCCCACCAATAACCTAATTATACTTCCCACCCACTTGCCTAAAAGCATACAAACATTAATTACAAACCACCCGCCTATCACCCACTATCCCTACAGCAATCAAGGGGTTTATGAGGCTATGTGCCCACGATGCAGAAATGCTGCAGATTTTTTACGCTTCTCCCTGCAGGAAAAACGCATGCGTTTTTTTCATGTGTTTTTCCAGCCAGGTAGAAGCGTTTGTCGAGCGTTTTTTGCAGCATTTCTGCATGCGGGTTATCAAGCGCTTTTGCAAGTTATTTTAGCATCACTTGGAAAAGTGCTTGACAACTTGGTCACACTATATAAATCCATGCAACCAGCATGAATTTTATATAGTGTGACCAAGTTAGTTAAAAAAAAAGAATAAGAATGGTAAAAAATAAAAAATTAATTTTATACTCACCTTCCGATGTCCTCCCGATGTTCTCTCCGATGGGTCTGGTGTCTTGGGAGGCTTGCGGTGGTGTGAAGGACCCGCGGTGACGTCATTGAGTCATGTGACAGGTCACATGACTCAATGACATCATGGCAGGTCCTTCACAACACCGCGACCCATAGAGAAGACCAGACGGAGGAGAGAAAACCCCGGGAGGACATCGGAAGGTAAGTATAATCTTTATTTTTTATTTTAAATTCTTTTTTAACAGGTTCTATGGTACCTGGGTCTGGATGAGTCTCCTCTCATCCACACCCGGGTACCATCTGCACATAGAAACGCATAATATCCGTGTATACAAATGTACTGACACGGATATTATGCGTTTCAATGCAAGTCAATGGCGGCAACTGATGCGTATTTTTCTGCAATGATAATCCGCAGTGGAAATTTCCGCAGCATGTGCACAGCACATGAGGATTGTCATTGGGGACCATGGAGCAAGTATTACCAAGCGTTTTTTAAGCATTTTTGCTGCAGAAATTCCGCAGCAAAAACGCTTGAAAAACGCATAGTGGGCATGCAGCCTAATAGTGCGATACTTAGCCCAGTAGCTGTCGTCAGGCTGATTCTGGGCTGCTTGGCACTTGGTGTGGCTATGAGAAAAGTAGAGGAAAGTGACACAAGAAGAGAGGGCACTTGAGCTGAGTACTTCTAGAGCACAAGGGGACTGCAGGGATGCTGCTGTCAGACAGCAGTCAGAGAGCAGCTGAGGGAGGATGGGACAGAGGAGCTGCACAGAGAGGCTATAGGCTGAGAGGTAGAAAGCTGAGGGGCTGAGGAGGATAGCTGCTGTGAGCAGGGGTGTGGGTAAGGAGAAGAGGTAGGAAGATGAGGTGATGAGGAGGACAGCTGCGGTGAGCAGGGCTGTGGGCAAGGGGAAGGGGTAGGAAGCTGAGGGGCTGAGGAGGACAGCTGCGATGAGCAGGGCAGTGGGTAAAGAGAAGAGGTAGGAAGCTGAGGGGCTGAGGAGGACAGCTGCGGTGAGCAGGGGTGTGGGCAAGGAGAAGAGGTAGGAAGCTGAGGGGCTGAGGAGGACAGCTGCGGTGAGCAGGGCTGTGGGCAAGGAGAAGAGGTAGGAAGCTGAGGGGCTGAGGAGGACAGCTGTGGTGAGCAGGGCTGTGGGCAAGGAGAAGAGGTAGGAAGCTGAGGGGCTGAGGAGGACAGCTGCGGTGAGCAGGGCTGTGGGCAAGGAGAAGAGGTAGGAAGCTGAGGGGCTGAGGAGGACAGCTGCGGTGAGCAGGGCTGTGGGCAAGGGGATGGGGTAGGAAGCTGAAGGGCTGAGGAGGACAGCTGCGGTGAGCAGGGGTGTGGGCAAAGAGAAGCGGTAGAAAGCTGAGGGGCTGAGGAGGACAGCTGCGGTGAGCAGGGGTGTGGGCAAGGAGAAGAGGTAAGAAGCTGAGGGGCTGAGGAGGACAGCTAGGGTGAGCAGGGCTGTGGGCAAGGAGAAGAGGTAGGAAGCTGAGGGGCTGAGGAGGACAGCTGCGGTGAGCAGGGCTGTGGGCAAGGGGAAGGAGTAGGAAGCTGAGGGGCTGAGGAGGACAGCTGCGGTGAGCAGGGGTGTGGGCAAGGAGAAGAGGTAGGTAGCTGAGGGGCTGAGGAGGACAGCTGCAGTGAGCAGGGCTGTGGGCAAGGGGAAGGGGTAGGAAGCTGAAGGGCCGAGGAGGACAGCTGCGGTGAGCAGGGGTGTGGGCAAGGAGAAGAGGTAGAAAGCTGAGGGGCTGAGGAGGACAGCTGCGGTGAGCAGGGGTGTGGGCAAGGAGAAGAGGTAGGAAGCTGAGGGGCTGAGGAGGACAGCTGCTGTGAGCAGGGGTGTGGGCAAGGAGAAGCGGTAGGAATCTGAGGGGCTGAGGAGGACAGCTGCGGTGAGCAGGGGTGTTGGCAAGGAGAAGAGGTAGGTAGCTGAGGGGCTGAGGAGGACAGCTGCGGTGAGCAGGGGTGTGGGCAAGGAGAAGAGGTAGGAAGCTGAGGGGCTGAGGAGGACAGCTGCGGTGAGCAGGGGTGTGGGCAAGGAGAAGAGGTAGGTAGCTGAGGGGCTGAGGAGGACAGCTGCAGTGAGCAGGGCTGTGGGCAAGGGGAAGGGGTAGGAAGCTGAAGGGCTGAGGAGGACAGCTGCGGTGAGCAGGGGTGTGGGCAAGGAGAAGAGGTAGAAAGCTGAGGGGCTGAGGAGGACAGATGCGGTGAGCAGGGCTGTGGGCAAGGAGAAGAGGTAGGAAGCTGAGGGGCTGAGGAGGACAGCTGCGGTGAGCAGGGGTGTTGGCAAGGAGAAGAGGTAGGTAGCTGAGGGGCTGAGGAGGACAGCTGCGGTGAGCAGGGGTGTGGGCAAGGAGAAGAGGTAGGTAGCTGAGGGGCTGAGGAGGACAGCTGCAGTGAGCAGGGCTGTGGGCAAGGGGAAGGGGTAGGAAGCTGAAGGGCTGAGGAGGACAGCTGCGATGAGCAGGGGTGTGGGCAAGGAGAAGAGGTAGAAAGCTGAGGGGCTGAGGAGGACAGCTGCGGTGAGCAGGGGTGTGGGCAAGGAGAAGAGGTAGAAAGCTGAGGGGCTGAGGAGGACAGCTGCTGTGAGCAGGGGTGTGGGCAAGGAGAAGCGGTAGGAATCTGAGGGGCTGAGGAGGACAGCTGCGGTGAGCAGGGGTGTTGGCAAGGAGAAGAGGTAGGTAGCTGAGGGGCTGAGGAGGACAGCTGCGGTGAGCAGGGGTGTGGGCAAGGAGAAGAGGTAGGAAGCTGAGGGGCTGAGGAGGACAGCTGCGGTGAGCAGGGGTGTGGGCAAGGAGAAGAGGTAGGTAGCTGAGGGGCTGAGGAGGACAGCTGCAGTGAGCAGGGCTGTGGGCAAGGGGAAGGGGTAGGAAGCTGAAGGGCTGAGGAGGACAGCTGCGGTGAGCAGGGGTGTGGGCAAGGAGAAGAGGTAGAAAGCTGAGGGGCTGAGGAGGACAGATGCGGTGAGCAGGCCTGTGGGCAAGGAGAAGAGGTAGGTAGCTGAGGGGCTGAGGAGGACAGCTGCAGTGAGCAGGGCTGTGGGCAAGGGGAAGGGGTAGGAAGCTGAAGGGCTGAGGAGGACAGCTGCGGTGAGCAGGGGTGTGGGCAAGGAGAAGAGGTAGAAAGCTGAGGGGCTGAGGAGGACAGCTGCGGTGAGCAGGGGTGTGGGCAAGGAGAAGAGGTAGGAAGCTGAGGGGCTGAGGAGGACAGCTGCGGTGAGCAGGGGTGTGGGCAAGGAGAAGCGGTAGGAATCTGAGGGGCTGAGGAGGACAGCTGCAGTGAGCAGGGCTGTGGGCAAGGGGAAGGGGTAGGAAGCTGAAGGGCTGAGGAGGACAGCTGCGGTGAGCAGGGGTGTGGGCAAGGAGAAGAGGTAGAAAGCTGAGGGGCTGAGGAGGACAGATGCGGTGAGCAGGGCTGTGGGCAAGGAGAAGAGGTAGGAAGCTGAGGGGCTGAGGAGGACAGCTGCGGTGAGCAGGGGTGTTGGCAAGGAGAAGAGGTAGGTAGCTGAGGGGCTGAGGAGGACAGCTGCGGTGAGCAGGGGTGTGGGCAAGGAGAAGAGGTAGGTAGCTGAGGGGCTGAGGAGGACAGCTGCAGTGAGCAGGGCTGTGGGCAAGGGGAAGGGGTAGGAAGCTGAAGGGCTGAGGAGGACAGCTGCGGTGAGCAGGGGTGTGGGCAAGGAGAAGAGGTAGAAAGCTGAGGGGCTGAGGAGGACAGCTGCGGTGAGCAGGGGTGTGGGCAAGGAGAAGAGGTAGAAAGCTGAGGGGCTGAGGAGGACAGCTGCTGTGAGCAGGGGTGTGGGCAAGGAGAAGCGGTAGGAATCTGAGGGGCTGAGGAGGACAGCTGCGGTGAGCAGGGGTGTTGGCAAGGAGAAGAGGTAGGTAGCTGAGGGGCTGAGGAGGACAGCTGCGGTGAGCAGGGGTGTGGGCAAGGAGAAGAGGTAGGAAGCTGAGGGGCTGAGGAGGACAGCTGCGGTGAGCAGGGGTGTGGGCAAGGAGAAGAGGTAGGTAGCTGAGGGGCTGAGGAGGACAGCTGCAGTGAGCAGGGCTGTGGGCAAGGGGAAGGGGTAGGAAGCTGAAGGGCTGAGGAGGACAGCTGCGGTGAGCAGGGGTGTGGGCAAGGAGAAGAGGTAGAAAGCTGAGGGGCTGAGGAGGACAGATGCGGTGAGCAGGCCTGTGGGCAAGGAGAAGAGGTAGGAAGCTGAGGGGCTGAGGAGGACAGCTGCGGTGAGCAGGGCTGTGGGCAAGGGGAAGGAGTAGGAAGCTGAGGGGCTGAGGAGGACAGCTGCGGTGAGCAGGGGTGTGGGCAAGGAGAAGAGGTAGGTAGCTGAGGGGCTGAGGAGGACAGCTGCAGTGAGCAGGGCTGTGGGCAAGGGGAAGGGGTAGGAAGCTGAAGGGCTGAGGAGGACAGCTGCGGTGAGCAGGGGTGTGGGCAAGGAGAAGAGGTAGAAAGCTGAGGGGCTGAGGAGGACAGATGCGGTGAGCAGGGGTGTGGGCAAGGAGAAGAGGTAGGAAGCTGAGGGGCTGAGGAGGACAGCTGCTGTGAGCAGGGGTGTGGGCAAGGAGAAGCGGTAGGAATCTGAGGGGCTGAGGAGGACAGCTGCGGTGAGCAGGGGTGTTGGCAAGGAGAAGAGGTAGGTAGCTGAGGGGCTGAGGAGGACAGCTGTGGTGAGCTGGGGTGTGGGCAAGGAGAAGAGGTAGGAAGCTGAGGGGCTGAGGAGGACAGCTGCGGTGAGCAGGGGTGTGGGCAAGGAGAAGAGGTAGGAAGCTGAGGGGCTGAGGAGGACAGCTGCGGTGAGCAGGGCTGTGGGCAGGGAGAAGAGGTAGGAAGCTGAGGGGCTGAGGAGTACATCTGCAGTGAGCAGGGCTGTGGGCAATGGACTTAGTCTAAGGCATGATTAAAGTAGTTTTTACAAAAAAAAATTTTTTGCTAAAATATGAAAACAGTAAGCTCCTTTTCAGCTCCTGTTTAAAAATGTCAGAGCATATCTCAAAAGTATTAATTAGATACCATAGTACATGAGCTCTTGACTGGCAGTGAAACTGTGAATTCAACATTTTATTATATGGAGGTAACCAATTCTGGTTTTCCAAAGTTAGAAAAAGTTGTTACAGGGGACGGTTCATGGAGTTTTTGCAACTTTTAAAAGGGCTCTCACAAACACTCTTGGCGCTAGCCACTTAGCTTAGCTTTGATGAACCGGGTCCACAGACTCTTCAGCTGGACATCACCACCAGCCCCAGCCTCACTAATATGCTTGGATCCATGCACCACACTTGCCTGATGAAAGAGGTTGCAGTTGGGGCAGTTTCAGACCAGAATGTAACATTTTTATATCAGTGACCTTTGCAGCATTTTGGTTCTCCACTAGTGGAATTACCGGTGCCATACAAATGGCACCTTTAAAAACACAATCCAGGGCAATATACAGAACGGACTGACCCAGGCGTTTTGTTATGAAATGGTTACTGCTGTTCACCTTCATCAGATTCAAGAGGCAGCAGACCTAGGTGATCACAATTATTTGACATGTTGAAAGTGTAAACTGTTAGGCTAAGTGCCCACGATGCAGAAATGAAGCAGAAAATTTCTGCAGAAAAAACGCATGCAGATTGTACATGCGTTTTTCCTGCCAAATACATGCGGAATACATGCGGATGCACATGCGTACCCACATGCGTTAACGCATGTGTTTCCGCTTGCGGACTGACAAGCACTTTCCAGGCGATAGCATCACTTGGAAACTGCTTGACAACTAGGTCACACTGTATAAATCCATGCAAACGGCATGGATTTATACCGTGTGACCGTAAAAAAAAGCTATACTTACCCCCGATCCCCTGCCGCGTGTGCTGCAGCGCTCGTCCTGGCTTCTTCCGGGTTGCCGGCACATCGCGATACAGCCTGCGGTCACATGACCGCGACGTCATCTCAGGTCCTGGAAGGAGAAGCGTTGCCGGCAAGCAGAGAGAAGCCGCCGGACAGGTGAATATAAACTTTATTTTTTATTTTATTCTTTTTTTTACAGGTACTATGGTACCCAGGTCTGGAGGAGAGTCATCTCTCCTCCAGAACTGGGTACCATCCGCACATAGAGACGCATAGAAGCCGCTTGTACAAATGTACAGACGCGGATATTATGCGTCTCAATGCAAGTCAATGGCGGCGCTTCCGCTGCGCTTCCGCAAAATTAATGAACATGCTGCGGATTTATTTGCGCTGCGGAAAAATCCGCAGCATGTGCATTGACATTGCGGAATGCCATTGGGGACCATGGGGTGCGGATTACCATGCGTTTTTGATGCGTTTCCGTTGCGGAAATTCCGCAGCATAAACGCATGAAAAATGCATCGTGTGCACACAGCCTTATACACATCTTCTAAATAAGAACACCATCCCATCTGTAAAACATCAGGGTGGCAGCATCATGTTGTAGGGTTGTTTTGCTGCAGGAGGGACTGGTGCACTTCACAAAATAAATGGCATCATGAGAAAAGAAGACACAGGCGTGTCTCTGATTAACTCAGATGTTGCCAAAAAAATCAGAATCTTCCAAACACATGACATCACCATATGGGCAGTCCAGAATTGTTTAAAGGCATTGTAATCTTTGTGTATGTAAACTTTTGACTTTGTAGTAAGTAATAAAAATGCCTTAAAACATTCTCTCTCTCTCATTATTCTGACATTTGGCAAATATTAAAAATTTTGGTAATCCTAATTGATCTAAAACGGGAAATGTTTATTCTGATTTCATGTCAGATATTGAGAAAAACCTGCATATGTGTCTTTTTATATAGTGTACTGTATGGAAACTTCTGGTTTCAACTGTATCTGCAAAGCCAAGTTGTCAATTTATTAGGTCTCTAAGAGACACCCATATCTAGGGACAGTCTCCTTCTAATAAGAAAACATTGATTTGGGTGGTCATATCATTTCACATTGATCATTAGCCAGAGGCACCACAGTCGCCACAGTCTTGGTTAAGCAATCTCATCCATTCATAGAAATCACTGATGCGAATGACAAATATATTCTAATTTGCCTGATCTGACACGAAGTTTTTTTATAGGGGTTTACATCCCAAACCATACTCCTCCACTGCAATTAATGACATAATAAATGTGTTGATGTGTTGCCAATTACCAACTAGTTCCTTTCTACCGACTAGTATCATCTAATGATTATCTTCTTTTTTAAATGAGATGAACACAACCTGTGACCTGGAGAACCAAATGCACCCCACAATGCTATTATGTGTGTCACCCAAAACATCTGGTCACCGATATACAGTGCCTTGAAAAAGTATTCATGCCCAGTGAACCTGTGACGCCCAGCTGCGCTTGGTATCACAGATCCTAGAAGAGTGCATTGATGGATTCCTCCACAAGAGGCCCCCATAAACATTCACAAATCTCCACCTTCCACCTCAGACCAGCAGGGGGAGCCCGTTAGGGTTATAAATAGGGAAGGTGGAGCCAGGCAGTTCAGTTCCTCTGGAGAGTTCAGCTAGTACACATCTGAATACAGAGTCGAGCTCAGTCAGTCTGTTGAGAGAGTTTCTGCAGTAAGAGAATCCTGAGAGAGGTCACTCTGCAGTGGAGCATAGTCCAGACTCAGTTGTAGCTCAGAATAGTGAGCTTTAGGTGTGCCAGCACCATAAGATCGGTGAAGCGCGGCAAGCTGCCATTAGTGTGAGTAGCCTAGTGAGGGCCCGAGTAGGCCGAAGGCGAGTGGAGAGTTAGTACATAGGGGGCAGAGGAGCTTACCTAGCTCACCCCGAATAATTTACCGGACACCGGGTCCTAAGCTTGCGGGGATCTCTACGACCCAGTAAGGTATAACCGGAATCCCTGGAGAACTACAAGTCCGAGGATCGCTAAAGTGCTGATACGTAACAGAGCCAGGAGACTCATAGGCCCCGCAAGCTGAGGAGCGTGTACTCCGAGAAAAGGCCCTACTACAAGGTCAGCCAGCGCAGGGCAGAGACAAAGTTAGGCCTAGCTCCAGGCAGGTCAAAATCTTACTACGCAGAGGCAAGAAACAGGAGGCCCTACACCTGCTCATTGGGGAGGATCCTGATATGCACCCTTCACCCTACAGTGCTCCGGGATGTGCCTGATTTTCCATCAGTAAAAGGTACTGAAGTGACTATCGTGTCCGTCCCCGTTCTTGCTCTGACCCGGCTGAGTCTCGCCTGTCCTGCATCCCCCTCTCCGTACGCTGCCCTGAGGCCAAGCTCCACCTGTGGGGAGCTATACCATCGAGCTGCCTTATCACCGGCCTCAGTGGGCTGCCGCAGCGCTGGTGATTCTCACCAGAAACCACAGGTGGCGTCACGAACTTTTATAAAATAAACAAATATCCACCCTTTTGAAGAGTGACCCCAGGGTACGTGCCCGGGAGCCGACCACCGCGACATCACCAAGGCGAGGCAAAGGCCCGGGTACCGACTTATCCCCATCCCCTGGGCTAGACAAACCTTTCCACATTTTTTCATATTTCAACCACAAACTTAAATGTATTTGATTGGGATTATATGTGATATGCCAACATAAAATAGCAAGTATTTATGAAGTGTAAAGGAAATAACACATGGTTTTCTAATTATTTTAAAAATATAAATCTGAAAATTGTGATGAACATTTGTGACGCCCCCAAGGGATGGGGACTTAGCGCCCGGGCCTTGCTGTTAGTTTTGAGGGATGCCGCGGTGGCCGGCTCCCGGGGCCGTACAATGGGGTCACTCTTAAAAAAAAGCAAGGAATTGGGGGAAAGGTGTATGGGAAAAAGGGAAAGTTTGTGACGCCACCTGTGGTGTCTGGTGAGACTCACCAGTGCTGCTACAGTCCTCTGAGACCGGTGGTCGGGCAGCTTAGTTGGTTCTGCTCCCCACAGGTGGAGCGGGGCCTCAGGGCAGCGTAGGAGAAGGGATGCAGGACAGAGGGGACCCAGCCGGGTCAAAGGAAGAATAGGCACACACACGACAGTTCACTTCAGTACCTTTACTGGTGGTGTTTTCAGGCACGATCCGGGGTACTGTAGGGTGAAGGGTGCATTTCAGGACTCTCCCCAGTGAGCGGGTGTGGGGCCTCCTGTTTCTTGCCTTTTCCTAGTAAGTTTATGACCTACCTGAAGCTAGGCCTAACTTGGTCTCTGTCTTGCACCTGCTGACCTGGTGGTAGGGCCTTCTGTTGGAGTTCACACTCCCTGGTTTCTTGGGCCTCAGTGACTCCTGACCCTGGTATTACGGTCAGCTTTTGGTATTCCTGGGACATGTAGTTCACCAGGGATCCCGGTTGTTTCTGCTGGTCCTAGAGATCCTTGCAGACACGGACCCGGTGTCCGGTAAATTCTTATGGGGTGAGATGGTTAAGCTCCTCTGCCCCCTATGTAGCTCGCTTACTCCACTTGCCTTCGGCCTGCTCGGGGCCCTCACTAGGCTTCACACTGGCAGTAGGCCTCGCTACTTTTCACCGCTCTTATGGCGTCGGCACACCTTGGGCTCACTACCTGAGCTCAATGAGTCTGGACTGTGCTCCACTGCAGGATGGCTACTGCAGGAGCTCCTCTCAACAGGCTTCCTTCTACAGACTGGATCCTCAAAGACTGGAACTAGCTCTGTCCCAGAGGAAACTGTTCTCCAGACTGACTGCCTAGCTCCACCTTCCCTTTTTATATACCTAACGGCTCCCTCTGGTGGTCTGAGGTGGAAGGTGGAGGTGTGTGTATGCTATGAGGGCCTCTTGTGGAGGAATCTGTTCATGCACCCCTCTAGGCTCTGTGGCACCAATGCACAGCAGGGCGCCACATTCCCCACTAGCAAAGCTCATTACTCCCAGAGTGAAGTACTTTTTATAACAACAATAATAACAATTTTCCCTTTATGGGAGGCACTTGCTTGAACGTTACATAATAAACATTATAAATAATAGACATATGTACAATAAGCAACCTCAGAATTCAAGTCTCTTTTGGTGAGGTTCTCTCACAGGATGTCCATCTCACAGGGCATAGTATTTGATAGCTTGAGGGACCTGTCCCAAACCATCAACGTAGGCCCTGGGGTGGCTGCAGGGCATGGCGATCCTGAGTTGGACCTCCGTTAGTGCCACTCCAGACAGGTTTTTCTTCTGAGGTCACATAAAGGGGCACTCCAGGGAGTGCAATTATTTACAAGAATCAGTTTTTGGGCTGCACATACTCCTCAGCCACTAAGTTCTGTATGTACTCTTATGGGTAACTAAAGGCAACAAAGAAAAGTGTCCATTTCACTTAAATTGTCCATAATAAAGCAAAACACAAGTTAATAAATACATACATGAAAATACACAACATAATACCCCAGGGGCACTATTTACACTGTCAGTTTCCTTCTTTACTTTCTGTATCTGACAGGGGTCTGAACTCGTGTGCTACGTGTCGACCTACGTGGTACTGGGATGCATGAGGCACTAGTATTTGCACTACCTCCCATTCTGTCAGTTCTAAGTGCTGGGGAACTGCAGGGTTGCCTTAACCTCTCTAAGGGACTGGCGAGTATACCATTGGCTGGGCCTTCTTGCTCTGCTCCAACCAGGGATTCTTCTTGAGCAGGCTCTTCTGAAGCACTTACAGGCTCTACTTGCTGTGGAGGGTCTTCTGCCTGTTGAAATAAGTGGATCACAGGTATTATTACTGCTCCTCCTAGTTGAGACCAATCTGCCGGGAAATCTCCTAAGTCAGTATGGAGTACTGCTTCTTTAGCCTCCTCCAGTACGGTGAGAGGCACTTCTTCTTGGGGCTTTAGCAGGTCTGGACACAACTTCAGATGGTCTCTAGATAGCATTGCAGTCGTTCTTCCTCCGTCCTTATTAATTAGACAGGTCTTCCTGTTACCAAATCTTGAATTTAACACAGTGTAGGGTTCTCTCTCCCACTGGTCATCAAGTTTGTGGTTTCTCCTTTTTCTTTTTAACACCACTTCTCCTGGTGTGAAGGGTTCTGCGGGCGCACTTTTATTGTAGTTTGCTTCCTGCTTGTCCCTCACATGAGTGAGACTGTCTTCGACACAAGCCTGTACTCTTCTGTACTGCTCCTGTCTGGTCTTGTCCCAGTCCTCAGTGGACATATCTGCTTCTGGTTCCACTACACCTAGCTCCAGGTCCATGGGCAACTTCCCGGGTCTGGCTCGCATGAGATATGCTGGAGTACAATTGGTGGAACTCACAGGTATGTGGTTGTACAGATCTACCAGGTCAAGTAGTACGTCTGGCCACTGATTTCTCTCCTCTAGTGGTAAGGTCTTCAGCAGGTCGATGACGATGTTCTTCATCTTTTCACAGAGACCGTTGGTTTGGGGGTGGTACGGTGTGGTCCGGATCTTTTTACACCCGTACAGATGGCAGAACTCCTTGAACAATTCATCCTCGAAGGCTGGGCCTTGATCCGTCAGCACCTGCTCCGGGTTTCCATGGGGCCTGCAGAAGTACGCCTGAAACGTCTTCGCCGCAGTTTCTGCCGTTAGATCCTTGACGGGGGCGACCACCAGGAACCGAGAGTAGCGATCCACCATGGTCAGGGTATAGGAATATCCTGACCTGCTGGGTGACAGCTTGACATGATCCATGGCCACGATCTCCAAAGGTCGAGTTGTCTTGATGGGTTGCAGGGGTGCCTTCTGGCTGCTGTAGTCATTTCTTCTGAGGCTACAGGGTCCACAATTCCAGCACCACCTCTCAAGGGAACTGCGCATTCCTACCCAATAAAACCAACACTTCAGCAGGGTTTCTAGCTTCTTCCAGCCAAAGTGCCCCGCCTGATCGTGGCAGGCTTCCAAAACCATATGGATGTCTGTCTTTGGCACTACGATCTGCCATACCATCTCATGGGTTTTAGGGTTGACGTACCTCTGGCACAGCTTCTCTCTATAGATGAACAGCCGGTGATGCGCCCCCTGGGCCGTGGGGTACCCGGAGCCTGTAGATGCTGGGGGTTGTAGTCACCGTGGCGGTGACCCGGTCCGTGACCCAGGTGGTCAACCTAAGGGTAGTTTATATATATCTGTTATGTATAGTCCGACTACGCCACCTGTGGAATGCGGTTGGAACCGCCGCTGCGAAGCAGTCCGCTGAAGCTGGTGGTATGTGCAGCAAGGTGATGTAACTCCTCACAGGAAGAGTGGAGATTCAGGGCAGCGTGTATGGATGATGGTGGTGGTAGTGCAAGGTATCAGTAATGACAACACGGAGTCTTTGCAGTGCAGTCCCAGGGTCTTTACTGTTGGCAATTATATGGGCCCCAACGGGAGTACCGGCTAGTGATGAGGGCCTGATCAGTCTGGGAACAATCCTAGAGTCCTCCTGGCCAGGTGAAGTTGTAGGCCTGCCGTTCTGACTATACTTTTTGGGCTATCCCGCTTATAGTCGTGTTGTAGCCCACGTTCCTGAGTGTAACGTGCTGCGCTCACCCGTATGGCTGGCGACTCGGGCCTTGTGTATTCCTCACTCCTCTGTGGCAGTACAGGTCCTTTCGTGTGGCTGAGCCTCCGGGCTTCTGTTGGGCAAAAAGACCTGCAATCTCCTGCCCTGCGGTATCTGCTGCTGGTTATGCAATGCCCACAGCCTCGGACTCCGGTCCTATGTGGATACTATCCAGGACGAGCTAACTCCAGCTCCAGTCCCTGGCTCTTTACTCCTTCGTGTCCTACTTGACTCCACACACTGAACTCTAGACTCAGACTCCCAAACCCCGCCTCCAGATCCAGTTATAAAGGGCAGGATCCTCCCCTTTCTGGTCTGGGGCAGGAGGTGTTGCATGTAATGTGTTCCTGACCAGGAAACTCCTGCTTTGCTCCCAGACATGGTATTACTACCACTGTGGCAACCAGACCCTCTGGGGTGCCACATTCCCCCCTAGTAAATTTCAATACTCTGGGACTGAGCATATTTTGCAAAAATATAACAGATAACAATAAACAATAGCAATAACAATACATGAACATATTTACAGGCATTACAGTCCTTATAGGTCACGGTATCATCCGTAACCAGGTGTCCATTTCACCCAACAAGGTACAGTTGTAGAATGGGGGACGTGTCCAAAACAAACCCCAAAGTTGGCCTTGGGCGTGGCTGCAAGGCTTAGGCAGTCCCGTTGGACCACAAGTGGGGCCACACCAGACAGGTTTTTGTTCCGTGGTCTGTTGCAAGGGGGGCACTTTATAGGTGCAATTATTTACAGGGCAAGTTTTTGGTTACTCACTGTCCATAACCTGAAAGTCTTTGAACCCTGTCGGGTAACTGGAAAAACATAATCAGTACACACATATAAAACATTTCAACATTTGCTATACTACAGTTATGGGTTACATCTAAATCCTCCAGCGAGCAGGGATTTGACCTCTGGTGCTTCTGGTAGATCTACGTAACACACTGTCTATCTGTGTTCTACCTTGGTCCCCTATATTTACCCCTGGTGTGGTGGGTTCAATGTTCACCACACTACAGGTGTTTGGAGGTGTCTCTGGTAGGTTGGGCAGCTCCCTATGGATCCTTTGGCTTACCGTGGGTATGACAGGTTCGCTACTAGCAGAGAGTAGATTCTCCTGGTCTGCCGATGAGGAATCTTCTGTCTGTGGGGCCAATGGTTCTTCCAACTCTACTGGGACTTCTACAGCTCCCTGAGGGGCTGGTTGGAGAAATGTAAGGACTGGCACAACAATGGCATTATTCACTTGCGTCCATGACCGGGGAAATTCTCCGAGTACTGTGCTGACCATTCCTTCCACTTCCTCTGCGGGTTGAGGGATATCTTGGCCTTCTTCAGCATGCTGTAGTTGCTCAGGACATTTCTTCAGGTGGTCTCTGGAAACTGTTGCTGTCGATTCTCCTCCATCCTTACTTATGAGGTACACCTTGGTGTTATCATGACTTGATGGTAGAATGGTATACGGCTCTTTTTCCCACTGGTCATCCAATTTATGGAGCCGCCTTTTTCTCTTTAGGACTTGCTTTCCAGGTGACAAGGGGGTTGCTGGTGCATGTTGATTGTAAGTCCTCTCTTGCCTTTCTCTTGCTTGGGACAGACTTCTTTCAGCACTTTCCTGTACCTTACGGTATTGTAGTTTCCGCTCAGTATCTCAATCCGCATCTGGTGAGGCGTCCTCTGGTGTCAGAACTCCCATATCCAGATCGATGGGCAGCTTACCAGGTCTTGCTCTCATCAGGTAAGCAGGTGTGCAGTTGGTGGAATTCACTGGAATGTGATTGTAGAGATCCACCAGGTCTGGCAACTTTTCTGGCCACAGGCTACGTTCCTCCAGGGGCAACGTCTTCAGTAGGTCTATCACCACCTGATTCATCTTTTCACACATCCCGTTGGTCTGGAGATAATAAGGAGTTGTACGGATCTTCTTGCAGCCGTACAGGTTGCAGAATTCCTGGAATACTTCTGCTTCGAAGGCCGGACCTTGGTCAGTTAGCACACGTTCTGAGTAACCATGCGGGCGGCAGAAGTGCTGTTGGAAAGCTCTGGCTGCTGTCTGAGCCGTTTGGTCTTTGACTCTCACTACTACCAGGAACCGGGAGTAGTGGTCTACGATGGTGAGAGCGTAGACTTAGCCTGATGTAGCATCGGCGTCTCTGCCCCGTTCTAGGCAGAGACGCCGTCCCTCTCACCTCCCCGCTCCTGGCGCGGCGTCCTCCAGCGCCTCTCTCCCCGCTGCTTCCGGCACGCGCTCCTTCCCCGGCAGTGTGCTTAGGGCGCGCGCGCGCGCGCCCCCCCTCTCTTAAAGGGACCGCGCGCGCCGTCCTAAGGAGTCCCCGGCCAATTGCCGGAGGACCTCCCATATAAAAGGCACCTCCTCCAAAATGGAGGTGCCCGAGCAATGTTGTAGCACTGTTCACTACTCTGCTTCAGCCCTCAGGTCCCGTTGCCAGATACATGCCAGATTCCTGCCAGTCTGCTGTCTAATTCCTGCCTGATATCCTGCTACCTGCCTGCTAGCCTGAGGTCCGACGGTCTGCTCTCCAACTTCTGTCAGTCTGTCTAAGAACCAGCTTGCCCGCTCACCTGGGAGCGCACATCTTCTACCTGCCTGCTTGCCTGAGGTCCGACGGTCTGCCTTCCAACTCCTGTCAGTCTGTCTAAGGACCAGCTTGCCCGCTCACCTGGGAGCGCTCATCTGCTGCCTGTCTGCTAGCCTACCAGGAGGCTCTGCCGTCACGTGCTGTGACCACCCGCCTGTCCAGAGACTCCTGCCCGCTCACCTGGGAGCGCTCATCTGCTACCTGTCTGTTGGTCTTCCTGGAGGCTCCGCCGTCACATGCTGTGACCACCCGTTTATCCAGAGACTCTCGCCTGCTCACCTGGGAGCTCACGTCTATCATCTGCCGCCACAGGTCGTACCAATCCTTTACCCAGAGACTGCCCCGGTCACTTGCCGTGACCTCCTGCCCGTTCATCCAGAGACTGCCCCGGTCACTTGCCGTGACCTCCTGCCCGTTCATCCAGAGACTGCCCCGGTCACTTGCCGTGACCTCCTGCCCGTTCATCCAGAGACTGCCCCGGTCACTTGCCGTGACCTCCTGTCCGTTCATTCAGAGACTGTCCCAGTCACCTGCTGTGACTGCCTGCCCGTCTACCCTGGTCGCCACCCGCTCCCTTACAAGGACCGCCCCCTTGTATAGTAGCTCAGAGGTTCCGCCTCCCAGACCCGTTACAGTTTGCTCGGGCCATGGAACCCGTTGGCACCCAAGCTCCCTCGCTCTCGGACCTGTGTCATGAACTGTCCCGTCAGAGGTCCCAACAGGAGTCCATCCTGGGTCACCTGCGGAATGTCAATTCTCGCCTGGACACTCTGACTGCTCTGCCTGCAACCACCGCCAGTGCCATGACTCGCAATCCGGCAGCTCCACTGCCCACTAATAACATGGTATCCTACCCCGGACCCCGGCTTTCTGCACCTCCTCGTTTCGGAGGCGACTCCGCCCAGGCTCGGGGCTTCATAAATCAGTGCACCCTGCACTTTGAACTCCTGTCTCACCAGTTTAACTCCGACCGGGCCAAAATTGCCTTCATCATGTCCCATCTCACCGGGGAGGCCCTGGCCTGGCTAAATCCTCTATGGGAGAGAGGAGACCCCCTGGTGTCCGACTTGCCTGCCTTTCTCACGGCTTTCCGGAAAGTCTTCGACGAACCCGGACGGAAGACCTCATCCGCATCATCTCTGCTACGCCTCCGTCAGGGAAGTCTCACCGTGGGCCAATATGCCATACGGTTCCGTCCCCTCGCCTCGGAGCTGGCCTGGGATAATGACGCTCTGGTTTCCGTCTTCTGGGAGGGTCTGTCCGGCCGTATTAAAGATGAACTTGCCGGTCGGGACATTCCTACCACTCTCGATGACCTTATAACTCTTGCCACCCGGATTGACCTGCGGTTCCAGGAGCGTGCCAAAGAGGTCACCCGTGAGAGGAGGGTTCCACGTCTAGCTCCTACTTTCCAGAAACCTGTCACTCCCTCCGTCTCTCCTCAGCTACGCTCTCCTGAGCCCATGCAGGTCGACCAGACCAAGATGGTCGGTTCTCGCCAAGAATCTCGCCGAGCCGAGGGAAGCTGTTTCTATTGTGGCAGTATGAAGCACTTCATCCGTTCCTGCCCGGAAAAAACGGGAAACGCCAGTGTCTAGGACCACTCGGAGAGGTCGTCCTAGACAAAAGTAAGCCCTCTCCGTCTCTGACCTTACCGGTCTCTATTGCTTGGGGAGAGAACCGTCTCTTTGAACTCGCCCATCTGGATTCTGGAGCTGCTGGAAACCTCATCTCCCAGTCTCTGGTAGAGAGATACCATATTCCCACCAAGTCCTTGGCTGAACCATTGTCAGTCGCCTCCGTGGATGGAAGACTTCTCTCAGAGACCATCCTGCTCGTCACCGAACCCATAACCCTGCAGGTGGGAATGCTGCACTCTGAGGAGATCTCATTCCATGTGCTGTCCGGACTTTCTCACTCCCTGTTGCTAGGTCTACCTTGGCTCCAGACACATGAACCCGTATTGAACTGGCGGTCCGGTGAAGTACTCCGATGGGGTCCTGACTGCCATAGGACCTGCCTGGTCCCGGTCCGTCCACTTCGCCCTCAGCCTACTCCAGCTAACTTACCTGGTCTCCCGGCTCCCTACTGGTCCTATGCGGACGTCTTCGGTAAGAAGGAAGCTGAGACGTTGCCACCCCATAGGCCATACGATTGCCCGATCGACCTGGTACCTGGCACCACTCCTCCCCGTGGGCGTATCTACCCATTGTCTGCAGCCGAGACCCGAGCCATGTCTGAGTACATTGAAGAGAATCTGGCTAGGGGATTTATCCGAAAATCTACCTCCCCGGCTGGAGCCGGATTCTTCTTTGTCAAAAAGAAAGACGGCTCGCTACGTCCCTGTATTGACTACAGAGGACTCAATCTCATCACGGTAAAAAACAAATATCCCCTGCCACTCATCTCCGAATTGTTTGACCGTCTCAAGGGCGCCAGGATCTTCTCCAAGCTGGATCTACGAGGAGCGTATAATCTGGTCCGTATCCGTCAAGGAGACGAGTGGAAGTCGGCATTCAATACCCGGGACGGTCACTACGAGTACCTTGTGATGCCCTTCGGTCTCTGTAATGCTTCCGCGGTCTTTCAGGAACTAGTCAACGACATCTTCCGTGACCTCCTGTACTCCTGCGTAGTGGTATACCTGGACGATATCTTGGTCTTCTCCTCGGATCTCCCCACACACCGGAGGGATGTTCGTCAGGTCCTCCTTAGGCTTCGGCAGAACCACCTTTACGCCAAATACGAGAAGTGCCTCTTCGATCAGACCTCCCTTCCGTTCTTGGGCTATGTCATCTCCCAAACATGTCTGCAAATGGATCCCGAGAAGCTCTCTTCCGTTCTAAAATGGCCTCGTCCTGAAGGTTTGAAGGCGATACAGCGATTCCTGGGCTTCGCTAATTATTATCGTCTTTTCATCCCACACTTCTCGTCTCGGACTGCTCCCATATCTGCACTTACCCGTAAGGGGGCTAACCCCAGGACATGGTCGCCTGAAGCCGAGGAGGCCTTCCTTTCCCTAAAGAAAGCCTTCGCCTCTGCTCCCGTCCTGCACCGTCCGGACTGTAATAAACAATTCTACCTGGAGGTTGATGCCTCCTCCTCCGGAGCCGGAGCGGTGCTCACCCAGAAGTCTTCTACCGGGAGAATGGTAACGTGCGGCTTCTTCTCCAAAATCTTCTCCTCGTCGGAGCGCAACTACTCCATTGGAGACCGGGAATTGCTAGCCATCAAATTGGCACTGGGAGAGTGGCGCTATCTGCTTGAAGGGGCTCTCTACCCGGTAATTATCTACACGGATCACAAAAACCTGGCATATCTCCTAAATGCCCAGAGACTCAATCCTCGCCAGGCCCGGTGGTCGTTGTTTTTTGCCCGCTTCGACTTCATTCTTCATTTCCGTCCGGCGGACAAGAACGTCAAAGCTGATGCCTTGTCCCGGTCCTTCCTGTCCTCCGATCAAGAGGAGGAACCTACGCACATCATCGACTCCTCCAAGGTGATGAATGTGGCCCCCTTGGATCTGACTCGTCTTCCACCCGGTAAGACGTTCGTAGCTGTGCCAGATCGGGAGAGGGTTCTTCGCTGGGGACATTCTTCTAAACTAGCTGGCCATGCTGGCCAAAAGAAGACCTTCCAACTTATTACCCGGCATTACTGGTGGCCTACCCTGCGTAAGGACGTGGTAGACTTCGTCGCGGCCTGTTCATCCTGTGCCCGTAACAAAGTTCCCCGACATCTACCTGCCGGCCATCTCCTGCCCCTTCCCGTGCCTGGTGCTCCTTGGCAACACATCGCTATGGACTTTATCACCGACCTTCCAGTTTCTGCCGGTTGTACTGTCATTTGGGTTGTCGCTGACCGTTTTTCTAAGATGGCCCACTTCATTCCCCTGCCTGGTCTTCCGTCTGCACCCGAGCTGGCTAAAGACTTTATCTGCCACATCTTCCGTCTCCATGGTCTGCCCCTCCACATCGTGTCGGATCGTGGGGTTCAGTTCACCTCTCGCTTCTGGAGAGCCACATGTAAGCTGCTGGACATTACCCTGGATTTCTCCTCCACTTACCACCCTCAGTCCAATGGTCAAGTGGAGCGGATCAATCAGATCTTGTCCAGCTATCTCCGGCACTTCGTTGATGCTCACCACTCGGACTGGGTGGATCTCTTACCATGGGCCGAGTTCTCTTATAACAACCATGAGAGCGAGTCCTCTTCCAAATCCCCGTTCTTTATAGTCGGTGGCCAACATCCCCGGATTCCACTTCCTGTCTCCGTTTCTGTGGACAACCCTGCTGCGGAGTCTCTTGTCAGCGAATTTTCTACTATTTGGGAGAGCACCAGGTCCGCTCTTCTTCTTTCCTCTGAGCGGATGAAGAGATATGCTGATAAGAGACGTCTGGATCCGCCCCAATTCCGTCCGGGAGACAAGGTTTGGCTCTCATCCAAACGTGCGGCTCAAAGTACCCTCCTACAAGTTGGGTCCTCGATTCATCAGCCCCTTCGAAGTCCTCAGGCAAATTAACCCTGTGGCCCACAAATTAAAACTCCCGGCCACCCTACGGATCCCCAACTCCTTCCACGTATCTCTCCTCAAACCCGTTGTCTTTAACTTTTTTTCCAAAAATCCAGGTGCCCCTCCTGCTCCGGTTTCCGCTGATGACATCTTTGAGGTAGAGAGTATTCTGGCCTCCAAGAGGGTAAGAGGAAAACCTTTTTTCTGGTAGATTGGAAGGGGTTTGGTCCTGAGGAGAGAACTTGGGAACCCAGGGAGAACATCAACGCCCCGCTTCTCCTTGAGAAATTTCTTTCTGGCCAAAAAAAGAGGGGGCCTAAATGGGGGGGTACTGTAGCATCGGCGTCTCTGCCCCGTTCTAGGCAGAGACGCCGTCCCTCTCACCTCCCCGCTCCTGGCGCGGCGTCCTCCAGCGCTTCTCTCCCCGCTGCTTCCGGCACGCGCTCCTTCCCCGGCAGTGTGCTTAGGGCGCGCGCGCGCTCCCCCTCTCTTAAAGGGACCGCACGCGCCGTCCTAAGGAGTCCCCGGCCAATTGCCGGAGGACCTCCCATATAAAAGGCACCTCCTCCAAAATGGAGGTGCCCGAGCAATGTTGTAGCACTGTTCACTACTCTGCTTCAGCCCTCAGGTCCCGTTGCCAGTTACCTGCCAGATACCTGCCAGATTCCTGCCAGTCTGCTGTCTAATTCCTGCCTGATATCCTGCTACCTGCCTGCTAGCCTGAGGTCCGACGGTCTGCCCTCCAACTTCTGTCAGTCTGTCTAAGGACCAGCTTGCCCGCTCACCTGGGAGCGCACATCTTCTACCTGCCTGCTTGCCTGAGGTCCGACGGTCTGCCTTCCAACTCCTGTCAGTCTGTCTAAGGACCAGCTTGCCCGCTCACCTGGGAGCGCTCATCTGCTGCCTGTCTGCTAGCCTACCAGGAGGCTCTGCCGTCACGTGCTGTGACCACCCGTCTGTCCAGAGACTCCTGCCCGCTCACCTGGGAGCACTCATCTGCTACCTGTCTGTTGGTCTTCCTGGAGGCTCCGCCGTCACATGCTGTGACCACCCGTTTATCCAGAGACTCTCGCCTGCTCACCTGGGAGCTCACGTCTATCATCTGCCGCCACAGGTCGTACCAATCCTTTACCCAGAGACTGCCCCGGTCACTTGCTGTGACCTCCTGCCCGTTCATCCAGAGACTGCCCCGGTCACTTGCCGTGACCTCCTGCCCGTTCATCCAGAGACTGCCCCGGTCACTTGCCGTGACCTCCTGCCCGTTCATCCAGAGACTGCCCCGGTCACTTGCCGTGACCTCCTGTCCGTTCATTCAGAGACTGTCCCAGTCACCTGCTGTGACTGCCTGCCCGTCTACCCTGGTCGCCACCCGCTCCCTTACAAGGACCGCCCCCTTGTATAGTAGCTCAGAGGTTCCGCCTCCCAGACCCGTTACACCTGACCTGCTCGGGGATAGCTTCACATGGTCCAGGGCTACCAGTTCGAGTGGCTGCTTGGTGATGATGGGCTGCAGGGGAGCCCTCTGGCTGTCACGGTCTTTTCTTCTCAGGTTGCATGGTCCGCATTCTCGACACCACCTCTCGACTGCTTTCCTCATGCCAACCAAATAGAACCGTTCACGTAGCAGGACTTCCAGCTTCTTCCATCCAAAATGTCCCGCTCCATCGTGGTACGCTTCCAGGACCATGTAAAATAATACTCTTCCTGTATTATTTTTTTCTACTGAGGACTTCGCAAAGTATCAATATCACGATATTCTTATAAAAAAATGTATCTATTTATTCTTGGATTGTCCATTAAAAAGAATCAGATTGCAGCAGGTACATACAATAATTAGTTATAAAGTAATTGTCCATTTGTCCATAATTAGCTTAATTGTTGAGATTCACCCATCTTTCCTTGGATCCTGGCTGGTAAATCATGTCTTTGTCCAGCACGTGTCCAGGCCTACATGTCAGATACGTCTCAGCATGAAGATTCTTCTTGTGGGGTGGGCAGAGCAAGAGAGCCCCCCCTTTCTGTACCATGGGCTTTTATAGCCAGTCGTATGGCACACGTGTTCTACATATGGTAGTGAACCAAAAATACACACACAAATAGCGCATGTCAACTAGACACGATGGCTGAGGCAATCCTTGTATAGAACTCAAAATTAAGGATAAAATGAATATCCTTTATTAATTAACATTCCAAATGAATTTCCATAATTAACCATTTAACATTTCCCCCTTTTTTGAGGATGACAGAGTTCAACTGAAAATCCTCAAAAGAAGATAGGTTTATCATTAGGATAACAATCATTGTTTCTTTCCTTCTTCCTTGGCAATATCATCAAATTTCCATAATAATAATAATAGTAATAATAGTATCAATATCTGATTATTCTTATATAATGATGTGAATTCATGTTATGGTAAGCCGTGACTAATATTCATTTAATATGTATAATTATACTTCCCTATATCTAAATTGAAGTAATCGCGGGTCCAATCGTCATCGTCTGATGTCATCGGGTCGTCGTCTCGTCTTCTTCTTGGTTCTTGTATAGCACAGTCTTTAGATGAAAACTCCTTTGAAATAAGTGATAGCGTGTAGATATTGTACAGTCCATAATTGTATTCATCATTGTGCAGTCTATAAACTGTACTCTTTATTAGAAAGATCATGTGTGTCAATTGATAAGAAAACAAAGTCCATGGATGAAATGTAGCTTTAATATCTGTGTGATGTCACCTGGACTTACGTTGGATAGTTCTGGAATCTTCCGTGTCATCCGCACTGGTCTCGTGTCACTTTTGGAACAGATGTGACGTCTTTGGTCAGTAAAGCAAGGGTTATCTTGACACTTCCCTGCTTTATATAACACCATAACCAGTACTCAGTCCTTTATATACAGGACACATATGCCAGGTATTACCTGTTCACCAGCTTTCATTGAAGCGTTGCAGGTGATAAGAAACCACTGGAACGTGATGAAACTTGAACACAACACAGTTCATATAGGATCATCGTCCTCTGCCGTCCTGGTGATCAGTGGTGTGAATTGTATTGTATCTAATGGACACAGTCTATTATAACACTCAGCATTCACACCTGTTGCCTTCTGAGACTTCCGGATATCGGTTGCTTCTTCTTGTAACCTTTGAGAGTCTCTTTGATTTATAAATATGAAAAGTCTTTATTAAGATAGAATTCATAATTGCGATGTCTTGATTGAAGTCTTCATTCCCTAATCTGATACCAAATCTGGCAACTTTCCTAACCTATAATATCACAGCGTACCATAGCAATCAATAATATCCATCTAATTATTATCAAAATATTAAAATAAATTATGTTTGGAATAATAAACAATAATAGATAATAATTCATTATTAATCAAGTTCTCCATATGATAGAACATTTTTATGTCATAGGTGTAATTACCTTTTCCAACCCATAGGTGTCAGTGTGTTTTGAAACAACAAGTGTTTATATCTTTATTAAACCAATAATACCAAAGAATGTATACTCCTGAATCAAAATGAATAAATATATGAATGAATGAATAAATGAATGAATGAATTGTTGTGTTTACTCAGAAAATGTAAACATTTTTTCCTTAACAATATATATTTAATGAAGCAATACTCTTGTATTAGACATTACTTTATTAAATATTAATGTGTTTTCTCAATTGAGATATTGAACTGAAATAAAATCAAATGAGAATTAAAAAATGAAAAAATAGAAAAATAAGAAGTATAAAGTAAGAATAAAATTTTAAAAATGAAAAATAAAATTAAGAGTAAAAATAAGAATAAAAATAAAAATAAGGCCTTTACATTTTAATGACAAATGCAGAGTAATTATATTCTCCATAAAAAATACCCTTATATCTCCATTATCTGGATGATTTCATATTTGTCATAACCTTGTATCACCAAAAAATTATTAAACTATGCAACTTTGCATGTAACACCCTTCTTAATTATATCATTGTACCTTATTATTGTTTCTTCTTTATTAAAATGTGTGGAAAATAAGTATTGATCAAAAGTGATTATGTAATCAGGATCAAAAATATTATTTTATAAAATTTATGTATATATCAGAACCAAATTAAAAATAATTATTCTTCTAGAAATATTGTGCATAAATTTCATATCGATGAGTAGCATAGATTTGTCTAAAGAGAGGTGTGTACCTATTTAGGTAACCATTAAAAATAATATTATAGTTATTCAAGAATATTATCATGTGGAAAATTATTCTAAATGTAAATTTGCTTTGTAAACCATTTGATGTGTGGTTGCTCTTATCCACTATTAGTTAAATCAAGAAATAATAATTATTAAAGAAATATAGAAATATATATATGTAGATAATACCTAATTATGTATTATAATTTCCTCAGAATTAAATATATTTTTGTACCTTCACATAAAGAAACATTTTTTTTTCTTTCCAAACATACAAACATACGAGGCCTCTGTCACATCAATCACACTTAGCAGCTGCTGATTTACTCATCTGTCACCTTCACTCTGACATTCACAGATCTGTTCAACTCAAACATTCCACATATGAAGTTTTATATATATATATATTTAACCCAAAATTGTATCCCAATTTATTAATGCGCATTGTAAACTATCAGTTAAATTGAATATCTTTATATTTCTTTGAATATTCCCCAAGTACATATTATATAATATGAGAGTAAGTCACTGGAATTTCAGACACTTGAAAAAACTCTTGACTTAGATTCTTTTTTCACTGGCTGCCAGGTTTTAAGTTACATCAGCTGAAAATAGAATGAATGGGATCTATACTATTAGCTCAAAGTTCAAAGGCCGCAGCTGTCACACGTCATGCTGTAAAGCTACTTGTTATAACGAACACTTCATGCACAGAAAATATTAATTCATAAGTGCTACACATAATAATCCAACTAGTTATATTGTTATTATTTTAAAATGTTATACACATAAAATCATGCAATTTTTCAACTTCCTGTGTGAATAAAGAAATAAATCCATTTTAGAGTTGTTTGATCAAATCCTGCTTTGGAATGAAACCTCTAAGGAAATATAAGAAGATAAAATTAAATATCAAATTCATACAGAAAAAGAATTATTTAAATATCTTATACATATATTGGTTGGTTCTAATGTAATTCAAAATATTGCTACTTAAATTTATATATGAAGTTCTAATTTATTAATTAATATATATATATTTTTTATAAATATATATATAAATACAATTATACACAATCTCTACTTAGACAAGTGTATATATATATATATATATATATGAACTATTAGAAACTATGTAACTACAATTTTACTGTATAAGATTATAAATAAATATTGAGACATTATAACACTTCTATGCTACATTATAATTACAGTTTTTCCTTAGCCACTCCCTAAACCAAATCTTCTGTCTCTCTCAAATATCTCCAGGAACGCCCTATTTAGGAAAGACATTTTTCTATCCTTCAAAACCTCAGAGAACTGCCTGTCCTTCAGTCCACATTCCCTGACGTCACTCTCACCTGGTCGTCTCACCTGTCTCTGTCCGTCTATTTCGGCCATTTTCTTTTCTAGGGAAAAGTCACAGCTTTGCATTTTTAACTCTTTCTGTGGAGATATGGAGTTTTGAATCATCTGATATGGCTTATAACAGATATGAAATCTCCTGCGTATTTGATAGAGTTCACTATGGGGATGACTCAGTCTAGAAGAGTTTGATATTGGCTTTTGGTAAGATTTTACCTTTCCTGGTTTTATAAATTTAACTTGATTTATTTTCTTTTCACGATTCTCATGTTTTCTAACAGAATCCAGCAACTGCGCACATTTGAATAGGGATTCTTTTTTGTGACGCTATAACTCTAGATACTGGATCTAGGAATTTGAATTTTTGTACAAAAGTTGTTACCATTTGTTGTACTTTTCCATTTTTGATGAGAGCTTTGTACAACCGTTCAAATATGGACATGAATGTATATGTACATTCCTTCCTACCAATCCTTAGTTTCTGCAGATCTTCTATGTTGGGAAAATCCTTTGTGACACAATAAATCAAATATCTTAACCTGTCCGAATCATTTTCCCATCCATTAGGAGAGTCATTTTCACAGGGCATTAAATGTAAACGTCTGGACAATGTCACAGGAATCCATATTTTAAATAATTGATTCCTCTCCTCATTGGTTAGATCAAACTTATCAGAAAAGCTCTCAAATGTCTCTGAATTTCTACAGGCATGGATTTTGACATCATATTTTGGCATGATTTTGTATAATTTCAGCAAATTTTTCCTCATTTTAATTTGCAGTTGAGCCTGGGTAATTCCTGAATTCTCTGATATTTTTAGTGGCTCTTGTACGTCCGCTCCTCCTACGTCACTCACGTCTCCTCCCACATCACCTAGTATGTCGGTTTCTCGTATGTCAGTCATGTCTCCTCCCATGTCAGGTTTCTGTATGTCCGTCTCTTGGTCAGACCCAAGGTCACCTTCAGTTACAGACACGTGTCTTACTTCTTGTTCATTTTCCACATTACAGTCAGAATCAGTATCACCATCTGACACTTCTACACTATTTTCCTGCTTAGAAATCTCTAACACAAGACTATGAAAAAAATCTACCAAATGTAGAATATTTCTCAATTTCTGTTTGTCTCTATTTACCAATTTAGAAGTTAACTGTAAATTCTGCAATTCACATTCTTTGTATAAACTGAGCCACAAAACTTCTATGTCATCTCCTACATTAACTTTGAAATTAATATTACTTTGTTTAGCAAAAGAAGAAATTATATCCATATTTTGCTTACCTTAAGATTCCTTGGCTTCCCTTTATCAGCACGTCCTGTCTTCAGTTCGTCTGATTCTTTTCCTGTGTGATTCTGTTCCTTGTTAGTACCTCTGCTTCCTGTTAGTCCTCAGTCTATAGGCTCCTTTCTGCTTCTCGTGACAAATTAGTGAATTTACTGACACGTGAACAACAGCTGTTCAGCTCGTCAGGACTTCCCCCCCTTGTTCACGGAAGAAATTCACTTACTTAATTTAAAAAAACGAAAAAACAGGACTGGCTGGCTCACCATTGTAAAATAATACTCTTCCTGTATTATTTTTTCCTACTGAGGACTTCGCAAAGTATCAATATCACGATATTCTTATAAAAAAATGTATCTATTTATTCTTGGATTGTCCATTAAAAAGAATCAAATTGCAGCAGGTACATACAATAATTAGTTATAAAGTAATTGTCCATTTGTCCATAATTAGCTTAATGGTTGAGATTCACCCATCTTTCCTTGGATCCTGGCTGGTAAATCATGTCTTTATCCAGCACGTGTCCAGGCCTACATGTCAGATACGTCTCAGCATGAAGATTCTTCTTGTGGGGTGGGAAGAGCAAGAGAGCCCCCCCCTTTCTGTACCATGGGCTTTTATAGCCAGTCGTATGGCACACGTGTTCTACATATGGTAGTGAACCAAAAATACACACACAAATAGCGCATGTCAACTAGACACGATGGCTGAGGCAATCCTTGTATAGAACTCAAAATTAAGGATAAAATGAATATCCATTATTAATTAACATTCCAAATGAATTTCCAGAATTAACCATTTAACAGTGTTCAAAGTGTGTATCAAATTGCATGTCCATCTAATAAGCTTAATGCTAATGGACCTATGTCCCCCCATCCTGTCCTCTGCACAGTTATCCTCTGTTCACTGTAAAGGACCAATGGGAATAGTTTCCTGTGCACGGACACAGAGATCTGGCTGTGGAGACTGAGCATGTGTGGCCCCTAGCACTTTTTTTTATACTTATGCTATAAAATCCTATTCTACTGGAAAGTGAAAGCGGTATCCCAACAAGAGACGCAGTCTATAGATTTGTCATGTATGACACTTTATGGGATATTCCTATCAAAGGAAACCTGTGATGTCTTCCAAGTCTCCCAAACTGTTATTATCCTTCATTATGATGCAGGAACCAAAAGTTGATTGCTACGTGCAGTAAAAACATTTCTTACATCGCTGCTAGCAGTATGCAAATTGGCTGGAACTAGTCCAGAGGGGGGGGTCTATTGGCTGGGACTAGTCTGGAGGGGGGGGGCAGCAGCATCTATTGTCTGGGACTAGTCCAGAGGGGGAAGTGGGGATGCGCAATCTATTGGCCGCCAATACTAGTCCAGAGGGGGGTGGGCATCTATTGGCCGGGACTAGCCCGGCCTCATGTGCTATAATCATGCCCCCTCTTTGTGACTGAAGAAGAGTTCAATGTCCCTGTCATAGTTTTAGTGTAAGACGTCACTCGCTTCCCAAAATCTCCTGCACCGAGGCTGTGATGGGGACAATAAAGAAACATCCAATTCTAGTCACCTGAGCGCTGCTGCCAATCACAGGCTTTAGCAGTCTTGGGTCCTCCAAACGGACCAGGCAGCACCGACCTCAGAGCGAACTGCGTTGGATTTATTTTTTAAATATATATTTTTTAGGAGCATCCATGCCTTACAAGAAATTCTCAAATCTGCTGAGATATTTTTCCTTTATAAACACAAATTCTGTACTGAGCTTTATTGCAGATTTGGATGGTGAATCCTCAATAATTACGCCCCATGTAAACATATTGTAGCCTTACAATAGTGAGAGCATTAAAAGTGTTGGAGCGAGTAACTGTTCTTCTTGTGCTTATTGCCCTTAAGATCATTCAATACAGAATAGAATATTAAGTCTTTACAGCAGACGGCGACTCGGGGCTCATATTTCCGGGTCATAACCTCATTCATTGGGTTACACTGTAACAGCATGCTTATTTCTGCCTGTGCTGTTATATTATACCTCTTCTTTTTCAGAATTAAAGCCTACAGAAAGAACGTCTTGGCAAAATGTGTATGTATTTTATAGCTCTTATATTTATATATGCTTTTGCTGCTTTGATTTAAAAAAAAAAAAAGTATATTAACGCCCATTCAAAGATTATGATTTTCTCCATTTACAGCTGAGCCGGAAGATGAAGCAATGTCTCTAGGGTTATAAAGTATTGAAGCCTTGTGTGGCCGGGTTGAACAATACATTGACTTGTCAAACACTTTCTCTATTTAAAAAAAAAAAAATCCGGCCTCCTCCACCCCTTAATAGCCGGCCATCACGCACCTCAGTATTTCATCATTGCCCAAGACAGCACCAAAAAATGCAGCTAAAATGAGCAGGAGGAAATCCTATTACCGGTCAGTGAAAAATATTTGGCACATGCCTATGATTGGAATAAAGCGCAGATATTAGTAACATTGTAACGTAGGTTGAAGAAAGACCTCGGTCCATCAAGTTCAACTTTCCTCCCCCAATTGTACTCCGTACACAAACACTACACTAACTTACTAACTAACTGGCACTAGGCCTCACAAATGTATTTTTATTATTATTATTACCTTTTTTATTATTGCTGCACTATTACAATTAAGAATGTACCCGTTTATAATTTAATTTTTTAATTAGTTTTATATTTTGTATTACTCTTGTGATTCTAATAATGGTATTACCAGAATCCCTATGCCTAAATCTGTTGATCCTGAAGAAGGCAAAAACCCCAGGACACATTCAGCCAATTTTCATCACAGGGAAAAATTCCTTCTTGACCCCGAGAAAAGGCGATCAGTCCTAGAACCCTGGATCAAACCTAATTATGTTATTACTAGTTATATATTTAATATTACACTACTTATTGTACTACTGCAGTTATTAATTAATTTGTTTTTATTTTTATAAATGTGACTATTTGATATCGTTACTATTATTAACATCCTGCTATCTTATTACAGTATTATTCTAACTTTCCTATCACTAATAATACTGCCCTATGCCTACATTGTTGATCCAGAAGAAGGCAAAAACCCCAGGACACCTTCAGCCAATTTGTGTCACAGGGGAAAAATTCCTTCTTGACCCCGAAAATAGGCGATCAGTCCAGGAACCCTGAATCAAACCTAATTATGATACTAATTATGTAATTACTATTATGGTATTAAATGTACTTCTATAGTTGTAACATTTTGTCTAATTTAACTGTAACCCTCAATGTTATGTGTTTCGAGGAAATCATCCAGACCCTTTTTTGAAAGCTGTTATAGTGTCTGCCATCACTACCTCTTGTGGTAGGGAATTCCACAGTCCCACTGCTCTGACTGTAAAGAACCCTTTCCTGTTTAGGTGCCTTAAAAAATGGGAATATTCAAAATACACTTTTAACCCACTTCATTCTGTTGTTATTTACAGATGTAAGAAAAATGTAAGAGGTTTTAGTTGCATTAAAAAGCTTTGCAGGTTTTTTTGTTTTGTTTAACTATATAGATGTTCCATGAGAAGGCTCAATGGCTTCTGGAATGGGTACCCCTGGCATGGACTGGAATGACATTGGCATGGGTGTCTTCACAGGACTTTGATGAAATAGTCCTCCATTCTTACCCCCAGCTCATAGGTGGATCTGCCGGCTCTGCCATCCTCAGGGTCTTAACAAAATGTACTTTTTAAGACTGCGGCTCTCATTTTACACTTACATCTGGAGGATGTGCAAGTCCACTAGCTGTAAGCTCTTGTGTTCTCCATAGGCCAAATTTTCCCTATTTTAAAAAAAAAAAAAAAAAAAATCCGGCCTCCTGCCACCCCTTAATAGCCGGCCATCTCTCACCTTTTTCCCCACTCCTATGACAACACTGTCATAAGTATGAGGAAATCCAACTGTCGGTAATGGTAGATTTATCATAGGCAAGTGCAAGATGTTGTTAAAAAAAAAAAAATCCGGCCTCCTGCCACCCCTTAATAGCCGGCCATCACGCACCTCGGTATTTCATCATTGCCCAAGACAGCACCAAAAATTGGAGCTAAAATGAGCAGAGGAAATCCTATTACCGGTCAGTGAAAAATGTTTGGCACATGCCTATGATTGGAATAAAGCGCAGATATTATGGCGCTTATTCTTACCGCCAGCCCATAGGTGGATCTGCTGGCTCCGTCATTCTCTGTGTCTTCATTCGGGGTCCCTCGACGTCTCCATGGTCACCTTCATTCTTGCAGCGTTTGTTCCAGTGATGTCCAGTCTTCTGATTTTCAGTCTTCCGGAGGCTCAGGTGGGCCGCTCACTCTGATGACTATAGAGCTGGGGTCTGCTCAAGGGTTTCCAAGTTGACAAATGAAAATCCCTCAAACAATGCCTGGTCCTTTGTTGATATAGGTGCTGTGGCCTCTGCTGCTTCTAGTTTCTCCAGATGGAATGGTTTATGACGACGGGGAGGCTCAGATGGCTATAAAGGAAAAAAGGAATTATAACATTAAAATTATGACTTTATATCAGAGTCTCCGTTAAAAACAAGTTGTGTTGATTGAAAACTAGTAAAAGAATAGACACAAAGATTTTAATACTAAGAAACCATATCTGCTCATATACTTACTACAGGGACGTATGGTGGAGGCAGTTTCAGGGCTTCCACAGAGACCCAGTCGATATGCTGAAAAAACCTGTGCTTTCTGATGTTACCGTTGGCTCCTAAGCGACTGGCAGGATCTTTCTGAAGGAGCTAATAAAGATAAAACCAAAATCCATGAATGTAAACTGGAGAGAAAATGATGACTACTATGCAGAGATGAGCAAATCCACTTGATGCGAACTGAATTTGTGTTGAATTTTTGTGAATCTGCTGAACCCGGTGAATTTCAACAATTTGTGATTTGCTTCTTGGGAATCACCTAAAATAATTGCAGCCAATTTTCATACAGTATTACTAAAAATTACATCAGTCAGAGAAGACTTATAGGACCTCTGATGTAAGCCGTCCAGGCTTCACCATAATGCTTTAAGGTGTCACATCACATGTTATAGCACAATCAGGAGGGACTATCATAGCCTGTATGAAAGCCAAAGCAATGAATGTAGGAGTCATTTTGTGGTGAATCTGGATAGGGAGAGCACATCACAGCTTAGCAGTAGAGATTGAGAGAGAAAGACATAAAACAGTAAAAGACTGCACAGATAGTATGTGACAGCACAGCAGTAAAGAACGGTTACCACAAGTTTACCCATTTATGTTGAGTACTTGCGATTTTAACATTTTTGGGAAAAAATTGGAACAAGCTGGTTAATTTGAATTTCAAAAGGTTTGCTCATCTCTACAACTATAACATTGTATACATCATAGTACTAGTGACTGTTAAGACAACTGACCTGTTTAATGATGTTCCTGATGCCGGAGGATTTATCGTTGAGTGTCTGATGGTAGGCGCACTCATCGGTAACCATTTCTTTTAAGATGACACCAAAAGAATACCAGTCTACTCCGGCGTTATACTCCTTCCCAGCCAAAATCTACATAAAGAAGAAGAAAATAGATAAAGAGTTGGTCAAAAAGTTCCATATCTTCAGTGTAATAAAGTTCTCAGTATAATAATTGTAAGACTATGTAATATAGTGAGAGTGGATGATTCCTCTGGTTGTGGCATCACTTGAATATTATGATTACTACACTAATGACTGAAAGGAGCCATGCTGCTCTTCTGAGCTCCAGAACCTTTGTTGGCTGACTTGTAGCTCTTTGGGTCTCTAATGCTGGCAAAACATATAGCATGATCATGTATTGTGGCCGGACTCACAGATTCCGGAGAGATCATCTAATGTGTATGGAGACATCCCAATTCAGCTCAAACACTGGATGCTGAATTTCAGTGCCCGATCCTTTGTGTCTGGCATGGTCATACTCCCCCCTCCCATTCAGAACGCATGTACACTCAGCTGAGCCAAGCTGCCTATCTAATGTGTATGGCATGCCAGATGTCAATGTCAGAATGTCCCATTTACTGTAATGGACATTTGTTGGATTATGTGTGTGATCCAGGCAGACATACAATTATAGTATGAAAAAAAGAGAAAATCCTTGTTCTTCTCACCTCAGGAGCCATGTAACCTGCAGTTCCAGCGTATCCAGTGGCTGTTCGGTCTCCGTGCATGTTGTCAATTGCGAGACCGAAATCTGTGATCTTAATATGGCCCGTTTCAGCCACCAAGATGTTCTCGGGCTTGAGGTCTCTGTGGATGACGCCCTTGGAGTGGAGATGTTGGATTCCACAGACGAGTTCAGAGGCATAGAATCTGACAGAGAGACAAGAAATTAGTGACTGTCTACAGAAATACAAGAAATCCTGCCCTATCCATAGTGTAATAAAGTGGCCGGTCAGGATTCTGTCCAGGTTCTGATGACTAATATATTGCTTTAGTCTAATCCATATTGCCATCAAAGAGCAATCAATACTGATGACAGAACTGCTGTTTATATATACTGTATATTTCTACTCGTGTATAATTACATAAAAATAAAACTTTACCTTGCACTGGGGATGTCAAGCTGCCCCTTCATCAGTAAGTAGCTGTAAAAGTCCCCGCAGCTCACGTATTCCAGACCAAGGAGCAAATGCAGCTGTTGTACAGAGCACAGATATAGGTGAATTGCCAGATTATTACAGTACCTACACATCTACTACAGAATAACTATAGGCTACATGGTAAATGCCTGTCTGATTGTCCAGATACAAACATAGAGACATAACTATAGTAGGTACATGTGTTGCAGTCGCACTTAGCCCTGGAGCCTATGGGGCCAAAATATCCTTTTGGCCCATAAGAGAACACCAGTACTATTAAAGATCTGTAATGGTTGGGGACCATGTTGGAAATTTTTCATTGGGGCTGTAATGCAGCGGCTTGCGGCATTACTGTAATGGTCCAGGGTGTGTTTCGGCCGACCATGTACCTCCCGAGGTGACTGATCACATGACTGTGACATCGCACAGGTCCTGTGCATACAGAAGGTCTGATCACATGACTGTGACATCAGCACAGGTCCTATGTGTGCACTAGAGGATATATAAACCCTGGTAGATTTGAGACAGGTGTGAAAGGCGTGAGGCCTGTTCCCGTGTGTGGGACACCGTTAGCCTGGAGAGGCTTAGTGAGGCCTAGTGAAGCCTGAAAGGCAGAGGCTGGATATTTACGTGTAAGCGATACCAGTAGCCTTGGAGGGCCAGAGGCTTGGAAGGCAAGAGTCCTGGAAGGCAGAGGCTGGATGTTAGGTGAGAAAACATACAAGTAGCCTTTGAAGGAACGAGGGCTGGAGACCCCCATCTGGGAAGCCGTAAAGCCACAGTGGTGGCAGAACAAATCTGACTGAAGCAGCTAAAACCCGGCAAAGGTAAAGCACTGCATTATATGGACGTTGATATAAGTGACTTTGCTGATGGCTGTAACTGGAGCCAAGTGGGCCTATCTGCCACTTGAAAGGCTCCTGGACATTATATGTGTATGTCGGCGAGCCACTGAGTTGGACTCGGTGATAAGCAGTAGTGAAGTGTAATAAACTGCTGGATTGTGAAATACTGGAAAACGTGGCTGGTGTGCTTTAATTGACCCGATGCAGCGAGTGTCCCCCAGCATGATGACTAGCGCTGCCTTACAGGGCCTATAAACTTCAAGCAACGCCACTATACACATATACACATACAGTATATACTCACACACATGCACATGTACTGTATGTACACACCAATGTGTAAGTGTGTCTATATACAGTACAGGGTCGGACTGGGGCACCGGGACACCGGAGAATTCTCCGGTGGGCCCGGGTCCTCAGCGGGCCCCCGAGCAGGACACACGGGTGCCCCTGGTTAACATGGCCGCCGGTGCTCCGCACTGCAAGGGCCTGGAGGGTCAGGGGGGCCCTTGCAGTGCGGCTGATGAAGGCAATCTGGCCTGCTTCTCGGTCCCATGGGCAGATTGCCCTCATCCTGTGCGGCAGGCAAGGAGCGATCCCTCCAGCTCCACTGCCGTGTAGCTGCAGGGATCCGTCCTCACCTCTGCTTTCTGCCCGGCGTTTCCTCCCTCACACAGGCTCGCGCTGCTTGATGATGTCATCATACAGCATGGGCCTGTGTCAGGGAGAAAGATGCCGGGCAGGAAGCAGAGGACAGTGCTGCGGGGGAGCGCGCTGAGAGATAAGTTTTGGGTTTTTTTGAGGGAGAGCAATGGTGATTGAGGAGGTGGGGGGAGATATGACATGGTGGGGGATATATGGCATGGCAATGGGGGAGGTGGGGGGAGATATGCATGACATGGTGATGGAGGAGGTAGGGGGAGATATGACATGGCATTAGTGATAGAGGAGGTGGGGGACATATGGCAATGATGGTGGAGCAGGTGGGGGGACAAATGGCAATGATGATGGAGTAGGTGGGGGGAGATATGGCAATGATGACGGCGCAGGTTGGGGGAGATATGGCAATGATGACAGAGCAGGTGGGGGAGATATGGCAATGATGACGGAGCAGGTGGGGGGAGATATGGCAATGATGGAGGTGGTGGGGGGAGATATGGCAATGATGGTGGAGGTGGTGGGGGGAGATATGGCAATGATGGAGAAGGTGGGGGAGATATGACAATGTTGGAGAAGGTGGGGGAGAGCAATGATTGGGATGGGGAAGAGCAATTATGGAGGTAGGAGAGAGAAATGATGGGGAATTATTTGGACGCTATTTGCTGTTAATATCTGGTCTGGTCATGGCATGGTGGTATTTCTCCCTTGTATGTAGTAATATTCGGTCACTATGGGGTGGTAATATCTGGTCTGGTCAAGGTGTGGTGATATTTCTACCTTGTATGTAGTATTATTCGGTCACTATGTGGTGGTAATATGTGGTCTGGTCATGGTTTAGTGGTATTTCTCCCTTGTATGTGGTATTATTCGGTCACTATGTGGTGGTAATATGTGGTCTGGTCATGGTGTGGTGGTATTTCTCCCTTGTATGTAGTATTATTCGGTCTCTATGTGGTGGTAATATGTAGTCCAGTCATGGTGTGGCAGTATTTCTCCCTTGTATGTTGTACTGTTTGTGTTGGTACAGTGGATTGTGTTGTGTATGGCAGTCATCTGTTCTCTCTGATATTAATTAGGAGAAGATTCTTTGCTTCCATTAGTGATTAATTAAATACTTGGAACAAGATGCACTTACAGGGGTTCTCCGATGAAAACAAGTAATCACCTCTCCACAGGATAAGTGATAAGTTATTGATTAGTGGGGGTCTGAATGCTGGGACCTGCACCGATTGGTAGAATGTGGAGCTTTTCTCCCCATTAGACTGGAGCTCATGTGCGACTTGACCACTGATCCATTCATTCCCTTAGTGGCTGTTCTTGTTTTTTTTCTGGAAACCCCAAAGAGAATGAAGGGAGCTGCAGTCAGACGTCCCACCTGCCGCTGCATTTTAAAATGGGGATAAGTGTCCTGACAGGGATAAAACTTCCCCATTCTTCTGATCGGTGCGGTTTCCAATGTTCGGACCCAAACGATCAGTCAGTTATCACCTATCCCTTGGATCGGTGATAACTTGTTTTAACCAAAGAACATTGTACATCCTAGTTATAGCATGTGCACAGTAGATGTGCAGGAGCCGCCTGTGATTTACAGCTGACGCTCCACTATAACGGGGATATCGGCTATCAGGTATTTACATATAGCTGTAGGGTGGGCCCTGAGGATCAATTTCTCCTGTGGGCCCCAGACACCCCAGTCCGACACTGTCTATATATATATACGAGAGTTGCCATTAAAATGGTATTGGTTGTATATCTCATACTTATGTTCAAAGATATATTGACCTCTAGAACCATGCCACTACTACAAGCCCAACAGGCACATGCTCACTGGGCTGCAGCCCTCACCTACATTGTGGGCCATCGGCCGTGGTTTTGCAGCTGCTGGCCTTTTAATATTTTTTCATGTCCATGTCGTGTGTACCCGCCCATGCGCGCCCATGCACGACGCACACGCACAGCGTTCAGTACACCGCAGTGGCGTACTCTTTGCCAGGCCTAGTGCCAGATAGTGTTATCAGGATGTTCTTGGTAGGAGGGGCTACCGCTCTCTGCGCGCCGGCTCCTTACTTTCCTGCAGGCTCATCTTCAAGCTCTGGGAGGGCTGCATGCTACACTGATTCATCTCCAGGCTATGAATGAGTTAACAAGCTGAGGCCATGTAATGTATGTACATCAGCCCTAGTGTATCCTACTGTATATGATGTGTATACATCAGCCCCAGTGTATCCTATGTGATGTACATACTGTACATCAGCACCTGTATATTCTATATGATGTATATACATCAGCCCTAGTGTATCCTATACGATGTATATACATCAGCCCTAGTGTATCCTATATGATGTATATACATCAGCCCCAGTGTATCCTATACGATGTATATACTGTACATTAGCACCAGTATCTCTTATATGATATATATACATCAGCCCTAGTGTATCCTATACGATGTATATACATCAGCCCCAGTGTATCCTATATGATGTATATACTCTACATTAGCACCCGTATATCCTTTAAGATGTACTATATATACATCAGCCCCAGTGTATCCTATATGATCTATATACATCAGCCCCAGTGTATCCTATATGGTGTATATACTCTACATTAGCACCCATATATCCTTTAAGATGTACTATATATACATCAGCCCTAGTGTATCCTATATGATGTTTGTACATCAGCATGTCACAAGGAGGTTTTCTCTAACATCACAAACTGTGATGGCGGCGTCCAAGTCTGTGGATCCCACAGATTCATATACTGCTCCTTGTAACTCCATTGATAGCTATGGTCAGTGCAGGGTGACTAGGGCATCGACTCTTAGAGCTGCAGCTCCTTGGCAGGTGAGCAAAAGTTAGTCTTTGCTGGGCTGAGGTTGCTGACTGCCTTTGATCACATGCTAGAGGAGAACCAGTCGTGTCTGCTGTTTCTCCATTTAAGCCGGCTGTGCTTTGCTGGCAATGCCAGTATAGTTTTTCTCGATCCTGTTCTGGAAAGGTGAACACATACTGGTTTAGTGGTTATTGCTAAAGTTGTTGCAAGCGTTGTTTGGTAACCCTTTCCTTTTTCCCTAGGTGTCTTTATATTACTTTGTTGCCTCTCGGGTTTTAGACTTTATATTCCTTTGTGTATTTCCCTGAGAGCGTGTTGTGTGACTGTGCTTCAGTTCTGTCCTATCTTGTTTTGTATTCCCCCCATACACTGTACAAACTAGTGCTGCTTAGGAGCATAGTAAGGAACGAGGCTCGGGCATCTCCACATTCAGGAGTAATCCTGGGAACAGAAATAGCTAGGGACCCCTAGCCTGAGGGTCAGAATAGGAGCACACTTGCTATCCCACAGTCACACCATGACACAGCCCCTGTGTATTCTATATGATGTATATATATCGGCCCCAGCGTATCCTATATGATCTATGTACATCGCTCCCAAGGTATCCTATATGATGCATATACACTGGCACAAGTGTATCCTATATGATGTATATACATAGTCTCCAGCATATCCTATGTAATGTATGTACATCATCACCAGTGTATCCTACATGACGTATATACATCAGCCCCAGTGTATCTTATATTATGTATACTGATCAGCCCCAGCATCCTATATGATGTACAGGTGCATCTCACTAAATTAGAATATCATCAAAAGTTAATTTATTTCAGTTCTTCAATGCAAAAAGTGAAACTCATATATTATATAGAGTCATTACACACAGAGTGATCTATTTCAAGTGTTTATTTCTGTTAATGTTGATGATTATAGCTTACAGCCAATGAACAAAAGTCATTATCTCAGTAAATTAGAATACTTTACAGCAACAACAGCTTGAAAAATGTTTTTAAAATCCGAAATGTTGGCCTACTGAAATGTATGTTCATTAAATGCACTCAATACTTGGTCGGGGCTCCTTTTGCATCAATTACTGCATCAATGCGGCAATGTGGCATGGAGGCGATCAGCCTGTGGCCCTGCTGAGGTGTTATGGAAGCCCAGGTGGCTTTGATAGCAGCCATCAGCTCGTCTGCATTGTTGGGTCTGGTGTCTCTCATCTTCCTCTTGACAATACCCGATAGATTCTCTGGCCAATCAAGCTCAGTGATACTGTTGTTTTTAAACCAGGTATTGGTATTTTTGGCAGTGTGGACAGGTGCCAAGTCGGGTTGAGCGAGTATGTTCTGACCGAGTATGCTCGGGCCGAGCTCCGAGTATTTACAGCTGCTCGGTGATGAGGTTAAATCGCTCCCGTGTGCATGATTTGCAACTGTTTGACTGCTTTATTACATGTGAGGAATGTGTAAGAAATAGACATTCCTCACATGTAATAAAGCTTTCAAACAGTTGCAAATCATGCACACAGGAGCGATTTAACCTCATCACCGAGCAGCTGTAAATACTCGGAGCTCGGCCCGAGCATAGTCGGCGAAAGGGTTAATAGAACATACTCGCTCAACACTAGTGTCAAGTCCTGCTGGAGAATGAAATTTCCATCTCCAAAAAGCTTGTCGGCAGAGGGAAGCATGAAGTGCTCTAAAATGTCCTGGTAGACGGCTGCGCTGACTTTGGTCTTGATAAAACACAGTGGACCTACACCAGCAGATGACATGGCTCCCCAAACCATCACCGATTGTGGAGACTTCACACTAGACCTCAAGCAGCTTGGATTGTGGCCTCTCCACTCTTCCTCCAGACTCTGGGACCTTGATTTCCAAATGAAAATTGGAACTCTGGGACCTTGTGGAGTGTGTCAATGACTGCCTTCTGGACATCTGTCATGTCAGCAGTCTTCCCTATGATTGTGGAGCCTTCTGAAACAGACTAAGGGACCTTTTAAATGCTTAGGAAGCCTTTGCATGTGTTTTTTTGTTAATTATTTTAATTCACTAAGATAATGGCTTTTGTGTTTTCATTGGCTGTAAGCCATAATCATCAACATTAACAGAAATAAACACGTGAAATAGATCACTCTGTTTGTAATGACTCTATATAATATACTAGATGGTGGCCCGATTCTAACGCATCGGGTATTCTAGAATATGTCTCCCGACGGTGGCGTGCTTATTTTAAATCTGCCGCCAATTGGCCGGAGACCGTGTTTAAATTTGGCGCCACAATCGCAGATTGGTCGCCGCGGGCGGCCGCGAGCAATCGGCAGAGCGGTGTTTAAATTTAGCGCTGAAATAGCTGATTGGTCGCGGCCGGTGGCTGCGACCAATCAGCGAACCGTGTTAGTGAGGACCGGGGAGCATCCACCTGCCTTATAATGCCCCATGCAGGTTGTCACTTCCCCCTCCCCCATATAATGCCCCATGCAGGATGTCACATCGCCCCCTCCCTTATAATGCCCCATGCAGGATGTCACCCCCCCTCCCTTATAATGCCCCATGCAGGATGTCACTCCCCCCCATATAATGCCCCATGCAGGATGTCACATCCCCCCCTCCTTTATAATGCCCCATGCAGGATGTCATATCCCCCCTCCCTTATAATGCCCCAAGAAGGATGTCACATCTCCCCCATATAATGGCCCATGCAGGATAATGCCCCATGCAGGATGTCACATCCCCCCTCCCTTATAATGCCCCTTGCAGGATGTCACATCCCCCCTGTATAATGCCCCATGCAGGATGTCACATCCCCTCCTTCTTTATAATGCCCCATGCAGGATGTCACATCCCTCCTTCCCTTATAATGCCCCATGCAGGAAGTCACATCCCTCCTATAGAATGCCCCATGCAGGAAGTCACATCCCCCCTATATAATACCCCATGCAGAAAGTGACATCCCCCTTATATAATGCCCCATGAAGGAAGTCACATCCCCTCCATAGTGCCCCATGCAGGATGTCACATCCCCCCCTCCCTTATAATGCCCCATGCAGGAAGTCACATCCCCCCTATATAATACCCCATGCAGGATGTCACATCCCCCCCATAGTGGCCCATGCAGGATGTCACACACCCCGTCGCTTATGATGGCCCCTCCACGATGTCACACACCCCCACCCCACCATTTAATGCCCTATGCCCCCATACAATAAAAAAAAAATCCAATACTCACCTCAATTCTCAGCTGCTGCTCCGGACTCCAGCGTAGCCGGCATCTTCCCGCTGCGCGCTGTGACCGCTCAGGAGAGAGTGCAGTGTAAAGACGTCACCGAGCCCTCTGACCTGAGACGTCACAGAGCGGCAGTGGAAGACACAGGAGCTGCTGCGGAGGCACAGAGAGGGGTAAGTATGGCGCCGGGTGCTGGGGCCCTGAGCAAGCGGGGGAGGGGAGGGGGAAGAGGGGAGAGGAGGGGAGAGGGGAGGAGAGGAGAGGGGAGGGGGGGGCGTCACACTTGCCGTCGGGAGATAAGCGGCCGTAGCCGCTGATCTCCCGACGGTAGCTGCATGGAGGTCAGCGGCGCCTCCGGTCAGGGCACTTATGCTGCGAGCAGCCGGCTGCATCTCCCGGCTGCATCGCCGCTGACCTCCGTGCGGCAGATGAGCCGCTAACGGCCGCCATCTTTTTCTGAAATGCCGCGTCGCTGATTGGCCGCGCCAGACCAATCAGCGACGCGGGATTTCCTGGACAGAAGGACAGACAGATTGACAGATGGGATAAGACAATTATATTAATGACTCTATATAATATATGAGTTTCACTTTTTGTATTGAAGAACTGAAATAAATTAACTTCTTGATGATATTATAATTTAGTGAGATGCACCTATATATACATCGGCCCCGAACTCTGGCGCCACACTCCTCCAGCCTTGCCGGTGCTCGAGGATGCGCTGCAAGCGAGAGGGGAAAAGGTGAGTAGGAGTGTTGTTTTTTTTTTGTATGGATGGAAGAACATCAGAGCAGGCAAGATGGGGGAACATATACCAGGATGGGGGATAAGGATGGGGAGGGAGCATATACCAGGATGGGGAGGGAGCATATACCAGGATGGGGAAGCATTTGGTTTTAGTAATGGGGTCTGGCCCGGCGCCGGTTCAGTCATTACTTTCAGTATACAGAGCAACCCCTGTAATCCTGGTCCTGACTGACAGCCGGTCTCAATGTAGAGTCAGTGTCAGTCAGGGCCGGGAGCTCGGTTGCAGAGGACGCTCTGTATACTCAGAGTGGTGACCGAACCGGCACTGCCCTCATGACTGACACCGAATGCTGGCGAGTAGAATACAGATCATTTTCTCCCCACTGCATTCAGCTACTGGGCAGTATAAAAACGCTGTTTACCTGAACGCAGGTTAATAGCGTTATTTCCGATGAAAGGAACCCTTTAATTTTGTAGCACATTACTTCAATGAAATGGTGCCGGAGTCAGTGCATGCGCTTACCACGCTATCCAGCGCCATTTTATTGAAGTGTTTATGAGAATTCGCAGACACAGTGTCTTAAAAAAAATGGCGCCAGAAATGTACCACTAAAAATGCTTGTGACCCGGGTGTAAAACGGGTTCAATAGCTAGTATAATATACTGTGATACAGACATTAGATGTTATACTATACACATTGTTATATCCCATCTGATGTCTGTACCACAGTATAATATACACTAATCTGTTTACTGGATGTGACATTTTGTACAGGGATATACACTGGACTGATCACACCTGCCTACAGGACCTCACATATCACATATGGATCAGTACAGTATGTGATGTCCTGCAGGTTCAGGGTTGATCAGTCAGTGCAGGATCCTCTATGCAATGTCTGTGGTCGCTCTGCTGGGGCTCAGTGGGATTTATTACAGGACTCTGAATTTTCCTGCAGATCTGGTGATGCTGGAGCCGATGACGCAGAGTGACCTGATCTGCAGCAACGATGAAAGTCCTGCAATAACTTATACAGAGCCCTATCAGAGCGGCCGCTGAACTGACACTATGGAATCTTATGCAAACTCATCAGGAGGGGAGCAGCATCCTGCAGCCCCCTCCTCACTCCAGACATCCTCTCCAGACCTCATATTTACCGCCATTCACTGACCTGATCCACCAGCTCCTCTCCCGCAGGATAAAGAAGCTCCAGGTCCTGCTGTGTGATGTCAGTCCTGGAGACACAGCACACAGCGCGCAGGGTGCGTGTCTGCCTCCCTGTGATGTGGCCGGCGTCTAAAAGGTACAGTGCGGTCCCCCTGCCAAACCTGCCCCTGCCTCCGCACAAAACATTATAATGAGGGCAATCTGGCCATGGGTCCACCTGAAGCCTCGAGCCCCGGGCGGTAGCCCAAATTGCCTTCATTATAATCCGTATATACATCAGCCCCAGTGTATCCCATGTGATGTATATACATCGTTCCCAGCGTATCCCATCTGATGTATATACATCGGCCCCAGTGTATCCTATGTGATGTATATAGATCGCCCCCAGCACATCCCCTCAGAAGTATATACATCGGCCCCATTGTATCCTATGTAATGTATACATATCATCCCCAGTGTATCCTATGTAATGTATATGCATCGGCCCCAGATTATACTATCTGATGTAAACAGCATAATTAAGTACTGTATATAGTGTGGACCTGTGTATATAGCATGTAGTGAGGTGCTGTGTGTAATATATAGTGTAGATGTGATGTGAATATAATATGTGTGTATAGCATATAGTGTGGGCTGCACATTTTATATAAAAGGCACATCTCTACACTATATAGTATACACACAGCTCCATACTATGTTTTATAACCCAGTATATAGTGTGGAGCTCTGTATATGGTGTGGACTTCCCACTAAAAGTTATGTACTCAGGCACAGCACCACACTAAATAACTATATACACAGCTCCATAGTTCATACTATAATATATATACTATAATATTTACTACATGTATATACAATGGTCCCAGTGTTTGTGTGGGTATATATATATATATATATATATATTTAGATGTTTGTAGCATATATTTTGGAGCTATGTATGCTGTGTATAATTCTCCCTATGGCCACGGCCCCACTATCAGTATTTGGTCAGTATTCGGTCAGTATTTTTTCTCAGGAGTTGGAGACAAAACCAGGAGTGGGTGATAAATCCAGAATTGGTGACTTGTTTCTATTATACCTTTTCTCTGATTGTTCCTCACCTGGTTTTGGCTCCCACTCCTAAGAAAAAATACTGACCAAATACTGATAGTGGGGCCGTGGCCTTACACACAGTATATATAGGACATGAGAAGTGGTACTTTGCAGTGTACTGTATATATACAGAATAATACAGATACTGACAATTGCAACCAGCATGCAGACAGAAGTGGTACTGTGCAGTGTATACTGTATATACAGAATAATACAGATACTGTGGAAATAATACTGACCGAATACTGACCAAATAGTGATAGTGAGGCTGTGGCCTAAGTCTCAGTATCTGTATTATTCTGCATATTTACACTGCACAGTACCACTTCTCCTGCCCTGTATACTGGGTGTAATTCTCAGTATCTTTATTATTCTGTATATATACACTGCACAGTACCACTTCTCCTGCCCTGTATACTGATGTAAATCTCAGTATCTGTATTATTCTGTGTATATAAATTGACTGCAATATTCTCAGTATCTGTAGTAATCTGTATATATACACTGCACAGTACTACTTCTCCCGTCTTGTATACTGGTTTTAATTCTCAGTATCTGTATTATTCTGTGTATATACTGTATATAGACTGTATATAGACTGCACAGTACCACTTCTCCTGTCCTGTATGCGGAGTGTAATTTTCAGTATTTGGATTATTCTGTATACATATAGACTGCACAGTGCCATTTCCTCTCTCCTATTCTTGGAGAGACTGTATTACAGTTAGGTAGAGTCATTATTGCTTTATAATTTTCTACATTCCTATGGGCAAATAAAAATACATTTTGAAATCCTGTTTAAATGGGTTATCCCAAGTTTGGAAGTTATCCCCCTTCTTATGGATATGGGATAACTTTCTGATCACTGCGGACCTAACCACTGGGACCACCATGATCCAGAGAAACGGAACTGTGAAAAGATAAATGGAGCTGTGGTTGATGATGCGCACTGCTGCGCCATTCACGTGGGGCTCGTCAAATAACTCCTTTAAGAGAGTGCTGAGGGCATGACCAAGAAAAGTAACACATAGGTGCGCTTGTACACATCTGTAGATGGACAAAGACAGCGGTGCACACAGCGCGCAGCGCAAAGTTTACCCTTATGTACAGCACCATACATAAAATGGCACTATATAAAATAGAGCAGGGGTGGGAGATTAATTTTCCCAAGGGGCCACATGAGAGACCATGATTGTTGTGGAGACCAAACCAATAGGCTGAAATTAATTTTTAAATGGATAAATTTGTTAGCTAGTTATTACTAATCCTCAGATATACATCTGTTTTTTGTACACTGGTCCACACGCACATGTAGACACACACACTCACTCACAAACACAGGCAGTCACACACATACACACACATGCAGTCACACACATACACACACAGGCAGTCACACACATACACACACATGCAGTCACACACATACACACACATACGCAGTCACACACATACACACACATACGCAGTCACACACATACACACTCATGCAGTCATGCACAAACACACACGCAGTCACACACATACACACTCATGCAGTCACACACATACACACACAGGCAGTCACGCACATACACACACATGCAGTCACACACATACACACACATACGCAGTCACACACATACACACACATACGCAGTCACACACATACACACACATGCAGTCACGCACATACACACACATGCAGTCACACACATACACACACATACGCAGTCACACACATACACACACATACGCAGTCACACACATACACACACATACGCAGTCACACACATACACACATGCAGTCACACACATACACACTCATGCAGTCATGCACAAACACACACGCAGTCACACACATACACACTCATGCAGTCACACACATACACACACATGCAGTCACACACATACACACACATGCAGTCATGCACAAACACACACGCAGGCACACACATACACACACATGCAGTCACACACATACACACACATACAGTCACACACATACACACACATGCAGTCACACACATACACACGCATGCAGTCACACACATACACACGCATGCAGTCACGCACATACACACACATGCAGTCACGCACATACACACACATGCAGTCACGCACATACACACACACACGCAGTCACGCACATACACACATGCAGTCACGCACATACACACACATGCAGTCACACACATACACACATGCAGTCACACACATACACACACGCAGGCACACACATACACACACATGCAGTCACACACATACACACTCATGCAGTCACACACATACACACATGCAGTCACACACATACACACACGCAGGCACACACATACACACACATGCAGTCACACACATACACACTCATGCAGTCACACACATACACACATGCAGTCACACACATACACACATGCAGTCACACACATACACACTCATGCAGTCACACACATACACACACATGCAGTCACGCACATACACACACATGCAGTCACACACATACACACACGCAGGCACACACATACACACACATGCAGTCACACACATACACACACGCAGTCACACACATACACACACGCGCAGTCACACACATACACACACATGCAGTCACACACATACACACACATGCAGTCACACACATACACACACATGCAGTCACACACATACACACACGCAGTCACACACATACACACACGCGCAGGCACACACATACACACATGCAGTCACGCACATACACACACATGCAGTCACACACATACACACATGCAGTCACACACATACACACACGCAGGCACACACATACACACACATGCAGTCACACACATACACACTCATGCAGTCACACACATACACACATGCAGTCACACACATACACACATGCAGTCACACACATACACACTCATGCAGTCACACACATACACACACATGCAGTCACGCACATACACACACATGCAGTCACACACATACACACACGCAGGCACACACATACACACACATGCAGTCACACACATACACACACGCAGTCACACACATACACACACGCGCAGTCACACACATACACACACATGCAGTCACACACATACACACACATGCAGTCATACACATACACACACACGCAGTCATGCACATACACACACATGCAGTCACACACATACACACACATGCAGTCACACACATACACACACACGCAGTCATGCACATACACACACATGCAGTCACACACATACACACACATGCAGTCACACACATACACACACATGCAGTCACACACATACACACACGCAGGCACACACATACACACACATGCAGTCACACACATACACACACATGCAGTCACACACATACACACACATGCAGTCACACACATACACACACGCAGGCACACACATACACACATGCAGTCACACACATACACACTCATGCAGTCACACACATACACACACATGCAGTCACACACATGCAGTCACACACATACACACACGCAGGCACACACATACACACACATGCAGTCACACACATACACACACGCAGTCACACACATACACACACGCGCAGTCACACACATACACACATGCAGTCACACACATACACACACATGCAGTCACACACATACACACATGCAGTCACACACATACACACACGCAGGCACACACATACACACACATGCAGTCACACACATACACACTCATGCAGTCACACACATACACACACATGCAGTCACGCACATACACACACATGCAGTCACGCACATACACACACATGCAGTCACACACATACACACACGCAGGCACACACATACACACACATGCAGTCACACACATACACACTCATGCAGTCACGCACATACACACACATGCAGTCACGCACATACACACACACGCAGTCACACACATACACACTCATGCAGTCACGCACATACAAACACATGCTGTCACACACATACACACACAGGCAGTCATACACACACACGCAGTCACACACATACACACACATGCAGTCACACACATATACACACATACACACACATGCAGTCACACACATACACACACATGCAGTCACACACATACACACACATGCAGTCACACACATACACACACGCAGTCACACACATACACACACATGCAGTCACGCACATACACACACATGCAGTCACGCACAAACACACACATGCAGTCACACAAATACACACACATGCAGTCACACACATACGCACACACATACACACACATGCAGTCACACACATACACACTCATGCAGTCACACACATACACACACATGCAGTCACGCACATACACACACATGCAGTCACGCACATACACACACATGCAGTCACACACATACACACACGCAGGCACACACATACACACACATGCAGTCACACACATACACACTCATGCAGTCACGCACATACACACACATGCAGTCACGCACATACACACACACGCAGTCACACACATACACACTCATGCAGTCACGCACATACACACACATGCAGTCACGCACATACACACACATGCAGTCACACACATACACACACATGCAGTCACGCACATACACACACATGCAGTCACGCACATACACACACATGCAGTCACGCACATACACACACATGCAGTCACACACATACACACACATGCAGTCACACACATACACACACATGCAGTCACACACATACACACGCATGCAGTCACACACATACACACACATGCAGTCACACACATACACACACGCAGTCACACACATACACACACGCAGTCACACACATACACACACATGCAGTCACGCACATACACACATGCAGTCACGCACATACACACACATGCAGTCATGCACAAACACACACATGCAGTCACACACATACACACACATGCAGTCACACACATACACACACATGCAGTCACGCACATACACACACATGCAGTCACGCACATACACACACATGCAGTCACACACATACACACACATGCAGTCACACACATACACACGCATGCAGTCACACACATACACACACATGCAGTCACACACATACACACACGCAGTCACACACATACACACACGCAGTCACACACATACACACACATGCAGTCACGCACATACACACATGCAGTCACGCACATACACACACATGCAGTCATGCACAAACACACACATGCAATCACACACATACACACACATGCAGTCACACACATACACACACATGCAGTCACGCACATACACACACATGCAGTCACGCACATACACACACATGCAGTCACACACATACACACACATGCAGTCACACACATACACACACGCAGTCACACACATACACACACATGCAGTCACACACATACACACACATGCAGTCACACACATACACACACGCAGTCACACACATATACACACATGCAGTCACGCACATACACACACATGCAGTCATGCACAAACACACACATGCAGTCACGCACAAACACACACATGCAGTCACACACATACACACACATGCAGTCACACACATACACACACATGCAGTCACGCACATACACACACATGCAGTCACGCACAAACACACATATGCAGTCACGCACAAACACACATATGCAGTCACACACATACACACACAGGCAGTCACACACATACACACACATGCAGTCACACACATACACACACATGCAGTCACACACATACACACACATGAAGTCACACACATACACACACACGCAGTCACACACATACACACACACGCAGTCACACACATACACACACATGCAGTCACACACATACACACACATGCAGTCACACAAATACACACACATGCAGTCATGCACAAACACACACATGCAGTCACACACATACACACACGCAGGCACACACATACACACACATGCAGTCACACACATACACACACACGCAGTCACACACATACACACACGCGCAGTCACACACATACACACATGCAGTCACACACATACACACACATGCAGTCACACACATACACACACATGCAGTCACACACATACACACACGCAGGCACACACATACACACACATGCAGTCACACACATACACACTCATGCAGTCACACACATACACACACATGCAGTCACGCACATACACACACATGCAGTCACACACATACACACATGCAGGCACACACATACACACACATGCAGTCACACACATACACACTCATGCAGTCACACACATACACACACATGCAGTCACGCACATACACACACATGCAGTCACGCACATACACACACATGCAGTCACACACATACACACATGCAGGCACACACATACACACACATGCAGTCACACACATACACACTCATGCAGTCACGCACATACACACACATGCAGTCACGCACATACACACACACGCAGTCACACACATACACACTCATGCAGTCACGCACATACACACACATGCAGTCACACACATACACACACAGGCAGTCATACACACACACGCAGTCACACACATACACACACATGCAGTCACACATATACACACACATGCAGTCACACACATACACACACATGCAGTCACACACATACACACACATGCAGTCACACACATACACACACATGCAGTCACACACATACACACACGCAGTCACACACATACACACACATGCAGTCACGCACATACACACACATGCAGTCACGCACAAACACACACATGCAGTCACACAAATACACACACATGCAGTCACACACATACGCACACACATACACACACATGCAGTCACACACATACACACTCATGCAGTCACACACATACACACACATGCAGTCACATACACACACATGCAGTCACGCACATACACACACATGCAGTCACACACATACACACACGCAGGCACACACATACACACACATGCAGTCACACACATACACACTCATGCAGTCACGCACATACACACACATGCAGTCACGCACATACACACACACGCAGTCACACACATACACACTCATGCAGTCACGCACATACACACACATGCAGTCACGCACATACACACACATGCAGTCACACACATACACACACATGCAGTCACGCACATACACACACATGCAGTCACGCACATACACACACATGCAGTCACGCACATACACACACATGCAGTCACACACATACACACACATGCAGTCACACACATACACACACATGCAGTCACACACATACACACGCATGCAGTCACACACATACACACACATGCAGTCACACACATACACACACGCAGTCACACACATACACACACGCAGTCACACACATACACACACATGCAGTCACGCACATACACACATGCAGTCACGCACATACACACACATGCAGTCATGCACAAACACACACATGCAGTCACACACATACACACACATGCAGTCACACACATACACACACATGCAGTCACGCACATACACACACATGCAGTCACGCACATACACACACATGCAGTCACACACATACACACACATGCAGTCACACACATACACACGCATGCAGTCACACACATACACACACATGCAGTCACACACATACACACACGCAGTCACACACATACACACACGCAGTCACACACATACACACACATGCAGTCACGCACATACACACATGCAGTCACGCACATACACACACATGCAGTCATGCACAAACACACACATGTAATCACACACATACACACACATGCAGTCACACACATACACACACATGCAGTCACGCACATACACACACATGCAGTCACGCACATACACACACATGCAGTCACACACATACACACACATGCAGTCACACACATACACACACATGCAGTCACACACATACACACACATGCAGTCACACACATACACACACATGCAGTCACACACATACACACACGCAGTCACACACATACACACACATGCAGTCACACACATACACACACATGCAGTCACACACATACACACACGCAGTCACACACATATACACACATGCAGTCACGCACATACACACACATGCAGTCATGCACAAACACACACATGCAGTCACGCACAAACACACATATGCAGTCACACACATACACACACATGCAGTCACACACATACACACACATGCAGTCACGCACATACACACACATGCAGTCACGCACAAACACACATATGCAGTCACGCACAAACACACATATGCAGTCACACACATACACACACAGGCAGTCACACACATACACACACATGCAGTCACACACATACACACACATGCAGTCACACACATACACACACATGAAGTCACACACATACACACACACGCAGTCACACACATACACACACACGCAGTCACACACATACACACACATGCAGTCACACACATACACACACATGCAGTCACACAAATACACACACATGCAGTCATGCACAAACACACACATGCAGTCACACACATACACACACGCAGGCACACACATACACACACATGCAGTCACACACATACACACACACGCAGTCACACACATACACACACGCGCAGTCACACACATACACACATGCAGTCACACACATACACACACATGCAGTCACACACATACACACACATGCAGTCACACACATACACACACGCAGGCACACACATACACACACATGCAGTCACACACATACACACTCATGCAGTCACACACATACACACACATGCAGTCACGCACATACACACACATGCAGTCACACACATACACACACGCAGGCACACACATACACACACATGCAGTCACACACATACACACTCATGCAGTCACACACATACACACACATGCAGTCACGCACATACACACACATGCAGTCACGCACATACACACACATGCAGTTACACACATACACACATGCAGGCACACACATACACACACATGCAGTCACACACATACACACTCATGCAGTCACGCACATACACACACATGCAGTCACGCACATACACACACACGCAGTCACACACATACACACTCATGCAGTCACGCACATACACACACATGCAGTCACACACATACACACACAGGCAGTCATACACACACACGCAGTCACACACATACACACACATGCAGTCACACATATACACACACATGCAGTCACACACATACACACACATGCAGTCACACACATACACACACATGCAGTCACACACATACACACACATGCAGTCACACACATACACACACGCAGTCACACACATACACACACATGCAGTCACGCACATACACACACATGCAGTCACGCACAAACACACACATGCAGTCACACAAATACACACACATGCAGTCACACACATACGCACACACATACACACACATGCAGTCACACACATACACACTCATGCAGTCACACACATACACACACATGCAGTCACGCACATACACACACATGCAGTCACGCACATACACACACATGCAGTCACACACATACACACACGCAGGCACACACATACACACACATGCAGTCACACACATACACACTCATGCAGTCACGCACATACACACACATGCAGTCACGCACATACACACACACACGCAGTCACACACATACACACTCATGCAGTCACGCACATACACACACATGCAGTCACGCACATACACACACATGCAGTCACACACATACACACACATGCAGTCACACACATACACACACATGCAGTCACACACATACACACACATGCAGTCACACACATACACACACGCAGTCACACACATACACACACGCAGTCACACACATACACACACATGCAGTCACGCACATACACACACATGCAGTCACGCACAAACACACACATGCAGTCACACAAATACACACACATGCAGTCACGCACATACACACACATGCAGTCATGCACAAACACACACATGCAGTCACACACATACACACACATGCAGTCACACACATATACACACATGCAGTCACGCACATACACACACATGCAGTCACGCACAAACACACATATGCAGTCACTCAGAAACACACACATGCAGTCACACACATACACACACATGCAGTCATGCACATACACACACATGCAGTCACACACATACACACACATGCAGTCACGCACAAACACACATATGCAGTCACACACATACACACACAGGCAGTCACACACATACACACACATGCAGTCACACACATACACACACATGCAGTCACACACATACACACACACGCAGTCACACACATACACACACACGCAGTCACACACATACACACACATGCAGTAACACACATACACACACATGCAGTCACACACATACACACATATGCAGTCACACACATACACACACATGCAGTCACACACATACACACACATGCAGTCACACACATACACACACATGCAGTCACACACATACACACACACGCAGTCACACACATACACACATATGCAGTCACACACATACACACACATGCAGTCACACACATACACACACATGCAGTCACGTACATACACACACATGCAGTCACACACATACACACACATGCAGTCAGGCACATACACACACATGCAGTCACACACATACACACACATGCAGTCACACACATACACACGCAGTCACACACATACACACACACGCAGTCACACACATACACACACGCAGTCACACACATACACACACGCGTAGTCACACACATACACACATGCAGTCACACACATACACACACATGCAGTCACACACATACACACACATGCAGTCACACACATACACACATGCAGTCACACACATACACACATGCAGTCAAGCACATACACACTCATGCAGTCACACACATACACACATGCAGTCACACACATACACACACATGCAGTCACACACATACACACATGCAGTCACACACATACACACACATACGCAGTCACACACATACACACACATGCAGTCACACACATACACACACATGCAGTCACGCACATACACACACATGCAGTCATGCACATACACACATGCAGTCAAGCACATACACACACATACGCAGTCACACACATACACACACACGCAGTTACGCACATACACACATACGCAGTCACACACATACACACACATGCAGTCACACACATACACACACATGCAGTCACGCACATACACACACATGCAGTCACGCACATACACACACATGCAGTCACGCACATACACACACATGCAGTCACGCACATACACACACATGCAGTCACACACATACACACACATACGCAGTCACACACATACACACACATACGCAGTCACACACATACACACACATGCAGTCACGCACATACACACACATGCAGTCACGCTCATACACACACATACGCAGTCACACACATACACACACACGCAGTCACGCACATACACACATGCAGTCACACACAGACACACACGCGCAGTCATGCACATACACACACATGCAGTTACGCACATACACACACATACGCAGTCACGCACATATGCATGCAATCTTGCAAATACACAAACATGCAGTCAACACTCAGTCACGCACACACGTAGTCTTGTACACACATGCAGTCTTTTACACAAGCAGTCACACACACGCAGTCACATACACTCACGCGGTCATGCACACAGTCAGACACCAGCAGGCATGCGCACACATGGTCATACACACACGGTCATGCACATGCAGTCACGCATATACGCACACGGAGTCACGTATACACATGCAGACTTGCACATATACGGGTCGCAGAAATGTGCGCACACAAACATATACAGACATATACAAAGACACATACAGACATAAACATATTTGAAGACATACAGAAAAATACATGTAAACAGACATATCACATATTACAACTGTGCTGGTCTCAGAGATGGTCTTCAATGTCCAAGGGCTACTAAATGGATTTGATGCTTACATTCATGTGATAATTTACCCCATACTGTAAATAATACTAATATTAGTGGTTTCCCTGGGAAGAAGCTAAACCACCCTAGCCACCGGTCTGAGGGTCCTTGGGATTCTACAATTTAGGGTAAGCGGTCATAGGCCCTTTGGTCCATTATTCTGATACTTACACATTTGCTGATGGTGGCCCTGGGAGTTGGTATTTTAGTGCCACACTTAGTGCTTATACTCTCACCACTTGCCCTATATAGATTACCTGGGTCAACCTGTTACCACTAGCCTAAAACACCCCGCTTTTCCCAGCCTATACCTTGCATAGAGCTATATATAATCTCTGATTGGTTTTCCCCTGGGGGGTTTCCTTACACTTACCCCTATGCACACTGTTTTTGTCTTTATTGTCTATTTGCTATTATGTATACATGTGTATTTAATCAAGATTTTGTCATATTTTTGCATAAGAAACTCCTAGTTTCTCTGTTTTTTTCCAAATGATACTAATATTAGTGGTTTCCCTAGGAGCATCAGGACCTAAGATGTTATTATACAGATGAGGGAACACTGCGAAAAATGTAATAATCTATAGTAAGGGGTATATTGGGCCTCATTTACCCCAAAAATGTCCTTGTTACCCATCCCAAGAAGTCAGAGCTCAGTGTAATGAGTACAATGCCGCACGTTACTAAATCATTGTGACGTCTATAAACATGGACCAGTGCATCCTACTGTAAACTCTAGACATATTAGCTGTCATCCAAAGAGCACCATGACCTAAAGAATCAGGGGAATCTTGGGGTGATGGCTGATAAATCTGCTTTTTAAAAATAAAATAAATAAAAAAATTGAGGTTTTATTACTATTGATAACAAAGCCAATTTTAATATTAGACAGTATTTCTGAATAAGGCCTAATGTTACCCCTACTATTGTTAAAATATTAGCTGTCACCCCAAAGCCAAAACCAGGTGAGGAACAATCAGAAAAAAGGTATAATAGAAACAAGTCACCAATTCTGCATTTATCACCCACTCCTGGTCTTGGCTCCCACTCCTGAGAAAAAATACTGACTGAATACTGACCAAATACTGATAGTGGGGCCGTGGCCTAAGAGCTAAAGTCGGTCTCAGGGGTAGGTAAGCCTTTTTATCATGCTCTCCCACTGCTAACTTATAAAGGAGGCAGAAAAGCGTTTGCCGACATATGATGTAATGGCTCCTCCAATGTCAGCTCTCTATGTATGGAGCAGGTTCAGGAGCTGAGCCCGCATCATACTGGGCAGATGCCTGTACACATAACACCGACAATGAATGGGGTATAGCTACACATCCAGGAAAAAAATACATGTGTATAATCATTAAGGTCCACTGGATCACAATTCAAGTATGAAATGACCTACAACAATCCAGTAAGGATTAAATAATACAGCAGACATAATGGAGTAAATTCTTTATTTGGATAAATCAGTGATCAGACATGAAAAATACGTTACAAAACATGTAATTGACAACTATACATTAAAACACACGTGGGGTGTAGAGACACAGCCTATGTATTGAATAGTGGTTCTCCCTAGGATGCACATATATTGGATTTCATCCAGTAAATACATGAATACAAGTAAATTAACACCATCGATATATTAAATACATAAAGTGCATGTGCAGATATATATATGTATATACCAGAATAACATCAAAGAGAAAAACAGTACATCTAATGTAATAAATAGGAAAAATCTCATATAATTCTTGTGACACATAACTTGAATATATGGCCGTAATAATGTACATAGTGCAAAAGTCATTGGCCAACATAAGAATAAATATCAGGATATAATGAAGAAATAAAGATGGGATGAGCCAAATCCAGAGGCAGTATGGCATGAGCGGGGTAGGGCTGTGTGACCTCCACCCACAGGCGTTTTGCTCGCGGTTCTACAGGGAGATGCCTGTACACAGCCGGCATCTGTAACCGCAGCCATCAGAGATTGTTCTGATCGCTGCTGTTACACTGATCACTGGCTGCGGATGGGTTATCATGGCAGCTGACTATGAGAACTACTAGGATGAGTGTAAAAATAAATGTTCCTGTGCTGAGATAATCTTATAAATGTGCCCCTGCTGTGTACTGTGTAATGGCTGTGTCTGACCGTGCTGGACAATGGTCTGATCATACCACAGCTCCTGGACAGGAGGAAGCAAAAGAGGATACAGACAGGATCACAAAGGATTATTTCTTTCAGGAAAAATATTGCTTAAAAACAGACAGCAAAATGTTTTACCTCACAAAATGAATCAGCTGTGATCCCGTGTTGTAATGTCTGTATACTCTTTTGTGTCCTCCCCTGCCCAGGAGCTGTGGTATGATCAGACCATGGCCCTGTAAGGTCAGACACATCCATTACACAGTACAAACCAGGGGCACATTTATAAGATTATCTCAGCACAGGAACATGTTTTTAACACATCCAATTGTAGAACTTATTTTTACTCCAAGATCTATTAGTTAAAATGTACTTTGTTTGTGGGAAAACCCTTTAAATTCCATAAGAGGACTGAAAAAATAAAGTAACATATATAAAAAAGTGTTAAAAATATAAACCAAATAAAAACTTATAATAATTTGAATCAACCCTTTTCCTTTATTAAGTATAAAAAAAAATAATTATATTATTATCAAAATATTCAATTAAGTGTGTTTTTGGCCGACACACTTTCCTAACAAAAGGCAATAAAATGTGATCAAAACATCTCCCCACCTCACAAAAAAAAGAATGAAACATTTGCAGGTCTTAGAAAATGGACGCACAAACCCAATGTTTTTTATTTACAAATGTTCACATTTTTTTCATCACTTAAATTTAAAAAAAAAATAGACAAGTTTGGGGTCTTAGTAAATGTTCAGACCTGGAGATTCATTTTACCCAGTCATTTTTATTGCACGATGAATACCACATGAACAAAAGAAAAAAATCAATGGTGGAGTTGCTTTTTTTCTTCTTTCTTTTTTTTCACCATTTCAATGAATTTGGAATTTGAAATTACAACTCATCCTGCAAAACGCAATCCCTCATACGCTATGGTGATGGAAAAGCAAAAAAGATATGGCTCTTGGAAGAAGGGGAGGGAAAAAAGTAAAGTGTAAAGATGAGAATTGTCAGTGTTGGGAAGGGGCTTAAGTAATGGATATCTTACCTTGGTCTGGAATGCGAAGTCTGCGCGGACAAGGAAGGGGCTCCCAGATGCCAGCTGTAAAACCCGTCGCTCCACCATCCCAGAAGCATCACCGGAAGCAAGCAGGGCTCTTTTGCTGATGATCTTAGTAGCAAAATATTTGCGGGTAGATGTATCCTCCGCCAGCACGACCATGCCAAAACTTCCCCGGCCGAGCACATGATGGAACAGTAATCTCCTTTTGAAGTTATCAGACACTGTGGCTTCACTGCTATCCTCTTCTTTCTTCAGATCCATGGCTTTCTGTCCTGATGAAATCCTTCGTCGTTTTATACCCTGGATCACCTTTGAAGATGTCTGTTCACCTCCCAATGAGCTGAAGATGGCTCCTCGCTTCTTGGCTCCCATCTCCAGATGTGCCTTCATCTCTTCCTCTCCATCTTTCTTCTGGACAGGTTGTTTTGTCGTCTTGACTGAAGACTTCCTCTCATCATCAGATGTGTCATAGGTAGGTCTTCGTCTGTTCACTCCTTCTCTCCTAAATTTCGCTTCCATTTTGTCGCTCTGCTCAGTAGACATCTCCTCAACTGTCGCCAGTCACCTCCAACTGTCACTCACTGACGATCAAATGTAAGCATCTCAGCAAGCGCACAGCAATCCACTGGTCATGTGATCAGCAACTGACCAGTGACATTTATAAGATGCATAGCCTTTCACTGAGATTTAATACATGGGTATTTAAAATTATGCCAGGTGATCTGTGGAATACATGGTGCAACTGTTACTAATATTAGTAAATCTGCACCAAGTGCCCAATTTGACTGATGTTTGTTAATATAGATATGAGATATATATACCTATACATATACAAACTATATATACATACAGTATATATATATATATATATATATATATATATATATATATATATATATATATATATACATATACAGTTAAAACCAGAAGTTTACATACACTATATATAAAGACACATATGCATGTTTTTCTCAATATCTGACATGAAATCAGAATAAACCTTTCCTGTTTTAGATCAATTAGGATTACCATAATTTTTAATATTTGCCAAATGCCAGAATAATGGGAGAGAAAGAATGTTTTAAGGCATTTTTATTACTTACTGCAAAGTCAGAAGTTTACATACACTAAGATTACTATGCCTTTAAACAATTCTGGACTGCCCATATGATGATGTCATGTGTTTGGAAGCTTTTTTTGGCAACATCTGAGTTAATTAGAGACACATCTGTGGATGTATTTTAATACACACCTGAAACACACTGCTTTATTGTGTAGCATCATGGGAAAGTCTAAAGAAATCAGCCAATATATCAGAAAGAGAATTTTGGACTTGCATATGTCTGGCTCGTCCTTGGGTACATTTTCAGGATACCTGAAGGTGTCTCGTTCATCTGTACAAACAATTATACGCAAGTACAAACAAGATGGGAATGTCCAGCCATCATACCACTCACGAAGGAGACAGGTTCTGTGTCCCAGAGATGAACGTGCTTTGGTCCGACATGTGCATATCAACCCAAGGACAAAAGCAAAAGATCTTGTGAAGATGATGGCGGAAGCTGGTAAGATTGTGTCAATATCCATAGTGAAACGAGTACTGTATCAACATGGGCTAAAAGGCCACTCTGCCCGGATGAAGCCATTACGCCAAAAGAAACATAAAAAAACAGATTAATGTTTGCAAATGCACACAGGAACAAATACCTTAATTTTTGGCGATATGTCCTGTGGTCTGATGAAACTAAAATTTAACTTTTTGAGGATAATGACCATCTTTACGTTTGGAGGAAAAAGGGAGAAGCTTGGAAGCCTAAGAACACCATCCCAACTGTGAAACACAGGGGTAGCAGCATCATGTTGTGGGATTGTTTTGCTGCAGGAGGGACTGGTGCACTTCTCAAAATAGATGGCATCATGAGAAAAGAAGATTATGTGGCAATACTGAAGCAACATCTCAAGACATCAGCCAGAAAGTTAAAGCTTGGGCGGAAATGGGTCTTCCAAATGGACAATGACCCAAAGCATACTGCCAAAATGGTAACAAAGTGGCTTAAGGATAATAAAGTCAATGTTTTGGAGTGGCCATCACAAAGCCCTGATCTCAATCCTATTGAAAATGCAGGTGTGAGCAAGGCGACCTACAAACCTGGATCAGTGACACCAGTTTTGTCAGGAGGAATGGGCCCAAATTCCGACCAACTATTGTGAGAAGCTAGTGGAAGGATATCCCGAACGTGTGACACAAGTCATTCAGTTTAAGGGTAATGGTACCAAATACTAATGAAATGTATGTAAGCTTTTGACTTTGCAGTAAGTAATAAAAATGCCTTAAAACATTCTCTTTCATTATTCTGGTATTTTGCAAATATTAAACATTATGGTAATCCTAATTGACCTAAATTGGGAATGGTTTATTCTGATTTCATGTCAGATATTAAGAAAAACCTGCAGATGTGTCTATTTATACAGTGTATGGAAACTTCTGGTTTCAACTGTATATATATATAGATATGAGATATATATGCATACATATATATATATATATATATATATATATATATATATATATACACATACAAACTATATATACATACAGTATATATACAGTACAGACCAAAAGTTTGGACACACCTTCTCATTTAAACATTTTTCTGTATTTTCATGACTATGAAAATTGTACATTCACACTGAAGGCATCAAAACTATGAATTACCACATGTGGAATTATATACTTAACAAAAAAGTGTGAAACAACTGAAAATATGTCTTATATTCTAGGTTCTTCAAAGTAGCCACCTTTTGCTTTGATGACTGCTTTGCACACTCTTGGCATTCTCTTGATGAGCTTCAAGAGGTAGTCACCGGAAATGGTCTTCCAACAATCTTGAAGGAGTTCTTAGAGATGCTTAGCACTTGTTGGCCCTTTTGCCTTCACTCTGCGGTCCAGCTCACCCCAAACCATCTCGATTGGGTTCAGGTCTGGTGACTGTGGAGGCCAGGTCATCTGGCGTAGCACCACATCACTCTCCTTCTTGGTCAAATAGCCCTTACACAGCCTGGAGGTGTGTTTGGGGTCATTGTCTTGTTGAAAAATAAATGATGGTCCAACTAAACGCAAACCGGATGGAATAGCATGCCGCTGCAAGATGCTGTGGTAGCCATGCTGGTTCAGTATGCCTTCAATTTTTAATAAATCCCCAACAGTGTCACCAGCAAAGCACCCCCACACCATCACACCTCCTCCTCCATGCTTCACGGTGGGAACCAGGCATGTAGAGTCCATCCGTTCACGTTTTCTGCGTCGCACAAAGACACGGTGGTTGGAACCAAAGATCTCAAATTTGGACTCATCAGACCAAAGCACAGATTTCCACTGGTCTAATGTCCATTCCTTGTGTTCTTTAGCCCAAACAAGTCTCTTCTGCTTGTTGCCTGTCTTTAGCAGTGGTTTCCTAGCAGCTATTTTACCATGAAAGTCTGCTGCACAAAGTCTCCTCTTAACAGTTGTTGAAGAGATGTGTCTGCTGCTAGAACTCTGTGTGGCATTGACCTGGTCTCTAATCTGAGCTGCTGTTAACCTGCGATTTCTGAGGCTGGTGACTCGGATAAACTTATCCTCAGAAGCAGAGGTGACTCTTGGTCTTCCTTTCCTGGGGCGGTCCTTATGTGACCCAGTTTCTTTGTAGCGCTTGATAGTTTTTGCAACTGCACTTGGGGACACTTTCAAAGTTGTCCCAATTTTTCAGACTGACTGACCTTCATTTAATAAAGTAATGATGGCCACTCATTTTTCTTTACTTCGCTGCTTTTTTCTTGCCATAAAACAAATTCTAACAGTCTATTCAGTAGGACTATCAGCTGTGTATCCACCAGACTTCTGCACAACACGACTGATGGTCCCAACCTCATTTATAAGGCAAGAAACCCCTCTTATTAAACCTGACAGGAAACACCTGTGAAGTGAAAACCATTTCCGGTGACTACCTCTTGAAGCTCATCAAGAGAATGCCAAGAGTGTGCAAAGCAGTCATCAAAGCAAAAGGTGGCTACTTTGAAGAACCTAGAATATAAGACATATTTTCAGTTGTTTCACACTTTTTTGTTAAGTATATAATTCCACATGTGTTAATACATAATTTTGATACCTTCAGTGTGAATGTACAATTTTCATAGTCATGAAAATAAAGAAATATCTTTAAATGAGAAGGTGTGTCCAAACTTTTGGTCTGTACTGTGTATATATATATATATAATATAGATACGTTTGTTCTAATTTTTTTTTCTTAAGGGGAATCTGTCACCCAGATTTTGCTACTTCATCTGAGAGCAGCACGATGTAGAGGCAGAGACCCTAATTCTGGTTATGTACAAGTGCATCTCACAAAATTAGAATATCATCAAAAGTTAATTTATTTCAGTTCTTCAATACAAAAAGTGAAACTCATATATTATATAGAGTCATTACACACAGAGGGATCTATTTCAAGTATTTATTTCTGATAATGTTGATGATTATGGCTTACAGCCAATGAAAACACAAAACTCATTATCTCAGTAAATTAGAATACTTTATAACAGCTTGAAAAATTATTTTAAAATCCGAAATATTGGCCTATTGAAATGTATATTCAGTAAATGCACTCAATACCTGGTCGGGGCTCCTTTTGCATCAATTACTGCATCAATGCGGCAATGTGGCATGGAGGCGATCAGCCTGTGGCACTGCTGAGGGGTTATGGAAGCCCAGGTGGCTTTGATAGCAGCCTTCAGCTCGTCTGCATTGTTATGTCTGGGGTCTCTCATCTTCCTCTTGACAATACCCCATAGATTCTCTATAATAGATTCTCTATGGGGTTAAGGTCAGGCGAGTTTGCTGCCAATCAAGCACAGTGATACTGTTGTTTGTAAACCAGGTCTTGGTACTTTTGGCCGTGTGGACAGGGGCCAAGTCCTGCTGGAGAATGACATTTCCATCTCCAAAAAGCAGAGGGAAGCATGAAGTGCTCTAAAATGTCCTGGTAGACGGCTGCGCTGAGTTTGGTCTTGATAAAACACAGTGGACCTCCACCAGCAGATGACATGGCTCCCCAAACCATCACCAATTGTGGAAACTTCACACTAGACCTCCAGCAGCTTGGATTATGTGCCTCTCCACTCAGGGCCGGCTCCAGGTTTTCGTGGGCGTCGGGCAAAAGAGTCTCAGTGGGTCCCTTTAGTACATACCACAATTCATGATTCATGATGCACAGATGCGGCAGAGAAATATAGGTATAGTACAATGCCAAAGATTTCACTCACTTCTTACATTATATGAGTGATATCTATCGTAAATTCTACAATATCTCAGAAAATGGTGAATCCTCGCAGCGCACAGTGCAGAGCGGACAGTATAGTCCTCCATACAGTATTATGGGCCCCATATAATGATTCATACGGGATACTGGCCCCCATATAATGCTCCATACAGTATACTGGCCCCCATAAAATGCTTCATGCAGGCTGGGCCCCATATATTGCTCCATCCTGTATGGGCCCTATCCTGTATGGGCTCCATATAATGCTCCATCCTGTATGGGCCCCATATAAAGCTCCATCCTGTATGGGCCCCATATAATGCTCCATCCTGTATGGGCCCTACATAATGCTCCATTCTGTATGGGCCCCATATAAAGCTCCATCCTGTATGGGCTCCATATATGCTCCATCCTGTATGGGCTCCATATAATTCTCCATCCTGTATGGGCTCCATGTATGCTCCATCCTGTATGGGCTCCATATAATGCTCCATCCTGTATGGGCCCCATACAGTATAATGCTCCATCCTGTATGGGCCATATATATTGCTCCATCCTCTATGGGCCCCAGAGATTGCTCCATCCTGTATGGGCCCCATATATTGCTCCATTCTGTATGGGCTCCATCCTGTATGGGTCCCATAGATTGCTCATTCTGTATGGGCTCCATCCAGTATGGGCTCCATCCTGTATGGGCCCCATATAATGCCCAATGCCTCAGACGCGCCCCTGGGCCTGAGTCGCGCTGCGTTGCGCACGCGGGAGCCTACCCGGAGCCGGATCAGATGGGGGTAGTAGTCTCGTGGCGATGACCCGGTCCGTGCCCAGGGAGTCAGACTAAGTGGCAGTCTATTAGCAGTAGATGGTGGATGACTACGCCACCCGTTGAATGCAGCTATGGAGCTGCCGCTGCAGGGCAGACCGCTGAGGCCGGTGGAAGGATGGTGCAGCGTGGATGGTATAACCCCCAACGGGAGGGGTATGGCCTCAGGGCAGCCGACGTGGATGATGGGGGTAGCAGGAACCACTCAGAGACGATGCGGTGTAGTTCAGGGTCTTTACTGGTGACAAAGATAGACCCTCCCGGAGTACTTGCTAGCAATCGGGGCCTGGTCAGTCCTTGAGCAGATGGGATCTCCCCTGGCCAGGCGGAGTTGTAGGCCTTCCCAACTAACTGTACTCTTCTGGCTACCTTGCTAGAGGCGGGTAAAAGTAGCCCACGTCCCTGAGTGTACCGTGTGGTGCTCACCCGTATGGCCGGTGACTCGGGGCCTTCTAGTAGCTTCCGCTCCACGACGGCGGTGCTGGTCCCATGCGTGTGACTGTGCCTTCGGGTTTCTTGGCCAGAGGACCTGAAATCCCCTGCCTGACGGATTCTGCTGCTGGGTAGGAGTTAGTCCCCACAGCCTCGGACTCCGGGTCCGGTAAGAAATCTTCTCAGTCAGGGCGAGCTCTGCAGCTGCCAGCCCCTGACTCCTTGTAACACTGCTCCCACAGAGCTCCTGATGTTCTGTTCCTATATTTGCTTCTTTTCTCTGTCTCTACTTCTTCTCTACTCACTAACCCTGCCTCAGCCCTAGGTTTTTATAGGGGAAGTTCTTCCCCTCCCAGGACTGGGCAGGAGGTGTGGCATGCATAGGATTCCTGACCAAGAGACCTCCCACCTGCTCTCAGACGTAATATCTCTATCACTGTGGCAACCAGACCCCTGGGGTGTCACATTCCCCCCTAGTGAAATTTAGTACTCCGGGACTAAACATATTTTTGGAAAAACATAACAAGGTATAACAATAACAATACAATAAAGAAACACATAAAGGTGGTCACGGCATGTCCGTAACCGGGTGCAGTCTTTGAAGAAAGCAAGGTGTCCATTTCACCAAAACAGGGAGACGTAACCAGGTAGGGGTCTGTCCTGCCCCGAGTCCTTAACAGTCTTTAGTCCGTCCTGGGTTACGCTCCAACTATGTACAAAGGATTCCCGGTAAATCCACCAAAGACTCCTATAAACCACTAGAAACACATAATTATACACAAGCAACAAGAAAAACAGGTAACCACAAATAAAACAATTTATACATTTCAAATCCTCCAACGTGCGGGTAACTGGCCTCTAGTGGACCTACGGAGCTGACTGTCTAGCCCTGAACTACAGGGTGTAGGAGCTGTCAAGGGTAAACTGGGCAGCTGTCTACCGGCTCCTTGGCTCACTAGGGGTACGGCAGGCTCACTATAAGCAGAGGGTTGATCCTCCTGTTCTGCTTGTGTGGAGCCTTCTGCCTCCTGGACCGGCTGCTCTTCCAGCTCTACCTGTCGCTCCGTAGGTGCTTGGGATGCTGGTTGGAGGAAGGTGAGTACGGGTACCACAACTGCGCCATTGACTTGAGTCCAAGACCGAGGGAAGTCTCCGAGCACAGTACTAACCATGTCTTCCCTTTCCTCTACGGGTCGAGGGTCTTCTTGTTCCTCTTCAGGGTTCCGTAGCTGTTCGGGACACTTCTTCAGGTGATCCCGGGATACAATGGTTGTGGTTTCACCTCCGTCTTTACTGATGGTACAGACCTTTGGGTTGTCGTGGCTTGAGGGCAGTACGGTGTACGGGTCCTTCTCCCACTGGTCGTCCAACTTGTGGAGCCGTCTTTTTCTCTTCAAGACCTGCTCTCCGGGTACCAGGGGAACAGCGGGAGTATACTGGTTGTAAGTTTTCTCTTGTCTTTCCCTAGCCTGACAGAGACTTCGCTCCACGCTCTCCTGTACTCTCCGGTACTGCTGCTGCCTCTCTGTGTCCCAGTCTGCTTCTGGTGAAGTGTCCTCGGGTGTCAGGACTCCCATTTCCAGGTCAACAGGTAACTTACCAGGTCTCGCCCTCATTAGGTAAGCCGGGGTACAGTTGGTGGAACCTACCGGGATGTGGTTGTATAGGTCCACCAGATCGGGCAGCTTCTCAGGCCACAGACCGCGTTCTTCCAGGGGCAACGTTTTAGAAGATCCATTACCACCTGGTTCATTTTCTCACAAAGTCCATTAGTTTGCGGATGATAGGGTGTCGTCCTTATCTTCCGGCAGCCATACAGAGTGCAGAATTCTTGGAAGACCTCCGCTTCAAAGGCAGGTCCCTGGTCCGTCAACACTTGGTCCGGGTACCCGTGTGGACGGCAGAAATGCTGCTGGAAGGCTCTAGCTGCTGTTCGAGCTGTTAAGTCCTTGACGGGGACGACAACCAAGAACCGGGAGTAGTGATCCACGATGGTTAGTGCGTAGACGTAGCCACTTCTGCTTGGGGTCAGTTTTACATGATCCAAGGCTACCAGTTCCAACGGCTACCGGGTGACGATGGACTGCAGGGGAGTCTTCTGGCTGGCACGGTCCTTCCTTCTTAGGTTGCACGGGCCACAGTCTCTGCACCACCTCTCGATGGTTCCCCTCATGCCTACCCAGTGGAACCGCTCGCGCAGCAGGAACTCCAGCTTCTTCCATCCGAAGTGTCCAGCCCCGTCGTGGTATGCCTCCATCACCATGGCTGCGTCTCTTCGTGGCACCACTACTTGCCAGATTAGTTCATGCGTCCGGGAGTTAACCATTCTGCGGCACAACTTCCCCTTGTAAAGGAACAGTCGACTCTTTTCTGCCCACAGTTGCTTGGCTTCCTCCGGAGCGTCTGGGTCAAGGCGAGCCTCTGGCCGAGTCAGCATCTCCTTCACCAGCCGGACGGCAGGGTCACTGTCCTGCGTTTCCGCCCAGTTGTAGTGAGGTAAGGGGTTAAGCGTAGCGCCTTGCTTACTCCTTACCCGATGGGAATACTGGATAGTCCCATGACGGTGAAACGCGGGGAGTTCGACTTCTTCCAGTCCCTCTGGATCTTCTCCTACGTCCGGTAGGTTTGGCATCCTGGACAGGGCGTCCGCGTTGGTATTGGAGCGTCCTGCCCGGTATTTGATGGTGAACTCGTAGTTGGACAGGCGGGCCATCCATCTCTGCTCTAGGGCACTGAGTCTTGCCGTGTCCAGGTGTGTCAACGGGTTGTTATCCGTGTACACAACGAACCGGGAAGAAGCGAGGTAGTGCTTAAAGCGTTCGGTGACTGCCCACACCACTGCCAGGAACTCTAGCTTAAATGAGCTGTAATTCTCAGGGTTTCTTTCGGTGGGTCGCAGTTTTCGGCTGGCGTAAGCGATTACTCGCTCTTTCCCCTGCTGGATCTGGGACAGCACGGCTCCTAGCCCGATGTTACTTGCGTCGGTGTAGAGGATAAAGGGCTGGCTGTAATCCGGGTACGCCAGGATTTCATCCCCCGTGAGGGCCATCTTCAGCTGGCGGAAGGACTCTTCTTCCAACTTCTCCCATTTGAAGGGCGGCTTCTGGTTCTTGGCCTTCCGGGACTGGCCTATCAGGAGGTCTTGCATAGGAGCTGCCTTTTTGGTGAAACCGGGGATGAACCTGCGGTAGTAGCCTACCAACCCGAGGAACTGCCGCACTTCCTTTACACTGGAGGGACTTGGCCATTCCTTAATTGCGGTGATCTTATCAGGGTCGGGAGCCACTCCGTCAGCGCTCACCACGTGTCCCAGGTACTGCACCTTTGGTTTCAGGAGGTGACACTTGGAGGGTTTCACCTTTAGGCCGTAGCTTGCCAGAGCTTCGAACACTTCCGCCAGGTGTTTCAGGTGGTCCTCATAAGTCTTAGAATATACGATGACATCGTCCAGGTACAACAGGACCGTCTCGAAGTTTCTGTGGCCCAGACAGCACTCCATTAATCGTTGGAAGGTTCCTGGTGCGTTGCAGAGTCCGAACGGCATACAGGTAAACTCGCTAAGTCCCATCGGGGTGGTGAATGCGGTCTTCTCCCGGTCCGCCTCTGCTACAGGAACCTGCCAGTACCCACTAGTGAGATCCAAGGTAGAGAAGAAGTTAGCAGATCTTAAAGCAGCCAAAGACTCCTCTATCCTTGGTAAGGGGTACGCATCCTTGTGTGTGATACGGTTGATTTTCCGGTAATCTACACACATCCTCATGGTGTTGTCTTTCTTTTTGACTAAGACTAGTGGAGCTGCCCAGGGGCTACAGCTATCCCTGATCACCCCAGCCTCCTTCATGTCTCTAAGCATCCCCTTGGCATGTTGGTAGTGTGCAGGGGGTACGGGTCGATACCTCTCTTTTATGGGAGGATGGTCTCCCGTGGGGATGTGGTGTTCTACCCCCTTGACTCGCCCGAAGTCTAACGGGTGTTTACTAAACACTCTCTCGTACTCTTGAACCACCCGATAGACTCCCTGTTTCTGGTGTGAGGGAGTGGAGTCAGTACCCAAATGTAGTTGCTGACACCAGTCCTCCATTGTTTTCTTAGAGCCGTTACCTTCCTCCGGGTGAGATGGAGGCAAGGGTTCCACAGATTGTATAGCATTTTGGTTAATGGTATATAATTTGGCTAGCGTGGCATACCGGGGCAGGTACACTTCCCTCTTCCCGATATTGATTATGCGAACGGGCACCCTCCCATGGCGTACATTAACCACCCCCCGTGCTGTCAAGATGGTGGGCCTACTGTCTGAGTAAACTGGTTCTACCATTGCCTGGTAATCTCTACCTCTCAGACCAATAGCTGCCCGGCACCAAATCATCATTTCACTTTTTGGGGGCATGGCAATAGGGAAAGGGTCACACATTCTCACGCTACCAATCTCACCGCCGGAGAGTTCCACCTGTTGCCGTCGCATCAGTGCCCGGATCTCTTTTTGGAGCACTCGCTGCTCGCCGGAGCTGGCGGTCTTGGCAACCTGCTGTAAAAGGAAAATCACCTCTGCAAGACAATTTTCAATTACATTAGTTCCTAGAGTTATCTTTGGGTGACTCTCGTGTTTGTCAATGTCTACAATGATCAGTCCCTGTGCTGCCAGTTCAACTCTACCAATTTTAATGGTCACCTCTTTAAACCCGATCTGTGGCACGGGCTGACCATTGCTGGCGATGATACTCAAGTCGTCGTCAGGGTAGCGGGTAATATCCGAGTCATTCCAGTACTGCTTGAAGAGCACGTACGGGATGGTGGTGACCTGTGACCCGGTGTCCAGTAGGGCACTCATAGGAATGCCATCCAGTACCACAGGCAAGACTGGACGTCCTCCCACATATTTGTCGCGCCAGTTCGATGGGCCTGATGATCTTTTTCCTAGGGGTTGGCCCTCTACCCTAGGTTGTGCCAGTTTAAAGGACAGTACCTTGCCATATGTCCGGGTTGATTACAGCGGCGGCAGATGGGTCGTCCGTCCTCGTTGTATCGGTCGCTGGGTCTTCCTCTGGCCGGTGGGGTCCTCCTTGGTCGACGCCACGGGATGTCCTCCGGTCCGGATGCCAGCTGGAGCTTCCCTGGAGTGGAAACCTGTAAAGACTGCACAGTTCGGGTTAGCGCAGCAACGCTTTTAGCTAGCTCTTGGACCTGATGGTGCAGGTCTGGAGCCGAGTCATTGTTCAAAGCCTGCGCATCAGCTCCCACAGGTCCTGCCGACAAGGGCGCCGCCTCCTGGTGGTAAGTGGTAGTGGGGCGTCTGTGGGTCACAACGCCACCTGGTGCCGGTTCTCGGAGCACCCGGATGGCTCTGTCCTTGAACTGTGCAAATCCCAGATGAGGGTCCTGTAAGGCCATTGCCCGCAACTGGGTTCGGTGGGCATTGCAATATAAACCCTCTATAAATTGTTCAGTTAACAGCCTGTCCTCGTCTCCCACGCCGTCAGGGTCGGTCTGCTTAATGGCTCTCAGGGCTTCTTGTAGGTTTAATGCATAGTCCCTTATACTCTCATGTGCCCGCTGTTTGCACCCGTAGAATCTGAGCTTGATCTCGGCTGAGGTGCGGGTATCAAAGGTGTCCCTCAGCCGGGTTAGTATCCCTGCGACAGTTCTCCCCCCAGGTGGCCAGGACTTTACCTCCCTTTGGGCTGCCCCGGTTAATTGGGCCACCAGGATGCTTACTTTTTGCTCTTCTGTGAGGGGGTACACCTGGAAGAGGCTATCCAGTTTTTCTCTAAAGTCCTGCAGGGTATGTGACTCCCCCGAGTACTGGGGTAGCCAGGCTGCCCCCGGGATATAGGGCATGGTGAAAGGCATGACCGCAACAGCGGTGGCGCTGGCGGGGGTTGGAGCGGTGAAGCTCTCCTCCGTATCCGACATCCTTCTCCCCCCTAGTGGACCGTGGCCTACCTTGCGATGATCCTCTTCCGTAGGCCGCGGCTCCGCAGTGGATCGTCAGGGTTGAGGACTTTCCGTCGCGCTCCTGTGACGTCGGCGTCTGCTGGGCTCCTTCCAGGACCTTACGCAACGTCCGGACGTGAGGCGGGGCTTCAGTTCTCGCGCGCTTTCGGAGTCCACGCCCCTCTTCTTCCCGCGCTGCGTCTTCAAGATGGCGGCCAACGGCGGGAAAACTCCACGGATGGCGGGAAGAAGGCTGAAGATGGCGCCGGATGGCGGGAAAACCTCACGGATGGCGGGAAGAAGGCTGAAGATGGCGCCGGACGGCGGGAATCTTCACGGATGGCGGGAAGAAGGCTGAAGATGGCGCCGGATGGCGGGAAAACTTCACGGATGGTAAGTTTTAAAAGTCTCTTTTTCAGGCACGCAGTACCCGGTGGTTGCGGGCACGAAATCCTGCCGACTACGCCAAAAGTTGACGCGCCCCTGGGCCTGAGTCGCGCTGCGTTGCGCACGCGGGAGCCTACCCGGAGCCGGATTAGATGGGGGTAGTAGTCTCGTGGCGATGACCCGGTCCGTGCCCAGGGAGTCAGACTAAGTGGCAGTCTATTAGCAGTAGATGGTGGATGACTACGCCACCCGTTGAATGCAGCTATGGAGCTGCCGCTGCAGGGCAGACCGCTGAGGCCGGTGGAAGGATGGTGCAGCGTGGATGGTATAACCCCCAACGGGAGGGGTATGGCCTCAGGGCAGCCGACGTGGATGATGGGGGTAGCAGGAACCACTCAGAGACGATGCGGTGTAGTTCAGGGTCTTTACTGGTGACAAAGATAGACCCTCCCGGAGTACTTGCTAACAATCGGGGCCTGGTCAGTCCTTGAGCAGATGGGATCTCCCCTGGCCAGGCGGAGTTGTAGGCCTTCCCAACTAACTGTGCTCTTCTGGCTACCTTGCTAGAGGCGGGTAAAAGTAGCCCACGTCCCTGAGTGTACCGTGTGGTGCTCACCCGTATGGCCGGTGACTCGGGGCCTTCTAGTAGCTTCCGCTCCACGACGGCGGTGCTGGTCCCATGCGTGTGACCGTGCCTTCGGGTTTCTTGGCCAGAGGACCTGAAATCCCCTGCCTGACGGATTCTGCTGCTGGGTAGGAGTTAGTCCCCACAGCCTCGGACTCCGGGTCCGGTAAGAAATCTTCTCAGTCAGGGCGAGCTCTGCAGCTGCCAGCCCCTGACTCCTTGTAACACTGCTCCCACAGAGCTCCTTATGTTCTGTTCCTATATTTGCTTCTTTTCTCTGTCTCTACTTCTTCTCTACTCACTAACCCTGCCTCAGCCCTAGGTTTTTATAGGGGAAGTTCTTCCCCTCCCAGGACTGGGCAGGAGGTGTGGCATGCATAGGATTCCTGACCAAGAGACCTCCCACCTGCTCTCAGACGTAATATCTCTATCACTGTGGCAACCAGACCCCTGGGGTGTCACACCTCCATACATAAAAAAAATAAAATAATCAAATACTCACTTCACCTCTCCTGCTGCCGCTGCTCCGGACTCCTCAGCGTCGCTGGTGTCTTCCCGCTGTCTGCACTGTGACTGCTCAGCACAGGGCGCGCTGGAAAGACGTCATCGCGTCCTCTGACCTAAGATGTCACAGTCAAGAGACGGAAGAGACCAGAGCTGTGGAGGCACTGGGAGAGGTAAGTATTGTGTCGGGGCCCTGAACAAGCGGGGGGAACCCACTCGCGGGCGCTAGCACCACACTCCTCCACTCACGGGCCCCATAGCATGCCGGGTGCCCGACAGCGAGTGGGCCCCTGCCCCGCCTGCTCAGGGCCCCGGCACTTGCCCGGGTGCTCACCCTGGGCCTGTTTCCACTCTTCCTCCAGACTCTGGGACCTTGATTTCCAAATGAAAATTGTAAATCTGAGACCTTGTGGAGTGTGTCAATGACTGCCTTCAGGACATCTGTCAAGTCAACAGTCTTCCCCATGATTGTGGAGCCTACTGAAACAGACTAAGGGACCTTTTTAAATGCTTAGGAAGCCTTTGCAGGTGTTTTTTGTTAATTATTTTAATTTACTGAGATAATGACTTTTGTGTTTTCATTGGCTGTAATCCATAATCATCAACATTAACAGAAATAAACACTTGAAATAGATCACTCTGTCTGTAATGAATCTTTATAATATATGAGTTTCACTTTTTGGATTGAAGAACTGAAATAAATTAACTTTTTGATAATATTCTAATTTTGTGAGATGCACCTGTATCACTTACTGGGCTGTGTGCTGCCGTTTTGATAAATATACTATTTTATCTGCTGCAGATCTGCCAGTTCTCTGAATGCGGAGCTCTGTATAGCCCCGCCAAACCACTGATTAGCTGCTTTCTGTGTACACTGTGCAAAGGCAAAGTCAACTAATCAGTGAGGGACAGGGATATACATAGCTCATGAATATGGAGGACTACCTGGTAGCAGGTGTACTAGTGATATATTCCTGCTGGTAAAATAGTGATTATATTAAAACTACAGCAAGCGGCCTAGTAAGTGACACATCCCTTGAATCAAGGTGAAAAAAATGATGACAGATCCCCTTTTAGATTAGTATTGCCTTATTCATACTGACCTGGAAAATCATATTGACAGGTAATTTTTACTGCACACTGAATGCCACACATACACACAAATTATAGAATTTCATTTTTAACACCATTTTACCCCACTTTTTTTTCGCTTTTTCAATATATTTTATGATAAAATGAGTAGTGACATATAAAACTACAACTCGTCCTCCAAAAAAAGCCCGTGGTTTTTGGAACAAATGGATGAAAAAATGAAAGCACAAAAAAAAAGTCTGGGTCAAGAGTTAAAGGGAATCTGTCACTAGGTTTTTGCTACCCCATCTGAGAACAGCATAATATAGAGGCAGGGACCCTGATTCTAACGATGTATCACTTACAGAGCTGCTTGATATTGTTGAGGGAGGGCAATAACCCTTCACGGTTGACCAAGTGAGCGTCACATTATTATGTGGATTGCGCAATCCACAGAAAACCAAAAGGAGGCAATGCTCTGTATGGGAGGATTCAAAGAATCTCTGATCACATTTATTTTGCTTAGCATTTGATATTGTTTTGAGTTTATCAATAGCCAATCCCCTACAGCCGTACTACAGTACTACAGGCTTGAGCCAATGTTAGTGCAATTATTACGGAAACACATATATGGTCATATTATCATCGTTAGTTCGAAGCACGATGGAAATGTACAAGGTCAATCCTGGCCTAGACTAGTTAGATAACAGGAGCGGGTGTCTGACAAAATGTTCTTGAGATAAAAAGTTAGTGTGAGAAAGTTCCATGTAAAGCATGAGAAAAGCAGGAAAGAAGTATGTTATGCAAGGAGTGATAATAACATGATTTTGAAACAAGCAGACAAAATGGAGTTGCTATACCATGAATATCAATATGTCCTTTACAATATAATTTTGATAAAATCACAGTTTTATCTGCTGCAGATCTAGCAGTTCTTTGAATGCTGAGCTCTCTAAAACCCCACCCCCATCACTGATTGGCAGCTTTCTGCTCATGTACAGTGTACACAGAGCTCATGAATATGCTGGACTACCTGGCAGCAAGTTTACTAATCCTCTAATGATAATCTCCTCCTGATAAAACAGTGATTTTATTAAAACTACACTAAGCAGCCCAGTAAGTAACACATCGCTGGAGTCAAGGTCTCTGGCTCTACATTATGCTGCTATCAGATTAGGTGTAAAAAAAACCTTGTGACAGATTACCTTAGTCTTTCCTCTTAACAAAGATCCTCCATGCCCCTTACCAGTTTTGTTGCTCTTCCTTCTACTTTTTCGCAGTCCAGGACATCCTTTCCATGAACTGGTACTGATAACTAAACTGCATATTCCAGATGAGGCCGCACTTATGCTTTGTAAAGTGGTAATATTACGTCTCTGTCCTACAAGTTCATGATTCTTTTAATACATGACTATATCCTGCTGGCTTTAGAAGCCACCTACTGACATTGCATGCTGATATTTTGTCTGTGATCTACAAGTACTCCCAGAGATATGAGAGACTTTTATTTTTTCCTGTCGATTTCCTGAGGGAGTAGTAGTAGTTCTGGGAAAGTAGGTCCATGAAAAGCTGTCCCAGAATTGAATGGTTCAGAAAGTTACTGCCAATTACTTAAGTACTGCAGAAAAGTAGATGCAGGAGATGGGAGTAATTTGCACTAAAAGGGATAGTTATAAGCAGGGGCGTAACTATAGTGGGTGTAGGGCTTCAGTCGAACCTGGAGTTCAGGTGGACCCAAAATGTACCTTTGTATCATATGAGTACACAAATCCTATCAAAGACTCGTGATGGTTGAGTCCCCTAGTGGAGAATTTGCATTGGAGCCCACAAGCTTAAAGTTGCTGAACTCAGGGAATTCGAACAATCTACGATTAGCTTTGCAAAAGTTGCCTAAAATGGCTGCTGTGAGTTTATACAATGTAGAAGATTACATCAGCGACCGAAGGATCAAAAGACGTGGGGCAGGTTTGCAGTTATCACATCACATTACATAGCACAACAAATAAAAAGGCACTATCATAGCCTGCATAAAAGCAGAAGCAGGAAATGAAGCAGCTATTTTAGGGTCATTCTGGATAGTGATAGAATGTCACAGTTCACAGCTTAGCTATAGAGATAGAACCAATCCCAAGGGCTACAATAAAACTTAAAGGTGTATTATCATCTGAGATAATGGCACATAGAACGTATATGGTACAAATGTTTGATATGTAGAAGTCCTGGAAGAGCAACCTAGCACCTATCGGGAGAATAGGGACCCATATTTGCTGTAGTTCAAATAGTTAATGTGAGGTGCTGAATAATAATAATAATAATTTTTATTTTTATAGCACCAACATATTCCGCAGCACTTTACAATTTTAGGGGGGACTTATACAGACAATACAGACGTTACAGAATAAGCATAACTCAGATATTAAAAGGAGTGAGGGTCCTGTTCGCAAGCTTACAGTCTATAAGAAAATAGGGGAGACACAAAAGGTAAAATGTACAAATATTGTATAATACAGCCATAATATGCTAAATAGGGTAAGTACATAACACTACATGAACTGGTCGCCAGCCAGTATGTGTACAGTACAGACAGAGGCTAATCAGTGCATGGATGGTATGAGCATGATTTTGAAGAAAATTTTAATATGGGCCAACTGGGACAGTTACAGTAGATAAGTGTGTTGAGGCGATAAGCCAGTCTAAAGAAATGGGTTTTTAGGGCATGCTTAAAACTGTGGGTATTGGGAATTAATCTAATTGTCCTGGGAAGTGCATTCCAAAGAATTGGCGCAGCACGTGAGAAATCCTGGAGACGGGAGTGAGAGGTTCGGATTATGGAGGATTTTAGTTTTAAGTCACTAGCGGAACGGAGGGCATGTATAGGGTGGTAGACTGAGACGAGTGAGGATTTGTAGGGCGGTGCTGAATCGTGGATAGGTTTGTGGGTAAGAGTGATAGGTTTATATTGAATGGGCAACCAGTGCAATGACTGGCACAGGGAAGAGGCATCAGTGTATCGGTTGGTGAGGAATATGATCCTGGCTGCTACGTTCAGGACGGATTGGAGAGGGGAAAGTTTCAGCCAGGTTTTTCACTGCTTCTTACAAAACTCTGTGGAGATATCCATATGCATGTATGACCACTTCTCCACCTCATCTATATTTTTGGAGTGCTAGTTAGAGTTAAGGAGTCCACCAACTGTGCAAATATATGGGATCCCAGAGATGGAACACAGTGCACTGCTGGTACTTACTCGTTCTTGCGCCAACTTATTTACTCTATTCTTTTTTCTGAAATGGTGAATTCATGTGAGAACTACCAGACACAGACAAGTACAGTGCCTGGAAAAAGTATTCTTTCCCCGTGAACTTTTCCATATTTTGTTCACGTTACACCCACAAACTTAAATATATATAATTGGTATTTTTTATGATATACTAACACAAAGTAGCAAGTATTTGTGACGTGTAAAGGAAATGATACATGGTTTTCTAAAAATTTTAAAAATATGAATCTGGAAATTGTCATCTGCCCCCCTGAGTCAATACACTGTAGAACCATCTTTCACTGCAATTACTGCTGCAAGTCTTTTGGGGTATGTCTCTACCAGGTTTGCACATCTGGAGGCTGAAAATGTTTGCCAATTCTTCTTTGCAACTTAGCTCCAGCTCAGTGAGATTGGATGCGATGGTTTGTGAACAGCAAGTCTTGCCACAGATTCTCAATGGGATTTAGATCTGGACGTTGACATGGTCATTCAAACACATGAATATCCTTTGACTTTTCACCTTTCTCACCTCTCTCAAATATCTATTTATGCAGTCTCCCCTGTTCCAAGTCTTATTTTCACATAGCGCGCCTTGGGTTCACTGCGCATGCGCATGGTGGAACGCAACTCACTCCTCTCTTTCAGTATGATACCGGCGCGTCACATCCGGCCGACGGTGGAACGCAGACTGCACTGCATCTTTCGGCCGCGGTGGTCCAGGTAACATCTATCAGCCATCACCATTCATACTTACCTCTTCCTGTTCTGACGCATATAAAATGGGACACATTTCCCATGTGCATACACCGGCACACTGACTGTTAGTTATGCCACATGGACGCACCCTGGTGATACTCCTGGATTCAAATAAGTAAGTTGCACAGCTATATACTCAGTTTGATACTCTCTGATACGCACTCTGAGGACTCCAGTTTCTTTTTACCTTTGGGGCATATTTATGACTTTTCATATATTTCACTATTTCTCCAAGTATTCTACCTCCTGGTTTGTTCTGAAATGAATACCTTTGGAATTCTAAGTTTGCCAGTTCCCCTTTTTTTGATTATATGGCATTGGATGATTTCTTACTGATTATTTTTATATTATAGGTACAATTTGCGCTTGAATATGACCGCCTATGCTTAAAATAAGTGACCCACTACTTGGCAACCTTGCATATGAGCTTTATGTATGTTTGGAAAAAAATATATGTATGTAATATGTATGGCTCTATTATTTGTGTGACCATATTAAATGTAGTATTCATATTTTTCATTGACACAGATAACCTTGATAAAGGCAATTAGCCGAAACAAAACGTTCCGGTGGTTATTATCTTGTTACAGTCACTCTTTGGAATTAAAAAAAAATTTCTTGAAATGATATACAGTTGTTTTTCACTTATTAGTGCCGGAGGTTTAGTTAAGATATTAATGGACTATTTTCCTCCTGAGCACAAAATTTTTTTTTAAACAGTGTGAACCCTTATTGTTCTTCTGATATCCTTTGACTTAAACCAGGGATGCCAAACTCAAACTCAGAGGGCCAAAATGAAAAACTTGGACAAAATCGCGGGTCAACCGGTATACAGTATAATGGGCCCCACATAGTCCTCCATACAGAATAATGGACCCCATATAGTCCTCCATACAGAATAATGGGCACCACATATTCCTCCATACAGAATTTTTATGGCTTGCTTTCAAAAAACGCTTTATTTTTGCCACTCTTCCATAAAGACCAGATTTCTGGACTAGTAGTTGTCCTGTGGACAGATTCTCCCACCTGAGCTGTGGATTTGCAGCTCCTCCAGAGTGACCATGGGCCTCTTGGCTGCTTCTCTAATTAGTGCTCTCCATACAAGGACTGTCAGTTTAGGAGGACGGCCATGTCTTGGTAGGTTTGCAGTTGTAGCATACTACTTACGTTTTTTTTTTATTATCGATTGAACTGTGCTCCGTGAGTTGTTCAGAGCTTGGGCTATTTTTTTTTTATAACCTAACCCTGCTTTACTCTTCTCCATAGCTTTATCTCTGACCTGCCCGGTGTATTCCTTGGTTTTCATGATGCTGTTTGATAATGTTCTCAAATAAACCTCTGAGATCTTCACAGAACAGCTGTAGTTATACTGACAATAAATTGTACGCAGGCGGACTCAGTTTACTCATTATGTGACTTCATTGGTCACTCAGGATTTTATTTAGGGGTAGTAGACTACAGGGGGCTGAATACAAATGTGGCGCCCTGCTGTGCATTGGTGCCACAGATCCTAGAGGGGTGCATGAACGGATTCCTCCACAAGAGGCCCTCATAGCATACACACACCTCCACCTTCCACCTCAGACCACTAGAGGGAGCCCGTTAGGGATATAAAAAGGGAAGGTGGAGCTAGGCAGTCAGTCTGGAGAACAGTTTCCTCTGGGACAGAGCTAGTTCCAGTCTGTGAGGATCCAGTCTGTAGAAGGAAGCCTGTTGAGAGGAGCTCCTGCAGTAGCCATCCTGCAGTGGAGCACAGTCCAGACTCATTGAGCTCAGGTAGTGAGCCCAAGGTGTGCCGACGTCATAAGAGCGGTGAAGAGTAGCGAGGCCTACTGCCAGTGTGAAGCCAAGTGAGGGCCCCGAGCAGGCTGAAGGCAAGTGGAGTAAGGGAGCTACATAGGGGGCAGAGGAGCTTAACCAGCTCACCCCACAAGCATTTACCAGACACCGGGTCCGCGTCTGCAAGGATCTCTAAGACCAGCAGAAACAACTGGGATCCCTGGCGAACTACATGTCCCAGGAATACGAAAAGCTGACCGTAATACCAGGGTCAGGAGTCACTGAGGCCAAAGAAACCAGGGAGTGTGAACTCCAACAGAAGGCCCTACCACCAGGTCAGCAGGTGCAAGACAGAGACCAAGTTAGGCCTAGCTTCAGGCAGGTCATAAACTTACTAGGAAAAGGCAAGAAACAGGAGGCCCCACACCCGCTCACTGGGGAGAGTCCTGAAATGCACCCTTCACCCTACAGTACCCCGGATCGTGCCTGAAAACACCACCAGTAAAGGTACTGAAGTGAACTGTCGTGTGTGTGCCTATTCTTCCTTTGACCCGGCTGGGTCCCCTCTGTCCTGCATCCCTTCTCCTACGCTGCCCTGAGGCCCCGCTCCACCTGTGGGGAGCAGAACCAACTAAGCTGCCCGACCACCGGCCTCAGAGGACTGTAGCAGCTCTGGTGAGTCTCACCAGACATCACAGGTGGCGTCACGAACTTTCCCCTTTTCCCATACACCTTTCCTCCAATTCCTTGCTTTTTTTTAAGAGTGACCCCAGGGTACGGCCCCGGGAGCCGGCCACCGCGGCATCCCCCAAAACTAACAGCAAGGCCCGGGCACCGAGTCCCCATCCCTTGGGCTCGTCATCTCTTCCTGGCGTCACGAACAGGATCCTGTGCCCGCTGCAACGACGGAGTGTTGTGTCCGTTGCCACCGGGTAATGTGCGCCTCTAATCAAAAACTGTATATTTAACTGTGGCGAAGATTGCTGCCATTGTTGGGCCGCCGAGCGGGAAGAAGGGCGTAACCGCGGGAAACTGAGAGGCGTACCTGCTAAAGCGCGCAAAGCCCCTGACACGCCCCACGCCTCGACGTCAAACCAGGAAGCGCCAGGTCCTGGAAGGAGCGCCGGTGAACGCTCTGACGTAGGACGCAAGCGACGCAAGGTCCTGAAGAAGAACGTCACCTGCGGAGCTGCGGCCTACCGGAAGAAAAGAAGAGAAGGTAGGCCACAGTTAGCTAGGGGGGCGACAGAATGTCCGAAGAACAGCACAACGTCGGAATACCGGTTAACCGCCCTGATGCTCAACTTGTGCCCGACACAGAGCAGGCCGAAGCAGCCGCTCCACCAGCAGGGCCTGTAACCCCTGTTATACCCATGGCCCTACCGTACATCCCCGGAGCGAAGTGGCTCCCCCAGTACGGTGGCAAACCAGATACCCTGTCTGGATTTAAGCGGAAAATATGCGGTATACTGGATACGTACTCTATGACAGGCAAGCAAAGAGCCGCTGTGGTATTAGGACAATTAACTGGTGCTGCGGAGCAAGAAGTAGAAACCTGGTCGGCCGCAGACCAAGAGTCACTGTCCGCAATCTTTAAAAAGTTACAGACTGTCTTTGAGAATCGTACTGAGACAGACCTCCAGATGAGGTTCTACAACTGCTTTCAGCAACCGGAGGACAGTGATCGGGACTATGCCTGGCGTTTACAAGGGGCCCTGCGAGCTCTGAAACAGGTTAGTCCAACCAGCATCAATAATGAAAATAAAATGCTGAAGGAACAGTTTATCTCCAGAGGTGAGCAGGACTGTGCGTTGGTGGTCCCTGGATCATCTAGATGCCACCTTTGACATCCTTAAGGACATGGCTACAAAAGGACTGCAGCCCCTGGAAACAACTGCTATCCAATGTTACCAGGGTGGGGCCACCCCAGTGCCTGCAGCGTCCACCTTTTCCCCAGTGGCTGCTGAAGCCAAGGTGCAAGCAACGTCCCCTAGTGAGCTGGACAGCCTGCGCTCTGAAGTGCATCAGTTGAGCAAAACCCTGACCACTGTACTGAGAACCCTGCAGCTGCGGACGGAGCCCGAGGAGGAAAGAAGGATCCTGCTAGCCGACAGCCCTGAGGATGTCCCCTGGATGAGAAGGAGGAAGAGGACAATGCCACCCACTGGGAGGATCAGCGACCAACGCTGTCCACCGAAGGACCCTGTCTGCCACCGCTGCCACAAGTCAGGTCACACCATCCAGAGCTGTCCTTTAAACGAGAAAACCCTGGGGCCAAGGGCCAACACCCAGGAGTAGACTCCCCAGGCCCAACAGACTGGTACAGCAGGTTTGTGGGAGGAAGACCTTTCCTGTCCGTTGTGCTGGGCGGCATTGCGACATCCGCTCTGCTGGACACAGGATCTCAGGTAACCATCATGCCTGACGTCCTCTACAAAAGGTTCTGGTCCATGGATGACCTAAGCACACCAGCTCCAAACCTTTCCGTTCATGCCTCAAACGGCCTCCCCCTTAACCTAGTCAGGGTTAAGGATGTGGCAGTAAAGGTGGGAAGAGTGGAACTGAAGGACCAGGGACTAATTGTAGTAGAGACTAATCCTGATGATACAAATTTGTATATGGTACTTGGCACTAATATTGTTAGTAACTTTCTGGGAGAAGTGGTGTTCTTGCTCCAACAGATAGCTGACACTGCCAGACCAGGGCAGAGAAGGGCGCTCCAGAAAGAGATCCGAGCCCTTATGTACCAGCAACAGGTAAAGCTAACAGGTGGTGAAATTGGTAATGTACTGGTGACAGACCCGGTACCCATTGTGATTCCCCCGATGAGTGAAATGCTGATATGGTGTAGAGCAGCAATAGGTCTCAAAGGACGGAGCTACCAGGGGGTAGTAGAGCCCCTTAGCTCCGAGCATAGGCCTACACTCTTGACTGCCAGAGGGGTAGGGGATGTACGCAATGGGAGGGTGCCCGTACGCCTCCTAAACTATGGGGAGGACGAGATTAGATTACCTTGCTACGCCACTGTTGCCAAACTGTACACAGTAAATAACAACTCCATACACACGGTGGAGTCCTTAACCTCACCAGACGAAGTGGAGGATAATGACCCGGCAACCCAGGTGGAGGATTGGTGTCAACAGCTCTATGTTGGGACAGACACCACTACTGCTCATCAGAAGCAGGGTGTACACCGGGTGGTTCAGGAATACGAGCAAGTATTCAGTAAGCACCCACTTGACTTTGGGAGGATTAAGGGGGTTCAACACCATATCCCCACATGTGACCATCCACCCATCAAAGAACGTTACAGGCCTATACCACCAGCACACTACCAGAAGGTGAAGGAGATGTTGCACGACATGAAGAAGGCAGGGGTAGTAAGGGATAGCTGTAGTCCCTGGGCAGCTCCCCTAGTTCTAGTCAGGAAAAAGGACGGAAGCATGAGAATGTGTGTAGATTACAGACAAGTAAATCGCATTACACATAAAGATGTATACCCTTTACCACGTATAGAGGAATCCCTGGCTGCCTTAAAGTCTGCAAATTACTTCTCCACCCTTGACCTCACTAGTGGGTACTGGCAAGTAGCTGTTGCTGAGGAGGATCGGGAGAAGACAGCCTTCACCACCCCGATGGGACTCTGCGAGTTCAATAGTATGCTGTTTGGACTCTGCAACGCCCCCGGAACGTTCCAAAGATTGATGGAGTGCTGCCTGGGACACCGCAACTTCGAGACTGTACTACTATACCTGGATGATGTGATAGTATACTCCAAAACGTATAAGGACCACTTGAAGCACCTGGCGGAGGTATTCGAGTCGCTGTCCCGGTGTGGGATGAAGTTGAAGCCCTCAAAGTGCCACCTTCTCAAGAGAAAGGTACAGTACCTGGGGCACATCGTCAGTTCAGAGGGAGTAGCACCAGACTCAGAGAAGGTCACTGCCATCCAGAAATGGCCGGAGCCGAAGAGCCTCAAGGAGGTACGTCAGTTCCTGGGATTAGTCGGGTATTACCGGAGGTTTGTGAAGGACTATACTAAGAAAGCGGCGCCTCTGCAAGACCTACTGGTAGGACAGTCCCCCAGAGGCAGAAATCCCCCGTTCCAGTGGGGTAAGGAGCAAGCTGAATCCTTTAAGGTGATGAAGGAGATCCTGACCGGCGAAGAGATCCTAGCCTACCCTTACTACAGCCAACCGTTCCTGCTGTACACTGATGCCAGCAACGAAGGATTAGGAGCTGTACTGAGTCAGAAGCAGAATGGCAAAGAGAAGGTGATTGCCTATGCAAGCAGGAAGCTCCGCCCGACCGAGAGGAACCCGTAGAACTATAGCAGCTTCAAGTTGGAGTTCCTGGCCCTGGTCTGGGCCATCACCGAGCGGTTCAAGCACTATCTAGCCTCCAGTAAGTTCACTGCCTTCACTGATAACAACCCCTTGACTCATCTAGAAACAGCCAAGCTAGGAGCCTTGGAGCAACGATGGATGGCTCGGCTGTCAAATTACCAATTCACTATTAAGTACCGGGCGGACCGCAAGAACGCCAACGCCGATGCCCTGTCCAGGATGCCTCACCAGTCAGACACTGAAGAAGAAGTGGACGACCTGGAGGAGATTGAACTACCTGCCTTTCATCAGAATGGGATGGTCCACGAGCAACGAGCCTCCAGGAGGCCTTGCGGTAACACGATAAAACCCCCTGCCTCACCACAGCTGGAAGGAGACTCAGGACAGCGACCCGGTTGTCAGCCGTATCAAAGAACTGATAACCCAGGAAGGTTCCTCCCTGGAGAAGGAAGCGTCTCTCCAAGCCAAGCAGCTGTGGAATGAGAAGAGCCGACTGTTCATCTATAGAGAGAAGCTGTGCCGGAGGTACGTCAACCCCAAAACCCATGAGATGGTATGGCAGACAGTGGTGCCCAAGACAGACATCCAGATGGTGTTGGAAGCCTACCACGATCAGGCGGGGCACTTCGGCTGGAAGAAGCTAGAGACCCTGCTGAAGTGTCGGTTTTATTGGGTAGTTCCATTGAGAGGTGGTGCCAGAATTGTGGACCCTGTAGCCTCAGAAGAAAAGACTACAGCAGCCAGAAGGCACCCCTGCAACCCATCAAGACGACTCGTCCCCTGGAGATCGTGGCCCTGGATCATGTCAAGCTGTCACCCAGCAGGTCAGGATATTCCTATGCCCTGACCATGGTGGATCACTACTCCCGGTTCCTCGTGGTCGCCCCCGTCAAGGACCTGACGATAGAAACTGCGGCGAAGACATTTCAGGCTTACTTCTGCAGGCCCCATGGATACCCGGAGCAGGTGCTGACAGATCAAGGCCCAGCCTTTGAAGCCGAACTGTTCAAGGAGTTCTGCCATCTGTACAGGTGTAAAAAGATCAGGACTACACCGTACCACCCCCAAACCAACGGTCTCTGTGAAAAGATGAATAACATCATCATCGACCTGCTGAAGACCTTACCACTAGAGGAGAGAAATCAGTGGCCAGACCTACTACCTGACCTGAGAGATCTGTACAACCACATACCTGTGAGTTCCACCAATTGTACTCCAGCATATCTCATGCGAGCCACACCCGGGAAGTTGCCCATGGACCTGGAGCTTGGTGTAGTAGAACCAGAAGCAGATATGTCCACTGAGGACTGGGACACGACCAGACAGGAGCAGTACAGAAGAGTACAGGCCTTTGTCGAAGACAGTCTCACTCGGGTAAGGGACAAGCAGGAAGCCCACTACAATAAAAGTGCGCCCGCAGAACCCTTCACACCAGGAGAAGTGGTGTTAAAAAGAAAAAGGAGAAACCACAAACTTGATGACCAGTGGGAGAGAGAACCCTACACTGTGTTAAATTCAAGATTCGATAATAGGAAGACCTGCCTAATTAGTAGAGACGGAGGAATAACGACTGCAACGGTATCTAGAGACCATCTGAAGTTGTGTCCACACCTGCTAAAGCTCCAAGAAGAAGTGCCTCTCACCGTACCGGAGGAGCCTAAAGAAGCAGTACTCCATACTGACTTAGGAGATTTCCCGGCAGATTGCCCTCAACTAGGAGGAGCAGTAATAATACCTGTGATCCACTTCTTTCAACAGCCAGAAAACCCTCCACAGCAAGTAGAGCCTGTAAGTGCTTCAGAAGAGCCTGCTCAAGAAGAATCCACGGAAGAAGGATCCCCGGTTTGAGCAGAGCAAGAAGGCCCAGCCAATGGCATACTTGCCAGTCCTGTAGAGAGGTTAAGGCAACCCTGCAGTTCCCCAACACTTAGAACTGACAGAATGGGAGGTAGTGCAAATACTAGTGCCTCACGCATCCCAGTACCACGTAGGTCGACGCATAGCACACGAGGTCAGACCCCTGTCAGATACAGAGAATAGAGAAGGAAACTCTGAAAGTGTAAATAGTTGCCCCTGGGGTATTATATTGTGTATTTTCATGTATATATATTTATTAACTTGTTGTTTTGCCTTATAATGGACAATTTAAGTGAAATGGACACTTTTCCTTGTCACCTTTAGTTATTCGTCAGGGTACATAAAGAACTTTGTGGCTGACGACTATGTGCAGCCCAAAAACGGCTTCTTGTAAATAATTGCACGCCCTGGAGTGCCCCTTTAGGTGACCTCGGAAGAAAAACGTGTCTGGTGTGGGACTAACGGAGGTCCGACTCAGGATCTCCAAGCCCTGCAGCCACCCCAGGGCCTACGTTGAGGGTTTGGGACAGGTCCCTCAAGCTACCAAGTACTCTACCCTGTGAGATGGACATCCTGTAGGGAACCTCACCAGAAGAGACTTGAATTCTGAGGTTGCTTATTGTATATATGTATATATTTGTTATTTATAATGTTTTATTATGTAACGTTTAAGCAAAGTGCCTCCCATAAAGGGAAGAGTTATTGTATTGTTGTTATAAAAAGTACTTCAGTCCGAGAGTACTGAGCTTTGCTAGGGGGGGAATGTGGCGCCCCTGCTGCGCATTGGTGCCACAGATCCTAGAGGGGTGCATGGACGGATTCCTCCACAAGAGGCCCTCGTAACATAAGCACACACCTCCACCTTCCACCTCAGACCAGCAGAGGGAGCCCGTTAGGGATATAAAAAGGGAAGGTGGAGCTAGGCAGTCAGTTCCTGCAGAAGATGAGCCTGAGAGAGGTCAGCCTGCAGTGGAGCTCAGTCTAGAGAACAGTTTCCTCAGGGGACAGAGGTAGTTCCAGTCCCTCTAGAGAGAGTTCAGACTCATAAAGCTCAGTCAGTGAGCTTAAGGCGTGCCGATGCCATAAGAGCAGTGAAGAGTAGCGCGGCTTACTGCCAGTGTGAAGCCTAGTGAGGGCCCCCAGCGTGGCCGAAGGCAAGTGGAGCAAGCGAGCTACGTAGGGGGCAGAGGAGCTTAACCAGCTCACCCCACAAGCATTTACCGGACACAGGGTCCGCGTCTGCAAGGATCTCTAGGACCAGCAGAAACAACCGGGATCCCTGGCGAACTACATGTCCCAGGAACACCAAAAGCTGCCTGTAATACCAGGGTCAGGAATCACTGAGGCCCAAGAGACCAAGGAGTGTGATCTCCAACAGAAGGCCCTACCACCAGGTCAGCTGGTGCAAGTCATAGACCAAGTTAGGCCTAGCTCCAGGCAGGTCATAAACTTAACAGGAAAAGGCAAGAAACAGGAGGCCCCACACCCGCTCACTGGGGAGAGTCCTGAAATGCACCCTTCACCCTACAGTGCCCTTGATCGTTCCTGAAACACCACCAGTAAAGGTACTGAAGTGAACTGTCGTGTGTGTGCCTATTCTTCCTCCGACCCGGCTGGGTTCCTCTGTCCTACATCCCTTCTCCTACGCTGCCCTGAGGGCCCGCTCCACCTGTGGGGAGCCACACCATCTAAGCTGCCTGATCACCGGCCTCAGAGGACTGTAGCAGCGCTGGTGATCCTCACCAGACACCACGGGTGGCGTCACAAACTCTTTCCTATCCCTTACACCTTTTCCCCACCATTCCTTCTTTCTTTTAAAGAGTGACCCCAGGGTACGGGCCCAGGAGCCGGCCATCGCGGCGTCCCCCAAAACCAAACAGCAAGGCCCGGGCGCCGAGTCCCCATCCCTTGGGCGCGTCACTTCTCTCAGCACTCCCATCATTGCTCTCTCCTAGCCCCCTCCATCATTGCACTCTCCCAGCACCCCCATCATTACTCTGTCCCAGCACCTCCATCATTGCTCTCTCCCAGCCCCACATCATTGCTCTCTCCCATCCCCCCACCATTGCTCTGTCCCAGCACCCCCATCATTGCTCTCTCCCAGCACCCCCATCATTGCTCTCTCCCAGCAACACGTCATTGCTCTCCCCTTCCCCACCATCCCCATCATTGCTCTCCCCAGCTCTATCAGCCCCATTATTGCTCTTCCCAGCCCCATCATTCCTCTCCCCAGCCCCATCAACCCCATTATTGCTCTTCCCAGCCCCATCAGCCCCATTATTGCTCTTCCCAGCCCCATCATTTCTCTCCCCAGCCCCATCAGCCCCATTATTGCTCTCTCCAACCCCATCATACCATCATTCCTCTCCCCAGCCCCATCAACTCCATTATTCCTCTCCCTAGCCCCATCAGCAACATTATTGCTCACCCCAGCCCCACTATCCCATCATTGCTCTCCCCAGTCCCACCATCCTCATCATTGCTCTCCCCAGCCCCATCATTCCTCTCCCCAGCCCCATCATTGCTCTCCCTAGCCCTACCATCCCATTATTCCTCTCCCCAGCCCCATCAACCCCATTATTCCTTTCCCCAGTCCCATCATTCCTCTCCCCAGCCCCATTATTTCTCTTCCCAGCCCCATTAGTCCCATTATTCCTATCCCAAGCCCCATCATTCCTCTCCCCAGCCCCATCAGCCCCATTATTGCTCTCCCCAGCCCCATCAACCCCATTATTCCTCTCCCCAGCCCCATCAGCCCTATTATTCCTCTCCCCAGCCCCATCAACCCCATTATTCCTCTCCCCAACCCCATCAGCCCCGTTATTGCTCTCCCCAGCCCCATCAACCCCATTATTCCTCACCCCAGCCCACTCTCCAGCCCCAATATTTCTCTCCCCAGCCCCATCATTGCTCTCCCCAGTCCCATCAGCCCCATTATTGCTCTTCTCAGCCCCATCATTCTTCTCCCCAGCCCCATCCCCTCCCCAGCATTTCAGTAAAAAAAAACAAAAAAAAAACAACAACTTACCTCAGCTTGCTCCCCTGCAGCAGCATCCTCCTGGTTGCCGGCAGCTTTCTTCCTGACCCAGGCGCGCGCTGCATGATGACGTCATCAAGCTGCGCATGCCTGGGTCAGGGAGGAAGCAGAGGACGAACCCTCCAGCTCCGCTGCCATTCTCCTCCTGACAGCAGCAGAGCTGCAGGGATCGCTCCCTGACCGCCGCGTGCAGGGAGCAGCTGCACCTTGCGGGCCCTTTGGTGCAGCTGCATGGTGGGTACCCGGCACAGCTGCACCGGCTCCGGTATGTCCACCCCTGGACTGCTATGGGGCCCACCCGGCTCACGGGCCCCATAGCAGTTGCGTGGTCTGCCGCCATTGGCAGTACGCCACTGTGTACGGCATATACAGTGGGTGTGTGGTGCGTACGGCGTATCCAGTGTGTGTGGTGCGTACGATGTATACAGAGTGCGTGTGTGTGGTGCGTACGATGTATATGTGTCACCCCAGGCCTGGATGCCACAAATATTAAAGGCTGTGTCTGAGAGCAGGAGGGAGGTTCCCTGGTCAGGGACCATTAGCATGCAGCACCTCCTGTCCCAGGCCAGTAGGGGGAGCAGGCTGCCCCTATAAAAGCTGGAACTAGGGCAGGGTTAGAGAGACCAGAACCCACTTCTGAAGTGTCCAGAAGGGTCCTCAGAGAAGAGGGACAGGTCAGCAGCAGCTGAGGAGTCCGTGAGGCAGAGGAGAACCTGCAAGCCAGGGACAGAGGCGACGAGAGCCGGTCCTGGCTGAGAGAAATACACAACCGGACATTGGGGTCTGAGGCTGTCAGGGTTGCAAGCCCAGCAGCAGAGAACCAACCCGCGAGGGACTTCAGGTCCCTTGGCCTAAGAAGCCTGGAGGCTCCGCCACACAGAGGGACCAGTACAGCAAGGAGAAGCAAAAGGTACCCAAGGCCCGAGTCGCAAGCCATACAGGTAAAGTACACGGCCAGCTTAGGGACGTGGGCTATTACACCACGAAAAGGGGGATAGTCAGCAAGAGCATAGAGAGAGAACAGTAGGCCTACACACTCACCCTGACCAGTGGGGCTCGCCCGAATGCTCTCAGATGCACAGGCCCATTCCTAACCGGTACTCCTGTTGGGTCAGTAATAACATCTGCAATAAAGACCCTGGACTGTTTGAAGCGGAATCTGAACTCTTACTATTGCGGCCTGCACTATCACCCCCAGCATTCACCTACACTGCCCTGAAGCTACACTCTTCCCGTGGGGAGTTGTCCTACCCCTGTGCTGCACACCAACACCAGCCTCAGTGGTCTGCCTCGCAGCGGCGGTTATCTCTGACCGCAATCCACGGGTGGCGTAGTCGGACATTCCCAAATGTATAAATAGACTGCCACAGCATTTGGTCTGACCACCCTGAGCCACGGGATCGGGTTGCCACTACTACCCCCAGCATCGTACAGAAGCCCGGTTCCGGGTGCCCCACGGCCCAGGGGGTGAGTCAGCTTTGGCGTAGTCGGCAGGATTGTGACCAACCCTCCACAAACGGGTATTGCGTGCCTGAAAAAGACTTAATACTTACCTGAGTGAAGTTTCCCGCCATTCGGGGCCCTTTCCCGCCAATTGGAGCCGTTTCCCGCCATCGGGCGCCATCTTCGGGACGCTGCACGGGAAGAAGAGGGGCGTGGACGTCCAAAAACACGAGAGACCTGAAGCCCCGCCCCACGCTGAGATGCCGTGCAAGGTCCTGGAAGGAGAGAGAGCGACGCCGACGTCATCACCGAGCGACGCAAGGTCCTCGCCCAGAGCATCGCGAGCCTAGCCGCGGCCTACAGAAGAAGATAGTCGGAAGGTAGGCCTCGGTTAACTAGGGGGGAGGAAGATGTCGGACGCGGAGGGACCCTCTACCACCAGCGTAGCCGCTGCAGCTGTGATGCCGTTTTCCATGCCCTATATCCCCGGAGCGGCCTGGCTGCCACAGTATGCCGGCGAGTCGCATACCTTGGGCGACTTTAAAGAAAGGCTGTATAGCCTGTTCAAAGTTTATCCCCTGACAGAAGAACAGAAAGTAAGCATACTGATAAGGCAGTTAACTGGTGCGGCCCAGCGGGAGGTAGTCTTGGACAGCGGAGGAGAAAAGGACTGTAAGGGGGGTTGTGACCCGTCTACGGGACACCTTTGATACCCGTACCTCAGCAGAAATCAAAATGCGGTTCTATGGATGTAAGCAGCGAGCTCAAGATAGCATCAGAGACTATGCCCTAAATTTACAGGAAGCCTTGGGGGCAATTAAGCAAGCTGACCCTGGCAGTGTGCAGGATACCGATAAACTGTTGACTGATCAGTTCATAGAAGGTCTGCTGTCCAGCGCCCACAGAACCCAGCTGCGCCTCATGGCCCTACAGAACCCCGATTTGACTTTTGCACAGTTCAAAGATAGGGCCATCCGGGTGCTCCGAGAACCCGCACCAGGTGGCGCTGTAGTTTCCCGGCGCCCTGCCATCACTTACCACCAGGAGGCAGCGCCCTACCCTGCAGACCTTGTGGGGACTGATGCGCAGGCCCTAAACCCATCCCCGCCTGCAAACCTGCACCATCAGGTCCAAGAACTGACAAAGAGTGTTGCTGCATTGACCAGGACCGTACAGTTGTTACAGATGGACCCGTCAGGACCAATCAAGCTGGCTTCCAGTCCGGAGGATGTCCCGTGGCGTCGACGGAGGAGGATCCCGTCGTTCAGAGGGAGGCCCGCCAATCGTTACACTGAGGATAGACAGCCGATTTGCCGCCGTTGCAGCCAGCCGGGACACGTAGCCAGGTACTGTACTTTAAATGGGTCCGACCTGGGGCAGAGGGCCAACCCCCAGGCATAAGGTCACCAGGCCCGTCTAATTGGCGTGATAAGTACGTAGGGGGACGCCCGGTTTTACCCGTAGTGCTGGACGGTATTCCCATGAGTGCACTGCTGGACACCGGGTCCCAAGTGCCTACCATCCCCTATGTACTTTTCAAGCAGTACTGGAGTGACGCTGACATAACCCGCTATCCAGACAGTGACTTGAGCATCATCGCCAGCAATGGCCAGCCCGTGCCGCAGGTGGGGTTCAGAGAGATGACCATTAAGATTGGTAAAGTTGAACTGCCGGCACAGGGAGTGATCATTGTGGACATTGACCGTCGAGAAAGTCACCCTAAAATAACCTTGGGTACTAACGTGATTGAAAATTGTCTTTCAGAAGTGATTGTAATTTTGCGGCAGGTGGCGATGAATGCGAGCTCCAGCCAACAGAGGGTCCTCCAGAAGGAGATAAGAGCCCTGATGAGACGGGTAGAACTGTCTGGTGGTGAGATCGGTAGCGTGAGGATGAGCGACCCGTTCCCCATTGCCATGCCTCCCAAAAGTGAAATGATGATCTGGTGTCGGACTGCAATCGGGTTAAGAGGGAGAGACTACCAAGCCATGGTAGAACCCGTGTACTCAGACAGCAGGCCCACCATTTTGACAGCCCGGGGGGTGGTTGATGTCCGCCATGGAAGGGTGCCCGTCCGGATCTTAAACATCGGGGAGAGGGAAGTACACTTGCCCCGGTACGCTACACTAGCCAAATTGTTTGCCGTCGAATACAATGCTCTCAGGGTCGTGGAACCCTTGCCTCCATCTCCCCTGGTGGAGGGTAATGGCTCCCAGAAACTTAAGGAGGACTGGTGCCAGAAACTCGACGTGGGTGCTGACTCCACTCCCTTGCACCAAAAACAAGGAGTCTACCGGGTGGTTCAGGAGTACGAGAGAATCTTTAGTAAGCACCCGCTAGACTTCGGCAGGGTGAAAGGGGTAGAACACCACATCCCCATGGGGAGCCACCCACCAATAAAAGGGAGATACAGTCCTGTACCCCCTGCACATTATCAGAACGCAAAGGGCATGCTGAGAGAAATGAAAGAAGCCAGGGTCATTAGAGACAGCTGTAGCCCCTGGGCAGCCCCCTTGGTTCTGGTAAAAAAGAAAGACGGTACCATGAGAATGTGTGTGGACTATAGACAAATCAATCGTATCACCCATAAAGACGCGTACCCGTTACCTAGGATAGAGGAGTCCTTAGCCGCACTAAAATCAGCTAATTTCTTCTCTACTTTGGACCTTACTAGCGGGTACTGGCAGGTTCCTGTGGCAGAGGCTGACAAGGAGAAGACCGCCTTCACCACCCCGATGGGATTAAGTGAATTCAACTGTATGCCATTCGGGCTCTGCAACGCACCCGGGACCTTTCAAAGGCTGATGGAATGCTGTCTAGGGCACTGAAACTTTGAGACGGTCTACTTTACCTGGACGACGTGATTGTCTGTTCAAAGACTTACGAGGACCATCTAAAGCACCTGGCCGAGGTGTTCGAGGCCCTGGCATGCTTTGGTATGAAAGTGAAACCCTCCAAGTGCCATCTGTTAAAGCCGAAGGTACAGTACCTGGGGCACGTGGTGAGTGCAGAAGGAGTAGCCCCCGACCCCGACAAGGTCACAGTAATCAAGAGCTGGCCAAGCCCCTCAAGGATCAAAGAAGTGAGGCAGTTCCTCGGGTTGGTAGGCTACTACCGAAGGTTCATCCCCGGGTTCACAAAGATGGCGGCTCCAATGCAGGACCTCCTGATAGGTCAGTCTAAATCCAGAAGTCAAAAGCCACCCTTCAAGTGGGACAAGCCGGAAGAGGAGTCCTTCCGCCAGCTGAAGATGGCCCTCACGGGGGATGAGATCCTGGCCTACCCCGATTATGGCCAGCCTTTTATCCTCCACACAGATGCCAGTAATGTGGGGTTAGGAGCCGTACTGTCCCAAAACCAACAGGGCAGAGAAAGGGTGATCGCGTACGCCAGCCGGAAGCAGAGGCCCACTGAAAGGAACCCGGAGAATTACAGCTCCTTCAAGCTAGAATTCTTGGCAGTGGTGTGGACCGTCACAGAACAGTTCAAGCATTACCTGGCCTCCGCAAAGTTCACTGTGTACACGGACAACGTTGACACACCTGGACAATGCAAGACTAGGTGCCCTAGAACAGCGGTGGATGGCCCGGCTATCAAATTGTGACTTCACAATCAAATACCGGGCAGGCAGAACCAACGCCAACGCAGACGCCCTATCAAGAGTGCCCCACCTACCCGAAGGAGAAGAAGACTCGGAAGAGCTGGAGGAAGTAGAGCTCCCTGCGTTCCACCGGTATGGGGCCACTTAGTATTCTCACCGGGTAAGAGACAAAGACCTAACCACCGTCATGTTCAACCCCTTACCCCACCACGGCTGGGCTGAAACGCAAGATAGTGACCCTGCAGTTCGCCTGGTGAAAGACCTGTTAACCCAGGCAGACGCTAGCCCTGGCCCGGATGCTCCAGAGGAAGCCAAGCAGTTATAGAAGGAGAAAAGCAGGCTATTCCTCTACGAAGGTAAGCTGTGCAGGAGGCTTGTCAACCACCGGACGCACGAGCTGACCTGGCAGGTAGTGGTCCCGAGACGGGATGCAGCAATGGTCCTGGAGGCCTACCGTGACAGAGCGGGACACTTCGGGTGGAAGAAACTGGAGTTCCTATTGAGAGAGCGGTTCTACTGGATCGGTATGAGAGGGGCCATAGAGAAGTGGTGCAGGGACTGCGGCCCATGTCACCTCAAAAGGAACGACCGTACCAGCCAGAAGACACCCTTGAGGCCCATCATCCCCAGGCAGCCTCTTGAGCTGGTAGCTCTGGACCATGTAAAGTTGGCTCCAAGCCGGTCCGGCTACATTTATGCCCTCACGATTGTGGACCATTACTCCTGGTTCTTGGTGGTGGTCCCGGTTAAAGACTTGACAGCCCAAACAGCGGCCAGAGCCTTCCAACAACACTTCTGCCGTCCACACGGGTATCCGGAACAGGTCTTGACAGATCAAGGTCCAGCGTTTGAGGCGGAAGTCTTTCAGGAGTTCTGCAACCTCTACGGCTGTAGGAAGATTCGGACAACGCCTTACCACCCGCAAACCAACGGGCTGTGTGAGAAAATGAACAATATCGTCATTGATCTCCTCAAGACATTGCCCCTGGAAGAACGCAGCCTGTGGCCGGAGAAGCTGCCAGACCTGATAGACTTGTACAACCATATCCCGGTGAATGCTACAAATTGCACCCCGGCTTACCTGATGCGAGCAAGACCAGGTAAGCTGCCGGTAGACCTGGAGATGGGAGTCCTGACACCCGAGGACACCTCCCCAGACGCGGACTGGGATACGGAACGGCGGCTATAGTACAAGAAGGTACAGGAGAGTGGGGAGAGGAGTCTGGCTCAAGCGAGAGAAAAACAAGAGAGGCTCTTCAACCAACACGCCCCTGCTGGTCCCATGGAACCTGGTGAGCAGGTCCTGAAGCAGAAGAGAAGGCTTCACAAGCTAGATGACCATTGGGAGAGCGACCCGTACACAGTACTGCCGTCCAAACACAACAACCCGAAGGTATGTGTAATTACCAAGGATGGAGGAGAAACCACTAGCACTGTCTCCAGAGACCACCTAAAACGGTGCCCCGAGCAACTGCAGAGTCCAAGAGAAGATCAAGATGACCTTGAATCCGTAGAGGACAAGGAAGAAATGGTCAGCACCATTCTCGGAGAGTTCCCCCGGTCCTGGACTCGGATAAACAATGCCATAGTGGTACCCATCCTACACTTCCTTCAACCTACCCAGCAGGAGCCTACAGGAGAGCAGGAAGAACAAGAGGAACAAGCAGCCCCGGAGGCAGAAGAACCCATGCCAGCAGCCCAGGAGAGTCAACCCTCTGCTGACAGTGAGCCTGCCATGCCTGCGGTAAGCCAAAGGACCCGCACACAGCTGCCTGCCCTGCCTGTAAACCCAGCTAGTAGCTGTACCCTAAATGCTAGTGGGGAAAGCCAGGTTAGACCACCACCAGACAGTAGGTTACGCAGGTCAACCCGGATCACTAGGGGTCAAATACCAGCTCGCTGGAAAATCTGAATGTAAAGTATGTAGTTAATGTTTTATACTTGTTACCTGGTTATTAATACTGTTTTCCCAGTTTTCCTAGATACAATGGACTGACAGGTCATGGACACTGAATGGCCGGAACTGTCTTGTAAATAGTTGCACTAGGTGCCCTCTTGTGAAGATGGCCACAGAAGAAAAACCTGTCCGGCGTGGCTCCCTTGTGGCCCAAAGTAGTTAGCTCGGCCTTGTCGCCACGCCCAAGGCCAGGAGCTTGGGGTTTATGGAGACAGGTCCCCACACTGTGGAAAACTTCACCTTGTTGGGTGATATGGACACCCGATCACGGAAGCACCGTGACCTTAAGGACAAAATGTACTTGTATATATGTTATGTTGTCATTTATACCCTGTTTGTTGTTGGCCAAAAAGGCTTAGTCCCGGAGTACTAAATTTTACTAGGGGGGAATGTGTCACCCCAGGCCTGGATGCCAAAAATATTAAAGGCTGTGTCTGAGAGCAGGAGGGAGGTTCCCTGGTCAGGGACCATTAGCATGCAGCTCCTCCTGTTCCAGGCCAGTAGGGGGCGCAGGCTGCCCCTATAAAAGCTGGAACTGGGGCAGGGTTAGAGAGACCAGAACCCACTTCTGAAGTGTCCAGAAGGGTTCTCAGAGAAGAGGGACAGGTCAGCAGCAGCTGAGGAGTCCGAGAGGCAGAGGAGAAACTGCAAGCAAGGGACAGAGGCGACGAGAGCCGGTCCTGGCTGAGAGAAGTACACAACCGGACATTGGGGTCCGATGCTGTCAGGGTTGCAAGCCCAGCAGCAGAGAACCAACCCGCGAGGGATTTCAGGTCCCTTGGCCTAAGAAGCCTGGAGGCTCCGCCACACAGAGGGACCAGTACAGCAAGGAGAAGCAAAAGGTACCCAAGGACCGAGTCGCAAGCCATACAGGCAAAGTACACGGCCAGCTCAGGGACGTGGGCTATTACACCACGAAAAGGGGGATAGTCAGCAAGAGCATAGAGAGAGAACGGTAGGCCTACACACTCACCCTGACCAGTGGGGCTCGCCCGAATGCTCTCAGATACCCAGGCCCATTCATAGAATCATAGAATCATAGAATGGTAGAGTTGGAAGGGACCTCCTGGGTCATCTGGTCCAACCCCCTGCTCAAAGCAGGATTCACTAGATCATCTCAGACAGATGTCTGTCCAGCCTCTGTTTGAAGACGTCCATTGAAGGGGAACTCACCACCTCTCGTGGCAGCCTGTTCCACTCATTAATCACCCTAACTGTCAAAAAGTTTTTTCTAATATCTAATCTGTGTCTCCTCCCATTTAGTTTCATCCCATTGCTTCTAGTCTTTCCTTGTGCAAATGAGAATAAAGATGATCCTTCTACAATGTGACAGCCCTTGACATATTTGTAGACAGCTATTAAGTCTCCTCTCAGTCTTCTTTTTAGCAAGCTAAACATTCCCAAATCCTGCAACCGTTCCTCATAGGACATGGTTTGCAGACCAGTCACCATTCTGGTCGCTCTTCTCTGAACTTGCTCCAGTTTGTCGATGTCTTTTTTAAAATGTGGTGCCCAAAACTGTACACAGTATTCCAGATGAATTCCTAACCGTTAATCCTGTTGGGTCAGTAATAACATCTGCAATAAAGAGCCTGGACTGTTTGAAACGGACTCTGAACTCTTACTATTGCGGCCTGCACTATCACCCCCAGCATTCACCTACACTGCCCTGAGGCTACACTCTTCCCGTGGGGAGTTGTCCTACCCCTGTGCTGCACACCAACACCAGCCTCAGCGGTCTGCCTCGCAGCGGCGGTTAACTCTGACCGCAATCCACGGGTGGCGTAGTTGGACATTCCCAAATGTATAAATAGACTGACACAATTTGGTCTGACCACCCTGAGCCACGGGATCGGGTTGCCACTACTACCCCCAGCATCGTACAGAAGCCCGGTTCCGGGTGCCCAACGGCCCAGGGGGCGAGTCATATACAGAGTGCGTGTGTGTGGTGGTGCGTACGGCGTATACAGTGTGTGTGTGTGTGGTGTGTACGGCGTATACAGTGTATGTGGTATGTACAGCGTGTGTGTGTGGTGTGTACGGCGTATACAGAGTGTGTGTGTGGTGTGTACGGCGTATACAGAGTGTGTGTGGTATGTACGGCGTATACAGAGTGTGTGTGGTGCGTACGGCGTATACAGAGTGTGTGTGGTATGTACGGCGTATACAGTGTGTGTGGTGTGTACGGCGTATACAGTGTGTGTGTGGTATGTACGGCGTATACAAAGTGTGTGTGTGTGTGTGGTGCGTACGGCGTATACAGTGTGTGTGTGGTGCGTACGGCGTATACAGTGTGTGTGTGGTGCGTACGGAGTATACAGTGTGTGTGTGTTGCATGCGGCGTATACAGTGTATGTGTGTGTGTGTGGTGCGTACGGCGTATACAGTGTATGTGTGGTGCGTACGCCGTATACAGTGTGTGTGGTGCGTACGACGTATACAGTGTGTGTGTGGTGCGTACGGAGTATACAGTGTGTGTATGTGTGTATGTGTGTGTGTATGTAAATTAACCTTAAAGAGTAAATCAACTTTTGGGACGTTTTTTAATGTGATTTAGGGTCATTAATTCTGTTTGTGGGGACCCCAATCCTTTGCTCCTTTGCTTAAAAGGCCTCATAGAAGAGCGCAGCTCAGTAGATAGGAGAGTACACTGAGCGGAGCAAATGCAGCAGAAAGTCATAGTCATGTCTCCTCACCTCTTCACTTCTAAGAGATCTTTTGAGTGATCAGGGTCTCAGATTCGCACTAATCTGCTCAAAATTATTGGACCTAAATCATGTAATATATATCCCAAAATGTAAGTTACTTTTTAAACGTTTAATAGTTCCACTGCTTGCATCTAATCAGTACATTGGTTCCTATATGGTCCACAGTCTGATGATGACTGGTAACAACTCCCAGTATCTCCTTACCATTGCTAAGGACATACTGGGAGTTGTAGTTAAGTCCTCCATTCTCTGGAATTCCTATTGTTAGCAATGCCCTTCCTCCACCAATTGCAAATACAAAGGATCCATCCATGGGGTGAGATCTTGGGAATAATTGAATTGTACCTACATTTAAAAAAAAAATAAAAAATCTCCTATTCTTAATAATAACCGTATTTTTCGGACTATAAGATGGACTTTTTTCCTCCAAAATTTTGGAGGAAAGTGGGGGGTGCGTCTTATAGTCCAAATACTATATTATTGTATGGCCGCATGGTGGTGGGTGTGGGGGAGCCGCAGCGGGGCACAGGAGGCAGCAGCCACCTGCTGCAGCCTAGCTGTACCCGCTACTAAAGAAAATGAATATTCCCTGCTCCCCATACCCATGGGCGCGGAGAGCAATGAATATTCATTTCTCTTAATAGCCGGCACACTGTAGCCGCAGCGCGGCTCCTGCTGCGCTCTGTGGTCAGTGTGCCCGCTATTAAAGCTCATGAATATTCGCTACAACCCACTCCCATGGGTTGTAGTGAATATCTATGGTCTTTAATAACAGGCACACTGACCGCAGAGCGGCAGCAGAAGCCGCGCTGCGGTACAGTGTGCCGTGTATTGAACAGACTGCTCCCCACGCACAGAGTCCTGGCGTGGGGAGCAGTGACTATTCCAGCACAGCGTCTCACACTGTGTGAGGGCGCATGGCAGGGACACCATGCGCGCCCTGCCATGCGCCGCTCACACAGCGAGAGTGTCAGCAGCAGTGCGGGCCAGCGCTGGAGGAGAGAGGAGGTGAGTATGATTGTTCATTTTTTTTTTGTAGGCAGCGTGATGGAGGCTCAGAGGGTGCCATACATACCAGGATGGGGGCTCAGAAGGTGCCATACATACCAGGATGGGGGCTCAGAAGGTGCCATACATACCAGGATGGTGCTCAGAAGGTGCCATACATACCAGGATGGGGCTCAGAATGTGCCATACATACCCGGATGGGGGCTCAGAATGTGCCATACATACCAGGATGGGGGCTCAGAAGGTGCAATACATACCAGGATGGTGCTCAGAAGGTGCCATACATACCAGGATGGGGCTTTGAATGTGCCATGCATACCAGGATGGGGGCTCAGAAGGTGCCATACATACCAGGATGGGGGCTCAGAAGGTGCCGTACATACTAGGATGGGGGCTCAGAGGGTGCCATGCATACCAGGATGGGGGCTCAGAGGGTGCCATGCATACCAGGATGGGGCATAAAGGGGTGCCATGCATACCAGGATGGGGGATAAAGGGGTGCCATGCATACCAAGATGGGGAATAAAGGGGTGTCATGCATACCAGGATGGGGGATAAAGGGGTGCCATGCATACCAGTATGGGGGATAAAGGGGTGCCATGCATACCAGGATGGGATGGGGGGCACTTATACCAGGAAGGAGGTGCCATACATACCAGGATGGAGGATATTAACAGAATTGGGGGACATTACCCCAATACCAGTGTCAGCAGTAGACCCCCTCCCCCATAACAGTGCATCATGACCACATTTTTTGCTTAATTTTTTTTCCCTATTTTCCTCCTTTAAAACCTAGGTGCGTCTTATGGTCCGGTGCCTCTTATAGTCGAAAAATACGGTAACCCCTTTACCCCCGAGGGTGGTTTGCACGTTAATGACTGGCCAATTTTTACAATTCTGACCACTGTCACTTTATGAGGTAATTACTCTGGAACGCTTCAACGGATCCCCCTGATTCTGAGACTGTTTTTTCGTGACATATTGTACTTCATGATTGTGGTAAAATTTCTTCGATATCACTTTCGTTTATTTGTGAAAAAAATGGAAATTTGGTGAAAATGTTGAAAATTTTGCAATTTTCAACATTTGCATTTTTATGCCCTTAAATCAGAGAGATACAGTACAGACCAAAAGTTTGGACACACATTCTCATTGAAAGATTTTTCTGTATTTTCATGACTTTGAAAATTGTACATTCACATTGAAGGCATCAAAACTATGAATTAACACATGTGAAATTATATACTTAACAAAAAAGTGTTAAACAACTGAAAATATGTCTTATATTCTAGGTTCTTCAAAGTAGCCACCTTTTGCTTTGATGACTGCTTTGCACACTCTTGGCATTCTCTTGATGAGCTTCAAGAGGTAGTCACCGGAAATGGTCTTTCAACAATCTTGAAGGAGTTCCCAGAGATGCTTAGCACTTGTTGGCCCTTTTGCCTTCACTCTGCGGTCCAGCTCACCCCAAACCATCTCAACTGGGTTCCGTTCTGGTGACTGTGGAGGCCAGGTCATCTGGCGTAGCATCCCATCACTCTCCCTCTTGGTCAAATGGCCCTTACACAGCCTGGAGGTGTGTTTGGGGCCATTGTCCTGTTGAAAAATAAATGATGGTCCAACTAAACGCAAACCGGATGGAATAGCATGCCGCCGCAAGATGCTGTGGTAGCCATGCTGGTTCAGTATGCCTTAAATTTTGAATAAATCCCCAACAGTGTCACCAGCAAAGCACCCCCACACCATCACACCTCCTCCTCCATGCTTCATGGTGGGAACCAGGCATGTAGAGTCCATCCGTTCACCTTTTCTGTGTCGCACAAAGACACGGTGGTTGGAACCAAAGATCTCAAATTTGGACTCATCAGACCAAAGCACAGATTTCCACTGGTCTAATGTCCATTCCTTGTGTTCTTTAGCCCAAACAAGTCTCTTCTGCGTGTTGCTTGTCCTTAGCAGTGGCTTCCTAGCAGCTATTTTACCATGAAGGCCTGCTGCACAAAGTCTCCTCTTAACAGTTGTTGTAGAGATGTGCCAGCTGCTAGAACTCTGTGTGGCATTGACCTGGTCTCTAATCTGAGCTGCTGTTAACCTGCGATTTCTGAGGCTGGTGACTCGGATAAGCTTATCCTCAGAAGCAGAGGTGACTCTTGGTCTTTGTTTCTTGGGGCGGTCCTCATGTGAGACAATTTCTTTTTAGCGCTTGATGGTTCTTGCAACTGCACTTGGGGACACATTCAAAGTTTGCCCAATTTTTCGGACTGACTGACCTTCATTTCTTAAAGTAATGATGGCCACTCATTTTTCTTTACTTAGCTGCTTTTTTCTTACCATAATACAAATTCTAACAGTCTATTCAGTAGGACTATCAGCTGTGTATCCACCTGACTTCTGCACAACACAACTGATGGTCCCAACCCGATTTATAAGGCAAGAAATCCCACTTATTAAACCTGACAGGGCACACCTGTGAAGTGAAAATCATTTCCGGTGACTAACTCTTGAAGCTCATCAAGAGAATGCCAAGAGTGTGCAAAGCAGTTCTCAAAGCAAAAGGTGGCTACTTTGAAGAACCTAGAATATAAGACATATTTTCAGTTGTTTCACACTTTTTTGTTAAGTATATAATTCCATTTGTGTTAATTCATAGCTTTGATGCCTTCAGTGTGAATGTACAATTTTCAAAGTCATGAAAATACAGAAAAATCTTTAAATGAGAAGGTGTGTCCAAACTTTTGGTCTGTACTGTATGTTACACAAAATAGTTAATAAATAACATTTCCCACATGTCTACTTTACATCAGCACAATTTTGGAACCAAAATTTTTTTTATTAGAGAGCTATAAGGGTTAAAAGTTGACCAGCGATTTCTCATTTTTCCAACAAAATTTACAAAACCATTTTTTAGGGACCACATCACATTTGAAGTCACTTTGAGAGGTCTTTATGACAGAAAATACCCAAAAGTGACACCATTCTAAAAACGGCACCCCTCAAAGTGCTCAAAACCACATTCAAGAACTTTATTAACCCTTCAGGTGCTTCACAGGAATTTTTGGAATGTGAAAGAAAAAAATTAACACTTTTTTCACAAAAATGTTATTTTAGACACAATTTTTTTTATTTTCGCAGGGGTAACAGGAAAAAATACGCCAATACCCCATATGTGGGGAAAATACAGTGTTTGGGTGCACGGCAGAGTTCAGAAGGGAAGGAGCACTGTGTGACTTTTTGAACGCAAAATTGGCTGGAATTGAGAGCGGACGCCATGTCGTGTTTGGAGAGCCCCTGATGTGCCTAAATAGTGGAAACCCCCCACAAGTGACCCCATTTTGGAAACTAGACCCCTCAAGGATTTTATCAAGGGGTATACTGAACATTTTGAACCCAGAGGTACGACACAGAATTTGATAACATTAGTTCATCAAATTGAATAAGTTGTCATTAGTCTTGAGTGCAAGTGCTCGCTACTTGAGTTTGCATTGGGTACTCGGGTATGCACCATGTACCGTACGTGCTCGAGTGACATGCTCAAGTCCCCGCTCGCATGCTTCACGGTTATTAGACACCCCAAAAAAAACATCCAGGGATCACTCGTGCATGGCAGGCAATCCCTGCGAGTTTTTTTTTGGCCACGAAGCATATGGGGCGGAGACTCGAGCATGTCACTCGAGCACCCGCGATACTCGGTGCATACCCAAGCATCCGATGAAAACTCAAGTAGCGAGCACTTGCGCTCAACAATAGTCACCATATCGTCATCTTTTTTTTTTTTACTTTTGAAAAAAATCCCAAACCTGATACAACCGGACACAACCGGACATTGGGGTCCGATGCTGTCAGGGTTGCAAGCCCAGCAGCAGAGAACCAACCCGCGAGGGATTTCAGGTCCCTTGGCCTAAGAAGCCTGGAGGCTCCGCCACACAGAGGGACCAGTACAGCAAGGAGAAGCAAAAGGTACCCAAGGCCCGAGTCGCAAGCCATACAGGCAAAGTACACGGCCAGCTCAGGGACGTGGGCTATTACACCACGAAAAGGGGGATAGTCAGCAAGAGCATAGAGAGAGAACGGTAGGCCTACACACTCACCCTGACCAGTGGGACTCGCCCGAATGCTCTCAGATACCCAGGCCCATTCCTAACCGTTAATCCTGTTGGGTCAGTAATAACATCTGCAATAAAGACCCTGGACTGTTTGAAGCGGACTCTGAACTCTTACTATTGCGGCCTGCACTATCACCCCCAGCATTCACCTACACTGCCCTGAGGCTACACTCTTCCCGTGGGGAGTTGTCCTACCCCTGTGCTGCACACCAACACCAGCCTCAGCGGTCTGCCTCGCAGCGGCGGTTAACTCTGACTGCAATCCACGGGTGGCGTAGTTGGACATTCCCAAATGTATAAATAGACTGACACAATTTGGTCTGACCACCCTGAGCCACGGGATCGGGTTGCCACTACTACCCTCAGCATCGTACAGAAGCCCGGTTCCGGGTGCCCAACGGCCCAGGGGGCGAGTCATATACAGAGTGCGTGTGTGTGGTGGTGCGTACGGCGTATACAGTGTGTGTGTGTGTGGTGTGTACGGCGCATACAGTGTGTGTGTGGTGGTGCGTACGGCGTATACAGGGTATGTGGTATGTACAGCGTATACAGTCTGTGTGTGTGTGGTGTGTACGGCGTATACAGAGTGTGTGTGTGGTGTGTACGGCGTATACAATGTGTGTGTGGTGTGTACGGCGTATACAGTGTGTGTGTGGTGTGTACGGCGTATACAGTCTGTGTGTGTGTGGTGTGTACGGCGTATACAGAGTGTGTGTGTGGTGTGTACGGCGTATACAGTGTGTGTGTGGTGTGTACGGCGTATACAGTCTGTGTGTGTGTGGTGTGTACGGCGTATACAGAGTGTGTGTGTGGTGTGTACGGCGTATACAATGTGTGTGTGGTGCGTACGGCATATACAGAGTGTGTGTGGTATGTACGGCGTATACAGTGTGTGTGGTGTGTACGGCGTATACAGTGTGTGTGTGGTATGTACGGCGTATACAGTGTGTGTGTGGTGCGTACGGCGTATACAGTGTGTGTGTGGTGCATGCGGCGTATACAGTGTGTGTATGTGTGTGTGTATGTAAATTAACCTTAAAGAGTAAATCAACTTTTGGGACGTTTTTTAATGTGATTTAGGGTCATTAATTCTGTTTGTGGGGACCCCAATCCTTTGCTCCTTTGCTTAAAAGGCCTCATAGAAGAGCGCAGCTCAGTAGATAGGAGAGTACACTGAGCGGAGCAAATGCAGCAGAAAGTCATAGTCATGTCTCCTCACCTCTTCACTTCTAAGAGATCTTTTGAGTGATCAGGGTCTCAGATTCGCACTAATCTGCTCAAAATTATTGGACCTAAATCATGTAATATATATCCCAAAATGTAAGTTACTTTTTAAACGTTTAATAGTTCCACTGCTTGCATCTAATCAGTACATTGGTTCCTATATGGTCCACAGTCTGATGATGACTGGTAACAACTCCCAGTATCTCCTTACCATTGCTAAGGACATACTGGGAGTTGTAGTTAAGTCCTCCATTCTCTGGAATTCCTATTGTTAGCAATGCCCTTCCTCCACCAATTGCAAATACAAAGGATCCATCCATGGGGTGAGATCTTGGGAATAATTGAATTGTACCTACATTTAAAAAAAAAATAAAAAATCTCCTATTCTTAATAATAACCGTATTTTTCGGACTATAAGATGGACTTTTTTCCTCCAAAATTTTGGAGGAAAGTGGGGGGTGCGTCTTATAGTCCAAATACTATATTATTGTATGGCCGCATGGTGGTGGGTGTGGGGGAGCCGCAGCGGGGCACAGGAGGCAGCAGCCACCTGCTGCAGCCTAGCTGTACCCGCTACTAAAGAAAATGAATATTCCCTGCTCCCCATACCCATGGGCGCGGAGAGCAATGAATATTCATTTCTCTTAATAGCCGGCACACTGTAGCCGCAGCGCGGCTCCTGCTGCGCTCTGTGGTCAGTGTGCCCGCTATTAAAGCTCATGAATATTCGCTACAACCCACTCCCATGGGTTGTAGTGAATATCTATGGTCTTTAATAACAGGCACACTGACCGCAGAGCGGCAGCAGAAGCCGCGCTGCGGTACAGTGTGCCGTGTATTGAACAGACTGCTCCCCACGCACAGAGTCCTGGCGTGGGGAGCAGTGACTATTCCAGCACAGCGTCTCACACTGTGTGAGGGCGCATGGCAGGGACACCATGCGCGCCCTGCCATGCGCCGCTCACACAGCGAGAGTGTCAGCAGCAGTGCGGGCCAGCGCTGGAGGAGAGAGGAGGTGAGTATGATTGTTCATTTTTTTTTTGTAGGCAGCGTGATGGAGGCTCAGAGGGTGCCATACATACCAGGATGGGGGCTCAGAAGGTGCCATACATACCAGGATGGGGGCTCAGAAGGTGCCATACATACCAGGATGGTGCTCAGAAGGTGCCATACATACCAGGATGGGGCTCAGAATGTGCCATACATACCCGGATGGGGGCTCAGAATGTGCCATACATACCAGGATGGGGGCTCAGAAGGTGCAATACATACCAGGATGGTGCTCAGAAGGTGCCATACATACCAGGATGGGGCTTTGAATGTGCCATGCATACCAGGATGGGGGCTCAGAAGGTGCCATACATACCAGGATGGGGGCTCAGAAGGTGCCGTACATACTAGGATGGGGGCTCAGAGGGTGCCATGCATACCAGGATGGGGGCTCAGAGGGTGCCATGCATACCAGGATGGGGCATAAAGGGGTGCCATGCATACCAGGATGGGGGATAAAGGGGTGCCATGCATACCAAGATGGGGAATAAAGGGGTGTCATGCATACCAGGATGGGGGATAAAGGGGTGCCATGCATACCAGTATGGGGGATAAAGGGGTGCCATGCATACCAGGATGGGATGGGGGGCACTTATACCAGGAAGGAGGTGCCATACATACCAGGATGGAGGATATTAACAGAATTGGGGGACATTACCCCAATACCAGTGTCAGCAGTAGACCCCCTCCCCCATAACAGTGCATCATGACCACATTTTTTGCTTAATTTTTTTTCCCTATTTTCCTCCTTTAAAACCTAGGTGCGTCTTATGGTCCGGTGCCTCTTATAGTCGAAAAATACGGTAACCCCTTTACCCCCGAGGGTGGTTTGCACGTTAATGACTGGCCAATTTTTACAATTCTGACCACTGTCACTTTATGAGGTAATTACTCTGGAACGCTTCAACGGATCCCCCTGATTCTGAGACTGTTTTTTCGTGACATATTGTACTTCATGATTGTGGTAAAATTTCTTCGATATCACTTTCGTTTATTTGTGAAAAAAATGGAAATTTGGTGAAAATGTTGAAAATTTTGCAATTTTCAACATTTGCATTTTTATGCCCTTAAATCAGAGAGATACAGTACAGACCAAAAGTTTGGACACACATTCTCATTGAAAGATTTTTCTGTATTTTCATGACTTTGAAAATTGTACATTCACATTGAAGGCATCAAAACTATGAATTAACACATGTGAAATTATATACTTAACAAAAAAGTGTTAAACAACTGAAAATATGTCTTATATTCTAGGTTCTTCAAAGTAGCCACCTTTTGCTTTGATGACTGCTTTGCACACTCTTGGCATTCTCTTGATGAGCTTCAAGAGGTAGTCACCGGAAATGGTCTTTCAACAATCTTGAAGGAGTTCCCAGAGATGCTTAGCACTTGTTGGCCCTTTTGCCTTCACTCTGCGGTCCAGCTCACCCCAAACCATCTCAACTGGGTTCCGTTCTGGTGACTGTGGAGGCCAGGTCATCTGGCGTAGCATCCCATCACTCTCCCTCTTGGTCAAATGGCCCTTACACAGCCTGGAGGTGTGTTTGGGGCCATTGTCCTGTTGAAAAATAAATGATGGTCCAACTAAACGCAAACCGGATGGAATAGCATGCCGCCGCAAGATGCTGTGGTAGCCATGCTGGTTCAGTATGCCTTAAATTTTGAATAAATCCCCAACAGTGTCACCAGCAAAGCACCCCCACACCATCACACCTCCTCCTCCATGCTTCATGGTGGGAACCAGGCATGTAGAGTCCATCCGTTCACCTTTTCTGTGTCGCACAAAGACACGGTGGTTGGAACCAAAGATCTCAAATTTGGACTCATCAGACCAAAGCACAGATTTCCACTGGTCTAATGTCCATTCCTTGTGTTCTTTAGCCCAAACAAGTCTCTTCTGCGTGTTGCTTGTCCTTAGCAGTGGCTTCCTAGCAGCTATTTTACCATGAAGGCCTGCTGCACAAAGTCTCCTCTTAACAGTTGTTGTAGAGATGTGCCAGCTGCTAGAACTCTGTGTGGCATTGACCTGGTCTCTAATCTGAGCTGCTGTTAACCTGCGATTTCTGAGGCTGGTGACTCGGATAAGCTTATCCTCAGAAGCAGAGGTGACTCTTGGTCTTTGTTTCTTGGGGCGGTCCTCATGTGAGACAATTTCTTTTTAGCGCTTGATGGTTCTTGCAACTGCACTTGGGGACACATTCAAAGTTTGCCCAATTTTTCGGACTGACTGACCTTCATTTCTTAAAGTAATGATGGCCACTCATTTTTCTTTACTTAGCTGCTTTTTTCTTACCATAATACAAATTCTAACAGTCTATTCAGTAGGACTATCAGCTGTGTATCCACCTGACTTCTGCACAACACAACTGATGGTCCCAACCCGATTTATAAGGCAAGAAATCCCACTTATTAAACCTGACAGGGCACACCTGTGAAGTGAAAATCATTTCCGGTGACTAACTCTTGAAGCTCATCAAGAGAATGCCAAGAGTGTGCAAAGCAGTTCTCAAAGCAAAAGGTGGCTACTTTGAAGAACCTAGAATATAAGACATATTTTCAGTTGTTTCACACTTTTTTGTTAAGTATATAATTCCATTTGTGTTAATTCATAGCTTTGATGCCTTCAGTGTGAATGTACAATTTTCAAAGTCATGAAAATACAGAAAAATCTTTAAATGAGAAGGTGTGTCCAAACTTTTGGTCTGTACTGTATGTTACACAAAATAGTTAATAAATAACATTTCCCACATGTCTACTTTACATCAGCACAATTTTGGAACCAAAATTTTTTTTATTAGAGAGCTATAAGGGTTAAAAGTTGACCAGCGATTTCTCATTTTTCCAACAAAATTTACAAAACCATTTTTTAGGGACCACATCACATTTGAAGTCACTTTGAGAGGTCTTTATGACAGAAAATACCCAAAAGTGACACCATTCTAAAAACGGCACCCCTCAAAGTGCTCAAAACCACATTCAAGAACTTTATTAACCCTTCAGGTGCTTCACAGGAATTTTTGGAATGTGAAAGAAAAAAATTAACACTTTTTTCACAAAAATGTTATTTTAGACACAATTTTTTTTATTTTCGCAGGGGTAACAGGAAAAAATACGCCAATACCCCATATGTGGGGAAAATACAGTGTTTGGGTGCACGGCAGAGTTCAGAAGGGAAGGAGCACTGTGTGACTTTTTGAACGCAAAATTGGCTGGAATTGAGAGCGGACGCCATGTCGTGTTTGGAGAGCCCCTGATGTGCCTAAATAGTGGAAACCCCCCACAAGTGACCCCATTTTGGAAACTAGACCCCTCAAGGATTTTATCAAGGGGTATACTGAACATTTTGAACCCAGAGGTACGACACAGAATTTGATAACATTAGTTCATCAAATTGAATAAGTTGTCATTAGTCTTGAGTGCAAGTGCTCGCTACTTGAGTTTGCATTGGGTACTCGGGTATGCACCATGTACCGTACGTGCTCGAGTGACATGCTCAAGTCCCCGCTCGCATGCTTCACGGTTATTAGACACCCCAAAAAAAACATCCAGGGATCACTCGTGCATGGCAGGCAATCCCTGCGAGTTTTTTTTTGGCCACGAAGCATATGGGGCGGAGACTCGAGCATGTCACTCGAGCACCCGCGATACTCGGTGCATACCCAAGCATCCGATGAAAACTCAAGTAGCGAGCACTTGCGCTCAACAATAGTCACCATATCGTCATCTTTTTTTTTTTTACTTTTGAAAAAAATCCCAAACCTGATACAACCGGACACAACCGGACATTGGGGTCCGATGCTGTCAGGGTTGCAAGCCCAGCAGCAGAGAACCAACCCGCGAGGGATTTCAGGTCCCTTGGCCTAAGAAGCCTGGAGGCTCCGCCACACAGAGGGACCAGTACAGCAAGGAGAAGCAAAAGGTACCCAAGGCCCGAGTCGCAAGCCATACAGGCAAAGTACACGGCCAGCTCAGGGACGTGGGCTATTACACCACGAAAAGGGGGATAGTCAGCAAGAGCATAGAGAGAGAACGGTAGGCCTACACACTCACCCTGACCAGTGGGACTCGCCCGAATGCTCTCAGATACCCAGGCCCATTCCTAACCGTTAATCCTGTTGGGTCAGTAATAACATCTGCAATAAAGACCCTGGACTGTTTGAAGCGGACTCTGAACTCTTACTATTGCGGCCTGCACTATCACCCCCAGCATTCACCTACACTGCCCTGAGGCTACACTCTTCCCGTGGGGAGTTGTCCTACCCCTGTGCTGCACACCAACACCAGCCTCAGCGGTCTGCCTCGCAGCGGCGGTTAACTCTGACTGCAATCCACGGGTGGCGTAGTTGGACATTCCCAAATGTATAAATAGACTGACACAATTTGGTCTGACCACCCTGAGCCACGGGATCGGGTTGCCACTACTACCCTCAGCATCGTACAGAAGCCCGGTTCCGGGTGCCCAACGGCCCAGGGGGCGAGTCATATACAGAGTGCGTGTGTGTGGTGGTGCGTACGGCGTATACAGTGTGTGTGTGTGTGGTGTGTACGGCGCATACAGTGTGTGTGTGGTGGTGCGTACGGCGTATACAGGGTATGTGGTATGTACAGCGTATACAGTCTGTGTGTGTGTGGTGTGTACGGCGTATACAGAGTGTGTGTGTGGTGTGTACGGCGTATACAATGTGTGTGTGGTGTGTACGGCGTATACAGTGTGTGTGTGGTGTGTACGGCGTATACAGTCTGTGTGTGTGTGGTGTGTACGGCGTATACAGAGTGTGTGTGTGGTGTGTACGGCGTATACAGTGTGTGTGTGGTGTGTACGGCGTATACAGTCTGTGTGTGTGTGGTGTGTACGGCGTATACAGAGTGTGTGTGTGGTGTGTACGGCGTATACAATGTGTGTGTGGTGCGTACGGCATATACAGAGTGTGTGTGGTATGTACGGCGTATACAGTGTGTGTGGTGTGTACGGCGTATACAGTGTGTGTGTGGTATGTACGGCGTATACAGTGTGTGTGTGGTGCGTACGGCGTATACAGTGTGTGTGTGGTGCATGCGGCGTATACAGTGTGTGTATGTGTGTGTGTATGTAAATTAACCTTAAAGAGTAAATCAACTTTTGGGACGTTTTTTAATGTGATTTAGGGTCATTAATTCTGTTTGTGGGGACCCCAATCCTTTGCTCCTTTGCTTAAAAGGCCTCATAGAAGAGCGCAGCTCAGTAGATAGGAGAGTACACTGAGCGGAGCAAATGCAGCAGAAAGTCATAGTCATGTCTCCTCACCTCTTCACTTCTAAGAGATCTTTTGAGTGATCAGGGTCTCAGATTCGCACTAATCTGCTCAAAATTATTGGACCTAAATCATGTAATATATATCCCAAAATGTAAGTTACTTTTTAAACGTTTAATAGTTCCACTGCTTGCATCTAATCAGTACATTGGTTCCTATATGGTCCACAGTCTGATGATGACTGGTAACAACTCCCAGTATCTCCTTACCATTGCTAAGGACATACTGGGAGTTGTAGTTAAGTCCTCCATTCTCTGGAATTCCTATTGTTAGCAATGCCCTTCCTCCACCAATTGCAAATACAAAGGATCCATCCATGGGGTGAGATCTTGGGAATAATTGAATTGTACCTACATTTAAAAAAAAAATAAAAAATCTCCTATTCTTAATAATAACCGTATTTTTCGGACTATAAGATGGACTTTTTTCCTCCAAAATTTTGGAGGAAAGTGGGGGGTGCGTCTTATAGTCCAAATACTATATTATTGTATGGCCGCATGGTGGTGGGTGTGGGGGAGCCGCAGCGGGGCACAGGAGGCAGCAGCCACCTGCTGCAGCCTAGCTGTACCCGCTACTAAAGAAAATGAATATTCCCTGCTCCCCATACCCATGGGCGCGGAGAGCAATGAATATTCATTTCTCTTAATAGCCGGCACACTGTAGCCGCAGCGCGGCTCCTGCTGCGCTCTGTGGTCAGTGTGCCCGCTATTAAAGCTCATGAATATTCGCTACAACCCACTCCCATGGGTTGTAGTGAATATCTATGGTCTTTAATAACAGGCACACTGACCGCAGAGCGGCAGCAGAAGCCGCGCTGCGGTACAGTGTGCCGTGTATTGAACAGACTGCTCCCCACGCACAGAGTCCTGGCGTGGGGAGCAGTGACTATTCCAGCACAGCGTCTCACACTGTGTGAGGGCGCATGGCAGGGACACCATGCGCGCCCTGCCATGCGCCGCTCACACAGCGAGAGTGTCAGCAGCAGTGCGGGCCAGCGCTGGAGGAGAGAGGAGGTGAGTATGATTGTTCATTTTTTTTTTGTAGGCAGCGTGATGGAGGCTCAGAGGGTGCCATACATACCAGGATGGGGGCTCAGAAGGTGCCATACATACCAGGATGGGGGCTCAGAAGGTGCCATACATACCAGGATGGTGCTCAGAAGGTGCCATACATACCAGGATGGGGCTCAGAATGTGCCATACATACCCGGATGGGGGCTCAGAATGTGCCATACATACCAGGATGGGGGCTCAGAAGGTGCAATACATACCAGGATGGTGCTCAGAAGGTGCCATACATACCAGGATGGGGCTTTGAATGTGCCATGCATACCAGGATGGGGGCTCAGAAGGTGCCATACATACCAGGATGGGGGCTCAGAAGGTGCCGTACATACTAGGATGGGGGCTCAGAGGGTGCCATGCATACCAGGATGGGGGCTCAGAGGGTGCCATGCATACCAGGATGGGGCATAAAGGGGTGCCATGCATACCAGGATGGGGGATAAAGGGGTGCCATGCATACCAAGATGGGGAATAAAGGGGTGTCATGCATACCAGGATGGGGGATAAAGGGGTGCCATGCATACCAGTATGGGGGATAAAGGGGTGCCATGCATACCAGGATGGGATGGGGGGCACTTATACCAGGAAGGAGGTGCCATACATACCAGGATGGAGGATATTAACAGAATTGGGGGACATTACCCCAATACCAGTGTCAGCAGTAGACCCCCTCCCCCATAACAGTGCATCATGACCACATTTTTTGCTTAATTTTTTTTCCCTATTTTCCTCCTTTAAAACCTAGGTGCGTCTTATGGTCCGGTGCCTCTTATAGTCGAAAAATACGGTAACCCCTTTACCCCCGAGGGTGGTTTGCACGTTAATGACTGGCCAATTTTTACAATTCTGACCACTGTCACTTTATGAGGTAATTACTCTGGAACGCTTCAACGGATCCCCCTGATTCTGAGACTGTTTTTTCGTGACATATTGTACTTCATGATTGTGGTAAAATTTCTTCGATATCACTTTCGTTTATTTGTGAAAAAAATGGAAATTTGGTGAAAATTTTGAAAATTTTGCAATTTTCAACATTTGCATTTTTATGCCCTTAAATCAGAGAGATACAGTACAGACCAAAAGTTTGGACACACATTCTCATTGAAAGATTTTTCTGTATTTTCATGACTTTGAAAATTGTACATTCACATTGAAGGCATCAAAACTATGAATTAACACATGTGAAATTATATACTTAACAAAAAAGTGTTAAACAACTGAAAATATGTCTTATATTCTAGGTTCTTCAAAGTAGCCACCTTTTGCTTTGATGACTGCTTTGCACACTCTTGGCATTCTCTTGATGAGCTTCAAGAGGTAGTCACCGGAAATGGTCTTTCAACAATCTTGAAGGAGTTCCCAGAGATGCTTAGCACTTGTTGGCCCTTTTGCCTTCACTCTGCGGTCCAGCTCACCCCAAACCATCTCAACTGGGTTCCGTTCTGGTGACTGTGGAGGCCAGGTCATCTGGCGTAGCATCCCATCACTCTCCCTCTTGGTCAAATGGCCCTTACACAGCCTGGAGGTGTGTTTGGGGCCATTGTCCTGTTGAAAAATAAATGATGGTCCAACTAAACGCAAACCGGATGGAATAGCATGCCGCCGCAAGATGCTGTGGTAGCCATGCTGGTTCAGTATGCCTTAAATTTTGAATAAATCCCCAACAGTGTCACCAGCAAAGCACCCCCACACCATCACACCTCCTCCTCCATGCTTCATGGTGGGAACCAGGCATGTAGAGTCCATCCGTTCACCTTTTCTGTGTCGCACAAAGACACGGTGGTTGGAACCAAAGATCTCAAATTTGGACTCATCAGACCAAAGCACAGATTTCCACTGGTCTAATGTCCATTCCTTGTGTTCTTTAGCCCAAACAAGTCTCTTCTGCGTGTTGCTTGTCCTTAGCAGTGGCTTCCTAGCAGCTATTTTACCATGAAGGCCTGCTGCACAAAGTCTCCTCTTAACAGTTGTTGTAGAGATGTGCCAGCTGCTAGAACTCTGTGTGGCATTGACCTGGTCTCTAATCTGAGCTGCTGTTAACCTGCGATTTCTGAGGCTGGTGACTCGGATAAGCTTATCCTCAGAAGCAGAGGTGACTCTTGGTCTTTGTTTCTTGGGGCGGTCCTCATGTGAGACAATTTCTTTTTAGCGCTTGATGGTTCTTGCAACTGCACTTGGGGACACATTCAAAGTTTGCCCAATTTTTCGGACTGACTGACCTTCATTTCTTAAAGTAATGATGGCCACTCATTTTTCTTTACTTAGCTGCTTTTTTCTTACCATAATACAAATTCTAACAGTCTATTCAGTAGGACTATCAGCTGTGTATCCACCTGACTTCTGCACAACACAACTGATGGTCCCAACCCGATTTATAAGGCAAGAAATCCCACTTATTAAACCTGACAGGGCACACCTGTGAAGTGAAAACCATTTCCGGTGACTAACTCTTGAAGCTCATCAAGAGAATGCCAAGAGTGTGCAAAGCAGTTCTCAAAGCAAAAGGTGGCTACTTTGAAGAACCTAGAATATAAGACATATTTTCAGTTGTTTCACACTTTTTTGTTAAGTATATAATTCCATTTGTGTTAATTCATAGTTTTGATGCCTTCAGTGTGAATGTACAATTTTCAAAGTCATGAAAATACAGAAAAATCTTTAAATGAGAAGGTGTGTCCAAACTTTTGGTCTGTACTGTATGTTACACAAAATAGTTAATAAATAACATTTCCCACATGTCTACTTTACATCAGCACAATTTTGGAACCAAAATTTTTTTTATTAGAGAGCTATAAGGGTTAAAAGTTGACCAGCGATTTCTCATTTTTCCAACAAAATTTACAAAACCATTTTTTTAGGGACCACATCACATTTGAAGTCACTTTGAGAGGTCTTTATGACAGAAAATACCCAAAAGTGACACCATTCTAAAAACGGCACCCCTCAAAGTGCTCAAAACCACATTCAAGAACTTTATTAACCCTTCAGGTGCTTCACAGGAATTTTTGGAATGTGAAAGAAAAAAATGAACACTTTTTTCACAAAAATGTTATTTTAGACACAATTTTTTTTATTTTCGCAGGGGTAACAGGAAAAAATACGCCAATACCCCATATGTGGGGAAAATACAGTGTTTGGGTGCACGGCAGAGTTCAGAAGGGAAGGAGCACTGTGTGACTTTTTGAACGCAAAATTGGCTGGAATTGAGAGCGGACGCCATGTCGTGTTTGGAGAGCCCCTGATGTGCCTAAATAGTGGAAACCCCCCACAAGTGACCCCATTTTGGAAACTAGACCCCTCAAGGATTTTATCAAGGGGTATACTGAACATTTTGAACCCAGAGGTACGACACAGAATTTGATAACATTAGTTCATCAAATTGAATAAGTTGTCATTAGTCTTGAGTGCAAGTGCTCGCTACTTGAGTTTGCATTGGGTACTCGGGTATGCACCATGTACCGTACGTGCTCGAGTGACATGCTCAAGTCCCCGCTCGCATGCTTCACGGTTATTAGACACCCCAAAAAAAACATCCAGGGATCACTCGTGCATGGCAGGCAATCCCTGCGAGTTTTTTTTTGGCCACGAAGCATATGGGGCGGAGACTCGAGCATGTCACTCGAGCACCCGCGATACTCGGTGCATACCCAAGCATCCGATGAAAACTCAAGTAGCGAGCACTTGCGCTCAACAATAGTCACCATATCGTCATCTTTTTTTTTTTTACTTTTGAAAAAAATCCCAAACCTGATACAACCGGACACAACCGGACATTGGGGTCCGATGCTGTCAGGGTTGCAAGCCCAGCAGCAGAGAACCAACCCGCGAGGGATTTCAGGTCCCTTGGCCTAAGAAGCCTGGAGGCTCCGCCACACAGAGGGACCAGTACAGCAAGGAGAAGCAAAAGGTACCCAAGGCCCGAGTCGCAAGCCATACAGGCAAAGTACACGGCCAGCTCAGGGACGTGGGCTATTACACCACGAAAAGGGGGATAGTCAGCAAGAGCATAGAGAGAGAACGGTAGGCCTACACACTCACCCTGACCAGTGGGACTCGCCCGAATGCTCTCAGATACCCAGGCCCATTCCTAACCGTTAATCCTGTTGGGTCAGTAATAACATCTGCAATAAAGACCCTGGACTGTTTGAAGCGGACTCTGAACTCTTACTATTGCGGCCTGCACTATCACCCCCAGCATTCACCTACACTGCCCTGAGGCTACACTCTTCCCGTGGGGAGTTGTCCTACCCCTGTGCTGCACACCAACACCAGCCTCAGCGGTCTGCCTCGCAGCGGCGGTTAACTCTGACCGCAATCCACGGGTGGCGTAGTTGGACATTCCCAAATGTATAAATAGACTGACACAATTTGGTCTGACCACCCTGAGCCACGGGATCGGGTTGCCACTACTACCCTCAGCATCGTACAGAAGCCCGGTTCCGGGTGCCCAACGGCCCAGGGGGCGAGTCATATACAGAGTGCGTGTGTGTGGTGGTGCGTACGGCGTATACAGTGTGTGTGTGTGTGGTGTGTACGGCGCATACAGTGTGTGTGTGGTGGTGCGTACGGCGTATACAGGGTATGTGGTATGTACAGCGTATACAGTCTGTGTGTGTGTGGTGTGTACGGCGTATACAGAGTGTGTGTGTGGTGTGTACGGCGTATACAATGTGTGTGTGGTGCGTACGGCATATACAGAGTGTGTGTGGTATGTACGGCGTATACAGAGTGTGTGTGGTGCGTACGGCATATACAGTGTGTGTGTGGTATGTACGGCGTATACAGTGTGTGTGGTGTGTACGGCGTATACAGTGTGTGTGTGGTATGTACGGCGTATACAGTGTGTGTGTGGTGCGTACGGCGTATACAGTGTGTGTGTGGTATGTACGGCGTATACAGTGTGTGTGGTGTGTACGGCGTATACAGTGTGTGTGGTGTGTACGGCGTATACAGTGTGTGTGTGGTATGTACGGCGTATACAATGTGTGTGTGGTGCGTACGGCATATACAGAGTGTGTGTGGTATGTACGGCGTATACAGTGTGTGTGGTGTGTACGGCGTATACAGTGTGTGTGTGGTGCGTACGGCGTATACAGTGTGTGTGTGGTGCGTACGGCGTATACAGTGTGTGTGTGTTGCATGCGGCGTATACAGTGTGTGTATGTGTGTGTGTATGTAAATTAACCTTAAAGAGTAAATCAACTTTTGGGACGTTTTTTAATGTGATTTAGGGTCATTAATTCTGTTTGTGGGGACCACAATCCTTTGCTCCTTTGCTTAAAAGGCCTCATAGAAGAGCGCAGCTCAGTAGATAGGAGAGTACACTGAGCGGAGCAAATGGAGCAGAAAGTCATAGTCATGTCTCCTCACCTCTTCACTTCTAAGAGATCTTCTGAGTGATCAGGGTCTCAGATTCGCACTAATCTGCTCAAAATTATTGGACCTAAATCATGTAATATATATCCCAAAATTTAAGTTACTTTTTAAACGTTTAATAGTTCCACTGCTTGCATCTAATCAGTACATTGGTTCCTATATGGTCCACAGTCTGATGATGAATGGTAACAACTCCCAGTATCTCCTTACCATTGCTAAGGACATACTGGTAGTTGTAGTTAAGTCCTCCATTCTCTGGAATTCCTATTGTTAGCAATGCCCTTCCTCCACCAATTGCAAAATACAAAGGATCCATCCATGGGGTGAGATCTTGGGAATAATTGAATTGTACCTACAGTTAAAAAAAAAATAAAAAAATCTCCTATTCTTAATAATTACCGTATTTTTCGGACTATAAGATGTACTTTTTTCCTCCAAAAATTTTGGAGGAAAGTGGGGGGTGCGTCTTATAGTCCAAATACTATATTATTGTATGGCCGCATGGTGGTGGGTGTGGGGGAGCCGCAGCGGGGGATCAGCGGGGCACAGGAGGCAGCAGCCACCTGCTGCAGCCTAGCTGTACCCGCTACTAAAGAAAATGAATACTCCCTGCTCCCCATATCCATGAGCGCGGAGAGCAATGAATATTCATTTCTCTTAATAGCCGGCACACTATAGCCACAGCGCGGCTCCTGCTGCGCTCTGTGGTCAGTGTGCCCGCTATTAAATCTCATGAATATTCGCTACAACCCACTCCCATGGGTTGTAGTGAATATCTATGGTCTTTAATAGCAGGCACACTGACCGCAGAGCGGCAGCAGAAGCCGCGCTGCGGTACAGTGTGCTGTGTATTGAACAGACTGCTCCCCACGCACAGAGTCCTGGCGTGGGGAGCAGTGACTATTCCAGCACAGCGTCTCACACTGTGTGAGGGCGCATGGCAGGGACACCATGCGTGCCCTGCCAAGCCCGGCTCACACAGTGAGAATTTCAGCAGCAGTGCGGGACAGCGCTGGAGGAGAGAGGAGGTGAGTATGATTGTTCATTTTTTTTTTGTAGGCAGCGTGATGGAGGCTCAGAGGGTGCCATACATACCAGGATGGGGGCTCAGAAGGTGCCATACATACCAGGATGGGGGCTCAGAAGGTGAAATACATACCAGGATGGTGCTCAGAAGGTACTATACATACCAGGATGGGGCTCAGAATGTGCCATGCATACCAGGATGGTGGCTCAGAAGGTGCCATACATACCAGGATGGGGGCTCAGAAGGTGCCGTACATACTAGGATGGGGGCTCAGAGGGTGCCATGCATACCAGGATGGGGGCTCAGAGGGTGCCATGCATACCAGGATGGGGGATAAAGGGGTGCCATGCATACCAAGATGGGGTATAAAGGGGTGTCATGCATACCAGGATGGGGGATAAAGGGGTGCCATGCATACCAGTATGGGGGATAAAGGGGTGCCATGCATACCAGGATGGGATGGGGGGCACTTATACCAGGAAGGAGGTGCCATACATACCAGGATGGAGGATATTAACAGAATTGGGGGACATTACCCCAATACCAGTGTCAGCAGTAGACCCCCTCCCCCATAACAGTGAATCATGACCACATTTTTTGCTTAATTTTTTTTCCCTATTTTCCTCCTTTAAAACCTAGGTGCGTCTTATGGTCCGGTGCCTCTTATAGTCGAAAAATACGGTAACCCCTTTACCCCCGAGGGTGGTTTGCACGTTAATGACTGGCCAATTTTTACAATTCTGACCACTGTCACTTTATGAGGTAATTACTCTGGAACGCTTCAACGGATCCCCCTGATTCTGAGACTGTTTTTTCGTGACATATTGTACTTCATGATTGTGGTAAAATTTCTTCGATATCACTTGCGTTTATTTGTGAAAAAAATGGAAATTTGGTGAAAATTTTGAAAATTTTGTGATTTTCAACATTTGCATTTTTATGCCCTTAAATCAGAGAGATACAGTACAGACCAAAAGTTTGGACACACACTTTTTTCTGTATTTTCATGACTTTGAAAATTGTACATTCACACTGAAGGCATCAAAACTATGAATGAACACATGTGAAATTATATACTTAACAAAAAAGTGTTAAACAACTGAAAATATGTCTTATATTCTAGGTTCTTTAAAGTAGCCACCTTTTGCTTTGATGACTGCTTTGCACACTCTTGGCATTCTCTTGATGAGCTTCAAGAGGTAGTCACCGGAAATGGTCTTCCAACAATTTTGAAGGAGTTCCCAGAGATGCTTAGCACTTGTTGGCCCTTTTGCCTTCACGCTGCGGTCCAGCTCACCCCAAACCATCTCAACTGGGTTCCGTTCTGGTGACTGTGGAGGCCAGGTCATCTGGCGTAGCATCCCATCACTCTCTTTCTTGGTCAAATGGCCCTTACACAGCGTGGAGGTGTGTTTGGGGCCATTGTCCTGTTGAAAAATAAATGATGGTCCAACTAAACGCAAACCGGATGGAATAGCATGCCGCCGCAAGATGCTGTGGTAGCCATGCTGGTTCAGTATGCCTTAAATTTTGAATAAATCCCCAACAGTGTCACCAGAAAAGCACCCCCACATCATCACACCTCCTCCTCCATGCTTCATGGTGGGAACCAGGCATGTAGAGTCCATCCGTTCACCTTTTCTGTGTCGCACAAAGACACGGTGGTTGGAACCAAAGATCTCAAATTTGGACTCATCAGACCAAAGCACAGATTTCCACTGGTCTAATGTCCATTCCTTGTGTTCTTTAGCCCAAACAAGTCTCTTCTGCGTGTTGCCTGTCCTTAGCAGTGGCTTCCTAGCAGCTATTTTACCATGAAGGCCTGCTGCACAAAGTCTCCACTTAACAGTTGTTGTAGAGATGTGTCTGCTGCTAGAACTCTGTGTGGCATTGACCTGGTCTCTAATCTGAGCTGCTGTTAACCTGCGATTTCTGAGGCTGGTGACTCGGATAAACTTATCCTCAGAAGCAGAGGTGACTCTTGGTCTTTGTTTCTTGGGGCGGTCCTCATGTGAGACAATTTCTTTGTAGCGCTTGATGGTTTTTGCAACAGCACTTGGGGACACATTCAAAGTTTGCCCAATTTTTCGGACTGACTGACCTTCATTTTTTAAAGTAATGATGGCCACTCATTTTTCTTTACTTAGCTGCTTTTTTCTTACCATAATACAAATTCTAACAGTCTATTCAGTAGGACTATCAGCTGTGTATCCACCTGACTTCTGCACAACACAACTGATGGTCCCAACCCGATTTTTAAGGCAAGAAATCCCACTTATTAAACCTGACAGGGCACACCTGTGAAGTGAAAATCATTTCCGGTGACTAACTCTTGAAGCTCATCAAGAGAATGCCAAGAGTGTGCAAAGCAGTTCTCAAAGCAAAAGGTGGCTACTTTGAAGAACCTAGAATATAAGACATATTTTCAGTTGTTTCACACTTTTTTGTTAAGTATATAATTCCATTTGTGTTAATTCATAGTTTTGATGCCCTCAGTGTGAATGTACAATTTTCAAAGTCATGAAAATACAGAAAAATCTTTAAATGAGAAGGTGTGTCCAAACTTTTGGTCTGTACTGTATGTTACACAAAATAGTTAATAAATAACATTTCCCACATGTCTACTTTACATCAGCACAATTTTGGAACCAAAATTTTTTTATTAGAGAGCTATAAGGGTTAAAAGTTGACCAGCGATTTCTCATTTTTCCAACAAAATTTACAAAACCATTTTTTTAGGGACCACATCACATTTGAAGTCACTTTGAGAGGTCTTTATGACAGAAAATACCCAAAAGTGACACCATTCTAAAAACTGCACCCCTCAAGGTGCTCAAAACCACATTCAAGAACTTTATTAACCCTTCAGGTGCTTCACAGGAATTTTTGGAATGTGGAAGAAAAAAATTAACACTTTTTTCACAAAAATGTTATTTTAGACACAATTTTTTTTATTTTCGCAGGGGTAACAGGAAAAAATACGCCAATACCCCATATGTGGGGAAAATACAGTGTTTGGGTGCACGGCAGAGTTCAGAAGGGAAGGAGCACTGTGTGACTTTTTGAACGCAAAATTGGCTGGAATTGAGAGCGGACGCCATGTCGTGTTTGGAGAGCCCCTGATGTGCCTAAACAGTGGAAACCCCCCACAAGTGACCCCATTTTGGAAACTAGACCCCTCAAGGATTTTATCAAGGGGTATACTGAACATTTTGAACCCAGAGGTACGACACAGAATTTGATAACATTAGTTCATCAAATTGAATAAGTTGTCATTAGTCTTGAGTGCAAGTGCTCGCTACTTGAGTTTGCATTGGGTACTCGGGTATGCACCATGTATCGTACGTGCTCGAGTGACATGCTCAAGTCCCCGCTCGCATGCTTTACGGTTATTACACACCCAAAAAAAACCATCCAGGGATCACTCGTGCATGGCAGGCAATCCCTGTGAGTTTTTTTTTGGCCACGAAGCATATGGGGCGGAGACTCGATCATGTCACTCGAGCACCCGCGATACTCGGTGCATACCCAAGCATCCGATGAAAACTCAAGTAGCGAGCACTTGCGCTCAACAATAGTCACCATGTCGTCATCTTTTTTTTTTTTACTTTTGAAAAAAATCCCAAACCTGATACAACCCTAACCCCAACCCTAACCCTAGCGCAACCCTAACCCTAGCCCAACCCTAACCCCAACCCTAACACAATCCTAACCCTAGCCCAACCCTAACCCCAACCCTAGCCCAACCCTAACCCCAACCCTAACCCCAACCCTAACCCCAACCCTAACCCTAACCCAACCCTAACAGAACCCTAACCCTAGAGTTTATTTTTCACGCCGTTCCTCGTGCGGTATAAGTGATTAGACGGCTTTATTCTTCGGGTCGGTGCGATTACAGCGATACCAGAATCATATCAGGTTTTTATGATTGACAGCTGTCACACACTAAAAGACGCATTTTTTTGTAATATCTAGTTTTTGCATCGCCATATTTTGAGAGCTATAATTTTCCATATTTTGGCGAGCAGAGCCATGTGACAGCTTGTTTTTTGCGGGACGAGTTGACGTTTTTATTGTTGCCATTTTCAGGCACTTGACATTTTTGATCGCTTTCTATTCCGATTTTTGGGAGGCAGAATAAACAAAAACCAGCAATTCCGGAATTGTTCTTATGGGGTTTTTTTTATGTTTTTCCGCGTGTGGTGAAATTGATAAGGCAGCTTTATTCTTCGGGTCAGTACGTTTACAGCGGTACCACATTTATATCGTATTTCTATGTTTTGGCGTTTTTACACAATAAAAGTTATTTTATAGAAAAAATAATTTTTTGCATCGCTTTATTCTGAGAGCTATAACTTTTTTATTTTTTGGCTGATGGAGCTGTATGGCGGCTTGTTTTTTGCAGGACAAGATGACAGTTTTCAGTGGTACCATTTTTATTTACATTCGTCTTTTTGATCGTGTGTTATTCCAATTTTTGTTTGGCGGTATGATGATAAAGCATTGTTTTTTGCTTCGCTTTTTTTTACCATGTTCACTAAAGGGGTTAATTAGTGGGACAGTTTTATAGGTCAGGTCATTCCGGATGCGGCGATACCAAATATGTGTTCTTTTATTGTTTTTTTTGTTTTTTTCATAATAATATTTATTGATGGGTACATTATATATTTTTTTATTGGTGGATAATTTTTTTTATTTTTTTTTTATATTTGTACAATTTTTTTTTCATCATTTTTTAACACTTTTTGGACTTTTATTCTGTTTCCCACTATGGGACTTTCACTTTTTTTATTCTGATCGCCTGTATAGCACAGGGATGGAGCACCATCCCTGTGCTATACAGGCTGTCAACCCTGCAGATGCAGAAGATACTTTGGTCATGCACTGCGCATGACCAAAATATCTTCCTGCTGTCTGGTGACCCGGATGTTGTAATGACGACATCCGGGAAGCTGCGGCAAACAGCGCTGGAGGCCGGGAGAGGAGATGAGTATTGCGATCACCTCCCCTTGCCCCCGCAATGTTGCGATCGACTTCGATCGCAGCATTGAGGGGGTTAATGTGCCGGGAGTGGTGAGGGACCGCTCCCTGCACATAGTCACAGCTAATACCTGGTGCTATCAGCTGACACCCGGCGGCGATCGCCCCCCACACCGCTTGTGTGCGGGCGCGATGGCCATATGACCTAATAGTACGTCATTGGTCCAATCGGCCCAGGTCACCATGATGTACTATTAGGTCACACATCAGAAAGGGGTTAATTTTTAGTGTATTATTGGTTTTAATGATTTGTAATCATGAAAATTATATGTAGATTTATTTATTTCTAAAGCCTGTATGCAATTATCAATCACATCAGTGCCTATCTATTTAAAGCACTCAGCGTGGTATACATTCTGGAATCACCTGATGAAGGGGACAGATCGTCTCTGAAACGCGTTAAGTGTTGAATAAATCGACTTCTCTTGCCTAACCTGGTGGTTCCTAACTTAGAGCGTGGCGACCTGTGGATCTCCACCACCCACTGTTCATTATCTTTCGCTGTATCATGGCTCCTGAGCATGATGCCGGGGAGGGCAGAAGGTGCTGCAGTGCTCCAGGACCGCAGTCATTACCGCTTAGTATCAGCTTTGTGTCTGGCATGCACAACTACCAGAGGTGAGTGGAATACCTCTCACCCCTCCATCTATATGCTGTGACATTCTTCACATGGCGCGCCTTCTCTTTTTGGTTTATTTTCTCATTTTTCTGTCTGTGAGCATAGAGCTGATGTGACTTGCCAAAAAGCACAGGTTTGTTTCATCTGTCCAAAGGACATTCTCCCAGAAACTTTGGAAAATTCCTGTCTTGCTTTTTTCTGATTTGCTTTGAACAATGGTTTCCTCCTCCTCTTCTTCCATGAATTTCACTTTGGTCAAGACAGCGACAAATGGTGCGATCTGACACTAATGTACCCTGACCTTGGAGTTCACCTTTAATCTCTTTGAAAGTTGTTCTGGGCTCTTTTGTAACCATTCAAATTATTCATCTCTTCAATTTGTCATTAATTTACTCTTGCGGCCACATCCAGGGACATTGGCTGCCGCCTCATAGACCTTAAAGCTCTGAATAATATGTGCAAATGTGGTAACAGGAACATTGGTTTGGAGATGGTCTTATAGCATCTACCTTTAACATGTTTGTCTATAGTTTTCTTTCTAATTTCCTGAGACAGCTCTCTCTTTACCTTTCTTTGGTCCATGTTCACACACCATGATACCAAGCAGCACAGAGACTACTTTTTACCCTTTGCAGGAATTGTCTGGTCCAAATTGATAAGTCTGCAGTCACTCTGTGTGACTGCAATAAGATGAAAAACTTGGCACTCAAGATGACTCAATGAATTTTGAGAATTTAATAGTAGAAAAAGTAGTACAAAACAAACGTTTCGGTCATGTAAGACCTTCCTCAGTGTACAGAAATGTTGGTAGTGGACATGAATGAGAGGTGCAGTGTCCATCTTCTATATAAACCACTGTGTGGTATCTTATAACAAGGGTGATGGCGGTGGGAACACAGTGTCTGTATACTTCACTATCAAAGCTGATCTGTGTAACATCCCCTCCATCACCTGATGTGAACCTGTTGAGTGTTGCGTCTCACATATTGGAGACAGCACCCACATTCCAACAGGTGAACAGCAAATAACATACCACAGGTTAGATGTTGGTAAAACAGAAAAGCTTCTCCTGTCACCTTCGATTGAAAGTAGGTACATCCATGCTTCAACACTGTGTAGCATAAACGCTTAATGTTTGCGTTTGGGAGCTATTGGGAGATTGTTAGAAGGTTTATCCCTACCGTTAAAGGAAACCTGTCATCAGGATTTTGCTAAGTAAACTATAGGCATTGTCAGGTTGGTGCTGTTACACTGATTAAAATGATATCTGGTTTGAAGAAATCTGTCTAGTGGTTCTTGTTTAATCTGTTTGCAGTTTGGAGTTAATGAGATGCTTGTGCTTCGAGACCGGCCTGTGGACAGGTCTTTTTTTGGTTCTCTGGCCTCATTGTCATCATTCTGGGCTTAAATGACAGGTCACTGAACCTTTGAATACTGCGCTTGCACAGATAGATGCTACTGTGCATGCACCGGCGCCATTTTGTTGGAGCCAAAATTTTTTTTTTTAAGACCACAATATTAAATGTGCAGTATTTAAAATAGGAGGAAGGTCATGGAAGGTTATTTAAGCCCAGAGCACAAGCATCTCATTAACTGCAAACACAGATTAAAATGATACCTGGGTTGAAGAAATCTGTCTTATGGTTCTTGTTTAATCAGTGTAACAGTGCCAACCTTTCACTGCCTGTAGTTTACTTATCAAAATCCTGAGACAGATTAATTGACCACCAAGGTCACATACACAATTAGTTCTCAATAGTAGGACAATGAGACTCTGTTCAACGTCTATAATAGCAAATCATATAGAAAAAATGACGTATAAGAACATAATTTTGCAAAAAATTCATACATTTATTAATACACATTAATTAAAAAAACATCCATATTGAAAAAGTGGCATAAATACATAAGTAGTGAGCTATAATAGAGATGCCAAGACCAATACAATCATATAATAAATAGATTAACCTACATAGTTGAAGAAAATACGGGTATGGGTATATAAACCACATGCCCTATCCCAGCTGTAAGCATAACATCAAAGCTTCAAGGCAAATGCTAAGGTGCACAGTGCATAAATAGTTGATATAAAAGTAAATCCATTTAGCACTTGAAAATAAGTGGGAATGTAGTATTACTCACATATGTATTGTTTGTCAGTCCAGGTATTGTCACCCCTACGCGCGTTTCGGCGCTGTGCCTTCTTCTGGGGTTTATAGTATGTCTGGAACCGGTATCCCTTAAGTATTACTTATTGTCCAATGGGTGAAAGTAAGACAGGACGCAGCTATTAGAATAGCCAACCGCTCACCATAATACATACATATAGAGTCACGTGTGCCCCTGTATTACCACTCACATCCGGAAGTATATAGTAGGACCCCTTCGCTTCAGGACGCAATCATCTGCCCCTCGCCCCCCGTGATAACAAACCACACCTCCCAGGTCACATGAGCGGGACTTGCTATGACGCGTCGGGACACAGTCATCCGCCCCTCGCCACACATAAATACAAGCCACACCCCCCAGGTCACATGGACGAAAATCGCTGTGACATCACAATCTGACCAACGGGGAAAGCCCATAACAGGGGACATAGCGCTATAATGTGGTAAGTATACATTATAAAACGCCCAACAAAACTGTAGATAAATGAATATAGGAAGTGGACAATCGGATCTAATGAGAAGAGTCGTGGCTAAACCACAGCTATTTAACCCAATAGTGCCCAACTAACGCAATAATGAACCAATCACAGAATAATAAGTGTGAACAGATAACATATCACAACGGAAACAAATCGCAGATCAAAAGAAGCAGGATATATCTCAGTAGCTGCATAGCTGTGGGACCCCTTCCCCCATATAATTGCCATCAGTAGCCAATTATAATCAAAAGACATTCTTCATATCAATTGTATGGCTAATGTTAATCCAATATTGTAACTAAATATTACCGAAAAATACTGTCCATGGGGGCATGGCGCCATTGCCCCAACGGAGAGCACCAGTCAAAAACCTCAAAAAATGCGGTGTAATATGTACATATAAAAGATACAGTACACTGTGTAATGGAGAAAAATGATAGAAACATTCAACAATTAAATCCTACACAATAGGTTGTAAGCATAAACATACAAAAAACACAATACACCCATAATACAGCTCAATATCAAGTATATCCAGCAATTAGATGAATTCATTCGTTGCGTAGCTTTTCTTTGTCCCAGTAGATGATAATATCTCTGTGCCCTATTGTCAGTAGTCCAGGAGAATCATTGATTAATCAAGATGTATAAATCGTCCACAGCCATCCATCAATAGGAGTAACCAGCAGAAAGAGACACGGAAGGCAGCCGCAACCAAGGACAAAAGAGTATGTACTAAGGAAAAAATGAACATTAATTAGACAACAGAGGATAAAACAAGGGGGGGGGGATTATAAACATCATTAAAATACAGATAAATCTAGTGGGTGCAGGGGTGGGGGAGAGATAGAGGCAATCAGAGGAATGGTGAAAAGCTTAAGGACTCGTTGAGGCCCTGAGGATGTAATGTTTGCAATAGTCAAATCCATCTGGATTCTTTCTGTGCAAGTAGGCGACTAGCACTACCTCCACGCAACGTACTATACACATGATCGATGCCTTTAACTTGAAGACCTGATGGATCACAGGCATGATAGTTTTTAAAGTGTCTAGGGATTGTTTTCAACAACTCCAAATTATCCTCAGTGGCTGCTGCCATAATATCACGTCCATGTTCCCTCGCTCTGGTCTTTAACATCCTAGTGGTCAGACCTATGTATACCAAAGAGCAAGGCCATGTAGCGTGATAAATGACATTACGTGCTGTACACGTAATGGAGTGTAGGATAGTCAATTCTTTCCCACTAGATGAAAGAAACTTTTTAGTATGTTCGATGTTTGGACACGAAATACATGAACCACATGGGGTACAACCCCACGTTTGTCTTATTTTAGCCAGTCCTATTTCGCCAATTTTCTTCTGAGTATTAGGTGTAAGGTAGCTCCTTACCAAGTGATCTCGGAGGCTTGGAGATCGACGGGCTGTGACTGACGGATACATAGGCAAATACTGGCGCAACGTCTGATCCGCAAGTAAAATGGGCCAGTGTTTCCTAAGCACATCACACATTTTGCGCCATTGTGAATGGTACCGTGTCACCATCCTGACACAGTTCTCTTGTTTGTGAGCTCGATTAGAATACATTAATTGTTGACGATTACTGTTTTTGGCTCGATTATAGGCATGCTTAATACTTCTTCGACTATATCCGTGATCTAAGAACCTGTGTTTCAATTCCTCCGCTCTCCTTTCAAAATCAACCTCTGTTGAACAAATACTCAAAATTATCAAAATCCTGATGACAGGAGCGCCGCATAAAAGCAGGAATATGCGGCTATTATGCTGCGTGGGAAACTAAGCCTAAGGGACTCCATCTTTAATTAAAAAAATCCTCGCTCCGACATCATCCATGGGTCTTCAGCTCTGCTAGATCTTTGCCATCAGACAAATATGTCTGCTGACAGATGAGCAGGCACAGAATGACACTGGAGCACTGTTACTGTGTAGTGCAGTGCTATGTTTCTTTTTTTGTCATTTCATGTAGTGTAGAAATCTTGGGAAAAGTGTGGATTGTGCTCTGGAAGTGATCAGTTATAGCTAACTATGTTATTTTCTGCAGTGATAAGTCCTGCATAGAAGATGTGATATATCGGTCTGCAGATAAAGAACTTGTGAGTATGTGTTACCTATACATTCACACTGACACTATATACAGAGCTCCTGTGTATAATATCAATGGTGATCATTGTATTACCTGTACACTGACACTATATACAGAGCTCCTGTGTATAATGTCACTGGTGATCACTGTATAACCTGTACACTGACACTATATACAGAGCTTTTTTTACATTTTTATTATTTTAGTATTATTTGTCACTATGTGGTGCCATTATGTGCTTTGGTCATGACATGACGATATTTGTCCCTTGTATGTGGTATTATTCAGTCACTATGTGGTGGTAATATGTGGTCTCATGGTGTGTCAGTATTTATACCTTGTATCTGGTAGCATTTGATCACTATGTGGTGGTATTATGTGCTTTGGTCATGGTGTGGCGGTATTTGTGCATTGTATGTGGCATTATTTGGGCACTATGTGGTGGTAATATGTGATCTGGTCATGGTGTGGTGGTATTTCTGCCTTCTATCTGGTAATATTGGTCTTGGTAGAGTGGATTGTGGTTGGTCATTTGTTTTATCTGATATCAATAAGGGGAAACCTCTTTATTTCCAATAGATATTAAATACTTGGATGTTTAACCCCTCCCTGCCCTGTGACTATTACACAGCAGCAGAGATGCAGTTACAGAGGTTCACCAGAGAAAGCAAGTTGGCATTTGGTGTGATTTTCACCTCTGTATTTATAAGACAAAACCATGACCGTGTACTGCCAACACGGGTTCCATGGATCAACATGCCCCCACCTTCCAGCACTCACCTTCCCCCACCAAATAAAAACACTGCACCTGTATTTCTTTGGATAAATTTGGCCACAGCGGCCATTTTATTAACAAACAACATTAACATATTAACAGTGTTATAAAATAAATAAGAAGGGAGGGTTCTTGGAGTTAAAATTAGATCTGGCATAAATTAAACCGAACTTGAACCACCATATTACCCTCAGCCGTCCATCACCAGCTCAAGGGCACCAAAAGCTCCCAGGGTAAAACCCCGTCCAGAGCCCAAAACCAAATGCCAGATCACCCCGGTTAATCAAGGCACTGCCTGTGATTATCCAATATTCTTTCCACCGACACTTCTGTGCCAACTCCAAGAACCCCACCCCCCGCCACCAACGAACAGCCCTGACCACCTCAGGCTCGTGAGCGCCCCAACACCGCAAAAGCCCTTTCGATCCCCTCCTGTATGGCCAATGCCCATAAATCAATGCCAATATCATTCAAATGTACGCCGTCCTTTTCCCAAAAATCTCCAACTCCCGCTTCCAGATCAAGATGCCGCACGCTTACTCCCCCGTTCCTGGTAACAAAAGCTGATATAGCTCTGTTGAACTTTATACGTGCCCTATTAATTCCCTTCAATGATCTGGCCTCCCTCCATTTTCCTCTGGGCACAATGTCAGACCACACTGTCAACACCTCAGGAAAAGATGTCCATAACCTTAACAGATCGATTCGAATGTCCCTCATCAATTCCCTGACCGGCCGAGCCCTCCAAATCATTTCCCCCCATATGCACCACCAAAATATCCGGCGCCCGATCCAAACGAGCTGCTTTATGGAATTCTGGCAGCACCCTTCTCCAAACCATCCCTCGAAAACCCAACCACCGAACCACCGCTTGCTCCCTGCTAAAAAACCAATTGCCTACCGTCCGGCCTCAAGTCCGCCCTCACCGCTCCCAATGGATGAAAGAGTGTCCTAGCATCCAAACTAACAACGGGACGCCACCAGCAACAAGACAACCAAAAGGTATTTGAATCTCAAAAGGCAAATTACCTAAGACCGCATACCTAATGCCTTACATAAGACAGGTAACGATCAGAACTCCACCTCTCAATACGTTTTATCACATCCTTGCCTAACCCCAAGCCATCCGCTTCTGATGCCGCACCAATTCTGAATGAATGTGACCCGTATACCTCAGGGCTAAGGCCCAGCTCAGCAATCCCCTTTTTAAACACCGCTATGAATTGAAAACGTGACAAAAAGTCTCCATTTTCATGACACAATAATGGGCCTTTCCACCCTGACCAAACCTGCCAATAAGCCAATAAACATCTCCTAGGACAAAGAAAAGATCCCATAACCTCACCCAATATTACTCGTTTACCTTTGCCCAATTGATCCGTCTTTTCCCCACCTAATCCAAAATTCAATACCCCCATCTCGACCACTCATATCCAAACAAACCCCCAACCTTATTCCTGCTTGGTGCCACCAATTCACCTACTCTCAGCGCGCCAAAAAACGCCAATGAAAAAGCCAACCTAAATAGTGTGGCTTCAAAAACTGAACAACAAATCTTATCCAATACAAAACCCAAACGTTCCAAAATACTAAAGGTTACCAGTCTCCGTTTATCCAACTCTTTACCTCTTGTCCTAAAGCCCTTGAGAGCTTGCTTCACTAAAAAGGACTTCGTAACATCCTTCGTACCCAGCAATTTAAAACCAAACGCTAAACCTGCAACAAACTTCCCAACTTTTGAAACCGACCAACCGCTCTCCGCTGCCCTTCCCACGAGAAACAACACCGCCATCTCTCTATCTCCATCACTCTCCATCACACCCCACTGCATAATCCAACTTTGCCATACTCGCCACGATGCCTCGTATGATGCCCAGGTCTGCCTTGTGATGGACTCCCGTATTAACCGTCCCGCTCTTCCATAACCAGCTGCCACAAACGCGAAGGGCATTCCTGTCCCACGTCCTCTGCCTCTGGAGCTAGCGTCCGAAAACGATCCCACTGAAAACGAGACAAGGCATCTGCTATGGAATTTTGTACACCTGGAACATGTACCGCTGTAATCCAAGCGTTCAGCTTAAGACAACAAAGTACTAGTTCCCTCAGCAGCCTAATCACAGGCGGAGACGAGGCCGACAAACTGTTGATGACAGACACCACTCCCATGTTATCGCAGTGAAACCGAATTCTCCTGTTGGCGAAACACTCTCCCCAAATAGTAACCGCAACAACAATAGGAAACAATTCCAAAAATGCCAAGTTCCTCGTAAGACCCCTCTCTTTCCACACCTTCGGCCACTCGCCAACGCTCCACCGCCCTTTCCAGTAGGCCCCGTAACCAGCACCTCCTGCCGCATCCGTAAATATCTCACAATCAAAACTGTTCAAGAACTCCTGCTGGATTACTGACCTGCCGTTATAACTTTCCAAAACAATTTCCAAACTTTTAGATCCTCCTTGTGGTCCTTCTTAAGGCGAATGAAATGATGCGGCGCACGCACTCCTGCTGTCGCTCCTGACAATCTGCGACAAAATATTCTGCCCATTGGCATAATCCTGCAAGCAAAATTCAAACGCCCTAACAGCGACTGTAGCTCCCTCAGGGTAACCTTGCGCAACTTCCTGATCCTATCGACCTCCTGCTTAAGCAAACTCAATTTATCATCCGGTAACCGACACTCCATTCTTTCGGTATCAATTACAATGCCCAAAAAACTTAAAATGGTGCCAGGTCCTTCCGTTTTTTCTTCTGCTAACGGCACGCCAAAATGCTCCGCTACCCACACCATAGTACCTAACAAATTCCTACACAACAACGATTGCGGGGGGCCTATAAACAAGAAGTCATCCAAATAATGAATGACTGACTTAACAGAAGCCAGGCCCTTTACTACCCATTCCAAAAAGGAGCTAAACGTTTCAAACAAAGAACACGAAATCGCACAACCCATTGGCAAACACCTATCCACATAGTACTCCCCTTCCCAAAAAGAACCTAACAACGGGATGCTATCCGGGTGAACTGGCAACAACCTAAAGGCTGACTCGATATCAGTCTTAGCTAGCAACGAGCCTGGCCCGTATCTCCGTACCCAATGCACCGCCGCGTCAAATGATGTACAGTATAGACCAAAAGTTTGGACACACCTTCTCATTTAAAGATTTTTCTGTATTTTCATGACTTTTAAAATTGTACATTCACACTGAAGGCATCAAAACTATGAATTAACACATGTGGAATTATATACTTAACAAAAAAGTGTGAAACAACTGAAAATATGTCTTATACTCTAGGTTCTTCCAAGTAGCCACCTTTTGCTTTGATGACTGCTTTGCACACTCTTGGCATTCTCTTGATGAGCTTCTAGAGGTAGTCACCAGAAATGGTTTTCACTTCACAGGTGTGCACTGTCAGGTTTAATAAGTGGGATTTCTTGTCTTATAAATGGGGTTGGGACCATCAGTTCTGTTGTACAGAAGTCAGGTGGATGCACAGCTGATAGTCTTACTGAATAGACTGTTCGAATTTGAATTATGGCAAGAAAAAAGCAGCTAAGTAAAGAAAAACGAGTGGCCATCATTACTTTAAGAAATGAAGGTCAGTCAGTCCGAAAAATTGGGCAAACTTTGAAAGTGTCCCCAAGTGCAGTTGCAAAAACCATCAAACGCTACAAACAAATTGGCTTACATGAGGACCGCCCCAGGAAAGGAAGACCAAGAGTCACCTCTGCTTCTGAGGATAAGTTTATCTAAGTCACCAGCCTCAGAAATCGCAGGTTAACAGCAGCTCAGATTAGAAACCAGGTTAATGCCACACAGAGTTCTAGCAGCAGACACATCTCTACGACAACTGTTAAGAACAGACTTTGTGCAGCAGGCTTTCATGGTAAAATAGCTGCTAGGAAACCACTGCGAAGGACAGGCAACAAGCAGAAGAGACTTGTTTGGGCTAAAGAACACAAGGAATGGACATTATACCAGTGGAAATCTGTGCTTTTGTCTGAATGAGTACAAATTTGAGCTCTTTGGTTGCAACCACTGTGTCTTTGTGCGACGCAGAAAAGGTGAACGGATGGACTCTCCTTTCGTGGTTCCCACCGTGAAGCATGGATGAGGAGGTGTGATGGTGTGGGGATGCTTGGCTGGTGACACTGTTGGGGATTTATTCAAAATTGAAGGCATACTGAACCAGCATGGCTACCACAGCATCTTGCAGCGGCATGCTATTCAATCCGGTTTGCGTTTAGTTGGACCATCATTTATTTTTCAACAGGACAACGACCCCAAACACACCTCCAGGCTGTGTAAGGGCTATTTGACAAAGAAGGAGAGTGATGGGGTGCTACGCCAGATGACCTGGCCCCCACAGTCACCAGACCTGAACCCAATCGAGATGGTTTGGGGTGAGCTGGATCACAGAGTGAAGGCAAAAGGGCCAACAAGTGCTAAGCATCTCTGGGAACTCCTTCAAGATTGTGGGAAGACCATTTCCGGTGACTACCTGTTGAAGCTCATCAAGAGAATGCCAAGAGTGTGCAAAGCAGTCATCAAAGCAAAAGGCTACTTTGAAGAACCTAGAATATGAGACATATTTTCAGTTGTTTCACACTTTTTTGTTAAGTATATAATTCCACATGTGTTAATTCATAGTTTTGATGCCTTCAGTGTGAATGTACAATTTTCATAGTCATGAAAATACAGAAAAATCTTTAAATGAGAAGGTGTGTCCAAACTTTTGGTCTGTACTGTATATTCAACCGAATACAACTCCTGCGCAATACCATCATTAACCGAAAGCCCCTTCGGGTACGACAAATGCTGAATTCAACTAAACTTATTCAGCTCTTTCTTGGGCACAACCCCCAACGGCAAGATAATCACCTTGCTAATAGGCAATTCCTGAAACGGTCCAGCCATCCTGCCCAATTCCACCTCCTTAGCCAACTTCACACTAACCACTTCCGGATGAAGGGAAGCCGACGTCAAATTTTTAACTGAAAAAGGGGACCTCATGATCAGGAGGAGGGATTCTAAACCCTTCCAAAAAAAAACAAAAAAACATCCGCAATGACCTTAGCCTTCAACTGTTCCGGATACCTACTTAGAAAGGGGGCCATCGCGTGAACCCTCACCGGAGTCACCCCTTTGACCGGTACCCACTGTCGGCTTTCCCTTACCCTTCTTAAAGCATTTTGATGCTCCGTGCGAACTTCCGTTACAATGGGAGCACACATGTTTAAATTTACAGGAGGTCCCGAACTTGCATTGGCCGTCATTAAATTGCCAGCATGTTCCCGCTTCCTTTTTTTGTGCTGTGTGCCCCTTGACTACTTCCCCCGTGTCCTGCTGACTGATTCCCGCTACTGTTGCTCCCGTGAAAGGACTGCCCATACCTCAGTGGGGCCATAACCTTCAACCACAACCCAATGTCCTTTTGATCCCATCTGATCTCCGGGCGGACAGCTTTCCTCTGCTTAAATTGCTCGTCATATCGTAACCACACCTGACCCCCATAAGTACGATGAGCCTCCCCAATAGAATCAAGGTAGCAAAATAAACCTGAGCAATTATCCGGAGCTTTTTCCCCAATAACGCTAGCCAATATTGCAAAAGCCTGTAACCAATTAACAAACGTCTGAGGAATCAACCTCCACCTACGTTTCTCTTCTTCCTCTTTTTTACTATCGTCCTTTTTACCCTTATCCAGATTAAACTTTTCCAGCGGAAGAAGGGAAAAAATTTCAACTTAGTCATCCCGCCAAACTTTTCCTTCACCTCTCTTTTTTTTTTTTTTTTTTTTTAAGTGTGCCCCCAACGGCCCCTCAAAGCACACATATACCTCCCCTTTTGCCCTATCATCCAGCTTTACGGTATCCACTTTGTCCTTTTCTGTCTGTACGCAAACCGATGCCCCAGAAGGTGTCCCGGCTGCATTCACCGCCGACCTGGCCGACTCGCTCCCCACCTGCGACAACACCGGTTGACTAGGTACCCACGCCGCCGCAGGTAACAAACCTCCTTGATTAACTCCACCACCGTCTATTCTAGCCAAAATTTGCGACATGCTAAACAAAATGTCCCTAAGACCCACTGCATCTGACCCACGACCTCCCCTAGTATTTTCCCCCCTGGGCCCAGCCAACTGCCTATCACCTCCCCCATCCACTAATGACCCAGCGGGCAACAAACAATACATGGACGCATGCTCACCAAGCTGCGCAGGTGCTGTGTCCCTGCCAGCCGCACGTCCCGAGTCCTGATGAATCCTGGATTCGCTTTGATCCTCGCCACACTCCGATTCGCCAGACTCCTGCTGCTGCTCAAGGCCCGCGCCCCTGGCCTCCTCGTCACCAGGGGGGACCTGAGCGCGTGCCGATGTCCCCGCCGATCGTCCCCCGTCAGTCTCGGCTCCGGTCCTCCCCGCCATCCGTGGCACTCCGCGACTTCCAGACCCGGACTCCCTAGCCCGATCCGTGGTGGTCCGTGGGTGACTGCCAGGCAGCCCCATGCTGCTTCCCGCCGCTCCACCGCCCTGGATGTGCCGACTCGAGCCTGGCAGCAGGTCCTCCAATTACTGCTGCCTGCCCGTGCACCTGCGCTGCTGTATCCCTCGGCTGATGTTTCTGGCAGGCACCCCGACTGGTACATCGCCAGGTGTGCCTGCCGTGCTGGTGGTCCCTCTGGTCCCCTCATCCGCTCTGGCACTCCGTTTTCTTATGGGCAAGCGGCGTCATGAATCGCTGACTCCTGCTGCGGGGGGTGTGTCCATGCGCCCACCGCTCACTTCCTGAACGCCCCTGTCACATGACGCCGGGGCCGGAAGTGACGTAGGCCGCACTTCCGGTGAAGCCACGCCCCGGGATGATGACGCGGCTGCAGCGCGGGCCTTGCTTCCGGCGCGGCCCGGGCTCTGGTATTGCAGCGCGCCGCAGGAGGGGCCGCACTACAGCTGAGCGGGGCACTTCAGTCGCGGACCGCGACCCGATGCTGGAGGAGCCCGCAGGCCGGCTGGGCGGATTCCTGCCGCGGCAGGCGCGCTGGCGGGGGGTTCCGCCAGCGTGCTCACCGGACGCAGGGTCCCATGAGGGGCTCTGCAGCCTGCGCCTGCTGCCCGTACTAACCATCTCCGGGGAAAGCCTCTCGGGGGGGGGGGCTGCGTCCTCCTGCCGCTTCTTCCAGATCCCAACGGAGAATCTTCTGCTCCGGCATTCCCCAGCAATCCAGACAGCTGGGACTCAAGCCACCCTCCACGCCTGGATCTGGCAGCCTCCCTCAGCTTGGTGATCAGGGAATCAACGGTTTCCATAAGATTGGTAAGTGTACTCAAACAATGGGAAAGTTGTAGTTTTTTTTTTTTTTTTTGAGTTCTGCAACTTTCCCCGCTGACTTCCTTCCTAGACTGACCGTTTTCCCGCACTTTTCCTTATTATGTCTCCCCAGCCCCTTCCAATGCCCGCCCCTCCAGGCTTATAACCAATCCGGATATTGGGATTAAAATTACACCCTCCTGGCACATCCCGGTCATGTGGGGCTTCCTTCTAGTTACACTTGCTTCCAGCCCCCTTCTGGAGTGGGTGAGAAATGCACCACTCCTGGTTTTGTCTTACAAATACTGAGGTAAAAATCTCACCAAATACTCAAAGTGCCACAATCTTCTGACAGTGCGGATTCCACCAATAAATAAGTGATCACCTTCCCAACCTGTGCTTCGCTGATAACTTGTTTTCACCAATAAAAACCCATTAATGCAAACTACAGTAATTGTACATCGCAGTTCTGGTGAGCGCACAGTGATGTGCAGAAGCCGCCAATATAATGGGTATAACGGCTAACTGGTATTTGCAAATAGCTGAAGGGTGGGCCCGGGTGGGTGGGCCCCCGGAGTTAATTTCCCTGGTGGGCCCCAGACACCCCAGTCCAGTAGGATCTTGTCTGTGTTGTCAGAGGAGAAAAAATATATTTTTTCCCTTCTGGGGATTCTGAGCAGATCTTGCCTTCCTCATCCTGATCAGAATCAAGGGATTGTATGTCCTCTTCTGAGCTTAGCTCCAGCTCCCATCTTGGTCTCTTAGCACGGGGACCTGGCTGAGATGTCTGTGGGGGAACGAAATTAGAGATTGAAGTTTGCACCTCCTCTCTAATCATGGACCTCATGTCAGATAGAAAAGTAGACTGTTCATCCCTGATGATTTTAGAGGTCCACCTCTCACATAGCTGTTTCCCAGGCAATTTTATACTGCAGAGAGCACATCTTCTAGATTTACCTGAGACCTAGACAGCCCTTTTGGGTGCAGATACTGGTGCAGCAGGGGCTCCCTTGTCCTAGAATTGTAAGAATGGGGAAGATACTAAGTATACAGGATTTTTAATAGTGAGTAATTGACGCGCCCCCTCGGCCGTGGGGCACTCGGCAGCCGGGCCTCTGTGTATGCCGGTGGGGGATATCACGGTGGCTGGTCCGGTCTGTGACCCAGGGCGGTCAGCAAAAAGGGGAAATATATAGGGGATTTGGAAAGTTCGTGGAACGCGGCAAAAGGGAGCCGCCGCTGTGGAGAAGTCCTCTGAAGCTGATGTTACTGCAGCAGGGATGGCGTGGGTCCAGGGCAGTGTAGGTAGTGTAAGTTGCGCTGGGCGTTGTAGTGCAGGGAAGGAAAGATGGCGCAGATGAAAGGAATGGACGGAGGCAGTGTGGTGCAGTCATCCGAGTCTTTACTCACAGTTCTTATGACAGTTCCACTCGTGCACTTTACAGGTGTCAGCCTCCCACGTCGCGCTGCGTTCACCAGGCAGGGGTTCAGCACTTCCTCAGGCCGATTAGGAGTACCTGACAGAACCCCACTTTCTTGTGTTCCTAGCTAGACCGTCTTCACGCTGGGTCTTTCTCCCTCCTGCCCTGCGCTTCCCCACTCTCAATCCCGCTCGGGTGCTCTGAAGTTCTTCCTGTCTCGTCGGAGTTCCCGGATCTGCTTGACCCTCACGGGGATTAGAATGAGGCTTCGGCAACTGACTATATAAGCCATAAGCCAGAAGCCTCCGGTTTTCCCAGCTGAGACTTAGAGTAACACGGCTGGACCAGGGGCCGGTCCCCTTCTTGCGGCCTACGATCCCTCTGTCTTCTGGCAGATTCGGGGCGTACGGGTGCTGTCCTGCACTCGCCGTACCCCCTGGGATCCCTTACTTAGAACGGAGCCTACTCCTCTGCTCCCCACCTGGGCCTCTAGGACTGGGCCCTACTTATGGAGCAGAGGTCCTAAAAAGCCTCTGCTCCCAGACTGTCCTCACTCACTCACTCCTCTTACTCCACTGCCACCCTAAGATGGCTTCCCTTTATATACCTACTGTCAAAGTGCTCCCTCTAACTACTTCCTCCACCCACACCCACTACTGGTTCCCCCTACCTTTAGGTTCCCCCCACTCCAGCCAGGGACAGGGCTCAGCAGGAAAACACATTGCATCTTGCCCTTCCAGCCGGGCTGGAGTAGTGTAGTGTTGGATGCAGGTTTTGGGGTTCCGGGCAGCACTCCCTCCTTACCTGAGAGAAGGGGATACCACACCTCTGGGTGAGGTGCAGTACCTCTGTGGCAACTGAACCCTCAGGGGCGCCACATAATCTCTTTACCAATTACTCACATGTACCAGGGTCTGCTCTGCAGGGGCATCTGATCGACCAGAATCCAAAAGGAGGAGACAGTTAAGCAAAAGGCATCAATAGGTGGGAAATACAGCTGGGAAGAGCAGAGGCATTGGAAGTGCTTCCACACACCCAAAGTACTTCAGCCTCGTTTGCTTATCGATTCAAATGCAGCTTTCTCTGTAATGGAGGAATAGACTCTAGCAAAAGGAATGACTGTACTTGTATTTGCAAGAGTTACATGTGCATATAAATAGTTTGAGGCGTGTAATCCTTCTGACAGATTCCTTTTAAAGGGTACCTGTCCTTTCAGGTGACTAGTCAGAACAGGCTGTCACTATTTCTGGTTATTATATGACTTGAATCGTGTGTTTTCATCAGTTTCCCCTCTGCAGGCTCTATCTCTGATTTTCAGTCCTCTCTGAGCTAGTGGGTGGAGATTAGCTACTATGATGTCTATACCGTACACGGACATGATGGATTCTTCCTGCTCTTGCTCTGAGCACAAAGACCGTAGCAACAGAAGCAATGTGAACATTATACAGCATTACTGTGCTGTGGCTGTAAATCCATCAAAGAGAAATACATTACCTATAAGCTGTGGCTCCATCCGCCTGTGTCTTTTTGTCTCTGCCCCCTCCTCTCCCTTCCCTCTCCTTGCAGTATAAATGCAGGTGTAACCTGACACCTCACTGTTCTGGCAGTCTATCTTGTTTTGTCCAAGACAGATTTGAGTTTGTTTTTATTCCTGAGCAGGGCAGTATTAGCCGCTAGGCACTGGAGGGCGGGTGCCTAGGGTGGCAGGTTGCTGGGGCGCACTAATCAGCTTCTTGTCCAAATGGAAGAAAACACATCTGAGTAGTAAGGGGTGTGGGATAAAGGGGTGCAGGGTGTGTGGTATAGTAGGTCGACTCACTCAGCTTCTTAGAGGTAGATACAGGAACATTTTCTGTTTAAGTTTTCAACTGATTTATTAAAATTGTACTGCATAAACCAGTCCAAAATTAGGAAAACAAATAGGTTCAGTTCTTTTTAACATGAGCACAGCTCTGGTGCTCTCATCTACAGACACACCAAACACTGAATGAGTCCAAAAGATTCGTATTTACCTTCTGGCCCATACCCTGGGGTGGAGATATGGTGAACAGCCTCCTACCCACTCTTTAGCTGTTCACTAAACCGAGCCCTTAGCATGGTCGATTAACCCCTCTCAGCACTTAGTATGCTGGAGCATTTTTCCGGGTTCATATCACTGATGGTAACATCCTGATTGACACATATTTCCCCTCCAGTATTTTACCAGTGACCTTCGCACAGTTGATAAGTGTGCATGGATATGCAGGGTGTGTGGGATAGAGGGATGCAAGGGGGTGCTGTGTGCGTGTGCTAGAGGGGTGCGAGGCGGTGCAGGTTGCTTGAGTTAGTGAGCGAGAGCGGTGCAGACTTTGAGAGGGATGCTCTGCCGATATATATGACGCTCCCCCTGGGCCGTGGGGTACCCGGTGCCGGGCCGGTAGATGCTGGGGGATGTCACAGTGGCGGTGACCCGGTTCGTGATCCAGGGTGGTCAATAAAAAGGGATATATTTACAGGGGATTTTTATAGTTTATGTTAAAGTTTGTGACGCCACCTGTGGAATGCGGCTAAAGGGAGCGGCCGCTGTGGAGCCGTCCTCTGAAGCTGATGTTACTGCAGCAGGGATGGTGTGGCTCTCCACAGGAAGAGATAGCTCCAGGGCAGTGTAGATGTTGTTGTAGGTTGCGCTGGGCGTTGTAGTGCAGGGAGTGATGGCGCTGCAAGAAACACAGACAAGGTGGTGCAGTCCTCTGGATCTTTACTCACAGTTATTGCAGTCCAAGTTACAGACGTCAAGGTAACTTCCCGTGCCGTGCTGCATTTACTCAGTGAGGGGTTCAGTCCACCCCCAGGTAACTCCGGAGTACATAGCAGGACCCCCTTCTGTGTCCTCTCTCTGGCTGTCTCCCTGAACCTCATACCAAGTGTCCCAGTCCAGTACCTGCGGGCCTTGGCGGGCGACGTCTGTTCCGTCCCCTGGGTCCTATATAGCTACCTTCCTGTTGAGACTGGTATGGAATGTTGGCTACTGGACATGAAATACTGCAGCCTCCGGTTTCTAGTTAAGACGTGCAATCTTCTACTAGTTGAGGGACCAGTTCCCTGTATGCAGCCTGACCCCTCCACCTCCCGGCAGATTCGGGCGTACGGGTGGCCTCTCGCACTGCCTGTACCCCTGGGATCCTTTCTTCTGGTTCCTGGAGCCTTCCTGCTCCCTCTCCTCTCCTTCTCTTCTTCCTCTCAGCCTTGGGCCTCACTGGCTAGGCCCGCCTCTGGAAAAGAGCTCCTACAGAGCCTCTGCTCCTGGCACTTTCCTCCTCAGACTAATCTGTCTTTCTAAGGTGGTTTCTCTTTTTATTTCTTCCTTCTATGTGCTCCCCTTAACTACGTCCTCCACCCACACCCCTTTACTAGGTTCCCCCCACTCCAGCCAGGGACCAGGGACTGTGCTCTCCCGTAGGAGCAATCTCGCCCCGCCCTCTGAAGTGTGGTGTAATGAATGCAGGTGTTGGGGTCCTGAGCTGTACTCCTTCCTTACCTGAGAGTGAGATACCACAGCTCTGGGTGAGATGCAGTACCTCTGTGGTGACCGAACCCTCAGGGGCGCCACATAGATATGTGTGTGTGTATATAATATAATGTGTGTATGTATATAATGTGTGTGTGTATATATCTATATATATCTATATATACACAGCTCATTTTCATTTTCTCTGATTTTTCTCTTTATAGGTCTATTTTTGAGTAAAATGTACATTGTTGTTTTATTCTATAAACTACTGACAACTTGTCTCCGAAATTCAAAGCTAAAAATTTTGTATTTATTTGCAGCAAATGAGAAATCGTCAAAATAATAAAAAAGAAACAGAGAACCAGAGAACCAGTGCTGTCAGACCTCAAATACTGCAAAGAAAACAAGTTCTTATTCATTTAGAAACAACAATACTCCTGTTTTAACTCAGGAAGAGTTCAGACATCAATATTTGGTGGAATAACCATGATTTTTAATCCCAGCTTTCATGCGTCTTGGCTGCTTTCCACCAGTCTTTCACGCTGCTTTTGGGTGACCTTATGCCACTCCTGGCACAAAAATGTAAGAAGTTCTTCTTTGTTTGATGGCTTGTGACTATCCATCTTCCTCTTGATTACATTCCAGAGGTTTTCAATAGGGTTCAGGTCTGGAGATTGGGCTGGCCATGACAGGGTCTTGATGTGGTGCTCCTTCATCCACACATTGATTGACCTAGCTGTGTGGCATGGGGCATTGTCCTGCTGGAAAAACCAGTCCTCAGAGTTGGGGAACATTGCCTGAGCAGAAGGAAGCAAGTGTTTTTTCAAGGATAACCTTGTATGCGGCTTGATTCATACGTCCTTCGCAAAGATTAACCTGCCCAATTCCAGCCTTGCTGAAGCATCCCCAGATCATCACCGATCCTCCACCAAATTTCACAGTGGTGCAAGACACTGTGGCTTGTATGCCTCTCCAGGTCTCCGTCTAACCATTAGATGACCAGGTGTTGGGCAAAGCTGAAAATTAGACTCATCAGAGAAGATTACCTTACTCCAGTCCTCTATGGTCCAATCCTTATGGTCTTTGGCAAACTTCAGCCTGGCTCTCCTTTGCTTCTCATTGATGAAAGGCTTTTTTCTAGCTTTACATGACTTGAGGTCTCTAGGAGCCCGTTATGAACTGTTCTTGCCGTGCACTTCACCTCAGCTGCCATTTGCCATTCCTTCTGTAGGTCACTTGATGTCATCCTGCGGTTGCTGAGTGACATTAGAATAAGATGACGGTCATCCCGGTCAGTGGAGAGTCGCTTTCGCCCTCTGCCGGTCTGTAGCTTTGTTGTCCCCAATGTCTGCTGCTTGACCTTGTTGTAATGGACTGCCGTCTTTGAAATTTTATGGATGGAGGCAACATGACGCTCACTGTATCCCTCTGCTAGAGAAGCCAGAATTGAGCCCTTCTTTTCCTCACTCAAGACTTCTTTTCAACTCCTTTGGCATGGTTAAAAGTTAGTTTTTCATTCATATTACTTTTGTGCTATTCCTAGCACTTGTTTTGCCATCCAGCTTGTCCTATTGCAAGAGGACTGTGAAGCCCACAGCAGTGTTTTTTATCCTTTCCCTCGTTACATAAGATTTGGTTCAGGTGATCACCTAATCAGAAGCACATTAAGTAGAATGAGGTGGACTGTGGTTGGAATTCAACTGACGCTGGAATAGAATGGCTGTCAGACATGTAGAGATGGGGATTTTTTTCCATTGATTTGAACAAAGGCAAATTGAGCCTAAAGTATGAATCTTTAGGCTCCATTTGCTCTGCTTTCAGATGTCTCATTTTAGACAGCACAATCCTGAATTTCAGGGATTCAGTTGTAAGCCTTGTGTAAAGACCTGAATGCAGCGCTGAATGTAGTGTGAATAGGTCCTTACATCCGACACCACCTCAGGGGATTGTTGTTATGGAGTATTGCCCCTGGGTGGCCGCAGTTATGACATCCACCAGGGCTCGCGGTCACCCACCCTAGCTTTGGTATTCTGGGGAGCTGGTATAATGAATATCTGAGAAGAGCCCTAGAGAAGCAAGAACATTGGACAACCAAGATGTGGTGGCCTCAAGTCAGGTATAGTGTTCAACAGGGCAAGACTTTCTAACTTGTATCTATTGTGTATGGGTATCGTGGTTGTGGGGGACTTCATGTGTCCAGTAACCATAGTGGATGCCCATTCCTAAACTAATCAAGGATTCCTGTGGACCTATTGAGCTAATAGAACCAGCAGTCAAATTAATGTCCCAAATGATCCCCACAAATGAATAACTAATAGGGAATTAGGTAATGCACACGGAGCATGATGCTTCGCACTTGTCTTTGGTTTGCTGCTGATTGCAGGAGGTTTATGGACTAGTTGATGTGCGGCCCCACAACTTGTCTATAGTAGATACCAGCCCCATCATCTTTTTTTCAACCGTTGTATGTGAGGACCCTGCACACGACTGGTCCCATTTCCATACTTTTTCCATTAATAGCCGGTCATAATAGAGTAAACCAGAGATGTGGGTCATCCATTTCAGGTGTTGTAGGTGTTCTCAGTCTTCTGAAATCCCTTTAAAGAGAACCTGTCACTTTCCATAACGATGTAATTTTTTACCTGGTGTAAATGCCCCTGTTCTGAATACGGCGTTGCTTTTCTTGTGTTCCTGCCCCTCTGTCCCTCTTCCCTGGATGTAAATCATCTTTTTAGCCAAGTGGACTAAGAGTGGGATATATCAACCAATTCATCTCCACCCACCTGTCAGGCAGATATGTTACATCTCCTCAGATGGATGCCAGCTCTGCAGGGAATTATTTGACATAAAGAGGTTGTCCGGCGCCACTCACATCTGCATTGGTGGTGAGCGACACTGATGACATTGCTCTGGGAGATACAAAACAGGACATGTACTTTATTAAAGGGAATCTGTCAGCAGATTTTTGCTACTTAATCTGAGAGCAGCATGATGTAGAGCAAGATATCCTGATTCCAGGGATGTGTCACTTATTAGGCTGTGTGTTGTAGTTTCAATACAATCCATGTTTTATCAACAGGAGATGATCACTGCCTGACTAGGTCTCAGGTACAGGCCAGTCAGGCTCATCTGTGTAACCCCGCCCTCACCACTGATTTGCAGTTTGTACACAGGAATCTGCCAGCGTGGGCGGGGTTACACAGGGCTTAACATTCTGAGCACTGCTTCATTTACAACAGAGAAAGCAGGGATTCTATCAAAACTGCACCAAGCAGTCTAGTAAGTGATACATGACTGGAATCAGGCTCTCTGCCCCTACATCATGCTGATCTCGGATTACGTAGCAAAACCTTCTGACAGATTCCCTTTAACTGGAATTGTGTATCTGTCCTATCCTATTGCAATAACTATAGATGCAAGTCGGAAACGCATTTGCGGTTAAACATTATTCTGGTTAGGATCGCGACCTATGGTGATGTTTTTATATATTTTTTACTACAAATAAACTCACAAGATTTTTAACCCTATCCTGACCCTGTAACACTATTTTCTTCGTTCTAATAAATAGGTGGAAAATTTGGCACAAATCCCTCCAAGTATCTGCTTTACTACCTATAGCCAGCCTTGGTAAATGGGCTATTGTGTTCATTTCTGAGTGAGGCCCTAGTTTTGTCTTGGGGCCCATGGCTACTTATTGCACCCTGTGACACCTATTTAGCCATTTTCCTGGGTTTCCTGCATTCTGCTTTGCTGTGATCTGGTCATCAGTCTTTCAGGTAGTGTGTTTTATAGGACCAATACAATATAAGTGCCCCCATCACAGAGACCGACCCCCAAAACACTGGTGATGTAACTTGGGCTGGAGTTATATGTGACCTGCTCTATGTACAGGTGCATCTCACAGAACTAGAATATCATCAAAAAGTTACTTTATTTCAGTTCTTCAATACAAAAAGTGAAACTCCTATATTATATAGAGTCATTACACACAGAGGGATCTATTTCACGTGTTTATTTCTGTTAATGTTGATGATTATGGCTTACAGCCTATGAAAACACAACAGTCATTATCTCAGTAAATTAGAATACTTTATAACAGCTTGAAAAATTATTTTAAAATCCGAAATATTGGCCTATTGAAATGTATATTCAGTAAATGCCCTCAATACCTGGTCGGGGCTCCTTTTGCATCAATTACTGCATCAATGCGGCAATGTGGCATGGAGGCGATCAGCCTGTGGCGCTGCTGAGGTGTTATGGAAGCCCAGGTGGTTTTGATAGCAGCCTTCAGCTCGTCTACATTGTTGTGTCTGGGGTCTCTCATCTTCCTCTTGACAATACCCCATAGATTCTCTATGGCAGTGGTCCCCAACCTTTTTTGCACCAGGGACCGGCTTGAAGCAAGATCATTTTTCCATGGCCCAGCAAGGAGGGGGTGGGGTGGGCGGGGCTTTGGTCATATGGGGGCGGGGTAATGGAGGGATTTGGAGTTTAGTGCATACTTATCATATAGTGTAGACCAGGTCCCCGCCAGGAGCTATGCCAGGAGCCCCACATAATGTGCTGTGCCAGGAGCCGCATCACTGAGGCCCCATCACGCCCTCCAGCAGGACAGGGCAGCTGCATTTACTTCATCCCAGGGGCGGACACAGACTGTAGTGGGCCCCTGTGCAAGAAATTTTTGGGGGCCCCCCCCGTCCTTCATAAGGCAACAAAGTTATGTAAACATAACCCCCCCATGTGCATCTCTCACCCCCCCATGTGCAGCTCACCCCCGTGCATCTCTCATCCCCCTCCGTGCATCTCTCATCCCCCTCCGTGCATCTCTCATCCACCCCCCGTGCATCTCTCATCCCCTCCGTGCATCTCTCATCCCCTCCGTGCATCTCTCATCCCCCCCGTGCATCTCTCATCCCCTCCGTGCATCTCTCATCCCCCCCGTGCATCTCTCACCCCCCCGTGCATCTCTCATCCCCCTCCGTGCATCTCTCATCCACCCCCCGTGCATCTCTCATCCCCTCCGTGCATCTCTCATCCCCTCCGTGCATCTCTCATCCCCCCCGTGCATCTCTCACCCCCCCGTGCATCTCTCACCCCCCCGTGCATCTCTCACCCCCCCGTGCATCTCTCATCCACCCCCCGTGCATCTCTCACCCCCCCGTGCATCTCTCATCCACCCCCGTGCATCTCTCATCCACCCCCCGTGCATCTCTCATCCCCCCCCGTGCATCTCTCACCCCCCCGTGCATCTCTCACCCCCCCGTGCATCTCTCACCCCCCCGTGCATCTCCCACCCCCCCGTGCATCTCTCACCCCCCCGTGCATCTCCCACCCCCCCGTGCATCTCTCATCCACCCCCCGTGCATCTCTCATCCCCCCGTGCATCTCTCACCCCCCCCGTGCATCTCTCATCCACCCCCCGTGCATCTCTCACCCCCCCGTGCATCTCTCACCCCCCCGTGCATCTCTCACCCCCCCGTGCATCTCTCATCCACCCCCCGTGCATCTCTCACCCCCCCGTGCATCTCTCACCCCCCCGTGCATCTCTCATCTCTCCCCTCCCTCCCATGTGCATCTCTCATCTCTCCCCTCCCCCCATGTGCATCTCTCATCTCTCCCCTCCCCCCATGTGCATCTCTCATCTCTCCCCTCCCCCCCATGTGCATCTCTCATCTCTCCCCTCCCTCCCATGTGCATCTCTAATCTCTCCCCTCCCCCCCATGTGGATCTCTCATCTCTCCCCTCCCCCATGTGCATCTCTCATCTCTCCCCTCCCCCCCATGTGGATCTCTCATCTCTCCCCTCCCCCATGTGCATCTCTCATCTCTCCCCTCCCCCCCATGTGGATCTCTCATCTCTCCCCTCCCCCATGTGCATCTCTCATCTCTCCCCTCCCCCCATGTGCATCTCCCATTCCCCCCACTCCTAGTTAATTGTATTTAAAAAAAAATAAAACTTGTTATACTTACCCCCATGCGATCCCTGCAGAATCCTGGCGCTCGTCCAAATCGCTGACACCAGGTTCTCCTGACTTCCGGCCATGTGACGGCGCCGTCACATGACCGGAAGTCAGGGGAATCATGAAGGTGCTGCCGCAGCAGCGCAGCGCTAAGATATCCCGGACCCGGCGCTTAGCATGCGGCCAGGGGCCCCATGAGGAGAGAGACGCACAAGAGGGGGGCTCCGACGGGGCTCCTACCGGCCGGGCCCCATACTGGAGTCAGGGCAGTCATGCCCTGATGGCGGCCCTGCTGGAGGCTGGAGGGGCCCCCTCTCCCCGCGGACCGGCTGAAAAACCCCAATGGCCCGGTCCTGGTCCGCGGACCGGCGGTTGGGGACCTCTGCTCTATGGGGTTAAGGTCAGGCGAGTTTGCTGCCAATCAAGCACAGTGATACTGTTGTGTGTAAACCAGGTATTGGTACTTTTGGCCGTGTGGACAGGGGCCAAGTCCTGCTGGAGAATGAAATTTCCATCTCCAAAAGTTTGTCTGCAGAGGGAAGCATGAAGTGCTCTAAAATTTCCTGGTAGGCGGCTGCGCTGAGTTTGGTCTTGATAAAACACAGTGGACCTACACCAGAAGATGACATGGCTCCCCAAACCATCACTGATGGTGGAAACTTCACACTAGACCTCCAGCAGCTAAACAAATGAAATGAAACAAATTAAAATTGGAACTCTGGGACCTTGTGGAGTGTGTCAATGACTGCCTTCTGGACATCTGTCAAGTCAACAGTCTTCCCCATGATTGCGGAGCCTACTGAAACAGACTAAGGGACTTTTTAAATGCTTAGGAAGCCTTTGCAGGTGTTTTTTGTTAATTATTTAAGTTTACTGAGATAATGACTGTTGTGTTTTCATTGGCTGTAAGCCATAACCATCAACATTAACAGAAATAAACACTTGAAATAGATCACTCTGTTTGTAATGACTCTATATAATATATGACTTTGACTTTTTATATTGAAGAACTGAAATTAACTTTTTGATGATATTCTAATTTTGTGAGATGCTCCTGTATGTAGCACCCTCTATACTCCCTGGTCCTGCAGCAGCTGCCATCATGTATACAGCAGATGAGACAGACACTTTATTATATGCCGGATCAGCCAAGTCTGGTTCTAGTTCTGGAATATTGAGCGTCAGCGTTCACTCTCATCATTGTTTCTGTAGGGTGAAGTCCACACAAATAAAACACACAACACAATATATTATTATTAATTTTTTTATTGGAATAGCAATAAGCCACATTGTAATAAAAATATTACTGGCCCTTTAATAAATTAAAGTTCACAATGACTCTCAGGTCAGGCCCGATAGAGACTACAGAACTTGCTGCGGATAGTGCAGACCTGATGAGAGCCACTGGAACCAAAGATCCAGAGGAAGGCGAAGAAAACCCCCTAGGGGGGAAAAAAATTCCTTCCTGACCCCAGTTCTGGCGATCGGATATCTCCATGGATCTTGTCTCTCCTGCTGCATATTGCTGTATATCTGTACGTCAGGGGCGGACACAGCCAGAAGAGGGCCCCTCTATCAGAACAGTATATCTAGCCCCGTGTCTGAACTGTTGGGCGGGCCGCCTCGGGCATGGCCCCGTGTCTGGACTGTTGGGCCGCCCACCTCGGGCCTGGCTTCGTGTCTGGACTGTGGGACTTCCCGCCTTGAGTCTGGACTGTTGGACCTCCCACTTCGGGTCTGGACAATTGGGCCGCCCGCCTCGGGTCTGGACAGTTCCCCTCTATCAGTATATTGGCATCGCTCATCATAATGCACAATTCACCTGATTAGGAGGTGATGGTGGCCCCTTTACATCTTGGGTCCCTGTGGAACTGCACATGTTGCACCAATTGGCCACCCTCCTCGGGTCTGGCCCCATGTCTGGACTGTTGTGCCGCCCGACTCGGGTCTGGACTGTTGGGCCGCCCGACTCAGATCTGGACTGTTGGGCCGCCCACCTTGGTTCTGGACTGGTGGGCCGCTCGCCTCGGGTCTGGACTGTTGGGCCGCCCGCCTCAGGTCTGGACTGTTGGGCCGCCCACCTTGGTTCTGGACTGGTGGGCCGCTCGCCTCGGGTCTGGACTGTTGGGCCGCCCGCCTCGGGTCTGGACTGTTGGGCCGCCCGCCCTGGGTCTGGACTATGGGGCCCGTCCGCCCTGGGTCTGGACTGTGGGGTCCGTCCGCCCTGTGTCTGGACTGTGGGGCCCGTCCGCCCTGTGTCTGGACTGTGGGGCCCGTCCGCCCTGTGTCTGGACTGTGGGGCCCGTCCGCCCTGTGTCTGGACTGTGGGGCCCGTCCGCCCTGTGTCTGGACTGTGGGGCCGCCTGCCCTGGGTCTAACCCCAGGTCTGGACTGTGGGGCCGCCTGCCCCGGGACTATCCCCGTGTCTGGACTGTGGGGCCCGTCCGCCCCGAGCCTGGACTGTGGGGCCCGTCCGCCCCGAGCCTGGACTGTGGGGCCCGTCCGCCCCGAGCCTGGACTGTGGGGCCCGTCCGCCCCGAGCCTGGACTGTGGGGCCCGTCCGCCCCGAGCCTGGACTGTGGGGCCCGGATGGGCCCCACAGTCTGGACTCGGGGCGGGCGAGCCCTACAGTCAGGACACGTGGCGGGCGGGCCCCACAGGCCGGACACGGGGCTAATCCCGGGACAGACGGCTTCACAGTCCAGACCTGGGGCTAGACCCGGGGCAGGCGGCCCACAGTCCGGACAAGGGGTGGACGGGCCCCACAGTCCGGATACGGGGCGGGCATGCCCACAGTCCAGACCTAGGGCTAGACCCGCAGCAGGCGGCCCACAGTCCGGACACGGGGCGGACGAGCCCTACAGTCCGGACACGGGGCGGCCACAGTCCGGACATAGGGTGGGCGGGCCGCACATTCCAGGTTCGGGGCAAGACCCGGGGCAACCGGCCCCACAGTCCTGACATGGGGCGGACATGCCCCACAGTCCGGACACGGGGTGGACGAGCCCTACAGTCCGGACACGGGGCGGCCACAGTCCGGACATAGGGTGGGCGGGCCGCACATTCCAGGTTCGGGGCTAGACCCGGGGCAACCGGCCCCACAGTCCGGACACGGGGCGGCCGCAGTCCGGATATAGGGCGGGCCCCACAGTCCAGGCTCGGGGCTAGACCCGAGACAGGCGGGCCCCACAATCCAGGCTCGGAGCGGACGGGCCCCGCAGTCTAGGCTCGGAGCGGACGGGCACCACAGTCCAGGCTCGGAGCGGACGGGCCCCACAGTCCGGACACGGGGCTAGTACCAGGGCTGGCGGCCCCACAGTCCAGACCTGAGGCTAGACCATGGGCAGGTGGCCCCACAGTCCAGACACGGGGAGGATGGGACCCACAGTCCTGACACGGGCTTGACATGCCCCACAGTCCAGACCTGGAGCTAGACCCGGGGCAGGCAGCCCCAAAGTCCGGACGCGGGGAGGATGAGCCCCACAGTCCGGACACGGGGCGGCCACAGTCCGGACATAGGGTGGGCCCCAAAGTCCAGGCTCGGGGCTAGACCCGGGGCAGCCGGCCCCACAGTTCAGACCCGGGGCGGGTGGGGGGGCCCACAGTCCGTGCCCGGGGCTGACGCGGGGGCCCACAGTCCAGACCTGGGGCTAGACTCGGGGCGGGCGGGGGGCCCCACCATCCGGACCTGGGGTGGGGGGCCCCACAGTCCAGTCCAGGGGCTAGACCCAATGCAGGTGGCCCCACAGTCCGGACACGGGGTGGACGGGCCCCACAGTCCAGATGCAGTGCGGCCACAGTCCGTACATAGGGCGGGCCCCACAGTCCAGGCTCGGGGCGGACGGGCCCCGCAGTCCATGCCCGGGGCGGATGGGCCCCACAGTCCAGGCTCGGGGCGGACGGGCCCCCCTTTCCCGCTCGGGGCGGGCGTGCCACACAGTCCAGGCTCGGGGCGTGCGGTGCCCACAGTCAGGACACGGGACGGGCGGGCTCCACAGTCAGGACACGGGGCGGGCGGGCCCCACAGTCAGGACACGGGGCGGGCGGGCCCCACAGTCCGGACACGGAGCTAATCCCGGGGCAGGCGGCCTCACAGTCTAGACCTGGGGCTAGACCCGGGGCAGGCGGCCCACAGTCCGGGCAGGCTGCCCACTGTCCGGACACGGGGTGGACGGGCCCCACAGTCCGGACACGGGGCGGGCATGCCCCACAGTCCAGACCTGGGGCTAGACCCGGAGCAGGCGGCCCACAGTCCGGACATGGGGTGGACAGTCCCACAGTCCGGACACGGGGGGGGGACCACAGTCCGGACATAAGGCGGGCAGGCCCCACAGTCCAGGCTCGGGGCTAGACCCGGGGGCAGTCGGCCCCACAGTGTCGGGCCCACAGTCAGGACACGGGGTGGGCATGCCCCACAGTCCAGAGTTGGGGCTAGACCTGGGGCAGGCAGCCCCACAGTCCGGACACGGGGTGGAGGGGCCCCACAGTTAGGACACGGTGCTAGTCCTGGGGCAGGCGGCCCAACAGTCCAGACCTGCGGCTAGACCCGGGGCTGGCGGCCGCAAAGTCCGGACACGGGTCGGGCATGCCCCACAGTCCAGAGTTGGGGCTAGACCCGGGGCAGGCAGCCCCACAGTCCGGACACGGGGTGGAGGGGCCCCACAGTACGGACACGAGGCGGCCACAGTCCGGACATAGGGCGGGCGGTCCCCACAGTCCAGGCTCGGGGCTAGACCCGGGGGCAACCGGCCCCACAGTCCAGGCTCGGGGCGGACGGGCCCCACAGTCAGGACACAGTGTGGGCGGGCCCATAGTTAGGACACGGGGCGGGACCCACAGTCCGGGGACAGGGCTTGTCCCGGGGCAGGCGGCCCCACAGTCCGGACACGGGGCGGACGGGCCCCACAGTCCTGACATGGGGTGGGCATGCCCCACAGTCCAGACCTGGGGCTAGACCCGGGGCAGGCAGCCCCACAGTCCAGACACGGGGCGGCCACAGTACGGACATAGGGCGGGCGGGCCCCACAGTCTAGGCTCGGGGCTAGACCTGGGGGCAGCCGGCCCCACAGTCCAGACCCTGGGCGGTCCAGACCTCCCCTGCCCGCCCCGGGTCTGGACTTTGGGGCCAGCTGCCCCCGGGTCTAGTCCCGTGTCCTGACTTGGGGCCGCCTGCCCCGGGTCTAGCCCCAGGTCTCGACTGTGGGGCCACCTGCCCCGGGTCTAGCCCCAGGTCTCGACTGTGGGGCACGCCCGCCCCGAGCGGGAAAGGGAGGCCCATCCGCTCCGAGCCTGGACTGTGGGGCCCGTCCGCCCCGAGCCTGGACTGTGGGGCCAGTCCACCCCGAGCATGGACTGTGGGGCCCGAGAGTGGACTGTGGGGCCCGTCCGCCCCGAGCCTGGACTGTGGGGTCCGTCAGCCCCGAGCCTGGACTGTGGGGCCCGTCCGCCCCGAGCCTGGACTGTGGGGCCCGTACGCCCCGAGCCTGGACTGTGGGGCCCGTACGCCCCGAGCCTGGACTGTGGGGCCCGTACGCCCCGAGCCTGGACTGTGGGGCCCGTCCGCCCCGAGCCTGGACTGTGGGGCCCGTCCGCCCCGAGTCTGGACTGTGGGGCTCCCCCGCCCACCCCGGGTCTGGACTTTGGGGCCAGCTGCCCCCGGGTTTAGTCCCGAGCCTGGACTGTGGGGCACGTCCACCCCGTGTCCGGACTGTGGGGCCGCCTGCCCCGGCTCTAGCCCCTGGTCAGGACTGTGGGGCATGCCCGCCCCATGTCAGGACTGTGGGGCCCGTCCGCCCCGTGTCCGAATTGTGGGGCCGCCTGCCCTGGGACTAGCCCCGTGTCCGGACTGTAGGGCCCGCCCACCCCGTGTCGTAACTATGGGCCCGCCCTCCCCGAGCCTGGACTGTGGGGCCCGTCCGCCCCGAGCCTGGACTGTGGGGCCCGTCCGCTCCAAGCGTGGACTGTGGGGCCCGTCCATCCAGAGCATGGACAGTGGGGCCCGAGCGTGGACTGTGGGGCCCGTTCGCCCCGAGCCAGTGCTGTGGGGCCCATCCGCCCCGAGCCTGGACTGTGGGGCCCGTCCGCCCCAAGCCTGGACTGTGGGGCTCCCCGCCCCAGGTCAGAAATGTGGGGCCGGCTACCCCGGGTCTAGCCCCGAGCCTGGACTGTGGGGCCCGCCCACCCTATGTCTGGACTGTGGCCTCCCCGTGTCCGGACTGTGGGGTTCGTCCACCCCGTGTCCGGACTTTGGGGCTGCCAACCCCGGGTCTAGCCCCAGGTCTGGACTGTGGGGCCCCGTCCACCCCGTATCTGGACTGTGGGGCCGCCTACCCCGGGTCTAGCCTCAGGTCTGGACTGTGGGGCCTGTCCGCCCCGAGCCTGGACTGTGGGGCCCGTTCGCCCCCAAGCCTGGACTGTGGGGCCCGTCCGCCCCGAGCCTGGGTTGTAGGGCCCGTCCGCCCCGAGCCTGGACTGTGGGGCCCGTCCGCCCCGAGCCTGGACTGTGGGGCCCGTCCGCCCCGAGCCAGGGCTGTGGGGCCCATCCGGCCCGAGCCTGGACGGTGGGGTCGCCCGCCCCGAGTCTAGCCCCAGGTCTGGACTGTGGAGCCCCCCGCCAGCCCCGGGTACGGACTGTGGGGCCTGCCCGCCCCGTGTACGGACTGTGGGGCCCTCCGCCCGCCCCGAGTCTGGACTGTGCGGCCGGGTGCCCTGGGTCTGGCCACGAGCCTGAACTGTGCGGCCCGCACACCCTATGTCCGGACTGCGGCTGCCCCGTGTCCGGACTGTAGGGCTCGTCCACCCTGTGTCCGGACTGTGGGGCCGCCTTCCCCGGGTCCGGACTGTGGGGCATATCCGCCCCATGTCAGGACTATGGGGCCGCCTGCCCCGGGACTAGCCCCGTGTCCGGACTGTGGGGCCCGTCCGCCCCGAGCCTGGACTGTGGGGCCCGTCCGCCCCGAGCCTGGACTGTGGGGCCCCCCGCCCCTGGTCTGAAATGTGGGGCCGGCTGCCCCGGGTCTAGCCCCGAGCCTGGACTGTGGGGCCCGCCCACCCTATGTCTGGACTGTGGCCGCCCCGTGTCCGGACTGTGGGCCTCGCCCTATATCCGGACTGCGGTCGCCCCGTGTCCGGACTGTGGGGCCGCCTGCCCCGGGTCTAGCCCCACGCCCGGACTGTGGGGCCCGACGCCCGCCCCGATTCCAGACTGTGGGGCCCCTCGCCCGCCCCTGGTCCGGACTGTGGGATCCTCTGCTTGCCCCGGGTCCGGACTGTGGGGCCACCCGCCCCGGGACTGGACTGTGGGGCCGACTGCCCCCGGGTCTAGCCCCGAGCCTGGACTGTGGGGCCCGCCCGCCTTATGTCCGGACTGTGGCCTCCCCCGTGTCCGGACTGTGGGGACCGTCCACCCCGTGTCCGGACTGTGGGCCGCCTGCTCCGGGTCTAGCCCCAGGTCTGGACTGTGGGGCATGCCCGCCCCGTGTCCGGACTGTGGGGCCCATCCACCCCGTGTCTGGACTGTGGGCCGCCTGCCCCTGGTCTAGCCCCAGGTCTGGACTGTAGGGCCACCTGCCCCGGGATTAGCCCCGTGTCCGGACTGTGGGGCCCGCCCGCCCCGTATCCTGACTGTGGAGCCCGCCCGCCCCATGTCCTGACTGTGGGGCCCGCCCTGTGTCCTGACTGTGGGGCCCGCCCGCCCTGTGTCCTGACTGTGGGTCCCGCCCGCCCTGTGTCCTGACTTTGGGGCCCGCCCGCCCTGTGTCCTGACTTTGGGGCCCGCCCGCCCTGTGTCCTGACTTTGGGGCCCGCCCGCCCTGTGTCCTGACTTTGGGGCCCGCACGCCCTGTGTCCTGACTTTGGGGCCCGCCCGCCCTGTGTCCTGACTTTGGGGCCCGCCCGCCCTGTGTCCTGACTGTGGGGTGCCGACAGCCCTGTGTCCTGACTGTGGGGCCCGCCAGCCCTGTGTCCTGACTGTGGGGCCCACCCACCCCGTGTCCTGACTGTGGGGCTCGCCCGCCCCGTGTCCAGACTGTGGGGTTCATCCGCCCCGTGTCCGGACTTTGGGGCCGCCTGCCCCAGGTCTTGACTGTGGGGCCATCTGCCCCGGGACTAGCCCCGTGTCCGGACTGTGGGGCACGCCCGCCCCGAGCTTGGACTGTGGGGCCCGTCTGCCCCGAGCTTGGACTGTGGGGCCCGTCCGTGCCGGGTCTAGCCCCGAGCCTGGACTGTGGGGCCCGGCCGCCCTATATCAGGACTGCGGCGGCCCCGTGTCCGGACTGTGGGCCCGCCCGCCCCGTGTCCGGACTGTGGGGCCGCCTGCATCGGGTCTAGCCCCAGGTCTGGACTGTGGGGCCCCCCGCCCCGAGTCTAGCCCCAGGTCTGGACTGTGGGACCCCCCGCCAGCCCCGGGTACGGACTGTGGGGCCCCCCGCCCGCCCCGAGTCTGGACTGTGGGGCCGGTTGCCCCGGGTCTGGCCCAGGGTCTGGCCCCGAGCCTGGACTGTGCAGCCCGCCCACCCTATGTCCGGACTGCGGACGCCCTGTGTCCGGACTGTAGGGCTCGCCCACCCCGTGTCCGGACTGTGGGGCCGCCTGCCCCATGTCTGGACTGTGGGGCATGTCCGCCCCATGTCAGGACTGTGGGGCTCGTCCACCCCGTGTCTGGACTGTGGGGCCGCCTGCCCCGAGTCGAGCCTCAGGTCTGGATTGTAGGGCCGCCTGCCCCGGGACTAGCCCCATGTCCGGACAATGGGGCCCGTCCGCCCCGAGCCTGGACTGTGGGGCCCGTCCGCCCTGAGCCTGGACTGTGGGGCCCCGCGCCCCGGGTATGAAATGTGGGGCCGGCTTCCCCGGGTCTAGCCCCGAGCCTGGACTGTGTGTTCCCCCCGCCCCGGGTCTAGCCCTGAGCCTGGACTGTGGGGCCCGCCCACCCTATGTCTGGACTGTGGCCACCCCGAGTCCAGACTGTGGGGCTCGCCCTATATCCGGACTGCGGCCGCCACGTGTCCGGACTGTGGAGCCCGCCCGCCCCGTGTCCTGACTGTGGGGCCCGCCCGCCCTATGTCCGTACTATGGCCGCCCCGTGTCCGGACTGTGGGGCCCGCCCGCCCTGTGTCCTGACTTTGGGGCCCGCCCGCCCTGTGTCCTGACTTTGGGGGGCCCGCACTGTGTCCTGACTTTGGGGGGCCCGCCCGCCCTGTGTCCTGACTTTGGGGCCCGCCCGCCCTGTGTCCTGACTGTGGGGTGCCGCCAGCCCTGTGTCCTGACTGTGGGGTGCCGCCAGCCCTGTGTCCTGACTGTGGGGCCCGCCCGCCCTGTGTCCTGACTGTGGGGTGCCGCCAGCCCTGTGTCCTGACTGTGGGGCCCGCCAGCCCCGGGTCCTGACTGTGGGGCTCGCCCGCCCCGTGTCCAGACTGTGGGGCTCAACCGCCCCGTGTCCAGACTTTGGGGCCGCCTGCCCCAGGTCTTGACTGTGGGGCCATCTGCCCCGGGACTAGCCCCGTGTCCGGACTGTGGGGCACGCCCGCCCCCGAGCTTGGACTGTGGGGTGCGTCTGCCCCGAGCTTGGACTGTGGGGCCCGTCCGTGCCGGGTCTAGCCCTGAGCCTGGACTGTGGGGCCCGGCCGCCCTATATCCGGACTGCGGCGACCCCGTGTCCGGACTGTGGGCCCGTCCGCCCCGTGTCCGGACTGTGGGGCCGCCTGCATCGGGTCTAGCCCCAGGTCTGGACTGTGGGGCCCCCCGCCCCGAGTCTAGCCCCAGGTCTGGACTGTGGGAACCCCCGCCGGCCCCGTGTCCGGACTGTGGGCCCGCCCGCCCCGAGCCTGGACTGTGGGGCCCCGCGCCCCGGGTCTGAAATGTGGGGCCGGCTTCCCCGGGTCAAGCCCCGAGCCTGGACTGTGTGTTCCCCCCGCCCCGGGTCTAGCCCTGAGCCTGGACTGTGGGGCCCGTCCGCCCCGAGTCTGGACTGTGGGGCCCGTCCGCTCCAAGCGTGGACTGTGGGGCCCGTCCGCCCTGAGCGTGGACTGTGGGGCCAGAGCGTGGACTGTGGGGCCCGTTCGCTCCGAGCCAATACTGTGGGGCCCATCCGCCCCGAGTCTGGACTGTGGGGCCCATCAGTCCCGAGTCTGGACTGTGTGGCCCCCCGCCCCGGGTCTGAAATGTGGGGCTGGCTTCCCCGGGCTAAGCACCGAGCCTGGACTGTGGGCTGGCTTCCCCGGGTTTAGCCCCGAGCCTGGACTGTGGTGCTCGTCACCCCGTGTCTGGACTTTGGGGCAGCCTACACCGGGTCTAGCCCCAGGTCTGGACTGCGGGGCATGTCCGCCCCGTGTCAGGACTGTGGGGCCCGTCCACCCTGTGTCTAGAATGTGGGGCCGCCTGCCCCGGGTCTAGCCTCAGGTCTGGACTGTAGGGCCGCCTGCCCCGGGTCTAGCCCCAGGTCTTGACTATGGGTCATGCCCGCCCCGTATCCGGACTGTGGGGCCCGTCCACCCCGTGTCTAGAATGTGGGGCCGCCTGCCCCGGGTCTAGCCTCAGGTCTGGACTGTGGGGCCGCCAGCCCCGGGTTTAGCCCCAGGTCTTGACTATGGGGCATGCCCGCCCCGTATCCGGACTGTGGGGCCCGTCCACCCCGTGTCTGGACTGTGGGCCGCCTGCCCCGGGTCTAGCCCCAGGTCTGGACTGTGGGGCAACCTGCCCCGGGATTAGCCCTGTGTCCGGACTGTGGGGCCTGCCCGCCCTGTATCCTGACTGTGGAGCCCGCCCGCCCAATGGCCTGACTGTGGGGTCCGCCCTGTGTCCTGACTGTGGCCCGCCCTGTGTCCTGACTGTGGGTCCCGCCCACCCCGTGTCCTGACTGTGGGTCCCGCCCGCCCCGTGTCCTGACTGTGGGTCCCGCCCGCCCCGTGTCCTGACTGTGGGTCCCGCCCGCCCCGTGTCCAGACTGTGGTGCTCGCCCGCCCCGTGTCCAGACTGTGGGGCTCGCCCGCCCCGTGTCCAGACTGTGGGGCTCGCCCGCCCCGTGTCCAGACTGTGGGGCTCGCCCGCCCCGTGTCCAGACTGTGGGGCTCGCCCGCCCCGTGTCCAGACTGTGGGGCTCGCCCGCCCCGTGTCCAGACTGTGGGGCTCGCCCGCCCCGTGTCCAGACTGTGGGGCTCGCCCGCCCCGTGTCCAGACTGTGGGGCTCGCCCGCCCCGTGTCCAGACTGTGGGGCTCGCCCGCCCCGTGTCCAGACTGTGGGGCTCGCCCGCCCCGTGTCCAGACTGTGGGGCTCGCCCGCCCCGTGTCCGGACTGTGGGGCTCGCCCGCCCCGTGTCCGGACTTTGGGGCCGCCTGCCCCGGGACTAGCCCCGGGTCCGGATTGTGGGGCCCGTCCGCCCCGTGTCCAGACTGTGGGGCTCGCCCGCCCCGTGTCCAGACTGTGGGGCTCGCCCGCCCCGTGTCCAGACTGTGGGGCTCGCCCGCCCCGTGTCCAGACTGTGGGGCTCGCCCGCCCCGTGTCCAGACTGTGGGGCTCGCCCGCCCCGTGTCCAGACTGTGGGGCTCGCCCGCCCCGTGTCCAGACTGTGGGGCTCGCCCGCCCCGTGTCCAGACTGTGGGGCTCGCCCGCCCCGTGTCCAGACTGTGGGGCTCGCCCGCCCCGTGTCCAGACTGTGGGGCTCGCCCGCCCCGTGTCCGGACTGTGGGGCTCGCCCGCCCCGTGTCCGGACTTTGGGGCCGCCTGCCCCGGGACTAGCCCCGGGTCCGGATTGTGGGGCCCGTCCGCCCCGTGTCCGGACTGTGGGGCCCGTCCGCCCCGTGTCCGGACTGTGGGGCCCGTCCGCCCCGTGTCCGGACTGTGGGGCCCGTCCGCCCCGTGTCCGGACTGTGGGGCCCGTCCGCCCCGTGTCCGGACTGTGGGGCCCGTCCGCCCCGTGTCCGGACTTTGAGGCCACCTGCCCCGGGACTAGCCCTGTGTCCGGACTGTGGGGCCCGTCCGCCCCGTGTCCGGACTGTGGGGCTCGTCCGCCCCGTGTCCGGACTGTGGGGCTCGCCCGCCCCGTGTCCAGACTGTGGGGCTCGCCCGCCCCGTGTCCAGACTGTGGGGCCGCCTGCCCCGGGACTAGCCCCGTGTCCGGACTGTGAGGCCCGTCCGCCCCGAGCCCGGACTGTGGGGCCCGTCCGCCCCGTGTCCGGACTGTGGGGCTCGCCCGCCCCGTGTCCAGACTGTGGGGCTCGCCCGCCCCGTGTCCAGACTGTGGGGCTCGCCCGCCCCGTGTCCGGACTGTGGGGCCGCCTGCCCCGGGACTAGCCCCGTGTCCGGACTGTGAGGCCCGTCCGCCCCGAGCCCGGACTGTGGGGCCCGTCCGCCCCGTGTCCGGACTGTGGGACCCGTCCGCCCCGTGTCCGGACTGTGGGACCCGTCCGCCCCGTGTCCGGACTGTGGGACCCGTCCGCCCCGTGTCCAGACTGTGGGGCCAGAGCGTGGACTGTGGGGCCCGTTCGCTCCGAGCCAATACTGTGGGGCTCATCCACCCCGTGTCCGGACTGTGGGGCTCATCCGCCCCGTGTCCGGACTTTGGGGCCGCCTGCCCCGAGACTAGCCCCGTGTCCGGACTGTGAGGCCCGTCCGCCCCGAGCCTGGACTGTGGGGCCCATCCGCCCCGTGTCCGGACTGTGGGTCCCGCCCGCCCCGTATCCTGACTGTGGGGCTCGCCCGCCCCGTGTCCAGACGGTGGGGCTCGCCCGCCCCGTGTCCAGACTGTGGGGCTCGCCCGCCCCGAGTCCAGACTGTGGGGCTCTTCCGCCCCGTGTCCGGACTTTGGGGCCGCCTGCCCCGGGACTAGCCCCGTGTCCGGACTGTGGGGCCCGTCCACCCCGTGTCCGGACTGTGGGGCCCGTCCGCCCCGTGTCCGGACTGTGGGGCCCGTCCGCCCCGTGTCCGGACTGTGGGGCCCGTCCGCCCCGTGTCCGGACTGTGGGGCCCGTCCGCCCCGTGTCCGGACTGTGGGGCCCGTCCGCCCCGTGTCCGGACTGTGGGGCCCGTCCGCCCCGTGCCCGGACTGTGGGGCTCGCCCGCCCCGTGTCCAGACTGTGGGGCTCGCCCGCCCCGTGTCCAGTCTGTGGAGCTCTTCCGCCCCGTGTCTGGACTTTGGGGCCGCATGCCCCGGGACTAGCCCCGTGTCCGGACTGTGGGGCTCATCCACCCCGTGTCCGGACTTTGGGGCCGCCTGCCCCGAGACTAGCCCCGTGTCCGGACTGTGAGGCCCGTCCGCCCCGAGCCTGGACTGTGGGTCCCGCCCGCCCCGTGTCCTGACTGTGGGGCTCGCCCGCCCCGTGTCCAGACTGTGGGGCTCGCCCGCCCCGTGTCCAGACTGTGGGGCTCGCCCGCCCCGTGTCCAGACTGTGGGGCCCGTCCACCCCGTGTCCAGACTGTGGGGCCCGTCCACCCCGTGTCCGGACTGTGGGGCCCGTCCACCCCGTGTCCGGACTGTGGGGCCCGTCCACCCCGTGTCCGGACTGTGGGGCCCGTCCACCCCGTGTCCGGACTGTGGGGCCCGTCCACCCCGTGTCCGGACTGTGGGGCCCGTCCACCCCGTGTCCGGACTGTGGGGCCCGTCCACCCCGTGTCCGGACTGTGGGGCCCGTCCACCCCGTGTCCGGACTGTGGGGCCCGTCCACACCGTGTCCGGACTGTGGGGCCCGTCCACACCGTGTCCGGACTGTGGGGCCCGTCCACCCCGTGTCCGGACTGTGGGTCGCCTGCCCCGGGTCTAGCCCCAGGTCTGGACTGTGGGGCATGTCCGCCCCGTGTCAGGTCTGTGAGGCCCGTCCACCCCGTGTCTAGAATATGGGACCGCCTGCCAAGGGTCTAGCCTCAGGTCTGGACTGTGGGGCCGCCTGCCCCGGGTCTAGCCCCAGGTCTGGACTATGGGGCATGCCCGCCCCGTGTCCTGACTGTGGGGCTCGCCCGCCCCGTGTCCAGACTGTGGGGCTCGCCCGCCCCGTGTCCAGACTGTGGGGCCGCCTGCCCCGGGACTAGCCCCGTGTCCGGACTGTGAGGCCCGTCCGCCCCGTGTCCGGACTGTGGGGCTCGCCCGCCCCGTGTCCAGACTGTGGGGCTCGCCCGCCCCGTGTCCAGACTGTGGGGCTCGCCCGCCCCGTGTCCGGACTGTGGGGCCGCCTGCCCCGGGACTAGCCCCGTGTCCGGACTGTGAGGCCCGTCCGCCCCGAGCCCGGACTGTGGGGCCCGTCCGCCCCGTGTCCGGACTGTGGGACCCGTCCGCCCCGTGTCCGGACTGTGGGACCCGTCCGCCCCGTGTCCGGACTGTGGGACCCGTCCGCCCCGTGTCCGGACTGTGGGACCCGTCCGCCCCGTGTCCGGACTGTGGGACCCGTCCGCCCCGTGTCCAGACTGTGGGGCCAGAGCGTGGACTGTGGGGCCCGTTCGCTCCGAGCCAATACTGTGGGGCTCATCCACCCCGTGTCCGGACTGTGGGGCTCATCCGCCCCGTGTCCGGACTTTGGGGCCGCCTGCCCCGAGACTAGCCCCGTGTCCGGACTGTGAGGCCCGTCCGCCCCGAGCCTGGACTGTGAGGCCCGTCCGCCCCGAGCCTGGACTGTGGGGCCCATCCGCCCCGTGTCCGGACTGTGGGTCCCGCCCGCCCCGTATCCTGACTGTGGGGCTCGCCCGCCCCGTGTCCAGACGGTGGGGCTCGCCCGCCCCGTGTCCAGACTGTGGGGCTCGCCCGCCCCGAGTCCAGACTGTGGGGCTCTTCCGCCCCGTGTCCGGACTTTGGGGCCGCCTGCCCCGGGACTAGCCCCGTGTCCGGACTGTGGGGCCCGTCCACCCCGTGTCCGGACTGTGGGGCCCGTCCGCCCCGTGTCCGGACTGTGGGGCCCGTCCGCCCCGTGTCCGGACTGTGGGGCCCGTCCGCCCCGTGTCCGGACTGTGGGGCCCGTCCGCCCCGTGTCCGGACTTTGGGGCCCGTCCGCCCCGTGTCCGGACTGTGGGGCCCGTCCGCCCCGTGCCCGGACTGTGGGGCTCGCCCGCCCCGTGTCCAGACTGTGGGGCTCGCCCGCCCCGTGTCCAGTCTGTGGAGCTCTTCCGCCCCGTGTCTGGACTTTGGGGCCGCATGCCCCGGGACTAGCCCCGTGTCCGGACTGTGGGGCTCATCCACCCCGTGTCCGGACTTTGGGGCCGCCTGCCCCGAGACTAGCCCCGTGTCCGGACTGTGAGGCCCGTCCGCCCCGAGCCTGGACTGTGGGTCCCGCCCGCCCCGTGTCCTGACTGTGGGGCTCGCCCGCCCCGTGTCCAGACTGTGGGGCTCGCCCGCCCCGTGTCCAGACTGTGGGGCTCGCCCGCCCCGTGTCCGGACTGTGGGGCCCGTCCACCCCGTGTCCGGACTGTGGGGCCCGTCCACCCCGTGTCCGGACTGTGGGGCCCGTCCACCCCGTGTCCGGACTGTGGGGCCCGTCCACCCCGTGTCCGGACTGTGGGGCCCGTCCACCCCGTGTCCGGACTGTGGGGCCCGTCCACCCCGTGTCCGGACTGTGGGGCCCGTCCACCCCGTGTCCGGACTGTGGGGCCCGTCCACCCCGTGTCCGGACTGTGGGGCCCGTCCACCCCGTGTCCGGACTGTGGGGCCCGTCCACACCGTGTCCGGACTGTGGGGCCCGTCCACACCGTGTCCGGACTGTGGGGCCCGTCCACCCCGTGTCCGGACTGTGGGGCCCGTCCACACCGTGTCCGGACTGTGGGGCCCGTCCACACCGTGTCCGGACTGTGGGGCCCGTCCACCCCGTGTCCGGACTGTGGGTCGCCTGCCCCGGGTCTAGCCCCAGGTCTGGACTGTGGGGCATGTCCGCCCCGTGTCAGGTCTGTGAGGCCCGTCCACCCCGTGTCTAGAATATGGGACCGCCTGCCAAGGGTCTAGCCTCAGGTCTGGACTGTGGGGCCGCCTGCCCCGGGTCTAGCCCCAGGTCTGGACTATGGGGCATGCCCGCCCCGTGTCCTGACTGTGGGGCTCGCCCGCCCCGTGTCCAGACTGTGGGGCTCGCCCGCCCCGTGTCCAGACTGTGGGGCCGCCTGCCCCGGGACTAGCCCCGTGTCCGGACTGTGAGGCCCGTCCGCCCCGAGCCCGGACTGTGGGGCCCGCCCGCCCCGTGTCCGGACTGTGGGACCCGTCCGCCCCGTGTCCGGACTGTGGGACCCGTCCGCCCCGTGTCCAGACTGTGGGACCCGTCCGCCCCGTGTCCAGACTGTGGGACCCGTCCGCCCCGTGTCCAGACTGTGGGACCCGTCCGCCCCGTGTCCAGACTGTGGGACCCGTCCGCCCCGTGTCCAGACTGTGGGACCCGTCCGCCCCGTGTCCAGACTGTGGGACCCGTCCGCCCCGTGTCCAGACTGTGGGGCCAGAGCATGGACTGTGGGGCCCGTTCGCTCCGAGCCAATACTGTGGGGCTCATCCACCCCGTGTCCGGACTGTGGGGCTCATCCGCCCCGTGTCCGGACTTTGGGGCCGCCTGCCCCGAGACTAGCCCCGTGTCCGGACTGTGAGGCCCGTCCGCCCCGAGCCTGGACTGTGGGGCCCATCCGCCCCGTGTCTGGACTGTGGGTCCCGCCCGCCCCGTGTCCTGACTGTGGGGCTCGCCCGCCCCGTGTCCAGACGGTGGGGCTCGCCCGCCTCGAGTCCAGACTGTGGGGCTCATCCGCCCCGTGTCCGGACTTTGGGGCCGCCTGCCCCGGGACTAGCCCCGTGTCCGGACTGTGGGGCCCGTCCGCCCCGTGTCCGGACTGTGGGGCCCGTCCGCCCCGTGTCCGGACTGTGGGGCCCGTCCGCCCCGTGTCCGGACTGTGGGGCCCGTCCGCCCCGTGTCCGGACTGTGGGGCCCGTCCGCCCCGTGTCCGGACTGTGGGGCCCGTCCGCCCCGTGTCCGGACTGTGGGGCTCGCCCGCCCCGTGTCCAGACTGTGGGGCTCGCCCGCCCCGTGTCCAGACTGTGGGGCCCGCCCGCCCCCCGCCCCGTGTCCAGACTGTGGGGCCCGCCCGCCCCGTGTCCTGACTGTGGGGCTCGCCCGCCCCGTGTCCAGACGGTGGGGCTCGCCCGCCTCGAGTCCAGACTGTGGGGCTCCTCCGCCCCGTGTCCGGACTTTGGGGCCGCCTGCCCCGGGACTAGCCCCGTGTCCGGACTGTGGGGCCCGTCCGCCCCGTGTCCGGACTGTGGGGCCCGTCCGCCCCGTGTCCGGACTGTGGGGCCCGTCCGCCCCGTGTCCGGACTGTGGGGCCCGTCCGCCCCGTGTCCGGACTGTGGGGCCCGTCCGCCCCGTGTCCGGACTGTGGGGCCCGTCCGCCCCGTGTCCGGACTGTGGGGCCCGTCCGCCCCGTGTCCGGACTGTGGGACCCGTCCGCCCCGTGTCCGGACTGTGGGACCCGTCCGCCCCGTGTCCGGACTGTGGGACCCGTCCGCCCCGTGTCCGGACTGTGGGGCCGCCTGCCCCGAGACTAGCCCCGTGTCCGGACTGTGAGGCCCGTCCGCCCCGAGCCTGGACTGTGGGTCCCGCCCGCCCCGTGTCCTGACTGTGGGGCTCGCCCGCCCCGTGTCCTGACTGTGGGGCTCGCCCGCCCCGTGTCCAGACTGTGGGGCTCGCCCGCCCCGTGTCCAGACTGTGGGGCTCGCCCGCCCCGTGTCCAGACTGTGGGGCTCGCCCGCCCCGTGTCCAGACTGTGGGGCTCGCCCGCCCCGTGTCCAGACTGTGGAGCTCTTCCGCCCCGTGTCCGGACTTTGGGGCCGCATGCCCCGGGACTAGCCCCGTGTCCGGACTGTGGGGCTCATCCGCCCCGTGTCCGGACTTTGGGGCCGCCTGCCCCGAGACCAGCCCCGTGTCCGGACTGTGAGGTCCGTCCGCCCCGAGCCTGGACTGTGGGTCCCGCCCGCCCCGTGTCCAGACTGTGGGGCTCGCCCGCCCCGTGTCCAGACTGTGGGGCTCGCCCGCCCCGTGTCCGGACTGTGGGGCCCGTCCACCCCGTGTCCGGACTGTGGGGCCCGTCCACCCCGTGTCCGGACTGTGGGGCCCGTCCACCCCGTGTCCGGACTGTGGGGCCCGTCCACCCCGTGTCTGGACTGTGGGGCCCGTCCACCCCGTGTCCGGACTGTGGGGCCCGTCCACCCCGTGTCCGGACTGTGGGGCCCGTCCACCCCGTGTCCGGACTGTGGGGCCCGTCCACCCCGTGTCCGGACTGTGGGGCCCGTCCACACCGTGTCCGGACTGTGGGGCCCGTCCACCCCGTGTCCGGACTGTGGGGCCCGTCCACCCCGTGTCCGGACTGTGGGTCGCCTGCCCCGGGTCTAGCCCCAGGTCTGGACTGTGGGGCATGTCCGTCCCGTGTCAGGTCTGTGAGGCCCGTCCACCCCGTGTCTAGAATATGGGACCGCCTGCCAAGGGTCTAGCCTCAGGTCTGGACTGTGGGGCCGCCTGCCCCGGGTCTAGCCCCAGGTCTGGACTATGGGGCATGCCCGCCCCGTGTCCTGACTGTGGGGCCCGCCCGCCCTGTGGGGCCCGCCCGCCCCGTGTCCTGACTGTGGTGCCCGCCCGCCCCGTGTCCTGACTGTGGGGCCCGCCCGCCCCGTGTCCTGACTGTGGAGTCCACCCCGTGTCCGCCCGCCCCGTGTCCTGACTGTGGGGCCCGCCCGCCCCATGTCCTGACTGTGGGGGGCGGGCGTGGGGCCCGCCCGCCCCATGTCCTGACTGTGGGGCCCGCCCGCCCCGTGTCCTGACTGTGGGGTCCACCCCGTGTCCGCCCGCCCCGTGTCGTGACTGTGGGGCTCGCCCGCCCCGTGTCCTGACTGTGGGGCCCGCCCGCCCCATGTCCTGACTGTGGGGCCCGCCCGCCCCGTGTCCTGACTGTGGGGTCCACCCCGTGTCCGCCCGCCCCGTGTCGTGACTGTGGGGCTCGCCCGCCCCGTGTCCTGACTGTGGGGCTCGCCCACCCCGTGTCCTGACTGTGGGGCTCGCCCGCCCCGTGTCCAGACTGTGGGGCTCAACCACCCTGTGTCCAGACTGTGGGGCTCATCCGCCCCGTGTCTGGACTTTGGGGCTGCCTGTCCCGGGTCTAGCCCCGTTTCCGGTCTGTGGGGCACGCCCGCCCCAAGCTTGGACTGTGGGGCCCGTCCGTCCCGGGTCTAGCCCCGAGCCTGGACTGTGGGGCCCGGCCGCCCTATATCCGGACTGCGGCCGCCCAGTGTCCGGACTATGGGCCCGTCCGCCCCGTGTCCGGACTGTGGGGCCGCATGCATCGGGTCTAGCCCCAGGTCTGGACTGTGGGGCCCCCCGCCCGCCCCAGGTCCGGACGGTGGGGCCGCCCGCCCCGAGTCTAGCCCCAGGTCTGGACTGTGGGGTCCCCCGCCCCATGTCCTGACTGTGGGGTGGGCCGCCCGCCCCATGTCCTGACTGTGGGGTCCGCCCGCCCCATGTCCTGACTGTGGGGTCCACCCCGTGTCCGCCAGCCCCGTGTCCTGACTGTGGGGCTCGCCCTCCCCGTGTCCTGACTGTGGGGCTCGCCCGCCCCGTGTCCTGACTGTGGGGCTCACCAGCCCCGTGTCCTGACTGTGGGGCTCGCCCGCCCCGTGTCCTGACTGTGGGGCTAGCCCGCACCATGTCCTGACTGTGGGGCTCGCCCGCACCATGTCCAGACTGTGGGGCTCATCGGCCCCGTGGACAGACTGTGGGGCTCATCCGCCTCGTGTCCTGACTGTGGGGTCCACCCCGTGTCCGCCAGCCCCGTGTCCTGACTGTGGGGCTCGCCCTCCCCGTGTCCTGACTGTGGGGCTCGCCCGCCCCGTGTCCTGACTGTGGGGCTCACCAGCCCCGTGTCCTGACTGTGGGGCTCGCCCGCCCCGTGTCCTGACTGTGGGGCTAGCCCGCACCATGTCCTGACTGTGGGGCTCGCCCGCACCATGTCCAGACTGTGGGGCTCATCGGCCCCGTGGACAGACTGTGGGGCTCATCCGCCTCGTGTCCAGACTGTGGGGCTCATGCGCCCCGTGTCTGGACTTTGGGGCCGCCTGCCCCGGGTCTAGCCCCGTTTCCTGTCTGTGGGGCACGCTCGCCCCAAGCTTGGACTGTGGGGCCCGTCCATCCCGGTTTTAGCCCCGAGCCTGGACTGTGGGGCCCGGCCGCCCTATATCCGGACTGCGGCCGCCCAGTGTCCGGACTATGGGCCCGGCCGCCCCGTGTCCGGACTGTGGGGCCGCCTGCATCGGGTCTAGCCCCAGGTCTGGACTGTGGGGGCCCCCCGCCCGCTCCAGGTCCGGACGGTGGGGCCGCCCGCCCCGAGTCTAGCCCCAGGTCTGGACTGTGGGGCCCCCCGCCAGCCCCGGGTACGGACTGTGGGGCCCCCCGCCCGCCCCGAGTCTGGACTGTGGGGAAGCCTGCCCCGGGTCTGGACTGTGGGGCATGTCCGCCCCATGTCAGGACTGTGGGGCCCGTCCACCCGTGTCTGGACTGTGGGGCCGCCTGCCCCTGGTCTAGCTTCAGGTCTGGACTGTGGGGCCGCTTGCCCTGGGACTAGCCCCGTGTCCGGACTGTGGGGCCCGTCCGCCCCGAGCTTGGACTGTGGGGCCCGTCCGCCCCGAGACTGGACTGTGGGGCCCCCCGCCCGCACCGGGTACGGACTGTGGGGCCCCCCGCCCGCCCCGTGTCCTGACTGTGGGGTCCACCCCATGTCCGCCCGCCCCGTGTCCTGACTGTGGGGCCCGCCCGCCCCATGTCCTGACTGTGGGGGGCGGGCGTGGGGCCCGCCCGCCCCATGTCCTGACTGTGGGGCCCGCCCGCCCCGTGTCCTGACTGTGGGGTCCACCCCGTGTCCGCCCGCCCCGTGTCGTGACTGTGGGGCTCGCCCGCCCCGTGTCCTGACTGTGGGGCCCGCCCGCCTCATGTCCTGACTGTGGGGCCCGCCCGCCCCGTGTCCTGACTGTGGGGTCCACCCCGTGTCCGCCCGCCCCGTGTCGTGACTGTGGGGCTCGCCCCCGCCCCGTGTCCTGACTGTGGGGCTCGCCCGCCCCGTGTCCTGACTGTGGGGCTCGCCCGCCCCGTGTCCAGACTGTGGGGCTCAACCGCCCTGTGTCCAGACTGTGGGGCTCATCCGCCCCGTGTCTGGACTTTGGGGCTGCCTGTCCCGGGTCTAGCCCCGTTTCCGGTCTGTGGGGCACGCCCGCCCCAAGCTTGGACTGTGGGGCCCGTCCGTCCCGGGTCTAGCCCCGAGCCTGGACTGTGGGGCCCGGCCGCCCTATATCCGGACTGCGGCCGCCCAGTGTCCGGACTATGGGCCCGTCCGCCCCGTGTCCGGACTGTGGGGCCGCATGCATCGGGTCTAGCCCCAGGTCTGGACTGTGGGGCCCCCCGCCCGCCCCAGGTCCGGACGGTGGGGCCGCCCGCCCCGAGTCTAGCCCCAGGTCTGGACTGTGGGGCCCCCCGCCCCATGTCCTGACTGTGGGGCGGGCCGCCCGCCCCATGTCCTGACTGTGGGGTCCGCCCGCCCCATGTCCTGACTGTGGGGTCCGCCCGCCCGCCCCATGTCCTCACTGTGGGGGGCGGGTGGGGGCGGGGCCCTGGGGGGCGGGCGGGGGCGAGGCCCGCCCGCCCCGTGTCCTGACTGTGGGGTCCACCCCGTGTCCGCCAGCCCCGTGTCCTGACTGTGGGGCTCGCCCTCCCCGTGTCCTGACTGTGGGGCTCGCCCGCCCCGTGTCCTGACTGTGGGGCTCACCAGCCCCGTGTCCTGACTGTGGGGCTCGCCCGCCCCGTGTCCTGACTGTGGGGCTAGCCCGCACCATGTCCTGACTGTGGGGCTCGCCCGCACCATGTCCAGACTGTGGGGCTCATCCGCCCCGTGGACAGACTGTGGGGCTCATCCGCCTCGTGTCCAGACTGTGGGGCTCATGCGCCCCGTGTCTGGACTTTGGGGCCGCCTGCCCCGGGTCTAGCCCCGTTTCCGGTCTGTGGGGCACGCTCGCCCCAAGCTTGGACTGTGGGGCCCGTCCGTCCCGGTTTTAGCCCCGAGCCTGGACTGTGGGGCCCGGCCGCCCTATATCCGGACTGCGGCCGCCCAGTGTCCGGACTATGGGCCCGGCCGCCCCGTGTCCGGACTGTGGGGCCGCCTGCATCGGGTCTAGCCCCAGGTCTGGACTGTGGGGCCCCCCGCCCGCTCCAGGTCCGGACGGTGGGGCCGCCCGCCCCGAGTCTAGCCCCAGGTCTGGACTGTGGGGCCCCCCGCCAGCCCCGGGTACGGACTGTGGGGCCCCCCGCCCGCCCCGAGTCTGGACTGTGGGGAAGCCTGCCCCGGGTCTGGACTGTGGGGCATGTCCGCCCCATGTCAGGACTGTGGGGCCCGTCCACCCCGTGTCTGGACTGTGGGGCCGCCTGCCCCTGGTCTAGCCTCAGGTCTGGACTGTGGGGCCGCTTGCCCTGGGACTAGCCCCGTGTCCGGACTGTGGGGCCCGTCCGCCCCGAGCTTGGACTGTGGGGCCCGTCCGCCCCGAGACTGGACTGTGGGGCCCCCCGCCCGCACCGGGTACGGACTGTGGGGCCCCCCGCTCGCCCCGAGTCTGGACTGTGGGGCCGCCTGCCCCGGGTCTGGACTGTGGGGCATGTCCGCCCCATGTCAGGACTGTGGGGCCCGTCCACCCCGTGTCTGGACTGTGGGGCCGCCTGCCCCTGGTCTAGCCTCAGGTCTGGACTGTGGGGCCACTTGCCCCGGGACTAGCCCCGTGTCCGGACTGTGGGGCCCGTCCGCCCCGAGCCTGGACTGTGGCGCCCGTCCGCCCCGAGACTGGACTGTGGGGCCCCCCGCCCGCACCGGGTACGGACTGTGAGGCCCCCCGCTCGCCCCGAGTCTGGACTGTGGGGCCGCCTGCCCCGGGTCTGGACTGTGGGGCATGTCCGCCCCATGTCAGGACTGTGGGGCCCGTCCACCCCGTGTCTGGACTGTGGGGCTGCCTGCCCCTGGTCTAGCCTCAGGTCTGGACTGGGGGGCCGCCTGCCCCAGGACTAGCCCCTTGTCCGGACTGTGGGACCCTTCCGCCCCGAGCCTGGACTGTGGGGCCCGTCCGCCATATGTCCGGACTGTGGCTCCCCCCGTGTCCGGACTGCGGGGACCGTCCACCCCGTGTCCGGACTGTGGGCCGCGTGCTCCGGGTCTAGCCCCAGGTCTGGACTGTGGGGCATGCCTGCTCCGTGTCCGGACTGTGGGGCCCGTCCACCCCGTGTCCGGACTGTGGGCCGTCTGCCCCGGGTCTAGCCCCAGGTCTGGACTGTGAAGCCACCTGCCCCGGGATTAGCTCAGTGTCCGGACTGTGGGGCCCGCCCGCCCCGTGTCCTGACTGTGGAGCCCGCCCGCCCCGTGTCCTGACTGTGGGGCCCGCTCGCCCTATGTCCGTACTATGGCCACCCCGTGTCCGGACTGTGGGGACCGTCCACCCCGTGTCCGGACTGTGGGGCCGCCTGCCCCGGCTCTAGCCCCAGGTCAGGACTGTAGGGCATGCCCGCCCCGTGTCAGAACTGTGGGGCCCGTCCACCCCGTGTCCGGACTGTGGGCCGTCTGCCCCGGGTCTAGCCCCAGGTCTGGACTGTGAAGCCGCCTGCCCCGGGATTAGCTCAGTGTCCGGACTGTGGGGCCCGCTCGCTCCGTGTCCTGACTGTGGAGCCCGCCCGCCCCGTGTCCTGACTGTGGGGTCCGCCCGCGCTATGTCCGTACTATGGCCACCCCGTGTCCGGACTGTGGGGCCCGTCCACCCCGTGTCCGGACTGTGTGGCCGCCTGCCCCGACTCTAGCCCCAGGTCAGGACTGTGGGGCATGCCCGCCCCGTGTCAGAACTGTGGGGCCCGTCCACCCCCTGTCCGGACTGTGGGGCCACCTTCCCCGGGACTAGCCCCGTGTACGGACTGTGGGGCCCGCCCGCCCCGTGTCGTAACTATGGGCCCGCCCGCCCCGAGCCTGGACTGTGGGGCCAGTCCGCCCAGAGCCTGGACTGTGGGGCCAGTCCGCCCAGAGTCTGGACTGTGGGGCCCGTCCGCTCCAAGCGTGGACTGTGGGGCCCGTCTGCCCCGAGCGTGGACCGTGGGGCCAGAGCGTGGACTGTGGGGCCCGTTCGCTCCGAGCCAATACTGTGGGGCCCATCCGCCCCGAGTCTGGACTGTGGGGCCCATCCGCCCCGAGCCTGGACTGTGGGGCCCCCCGCCCTGGGTCTGAAATGTGGGGACGGCTTCCCCGGGTTTAGCCCCGAGCCTGGACTGTGGGGCCCGCCCACCCTATGTCTGGACTGTGGCCGCCCCGTGTCCGGACTGTGGGGCTCGTCACCCCGTGTCTGGACTTTGGGGCAGCCTACCCCGGGTCTAGCCCCAGGTCTGGACTGTGGGGCATGTCCGCCCCGAGTCAGGACTGTGGGGCCCGTCCACCCCGTATCTGGACTGTGGGGCCGCCTGCCCCGGGCCGAGCCTCAGGTCTGGACTGTGGAGCCCGTCCGCCCCGAGCCTGGACTGTGGGGCCCGTTCGCCCCGAGCCAATACTGTGGGGCCCATCCGCCCCGAGCCTGGACTGTGGGGCCCATCCGCCCCGAGCCTGGACTGTGGGGCCGGCTTCCCCGGGTTTAGCCCCGAGCCTGGACTGTGGGGCCCGCCCACCCTATGTCTGGACTGTGGCCGCCCCGTGTCCGGACTGTGGGGCTCGTACACCCCGTGTCCGGACTTTGGGGCAGCCTACCCCGGGTCTAGCCCCAGGTCTGGACTGTGGGGCATCTCCGCCACGTGTCAGGACTGTGGGGCCCGTCCACCCTGTGTCTAGAATGTGGGGCCGCCTGCCCCGGGTCTAGCCTCAGGTCTGGACTGTGGGGCCGCCTGCCCCGGGTCTAGCCCCAGGTCTTGACTATGGGTCATGCCTGCCCCGTATCCGGACTGTGGGGCCCGTCCACCCCGTGTCTAGAATGTGGGGCCGCCTGCCGCGGGTCTAGCCTCAGGTCTGGACTGTGGGGCCGCCAGCCCCGGGTTTAGCCCCAGGTCTTGACTATGGGGCATGCTCGCCCCGTGTCTGGACTGTGGGCCGCCTGCCCCGGGTCTAGCCCCAGGTCTGGACTGTGGGGCCACCTGCCCCGGGATTAGCCCCAGGTCTTGACTATGGGGCATGCTCGCCCCGTATCTGGACTGTGGGGCCCGTCCGCCCCGTGTCCGGACTGTGGGGCCCGTCCGCCCCGTGTCCGGACTGTGGGGCCCGTCCGCCCCGTGTCCGGACTGTGGGGCTCGTCACCCCGTGTCTGGACTTTGGGGCAGCCTACCCCGGGTCTAGCCCCAGGTCTGGACTGTGGGGCATGTCCACCCCATGTCAGGTCTGTGAAACCCGTCCACCCCGTGTCTAGAATATGGGACCGCCTGCCCCGGGTCTAGCCTCAGGTCTGGACTGTGGGGCCGCCTGCCCCGGGTCTAGCCCCAGGTCTGGACTATGGGGCATGCCCGCCCCGTGTCCGGACTGTGGGGCCCGTCCACCCCGTGTCTGGACTATGGGCCGCCTGCCCCGGGTCTAGCCCCAGGTCTGGACTGTGGGGCCCGCCCGCCCCGTGTCCTGACTGTGGGGCCCGCCCGCCCCATGTCCTGACTGTGGAGCCCGCCCGCCCCGTGTCCTGACTGTGGAGCCCGCCCGCCCCGTGTCCTGACTGTGGGGCCCGCCCGCCCCGTGTCCGGACTGTGGGGCCCGCCCGCCCCGTGTCCGGACTGTTGAGCCCGTCCGCCCCGTGTCCGGACTGTGGTGCCCGTCCGCCCCGTGTCCAGACTGTGGTGCCCGTCCGCCCCGTGTCCAGACTGTGGTGCCCGTCCGCCCCGTGTCCAGACTGTGGTGCCCGTCCGCCCCGTGTCCAGACTGTGGTGCCCGTCCGCCCCGTGTCCAGACTGTGGGGCCCATCCGCCCCGTGTCCAGACTGTGGGGCCCGTCCGCCCCGTGTCCAGACTGTGGGGCCCGTCCGCCCCGTGTCCAGACTGTGGGGCCCGTCCGCCCCGTGTCCAGACTGTGGGGCCCGTCCGCCCCGTGTCCAGACTGTGGGGCCCGTCCGCCCCATGTCCGGACTTTGGGGCAGCCTACCCCGGGTCTAGCCCCAGGTCTGGACTGTGGGACATGTCCGCCCCGTGTCAGGACTGTGGGGCCCGTCCACCCTGTGTCTAGAATGTGGGGCCGCCTGCCCCGGGTCTAGCCTCAGGTCTGGACTGTGGGGCCGCCTGCCCCGGGTCTAGCCCCAGGTCTTGACTATGGGTCATGCCCGCCCCGTATCCGGACTGTGGGGCCCGTCCACCCCGTGTCTAGAATGTGGGGCCGCCTGCCCCGGGTCTAGCCTCAGGTCTGGACTGTGGAGCCGCCAGCCCCGGGTTTAGCCCCAGGTCTTGACTATGGGGCATGCTCGCCCCGTATCTGGACTGTGGGGCCCGTCCGCCCCGTGTCCGGACTGTGGGGCCCGTCCGCCCCGTGTCTAGAATGTGGGGCCGCCTGCCCCGGGTCTAGCCCCAGGTCTGGACTGTGGGGCCACCTGCCCCGGGATTAGCCCCAGGTCTTGACTATGGGGCATGCTCGCCCCGTATCTGGACTGTAGGGCCCGTCCGCCCCGTGTCCGGACTGTGGGGCCCGTCCGCCCCGTGTCCGGACTGTGGGGCCCGTCCGCCCCGTGTCCGGACTGTGGGGCCCGTCCGCCCCGTGTCCGGACTGTGGGGCCCGTCCGCCCCGTGTCCGGACTGTGGGGCCCGTCCGCCCCGTGTCCGGACTGTGGGGCCCGTCCGCCCCGTGTCCGGACTGTGGGGCCCGTCCGCCCCGTGTCCGGACTGTGGGGCCCGTCCGCCCCGTGTCTGGACTGTGGGGCCCGTCCGCCCCGTGTCCGGACTGTGGGGCCCGTCCACCCCGGGTCTAGCCCCAGGTCTGGACTGTGGGGCATGTCCGCCCCATGTCAGGTCTGTGAAGCCCGTCCACCCCGTGTCTAGAATATGGGACCGCCTGCCCCGGGTCTAGCCTCAGGTCTGGACTGTGGTCCGCCTGCCCCGGGTCTAGCCCCAGGTCTGGACTATGGGGCATGCCCGCCCCGTGTCCGGACTGTGGGGCCCGTCCACCCCGTGTCTGGACTGTGGGCCGCCTGCCCCGGGTCTAGCCCCAGGTCTGGACTGTGGGGCCCGCCCGCCCCGTGTCCTGACTGTGGGGCCCGCCCGCCCCATGTCCTGACTGTGGAGCCCGCCCGCCCCGTGTCCTGACTGTGGAGCCCGCCCGCCCCGTGTCCTGACTGTGGGGCCCGCCCGTCCCGTGGGGGCCCGCCCGCCCCGTGTCCTGACTGTGGGGCCCGCCCGCCCCGTGTCCTGACTGTGGGGCCCGCCCGCCCCGTGTCCTGACTGTGGGGCCCGCCCGCACCGTGTCCTGACTGTGGGGCCCGCCCGCCCCGTGTCCTGACTGTGGGGCCCGCCCGCCCCGTGTCCTGACTGTGGGTCCCGCCCGCCCCGTGTCCTGACTGTGGGTCCTGCCCGCCCCGTGTCCTGACTGTGGGGCACGCCCGCCCCGGGTCTAGACTCAGGTCTGGACTGTGGGGCCGCCAGCCCCGGGTTTAGCCCCAGGTCTTGACTATGGGGCATCCCGCCCCGTATCTGGACTGTGGGGCCCGTCCACCCCGTGTCTGGACTGTGGGCCGCCTGCCCGGGTCTAGCCCCAGGTCTGGACTGTGGGGCCACCTGCCCCGGGATTAGCCCCAGGTCTTGACTATGGGGCATGCCCGCCCGTATCTGGACTGTGGGGCCCGTCCGCCCCGTGTCCGGACTGTGGGGCCCGTCCGCCCCGTGTCCGGACTGTGGGGCCCGTCCGCGCCGTGTCCGGACTGTGGGGCCCGTCCGCCCCGTGTCCGGACTGTGGGGCCCGTCCGCCCCGTGTCCGGACTGTGGGGCCCGTCCGCCCCGTGTCCGGACTGTGGGGCCCGTCCGCCCCGTGTCCGGACTGTGGGGCCCGTCCGCCCTGTGTCCGGACTGTGGGGCCCGTCCGCGCCGTGTCCGGACTGTGGGGCCCGTCCGCCCCGTGTCCGGACTGTGGGGCCCGTCCGCCCCGTGTCCGGACTGTGGGGCCCGTCCGCCCCGTGTCCGGACTGTGGGGCCCGTCCGCCCCGTGTCCGGACTGTGGGGCCCGTCCGCCCCGTGTCCGGACTGTGGGGCCCGTCCGCCCCGTGTCCGGACTGTGGGGCCCGTCCACCCCGGGTCCGGACTGTGGGGCCCGTCCACCCCGGGTCTAGCCCCAGGTCTGGAATGTGGGGCATGTCCACCCCATGTCAGGTCTGTGAAGCCCGTCCACCCCGTGTCTAGAATATGGGACCGCCTGCCCTGGGTCTAGCCTCAAGTCTGGACTGTGGGGCCGCCTGCCCCGGGTCTAGCCCCAGGTCTGGACTATGGGGCATGCCCGCCCCGTGTCCGGACTGTGGGGCCCGTCCACCCCGTGTCTGGACTATGGGCCGCCTGCCCCGGGTCTAGCCCCAGGTCTGGACTGTGGGGCCCGCCCGCCCCGTGTCCTTACTGTGGGGCCCGCCCGCCCCATGTCCTGACTGTGGAGCCCTCCCGCCCCGTGTCCTGACTGTGGAGCCCGCCCGCCCCGTGTCCTGACTGTGGGGCCCGCCCGCCCCGTGTCCTGACTGTGGGGCCCGCCCGACCCGTGTCCTGACTGTGGGGCCCGCCCGCCCCGTGTCCTGACTGTGGGGCCCGCCCGCCCCGTGTCCTGACTGTGGGGCCCGCCCGCCCCGTGTCCTGACTGTGGGGCCCGCCCGCCCCCGCCCGCCCCGTGTCCTGACTGTGGGTCCCGCTCGCCCCGTGTCTTGACTGTGGGTCCCGCCCGCCCCGTGTCCTGACTGTGGGTCCCGCCCGCCCCGTGTCCTGATTGTGGGGCTCGCCCGCCCCGTGTCCAGACTGTGGGGCTCATCCGCTCCGTGTCTGGACTGTGGGTCCGCCTGCCCCGGGTCTAGCCCCAGGTCTTGACTATGGGTCATGCCCGCCCCGTATCCGGACTGTGGGGCCCGTCCACCCCGTGTCTAGAATGTGGGGCCGCCTGCCCCGGGTCTAGCCTCAGGTCTGGACTGTGGGGCCGCCTGCCCCGGGTCTAGCCCCCGGTCTTGACTATGGGTCATGCCCGCCCCGTATCCGGACTGTGGGGCCGCCTGCCCCGGGTCTACCCTCAGGTCTGGACTGTGGGGCCGCCAGCCCCGGGTTTAGCCCCAGGTCTTGACTATGGGGCATGCCCGCCCCGTATCTGGAGTGTGGGGCCCGTCCACCCCGTGTCTGGACTGTGGGCCGCCTGCCCCGGGTCTAGCCCCAGGTCTGGACTGTGGGGCCACCTGCCCCGGGATTAGCCCTGTGTCCGGACTGTGGGGCCCGTCCACCCCGTGTCCGGACTGTGGGGCCCGTCCACCCCGTGTCCAGACTGTGGGGCCCGTCCACCCCGTGTCCAGACTGTGGGGCCCGTCCACCCCGTGTCCAGACTGTGGGGCCCGTCCACCCCGTGTCCAGACTGTGGGGCCCGTCCACCCAGTGTCCGGACTGTGGGGCCCGTCCACCCAGTGTCCGGACTGTGGGGCCCGTCCACCCCGTGTCCGGACTGTGGGTCGCCTGCCCCGGGTCTAGCCCCCGGTCTGGACTGTGGGGCATGTCCGCCCCATGTCAGGTCTGTGAAGCCCGTCCACCCCGTGTCTAGAATATGGGACCGCCTGCCCCGGGTCTAGCCTCAGGTCTGGACTGTGGGTCCGCCTGCCCCGGGTCTAGCCCCAGGTCTGGACTGTGGGGCCCGCCCGCCCCGTGTCCTGACTGTGGGGCCCGCCCGCCCCGTGTCCTGACTGTGGAGCCCGCCCGCCCCGTGTCCTGACTGTGGAGCCCGACCGCCCCGTGTCCTGACTGTGGAGCCCGCCCGCCCCGTGTCCTGACTGTGGAGCCCGCCCGCCCCGTGTCCTGACTGTGGAGCCCGCCCACCCCGTGTCCTGACTGTGGAGCCCGCCCGCCCCGTGTCCTGACTGTGGAGCCCGCCCGCCCCGTGTCCTGACTGTGGAGCCCGCCCGCCCCGTGTCCTGACTGTGGAGCCCGCCCGCCCCGTGTCCGGACTGTGGGGCCCGCCCGCCCCGTGTCCGGACTGTGGGGCCCGTCCACCCCGTGTCCGGACTGTGGGGCCCGTCCACCCCGGGTCTAGCCCCAGGTCTGGAATGTGGGGCATGTCCACCCCATGTCAGGTCTGTGAAGCCCGTCCACCCCGTGTCTAGAATATGGGACCGCCTGCCCTGGGTCTAGCCTCAAGTCTGGACTGTGGGGCCGCCTGCCCCGGGTCTAGCCCCAGGTCTGGACTATGGGGCATGCCCGCCCCGTGTCCGGACTGTGGGGCCCGTCCACCCCGTGTCTGGACTATGGGCCGCCTGCCCCGGGTCTAGCTCCAGGTCTGGACTGTGGGGCCCGCCCGCCCCATGTCCTGACTGTGGAGCCCTCCCGCCCCGTGTCCTGACTGTGGAGCCCGCCCGCCCCGTGTCCTGACTGTGGGGCCCGCCCGCCCCGTGTCCTGACTGTGGGGCCCGCCCGACCCGTGTCCTGACTGTGGGGCCCGCCCGCCCCGTGTCCTGACTGTGGGGCCCGCCCGCCCCGTGTCCTGACTGTGGGGCCCGCCCGCCCCGTGTCCTGACTGTGGGGCCCGCCCGCCCCGTGTCCTGACTGTGGGGCCCGCCCGCCCCGTGTCCTGACTGTGGGGCCCGCCCGCCCCCGCCCGCCCCGTGTCCTGACTGTGGGTCCCGCTCGCCCCGTGTCTTGACTGTGGGTCCCGCCCGCCCCGTGTCCTGATTGTGGGGCTCGCCCGCCCCGTGTCCAGACTGTGGGGCTCATCCGCTCCGTGTCTGGACTGTGGGGCCGCCTGCCCCGGGTCTAGCCCCAGGTCTTGACTATGGGTCATGCCCGCCCCGTATCCGGACTGTGGGGCCCGTCCACCCCGTGTCTAGAATGTGGGGCCGCCTGCCCCGGGTCTAGCCTCAGGTCTGGACTGTGGGGCCGCCTGCCCCGGGTCTAGCCCCAGGTCTTGACTATGGGTCATGCCCGCCCCGTATCCGGACTGTGGGGTCCGTCCACCCTGTGTCTAGAATGTGGGGCCGCCTGCCCCGGGTCTACCCTCAGGTCTGGACTGTGGGGCCGCCAGCCCCGGGTTTAGCCCCAGGTCTTGACTATGGGGCATGCCCGCCCCGTATCTGGAGTGTAGGGCCCGTCCACCCCGTGTCTGGACTGTGGGCCGCCTGCCCCGGGTCTAGCCCCAGGTCTGGACTGTGGGGCCACCTGCCCCGGGATTAGCCCTGTGTCCGGACTGTGGGGCCCGTCCACCCCGTGTCCGGACTCTGAGGCCCGTCCACCCCGTGTCTGGACTGTGGGGCCCGTCCACCCCGTGTCCGGACTGTGGGGCCCGTCCACCCCGTGTCCAGACTGTGGGGCCCGTCCACCCCGTGTCCGGACTGTGGGGCCCGTCCACCCCGTGTCCAGACTGTGGGGCCCGTCCACTCAGTGTCCGGACTGTGGGGCCCGTCCACCCAGTGTCCGGACTGTGGGGCCCGTCCACCCCGTGTCCGGACTGTGGGTCGCCTGCCCCGGGTCTAGCCCCCGGTCTGGACTGTGGGGCATGTCCGCCCCATGTCAGGTCTGTGAAGCCCGTCCACCCCGTGTCTAGAATATGGGACCGCCTGCCCCGGGTCTAGCCTCAGGTCTGGATTGTGGGTCCGCCTGCCCCGGGTCTAGCCCCAGGTCTGGACTGTGGGGCCCGCCCGCCCCGTGTCCTGACTGTGGGGCCCGCCCGCCCCGTGTCCTGACTGTGGAGCCCGCCCGCCCCGTGTCCTGACTGTGGAGCCCGACCGCCCCGTGTCCTGACTGTGGAGCCCGCCCGCCCCGTGTCCTGACTGTGGAGCCCGCCCGCCCCGTGTCCTGACTGTGGAGCCCGCCCGCCCTGTGTCCTGACTGTGGAGCCCGCCCGCCCCGTGTCCTGACTGTGGAGCCCGCCCGCCCCGTGTCCTGACTGTGGAGCCCGCCCGCCCCGTGTCCTGACTGTGGAGCCCGCCCGCCCCGTGTCCTGACTGTGGAGCCCGCCCGCCCCGTGTCCTGACTGTGGAGACCGCCCGCCCCGTGTCCTGACTGTGGAGACCGCCCGCCCCGTGTCCTGACTGTGGGGCCAGCCCGCCCCGTGTCCTGACTGTGGGGCCCGCCCGCCCCGTGTCCTGACTGTGGGGTCCGCCCACCCGCCCCGTGTCCTGACTGTTGGGCCCGCCCGCCCCGTGTCCTGACTGTGGGGCCCGCCCGCCCCGTGTCCTGACTGTGGGGCCCGCCCGCCCCGTGTCCTGACTGTGGGGCTCGCCCGCCCCGTGTCCTGACTGTGGGGCTCGCCCGCCCCGTGTCCTGACTGTGGGGCTCGCCCGCCCCGTGTCCTGACTGTGGGGCTCGCCCGCCCCGTGTCCGGACTGTGGGGCTCATCCGCCCCGTGTCTGGACTTTGGGGCCGCCTGCCCCGGGTCTAGCCCCGTTTCCGGTCTGTGGGGCACGCCCGCCCCAAGCTTGGACTGTGGGGCCCGTCCCTCCCGGGTCTAGCCCCGAGCCTGGACTGTGGGGCCCGGCCGCCCTATATCCGGACTGCGGCCGCACAGTGTCCGGACTATGGGCCTGTCCGCCCCGTTTCCGGACTGTGGGGCCGCCTGCATCGGGTGTAGCCCCAGGTCTGGACAGTGGGGCCGCCCGACCCGAGTCTAGCCCCAGGTCTGGACTGTGGGGCCCCCCGCCAGCCCCGGGTACGGACTGTGGGGCCCCCCGCTCACCCTGAGTCTGGACTGTGGGGAAGCCTGCCCCGGGTCTGGACTGTGGGGCATGTCCGCCCCATGTCAGGACTGTGGGGCCCGTCCACCCCGTGTCTGGACTGTGGGGCCGCCTGCCCCTGGTCTAGCCTCAGGTCTGGACTGTGGGGCCGCCTGCCCCGGGGCTAGCCCCGTGTCCGGACTGTGTGGCCCGTCCGCCCCGAGCCTGGACTGTGGGGCCCGTCCGCCCCGAGCCTGGACTGTGGGCCGCGTGCTCCGGGTCTAGCCCCAGGTCTGGACTGTGGGGCATGCCTGCTCCGTGTCCGGACTGTGAGGCCCGTCCACCCCGTGTCCGGACTGTGGGCCGTCTGCCCCGGGTGAAGCCCCAGGTCTGGACTGTGGGGCCGCCTGCCCCGGGATTAGCCCTGTGTTCGGACTGTGGGGCCCGCCCGCCCCATGTCCTGACTGTGGAGCCCGCCCTCCCAGTGTCCTGACTGTGGGGCCCGCCCGCCCCGTGTCCTGACTGTGGGGCCCGCCCGCCCCGTGTCCTGACTGTGGGGCCCGCCCGCCCCGTGTCCTGACTGTGGGGCCCGCCCGCCCCGAGTCCTGACTGTGGGGCCCGCCCGCCCCGAGTCCAGACTGTGGGGCCCGCCCGCCCCGAGTCCAGACTGTGGGGCCCGCCCGCCCCGAGTCCAGACTGTGGGGCCCGCCCGCCCCGTGTCCTGACTGTGGGGCCCGCCCGCCCCGTTTCCTGACTGTGGGGCCCGCCCGCCCCGTGTCCTGACTGTGGGTCCCGCCCGCCCCGTGTCCTGACTGTGGGTCCTGCCCGCCCCGTGTCCTGACTGTGGGGCTCGCCCGCCCCGGGTCTAGCCTCAGGTCTGGACTATGGGGCCGCCAGCCCCGGGTTTAGCCCCAGGTCTTGACTATGGGGCATCCCGCCCCGTATCTGGACTGTGGGGCCCGTCCACCCCGTGTCTGGACTGTGGGCCGCCTGCCCCGGGTCTAGCCCCAGGTCTGGACTGTGGGGCCACCTGCCCCGGGATTAGCCCCAGGTCTTGACTATGGGGCATGCCCGCCCCGTATCTGGACTGTGGGGCCCGTCCGCCCCGTGTCCGGACTGTGGGGCCCGTCCGCCCCGTGTCCGGACTGTGGGGCCCGTCCGCCCCGTGTCCGGACTGTGGGGCCCGTCCGCCCCGTGTCCGGACTGTGGGGCCCGTCCGCCCCGTGTCCGGACTGTGGGGCCCGTCCGCCCCGTGTCCGGACTGTGGGGCCCGTCCGCCCCGTGTCCGGACTGTGGGGCCCGTCCGCCCCGTGTCCGGACTGTGGGGCCCGTCCGCCCCGTGTCCAGACTGTGGGGCCCGTCCGCCCCGTGTCAGGACTGTGGGGCCCGTCCGCCCCGTGTCAGGACTGTGGGGCCCGTCCGCCCCGTGTCAGGACTGTGGGGCCCGTCCACCCCGGGTCTAGCCCCAGGTCTGGACTGTGGGGCATGTCCACCCCATGTCAGGTCTGTGAAGCCCGTCCACCCCGTGTCTAGAATATGGGACCGCCTGCCCCGGGTCTAGCCTCAAGTCTGGACTGTGGGGCCGCCTGCCCCGGGTCTAGCCCCAGGTCTGGACTATGGGGCATGCCCGCCCCGTGTCCGGACTGTGGGGCCCGTCCACCCCGTGTCTGGACTATGGGCCGCCTGCCCCGGGTCTAGCCCCAGGTCTGGACTGTGGGGCCCGCCCACCCCGTGTCCTGACTGTGGGGCCCGCCCGCCCCATGTCCTGACTGTGGAGCCCGCCCGCCCCGTGTCCTGACTGTGGAGCCCGCCCGCCCCGTGTCCTGACTGTGGGGCCCGCCTGTCCCGTGTCCTGACTGTGGGGCCCGCCCGCCCCGTGTCCTGACTGTGGGGCCCGCCCGCCCCGTGTCCTGACTGTGGGGCCCGCCTGCCCCGTGTCCTGACTGTGGGGCCCGCCCGCCCCATGTCCTGACTGTGGGGCCCGCCCGCCCCGTGTCCTGACTGTGGGGCCCGCCCGCCCCGTGTCCCGCCCGCCCCGTGTCCTGACTGTGGGTCCCGCCCGCCCCGTGTCCTGACTGTGGGTCCTGCCCGCCCCGTGTCCTGACTGTGGGGCTCGCCCGCCCCAGGTCTAGCCTCAGGTCAGGACTGTGGGGCCGCCAGCCCCGGGTTTAGCCCCAGGTCTTGACTATGGGGCATCCCGCCCCGTATCTGGACTGTGGGGCCCGTCCACCCCGTGTCTGGACTGTGGGCCGCCTGCCCCGGGTCTAGCCCCAGGTCTGGACTGTGGGTCCACCTGCCCCGGGATTAGCCCCAGGTCTTGACTATGGGGCATGCCCGCCCCGTATCTGGACTGTGGGGCCCGTCCGCCCCGTGTCCGGACTGTGGGGCCCATCCGCCCCGTGTCCGGACTGTGGGGCCCGTCCGCCCCGTGTCCGGACTGTGGGGCCCGTCCGCCCCGTGTCCGGACTGTGGGGCCCGTCCGCCCCGTGTCCGGACTGTGGGGCCCGTCCGCCCCGTGTCCGGACTGTGGGGCCCATCCGCCCCGTGTCCGGACTGTGGGGCCCGTCCGCCCCGTGTCCGGACTGTGGGGCCCGTCCACCCCGTGTCCGGACTGTGGGGCCCGTCCACCCCGGGTCTAGCCCCAGGTCTGGACTGTGGGGCATGTCCACCCCATGTCAGGTCTGTGAAGCCCGTCCACCCCGTGTCTAGAATATGGGACCGCCTGCCCTGGGTCTAGCCTCAGGTCTGGACTGTGGGGCCGCCTGCCCCGGGTCTAGCCCCAGGTCTGGACTATGGGGCATGCCCGCCCCGTGTCCGGACTGTGGGGCCCGTCCACCCCGTGTCTGGACTATGGGCCGCCTGCCCCGGGTCTAGCCCCAGGTCTGGACTGTGGGGCCCGCCCGCCCCGTGTCCTGACTGTGGGGCCCGCCCGCCCCATGTCCTGACTGTGGGGCCCGCCCGCCCCGTGTCCTGACTGTGGGGCCCGCCCGCCCCGTGTCCTGACTGTGGGGCCCGCCCGCCCCGTGTCCTGACTGTGGGGCCCCCCGCCCCGTGTCCTGACTGTGGGGCCCGCCCGCCCCGTGTCCTGACTGTGGGGCTCGCCCGCCCCGTGTCCAGACTGTGGGGCTCATCCGCTCCGTGTCTGGACTGTGGGGCCGCCTGCCCCGGGTCTAGCCCCAGGTCTTGACTATGGGTCATGCCCGCCCCGTATCCGGACTGTGGGGCCCGTCCACCCCGTGTCTAGAATGTGGGGCCGCCTGCCCCGGGTCTAGCCTCAGGTCTGGACTGTGGGGCCGCCTGCCCCGGGTCTAGCCCCAGGTCTTGACTATGGGTCATGCCCGCCCCGTATCCGGACTGTGGGGCCCGTCCACCCCGTGTCTAGAATGTGGGGCCGCCTGCCCCGGGTCTAGCCTCAGGTCTGGACTGTGGGGCCGCCAGCCCCGGGTTTAGCCCCAGGTCTTGACTATGGGGCATGCCCGCCCCGTATCTGGAGTGTGGGGCCCGTCCACCCCGTGTCTGGACTGTGGGACGCCTGCCCCGGGTCTAGCCCCAGGTCTGGACTGTGGGGCCACCTGCCCCGGGATTAGCCCTGTGTCCGGACTGTGGGGCCCGTCCACCCCGTGTCCGGACTGTGGGGCCCGTCCACCCCGTGTCCGGACTGTGGGGCCCGTCCACCCCGTGTCCGGACTGTGGGGCCCGTCCACCCCGTGTCCGGACTGTGGGGCCCGTCCACCCAGTGTCCGGACTGTGGGGCATGCCCGCCCCGTGTCCGGACTGTGGGGCCCGTCCGCCCCGTGTCTGGACTATGGGCCGCCTGCCCCGGGTCTAGCCCCAGGTCTGGACTGTGGGGCCCGCCCGCCCCGTGTCCTGACTGTGGGGCCCGCCCGCCCCATGTCCTGACTGTGGGGCCCGCCCGCCCCGTGTCCTGACTGTGGGGCCCGCCCGCCCCGTGTCCTGACTGTGGGGCCCGCCCGCCCCGTGTCCTGACTGTGGGGCCCGCCCGCCCCGTGTCCTGACTGTGGGGCCCGCCCGCCCCGTGTCCTGACTGTGGGGCTCGCCCGCCCCGTGTCCAGACTGTGGGGCTCATCCGCTCCGTGTCTGGACTGTGGGGCCGCCTGCCCCGGGTCTAGCCCCAGGTCTTGACTATGGGTCATGCCCGCCCCGTATCCGGACTGTGGGGCCCGTCCACCCCGTGTCTAGAATGTGGGGCCGCCTGCCCCGGGTCTAGCCTCAGGTCTGGACTGTGGGGCCGCCTGCCCCGGGTCTAGCCCCAGGTCTTGACTATGGGTCATGCCCGCCCCGTATCCGGACTGTGGGGCCCGTCCACCCCGTGTCTAGAATGTGGGGCCGCCTGCCCCGGGTCTAGCCTCAGGTCTGGACTGTGGGGCCGCCAGCCCCGGGTTTAGCCCCAGGTCTTGACTATGGGGCATGCCCGCCCCGTATCTGGAGTGTGGGGCCCGTCCACCCCGTGTCTGGACTGTGGGCCGCCTGCCCCGGGTCTAGCCCCAGGTCTGGACTGTGGGGCCACCTGCCCCGGGATTAGCCCTGTGTCCGGACTGTGGGGCCCGTCCACCCCGTGTCCGGACTGTGGGGCCCGTCCACCCCGTGTCCGGACTGTGGGGCCCGTCCACCCCGTGTCCGGACTGTGGGGCCCGTCCACCCCGTGTCCGGACTGTGGGGCCCGTCCACCCAGTGTCCGGACTGTGCGGCCCGTCCACCCAGTGTCCGGACTGTGGGGCCCGTCCACCCCGTGTCCGGACTGTGGGGCCCGTCCACCCCGTGTCCGGACTGTGGGGCCCGTCCACCCCGTGTCCGGACTGTGGGGCCCGTCCACCCCGTGTCCGCACTGTGGGGCCCGTCCACCCAGTGTCCGGACTGTGGGGCCCGTCCACCCAGTGTCCGGACTGTGGGGCCCGTCCACCCAGTGTCCGGACTGTGGGGCCCGTCCACCCAGTGTCCGGACTGTGGGTCGCCTGCCCCGGGTCTAGCCCCCGGTCTGGACTGTGGGGCATGTACGCCCCATGTCAGGTCTGTGAAGCCCGTCCACCCCGTGTCTAGAATATGGGACCACCTGCCCCGGGTCTAGCCTCAGGTCTGGACTGTGGGGCCGCCTGCCCCGGGTCTAGCCCCAGGTCTGGACTGTGGGGCCCGCCCGCCCCGTGTCCTGACTGTGGGGCCCGCCCGCCCCGTGTCCTGACTGTGGGGCCCGCCCGCCCCGTGTCCTGACTGTGGAGCCCGCCCGCCCCGTGTCCTGACTGTGGAGCCCGCCCGCCCCGTGTCCTGACTGTGGAGCCCGCCCGCCCCGTGTCCTGACTGTGGGGCCCGCCCGCCCCGTGTCCTGACTGTGGGTCCCGCCCGCCCCGTGTCTTGACTGTGGGTCCCGCCCGCCCCGTGTCCTGACTGTGGGTCCCGCCCGCCCCGTGTCCTGACTGTGGGGCTCGCCCGCCCCGTGTCCAGACTGTGGGGCTCATCCGCTCCGTGTCTGGACTGTGGGGCCGCCTGCCCCGGGTCTAGCCTCAGGTCTGGACTGTGGGGCCGCCTGCCCCGGGTCTAGCCCCAGGTCTTGACTATGGGGCATGCCCGCCCCGTATCTGGAGTGTGGGGCCCGTCCACCCCGTGTCTGGACTGTGGGCCGCCTGCCCCGGGTCTAGCCCCAGGTCTGGACTGTGGGGCCCGTCCACCCCGTGTCCGGACTGTGGGGCCCATCCACCCCGTGTCCGGACTGTGGGGCCCGTCCACCCCGTGTCCGGACTGTGGGGCCCGTCCACCCCGTGTCCGGACTGTGGGGCCCGTCCACCCAGTGTCCGGACTGTGGGGCCCGTCCACCCAGTGTCCGGACTGTGGGGCCCGTCCACCCCGTGTCCGGACTGTGGGTCGCCTGCCCCGGGTCTAGCCCCCGGTCTAGACTGTGGGGCATTTCCGCCCCATGTCAGGTCTGTGAAGCCCGTCCACCCCGTGTCTAGAATATGGGACCGCCTGCCCCGGGTCTAGCCTCAGGTCTGGACTGTGGGGCCGCCTGCCCCGGGTCTAGCCCCAGGTCTGGACTGTGGGGCCCGCCCGCCCCGTGTCCTGACTGTGGGGCCCGCCCGCTCCGTGTCCTGACTGTGGAGCCCGACCGCCCCGTGTCCTGACTGTGGAGCCCGACCGCCCCGTGTCCTGACTGTGGAGCCCGCCCGCCCCGTGTCCTGACTGTGGAGCCCGCCCGCCCCGTGTCCTGACTGTGGAGCCCGCCCGCCCCGTGTCCTGACTGTGGAGCCCGCCCGCCCCGTGTCCTGACTGTGGAGCCCGCCCGCCCCGTGTCCTGACTGTGGAGCCCGCCCGCCCCGTGTCCTGACTGTGGGGCCCGCCCGCCCCGTGTCCTGACTGTGGGGCCCGCCCGCCCCGTGTCCTGACTGTGGGGTCCGCCCACCCGCCCCGTGTCCTGACTGTTGGGCCCGCCCGCCCCGTGTCCTGACTGTGGGGCCCGCCCGCCCCGTGTCCTGACTGTGGGGCCCGCCCGCCCCGTGTCCTGACTGTGGGGCCCGCCCGCCCCGTGTCCTGACTGTGGGGCTCGCCCGCCCCGTGTCCTGACTGTGGGGCTCGCCCGCCCCGTGTCCTGACTGTGGGGCTCGCCCGCCCCGTGTCCGGACTGTGGGGCTCATCCGCCCCGTGTCTGGACTTTGGGGCCGCCTGCCCCGGGTCTAGCCCCGTTTCCGGTCTGTGGGGCACGCCCGCCCCAAGCTTGGACTCTGGGGCCCGTCCCTCCCGGGTCTAGCCCCGAGCCTGGACTGTGGGGCCCGGCCGCCCTATATCCGGACTGCGGCCGCCCAGTGTCCGGACTATGGGCCCGTCCGCCCCGTTTCCGGACTGTGGGGCCGCCTGCATTGGGTCTAGCCCCAGGTCTGGACAGTGGGGCCGCCCGCCCCGAGTCTAGCCCCAGGTCTGGACTGTGGGGCCCCCCGCCAGCCCCGGGTACGGACTGTGGGGCCCCCCGCTCACCCTGAGTCTGGACTGTGTGGAAGCCTGCCCCGGGTCTGGACTGTGGGGCATGTCCGCCCCATGTCAGGACTGTGGGGCCCGTCCACCCCGTGTCTGGACTGTGGGGCCGCCTGCCCCTGGTCTAGCCTCAGGTCTGGACTGTGGGGCCGCCTGCCCCGGGGCTAGCCCCGTGTCCGGACTGTGGGGCCCGTCCGCCCCGAGCCTGGACTGTGGGGCCCGTCCGCCCCGAGCCTGGACTGTGGGCCGCGTGCTCCGGGTCTAGCCCCAGGTCTGGACTGTGGGGCATGCCTGCTCCGTGTCCAGACTGTGGGGCCCGTCCACCCCGTGTCCGGACTGTGGGCCGTCTGCCCCGGGTCTAGCCCCAGGTCTGGACTGTGGGGCCGCCTGCCCCGGGATTAGCCCTGTGTTCGGACTGTGGGGCCCGCCCGCCCCATGTCCTGACTGTGGAGCCCGCCCTCCCAGTGTCCTGACTGTGGGGCCCGCCCGCCCCGTGTCCTGACTGTGGGGCCCGCCCGCCCCGTGTCCTGACTGTGGGGCCCGCCCGCCCCGTGTCCTGACTGTGGGGCCCGCCCGCCCCGAGTCCTGACTGTGGGGCCCGCCCGCCCCGAGTCCAGACTGTGGGGCCCGCCCGCCCCGAGTCCAGACTGTGGGGCCCGCCCGCCCCGAGTCCAGACTGTGGGGCCCATCCGCCCCGAGTCCAGACTGTGGGGCCCATCCGCCCCGAGTCCAGACTGTGGGGCCCATCCGCCCCGTGTCCGCACTTGGGGCCGCCTGCCCCGGGTCTAGCCCCAGGTCTGGACTGTGGGGCCACCAGCCCCAGGACTAGCCCTGTGTCTGGACTGTGGGGCACGCCCGCCCCGAGCCTGGACTGTGGGACATGTCCGCCCCGAGTGGGAAAGGGGAGCCTGTCTGCCCCGGGCCTGGACGGTGGGGCCCGTCCTCCCCGAGCCTGGACCGAGGGGCCCGTCCGCCCCGAGCCTGGACCGAGGGGCCCGTCCGCCCCGAGCCTGGACCGAGGGGCCCGTCCAACCCGAGCCTGGACCGAGGGGCCCGTCCAACCCGAGCCTGGACCGAGGGGCCCGTCCAACCCGAGCCTGGACCGAGGGGCCCGTCCAACCCGAGCCTGGACCGAGGGGCCCGTCCAACCCGAGCCTGGACCGAGGGGCCCGTCCAACCCGAGCCTGGACCGAGGGGCCCGTCCAACCTGAGCCTGGACCGAGGGGCCCGTCCAACCCGAGCCTGGACCGAGGGGCCCGTCCAACCCGAGCCTGGACCGAGGGGCCCGTCCAACCCGAGCCTGGACCGTGGGGCCCGTCCAACCCGAGCCTGGACTGTGGGGCCCGTCCAACCCGAGCCTGGACTGTGGGGCCCGTCCGCCCTGTGTCTGGATTGTTAGGCCGCCTGTCCCGGATCTAGCCTCAGGTCCGGACTGTGGGGCCCGCCCGCCCCGGGTCCAGACTGTGGGGCCCGCCCGCCCCGGGTCCGGACTGTGGGGCCCGCCCGCCCCGGGTCCGGACTGTGGGGCCCGCCCGCCCCGGGTCCGGACTGTGGGGCCCGCCCGCCCCGGGTCCGGACTGTGGGGCCCGCCCGCCCCGGGTCCGGACTGTGGGGCCCGCCCGCCCGCCCCGGGCTACTTTCAGTGGTATGTCAGCCGATTGTGGTTTGTAGGCTTATTTTCTTTACTGTCTCAATGCTTCATTAACTAGCAATTCTGCTGATATTGGTAAGAATGACTTCCGGGTGATAACGGCTGATCCTATCAAACAACAAGGAGGTGCCTTAATAAAGTACAGTCCTGAGGGTAGCCGGTGAGGCCAACAAATTTCCAGTCCATCCCTCATACTTAGATGATAAAGGCAGACCTGTTCAATATGCTATCCATGTCCCAGTTTGGCCTCTTGTTGGTAGGAGGTGTAAATGGTTGCTTTAAACAGAATGAAGCTATTTTAAGTCTGATGTCGGGAGTCTCAGAATGGACTGGTCGACATTTTACTTAGCAAAATATTTATGTCCCAGTTATCCTTCTAGTTGAAGTTGGTCATGGTTGTGATTAGTAGGGGAGTAACGACTGCAGTCGCAGCAAGTCACAAAGGCCCGGAGGATCAGGGGCCCGCCGACACCAGCAGAACCTTTAATTAGATGTGTGTCCTCCTACGCACATCCAGTTGAAGTGTATTGCTGTGGACATACCTATTGGGTCCTTTAGCGACAATGCATTCTGTCGGCCAATCATAGGCCAGCACATGACGGGGCGCATGGCAGTAACGTCATGCACTCCCGTCACAGGCCGAAGTCAGCCGCCTGCTTCACAACAGGACTTGCGGAGCGGGAGTGAAGGGAAGGTGGGTAGAGTATTTAAATATTTATTTCAAATAAGTTGCCATACTACTATATGTAGCATCGGTGTCTCTGCCCCCTGCTAGGCAGAGACGCCGTCCCATTCACCTCCTCGCTCCCCGCTCTGCGTTCACCAGCGCTCCTCTTCCTGCAGCCAGCGCGCGCAGCTCCCCGGGCACTGTGCTTAGGGCGCGCTCGCTCCCTCCCTCTTAAAGGGGCCGCGTGCGCCGTCCTAAGGAGTCCTCGGCCAATAGCCGAGGGTCCTCCCATATATAAGGCACCTCCACCAAAATGGAGGTGCCCGAGCAAAAGTTGTTGCACAGTGTTTCTGACTTCTGCTTCAGCCCTCAGGTCCCGCTGCTAGCCTGACTACCAGTCTTGCCCACCAGCCTGTTACCTGCCGTGCCTGCCAGCCCGCCCACCTGGGAGCACTTGCCTGTTGCCTGCCTGGTACCTGCCGTGCTTGTCAGCCCGCTCACCTGGGAGCACTTGCCTGTGACCTGCCTGTTACCTGCCGTGCCTTCCTGGAGGCTCCTGCCGTCACTTGCCGTGACCACTTGCCAGCCCACCTAGAGACTCCTGCCGTCACTTGCCGTGACCACCTAGAGACTCCTGCCGTCACTTGCCGTGACCACCTGCCAGCCCACCTAGAGACTCCTGCTCGCCAGCCTGCCTGCTGTGCCTACCTGCTATTCCGGTCAGTCCCTGCCATCTGTACCGTGAAGGTCACCTGCTCCCTTACAAGGTCATCCCCAGAGTAGCACCTGGTCCCTCGGCTCGGTCCCTCCCTGGTCACGGAGTCGTTAGCCGCCGTACGACCAGGGTCGGTCCGGGTTGATACTTAGTTACGCCCCTCTGGGTCCCTCCTTGCACCATAGCACAGAGGTTCCACCCCCCGGACCCGTAACACTATATAAGACTATGAGGTGCTTTATACTACTATATATGACTACGGGGTGCATTATACTGCTATATGACTATGGGGTACATTATACTACTATATATGAATATGGGGTATACTATACTACTATATATGGCTATAAGGGTGCATTATACTGCTATATATGACTATGATGTACACTATACTGCTATATATGACTATGGGGGTACATTATACTGCTATATATGACTGAAGTGCAATATAGTGCTATATATGACTATAGGGTGCATTTTACTACTATTTATGACTATGGTGGTGCATTATACTACTATTTATGACTATGGAGGTGCATTACACTACTATATATGACTATGGGGGTTGTATTATACTACTACGGATGACTATTGGGGTTGTATTATACTACTACGGATGACTATAGGGGTGCATTATACTTCTGTATATGACTATGAAGGTGTATTATACTACTATATATGACTATGTGGGTGCATTATACTACTATATATGACTATGGGGGTGCATTATACTGATATGACAGTGGGGTGCATTATACTACTATATATGACTATGGGGGTACATTATACTACTATAAATGACTATGGGGTGCTTTACACTACTATAAATGACTATGGGGTGCTTTATACTACTATATATGACTATGGGGTGCTTTATACTACTATATATGACTATGGGATGCTTTATACTAGTGTATATGATTATGGGGGTGCAGTATACTATTATATATGACTATGGGGGTACATTATACAACTATATATGACCAGGAGGTGCAATATACTGCTATATATGACTATGGGGTGCATTATACTACTATATAAACTATATGGGGGTACATTATACTGCCTTATATGACTATGGAGTGCATTATACTGCTTTATGTGACGATGGGGGTGCATTATACTTCTATGGATGACTATGAAGTGTATTATACTACTATATATGACTATGAGGATGCATTATACTACTGTACATGTCTATGGGGTGCATTATACTACTATATATGACTGGGGGTGCATTATACTGCTATATAGGACTATGGCTTGCATTATACTGCTATATATGACGATGAGGTGCATTATACTGCTATATATGACGATGGGGGTGCATTATACTGCTATATATGACTATGGAGGTGCATTATACTACTATATATGACTATGGGGTGCATTACACTACTTTATATGACTATGGAGGTACATTATATTACCATATATGACTATGGGGGTGAATTATACTGCTATATATTATGATGTGGTGCATTATACTACTATGTATGACTGTGGAGGTGCTTTATACTTTATTGAAAACTATGGGGTGCATTATACTACATGTATGACTAGGAGCTGTGCATTATACTTTATGGACGACTATGGGCTGTACAGTTTATTATATAGAGGAGAATGGGATGCATTATACTATATGGAGGACTATGGGATGCATTATACTATATGAAGGACTATGGGGAGTGCGTTATACTTAAGCTCTGGAGCCCTATGACTTGAATGTACACCCCTGGTGAGTATAATGGCTTAGTTTTTTTTTTTATACAATAAAGAACAGCGGCAGAATGGGGGACATATTCGGGATATATATATTCAGACTCTAGTTACGCCACTGGTCATAAGACACATGAAATCATTGTAAGTTCAATTAATATTCGGGGTCTGGAGTCATAAATTGGACTGGTTGGCGTTTAAGTTGGTTAACCATTTAGTTTCCAGGTTATCCTTTAAGTTGGATTTGTAAGTTGGGTATGGCTGAGCTGAGCAAAACCAGTGTAAGTCCAGCTGCTCCTCCTGGTCCGGTGTCATAGGATGGACTGCTCAGCATTTAAGTTGATAAACATCTACATTTCAGTTTACTCTCCTTGTTGGAGGTGCAAGCTGGACATGGCTGCAATAAGCTGAATAAAACCACTGTAAGTCCAGTTAAGGCTCCTAGTTGGAAGAGATGGCCTTGTGGACACAAAGTGATTAAACTGTTAATGCCCCAATCTACCCTCCTGGTATGGAGTGGTAAGATGAGCTTGATGGTGTCATGTTGGACAGCACTACAGTGGAGAAAATAAGTATTTGATACACTGCCGATTTTGCAAGTTTTCCTACCTACAAAGAGTGTAGAGGTCTGTCATTTTTATCGTAGGTCACTTCATCTGTGAGAGACAAAATCTAAAAATCAGAAAATCACATTATATGATTTTTAAATAATTAAATTGCATTTTATTGCATGAAATAAGTATTTGATCACCTACCAACCAGCAAGAATTCTGGCTCTCACACACTTGTTAGTTTTTCTTTAAGAAGCCCTCCTACTCTGCACTCATTACCTGTATTAATTGCACTTGTTTGAACTTATTACCTGTATAAAAGACACAAGGCTGGGATGGGCTACAGGACAATAAGCAAGCAGCTTCACGAGACGGCAACAACTGTTGGCGCAATTATTAGAAAATGGAAGAAACACAAGATGACTAAGTCTTCCTCGGTCTGGGGCTCCATGCAAGATCTCGCCTCGTGGGGTAAGGATGATTCTGAGAAACGTCAGGAATCAGCCCAGAACTACATGGGAGGACCTGGTCAATGACCTAAATAGAGCTGGCACCACAGTCTCAAACATTACCATTAGTTACACACTACGCTATCATGGATTAAAATCCTGCAGGGCACACAAGGTCCAGTGCTCACCCCAGCACATATCCAGGCCTGTTTGAAGCTGCCAATAACCATCTGGATGATCCAGAGGAGGCATGGGAGAAGGTCATGTGGTCAGATGAGATCAAAATAGAACTTTTTGGTGTCCACTCCACTCACCTTGTTTGGAGGAAGAAGGATGAGTACAACCCCAAGAACACTCTCCCAACCATGAAGCATGGCGGGGGAAACCTCATACTTCGGAGGTGCTTTTTTTTGCAAAGGGGACAGGACGACTGCAATGTATTGAAGGGAGGATGGATGGGGTCATGTATCTTCCTTCCCTCAGTAAGCACGTTGAAGATGGGTTGTGGTTGGGTCTTCCAGCATGACAATGATCCGAAACACACAGCCAGGGCAACCTAAGGCGTGGCTCGATAAGAAGCATTTCAAGGTCCTGTAGTGGTCTAGCCAGTCTCCAGACCTGATCCCAGTAGAAAAGCTTTGGAGGGAGCTGAAACTCAATATTGCCCAGCAACAGCCCCGAAACTTGAAAGATCTGGAGAAGATCCGTATGGAGGAGAGGGCCAAAATCCCTGCTTTATTATGTGCAAACTTGGTCAAGAACTACAGGAAATATCTGACCTCTGTAATTGCAAACAAAGGTTTCTGTACCAAATATTAAGTTCTATTTTTCTATTGTATCAAATACTTATTTCATGCAATAAAATGCAAATGAATTATGTAATGTTAATCATATAATGTGATTTTTCTGGATTTTATTTTTAAACTCGGTCTCTCACAGGTGAAGTGACCTACGATAAAAATTACAGACCTCTACATTCATTGTAGGTGGGAAAACTTGCAAAATCGGCAAAGTATCAAATACTTATTTTCCCCACCGTATACCAGTCTGCCCTCCTAATGGAAGTTGGATCTGGATTCGCCAGTGTGGGGCTGATAGACCATCAATGTCCCAGTCTATCCTCCTAACTGGAGGAGCATGATGGACGTAGTTATACCGGTTCTAGTGAAAATATTCCAAGACCAGCATATCCTCTTGGTTGAAGTTGGAAAATGGACATATTAGAAATTAAGTCAGTGAAGCCATTATACCCAATAAGTATTTCAGGATTGAAGTCCTAAAATTGCTAGATTGAACTAAGTGGTGAGTTGGTTAAATATCCGGTCAATGCGCTTTTTGGGTGATTAAAACGGCAATTCTGCAATAAATCTACAAGGGGAGGAATTGATGGATGAGTTAAAATGTCCACTTACCTGTCAGACTCCTGTAGCAAAGGAGTAACCTCTCCGCTAGTCAAGACGAATGCCTTCTCACTGCGTTTCTTCAGACGACTTAACGTTCCGCCCTATGGGACAAACCAAGAAAAAAAAAGATTGGTGAAGTTTGATTGAAATAAGGTATTAAATATTCTGGTTTCTGGATCCCCTTTGGCATTCTGGGATGTTCAATCTACACTTTATAGCAAAAAGTGGGGTAGATATTTTTGAACCATTAGGTGGTCATTGACACTGGAAGGGTTTCTTACTGTCCAGACCTTCGCCTTAGGGGGGCCTTACTTCAATGGAAAATATCAACAATATTGTGTTTGTGATCCAATTCTCTCGCATGCGAGATTCGGATCACAGGTGTGGAGAAGATGGAGCATTTAATTTCTCCATCTTCTCAATTGTGTGAGTCAGCCGGCGTATATTGGACTGCACTCAGATGACATCTGAGTGCAGTCCGATGTTTTTCACGTATCCATAGACTTGTATGGGCGCGTCGTCTGATATACTCTGCCAATTGCAGCATGCAGCAATTTTTTTCTCATGCCGACTTGGCATGAGAAAATAAACACTAGTTGGCACTGCCCCATAGTATAACATTGGAGTGAGTGCTATACTCATCCGAGTTATATGCCGGCTACTCACCAGTGTCGGCGATCCCTAAAGGCATCACCTTGACAATCATGGCAATAAGCACATGACACAGATGTGTTGGCTCTGATTTTTTGGGGGGCAAAATGGTGCAGTGCTGAACTTCACCACAAACACCCCCAGCTACATGATGGGTAAACAGGACCCCAAGATTGTGTGAAGAGACGCTTACCTGGACCAGTCTCCTTCAAGCTGTCCGGGGTTAAAGACATAAAATGATTCAGGTTTAGAAATGTGCACATTCTATTTCATCTGTGATGTCATGGGATGTCGATGATGTCACGCGCCCGGTGTTGTCATTAACACTGTCACTGCTTTTTATGGATCCAGTTTACAACATCAACAAAAAATTAATTCAATAAAAAGACAAAACCCCGACCTCATTTTATAATTCTATGACGCACATTTAAAAGGAGCCTTTTATTTTATCTATATTACCTACTGCTCTATGTACTAAAATAACACCCAGGACCCCATCCTGCCATTCCTGACCCCCAAACTACAACTCCAATGTCCCCCCGAATTCAACAGTGACAAAGGAGCTGACAACAGAGAATGATGGCATACGCTACTAAATTTCTGTTACAAAGTGCTGTAATTCTACCACGTCAATGGCAAAACGATCCAAAACTGGAGCCCCATAAAGATGTCCCAACTTGAGCCCCCCCTATCTACATGCCTTACTAGAGCATAGGGGTGACATAGGGGGCGAGCGCCATTGTAGTCTTCCATAGTGAGGAGCCAGTGCAAAGAGCTGGAAGACCCCCAACAAATATGTATCATCACATTGTCATCCTCCTGCTATAGGGGGCATGTAAAACGCTGCTTCCCCAGCAATATAGCAGCTCATTGCTGGGGGTTTAGCTGCCATACTTGTTAATATCAACAGATCATCAGTGACTCCTCATTTAGGTAAGGGGTGGTCCTGAAAATGTCTTATTACAGAGTGTTTCTGGAGATCCATGATAAATCCGGTGGATACGCTATAAGTATACCAAAGCTTAAAAGTAATGTGCCCCCTACCTGGACTCGTCCCCTTCCAGCTGTCAGATCCTAGTGACACAAGATGGCTCTGGTGCAGAACTTCATACATTCTACTCCAGCTGTCATGTCTATGATGTCATGTGCATTGTGATGTCATCATGGCTCTCACTGTTATTTCACATTTACAACCACAAGAAAAAGTTGATATTAATTGTTTAAAAAAACAAAACTAAAAAACATTGTGGGTAATTGCAGCCTGTGATTATTTTACACACTATCATTAATATTTGGGGGGATTAGTCAGGTCCTTCTCCTTCCCCTCCTGCACTGCACTTTATATGTTGTATATTATAATAATGGACAATCCACAAGCCCTGCTTGTAGAATATGTAATATATATACAGTACAGACCAAAAGTTTGGACACACCTCATTTAAAGATTTTTCTGTATTTTCCTGACTATGAAAATTGTACATTCACACTGAAGACATCAAAACTATGAATTAACACATGTGGAATTATATACTTAACAAAAATGTGTGAAACAACTGAAAATATGTCTTATATTCTAGGTTCTTCACAGTAGCCACCTTTTGCTTTGATGACTGCTTTGCACACTCTTGGCATTCTCTTGATGAGCTTCAAGAGGTAGTCACCGGAAATGGTTTTCACTTCACAGGTGTGCCCTGTCAGGTTTAATAAGTGGGATTTCTTGCCTTATAAATGGAGTTGGGACCATCAGTTGTGTTGTGCAGAAGCCTGGTGGATACACAGCTGATAGTCCTACTGAATAGACTGTTAGAATTTGTATTATGGCAAGAAAAAAGCAGCTAAGTAAAGAAAAACGAGTGGCCATCATTACATTAAGAAATGAAGGTCAGTCAGTCTGAAAAATTGGGAAAACTTTGAAAGTGTCCCCAAGTGCAGTTGCAAAAACCATCAAGCGCTACAAAGAAACTGGCTCACATGAGGACCGCCCCAGGAAAGGAAGACCAAGAGTCACCTCTGCTTCTGAGGATAAGTTAATCTGAGTCACCAGCCTCAGAAATCGCAGGTTAACAGCAGATCAGATTAGAGACCAGGTCAATGCCACACAGAGTTCTAGCAGCAGACACATCTCTTCAACAACTGTTAAGAGGAGACTTTGTGCAGCAGGCCTTCATGGTAAAATAGCTGCTAGAAAACCACTGCTAAGGACAGGCAACAAGCAGAAGAGACTTGTTTGGGCTAAAGAACACAAGGAATGGACATTAGACCAGTGGAAATCTGTGCTTTGGTCTGATGAGTCCAAATTTGAGATCTTTGGTTCCAACCACCGTGTCTTTCTGCGACGCAGAAAAGGTGAACGGATGGACTCTACATGCCTGGTTCCCACCGTGAAGCATGGAGGAGGAGGTGTGATGGTGTGGAGGTGCTTTGCTGGTGACACTGTTGGGGATTTATTCAAAATTGAAGGTATACTGAACCAGCATGGCTACCACAGCATCTTGCAGCGGCATGCTATTCCATCCGGTTTGCGTTTAGTTGGACCATCATTTATTTTCCAACAGGACAATGACCCCAAACACACCTCCAGGCTGTGTAAGGGCTATTTGACCAAGAAGGAGAGTGATGGAGTGCTACGCCTGATGACCTGGCCTCCACAGTCACCAGACCTGAACCCAATCGAGATGGTTTGGGGTGAGCTGGACCGCAGAGTGAAGGCAAAAGGGCCAACAAGTGCTAAGCATCCCTGGGAACTCCTTCAAGATTGTTAGAAGACCATTTCCGGTGACTACCTCTTGAAGCTCATCAAGAGAATGCCAAGAGTGTGCAAAGCAGTCATCAAAGCAAAAGGTGGCTACTTTGAAGAACCTAGAATATAAGACATATTTTCAGTTGTTTCACACTTTTTTGTTAAGTATATAATTCCACATGTGTTAATTCATAGTTTTGATGCCTTCAGTGTGAATGTACAATTTTCATAGTCATGAAAATACAGAAAAATCTTTAAATGAGAAGGTATGTCCAAACTTTTGGTCTGTACTGTATATACTAGATGGAGGCCCGATGCTATCGCATCGGGAGGGCAGTAATGTCACGATGGGGGCAGGCTTTGCAGTGCTGAGAATCTCCTCCCCCCCATGTGCTCACCCACCTATCCACTCTCTCTTTCCCCCATCTGCTGTCTTCTCCTCTTTTGTGATCTCTTCTTTGACCCGTGTACCCCATGTGCTCTCCCCCTTGTCTGCTGTCTCTCTCCTTCCTGTGCTGTGTTCTCCCTTCATGTGCTGTCCCGTTTGAGCTGTCTCTCCCCTGTGCTCTGTCTCTTTCCCCTCTGTGCGCTTTCTCTCTCCCCCATGTGCTGTCTTCTCCTCTCATGTGATCTCTTCTTTGACCTGTGTACCCCATGTGCTCTCCCCCTTGTCTGCTCTCTCTCTCCACCCCTGTGCTGTCTTCTTCCCTCATGTGTTCTCTCGTTTGAGCTATCTCCCCTCGCAGTAAATCAGATCGCCGCCATCTTTGTGCAGGCAGATAGCGGCGGTCACATTAAAACTGCGCATGCGCTCCTCCTGTACAAAGATGGCGGCAGTCAGTGAATCATTCGGCTGATCCCGGCGGCGGCGTGTTTGCGACAGTGTTCCGCTGGTGGTACCACGCAAGATGCTGCGTACGGCGTATACCGTGTGTGTGGTGCTAACGGCGCATACAGAGTGTGTGTGTGTGTGTGTGGTGGTGCGTACGCCGTATTCAGTGTGTGTGTGTGTTGCGTATGGAGTATACAGTGTGTGTGTGTGTGGTGCGTACGGCGTATACAGTGTATGTGGTGCGTACGCCGTATTCAGTGTGTGTGTGTTGCGTATGGAGTATACAGTGTGTGTGTGTGGTGCGTACGGCGTATACAGTGTGTGTATGGTGCGTAAAGCGTATACAGTGTATGTGTGGTGTGTACGGAGTATACAGTGTGTGTGTGGTGCGTACGGAGTATACAGTGTGTGTGTGTGGTGCGTACGGAGTATACAGTGTGTATGTGTGGTGCGTACGCCATATACAGTGTGTGTGGTGCGTACGGCGTATACAGTGTATGTGTGGTGCGTACGCCGTATACAGTGTGTGTGGTGCGTACGGCGTATACAGTGTATGTGTGGTGCGTACGGAGTATACAGTGTGTGTGTGTGTGTTGCGTATGGAGTATACAGTGTGTGTGTGTGGTGCGTACGGCGTATACAGTGTGTGTATGGTGCGTAAAGCGTATACAGTGTATGTGTGGTGTGTACGGAGTATACAGTGTGTGTGTGGTGCGTACGGAGTATACAGTGTGTGTGTGTGGTGCGTACGGAGTATACAGTGTGTATGTGTGGTGCGTACGCCATATACAGTGTGTGTGGTGCGTACGGCGTATACAGTGTATGTGTGGTGCGTACGCCGTATACAGTGTGTGTGGTGCGTACGGCGTATACAGTGTATGTGTGGTGCGTACGGAGTATACAGTGTGTGTGTGTGGTGCGTACGGAGTATACAGTGTGTATGTGTGGTGCGTACGCCATATACAGTGTGTGTGGTGCGTACAGCGTATACAATGTGTGTGTGGTGCGTACGGAGTATACAGTGTGTGTGTGTGGTGCGTACGGAGTATACAGTGTGTATGTGTGGTGCGTACGCCATATACAGTGTGTGTGGTGCGTACGGCGTATACAGTGTGTGTGGTGTGTACGGCGTATACAATGTGTGTGTGGTGCGTACGGCGTATACAGTGTGTGTGTTGCGTATGGAGTATACAGTGTGTGTGGTGCGTACGGCGTATACAGTGTGTGTGTGGTGCGTACGGCGTATACAGTGTGTGTGTGTTGCATGCGGCGTATACAGTGTGTGTGTGTGTGTGTGTAAATTAACCTTAAAGAGTAAATCAACTTTTGGGACGTTTTTAATGTGATTTAGGGTCATTAATTCTGAGCAGATTTGTGGGGACCCCAATCCTTTGCTCCTTTGCTTAAAAGACCTCCTAGAAGAGCGCAGCTCAGTAGATAGGAGAGTACACTGAGCGGAGCAAATGCAGCAGAAAGTCACAGTCATGTCTCCTCACCTCTTCACTTCTAAGAGATCTTCTGAGTGATCAGGGTCTCAGATTCGCACTAATCTGCTCAAAATTATAGGACCTAAATCATGTAATATATATCCCAAAATGTAAGTTACTTTTTAAACGTTTAATAGTTCCACTGCTTGCATCTAATCAGTACATTGGTTCCTATACGGTCCACAGTCTGATGATGACTGGTAACAACTCCCAGTATCTCCTTACCATTGCTAAGGACATACTGGGAGTTGTAGTTAAGTCCTCCATTCTCTGGAATTCCTATTGTTAGCAATGCCCTTCCTTCACCAATTGCAAATACAAAGGATCCATCCATGGGGTGAGATCTTGGGAATAATTGAATCGTACCTACATTTAAAAAAAAAATAAATCTCCTATTCTTAATAAAAACCGTATTTTTCGGACTATAAGATGCACTTTTTTCCTCCAAAATTTTGGAGGAAAGTGGGGGGTGCGTCTTATAGTCCGAATACTATATTATTGTATGGCAGCATGGTGGTGGGTGTGGGGGAGCCACAGGGGTGGATTAAGAGTAGCAAGTGCCCCGGGCAGTTTAGAAGGCGCGGCCCCTCCCCCCCACACACACACACACATGGACACATACCTGTATGTATGACATGTCACATGATCCCCTGTGATAGATCATGTGATAGTTCACGTGAAATTAATTTGGCACAATATTAATTATAATAATTTTTTTTAGGCTGTGTGCCCACTACGCGTTTTTTAAGCTTTTCCGCAGCGGCAATTCCACTGCAGAAACGCTTAAAAAACGCTTGATAGAAGGTCGGCCATGTTCCCCAATGATAATCCGCATGTGCTGTTCACATGCTGCGGAAATTTCCGCTGCGGATTATCATTGCGGAAAAATCCGCAGTAATAACAATTATTTTGCGGAAGCGTGGCGCTTTCTCCGCCATTGACTTGCATTGGAACACATGGAATCCGCATCACTGGATCTGTACATGCAGATTCCATGCGTTTCAATGTGCGGATGGTACCCTGGTTTGGAGAAAAGGAGACTCTCCTCTGGACCAGGGTACCATAGAACCTGTAAAAAAAGAATAAAATAAAATATAAAATATTATACTTACCTTCTGATGACCCCCGGTGTCTTTATCCGATGCGTCCTGGCTTGCCGTCAGCTCACGATGGTCTGAAAAGGACCTGCCGTGACGTCATTTAGTCATGTGACGGGTCACGCGACCGCTGACGTCGGCAGGCCATCAGAAGGTAATTATATATTTATTTTTTACCATTCTTTTACGGCCACACTATATAAATCCATGCTGGTTGCACGGATTTATATAGTGTGACCAAGTTGTCAAGTACTTTCCAAGTGATGCTAAAATCGCTTGGAAAGCGCTTGTCAACCCGCATGCGGAAATGCATGTGAAGAACGCTTCACATCTGCATGTCCCTGGCAGGTAATTTTATGACTCAATATTGAGCACACGTAACCATCTATACACAGCAGGAGGCCGCACTGCGCCATCTATACACAGCGGGAGGCCGCACGTAGCCATCTATACACAGCAGGAGGCCGCACGTAGCCATCTATACACAGCGGGAGGCCACACGTAGCCATGTATACACGGCAGGAGGCCGCACGTAGCCATCTATACACAGCGGGAGGCCACACGTAGCCATCTATACACAACGGGAGGCTGCATGTAGCCATCTATACACAGCGGGAGGCCACACGTAGCCATCTATACACAGCGGGAGGCCGCACGTAGCCATCTATACACAGCGAGAGGCCGCACGTAGCCATCTATACACAGCGGGAGGCCGCACGTAGCTATCTATACACAGCAGGGAGCCGCACAGTGCCATCTATACACAGCGGGAGGCCGCATGTAGCCATCTATACACAGCGGGAGGCCGCATGTAGCCATCTATACACAGCGTGAGGCCGCATGTAGCCATCTATACACAGTGGGAGGCCGCACGTAGCCATCTATACACAGCGGGAGGCCGCACGTAGCTATCTATACACAGCAGGGAGCCGCACGGTGCCATATATACACAGCAGGAGGCCGCACGGTGCCATCTATACACAGCAGGAGGTCGCACGGTGCCATCTATACACAGCAGGAGGCCGCACGGTGCCATCTATACACAGCAGGAGGCCGCACGGTGCCATCTATACACAGCAGGAGGCCGCACGGTGCCATCTATACACAGCAGGGAGCCGCACGGTGCCATCTATACACAGCAGGGAGCCGCACGGTGCCATCTATACACAGCGGGAGGCCACAAGGTGCCATCTATACACAGCGGGAGGCCGCACGGAGCCATCTATACACAGCGTGAGGCCGCACGGAGCCATCTATACACAGCGTGAGGCCGCATGGAGCCATCTATACACAGCGTGAGGCAGCACGGAGCCATCTATACACAGCGTGAGGCAGCACAGAGCCATCTATACACGGCAGGAGGCCGCACGTAGCCATCTATACACAGCGGGAAGCCGCACGTAGCCATCTATACACAGCGGGAGGCCGCACGGTGCCATCTATACACAGCGGGAAGCCGCACGATGCCATCTATACACAGCGGGAGGCCGCACGGTGCCATCTATACACAGCGGGAGGCCGCACGGCGCCACCTATACACAGCAGGAGGCCGCACGGAGCCATCTATACACAGCGGGAGGCCGCACGGCGCCCCCTCCCAGAGACAGCAGGAGGCCACGCGGTGCCATCTATACACAGCGGGAGGCTGCACAGAGCCATCTATACACAGCATGAGGCAGCACGGCGCCCCCCCCCAGAGACAGCAGGAGGCCACACGGCGCCATCTATACTCAGCAGGAGGCCGCACGCAGTCACGTACACACACAAACATATACAGACATATACATACACGCATAAACACATTTGAAACACAAAAATACATATAAACCGACATCACACAATGATATCTGCCTGCACACACATACATACATACACATACACACAGACAGACTCACACACACACACACTCACCATCCCCCGGCTCGGCTCCAGTCCTCCTGGCTCCTGCTCCTCTCCGGTGGTAAGTAGCAGTGCAGGCCGGGCGCGCACTGCGTGACGTCACAGCTAGGAGACACGGCCGCGCACAGGGCTGTGTCTCCTAGCAGTGACGCGGCCGGGCCAGCAGAGGGAAGTTAACTGCTGCAGTGCTGGCCCGGCCGAAGAAGCAGCGGCTGTGCACCGCTGCTGGGGGAGTGGCCCCCCCCTGCCACTGTCTGCCGGTATGTGCCGCGGGGCTGCACATATAATGAGGGCAATCCGGCCATAGAGACCGGAGGCCCCGGGCGGTAGCCCGGATTGCCCTCATTATAATCCACCTATGGGGAGCCGCAGCGGGGGATCAGCGGGGCACAGGATTTTACAAATCGCTTTTGATGTTAATTGTTTGGGCTTTTCTCATGCGCCGAGCATCACTCACGAGAAAAACAAGCTTCAAAGAACAGATGAGAGGAGACAGTCCATGCATTATGTGTCACGGTGGCGTGTCATTACCAACCCCCTTGCTGCAGCGCTCCCTAAATTCCCCACAATGTAGAAAAACCTTGTCCACACGTCACGGCTCTGAGCTGACTAGTCCTGGAGGATCGTGAGGTTCCTTCCTTACATCTCTCCTCAATTATCTCGGCTTCGGTAAAATAGGCCGAGTCTAATGGGATGAAAAATGCGGCTGCAGAATAAAGGTTCTCTGGCATTTATCTACTCTGTGATCACCGTTCCTAATCCAATCATGGAGGCGTTCCTGGCCGTTACAAGGAATTAGTAGGATTTCTGAAGTGTGACAGGCGAGGGTACAGCGCCTGTGTCTGTCATGGATTCTCAATAGAGGTGGCTGGGAATGGTCGCTCTCCACTGAAATGATCGGGGGGTACACATACTTCCCACAAGAAAGCACTTGAATTGTCAAGGTCAATCTATTCTATAGCTGTAACTTTAGCCTTAAAGGAATTGATACAGTGGGTTACATCTGGTGCCTGGGGGGCAGTGTTTGGTATACTCTGTGACCCTCTGAAGAAGCTAAAAAAGTGAAACGCGTGTTTAGGAGAGTGGCAGGCACATAATGGGTAAGGATCTCCTCATTACTGGTACTCAGGCGCAAAATACGTAGAATTTACACTACACTAGGGATGAGCGAACCCCGTGGATGTTCAGTTTCGACCAAACTTTAGTCCAAAGTTCGGTTCGGGTACCAGAACTTGAATCCAAACCCCATAGAAGTCAATAGAGACACAAACTTTGATGCTGTAAAATGGTCGTAGTAAGGGCTAGGAGGTCTCTCACTCTTAAAACGGACTTGTCAGTGTTCGGAGTTCAGCATTGGACACTAGGTGTCCGGTATGAACCCCAAACTTTACAGTTCGGGTTCGCTCATCTCTACACAACACTCGTTATACTGTTGTACTGATACATTACACGTCTAGTCCCTGTGATTGACTATATATTCATTGTTGAGGACGCTCTTGCAGATGGGTCTAATCTCTGATGTCACGCCATCTGGAGGCTGAATCTTGAACTAAGTGCTCTTGTAATACAGTCTTTAATATTACGCTAATAAAATATATACTGTATACTGTACAATAGCTTTCCGACCCCGTTACACAGTTTTTGAGCACTTGAGCTGAAGTTGTTAAAGCTCAATTGGTGTTTTGCATAGTCTGAGGGGGCTATAGGTGTAATTCTGCCGAGATTTTGACTTCGATGCGTGTTGCAGTTACATTGGCATAATACTCTGTTCCATGTACAATATTATGTAGAACAGAGTGTTGATTCTAAATGGACTGTAGATAAAACAGTATGTCCTGGAACAGTACCAATACACATGCTCTGTAACTTGCCATCCACTCTTTTGGAGTGGACGATTCCTCTTTATCAGCATTCTGTCAGCACTATAGGTCCTGGGACATCCCTTCTCTCATTACTCAGCACGTATTGCTTCCGCCATTGCTTAATGAGATGCCTACAAGTAACTGAAAGACTGAATCTCTGTTATGCCTGCATATACAGTTTGACAGGCAGGAGCAGAGAGACGAAGGCCAAGCCCCACTTCCGGTAATCCATATAGGGGGGTTTCTGCTGCTAGAGACAAATTACACTTAGACAGAAGGGAGACCCTACCGGCCGACACTTTTAGGTTATCTAACCCCTGAAAAGTAACTCCAACTTAATTGAACTTTATAAAGGGATTTTGCACATTATCTATTGAATGAGATCAAGTACAGGGACCATTTAATTTGTATTAGGGTTCAACTCACCTGCAAACACCATGGGTTTCGCAGGCTTAAAGCCGGGCAGAGCCACTGGCTGCTTCAGTAAATGCAGAGTGTCTCCTATTTGTGCTTCCTGTGCGTCCTTCATCCCAGCGATTAGATAACCTACTTGCCCAGCATATCTACGAAACAATGAGAGTAATATATATTCACAATTAGTGCAGATTCATCAAATTCTACATTGAATATCAGGTACAAATCAGCTATAAAAGAAGGTAGCAACGGCTCTGAGACCCAGCACTGCATGAGTTCACTACAGCTACATACAGCTGGCACTAGAGGGCGCTCACTGGAGACAGACTTCTACTGCTGCGGTTGGGTCCAATACTAGCTGTACATAATCACATGTCAACAGCTCCCCCTGGTGGTGGCTGCATGCAGCAAAAATAGTATTTCATCTAGTTACATTCATTTAAGTCAGAAATGCTGTGACATTAGTCAGCACTGAATTTTGGAGGTAAAACTATTTTGGATCTATCAACATATATGTTATAACTTCCCAGAGACTAAATACCACATCAGAGAGCTCTGCTAATCACACTGTAACCAGCTGAGAACCATCATGCGGCCACAATAGATTTGTATTGAATGGCAATAAAAACACAAAATTGTATTTTAATTTGCAGAACTTTCCATAACACAATATTGACATTTTATTTGCTTTAATAACAGATTCCCCTTTCAGCTCTGCTCTCTCCTGGGCATCAAACACACATGTATATTCATAGAAAGCAGCACCGAGGAGCATCACTACTGGACGCAGGATTAGAGCGCCATCTAGTGGCACTATAAGAATATTCCTAGTGTGCTAAAATGTCGCTCTATTATATCCTGCACAGGGTCGTACACAATTTTAAATGCTTTGGATATCGGAAAAAATTACTTTAAAAAAATGATGGAAAAACCCTTTTAAAAAGACACAGAAAGCAATAAGGAAAAAGCACAAACAGAAGAAGTGGTGCTGAGATGGGCCGGCTGCAGTTTATGCAGATCCTTGGGTGACAAAGTGCATGTGGGATAATCTTCACTTTTACAATTTATTTTTTATCCTTGCCTTCTAAAAGCTATAAAACTTTTTTTCCAGTAGATTCGTTGTATCTGGGCTTTTTTTCCAGTAGATTCGTTGTATCTGGGCTTTTTTTCCCAGTAGATTCGTTGTATCTGGGCTTTTTTTCCAGTAGATTCGTTGTATCTGGGCTTTTTTCCCAGTAGATTCGTTGTATCTGGGCTTTTTTTCCAGTAGATTCGTTGTATCTGGGCTTTTTTCCCAGTAGATTCGTTGTATCTGGGCTTTTTTTCCCAGTAGATTCGTTGTATCTGGGCTTTTTTTCCCAGTAGATTCGTTGTATCTGGGCTTTTTTCCAGTAGATTCGTTGTATCTGGGCTTTTTTTCAGTAGATTCGTTGTATCTGGGCTTTTTTTCCCAGTAGATTCGTTGTATCTGGGCTTTTTTTCCAGTAGATTCGTTGTATCTGGGCTTTTTTTCCCAGTAGATTCGTTGTATCTGGGCTTTTTTTCCCAGTAGATTCGTTGTATCTGGGCTTTTTTTCCCAGTAGATTCGTTGTATCTGGGCTTTTTTTCCCAGTAGATTCGTTGTATCTGGGCTTTTTTTCCAGTAGATTCGTTGTATCTGGGCTTTTTTCCCAGTAGATTCGTTGTATTTGGGCTTTTTTTCCAGTAGATTCGTTGTATCTGGGCTTTTTTCCCAGTAGATTCGTTGTATCTGGGCTTTTTTTCCAGTAGATTCGTTGTATCTGGGCTTTTTTCCCAGTAGATTCGTTGTATCTGGGCTTTTTTTCCCAGTAGATTCGTTGTATCTGGGCTTTTTTTCAGTAGATTCGTTGTATCTGGGCTTTTTTTTTCCAGTAGATTCGTTGTATCTGGGCTTTTTTTCCCAGTAGATTCGTTGTATCTGGGCTTTTTTTCCCAGTAGATTCGTTGTATCTGGGCTTTTTTCCCAGTAGATTCGTTGTATCTGGGCTTTTTTTCCCAGTAGATTCGTTGTATCTGGGCTTTTTTTCAGTAGATTCGTTGTATCTGGGCTTTTTTTCCCAGTAGATTCGTTGTATCTGGGCTTTTTTCCCAGTAGATTCGTTGTATCTGGGCTTTTTTTCCCAGTAGATTCGTTGTATCTGGGCTTTTTTTCCCAGTAGATTCGTTGTATCTGGGCTTTTTTCCCAGTAGATTCGTTGTATCTGGGCTTTTTTTCAGTAGATTCGTTGTATCTGGGCTTTTTTTCCCAGTAGATTCGTTGTATCTGGGCTTTTTTTCCCAGTAGATTCGTTGTATCTGGGCTTTTTTTCCCAGTAGATTCGTTGTATCTGGGCTTTTTTCCCAGTAGATTCGTTGTATCTGGGCTTTTTTTCCCAGTAGATTCGTTGTATCTGGGCTTTTTTTCCCAGTAGATTCGTTGTATCTGGGCTTTTTTCCCAGTAGATTCGTTGTATCTGGGCTTTTTTTCCCAGTAGATTCGTTGTATCTGGGCTTTTTTTCCCAGTAGATTCGTTGTATCTGGGCTTTTTTTCAGTAGATTCGTTGTATCTGGACTTTTTTTGCAGTTAGAGCTGTAGTTTTTATAAATATTTTCTGATCTCTTTTTATTACTTTTCTTGGTGAGGCAAAGTGAACAAAATAAACTCCAGAGATTCTGCCGCTTCATCTTTTTTCTTCTTTTTCATTCCATCATCCACTCGATAGGATTTCTAGAAGATATTGTTTTTAGTTTTAACACGAACAGATGTGGTGAAGCCAAAAATGATGTAACGGGAGAATTTAACTTTGCAGGCTCAGGTCACCGAAAACATCCAATGGCTTTACCGCTACAGTGTAGAGTAATATGACCAATCTGATATTAATCCCAGTTATGGGACGGGCTTCATAGTTGTACAATCATGGAAGACATGGAGGCCTTCAGTAGGATCCTGTCAAGACATTGCCATTGCCACATAACACTCATATGATTGATGACATGACATGGCTTTATAACTGATGGGGAGCCGTACCCCTTCAAGCCCCACTGATTCTCAGAAAGAGGGGGATGTTGTCTTTGCCTGCACAGCGGCACTCTAAGGCTATGTGCCCACGATGCAGAAATGCTCCGGCTTTTTCCTGAACGTTTCTGTATCTCCCTGGCATGCGGATTTTACATGCGTTTTTTTCAGCCAGGGACAAGCGTTTGTCACGCGTTTTGCACATGTGATTTCGCATGCGGGTTGTCAAACGCTTTCCAAGCGATTTTAGCATCACATGGAAAAGTGCTTGACAACTTGGTCACACTATATAAATCCATGCAACCGGCAATTAGCTGGATCCCCCAACAATTTCTTAAGCAATGAGAAAATGCAGTCCCTAATGATGTCCTCTGACAATAAGCGGATCACGGACAGCAGATGCATTGGGTTCTGCATTTCTTGGAGAATGGGATGGGGCAGCTTCTGTCTTCTCAGTGATACAATCAGGAAGGAGATGCAGCGTGAGACAATCCCTGTCTACATCTTTGATCTGATCATCAATACAGAGGGCTGATTGGTGAAGACAGAGGGAAAGGCTAATAAAATTATTAAAAAAAACCTTAGTTTTTTGGCTGGCACTTCCTCTGGGGTCAGTATGCCAACCTCATTGACTTCATAGCACTTGCCAGAGTGGGCAGACACGATTTTATTGCCTTTACACACGTCACCTCCACACAGGGCGATGCTGCTACGACGCCTCTGTAGTGATCAAACGTGGAGTCAAACAGCAGGGCTTTAAGAGGGCTGCCCTTTTCAATCTTGGGACTAAAACACAAAAATAAGACATCTTGTTAAGGGGGATAAAGGTAAGTAAACCGCGTTCAGTCCAGAGTGATGAATTCCAAAAGATAAAGTTTATTCCGCCATCACATAACGTTTCGACCTGTTATAGGTCTTTATCAAGTATATACAAAGACATACAGGGATACTGATCCCCTTTAAGGAAAATCAGTGGTCAGAACCCTTTAAATTCCCCTTAAATGGTCCAAAACTGAAACAGTGGGAACAATATAATCCACTTAGGGTTCAGCAAACTTACAGTCAAGGGTTTGATAAAATTATCTACACCCTTGTGTCTCCAGAAAGCATAGCGTACGTTCACGTGCTGAAAATGCCGACCAGTGCTGGAGTGAGCAGAGGTCCGCAGCTTGTGACACTCCTGCTGTAGTGAAACTACAGGTCCCAGCAGGCTGACGGTCTCTCATCAAGTTATGCTGGGAGCCGCAGTTTCACAAATAGTGCTAGAGGATCCATGTCAGAAATATGAGGCTGCCACTAGGGTTTCTCCCACAAATATGTAATCGGACGTGGAGCAGATCTGCACGTGGATGAGCCATATTCTCTATCTGTGAACATACTACTCCTTCACTCAGATTCTAAGTGGTTCCGCAGCGCATCTGTGCAGAGCAAGCTGTCAATCAAAATCCGGGCCGGGTTTACAGCCGTCGCCCCTGATATAGCGAGCGGTGCTGTGATCCAAGACTGTAGCCGCTCCGTGCACAACGATGAGTGAAGGCCGGCGGCTGCAGGGAGGAAAGAAGTTAATTTTCTCCCGGTACCTACACTATCAATAAGGCGGCCGGGCAGCATTGTAACAATATTTATCTGCAGATTAACCCTATACCTGCAGGTACATAGCATTTTCCAGGGTGACAGGTTCCCTTTAATAAAGAGAAGATGGATAGAGCCGCATTAGTCCGCACTCACGGTGGAAGCCTCCTGACAACTTCTTGAAGAACACTTTCCACATTTGTTCCAAGCTTCCCCGACATCTAATAGAAATAAACAGAGAAATGAATTTCTTAATACAGTTTAGAACTCGGCTACAACGAATCAGAAGAAATGAAACCTGTTTGAAGCTGACAAGCAATCAAGCCCCTCCGTAAGCCACACAGAACATGGCTACTTATGTCATCTGCAGGTGATTAAAGGAACCTGTCATGCTGAAATGGTATAAGATCTGTAGGGGGGTGTTGTAGAGCAGAGAAGTTGATCAGACTGATAGACATATCTGTGGGAAGAGAGTCAGCAAAACTGGCATTTTATGCAGTGAAAAGTCCTGCCGTATGTACACTGGTCCAGTGGGCGGTCCTACTAAGTGATTGACAGTTCCCTGTATGACCATGCAGGCAAAGATAGCTGTCAATCACTAGTAGGACCGCCCACTGGACTCATCTGTACAAACAGCAGGATTCCACTGAATAAATTGATACAGGAAAAACATCTATCTTTGTAGCGTATTAGCCAGTAGATAGAAGAGTATTTAGATTTGAGAGTCCTCAGTGGTTGATACCATCTTTTCCGTTAGCCATTAAAAGGTAACAAATTGCAGGCTTTCCAGACTACTCAGGTCTCAGGTCTGCCTGATGAAGAAGCCGGAGTCGTCTGGAAAGCTTGCAATTTGTTACCATCTTTTCAGTTAGCCATTAAAGGTATCAACCACTGAGGACTCTCAAATCTAATGAATAAATTACAATTTATACTGAATCTTCTCCCACAAACCTATATATCGTTCTGCTCAGTTTCTCATGGATAAAACCTGTACATCTGAATGGGGCTTTAATGTTGTTATTATAATCATGTAAACGCAGATCACAAAATCTTTCATATGATCATTTTTTTAACACCTAAAACCCCAATGGGTCGTTCTTAGACCTGTGTAGCTTACCAAGCCCAATTTCTAAAAGTGGTAAGAGTGCTGTAAAATAGGAAGCTGCACATTTTTGCGCAAAAATGATGCGTCACAAAAGTTTTTTGCTTTTTTTTAACACAAAAATTGATGTAAATTCCTCGCTACATTGCCCCTTTTCCAGCCACATTTTGTAGAAAAAAATAAAAAGACAAGGTACAGACAGCGGAGTTAAATTTGCCTACAGGAATGATTTTGATCTGGAGCGCATCGTACCCGGATACAGTCACTAGCGGGAACGTCAAACATCTTCTCAATTTGTTTCTCCACCCTTTCCGGATCTGCATTCTTCAAGTCTATCTAAAAGCAAAAGTATAAATACTAATTATTTATCAAAGCTGGACAACATCTAGAAATCATATAATAAAACTGGCTTAAAATATAGTGTGAACAAGAGTTTAGGGAGAGATGTACAACTGGCACTGGCCTATAAAAGGGATTGTGTAATCGTACAAAACTAGCAAAAATGTAAAGTGCCTGGAAAACAAGGAACGTGCAATTTACCTCTTAGTAAAAATCCTATGCTTTCTCAAGAACAGAGGAATTTTAATTTCATTTTTTTTTTAATCAAACCATTTTTATTGAAAAACTCCAACTACAAATATTCCATCTTTCAAATAACATACATGACATAGTAATTCCATAGTAAAAATATGAACAAAGTATCTGAACTTCAATTCCCATAACCCACCCTAAACCCAAATCCCAACACTCCAGAGAGAACCATTTTCAGAGCAGTTCTAGAATAACGGACTATAGCATTCGTAGAAGGGGGAAGAAGATAAAAAAGTGACTAACAAAGGGGTAGCAGCGTTTTAATGTTATCATTTACTGCTTGATGCCTGAGCCGGGGAGTGCACGCTGAAAACTGTTGCAGGCTGCTGTAATCACAGGACACAAGCAAACAGCATGGCATTTCCTATCAGCAGGGAGGAAGTAAAGGGCGACAGCAATGAAAGTCTCCTCCTACTCCGCTCCATATTGAAATGAATAGTGTGCATCCTACAAATGAGATGCATACAGCAAACAATTGATTTTCCATACACAGGTTTTGAGTTGACCACTGGATATACACATGTGTATCACTAATTACCAGAACTGGAAATCGAAAAAAAAGACGAGCAAGTTTGGGGTGAATCCAGCCTTCATTACTGCACAGCCGCTCAGAGGGATCGGTACTAGGAACAGCAGGAGTGCCGGCGATGTTCACAGATTTACCTGCTGCGGGACTGAAGGAGTCTGATCGCGCTCGGCTCGAAGCTTTTTACCTGGTTTACGATAGGAATAATTGAGAGCTGTGCTTCAAAGGCGAGGAAGAAGTTTGCCACCATCTATTAGAAAATAGACAAACTTAGGATAGAAACAATATGAACATATACCCTGCTATAAGTAAGTAAAAAGCAATAGGAAATATATATAATATAGGGTACTTAGTAACCATGGTTTTTGATTAAAAAAAAAAAAAGCCATCCCACCAGCACCAAGGTGCACCCAGTCAGTTATGTGAAGTATATAATAAAATACACTTTAGTACAATATTAGTATCTTGTCCCTTTAAATCTGCAGCTACTTCTGTCACCATGGTAACTGCATTCATACTCAGCCAATAGGATTGCTCGGTTTGAATTTGAAAAAAAAAAAAAAGTTCTATATGGTCAGTTTGTTCCATCTCATCTGAGTGTGAAGACAGACACCTGCGATCAGCGAGATTATAGGTATAAGACGTGATATAATATAACGGACGGAGCCACATCCCATCACACGCACTCAGCGACCACAACTGACAGGAATCAGCACATTTATCAGAGGAGAAGTCATTATTCCCCAACACATGATAAGTGACAACTTCTAGATCTGCTGGGAACCCAACTAATCCCTGCTAGTACCTCCCCGGCCACCGCTCCATTCATTCTCTATGCAGGAGAAAGCTGAGTACAGCGCCCCCCATAGAGAATGAACGGACCGGCGGTTGAACATTTGCACTTCGCTCACTTCTATCTATAAGTGCTGTTCTGCTGATTGGGTCATAGCGGCCAAACCCACCGATCTAAGAGTCATCACCTATCCAGAGATCAGTGAGAACTTGTTCCAACTAGACATCCCCTTTAATTGAAGAGATCACATATCTAACAGCCAATACTATTCATTCCCAATCTTCCCTGTGCCCAGTAATGCCCCTGGGTATATCGCCAATATGAGCCAATCACCAAACCCTCTGCTGACTGTTCCTGATGTTTTATAGATTTTGGATCCGTTTCTACAAGAGAAGATCTCAGCGGCCTCCATGGGGATGGGTTACTCTGCCAGCGATGGAGCAGGTAGTATCCACCAGCCGGTGATATCTCACCTTCCTCCATATTCTGCTGTTACATGCGTTTCTTCAGCTTTACCTCTTCCCAACAGAACCAATTGATGTTTTTTTCTGTTTTTACCTTCGCTTTTTCCAAGGGCTATAACTTTTTCATGTCTGTCCACATAGTGTGAGGTCTTGTTATTTTGCAGGATGAGCGGTACTTATAAATCCCACCATTCATTTACCACATAGTACTAGAAAACGGGGAAAAACATTCCAAGTGCAGTAAAAGTGCGAGGAAAAAAAAAGCCTGACCTTGTTTATCTGGGAAGGGTTTTAACGGCGTACATAGTGTGGTGAAAATGACCTGGTAATAGGATCCTACTCCTCAGTGTGATTACAGCAAGAACAAACTTCTCCAATAGTTTTGGCAAAAGAAAAAAACTTTTTTTTATGGTGTCACCATTTTTTCTGAGACCCGTAACATTTTCGTTTTTCGGGTTGATGGAGCTGTGTGGGGGCTTATTTTTTGAAGGGCAAGAGGACTTTATTGATAACATTTTGGGACACATATGACATGGTCATCGCTTCTTACAGGATTTTCTGCAGTATTGTGGCGAACTAAAAAAATGCAATTTGGGCTTTTTGAATTTTTTTCTGTGTTCACTGATCGTTTGTTTTTTTATATTTGGATAGATTGTATTTCTCTGAAAGAGACCATACCACAAATGTGTATATTTTTATTATCTTTATTTTTAGTGGGAGGTGAGCTGAACGTGTGGGGTTTTAATATTTTACACTTTTTTTTTTTTTTTAAATTTTCACTGTATTTGTATACATTATCTGATTGCTTGTGCTATATACAGCGATACCACAGTAATGCTCCATATAGCAAAATCACGGTCTTCTTTACAGCCCAAATGAAGCTTTATGATGACAGGCACGGAGGCTTCAGCAGACCCCCGGATGTCATAGCAGTCCATCTGCGCCCTGTGATCGCGTCACAGGAGCGCCGGTGGGCGCATGGAACGATGCGACCCAATGCCGGTGCACTGTTAATGCTGCTGTTAGTGATTGACAGCAGCACTGAACAAGTTAACAGTGGTGAGCAGATCTTCGCTCCACTCGCACCTCTTAGAGGCAGGTCCTGGTTGTTTGTCACAGCCATTATCTGCCATGTACGGGGCGAGCTGATTCTGCTCCATACACCCGCTACTGACTTATACCATACACGTACGGCAGATGTTGGTAAGGAGTTAAAGCGGTTGTCCAGATTTGGGGCCATTTGTTTTTTTTACTTTAATGCAAGTATTTGGGACTAAAATTGATTTCTGTAATTGAGTTTCATTAAAAATGTTGCCTTCTGTAGCATCTGTGCTGCACTGTCTATTCCTGGCTGCAAAATTAGCTAACTGAGAATCTATCAGTGAGCTCCTTCTGACAGTCTTAAGGAGGATCATTTGTGGCCTGCTGGAGGTCATTTTGCAGGGCTCTGGCAGTGCTCCTCCTGTTCCTCCTTGCACAAAGGCGGAGGTAGCGGTCCTGCTGCTGGGTTGTTGCCCTCCTACGGCCCCCCTCCATGTCTCCTGGTGTACTGGCCTGTCTCCTGGTAGCGTCTCCAGCCTCTGAACACTACGCTGAGACACAGCAAACCTCGTTGCCACAGCTCTCACTGATGAGCCATCCTGGATGAGCTGCACTACCTGAGCATCTTCTGTGGGTTGTAGAGTCCGTCTCATGCTACCACGAGTGTGAAAGCACAACCAACATTCAAAAGTGACCAAAACATCAGCCAGAAAGCATTGGTACTGAGATGTGGTCTGTGGTCCCCACCTGTAGAATCACTCCTTTACTGAGGGTGTCTTGATAATTGCCAATAATTTCCATCTATTGTCTATTCCATTTGCACAACAGCATGTGAAATTGATTGTCAATCAGTGTTGTTTCCTAAGTGGACAGTTTGATTTCAGAGAAGTTTGATTTACTTGGAGTTATATTCTGTTGTTTAAGTGTTCCCTTTATTTTTTGAGCAGTGTACATAAAAAAACTACTGCAGCTTTAATGCTATTTATTACGTCTCAGGTAACTTTGTGACTAACTATACAGCATCAAAAATACCAAAAAGCTTAAATCTCCAATGGAAGCCAATAGCACCAGTGAGAACACGGCATAAGCGTAATCCAAAGGAAGAGGGGGACATTATTCACTCCAGTTTCCTGCGGCCCCTCGGGAGTATAGGTTGCTGCACGGTAGTCTGCATTCTGTGTAAAACAGGAAAAACACTTTTACTTAGCGGGATGAGGTCAGTAATGGCGCTCTGTCAGTTGAGGGTTGCGTTTCCTGAGAAGAGGAGGACAGAAGAGGACAGAAGAGGACAGAAGAGGACAGAAGAGGACAGAAGAGGACAGAAGAGGACAGAAGAGGACAGAAGAGGACAGAAGAGGACAGAAGAGGACAGAAGAGGACAGAAGAGGACAGAAGAGGACAGAAGAGGACAGAAGAGGACAGAAGAGGACAGAAGAGGACAGAAGAGGACAGAAGAGGACAGAAGAGGACAGAAGAGGACAGAAGAGGACAGAAGAGGACAGAAGAGGACAGAAGAGGACAGAAGAGGACAGAAGAGGACAGAAGAGGACAGAAGAGGACAGAAGAGGACAGAAGAGGACAGAAGAGGACAGAAGAGGACAGAAGAGGACAGAAGAGGACAGAAGAGGACAGAAGAGGACAGAAGAGGACAGAAGAGGACAGAAGAGGACAGAAGAGGACAGAAGAGGACAGAAGAGGACAGAAGAGGACAGAAGAGGACAGAAGAGGACAGAAGAGGACAGAAGAGGACAGAAGAGGACAGAAGAGGACAGAAGAGGACAGAAGAGGACAGAAGAGGACAGAAGAGGACAGAAGAGGACAGAAGAGGACAGAAGAGGACAGAAGAGGACAGAAGAGGACAGAAGAGGACAGAAGAGGACAGAAGAGGACAGAAGAGGACAGAAGAGGACAGAAGAGGACAGAAGAGGACAGAAGAGGACAGAAGAGGACAGAAGAGGACAGAAGAGGACAGAAGAGGACAGAAGAGGACAGAAGAGGACAGAAGAGGACAGAAGAGGACAGAAGAGGACAGAAGAGGACAGAAGAGGACAGAAGAATCGATCCTACAACATAAAGGAAGAAGCAGAACAACATCTGCCATTACATCAAAAGGTATTTGAGAGGAAAGAGGAACACCATGTGGACCATCCTGCTGGGACCTCTCTGCTGATATCATCATACGGCAATACCGACTGGTAAGTAGAAATCCACCAAAGTAATAATCGCAGGATAGTAGTAATCTAGTGGTAGTATATCAGTATTAGTGTAATTTGAGTAATAATACTAGTGATAATAGTAAGAAAGTAATAAAATAACAGTAGTAATAGTAGTAGGTAGAATAACAGTGTGATCCAGGGTTCTAGGACTGATCGCCTTTTCTCGGGGTCAAGAAGGAATTTTTCCGCTGTGACACAAATTGACTGAAGGTGTCCTGAGGTTTTTGCCTTCTTTTGGATCAACACTGTAGGTATAGGGTAGTATTAGTAGTAATAGGAAAGAAGAATAATACTGTAATAAGATAGCAGGTTATTATTATTAATAATAAATATAAACTAGTTATATCTATAGAAAGAACAAAGAGTAAATAAAAATAATTATAGACGTAGTTCAATCAATACTGTAATATTAAATAGTTATAGAAAAATTAGAGTAGTACTTTAATAAGAAAGCAGGACATAAGACAAAATATATAAAAAAAAATTATATTAAAAACTGTAGAAGTACATTTAGTACAGTAATAGTAATTACATAACTAGTAACATAATTAGGTTTGATCCAGGGTTCTAGGACTGATCGTCTTTTCTCGGGTCAAGAAGGACTTTTTCCCCTGTAACACAAATTGGCTGAAGGTGTCCTGGGGTTTTTTGCCTTCTTCTGGATCAACACTGTAGGTATAGGGCAGTATTAGTAGTGATAGGAAAGAAGAATAATACTGTAATAAGATAGCACAATGTTAATAATAACCATCTCAAATAGTTAGATTTATAAAAACAAATTAAAATAACTCCAGTAGTACAATAATTAGCGTAATATTATATAACTTGTAATATTATTAGGTTTGATCCAGGGTCCTAGGACTGATCGCCTTTTCCATAGGTCAAGAAGGAATTTTTTCCCCTAGGAAACATATTGGCGTTAGGTGTCCTGGGGTTTTTGCCTACTTCTGGATCAACAGCTTTAGGCAAAGGGATTTTAGTAATACCATTATTAGAATCACAAGTATAATAAAAAAAATTGAATTAAATTTTTTTAATTAGTGTTATAACAGTTACAATTAATTGCATTATTGCAATAATAATAAGTAGCAAAAATGGTGGTAATAATAATACAAAAAACTAGTCCCAGTTACTAAGTTAGTGTAGTGTTAGTGTAGGGACCCATCTGAAGAGGTCGCCTTGACGTTGGCAGATGGGCTCGCACAATTTGCTCAAAATGTGCGCTAAGAACCTCATATTTCTATGTACAGGAGATCTAGCAGTAATTCCATTCAGGAGATAGATATCTGTGTACACACACACACACTTTGTTATATAATTTTGTGCAGCACACAGGGCAGGGATACAGGTACAGGGCGAGAGTGTTACAGTGATATTATAACTCGGCCTAAAGGATAAAATGCTGATAACTACAGATCCTGGAAACACATCCGAAACTAGACCTTGTAAGTAACTGGTTCCCAGCTAGTGGTGAGTATGGACAGGGCAGTCTGGTACCAAGATCCGCTCTATAGGACACATTATCATCAGGCAGGTCCTGTCAGGGCTCTTACAAGATCAGCGGCAGAAGTGTGGCTGTATAACACAGTCCTGCTCCTGCCTCAGCCACCGACAGTGGAGCCAACCCGGATCCTGGCAGCTTAATCCACTGTATGACACAGTAGGGGGCTTCCACAGCATTTAGGCACTTTAGACAGGAGAGGGAGGCGCGATCATGGTGCTGATGAGTTTCTATGGCAGCCGAGATCTAACAATGGACCCCATGACGGCCATCTTACTGCTCCTATTAGACCCCGGCTGAGGAAAGGTCTATGAGGACACCGGTCAGACTTATGTCGCCTGCTCTGCACATATTAGAAATGCCTAGGGCTGATTAGTTTGCCATTTGTAAATCTGATCCAGCAGCGCTGGGCTACCACTGACATGATCAGGGCTATTGAGCTCCTAGATTGGGCAGAGGAGCTCAGTCTTCAGCAGGAGCTGGCCGAGGAGAGCGGAGCAACTTGCATGGGGCAGCTGCACAAGAAGTAACTCAAAAGGTGGAGATTTACCCGGAGACGCGGTGCCCGGGCTGTGATCTGCTGTGCAGGCTGCATAGACGATGCCTCCTAGGACCCGAACTTCACCCCAAACAGGCACAGCAGAGCTCGGACCGACAAGTTCTTTTGCATTGGAGGAGAGACCCTTTTCGATATCTGACCAGGTCCCCTGGGCTCCCCACCCTCTGGGACTCGCATCTGTGGTAATTGTGCTAGTGACCTCAAGTACCCAGGGAACCCCTCGAGATTGGTGGCAGGATGAGCCTAACCTCTATAAAGATTTTACTGACCGGGGTGATAAGGACATCTTCCCTTCCAAGTGCCCCTTAAGAGAAACTTCATTATGTAGCAGATCCCACTGTAAAACCCTGGAATGGTATTGTGCTCACAGAACCCCTGGGAAGCACGATGTCAGGGTACCCAACAGGTACATTGCACCTCCAAGGGACATGACCGAATTTGCTATGGCTTTCTTCACCTGGCCCCTCATTTATCGTATTTTAGCTTCCGGGAGGTGGCATTCTTGAGATTCGCAATCCCCAAAAACGGCTGAACTGTCGAGTAATCTGGATCGTGTGCTCACGATTCCGGGCGAAATCCATGACACAGTGATGGCAGGGTGAGATATTGCGTGATCTCCCCGGTGTCGTCTCTGAGGAATCCCTGACGCTGCGCATTAAAAAGAATATTGCACAGTGACAAGATCCTGCTGAGCCACTGAGAGTTCGAATTGACAACCGACACATACGCAGAGTAGCAAGGACTAGCCCAGCCCCTGAAACAGGCATCACTGATGACGCTTCATTCAGGGTGGGGAAAGAGGCAGCAGCAGGGACCGCAGCCTCTGCTCCCTGATCACGTCCGTCTTCATATCCCAGGATGCACTGGGGATTTTCAAACTAAATGTTATCAAACAGGAAGTTGGTAAAAAAAACAAATATATATACACACACACACACACACACACACCCCAGTTAGATAAATTTAGATTAACTTTTAATTAAAGTATATTAGAAAAGCAATTACCGTATTTTTCGGACTATAAGAAGCACCGGACCATAAGACGCACCTAGGTTTTAGAGGAGGGAAAAAAAAAAAAAAAAAAAAATTAAGCAAAAAATTGTTCATGATGCACTTTTAAGGGGGAGGGGGGGTCTTCTGGTATAGGGGTAATACCCAATTCTGACAATATCCCCTATCCTGGTATATATGCCCAACCCCCTTCCTTTTATACGTGGCCATCATCCCCGTCCAGGTACGCACGGCACCCCTCATCCCCATCCTGTTTTGTATGGCCCCCTCATCCATACCCTAATATGCATGGTCCCCCTAATCCCCATCAGGCTGCACATAAAAAAAAAAAATAAATAAACACTTATACTCACCTTTCTTCTCTCTCCTCATGTCTGCCCGCACTGATCTCTCCATGTGAGCCGCACGTCACTGCCATGCGCGGCTCACATGGAGAGATCAGCTGCCGGAAGTCACTGCTCCCCACGCCGGGTCTGTGTGCGCGGGGAGCAGTGACTTCACTCTCCTTCATAGCCGGCACACAGCTTGGCCGCGCTGCGGCTCCTGCTGCTGCCGGGCTGTAGCGTGTGCCCGCTTATTAAAAGGCATGAATATTCACCCCCTCCCCACGCCCATGAGCGTGGAGAGAGGTTGAATATTCATGCCCTTTAACAGCGGGCACAGGCGATTCCGGCAGCAGCAGGAGCCGCAGCGCGGCTACACTGTGTGCTGCTATTAAGGAGCAGTGAATATTCATTTTCTTTAGCAGCAGGGACAGTGTAGGCTGCACCGCTGCCTCCTGTGCCCCGCTCCTCCACAGCTACCACTCCCCTCACAACCCACAATCTATAATATAACCGGGGATGCGGGTCTCTGTCCAAAGCCTCGATAGACTGCGCATGCGTGACGCGCAGTCTGGCTCCAGACAGAAGACCGCATCCAGCCGTTACAGGTAAGAGGTGTATGGCGTCAGAGATCGCGGTTGTGTGTAGGCACTGAACGCACACTGCGATCTCCGGCGCCATACTTACCTGACCGGGAAGAGCGTTGCCGCGGCGCCTCTCTTCAGCGGAGACCGGGGGCAGAGTGAGACGTTGGATCGGCGCGTGCGCATAGCGCTATCCGGCGCCATTTTTATGAAGACACATTTACAGTGTGTCTTCAGCAAATTGGCGCCGGTCGGCGCTGTGCTCTGTCGCCGCACTCCTCCCCCGGCCTCCGGCAGAACAGGACGCTGCAGCGCTGGAGTACAGAGAAGAAAGGTGAGTATAACTGTTTATTTTTTTGGGGATGTGTGTATAGTGGGGGGGGGGATTAGGGAAGCCACGCATACCGGGATTGGGGATGAGGGGAGCCACGCATAATGGGATTGGGGATGAGGGGAGCCACGCATAATGGGATTGGGGATGAGGGGAGCCACGCATACCGGGATTGGGGATGAGGGGAGCCACGCATACCGGGATTGGGGATGAGGGGAGCCACGCATACCGGGATTGGATGGCGGGGGCAGCACAAATACCAGGAGGGGGGCAGCACATACTAACATGGGAGACCATATACCAATAAAAATGCTCGCCACCCGGGCGTAGAACGGGTTCAATAGATATACACACACACACACACACACCATTCGGACTATAAGACGCACCCCCCATTTTCCTCCAAAATTTTGGAGGAAAAAAAGTGCGTCTTATAGTCTGAAAAATACGGTAGATTATTAAATTAAATAGAGATTTAGGATTAAATAAGTATAGGGTACGGACAACCCCTTTAATGTTAATTGAAATCAAAACAGTTCTACGTTGTATTAATAAGGCAGTGATTCCAACTGTATTACCACTGGGAGACCCCCAACTCACACTCCTATTTCCCGAGTGCCTTCCACGCCAAGCTTGGTTATGGAGGCTTTGGATTACCATCCATACTGTTCAGCACAGATCATGCTTCTTATGTCTTCATCGATCCCCCAGAACACAGCCCTGCATTACAGCGTCCTTCAGGCTTTGTCCACTTATTTTCTCCAAATTTGTTTGCCGATCAGTGGCAAGAGGCTGTTGAGCTACTCAATCTCCTTGTTCCTTTGGAAAATTGGCACACTCTTGCATATAACAGTAGAGAATGGCCAAATCTTACGGAGACACTGGTAGATCGCAACAAAACATGGAGAGAGCAGATGTTCAGCAGTGAACTTGGAGTCTCCCTCCTCTATGAAGCTTTGCCGTACACATCTGACTTACTCGTGAGGACGTCTCGTAATTCACATGTGCAAAAATAGTTCAATCCACAACTAAAATGCTTGAACCAACTCGTGGAAAACTGGATAAAGATAGATAAAAGGCACATTACCTGTGGGTAGCCCAAGAGTGAAGTAATTGTCAGGTCCAGGATTGAACTGGGCGATGCGATTACTTATGTATTTTGCTGCCCATTCGCTGGCCAGGGCATAGTCATCAAGAATCACCAGCCGCATGATTGTGACCACAAGCTCTCGCCTGGCAGCATGTGGCTAACAAACTGAAAAGAGAAGCGATACACAAGATAAGAGGTGACAATAATATACAAAAGAGGTAACACAATAATACACAGTCGTCAAGTTTGGAGACTGAAACACATTCTGGCTTTCATAAAGTCAATTTGCATTAACTGTAGATTGTTATGAAGAATGATCAGATGAATTGTTAAAAAAAAAAAAAAAAAAAAGCATATAAATTTTTTCCCAAGGAAATTACTTAACCACAAAACCCCCATTTCCACAGTCATGCTTACTGAATTACAAGAGCAGGCTGGTGCTTCAAATCATGGTCTTCTGATTACCTTCAAGGAAACATGTGCAGTCATCATTGCTTTGCAGGCAAGGACATTGCTGCTTGTAAGATTGCCCCTAGATCAACCATTTATCGGGTCATTAAGAATTTAGTCTGCGGTGCATCATATACGTGCTGTGACGGATCAGCTCTTGGGTAGGCGCAGGTTCACACAGGAATGCAGTCCGCAGGTTCCAAAACAAACTGGTGGTTTATTAAATGTCCATAAACCAACCAGGAAAACAAAACATAACAGCTCTTTCAGCTGCTCGTAAAACTCGGCCCTTCAATCCGGGCCCACTAACTCCCTACACTATGTGTGCTGGAGCCTGCTTCTCCGGGTCCTACATCACCAAAGCTTGGCACTTCGGGGACTCATACACCCCGTCCACGACCTGTCCGGCAGCAACCTTACATACCCCCCCTCTGCCCAAAGCAGGGGGGGGGCTTGGCACCTTCTGCCACCATACAATAGATACACAAAAGGTATAACGCAGTGTTTCCCAAACCCCATCCTCACAGACCCCACAGGTCATATTTTCAGGATCTCCTTAGTATTACACAGGTGATTGAAGTATCATCAAGGCATCAGGAATTCTCTCACCTGTGTAATACTAAGGAGATTCTGAAAACATGACCTATGGGGGTCCGTGAGGATGGGGTTTGGGAAACACTGCTATAACAGAACAAAACTAAAAATAACCAGTCCATACAGCACGGCATCAGCCGTTTAAATGTAGTGCTTTTCTCGGCCTCCAGCAGACTGAGCAGCACATGCAAGGTTTGCTCACCTTGCACAACACACAGCACCACTGAGACAGGCGCAGCTGTCTTAAATCAGGCCTTCCAAGACCTGGACTGGAGGTAAGTGAGCAGCTGTTTTCCCCCCAACTCTTTCAGCTGCTCTTGAAACCCGGCCCTTTAATCCGGGCCCATTAACTCCCTCCCAGCACTATGTGTTCTGGAGCCTGCTTCTCCATGTCCTACATCACCGAAGTTTGGTACTTCGGGGACACATACCTCCCGTCCACGACCTGTCTGGCAGCCACCTTACATTGTGTTGCACTGAGTTAGACCAGAATTGAACCAGAAGATAACTGAAGGTAACTGCACAGCCAGAGTAAAAAATGTTTCTCTTTGTTTTCACTCTCACCCCTATAGTCCTACACGTTCTACTAACCCTTCTCATCCCTACACCTAGTAATGAACTGGTCATCTCTCCCTCCATCTCACCTCCTCCTCAGATCTGTTCCTCAACATACAATCCTCTGTCTCCAAACACAGACAGCCACCTCACGCTCTCTCCTGCTGCTCCTCACTGCTGGCGATATCTCTCCAAATCATGGCCCTCCTCACCACATCCCCACAGTCACTTCTACCTCTCATCCACAATCTATCAAATTTCGACAACCTTTCTAACCCTATACCCATTGCCCATCCCCCGCTTCCCCAATCCCACTAACAGGAGCTCTATGGAACGCTCTCTCCATCTGCAACAAACTTTCCTACATCCATGACCTTTTCATTACTAACAAACTTTCCTTCCTTGGCATCAATGGTACCTGACTCACCCCATCTGACATGGCGTCTCCAGCTGCACTTTCATACGTTGGATTCCACCTTTCCCACACCCCATCGGCAAGCATGGCAAAGGAGTTTGTTTTCTCCTGTTAGATAACTGTACTCTGCTGCCCGACTAATCCACCTGTCCCCCCCGCTATTCCCTGGCCTCTCCCCTCTGTCAATCCCTTCGCTGGCTCCCCATTATCCAGAGACTCCAGTTGAAAACCCTAACCATGACATACCAAGCCATCCACAACCTGTCTCCTCCATATAACTGTGACTTAGTGTCCCGCTACATACCTGCACTCAACCTCCGATCCTCACAAGATCTCCTTCTCTACTCCCCTCTTATCTCCTCTTCCCACAATTGCACATAAGATTTCTCCCATGCATCCCCCTACTCTACAACTCTACCCCAATATATCAGACTGTTGCCAACCGTGGAAACCTTCAAAAGGAAGCTGAAGATCCACCTCTTCTGACAAGCCTACAATCTGCAGTAACCACCGGTCCATCATACCACTGCACGACCAGCTCTACCCTCACCTACTGTATCCTCACCCATTCATTGAAGACTGTAAGCCCTCGCGGGCAGGGTCCTCGCTCCTCCTGTACCAGTCGGTGATTCGTTTTTGTTCAAGATTATTGTACTTGTTTTTTGCTATGTATATCCCTTTTCACATGTAAAGCGCCATGTAATAAATGGCACTATAATAAATAATAACTTAATAGGGGGAGGTTAATTTGCTGTGAAGACTTCAGGACTCCGAAGAAAGTCCAGCAAGTCCCTGTATCACTTCCTACATAGGATTCAGCTATGGAATTGGTTCAACACCAGTGCAGAGCTTGCTCAAGAATGGCAGCAGGCAGGCGTCAGTGCATCTGTACACACCGTGAGGAGAAGGATTTTGGAGGCTGTGCTGGTGTCAAGTAGGGCAGCAAAGAAACCACTTTTCTCCATGAAAAAGATGAAGAACAGGATTATAAAATGCAGTAAACTACAGTAATTGGATTACAGAGGACTGGGGTAAAGTTATTTCCCTGATGAAGGCCCCCTTCAAACTGTTAGGGACATATGGAAGAATGAATGTCCGGAGAAGAAAAGCTGAGCGCTACTTTGAGTCCTGTGTTATGCCAACAGTAAAGCACCCCGAGACGAGTCATGTGTGGAGTTATCCATCATCAAAAGGGAGTGGGCTCACTCACAATTATACCTAAGAACACAGAAGGAGCATTTTGGTGATTAACAATGCATATACCAGCATGACGGAGAATATGTCACAAGGCAAAAGTGACAACCAAGTGTCTGGGTAACTGACATTTTGGGTTCATGGCCAGTAAACTCTCCAGATCTCAATTCGATTGTGGTCACTCCTCAAAAAGCGGGTGGACAAACAGAAATGTATGTAGTGAGCTCCTAGCACTGATTAGACAAAAATTGTCCGTCGTCAGTCAGGATTTGGCCCAGCAGCCGATATCCAGCAGCCAAGGCGAAGGGAACGAGTCTTGAAAAATAAGGGTCAACACTGAATATTGAATCTTTCCATAAACTTGATGTATTTGTCAATAAAAGTGTAAAACTTATAAAATGCTGATAATTGTACTACAGTAACCACAGAAACATCTGACTAAAAGATCTAAAAACACTGAAGTGAACACCAAAATTTCTATCAGTCACAAGACTTTTGGCCAGAACTGTACATAAAGTGACACAAAACAAGATACAAGACATAGGTCAAAAAAAATTCTCCATCTTCTTCGTTACGTCAATCTGTGAAAAATGGGACTGCACTCAGATGTCATCTGAGTGCAGTGCGATCTTTTCCAAGAACTCATTAACTTGTATGGCCGAGCGTGATCCGAATATTAGATGAAACTCAAGCATAGTGATTTTTGTCCTCGGACAGACTGTCTATCGGGCCGTGCACATGTCCGATTTTTCTTCTTGGACAAACACTAGTCACAGTGCGATTCAATGTTTTGTCAGATCGCACTCCGACCGAAAACACTGCTATCTGGACCTGCCTTAACATTGCAACGCTAACAATAGTGATCTCAGCAAGGACTGCTGGGAGATTTCAGCTCAGAAGCCTGCAGATCTCTGAACGCAGCTCTAGACTATCACTGGCTGTAACTCAGGATTAGTAATCGATACGTTTTTCGAAAGTTACACAATAAACTATAATAAATTACTCTCATGTGAACACAAATTCTAAAGGAGAACTCTAACACTAAGATATTAACTTAAGGAGGAATTCACACCTCCGTGGTGGGATCCGAGGACCCGGCCCGGCTCTCCGGACCTGATCAGTGCCTCATCCATTCCTAGGAGGTAATCACAGATCAGCACTGGTGACCCAGCGGTTGTCAGGTCTGAGCTCGCTCCGTGGAGCACAGATGTGTGAATTCAGCCTTACAGAAGTTGTCCCAGAGTAGAAAGCCAGAGCTGTTGGATTACAGCGCCACCCCTGGGCACAGGCTGTGTGTGGCATTACAGCTCAGCACCTGTCACGTCACTAGACCGGAGCTGTAGTACCAGACACAACCTGTGGCCAGGACTGGCGCTCTGTGTTCCTTTTTCTCATGGACAAACCCTGTGCAGAAAAATACAGAATCCAGGAACCTCCAAACATGGCAGACATCGCCAAGTTCTAACAGTGCATAATGGGCAGAGCTCCAGCCATACTGTCAGTGACTGGAAACCTGGTTTATAGTCCAACTGCTGACAGGTGAGAGGCTGCGGCTCCCTGTAATCACCGGCTCTGACCCGTCACCGACCATTGCTGCTCTACAGCAGTCTATGTGCCGCTCTCTATAGTGCAGGGGACTAACCACATCCACAGGAAGCCAGGGTGCCCCCCCCCGGACTGAGACTGCCCCCCAGGAGCTCAGTGTGGGGTGCGCAGTCATCCGCCATGTCTCCCCAATACTCAGCAGCCTCACCACCCACCACTCGCTCTGCAGCCTCCTCCCTGGTAAACGCTAGAATGTATGGGCTCCTTCCAGGTATGACGTCGTTTCCGTGGGCGTGTCCTGACTGCATTATGGGCGTGTTCTAGTTTAGCACCAGACGCCATAGTTTCATGCAGAAAGTGATACGGTGAAGCTTCAGGAGGAGGTCAGTGCTGGGCTCTGGGGGGGGTGCTGTGGGCTTTGGGTGGTCTGGGATGATGATGATTGATGATGATGCACGCGTGTGGGGGCTCTGGGAGCTCTGTGGGGATGCTGCCGGCTCTGGTGGGGACTCTGTGGGCATGCTACGAGCTGGTGGTGGCTCTGGAGGGATGCTGCTTGCTTGTGGGGGCTCTGTGGGGATGCTGGGGGCATGCTGCTGGCTGGTGGGGGCTCTGGAGGGTTGCTGCGGGCTCATGGTGGCTCTGGAGGGTTGCTGCGGGCTCATGGTGGCTCTGGAGGGATGCAGCGGGCTGTGGTGGCATGTCTATTGCTCTGGTGGGGGCTGTGTGGGCATGCTGCGGGCTGGTGGTGGCTCTGGAGGGATGCTGCGGGCTTGTGGGGGCTCTGGAGGGATGCTGGAGGCATGCTGGCTGGTGGGGGCTCTGGAGGGATGCTGCGGGCTGGTGGTGCCTCTGGGGGGATGCTGCGGGTCTGTGGGGGATGGTGGGGGCATGCTGTGGGCTGGTGGGGGCTGATGATGCACGCGTGTGGGGGCTCTGGGAGCTCTGTGGGGATGCTACGGGCTGTGGTGGCATGTCTATGGCTCTGGTGGGGGCTCTGTGGGCATGCTGCGGGCTGGTGGTGGCTCTGGAGGGATGCTGCGGGCTTGTGGGGGCTTTGGAGGGATGCTGGGGGCATGCTGCTGGCTGGTGGGGGCTCTGGAGGGATGCTGCGGGCTCATGGTGGCTCTGGGGGGATGCTGCGGGTCTGTGGGGGATGGTGGGGGCATGCTGTGGGCTTGTGGCTCTGGGGGCATGCTGCGGGCTCGTGGGTGCTCTATGGGGCTGGTGCGGGTTCTGTGGGAGCATGTTGCGGGCTCTGGAGGTAATCTGCGGGGGGGGGGATGATGCACCCGTGTGGGGGCTCTGGGGGGGGGGGTCGGATGATGCACGCGTGTGGGGGCTCTGTGGGGATGCTGCGGGCTGTGGTGGCATGTCTATGGCTCTGGTGGGGGCATGCTGCGGGCTGGTGGTTGCTCTGGAGGGATGCTGCAGGCTTGTGGGGGCCCTGGGTGCATGCTGCGGGCTCTGTGGGGATGCTGCGGGCTCTGGAGGTATTCTGGGGGGGGGATGCTGCGGGCTTGGTGATGCACGCTTGTGGGGGGGGGCGGATGATGCACGCTTGTGGGGGGGGGCTGATGATGCACGCTTGTGGGGGGGGCGGATGATGCACGCTTGTGGGGGCTCTGGGGGGGATGATGCACGCGTGTGGGGGCTCTGGGGGGATGCTGCGGGCTGTGGTGGCATGTCTATGGCTCTGGTGGGGGCATGCTGCGGGCTGGTGGTTGCTCTGGAGGGAAGCTGCAGGCTTGTGGGGGCTCTGGGTGCATGCTGCGGGCTCTGAGTGCTCTGTGGGGATGCTGAGGGCATGCTGCGGGCTCTGGAGGTATTCTGGGGGGGATGCTGCGGGCTTGGTGATGCACGCTTGTGGGGGGGGCGGATGATGCACGCTTGTGGGGGGGCGGATGATGCACGCTTGTGGGGGGGGCGGATGATGCACGCTTGTGGGGGGGGCGGATGATGCACGCTTGTGGGGGGGGGCGGATGATGCACGCTTGTGGGGGGGGCGGATGATGCACGCTTGTGGGGGGGGGCGGATGATGCACGCTTGTGGGGGGGGCGGATGATGCACGCTTGTGGGGGGGGCGGATGATGCACGCTTGGGGGCGGGGCGGATGATGCACGCTTGGGGGCGGGGCGGATGATGCACGCTTGGGGGGGGCGGATGATGCATGCTTGTGGGGGCTCTGGGGGGGGGGATGATGCACGCGTGTGGGGGCTCTGGGAGCTCCGTGGGCATGCTACGGGCTGGTGGTGGCTCTGGAGGAATGCTGCGGGCTTGTGGGGGCATGCTGCGGGCTGGTGGGGGCTCTGGGGGGATGCTGCGGGCTGGTGGTGGCTCTGGGGGGGATGCTGCGGGCTGGTGGGGATGCTGGGGGCATGCTGCGGGCTGTGGTGGCATGTCTATTGCTCTAGTGGGGGCTGTCTAGGCATGCTGCGGGCTGGTGGGGGCTCTGGAGGGATGCTGCGGGCTCGTGGTGGCTCTGGGGGGATGCTGCGGGCTGGTGGTGGCTCTGGGGGGATGCTGCGGGCTGGTGGGGATGCTGGGGGCATGCTGCGGGCTGTGGTGGCATGTCTATTGCTCTGTTGGGGGCTGTGTGGGCTGGTGGTGGCTCTGGAGGAATGCTGCGGGTTTGTGGGGACGCTGGGGGGGGCTGATGATGCACGCATGTGGGGGCTCTGTGGGGATGCTGCAGGCTGTGGTGGCATGTCTATGGCTCTGGTGGGGGCATGCTGCGGGCTGGTGGTTGCTCTGGAGGGATGCTGCAGGCTTGTGGGGGCTCTGGGTGCATGCTGCGGGCTCTGGGTGCTCTGTGGGGATACTGAGGGCATGCTGCGGGCTCTGGAGGTATTCTGGGGGGGATGCTGCGGGCTTGATGATGCACGCTTGTGGGGAGGCAAATGATGCACGCTTGTGGGGAGGCAAATGATGCACGCTTGTGGGGAGGCAGATGATGCACGCTTGTGGGGAGGCAGATGATGCACGCTTGTGGGGAGGCAGATGATGCACGCTTGTGGGGAGGCAGATGATGCACGCTTGTGGGGAGGCAGATGATGCACGCTTGTGGGGAGGCAGACGATGCACGCTTGTGGGGGGGGCAGACGATGCACGCTTGTGGGGGGGGCAGACGATGCACGCTTGTGGGGGGGGCAGACGATGCACGCTTGTGGGGGGGGCAGACGATGCACGCTTGTGGGGGGGGCGGACGATGCACGCTTGTGGGGGGGGCGGACGATGCACGCTTGTGGGGGGGGCGGACGATGCACGCTTGTGGGGGGGGCGGACGATGCACGCTTGTGGGGGGGGCGGACGATGCACGCTTGTGGGGGGGCGGACGATGCACGCTTGTGGGGGGGCGGACGATGCACGCTTGTGGGGGGGCGGACGATGCACGCTTGTGGGGGGGCGGACGATGCACGCTTGTGGGGGGGCGGACGATGCACGCTTGTGGGGGGGCGGACGATGCACGCTTGTGGGGGGGCGGACGATGCACGCTTGTGGGGGGGGCGGACGATGCACGCTTGTGGGGGGGGGCGGACGATGCACGCTTGTGGGGGGGGCGGACGATGCACGCTTGTGGGGGGGGGCGGACGATGCACGCTTGTGGGGGGGGGGGCGGACGATGCACGCTTGTGGGGGGGGGGCGGACGATGCACGCTTGTGGGGGGGGCGGACGATGCACGCTTGTGGGGGGGCGGACGATGCACGCTTGTGGGGGGGGGCGGACGATGCACGCTTGTGGGGGGGGGACGGACGATGCACGCTTGTGGGGGGGGGGGGGATGATGCACGCTTGTGGGGGGGGGGGGGGATGATGCACGCTTGTGGGGGGGGGGCGTCCCAGCAAATGGCCCCCTGCAAACATTATATCCCCCCAGAGACCCCATAAGGAGAGTGTGCCCGCCCCCCTGCAGCCCCCTATTCAGCCCTGGCAGCCGGCAACATCACCATCCCCATGGCCTCATAGCTGAAATCATGGAACTTGTATTCAGCTTCCAAAAAGTCCACCAGCCTCACCTTCCAGGGCTCCTGCCTTTTCGAATAGCTAGATAAGATGATCTCTAATGCCATGGGGGGTAAGAGTATTTTGTTTCTGCAACAGAGGGCCAAATGCCCTCCTCCCAAGAGACGCACAGTCCAGTTATGGTCCTTTCGGAAATTTTCAGTGTAGAAAAGCAACCAAAAGGACAACACTCCGGCCCACCAGGAAAAGAAGAGACCTTCCTTTAGGCTAGCCCCCTCCTGGCATCAACGAACCCACCAGCGCTGGTCTGCCAGGCCCGGATCTAGAAGATTCCCACCTGGGATGTTTCTCGGGGTGGGCGGCCGTCTCCTTTGGTTCCAGGATGAGAGGCTCTCGGTAGTCAACAACGCTTGGGTCTGAGATGTTGTTGACTACAGCCACAAAATAGATTTTTCCACGCTGTCTTGTTTTCGAGACCAATTTCCCTAAAGACCCCCTTCCCTTATTCCTGGGTTTTTCAAGGCTATTGATTTGCTATCCAAAGCAGCATCATGATCTCAGTTCCAGGACGCTGAGACATCAGACACCGGAGGCAGGCCGAGGGGTCGGGGCAAAGCCAAAGACCTTACCCACAATCCTCCCATAAATGCACTTTTATTAAATTAGAATTATTTCTATACATAATGGTAAAATGTTATTTCTATAATATTTCTACATGAGATTTCTGTGGTAATGGTTATTTTGTTTCTTTTAAACCTGTTCTGAATGTAAATAAAACATTTCTCTGATTAAGCTTCCACATTGTATTTTAGCCTTTCATTTTACTCATAGGGCAGGAAAAGCCCATGATGCACCTGTGTAAACCATATAAAAGGTACTATAATAACATGGCTTAGACAGGTAACCCACTTTTCAAACAATGAAGTTCACTTGTACAAGCTGCATAGATGAAAACCTGCTTTAGGCTGTGTGCCCACGATGCAGAAATGCTCAGGATTTTATCCTGTGAGTTTCTGCATCTCCCTGGCAGAAAAAACGCATGCGGATTGTCCATGCGGATTGTGCATGCGGATTGTGCATGCTGTAAGGCAGCGCTAGTCATCATCCTGGGGAATACTTGCTGCAGCGCGTCAATTAATGCACACCAGCAATGTCTTTCCGGTTTTCACACTTCAGCAGTTTATTATACTTCATAAACCGCAGTTCACACATATAATGTCCACGAGCTCAAGTGGCAGACAGGCCCACTTGGCTTCAGATACAGCCTTCAGCAAGGTAATACTATAGCAATGTCCATATAACAAAGTGTATTACCTTTGTCAGGTTTTAGCTGCTTCAGTCCATTTGGTTCCGCCACCACTGTGGCTCTAGAGTTTACCACACGTGGTCTCCAGCCCTTATCCCGTCCAAGGCCACTGGCATCTCTCACACACACAGATCCAGGCTCTGCCCTCCAGGACACTTATCCTCCAAAACCTCTGGCTCTCCAAGGCTTACTGGCATCACTTACACACACAAGGATCCAGGCTTCACCCTCCAGGAGTCCACCAAGCTTCATCAGGCCTCACACGGTGCCACACACACAGGTAACAGGCCTCAAGCCTCACGCCTATCACACCCCTTGCACCCCTGCATACTTCTGTCTCAAATTACCAGGGTTTTTATATCCTATAGAAACAGCCACAGGACCTGCGCTTATCTCACAGTCACATGTCCAGACCTTCTGTTGTGCAAAAGGACCTGTGTGATGTCACAGTCATGTGACCAGTCAGCTGAGGGAGGTACGTGGTCCGTCAAAACACACACTGAACCATTAAAGGGATGCCTGCTGCATCACAATGCGGATTGTGCATGCGGATTGTACATGCGGATTATGCATGCGGATTGTACATGCGTTTTGCTGCCAGGGACAAGCGGAAGTGAAGCGTTCTTCACTTGCATTTCCGCATGCGGGTTGTCAAGCGCTTTCCAAGCGATTTTAGCATCACTTGGAAAGTGTTTGACAACTTGGTCACACTATATAAATCCATGCAACCGGCAAGGATTTATATAGTGTGACCGAAAGAATGTTAAAAAAATAAATATATACTTACCCTCTGATGGCCCCCGGTGTCCTGCTTTCCCTCCGTTCTCCCTTGCCAGCAGCGATACACTGAAGGACCTGCCGACGTCAGCGTCGCGTGAGCTGTCACATGACTATAATGTCAGCACAGGTCCTTCAGTACATCGCGAACTGCCGGCATGAGAGGAGGAGTGCAGCGGGGGGCCGCCAGAAGGTAAGTATATATTTATTTTTTATTTTATTCTTTTTTTTTTCTTTGCAGTTTTCTATGGTACCCTGGTCCGGAGGAGTCTTCTCTCCTCTATACCTGGGTACCATCCGCACACTAGAACGCATGGAATGCGCATCTACATATACAGTGATGCGTAATCCATGCGATCTAATGCAAGTCAATGGCGGCGAAAATGCAGCACTTCCGCAAAATAATTGGTAGTGCTGTGTTTTTTTCCGCAATGATGATCCGCAGAGGAAATTTCCGCAGCATGTGCACAGCACATGCGGATTATCATTGGGGAACATGGCAGGCCTTCTACCATGCGTTTTTTAAGCGTTTCTGCAGCGTTTTTGCTTAAAAAATGCATCGTGGGCACACAGCCTTAAGGGAACCTGTCACCTGTTTTTCCCCATATAAAGTACGACCACCACCTGTATGCCCTAGAGTGCTGTAAAGAAGTCGGACGGTACTAGATTGTGCCTGCCGTTCTTCAGACCACACGAGAGGACGGTACTAGATAGTGCCTGCCGTTCTTCAGACCACACGGGAGGACGGTACTAGATTGTGCCTGCCGTTCTTCAGACCACACGGGAGGACTGTACTAGATTGTGCCTGCCGTGCCCCAGACCACACGAGAGGACGGTACTAGATTGTGCCTGCCGTTCTTCAGACCGCACGGTAGGACGGTACTAGATTGTGCCTGCCGTGCCTCAGACCGCACGGGAGGACGGTACTAGATAGTGCCTGCCGTGCCTCAGACCACACGAGAGGACGGTACTAGATAGTGCCTGCCGTGCCTCAGACCACACGGGAGGATGGTACTAGATTGTGCCTGCCGTGCCTCAGACCACACGGGAGGACGGTACTAGATTGTGCCTGCCGTGCCTCAGACCACATGAGAGGACGGTACTAGATAGTGCCTGCCGTGCCTCAGACCGCACGGGAGGACGGTACTAGATAGTGCCTGCCGCTCTTCAGACCGCACTGGAGGACTGTACTAGATTGTGCCTGCCGTGCTTCAGACCACACGGGAGGACTACTAGATTGTGCCTGCCGTGCTTCAGACCGCACGGGAGGACGGTACTAGATTGTGCCTGCCGTGCCTCAGAGCACACGGGAGGACGGTACTAGATAGTGCCTGCCGCTCTTCAGACCGCACGGGAGGACGGTACTAGATAGTGCCTGCCGCTCTTCAGACCACACAGGAGGACTGTACTAGATTGTGCCTGCCGTGCCTCAGACCACATGAGAGGACTGTGTAACATACCTGGCGGCGTCCTTGCATAGTGGTCCATCTCCCACTGTGCAAGAGCGCGCACTTGATCTCCTGTCCAGAATGTCTCTCTGGCTTCCCTCCATGCTGTCTGTTTGTGTCTGTTTCTGCTGCTTAAGGGCGGCGCCCGATCACTTCCTGCTTTTTGTACCTGCTGTGGGTCACACCTCTTGTGCGTCCTCAGCCTATTGCTGTCTGTCACCTGGTATATAGCTCAGCTGCGCCATCTATCCCTGCCTGAGCATAGTGTTTCTTTCAGTGTGTGCTTGCACTCTGAAGGTGCCAGGTCCCGTTCTGTGTTCTCTTGTCTGCCTATCCTGGAGGCTGTATTTCCAGGCCTGTCTGAACACGCTCCTAGCCTGTTCCTCCTGCCTTCTAGGGGCCGATTACCTAGACCTGTTCCTGTATCTTGTCTGACCTGTCTGAACACGCTCCTAGCCTGTTCCTCTCGCCTTCTAGGGGCTGATTTCCTAGACCCGCTTCTGTATCTTGTCTGTCCTGTCTGAACACGCTCCTTGCCTGTTCGTCCTGCCTCTCTGGGGGCCGTACTCCCAGACCCGCTCCTGTATCCCGCTGCAGTGTCGGTCTCCTCCGTACACTCAGTTCCAGTCTGAACTCTCTCCTATCCTTTACCTGTTTTGCCTCTATGTCCGTTCCCTTCCTTTTTCTGCAGAGTCTGAACTCGTACCTAACTCCTGCTTGTTGTCTCTGTACTCCCGTTTGTGAGTTTGTGGTCCACTCGCTACTTCACTGCAAGTACCCTGTGGGTGTCTGGCTCTGCCTTTCCCTTCCTGTCTGTTCTGTGTGAACAGAGCCCTGTCCCCCCTACTCAGTCTAGTCTGCTCTGACTCCTTTGCTTACCGCTCCGGCGGTTCTAGCCTGCTCTGACTCCTTGCTCACTGCTCCGGCAGTCCTGTCCTGCCCTGCTTCTGCCCGCTGCTCCGGCAGTCCTGTCCTGCCCTGCTTCTGCCCGCTGCTCTGGCAGTCCTGTCCTGCCCTGCTTCTGCCCGCTGCTCTGGCAGTCCTGTCCTGCCCTGCTTCTGCCCGCTGCTCTGGCAGTCCTGTCCTGCCCTGCTTCTGCCCGCTGCTCTGGCAGTCCTGTCCTGCCCTGCTTCTGCCCGCTGCTCTGGCAGTCCTGTCCTGCCCTGCTTCTGCCCGCTGCTCCGGCAGTCCTGTCCTGTCCTGCCCTGCTTCTGCCCGCTGCTCCGGCAGTCCTGTCCTGCCCTGCTTCTGCCCGCTGCTCCGGCAGTCCTGTCCTGCCCTGCTTCTGCCCGCTGCTCCGGCAGTCCTGTCCTGCCCTGCTTGTGCTCGCTGCTCCTGCAGCCCTGTCCTGCTCTGTTCTTGCCCACCGCTTCGGGCGTTCCCTCTCTGCTGTGGTTGTCTACCGCATCTGCGGTTCTGTGACCCAGTCTGTACTGGGTCTTAACCTTTCTGTGCTCCAGCCCGTCCTTTCGGCCAGTACCTCCCTGCCTGCATACTCGCCTGTATCCACCCATCTGCATACCTGCTGTGTTTGCTTATATCCACCAGTCTGTGCCAGCCTAACCTGCCTGTTCCTGAGTCCCAGTGTGTACTGGGTCCTATCCCGCCTGTGTTCCTACCTGCTAGTGCCTCCCTGTCTGCACTCTAGCTGCGCTTGCCTTTACCCGCCTGCCTGCATACCAGTCGTGCCTGCCTATACCCTCCAGTCTGTGCGCCAGCCTAACCAGCCTGATCCAGTAATCCCTGTGTGGGTCAACCCCCGTGTTCGGAGTTTGACCTGGAGTAGCACCTGGTCCCTCTGCCCGGTTTCTCCCTGGTGCACTGGCGTCGTATGCCGTCGTGCCATCTTGGTCGGATCGGCCAGATACTTAGTCACGCCCCTCCAGGCACTCTCCGGTTCATGGTCCAGTGGAATCACTACAATCACACGCACACGCCGCTCAGCCCGGGCGTGTGCATAACAGACTGTACTAGATTGTGCCTGCCGTGCTTCAGACCACACGGGAGGACTACTAGATTGTGCCTGCCGTGCCTCAGACCACATGAGAGGACGGTACTAGATAGTGCCTGCCGTGCCTCAGACCGCACGGGAGGACGGTACTAGATAGTGCCTGCCGCTCTTCAGACCGCACTGGAGGACTGTACTAGATTGTGCCTGCCGTGCTTCAGACCACACGGGAGGACTACTAGATTGTGCCTGCCGTGCTTCAGACCGCACGGGAGGACGGTACTAGATTGTGCCTGCCGTGCCTCAGAGCACACGGGAGGACGGTACTAGATAGTGCCTGCCGCTCTTCAGACCGCACGGGAGGACGGTACTAGATAGTGCCTGCCGCTCTTCAGACCACACAGGAGGACTGTACTAGATTGTGCCTGCCGTGCCTCAGACCACACGGGAGGACGGTACTAGATTGTGCCTGCCGCTCTTCAGACCACACGGGAGGACGGTACTAGATAGTGCCTGCCGTGCCTCAGACCACATGAGAGGACTGTACTAGATTGTGCCTGCCGTGCTTCAGACCACACGGGAGGACTACTAGATTGTGCCTGCCGTGCTTCAGACCGCACGGGAGGACGGTACTAGATTGTGCCTGCCGTGCCTCAGACCACACGGGAGGACGGTACTAGATTGTGCCTGCCGTGCCTCAGACCACACGGGAGGACGGTACTAGATAGTGCCTGCCGCTCTTCAGACCACACGGGAGGACGGTACTAGATAGTGCCTGCCGCTCTTCAGACCACACGGGAGGACGGTACTAGATAGTGCCTGCCGTGCCTCAGAGCACACGGGAGGACGGTACTAGATAGTGCCTGCCGCTCTTCAGACCACACGGGAGGACGGTATTAGATAGTGCCTGCCGCTCTTCAGACCACATGCTGCAGATAAAAAAATAAATCAAAATATGACTGAAAGAGCACCACAGCAACAAAATATAGTACATTGATAAACAGTGTTATAATTATATCTATAATATAATCGGCTAAGCGTCCCTCTGTCTGAAGCCTCGATAGACTGCGCATGTGCGACGCGCAGTCTGGCTCTAGACAGAAGAACGCATGGAGCCGTTACAGGTAAGAGCAGTGTATGGCGCCGGAGATCGCGGTATGCTTAGACACTGAATGCATACTTATATATTTACCTGACCGGGAGGAGCGTTGTCGCGGCGCCTCTCTCTTCGCCGGAGACCGGGGCAGGAGTGAGGCGTCGGATCGGCGCATGCGCATAGCGCTATCCAGCGCCATTTTACTGAAGACACATTTGCAGTGTCTCTTCAGCAAAGTGGTGCCGGACAGCGCGGTATGGGCACGCACGTACTCCGGCGCCGCACTCCTCCCCCGGCAGAGCAGGACACAGCAGCGCTGGAGCACAGGGAAGAAAGGTGAGTATAAGTGTTTATTTTTTTGTATGTGTGTGCAGCGTGAAAGAGATGAGGGGGCCACACATACCAGGATTGGGGGGTGAGGGACGCCATGCATACCAGGATTGGGGGGTGAGGGACGCCATGCATACCAGGATTGGGGGATGAGGGACGCCATGCATACCAGGATTGGGGGATGAGGGACGCCATGCATACCAGGATTGGGGGATGAGGGACGCCATGCATACCAGGATTGGGGGATGAGGGATGCCATACATACCAGGATTGGGGGGTAAGGGGCCCATACATACCAGGATTGGGGGGTGAGGGGCCCCATCCATACCAGGATTGGGGGATGAGGGGCCCTATGCATACCAGGATTAGAGGATAAGGGATGCCATACATACCAGGATTGGGGGATGAGGGGTGCCATGCATACCAGGATTGGGGGATGAGGGGTGCCATGCATACCAGGATTGGGGGATGAGGGGTGCCATGCATACCAGGATTGGGGATGAGGGGTGCCACGCATACCAGCATTGGGCAATGAGGGGGGCCACGCATACCAGGATTGGGGGATGAGGGGTACCATGCATACCAGGATTGGGGGATGAGGGGGCCACACATACCAGCATTGGGGGATGAGGGGGGCCACGCATACCAGGATTGGGGGGTGAGAGGTGCCATGCATCCCAGTATAGGATGATGGGGGCAGCACAAATACCAGGAGGGGGGCAGCACATACCAGCATGGGAGACCATATACCAATAAAGATGCTCGCCACCCGGGTGTAGAACGGATTCAGTAGTGTGAGAGAAAAGAATCAATCTTGTTTGTCTGTGGTATCCATTTTGTTTTCACTCTTATGTAATGGTCATCAGGTAACACTGATGGGTAGTGAGGTTTCACATTACTATTCACTCCCTTAAGGTTACTATTGGTTCATAGGTCAGAGGGAAACATTCCTTTGTCTCTGACCCTATTTAAAGTGCCACATGTGCTAATAAAGCAGAAGTCTTTTCTAGTACACCATACAAGGCTGTGCTGTATTGATTTCCCGAGCGCTCGTAAAACAAATCTTATTAATTTGGAGTTCGGAAGGCATAGAAGAGAGCGTATTTCGCTCACAGTAGCTAGTTTATTTATACGGGGCTGTTCACCGTATCCGGGACAGTTGGAACTAGAGCTGAGAGGATCAATTCTTGGGACGCTGGATAGGAGGCCACGAATCTCTTACCTATAGTGTTGCACGAGCATGCTCGGTTTACCCTTTCACCGTGCACGCTCGGTTGCTGCCCGAGTATTTTCGGCGTGCTCGGTATCTATGCCCGGGCCGCTGGGGCTGTTAGACAGCTGTGACACATGCAGGGATTGCCTAACAAACATGCAATCCCTGCATGTGTCACAGCTGTCTAACAGCCGCGACACATGCAGCCGCGGCGGCTCGAGCATAGATGCCAAAAATACTCAGGCAGCACCTGAGCATGCTCTGTGAGAGGGTTAAGAGAACACGCTCATGCGTCACTACTAACCTTACCTCATCCGGCGTGACTTTTGATGAAGCTGGCATGATGTCATCTGTGCGTCGTGCTTCTTTCACTTAGGATCTATGGATTTATTTTCTGTCCATTCCACTTTCTCATATTTATGTAGCTTCACTATTTGACATTGGCTTTTTTGTGTCTGCAAGGCCGTGTTCACATGTTGAATAAATACTGTATTTTTTTTTGTTTTCTGCAGATGTCCACACCAAACTACACAATAACAATCTTCTCTGATTATTGCGTATTTGCTGCATTTTTTTATGCCTTTTCCACCTTATTTGATGTTTTTTGGTGCAGATGTGAAGCCGCATTGTTCATTTTTTGTTATAATACAGAATAGCTTTGATTCTGCACTTAAGGTACCTGCAGTCTTTTTACCTGCGTTTTCTCTCTTTTTAGGCTCCACATAGAAGCCTCTAGACGTAAAATAAACCATAACCGTACAGATCAGCAGCGTCTTTAGACCACAGAGCCGTTTTCATGAAATCACATCCACTTTTCTTGGCCATTTAAATGCTGCAAAATGACTGTTCCAAAAAAGCAGCTGAAAAAACACAGCACTTATGCTACATCTGAACACGGCCTAAATGTGCAAGTGCAGTGGATGTGATTTAATGAAATCTACGCCTGCAGTGAGTCTAAAGACGCTGCTGAACTGTGCGGATTTCATGCATTTTATTATATATATATATATAAGCCTCTGTGGAGCCTGTAAAAAAAAAAAACATTTTTAAGCTCAAAAATCTAAGTTTTTCTGTAGTATTAAAAATGTAGATTCACAGCTTCACCAAAACACATTTTAAGGGGGAAAACTCAAAAGAAACTCAGCAAACACACAATAATAAGATTGTTATTTTGTTGTATGGTGCGGACATAAAAAAATGCAGTCTTCATGTTGTGTGAACTTGGCTTTAGTGTTACATTTTATTCAACTTTTTATTTAATTTTTATGGCTTTAATAAAGACTAGCATACCTTTTCATTTTGTGGGATTGAAATTCAGCTGTTATACAGAGCTGAGTGCAGAACACAAAAATATATTTTTATAATTTGCCAGTGTGATAGCGCAAGCTATAGTAGCCCACCTTATCATTTTTTGGGGGTGAAATTGATTTGTATGCACAGTAAAAAAAATATAATTTTTTTTCTGTTGCTAGCCAGAGTCCACCTAGTCCTTTTGTGGTGGTAAAATTCAGCTGTATGCAGAGACACCTCGTAAACGTGCGGCTCCGCTCGGTACACCTCGTACACAGGCGTCTCCGCTCCACACACTCATACACGCGCGGCTCTGCTTCGTACACCTCGTACACGTGCAGCTCTGCTTTGTACACGCGTGACTCTGCTCCGTACACCTCGTACACTCGCGGCTCCGCTCCGCAAACTCGTACACGCGCGGCTCTGCTCTTACATCTCGTACACACGCGACTCCGCTCCGCACACTCGTACACGCGCGACTCCGCTCCGCACACTCGTACACGCGCGACTCCGCTCCGCACACTCGTACACGCGCGGCTCCGCTCTGTACACCTCGAACACGCGCGGCTCTGCTCCGTACACCTCGTACATGCGCGGCTCCACTCCACTCTGAACACTCGTACATGCGCTGCTCTGCTCTGCACACCTTGTACACGCACGTCTACGCTCCGTACACCTCGTACTTGCGCAGTTTTACTCCGTACACCTCGTACTTGGCGGCGTCTCTCCGTACACCTTGTACACGTGCGGCTCCACTCCGCTCCGCACACATCGTAGACGTGCGGTTCCGCTCCGTACACCTCGTACACGCGCTGCTCTGCTCACCTTGTAAATGCGCGACTCTGCTCCGCACACCTCATACACGCACGGTTTCGCTCCATCTCGTACACGCGTGGCTCCGCTCCTTACACGTCGTACATGCGCTGCTCTGCTCTGTACACCTCGTACACGTATGGCTCTGCTCTGCACACCTCGTACATGCGCGGCTCCGCTCTGCACACCTCATACACGTGCGGCTCCGCTCCATACACCTCGTACACGCGTGGCTCCGCTCCTTACACGTCGTACACTCGCTGCTCTGCTCTGTACACCGCGTACACGTGCGGCTCTGCTCTGCACACCTCGTACATGCGCGGCTCCGCTCTGCACACCTCATACACGGGCGGCTCCGCTCCATACACCTCGTACACGCGTGGGTCCGCTCCTTACACGTCGTACACTCGCTGCTCTGCTCTGTACACCTCGTACACGTGCAGCTCTGCTCTGTACACCTCGTACACGCGTGGCTCCGCTCCGCACACTCGTACATGGGCGGCTCCGCTTCGCACACTCGTACACGCGCGGCTCTGCTCCGTACACCTCGTACACGCGCGGCTCTGCACCGTACACCTCATACACGCGTGACTGCTCCGAACACCTCGTACACTCGCGGCTCCGCTCCGCACACTCATACACGCGCAGCTCTGCACCTTACATCTCGTACACACGCGGCTCCGCTCCGCACACTCGTACACGCGCGGCTCCGCACACTCGTACACGCGCGGCTCCGCTCCGCACACTCGTATACGCGCGGCTCTGCTCCGTACACCTCGTACACGCGCGTCTCTGCTCCGTACACCTCGTACACTCGCGGCTCCGCTCCGCACACTCGTACACGCGTGGCTCCGCTCCGCACACTCGTACATGCGCGGCTCTGCTCCGTACACCTCGTACATGCGCAGCTCTGCTCCGTACCCCTCATACACGTGCGACTCTGCTCTGTACACCTCGTACACTCGCGGCTCCGCTCCGTACACTCGTACATGCGCGGCTCTGCTCCTTACATCTCATACACACGCGGCTCCGCTCCGCACACTCGTACACTGGAGACTCTGCTCCATACACCTCCTACACGCGTGGCTCCGCTTTGTACACCTCGAACACGCGCGGCTCCGCTCCGTAAACCTCGTACAAGCGTGGCTCCGCTCCGTACACCTCGTACACGCACGGTTCCGCTCCGTACACCTCGTACACACACGGCTCCGCTCCGTACAGCTCGTACACGTATGGCTCTGCTCCTTACACCTTGCACACGCGCGGCTCCGCTCCGTACACCTTGTACACGTGCGAATCCGCTCCGCGCACCTCATACACGCGTGTCTTCAGCTCCACACACCTCGTGCATGCGCTGCTTTGCTCTGCACATTTCGTACACACGCGGCTGCTCTGCGCACACTCGGACACGCGCGGATCCGCTCCGCACACTCGTACACGCAGTGCTCTGCTCTGTGCACCTCGAACACGCACGGCTCCGCTCCACACACCTCGTACACGCGCGGCTCTGCTCCGCACACCTTGTACACGCGCGGCTCTGCACGCCTTGTACACGTGCGGCTCTGCTCCGTACACCTCATACACGCTCGGCTCCGCTCCGTACACCTCGTACACGCGCGGCTCAGCTCCACACACCTCATACACGCGTGTCTCCGCTCCACACACATCGTACACGCTTGACTCCGCTCCACACACCTCGTACACGTGCAGCTCTGCTCCACACACCTCGTACACGTGCAGCTCTGCTCCACACACCTCGTACATGCGTGTCTCTGCTCCACACACCTCGTACACGTGCGGCTCCACTCTGCACACCTCGTACACGCACGGTTCCGCTCCGTACAGCTTGTACACGCGCGGCTCCTCTCCGTACAGCTCGTACACGCGCGGCTCCGCTCCATACACCTTGTACACGCGCGGCTCCGCTCCGTACACCTTGTACACGTGCGGATCCGCTCCGCTCCGCGCACCTCATACATGCGCGGCTGTGCTCCACACACCTCGTACACGCGCGGCTCAGCTCCACACACCTCGTACACGCGCTGTTCTGCTCTGCACATTTCGTACACGTGCGGCTCCGCTGCGCACACTCGTACACGCGCGGATCCATTCCGCACACTCGTACACGCAGTGCTCTGCTCTGTACACCTCGAACACGCACGGCTCCGCTCCACACACCTCGTACACGCGCGGCTCCACTCCGCACACCTTGTACACGCACGGCTCCGCTCCACACACCTCGTACACGCGTGTCTTCGCTCCACACACCACGTACACTCGCGGCTCCGCTCCACACACCTCATACACGTGCGGCTCTGCTTTGCACACCTTGTACACGTGCGGCACCGCACACTCGTACACGCGCAGCTCTGCTCCGCACACCTCGTACACGCACGGTTCCGCTCCATACACTTTGTACACGCGCAGCTCCGCTCTGCACACGTCGTATACGCACGGCTCCGCTCCGTACAGTTCGTACACGCGCGGCTCCGCTCCTTACAGCTCCTACACGCGCGGCTCCACTTCGTACACCTTGTACACGCATGGATCCGCTCCGCACACCTCATACACGCGTGTCTCCGCTCCATACACCTCGTACATGCGCGGCTCCGCTCCGTACACCTCGTATACGAGCGGCTAAGCTCCACACACTTGTACACGTGCGGCTCTGCTCCGCACACCTCGTACACGCGTGGCTCCGCTCAGCACACCTCGTACACGCGCGGCTCCGCTCTGCACACCTCGTACATGCACGGCTCCGCTCTGTACAGCTTGTACACGTGCGGCTCTGGTCCGTACAGCTCGTACACGCGCGGCTCCGCTCCGTACAGCTCGTACACGCGCAGCTCCGCTCCGTACACTTTGTAGACGCGCGGATCCGCTCCACTCTGCACACCTCGTACACGCGCGGCTCCGCTCCGTACACCTCGTACACGATTGTCTCCTCTGCGTACACCTCATACACGATTGGCTCTGCTCCACAGACCTCATACACGCGTGTCTCCGCTCCACACACCTCGTACAAGCGTGTCTCCACTCCACACACCTCGTACACGCGCGGCTCCACTCCGCACACCTCGTACACGCGCAGCTCCACTCCGCACACTCGTACACGCGCGGCTCCGCTCTGCACACCTCATACACGCTGGCCTCCACACACTCGTACATGTGCGGCTCCGCACACCTCGTACACGCACAGCTCCGCTCCATACACTTCATACACGCGCGCCTCCGCTATGCACACCTCGTACACGCATGGCTCTGCTCCGTACAGCTCATACACTCGCTGCTCCGCTCCATACTCCTTGTACACGCGTGGATCCACTCCACACACCTCATACACGCGTCTCCGCTCCAAACATCTCGTACACACGAGGTTCCGCTCCAGCTCCGCACACTCGTACACGCGCTGCTCTGCTCTGTACACTTCGTACACGCGCGGCTCCGCTCTGCACATCTCGTACACGCGCGGCTCCGCTCTGCACATCTCGTACACGGGCGGCTCCGCTCCGCATACTCGTACACGCGCGTCTCTGCTCCGCACACATCGTACACACACGACGCTGCTCCGTACGTCTTGTACACGCGCGGCTCAGCTTCGTACAAATCGTACATGCGCGGCACCACTCTGTACACCTAGTACACACGCGGCTCCGCTCCGTACACCTCCTACACGCGTGGCTCCGCTCCGTACACCTCGTACACGTCCGACTCTGCTCTGCACACTCGGACACGCGCTGCTCTGCTCTGTATACCTCGTACACGCGTGGCTCCGCTCCGCACACCTCGTACAATCGCGGCTCCGCTCAGCAGACTCGTAATTGCGCAGCTCTGCTCCATACACCTCGTACACGCGTGGCTCCGCTCCGCACACATCATACAAGCACGACTCCGCTCCGTACACCTTGTACACACTCGGCTCCACTCTGTACACTCGTACACGCGCAACTCAGCTCCGTACACGCTCGGCTCCGCTCCGTGCAGGTCGTACACGCGCGGCTCCGCTCTGTACACCTCGTACACGCGTGGCTCCTCTCCGTACACCTCGTAAACGCGTGGCTTGGCTCCGTACATCTCGTACACGTGCGGCTCCGCTCCAGCTCTGCACACTCGTACACGCGCTGCTCTGTACACCTCGCACACGCGCGGCTATGCTCTGCACAAATCATACAAGCGCGACTCAGCTCCGTACACCTCGTACACACTCGGCTCCACTCTGTACACCTCGTACACACGCAGCTCCGTTTCGCACACTCGTACACGCGCGACTCTGCTCCATACACTTCGTACACGCGCGACTCTGCTCCATACACTTCGTACACGCGCGACTCTGCTCCGCACACTCGTACAAGCGCAACTCAGCTCCGTACACCTCGTACACACTCGGCTCCACTGTGTACACCTCTTACACACGCAGCTCCGCTTCAAACACTCGTACATGCGCGACTCCGCTCCGTACAACTCGTACACGCTCGGCTCCGCTCCGTGCAGCTCGTACACGCGCGGATCTGCTCTGTACACCTCGTACATGCATGTCTCTGCTCCACACACCTCGTACACGTGCGGCTCCGCTCTGCACACCTCGTACACGCACGGTTCCGCTCCGTACAGCTCGTACACGCGCGGCTCTGCTCCGTACACCTTGTACACGTGCGGATCCGCTCCGCTCCGCGCACCTCATACATGCGCGGCTGTGCTCCACACAACTCGTACACGCGCGGCTCAGCTCCACACACCTCGTACACTCGTGTCTCCGCTCCACACACCTCGTACAAGCGCTGCTCTGCTCTGCACATTTCGTACACGTGCGGCTCCGCTGCGCACACTCGTACACGCAGTGCTCTGCTCTGTACACCTCGAACACGCACGGCTCCGCTCCACACACCTCGTACACGCGCGGCTCCGCTCCGCACACCTTGTACATGCACGGCTCCGCTCCACACACCTCATACACGTGCGGCTCTGCTTTGCACACCTTGTACACTTGCGGCATCGCACACTCGTACACGCGCAGCTCTGCTCCGCACACCTCGTACACGCACGGTTCCGCTCCATACACTTTGTACACGCGCAGCTCCGCTCTGCACACGTCGTATACGCACGGCTCCGCTCCGTACAGTTCGTACACGCGCGGCTCCGCTCCTTACAGCTCCTACACGCGCGGCTCCACTCCGTACACCTTGTACACGCATGGATCCGCTCCGCACACCTCATACACGCGTGTCTCCGCTCCATACACCTCGTACATGCGCGGCTCCGCTCCGTACACCTCGTACACGAGCGGCTAAGCTCCACACACTCGTACACGTGCGGCTCTGCTCCGCACACCTCGTACACGCGTGGCTCTGCTCAGCACACCTCGTACACGCGCGGCTCCGCTCTGCACACCTCGTACATGCACGGCTACGCTCTGTACAGCTTGTACACGTGCGGCTCTGGTCCGTACAGCTCGTACACGCGCGGCTCCGCTCCGTACAGCTCGTACACGCGCAGCTCCGCTCCGTACACTTTGTAGACGCGCGGATCCGCTCCACTCTGCACACCTCGTACACGCGCGGCTCCGCTCCGTACACCTCGTACACGATTGGCTCTGCTCCACAGACCTCGTACACGCGTGTCTCCGCTCCACACACCTCGTACAAGCGTGTCTCTGCTCCACACACCTCGTACACGTGCGGCTCCACTCCGCACACCTCGTAGACGCGCAGCTCCACTCCGCACACTCGTACACGCGCGGCTCCGCTCTGCACACCTCATACACGCTGGCCTCCACACACTCGTACATGTGCGGCTCCGCACACCTTGTACACGCACAGCTCCGCTCCATACACCTCATACACGCGCGCCTCCGCTCTGCACACCTCGTACACGCACGGCTCTGCTCCGTACAGCTCATACACTCGCTGCTCCGCTCCATACTCCTTATACACGCGTGGATCCACTCCGCACACCTCATACACGCGTGTCTCCGCTCCATACATCTCGTACACGCGAGGTTCCGCTCCAGCTCCGCACACTCGTACACGCGCTGCTCTGCTCTGTACACTTCGTACACGCGCGGCTCCGCTCTGCACATCTCGTACACGCGCGGCTCCGCTCTGCACATCTCGTACATGGGCGGCTCCGCTCCGCATACTCGTACACGCGCGTCTCTGCTCCGCACACATCGTACACACACGACGCTGCTCCGTACGTCTTGTACACACGCGGCTCAGCTTCGTACAAATCGTACATGCGCGGCACCACTCTGTACACCTAGTACACACGCGGCTCCGCTCCGTACACCTCCTACACACGTGGCTCCGCTCCGTACACCTCGTACACGTCCAACTCTGCTCTGCACACTCGGACACGCGCTGCTCTGCTCTGTATACCTCGTACACTCGTGGCTCCGCTCCGCACACCTCGTACACGCGCGGCTCCGCTCCGCAGACTCGTAATTGCGCAGCTCTGCTCCATACACCTCGTACATGCGCGTCTCTGCTCCGCACACATCGTACACACACGACGCTGCTCCGTACGTCTTGTACACGTGCGGCTCAGCTTCGTACAAATCGTACATGCGCGGCACCACTCTGTACACCTAGTACACACGCGGCTCCGCTCCATACACCTCCTACACGCGTGGCTCCGCTCCGTACACCTCGTACACGTCCGACTCTGCTCCGCACACTCGGACACGCGCTGCTCTGCTCTGTACACCTCGTACACGCGTGGCTCCACTCCGCACACCTCGTACAATCGCGGCTCCGCTCCGCAGACTCGTAATTGCGCAGCTCTGCTCCATACACCTCGTACACGCGTGGCTCCGCTCCGCACACATCATACAAGCACGACTCCGCTCCGTACACCTTGTACACACTCGGCTCCACTCTGTACACTCGTACACGCGCAACTCAGCTCCGTACACGCTCGGCTCCGCTCCGTGCAGGTCATACACGCGCGGCTCCGCTCTGTACACCTCGTACACGCGTGGCTCCTCTCCGTACACCTCGTAAACGCGTGGCTTCGCTCCGTACATCTCGTACACGTGCGGCTCCGCTCCAGCTCTGCACACTCGTACACGCGCTGCTCTGTACACCTCGCACACGCGCGGCTATGCTCTGCACAAATCATACAAGCGCGACTCAGCTCCGTACACCTCGTACACACTCGGCTCCACTCTGTACACCTCGTACACACGCAGCTCCGTTTCGCACACTCGTACACGCGCGACTCTGCTCCATACACTTCGTACACGTGCGACTCTGCTCCGCACACTCGTACAAGCGCGACTCAGCTCCGTACACCTCGTACACACTCGGCTGCACTGTGTACACCTCTTACACACGCAGCTCCGCTTCAAACACTCGTACATGTGCGACTCCGCTCCGTACAACTCGTACACGCTCGGCTCCGCTCCGTGCAGCTCGTACACGCGCGGATCTGCTCTGTACACCTCGTACATGCGCGGCTCCGCTCTGCACACGCGCGACTATGCTCCTTACACGTAGTACACGTGCGGCTCCGCTACGTACACCTCATACACTCGTGGCTCCGCTCCGTACACCTCGCACACGCACGGCTCCGCTCCGCACACCTCGTCCACGCGCGGCTCCGCTCCGCACACCTCGTACACGTGTGTTTCTGCTCCACAACCTCATACACGCTGAGCTCCGCTCTGCACACCTCGTACACGCACGGCTCCTCTCCCTACAGCTCGTACACGCACGGCTCCACTCCTTAAATGTCGTACACGTGCGGCTCCGCACACCTCGTACACACGCAGCTCCGCTCTGTAAACCTCGTAAATGCGTGGCTCCGCTCCATACACCTCGTAAACTCGCGGCTCCGCTCCGTACACCTCATACACGTGCGGCTCCGCTCCGCACACTCGTACACGCACTGCTCTGATCCGTACACCTCATACACGCGGGGCTCCGCTCCGTACAGCTCGTACACGTGCGGCTCCGCTCCGTACAGCTTGCACATGCGCGGCTCCGCTCCGTACACCTCATACACGCGGGGCTCCGCTCCGTACAGCTCGTACACGTGCGGCTCCGCTCCGTACAGCTTGCACATGCGCGGCTCCGCTCCGTGCACCTTGTACACGTGCAGATCCGCTCCGCAAACTCGTACACACGCTGCTCTGTTCTGTACACCTCGTACACGCGCGGCTCCGCTCTGCACACTCGTACACGTGCGGCTCTGCTCCGTACACCTCGTACATGCACAGCTATGCTCCGTACATCTAGTACACGTGCGGCTCCGCGCCGTACACCTAGTACAAGCGCGGATCTGCTCCGCACACTCGTACACTCACTGCTCTGCTCTGTACACCTCGTACACATGCGGCTCCGCTCCGCACACCTTGTACATGCGCGGCTCTGCTCCGTACACCTAGTACACATGTGGCTCCGCTCCGTACACCTCGTACACGCGTTGCTTCGCTCCGTACATCTCGTACACACGCGGCTCCTCTCCAGCTCTGCACACTCGTACACATGCTGCTCTGCTCTGTACACCTCGTACATGGGTGGCTCTGCTCCGCACACATCGTACACACGCGACGCTGCTCTGTACGCCTTGTACATGTGCGGCTCAACTCCGTACAACTCGTAGAAGCGCGGTTCCGCTCTATACACCTCGTACACGCGCGGCTCTGCTCCGTACACCTCATAGACGCGCAATACCCCTCCGTACACCGCGTACACGCGTGGCTCTGCTCTGTACACCTCGTACACGCGTGGCTCCGCTCCGCACACCTCGTACAAGCGCAGCTCTGCTCCGCACACCTCGTACATGCAAGGTTCCGCTCCGTACAGCTCGTACACGCGTGGCTCCGCTCCGTACACTTTGTACACGCGCAGCTCCGTTCTGCACATCGTACATGCACGGCTCCGCTCCGTACAGCTCGTACACGCGCGGCTCCGCTCCGTACAGCTCAACACGCGTGGCTCGCTCCGTACAGCTCGTACATGCGCGGCTCCGCTCCGTACACCTTGTACACGTGCGGATCTGCTCCACACACCTCATACACGCTTGTCTCCACTCTGCACACCTCGTACACGCACGGCTGTGCTCCACAACTCGTACACGCGCGGCTCCGCTCCACAACTCGTACACGCGCGGCTCCGCTCCACAACTCGTACACGCGCGGCTCCGCTCCGCACACCTCGTACACGTGCGGCTCAGCTCCACACACCTCGTACATGCGTGTCTCCGCTCCACACACCTCGTACATGCGCGGCTCCGCTCTGCACATTTCGTACACGCGCAGCTCCGCTGCGCACACTCGTACATGCGCGGATCCGCTCCACACACTCGTACACGCGCTGCTCTGCTATGTACACCTCATACACACACGGCTCCGCTCCACACACCTCGTACATTCGCGGCTCCGCTCCGCACACCTTGTACATGCGCGGCTCCGCTCCGCACACCTTGTACACGCGCAACTCCGCTTTGCACACCTCGTACACGCGTGACTCCGCACACTCGTACATGCGCAGCTCTGCTCCGCACATCTCGTACACGCACGGTTCCGCTCCATACACTTTGTACACGCGCAGCTCCGTTCTGCACATCATACATGCACGGCTCCGCTCCGTACAGCTCGTACACGCGCGGCTCCGCTCCGTACAGCTCAACACGCGCGGCTCCGCTCCGTACAGCTCCTACACGCGCGGCTCCACTCCGTACACCTTGTACACGAGCGGCTAAGCTCCGCACACTCGTACACTTGCGGCTCTGCTCCGCAAACCTCGTACACGCGTGTTTCCGCTCCGCACACCTCGTACACGCATGTCTGCGCTCTGCACACCTTGTACATGCACGGCTCCGCTCTGTACAGCTCGTACACATGCGGCTCCGCTCCGTACAGCTCGTCCACGCGCGGCTCCGCTCCGTACAGCTCGCACACGCGCGGCTCCGCTCCGTACACTTTGTACACTCGCGGATCCGCTCCGCACACCTCGTACACGCGCGGCTCCGCTCCATACACTTTGTACACGCGCAGCTCTGCTCTGCACACCTCGTACATGCACGGCTCGGCTCCGTACAGCTCATACACGCGCGGTTCCGCTCCATACACTTTGTACACGCGCGGATCCGCTCCGCACACCTCGTACACGCGCGGCTCCGCTCCATACACTTTGTACACGCGCAGCTCTGCTCTGCACACCTCGTACATGCACGGCTCCGCTCCGTACAGCTTATACACGCGCGGTTCCGCTCCATACACTTTGTACACGCGCGGATCCGCTCCGCACACCTCGTACACGATTGGCTCCGCTCCGCACACTCGTACATGTGCGGCTCTGCTCTGCACACCTCGTACACGCGCGACTCCGCTCCGCACACTTCGTACACGCGCGGCTGTACTCCACACACCTCGTACACGCGTGTCTCCTCTCCCCACCTTGTACTTGCGCGGCTCTGCTCCACATACCCCGTACACGCACGGCTCCGCTCTGCACACCTCGTACACGCTAAGCTCCGCTCCGTACACCCTGTACACGCATGGATCCGCTCCGCACACTCGTACATGCGCTGCTCTGCTCCGCTCCGTACACCTCGTACATGTGCGGCCCGCTCCGTACAGCTCGTACACGCGCGGCTTTTCTCTGTACACTTTGTACACGCGCGGATCCGCTCCGCACACCTCGTACACATGCGGCTCCGCTCCATACAACTCATACACGATTGGCTCTGCTCCGTACACTTTGTACACGCATGGTTCCGCTCCATACACTTTGTACACGTGCAGCTCCGCTCTGCACACCTCGTACATGCACGGCTCCGCTCTGTACAGCTCATACACGCGCGGCTCCGCTCCGTACACTTTGTACACGTGTGGATCCGCTCCACTTCGCACACTTTGTACACCATTGGCTCCCCTCCGCACACTCGTACATGTGCGGCTCTGCTCCGCACACCTTGTACACGCGCGGCTCCGCTCCGCACACCTCTTACACGCGCGGCTCTGCTCCACACACCTCGTACACGCGCGGCTCTGCTCCACACACCTTGTACACGCGTGTCTCCGCTCCATACACCTCGTACACGCGCGGCTCCGCTCCGCACACCTCGTACACGCGCAGCTCCACTCTGCACACCTTGTACACGCGTGTCTCCGCTCCACACACCTAGTACACGCGCGGCTCCGCTCTGCACACCTCATACATGCTCGGCTCCGCACACTCTTACACGCGCGGCTCTGCTCCGCACACTTGTACACGCGCTGCTCTGCTCCGTACACCTCGTACACGTTCGGCCCGCTCCGTACAGCTCGTACACCCCCGGCTTTTCTCTGTACACTTTGTACACGCGCGGCTCTGCTCCGCACAACTCGTACACGCACAGTTCCGCTCTATACACCTCATACACGCGCGCCTCCGCTCTGCACACCTCGTACACGCACAGCTCCGCTCAGTATACCTTGTACAAGCGCGGATCCGCACACTCGTAAATGCGCAGCTCTGCTCCATACACCTCGTACACGCGCGGCTCCGTTTCGCACACATCATACACGCTCGGCTCCGCTCCGTACAAATCGTACATGCGCGTCTCCATTCTGTAAAACTCGTACACGCGCGGCCCCTCTCCGCACACCTCGTGCACGTGCGGCTCTGCTCCGTACACGTCGTACACACGCGGCTCCGCGCCGTACACCTCGTACTTGCGCAGTTTCGCTCCGTACACCTCGTACTTGCGCGGCCTCGCTCCGTACACATTGTACACGTGCGGCTCCACTCCGCTCCGCACACCTCGGACACGTGCGGCTCCGCTCCGTACACCTCGTAAACGCACGACTCTGCTCCGCACACCTCGTACACGCGCGTCTCCGCTCCTTACACGTCGTACATGCGCTGCTCTGCTCTGCACACCTCGTACACGCGCGCCTCCGTTCCGCACACCTCGTACACGTGTGGCTCTGCTCCGCACACCTCGTATATGCGTGGTTCCGCACACCTCGTACACGCTCGACTCCGCTCCGCATACCTCATACATGCGCGGCTCTGCTCTGTACACCTCGTACACCCGCGGCTCCGCTCCGCACACCTAGTACACGAGCGGCTCCGCTCCATACACCTCATACACGCGGGGCTCTGCTCCGCACACCTAGTACACGCGCGGCTCCGCTCCGTACACCTCGTAGACGCGCAGCTCCACTCCGCACACTCGTACACGCGCGGCTCCGCTCTGCACACCTCATACACGCTGGCCTCCACACACTCGTACATGTGCGGCTCCGCACACCTCGTACACGCACAGCTCCGCTCCATACACCTCATACACGCGCGCCTCCGCTCTGCACACCTCGTACACGCACGGCTCTGCTTCGTACAGCTCATACACTCGCTGCTCCGCTCCATACTCCTTGTACACTCGTGGATCCACTCCGCACACCTCATACACGCGTGTCTCCGCTCCATACATCTCGTACACGCGAGGTTCCGCTCCAGCTCCACACACTCGTACACGCGCTGCTCTGCTCTGTACACTTCGTACACGCGCGGCTCCGCTCTGCACATCTCGTACACGCGCGGCTCCGCTCTGCACCTCTCGTACATGGGCGGCTCCGCTCCGCATACTCGTACACGCGCGTCTCTGCTCCGCACACATCGTACACACACGACGCTGCTCCGTACGTCTTGTACACACGCGGCTCAGCTTCGTACAAATCGTACATGCGCGGCACCACTCTGTACACCTAGTACACACGCGGCTCCGCTCCGTACACCTCCTACACGCGTGGCTCCGCTCCGTACACCTCGTACATGTCCGACTCTGCTCCGCACACTCGGACACGCGCTGCTCTGCTCTGTACACCTCGTACACGCGTGGCTCCACTCCGCACACCTCGTACACGCGCGGCTCCGCTCCGCAGACTTGTAATTGCGCAGCTCTGCTCCATACACCTCGTACACGCGTGGCTCCGCTCCGCACACATCATACAAGCACGACTCCGCTCCGTACACCTTGTACACACTCGGCTCCACTCTGTACACTCGTACACGCGCAACTCAGCTCCGTACACGCTCGGCTCCGCTCCGTGCAGGTCATACACGCGCGGCTCCGCTCTGTACACCTCGTACACGCGTGGCTCCTCTCCGTACACCTCGTAAACGCGTGGCTTCGCTCCGTACATCTCGTACACGTGCGGCTCCGCTCCAGCTCTGCACACTCGTACACGCGCTGCTCTGTACACCTCGCACACGCGCGGCTATGCTCTGCACACATCATACAAGCGCGACTCAGCTCCGTACACCTCGTACACACTCGGCTCCACTCTGTACACCTCGTACACACGCAGCTCCGTTTCGCACACTCGTACACGCGCGACTCTGCTCCATACACTTCGTACACGCGCGACTCTGCTCCGCACACTCGTACAAGCGCGACTCAGCTCCGTACACCTCGTACACACTCGGCTCCACTGTGTACACCTCTTACACACGCAGCTTCGCTTCAAACACTCGTACATGTGCGACTCCGCTCCGTACAACTCGTACACGCTCGGCTCCGCTCCGTGCAGCTCGTACACGCGCGGATCTGCTCTGTACACCTCGTACATGCGCGGCTCCGCTCTGCACACTTCGTACACGCGCGACTATGCTCCTTACACGTAGTACACGTGCGGCTCCGCTACGTACACCTCATACACTCGTGGCTCCGCTCCGTACACCTCGCACACGCACGGCTCCGCTCCGCACACCTCGTCCACGCGCGGCTCCGCTCCGCACACCTCGTACACGTGTGTTTCTGCTCCACAACCTCATACACGCTGAGCTCCGCTCTGCACACCTCGTACACGCACGGCTCCTCTCCCTACAGCTCGTACACGCATGGCTCCACTCCTTAAATGTCGTACACGTGCGGCTCCGCACACCTCGTACACACGCAGCTCCGCTCTGTAAACCTCGTAAATGCGTGGCTCCGCTCTGTACACCTCGTAAACTCGCGGCTCCGCTCCGTACACCTGATACACGTGCGGCTCCGCTCCGCACACTCGTACACGCGCAGCTCTGATCCGTACACCTCGTACACGCACTGCTCTGATCCGTACAGCTCGTACACGTGCGGCTCCGCTCCGTACAGCTTGTACATGCGCGGCTCCGCTCCGTACACCTTGTACACGTGCGGATCCGCTCCGCAAACTCGTACACACGCTGCTCTGCTCTGTACACCTCGTACACGCGCGGCTCCGCTCTGCACACTCGTACACGTGCGGCTCTGCTCCGTACACCTCGTACATGCACAGCTATGCTCCGTACAGCTAGTACACGTGCGGCTCCGCGCCGTACACCTAGTACAAGCGCGGATCTGCTCCGCACACTCGTACACTCACTGCTCTGCTCTGTACACCTCGTACACATGCGGCTCCGCTCCGCACACCTTGTACATGCGCGTCTCTGCTCCGTACACCTAGTACACATGTGGCTCCGCTTCGTACACCTCGTACACACGTTGCTTCGCTCCGTACATCTCGTACACGCGCGGCTCCTCTCCAGCTCTGCACACTTGTACACATGCTGCTCTGCTCTGTACACCTCGTACATGGGTGGCTCTGCTCCGCACACATCGTACACACGCGACGCTGCTCTGTACGCCTTGTACATGTGCGGCTCAACTCCGTACAACTCGTAGAAGCGCGGCTCCGCTCTATACACCTCGTACACGCGCGGCTCTGCTCCGTACACCTCATAGACGCGCAATACCCCTCCGTACACCGCGTACACGCGTGGCTCTGCTCCGTACACCTCATACACGCGCGACTCCGCTCCGCACACTCGTACACGCGCTGCGCTGCTCTGCTCTGTACACCTCGTACACGCGTGGCTCCGCTCCGCACACCTCGTACAAGCGCAGCTCTGCTCCGCACACCTCGTACATGCAAGGTTCCGCTCCGTACAGCTCGTACACGCGTGGCTCCGCTCCGTACACTTTGTACACGCGCAGCTCCGTTCTGCACATCGTACATGCACGGCTCCGCTCCGTACAGCTCGTACACGCGCGGCTCCGCTCCGTACAGCTCAACACGCGTGGCTCGCTCCGTACAGCTCGTACATGCGCGGCTCCGCTCCGTACACCTTGTACACGTGCGGATCTGCTCCACACACCTCATACACGCTTGTCTCCACTCTGCACACCTCGTACACGCACGGCTGTGCTCCACAACTCGTACACGCGCGGCTCCGCTCCACAACTCGTACACGCGCGGCTCCGCTCCGCACACCTCGTACACGTGCGGCTCAGCTCCACACACCTCGTACATGCGTGTCTCCGCTCCACACACCTCGTACATGCGCGGCTCCGCTCTGCACATTTCGTACACGCGCAGCTCCGCTCGTACATTCGCGGATCCGCTCCACACACTCGTACACGCGCTGCTCTGCTGTGTACACCTCATACACACACGGCTCCGCTCCACACACCTCGTACATTCGCGGCTCCGCTCCGCACACCTTGTACATGCGCGGCTCCGCTCCGCACACCTTGTACACGCGCAACTCCGCTTTGCACACCTCGTACACGCGTGACTCCGCACACTCGTACATGTGCAGCTCTGCTCCGCACATCTCGTACACGCACGGTTCCGCTCCATACACTTTGTACACGCGCAGCTCCGTTCTGCACATCGTACATGCACGGCTCCGCTCCGTACAGCTCGTACACGCGCGGCTCCGCTCCGTACAGCTCAACACGCGCGGCTCCGCTCCGTACAGCTCAACACGCGCGGCTCCGCTCCGTACAGCTCAACACGCGCGGCTCCGCTCCGTACAGCTCCTACACGCGCGGCTCCACTCCGTACACCTTGTACACACACGGATCCGCTCCACACACCACATACACGCGCGGCTCTGCTCCGTACACCTTGTACACGAGCGGCTAAGCTCCGCACACTCGTACACTTGCGGCTCTGCTCCGCAAACCTCGTACACGCGTGGGTCCGCTCCGCACACCTCGTACACGCATGTCTGCGCTCTGCACACCTTGTACATGCACGGCTCCGCTCTGTACAGCTCGTACACGTGCGGCTCCGCTCCGTACAGCTCGTCCACGCGCGGCTCCGCTCCGTACACTTTGTACACTCGCGGATCCGCTCCGCACACCTCGTACACGCGCGGCTCCGCTCCATACACTTTGTACACGCGCAGCTCTGCTCTGCACAACTCGTACATGCACGGCTCCGCTCCGTACAGCTCATACACGCGCGGCTCCCTCCATACACTTTGTACACGCGCGGATCCGCTCCGCACACCTCGTACACGATTGGCTCCGCTCCGCACACTCGTACATGTGCGGCTCTGCTCTGCACACCTCGTACACGCGCGACTCCGCTCCGCACACTTCGTACACGCGCGGCTGTACTCCACACACCTCGTACACGCGTGTCTCCTCTCCACACCTTGTACTTGCGCGGCTCTGCTCCACATACCCCGTACACGCACGGCTCCGCTCTGCACACCTCGTACACGTTAAGCTCCGCTCCGTACACCCTGTACACGCGTGGATCCGCTCCGCACACTCGTACATGCGCTGCTCTGCTCCGTACACCTCGTACACGTGCGGCCCGCTCCGTACAGCTCGTACACGCGCGGCTTTTCTCTGTACACTTTGTACACGCGCGGATCCGCTCCACACACCTCGTACACATGCGGCTCCGCTCCGTACAACTCATACACGATTGGCTCTGCTCCGTACACCTTGTACACGCATGGTTCCGCTCCATACACTTTGTACACGTGCAGCTCCGCTCTGCACACCTCGTACATGCACGGCTCCGCTCTGTACAGCTCATACACGCGCGGCTCCGCTCCGTACACTTTGTACACGTGTGGATCCGCTCCACTCCGCACACTTTGTACACCATTGGCTCCCCTCCGCACACTCGTACATGTGCGGCTCTGCTCCGCACACCTTGTACACGCACGGCTCCGCTCCGCACACCTCTTACATGCGCGGCTCTGCTCCACACACCTCGTACACGCGCGGCTCTGCTCCACACACCTCGTACACGTACGGCTCTGCTCTGCACACCTTGTACACGCGTGTCTCCGCTCCATACACCTCGTACACGCGCAGCTCCACTCTGCACACCTTGTACACGCGTGTCTCCGCTCCACACACCTAGTACACGCGCGGCTCCGCTCTGCACACCTCATACATGCTCGGCTCCGCACACTCTTACACGCGCGGCTCCGCTCCGCACACTTGTACACGCGCTGCTCTGCTCCGTACACCTCGTACACGTTCGGCCCGCTCTGTACAGCTCGTACACGCGCGGCTTTTCTCTGTACACTTTGTACACGCGCGGCTCCGCTCCGCACAACTCGTACACGCACAGTTCCGCTCTATACACCTCATACACGCGCGCCTCCGCTCTGCACACCTCGTACACGCACAGCTCCGCTCAGTATACCTTGTACAAGCGCGGATCCGCTCCGCACACTCGTAAATGCGCCGCTCTGCTCCATACACCTCGTACACGCGCGGCTCCGTTTCGCACACATCATACACGCTCGGCTCCGCTCCGTACAACTCGTACATGCGCGTCTCCATTCCGTAAAACTCGTACACGTGCGGCCCCTCTCCACACACCTCGTGCACGCGCGGCTCTGCTCCGTACACGTCGTACACACGCGGCTCCGCTCCGTACACCTCGTACTTGCGCAGTTTCGCTCCGTACACCTCGTACTTGCGCGGCCTCGCTCCGTACACATTGTACACGTGCGGCTCCACTCCGCACACCTCGTGCACGCGCGGCTCTGCTCCGTACACGTCGTACACACGCGGCTCCGCGCCGTACACCTCGTACTTGCGCAGTTTCGCTCCGTACACCTCGTACTTGCGCGGCCTCGCTCCGTACACATTGTACACGTGCAGCTCCACTCCGCTCCGCACACCTCGGACACGTGCGGCTTCGCTCCGTACACCTCGTACATTCACGGCTCTGCTCTGCACACCTCGTACACGCGTGTCTCCGCTCCTTACACGTCGTACATGCGCTGCTCTGCTCTGCACACCTCGTACACGCGCGGCTCCGCTCCGCACACCTCGTACACGTGTGGCTCTGCTCCGCACACCTCATATACGCGTGGTTCCGCACACCTCGTACACGCTCGACTCCGCTCCGCATACCTCATACATGCGCGGCTCTGCTCTGTACACCTCGTACACCCGCGGCTCCGCTCCGCACATCTAGTACACGAGCGGCTCCGCTCCATACACCTCGTACACGCGCGGCTCCGCTCCGTACACCTAGTACACGCGCGGCTCCGCTCCGCACACCTCGTACACGCGCAGCTCCGCTCCACACACCTCGTACACGCGCAGCTCCACTCCACACACCTCGTACACGCGGGGCTCTGCTCCACACACCTCGTACACGCGCGGCTCCGCTTCATACACCTCGTACATTATTGAGTTGATCAAAAATGTTGTGACGTTTGGTGTTTTCATGTCAGTTTTGCCCAGCTTCACCAAAATGGGCAGAGTTGGGGCAGGATGGAAGTGTGGCACCACAGCTTGTCTAATTCATAGCGAACTGTGGCTTCCCTTACACCAGAAATCTTACTCCAGTCCGTGACTGGAGTAAGATTTGTGGCAAGGTGCACACACCACTTGTCAGAAGTGCATAATTCATGCGCCACTTAATGAATCTGGACCGTCTGACTCCAGCACGCTCCCTCATCAAGAGCAGCTTGAATATGGCCAGTCTTAATGAATCCCTGTCCTAAGTGCTTTATTAGTTAAAGAATAACCGTTGTTTTAATTTTTGTTTTGTAAATTAATATTACACATGAAAATAAGTAATTTTATAATCTTATCAGAGAAGTCTTCTTTTTCCTGCTGGATTGATCTTTCAGTCTCAATTCGCGGTAACATCTGTAAAATCTGTATTCAGTGAAGACAAACTTTCCTATTATTGAGATAGATGACAGTTAGTGCTATTAATACTCTTTACAGAAGGAAGGGGAGGAGCTAACAGAAGGGGGAGGAGCTAGCGGAAGGCACAGACCTTCTGCTGCAAGTTCTCCTGAAACCACAGTTACTTCTCCATGGAAGATTGCAGCTGGTGTTTATACATAGAATCCTAGAACATTAGAATTGGAGGAACCTCCAGGGTCCTAGTGTCCAACCCCTGCTCAATGCAGGATTCACTAAAGCATCTCAGACAAATGTCTGTCCAGCCTCTGTTTGAAGACTTCCATTGAAGGAGAATTCACCACCTCTCGTGGCAGCCTGTTCCATTGAAAAACGCACCAAATCTGCAGCGTGTGCACACAGCCTTGTTGTTCTTTTGGTCACAGGCAGGTCTTTGCACAGTCCTGAATGATAAGTACAGCACATACACGCTAAGGCTATGTGCCCACGTAGCAGATTTACATGCATTTTTTCTGCCAGAGAGAAGTGTTTTTTCAGCATTTTTTCAGCGTTTTTTCAAGCACTTTTCCAAGTGATTTTGAGCATCACCTGGAAAGTGCTTGACAAGTTGGTCACACAATATAAATCCATGCAACCGGCATGGATTTATATTGTGTGACCAACTTAGATGCTTTAAATGCTGCATCTATAGTAAAAAAAAGAATTAAAAAGTTAAAAATAAAATAAACCCTGTATACTCACCTCTCCAGTCTCCTCCCGGCGGCGTTCTCTCTCTTCAGCGTCCAGCGGTATACTGGCAGGACCTGCGGTGACGTCATCTAGTCAGCTGATGGTCACGCGACCATCACCTGACCTCTGACATCAGCGGTCGCGTGACCATCAGCTGACTAGATGACGTCACCGCAGGTCCTGCCAGTACACCGCGGGACGCCGAGGAGAGAGGATCGCCGCCGGGAGCAGACCGGAGAGGGGAGTATACAGGTTTTTTTTATTTTTAACTTATTTATTTCTTTTTTTCACCGCTTGGTAGCCGGGATGAAGAGGAGTTGTAGTCTCTTCTTCATCCTGGGTGCCACACGCACCCCAATTACGCTGCAAATTCTCGGCCATTGAATTTAATTGAAATGCAGTAAATCCACATATACCTGCGGGTTTGCTGCTTTTCAATGGCCGCGTAATCGCGGTAGAAATGGTCATGCTGCGTTCTGCAACGCAATGCGGATTCGGCGCGCTAATTAGCGCATCATGTGCACAGCACATCCCAATTCACATTGCTTGGCATGGCAGACGGTTTTACATGGGCACATAGCCTAAGAGCGGGGAGCGGCTCTAGTGTCACCTGCTGGGATGGCACAATCACTGTCAGCAGGATACAGGGGACATTATCAGAAAGGAGGAGATGACGTCTCTGCCCTCTCGCCTATCAGAGAATAGATTGCTGTATACGGGGGGCCTTATCCTCCTCTATTACACAGCACTCAGCTCCTAAAGGGAATGATTTGACCACAATACAATATATTTGAGTGGGGCCAGTGCTCCAGTTTTACGTTCATAATGTTGAATGGAGATTGATCAGTTCCAGTGTGTCTGAACAGGGTCCGAGCCCACATCTCCTGAGCTCAGGCTTTACACTGAGCATCACTGTCACGGAGGTCAGATTAGAAGGGCATGGAGCACGATGTGGATGGTTGCCTCCGTATCCGCCATTACCTGGACTGCTAGCTTTCCCTGGACACTCTGGATCAGCTCCTCCGTCTTGTCGAGACCTCTAAGGGCCTGTTCACACAAGCAGATAAAATATCATTCAGAGTTTCATCCAGAAAAGTGGGAGAATTCTTTTCTCACTTGTCGTCCATGTGCAGTCCAGATCTAATCTGGCTTTTTAACCATTTACAGTTTCCAGGGCTACAGGATTGCAATGTATCTGTATAAAGCAGATTTTTTTCTGTACCCATAGACTTGAATGGGTGAATCTTGTCTGACGGATGAAACGAGGACATGCTGCCATTTTCTTTCTTTATTTTTTGCTCACACACAGATTCGATCAGTGACAAAAAAGAAAAATGACTCCTCTGCACTTTCCCATTGAATCCCATTGGTCTGAGTGCCGTCCATTTGTTCCACAGACAACTTTCCTACTGAAAATACATTCGTGTGAACGAGTCCTAAGAAAGACATTGTAATTGGTTATTAGATGTTCACTGAAGTTTGGCTCTGAAAATGCCGGGCTCTTAAAGACGTTCTCTAATACTTTAATGCAGATGATTTATGCATAAAATAGGTGGTCTATATCAGATCGTTGTAGGTCCGACTCTTGGCTCCCCACCAATAAGCTGTTTATAGCTCTGGCAATGGCCGGATGTAACTTGTGAACAGAGCGCACCCCAGTGGCCACTGCCTGGTGCTGCAGATCACCTCCGGTACTCCTCAATAGCTGGTCTGCACCCGGCAGCGGCCGCAGTGTACGGAGAGGTTTTGTTCCACTTTGAACATTGCCTGCATCTTGCCAGAGGTGATGACAGGTGATCATCGGGGGGCCGATGGTTGGACCCCCACCTATCTTATATTAATGACCTATCCAGTGGAGTATAAAAGTGTTTGATAACTCCTTTTAAAATCTTGTTTCCATCCCATTGTCTTATACAGCGTGTATCTGTGTTCTTTCTGTAACCAGATGGGCCTGACCTCTGATGGTTCTTCTAGGCTTCTATTACAGCTCTTACAGCCCCAGCATGCATCATTTGTGCTGGAGAGGAATATGAAGACGCAGGAGCAAATAGAAGAACAATTAGGAAAGCTTGGATTATTAGAAGAGCAAAAAATGCTCATAGTGGAGGTGAGACTATTATTATTTTTAACCTTTTTTTAACTTTCATTTTTATATTTTTTTATTTTTAGGACATTTGTTTCCTCTCTTCAGAAAATAACAGTAGATAAGATTGAACAAAGCTTCTGGAAAGGTGTTCAATAACGTCTGATCAGGTGGCTGGTTTGTAATGGTTGTCCCATCTTACCAATCCCTCTCTTCTACCATGAATGTGACATTGTGGGATGAATATATATATATGTATATGTGTATGTGTGAAAAGTTGTTTGCCCCTTCCTGATTTCTCATTCTTTTGCATGTTTGTCATACTTAAATATTTCAGATCTCAAAACAAATTTTAATATTAGACAAAGATAACACAAGTAACCACAAAATGCAGTTTTTAAATGAAGATCCTAATTATTAAGGGAAAAAGAAATCCAAACCTACAGGGCCCTGTGTGAAAAAGTGATTGCCCTCTAAACCTAATAACTGGTTGAAGCACCCTCAGCAACAACAACTACAATCAAGTGTTTGGGATAATTGACAATGAGTCTTTTACAACACTCTGGAGGAATTTTTGCTCACTCATCTTTGCAAAATTATTGTAATTTAGCCACATTGGAGGGTTTCCGAGCATGAACCGCTTTCTTAAGGTCAGGACTTTGACTAAGCCACTGCAAAGTCTTAATTTTGTTTTCCTTAAGCCATTCAGAGGTGGACTTAACGGTGTGTCTTGGATCATTGTCCTGCTGCATAACCCAAGTGCACTTCAGCTTGAGGTCATGAACAGATGGCCGGACATTCTCTTTCAGGATTTTTTGGTTAACCAGCAGAATTCATGGTTCCATTTACCACAGCAAGTCTTCCAGGTCCTGAAGCAGCATAACAGTCCCAGACCATCACGCTACCGCCACCATATTTTACTGTTGGTATGATGTTCCTTTTTTGAAATGCAGTGTTACTTCTACGCCAGATGTAATGGGACATACACCTTCCAAAAAGTTCAACTTTTGTCTTGCCAGTCCACAGAGTATTCTCCCAAAAGTCTTGGCGATCATCAAGATGTTTTCTGCCAAAACTGAGATGAGCCTTTGTTCTTATTGCTCAGCAGTGGTTTTTGTCTTGGAACTCTGCTATGCGTGTCATTTTTGCCCAGTCTCTTTCTTATGGTGGAGTCATGAACACTGTCCTTAACTGAGGCAAGTGAGACCTGCAGTTCTCTGGATGTTGTTGTGGGGTCTTTTGTGACCTCTTGGATGAGTCGTTGCTGCGCTCTTGGGGTAATTTTGATCAGCCGGCCACGCCTAGGAAAGTTCACCATTGTTCCATATTTTCGCCTATTGTGGATAATAACTCCCACTGTGGTTCGCTGGAGTCCCAAATCTTTAGAAACGGCTTTAGAACTTTTTCCAGACTGATAGATCTCAATTACTTTGCTTCTCATTTGGTCCTGAATTTCTTTGGATCGCAGCATGATGTCTAGCTTTAGAGGATCTTTTGTTCTAGGGTTAAGATAATTGTGTAAATTTGCGCTAATGGTAGTGGGTTTGGAGAAAGAAAACCAGAGGTGGATAACTTAATTTGCTTGAAGCTTTTATTAAGATATAAAATATAAAATATATGGGGGTGGGAAAAAAAATAAGTTTTAAAAGGGTGATATGTATCACCAGGATTAGTGTACAAATTTCTTTAAAAATGCTCCAGGCTAATATGATAAAAACATAAAACATAGAAAGAAATTTGATGATTGAAATTAATCTTCCTTCTCAGGTGCGACGGGTAGGTTAGATCGGCTGGGCCTGTTGTTGAGTACTTGTAGAATGTGGATAGGGACTCTCGTAGGAGAGGATTAGATACACAGCTCAGCAGACAATATCACACAGGAGAGGATTAGATACACAGCTCAGCAGAGAGTATCACACAGGAGAGGATTAGATACACAGTTCATCAGACAGTATCACATAGGAGAGGATTAGATACACGGCTCAGCAGACAGTATCACACAGCATAGGATTAGATACACAGCTCAGCAGACAGCATCACACAGCATAGGATTAGATACACAGCTCAGCAGACAGTATCACACAGCATAGGATTAGATACACAGCTCAGCAGACAGTAGAACACAGGAGAGGATTAGATACACAGTTCATCAGACAGTATCACATAGGAGAGGATTAGATACACGGCTCAGCAGACAGTATCACACAGCATAGAATTAGATACACAGCTCAGCAGACAGTATCACACAGCATAGGATTAGATACACAGCTCATCAGACAGTATCACACAGGATGGGATTAGATACACAGCTCAGCAGATGGTATCACACAGGATAGGATTAGATACACAGCTCAATAGACAGTATCACACAGGATAGTGTTATAGCAGAAGATGGAGTCCCTCAAGTTTAAAGGCCCAATCTATGCTATATAAGTCTGACAGTTATTTTAGGTGAAAACAACAGCTATGAATGTTCCTTCTTGTATCATTGGGAGAAGATAAAGTATACTCCCTGGCCAGATGTTTCTTCTTGTAGCAATAATGTGTTCTTGCAGAAAGATGAAATGACCTTGCTAACTAGATAAGTCTAATTAAATATTTTAAAGCATACAGAAACTAGCTTTTTTTCGCTTGTTCAGCTAAACTGTATAATCGAACCATATATGGCAAATCCGTTTCCTGCCTTTTAGGGTGTATATTAGCCCTGTGTTTTGTAATAAAGTTTTTAGAGTATGTTTAGACACAAACATCCTGTCCTGTGTCTTCATTCTCTCCGAGCTCGTAATCCAAAGGATAGAAGACCCAAAATTCAGTGACGACAGCTGGCGCCCGAACAGGGACCTTGAGTTAATCTACCCAAGGGTGCTCGACCGGTCAAAGACGTGGGACGAGTGAAGCTCTCTGTTGGTGATATATACAGCGCTGAGGTAAGAATAACTGTTATATTCTACCTAATTATATCACTGCATAGAAGAGACTCCCTCACCCCCGAGCGGTCGGCTCCCCAGGTAATTCAACAGATTGTTGTCTGGCTCAGGTCCCTTTGAACCAGTAGAATCCCTCAGATAAATTGACAGTCCTGCCTTCTATCCTTTAGAGAATTTAAGAATGAAAGTATGGATCCGATGATTGTGTTGTGGATGTGTCCCGGGATTGATGTTTTTGGTCTGTTTTTCTGGTTGGCGTATAAGTCCTAGAGAGGCTAGTAGTGGAATGGTTCAGAAACCTTTGTGGCCCATTGTCTAAGTGACCATTGTCTAAGTGACTGAGGAGTCTCTTCTAGGTGAGGAGAACCGAAAAAAATGGGGAACCAAAATGCCAAGGAAGGCATTATAGCCAAAGACTTAGTGGTACGCAGAGAAGGGAAACAGGCACTGATTGGAATTGACAAAATATTGTGTAAAGCGGGAATGAATGAGAATGGAGAGATGAATGGAGAGAAATGGAAATCCTTCTTTAACTCCTATCATGGATGGTTGAAAGATAAGGGTCTGTTGAAGACAGAGGATGTATGGATGAATGCATGCGCTTATTTTGAAGGAAAGATTGAAGAATTAGGAGACGGACGTTACAGACTGACAAAAACTGGAATGACAGATTTTCCTCCCTGTCCGCTCCCGACGTCACCCCCACCCCAGTACCAGAATTCTCAAGAACCTAAATGTTGGGTTTGCCCCAGATGTGGACAGCAGAACCCCTTGACAGTAGACATCTGTGTGGCATGTGGAGGACCGAGACCCCACCCAACTAGTCTATTCCCAATGAGGACGGTAGTTATGCCAGGAGCACCGGGAGCAGTAGCAGCAGCAGCAGGGGGGGATGCAGTGGTTCCAGGTCAGGAAGCTCGTACAATGTTAATGTATAGACCATGGAGTCCTTCAGAGCAGTTGGCACTGATCTCCCAGCTGCCAGACCCATCCCAGTCCCCTATGGGTTTCGCTAGAATGATCACCACCATACAGGATACGTACCATGCCACTAGAATAGATCTGCAGGGGGTAATTAAGGGAAAATTGGCAGATGAAGCCCGCTATGATAGGTTGATAGATGAGACAAAAAAACAGTATGCCAATAGGACCGGACCCGTAGATGCAGAATCTAATGATGCAGCAGCTGGAGTCCTATTCGCAGCAGCGTTGGTAAAAGCATGTCAAGACAGGCAAGCAGAAAAGCAAGTTACACTAGAAGATAGAGTGCAGGGAAAGGAGGAAGATCCTAAGGATTATTTCTATGCACTAAAGAAAACCTGGTCAGAAATGGGGTTCAACCCCGGGAATAAGACTAGTGAGAGGGTATTAGCAAGTGCTTTCATGAATGGACTAAAGAAAGAGATTGCAGAGAAGGTAAAAGCAAGTAGACCGGACTGGAGATCAGTGAAGGCAGAAGATTTAGCTAGAATCGCTCAGGGGGCACAGCATGACATAGCGCAGGCAAAAAGAGCTGCCAGAATACATGTAGTAGAGACGACCCCCAGAAACAACAGAGGCAGAGGACGGACTGAAGGAGGAGGACAGAAACTGTGTTACGAATGTAAAAAGCCAGGACATTTTAGAAAGAACTGTAGGACCAACCAGTATCCAAATGCTCAGAGTACGGGTCCTCCAGCCGACCAAACAACGCCCCCATAGGATGAGGGTAGCTTGCACATGAACCCACTCATCTCCTTACCCCCAACTCCCAGTTGTATAGTGCAGGTGAACCTACCAGGGGGACATGAAATCGATTTCCAAGTAGATACGGGGGCCGACAATTCAGTAATTACGCAAGGTGATTGGCCATATACTGACACTGATTTTTCACATCATGTCATTGCCACCCCCTTCAATTCCCCGTCTGTCCTGCTTCCTGTCACTAAAAGAATTCCCCTGCAAATTCAAGGAGCTACTGTACATAGCCAGCTCATGGTATCGCCCCAAGGCCAATGTAACCTTTTGGGAAATGATGTGTTGTCCCAATTACAAGCACATATTGACTATCATCATGATGGCACTGTCACCATGACCCCAGGTTTAAAACCAAGTACCCTTTGCAAAATTATGTCACTAGATATTGCCAGCATAGAAGAGACAAATGAGTTTCCCCCGATATTGGAGCAGGCTGTACCACATGATTTTTGGGCCTCAGACAAAACAGATGTTGGTAGGTTAAGAGTTCAACCAGTAATGGTGAAATTAAAACCAGGAGCCATCTTGCCTCAACAGAGGCAGTATCCCCTTAGCTCGGCTCAGGAGAATGCCATAGCCCAGCAAGTCCAAAAATTACTACACAGGGGAGTCCTAGTCAAAACCCAGTCCCCTTGCAACACTCCCCTGTTCCCAGTAAAGAAAAAGAGCGTGCCAGGACAACCAGCCGCATATAGAATGGTCCATGACCTCCGGTTGGTTAACAAAGCCACAGAACTTCTAACACCAGTTGTGCCCAACCCGCATACTCTCCTGTCACAGATACCTTCTAACTCTCTTTGCTTTTCAGTGGTTGATTTGGCAAATGCATTTTTCAGTGTACCATTACATCCTGACTGCCAGTACCTGTTTGCTTTCACGTTCCAGGGCAGTCAATATACATGGACAGTGTTGCCACAGGGTGCCCAGAATTCACCCACAATGTACACTGCAAGTCTGCAGGAAATACTGGAGGGATGGTCTGAACCACATATCGTTGTTTTGCAATATGTCGATGACCTGCTCATTTGTGCCCCCTCCAGGAAACAATGTCATAGTGAAACTATATCGCTTATGCTGTTTCTCTATCGCGCTGGCTGCAAGGCATCGAAAGATAAGCTTCAGTTTTGTAAATCTTCAGTCAGCTTTTTGGGACATTGCATTACACCAGGAGCTCGTCATTTAACAAATGCACGTAAACAAGCAGTACAGGCATTCACCGTCCCCATTAATGTTGCAGCCCTCAGAACTTTTCTTGGACTTGTTTCCTATTGCAGACAGTGGATTCATGCCGTCTCTGTTTTAATGCAGCCCCTCTATGACTGTCTTACCCCAACACCTTTTGTGCTAACATCAGAGGCAATAGACTGTTTTTATTCTCTCAAGAACAGTATTTTGGCCGCTCCAGCTTTGGGTACCCCTAATTATGAGCTCCCATTTACTCTGTACCTTCATGAACAAGCTGGACATGCAGCAGGAGTTTTTACTCAAACACACGGTGATAATCAGAGACCTGTTGCCTACTTTAGTGGCAGATTGGATGCGGTAGCCAGAGGTGCACCATCCTGCGTACGTGCTCTGTATGCTGTTGGACTATTACTCCATAAATCCGCAGACATTGTTCTTGACCACCCGCTCACCGTGCTAACACCTCATGATGTCTACACTATATTGAATCAAGTGCAACCCGCTCACCTCTCAGCAGCACATAGTAACATAGTTTGTAAAGCCGAATAAAGACTTGCGTCCATCAAGTTCGACCTGTTAGTTCTGTAATTGCTAAAGTTGATCCAGAGGAGGGCAAAAACCCCAAATGATTTGGCCAATCTTCACCTGAGGAAAAATTCCCTCCCGACTCTGAAACCAGCAGTCAGAATAAATCCCTGTATCAACCTACTATTTTATTTTATTTTTAAGTATATGCTGAAATCTGCCTGGTATCTAGAAATGCATCCAGTCCCCGCTTGAACTGGTTTAGTGAATCCGACATTACCGTCTCCTCACTCAGTGAATTCCATATTCTCACTGCTCTTACCGTAAAGAACCCCTTCCTATGCTGGTGCTGAAACCTTTTCTCTTCCAGTCTTAGTGAATGCCCTCTTGTTACCGTAATATCCCTCCTTTTGAACAAATCTCTGGCAAGATCTCTATACTGTCCCCTAACATATTTGTACACATTTATTATGTCCCCCCTCAACCTTCTCTTTTCCAGGCTGAATAGTCCTAGTTTTGCCAACCTCTCTGGGTATTGCAGTCCCTCCATTCCCCTTATTAATTTTGTTGCCCTCCTTTGTACCTTTTCAAGCTCATTTATATCCTTTCTATATATTGGGGCCCATAACTGAGCACAGTATTCCAAGTGTGGTCTGACCAGTGCTTTGTACAGTGGAAAAACAATGTTCTCATCCTTTGCAGCTATACCTCTTCTGATACATCCCATTACCCTGTTTGCCCTTACAGCAGCGGCCTGACTTTGGGCACTTCAATTTAGTTTGCTATCAATCAAGATGCCCAAGTCCTTCTCCATCTCTGAATTCCCCAATGATTTCCCATTCAGTGAGTACTGGTGACTTCCATTTTTCCTTCCCATATGTATGACCTTACATTTCTCCTCGTTAAACCTCGTTTGCCATTTAATGCTCCACCTACCCAGCTTATCCAAATTCCTCTGTAGGTCTGCACTGTCCTCTTTTGTATTAATTGTTTTACATAACTTTGTGTCATCTGCAAATATTGATATTTTACGATTTATCCCGTTGACTATGTCGTTAATAAAGATATTAAATAACATTGGGCCTAGTACAGACCCCTGTGGTACCCCACTAGTGACGCTTACCCAATCTGAGTATATTCCATTTATAACCACCCTCTGCCTTCTATCCTTTAGCCAGTTAGCTACCCACTTGCAGACATTTTCCCCCAGCCCCATCATTCTCATTTTGTATACCAACCTATTATGTGGCACGCTATCGAACGCTTTTGAGAAGTCGAGATACACGACATCCACTGGTTCCCCCTGATCTACTCGAGAGCTAACCTCCTCGTAGAAGTCAATCAGGTTTGTTTGGCAGGAGCGATTCCTCATGAATCCATGTTGGTTCGGGATTAAAAGATTATTAGCATCAAGATGCTCCGTAATTGCCTCTTTAATGAAGCTTTCAAAAATTTTGCCCACAACAGACGTCAGACTCACCGGCCGATAGTTTCCGGCATCACTTTTCGCTCCCTTTTTGAATATTGGCACTACATTCGCCTGTCGCCAATCAAGTGGCACAGACCCAGTCTCAAGTGGCACAGACCAGTATTGTTAACATTTACACAGATTCTAGGTACGCATTCGGTATATCGCATGATTTTGGTCCAATATGGAAGTCAAGAGGTTTCCTGACGGCAGCAGGACACCCCATTAAGAATGCTGATGCGGTCCAGCAGTTAATTGATGCGCTACAACTACCTAAACAAGTAGCTGTCATAAAGGTAAGAGCACATACCAGACGCACCGACCAGGTAAGCAGAGGAAATGCGATGGCAGATGCAGCGGCAAAAACAGCAGCCTGTAAGCTGCAACAAGGGTCAACAGTACGTCAGTTAAGTGCCCCTAAAAACCCCTTTGTGTCGGAGGACATCTTATCCCAAATGCAGGCTCAGGCTCAAAAGGAGGAGGTTGATAAGTGGTTAAAGGAAGGTGCATGCCTGAATGAAGCAAATGGGGTATGGGGGAAAGGGACACGACGATGCCTTCCAAGGGCACTGTACCCAGCAGCTGCCCAGATACTACATGGGCCGACACACCAATCTAAAACGGGTGTGATGAGTGTGATGCAGAAACATTGGGTGGCACCAGGATTCTCCACCTGTATTGAAAACCTGGTACAAGGGTGCATGATATGTGCTACACATAATCAGGGTAGAGTAGTTAAAACACCACGCAAACACACCCCCCGGCCCCTCTATCCATTCCAGAGACTGCAAATTGATTATATTCAGCTGCCAAAGTCAGGATCATGGGAATATGTGTTGGTCTGTATTGATTTGTTCTCAGGATGGCCAGAGGCTTTCCCGATTGCCAAAGCCACGGCTGTGGCAACCGCAAAGAAACTGCTTGCGGAGGTGGTCTGCAGGTATGGGGTACCAGAGGTAATTGAGAGTGACAGAGGTACACACTTCACGGGTGAAATAATGAATGAAGTCATGTCAGCTCTAGGAATTCAACAAGCATTCCACACCCCATATCACCCACAAAGTAGTGGTAAAGTGGAAAGACTGAATGGGACATTGAAATTAAAAATTCAGAAAGCCATGGCTGAGACAGGAAAACCATGGCCGGACTGTTTACCACTTGCTCTGTTTTCAGTAAGATACACGCCTAATAGAAAGACTGGACTCTCTCCATATGAGATATTGTTTGGCAACGTACCCAGCCTAGGGTGTTTCTATCCGCAAGCATTAGAAATGAACAACCATGTGCTAAGTTCCTATGTAAGGGCTTTACACAAAAAGATTAAGCAAGTACATGATAATGTCTTCAGTTCTCTTCCAGATCCAGATCAAGACTCTAGCAGCCATACGCTGCAACCTGGAGACTGGGTGGTTATAAAAAGACACGTGAGGAAAAGCCTAGATCCACGGTTTGACGGACCCTTTCAAGTTCTGCTGACCACAAGTACAGCCGTTAAGCTAGAGGGAAAAGAGACCTGGATCCACGCGTCCCATTGCAAAAAGATACTAGGAGAACCAGCGGACAAAGAATGATGACATTTATACTTACCTGCATACTTACAACCACAGGTGCATGGACTACGTTAGGCACCATGGATGGAGATGACAATAGATTCATTAGACACCATCTTGCTCTAATCGATGGACTAAAGGAGCAAAACCAGATCATTGCTAATTGTTGGATATGTACACATGCCCCTGTGACGTCCACTAGCATACCCTTTCTCGCTGTCCCGGTCTCATGGGAAGAGATAAACTTTTGGGTGAACTGTTCAGATACTTGGGCCAATAATTCCACACAGAGATTTTCCTTTCTAAATCCCACAAATTGGTTTAAAGGTATTGGTGGGTGGTTGGCTGGTATAGTACAAGTGATTTTACAGGTTTTGCTAATGTGTCTTGCGGTTTATTTGGTTTTTAAGCTTTTTTTAATGTGTATTCAGCGTTGTACTAAAAGAAAACATAGAAATTCGTATTGATAAATGAAGGAACAAAAGGATGGAATGTTATAGCAGAAGATGGAGTCCCTCAAGTTTAATGGCCCTATCTATGCTATATAAGTCTGACAGTTATTTTAGGTGAAAACAACAGCTATGAATGTTCCTTCTTGTATCAATAGCGTGTCCTTGGGAGAACATAAAGTATACTCCCTGGCCAGATGTTTCTTGTAGCAATAATGTGTTCTTGCAGAAAGATGAAATGACCTTGCTAACTAGATAAGTCTAATTAAATATTTTAAAGCATACAGAAACTAGCTTTTTTTCACTTGTTCAGCTAAACTGTATAATCGAACCATATATGGCAAATCCATTTCCTGCCTTTTAGGGTGTATATTAGCCCTGTGTTTTGTAATAAAGTTTTTAGAGTATGTTTAGACACAAACATCCTGTCCTGTGTCTTCATTCTCTCCGAGCTCGTAATCCAAAGGATAGAAGACCCAAAATTCAGTGACGACAATAGGATTAGATACACAGCTCAGCAGACAGTATCACACAGGAGAGGATTAGATACACAGCTCAGCAGACAGTATCACACAGGAGGAGATTAGATACACAGCTCAGGAGACAGTATCACACAGTATAAGATTAGATACACTGCTCAGCAGACAGTATCACACAGGAGAGGATTAGATACATGGCTCAGCAGACATTATCACACAGGAGAGGATTAGATACACAGCATAGGATTAGATACATAGCTCAGCAGACAGTATCACACAGCATAGGGTTAGATACACGGCTCAGCGGACAGTATCACACAGCAGGGGATTAGAGACACTGCTCAGCAGACAGTATCACACAGGAGGGGATTAGATACATGGCTCAGCAGACAGTATCACACAGCATAGGGTTAGATACACGGCTCAGCAGACAGTATCACACAGGAGGGGATTAGATACACAGCTCAGCAGATAGCATCACACAGGAGTGGATTAGATGCATAGCTCAGCAGACAGTATCACACAGGAGAGGATTAGATACACTGCTCAGCAGACGGTATCGCACAGGAGAGGATTAGATACATGGCTCCGCAGACAGTATCACACAGGGTAGGATTAGAGATACAGCTCAGCAGACAGTATCACACAGGAAAGGATTAGATACATAGCTCAGCAGACGGTATCACACAGGACAGGATTAGATGCATAGCTCAGCAGACAGTATCACACATGATAGGATTAGATACACAGCTCAGCTGACAGTATCACACAGGAGGGGATTAGATACATAGCTCAGCAGACAGTATCACACAGGAGAGGATTAGATACACAGCTCAGCTGACAGTATCACACAGGAGAGGATTAGATACACAGCTCAGCAGACAGTATCACACAGGAGAGGATTAGATACACAGCTCAGCAGACAGTATCGCACAGGAGAGGATTAGATACACGGCTCAGCTGACAGTATCACACAGGAGAGGATTAGATACACAGCTCAGCAGACAGTATCACACAGGAGTGGATTAGATACACGGCTCAGCAGACAGTATCGCACAGGGCGGGATTAGATACACGACTCAGCAGACAGTATCACGCAAGATAGGATTAGAAACACAGTTCATCAGACAGTATCACACAGGATGGGATTAGATACACAGCTCAGCACACAGTTTCACACAGGAGAGGATTAGATACACGGCTCAGCAGACAGTATCACACAGGAGAGGATTAGATACACAGCTCAAAAGACAGTATCGCACAGGAGAGGATTAGATACACAGCTCAGCAGAAGGTATCACACAGCTTAGATACACTGCTCAGCAGATGGTATCACACAGGAGAGGATTAGATACACGGCTCAGCAGACAGTATCACACAGGAGAGGATTAGATACACTGCTCAGCAGACGGTATCACATAGGACAGGATTAGAGATACAGCTCAGCAGATGGTATCACACAGGGTAGGATTAGAGATACAGCTCAGCAGACAGTATCACACAGGAGAGGATTAGATACACAGCTCAGCAGACAGTATCACACAGGAGAGGATTAGATACACAGCTCAGCAGACAGTATCACACAGGAGAGAATTAGATACATGGCTCAGCAGAAAGTATCACACAGGAGAGGATTAGATACACAGCTCAGCACACCAGTATCACACAGGAGAGGATTAGATACACGGCTCAGTAGACAGTATCACACAGGAGAGGATTAGATACACAGCTCAGCAGACAGTATCACACAGGATAGGATTAGATACACTGCTCAGCAGATGGTATCACACAGGATAGGATTAGATACACGGCTCCGCAGACAGTATCACACAGGAGAGGATTAGATACATGGCTCAGCAGACATTATCACACAGGAGAGGATTAGATACACAGCATAGGATTAGATACATAGCTCAGCAGACAGTATCACACAGCATAGGGTTAGATACACGGCTCAGCGGACAGTATCACACAGCAGGGGATTAGAGACACTGCTCAGCAGACAGTATCACACAGGAGGGGATTAGATACATGGCTCAGCAGACAGTATCACACAGGAGAGGATTAGATACACGGCTCAGCAGACAGTATCACACAGGAGGGGATTAGAAACACAGCTCAGCAGATAGTATCACACAGGAGTGGATTAGATGCATAGCTCAGCAGACAGTATCACACAGGAGAGGATTAGATACACAGCTCAGCAGACAGTATCACACAGGAGAGGATTAGATACACAGGAGAGGATTAGATACACAGCTCAGCAGACGGTATCACACAGCATAGGATTAGATACATGACTCAGCAGACAGAATCACACAGGAGAGGATTAGATACACAGCTCAGCAAACAGTATCACACAGGAGAGGATTAGATACACTGCTCAGCAGACAGTATCACACAGGAGAGTATTAGATACACAGCTCAGCAGACAGTATCACACAGGAGAGTATTAGATACACAGCTCAGCACACAGTATCACACAGGAGAGGATTAGATACACAGGAGAGGATTAGATACACAGGAGAGGATTAGATACACAGCTCAGCAGACGGTATCACACAGCATAGGATTAGATACATGACTCAGCAGACAGAATCACACAGGAGAGGATTAGATACACAGCTCAGCAAACAGTATCACACAGGAGAGGATTAGATACACTGCTCAGCAGACAGTATCACACAGGAGAGTATTAGATACACAGCTCAGCACACAGTATCACACAGGAGAGGATTAGATACACAGCTCAACTCACAGTATTACACCGGAGAGGATTAGATACACGGCTCAGCAGACAGTATTACACAGGAGAGGATTAGATACACACCTCAGCAGACAATATCCCACAGGAGAGGATTAGATACACTGCTCAGCAGACAGTATCACACAGGAGAGGATTAGATAGACACCTCAGCAGACAGTATCACACAGGAGAGGATTAGATACACGGCTCAGCAGACAGTATCACACAGGGTAGGATTAGAGATACAGTTCAGCAGACAGTATCACACAGGAGAGGATTAGATACACAGCTCAGTAGACAGTATCACACAGGAGAGAATTAGATACACGGCTCAGCAGACAGTATCACACAGGGTAGGATTAGATACACGGCTCAGCAGACAGTATCACACAGGAGAGGATTAGATACACAGCTCAGCAGACAGTATCATACAGGAGGGGATTAGATACTCAGCTCAGCAGACAGTATCACACAGGATAAGATTAGATACACTGCTCAGCAGACAGTATCACACAGGGTAGGATTAGATACACTGCTCAGCAGACAGTATCACACAGGGTAGGATTAGATACACTGCTCAGCAGACGGTATCACATAGGACAGGATTAGAGATACAGCTCAGCAGATGGTATCACACAGGGTAGGATTAGAGATACAGCTCAGCAGACAGTATCACACAGGAGAGGATTAGATACACAGCTCAGCAGACAGTATCACACAGGAGAGGATTAGATACACAGCTCAGCAGACAGTATCACACAGGAGAGAATTAGATACATGGCTCAGCAGAAAGTATCACACAGGAGAGGATTAGATACACAGCTCAGCACACCAGTATCACACAGGAGAGGATTAGATACACGGCTCAGCAGACAGTATCACACAGGAGAGGATTAGATACACAGCTCAGCAGACAGTATCACACAGGATAGGATTAGATACACTGCTCAGCAGATGGTATCACACAGGATAGGATTAGATACACGGCTCCGCAGACAGTATCACACAGGAGAGGATTAGATACATGGCTCAGCAGACATTATCACACAGGAGAGGATTAGATACACAGCATAGGATTAGATACATAGCTCAGCAGACAGTATCACACAGCATAGGGTTAGATACACGGCTCAGCGGACAGTATCACACAGCAGGGGATTAGAGACACTGCTCAGCAGACAGTATCACACAGGAGGGGATTAGATACATGGCTCAGCAGACAGTATCACACAGGAGAGGATTAGATACACGGCTCAGCAGACAGTATCACACAGGAGGGGATTAGAAACACAGCTCAGCAGATAGTATCACACAGGAGTGGATTAGATGCATAGCTCAGCAGACAGTATCACACAGGAGAGGATTAGATACACAGCTCAGCAGACAGTATCACACAGGAGAGGATTAGATACACAGGAGAGGATTAGATACACAGCTCAGCAGACGGTATCACACAGCATAGGATTAGATACATGACTCAGCAGACAGAATCACACAGGAGAGGATTAGATACACAGCTCAGCAAACAGTATCACACAGGAGAGGATTAGATACACTGCTCAGCAGACAGTATCACACAGGAGAGTATTAGATACACAGCTCAGCAGACAGTATCACACAGGAGAGTATTAGATACACAGCTCAGCACACAGTATCACACAGGAGAGGATTAGATACACAGGAGAGGATTAGATACACAGGAGAGGATTAGATACACAGCTCAGCAGACGGTATCACACAGCATAGGATTAGATACATGACTCAGCAGACAGAATCACACAGGAGAGGATTAGATACACAGCTCAGCAAACAGTATCACACAGGAGAGGATTAGATACACTGCTCAGCAGACAGTATCACACAGGAGAGTATTAGATACACAGCTCAGCACACAGTATCACACAGGAGAGGATTAGATACACAGCTCAACTCACAGTATTACACCGGAGAGGATTAGATACACGGCTCAGCAGACAGTATTACACAGGAGAGGATTAGATACACACCTCAGCAGACAATATCCCACAGGAGAGGATTAGATACACTGCTCAGCAGACAGTATCACACAGGAGAGGATTAGATAGACACCTCAGCAGACAGTATGACACAGGAGAGGATTAGATACACGGCTCAGCAGACAGTATCACACAGGGTAGGATTAGAGATACAGTTCAGCAGACAGTATCACACAGGAGAGGATTAGATACACAGCTCAGTAGACAGTATCACACAGGAGAGAATTAGATACACGGCTCAGCAGACAGTATCACACAGGGTAGGATTAGATACACGGCTCAGCAGACAGTATCACACAGGAGAGGATTAGATACACAGCTCAGCAGACAGTATCATACAGGAGGGGATTAGATACTCAGCTCAGCAGACAGTATCACACAGGATAAGATTAGATACACTGCTCAGCAGACAGTATCACACAGGGTAGGATTAGATACACTGCTCAGCAGATAGTATCACACAGAAGAGGATTAGAGATACAGCTCAGCAGACAGTATCGCACAGGGCGTGATTAGATACACGGCTCAGCAGACAGTATCACACAGGATAGGATTAGATACACAATTCACCATCACTGAGTCATAATAGCACAGCGGTATGTGGTGAGGGACTACTACTCCCAGCAAGTGACAGCGCAGGCACCGATCATTTAACTAAACCATCACTGCGTCATAATAGCACTGCAGTATGTGGTGAGGGACTACAACTCCCAGCAAGTGACAGCACAGGCACCGATCATGTAACTAAACCATCACTGCATCATAATAGCACTGCAGTATGTGGTGAGGGACTACAACTCCCAGCAAGTGACAGCGCAGGCACCGATCATGTAACTAAACCATCACTGCGTCATAATAGCACTGCAGTATGTGGTGAGGGACTACAACTCCCAGCAAGTGACAGCGCAGGTACCGGTCATGTAACTAAACCATCACTGCGTCATAATAGCACTGCAGTATGTGGTGAGGGACTACAACTCCCAGTAAGTGACAGCGCAGGCACCGATCATGTAACTAAACCATCACTGCATCATAATAGCACTGCAGTATGTGGTGAGGGACTACAACTACCAGCAAGTGACAGCACAGGCACCGATCATGTAACTAAATCATCACTGCATCATAATAGCATTGCAGTGTGTGGTGAGGGACTACAACTCCCAGCAAGTGACAGCGCAGGCACCGATCATGTAACTAAACCATCACTGCATCATAATAGCACTGCAGTATGTGGTGAGGGACTACAACTCCCAGCAAGTGACAGTGCAGGCACCGATCATGTAACTAAACCATCACTGCATCATAATAGCACTGCAGTATGTGGTGAGGGACTACAACTCCCAGCAAGTGACAGAGCAGGCACCGGTCATGTAACTAAACCATCACTGCATCATAATAGCACTGCAGTATGTGGTGAGGGACTACAACTCCCAGCAAGTGACAGCTCAGGCTCCGATCATGTAACTAAACCATCACTGCATCATAATAGCACTGCAGTATGTGCTGAGGGACTACAACTCCCAGCAAGTGACAGCGCAGGCACCGATCATGTAACTAAACCATCACTGCATCATAATAGCACTGCAGTATGTGGTGAGGGACTACAACTCCCAGCAAGTGACAGCGCAGGCACCGGTCATGTAACTAAACCATCACTGCATCATAATAGCACTGCAGTATGTGGTGAGGGACTACAACTCCCAGCAAGTGACAGTGCAGGCACCGGTCATGTAACTAAACCATCACTGCGTCATAATAGCACTGCAGTATGTGGTGAGGGACTACAACTCCCAGCAAGTGACAGCGCAGGCACCGGTCATGTAACTAAACCATCACTGCGTCATGATAACACTGCAGTATGTGGTGAGGGACTACAACTTCCAGCAAGTTGATTTCTTTTTATTTTACACGCTGCTGTTTTCCACAGTGAATTACCAGAAAGATCTGCACCATAATCATGCAGTGCAAATTTGCTGTTGTGGATTTTCTTGCGGATTCTTGCTAATTTGCTCTGATTTTCTATGGAAATCCTCCAGGAACAATCTGCCACATTTGAACAGATCTTCAGGCCTCATTCAGACATCTGTAGTTTTCTGGTACATTAAAAAAAAGGAAAAAAAACAAAACTGATTTTCATCAAAGGGATCGATCCGAATTGTATCAATGTTTGTTACTATATGCAAATAAAAAAATATATATATATGGATATGTGAACTGCCCCATAGATGATAAAGGTGCGTATTATGTCTGTCAATAACATGGATGTAAAAAAACAGACGTCTGAATGAGACGTTCACCCACAAGATCATCTAGCAATAGTGCAGCTCTGACCTGACACATAGCATTCACAGAAAGGCTCCTGATCAGCACATATGATGTCTGTGATCTATAAAGAGTCCTCCACATTGTACCCACTACATATACATTCACTATAAAGCTGCCCCCGTAACAGCAACTGCCCCACACCTACCACATAGAGCCAGGTCCCCGCTCCCCCACACACAGTATATAGCCAGGCCCCCGCTCCCCCACACACAGTATATAGCCAGGTCCCCGCTCCCCCACACACAATATATAGCCAGGTCCCCGCTCCCCCACACAAAGTATATAGCCAAGGTCTCCGCTCCCCCACACAAAGTATATAGACAAGGTCCCCGCTCCCCCACACAAAGTATATAGACAAGGTCCCCGCTCCCCCACACAAAGTATATAGCCAGGTCCCCGCTCCCCCACACACAGTATATAGCCAGGTCCCCGCTCCCCCACACACAGTATATAGCCAAGATCCCCGCTCCCCCACACAAAGTATATAGCCAGGCCCCCGCTCCCCCACACAAAGTATATAGCCAGGTCCCCGCTCCCCCACACAAAGTATATAGCCAAGATCCCCGCTCCCCCACACAAAGTATATAGCCAGGTCCCCGCTCCCCCACACAAAGTATATAGCCAGGTCCCCGCTCCCCCACACACAGTATATAGCCAAGGTCCCCGCTCCCCCACACAAAGTATATAGCCAGGTCCCCGCTCCCCCACACACAGTATATAGCCAGGTCCCCGCTCCCCCACACACAGTACATAGCCAGGTCCCCGCTCCCCCACACAAAGTATATAGCCAGGTCCCCGCTCCCCCACACAAAGTATATAGCCAGGTCCCCTCCTCCATGTATAGCATATTTATCCAGGTCCCCGCTCCCCCACACAAAGTATATAGCCAGGTCCCCTCCTCCATGTATAGCATATTTATCCAGGGCTCCCTCCCCCACATATAGCAAAGAGAACCAAGTCCAGAACCCCCTCCCCCACCACACAGCATACGGTATATAGACAAGACCCCCACACACAGCATACGGTATATAGACAAGTCCCCCCGACACAGCATACGGTATATAGACAAGCCCCCACACACAGCATACGGTATATAGACAAGTCCCCCACACAGCATACGGTATATAGACAAGTCCCCCACACACAGCATACGGTATATAGACAAGTCCCCCACACAGCATACGGTATATAGACAAGACCCCCACACACAGCATACGGTATATAGACAAGTCCCCCCGACACAGCATACGGTATATAGACAAGTCCCCCCGACACAGCATACGGTATATAGACAAGTCCCCCACACAGCATACGGTATATAGACAAGTCCCCCACACACAGCATACAGTATATAGACAAGTCACCCACACACAGCATACAGTATATAGACAAGTCCCCCACACAGCATACGGTATATAGACAAGTCCCCCACACACAGCATACGGTATATAGACAAGTCCCCCACACACAGCATACGGTATATAGACAAGTCCCCCACACACAGCATACAGTATATAGACAAGTCACCCACACAGCATACAGTATATAGACAAGTCCCCTACACACAGCATACAGTATATAGACAAGTCACTCACACAGCATACAGTATATAGACAAGTCCCCCACACACAGCATACGGTATATAGACAAGTCCCCCACACACAGCATACGGTATATAGACAAGTCCCCCCCACAGCATACGGTATATAGACAAGTCCCCCACACAGCATACGGTATATAGACAAGTCCCCCACACAGCATACGGTATATAGACAAGTCCCTCCCACACAGCATACGGTATATAGACAAGTCCCCCACACAGCATACAGTATATAGACAAGTCCCCCACACACAGCATACAATATATAGACAAGTCCCCCACACACAGCATACGGTATATAGACAAGTCCCCCACACACAGCATACAGTCTATAGACAAGTCCCCCCCAAACAGCATACGGTATATAGACAAGTCCCCCCCACACAGCATACGGTATATAGACAAGTCCCCCACACACAGCATACGGTATATAGACAAGTCCAGCACACACGGCATACGGTATATAGACAAGTCCCCCCCACACAGCATACGGTATATAGACAAGTCCCCCCCACACAGCATACGGTATATAGACAAGTCCCCCCCACACAGCATACGGTATATAGACAAGTCCCCCACACACAGCATACGGTATATAGACAAGTCCCCCATACACAGCATACAGTATATAGACAAGTCCCCCATACACAGCATAAGGTATATAGACAAGTCCCCCACACACAGCATACGGTATATAGACAAGTCCCCCACACAGCATACGGTATATAGACAAGTCCCCCACACACAGCATAAGGTATATAGACAAGTCCCCCACACACAGCATACAGTATATAGACAAGTCCCCCACACACAGCATACAGTATATAGACAAGTCCCCCACACACAGCATACGGTATATAGACAAGTCCCCCCCACACACAGCATACGGTATATAGACAAGTCCCCCCCACACACAGCATACAGTATATAGACAAGTCCCCCACACACAGCATACAGTATATAGACAAGTCCCCCACACACAGCATACGGTATATAGACAAGTCCCCCACACACAGCATACGGTATATAGACAAGTCCCCCACACACAGCATACGGTATATAGACAAGTCCCCCACACACAGCATACAGTATATAGACAAGTCCCCCACACACAGCATACGGTATATAGACAAGTCCCCCACACACAGTATACAGTATATAGGCAAGTCCCCCACACACAGCATACGGTATATAGACCAGTCCCCCACCTGCCACACACGGTATACAGACAAGTCCCCTCCACACACACACAGCATACAGTATATAGACAAGTCCCCCACACACAGCATACGGTATATAGACAAGTCCCCCACCTCCCACACACGGTATACAGACAAGTCCCCCACACACACACACAGCATACGGTATATAGACAAGTCCCCCATACACAGCATATGGTATATAGACAAGTCCCCCACACACAGCATACAGTATATAGACAAGTCCCCCACACACAGCATACAGTGTATAGACAAGTCCCCCACACACAGCATACGGTATATAGACAAGTCCCCCACCTCCCACACACGGTATACAGACAAGTCCCCCACACACACACACAGCATACGGTATATAGACAAGTCCCCCATACACAGCATACGGTATATAGACAAGTCCCCCACACACAGCATACAGTATATAGACAAGTCCCCCACACACAGCATACAGTGTATAGACAAGTCCCCCACACACAGCATACGGTATATAGACAAGTCCCCCACACAGCATACAGTATATAGACAAGTCCCCCACACACAGCATACAGTATATAGACAAGTCCCCCACCTCCCACACACGGTATACAGACAAGTCCCCCCCACACACACACAGCATACAGTATATAGACAAGTCAAACCACACACCCCCACACACACAGCATAAGATGTATAGACAAGTGCATAGCTGTGCTAGGGTAGGAGTGGGAGGAGCCTTCCTTCTCTTGTCAGTGCTGGCCCTGCAGTGGGACCCACCGGGGAATTCCCCAGCAGGCCAGTCCGAGCCTGGTCACATGCTGACTAGAGTCTCAGACACCTCTCTGAGTAGCCCACTGATAGAAGTGGATGAGAATCTAGTCGGCATTTGACCTCAACTATTACATCATAACACCGGCTTTATCTTTTTAAAGCTTTGTAACCTTTACTCACTTTATGAATCAGCCACAGATAAAACTCAATAAGGATGGGTTGCTACTGTGTGCAATTTGCCAGCCAGCCCAGAACAGCGGTGACCTGAGCCGACAGCAGCATTTATATTGCGCTATCGCCAGGAAATGGATGACAATGGCAGTCAGGGGAATGGTGAAGGCCTGCATGGCGGCCATCTTGGTACTCCTGTGAAGTTCATCCACAGTCTGGACTTAATCTTATAAACTGTATACTGCATTACTAGAGGATTACTGTATATAGAATAAGCAGTCAAGAGATTGCAGGTTCAAGTGCCCTAAGGGGACATTAAAAAATAAAGTAAAAATGGAAAAAAAAGAAAAAAGTTTTACAAAGGAATAAAAATAAACAAAGATGTTAAATCACCCCTATTTTCCAAGGTAAAAAAAAAGAAATTAAAAAAGAAACATTTTATATTGTCGTGTCTGTAAAAGTCCGACCTATCAAAGCCCAAATTATTTAAACCGCACGTTAAATAGCAGAAAAATAAATTAAGAAGCCAGAATTGCCGTATTATGGTGTCACCAAACAGTACTAAATAACCCGGTATTGTGTCACCATTTTGTGAGACCCTGCATTTGTTCCATGTTTCTGCTGATGAATCTGGGCGAGGTTCGCTTTCTGCTCGCCGACCTGCGGGGGTTATTGATGCCATTCTCTGCTGTCTACAAACTTTTCATCTCTTTTTGATGCATTTTTTGGGAGGTAAAATTACCCAAAAAGAAAAAAAAATTGGGTGTTTAGATTATCTTTGCTGTTGGGCATTTGCTGTAGGGGTTAATATATTTATGATTTGATAGATCGGACTTTTTGTCAGTGTGTCAATACTAAATAAATATATATATATATATAATCTTTTAGTCTTGTTTTGTATTGACAAATGGAGGTAGGAAATTTCAAAGGATTTTTTTATATATATAAATTTCAATTTTAATCCTTTTCTATCACATTATTTTTTGGTCCCGTTGGGCAACTTGAACCAAAAATCCACAACTCATTGGAATTGCGACACTTAAATTCTGTGGATGTCGGGAAGGGGATAAAGAGAATAAAGTAACTTTGCAGAATGCTTCCGTTTTGTGTACACAGCTCCTGTGCTGACTTAGTGTTCTCTTTGGTTACACCACACACCCATTCTGTGTCCGGCCCCCACAGATCGCCATCTCCATATATATGGGGGGATTTCCTCATGTGACGACCCCTCTGCCGATGTATACAGATCACATGTGGCTTCACCTTCAGCTTTGATCTCCGTAGTCTTCAGTTCCGGATCCTCCAGGATGAGGGATAAATCTTTCTTGCTCTTCATTCCCCTCCGTGGCAGATACAGCAGCTCCACCGCGCCGACGTTCCCCTCATAGGGAGGAATCGCTCCGCAAAGACTGTTCTCAGCCACAGGACGATCCGCCGGATACAGGAGGAAAGTTCTCGTCTCTGCAATGAAGGATTATTCCACTTTTCTGCCATTTGTAAGATCTCTGCTTGTTGTCTGAGAATAAAATCATTCTTGTTAATATCCAGAACCTGAAAAAAATCTAATCCTGACAGCAGCGGAGCATTTATTACAATGGTATTCAGTCTAGACGATCCCCCTCCTGTCCTGACCGTTTGCTACAATGTATCAGTGCAGGGAAAATCTATCAGTTCGGACTTGGTTTCCATTACAGAGGATTGTCCAGGCCAGACAATATTGTACCCAGTGGCGTCCCGCCATTGGCGGCAGGCCACGCGACTGCTATGGGGCCCGTGAGCTGGGGGGGCCCCATAGCAGTCGCCTGCACTGTGTACCCCCGCATCGGGTCCCTCTCCTGCACCCAGGCAAGAGGCGGGGCCCTGAGCAGGCAGGGGGCTTACTCACCATCGGGCATCCCGGCGCACTATGGGCCCCCCCCTGCCTGCTCAGGGCCCCGGCCGGCACAATACTTACCTCTTCCCGTGCCCTAGACGCTAGAATGTATGGGATCCTTCCAGGTGTGATGTCATTTCCGGGGGCGTGTTCTAGTTCAGCACCAGACGCCAGAGTCTCATGCAGAGACAGAGCTGCCGGTGAAGCTGCAGGAGGAGGTCAGTATCCTAAGCTGAGAAACAGGAGATTGTTCTATTAATTGCTGGTCTGATGTCTTTTCTTCTTGTTGTTTTTGGGGTGAGGGGGCTTGATACTTGCGAGTGAGGGATTTGGGGGGGGTTAATGCTGGAGGGCAGTCTGGTGGGGTTAATTAATGCTTGTGGAGATCTTAGGGGGCTCTGGGGAATAATGCAGGGATAATGCGTGCTTGTGGGGGCCCTAAGGGAATGCTGCGGGCTTATGAGGGCTCTGGGGGGGATGCTGCGGGCTTGTGGGGGCCCTGGGGGGGGGATGCTGCGAGCTTGTGGGGCCCTGGGGTGGGGGGATGCTGCGGGCTTGTGGGGGCTCTGGGGGCGGAATGCTGTGGGCTTGTGAGGCCCTGGGGGGGATGCTGTGGGCTTGTGGGGCCCTGGGGGGGATGCTGTGGGTTTGCGGGTGCTCTGAGGGGGATGGTGTGGGCTTGTGGGGCCCTGGGGGGGATGCTGTGGGCTTGTGGGGGCCCTAGGGGGGATGCTGTTGGCTTGTGGGGCCCTGGGGGGATGCTGTGGGCTTGTGGGGGCCCTTGGTGGGATACTGCAGGCTTGTGGGTGCTCTGGGGGGGATGCAGTGGACTTGTGGGACCCTGGGGGGGATGCTGCGGGCTTGTGGGGCCCTGGGAGGGATGCTGTGGGCTTGTGGGTGCTCTGGGGGGGGATGCTGCGGGCTTGTGGGTGCTCTGGGAGGATGCTGCGGGCTTGTGGGGGCTCTGGGGGGGATGCTGCAGGCTTGTGGGAGCTCTGGGGGGGATGCTGCAGGCTTGTGGGAGCTCTGGGGGGGGTGCTGCAGGCTTGTGGGGGCTCCAGGGGGATGCAGCAGGCTTGTGGGGGCCCCGGGGGGGATGCAGCGGGCTTGTGGGGCCTCTGTATGGGGTCCAGCCTGCATATGGCATTACATGGGGACCAGGCAGTATTCTCTATGGTGAATTATATGGGATCCAGTATTTTGTATGGATCATTATATGGGGCTCATAATACTGTATGGAGGACTATGTGGTGCCCATAATATTGTATGGAGGACTTAGTGGTGTCATAACACTGTATGGAGGACTATACTGTCCGGTCTGCACTGTGCGCTGTGAGGATTCACCAGTTTCTGAGCTATTGTAGAATTTACAGTAGATATCACTCATGAAATGTAAGAAGTCAGTGACATTTTTGGCATTGTACTATATCTATATCTATAATTTCTCTGCTGTATCTGTGCATCATGAATGGTTGGATGTGTTAAAGGGGCCACTGAGACTCTTTCGCCCGGGGCCCACGAAAACCAGGAGGAGGGAGCATCATGTGACACTCCCTCTCCCATCATTCCTCCTCTGCGTCTGACGCAGCGGCATGATGACGCGCCACGCTGTGTCAGACAGTGGAGCTGGCAGCTGCTGAGGTGATCAGCTGCAGAGACTGAAGCAGCGGGGAACGAGGAGCGGTAAGTATGTATTTATTTTTTAAATCAGTGTGTACTGATAATACTGGAGGACTGGGGCTGCATTTTACCCTATGGGGGGCTGCATTATACTGCGTACAGGACCATGGGGGAATGCATTATACTGAGTGAGGAGCCATGGCGAGTGTCTTATACTGTGTGGAGGACCATGGGGGAGTGCATTGTACTGTGTGGAGGACCATGGGGGAGTGCATTGTACTGTGTGGAGGACCATGGGGGAGTGCATTGTACTGTGTGGAGGACCATGGGGGAGTGCACTATACTGTGTGGAGGACCACGGGGAGTGCATTGTACTGTGTGGAGGACCACGTGGGAGTGCATTATACTGCGTGGAGGACCACGAGGGAGTGCATTATTCTGCGTGGAGGACCATGGGGAGTGTATTATACTGCGTGGAGGTCCATGGCGAGTGCCTTATACTGTGTGGAGGACCATGGCGAGAGTCTTATACTGTGTGGAGGACCATGGCGAGTGCATTATACTCTATGGAGTATGGAGAGGTGTGGGACAGTTGGGGGATCATACTGTGTTGGTGTCATCATACTTTACCCTGGGAGTTGAGGTGGGGTACCACACTTTATGGGCAATGAAAAAGGGATCTAGGACTTCAGCAGGAGGAAAATTACTATGTAAAGGTTGGAAGGTTGTGAGATCTGCTCTTCTGTGACCCCGACAATTATTTACATTTTTACAATTTTTTGTTGGGGGGGGGGCCCAATTAGAACTTCTGCTATGGGGCCCCATGATTCCTATGTACGCCCCTGATTATACCAAATCCTCAGCTGTGCTGGTACTAAGGATATGGACACTCAGACATTTTGGGCTAAATATATACATACAAATATTTTTTCAATAACGTTTCATAAACAATTTGGCTTTTTTATTTCCTTTGCATTGCTAGTTGCAGAATGAGCTCACTGAGAATTTATCAGTGAGCTCATTCTGACCTTCTCTGTGCTGATTATGTTCACAGACCAGCATGAAAGTTGGGCTGATCTCTGATGCAGTCATAAATCATCGCAGAAATAAAAGAGCTGGAAACTCCACATCATAAGGAGCTCACTGACTGAATCTCAAGTTAACTCATTCTGCAGCCATCAATGTGCTGCTGGGAAACAAAAAGCTGGTAAAGGCCGAACAGAGCAAATGTTACATGAAGCAAAATAGTAAAAAGTATTTTTAGACCAATATACATGTATTTAAAGGGATTGTCCGGTGTGAAGCTGAAGGCTGCAGTCATCTGTGTGACTCTCTGTGACTGCAGACTTGTAATCCTCACATCATGTAGACTGCGCGCTGCCAGCATTATTCTCAGCCCAGAGATGGCAGAAGCCCCTGTATCATGTGTACAGGAATTGTGCCCCCTCTCCCCGAGGAGCAGCAGTGCCTCGTCCTCCAGATACATGAGGGTCCCATCGGGGAGATCCGCATGTACCGGCCATGATGTCATCTCCATGGATAAGCCATCAATGTGCAGAGCAGAAGACCCCTGTAAGGGAGAGCTCAGACGTGGGGGGATTGATGTGGATGTGAGGAGCAGATCCCCCCATATTCACAGATTATCGCACAATACATGTGGCCTTGCACAGGAAAAACTGTGAGGAAAGAAGAAATCAGATTTCTTACAATATAGAATAATGTCCTCCTGCCCTCGCTCATGTCCAGTATTATTTATCCCCTGACCTTTAGGGTGGGGAACCCCTCCTGAGCCCCCTCCATTATATAGGAGCCATATATCTGCTCCATTACTGGCAGAAGGTAAGGAGCCAATCACACTGCACGGCTTCTACTTCCTGCTCTAAGCCCCGCCCACCTGCCTTCCCTTGAGATCTCCATGACAACCCTTGTGTGACTACAGTGACAGGCCACGCCCCTGAGGATTCTGATCAGTGCGGATGTCTCCATATTGCTGAGGACTGTGAGCGGCTGATGGGCGGAGCCAGCAGCGATGTGAGGGGCGGAGCCAGCAGCGATATGAGGGGCGGAGCCAGCAGCGATGTGAGGGGCAGAGCCAGTAGCGATATGAGGGGCGGAGCCAGGAGCGACATGAGGGGCGGAGCCAGCAGCGATATGAGGGGCGGAGCCAGCAGCGATGTGAGGGGCAGAGCCAGTAGCGATATGAGGGGCGGAGCCAGCAGCGACATGAGGGGCGGAGCCAGCAGTGATATGAGAGGCGGAGCCAGCAGCGATGTGAGGGGCGGAGCCAGCAGCGACATGAGGGGCGGAGCCAGCAGCGATATGAGGGGCTGAGCCAGCAGCGATATGAGGGGCTGAGCCAACAGCGACATGAGGGGCGGAGCTAGCAGCGATATGAGGGGCGGAGCCAGCAGCGACAAGAGGGGCGGAGCCAGCAGCGATATGAGGGGCGGAGCCAGCAGTGATATGAGAGGCGGAGCCAGCAGCGATATGAGGGGCGGAGCCAGCAGCGATATGAGGGGCGGAGCCAGCAGCGATATGAGGGGCGGAGCCAGCAGCGATATGAGGGGCGGAGCCAGCAGCGATATGAGGGGCGGAGCCAGCAGCGATATGAGGGGCGGAGCCAGCAGCGATATGAGGGGCGCTCACAGCACTGACAGGAGCAGGTGTGTGTGCAGCCAGTTCCTCTGCTGTGGGTGTTGTGGTGTGTGAGCTTCGCCGTGTATATAATATACACACATATATATATATATATATACAGAGCTGAAATCAGAAGTTTCCATACACTGTATAAATAGACACATCTGCAGGTTTTTCTCAATATCTGACATGAAATCAGAATAAACCTTTCCCATTTTAGGTCAATTAGGATTACCATCATTTTTAATATTTGCCAAATGCCAGAATAATGAGAGAGAGAGAATGTTTTAGGACATTTTTATTACTTACTGCTAAGTCAAAAGTTTCCCTCTTTCCCTCTCCTCATTCATTGGGAGTGGGGCGCGGAGGATGCTGGGTGGGACGCGCGGGGTAACCCCCGCCCACAGCCCAGCATCCACCGCGGGGTCCGCGACACTAATGTCACCCCTCATTTGACGTGACATCAGCGGAAGAAAGAGCCGGCTGCTGCCGGGGGGTCACGTGATGCCTGTGAGTGGCGCTATCGCCAGTCCCTCCTACAGGAAATCAACCCCACATGATGCTGCCTCCCCCGTGTTTCACAGTTGGGATGGTGTTCTTAGGCTTCCAAGCTTCTCCTTTTTTCTTCCAAAAGTAACGATGGTCACTATGCCCAAAAAGTTCAGTTTTAGTTTCATCAGACCACGGGACATGTCTCCAAAAATTAAGGTCTTTGTTCCTGTGTGCATTTGCAAACATTAATCTGGCTTTTTTATCTTTCTTTTGGAGCAATGGCTTCTTCCTGGCACAGTGGCCTTTCAGCCTATATTGATACAGTACTCATTTCACTGTGGATATTGACACAATCTTATCAGCTTCCCCTATCATCTTCACAAGATCTTTTGCTTTTGTCCTTGATATGCACATATCGGACCAAAGCACGTTCATCTCTGGGACACAGAACCCGTCTTCTTCCTGAGCGGTATGATGGCTGGACAGTCCCATCTTGTTTGTACTTGCATATAATTGTTTGTACAGATTAACGAGACACCTTCAGGTATCTTGAAATTGTACCCAAGGATGAGCCAGACTTGTGCAAGTCCACAATTCTCTTCCTGATATCTTGGTTGATTTCTTTAGACTTTCCCATGATGCTACACAAAGAAGCAGTGTGTTTCAGGTGTGCATTAAAATACATCCACAGGTGTGTCTCTAATTAACTGAGATGTTGCCAAAAAAACTATCAGAAGTTTCCAAACACATGACATCATCATATGGGCAGTCCAGAATTTTTTAAAGGTATAGCAATATTAGTGTATGTAAACTTATGACTTTGCAGTAAGTAATAAAAATGCTTTAAAACATTCTCTCTCTCTCTTATTATTCTGGCATTTGGCAAATCTTAAAAATGATGGTAATCCTAATTGACCTAAAACGAGAAGGTTTATTCTGATTTCATGTCAGATATTGAGAAAAACATGCAGATGTGTCTTTTTATTGTTATGATCTGCAACAAGTACTAAGGAAAGAAAGGAGAAAGCTATCCCTACAGTAAGACTAAGCTGAATCCCTACGATGTAGCGGGCTGCCTGTTCCTAGCGAACAGACCCGCCTTAGTCCTCGGCTAGTCTGAACGAAGACCTATAGCATAAAGGAGAGGGGTCCCTAAAAGAACTAAGGACTGGAACAAAAATGGGACATCTCCTAAACAGAGAAGTTGTTACAGAACACAAAAAGATAAACTGACAAAAAGGTACTAGAGGTCCCAGAAGGACCAAGCGAACTGACAGAGAAAGGCACAGAAGCACCTGGCTAGCAAAGCAGTCAAACAACACTGAAGTCCAACACAGCCAAAAGGGCGGAGCTGGAATATAAAGGCAGATGGTCTTGTGACCGCAAAACACAAGATGGAAAAAACAAACAGGAGGGTTCTAACATTTATATAGTGTATGTAAATTTCTGGTTTCAACTGTGTATACAGGTGACAGGAGCAGGTGTGTGTGCAGCCAGGTCCGCTCTTTTTGTGGCGCCGCAGCGGAGCGTGTTGTGGTGTGTGAGCTCTGCCGTGTATATAGTACAGAGGAGTATATATATATGTGTATGTATATATATATATATACATACACACACACACGGGGCATGCAGGAGTTTTTAGTTTACCAGTTTGGGTCCATGCGGAGCCGCTATAGGATTCACTGGTAACATTTTGGGGAACAGACAAAGTTTTTATAATTTTTATTCCATTTTTCTTTTGCGTGAGATTAATAAAAAACAATTCTGCTGATGTTTTTTTATTTTTTCCAGCATTCAATGGCAAAACCCCAGGAATGGTTCTTATATTTTTTCTTTCCAGCATTTATCGTGCAGTATAGAGACAAAATGAACAAAAGCTACAATTTTGCCATTAATTCTTACTATTTTATTCTTGATGCTGTTTTTCGTGCCGGATAAATCATGTGATCGTTGTACAGTTTGGGTTGTTGTTCTTTGCGATGTTAATCAGGTTTAGTTTTTTTGTTCTTGTTTTTTGGGGGTTTATTTTAATAAAATCTAGTTTTAATGTAAGAAAAAAAATTATATTTGAGTTTTTACTTTGTATATTTCCAAATATTTTATTGAAACGGAGTAAAGGAAAGAAGGATGAACTAGTGGGAGAGCAACTGTAAAGGACCCCTGCCAGTCCCTAAAACTAAAGGGGCCTGTGACGACACAGCATTTAATCGTAATTATCCAGATGTAAATTCCATAGGCCCAGAATGATAGACTATTGCCTGAATTATTAACTATTGAATTTATGTGTTTCTTTCTTCGGTTGGTCAACGCACATGATCTTTTGTCATGAGTCTGAATGTTGACTCATCTTGTAGGTTGAGGTGATATTTGTTCATTGATAAATGGTTATTTACCTCTTATATCAACTCTTCTGGTTTATTGTACTGTTATCTTTGCAATACAGGGACGCAGGCTCTTTGAACAATGGATGTTTGCTAAATATGTTGATTACCATTTTATAAGTCCATGCAATTTGTTGACTTGCATTGTTTCGGAATTTATAGTTTATCCTTCAATGTTTGCAATGTTTGCAAGTCAACATTTGGGGGATGAACTGTGGATGCTCCAGTAATGGGAATTAGTAACACCACCCCTTTCTCTTGACCTGTGGATGAAGTCATGAAGAAGGACAGTTGTGAACTACATAAAGGAGTCTTTTTACAAAACCACTGCCAGGAACACTCTATGGGACAGCTCTACAGAACACCATGAATCCATTAAGAGGGACACAGATTTGGTTTCTACAGGATGCCAGCTTAAGGGACCACAGCCCTGGCTGGAGGAATACAGATCTGCTCCATTGACTACTATAGAACCCATGGATACATCTGGGAAAACCAGGTTGGGACCCACCAGTCACCTGGTCCCATGGAGATGTTTGGAGTAGCCAGGTTGGGACACTCCGGCCACCTGGAACTCGTGAATATGCTCGGAAAAAGCCAAGTCGGGACCTTCCGGTCACCTAGTTCCATGGATATGTTCGGAGAAGCCAGGTTGGAACTTTCTGGTCTCCTGGCCACGTACCTCAATGGACTGTCAGCTTTCTAAGCTTGTTGTTACCTCCTCTTTGTGGGTGTTCTTTGGTGGGGGTGCCATTGGTGGGGGTAGTCAGCCCCATAAGCCCCTCGGATTGGCAGCTGCTTTAATCCCAGCGAGTCAGCGGAAGGGTGAGACTCTGTAATTTGCACCATATTAGGTATTTGCTGGGACTGTTCGATATGTTTATTGTGTGTTTGGTGGCTCAATAAAATATTACCTCACTGTTTTACAATCATCCTGTGTTGTTGTTTATGTATCTTCTATCAGTGATGGATTATAATGAGTGTGATCCGCTCCACCATGAGGGGCCCGATCCTCCCGGGGGCCCACGTTCAAAGATCCCAGCACGGCTCAGGACGGATTCTTGTAGTGCTGATGTTTGATAAATAGGATAATAGAGCGCCCATAGAAAATAAATGTCTGACCTCTTCTTTCTGATGGGCATTTTAGAGCGAGGAGCTGCGCTCTGGACTCACCGCTGCACTCCCCATGCCATTGCGGTGGCCATCTTAATATCGATCTGTGCGGAGGAGACTGTGGGAGTCAGACGGAGGTGTCAAATGTACGGACCCTTTTAATCACAGGATGGAGGGTCACTGTGAATATTAATTCATGAACCACTGTGCATAGTGACTCGCCCCCAGGGCCGTGGGGCACTCGGCAGCCGGGCCTCTGGTTGCCGGGGGATATCACGGTGGCTGGCCCAGTCCGTGGCCCAGGGCGGTCACTCAAAGGGGGGGGGGATGCTTATAGGGGAAATTGTCGTGACGCCACCTGTGGATTCTGGTAAGAGGTTACCAGCGCTGCGACAGTCCACTGAGGCTGATGTTAGGGGCAGCTATGATGGGACGGCTCCCCACAGGTAGAGCAGGCCTCAGGGCAGTGTAGAGGTGTAGAAAGATGGTGGAAGCAGGAGGGAGACGGCAGGACGGACCCAGAGGAAGAAAAGGCACACACACAAGGGTAAACTTCAATACCTTTACTGGTGGTGATGCAGGTACGGTCCAGGGCTTGTGGGGGCCCCGGGGGGATGCTGCGGGCTTGTGGGGGCCCTAAGGGGATGCTGCGGGCTTGTGGGGCCCTGGGGGGGATTCTGCGGGCTTGTGGGGCCCTGGAGGGGATGCTGTGGGCTTGTGGGTGCTCTGGGGGGGATGCTGCAGGCTTGTGGGGTCTATGGGGGGGATGCTGCAGGCATGTGGGGGCTCTGGGGGGAGTGATGCAGGCTTGAGGGGGGCCCTGGGGGGATGCAGCCGGCTTGTGGGGGCCCCGGGGAGGATGCAGCGGGTTTGTGGGGCCTCTGTATGGGGTCCAGCCTGCATATGACATTACATGGGGACCAGGCAGTATTCTCTATGGTGAATTATATGGGATCCAGTATTTTGTATGGAGCATTATATAGGGCTCATAATACTGTATGGAGGACTATGTGGTGCAATAACACTGTATGGAGGACTATACTGTCCGGTCTGCACTGTGCGCTGTGAGGATTCACGGTTTCTGAGCTATTGTAGAATTTACAGAAGATATCACTCATGAAATGTAAGAAGTCAGTGACATTTTTGGCATTGTACTATGTCTATATCTATAATTTCTCTGCTGTATCTGTGCATCATGAATGGTTGGATGTGTTAAAGGGGCCACTGAGACTCTTTCGCCCGGGGCCCACGAAAACCTGAAGGAGGGAGCATCATGTGACACTCCCTCTCCCATCATTCCTCCTCTGCGTCTGACGCAGCGGCATGATGACGCGCCACGCTGTGTCAGACAGTGGAGCTGGCAGCTGCTGAGGTGATCAGCTGCAGAGACTGAAGCAGCGGGGAACGAGGAGCGGTAAGTATGTATTTATTTTTTAAATCATTGTGTACTGATAATACTGGAGGACTGGGGCTGCATTTTACCCTACGGGTGGGGGGGGCTGCATTTTACCCTATGGGGGGCTGCATTATACTGCGTACAGGACCATGGGGGAATGCATTATACTGAGTGGAGAACCATGGCGAGTGTCTTAAGGCCCCGTCACACTAAGCGATGCAGCAGCGATCCCGACAACGATACGACCTGTCAGGGATCGTTGCTGCATCGCTAATACATCGCTGGGGAGCTGTCAAACAGGCAGGCTCACCAGCGATCAGGGGAGCAGCGATATCGTGGAAAGAATCGTTCCACGATGTCCTGCTCCTGTTACCAGCCTGCTGCTTAAGCAGGAGCAGGCTGGTAACTATGGTAAACATCGGGTTACTAAGTGCGCGTGTGCCCCTAGTAACCCGCTGTTTATCATGGATACGACTCTGCTAAGGTGAACGGTAGCCTCCGCGCACCGTAGCAGAGTGGTATCCATGGTAAACAGCGGGTTACTAAGTGCGCGCGTGCCCCTAGTAACCCGATGTTTACCATGGTTACCAGCCAGATCGTTGGTCCCGCTGGTCACACACAGCGATGTGTGCTGGCCAGCGGGAGGCCAACGACCAAAAAATGGTCCAGGACACTTTGCAGCGATCAGCAACCTCACAGCAGGGGCCTGATCGTTGCAAAGTGTCACACATAGCGACATCGCTGGTGAGGTCACTGGTGAGTCACCAAAACCGTGACACAGCAGCGATCTCGCTAGCGATATTGCTATGTGAGACGGGGGCTTTATACTGTGTGGAGGACCATGGGGGAGTACATTGTACAGTGTGGAGGACCATGTGGGAGTGCATTGTACTGTGTGGAGGACCATGGGGGAGTGCATGGTACTGTGTGGAGGACCATGGGGGAGTCCATTATACTGTGTGGAGGACCACGGGGAGTGCATTGTACTGTGTGGAGGACCACGTGGGAGTGCATTATACTGCGTGGAGGACCACAAGGGAGTGCATTATACTGCGTGGAGGACCATGGCGAGTGCCTTATACTGTGTGGAGAACCATGGCGAGAGTCTTATACTGAGTGCATTATACTTTATGGAGTGTGGAGAGGTGTGGGGCAGTTGGGGGATCATACTTTACCCTGGGAGTTGAGGTCGGGTACAGTAGGGTCATTGTACTGCGCATATGGAGGAATTCACCATGGGGGTATCATACCGTGTTTGGGGGGCACTTTTGTTGGCACCACACTTTATGGGCAATGAAAAAGGGATCTAGGACTTCAGCAGGAGGAAAATTACTATGTAAAGGCTGGAAGGTTGTGAGATCTGATCTTCTGCGACCCCGACAATTATTTACATTTTTATTGCTGGGGGGGGGCCCAATTAGAATTTCTGCGTCCTATGTACGCCCCTGATTATACCAAATCCTCAGCTGTGCTGGTACTAAGGATATGGACACTCAGACATTTTGGGCTAAATATATACATACAAATATTTTTTCAATAACGTTTCATAAACAATTTGTCTTTTTTATTTCCTTTGCATTGCTAGTTGCAGAATGAGCTCACTGAGAATTTATCAGTGAGCTCATTCTGACCTTCTCTGTGCTGATTATGTTCACAGACCAGCATGAAAGTTGGGCTGATCTCTGATGCAGTCATAAATCATCGCAGAAATAAAAGCGCTGGAAACTCCACATCATAAGGAGCTCACTGACTGAATCTCAAGTTAACTCATTCTGCAGCCATCAATGTGCTGCTGGGAAACAATAAGCTGGTAAAGGCCGAACAGAGCAAATGTTACATGAAGCAAAATAGTAAAAAGTATTTTTAGACCAATATACATGTATTTAAAGGGATTGTCCGGTGTGAAGCTGAAGGCTGCAGTCATCTGTGTGACTCTCTGTGACTGCAGACTTGTAATCCTCACATCATGTAGACTGCGCGCTGCCAGCATTATTCTCAGCCCAGAGATGGCAGAAGCCCCTGTATCATGTGTACAGGAATTGTGCCCCCTCTCCCCGAGGAGCAGCAGTGCCTCGTCCTCCAGATACATGAGGGTCCCATCGGGGAGATCCGCATGTACCGGCCATGATGTCATCTCCATGGATACGGCATCAATGTGCAGAGCAGAAGACCCCTGTAAGGGAGAGCTCAGACGTGGGGGGATTGATGTGGATGTGAGGAGCAGATCCCCCCATATTCACAGATTATCGCACAATACATGTGGCCTTGCACAGGAAAAACTGTGAGGAAAGAAGAAATCAGATTTCTTACAATATAGAATAATGTCCTCCTGCCCTCGCTCATGTCCAGTATTATTTATCCCCTGACCTTTAGGGTGGGGAACCCCTCCTGAGCCCCCTCCATTATATAGGAGCCATATATCTGCTCCATTACTGGCAGAAGGTAAAGAGCCAATCACACTGCACGGCTTCTACTTCCTGCTCTAAGCCCCGCCCACCTGCCTTCCCTTGAGATCTCCATGACAACCTTTGTGTGACTACAGTGACAGGCCACGCCCCCCGAGGATTCTGATCAGTGCGGATGTCTCCATATTGCTGAGGACTGTGAGCGGCTGATGGGCGGAGCCAGCAGCGATATGAGGGGCGGAGCCAGCAGCGACATGAGGGGCGGAGCCAGCAGTGATATGAGATGCGGAGCCAGCAGCGATGTGAGGGGCAGAGCCAGCAGCGATATGAGGGGCGGAGCCAGCAGCGATATGAGAGGCGGAGCCAGCAGCGATGTGAGGGGCGGAGCCAACAGCGATGTGAGGGGCGGAGCCAACAGCGATATGAGGGCCGCTCACAGCACTGACAGGAGCAGGTGTGTGTGCAGCCAGTTCCTCTGCTGTGGGTGTTGTGTTGTGTGAGCTTCGCTGTGTATATATTATACACATATATATATATATATATATATATATATATATATATATACAGAGTTGAAATCAGAAGTTTCCATACACTGTATAAATAGACACATCTGCAGGTTTTTCTCAATATCTGACATGAAATCAGAATAAACCTTTCCCATTTTAGGTCAATTAGGATTACCATCATTTTTAATATTTGCCAAATGCCAGAATAATGAGCGTCTCTTGTAAGGGGCATTAAAAGAGTCTTGTTATACCACTCTGACCTCCACGTGTCTTGTAAGGGGCATTAAAACCGTCTTGTTATACCACTCTGACCCCCACGTCTCTTCAGAGGGGCATTAAAACCGTCTTGTTATACCACTCTGACCTCCACGTCTCTTCTGAGGGGCATTAAAACCATCTTGTTATACCACTCTGACCTCCACGTCTCTTGTAAGGGGCATTAAAACCGTCTTGTTATACCACTCTGACCTCCACGTCTCTTCTGAGGGGCATTAAAAGCGTCTTGTTAAGCTACTGGGACCTCCACGACTCTTCGAACGGGCATTGCATTTCCTCATAATTTTTGGAAGCTTTTGCTTGGAAGGCATAAGCAAATACTATGGGAGACCCACTCCCCAATAATGGGAATAATGTTTTTAAGATGCTGTACTGTATGGCTATTGTAAGGGGCATTAAAACCGTCTTGTTAAGCTACTGTGACCTCCACGTCTCTTCAAAGGGCATTAAAAGCGTCTTCTTAAGCCACTCTGAACTCCACAGCTCTTCCAAGGGGCATTGAAATGTTGTTTTTAATTACCTTACCTCTAATCTCCATGACTCTTCCAACGGGCATTGCATTTCCTCCTAATTTTAGTCAGCTTTTGCTTTTCAATGCAAAGGTGAAAACTAAGGGAGACACACTCCCCAATAATGGGTAGAAGGTTTTTAGTACGCTGTAATCCACATCTGTTTCCAGGGGCATTGCAGTTCCTTATAATTTTTGGAAAGCCTTCCATTCACTGCTTAGGCCAACAGTGCACAGGAGACCCAGTTGCCATAAATGGAAAAAAAGGTTTAGTTAAGGCCCTCTGACCTCCATGTCATTTCCAAGGGGCATTGGAGTGCCTCAAAAGTTTTGGTAGGCATTGCACTCACTGTATGCCCTATAACTGTGTAGCCAAACCGCTCCTTTTGTTACAGAAACATATCCTACAAGACATATGTGGTTGACTGGCCTGATATTGATGTGAATGGTCCCTGTTCCTCCTGCTCTTTCTCCTTTGCCACTACCTCATCCATCATTTATCACTTGAAGCTTTGTTTTAACGAGAGTCATAGAACTTGGATAGTAGCAGGAAAACATCCAGCAATCCTCGGAGGAGCTAGGATATGCGCCAAAACGCTGACCACCTCATGCCTAGCCGCTACTACATACATGCACTTGCATTCCTTGAAAACAAAGCAGATGCTAACTTCTATCATCCTCATCATGCTCCTCACCTTGGCACTCTCAACTCCCCTGATAAAGAAGCCAGGGCCCACCGGAGAAGTCGGGTTCTTTGGTGGGCTCGTCCAATGCTGCCCTAAAGCAGGCCAGTCTAAGAAAAGTGTGTGGGGATGTTCCGCGGAGAAATCGGGGCGGCTTGGAACCGTTTATGGACACCTGGCCGCGGGGCGGCTGGGGACCGAGTGTGGACACCCGGCCGCCCCCTGGCGGCTGGGGACCGAGCATGGACACCCGGCCGCCGGGCGGCTGGGGACTGAGTATCGATACCTCGCTGCCGAAGTACCCATGAGGTAGTGGCCAGCTCTGGCCTCCACATGCCTAAAAGGCCCAATTTCAAGTGCACGCATGTTAGCAGTATGGTATTGCAGCCTCGGGGTGGGTTGGTGGCAGGTTGCACACTTATGCTTGCATTCCAACAAAACAAAGCAGATGCTAACTTCTATCATCATCATGCTCCTCACCTTGGCATTCTCACCTCCCCTGATGGAGTCGGTTTCTCTAGTGGGCTTGTCCAATGCTGCCCTAAAGCAGGCCGGTCTAAGAAAAGTGTGTGGGGATGATCCACGGAGAAATCGGGGTGGCTGGGGACCGTCTATGGACACCCCGCCGCCCCCAGGTGGCTGGGGACCAGGTGTGGACACCCGGCCGCCGGGCGGCTGGGGACTGAGTATGGATACCTCGCTGCCGAAGCAGCCATGAGGTAGTGGCCAGCTTCGGCCTCCTCAAAACTAAAAGGCCCAATTTCAAGTGCAAGCTAGCAGTATGGTATTGCAGCCTGGGGGTGGGTGGGTGGTTGGCTGCATATTTGCGCTTGCATTGCAAGGAATGGGGGAGGTATAATTGAACACTGCCCTGGGACAAGGACTTGCACGGGGATAGTTGCAAGTCTGCATCTTCTGATGCGGCAAGGATCACTTCTGATGGGCACACTTTTAGGCAGTGACCTGGGAGTCAGAGATCCTTCCAGGGGTCTTCCCCATGCTGTTCCCATGTCTTTTCAGCACTATATGCATGTGTCACACAGCACATGGCCAGATAAGGTTGTAAAATGTTAAAATGACATTTCCCGGTGAATGCATTTGTCACAGTTGAAAGCAATACAAAAGTGCAAAAACGCATAAAAAATGCTACTTGTGAACATAGCCCAAGGTGTGGAGGAGTATTTTTGTTTTTGGTTATTTATTTTACCTTATACACAAGTCTTTACCCTGGAAAAGAAATTCCTTAACATATTTCACAGGAAAAAAGTTTCACTTTCGTTTTTGAACATTTTCTTATGAGCCTGTAAAAGTGGCTTAATACCTCTGACCACGTTGTTGACAACAGTGACCTTGGGGGTCAGAAATGCTTCCTGGGGCGATCCCCATGCTGTCCCCATGTCATCTGAGCACTGTCACTATCATTTTGGGCACTTTTTAGGCTTTCTACAGACTGCCGGGGGTGCCTCCGCAAAAATGCTCGGGTCTCCCATAGACTAACATGGGCTCGTTGCTCGGGTCGAGCACCCGAGTATCACGGCGAGCTTGGGCCGAGCTTCGAGCACCCGAGCATTTTAGTGCTCGCTCAACACTATTTATAACGGGGGCACAAGCTAGTGACTGATTTATATTCTCAGTGGAGCAGGATTCATTGTGGTGAATGATATACTCATGGGCACAGTGTGGCACATATTTGCATTTGGTGGCACAGTGGGCGGCATTATTTATTTAAGTCACTTATATTTGTAACATTTTTGTTTTTCAGGAGTGCGGTGATCTGCTGAAAAGTGCGGAGCAGCCGAAACCTGGACAGCAAACTGCAAAGACGAATCATGGCGGGAAGTCGTCACGAAAGACTGGACTAGGTAAAGAAGAGAAGAAAGAGAGCGACTGCAGTGTATAAACTGGAGGGTTAGGTGGGGCCCATTATATTATAATAAATCTATGTGGGGCCCATTATATTATAATAAATCTATGTGGGGCCCATTATATTATAATAAATCTATGTGCGGCCCATTATATTATAATAAAACTATGTGGGGTCCATAATATTATAATAAATCTATGTGGGACCCATTATATTATAATAAATCTATGTGGGGCCCATTATATTATAATAAATCTATGTGGGGTCCATAATATTATAATAAATCTATGTGGGACCCATTATATTATAATAAATCTATGTGGGGCCCATTATATTATAATAAATCTATGTGGGGCCCATAATATTAAAGGGACGGATATGTGGGGCCCATTATATTATAATAAATCTATGTGGGGCCCATTATATTATAATAAATCTATGTGGGACCCATTATATTATAATAAATCTATGTGGGGCCCATTATATTATAATAAATCTATGTGGGGCCCATAATATTAAAGGGACGGATATGTGGGGCCCATTATATTATAATAAATCTATGTGGGGCCCATTATATTATAACAAATCTATGTGGGGCCCATTATATTATAACAAATCTATGTGGGGTCCATAATATTATAATAAATCTATGTGGGGTCCATAATATTAAAGGGACGGATATGTGGGGCCCATTATATTATAATAAATCTATGTGGTGCCCATTATATTAAAGGGAAAGCTATGTGGGGCCAATTATATTAAAGGGAAAGCTATGTGGGGCCAATTATATTAAGGGGAAAGCTATGTGGGGCCCGTTATATTAAAGGGAAAGCTATGTGGGGCCCATTATATTAAAGAGAAAGCTATGTGGGGCCCATTATATTAAAGAGAAAGCTATGTGGGGCCCATTATATTAAAGAGAAAGCTATGTGGGGCCCATTATATTAAAGAGAAAGCTATGTGGGGCCCATTATATTAAAGAGAAAGCTATGTGGGGCCCATTATATTAAAGGGAAAGCTATGTGGGGCCCATTATGTTAAAGAGAAAGCTATGTGGGGCCCATTATATTAAAGAGAAAGCTATGTGGGGCCCATTATATTAAAGAGAAAGCTGTGTGGGGCCCATTATATTAAAGAGAAAGCTGTGTGGGGCCCATTATATTAAAGAGAAAGCTATATGGGGCCCATTATATTAAAGAGAAAGCTATATGGGGCCCATTATATTAAAGAGAAAGCTATGTGGGGCCCATTATATTAAAGAGAAAGCTATGTGGGGCCCATTATATTAAAGAGAAAGCTATGTGCGGCCCATTATATTAAAGAGAAAGCTATGTGGGGCCCATTATATTAAAGAGAAAGCTATGTGGGGCCCATTATATTAAAGAAAAAGCTATGTGGGGCCCATTATATTAAAGAAAAAGTTATGTGGGACCCATTATATTAAAGGGGAAGCTATGTGGGGCCCATTAAAGGGAAAGCTATGTGGGGCCCATTATATTAAAGGGAAAGCTATGTGCGGCCCATTATATTAAAGAGAAAGCTATGTGGGGCCCATTTTATTAAAGGGAAAGCTATGTGGGGCCCATTATATTAAAGGGAAAGCTATGTGGGGCCCATTATATTAAAGGGAAAGGTATGTGGGGCCCATTATATTAAAGAGAAAGCTATCTGGGGCCCATTATATTAAAGGGAAAGCTATGTGGGGCCCATTATATTAAAGGGAAAGCTATGTGCGGGCCATTATATTAAAGAGAAAGCTATGTGGGGCCCATTTTATTAAAGGGAAAGCTATGTGGGGCCCATTATATTAAAGGGAAAGCTATGTGCGGCCCATTATATTAAAGAGAAAGCTATGTGGGGCCCATTTTATTAAAGGGAAAGCTATGTGGGGCCCATTATATTAAAGGGAAAGCTATGTGGGGCCCATTATATTAAAGGGAAAGCTATGTGGGGCCCATTATATTAAAGAGAAAGCTATGTGGGGCCCATTATATTAAAGGGAAAGCTATGTGGGGCCCATTTTATTAAAGGGAAAGCTATGTGGGGCCCATTATATAATAATAAAATCTATGTGGTGCCCATTATATTAAAGGGAAAGCTATGTGGGGCCCATTATATTAAAGAGAAAGCTATGTGGGGCCCATTATATTAAAGGGAAAGCTATGTGGGGCGCATTATATTAAAGGGAAAGCTATGTGGGGCCCGTTATCTTAAAGGGACATCTGCGTAGGGCCCATTATATTAAATGGATGTCTATGTGGGGCCCATTATATTAAAGAGAGAGCTATGTGGGGCCCATTATATTAAAGAGAAAGCTATGTGGGGCCCATTATATTAAAGAGAAAGCTATGTGGGGCCCATTATATTAAAGAGAAAGCTATGTGGGGCCCATTATATTAAAGAGAAAGCTATGTGGGGCCCATTATATTAAAGGGAAAGCTATGTGGGGCCCATTATATTAAAGAGAAAGTTATGTGGGGCCCATTATATTAAAGGGAAAGCTATGTGGGGCCCATTATATTAAAGAGAAAGCTATGTGGGGCCCATTATATTAAAGGGAAAGCTATGTGGGGCCCATTATATAATAATAAAATCTATGTGGGGCCCATTATATTAAAGGGAAAGCTATGTGGGGCCCGTTATCTTAAAGGGACATCTACGTATATGATAAATTCTATATGGGGCCCATGATATTTAATGGAAGGCTATGTGAGGCCCATTATATTAAATAGAGGGCTATGTGGGGACCAATACATTAAAAAGAAAGCTATATTGGGGCCCACTATGTTATCTGGAAGGTTTTGTGGGGCCCTCTGTATTAAATTGAGGGCTATGTGAGGCCTATTAAATTAAATGGAAAGCGTTGCGGGGCCCATAATATTATATGGAGGGCTATGTGAGGCGCATTTATCAAATAAAGGGCTATGTAGCGCCAATTATATTAAATGGAAGCCTGTGTTTTGTCCATTATATTAAATAGAGATGTATCTTGGCTCCATTATAATAAATGGAAGGCAATGTGGGGACCATTATATTAAATGGAGGGTTATGTGGGGCCCATTATATTAAATGGAAGCCTATATGGAGCCCAGTAAATTAAATGTAAAGCTATGTGGGGCCCAATATTTTAAATGGAAGGTTAAGTGGGGCCAATTGTATTAAATAGAGGGCTATGTGGTGCCCAATATAAAACATGGAAGGCTTTTTGGTGCCCATTATATTAAATAGAGGGATATTTTGGCCCCATTTTATTAAATGGAAGGCTATGTCAGGTCCAATATATTAAATGGAGTCCAGTGCGGCCTATTATATTAAATTGACGGTTATGTGGGGTTCAATAAATTAAATGAAAAGCTATGTGGAGCCCAATAACTTAAATTATAGTACATGGAAGGCAATGTGCGGCTCATTATACTATATAGAGGGCTATGTGGGGGCCATTATACTTTATAGAATTCTATGTGGGGGTCCATTATACTTTTGCCAATGGCAAATTGTGTGTTCCGGTGGCACTCCAAAGGTAAAGGGTGTGCTCCGGTGGCACTCCAACGTCATAGGGTGTGCTCTGGTGGCACACCAATGGCAAAAAGGCCAAAGAGTAGACTCTGGTGGCAGACTGAGCAGCCCTAGAGTGCACCCCAGTGATAAGCATAAGGCCAAAGAATGTACCCTGGTGGTAGGCTAAAAAGCCCTAGAGTGCGCCCCAGTGGTAAGCAATAAGGCCAAAAAGTGCACCCCGGTGGCAGGCTAAAAAAGCCTAAAATGAGTGCCCCGGTGGTAAGCAAAATGGTCAGAGTGTACCCCGGTCGCAGTTAAAAAGCCCAAGTTGGGTGCCCCGGTGGTAAGCTAAAAGGCCAAAGAGTGCACCCCGGTGGAAGCTAAAAAGCCCAAGATGGGTGCCCCGGTGGTAAGCAAAAAAGGTCACATATTGGGCCCCTCTGGTAGGCCTACGGGAAATAGAGTTCTCCGATGGCACACCAACGGTAAAGGGTGTGCCCGATGGTACTCCAATGGTAAAGGGTGTGCTTCAGTGGCATGCCAGTGGCAAAAAGTGTACTCCGGTGGCATGCTAATGGTGAAAGGTGTGCTCTTTTGGCACCCCAACTGTAAAGAGTGTGTTCCAGTGGCACCCCAGCAGCCAATGGTGTACTTCGGTGGCAGACCATCGGGAAATGGTGTGATATGTAAGGCTCATCATAACAAAAGGGAGGGCTATGTGGGACCCATTATTTTATATGGAAAGCAAGGTGGGGCCCATTATATGAATTAGGGGCTTATGTGGGGCTCTTTATATTAAATAAAAACATATGTGGGCCCCATTAAATAAAATGGAAGGCTATGTGGACCCCATTAAATTAAATGGAAGGCTATGTGGACCCCATTAAATTAAATGGAAGGCTATGTGGGGCCCATTATATTAAATGGAAGCCTATATGGGGCCCAATAAATTAAATGAAAAGCTACAGTATGTACAGCAATAATAAAAATGGTAATAATACAGGGTGGGCTATTTATATGGATACACCTAAATTAAATGGAATGGTTGGTGATGTCAACTTCCTGTTTATGGCACATTAGTATATGGGAGGGGGAAACTTTTCCAGATGGGTGGTGACTATGGCGGCCATTTTGAAGTCGGCCATTTTGGATCTAACTTTATTTTTTTCAATGGGAAGAGGGTGATGTGACACATCAAACTCATTGAGAATTTCATAAGAAAATACAATGGTGTGCTTGGTTTTAACATAACTTTATTCTTTCATGAATTTTTTACAAGTTTATGACCACTTATAAAATGTGTTTAAAGTGCTGCCCATTGTGTTGGATTGTCAATGCAACCCTCTTCTCCCACTCTTGACACACTGATAGCAACACCGCAGAAGAAATGCTAGCATAGGCTTTCAGTATCCGTTGTTTCAGATGCTGAAAGGTTATATGGGGCCTATTAAAATAAATGGAAGACTATGCAGGACCTCTTGTAATAACTAGAAGGCAATTTGTGGCCCATTATATTAAACTAGATGGTGGCCCGATTCTAACTCATCGGGTATTCTAGAATATGTATGCGGCCGGCCGCGACCAATCAGCGAACCGTGTTAGTGAGGACCGGAGAGCATGTTTAAATTTGGAGCCAAAACCGGTGATTGGTCACGGCTGGCAGCCGCGACCAATCAGCGAATCGTATTAGTGAGAACCGGAGAGAGGGTACTTCCACTGTGAGCAGCCGGGAGATGACCGGCTGCTCGCAGCAGAAGTATCCCAACCGGCGGCGCCGCTCCCCAGTCCTCCCTTCACACTTGCCGTCGGGAGATCAGCGGCCCTAGCCGCCTATCTAGCGAAGGTAGCCGCATGAAGGTCAGCGGCGCCGCAGGTCGGGGATACTTCTGCTGCGAGCAGCCGGGAGATGACCGGCTGCATCGCCACTGACCTCTGTGCAGAGCGGTGTTTAAATTTGGAGCCAATATCGCTGATTGGTCGTGGCCGCCGAATCGTATTAGTGAGGACAGGGGAGCGGCGCTGCCTGTGCGGGTACTTCCACTGCGAGCAGCCGGGAAATGACCGGCTGCTCGCAGCAGAAGTATCCCGACCGGTGGCGCCGCTCCCCGGTCCTCCCTTCACACTTTCCGTCGGAAGATCAGCGGCCCTAACCGCTGATCTCCCAACGGTAGCCGCATGGAGGTCAGCGGCGCCGCTGGTCGGGGTACTTCTGCTGCTAGCGCCGGTCATCTCCCGGCTACATCGCCACTGACCTCCGTGCGGCAGATGAGCTGCTAATGGCCGCCATCTTTTTCTGAAATCCCACGTCGCTGATTGACCACGGTCGGACCAATCAGTGACGCAGGACTTCCTGGACAGAAGGACAGACAGACATGATAAGACGATTATATATATTAAATGTAAGGTTATGTAGGGCCCAATATATTCAATGAAAAACTATATGGACCCATTATATAAAAGAAAAAGCTAAGTGTGGCCCATTTTATTAAATGGATGATGGCGTGCTCCCTTAGCAAGCCAGCGGGAAAGTGGCGTGCTTCCGGTGGCAAGCCAGCGGGAAAGTGGCGTGCTTCCGGTGGCAAGCCAGCGGGAAAGTGGCGTGCTCCGGTGGCAAGCCAGCGGGAAAGTGGCGTGCTCCGGTGGCAAGCCAGCGGGAAAGTGGCGTGCTCCGGTGGCAAGCCAGCGGGAAAGTGGCGTGCTCCGGTGGCAAGCCAGCGGGACAGTGGCGTGCTCCGGTGGCAAGCCAGCGGGAAAGTGGCGTGCTCCGGTGGCAAGCCAACGGGAAAGTGGCGTGCTCCGGTGGCAAGCCAACGGGAAAGTGGCGTGCTCCGGTGGCAAGCCAACGGGAAAGTGGCGTGCTCCGGTGGCAAGCCAACGGGAAAGTGGCGTGCTCCGGTGGCAAGCCAACGGGAAAGTGGCGTGCTCCGGTGGCAAGCCAACGGGAAAGTGGCGTGCTCCGGTGGCAAGCCAACGGGAAAGTGGCGTGCTCCGGTGGCAAGCCAGCGGGAAAGTGGCGTGCTCCGGTGGCAAGCCAACGGGAAAGTGGCGTGCTCCGGTGGCAAGCCAACGGGAAAGTGGCGTGCTCCGGTGGCAAGCCAACGGGACTGTGGCGTGCTCCCGTGGCAAGCCAACGGGAAAGTGGCGTGCTCCGGTGGCAAGCCAACGGGAAAGTGGCGTGCTCCGGTGGCAAGCCAACGGGAAAGTGGCGTGCTCCGGTGGCAAGCCAACGGGACTGTGGCGTGCTCCGGTGGCAAGCCAACGGGAAAGTGGCGTGCTCCGGTGGCAAGCCAACGGGAAAGTGGCGTGCTCCGGTGGCAAGCCAACGGTAAAGTGGCGTGCTCCGGTGGCAAGCCAACGGGAAAGTGGCGTGCTCCGGTGGCAAGCCAACGGGACTGTGACGTGCTCCGGTGGCAAGCCAACGGGACTGTGGCGTGCTCCGGTGGCAAGCCAACGGGAAAGTGGCGTGCTCCGGTGGCAAGCCAACGGGAAAGTGGCGTGCTCCGGTGGCAAGCCAACGGGAAAGTGGCGTGCTCCGGTGGCAAGCCAACGGGAAAGTGGCGTGCTCCGGTGGCAAGCCAACGGGAAAGTGGCGTGCTCCGGTGGCAAGCCAACGGGACTGTGGCGTGCTCCGGTGGCAAGCCAACGGGAAAGTGGCGTGCTCCGGTGGCAAGCCAACGGGAAAGTGGCGTGCTCCGGTGGCAAGCCAACGGGAAAGTGGCGTGCTCCGGTGGCAAGCCAACGGGACAGTGGCGTGCTCCGGTGGCAAGCCAACGGGACAGTGGCGTGCTCCGGTGGCAAGCCAACGGGACAGTGACGTGCTCCGGTGGCAAGCCAACGGGACAGTGGCGTGCTCCGGTGGCAAGCCAACGGGACAGTGGCGTGCTCCGGTGGCAAGCCAATGGGACAGTGGCGTGCTCCGGTGGCAAACCAACGGGAAAGTGGCGTGCTCCGGTGGCAAGCCAACGGGAAAGTGGCATGCTCCGGTGGCAAGCCAACGGGACTGTGGCGTGCTCCGGTGGCAAGCCAACGGGAAAGTGGCGTGCTCCGGTGGCAAGCCAACGGGAATGTGGCGTGCTCCGGTGGCAAGCCAACGGGAAAGTGGCGTGCTCCGGTGGCAAGCCAACGGGAAAGTGGCGTGCTCCGGTGGCAAGCCAACGGGAAAGTGGCGTGCTCCGGTGGCAAGCCAACGGGAAAGTGGCGTGCTCCGGTGGCAAGCCAACGGGAAAGTGGCGTGCTCCGGTGGCAAGCCAACGGGAAAGTGGCGTGCTCCGGTGGCAAGCCAACGGGAAAATTGGCGTGCTCCGGTGGCAAGCCAACGGGAAAGTGGCGTGCTCCGGTGGCAAGCCAACGGGAAAGTGGCGTGCTCCGGTGGCAAGCCAACGGGACTGTGGCGTGCTCCGGTGGCAAGCCAACGGGACAGTGGCGTGCTCCGGTGGCAAGCCAACGGGAAAGTGGCGTGCTCCGGTGGCAAGCCAACGGGAAAGTGGCGTGCTCCGGTGGCAAGCCAACGGGAAAGTGGCGTGCTCCGGTGGTAAGCCAACGGGAAAGTGGCGTGCTCCGGTGGCAAGCCAACGGGACTGTGGCGTGCTCCGGTGGCAAGCCAACGGGAAAGTGGCGTGCTCCGGTGGCAAGCCAACGGGAAAGTGGCGTGCTCCGGTGGCAAGCCAACGGGAAAGTGGCGTGCTCCGGTGGCAAGCCAACGGGAAAGTGGCGTGCTCCGGTGGCAAGCCAACGGGAAAGTGGCGTGCTCCGGTGGCAAGCCAAAGGGAAAGTGGCGTGCTCCGGTGGCAAGCCAACGGGACTGTGGCGTGCTCCGGTGGCAAGCCAACGGGACTGTGGCGTGCTCCGGTGGCAAGCCAACGGGAAAGTGGCGTGCTCCGGTGGCAAGCCAACGGGAAAGTGGCGTGCTCCGGTGGCAAGCCAACGGGAAAGTGGCGTGCTCCGGTGGCAAGCCAACGGGACAGTGGCGTGCTCCGGTGGCAAGCCAACGGGACAGTGGCGTGCTCCGGTGGCAAGCCAACGGGACAGTGGCGTGCTCCGGTGGCAAGCCAACGGGAAAGTGGCGTGCTCCGGTGGCAAGCCAAAGGGACTGTGGCGTGCTCCGGTGGCAAGCCAACGGGAAAGTGGCGTGCTCCGGTGGCAAGCCAACGGGAAAGTGGCGTGCTCCGGTGGCAAGCCAACGGGAAAGTGGCGTGCTCCGGTGGCAAGCCAACGGGAAAGTGGCGTGCTCCGGTGGCAAGCCAACGGGACTGTGGCGTGCTCCGGTGGCAAGCCAACGGGAAAGTGGCGTGCTCCGGTGGCAAGCCAACGGGAAAGTGGCGTGCTCCGGTGGCAAGCCAACGGGAAAGTGGCGTGCTCCGGTGGCAAGCCAACGGGACTGTGTCGTGCTCCGGTGGCAAGCCAACGGGAAAGTGGCGTGCTCCGGTGGCAAGCCAACGGGAAAGTGGCGTGCTCCGGTGGCAAGCCAACGGGACTGTGGCGTGCTCCGGTGGCAAGCCAACGGGAAAGTGGCGTGCTCCGGTGGCAAGCCAATGGGAAAGTGGCGTGCTCCGGTGGCAAGCCAACGGGAAAGTGGCGTGCTCCGGTGGCAAGAAAACGGGAAAGTGGCGTGCTCCGGTGGCAAGCCAACGGGAAAGTGGCGTGCTCCGGTGGCAAGCCAACGGGACTGTGGCGTGCTCCGGTGGCAAGCCAACTGGAAAGTGGCGTGCTCCGGTGGCAAGCCAACGGGAAAGTGGCGTGCTCCGGTGGCAAGCCAACGGGAAAGTGGCGTGCTCCGGTGGCAAGCCAACGGGAAAGTGGCGTGCTCCGGTGGCAAGCCAACGGGAAAGTGGCGTGCTCCGGTGGCAAGCCAACGGGAAAGTGGCATGCTCCGGTGGCAAGCCAACGGGACTGTGGCGTGCTCCGGTGGCAAGCCAACGGGAAAGTGGCGTGCTCCGGTGGCAAGCCAACGGGAAAGTGGCGTGCTCCGGTGGCAAGCCAACGGGACAGTGGCGTGCTCCGGTGGCAAGCCAACGGGAAAGTGGCGTGCTCCGGTGGCAAGCCAACGGGAAAGTGGCGTGCTCCGGTGGCAAGCCAACGGGAAAGTGGCGTGCTCCGGTGGCAAGCCAGCGGGAAAGTGGCGTGCTCCGGTGGCAAGCCAACGGGAAAGTGGCGTGCTCCGATCGCAAGCCAACGGGACTGTGGCGTGCTCCGGTGGCAAGCCAACGGGAAAGTGGCGTGCTCCGGTGGCAAGCCAACGGGAAAGTGGCGTGCTCCGGTGGCAAGCCAACGGGACAGTGGCGTGCTCCGGTGGCAAGCCAACGGGACAGTGGCGTGCTCCGGTGGCAAGCCAACGGGACAGTGGCGTGCTCCGGTGGCAAGCCAACGGGACAGTGGCGTGCTCCGGTGGCAAGCCAACGGGAAAGTGGCGTGCTCCGGTGGCAAGCCAACGGGAAAGTGGCGTGCTCCGGTGGCAAGCCAACGGGAAAGTGGCGTGCTCCGGTCGCAAGCCAACGGGACTGTGGCGTGCTCCGGTGGCAAGCCAACGGGAAAGTGGCGTGCTCCGGTGGCAAGCCAACGGGAAAGTGGCGTGCTCCGGTGGCAAGCCAACGGGAAAGTGGTGTGCTCCGGTGGCAAGCCAACGGGAAAGTGGCGTGCTCCGTTGGCAAGCCAACGGGACTGTGTCGTGCTCCGGTGGCAAGCCAACGGGAAAGTGGCGTGCTCCGGTGGCAAGCCAACGGGAAAGTGGCGAGCTCCGGTGGCAAGCCAACGGGAAAGTGGCGTGCTCCGGTGGCAAGCCAACGGGAAAGTGGCGTGCTCCGGTGGCAAGCCAACGGGACAGTGGCGTGCTCCGGTGGCAAGCCAACGGGACAGTGGCGTGCTCCGGTGGCAAGCCAACGGGACAGTGGCGTGCTCCGGTGGCAAGCCAACGGGACAGTGGCGTGCTCCGGTGGCAAGCCAACGGGAAAGTGGCGTGCTCCGGTGGCAAGCCAACGGGACAGTGGCGTGCTCCGGTGGCAAGCCAACGGGAAAGTGGCGTGCTCCGGTGGCAAGCCAACGGGACTGTGGCGTGCTCCGGTGGCAAGCCAACGGGACTGTGGCGTGCTCCGGTGGCAAGCCAACGGGGAAAGTGGCGTGCTCCGGTGGCAAGCCAACGGGAAAGTGGCGTGCTCCGGTGGCAAGCCAACGGGAAAGTGGCGTGCTCCGGTGGCAAGCCAACGGGAAAGTGGCGTGCTCCGGTGGCAAGCCAACGGGAAAGTGGCGTGCTCCGGTGGCAAGCCAACGGGAAAGTGGCGTGCTCCGGTGGCAAGCCAACGTGAAAGTGGCGTGCTCCGGTGGCAAGCCAACGGGAAAAGTGGCGTGCTCCGGTGGCAAGCCAACGGGAAAGTGGCGTGCTTCGGTGGCAAGCCAACGGGAAAGTGGCGTGCTCCGGTGGCAAGCCAACGGGAAAGTGGCGTGCTCCGGTGGCAAGCCAACGGGAAAGTGGCGTGCTCCGGTGTCAAGCCAACGGGAAAGTGGCGTGCTCCGGTGGCAAGCCAACGGGAAAGTGGCGTGCTCCGGTGGCAAGCCAACGGGAAAGTGGCGTGCTCCGGTGGCAAGCCAACGGGAAAGTGGCGTGCTCCGGTGGCAAGCCAACGGGAAAGTGGCGTGCTCCGGTGGCAAGCCAACGGGAAAGTGGCGTGCTCCGGTGGCAAGCCAACGGGAAAGTGGCGTGCTCCGGTGGCAAGCCATCGGGACTGTGGCGTGCTCCGGTGGCAAGCCAACGGGAAAAGGTGTGCTCCGGTGGCATGCTAATGGTAAAGGTGTGCTCCAGTGGCATTCTAACGGTAAAGGTGTGCTGCGGTCACATGCTAATGGTAAAGGTGTGCTCCGGTGGCATGCTAACGGGAATAGGTGTGCTCCGATGGCATGCTAACGGGAATAGGTGTGCCCGGTGGCATACTAACGGGAAAAGGTGTGCTACGGTGGCATGCTAGCGGGAAATGGTGTGCTTCGGTGGCATGATAACGAGAAAAGGGGTACTCCATTGGCACCACAATGGTCAAGGGACTTGGAAATGTCACATGTGAAGTCATACTCGCATAGTGTCTGTTGTTGCAGGGATCAAAAGAGCGACCCGGTGGAACAAGATGTGGACACTGTGCGGCAGATGGTGGTTTAAGGACAGCAAACAGCAAAATAAGACCAAGCAACAGCAAGAAAACAATCCAAGAATTACCGCAGCAGACAAGTAAGTGATTGTGATTCTTTTAAACGGTGATGTATGATCAGATGAAGTGGAATGCAGTAAGTCTGGAAATATGATTAACATGTTAATAAAGTGTCTGAAATGTATGAGCGAGAAAGAGAAAAAGGTGGATTGTTACAGGGGGACAGCTGAGAGTAGGGAGTTGCAGAGAAAGTCCTTGTGACAGGTTTAGGATGTATACGGCTGTTTATTGCCTCCTCCACATACAAAGGCAGGAGATGAGACTATCAAACTATTGAACTTGGAGTTGTCAGTAATGTTGGAGGTGAAATTAATAAAGCAAGTAAAATGGGAAAGAAAAAAAGGGGTTGTATGTTTGCCTGGTCAGAGGGATGTTTGCCTGGTCATGGGGATGTTTGTCTGGTCAGAGGGATGTTTGCCTGGTCAGAGGGATGTTTGCCTGGTCAGGGGGATGTTTGCCTGGTCAGGGGGATGTTTGCCTGGTCAGGGGGATGTTTGTCTGGTCAGAGGGATGTTTGCTTCACGTTGGGGAAGAGGGAAAGGACTGAATGATCCGGCACCTGTCCTATCCACAGGATGGTCAGCTAGTGCCGCCATTGGGAAAGAGCTGACCTAGTGTCACTATCAATCATCAGAGTCTGCAGTACAACTGATTAGGGGTCCAGCAGGGGGGCGCTGATGACACAGGTGGACCTTGGGGCGGTTTTCCGGTTGCGGACGCTGCACCTAGAGGGTTTTCTTCATGTAATTATCCTCCTCACATTGCAGACTTGTGAACTTTATAAATTTTCTTCATTTGCTTATTTTCTTCCTTCTCTCCCAAACACGTTGCTGAAGTGCTGTCTCACCCCCACTGCCCCCATCCAGAAGCTTCTTGTGGCTGCTGTTCAGCGAGATTTGTCCTCTATATACCAGCAGTCTGTGTATGGGCCTGTCCCTGTCTGATCCTCTCTGCTCTCCACCCCTGCACTCAGACATGGGAAACCCTGTACTCGGATTACTTCACATCTTGGTGAACAACAGCTGAAAGGACCCTATAAAGGAGCCTGTACCAGGCAGGGGACAGCGGAGCAGCATTGTGCTTGTGGGGGCAATCGGGCGGTGGAGTCAGAAATTGGGGAATACTTGGGTGCTCTCTGGACGGACAATATTAGTGCTGCAGTAATTTCCCACAAGTTTTTGCACAGAGCGGCCACTAATATAGAATAAAGTAAAACAATTGTGCTCTGTAAATAATGGCTGTGCTTTGCTACAAATGCTTCATGTTTGCAGGAGGTTTTTTTTTCTTTAATAAATTTTATTTAGTTTATAATTGATTTTTTCTCTTTCTGCTAGATATCAGGACATGATAGAGGCCGTACGGGACTGGTATAAGAAGTTCTTGGCTGAGAAGGAAAGAAGCTTCATTCCTCCATGAGCTGCAGTTCTTTGTGTCCAGTCGGGAACTCTATTAGTAAGTAGATTTTATCACCGGCGCAGACATTTCCGGGAAGGTTCCAATTGGCCGAATACAAGACGTTCATTAAACTCTTCAGTTGAAATAAACGTCTGGTTATCATCCACAATACTTAATACCGGTCACTTGTCACAAATTTGTATATTTTTACCTGTTATAAAATGCTGCTGATCCCTTGAATCTTTTCTTTTTTTTTGTCATTTTAGACAAAACATTACATATTCCTGACAAGTCCCAGGTCTTTTCACACCACTCGTTTTGCAGATTCTTTAATACTACAGCACTTACGTTATTGGGGTCATTTTTGTGCAGTTTGCAGTTACATGATTTTTTATACATGTTTTTTTTTAGGTTTGTCTTGTTATTACATCACATTCATCTTTTTCCTCTCTTGCTTTCCTGGACTGAAGGAAACATATCTCCAAGTCACTCTGAGCTGCCGGCAGGAGAGATGGACCCTCAGGAGCCTCCTAGTCTTCAGAATCCACATGAAGGAGAAGTCCAAGAACAAGAAAGGCCTCCGACAGCAGAGCAACCTGTCCGCCAAAAAGTCCCAGAAGAAGAAGCGATGGTCCCGCAGCTCATCTGTGTTTTTCCTAAATGTAGATTATACTTTTACTGATTGTAATTTTCTTGGTCGATACCAGATAAAGTTTTGGATGACAACTGTCTGAACTTGTGTCTTATTTTACATTTCTCCTTTTTTCTTCTTGCTTCCCCTCCAGTGAGATCTGGCTTAGGTGATAAAAGCCTTTCTCTAGCCGGTATTTTTGCAGCAGGCTGGAGAATGACTTTCTGGATGATAACTTGCCTTAGTCTCAGATGCCCATACACTAGTTAGCTTTAGACCGGACGCTTGTCCACACAACACATCCCGACTCCCCCATATACATGAATGTGGTTATATGTGTGGGGGAGATGGCCCCATACACAGCACATGGTCGGCTGCTCCAGCAAAAATCCTTGGGTTTGACCTACCTTCCTGTAATATATATGGGGGGCCATTAGTTGGATGTTTGCAGGACCCCTCTTTGTCCGACAGCTTCCCTCCCCCACACATAGCAAGCAGTGTACAGACAAGCTCCCTTCCCGCACATACAGCATATATATCATATAAAGAAAAAACCTAGAAGTCTGAACTGAAACATAAATTGATGTGCATGCAAAATGTAAATGCATGTTCACACACGGCCACTAGACAAAGAAAAACCAAAGACAAGCAAAATACCCAAGTAACTGGAAGTAAATGGGTAAATCGCACAGTGCAAAAATAATAAATAATGAAGGGTATTTAGTTAACATAATTTTGATCAAAATAATGTAAAAGCTATCCCGCCACGTCATAGCAACCCTTGTGGGACAGTCCTAACTCTAATATTAAAACCTTACCATTTGTCAAGTGACGTACATATGGATAAGGGCAGAGAGACTAACCCCCTAGTAGAAGCATAGACCTGAGGCAGAATAAACATTTCAGCTCAGACAAAGGGTGGCCACACCCTAATACAGGGGTCGACAAAGTTGTTCAGACTCTAGGAGCCAGCCAAAAAATTTAGGAGCCAGAATTTTTTTTGTTGACAAACTGTACATATAGACCCTCTCACACACGGCGTCTCCCCGGGGAGCACGGCCTTTGTATGTACTTACACAGGTAGCGGGAGTTGAGAACGGGCCCCCGGCCACAGCGATCCTTCCCCCCAGGGCCGGCTCCAGGTTTTTCTGGGCCCCGGGCGAAAGAGTCTCAGTGGGCCCTTTTAACACATACACGATTCATGATGCACAGATACGGCGGAGAAATAAATATATATAAATAAATATATATATTTATTACACATGGCCCAGCCTGCCCCCTCATCCTTCACATACGCAGACATATGCACACGCACACACGGTACGCAGACATATGCACACGCACACACGGTACGCAGACATATGCGTGCGCACACACGGTACGCAGACATATGCGCGCGCACACACGGTACGCAGACATATGCACGCACACACACGGTACGCAGACATATGCGCGCGCGCACACGGTACGCAGACATATGCGTGCGCACACACGGTATGCAGACACATGCGCGCGCACACACGGTACGCAGACATATGCACGCACACACGGTACGCAGACATATGCGTGCGCACACACGGTACGCAGACATATGCGTGCGCACACACGGTACGCAGACATATGCGTGCGCACACACGGTACGCAGACATATGTACACATACAGACATACACATAGATAAAACACAAATATATATACACAGTCATATACACTGACATTCACATACATGCACTCACACAGACCCATTACTAATATTTTTAATATGGGGATTGGGGAAGCCTCACTCACCTGTCCCCGGTCCAGTGTCCTGTCCAGCAGCTCCTCGGGTATGGGGCAGTGCAGGGCCCCCGGCGTGTCACAGACTTCATGGCCCTGGAACATCAGAGGGGCCCACTTGCGGTCGGGTCCGGGCCCCTCCCGCCCATCTGTGCAGGACCTCCGCTCCGACGGTGTTTGATTGCCGGCACTCCCCCAGACATGGCCGCACGCTGTGCGGCTGTGTCTGCTAGTAATGACGCGGCACAATTCAAGGTGCAGTGCCGTCGACCCTGCCGTGTCATTACTAGCAGACACAGCCGGACAGCGCGCGGCCATGTCTGGGGGAAGTGCCGGCAATCAAGCAGCGCCTGCGTCCCTGAACAGGTGCCGAGGAAGCGGCCAGGGCCCCGACAGTGAGCACCAGGCAACATTTTCTAGGCGCCAGACAACATTTTCTAGGCGACACTGGCGACCAGGCGCCTGGGTTTGTCGAGCCCTGCCCTAATATGTACTAAAGCACACTGAACTACAAAGAAAAAACCTAGAAGTCTGAACTGAAACATAAATTGATGTGCATGCAAAATGTAAATGCATGTTCACACAAGGACACTAGACAAAGAAAAACCAAAGGCAAGCAAAATACCCAAGTAACTAGAAGTAAATGGGTAAATCGCAAAGTGCAAAAATAATAAATAATGAAGGGTATTTAGTAGTGAAGAGCGAGCACTAAAATGCTCGGATGCTCAAAGCTCGGGCCGAGCTCGCCATGATATTCGGTTGCTCGACCTGAGCCACGAGCCCAATGTTAGTCTATGGGAGACCCGAGCATTTTCGCGGAGGCATCCCCGGCTGTCTTTTAAAAGCCTAACAAGTGCCCAAAACGATAGTGACAGTGCTCAAATGACATGGGGACAGCATGGGGATCGCCCCAGGAAGCATTTCTCACCCCCAGGTCACTTCTGTCAACAACGTGGTCAGAGGTATTAAGCCACTTTTAAGGGCTCACAATAAAACGTTCAAAAACTAAACTGAAACTGCTTTCCTGTGAAATATGTTAAGGAAGTTCCTTTCCAGGGTAAAGACTTGTGTATACGGAAAAATAAATAACAAAAAAAAAAAAAAATACTCCTCCACACCTTGGGCTATGTTCACAAGTAGCATTTTTAATGTGTTTTTGCACTTTTGTATTGCTTCAACCGTGACAAATGCATTCACCGGGAAATGTCATTTTAACATTTTACAACCTTATCTGGCCATGTGCTGTGTGACACATGCATACAGTGCTGAAAAGACATGGGGACAGCATGGGGAAGACCCCTGGAAGCATCTCTGACTCCCCGGTCACTGCCTAAAAGTGTGCCCATCAGAAGTCATCATTGCAGCATCAGAAGATGCAGACTTGCAACTATCCCCGTGCAAGTTCTTGTCCCAGGGCAGGGTTCAATTGTACCTCCCCCATTCCTTGCAATGCAAGCGCAAATATGCAGCCAACCACCCACCCACCCCCAGGCTGCAATACCATACTGCTTGCTTGCACTTGAAATTGGGCCTTTTAGGCATGTGGAGGTGGAATCTGGCCACCATGTCATGGCAGCGTTGGCGGCCTGGTATCCATACTCAGTCCCCAGCCGCCCGGCCGGCGGCAGGGTGTCCACACTCGGTCCCCAACCGCCAGGGGGCGGCCGGGTGTCCATACTCGGTCGCCAGCCGCCTGGGGGCAGCCGGGTGTCCATAAACGGTCCCCAGCCGCCCCTATTTCTCCTTGGAACATCCACCCACACACTTTTCTTAGCCTGGCCTGCTTTAGGGTAGCATTGGACGAGCCCACCAGAGAACCAGACTCCTCCGGTGGGCCCTGGCTTCTCCATCAGGGGAGTTGAGAGTGCCAAGGTGAGGACCATGATGATGATACAAGTTAGCATCTGCTTTGTTTTGTTGGAATGCAAGCGCATGTATGTAGTAGCGGCAAGGCCTGAGGTGGTCAGCGTTTTGGCGCATATCCTACCTCCTCCGAGGATTGCTGGATGTTTTCCTGCTACTATCCCAGTTCTATGACTCCCGTTAAAACAAAGCTTCAGGTGATGAATGATGGATGAGGTGGTGGCAAAGGAGAGCAGGAGGAACATGGACCATTCACATCAATATCAGGCCAGTCAACCACATATGTCTTGTAGGATATGTTTCTGTAACAAAAGGAGCGGTTTGGCTACACAGTTATAGGGCATACAGTGAGTGCAATGCCTACCAAAAATTTCGAGGCACTCCAATGTACCTTGGAAATGACATGGAGGTCAGAGGGCCTTAACTAAACAGTTTTTTCCATTTATAGCAACTGGGTCTCCTGTACACTGTTGGCCTAAACAGTGAATGGAAGGCTTTCCAAAAATTATGAGGAACTGCAATGCCCCTTGAAACAGACGTGGATTATAGCGTACTAAAAACCTTCTACCCACTATTGGGGAGTGGGTCTCCCTTAGTATTCGCCTTTGCATTGAAAAGCAAAAGCTGACTAAAATTAGGAGGAAATGCAATGTCCGTTGGAAGAGTTGTGGAGGTTAGAGGTAATTAAAAACAACATTTCAATGCCCCTAGGAAGAGCTGTGGAGCTCAGAGTGGCTTAAGAAGACTGTTTTAATGTCCCTTTGAAGAGACATGGAGGTCACAGTAGCTTAACAAGATGGTTTTAATGCCCCTCGGAAAAGACGTGGAGGTCCCAGTAGCTTAACCAGACGGTTTGAATGCCCCTCGGAAGAGGGGCTTTTAATGCCCCTTCCAAGAGCCATACAGTACAGCATAGTACAAACATTATTCCCATTATTGGGGAGTGTGTATCCCATAGTCATTGCTTATGCCTTCCAAGCAAAAGCTGCCAAAAATTGGGACGGAGGAACTTGCAATGCCTCTTACAAGAGCCATGCAGTACAGCATATTCCAAACATTATTCCCATTATTGGGGAGTGGGTCTCCCATAGTCTTTGCTTATGCCTTCCAAGCAAAAGCTGCCAAAAATTAGGACGAAGGAGCTTGCAATGCCCCTTACAAGAGCCATGCAGTACAGCATATTACAAACATTATTCCCATTATTGGGGAGTGGGTCTCCCATAGTATTTGCTTATGCTTTCCAAGAAAAAGCTGCCAAAAATTAAGAGGAACTGCAATGCCCGTTCGAAGAGTCGTGGAGGTTAGAGTTAATTAAAAACAACATATCAATGCCCCTTGGAAGAGCAGTGGAGTTCAGAGTGGTTTAACAAGACGCTATTAATGCACCTCAAAAGAGATGTGGAGGTCCCATTAGCTTAACAAGACGGTTTTAATACCCCTTGGAAAAGTGGTGGAGGTCCCAGTAGCTTAACAAGACGGTTTTAATACCCCTCGGAAAAGTGGTGGAGGTCACAGTAGCTTAAGAAGACGCTTTTAATGCCCCTCAGAAGAAACGTGGAGATCCCAGTAGCTTAACAAGACGGTTTTAATGCCCCTTGGAAAAGTGGTGGAGGTCGCAGTAGCTTAACAAGACGCTATTAATGCCCCTCAGAAGAGACGTGGAGGTCCCAGGAGCTTAACAAGACGGTTTGAATGCCCCTTGGAAGAGACGTGGAGGTCACAGTAGCTTAACAAGACGCTATTAATGCCCCTCAGAAGAAACGTGGAGGTTCCAGCAGCTTAACATGACGGTTTTAATGCTCCTCAGAAAAGTGGTGGAGGTCCCAGTAGCTTAACAAGATGGTTTTAATGCCCCTCAGAAACGTAGTGGAGGTCCCAGTAGCTTAACAAGACTGTTTGAATGCCCCTTGGAAGAGACGTGGAGGTCCCAGTAGCTTAACTGGCCGGTTTAAATGCCCCTTGGAAAAGTGGTGGAGGTCACAGTAGCTTAACAAAACGCTATTAATGCCCCTCAGAAGAGACGTGGAGGTCTCAGTAGCTTAACAAGACGGTTTTAATGCTCCTCAGAAAAGTGGTGGAGGTCCCAGTAGCTTAACAAGACGGTTTTAATGCCCCTTGGAAAAGTGGTGGAGGTCGCAGTAGCTTAACAAGACGGTTTGAATGCCCCTTGGAAGAGACGTGGAGGTCCCAGTAGCTTAACAAGACGGTTTTAATGCTCCTCAGAAAAGTGGTGGAGGTCCCAGTAGCTTAACAAGACGGTTTTAATGCCCCTTGGAAAAGTGGTGGAGGTCGCAGTAGCTTAACAAGACGGTTTGAATGCCCCTTGGAAGAGACGTGGAGGTCCCTGTAGCTTAACAAGACGGTTTGAATGCCCCTTGGAAGAGACGTGGAGGTCCCAGTAGCTTAACAAGACTGTTTTAATGCCCCTCGGAAAAGTGGTGGAGGTCACAGTAGCTTAACAAAACGCTTTTAATGCCCCTCGGAAGAGACGTGGAGGTCCAAGTAGCTTAACAAGACGGTTTGAATGCCCCTTGGAAGAGACGTGGAGGTCCCAGTAGCTTAACAAGACGGTTTGAATGCCCCTTGGAAGAGACGTGGAGGTCCCAGTAGCTTAACAAGACAGTTTTAATGCCCCTCGGAAAAGTTGTGGAGGTCACAGTAGCTTAACAAGATGCTTTTAATGCCTCTCAGAAGAGACGTGGAGGTCCCAGTAGCTTAACAAGATGGTTTGAATGCCCCTTGGAAGAGAAGTGGAGGTCCCAGTAGCTTAACAAGACGGTTTTAATGCTTCTCGGAAAAGTGGTGGAGGTCCAAGTAGCTTAAAAAGACGCTTTTACTGCCCCTCGAAAAAGTGGTGGAGGTCGCAGTAGCTTAACAAGACGATTTGAATGTCCCTTGGTAGAGACGTGGAGGTCCCAGTAGCTTAACAAGACAGTTTGAATGCCCCTTGGAAGAGACGTGGAGGTCCCAGTAGCTTAACAAGACGGTTTTAATGCCCCTCGGAAAAGTGGTGGAGGTCACAGTAGCTTAACAAGTCGCTTTTAATGCCCCTCAGAAGAGAAGTGGAGATCCCAGTAGCTTAATAAGACGGTTTGAATGCCCCTTGGAAGAGACGTGGAGGTCACAATAGCTTAACAAGACGGTTAGAATGCCCCTTGGAAGAGACGTGGAGGTCACAGTAGCTTAACAAGATGGTTTTAATGCTCCTCGGAAAAGTGGTGGAGGTCCCAGTAACTTAACAAGATGCTTTTAATGCCCCTCGGAAAAGTGGTGGAGGTCCCAGTAGCTTAACAAGACGCTTTGAATGCCCCTTGGAAGAGACGTGGAGGTCACAGTAGCTTAACAAGATGGTTTTAATGCTCCTCGGAAAAGTGGTGGAGGTCCCAGTAGCTTAACAAGATGCTTTTAATGCCCCTCGGAAAAGTGGAGGTCCCAGTAGCTTAACAAGACGGTTTTAATGCCCCTTGGAAAAGTGGTGGAGGTCGTAGTAGCTTAACAAGACTGTTTGAATGCCCCTTGGAAAAGTGGTGCAAGTCCCAGTAGCTTAACAAGATGGTTTGAATGCCCCTTGGAAGAGACGTGGAGGTACCAGTAGCTTAAAAAGACGGTTTTAATGCCCCTCGGAAAAGTGGTGGAGGTCCCAGTAGCTTAACAAGACGGTTTTAATGCCCCTCGGAAAAGTGGTGGAGGTCCCAGTAGCTTAACAATACGCTTTTAATGCCTCTCAGAAGAGACGTGGAGGTCCCAGTAGCTTAACAAGACGGTTTGAATGCCCCTTGGAAGAGACGTGGAGGTCCCAGTAGCTTAACAAGACGGTTTTAATGCTTCTCGGAAAAGTGGTGGAGGTCCCAGTAGCTTAATAAGACGCTTTTAATGCCCCTCGAAAAAGTGGTGGAGGTCGCAGTAGCTTACCAAGACGGTTTGAATGCCCCTTGGAAGAGACGTGGAGGTCCCAGTAGCTTAACAAGACAGTTTGAATGCCCCTTGGAAGAGACGTGGAGGTCCCACTAGCTTAACAAGACGGTTTTAATGCCCCTCGGAAAAGTGGTGGACGTACCAGTAGCTTAATAAGACGCTTTTAATGCCCCTCAGAAAAGTGGTGGAGGTCCCAGTAGCTTAACAAGACGGTTTGAATGCCCCTTGGAAGAGATGTGGAAGTCCCAGTAGATTAACAAGACGGTTTTAATGCTCCTCGGAAAAGTGGTGGAGGTCGCAGTAGCTTAACAAGACGCTTTTAATGCCCCTTACAAGAGCCATACAGTACAGCATTTTAAAAATATTATTCCCATTATTGGGGAGTGGGTCTCCCACAGTCTTTGCTTATGCCTTCCAAGCAAAAGCTGACAAAAATAAGGACGGAGGAACTTTCAATAATGGCAACACGGACCACGGTCACCCTAGTGGTATAGTGGTGGTGGAGGCTGAGGATAAGGAGAAGAACATAAAACAGCCGAAATGAGGAAGCGTATACCCATGTGTGGGTGTGAAGCAGTGCATGTGAATACACCTTCCGAAATAACACAGTGGATTTGACTTTATGTTACTCTGCTGTCATTTGGTGGTGATGAGAAGTCTGGCCCAATCCAGCTACTGTTCATTTTGATAAGGGTCAGCTTGTCAGCATTGTCAGTTGACAGGCGAGTGCGCTTATCAGTTATAATTACCCCAGCAGCACTAAAAACACGCTCTAATAACACGCTAGCGGCAGGGCAGGCCAGGACCTCCAAGGCGTACAGAGCGATTTCATTCCAAGTGTCCAGCTTGGATACCCAATAATTAAAAGGCACAGAGGAATCACGGAGGACGCTGGTACGGTCGGCAAGGTACTCCCTCACCATCTTTTGAAACTTTCCACTGCTTGTGAGAGTACCCCGCGCCTCAGGGCCTGTAAGCTGGGCAGGTCTCAGAAAACTGTCCCAGAATGTTGACAGTGTTCCCCTGCCTCTGCTGGATTGGAGTTGCCTCTCTCTCGCTTGTACGCCTTGGTTGGTCAACGAACTGTGACCTCTGCCGCTAGCGTGTTCAGATGGGAATTTTTTTTTAACAGTTCTGCAGCAAGGGCCTTCTGGTACTGCCCCATTTTCGTAGACCTCTCCACCTCAGGAATAAGAGAGTGAAAGTTCTCCTTGTAGCGGGGGTCTAAAAGTGTCACCAACCAGTAATGACTGTCACCCAACATTTTGACAACGCGAGGGTCACGGTTAAGGCAGAGTAACATAAAGTCAGCCATGCGTGCCAGACTGGTAACGGGCAAGACTTCCGTGTCCTCACCAAGATGACGACTGACCATGCTCTCCTCCTCCTCCTCCTCCCCCCCCCCCTGTCCTCAGGCCACCCACGCTGAACTGACAGTATGACAGTTGTACAGGTACTACCGTCTACAGCGCATGATACAAGCTCCTGTTCTTCCTCCTCCTCCTCTCCCTCATTGTCCCCCAATGCACGTTGGGATGAGATGAGGCTGGGCTGTGTGTAATCGACCGCTACGGCTTCTTGATCCATTTCATCATACTCTGGCTGCAATGCCTCCTCTTTAATTCTCTGCAGAGAGCATTGCAAAAGAAAGACAAGTGGAATGCTGACGCTAATGATGGCGTCATCGCCACTCACCATCTTGGTGGACTCCTCAAAGTTTGTCAAGATGGTACATACAGTACAGACCAAAAGTTTGGACACACCTTCTCATTTAAAGATTTTTCTGTATTTTCATGACTATGAAAATTGTACATTCACACTGAAGGCATCAAAACTATGAATTAACACATGTGGAATTATATACTTAACAAAAAAGCGTGAAACAACTGAAAATATGTCTTATATTCTAGGTTCTTCAAAGTAGCCACCTTTTGCTTTGATGACTGCTTTGCACACTCTTGAGAGACTGCCATAAAGACTGAGAGGAGGGGGCATCTTTGCATGCAGTATGGACAGGGGATTGCCATGCACACACAACAGGTGACACCCGCTGACACTGGTCATGGACCCTGGGGTTCGCCCCACAAAGTCGGGTGCTTTGCTGCCATGTGCTTGATCATGCTGGTGGTGGTCAGGCTGGTAGTTTTGTCACCCCTGCTGATGCTGGCATGGCAGGTGGTACAAATGGCCTTTTTGGGGATATCAGCAGAGTCTTTAAAAAAATTCCAGACTCTGGAAGACCTACAGGTTGTACTGGCAACGTCCCTCGTGTTGGTGTTACGGGGAACTGTTGCCGGCCTTCTGTGTGCGGCCACCACACTGCTTTTTTCTGCCTGTTGGGGTACTCTGCCTCCCTCACCCTGTCTGCTGCTGGCCTCGCTCTGCATGTCCTCCTGCCACAATGGGTCAGTTACTAGATCATCCACCACCTCCTCCTCTTCCACTTGCGCACCACGATCCTCCTCCTCACTTCCTGGCAATTGTGTCTCGTCATCGTCAACCTCTTGTGACAAATTGCCAGCGTTGACTTCCTCTGGCCGTGGCTGTTCAAATATTTGGGCATCTCTACATGGGATCTCCTCTTCCACCACTTCAAGCGGAGCAGGCGAGGGGCACAAATCTGGAAATGGACCAGTGAACAGCTCTTCAGAGTGTCCAAGTGTGGGATCAGTTGCTGTCTGACGACACTCGGCATGGTGGGAGGGAGGAGCATCAGGGTGAGGAGGAGTATGCGGTCGAGACTCATGGCTACTAAGAGTTGACCGTGTGGAAGACAGACCGGAGGTGGTGGTGCCCAGGTAACTGGAAGTATTATCTGCTATCCAATTAATAACCTGTTCACACTGATCTGGTGTTGTTCTGTGCTTCCCTAGTAATTCGGTCAAGAAGTGGGAGCGAGAAGATATGGCTGTTGGTTGTGGCACATTTTCACCTTGGCCACGGCCCCGTCCTCTGCATGCACCATCACCAGAACGTCCACTTCCATGTCCCTTGCCACGCGCCTTGCCCATTGTAAAGTAAGTAAAATAGCTTACACTCGCACCATCAATGGAAAAAGGGTAATAAAGTAGATTAGAACCGTGGAAGAGGAAAACCACAGTTCTATTTCTCTGGCCTACACCCGACTCTTTTAAACAATCTGAACAATCAGGGAGAAACTATTACTGTTTTTCTTTACGGAAAAAATACCAAAAGGTGAATAATAGAGATTTTTTACCGTGGAATGGCAAAACCACAGTTATTGTTTACTGGGGTATACCAGAAAATTTTAAATAGATATATTTGTGTCTGAACAATCAGGAGACAGTACTGTTTTTCTTTACAGCAAAAAATGCAAAAAAGCAGGATAATACAGAGATTTGACCCGTGGAACTGCAAAACCACACTTGTATTTCTCGGGCCTACACCAGACTATTTTCAACAGATATATTTGTGTCTGAACAATCAGGAGACACTACTACTGTTTTTCTTTGCGGCAAAAAATGCCAAAAGCAGGATAATAGAGATTTTTTACCGTGGAACAGCAAAACCACAGTTATAATTTACTGGTGTATACCAGACTATTTTCAACAGATATATTTGTGTCTGAACAATCAGGAGATACTATTAGTTTTTTTTTTTACGGTGACACATATTACGATAACTTGCACCCATAGTGCAAAAAAACCAAAAACCCTAAAAAAACACAATGGGTTCAACCGTACTCAAATTGTTAACTAGGAGCAATGATTAGTGTGAATAATATAATATTTTGATTGGAGATGATCCAACCTCTGGTTCCACCACTGATCCTGAGAATGAAGGAATGGGGAACCTATCAGCTTTTTTTTTTCCTGCACAGCTGTGCTCCCAACCACCCACAGTGCAAAAAAAAAAACCTAAAAAAACAATAGGTATAACCGTACTCAAATTGATAATTGGGAGCAGCGATTAGTGTGAAGGATATAATATTGTGATAGGCGATGTTCCATCCACTGATTCTGAGAAAGAAGGAATGGGGAACCTATCAGCTTTTTTTCCTGCACAGCTGTGCTCCCACCCATTGCGCAAAAATACCCTAAAAAAATGCACGTACTCAAATTGTTAATTGGGAGCAATGATGAGTGTGAAGGGATATAATATCTTGATTGGCGATGGTCCGACCTGTGGTTCCGCCACCGATCCCAAGAATGAAGGAATTGAGAACCTGTAAGCTTTTTTTTTCCTGCACAGCTGTGCTCCCAACCACCCACCCATAGTGCAAAAAATAAAAAAAACAATAGATCCAACTGTACTCAAATTGTTAAATTGGGAATGTGAAAAAAATAATGCATCCACTTCTTTCTAAATTAGGCTGTCAGACCCCCAAGAATGACATCCTAGTAATATGCCATGACTTATACCTCTTTAAATGTATGCAAAGGATAAACCTGGATATGCAGGTATACGTTCTATTGATTGATTTCTATAAGGGCCTATTTACACATGTAAATGTGTATCTGCTACGGACATGAATGATCGGCTGCAGCCCTTCCACTTGGCCAGTCAATGGATCCGCAAATCACAACAAGTAATTCAAGGAAATGGAAAAGTAACAAAAAAAAATTCTAGTAACATTGCATAGCGTACCGGTGATTGCGCTATTTAACTTGCCATCAGTGATTGACAGCATATAAATGGTTAAACAGCAGTGATTGACGCTCCGCTCTGGCCGCTGCTGTTACAGCAAGATGTCAGCTGTGTAGGATGGGGGCTCTGCTCCTGAGCCCACCCGAAACAGCAATCCAATGGACGGTTTCACACACCACATTATCCAGTGGTGTTTAATTTGCTTTTCTATTTAGGAAACAAAACCGTTTTAATAACGTTTTCCTTCTCTGGTATCTAGGAGCCATTTCAGCTATTTGTAAAGGGAATCTGTCAGCAGGTTTTTCTTGGCTATTCTGAGAGCAGCATGATGGGGTGAGCGCCACACTAGGAGTAGGACCACCGAGCCCAGAGCTATTGCAAGACGTGCAGACAATATATACCAGGTATGAATGACTCCAATACAACATTATTGTTACTTGGGAATGAACCTACTTGGATATAATACATCCCTTGATATGTATATACCAAAAGGTCATTATCTTGGGAATGCCTATATTGGCTTTTATTATTTGGGATTATATCCTTTTACTATGTGACCTAGGATATACTATCAGTATGCATTAGCACAATTGGAGCTACTACTATTTAGCCCTGGTGTCTCTGCAATTCAAATATTTACATTATACCTCCTCACTATTATATGGTATTACTATATATATGTGTGTGTGTGCTCTTTTCTTTGCCGCCATGTACCCAAATTATTATAATAAAGGTCTTTTTTAACACATTGACCCCTTGTCGGATGTACTATATATTGGTTGTTGTTGAGAGCAGCATGATGTAGAGACAAAGACCCCTTACAGGTCTTTTATTAGCAGAAGATTATCACTAGAGGACTAGTAAACCTGCAGCCAGGTAGTCCAACCACGCCCCCCACCACTGATTGGCAGTTTATATACAGTGTACACAGAAAGCGGCCAATCAGAGGTGTGGGTGGGGTTATTATACAGAGCTCAGCATTCAGAGATCTGCATGAGAAAAAAAAACCTGCAATTTTATCAAAATAACACCAAGCAGCCCAGTAAGTGATACATCGTTGGAATCAGGGCCTCGGATTATGCTGCTCTCAAATGAGATAGCAAAAACCTGCTGACATATTCCATTTAAAGGGGCAGCTGCTACTAAATCCAGACATGGTGCAAAATGTAAATTCTGCTGCAGATTTACTGCTGTAGATTTTTAATTCCTAAAAATCCCTGTAGATTCAGAGGATCTCAACCTTTTCAATGCAAATTATTTTCAAGACTTATTCATAGATATTATGAAATATTACAGTAGAAATAAAAAAAAAAAAAGCACAATACCTAAACCCCTTCCTTGGGAAAAATATACGGCAAGTATAAGAAAGACAAAAATTTATTCTGGAGTCATATTGAAGTGTAAATAGAATTGTAACCATACAATGTAAACAGCAGCGAATGTAAGTAGGATCCACTGGATCTATATAAGAGGAACGCTTTCCAAAGCTGATCTTCTGAGCCCACCGCTATGCTGGCTGGACCGGCATTGTGATCGTCAGCACCTGGAATATACGTCACGTTTTACTGCAGCTCATAGAACCAAATGATAAGACGCAGAGCAGTGTGAGGCTTGTGACTCGCTATACACAAAATATACGACATGTTTGATGAATGGCATAAAGGAAAGCCGATGCATTCAGATGTCTCTGGGCAACTATATGTTGTGATAGATAAGTTCCTGTCAGGGTGAGGGGCAGCATCCTATCTGCTCACTCATCATGACAGGTTTACAACATGTTGACTCATGGACGTGATCAGTCAGTCAATCAATGACAGATGCACGTTCTTGATTCCGACAGGTAGGTCAGAGATGTCCGTCTCAATCAGTTTACCTTCACCCATCTAGGATGGATGGCTGCTGACATCGTTGGCCATTATGTCCATATGCAATTATTATCCCCTAATTGTGATGTACAGTACAAATTTATATTGTGGTACCGTGTTAGCCAGAAAATTTGATGGAAATAATTTTATGCCCAAAAATGGCAAAAGTATTCTCGGAGTGATACCTTTATTGGCTAACCAGAAAAAAAAATATATATATGCAAACTTACAGAGCACACAGGCTCCTTCTTCAGGCAGGATTACAAATGTTAAGAATTCATTTGTAATATTGCCTGAAGAAGGAGCCTCTGTGCTCTGAAAGCTTGCATATATTTTTTTTTCTGGTTAGCCAATAAAGGTATCACTCCAAGAATACTTTTGCCATTTTTGGGCATAAAAGTATTCACATAGAATTATCCACTAATTAAAAGAATTTATTTTTGCTAAATAAATGTATACATTTTTTAAAATTTTATTTTATACATTTTCACAGAGAACCTCTTTAAGAAGGAGATTTCAGAATGGGCTATAAGACATGTCCAGCTTTGCTTAATTGTCTCACCTTACTGTCCTTGTTGAACTGAGCTCCACTTTGTTCTTGGATGATATTGTAAGGAATGAAGACGTCTAGATGATACAAATCGGGACGTCCGACTATTCTGTCTTCACCCAAGTCCAACACAAGAGATCTAGCAGAAGACTGTAAAGAGAAGACCAGCGTGGTAACAACGCTTATGTCGCTGAATGCTTCTGTACGGGAAAGAAAGTTGTAACCAACAAGTGCACAAAAATCTAAACTTTTATCTTGATACGTGGCCAACTAGAAGTTACTGTGTAGCTCCACACGTCTCATACATTAAATCTGACACGTGGAGGAACTGCTCACAGAAAATGCTGAAAAATATTTTTTAGGATTCACACTGCATTAAAAGGGGTTGTCCACCACTTTAATACTAATGGAATATCCTTAGGATAGGTCATCAATATTAAAGTGCCAGACAACCCCTTTAAGTGAGGCATAATGAATGGTACCAGAATTTCAGATAATGTAGCCTTCATTAGGCAGAAGGCCCACTCGGTTATATGAAGAAATCTGGGGTCCCCAAAAGCAAACCCAGTAATCACCAGATTCCCGTGTGGTGACTACTTAATCTGCTTTTTGGGAAGACCAGAACTGACCCCTATATTTAACCAAGTGGGACCCTTAAGCTACATTATCCTGTCTGATGAAGGCTACATTAGCTGAAACATTCTTCATCTTCATTATGCCTCATTTAACGCAAAGTGAATCATGGACATGAGAAAAATCAAATTAAAAAATAAATACATTTAAAGCATTTTCTGTGCAATTCCTCCAAATGTCGCATTAATATAGAAAAAATAAAGAGCGGCGTGTTCTACACTATTGCAACAAGCCTCTTTCATCATTTATATCATCATTATAACATCATTTATATGCACCAGCACCATGGAATCAATGGCACTATATAATTAAATAATAATAATAATAATAATATATACATCTTCCCACCAGCTTGTTTTCCCTCTATCTCCTCTCTGGATCTATGAAGCCAGAACTGTCAAAGAAGAGGTGATGGTGGAGATGGAGGGGAAACAAGCAGGGGGGGAGGCTTATATAAATGACTGGTCCCGCCGTGAAGCACTGGGCGTCTGTGCTTGGTTTGAACAGTCATTCTCCGCTGACAGAGTCGTTTACAGAGATCTTCTTTCCCATTCCAACAGCTTGCAAACAACCCACCATGGTGTGAAAAAAAAAATTATATCATCATCATCCAGTAAATGTGTCACAGCTGCCAGCAATTGGCTACTGTGGACACATCAAAGCTGTGATGATAAAAGTTGGCAGAGGAGGACTGGTAGCACGAGGTTGGCACAGACTTTTAATAAGGGAAGACTATTGGAGATCACATGAAATGCAAAAAGGTCACAATCCTAAACCACATCTGAGGGTCTCACCACTTTAGGTAAAGAGATTTCAGCCACCAGAAAACTTGGGTGTCCTACAGGAGGTTCCGCCACAATCATGTAATCTGGTTTCACGGGTGAACTGATAAAAAAAAGGAAGGAAGCAGTATATTGCAAGGGTACACCATCAATTTATGATCTGTTGGGGTCGATCTCTAATATAATAAAGGGGCACTGATGCTGGTAATGAGGAACAGCCCCTTTCACAGTCATTCCCTGCACATTGGCATCATGGCCTCCACTGTGCAGCGGAACGACAGCATAGATCCAGCAAAGTGAATGGGATTAGCTGCAGTTCTCCTGCACAGTGAATATCGGAGTAGCTGCCCCACACCAGCATATTCTTTAAAAAGGGCAGCGGTGTTACTTCCAGGCTGCAGCCCCCTTATTCTTGGAGTCCAAGAAGTTGGATATCCTATATCTTTTGTAAGATGGGATTCTAAAAAAAGTAAATGCATGCATTAAACCTCAAAGTAACCCAAACCTTTCAACTTCTGAGATGAGGGACTTGCTTGGAGTTAGCTGGGAGGGTCTGTAGGAAAAAAATAAAGAACATAAAGGCATAATAGTTAAAACAAAAAAACAAAACAATGTCCACATTGTTCTTGCACCATAACAAGCCATTCTGCAACTTCCCCCATCTGTTGGGTATAACCCATCACCACGAGGAGTGGTGCTCCCCCATCTGTTGGGTATAACCCATCACCACGAGGAGTGGCGCTCCCCCATCTGTTGGGTATAACCCATCACCATGAGGAGTGGCGCTCCCCCATCTGTTGGGTATAACCTATCACCTCAAGGAGTGGCGCTCCCCCATATGTTGGGTATAACCCATCACCATGAGTAGTGGCACTCCCCCATCTGTTGGGTGTAACCCATCACCACGAGGAGTGGAGCTCCCCTATCTGTTGGGTGTAACCCATCACCACGAGGAGTGGCACTGCCCCATCTGTTGGGTATAACCTATCACCAGGAGGAGTGGCGCTCCCCCATCTGTTGGGTGTAACCCATCACCACGAGGAGTGGCGCTGCCCCATCTGTTGGGTATAACCTATCACCAGGAGGAGTGGCGCTCTTCATACTTTGTGTACCTAGAGGAAATGTGGTATTATAAGACATCCAATCAATTGAATGGCGGACCATGTACTGCATGGATGAGCGAGGAACATCAGAGAAGAAGCCGCCGATGCTCAACAGCAGCCTACTCTGTCGTCTTTTACAGACTGTATGCCATAGACTTGTACCTTAGAGTTGGGACTTACCCCATTATGTCCATTTCCTGAATCATCGGTTTTGATTTGGTTCTGATATTCTGTTCAAAAATGGATCCCAGGAACTTCCGATTTTTCAGCATTTTCCACTCTGAAGGGAAACCATAGATGATTAACAGGGTCGGACTGGAACTGAAACTCAGGCCTGGCATGTGAGAGCACGCAGGCCCGCCCGACGCGCGTTGAATGTGAAATATTTTCGAGAATGATTTGGGTATATGTCACAATAAAAATTGCAGCAAACTGCACTTTATCATCGATAGACAAAAACTGACATAATGTAAAATATAAACTTCCCTCCAGGAAAATGTTAATTTCTTTCAACTGGAGGGACGGACATATTTGTAATATAGAGCTCCAAGTTCCCAAAAATGCTATGTTTGATAGTACCAGGAAAAGCAGGAAAAGTGAATCCTTGAAGATTTGAAGCAGTTTCATGTCTATTCTTTCAGTATTTTTGCAGCGTTTCTAAAGAACGGGAAAAAAAATCTCAAAAAACGCAATTTCAAGGGGATTTTCCTGCCGAGCGACAGGTTTTTTGTGCAGAAATGTTCTTCCCTTTCTTTTTTGTTTATATTTTGTGTTATACACTAGTGGCCAAAATTGAGGCAACACCTTCAGTTTTTCACCATCACCAATATTTAATGGAAGTTTTCACTGACCTACTTACTTGTACACACGCCCTCTTCTGCGATATGTATTCTATGTTGGTTTATAGTGACCTGGGTGTGATTTAAGACAGATATTGTGCGATTAAAATGCGGTTTTTATATTTTAATGCCAGTTTGTCATCAGAAGGTAAGCAATTACATGTTTTCGTTCTCAAAGTGTGTAAGCGGTTTCAAGAGACTGGTTCGATAAAGAATAAACCAGGTAGAGAAAGGAAGAAGGCTACAACTCCTCAGACTGATAGAAGAATTGTTAGAATCGCCCTAAATAACAGGAAATAAACGGCTGTTAACATCAACAAGGAGCTTGTCAACACCGGAGTGACAGTGTCTGATCGGACGGTTCGACGACGATTGGTAAACGCGGGGTTAAGAGCCAGAATACCAGGTAAAAAGCCATTTCTGAATGCCTCACAGCGTCAGAAACGTCTACAGGGGCCAAAGAACATTGTAAATGGACCATTGAACAATGGAGAAATGTTATATGGAGCGATGAGACACGCATATCCATCTTTGGCAGCGACGGTGTCCGCTACGTTCGACGACGACCTGGAGAGGACTGGTTGCCAGAGGGTACAGTACCCACCATGAAGCCTCCTCTGAGTGTTATGGTAGGGGGCTGCGTGTCCAGAGATGCAGGTGGTCGGCTGCAGGTAATTGAAGAAACAGTTAATGCTGAAAAGTACATCAAGGAAGTCCTTCAGCCTAAACTCATTCCTTCGGCACATGATGTATTTGGTGAAGGGACACCGTTCATTTTAAGATGGAGCCCCATGCCATACAGCTAAAAAATGGCTCTCTTGGTTCAAGGACAAAAATGTCCAGCTATTGAATTGGCCAGGAAACAGCCCAGATCTCAATCCTATTGAGAATCTCTGGGCTCGGCTCAAAAGAGCGGTGTCAAAACAGCGGGCTTCACACAAGCAGGAACTCATTGCAGCCATCATCAAATCATGGCTTCATATCATCACACCATCTGATTTACACAAACTGGTAGATAGCATGCCAAGTAGATGCCAGGCAGTCATCAAGGCCGAGGGCTGTCCAACTGAGTATTAACATTTAGTGTTAGATATGAAAATAGGACAAATCAATGGCTTTTCTCCCACAGTCATCTGAGTGACAATAGTCTCCAATTTGTTGACAAATGAACAAATTTCCTGCTAATATTTGGTTTCTATATGAGATTTTATTTCTACTTAAAAACTTTACTGTGAAATCAAAAACATTCATGAAATTTGTATTTGTATTGGCAAAATGCTAAAAATTCATAAATCTTGGGGGTGTTGCCTCAATTTTGGCCACTAGTGTATAGAGTTCCTCAGTATATTTATATGTTATCCCCCATCACCTTTTTCATCTCTCCTTACAAGTATGCCTTGTATCTTAATTAAAACATGGTAGTAAGTAGCATATTAAACCCTTTTATAATGGATAGTGTAGAATCGCTGCATATTTCAGGGTTATGCGCTCCTGAGGACTCATTAGTGCTGCCCTCCTCAGGCGAAACCTGGTTGTGATATAATATGGGGCTAGCCGGTCTCACCTACCAGTTTGGGTCACAAACCCTTTTTCGTTTGCTTTGATGTTTTACTCATTGTTTATTACGTTTACACCCCAAATCTCTCCTAATCCTGGAGATCAAACCTATGAAAGCAATTTATGAATGATCGTAACACCTCTATGAAGGGTAATTATCATCTCCTTCATAAATATACATTTATATGTATAAATACATATGTGGTCAATGCATAGTACTGGCACATGACTTATCACTTTCCAGGACCTTACAAAGCACCAGGAACATTTATAACAAGCGGAGGTGAAGTGATTCTGGCAACTTAATAGGAAAGGATTCTTTACAGTTAGAGCAGTCAGACTGTGGAATGCCAACCACAAGATATAGTAATGGCAGATAGCATAACAGCATTTATAGAAGGGCTGGATACTTTTTTAACAAAACATGACATTGTGGGTTATAAATAATCTAGTAATAGAAAATGTATAACTTTGGAGATAGACCAAGGACATTAAAGTTCAAACTTTTTCAACCTATGTAACTATGCAAGTATGCAGAATGCACATTAGGAAAATGCTTGAAATGCAATTCCCTATAATATTATTTTACAAGTAATTTCCTCTTAATTTTCTGCTTTGTAAAGTGCTAGTTATAAGCCCAATCTATGGATCTAAAAAGTGCAAAACACTCCTAAAACACTTGTACGTATGTTCTATAATCTTTATTTCTTATGGTGCCTAAGGGAAGCCGTAATGATAAGACTCCTGCTTGGTAACAAGTGCAGTTATTTGCCTCCATAATGAAAGTGAATTACCAATGATGAAAGGGTTAATACTTGGACCCTGCATCAGTAATAGCCCTTGTAGTAACCATGACAACTATTGTGAGGGCATAAACAAGTGTCATAAAGAAGATTCCATAAAAGAATGCCGCGCTGCCATGATCAGCGCCATTACTGATGATGCGCCTGAGGACCTTGAGCTTGACCACCCCACGTAATGTGCCAATGTTGGTGTAATTTGGAGGTTCTAGCAGGGAAAGGGGTTGTCTTCTTAGACACCCCGGGGGGAAGGGAAGGTAACAGAGGGGGGGTCCCCAAAACAGGATCCCCTTCTGTTACTATGTACAAAGAGCTGCTCTTCTTTGGGAGTTCATGGATGGATCCTTGACTTTAATGGGTGATAAATTGGGAGGGGGAGGGGATACTCATCCTATTAGGGGTTATCCATAATGAGCAACCCCTGTAACCAAGTACCCAACATCTTGAGAGACGGAGCTGGATCTGTAAGGGAGAAGTGGTAGATCCACCTGGGAAATCAGATCAACTAAATTCGTTCCAGCAATAAATGTGGTGACAGATATCGCAGCCAGATCTCTCCCACATCCAGTTTATCACATTAATAGTCTATATTTGTTATGTCGTTCTCTGTAAATATGTAGAAATTCTAAAACTCCGTCATATATCGGCACTAACTCTCTAAGCCCAAGGGAAGGGCAGCCCTCCAGCCATGGTTCCCTAGAGGTTTCCTCCACAGGGGGTTTTCCTCTCCTGAGCGCTGGAGGGTGACTCTTCGTGAGTCGAGGGTTGTGCCATTTTCGGTGTCATGTAAATTTAAATAAAGTTGAGAACGTTTGACACCTAATTGCAATGATTTGTGTATTTATTTTGTATGTGTCTGATTCATTTTGTTTGGGAGTCGGGGTCCATCACACATCACTGAGTCATACGTCTGGACATCTGCCGCCAGAAGTTTTGCTCCAGGGGTTGCCCCTGCTCTGGGGAGTTTGATGGAGCAGAGAAGACAAGAATTACAGAACTCATCCTCAGAATAAGGACTTCTATTACAGTACTACAAGCAGCTTCCTCGCCTCATTCACACAGTGAGTATTTTGGGCACTAATTTACATCAGTATTTGTAAGCTGAAAACCAGAGGGGAACAAACACAGTGAAAAATAGTAACTGAAACACTTTCACCTTTTCTGTTTTGGATCCACTCCTGGCGTCTGCAAACAAATACTGATGCAAAATATCGCCATGGAAGTTCCCTAAATTCTTACTGACTGATTTGACTGTTTGAGTAGCAGTCAAGCAACAGAGGTTGCAAGCGTTAAAGGAGTTTTCTGGTATCAAAAACCCCTGTCCCCCTTGCCATTTTTCTCTATCCTGAACCTGTGCTTCCTGCCCTGATCTCAGACTGTCTGACCTAGTCCTTGTCTTCGCTCTCCTGAGTCTGGTACCCTGGTACCTCCGGAATGCTGCTGCAGTCCCGGGAACTGCACTGAAGTGGTACCTGGTGTCTACCGGCGGCCCAGTCTATCCTCACCACCAGAGGTTCTAGTGGAGACCCAGTAGACACCTAGTCACAACCCTCCCGTGGGGCAGTGGGTCCATATCCACCAGGGTTACACACACATAGCAAATGTGGTACCAATATTCAAGAAGGGGATAACATCTGAGCCTGGAATTTATAGGTCGGTAAGTTTAACTTGTACTGTGGGCAACAACTTTGAGGGTTTTCTAAGAGATACTAACCTGGAGCACCTCAATAAGAATAACCTAAACATGATTATGAGGGATCTGTCCTGCAAACTAATCTGAAAAGATTCTATGGGGAGGTAAGTTCAGGTTGGACCAGGGAAACTTAGTGGATGTTGTCTATCTGGACTTTTCAAAGGCATTTGATACGGTGCCATACAACAGGTTGGTACATAAAAATGTTCAATATATTATATGGTAAACTTGCTCCACGAAAGAACAAGTCCTTGTGTGGTCGATGGAAAAATCAAGGAAAAGATCAGTGATGCGGTCGTTACCTCTTGACAGCTCCGCATGCGTTTTTTCTGCCAGGTAGATGCGGAAACGGTCAAAAAAAATCCGGAGCATTTCTGCATCGTGGGCACATAGCCTTACATTAATTGTATGACTCAATATTGAGCACACGTAACCATCTATACACAGCAGGAGGCTGCACGTAGCCATCTATACACAGCAGGAGGCCGCACGTAGCCATCTATACACAGCAGGAGGCCGCACGTAGCCATCTATACACAGCAGGAGGCCGCACGTAGCCATCTATACACAGCGGGAGGCCGCACGTAGCCATCTATACACAGCGGGAGGCCGCACGTAGCCATCTATACACAGCTGGAGGCCGCACGTAGCCATCTATACACAGCAGGAGGCCGCACGTAGCCATCTATACACAGCGGGAGGCCGCACGTAGCCATCTATACACAGCGGGAGGCCGCACGTAGCCATCTATACACAGCGGGAGGCCGCACGTAGCCATCTATACACAGCGGGAGTCCGCACGTAGCCATCTATACACAGCGGGAGGCCGCACGGCGCCATCTATACACAGCGGGAGGCCGCACGGCGCCATCTATACACAGCGGGAGGCCACACGGCGCCACCTAAACACAGTGGGAGGCCCACAGCGCTACCCCCAGAGAGAGCAGGAGGCCGCACGGCGCAATCTATACACAGCGGGAGGCCGCACAGCGCCCTTCCCACAGAGACAGCAGGAGGCCGCACGGCGCCATCTATACTCAGCAGGAGGCCGCACGGCGCCCCCGACCCCAAAGACAGCAGGAGGCCGCACGGCGCCATCTATACTCAGCAGGAGGCCGTACGGCGTCACCTATACACAGCGGGAGGCCGCACGGCGCCACCTATACACAGCGGGAGGCCGCACGGCGCCACCTATACACAGCGGGAGGCCGCACGGCGCCACCTATACACAGCGGGAGGCAGCACGGCGCAACTTATACACAGCGGGAGGCCGCACGGCGCCACCTATACACAGCGGGAGGCGCCACCTATACACAGCGGGAGGCCGCACGGCGCCACCTATGCACAGCGGGCGGTGCCACCTATACACAGCGGGAGGCCCCACGGCGCCACCTATAAACAGCGGAAGGCCGCACGATGCCATCTATACACAGGGGGCCGCACAATGCCATCTATACACAGCGGGAGGCCGCACGGCGCCATCTATACACAGCGGGAGGCTGGACGGCGCCATATATACACAGCGGGAGGCTGCACGGCGCGCCCCCCCCCCACAGACAGCAGTAGGCCGCACGGCGCCATCTATACACAGCGGGAGGCCGCACGGTGCCCCCCCCCGAGACAGCAGGAGGCCGCACGGCGCCATCTATACACAGCGGGAGGCCGCACGGCGCCCCCCCAGAGACAGCAGGAGGCCGCACGGCGCCATATATACTCAGCAGGAAGCCGCACGCAGTCACGCATACACAAACATATACAGACATATACATACACGCATAAACACATTTGAAGCACAAAAATACATATAAACAGACATCACACAATGACATCTGCTTGCACACACACACACATACATACACACACACACACTCACCATCCCCCGACTCGGCTCCAGGTCTTTTCCGGTGCAGCACTGCAGGCCGGGTGCACACTGCGTGACGTCACAGCTAGGAGACACGGCCGCGCACAGGGCCGTGTCTCCTAGCAGAGACGCGGCCGGGCCAGCACAGGGAAGTTAACTGCTGCAGTGCTGGCCCGGCCGAAGAAGCAGCGGCTGTGTGCCGCTGCTGGGGGAGCGATCCTGCCCCCCCCCCCCACTGCCTGCCGGTATGTGCCGTGGCGCCGCACATATAATGAGGACAATCTGACCATAGACACCCCGGAGCCCCGGGCCCCCTGGAGGTTCGGGGCCCCGGGCGGTAGCCCAGATCGTCCTCATTATAATCCGCCTATGCTTATATACATGTAACACTCACTACCCCCTATTCCTGTGTATTGCTGTAATATATAACCTATACTCGTTATCCATCATTATAAATTAAGAAGATTTTCCACTTTATCCGATATATCCACACTCAATCAGTAGATTAGATGTCTGCTGAAGAGGCAATACACATGAACGTCTCCACATCATCCTCCCCGACTGTATCTATATGTGCCCCGTGACCCCCGATCAAGTGTCTCCATCACGTGCTCGCAGCATCACAGGTCACATAGTTTCCTCGTAGCGTTGGTGCGCGTTGTGTATCGCGCCGCGCCTCCTCAGCACCCATTGGTTGGTGGAGACATACCTCCATCCTGATTGGCTATAGTTGGCCGTTTAACTTTTAGCTCTTTCCGAATGATGCCACCCCCTGACGAAGACAAGAAGCCGAAACATACATCGGGTGGACGCCAATCAGGAGTGGGATCTGCATCTGCTATAGCGTGAGTACAATGCACATGTGGTCACCTTTTTTAAAAACGCTTAAAGTGGATACAAATATATATCTGTCAACAGCACATATGCCCAAGTCCAGGGCCGGCTCCAGGTTTTTCTGGGCCCCGGGCGAAAGAGTCTCAGTGGGCCCCTTTAACACATACCACGATTCATGATGCAGAGATACGGCGGAGAAATATATATATATAGTACAATGCAAAGATTTCACTTCATGAGTGATATCTATTGTAAATTCCACAATAGCTCAGAAACCGGTGAATCGCTCCACACAGAATAGTGGCCACCATATAAGGCTCCATACGGAATACTGGTCCCCATATAACGCTTCATACGGAATACTGGCCCCCATATAAGGCCCCATACGGAATACTTGCCCCCATATAAGGCCCCATACGGAATACTGGCCCCCATATAAGGCCCCATACGGAATACTGGCCCCCATATAAGGCCCCATACGGAATACTGGCCCCCATATAAGACCCCATACGGAATACTGGCCCCCATATAAGGCCCCATACGGAATACTGGCCCCCATATAAGACCCCATACGGAATACTGGCCCCCATATAAGACCCCATACGGAATACTGGCCCCCATATAAGACCCCATACGGAATACTGGCCCCCATATAAGACCCCATACGGAATACTGGCCCCCATATAAGGCCCCATACGGAATACTGGCCCCCATATAAGGCCCCATACGGAATACTGACCCCCATATAAGGCTCCATGCGGAATACTGACCCCCATATAAGGCTCCATGCGGAATACTGACCCCCATATAAGGCTCCATGCGGAATACTGACCCCCATATAAGGCTCCATGCAGAATACTGGCCCCCATATAAGGCTCCATACGGAATACTGGCCCCCATATAAGGCTCCATACGGAATACTGGCCCCCATATAAGGCCCCATATGGAATACTGGCCCCTATATAAGGCTCCATATGGAATACTGGCCCCCATATAAGGCTCCATAAGGAATACTGGCCCCCATATAAGGCTCCATACGGAATACTGGCCCCCATATAAGGCTCCATACGGAATACTGGCCCCCATATAAGGCTCCATACGGAATACTGGCTTCCATATAAGGCTCCATACGGAATACTGGCCCCCATATAAGGCTCCATACAGAATACTGGCCCCCATATAACGCTCCATACAGGATAGTGGCCCCCATATAACGCTCCATACAGGATACCGGTCCCCATATAATGCTGCATGCAGGCTGTTACCCCCCACATAATGCCCCATACAGGCTGTCCCCCCCTTATAATGCTCCATGCAGGCTGTTACCCCCCACATAATGCCCCATACAGGCTGTCCCCCCCTTATAATGCTCCATGCAGGCTGTTACCCCCCACATAATGCCCCATACAGGCCCCTCCCTTTTAATGCTCCATGCAGGCTGTTACCCCCCACATAATGCCCCATACAGGCTGCCCCCCCCTTATAATGCTCCATGCAGGCTGTTCCCCCCCCACATAATGCCCCATACAGGCCCCCCCTTTTAATGCTCCATGCAGGCTGTTACCCCCCACATAATGCCCCATACAGGCTGCCCCCCCCCTTATAATGCTCCATGCAGGCTGTCCCCCCCCACATAATGCCCCATACAGGCCCCCCCCTTTTACTGCTCCATGCAGGCTGTTACCCCCCACATAATGCCCCATACAGGCTGCCCCCCCTCTTTATAAAGCCCCATGCAGGCTGTCACCCCTCCTCTTTATAATGCTCCATGCAGGCTGTCACCCCTCCTCTTTATACTGCCCCATGCAGGCTGTCACCCCTCCTCTTTATAATGCCCCATGCAGGATGTCCCCCCCTCTCTTTATAATGCCCCGTGCAGGCTGTTCCCCACCTTATAATGCCCCATGCAGGCTGGTCCCCACCTTATAATGCCCCATGCAGGCTGTCACCCCTCCTCATTATAATGCCCCAAGCAGGAATCCCCCCCTCTTTATAATGCCCCATGCAGGCTGTTCCCCACCTTATAATGCCCCATGCAGGCTGTCACCCCTCCTCTTTATACTGCCCCATGCAGGCTGTCACCCCTCCTCTTTATAATGCCCCATGCAGGCTGTCACCCCTCCTCTTTATACTGCCCCATGCAGGCTGTCACCCCTCCTCTTTATAATGCCCCATGCAGGATGTCACCCCTCCTCTTTATAATGCTCCATGGAGGATGCCCCCCCTCCCCTCTTTATAATGCTCCATGCAGGCTGTTCCCCCCCACATAATGCCCCATACAGGCCCCCCCCTTTTAATGCTCCATGCAGGCTGTTACCCCCCACATAATGCCCCATACAGGCTGCCCCCCCTCTTTATAATGCCCCATGCAGGCTGTCACCCCTCCTCTTTATAATGCTCCATGCAGGCTGTCACCCCTCCTCTTTATACTGCCCCATGCAGGCTGTCACCCCTCCTCTTTATAATGCCCCATGCAGGATGTCCCCCCCTCTCTTTATAATGCCCCGTGCAGGCTGTTCCCCACCTTATAATGTCCCATGCAGGCTGGTCCCCACCTTATAATGCCCCATGCAGGCTGTCACCCCTCCTCATTATAATGCCCCAAGCAGGAATCCCCCCCTCTTTATAATGCCCCATGCAGGCTGTTCCCCACCTTATAATGCCCCATGCAGGCTGTCACCCCTCCTCTTTATAATGCTCCATGCAGGATGCCCCCCCTCCCCTCTTTATAATGCCCCATGCCTCCATACATTAAAAAAAAAAAAAAAAAATCAAATACTCACCTCCTTTCTCCTCACCTGCTACCTGCTGCCCGCTGCCTGCCGCTCGCTGCTCGGCTCCGAACTCCAGCGTTGTCGGCGTCTTCCCGCTCAGCGCTCCCTGTGACGGCTCAGGGGAGGGCGCGGTGTAAAGACGTCACCGCGCCCTCTGACCTGAGACGTCACAGGGAGCGCAGAGCAGGAAGACAGCTGATCTGCGGAGGCACGGGGAGAGGTAAGTATCGGGCTGCCGGGGCCCTGAGCAAGCGGCGGAGAAGGGCGGGCGCTGACACCGCTCTCCTCCGCCCATAGCCCAGCGGGGTGCGCGACCGCCAGTGGGCCCCTCTGCCTGCTCAGGGCCCCGGCATTTGCCCGGGTGCGCTGGGTGCTGACGCCGGCCCTGCCCAAGTCAGTGCACTACTCTCTACAGGATTCACACCGACATCCAAATAATAAGGGACCAGCCCTTGTATATATACATACACAGGTGCATCTCACTAAATTAGAATATCATCAAAAAGTTAATTTATTTCAGTTCTTCAATACAAAAAAGTGAAACTCGTATAGCCATAATCATCAGCATTAACAGAAATAAACAATAACTGTTTGATTATATTCTAATTTAGTGAGAAACACCTGTATTTGTTCACATATGAGATATATAATTTATGTAGATTTATTCTTTGGAGGCACTTGCACTTTATGTAAAGTTTATGATAATTAAACAATCATATGTACAGATATATCTAACTAATGATATGTATATATATTTTTATATACTGGATTAATTTGTGGCTTGATTCTAAGTATTATCCCTTTGCTGTTCTAATCATGATCCATTCCCACTGGTGTTAATTGTAATTCCTGTCTCGACGTCCCCTTTGCGTATAGTTTTTAATTCCCCCCTTTTTTTGCATTTCCTCCTCTTCCACCTGGTTATCAATATAATAATTATTAGCATCACCCACATGCCTGGACTCTTCTGGTCGATGTCTCCTTTCTGCTATACACTAGAGTGGTATACTATGTGCACAGATACATGGAGAGCCATATACTTCTCAGGAGGTGCGCAGCGTCCACCTCCTCACCGCACAGGCCCACAAGCTCCTCTCCGGCAGGAAGAAGATGCATTCAGGCGGCTCCTACCACTGCAGCAGACGGCAGTGCACAAGTATACAGGGTGCAGTGTGGATGTGTCTGCACCACTGGGATGTGGCCGACCTGCATGTATACATATGGCCCTCTGCAGGGGGGACTGGCCCACCGGAGGATCGGGAAAACCCCCGGGTCCCGATGGCCACTCCACAAGCCCCGCCCCTCTACACCTCCTGGGCCCTGTACAGAGAACAGAGGGCCCCCCCCCGGTTCGCAGCACTGCCGATATGATTAGTGATGGGCCCTCTGCCTCCTCTGCGCAGCGCGACACTGCCGGCGCGTGCGCAGGAGGTCAGTCTCAGGGTGATGACGTCATCGCCCTGGGACTGCTTCCTGTGCGCGCTGTGGAGTACGGACCCTGCGTCGCTCCAGGCAGCGGCTGCAGCTCATCTCCACGCGTGAGTATGAAACGGGGAGGGGAGGGAGGAAGGGATAGGGGGGAGGGGGGACTGGGAGGACCCCTGGCCGAGGCTGGCAGTAAATACTACTGGACAATGGGCATGATTATCATCATGCCCATTGCCCAGCATGTCCTGCTGCCAGCCTCTGGCTACTGGTACTATGCCCAGCAGCATGTACTATCACCAGGGGCTGGCAGGACATAGTGGGTGGGCCTGATAGTACCAAGGAGGCTGGCAGGACATACTAGGCATGAATCATGCCCAGCATGTCCTGCCAGCCACTGGTGGTACCATCATGCATGCCCATTACCCAGCCACTGGTGGTACCATCATGCATGCCCATTACCCAGCCACTGGTGGTGTGGTACTATCATGCTAGTACTAACACCAGTGGCAGGCTGGCAGGACATGCCATGTGAGCTTGAATGCTAATACCACAGAGGCTGGCAGTACATACTGGGCAATGGGCATGATAGTACCAGCAGTAGACTGACTAGGCGGTCTCCAGGGCTCCGTCTCCCCTTCTCGCTGCTGTTAGGCTGGGTTAACATTGCGTTTATGCTGTGCGTTACAACGGATCCATTGTAAATCAGCGCAGACGCAATGTACCGTAGACTTGCATAGCAAAAATAGGCATGCGTTTGAAAGTATGCATTATTTGCAACGCACAGGAAAACATGGTCGGCGGCTGGAGGCCAGCTGAGCACTTCTCTGACAACTGTGCTCTAGTGTTATTCTGTGCCTGCTCATCTCTGTCAGCAGGCATATTTGTCTAATGGCAAAGATGTAGCAGAGCTGGAGACAGAAGATCCGTGGATTACGTCAGAGCAAGGGTTTTGTTTTTAATTAAAGATGGAGTCCCTACATGTGTTTTGTGTTTTATTTTTATTAAAAAAAAAATTCTGTGTTGTGTTTTTTTCTGTTTACTAGAGATTCATTGTGGCCATGTCTAGTTTGGCGTGACTCCATGAATTTCAGGCTTAGTGCCAGCTGATAATACAAAGCTGGTATTAACTGCATTATTACCCAGCGTGCCACCCCCCACCAGGGCCGTTGGAAGAGCCGGATAAAGTGCCTGGAAATGGCGCTACGATGAATGCGCCAATTCCAGGGGTGGCTGCAGGCTGCCATTTTCAGCGTGGGGGGCCCAGAATGCTTGGGCCTTACCATGCTGAGAATCCCAGCCCCCAGCCCCCCCGATCAAAATATGGCGGGAGCCCACGCATTTTTTTTTTTAAATTATTTTTTTAAATAATTTAAAAAAAACATTGGGCTTTCCTGACTTTTGATCGCCAGTCAAGGTAAAACCAGGCAGATAAAGCAGACAGCTACGGGCTGCCACCTCTATCTGCGCTGAGAATCAAAATTTCTGCAGAGTGCTATGTCATTTTTGTTTTATTATTTATTTATTTTCACACTTCTATATGTGTGACAGTCCCAACAGCCAATCACAGACGCTGACACAGAGAATGGGCATCTGTGACTGGCTGCTTGAGTAACCTGAAAGCAGCCCATACATAGTACCATACTAGAATGTATGGGCTGATTGTACATTACTCAAACAGCCAATCACAGACGCCCATCCTCTTTGACCGCATCTGCGATTGACTGTTGGGTCTGTCACATATAAAAGTGTGAAAAGAAAATTTTAAAAATGAATTTTTGATTCTCACCGCAGATAAAGCAGACAGCTACGTACTGCCACCCCCAGCTGCCTGGCTTTACCTTGGCTGGCGATCAAAAGACAGAGAAGCCGAATATTTGTTTTAAACTTAACTTTTTTTTTTCCCGCCATATGTTAATCGCTAGCCAGATAAAACCAGGCAGCTGGGGGCTGGGATTCGCAGCATGGTAAGGCCCAAGCGTTCTTGGCCCTCCACGCTGAAAATCGCAGCCCACAGCCACCCCTGAAAATGGCGCATTCATCATGGCACCATTTCCAAGTGCTTTACCCGGCTCTTCCAGCGGCCCTGGTGGTGAGTGGCACCCTGGGTAATAATAGGGTTAGTACCAGGCCATCTTTGCCTTATCAGCTGGTACTAAGCCCGAAATTCATGGTTTCACGCCAAATTAGACATAGCCACCATCAATTTCTAGTAAACAGAAAAAAAAAAGACAGAATTTTTTTTTTTTATTATTATTAAAAATAAAACACATTTAGGGACTCCATCTTTAATAAAGAAAAATCCTCACTCCCAACGGAATCCATAGGTCTTCTGTCTTCATCTCTCTTAGATCTTTGCCATCAGACAAATATGTCTGCTGACAGATGAGCAGGCACAGAATGACACTGGAGCACTGTTACTGTGTAGTGCAGTGCTATGTTTCTTTTTTTGTCATTTCATGCAGTGTAGAAATCTTGGGAAAAGTGTGGATTGTGCTCTGGAAGTGATCAGTTATAGCTAACTATGTTATTTTCTGCAGAGATAAGTCCTGTATAGAAGATGTGATATATCGGTCTGCAGTTAAAGAACTTCACCTAGAGACATCACTGGTGAGTATGTGTATTACCTATACACACACACACTGACACTATATACAGAGCTCCTGTGCATAATGTCACTGGTGATCACTGTATTACCTGTACACTGACACTATATACAGAGCTCCTGTGTATAATGTCACTGGTGATCACTGTATTACCTGTACACTGACACTATATACAGAGCTCCTGTGTATAATGTCACTGGTGATCCCTGTATTTCCTATACACACACACACTGACACTATATACAAAGCTGTGCATAATGTCACTGGTGATCCCTGTATTACCTGTACACTGACACCATACACAGAGCTCCTGTGTATAATGTCACTGGTGATCACTATATTACCTGTACACTGACACTATATACAGAGCTCCTGTGTATAATGTCACTGGTGATCACTATATTACCTGTACACTCACACTATATACAGAGCTCCTGTGCATAATGTCACTGGTGATCACTATATTACCTGTACACTGACACTATATACAGAGCTCCTATGCATAATGTCACTGGTGATCACTATATTACCTGTACACTGACACTATATACAGAGCTCCTATGCATAATGTCACTGGTGATCCCTGTATTTCCTGTACACTGACACTATATACAGAGCTCCTATGTGTAATGTCACTGGTGATCACTGTATTACCTGTACACTGACACTATATACAGAGCTCCTGTGTATAATGTCACTGATGATCACTGTATTACCTCTACACTGACACTATACACAGAGCTCCTGTGTATAATGTCACTGATAATCTCTACATTATCTGTACGCTGACTCTATATACAGAGCTTTTTTACATTTTCATTATCAGTCACTATCTGGTGCCATTATGAGCCATGGTCATGGCGTGGCGGTATTTGTCCCTTGTATGTGGTATTATTCAGACAGTCACTATGTTGTGGTAATATGTGGTCTTCTCATGGTGTGGCAGTATATATACCTTGTACTTGGTAGTATTTGATCACTATGTGGTGGTATGTGTTCTGGTCATGGTGTGGCGGTATTTCTCTCTTCTATATGGTATTATTAGTCTAGGTATAGTGGATGGTTGTCAGTCATTTGTTTTTCGGATATTAAGAATGGGAACATTCTTTATTTGCAATACATATTAAATACTTGGATGTTTAACCTCTCCCTGTGTTGTGACTACTACACAGCAGCAGAGATTTATTGGTTAATAAAGTTGATTCATTTTGAAAGAGTTTGTGGACTTATGTTATTCCTATATACGGTAACTGCATGGTGCTGGTGGGCCCCAAGATTGATTTTTTCCTGGTGGGCCCCAGGTACTCCAGTCCGGCGCTGGTGCCAGACAGTTACCTCCTCATCTGTCCTGCTGCCGGCTGGGAGTCCTGTACAGTGCAGCATGTAGTGTGATGTGAATGCCACACTATGGAGATGCTGCTCCTACTACTGCCAAGTGAGGATCTCACCTCGCCAGTATGGTGCCCTCAGGAGCTCCCACAGGGCATCACAGGCCTTAGTATGAAGCAATTCCACAAGTCTTCTAGTATTGCTTCGTACTAAGGCCTGTGATGTCCTGTGAGACCTCCCTGAGGTCACCATACTGGGGAGGTGTGAGCCTCACCTCATGGGGCCCCATGATCTCTATGTACGATCCCTGACTGGGCCCCATGATCTCTATGTACGCCGCTGACTGGGCCCCATGATCTCTATGTACGCCGCTGACTGGGCCCCATGATCTCTATGTACACCTCTGACGGGGCCTCATGATCTCTATGTACGCCGATGACTGGGCCCCATGATCTCTATGTACACCTCTGACTGGGCCCCATGATCTCTATGTACGCCGCTGACTGGGCCCCATGATCTCTATGTACACCTCTGACTGGGCCCCATGATCTCTATGTACGCCGCTGACTGGGCCCCATGATCTTTATGTACGCCGCTGACTGGGCCCCATGATCTCTAGGTACACCGCTGACGGGGCCTCATGATCTCTAGGTACACCGCTGACGGGGCCTCATGTTCTCTATGTACGCCGCTGACTGGGCCCCATGATCTTTATGTACTCCGCTGACTGGGCCCCATGATCTCTATGTACGCCGCTGAGGAGGCCCCATGTTCTCTATGTACACCCCTAACCTGATTGGCCCCATGATCTCTATGTACGCCGCTGACTGGGCCCCATGATCTCTATGTACGACTTTGACTGGGCCCCATGATCTCTATGTACGCCGCTGACTCGGCCCCATGATCTCTATGTACGCCGCTGACTGGGCCCCATGATCTCTATGTACGATCCCTGACTGGGCCCCATGATCTCTATGTACGCCGCTGACTGGGCCCCATGATCTCTATGTACGCCGCTGACTGGGCCCCATGATCTCTTTGTACGCCGCTGACTGGGCCCCATGATCTCTATGTACACCGCTGACTGGGCCCCATGATCTCTATGTATGCCGCTGACTGGGCTCCATGATCTCTATGTACTCCGCTGACTGGGCCCCATGATCTCTATGTACGCCGCTGAGGGGGCCCCATGATCTCTATGTACACCCCTAACCTGATTGGCCCCATGATCTCTATGTACGCCGCTGACTGGGCCCCATGATCTCTATGTACGCCGCTGACTGGGCCCCATGATCTCTATGTACACCCCTAACCTGATTGGCCCCATGATCTCTATGTACGCCGCTGACTGGGCCCCATGATCTCTATGTACGATCCCTGACTGGGCCCCATGATCTCTATGTACGCCGCTGACTGGGCCCCATGATCTCTATGTACGCCGCTGACTGGGCCCCATGATCTCTTTGTACGCCGCTGACTGGGCCCCATGATCTCTATGTACACCGCTGACTGGGCCCCATGATCTCTATGTATGCCGCTGACTGGGCTCCATGATCTCTATGTACTCCGCTGACTGGGCCCCATGATCTCTATGTACGCCGCTGAGGGGGCCCCATGATCTCTATGTACACCCCTAACCTGATTGGCCCCATGATCTCTATGTACGCCGCTGACTGAGCCACATGATTTCTATGTACGATCCCTGACTGGGCCCCATAATCTCTGATCTCTCATGATGTTTTTTTTTTATTAAAGATGGAGTCCCTAAATGTATTTTGTGTTTTATTTTTACTGTGTAGTGCGGCACTATGTTGCATTTTGTCATTTCATGCAGTGTAGAAATCTTGGGAAAAGTGTGGCTTGTGCTCTGGAAGTGATCAGTTATAGCTAACTGTTATTTTCTGCAGAGATAAGTCCGCATAGAAGATGTGATATATCGGTCTGCAGATAAAGAATTTCACCTAGAGACATCACTGGTGAGTATGTGTATTACCTATACACACACACTGACACTATATACAGAGCTCCTGTGCATAATGTCACTGGTGATCACTGTATTACCTGTACACTGACACTATATACAGAGCTCCTGTGTATAATATCAATGGTGATCATTGCATTACCTGTACACTGACACTATATACAGAGCTTCTGTGTATAATGTCACTGGTGATGACTGTATAACCTGTACACTATATACAGAGCTCCTGTGCATAATGTCACTGGTGATCACTGTATAACCTGGACACTGACCCAATATACTGAGCTTTTTTACATTTTTATTATTTTAGCATTATTTGTCACTATGTGGTGGCATTATGTGCTTTGGTCATGACATGACGATATTTGTCCCTTCTATGTGGTATTATTCAGTCACTATGTGGTGGTAATATGTGGTCTCATGGTGTGTCAGTATTTATACCTTGTATCTGGTAGCATTTGATCACTATGTGGTGATATTATGTGCTTTGGTCATGGTGTGGCGGTATTTGTGCCTTGTATGTGGCATTATTTGGGCACTATGTGGTGGTAATATGTGATCTGGTCACGGTGTGGTGGTATTTCTGCCTTCTATCTGGTAATATTGGTCTTGGTAGAGTGGATTGTGGTTGGTCATTTGTTTTATCTGATATCAATAAGGGGAAACCTCTTTATTTCCAATAGATATTAAATACTTGGATGTTTAACCCCTCCCTGTCCTGTGACTATTACACAGCAGCAGAGATGCAGTTACAGAGGTTCACCAGAGAAAGCAAGTTGGCATTTGGTGAGATTTTCACCTCTGTATTTATAAGACAAAACCAGGAGTGGGTGAGAAATGCATAAAACATGACCTCGGATTGCTCCACTCCTGGTTTTGTCTTATAAATACTGAGGTAAAAATCTCACCAAATACTCAAAGTGCCACAATCTTCTGACAGTGCGGATTCCACCAATAAATAAGTGATCCCCTTCCCAACCTGTGCATCGCTGATAACTTGTTTTCACCAATAAAAACCCTTTAATGCAAACTACAGTAATTGTACATCGCAGTTCTGGTGAGCGCACAGTGATGGGCAGGAGCCCTGGAGTCAATGTCCCTGGTGGGCCCCAGACACCCCAGTCCGGCTCTGCCCCCGCCCCAGCCCGCCCCTGATTTGTCACGCACGGACCTGAAGCGACTGTGCCCTGCGATACACACATCCTGTTGAAATTTCTGCTGCCGTTTACAAGCCCCAACCCCCCCTGGGCCCGGTCGCAGTGACTGCCACTGCGACCGCGGACATTACGCCCCTGGCTACGTGAATCATATGTCCCATTTTGGTGCTCCTCACCATTTGCATGGCACAGTCATGCATGCTTCTCTATCACCATAGCATGCTGCAAACAATCAGGATGGCTTCTGCTACATCTCTATATAAAAAGATAGTACATCTGTATTTCTATGATACGTAGAGTGGATGGAAATCATACATCTTGCTAATATTTATTATATTACATTCATCTGATGCTCTGTAGTAACAATGTAAATTAAATTGGCGACTTAGTGCAGTTCTATTACTATTAGTAAATGTGGCACCTTGTGTTCCACAGAATATCTGAATATTACCTGAATATTTAATCTCAGCTAATGTTCATTTATCTCTTAAATATCATTGGTCAGATGCTGATCACATGACCAGTGGTGGTGCATGCATGATGATTCCATATGAAATGCACTGAGTGACAGTTGGAAGTGACAGTTGGAATTGACCAACAACAGTGGAGGAGATGTCGGCTAACTCTAAGCAAAGCAATAATATGGATATAAAAGAGGAGGAGATTGTGGTGAGCAGAGAAAGAGTGAAGACACGAAGACCTTCCCATGACACATCTGATGATGAGAAGAAGTCTTCAGTCAACAGGACAAAACCACCAGTCTAGAAGAAAGAAGAAGTAGAGGAGAACGTGGTGAGGAGAGAAGGAGCGAAGAGACTAAGACCTTCCCATGACACATCTGATGATGAGAGGAAGTCTTCAGTCAACAGGACAAAACCACCAGTCCAGAAGAAAGAAGAAGTGGAAGAAAAGAAGGTAGAAAGTCAGAAGATGGGAGCCAAGAAGAGAGGAGCCATCTTCATCTCATCAGGGGACAAAAAGGAGAAGAAAAGAAGAAGGATTACATTAGGACAGAAACCCATGGATCTAAAGCAGAAGGCTGAAGAAGCTGAAGGAAGCAGCGGTGTTCGGCCAACCGGCTCCAAAAGCACAGTCTCTGATACCATCAAGAGGAGATTATTATTCCATCAAGTGCTTGGCCGGGGATGCTATGGAACGGTCCTGCTGGCGGAAGATTCATCTACCCGCAAACATTTTGCTGTTAAGATCATCGGCAAAAGAGCCCTGCTTGCTGACGGTGATGAGCGTGTGATGGTGGAGCGACGGGTTTTACAGCTGGCATCTGGGAGCCCCTTCCTTGTCCACGCAGACTTTGCATTCCAGACCAAGGTACAGTATTGATTGCTCGATATTAGGAAATGTCACACGTACCACACACTGCTCTGCCTCATGGACCTCACTGATATCATCTTACATTTCAATATAGCATGTCCCAAGGTAACCGCTGACAATAAGATGAATGTGATGACTATACACATGGGATATTGTGGCCCCTACTGTAATCAATAACATTTATGGCGGGGCTTGGTACATTGGGAATCATTTATTAAAACAGCCTTTTTACTTATCCCAGCCAATCACAGAACAGCTTTTACTTTTCCAGGTCAGTTAAAACAACCTTAGCTGAGCTCTAATTGGTTAGTATGGGCTACTAGTTTTCTAGTGAGCAGATTTATTAATGAGGCCCAATGTACCCCGCTCTATAAATGATTGAAAATATTAGATGTCATCATAGAGGTCAATGAACTGTAGAAAATCACTTGCCCGGACCTCATGTGTCTAATTGGGTGACTGGTAATATTTGTATCATTTACAGCATTAGCTGGGCATTATCTTGTTTGGAGGCATCATCGCCATGTAGTAGTCTCTAGCTCATTTCTTTGACACTGTAGAATTTTACATATTATTATCTTGCATAGACATGGGATTTCAGAATAGATTAAATGTATTTGTTATTCTTTGTTATTTCCTGGATGACATTGTATTTTGTGTATACCATGTGGGGGACCCTGTGTACACTATATGTCAGGGCTATTGACTTTTGTGCACTTTATATACAATTTGAGAATGTGTTAATATTTTTGTATACAAGTATTATCTGTATCTTAAAGGCTTTTTTAATTAATGTTGGGACATTTTTATGCACGTGCATCTACTTGTTTTTCATTGCCATGTTTTCTATGTATAAGTATACTGGAATAAAGTACAAAATCCACTGTCTTGGAGTGAAATTTCTTCTAACCTCACCAGCTAATGAAAAAGATGGTATCATATTGACCAGGGGCGAGGTGGGCCAGAGGGGCACATGCCCTCCAAGCCGGTGGCCAAGCAGCTGCTTCTTTACAGACTGCAGGGCGGCCCTGTATCTTTCATTGTGTACATGTGCCAGCTGGGCATCTGCAGCCCAGAACAGCAGGCACAGGCCACGTTCTTATGCCTGCCGGAGAGAAGCTTCAGCCGCTGAGCAGTACGAGAGGGCAGACATCTTTGATTCTTGTAAGGCCACGACCACACTATCAGTATTTGGTCAGTATTCGGTCAGTATTTTATCACAGGAGTGGGAGACAAAACCAGGAGTTGGTGATAAATGCAGAATTGGTGACTTGTTTCTATTATACCTTTTCTCTGATTGTTACTGACCTGGTTTTGGCTCCCACTCCTGAGAAAATATACTGACCAAATACTGATAGTGGGGCCGTGGCCTTAGCCTGAGCTCCGGATAGTGGTCAGGACAGGAGATTTATACTTTTTGTAGAGTGTGGAAGTGGCAGGATGCTGCTCACCTCCTGACAAGTCCAGGGCCAGATCCTGAATGTTATCTATGGTCGCTCTGCTGAGGATCAGAAAGATTTATTGTAGCAGATGGACCCTTCAAGCAGGTTGGGGTCGTGCTGTCAGTGTGAGATCATCGGCTCTCGATCTGTATGAATGTTCAAATCACATCGGACCTGAGATAGAGACACTTCAGACCTTACTATACAGACCCCTGCCCCAGACTGATCCTGCACCAGCTACAGGGCCAGAGCCGGCATATCCACCCATTGCACCAGGGCAAGTGCCAGGGCCCCGGGCAAGAGGGGGGCCCCACTCACAGTTGGGGACACTGGAACGCTATTGGGCCTGTGAGTTGGGGGGGCCCGGTGTAACCCCCCCCCCCCCGTGCTTTACGGTGTTTGAAATACTCACCTCTCGTCATACCCTGCTGGCCGCAGGAAAAATCCGCATCATGGGCACAGTACATGCGGATTTCAATTGGGGAACATTGCTTCCCTTCTACCATGCGTTTTTCATGCTTTTCCGCGGCGTTTACGCAACTGCAAAAACGCCGCGGAAACGCACGAAAAACGCATCGTGTGAACTCAGCCTAATAGTTTGAATTATTTTTGTCCAGAAGGGCTTAATCAATGTACAGTTCCACCACATGTGGAGCATAGTGCCCACATCAGAAGAGCATCTCCAGCAGTTAGGATCAAGTCCTTTGTAACATTTCTGAAGTTTTGATGGAGTCATATACCACCTGGAGAGAACTTTATAGCCATTCTCTTGTACTCTAACACATCTAGAGGAGACTTTAGGTGCTAGTAGTAATCTTTTAATTTCAGATGGGGTGAAAGGCCTATTCAGATCCTGTTCCCACTTCATTACATATGGCAGTTTCTTAGGGGTTCTGGCTAGGCATAATTGTTTTTGTAGAGCTGATAACGTTCTTTTTTAGGGGTTTTTTGCAGCTATAAGTTTTTCAAAATCAGTCATTTCCCTAATATAATTTGGAGTTTTAAAGACTAGTTTTAAGTTAGACATAAATTTCTGGTACATAAAGGGGTGAAAAGAGATAGTATCTAGCATTTGATTGAGTTCTGCCAAGCAGGGCATGACCCCATTATCTGTAATTTTTTGGAGTGGTGTTATCAAGTTGCGAATTGAGTTGTGTATTGTGGCATTATGGGCTGGAGAAAGGAGAGAACTAGGTCTGTAACTTGTAGGAGAGGGGAGGGAAACGGGGAGCATATTTGTCTTATATGGGGATTGGACCAGATTTTAAAAGTAGTGGCGGTGAAAGGGTTTTTAATTGATGTATACCTAGTACTACTTGAGGGCGTGAGGATGAGCTGTCTAAGGGGGAATTTAAGGATTGTTTCTTCTACTTTAATCCATTGCTTCTGTGGTGGGAGCCTGATCCATCCACGACTCTTTGGAGATGAGTGGCTTGTTGAAGTATCTTTAGATCTGGCAGATCTATACCTCCTTCAGAGTGTGGGAGGGATAATATTTGTAAGGGAAGTCTGGGTTTTTGGTTGTGCCACAGAAAACGGCTGAGGAGTTTTTGTATGTCAATGAAAAAAGAATTAGGTAGGTGGATTGGAAGGGCTTGCACTAGATAAGTTATTTTTGGCCATATCATACATTTAAGGAGATTTTTCCTACCCAACCAGGAGATGTATGAGATATTCCAGTTGGGGGTAAGTTTCTGGATTTTCTGCAATAGCGGTGGGAAGTTTAACTTATAAAGTTCTTGTAGGTTTGGAGAAATCTCAACTCCCAAGAAACGTATTGATGGGGGGGACCAGGTAAAGGGGGACCCGATTGCCATTTGTGTTTTTTGTGGTTCTGGGATATTTATATTTAAAACTTGAGATTTGCTAAGATTCACCTTAAAATTTGATAGTGCACCGTATTCCTTGAGTAATGTCAGGATAACTAGGACAGATATTCTCGGGTTAGAGGTCATGATCAGTAGATCGTCTGCGTATGCTGCGATTTTATGTTCAGTACCAGCTGATTTGATGCCAACGATCCTCCCCTCCTCTCTGAGCTTTTGTAGTAAAGGTTCTAGTGTAAGAATAAAAAGGAGAGGGGAAAGCGGGCATCCCTGCCTGGTGCCGTTAGAAATATTAAAAGATGAAGACATAACATGAGAGAGGATTAGATACACTGCTCAGCAGACAGTATCACACCGGATAGGATTAGATACACAGCTCAGCAGACAGTATCACACCGGAGAAGATTAGATACACAGCTCAGCAGACAGTATCACACCGGATAGGATTAGATACACAGCTCAGCAGACAGTATCACACAGGAGAAGATTAGATACACAGCTCAGCAGACAGTATCACACAGGAGAAGATTAGATACACAGCTCAGCAGACAGTATCACACAGGAGAGGATTAGATACACAGCTCAGCAGACAGTATCACACCGGATAGGATTAGATACACAGCTCAGCAGACAGTATCACACCGGATAGGATTAGATACACAGCTCAGCAGACAGTATCACACCGGATAGGATTAGATACACAGCTCAGCAGAGAGTATCACACCGGATAGGATTAGATACACGGCTCAGCAGACAGCATCACACCGGATAGGATTAGATACACAGCTCAGCAGACAGTATCACACCGGATAGGATTAGATACACAGCTCAGCAGACAGTATCACACCGGATAGGATTAGATACACAGCTCAGCAGACAGTATCACACAGGAGAAGATTAGATACACGGCTCAGCAGACAGTATCACACAGGAGTGGATTAGATACACTGCTCAGCAGACAGTATCACACAGGAGAGGATTAGATACACAGCTCAGCAGACAGTATCACACAGGAGAGGATTAGATACACAGCTCAGCAGACAGTATCACACCGGATAGGATTAGATACACAGCTCAGCAGACAGTATCACACCGGATAGGATTAGATACACAGCTCAGCAGACAGTATCACACCGGATAGGATTAGATACACAGCTCAGCAGACAGTATCACACCGGATAGGATTAGATACACAGCTCAGCTGACAGTATCACACAGGAGAAGATTAGATACACGGCTCAGCAGACAGTATCACACAGGAGTGGATTAGATACACAGCTCAGCAGACAGTATCACACAGGATAGGATTAGATACACAGCTCAGCAGACAGTATCACACAGGAGAGGATTAGATACACAGCTCAGCAGACAGTATCACACAGGGTAGGATTAGATACACAGCTCAGCAGACAGTATCACACAGGAGAGGATTAGATACACAGCTCAGCAGACAGTATCACACAGGATAGGATTAGATACACAGCTCAGCAGACAGTATCACACAGGAGAAGATTAGATACACGGCTCAGCAGACAGTATCACACAGGAGTGGATTAGATACACTGCTCAGCAGACAGTATCACACAGGAGAGGATTAGATACACAGCTCAGCAGACAGTATCACACAGGAGAGGATTAGATACACAGCTCAGCAGACAGTATCACACCGGATAGGATTAGATACACAGCTCAGCAGACAGTATCACACCGGATAGGATTAGATACACAGCTCAGCAGACAGTATCACACCGGATAGGATTAGATACACAGCTCAGCAGACAGTATCACACCGGATAGGATTAGATACACAGCTCAGCTGACAGTATCACACAGGAGAAGATTAGATACACGGCTCAGCAGACAGTATCACACAGGAGTGGATTAGATACACAGCTCAGCAGACAGTATCACACAGGATAGGATTAGATACACAGCTCAGCAGACAGTATCACACAGGAGAGGATTAGATACACAGCTCAGCAGACAGTATCACACAGGGTAGGATTAGATACACAGCTCAGCAGACAGTATCACACAGGAGAGGATTAGATACACAGCTCAGCAGACAGTATCACACAGGATAGGATTAGATACACAGCTCAGCAGACAGTATCACACAGGAGAGGATTAGATACACAGCTCAGCAGACAGTATCACACAGGGTAGGATTAGATACACAGCTCAGCAGACAGTATCACACAGGAGAGGATTAGATACACAGCTCAGCAGACAGTATCACACAGGAGAAGATTAGATACACAGCTCAGCAGACAGTATCACACAGGAGAAGATTAGGTACACTGCTCAGCAGACAGTATCACACCGGATAGGATTAGATACACAGCTCAGCAGACAGTATCACACAGGAGAAGATTAGATACACAGCTCAGCAGACAGTATCACACAGGAGAAGATTAGATACACAGCTCAGCAGACAGTATCACACAGGAGAGGATTAGATGCACAGCTCAGCAGACAGTATCACACAGGAGTGGAATAGATACAAGGCTCAGCAGACAGTATCGCACATGGCGGTATTAGATACATGGCTCAACAGACAGTATCACACAGGAGAGGATTAGATACACAGCTCAGCAGACAGTATCACACAGGAGAAGATTAGATACACTGCTCAGCAGACAGTATCACACCGGATAGGATTAGATACACAGCTCAGCAGACAGTATCACACAGGAGAAGATTAGATACACAGCTCAGCAGACAGTATCACACAGGAGAAGATTAGATACACAGCTCAGCAGACAGTATCACACAGGAGAAGATTAGATACACAGCTCAGCTGACAGTATCACACAGGAGAGGATTAGATACACAGCTCAGCAGACAGTATCACACAGGAGAGGATTAGATACACAGCTCAGCAGACAGTATCACACAGGAGAAGATTAGATACACTGCTCAGCAGACAGTATCACACAGGAGAAGATTAGATACACAGCTCAGCTGACAGTATCACACAGGAGAGGATTAGATACACAGCTCAGCAGACAGTATCACACAGGAGAAGATTAGATACACTGCTCAGCAGACAGTATCACACCGGATAGGATTAGATACACAGCTCAGCAGACAGTATCACACAGGAGAAGATTAGATACACAGCTCAGCAGACAGTATCACACAGGAGAGGATTAGATACACGGCTCAGCAGACGGTATCACACAGGAGAGGATTAGATACACGGCTCAGCAGACAGTATCACACAGGAGAGGATTAGATACACGGCTCAGCAGACAGTATCACACAGGAGAGGATTAGACACACGGCTCAGCAGACAGTATCATACAGGAGAGGATTAGATACACAGCTCAGCAGACAGTATGACACAGGAGAGGATTAGATACACGGCTCAGCCGACAGTATCACACCGGATAGGATTAGATACAAAGCTCAGCAGACAGTATCACACAGGAGAGGATTAGATACACGGCTCAGCAGATAGTATCACTCAAGATAGGATTAGATGCACGGCTCAGCAGACAGTATCACACATGACAGGATTAGATACATAGCTCAGCAGACAATATCACACAGGGTAGGATTAGATACACAGCTCAGCAGACGGTATCACACAGGAGAGGATTAGATACACAGCTCAGCAGACATTATCACACAGGAGAGGATTAGATACACAGCTCAGCAGACATTATCACACAGGAGGGGATTAGATACATACACAGCTCAGCAAACAGTATCACACAGGACAGGATTAGATACATAGCTCAGCAGACGGTATCACACAGGAGAGGATTAGATACACGGCTCAGCAGACAGTATCACACAGGAGGGGATGAGATACACAGCTCAGCAGACAGTACCACACAGTATAAGATTAGATACACTGCTCAGCAGACAGTATCACACAGGAGAGGATTAGATACACAGCTCAGCAGACAGTATCACACAGTATAAGATTAGATACACTGCTCAGCAGATTATCACAGCATAGGATTAGATACACGGCTCAGCAGACAGTATCACACAGGAGAGGATTAGATACACAGCTCAGCAGACAGTATCACACAGGAGAGGATTAGATACACGGCTCAGCAGACAGTATCACACAGGAGTGGATTAGATACACTGCTCAGCAGACAGTATCACACAGGAGAGGATTAGATACACAGCTCAGCAGACAGTATCACACAGGAGAGGATTAGATACACAGCTCAGCAGACAGTATCACACCGGATAGGATTAGATACACAGCTCAGCAGACAGTATCACACCGGATAGGATTAGATACACAGCTCAGCAGACAGTATCACACAGGAGAAGATTAGATACACGGCTCAGCAGACAGTATCACACAGGAGTGGATTAGATACACTGCTCAGCAGACAGTATCACACAGGAGAGGATTAGATACACAGCTCAGCAGACAGTATCACACAGGAGAGGATTAGATACACAGCTCAGCAGACAGTATCACACCGGATAGGATTAGATACACAGCTCAGCAGACAGTATCACACCGGATAGGATTAGATACACAGCTCAGCAGACAGTATCACACCGGATAGGATTAGATACACAGCTCAGCAGACAGTATCACACCGGATAGGATTAGATACACAGCTCAGCTGACAGTATCACACAGGAGAAGATTAGATACACGGCTCAGCAGACAGTATCACACAGGAGTGGATTAGATACACAGCTCAGCAGACAGTATCACACAGGAGAGGATTAGATACACAGCTCAGCAGACAGTATCACACAGGAGAAGATTAGATACACAGCTCAGCAGACAGTATCACACAGGAGAAGATTAGATACACTGCTCAGCAGACAGTATCACACCGGATAGGATTAGATACACAGCTCAGCAGACAGTATCACACAGGAGAAGATTAGATACACAGCTCAGCAGACAGTATCACACAGGAGAAGATTAGATACACAGCTCAGCAGACAGTATCACACAGGAGAGGATTAGATGCACAGCTCAGCAGACAGTATCACACAGGAGTGGAATAGATACAAGGCTCAGCAGACAGTATCGCACATGGCGGTATTAGATACATGGCTCAACAGACAGTATCACACAGGAGAGGATTAGATACACAGCTCAGCAGACAGTATCACACAGGAGAAGATTAGATACACTGCTCAGCAGACAGTATCACACCGGATAGGATTAGATACACAGCTCAGCAGACAGTATCACACAGGAGAAGATTAGATACACAGCTCAGCAGACAGTATCACACAGGAGAAGATTAGATACACAGCTCAGCAGACAGTATCACACAGGAGAAGATTAGATACACAGCTCAGCTGACAGTATCACACAGGAGAGGATTAGATACACAGCTCAGCAGACAGTATCACACAGGAGAGGATTAGATACACAGCTCAGCAGACAGTATCACACAGGAGAAGATTAGATACACTGCTCAGCAGACAGTATCACACAGGAGAAGATTAGATACACAGCTCAGCTGACAGTATCACACAGGAGAGGATTAGATACACAGCTCAGCAGACAGTATCACACAGGAGAAGATTAGATACACTGCTCAGCAGACAGTATCACACCGGATAGGATTAGATACACAGCTCAGCAGACAGTATCACACAGGAGAAGATTAGATACACAGCTCAGCAGACAGTATCACACAGGAGAGGATTAGATACACGGCTCAGCAGACGGTATCACACAGGAGAGGATTAGATACACGGCTCAGCAGACAGTATCACACAGGAGAGGATTAGATACACGGCTCAGCAGACAGTATCACACAGGAGAGGATTAGACACACGGCTCAGCAGACAGTATCATACAGGAGAGGATTAGATACACAGCTCAGCAGACAGTATGACACAGGAGAGGATTAGATACACGGCTCAGCCGACAGTATCACACCGGATAGGATTAGATACAAAGCTCAGCAGACAGTATCACACAGGAGAGGATTAGATACACGGCTCAGCAGATAGTATCACTCAAGATAGGATTAGATGCACGGCTCAGCAGACAGTATCACACATGACAGGATTAGATACATAGCTCAGCAGACAATATCACACAGGGTAGGATTAGATACACAGCTCAGCAGACGGTATCACACAGGAGAGGATTAGATACACAGCTCAGCAGACATTATCACACAGGAGAGGATTAGATACACAGCTCAGCAGACATTATCACACAGGAGGGGATTAGATACATACACAGCTCAGCAAACAGTATCACACAGGACAGGATTAGATACATAGCTCAGCAGACGGTATCACACAGGAGAGGATTAGATACACGGCTCAGCAGACAGTATCACACAGGAGGGGATGAGATACACAGCTCAGCAGACAGTACCACACAGTATAAGATTAGATACACTGCTCAGCAGACAGTATCACATAGGAGAGGATTAGATACACAGCTCAGCAGACAGTATCACACAGTATAAGATTAGATACACTGCTCAGCAGATTATCACAGCATAGGATTAGATACACGGCTCAGCAGACAGTATCACACAGGAGAGGATTAGATACACAGCTCAGCAGACAGTATCACACAGGAGAGGATTAGATACACAGCTCAGCAGACAGTATCACACAGGAGAGGATTAGATACACAGCTCAGCAGACAGTATCACACAGTATAAGATTAGATACACTGCTCAGCAGACAGTATCACACAGGAGAGGATTAGATACACAGCTCAGCAGACAGTATCGCACAGGAGAGGATTAGATACACAGCTCAGCAGACGGTATCGCACAGGAGAGGATTAGATACACAGCTCAGCAGACAGTATCACACAGGAAAGGATTAGATACATAGCTCAGCAGACGGTATCACACAGGACAGGATTAGATGCACAGCTCAGCAGACAGTATCACACAGCAGAGGATTAGATACACAGCTCAGCTGACAGTATCACATAGGACAGGATTAGATACACAGTTCATCAGACAGTATCACACAGGAGTGGATTAGATACACGGCTCAGCAGACAGTATCACGAAAGATAGGATTAGATACACAGTTCATCAGACAGTATCACACAGGAGACGATTAGATACACAGCTCAGCAGACAGTATCACACATTACATGATTAGATACACAGCTCAGCAGACAGTATCACACAGGATGGGATTAGATACACGGCTCAGCAGACAGTATCTCACAGGAGAGGATTAGATACACGGCTCAGCAGACAGTATCACACAGGAGAGGATTAGATACACAGCTCAGCAGACAGTATCACACAGGAGAGGATTAGATACACAGCTCAGCAGACAGTATCACACAGGAGAGGATTAGATACACAGCTCAGCACACAGTATCACACAGGAGAGGATTAGATACACGGCTCAGCAGACCGTATCACACAGGAGAGGATTAGATACACAGCTCAGCAGACAGTATCACACAGGATAGGATTAGATACACTGCTCAGCAGATGGTATTACACAGTATAGGATTAGATACACAGCTCAGCAGACAGTATCACACAGGATAGGATTAGATACACGGCTCAGCAGACATTATCACACAGGAGATGATTAGATACACAGCATAGGATTAGATACACAGCTCAGCAGACAGTATCACACAGGACAGGATTAGATACACAGCTCACCAGACAGTATCACACAGCATAGGATTAGATACACAGGTCAGCAAACAGTATCACACAGGATAGGATTAGATACACGGCTCAGCAGACAGTATCACACAGGAGAGGATTAGATACACGGCTCAGTAGACAGTATCACACAGGAGAGGATTAGATACACAGCATAGGATAAGATACACATCTCAGCAGACAGTATCACACAGCATAGGATTAGGTACACGGCGCAGCAGACAGTATCACACAGGAGAGGATTAGATACACAGCTCAGCACACAGTATCACACAGGAGAGGATTAGAGACACAGCTCATCTGACAGTATCACACAGGAGGGGATTAGATACACAGCTCAGCAGACAGTATCACACAGGATAAGATTAGATACACTGCTCAGCAGACAGTATCACACAGGAGAGTATTAGATACACAGCTCAGCAGACAGTATCACACAGGAGAGGATTAGATACACGGCTCAACACACAGTATTACACAGAGGATTAGATACACGGCTCAGCAGACAGTATCACACAGGAGAGGATTAGATACATGGCTCAGAAGACAACATCACACAGTAGAGGATTAGATACACTGCTCTGCAGATAGTATCACACAGGAGAGGATTAGATACATGGCTCAGCAGACAGTATCACACAGGAGAGGATTAGAAACACAGCTCAGCAGACAGTATCACACAGGAGAGGATTAGATACACAGCTCAGCAGACAGTATCACACAGGAGAGGATTAGATACACAGCTCAGCAGACAGTATCACACAGGAGGGGATTAGATACACAGCTCAGCAGACAGTATCACACAGTATAAGATTAGATACACTGCTCAGCAGACTATCACACAGCATAGGATTAGATACACGGCTCAGCAGACAGTATCACACAGGAGATGATTAGATACACAGCTCAGCAGACAGTGTCACACAGGAGGGGATTAGATACACAGCTCAGGAGACAGTATCACAGAGTATAAGATTAGATACTCTGCTCAGCAGACAGTATCACACAGGAGAGGATTAGATACACACTGCTCAGCAGACAGTATCACACAGGAGAGGATTAGAGATACAGCTCAGCAGACAGTATCACACAGGAAAGGATTAGATACATAGTTCAGCCGACGGTATCACACAGGACAGTATTAGATGCACAGCTCAGCAGACAGTATCACACAGGAGAGGATTAGATACACAGCTCAGCTGACAGTATCACATAGGACAGGATTAGATACACAGTTCATCAGACAGTATCACACAGGAGAGGATTAGATACACAGCTCAGTAGACAGTATCATACAGGGTAGGATTAGATACACAGCTCAGCAGACAGTATCACACAGGAGAGGATTAGATACACAGCTCAGCAGACGGTATCACACAGGAGAGTATTAGATACACTGCTCAGCAGACAGTATCACATAGGATAGGATTAGATACACAGCTCAGCACACAGTATCACACAGGAGAGGATTAGATACACAGCTCAGCAGTCAGTATCACACAAGATAGGATTAGATACACTGCTCAGCATATGGTATTACACAGGATAGGATTAGATACACAGCTCAGCAGACAGTATCACACAGGATAGGATTAGATACACGGCTCAGCAGACATTATCACACAGGAGATGATTAGATACACAGCATAGGATTAGATACACAGCTCAGCAGACAGTATCACACAGCATAGGATTAGATACACGGCTCAGCAGACAGAATCACACAGGAGGGGATTAGATACACAGCTCAGCAGACAGTATCACAGGATAAGATTAGATACACTGCTCAGCAGACAGTATCACAAAAGAGAGGATTAGATAAACAGCTCAGCAGACAGCATCACACAGGAGAGGATTAGATACACAGTTCATCAGACAGTATCACACAGGAGTGGATTAGATACACGGCTCAGCAGACAGTATCGCACAGGGCGGGATTAGATACACGACTCAGCAGACGGTATCACACAAGATAGGATTAGATACACAGTTCATCAGACAGTATCACACAGGAGAGGATTAGATACACAGCTCAGCAGAGTGTATCACATGGGTGGATTAGATACACGGCTCAGCAGACAGTATCGCACAGGGCGGGATTAGATACACGGCTCAGCAGACAGTATCACACAGGATAGGATTAGATACACAGTTCATCAGACAGTATCACACAGGAGATAATTAGATACACAGCTCAGCAGACAGTATCACACAGGAGAGGATTAGATACATAGCTCAGTAGACAGTGTCACACAGGAGAGGATAAGATACACAGCTCAGCACACAGTATCACACAGGATAGAATTAGATACACAGCTCAGTAGACAGTATCACACAGGACAGGATTAGATACACATCTCAGCACACAGTATCACACAGGAGAGGATTAGATACACGGCTCAGCACACAGTATCACACAGGAGAGGATTAGATACACTGCTCAGCAGACGGTATCACACAGCATAGGATTAGATACACGGCTCAGCAGACAGAGTCACACAGGAGAGGATTAGATACACAGCTCATCAGACAGTATCACACAGGAGAGGATTAGATACACAGCTCAGCTGACAGTATCACACATGAGAGGATTAGATACACAGCTCAGCTGACAGTATCACACAGGAGAGGATTAGATACACAGCTCAGCAGACAGTATCACACAGGAGAGGATTAGATACACAGCTCAGCTGACAGTATCACACAGGACAGGATTAGATACACAGCTCATCAGACAGTATCACACAGAGGATTACATACACAGCTCAGCACACAGTATCACACAGGAAAGGATTAGATACACAGCTCAGCAGACAGTATCACACAGGAGAGGATTAGATACACTGCTCAGCAGACGGTATCACACAGGAGAGGATTAGATACACTGCTCAGCAGACGGTATCACACAGGAGAGGATTAGATACACGGTTGAGCAGACAGTATCACACAGGGTAGGATTAGAGATACAGCTCAGCAGACATTATCACACAGCATAGGATTAGATACACAGCTCAGCAGACAGTATCACACAGCATAGGATTAGATACACGGCTCAGCAGACAGTATCACACAGGATAGGCTTAGATACACAGCTCAGCAGGCAGTATCACACAGGAGAGGATTAGATACATAGCTCAGCAGACAGTATCACACAGGAGAGGATTAGATACACAGCTCAGCAGATGGTATCACACAGGATAGGATTAGATACACAACTCAGCTGACAGTATCACACAGCACAGGATTAGATACAAAGCTCAGCAGATAGTATCACACAGGAGTGGATTAGATACACGGCTCAGCAGACAGTATCGCACAGGGCGGGATTAGATACACGGCTCAGCAGACAGTATCACACAGGAGAGGATTAGATACACGGCTCAGCAGACAGTATCACACAGGAGAGGATTAGATACACGGCTCAGCAGACAGTATCGCACAGGGCGGGATTAGATACACAGCTCAGCAGACAGTATCACACAGGAGTGGATTAGATACACGGCTCAGCAGACAGTATCACACAGGAGAGGATTAGATACACGGCTCAGCAGACAGTATCACACAGCACAGGATTAGATACAAAGCTCAGCAGATAGTATCACACAGGAGTGGATTAGATACACGGCTCAGCAGACAGTATCGCACAGGGCGGGATTAGATACACAGCTCAGCAGACAGTATAACACAGGAGGGGATTAGATACACAGCTCAGCAGACAGTATCACACAGGAGAGGATTAGATACACGGCTCAGCAGACAGTATCACACAGGAGAGGATTAGATACACGGCTCAGCAGACAGTATCGCACAGGGCGGGATTAGATACACGGCTCAGCAGACAGTATCACACAGGATAGGATTAGATACACTGCTCAGCAGATAGTATCACACAGGATAGGATTAGATGCACAGCTCAGCAGACAGTATCACACAGGACAGGATTAGATACACAGCTCAGCAGACAGTATCACACAGGACAGGATTAGATACACAGCTCAGCAGATAGTATCACACAGTAGAGGATTAGATACACAGCTCAGCAGACAGTATCACACAGGAGAGGATTAGATACACTGCTCAGCAGATAGTATCACACAGGAGAGGATTAGATACACAGCTCAGCAGACAGTATCACAAAGGATAGGATTAGATACACAGCTCAGCAGCTGGTATCACACAGGATAGGTTTAGATACACGGCTCAGCAGATGGTATCACACAGGATATGATTAGATACAGGGCTCAGCAGACAGTATCACACAGGAGAGGATTAGTTACACGGCTCAGCAGATGGTATCACACAGGATAGGATTAGATACACATCTCAGTAGACAGTTTAGCACAGCATAGAATTAGATACAAAGCTCAGCAGACAGTATCACACAGGAGAGGATTAGATACACATCTCAGCAGATGGTATCACACAGGATAGGATTAGATACACGGCTCAGCAAACAGTATCACACAGGATAGGATTAGATACACGGCTCAGCAGACAGTATCACACAGGGCAGGATTAGATACACGGTTCAGCAGACAGTATCGCACAGGGTAGGATTAGATACACGGCTCAGCAGACAGTATCACACAGGAGAGGATTAGATACACAGCTCAGCAGACAGTATCACACAGGAGAGGATTAGATACACGGCTCAGCAGACAGTATCACACAGGAGAGGATTAGATACACTGCTCAGCAGATAGTATAACACAGGATAGGATTAGATGCACAGCTCAGCAGATAGTATCACACAGGATAGGATTAGATACATGGCTCAGCAGACAGTATCACACAGGAGAGGATTAGATACACAGCTCAGCAGACAGTATCACACAGGAGAGGATTAGATACACGGCTCAGCAGACAGTATCACACAGGAGAGGATTAGATACACTGCTCAGCAGATAGTGTCACACAGGATAGGATTAGATGCACAGCTCAGCAGATAGTATCACACAGGATAGGATTAGATACACGGCTCAGCAGACAGTATCACACAGGAGAGGATTAGATACACAGCTCAGCAGATAGTATCACACAGGATAGGATTAGATACACAGCTCAGCAGATAGTATCACACAGGATAGGATTAGATACACAGCTCAGCAGACAGTATCACACAGGAGAGGATTAGATACACGGCTCATCAGACAGTATCGCACAGGAGAGGATTAGATACACAGCTCATCAGACAGTATCACACAGGACAGGATTAGATACACAGCTCAGTAGACAGTATCACACAGCATAGGATTAGATACACGGCTCAGCAGACAGTATATAGACAAGTCCCCCACACACAGCATACGGTATATAGACAAGTCCCCCACACAGCATACAGTATATAGACAAGTCCCCCACACACAGCATACAGTAGAATCATAGAATCATAGAATCATAGAATGGTAGAGTTGGAAGGGACCTCCTGGGTCATCTGGTCCAACCCCCTGCTCAAAGCAGGATCATCTCAGACAGATGTCTGTCCAGCCTCTGTTTGAAGACGTCCATTGAAGGGGAACTCACCACCTCTCGTGGCAGCCTGTTCCACTCATTAATCACCCTAACTGTCAAAAAGTTTTTTCTAATATCTAATCTGTGTCTCCTCCCATTTAGTTTCATCCCATTGCTTATAGTCTTTCCTTGTGCAAATGAGAATAAAGATGATCCTTCTACAATGTGACAGCCCTTGACATATTTGTAGACAGCTATTAAGTCTCCTCTCAGTCTTCTTTTTTGCAAGCTAAACATTCCCAAATCCTGCAACCGTTCCTCATAGGACATAGTTTGCAGACCAGTCACCATTCTGGTCGCTCTTCTCTGAACTTGCTCCAGTTTGTCTATGTCTTTTTTAAAATGTGGTGCCCAAAACTGTACACAGTATTCCAGATGAGGTCTGACCAAAGAGGAGTAAAGACCGATAATGACTTCACGTGATCTAGACTGTATGCTTCTGTTAATACATCCCAGAATTGTATTTGCCTTTTTTGCTGCTGCATCACACTGTTGACTCATGTTCAGTCTATGATCTATTAGTATACCTAAGTCTTTTTCACATGTACTGTTGCTTAGCTCTATTCCTCCCATTCTGTATATGCTTTTTTCATTTTTATTGCCCAGATGTAGTACTTTGCATTTTTCCCTGTTAAAAACCATTCTGTTGGTTGCTGCCCAATGCTCCAGTTTATTTAGGTCTTTTTGAATCCTCTCTCTCTCTTCTCTAGTATTAGCTATCCCTCCTAGCTTTGTGTCATCAGCAAATTTAATCAGCTTACCCTCAATTCCTTCATCTAAATCATTGATAAAGATGTTGAACAATACAGGTCCCAGGACGGAGCCCTGTGGTACCCCACTTGAGACATTCATCCAGCTGGATGTGAAGCCATTTACAACCACCCTTTGAGTCCGATCACTAAGCCAGTTATGAATCCACCTAACAGTTGCCTGGTCCATTGCATACTTGGTCATTTTTTCAATAAGGATGGTGTGAGATACTTTGTCAAATGCTTTGCTGAAGTCAAGATATACTATATCTACAGCATTTCCCTGATCCACCCAGTCAGTGATTCTGTCATAGAAGGAAATTAAGTTAGTCTGACATGACTTGTTAGTTACAAACCCATGCTGACTCTGGTTAATCACTTCATTCTTATCCATGTACTTACATACATGTTGTTTAATAATTTGTTCAAAGATCTTTCCTGGTATAGAAGTCAGACTCACCGGCCTATAGTTCCCTGGGTCCACCTTCTTCCCCTTTTTGAAGATAGGAACAACATTTGCTCTTCTCCAGTCTTCTGGGACTTCTCCTGTTCTCCAAGAATTTTCAAAGATTATGGAGAGTGGTTCTAAAATTTCTTCTACGATCTCCTTCAGTACTCTGGGGTGTAATTCATCTGGACCTGGAGACTTGAACTCATTTATGTTAGCTAAATATTCCCTCACAATCTTTCGGTTTACAGATAACTTGGATTCCTCTATTCCTTTAAAAGGACAGTGAAGATCAGTTGATGTTACATTTTCTTTCTGAGAGAAAACAGATGCAAAATAGGAATTAAAAAGTTCGGCCTTCTCAACATCCTCTCTTACCATTTCTCCATTTTCATCCTGTAAAAATCCTATAGCATCTTTGACTTTTCTTTTACTTTTGACATACCCCCAAAATCCTTTTTTATTGCTTTTGACATCTCTTGCAAGCCTTAATTCATTGTCAGCTTTAGCTAACCTGATACGTGCCCTACAGGATCTGCAGACTGCATTATAATCTTCTTTAGATATGCCTCCCTCTTTCCATTTAATAAACATTTCTTTCTTTCTTTTTAGCATGTGTTTAAGTTCTGTGTTCATCCATCCTGGTTTCCTTAAATGCTTCCCATTCTTCCTACTTTTCGGGATTGTTAACGATTGTGCTTTGAGAATCTCATTTTTAAAAATTTCCCATCCTTCCTGGACATTTTTGTCCTTAAGGACATCCAGCCATTGGATCCCTCCTATTCTCTTTCTGAGTCTCTTAAAATCTGCCTTTCTAAAATCTAACCTTGAAGTTTGAGTCTTCACATGTCTTCCTCCTCTAGTTATCCAAAATTCTATAATAGCATGATCGCTGCCTCCTAGGGTCCCAGCCACCTTTACCTCCTCAACCATTTCCTCCCTGTTTATAAGGATTAGATCCAAAGTAGCAGATCCCCTTGTTTTCTCCCCTACCTTTTGGAAGATAAAGTTGTCAGCAAGAGAGAATAAGAATTTGCTTGACCTGTTAGTTTTACTTGAGAGAGATTCCCAACAAATGTCTGGATAGTTGAAATCTCCCATGACCACTACGTCATATTTTTTGGAGAACTTGGTCATTTGATACATAAAGAGTTCATCCATATCTTCAGCTTGCCCAGGTGGCCTGTAGTAAATGCCTACAATGGTGTCCTTTCCGTTGTTCTCTCCTTGTATTCTTACCCAAACAGTTTCCACAGAACTCCCAGTCTCTGAAGCTTCAATCTCTGTGCAGATATACGCTTTTCTAACATACAATGCAACACCTCCTCCTCGTTTATCAAGTCTGTTTCTTGCAAATAAGTTGTATCCTTTTAGCCTTTTAGTCCAATCATGTGTATCGTCCCACCAAGTTTCAGTGATTCCAATGACATCATATTCCTTTTCCTTCATTAGTAGTTCCAATTCTCCTTGTTTGTTGCCCATGCTTTGTGCATTTGTATAAAAACATTTTAGTTTGTGATTGGTTTCTCTTCCTCCCATATTTTTATTATTTAAATTGTTTTGTCTTTGTTCTTCTTTTCCACTTCCAGTAGCAGAGATCTCAATAGTATTTGTCAGCTGTATGGCTTTTTCAGGCCTTTTGCTTCCCTTCCCACATTGTTCTAGTTTAAAGCTCTTCTGATGAGTGTAGCAAGACGACTTCCAAATACATGTTTTCCAGTCTTCGTAAGGTGCACCCCATCTCTAGCAAGTAGTCCATCGTATAGGTAATTCATTCCGTGATCCAGAAATCCAAATCCTTGTTGACAGCACCATCGACGTAGCCAGTTGTTCACCTGTAGAATCTTATTCCACCTCATTGTTCCATGGCCATCCACTGGGAGGATGGATGAGAAGACCACCTGCGCTCCCAATTCTTTCACTTTCTTGCCTAAGTCTTCAAAGTCACTGCAGATGGTTTCCAGGTCCTTTCCTGCGGTGTCATTTGTCCCCACATGTATTAGCAGGAATAGGTAGTGATCTGTAAGTCTGAAGAGTCTTGATATCCTGTCAGACACATCTTTAATTTTTGCTCCTGGAAGACAGCACATTTCTCTTGAGGTTATGTCTGGTCTGCAGATAGTGGCCTCTGTTCCTCTTAACAGGGAATCCCCCATAACCACCACTCTCCGTTTTTTCTTCACAACATTCTTCTTTCTCCATCCAGGAGGATTCTGAGGGCTTACAAGGTTATTCATTGCTGGCAAAGTCTTATTTTGCTGTATTTCTTCATGGTTCTCCTGCGTGAGAGCCTGGTAATGGTTCCTGAGTAGTGTTGAGCATTCCGATACTGAAATATCGGGTATCGGCCGATATTCGCGGTATCGGAATTCCGATACTTAATTCCGATACTATTGCAATATCGTATACCGGAATCGGAAGTTCCCATAATGCAATGAGACATTTTCATTTTATTCAGCCAATGAGGATCCTAAGAAGTGTGGGCACATCCTGTTAGGCATGTAGGCATCTTAACTAATGGCATGGCTGTGATTGGCTGCTGAAATGATGTCATGATGCACTATAAAAGCCGCCGCCGCCATTTTGGCTGCTGTGAATTCAGTTAGGGATAGGACGCTGTTGTTCTGAGGGACAGTTTTAGCTACCTATTTGGTCTATTCTGCTTTACCCAAGCTACTTTATAAATCGCTGTGCCTTGCAGTGCTAGTGCACAGTTCTCTGTGCTGTTCACCGCTTTCTGCAAGGTCTCTGTGTGTGAGTGCAGCTCACCCTGTAGTGTGTGCTTCAGCCAAGTCTGGTTGTAGTGCACTCAGTGTGTGTCACTGCCTCATACATTGTCCTTTTTTGCCAATTCATAATTTTTCCTGATATCTCCTATTAGTGTGGTGGTTCCATCTGTATTCAGCTAAATTGGTTCCAAACACACTATATAGGAGTAGATAGAGAAATTTTTTTCCGTCTTGCAGCACTAGTGCACAGTGCTCTGCATCTGTACTGTTCACCGCTGTCTGCAAGGTCTGGTGTGTGAGTGCAGCTCACCCTGTAGTGTGTGCTTCAACCCCGTCTGGTTGTAGTGCACTCAGTGTGTGTCACTGCCTCATACATTGTCCTTTATTGCCAATTCATAATTTTTCCTGATATCTCCTATTAGTGTGGTGGTTCCATCTGTATTCAGCTAAATTGGTTCCAAACACACTATATAGGAGTAGATAGAGAAATTTTTTTCCGTCTTGCAGCACTAGTGCACAGTGCTCTGCATCTGTACTGTTCACCGCTGTCTGCAAGGTCTGGTGTGTGAGTGCAGCTCACCCTGTAGTGTGTGCTTCAACCCCGTCTGGTTGTAGTGCACTCAGTGTGTGTCACTGCCTCATACATTGTCCTTTATTGCCAATTCATAATTTTTCCTGATATCTCCTATTAGTGTGGTGGTTCCATCTGTATTCAGCTAAATTGGTTCCAAACACACTATATAGGAGTAGATAGAGAATTTTTTTTCCGTCTTGCAGCACTAGTGCACAGTGCTCTGCATCTGTACTGTTCACCGCTGTCTGCAAGGTCTGGTGTGTGAGTGCAGCTCACCCTGTAGTGTGTGCTTCAACCCCGTCTGGTTGTAGTGCACTCAGTGTGTGTCACTGCCTCATACATTGTCCTTTATTGCCAATTCATAATTTTTCCTGATATCTCCTATTAGTGTGGTGGTTCCATCCATATTCAGCTAAATTGATTCCAAACACACTATATAGGAGTAGATAGAGGAGCCTTTCTGCAGCATTGGGCCCTGCAGCCCCAGCCAGATTAGTATTAGCCTATTTTTTGCAGCCTCATCTATTGCATTGTAGGTTACCTTCCTACATTGTAATAGCTACAAAAAGTTTGTGATACTATCGTTATTACATCTTTAGGCACATCCAGTGTCTTTTTGTGACAAAAAAAACCTAAATAAAGTTCACCAAACACTCCACTTTACAGTTGTGTAGGCCACATTAGCTCATATTAAAGTCTAGTCCACACTTTATAAAATTAGTGTTTCTTATACCTGTTAGCAGCTGTTCAGGAATAAGCACACTAAGCCCTTAGTACTTTTCTGCCTATCTTTATCAGTCTACCAAGATGAAGAAGGCAGGGAGTAAGGCATGTGGTCGTGGTCGTGGGCGTGGGCGTGGAGTTTCTGCAGGGAGAGGACGTGAGGATTCTGTGCCTGCAGGGAGAGGACGTGGGGATTCTGTGCCTGCTGCGGGCACCAGTGACTCAGCATCCCCCAGTTTTACCAGGGAACAGTCCTTTATGCGCAGCTTTGTAGGAGCTAGCCGTACCCCACTGCTGCGCGAGGACCAAATTGAAGCCGTTGTCGGATGGATGGCAGCTAACGCATCGACTTCAATTAGTTCCAGATCCTCTCAGGTCCTGAGCACTGAAGAGCACCCATCTGTCTCTTCACCACCTGCCAAATTGCCCAGGCAGTCAGAGAGCCCTGGACAGGAGCCATCTCTACTTCTGTTCTCTGAATCTCTTGGCTTGGAAAGAGGGGGCCAGCCAAGCAGAATTCGAGAATTTGAAGAAGAGGTAGTATGCAGTGATGCGCAACCGTTTTGTCTCTCTGAATCTGAAGAGGCGGGTGGGCCAGTGCCTATGGTCAGCAGCACACCTCAGTACGCATCTGATGATGAGACTCAGGTGCCACTTTCTGGTGCGTACTGTGCTGTCGAGACTACCCAGGAGAAGCAGTTGTTTGAAGAGGGTGGTGTAGATGATGAGGTCCTTGACCCATCATGGCGTGAGGGACAGGAAGGTGGTGGGAGCAGCTCTGAGGAAGAGATTCCCCGAACGGCCCAAAAAGGAGGGAGAGGGAGGGGGCAGACTTGGTTGCCTGTAGCCTCCACTTCGGCACCCATTAGGAGCATGGCTCTTCCAAAATCCAAAGCGGGCGCTCCCAAGACTTGCAGTGCCTGGTCCTTTTTTGACACAGTTGCAGATGACATTTGCTTTGTCAAATGCAAGCTGTGTAATCAGAAGGTGAAAAGAGGGAAAAGTGTCAGCAACCTCAATACCACAAATATGTGGAAACATGTGCGGACCAAGCACGTGGTGGAGTTACACAAACACACTGAAGACCTAGGCCAACCTACAGCGCCACCTACCACCTCTTCAGCTCGTGTTGTAGCCTCTTCCTCCAGCTCACACACAGCTGGTTCGGCTTCCTCACAGGATCGCCATGGAAGAATCTCTGGCACTGTTGTACAGAGACACAGTGTAATTCCACCCACAGCACCACTTTCCCAGTCATCCTCACACTCCCAGGCCAGTCTACAGCCATCGTTAGCACAGGCATGGGAGAAAAGGCGCCCATACTCGGCAAACCACCCCCGAGCACAGGCTCTGAATGCTGGCATTGCTAAACTACTGGCCCTTGAAATGCTATCATTCAGGCTGGTGGAGACTGACACATTCCGTAACTTTATGGCATTGGCAGTCCCACAATACAACGTGCCCAGCCGCTTTTATTTCAGCAGGCAAGCCGTCCCTGCCCTGCAACATCATGTGGAGGGAAAAATTAAACATGCGCTACAAAACGCCGTCAGTAGCAAGGTCCACCTGACCACTGATGCGTGGACCAGTAAGCATGGACAGGGACGATACCTTTCCCTCACTGCCCATTGGGTAAATGTTGTGGAGCCGGGTACAGATCTTGAGAGTGGCGCTGTACGTGTTCTGCCAACTCCAAGGATTGCAGGAATCCAGTCTGTACACATTGACTCCTCCTCATACTCCAGTTCCTCTGAATCAGCGCTGCAGGAGCCGTCACGGTCTACCTCCACATCGACCCGTGAACGGTTACCTGTTATGATGACCGATATGAGCACAGCCGTGGCCAAACGTCAACAGGCCGTATTAAAATTAATTTCTTTGGGGAATCGAAGCCACACAGCGCAGGAGCTCTGGAATGCCATCAAGCAGCAGAGTGACGTGTGGTTTGTGCCAGCGAATCTCCAGCCAGGCATGGTAGTGTGTGACAATGGCCGAAATCTGGTGGCAGCTCTGGGCCTAGGCAACCTCACTCACATCCCATGTCTGGCACATGTGCTCAACTTGGTCGTGCAGAGTTTTTTGAGGGACTATCCGGATCTTGATGCACTGCTTCACAAGGTCCGCATAGAGTGCGCTCACTTGCGGCGTTCCAGCAATGCAAGATCACGCATTGCAGCTCTGCAGCGCCGATTATGTCTTCCGGAACATCGCATCATATGTGACCTACCCACCAGGTGGAATTCAACGTTACATATGTTGGAGAGGTTGTGTGAGCAGCAGGCAGCAGTAATGGAGTACCAGCTGCAGCAGGCGCAAACAAGTCGCAGTGCGCGCCGTTCACACTTCACCACCACTGAGTGGGCCTCTATGAAGGACATTTGCCACGTTTTGCGTGCCTTCGATTATTCCACGCGGATGGCGAGTGCAGATGATGCACTAGTCAGCATGACTATCCCCCTTATCTGCCTGCTTGAAAAAACACTGCAAGCACTAAGGGACGAGGTTTTGGAAGAGGTGGAGGATGAGGAGTCACAAATGCCATCTGCTTCTCTACAGTCTGCGCAACGTGGTTCCTCACAAAGGCCTAGGCAGGGGACACTTTGTGAGGAGGATGAGGAGGAGTCAATGGATGAGGAAGACATCTGTCCAGAGGAGGGAGGTACACAATGCTCTAGTAGTCAGTATCTAGAGCGAGGGTGGGGTGATGCAGAGCAGGCAGAGATCACGCCTCAAGCAGGGGACAGCGTTTCTTGGCCAGTTGGCAGTCTGCAGCACATGGTTGATTTCATGCTGCAGTGCCTCAGAAACGACCGCCGCATCGCCCACATTCTCAACACGGCTGATTATTGGGTGTCCACCCTCCTAGATCCTCGCTACCGGGACAACTTACAAAGCCTCATAACACCATTGAACCGGGAGCGTAAAATGCGGGAGTACCAAGACGCACTGGTGCATTCCATCATGTTCTCCATTCCAACCGAGAGCAGTGCTGCTAGTGCTTTACAAAGCAGCTCAGTGCGTCGAGGCAGTGGAGGAAGCTCTGCACAAAGAGGGAGCAGAAGCAGCGCCTCAGCACAAGGCAAGACCAGTATGGCCGAAATGTGGCAAAGTTTTGTGTCCCCGCCGCCACAAATGTCTACACCATCACAGACAGCTCCAGTCAGCAGGAGGCAACGTTTCCGTCAGATGGTGACAGACTACATGTCTTGCCCTCTTAGTGTACTCCCAGACGGCTCTTCTCCCTTCAAGTTTTGGGTCTGTAAGCTGGATACATGGCCAGAGCTTAGTCAGTATGCACTGGAGGTGCTAGCTTGCCCTGCTGCTAGTGTATTATCGGAACGCGTCTTTAGTGCCGCAGGTGGTGTACTAACAGACCGTCGCATGCGACTATCCTCCGATAACGTTGACCGGCTTACTTTTCTCAAAATGAACAAGGCCTGGATCTCTCATGAATTTGCCAGTCCTCTTCCAGAATAAATAATTGGTTGGCAACAGTATCCAGGTCTCCTGTTCTGTTCATGTTTCTACCACCTGAACTGTAATCCCTGAGCTCCAACACCGCCAGTTGGCGCTCGGAAGTGCCGTCTGCACAGTCAACACTTGCTGCCGTGTTATTGGGGTTCAGTAACGTCAGCTGTTCTCCTGCTGTGCGGACGGCAATTTCTCCTGATTTGTCCACATCCACTGTACTACACATTTTAAAGTTGCTCCAATTACTCCTCTGGCTCCTCTGTTTTCATTCTTATCCCTGGGCTCCAGCACCGCCAGTTGGCGCTCGGAAGTGCTGTCTGCACAGTCAACACTTGCTACCATGTTATTGGGGTTCAGTAACGTCAGCTGTTCCCCTGCTGTGCGGACGGCAATTTCTCCTGCTCTGTCCACATTCTCACTACTACAGATTTTAAAGTTGCTCCAATTACACCTCTGGCTCCTCTGTTTTCAGTATTATCCCTGAGCTCCAACACCGCCAGTTGGCGCACGGAAGTGCCGTCTGCACAGTCAACACTTGCTGCCGTGTTATTGGGGTTCAGTAACGTCAGCTGTTCTCCTGCTGTGCGGACGGCAATTTCTCCTGATTTGTCCACATCCACTGTACTACACATTTTAAAGTTGCTCCAATTACTCCTCTGGCTCCTCTGTTTTCATTCTTATCCCTGGGCTCCAGCACCGCCAGTTGGCGCTCGGAAGTGCTGTCTGCACAGTCAACACTTGCTACCATGTTATTGGGGTTCAGTAACGTCAGCTGTTCCCCTGCTGTGCGGACGGCAATTTCTCCTGCTCTGTCCACATTCTCACTACTACAGATTTTAAAGTTGCTCCAATTACACCTCTGGCTCCTCTGTTTTCAGTATTATCCCTGAGCTCCAACACCGCCAGTTGGCGCACGGAAGTGCCGTCTGCACAGTCAACACTTGCTGCCGTGTTATTGGGGTTCAGTAACGTCAGCTGTTCTCCTGCTGTGCGGACGGCAATTTCTCCTGCTTTGTCCAAATCCACTGTACTACACATTTTAAAGTTGCTCGAATTACACCTCTGGCTCCTCTGTTTTCATTCTTATCCCTGGGCTCCAGCACCGCCAGTTGGCGCTCGGAAGTGCCGTCTGCACAGTCAACACTTGCTGCCGTGTTATTGGGGTTCAGTAACGTCAGCTGTTCTGCTGTGCGGACGGCAATTTCTCCTGCTTTGTCCACATCCACTGTACTACACATTTTAAAGTTGCTCGAATTACACCTCTGGCTCCTCTGTTTTCATTCTTATCCCTGGGCTCCAGCACCGCCAGTTGGCGCTCGGAAGTGCCGTCTGCACAGTCAACACTTGCTACCATGTTATTGGGGTTCAGTAACGTCAGCTGTTCCCCTGCTGTGTTCACGGCAATTTCTCCTGCTCTGTCCATATTCACTGTGCTACTTATTTAAAACTTGCTCCAATTACACCTCTGGCTCCTCCGTTTTTAGTATTTACCCTGGGCTCCAATACCGCTAGTTGCTGCTCAGAAGTGCCGTCTGCACAGTCAACGCTTGCTCCAGTGTTATTGGGATTCAGTAACGTCAGCTGATCCCCAGCTGTGTGTCCGGCAAATTCTCCTGCTTTGTCCACATCCACTGTAGTACGGATTTAAAACCTCCTCCAAATACACCTCTGGCTCTTCTGTTTTTAGTATTTACCCTGGGCTCCAGCACCGCCAGCTGGTTCTCGGCAGTTCCATTGGCTCTTGTACCTTCTGCTACCCATCCGGGTTCCAGTACCGTCAGCTGGTTCTCGGCAGTGTCTTTGGCACGGGTACTCCCTCCTGCCCAGCCTGGTTCCAGCACGCCAGCTGTTTCCGGGTAGTGTCAACGTCACTTTGCCTCCAATGCGTTGTCCTGTCGTGTTGCGGTCGGGTTAGCCGACTCTATGGTGCCTGCAGTTTAGGTGACTCCTATGTGGGCTGCGGGATCTGGCAATGAAGGCTGGTTCCATAGTGCCAATAGGACAAGCACCCTCTGTAGGACTGTGGGTTTTGGTAACTGCGGCCGGCTCGCGGCCTTGAACTTTTTTTTTACATGGGTACCTTCTGCTACCCATCCGGGTTCCAGTACCGTCAGCTGGTTCTCGGCAGTGCCTTTGGATTAGGTGCCTCCTTCTCGGTATCCAAGTTCCACCAACGTCTGCTGGTCCTTGGTAGTGCTTTCTGGCACAGGTACCTCCTGCTTAGTAACCGAGTTCCAGTAACATCAGCTGGTCCTCGGTAGTTCCATTGGCTCTTGTACCTTCTGCTACCCATCCGGGTTCCAGTAACATCAGCTGGTCCTCGGTAGTTCCATTGGCTCTTGTACCTTCTGCTACCCATCCGGGTTCCAGTACCGTCAGCTGGTTCTCGGCAGTGCCTTTGGATTAGGTGCCTCCTTCTCGGTATCCAAGTTCCACCAACGTCTGCTGGTCCTTGGTAGTGCTTTCTGGCACAGGTACCTCCTGCTTAGTAACCGAGTTCCAGTAACATCAGCTGGTCCTCGGTAGTTCCATTGGCTCTTGTACCTTCTGCTATCCATCCGGGTTCCAGTACCGTCAGCTGGTCCTCGGTAGTTCCTCAGCTTTCTTGTACCTTCTGCTACATTTCCAAGTTCAAGCTTTTTGAAATGGTTCTTGGTAATCACTCTGGATCTCCCTGACGAGGACCCTGAAGACGAGGACCCTGAAGACCAACCCTAAGAAGACGAGGACCCCGAAGACAATGACCCTGAAGACGAGGACCCTGAAGACCACCCCGAAGAAGACGAGGACCCTGAAGACCACCCCGAAGAAGACTAGGACCCTGAAGACCACCCCGAAGAAGACGAGGACCCCGAAGACGAGGACCCAGAAGACCAACCCGAAGAAGACGAGGACCCCGAAGACGAGGACCCCCGAAGACGACGACCCTGAAGACCACCCCGAAGAAGACCAAGAAGATGACCCTGAAGAAGTTGACCAAGAAGACAAAGAAGAGAAGACAAGCACCAAGATACAGAAAAACAAGAGACAGAAAACCAAGAAGCAGAAATACAAGAAGCTGCAGAACAAAAAGCGGAAGAACATTAAGCATAAGACTAAAAATCAGAGCAAAAGATAATATCTAAATTATAAGCAGAAGATGACTAAGCAGTGTATGGGGGTGAGTCCGTTCCTCCTCGTGGTGCCCCTGGAAAAGACCTGCTGCTGCAGGCCAAACTGAACGCGGACAAATCCTGTTGTAAATCTTTTGTGACGGGCAGAACGAAAGATGTAATGTCCAACCTTTTATAGATAACAACTACAGGAATGCCTGTCACAAATAAGAATATGATGAAGAAGAAGAATATGAAGAAGATGAAGAAGTAGAATATGAAGAATGTAAAAAAAAGAATAATACGAAGAAGGTGAAGAAGAAGAAGGTGAAGAAGAAGTGGATGAAAAAGATGCTGAGGATGATGAAGGAGAAAGTGTGGGAGAAGTAAAAAAGAAGGTGAAGAGCATGGAAGTAGTGAAACATAAATATCTGACAAAATATAAAAATACTTAACATAGTTAATATTTCCGTAACTCAGAACATAATAAAAAAATATTAATTCCTGCTATTCCATTTGACTGGGCTAAACCTCTATGCCTTTATTGTCTCCCCCACCTCCCCCAATACATTCTACATTATTCTTAGTTGTTTTCCTTCATGTAGAAATAACCTACAAGGAAAGAAAGGGTTTATTTTAATTCCGATATTTATGTCCCATTGACTTGCATTGGTTTCCGGTATCGGAATCAGCGATATCCGATACTTTTTCGGTATCGGTCCGATCCAATCCGATCCGATATTTCCCGATATCGGAAGGTATCGCTCAACACTATTCCTGAGCAGTATGGGTGCTGACTGCCTCTCGATCCTCCTGCTTCTGTGGGTCACATGCTTCCATTTCTCTGTTTCGTCAGGTGCAGTTCGAATTTCTTCTCTTTCTGAATCATGAAGAGATAATTCTGCTCTGTCTAAGAACTCTTCACCTTCCTTAATGATTTTCAAGGTAGTTAACCTCTCTTCTAGATTTCGCAACTTTTCCTCCAACATGGACACAAGCTTGCATTTCTGGCATGTGAAGTTTGGCTTTTCCACTGGCAAGTCTGTGAACATGTAGCAGGATATGCAGCTCACCAAATGGCTCCTGGACTCTTCCATGTTCTTACTGTTAATGTTCTGAAAACAGTGAAAAAAGCTTAAAAAAAAGCTTCAAAATGTAGGCGCGCGGTTTACCGATGTCCTCTTTTCAGCTCCAACAGCCAAAATCCAGTGTTCTTTGAGCTCGCGGAGACTCTTCACTTACCCCAAAATGCAGTGGGAATATGCAAATTATCTCCTCAGGACTCCTCCCCTGGTTTACCGATGTCCTCTTTTCAGCTCCAACAGCCAAAATCCAGTGTTCTTTGAGCTCGCGGAGACTCTTCACTTACCCCAAAATGCAGTGGGAATATGCAAATTATCTCCTCAGGACTCCTCCCCTGGTTTACCGATGTCCTCTTTTCAGCTCCAACAGCCAAAATCCAGTGTTCTTTGAGCTCGCGGAGACTCTTCACTTACCCCAAAATGCAGTGGGAATATGCAAATTATCTCCTCAGGACTCCTCCCCTGGTTTACCGATGTCCTCTTTTCAGCTCCAACAGCCAAAATCCAGTGTTCTTTGAGCTCGCGGAGACTCTTCACTTACCCCAAAATGCAGTGGGAATATGCAAATTATCTCCTCAGGACTCCTCCCCTGGTTTACCGATGTCCTCTTTTCAGCTCCAACAGCCAAAATCCAGTGTTCTTTGAGCTCGCGGAGACTCTTCACTTACCCCAAAATGCAGTGGGAATATGCAAATTATCTCCTCAGGACTCCTCCCCTGGTTTACCGATGTCCTCTTTTCAGCTCCAACAGCCAAAATCCAGTGTTCTTTGAGCTCGCGGAGACTCTTCACTTACCCCAAAATGCAGTGGGAATATGCAAATTATCTCCTCAGGACTCCTCCCCTGGTTTACCGATGTCCTCTTTTCAGCTCCAACAGCCAAAATCCAGTGTTCTTTGAGCTCGCGGAGACTCTTCACTTACCCCAAAATGCAGTGGGAATATGCAAATTATCTCCTCAGGACTCCTCCCCTGGTTTACCGATGTCCTCTTTTCAGCTCCAACAGCCAAAATCCAGTGTTCTTTGAGCTCGCGGAGACTCTTCACTTACCCCAAAATGCAGTGGGAATATGCAAATTATCTCCTCAGGACTCCTCCCCTGGTTTACCGATGTCCTCTTTTCAGCTCCAACAGCCAAAATCCAGTGTTCTTTGAGCTCGCGGAGACTCTTCACTTACCCCAAAATGCAGTGGGAATATGCAAATTATCTCCTCAGGACTCCTCCCCTGGTTTACCGATGTCCTCTTTTCAGCTCCAACAGCCAAAATCCAGTGTTCTTTGAGCTCGCGGAGACTCTTCACTTACCCCAAAATGCAGTGGGAATATGCAAATTATCTCCTCAGGACTCCTCCCCTGGTTTACCAATGTCCTCTTTTCAGCTCCAACAGCCAAAATCCAGTGTTCTTTGAGCTCGCGGAGACTCTTCACTTATATACACAAGTCCCCCCCACACAGCATACAGTATATAGACAAGTCCCCACACACAGCATACGGTATATAGACAAGTCCCCCACACACAGCATACGGTATATAGACAAGTCCCCCACACACAGCATACAGTATATAGACTAGTCCCCCACACACATAGCATACAGTATATACACAAGTCCCCCCCACACAGCATACGGTATATAGACAAGTCCCCCACACACAGCATACAGTATATAGACAAGTCCCCCATACACAGCTTACGGTATATAGACAAGTCCCCCCCATACGGTATATAGACAAGTCCCCCCCACACAGCATACGGTATATAGACAAGTCCCCCCACACAGCATACAGTATATAGACAAGTCCTCCTCACACAGCATACGGTATATAGACAAGTCCCCCCCACACAGCATACAGTATATAGACAAGTCCCCCTCACACAGCATACGGTATATAGACAAGTCCCCCACATACAGTATATAGACAAGTCCCCCACACACAGCATACGGTATATAGACAAGTCCCCCCCACACAGCATACGGTATATAGACAAGTCCCCCCCACACAGCATACGGTATATAGACAAGTCCCCCCCACACAGCATACGGTATATAGACAAGTCCCCCCCACACAGCATACGGTATATAGACAAGTCCCCCCCACACAGCATACAGTATATAGACAAGTCCCCCTCACACAGCATACAGTATATAGACAAGTCCCCCACACACAGCATACGGTATATAGACAAGTCCCCCACACACAGCATACGGTATATAGACAAGTCCCCCACACACAGCATACGGTATATAGACAAGTCCCCCCCACACAGCATACAGTATATAGACAAGTCCCCCCCACACAGCATACGGTATATAGACAAGTCCCCCCCACACAGCATACGGTATATAGGCAAGTCCCCCCCACACAGCATACGGTATATAGACAAGTCCCCCACATAGCATACGGTATATAGACAAGTCCCCCACACAGCATACAGTATATAGACAAGTCCCCCATACACAGCATACAGTATATAGACAAGTCCCCCACACACAGCATACGGTATATAGACAAGTCCCCCCCACACAGCATACGGTATATAGACAAGTCCCCCACACACAGCATACGGTATATAGACAAGTCCTCCACACACAGCATACGGTATATAGACAAGTCCCCCACATAGCATACGGTATATAGACAAGTCCCCCACACACAGCATACGGTATATAGACAAGTCCCCCACATAGCATACGGTATATAGACAAGTCCCCCACACAGCATACAGTATATAGACAAGTCCCCCATACACAGCATACAGTATATAGACAAGTCCCCCACACACAGCATACGGTATATAGACAAGTCCCCCACACACAGCATACGGTATATAGACAAGTCCCCCACACACAGCATACGGTATATAGACAAGTCCCCCACACACAGCATATGGTATATAGACAAGTCCCCCACACACAGCATACGGTATATAGACAAGTCCCCCACACACAGCATACGGTATATAGACAAGTCCCCCATACACAGCATACAGTATATAGACAAGTCCCCCACACAGCATACGGTATATAGACAAGTCCCCCCTACACAGCATACAGTATATAGACAAGTCCCCCACACACAGCATACGGTATATAGACAAGTCCCCCACACACAGCATACGGTATATAGACAAGTCCCCCGTACACAGCATACAGTATATAGACAAGTCCCCCCCACACAGCATACGGTACATAGACAAATCCCCCACACACAGCATACAGTATATAGACAAGTCCCCCACACACAGCATACGGTATATAGACAAGCCCCCCCCCACACACACAGCATACGGTATATAGACAAGTCCCCCCCCACACACACAGCATACAGTATATAGACAAGTCCCCCCCACACACAGCATACGGTATATAGACAAGTCAAACCACACCCCCCCACACACACAGCATACGATGTATAGACAAGTGCATAGCTGTGCTAGGGTAGGAGTGGGAGGAGCCTTCCTTCTCTTGTCAGTGCTGGCCCTGCAGTGGAGCCCAACGGGGAATTCCCCAGCAGGCCAGTCCGAGCCTGGTCACATGCTGACTAGAGTCTCAGACACCTCTCTGAGTAGCCCACTGATAGAAGTGGATGAGAATCTAGTCGGCATTTGACCTCAACTATTACATCATAACACCGGCTTTATCTTTTTAAAGCTTTGTAACCTTTACTCACTTTATGAATCAGCCATAGATAAAACTCAATAAGGATGGGTTGCTACTGTGTGCAATTTGCCAGCCAGCCCAGAACAGCGGTGACCTGAGCCGACAGCAGCGACTTGAGTAGACTGTGGCCACCTGAGCCAACAGCGGCATTTACATTGCGCTATCGCCAGGAAATGGATGACAATGGCAGTCAGGGGAATGGTGAAGGCCTGCATGGCTGCCATCTTGGTACTCCTGTGAAGTTCATCCACAGTCTGGACTTAATCTTATAAACTGTATACTGCATTACTAGAGGATTACTGTATATAGAATAAGCAGTCAAGAGATGGCAGGTTCAAGTGCCCTAAGGGGACATAAAAAAATAAAGTAAAAATGGAAAAAAAAGAAAAAAGTTTTATAAAAGAAAAAAAATAAACAAAAATGTTAAATCACCCCTATTTTCCGAGGTAAAAAAAAAGAAATTAAAAAAGAAACATTTTATATTGTCGTGTCTGTAAAAGTCCGACCTATCAAAGCCCAAATTATTTAAACTGCACGTTAAATAGCGGAAAAATAAATTAAGAAGCCAGAATTGCCGTATTATGGTGTCACCAAACAGTAATAAATAACCCGGTATTGTGTCACCATTTTGTGAGACCCTGCATCTGTTCCATGTTTCTGCTGATGAATCTGGGCGAGGTTCGCTTTCTGCTCGCCGGCCTGCGGGGGTTATTGATCCCATTCTCTGCTGTCTACAAACTTTTCATCTCTTTTTGATGCATTTTTTGGGAGGTAAAATTACCCAAAAAGAAAAAAAAATTGGGTGTTTAGATTATCTTTGCTGTTGGGCATTTGCTGTAGGGGTTAATATATTTATGATTTGATAGATGGACTTTTTGTCAGTGTGTCAATACTAAATAAATAAATATATATATATAATCGTTTAGTCTTGCTTTGTATTGACAAATGGAGGGAGGAAATTTAAAAGGATTTTTTTTATATATATAAATTTTAATTTTAATCCTTTTCTATCACATTATTTTTTGCTCCCGTTGGGCAACTTGAACCAAAAATCCACAACTCATTGGAATTGCGACACTTAAATTCTGCGGATGTCGGGAAGGGGATAAAGAGAATAAAGTAACTTTGCAGAATGCTTCCGTTTTGTGTACACAGCTCCTGTGCTGACTTAGTGTTCTCTTTGGTTACACCACACACCGATTCTGTGTCCGGCCCCCACAGATCGCCATCTCCATATATATATGGGGGGATTTCCTCATGTGACGACCCCTCTGCCGATGTATACAGATCACATGTGGCTTCACCTTCAGCTTTGATCTCCGCAGTCTTCAGTTCCGGATCCTCCAGGATGAGGGATAAATCTTTCTTGCTCTTCATTCCCCTCCGTGGCTGATACAGCAGCTCCACCGCGCCGACGTTCCCCTCATAGGGAGGAATCGCTCCGCAAAGACTGTTCTCAGCCACAGGACGATCCGCCGGATACAGGAGGAAAGTTCTCCTCTCTGCAATGAAGGATTATTCAACTTTTCTGCCATTTGTAAGATCTCTGCTTGTTGTCTGAGAATAAAATCATTCTTGTTAATATCCAGAACCTGAAAAAAATCTAATCCTGACAGCAGCGGAGCATTTATTACAATGGTATTCAGTGTAGACAATCCCCCTCCTGTCCTGACCGTTTGCTACAATGTATCAGTGCAGGGAAAATCTATCAGTTCGGACTTGGTTTCCCTTACAGAGGATTGTCCAGGCCAGACACCATTGTACCCAGTGGCGTCCCGCCAATGGCGGCAGGCCACGCGACTGCTATGGGGCCCGTGAGCTGGGGGGGCCCCATAGCAGTCGCCTGCACTGTGTACCCCCGCATCGGGTCCCCCTCCTGCACCCAGGCAAGAGGCGGGGCCCTGAGCAGGCGGGGGGCTTACTCGCCGTCGGGCATCCCGGCGCGCCATGGGCCCCCCCTCCTGCTCAGGGCCCCGGCCGGCACAATACTTACCTCTTCCCGTGCCCTAGACGCTAGAATGTATGGGATCCTTCCAGGTATGATGTCATTTCCGGGGGCGTGTTCTAGTTCAGCACCAGACGCCAGAGTCTCATGCAGAGACAGAGCTGCCGGTGAAGCTGCAGGAGGAGGTCAGTATCCTAAGCTGAGAAACAGGAGATTGTTCTATTAATTGCAGGTCTGATGTCTTTTCTTCTTGTTGTTTTTGGGGTGAGGGGGCTTGATACTTGCGAGTGAGGGATTTGGGGGGGTTAATGCTGGAGGGCAGTCTGGTGGGGTTAATTAATGCTTGTGGAGATCTTAGGGGCTCTGGGGAATAATGCAGGGATAATGTGTGCTTGTGGGGGCCCTAAGGGGATGCTGTGGGCTTGTGAGGGATCTGGGGGGGATGCTGCGGGCTTGTGGGGGCCCTAAGGGGGATTTTGCGGTCTTGCGGGGGCTCTGGGGGGGATGCTGCGAGCTTGTGTGGCCCTGGGGGAGATGCTGCGGGCTTGTGGGGCCCTGGAGGGGATGCTGTGGGCTTGTGGGTGCTCTGGGGGGGATTCTGCGGGCTTGTGGGGCCCTGGGGGGGATGCTGTGGGCTTGTGGGGGCCCTGGGGGGGATGCTGTGGGCTTCTGGGGCCCTGGGGGGGATGCTGTGGGTTTGTGGGGGCCCTTGGGGGGATACTGTGGGCTTGTGGGTGCCCTGGGTGGGATGCTGCGGGCTTGTGGGGCCCTGGGAGGGATGCTGTGGGCTTGTGGGTGCTCTGGGGGGGGGTGCTGCAGGCTTGTGGGTGCTCTGGGGGGGATGCTGTGGGCTTGTGGGTGCTCTGGGGGGGGATCCTGCGGGCTTGTGGGTGCTCCGGGGGGATGCTGCGGGCTTGTGGGGGCTCTGGGGGGGATGCTGCAGGCTTCTGGGTCCTCTGGGGGGGGGGGTGCTGCAGGCTTGTGGGGGCCCCTGGGGGATGCAGCCGGCTTGTGGGCGCCCCGGGGAGGATGCAGCGGGCTTGTGGGGCCTCTGTATGGGGTCCAGTCTGCATATGGCATTACATGGGGACCAGGCAGTATTCTCTATGGTGAATTATATGGGATCCAGTATTTTGTATGGAGCATTATATGGGGCTCATAATACTGTATGGAGGACTATGTGGTACCCATAATATTGTATGGAGGACTATGTGGTGCAATTACACTGTATGGAGGACTATACTGTCCGGACTGCACTGTGCGCTGTCAGGATTCACCGGTTTCTGAGCTATTGTAGAATTTACAGAAGATATCACTCATGAAATGTAAGAAGTCAGTGAAATGTTTGGCATTGTACTATATCTATATCTATAATTTCTCTGCTGTATCTGTGCATCATGAATGGTTGGATGTGTTAAAGGGGCCACTGAGACTCTTTCGCCCGGGGCCCACGAAAACCTGGAGGAGGAAGCATCATGTGACACTCCCTCTCCCATCATTCCTCCTCTGCGTCTGACGCAGCGGCATGATGACGCGCCACGCTGTGTCAGACAGTGGAGCTGGCAGCTGCTGAGGTGATCAGCTGCAGAGACTGAAGCAGCGGGGAACGAGGAGCGGTAAGTATGTATTTATTTTTTAAATCATTGTGTACTGATAATACTGGAGGACTGGGGCTGCATTTTACCCTACGGGTGGGGGGGGCTGCATTTTACCCTATGGGGGGCTGCATTATACTGCGTACAGGACCATAGGGGAATGCATTATACTGTGTGGAGAACCATGGCGAGTGTCTTATACTGTGTGGAGGACCATGGGGGAGTGCATTATACTGTGTGGAGGACCATGGGGGAGTGCATTGTACTGTGTGGAGGACCATGGGGGAGTGCATTGTACTGTGTGGAGGACCATGGGGGAGTGCATTATACTGTGTGGAGGACCACGGGGAGTGCATTGTACTGTGTGGAGGACCACGTGGGAGTGCATTATACTGCGTGGAGGACCACGAGGGAGTGCATTATACAGCGTGGAGGACCACGAGAGAGTGCATTATACTGCGTGGAGGACCATGGGGACTGTATTATACTGCGTGGAGGACCATGGCGAGTGCCTTATACTGTGTGGAGGACCATGGCAAGAGTCTTATACTGTGTGGAGGACCATGGGGGAATGCATTGTACTGTGTGGAGGACCATGGGGGAGTGCATTGTACTGTGTGGAGGACCATGGGGGAGTGCATTGTACTGTGTGGAGGGCCATGGGGGAGTGCATTGTACTGTGTGGAGGACCATGGGGGAGTGCATTGTACTGTGTGGAGGACCATGGGGGAGTGCATTGTACTGTGTGGAGGACCACGTGGGAGTGCATTATACTGCGTGGAGGACCACGAAGGAATGCATTATACTGTGTGGAGGACCACGAGGGAGTGCATTATACTGCGTGGAGGACCATGGGGACTGTATTATACTGCGTGGAGGACCATGGCGAGTGCCTTATACTGTGTGGAGGACCATGGCGAGTGCCTTATACTGTGTGGAGGACCATGGCGAGTGCATTGTACTCTATGGAGTATGTAGAGGTGTGGGGCGGTTGGGGGATCATACTGTGTTGGTGTCATCATACTTTACCCTGGGAGTTGAGGTGGGGTACAGTAGGGTCATTATACTGTGCATATGGAGGAATTCACCATGGGGGTATCATACCGTGTTTGGGGGGCACTTTTGTTGGCACCACACTTTATGGGCAATGAAAAAGGGATCTAGGACTTCAGCAGGAGGAAAATTACTATGTAAAGGCTGGAAGGTTGTGAGATCTGCTCTTCTGTGACTCCGACAATTATTTACATTTTTAAATTTTTTTTTGGGGGGGGGCCCAATTAGAATTTCTGCTATGGGGCCCCATGATTCCTATGTACGCCCCTAATTATACCAAATCCTCAGCTATGCTGGTACTAAGGATATGGACACTCAGACATTTTGGGCTAAATATATACATACAAATATTTTTTCAATAACGTTTCATAAACAATTTGTCTTTTTTATTTCCTTTGCATTGCTAGTTGCAGAATGAGCTCACTGAGAATTTATCAGTGAGCTCATTCTGACCTTCTCTGTGCTGATTATGTTCACAGACCAGCATGAAAGTTGGGCTGATCTCTGATGCAGTCATAAATCATCGCAGAAATAAAAGCGCTGGAAACTCCACATCATAAGGAGCTCACTGACTGAATCTCAAGTTAACTCATTCTGCAGCCATCAATGTGCTGCTGGGAAACAAAAAGCTGGTAAAGGCCGAACAGAGCAAATGTTACAAGAAGCAAAATAGTAAAAAGTATTTTTAGACCAATATACATGTATTTAAAGGGATTGTCCGGTGTGAAGCTGAAGGCTGCAGTCATCTGTGTGACTCTCTGTGACTGCAGACTTGTAATCCTCACATCATGTAGACTGCGCGCTGCCAGCATTATTCTCAGCCCAGAGATGGCAGAAGCCCCTGTATCATGTGTACAGGAATTGTGCCCCCTCTCCCCGAGGAGCAGCAGTGCCTCGTCCTCCAGATACATGAGGGTCCCATCGGGGAGATCCGCATGTACCGGCCATGATGTCATCTCCATGGATACGGCATCAATGTGCAGAGCAGAAGACCCCTGTAAGGGAGAGCTCAGACGTGGGGGGATTGATGTGGATGTGAGGAGCAGATCCCCCCATATTCACAGATTATCGCACAATACATGTGGCCTTGCACAGGAAAAACTGTGAGGAAAGAAGAAATCAGATTTCTTACAATATAGAATAATGTCCTCCTGCCCTCGCTCATGTCCAGTATTATTTATCCCCTGACCTTTTGGGTGGGGAACCCCTCCTGAGCCCCCTCCATTATATAGGAGCCATATATCTGCTCCATTACTGGCAGAAGGTAAGGAGCCAATCACACTGCACGGCTTCTACTTCCTGCTCTAAGCCCCGCCCACCTGCCTTCCCTTGAGATCTCCATGACAACCCTTGTGTGACTACAGTGACAGGCCACGCCCCCGAGGATTCTGATCAGTGCGGATGTCTCCATATTGCTGAGGACTGTGAGCGGCTGATGGGCGGAGCCAGCAGCGATGTGAGGGGCAGAGCCAGCAGCGATATGAGGGGCGGAGCCAGCAGCGACATGAGGGGCGGAGCCAGAAGTGATATGAGATGCGGAGCCAGCAGCGATGTGAGGGGCGGAGCCAGCAGCGATATGAGGGGCGGAGCCAGCAGCGATGTGAGGGGCGGAGCCAGCAGCGATATGAGTAACGGAGCCAGCTGCGATATGAGGAGCGCTCACAGCACTGACAGGAGCAGGTGTGTGTGCAGCCAGTTCCTCTGCTGTGGGTGTTGTGTTGTGTGAGCTTCGCCGTGTATATATTATACACATATATATATATATATATATATATATATATATATATATATATATATATATACAGAGTTGAAATCAGAAGTTTCCATACACTGTATAAATAGACACATCTGCATGTTTTTCTCAATATCTGACATGAAATCAGAATAAACCTTTCCCATTTTAGGTCAATTAGGATTACCATCATTTTTAATATTTGCCAAATGCCAGAATAATGAGCGTCTCTTGTAAGGGGCATTAAAACCGTCTTGTTATACCACTCTGACCTCCACGTGTCTTGTAAGGGGCATTAAAACCGTCTTGTTATACCACTCTGACCTCCACGTGTCTTGTAAGGGGCATTAAAACCGTCTTGTTATACCACTCTGACCTCCACGTGTCTTGTAAGGGGCATTAAAACCGTCTTGTTATACCACTCTGACCCCCACGTCTCTTCAGAGGGGCATTAAAACCGTCTTGTTATACCACTCTGACCTCCACGTCTCTTCTGAGGGGCATTAAAACCATCTTGTTATACCACTCTGACCTCCACGTCTCTTGTAAGGGGCATTAAAACCGTCTTGTTATACCACTCTGACCTCCACGTCTCTTCTGAGGGGCATTAAAAGCGTCTTGTTATACCACTCTGACCTCCACGTGTCTTGTAAGGGGCATTAAAACCGTCTTGTTATGCCACTCTGACCTCCACGTCTCTTCTGAGGGGCATTAAAAGCGTCTTGTTAAGCTACTGGGACCTCCACGACTCTTCGAACGGGCATTGCATTTCCTCATAATTTTTGGAAGCTTTTGCTTGGAAGGCATAAGCAAATACTATGGGAGACCCACTCCCCAATAATGGGAATAATGTTTTTAAGATGCTGTACTGTATGGCTCTTGTAAGGGGCATTAAAACCGTCTTGTTAAGCTACTGTGACCTCCACGTCTCTTCAAAGGGCATTAAAAGCGTCTTCTTAAGCCACTCTGAACTCCACAGCTCTTCCAAGGGGCATTGAAATGTTGTTTTTAATTACCTTACCTCTAATCTCCATGACTCTTCCAACGGGCATTGCATTTCCTCCTAATTTTAGTCAGCTTTTGCTTTTCAATGCAAAGGTGAAAACTAAGGGAGACACACTCCCCATTAATGGGTAGAAGGTTTTTAGTACGCTGTAATCCACATCTGTTTCCAGGGGCATTGCAGTTCCTTATAATTTTTGGAAAGCCTTCCATTCACTGCTTAGGCCAACAGTGCACAGGAGACCCAGTTGCCATAAATGGAAAAAAAGGTTTAGTTAAGGCCCTCTGACCTCCATGTCATTTCCAAGGGGCATTGGAGTGCCTCAAAAGTTTTGGTAGGCATTGCACTCACTGTATGCCCTATAACTGTGTAGCCAAACCGCTCCTTTTGTTACAGAAACATATCCTACAAGACATATGTGGTTGACTGGCCTGATATTGATGTGAATGGTCCCTGTTCCTCCTGCTCTTTCTCCTTTGCCACTACCTCATCCATCATTTATCACTTGAAGCTTTGTTTTAACGAGAGTCATAGAACTTGGATAGTAGCAGGAAAACATCCAGCAATCCTCGGAGGAGGTAGGATATGCGCCAAAACGCTGACCACCTCAGGCCTAGCCGCTACTACATACATGCGCTTGCATTCCTTGAAAACAAAGCAGATGCTAACTTCTATCATCCTCATCATGCTCCTCACCTTGGCACTCTCAATTCCCCTGATAAAGAAGCCAGGGCCCACCGGAGAAGTCGGGTTCTTTGGTGGGCTCGTCCAATGCTGCCCTAAAGCAGGCCAGTCTAAGAAAAGTGTGTGGGGATGTTCCGCGGAGAAATCGGGGCGGCTTGGAACCGTTTATGGACACCTGGCCGCGGGGCGGCTGGGGACCGAGTGTGGACACCCGGCCGCCCCCTGGCGGCTGGGGACCGAGCATGGACACCCGGCCGCCGGGCGGCTGGGGACTGAGTATCGATACCTCGCTGCCGAAGCACCCATGAGGTAGTAGCCAGCTCTGGCCTCCACATGCCTAAAAGGCCCAATTTCAAGTGCACGCATGCTAGCAGTATGGTATTGCAGCCTCGGGGTGGGTTGGTGGCAGGTTGCACACTTATGCTTGCATTCCAGCAAAACAAAGCAAATGCTAACTTCTGTCATCATCATGCTCCTCACCTTGGCATTCTCACCTCCCCTGATGGAGTCGGTTTCTCTAGTGGGCTTGTCCAATGCTGCCCTAAAGCAGGCCAGTCTAAGAAAAGTGTGTCGGGATGTTCCGCGGAGAAATCGGGGTGGCTGGGGACCGTCTATGGACACCCCGCCGCCCCCAGGCGGCTGGGGACCAGGTGTGGACACCCGGCCGCCGGGCGGCTGGGGACTGAGTATGGATACCTCGCTGCCGAAGCAGCCATGAGGTAGTGGCCAGCTTCGGCCTCCTCAAAACTAAAAGGCCCAATTTCAAGTGCAAGCTAGCAGTATGGTATTGCAGCCTGGGGGTGGGTGGGTGGTTGGCTGCATATTTGCGCTTGCATTGCAAGGAATGGGGGAGGTATAATTGAACACTGCCCTGGGACAAGGACTTGCACGGGGATAGTTGCAAGTCTGCATCTTCTGATGCGGCAAGGATCACTTCTGATGGGCACACTTTTAGGCAGTGACCTGGGAGTCAGAGATCCTTCCAGGGGTCTTCCCCATGCTGTTCCCATGTCTTTTCAGCACTATATGCATGTGTCACACAGCACATGGCCAGATAAGGTTGTAAAATGTTAAAATGACATTTCCCAGTGAATGCATTTGTCACAGTTGAAAGCAATACAAAAGTGCAAAAACGCATAAAAAATGCTACTTGTGAACATAGCCCAAGGTGTGGAGGAGTATTTTTGTTTTTGGTTATTTATTTTACCTTATACACAAGTCATTACCCTGGAAAAGAAATTCCTTAACATATTTCACAGGAAAAAAGTTTCACTTTCGTTTTTGAACATTTTCTTATGAGCCTGTAAAAGTGGCTTAATACCTCTGACCACGTTGTTGACAACAGTGACCTGGGGGTCAGAAATGCTTCCTGGGGCGATCCCCATGCTGTCCCCATGTCATCTGAGCACTGTCACTATCATTTTGGGCACTTTTTAGGCTTTCTACAGACTGCCGGGGGTGCCTCCGCAAAAATGCTCGGGTCTCCCATAGACTAACATGGGCTCGTTGCTCAGGTCGAGCACCCGAGTATCACGGCGAGCTCGGGCCGAGCTTCGAGCACCCGAGCATTTTAGTGCTCGCTCAACACTATTTATAACGGGGGCACAAGCTAGTGACTGATTTATATTCTCAGTGGAGCAGACTTCATTGCGGTGAATGATATACTCATGGGCACAGTGTGGCACATATTTGCATTTGGTGGCACAGTGGGCGGCATTATTTATTTAAGTCGCTTATATTTGTAACATTTTTGTTTTTCAGGAGTGCGGTGATCTGCTGAAAAGTGCGGAGCAGCCGAAACCTGGACAGCAAACTGCAAAGACGAATCATGGCGGGAAGTCGTCACGAAAGACTGGACTAGGTAAAGAAGAGAAGAAAGAGAGCGACTGCAGTGTATAAACTGGAGGGTTAGGTGGGGCCCATTATATTATAATAAATGTATGTGGGGCCCATTATATTATAATAAATCTATGTGGGGCCCATCATATTATAATAAATCTATGTGGGGTCCATAATATTAAAGGGACGGATATGTGGGGCCCATTATATAATAATAAAATCTATGTGGGGTCCATAATATTATAATAAATCTATGTGGGGTCCATAATATTATAATAAATCTATGTGGGGTCCATAATATTATAATAAATCTATGTGGGGTCCATAATATTAAAGGGACGGATATGTGGGGCCCATTATATAATAATAAATCTATGTGGGGCCCATTATATTATAATAAATCTATGTGGGGCCCATTATATTATAATAAATCTATGTGGGGCCCATTATATTATAATAAATCTATGTGGGGTCCATAATATTATAATAAATCTATGTGGGGCCCATTATATTATAATAAATCTATGTGGGGCCCATAATATTAAAGGGACGGATATGTGGGGCCCATTATATTATAATAAATCTATGTGGGGCCCATTATATTATAATAAATCTATGTGGGGTCCATAATATTATAATAAATCTATGTGGGGTCCATAATATTATAATAAATCTATGTGGGGTCCATAATATTAAAGGGACGGATATGTGGGGCCCATTATATTATAATAAATCTATGTGGTGCCCATTATATTAAAGGGAAAGCTATGTGGGGCCAATTATATTAAAGGGAAAGCTATGTGGGGCCAATTATATTAAGGGGAAAGCTATGTGGGGCCTTTTATATTAAAGGGAAAGCTATGTGGGGCCCATTATATTAAAGAGAAAGCTATGTGGGGCCCATTATATTAAAGAGAAAGCTATGTGGGGCCCATTATATTAAAGAGAAAGCTATGTGGGGCCCATTATATTAAAGAGAAAGCTATGTGGGGCCCATTATATTAAAGAGAAAGCTATGTGGGGCCCATTATATTAAAGAGAAAGCTATGTGGGGCCCATTATATTAAAGAGAAAGCTATGTGGGGCCAATTATATTAAAGGGAAAGCTATGTGGGGCCCATTATGTTAAAGAGAAAGCTATGTGGGGCCCATTATATTAAAGAGAAAGCTATGTGGGGCCCATTATATTAAAGAGAAAGCTGTGTGGGGCCCATTATATTAAAGAGAAAGCTATATGGGGCCCATTATATTAAAGAGAAAGCTATATGGGGCCCATTATATTAAAGAGAAAGCTATGTGGGGCCCATTATATTAAAGAGAAAGCTATGTGGGGCCCATTATATTAAAGAGAAAGCTATGTGGGGCCCATTATATTAAAGAGAAAGCTATGTGGGGCCCATTATATTAAAGAGAAAGCTATGTGCGGCCCATTATATTAAAGAGAAAGCTATGTGGGGCCCATTATATTAAAGAGAAAGCTATGTGGGGCCCATTATATTAAAGAAAAAGTTATGTGGGACCCATTATATTAAAGGGAAAGCTATGTGGGGCCCATTATATTAAAGGGAAAGCTATGTGGGGCCCATTATATTAAAGGGAAAGCTATGTGCGGCCCATTATATTAAAGAGAAAGCTATGTGGGGCCCATTTTATTAAAGAGAAAGCTATGTGGGGCCCATTATATTAAAGAGAAAGCTATGTGGGGCCCATTATATTAAAGGGAAAGCTATGTGGGGCCCATTATATAATAATAAAATCAATGTGGTGCACATTATATTAAAGGGAAAGCTATGTGGGGCCCATTATATTAAAGAGAAAGCTATGTGGGGCCCATTATATTAAAGGGAAAGCTATGTGGGGCCCATTATATTAAAGGGAAAGCTATGTGGGGCCCGTTATCTTAAAGGGACATCTACGTATATGATAAATTCTATATGGGGCCCATGATATTTAATGGAAGGCTATGTGAGGCCCATTATATTAAATAGAGGACTATGTGGGGACCAATACATTAAAAAGAAAGCTATATTGGGGCCCACTATGTTATCTGGAAGGTTTTGTGGGGCCCTCTGTATTAAATTGAGGGCTATGTGAGGCCTATTAAATTAAATGGAAAGCGTTGCGGGGCCCATAATATTATATGGAGGGCTATGTGAGGCGCATTTATCAAATAAAGGGCTATGTAGCGCCAATTATATTAAATGGAAGCCTGTGTTTTGTCCATTATATTAAATAGAGATGTATCTTGGCTCCATTATAATAAATGGAAGGCAATGTGGGGACCATTATATTAAATGGAGGGTTATGTGGGGCCCATTATATTAAATGGAAGCCTATATGGAGCCCAGTAAATTAAATGTAAAGCTATGTGGGGCCCAATATTTTAAATGGAAGGTTAAGTGGGGCCAATTGTATTAAATAGAGGGCTATGTGGTGCCCAATATAAAACATGGAAGGCTTTTTGGTGCCCATTATATTAAATAGAGGGATGTTTTGGCCCCATTTTATTAAATGGAAGGCTATGTCAGGTCCAATATATTAAATGGAGTCCAGTGCGGCCTATTATATTAAATTGACGGTTATGTGGGGTTCAATAAATTAAATGAAAAGCTATGTGGAGCCCAATAAATTAAATTATAGTACATGGAAGGCAATGTGCGGCTCATTATACTATATAGAGGGCTATGTGGGGGCCATTATACTTTATAGAATTCTATGTGGGGGTCCATTATACTTTTGCCAATGGCAAATTGTGTGTTCCGGTGGCACTCCAAAGGTAAAGGGTGTGCTCCGGTGGCACTCCAACGTCATAGGGTGTGCTCTGGTGGCACACCAATGGCAAAAAGGCCAAAGAGTAGACTCTGGTGGCAGACTGAGCAGCCCTAGAGTGCGCCCCAGTGATAAGCAATAAGGCCAAAGAATGTACCCTGGTGGTAGGCTAAAAAGCCCTAGAGTGCGCCCCAGTGGTAAGCAATAAGGCCAAAAAGTGCACCCCGGTGGCAGGCTAAAAAAGCCTAAAATGAGTGCCCCGGTGGTAAGCAAAATGGTCAGAGTGTACCCCGGTCGCAGTTAAAAAGCCCAAGTTGGGTGCCCCGGTGGTAAGCTAAAAGGCCAAAGAGTGCACCCCGGTGGAAGCTAAAAAGCCCAAGATGGGTGCCCCGGTGGTAAGCAAAAAAGGTCACATATTGGGCCCCTCTGGTAGGCCTACGGGAAATAGAGTTCTCCGATGGCACACCAACGGTAAAGGGTGTGCCCGATGGTACTCCAATGGTAAAGGGTGTGCTTCAGTGGCATGCCAGTGGCAAAAAGTGTACTCCGGTGGCATGCTAATGGTGAAAGGTGTGCTCTTTTGGCACCCCAACTGTAAAGAGTGTGTTCCAGTGGCACCCCAGCAGCCAATGGTGTACTTCGGTGGCAGACCATCGGGAAATGGTGTGATATGTAAGGCTCATCATAACAAAAGGGAGGGCTATGTGGGACCCATTATTTTATATGGAAAGCAAGGTGGGGCCCATTATATTAATTAGGGGCTTATGTGGGGCTCTTTATATTAAATAAAAACATATGTGGGCCCCATTAAATAAAATGGAAGGCTATGTGGACCCCATTAAATTAAATGGAAGGCTATGTGGACCCCATTAAATTAAATGGAAGGCTATGTGGGGCCCATTATATTAAATGGAAGCCTATATGGGGCCCAATAAATTAAATGAAAAGCTACAGTATGTACAGCAATAATAAAAATGGTAATAATACAGGGTGGGCTATTTATATGGATACACCTAAATTAAATTGAATGGTTGGTGATGTCAACTTCCTGTTTATGGCACATTAGTATATGGGAGGGGGAAACTTTTCCAGATGGGTGGTGACTATGGCGGCCATTTTGAAGTCGGCCATTTTAGATCTAACTTTATTTTTTTCAATGGGAAGAGGGTGATGTGACACATCAAACTCATTGAGAATTTCATAAGAAAATACAATGGTGTGCTTGGTTTTAACATAACTTTATTCTTTCATGAATTTTTTACAAGTTTATGACCACTTATAAAATGTGTTTAAAGTGCTGCCCATTGTGTTGGATTGTCAATGCAACCCTCTTCTCCCACTCTTGACACACTGATAGCAACACCGCAGAAGAAATGCTAGCACAGGCTTTCAGTATCCGTTGTTTCAGATGCTGAAAGGTTATATGGTGCCTATTAAAATAAATGGAAGACTATGCAGGACCTCTTGTAATAACTAGAAGGCAATTTGTGGCCCATTATATTAAACTAGATGGTGGCCCGATTCTAACTCATCGGGTATTCTAGAATATGTATGCGGCCGGCCGCGACCAATCAGCGAACCGTGTTAGTGAGGACCGGAGAGCATGTTTAAATTTGGCGCCAAAACCGGTGATTGGTCACGGCTGGCGGCCGCGACCAATCAGCGAATCGTATTAGTGAGAACCGGGGAGCGGGTACTTCCACTGTGAGCAGCCGGGAGATGACCGGCTGCTCGCAGCAGAAGTATCCCAACCAGCGGCGCCGCTCCCCGGTCCTCCCTTCACACTTGCCGTCGGGAGATCAGCGGCCCTAGCCGCTGATCTAGCGAAGGTAGCCGCATGAAGGTCAGCGGCGCCGCAGGTCGGGGTACTTCTGCTGCGAGCAGCCGGGAGATGACCGGCTGCATCGCCACTGACCTCTGTGCAGAGCGGTGTTTAAATTTGGAGCCAATATCGCTGATTGGTCGTGGCCGCCGAATCGTATTAGTGAGGACAGGGGAGCGGCGCTGCCTGTGCGGGTACTTCCACTGCGAGCAGCCGGGAAATGACCGGCTGCTCGCAGCAGAAGTATCCCGACCGGTGGCGCCGCTCCCCGGTCCTCCCTTCACACTTTCCGTCGGAAGATCAGCGGCCCTAACCGCTGATCTCCCGACGGTAGCCGCATGGAGGTCAGCGGCGCCGCTGGTCGGGGTACTTCTGCTGCTAGCGCCGGTCATCTCCCGGCTACATCGCCGCTGACCTCCGTGCGGTAGATGAGCTGCTAATGGCCGCCATCTTTTTCTGAAATCCCACGTAGCTGATTGACCACGGTCGGACCAATCAGCGACGCAGGACTTCCTGGACAGAAGGACAGACAGACATGATAAGACGATTATATATATTAAATGTAAGGTTATGTAGGGCCCAATATATTCAATGAAAAACTATATGGACCCATTATATAAAAGAAAAAGCTAAGTGTGGCCCATTTTATTAAATGGATGATGGCGTGCTCCCTTGGCAAGCCAGCGGGAAAGTGGGGTGCTTCCGGTGGCAAGCCAGCGGGACAGTGGCGTGCTCCGGTGGCAAGCCAGCGGGAAAGTGGCGTGCTCCGGTGGCAAGCCAGCGGGAAAGTGGCGTGCTCCGGTGGCAAGCCAACGGGAAAGTGGCGTGCTCCGGTGGCAAGCCAACGGAAAAGTGGCGTGCTCCGGTGGCAAGCCAACGGGAAAGTGGCGTGCTCCGGTGGCAAGCCAACGGAAAAGTGGCGTGCTCCGGTGGCAAGCCAACGAGAAAGTGGCGTGCTCCGGTGGCAAGCCAACGAGAAAGTGGCGTGCTCCGGTGGCAAGCCAACGAGAAAGTGGCGTGCTCCGGTGGCAAGCCAACGGGAAAGTGGCGTGCTCCGGTGGCAAGCCAACGGGAAAGTGGCGTGCTCCTGTGGCAAGCCAACGGGAAAGTGGCGTGCTCCGGTGGCAAGCCAACGGGAAAGTGGCGTGCTCCGGTGGCAAGCCAACGGGACTGTGGCGTGCTCCGGTGGCAAGCCAACGGGAAAGTGGCGTGCTCCGGTGGCAAGCCAACGGGAAAGTGGCGTGCTCCGGTGGCAAGCCAACGGGAAAGTGGCGTGCTCCGGTGGCAAGCCAACGGGAAAGTGGCGTGCTCCGGTGGCAAGCCAACGGGAAAGTGGCATGCTCCGGTGGCAAGCCAACGGGAAAGTGGCGTGCTCCGGTGGCAAGCCAACGGGAAAGTGGCGTGCTCCGGTGGCAAGCCAACGGGAAAGTGGCGTGCTCCTGTGGCAAGCCAACGGGAAAGTGGCGTGCTCCGGTGGCAAGCCAACGGGAAAGTGGCGTGCTCCGGTGGCAAGCCAACGGGACTGTGGCGTGCTCCGGTGGCAAGCCAACGGGAAAGTGGCGTGCTCCGGTGGCAAGCCAACGGGAAAGTGGCGTGCTCCGTTGCCAAGCCAACGGTAAAGTGGCGTGCTTCGGTGGCAAGCCAACGGGAAAATGGCGTGCTCCGGTGGCAAGCCAACGGGAAAGTGGCGTGCTCCGGTGGCAAGCCAACGGGAAAGTGGCGTGCTCCGGTGGCAAGCCAACGGGAAAGTGGCGTGCTCCGGTGGCAAGCCAACGGGAAAGTGGCGTGCTCCGGTGGCAAGCCAACGGGAAAGTGGCGTGCTCCGGTGGCAAGCCAACGGGACTGTGGCGTGCTCCGGTGGCAAGCCAACGGGAAAGTGGCGTGCTCCGGTGGCAAGCCAACGGGAAAGTGGCGTGCTCCGGTGGCAAGCCAACGGGAAAGTGGCGTGCTCCGGTGGCAAGCCAACGGGACAGTGGCGTGCTCCGGTGGCAAGCCAACGGGACAGTGGCGTGCTCCGGTGGCAAGCCAACGGGACAGTGGCGTGCTCCGGTGGCAAGCCAACGGGACAGTGGCGTGCTCCGGTGGCAAGCCAACGGGACAGTGGCGTGCTCCGGTGGCAAGCCAACGGGACAGTGGCGTGCTCCGGTGGCAAGCCAACGGGAAAGTGGCGTGCTCCGGTGGCAAGCCAACGGGAAAGTGGCGTGCTCCGGTGGCAAGCCAACGGGAAAGTGGCGTGTTCCGGTGGCAAGCCAACGGGAAAGTGGCGTGCTCCGGTGGCAAGCCAACGGGACTGTGGCGTGCTCCGGTGGCAAGCCAACGGGACTGTGGAGTGCTCCGGTGGCAAGCCAACGGGAAAGTGGCGTGCTCCGGTGGCAAGCCAACGGGAAAGTGGCGTGCTCCGGTGGCAAGCCAACGGGACTGTGGCTTGCTCCGGTGGCAAGCCAACGGGAATGTGGCGTGCTCCGGTGGCAAGCCAACGGGACTGTGGCGTGCTCCGGTGGCAAGCCAACGGGAAAGTGGCGTGCTCCGGTGGCAAGCCAACGGGAAAGTGGCGTGCTCCGGTGGCAAGCTAACGGGAAAGTGGCGTGCTCCGGTGGCAAGCCAACGGGAAAGTGGCGTGCTCCGGTGGCAAGCCAACGGGAAAGTGGCGTGCTCCGGTGGCAAGCCAACGGGAAAGTGGCGTGCTCCGGTGGCAAGCCAACGGGACTGTGGCGTGCTCCGGTGGCAAGCCAACGGGACTGTGGCGTGCTCCGGTGGCAAGCCAACGGGACTGTGGCGTGCTCCGGTGGCAAGCCAACGGGAAAGTGGCGTGCTCCGGTGGCAAGCCAACGGGAAAGTGGCGTGCTCCGGTGGCAAGCCAACGGGAAAGTGGCGTGCTCCGGTGGCAAGCCAACGGGAAAGTGGCGTGCTCCGGTGGCAAGCCAACGGGAAAGTGGCGTGCTCCGGTGGGAAGCCAACGGTTAAGTGGCGTGCTCCGGTGGCAAGCCAACGGGAAAGTGGCGTGCTCCGGTGGCAAGCCAACGGAAAAGTGGCGTGCTCCGGTGGCAAGCCAACGGGAAAGTGGCGTGCTCCGGTGGCAAGCCAACGAGAAAGTGGCGTGCTCCGGTGGCAAGCCAACGGGAAAGTGGCGTGCTCCGGTGGCAAGCCAACGGGAAAGTGGCGTGCTCCGGTGGCAAGCCAACGTGAAAGTGGCGTGCTCCGGTGGCAAGCCAACGGGAAAGTGGCGTGCTCCGGTGGCAAGCCAACGGGAAAGTGGCGTGCTCCGGTGGCAAGCCAACGGGAGAGTGGCGTGCTCCGTTGGCAAGCCAACGGGAAAGTGGCGTGCTCCGGTGGCAAGCCAATGGGAAAGTGGCGTGCTCCGGTGGCAAGCCAACGGGAAAGTGGCGTGCTTCGGTGGCAAGCCAACGGGAAAGTGGCGTGCTCCGGTGGCAAGCCAACGGGAAAGTGGCGTGCTCCGGTGGCAAGCCAACGGGACTGTGGCGTGCTCCGGTGGCAAGCCAACGGGAAAGTGGCGTGCTCCGGTGGCAAGCCAACGGGAAAGTGGCGTGCTCCGGTGGCAAGCCAACGGGAAAGTGGCGTGCTCCGGTGGCAAGACAACGGGAAAGTGGCGTGCTCCGGTGGCAAGCCAACGTGAAAGTGGCGTGCTCCGGTGGCAAGCCAACGTGAAAGTGGCGTGCTCCGGTGGCAAGCCAACGGGAGAGTGGCGTGCTCCGGTGGCAAGCCAACGGGAAAGTGGCGTGCTCCGGTGGCAAGCCAACGGGAAAGTGGCGTGCTCCGGTGGCAAGCCAACGGGAAAGTGGCGTGCTTCGGTGGCAAGCCAACGGGAAAGTGGCGTGCTCCGGTGGCAAGCCAACGGGAAAGTGGCGTGCTCCGGTGGCAAGCCAACGGGAAAGTGGCGTGCTCCGGTGGCAAGCCAACGGGACTGTGGCGTGCTCCGGTGGCAAGCCAACGGGAAAGTGGCGTGCTCCGGTGGCAAGCCAACGGGAAAGTGGCGTGCTCCGGTGGCAAGACAACGGGAAAGTGGCGTGCTCCGGTGGCAAGCCAACGTGAAAGTGGCGTGCTCCGGTGGCAAGCCAACGTGAAAGTGGCGTGCTCCGGTGGCAAGCCAACGGGAGAGTGGCGTGCTCCGGTGGCAAGCCAACGGGAAAGTGGCGTGCTCCGGTGGCAAGCCAACGGGAAAGTGGCGTGCTCCGGTGGCAAGCCAACGGGAAAGTGGCGTGCTTCGGTGGCAAGCCAACGGGAAAGTGGCGTGCTCCGGTGGCAAGCCAACGGGAAAGTGGCGTGCTCCGGTGGCAAGCCAACGGGAAAGTGGCGTGCTCCGGTGGCAAGCCAACGGGAAAGTGGCGTGCTCCGGTGGCAAGCCAACGGGACTGTGGCGTGCTCCGGTGGCAAGCCAACGGGAAAGTGGCGTGCTTCGGTGGCAAGCCAGCGGGAAAGTGGCGTGCTCCGGTGGCAAGCCAACGGGAAAGTGGCGTGCTCCGGTGGCAAGCCAACGGGAAAGTGGCGTGCTCCGGTGGCAAGCCAACGGGACTGTGGCGTGCTCCGGTGGCAAGCCAACGGGACTGTGGCGTGCTTCGGTGGCAAGCCAGCGGGAAAGTGGCGTGCTCCGGTGGCAAGCCAACGGTAAAAGGTGTGCTCCGGTGGCATGCTAATGGTAAAGGTGTGCTCCAGTGGCATTCTAACGGTAAAGGTGTTCTGCGGTCACATGCTAATGGTAAAGGCGTGCTCCGGTGGCAAGCCAACGGGAAAGTGGCGTGCTCCGGTGGCAAGCCAACGGGAAAGTGGCGTGCTCCGGTGGCAAGCCAACGGGAAAGTGGCGTGCTCCGGTGGCAAGCCAACGGGAAAGTGGCGTGCTCCGGTGGCAAGCCAACGGGACTGTGGCGTGCTCCGGTGGCAAGCCAACGGGACTGTGGCGTGCTTCGGTGGCAAGCCAGCGGGAAAGTGGCGTGCTCCGGTGGCAAGCCAACGGGAAAGTGGCGTGCTCCGGTGGCAAGCCAACGGGAAAGTGGCGTGCTCCGGTGGCAAGCCAACGGGACTGTGGCGTGCTCCGGTGGCAAGCCAACGGGACTGTGGCGTGCTTCGGTGGCAAGCCAGCGGGAAAGTGGCGTGCTCCGGTGGCAAGCCAACGGTAAAAGGTGTGCTCCGGTGGCATGCTAATGGTAAAGGTGTGCTCCAGTGGCATTCTAACGGTAAAGGTGTTCTGCGGTCACATGCTAATGGTAAAGGTGTGCTCCGGTGGCATGCTAACGGGAATAGGTGTGCTCCGATGGCATGCTAACTGGAATAGGTGTGCCCGGTGGCATACTAACGGGAAAAGGTGTGCTACGGTGGCATGCTAGCTGGAAATGGTGTGCTTTGGTGGCATGATAACGAGAAAAGGGGTACTCCATTGGCACCACAATGGTCAAGGGACTTGGAAATGTCACATGTGAAGTCATACTCGCATAGTGTCTGTTGTTGCAGGGATCAAAAGAGCGACCCGGTGGAACAAGATGTGGACACTGTGCGGCAGATGGTGGTTTAAGGACAGCAAACAGCAAAATAAGACCAAGCAACAGCAAGAAAACAATCCAAGAATTACCGCAGCAGACAAGTAAGTGATTGTGATTCTTTTAAACGGTGATGTACGATCAGATGAAGTGGAATGCAGTAAGTTTGGAAATATGATTAACATGTTAATAAAGTGTCTGAAATGTATGAGCGAGAAAGAGAAAAAGGTGGATTGTTACAGGGGGACAGCTGAGAGTAGGGAGTTGCAGAGAAAGTCCTTGTGACAGGTTTAGGATGTATACGGCTGTTTATTGCCTCCTCCACATACAAAGGCAGGAGATGAGACTATCAAACTATTGAACTTGGAGTTGTCAGTAATGTTGGAGGTGAAATTAATAAAGCAAGTAAAATGGGAAAGAAAAAAAGGGGTTGTATGTTTGCCTGGTCAGAGGGATGTTTGCCTGGTCATGGGGATGTTTGTCTGGTCAGAGGGATGTTTGCCTGGTCAGAGGGATGTTTGCCTGGTCAGGGGGATGTTTGCCTGGTCAGGGGGATGTTTGTCTGGTCAGGGGGATGTTTGTCTGGTCAGAGGGATGTTTGCTTCACGTTGGGGAAGAGGGAAAGGACTGAATGATCCGGCACCTGTCCTATCCACAGGATGGTCAGCTAGTGCCGCCATTGGGAAAGAGCTGACCTAGTGTCACTATCAATCATCAGAGTCTGCAGTACAACTGATTAGGGGTCCAGCAGGGGGGCGCTGATGACACAGGTGGACCTTGGGCGGTTTTCCGGTTGCGGACGCTGCACCTAGAGGGTTTTCTTCATGTAATTATCCTCCTCACATTGCAGACTTGTGAACTTTATAAATTTTCTTCATTTGCTTATTTTCTTCCTTCTCTCCCAAACACGTTGCTGAAGTGCTGTCTCACCCCCACTGCCCCCATCCAGAAGCTTCTTGTGGCTGCTGTTCAGTGAGATTTGTCCTCTATATACCAACAGTCTGTGTATGGGCCTGTCCCTGTCTGATCCTCTCTGCTCTCCACCCCTGCACTCAGACATGGGAAACCCTGTACTCGGATTACTTCACATCTTGGTGAACAACAGCTGAAAGGACCCTATAAAGGAGCCTGTACCAGGCAGGTGACAGCGGAGCAGCATTGTGCTTGTGGGGGCAATCGGGCGGTGGAGTCAGAAATTGGGGAATACTTGGGTGCTCTCTGGGTGGACAATATTAGTGCTGCAGTAATTTCCCACAAGTTTTTGCACAGAGAGGCCACTAATATAGAATAAAGTAAAACAATTGTGCTCTGTAAATAATGGCTGTGCTTTGCTACAAATGCTTCATGTTCGCAGGAGGTTTTTTTTTCTTTAATAAATTTTATTTAGTTTATAATTGATTTTTTCTCTTTCTGCTAGATATCAGGACATGATAGAGGCCGTACGGGACTGGTATAAGAAGTTCTTGGCTGAGAAGGAAAGAAGCTTCATTCCTCCATGAGCTGCAGTTCTTTGTGTCCAGTCGGGAACTCTATTAGTAAGTAGATTTTATCACCGGCGCAGACATTTCCGGGAAGGTTCCAATTGGCCGAATACAAGACGTTCATTAAACTCTTCATTTGAAATAAACGTCTGGTTATCATCCACAATACTTAATACCGGTCACTTGTCACAAATTTGTATATTTTTTACCTGTTATAAAATGCTGCTGATCCCTTGAATCTTTTCTTTTTTTTTGTCATTTTAGACAAAACATTACATATTTCTGACAAGTCGCAGGTCTTTTCACACCACTCGTTTTGCAGGTTCTTTAATACTACAGCACTTATGTTATTGGGGTCATTTTTGTGCAGTTTGCAGTTACATGATTTTTTATACATGTTTTTTTTTAGGTTTGTCTTGTTATTACATCACATTCATCTTTTTCCTCTCTTGCTTTCCTGGACTGAAGGAAACATATCTCCAAGTCACTCTGAGCTGCCGGCAGGAGAGATGGACCCTCAGGAGCCTCCTAGTCTTCAGAATCCACATGAAGGAGAAGTCCAAGAACAAGAAAGGCCTCCGACAGCAGAGCAACCTGTCCGCCAAAAAGTCCCAGAAGAAGAAGCGATGGTCCCGCAGCTCATCTGTGTTTTTCCTAAATGTGGATTATACTTTTACTGATTGTAATTTTCTTGGTCGATACCAGATAAAGTTTTGGATGACAACTGTCTGAACTTGTGTCTTATTTTACATTTCTCCTTTTTTCTTCTTGCTTCCCCTCCAGTGAGATCTGGCTTAGGTGATAAAAGCCTTTCTCTATCCGGTATTTTTGCAGCAGGCTGGAGAATGACTTTCTGGATGATAACTTGCCTTAGTCTCAGATGCCCATACACTAGTTAGCTTTAGACCGGACGCTTGTCCACACAACACATCCCGACTCCCCCATATACATGAATGTGGTTATATGTGTGGGGGAGATGGCCCCATACACAGCACATGGTCGGCTGCTCCAGCAAAAATCCTTGGGTTTGACCTACCTTCCTGTAATATATATGGGGGGCCATTAGTTGGATGTTTGCAGGACCCCTCTTTGTCCGACAGCTTCCCTCCCCCACACATAGCAAGCAGTGTACAGACAAGCTCCCTTCCCGCACATACAGCATATATATCATATAAAGAAAAAACCTAGAAGTCTGAACTGAAACATAAATTGATGTGCATGCAAAATGTAAATGCATGTTCACACACGGCCACTAGACAAAGAAAAACCAAAGACAAGCAAAATACCCAAGTAACTGGAAGTAAATGGGTAAATCGCACAGTGCAAAAATAATAAATAATGAAGGGTATTTAGTTAACATAATTTTGATCAAAATAATGTAAAAGCTATCCCGCCACGTCATAGCAACCCTTATGGGACAGTCCTAACTCTAATATTAAAACCTTACCATTTGTCAAGTGACGTACATATGGATAAGGGCAGAGAGACTGACCCCCTAGTAGAAGCATAGACCTGAGGCAGAATAAACATTTCAGCTCAGACAAAGGGTGGCCACACCCTAATATGTACTAAAGCACACTGAACTACAAAGAAAAAACCTAGAATTCTGAACTGAAACATAAATTGATGTGCATGCAAAATGTAAATGCATGTTCACACAAGGACACTAGACAAAGAAAAACCAAAGGCAAGCAAAATACCCAAGTAACTAGAAGTAAATGGGTAAATCGCAAAGTGCAAAAATAATAAATAATGAAGGGTATTTAGTAGTGAAGAGCGAGCATTAAAATGCTCGGGTGCTCAAAGCTCGGGCCGAGCTCGCCATGATACTCGGTTGCTCGACCTGAGCCACGAGCCCAATGTTAGTGTTATGTTCTGCTACCAAAGCTAAGGAAAGAGAGGAGATCTGTCCCTACTATAGGACTCAGCTGAATCCCTACGATGTAACAGGGAACCTGATCCTGCGATCAGACCTGCTAAAGTCCTAATCTAGTCTGTACGAAGACCTATAGATGTGGGGAGGGAATCCCTACAAGTACTAAGGACTGGGAGGAATATGGGACACCTCCTAACAGAAATGGTAGCAGACAGACGAACAAACAAAATAGATAGAACATAGAGGTCCGTAGACCAAGCAAACTAACAGAGTAGATACAGAGCACAGGCTAGCTAGAAAGTAGATATACAATGAAGTCCAGCAAAGCCAGAAGGGCGGAGCAGGATTAAATAGGCCAACAAGGTCATGTGACCAGCAAAGGAAAAAAAACCTAACAGCAAGGTTCTAACAGTACCCCCCCTTCTAAGAGGATCCTCCGGATCCCCTAGGACCAGGCTTATCAGGAAATCTCCTGTGAAACGCTCTGATAAGTCTGGACGCGGAAACATCATCTGACCTCACCCAAGAGTTATCCTCGGGTCCGAAACCTTTCCAGGCCACAAGATACTGCAAACTACCTCTATACCGTCTAGAGTCAAGGATGCGAGAAATTTCATATTCCCTGTCCTCCACCACCGGAGGAACAGAGGCATAGGCGTCACCATCCGACACAACAGCTTTTTTTAACAGAGAGACATGAAAGACCGGATTAATTCTCCAGGAGGTAGGAACCTCCAACCTAACAGCAGATTGGTTGACAACCTGAAGCACCTTAAAGGGCCCTACAAACTTGGGACCCAATTTCTTAGAAGGAATCCTTAACCGCAGATTCCTAGAGGACAACCAAACCATGTCACCAACAGCGAACAAAACCTCCTGTCGTTTCCTATCAAAGTAGTCTTTAGATTTTCTGTTGGCCTCCTGAAGATTACCACGCACATCCGTCCAAACTCTTTCCAAATCACCGGAAAAATTCTCCTCCTCAGGCACGGCAGATCCCAACTTGGAGAACGACCCAAACGACGGATGTCTCCCAGAACAACAAAAAAAAGGCGAACAACCAGCAGAAGAAGATGTATGATTGTTCAGAGCAAATTCGGCAAGTGGCAGAAACTCAGACCACCCCTCTTGATTGTCTGCCACAAAACAACGCAAGAACTGCTCAACATCCTGGTTTTTCCTTTCTGTCTGGCCATTAGATTCAGGATGATATCCGGACGAAAACAACAAATGAATTCCCAACCTGTCACAAAAGGCACGCCAAAAACGAGCCACGAACTGAGGACCCCTATCAGAAACAATGTCAGTCGGAACGCCATGAAGTCTGACAATTTCCTTGACAAAGGCCTTAGCGAGAGTTTTAGCGCAGGGCAGTTTGACGAAGGGAACCAAGTGACACATCTTGCTAAAACGGTCCACGACCACCCAGATGACAGTAAAACCCTCAGAGGGGGGAAGGTCAGTTATAAAGTCCATAGCCAAATGTGTCCAAGGAGCACTGGGGACCTCCAAAGGACAAAGCAACCCCGCAGCAGGAGTATGTGAGGACTTAGATCTAGCACATATAGTACATTGGCGCACCCACTTAATGACTTCCTTCTGCCATCCAGGCCACCAAAAACTGCGACCCACCAGTCTCTTGGTCTCAGAGATTCCGGGATGACCTGCCAACCGAGATTCGTGACACTCAACAAACAAATCTCTCCTAAAGGTCCCAGGCACAAACAACCTCCCATGAGGAGTGTTAGATGGGGCATTCTCCTGAGCTTTAAGAATCTCATCTTCCAAAACGGAGTCTAAAGCAGCTATCACAACACCTTCTTGTAAAATGTTTTCCTCTTTCTCAGCACCGACTATGGGAGAAAAACTGCGAGACAAGGCATCCGCCTTAACATTCTTAGTACCAGGGATGTAAGTAACGGAGAAATTAAACCGCGAGAAAAACAGTGCCCACCTAGCCTGACGGGCATTCAGGCGCTTGGCAGCGTCAAGATATATCAGATTTTTATGATCCGTAAGAACCTGAACGGGAAATTCCGCACCTTCCAAGAAGTGGCGCCAGTGTTCAAATGCGAGTTTAATAGCCAATAATTCCCGATTACCAATATCGTAATTCAATTCAGTCTCCGAAAATTTTTTTGAAAAAAAGGCACAGGGATGTAATCCATCCCCGTTATCCTGAGACAATACTGCGCCAACCCCCACAGAGGAAGCATCAACCTCAACCAAAAACGGCCTAGTAACATCAGGCTGCATAAGGATGGGAGCAGAGGTGAACCTCTCCTTGAGATACACAAAAGCTTCAATGGCCTCAGAAGACCACTGAACCGCATCAGCACCTTTCCTGGTGAGATCAGTCAGAGGTTTGACAATACTAGAAAAAATTTTTATGAATTTTCTATAGTAATTGGCGAAACCCAAAAACCTCTGTATCGATTTCAAACCAATAGGCCTAGGCCATTCCTGCACAGCCTGAACCTTAACCGGATCCATCTCAAAACCTTTGCTGGAGATAATGTAGCCCAAAAAACTAATTCTCTGTACAGCGAACTCACATTTCTCCAGCTTAGCAAAAAGCGAATTGTCCATTAATAACTGTAATACCTCACGCACGCTCCGCCAATGAGACTCCAGATCTGGCGAATAAATCAAAATGTCATCCAAATACACAACCACATTTTTACCGATCAAAGGTCTAAGGATGTCATTAATCAGATTCTGAAAAAATGCAGGAGCATTAGTAAGACCAAAAGGCATAACCAGATTCTCAAAATGACCCACAGGAGTGTTAAAAGCAGTCTTCCATTCATCACCCTCCTTCATGCGCAACAGATTGTATGCCCCCTTAAGGTCAATTTTAGAGAACCACTTGGCCCCCAATAACTGGTTAAACAGATCAGGAATCAATGGCAGTGGGTAAGGATTGCGTACCGTAATTTTGTTAATCTCACGAAAATCCAGACAAGGACATAAACCGCCGTCCTTTTTTTTTACAAAAAAAAATCCAACCGCCACAGGAGACTTAGAGGGCCTAATGTGACCGGCGGCCAAACTTGTCTGTATGTATTCCTCCAAAGCCTTCCTCTCAGGAATAGTAAGGTTAAATAAACGACTTTTAGGAAGAGTCGCTCCAGGGACAAATTCAATAGAACAATCATAGTCTCTATGGGGAGGCAAAACCTGCGATTCTTTCTCAGAAAAAACTCTCCAAAAATCCTGAATAGGAACAGGCAATTCTCCCCTATCCAAAGCTGCAATACGCCCGTTACAACACTTGTCATAACATTTATGGCTCCAGGATTTAATTTCACTGGTAGACCAATCCAGTACAGGATTGTGAAATTTTAACCAGGGCAAACCCAATATTACTGGAGAAGGCAAGTTATTCAACACTACCAAATCCAATTTCTCATGGTGAACACCATTAATAGTGAGAGGAAATTCACAGACCTTGAGAGTAATATTCTTCAAAGGGGAGCCATCCACAGAAACCACAGCAATGGGGGATGATAAAGGTTCAGGTTTTAAATTGAGTTTTTCCACGAATCCCCCATCAATTACATTCAGTGTAGACCCGCAATCAACAAACACCCGAAATTCCATTAATTTTTCCTGAGCAATCGTGGAAGCAGCTAAAAATATACCCTTGGAATTTAAACAGGCAATACGGGCGTGACTGACCATTTTTTTTTCTTTCTTCATACGAAGCTCACAGCCTTTAATCAAATGACCAGATTTCCCGCAATAGAAACACAAGCCTTCTGAAAAACGACGGTGTTTTTCTTGAGAGCGAGGTGCCACCGATCCAATCTCCATCGGTTCACCACTGTTAGTACACACATTATCATAACCAGAAACTGACATAGCAGAGGATTTGCTCTCATTAACCCTAGCACGCAGTCTTCTATCCACCCGTATAGCTAATTGCATAGCCTGTTGCAAATCCTCAGGTGTAGGATAAGCAATTAGCAGGTCTTTAACCCTTTCACTGAGCCCAGCAAGAAATAGACTTTTCAGAGCAGAATCGTTCCACCCTGTTTGAGTGGACCAACGACGAAAATGTGTACAATATTTTTCCATATTACCTGATCCTTGTTTTAAACGTCTCAACTCAGTCTCAGCTGATGCCACACGGTCAGGATCATCATATAATAGTCCTAAAGCAGAAAAAAAACTATCCACTGATCTGAAGCATGTATCACTAGGTTGCAAAGAAAAGGCCCACTCCTGAGGCTCTTTGCGCAAAAGTGACATTATGAACCCTACGCGCTGGGATTCATCCCCAGAGGACTTGGGTCTCAAACGAAAATACAATAAGCAAGCATTTTTAAATGAAAAAAATTCTCGATGTTCACCAAAAAATAAATCCGGCAAACATACCTTAGGCTCCAAGAAATATGCTCCAGGACAGTTACTCACGTGCTGACGGAGCTCGGCCACTTCCAGAGAGAGTCCCTGCAGGTGTTTAGCCAAATCCTGAACCGACACCATGATGGAACAAAAAAAAATCTTTCCTTAGAGAATTTACAGGCTGGACTTACTGTTATGTTCTGCTACCAAAGCTAAGGAAAGAGAGGAGATCTGTCCCTACTATAGGACTCAGCTGAATCCCTACGATGTAACAGGGAACCTGATCCTGCGATCAGACCTGCTAAAGTCCTAATCTAGTCTGTATGAAGACCTATAGATGTGGGGAGGGAATCCCTACAAGTACTAAGGACTGGGAGGAATATGGGACACCTCCTAACAGAAATAGTAGCAGACAGACGAACAAACAAAATAGATAGAACATAGAGGTCCGTAGACCAAGCAAACTAACAGAGTAGATACAGAGCACAGGCTAGCTAGAAAGTAGATATACAATGAAGTCCAGCAAAGCCAGAAGGGCGGAGCAGGATTAAATAGGCCAACAAGGTCATGTGACCAGCAAAGGAAAAAAAACCTAACAGCAAGGTTCTAACAGTTAGTCTATGGGAGACCCGAGCATTTTCGCGGCGGCATCCCCGGCTGTCTTTTAAAAGCCTAACAAGTGCCCAAAACGATAGTGACAGTGCTCAAATGACATGGGGACAGCATGGGGATCGCCCCAGGAAGCATTTCTGACCCCCAGGTCACTTCTGTCAACAACGTGGTCAGAGGTATTAAGCCACTTTTAAGGGCTCACAATAAAACGTTCAAAAACTAAACTGAAACTGCTTTCCTGTGAAATATGTTAAGGAAGTTCCTTTCCAGGGTAAAGACTTGTGTATAAGGTAAAATAAATAACAAAAAAAATAAAAAATACTCCTCCACACCTTGGGCTATGTTCACAAGTAGCATTTTTAATGCGTTTTTGCACTTTAGTATTGCTTCAACCGTGACAAATGCATTCACCGGGAAATGTCATTTTAACATTTTACAACCTTATCTGGCCATGTGCTGTGTGACACATGCATACAGTGCTGAAAAGACATGGAGACAGCATGGGGAAGACCCCTGGAAGCATCTCTGACTCCCCGGTCACTGCCTAAAAGTGTGCCCATCAGAAGTCATCCTTGCCGCATCAGAAGATGCAGACTTGCAACTATCCCCGTGCAAGTTCTTGTCCCAGGGCAGGGTTCAATTGTACCTCCCCCATTCCTTGCAATGCAAGCGCAAATATGCAGCCAACCACCCACCCACCCCCAGACTGCAATACCATACTGCTTGCTTGCACTTGAAATTGGGCCTTTTAGGCATGTGGAGGCGGAATTTGGCCACCATGTCATGGCAGCGTTGGCGGCCTGGTATCCATACTCAGTCCCCAGCCGCCCGGGGGCGGGGTGTCCACACTCGGTCCCCAACCGCCAGGGGGCGGCCGGGTGTCCATAATCGGTCGCCAGCCGCCTGGGGGCAGCCGGGTGTCCATAAACGGTCCCCAGCCGCCCCTATTTCTCCTTGGAACATCCCCCCACACACTTTTCTTAGCCTGGCCTGCTTTAGGGCAGCATTGGACGAGCCCACCAGAGAACCAGACTCCTCCGGTGGGCCCTGGCTTCTCCATCAGGGGAGTTGAGAGTGCCAAGGTGAGGACCATGATGATGATACAAGTTAGCATCTGCTTTGTTTTGTTGGAATGCAAGCGCATGTATGTAGTAGCGGCAAGGCCTGAGGTGGTCAGCGTTTTGGCGCATATCCTACCTCCTCCGAGGATTGCTGGATGTTTTCCTGCTACTATCCCAGTTCTATGACTCCCGTTAAAACAAAGCTTCAGGTGATGAATGATGGATGAGGTGGTGGCAAAGGAGAGCAGGTGGAACAGGGACCATTCACATCAATATCAGGCCAGTCAACCACATATGTCTTGTAGGATATGTTTCTGTAACAAAAGGAGCGGTTTGGCTACACAGTTATAGGGCATACAGTGAGTGCAATGCCTACCAAAAATTTCGAGGCACTCCAATGTACCTTGGAAATGACATGGAGGTCAGAGGGCCTTAACTAAACAGTTTTTTTCATTTATAGCAACTGGGTCTCCTGTACACTGTTGGCCTAAACAGTGAATGGAAGGCTTTCCAAAAATTATGAGGAACTGCAATGCCCCTTGAAACAGACGTGGATTACAGCGTACTAAAAACCTTCTACCCACTATTGGGGAGTGGGTCTCCCTTAGTATTCGCCTTTGCATTGAAAAGCAAAAGCTGACTAAAATTAGGAGGAAATGCAATGTCCGTTGGAAGAGTTGTGGAGGTTAGAGATAATTAAAAACAACATTTCAATGCCCCTAGGAAGAGCTGTGGAGTTCAGAGTGGCTTAAGAAGACTGTTTTAATGTCCCTTTGAAGAGACATGGAGGTCACAGTAGCTTAACAAGATGGTTTTAATGCCCCTCGGAAAAGACGTGGAGGTCCCAGTAGCTTAACCAGACGGTTTGAATGCCCCTCGGAAGAGGGGCTTTTAATGCCCCTTCCAAGAGCCATACAGTACAGCATAGTACAAACATTATTCCCATTATTGGGGAGTGTGTATCCCATAGTCATTGCTTATGCCTTCCAAGCAAAAGCTGCCAAAAATTGGGACGGAGGAACTTGCAATGCCCCTTACAAGAGCCATGCAGTACAGCATATTCCAAACATTATTCCCATTATTGGGGAGTGGGTCTCCCATAGTCTTTGCTTATGCCTTCCAAGCAAAAGCTGCCAAAAATTAGGACGAAGGAGCTTGCAATGCCCTTTACAAGAGCCATGCAGTACAGCATATTACAAACATTATTCCCATTATTGGGGAGTGGGTCTCCCATAGTATTTGCTTATGCCTTCCAAGAAAAAGCTGCCAAAAATTAAGAGGAACTGCAATGCCCGTTCGAAGAGTCGTGGAGGTTAGAGTTAATTAAAAACAACATATCAATGCCCCTTGGAAGAGCTGTGGAGTTCAGAGTGGTTTAACAAGACGCTATTAATGCCCCTCAAAAGAGATGTGGAGGTCCCAGTAGCTTAACAAGACGGTTTTAATACCCCTTGGAAAAGTGGTGGAGGTCCCAGTAGCTTAACAAGACGGTTTTAATACCCCTCGGAAAAGTGGTGGAGGTCACAGTAGCTTAAGAAGACGCTTTTAATGCCCCACAGAAGAAACGTGGAGATCCCAGTAGCTTAACAAGACGGTTTTAATGCCCCTTGGAAAAGTGGTGGAGGTCGCAGTAGCTTAACAAGATGCTATTAATGCCCCTCAGAAGAGACGTGGAGGTCCCAGCAGCTTAACAAGACGGTTTGAATGCCCCTTGGAAGAGACGTGGAGGTCACAGTAGCTTAACAAGACGCTATTAATGCCCCTCAGAAGAGACGTGGAGGTTCCAGCAGCTTAACATGACGGTTTTAATGCTCCTCAGAAAAGTGGTGGAGGTTCCAGTAGCTTAACAAAATGGTTTTAATGCCCCTCAGAAACGTAGTGGAGGTCCCAGTAGCTTAACAAGACTGTTTGAATGCCCCTTGGAAGAGACGTGGAGGTCCCAGTAGCTTAACTGGCCGGTTTAAATGCCCCTTGGAAAAGTGGTGGAGGTCACAGTAGCTTAACAAAACGCTATTAATGCCCCTCAGTAGAGACGTGGAGGTCTCAGTAGCTTAACAAGACGGTTTTAATGCTCCTCAGAAAAGTGGTGGAGGTCCCAGTAGCTTAACAAGACGGTTTTAATGCCCCTAGGAAAAGTGGTGGAGGTCGCAGTAGCTTAACAAGACGGTTTGAATGCCCCTTGGAAGAGACGTGGAGGTCCCAGTAGTTTAACAAGACGGTTTTAATGCTCCTCAGAAAAGTGGTGGAGGTCCCAGTAGCTTAACAAGACGGTTTTAATGCCCCTTGGAAAAATGGTGGAGGTCGCAGTAGCTTAACAAGACGGTTTGAATGCCCCTTGGAAGAGACGTGGAGGTCCCAGTAGCTTAACAAGACGGTTTGAATGCCCCTTGGAAGAGAAGTGGAGGTCCCAGTAGCTTAACAAGACTGTTTTAATGCCCCTCGGAAAAGTGGTGGAGGTCACAGTAGCTTAACAAGACGCTTTTAATGCCCCTCGGAAGAGACGTGGAGGTCCAAGTAGCTTAACAAGACGGTTTGAATGCCCCTTGGAAGAGACGTGGAGGTCCCAGTAGCTTAACAAGACGGTTTGAATGCCCCTTGGAAGAGATGTGGAGGTCCCAGTAGCTTAACAAGACGGTTTGAATGCCCCTTGGAAGAGACGTGGAGGTCCCAGTAGCTTAACAAGACAGTTTTAATGCCCCTCGGAAAAGTTGTGGAGGTCACAGTAGCTTAACAAGATGCTTTTAATGCCTCTCAGAAGAGACGTGGAGGTCCCAGTAGCTTAACAAGATGGTTTGAATGCCCCTTGGAAGAGAAGTGGAGGTCCCAGTAGCTTAACAAGAAGGTTTTAATGCTTCTCGGCAAAGTGGTGGAGGTCCCAGTAGCTAAAAATACGCTTTTACTGCCCCGCGAAAAAGTGGTGGAGGTCGCAGTAGCTTAACAAGATGGTTTGAATGCCCCTTGGTAGAGACGTGGAGGTCCCAGTAGCTTAACAAGACAGTTTGAATGCCCCTTGGAAGAGACGTGGAGGTCCCAGTAGCTTAACAAGACGGTTTTAATGCCCCTCGGAAAAGTGGTGGAGGTCACAGTAGCTTAACAAGTCGCTTTTAATGCCCCTCAGAAGAGAAGTGGAGATCCCAGTAGCTTAACAAGACGGTTTGAATGCCCCTTGGAAGAGACGTGGAGGTCACAGTAGCTTAACAAGACGGTTAGAATGCCCCTTGGAAGAGACGTTGAGGTCACAGTAGCTTAACAAGATGGTTTTAATGCTCCTCGGAAAAGTGGTGGAGGTCCCAGTAGCTTAACAAGATGCTTTTAATGCCCCTCGGAAAAGTGGTGGAGGTCCCAGTAGCTTAACAAGACGCTTTGAATGCCCCTTGGAAGAGACGTGGAGGTCACAGTAGCTTAAAAAGATGGTTTTAATGCTCCTCGGAAAAGTGGTGGAGGTCCCAGTAGCTTAACAAGATGCTTTTAATGCCCCTCGGAAAAGTGGAGGTCCCAGTAGCTTAACAAGACGGTTTTAATGCCCCTTGGAAAAGTGGTGGAGGTCGTAGTAGCTTAACAAGACTGTTTGAATGCCCCTTGGAAAAGTGGTGCAGGTCCCAGTAGCTTAACAAGATGGTTTGAATGCCCCTTGGAAGAGACGTGGAGGTACCAGTAGCTTAAAAAGACGGTTTTAATGCCCCTCGGAAAAGTGGTGGAGGTCTCAGTAGCTTAACAAGACGGTTTTAATGCCCCTCGGAAAAGTGGTGGAGGTCCCAGTAGCTTAACAATACGCTTTTAATGCCTCTCAGAAGAGACGTGGAGGTCCCAGTAGCTTAAAAAGACGGTTTGAATGCCCCTTGGAAGAGACGTGGAGGTCCCAGTAGCTTAAGAAGACAGTTTGAATGCCCCTTGGAAGAGACGTGGAGGTCCCAGTAGCTTAACAAGACGGTTTTAATGCTTCTCGGAAAAGTGGTGGAGGTCCCAGTAGCTTAATAAGACGCTTTTAATGCCCCTCGAAAAAGTGGTGGAGGTCGCAGTAGCTTACCAAGACGGTTTGAATGCCCCTTGGAAGAGACGTGGAGGTCCCAGTAGCTTAACAAGACAGTTTGAATGCCCCTTGGAAGAGACGTGGAGGTCCCACTAGCTTAACAAGACGTTTTTAATGCCCCTCGGAAAAGTGGTGGACGTACCAGTAGCTTAATAAGACGCTTTTAATGCCCCTCAGAAAAGTGGTGGAAGTCCCAGTAGCTTAACAAGATGCTTTTAATGCCCCTCGGAAAAGTGGTGGAGGTCCCAGTAGCTTAACAAGACGCTTTGAATGCCCCTTGGAAGAGACGTGGAGGTCACAGTAGCTTAACAAGATGGTTTTAATGCTCCTCGGAAAAGTGGTGGAGGTCCCAGTAGCTTAACAAGATGCTTTTAATGCCCCTCGGAAAAGTGGAGGTCCCAGTAGCTTAACAAGATGGTTTTAATGCCCCTTGGAAAAGTGGTGGAGGTCGTAGTAGCTTAACAAGACTGTTTGAATGCCCCTTGGAAAAGTGGTGCAGGTCCCAGTAGCTTAACAAGATGGTTTGAATGCCCCTTGGAAGAGACGTGGAGGTACCAGTAGCTTAAAATGACGGTTTTAATGCCCCTCGGAAAAGTGGTGGAAGTCCCAGTAGCTTAACAAGACGGTTTTAATGCCCCTCGGAAAAGTGGTGGAGGTCCCAGTAGCTTAACAATACGCTTTTAATGCCTCTCAGAAGAGACGTGGAGGTCCCAGTAGCTTAACAAGACGGTTTGAATGCCCCTTGGAAGAAACGTGGAGGTCCCAGTAGCTTAAGAAGACGGTTTGAATGCCCCTTGGAAGAGACGTGGAGGTCCCAGTAGCTTAACAAGACGGTTTTAATGCTTCTCGGAAAAGTGGTGGAGGTCCCAGTAGCTTAATAAGACGCTTTTAATGCCCCTCGAAAAAGTGGTGGAGGTCGCAGTAGCTTACCAAGACGGTTTGAATGCCCCTTGGAAGAGACGTGGAGGTCCCAGTAGCTTAACAAGACAGTTTGAATGCCCCTTGGAAGAGACGTGGAGGTCCCACTAGCTTAACAAGACGTTTTTAATGCCCCTCGGAAAAGTGGTGGACGTACCAGTAGCTTAATAAGACGCTTTTAATGCCCCTCAGAAAAGTGGTGGAGGTCCCAGTAGCTTAACAAGATGCTTTTAATGCCCCTCGGAAAAGTGGTGGAGGTCCCAGTAGCTTAACAAGACACTTTGAATGCCCCTTGGAAGAGACGTGGAGGTCACGGTAGCTTAACAACATGGTTTTAATGCTCCTCGGAAAAGTGGTGGAGGTCCCAGTAGCTTAACAAGATGCTTTTAATGCCCCTCGGAAAAGTGGAGGTCCCAGTAGCTTAACAAGATGGTTTTAATGCCCCTTGGAAAAGTGGTGGAGGTCGTAGTAGCTTAACAAGACTGTTTGAATGCCCCTTGGAAAAGTGGTGCAGGTCCCAGTAGCTTAACAAGATGGTTTGAATGCCCCTTGGAAGAGACGTGGAGGTACCAGTAGCTTAAAATGACGGTTTTAATGCCCCTCGGAAAAGTGGTGGAGGTCCCAGTAGCTTAACAAGACGGTTTTAATGCCCCTCGGAAAAGTGGTGGAGGTCCCAGTAGCTTAACAATACGCTTTTAATGCCTCTCAGAAGAGACGTGGAGGTCCCAGTAGCTTAACAATACGCTTTTAATGCCTCTCAGAAGAGACGTGGAGGTCCCAGTAGCTTAACAAGACGGTTTGAATGGCCCTTGGAAGAGATGTGGAAGTCCCAGTAGATTAACAAGACGGTTTTAATGCTCCTCGGAAAAGTGGTGGAGGTCGCAGTAGCTTAACAAGACGCTTTTAATGCCCCTTACAAGAGCCATACAGTACAGCATTTTAAAAATATTATTCCCATTATTGGGGAGTGGGTCTCCCACAGTCTTTGCTTATGCCTTCCAAGCAAAAGCTGACAAAAATAAGGACGGAGGAACTTTCAATAATGGCAACACGGACCACGGTCACCCTGGTGGTATAGTGGTGGTGGAGGCTGAGGATAAGGAGAAGAACATAAAACAGCCGAAATGAGGAAGCGTATACCCATGTGTGGGTGTGAAGCGGTGCATGTGAATACACCTTCCGAAATAACACAGTGGATTTGACTTTATGTTACTCTGCTGTCATTTGGTGGTGATGAGAAGTCTGGCCCAATCCAGCTACTGTTCATTTTGATAAGGGTCAGCTTGTCAGCATTGTCAGTTGACAGGCGAGTGCGCTTATCAGTTATAATTACCCCAGCAGCACTAAAAACACGCACCGATAACACGCTAGCGGCAGGGCAGGCCAGGACCTCCAAGGCGTACAGAGCGATTTCATTCCAGGTGTCCAGCTTGGATACCCAATAATTAAAAGGCACAGAGGAATCACGGAGGACGCTGGTACGGTCGGCAAGGTACTCCCTCACCATCGTTTGAAACTTTCCACTGCTTGTGAGAGTACCCCGCGCCTCAGGGCCTGTAAGCTGGGCAGGTCTCAGAAAACTGTCCCAGAATGTTGACAGTGTTCCCCTGCCTCTGCTGGATTGGAGTTGCCTCTCTCTCGCTTGTACGCCTTGGTTGGTCAACGAACTGTGACCTCTGCCGCTAGCGTGTTCAGATGGGAATTTTTTTTTAACAGTTCTGCAGCAAGGGCCTTCTGGTACTGCCCCATTTTCGTAGACCTCTCCACCTCAGGAATAAGAGAGTGAAAGTTCTCCTTGTAGCGGGGGTCTAAAAGTGTCACCAACCAGTAATGACTGTCACCCAACATTTTGACAACGCGAGGGTCACGGTTAAGGCAGAGTAACATAAAGTCAGCCATGCGTGCCAGACTGGTAACGGGCAAGACTTCCGTGTCCTCACCAAGATGACGACTGACCATGCTCTCCCCCCCCCCCCCCCCCCTGTCCTCAGGCCACCCACGCTGAACTGACAGTATGACAGTTGTACAGGTACTACCGTCTACAGCGCATGATACAAGCTCCTGTTCTTCCTCCTCCTCCTCTCCCTCATTGTCCCCCAATGCACGTTGGGATGAGATGAGGCTGGGCTGTGTGTAATCGACCGCTACGGCTTCTTGATCCATTTCATCATACTCTGGCAGCAATGCCTCCTCTTTAATTCTCTGCAGAGAGCATTGCAAAAGACAGACAAGTGGAATGCTGACGCTAATGATGGCGTCATCGCCACTCACCATCTTGGTGGACTCCTCAAAGTTTGTCAAGATGGTACATACAGTACAGACCAAAAGTTTGGACACACCTTCTCATTTAAAGATTTTTCTGTATTTTCATGACTATGAAAATTGTACATTCACACTGAAGGCATCAAAACTATGAATTAACACATGTGGAATTATATACTTAACAAAAAAGCGTGAAACAACTGAAAATATGTCTTATATTCTAGGTTCTTCAAAGTAGCCACCTTTTGCTTTGATGACTGCTTTGCACACTCTTGAGAGACTGCCATAAAGACTGAGAGGAGGGGGCATCTTTGCATGCAGTATGGACAGGGGATTGCCATGCACACACAACAGGTGACACCCGCTGACACTGGTCATGGACCCTGGGGTTCGCCCCACAAAGTCGGGTGCTTTGCTGCCATGTGCCTGATCATGCTGGTGGTGGTCAGGCTGGTAGTTTTGTCACCCCTGCTGATGCTGGCATGGCAGGTGGTACAAATGGCCTTTTTGGGGATATCAGCAGAGTCTTTAAAAAAATTCCAGACTCTGGAAGACCTACAGGTTGTACTGGCAACGTCCCTCGTGTTGGTGTTACGGGGAACTGTTGCCGGCCTTCTGTGTGCGGCCACCACACTGCTTTTTTTTGCCTGTTGGGGTACTCTGCCTCCCTCACCCTGTCTGCTGCTGGCCTCGCTCTGCATGTCCTCCTGCCACATTGGGTCAGTTACTAGATCATCCACCACCTCCTCCTCTTCCACTTGCGCACCACGATCCTCCTCCTCACTTCCTGGCAATTTGTCTCGTCATCGTCAACCTCTTGTGACAAATTGCCAGCGTTGACTTCCTCTGGCCGTGGCTGTTCAAATATTTGGGCATCTCTACATGGGATCTCCTCTTCCACCACTTCAAGCGGAGCAGGCGAGGGGCACAAATCTGGAAATGGACCAGTGAACAGCTCTTCAGAGTGTCCAAGTGTGGGATCAGTTGCTGTCTGACGACACTCGGCATGGTGGGAGGGAGGAGCATCAGGGTGAGGAGGAGTATGCGGTCGAGACTCATGGCTACTAAGAGTTGACCGTGTGGAAGACAGACCGGAGGTGGTGGTGCCCAGGTAACTGGAAGTATTATCTGCTATCCAATTAATAACCTGTTCACACTGATCTGGTGTTGTTCTGTGCTTCCCTAGTAATTCGGTCAAGAAGTGGGAGCGAGAAGATATGGCTGTTGGTTGTGGCACATTTTCACCTTGGCCACGGCCCCGTCCTCTGCATGCACCATCACCAGAACGTCCACTTCCATGTCCCTTGCCACGCGCCTTGCCCATTGTAAAGTAAGTAAAATAGCTTACACTCGCACCATCAATGGAAAAAGGGTAATAAAGTAGATTAGAACCGTGGAAGAGGAAAACCACAGTTCTATTTCTCTGGCCTACACCCGACTCTTTTAAACAATCTGAACAATCAGGGAGAAACTATTACTGTTTTTCTTTACGGAAAAAATACCAAAAGGTGAATAATAGAGATTTTTTACCGTGGAATGGCAAAACCACAGTTATTGTTTACTGGGGTATACCAGAAAATTTTAAATAGATATATTTGTGTCTGAACAATCAGGAGACAGTACGGTTTTTCTTTACAGCAAAAAATGCAAAAAAGCAGGATAATACAGAGATTTGACCCGTGGAACTGCAAAACCACACTTGTATTTCTCGGGCCTACACCAGACTATTTTCAACAGATATATTTGTGTCTGAACAATGAGGAGACACTACTACTGTTTTTCTTTGCGGCAAAAAATGCCAAAAGCAGGATAATAGAGATTTTTTACCGTGGAACAGCAAAACCACAGTTATAATTTACTGGTGTATATCAGACTATTTTCAACAGATATATTTGTGTCTGAACAATCAGGAGACACTATTAGTTTTTTTTTTTACGGTGACACATATTACTATAACTTGCACCCATAGTGCAAAAAAAAAACAAAAACCCCAAAAAAACACAATGGGTTCAACCGTACTCAAATTGTTAACTAGGAGCAATGATTAGTGTGAATAATATAATATTTTGATTGGAGATGATCCAACCTCTGGTTCCACCACTGATCCTGAGAATGAAGGAATGGGGAACCTATCAGCTTTTTTTTTCCCTGCACAGCTGTGCTCCCAACCACCCACAGTGCAAAAAAAAACCCTAAAAAAACAATAGGTATAACCGTACTCAAATTGATAATTGGGAGCAACGATTAGTGTGAAGGATATAATATTGTGATTGGCGATGTTCCATCCACTGATTCTGAGAAAGAAGGAATGGGGAACCTATCAGCTTTTTTTCCTGCACAGCTGTGCTCCCACCCATTGCGCAAAAATACCCTAAAAAAATGCACGTACTCAAATTGTTAATTGGGAGCAATGATGAGTGTGAAGGGATATAATATCTTGATTGGCGATGGTCCGACCTGTGGTTCCGCCACCGATCCCAAGAATGAAGGAATTGAGAACCTGTAAGCTTTTTTTTTCCTGCACAGCTGTGCTCCCAACCACCCACCCATAGTGCAAAAAATAAAAAAAACAATAGATCCAACTGTACTCAAATTGTTAAATTGGGAGCGTGAAAAAAATAATGCATCCACTTCTTTCTAAATTAGGCTGTCAGACCCCCAAGAATGACATCCTAGTAATATGCCATGACTTATACCTCTTTAAATGTATGCAAAGGATAAACCTGGATATCCAGGTATACGTTCTATTGATTGATTTCTATAAGGGCCTATTTACACATGTAAATGTGTATCTGCTACGGACATGAATGATCGGCTGCAGCCCTTCCACGTGGCCAGTCAATGGATCCGCAAATCACAACAAGTAATTCAAGGAAATGGAAAAGTAAAAAAAAAATTTCTAGTAACATTGCATAGCGTACCGGTGATTGCGCTATTTAACTTGCCATCAGTGATTGACAGCATATAAATGGTTAAACAGCAGTGATTGACGCTTCGCTCTGGCCGCTGCTGTTACAGCAAGATGTCAGCTGTGTAGGATGGGGGCTCTGCTCCTGAGCCCACCCGAAACAGCAATCCAATGGACGGTTTCACACACCACATTATCCAGTGGTGTTTAATTTGCTTTTCTATTTAGGAAACAAAACCGTTTTAATAACGTTTTCCTTCTCTGGTATCTAGGAGCCATTTCAGCTATTTGTAAAGGGAATCTGTCAGCAGGTTTTTCTTGGCTATTCTGAGAGCAGCATGATGGGGTGAGCGCCACACTAGGAGTAGGACCACCGAGCCCAGAGCTATTGCAAGACGTGCAGACAATATATACCAGGTATGAATGACTCCAATACAACATTATTGTTACTTGGGAATTAACCTACTTGGATATAATACATCCCTTGATATGTATATACCAAAAGGTCATTATCTTGGGAATGCCTATATTGGCTTTTATTATTTGGGATTATATCCTTTTACTATGTGACCTAGGATATACTATCAGTATGCATTAGCACAATTGGAGCTACTACTATTTAGCCCTGGTGTCTCTGCAATTCAAATATTTACATTATACCTCCTCACTATTATATGGTATTACTATATATATGTGTGTCTGCTCTTTTCTTTCCCGCCATGTACCCAAATTATTATAATAAAGGTCTTTTGACACATTGACCCCTTGTCGGATGTACTATATATTGGTTGTTGTTGAGAGCAGCATGATGTAGAGACAAAGACCCTGATTCTAGGGACGTCTCACTTACAGGGCTGCTGGTTGTAGTTTTGATAAAAATCACACTTTTATTAGCAGAAGATTATCACTAGAGGACTAGTAAACCTGCAGCCAGGTAGTCCAACCACGCCCCCCACCACTGATTGGCAGTTTAAATACAGTGTACACAGAAAGCTGCCAATCAGAGGTGTGGGTGGGGTTATTATACAGAGCTCAGCATTCAGAGATCTGCATGAGAAAAAAAAAACTGCAATTTTATCAAAATAACACCAAGCAGCCCAGTAAGTGATACATCGTTGGAATCAGGGCCTCGGATTATGGTGCTCTCAAATGGGATAGCAAAAACCTGCTGACATATTCCATTTAAAGGGGCAGCGGCTACTAAATCCAGACATGGTGCAAAATTTAAATTCTGCTGCAGATTTACTGCTGTAGATTTTTAATTCCTAAAAATCCCTGTAGATTCAGAGGATCTCAACCTTTTCAATGCAAATTATTTTCAAGACTTATTCACAGATATTATGAAATATTACAGTAGAAATAAAAAAAAAAAAGCACAATACCTAAACCCCTTCCTTGGGAAAAATATACGGCAAGTTTAAGAACGACAAAAATTTATTCTGGAGTCATATTGAAGTCTAAATAGACTTGTAACCATACAATGTAAACAGCAGCGAATGTAAGTAGGATCCACTGGATCTATATAAGAGGAACGTTTTCCAAAGCTGATCTTCTGAGCCCACCGCTATGCTGGCTGCACCGGCATTGTGATCGTCAGCACCTGGAATATACGTCACGTTTTACTGCAGCTCATAGAACCAAATGATAAGACGCAGAGCAGTGCGAGGCTTGTGACTCGCTATACACAAAATATACGACATGTTTGATGAATGGCATAAAGGAAAGCCGATGCATTCAGATGTCTCTGGGCAACTATATGCTGTGATAGATAAGTTCCTGTCAGGGTGAGGGGCAGCATCCTATCTGCTCACTCATCATGACAGGTTTACAACATGTTGACTCATGGACGTGATCAGTCAGTCAAACAATGACAGATGCACGTTCTTGATTCCGACAGGTAGGTCAGAGATGTCCGTCTCAATCAGTTTACCTTCACCCATCTAGGATGGATGGCTGCTGACATCGTTGGCCATTATGTCCATACGCAATTATTATCCCCTAATTGTGATGTACAGTACAAATTTATATTGTGGTACCGTGTTAGCCAGAAAATTTGATGGAAATAATTTTATGCCCAAAAATGGCAAAAGTATTCTCGGAGTGATACCTTTATTGGCTAACCAGAAAAAAAATATATATATATGCAAACTTACAGAGCACACAGGCTCCTTCTTCAGGCAGGATTACAAATGTTATGAATTCATTTGTAATATTGCCTGAAGAAGGAGCCTCTGTGCTCTGAAAGCTTGCATATATATTTTTTTTCTGGTTAGCCAATAAAGGTATCACTCCAAGAATACTTTTGCCATTTTTGGGCATAAAAGTATTCACATAGAATTATCCACTAATTAAAAGAATTTATTTTTGCTAAATAAATGTATACATTTTTTAAAATTTTATTTTATACATTTTCTTAGAGAACCTCTTTAAGAAGGAGATTTCAGAATGGGCTATAAGACATGTCCAGCTTTGCTTAATTGTCTCACCTTACTGTCCTTGTTGAACTGAGCTCCACTTTGTTCTTGGATGATATTGTAAGGAATGAAGACGTCTAGATGGTACAAATCGGGACGTCTGACTATTCTGTCTTCACCCAAGTCCAACACAAGAGATCTAGCAGAAGACTGTAAAGAGAAGACCAGGGTGGTAACAACGCTTATGTCGCTGAATACTTCTGTACGGGAAAGAAAGTTGTAACCAACAAGTGCACAAAAATCTAAACTTTTATCTTGATACGTGGCCAACTAGAAGTTACTGTGTAGCTCCAGACGTCTCATACATTAAATCTGACACGTGGAGGAACTGCTCACAGAAAATGCTGAAAAATATTTTTTAGGATTCACACTGCATTAAAAGGGGTTGTCCACCACTTTAATACTAATGGAATATCCTTAGGATAGGTCATCAATATTAAAGTGCCAGGCAACCCCTTTAAGTGAGGCATAATGAATGGTACCAGAATTTCAGATAATGTAGCCTTCATTAGGCAGAAGGCCCACTCGGTTATATGAAGAAATCTGGGGTCCCCAAAAGCAAACCCAGTAATCACCAGATTCCTGTGTGGTGACTACTTCATCTGCTTTTTGGGAAGACCAGAACTGACCCCTATATTTAACCAAGTGGGTCCCCTCAAGCTACATTATCCTGTCTGATGAAGGCTACATTAGCTGAAGCATTCTTAATCTTCATTATGCCTCATTTAACGCAATGTGAATCATGGACATGAGAAAAATCAAATTAAAAAATAAATACATTTAAAGCATTTTCTGTGCGATTCCTCCAAATGTCACATTAATATAGAAAAAATAAAGAGCGGCGTGTTCTACACTATTGCAACAAGCCTCTTTCATCATTTCTATCATCATTATAACATCATTTATATGCACCAGCACCATGGAATCAATGGCACTATATAATTAAATAATAATAATAATATATACATCTTCGCACCAGCTTGTTTTCCCTCTATCTCCTCTCTGGATCTATGAAGCCAGAACTGTCAAAGAAGAGGTGATGGTGGAGATGGAGGGGAAACAAGCAGGGGGGAAGGCTTATATAAATGACTGGTCCCGCCGTGAAGCACTGGGCATCTGTGCTTGGTTTGAACAGTCATTCTCCGCTGACAGAGTCGTTTACAGAGATCTTCTTTCCCATTCCAACAGCTTGCAAACAACCCACCATGGTATGAAAAAAATAATTATATCATCATCATCCAGTAAATGTGTCACAACTGCCAGCAATTGGCTACTGTGGACACATCAAAGCTGTGATGATAAAAGTTGGCAGAGGAGGACCGGTATCACGAGGTTGGCACAGACTTTTAATAAGGGAAGACTATTGGAAATCACATGAAATGCAAAAAGGTCACAATCCTAAACCACATCTGAGGGTCTCACCACTTTAGGTAAAGAGACTTCAGCCACCAGAAAACTTGGGTGTCCTACAGGAGGTTCCGCCACAATCATGTAATCTGGTTTCACGGGTGAACTGATAAAAAAAGGAAGGAAGCAGTATATTGCAAGGGTACACCATCAATTTATGATCTGTTGGGGTCAATCTCTAATATAATAAAGGGGCACTGATGCTGGTAATGAGGAACAGCCCCTTTCAGGGTCATTCCCTGCACATTGGCATCATGGCCTCCACTGTGCAGCGGAACGACAGCATAGATCCAGCAAAGTGAATGGGCTTAGCTGCAGTTCTCCTGCACAGTGAAAATCCGGGTAGCTGCCCCACACCAGCTTATTCTTTAAAAAGGGCAGCGGGGTTACTTCCAGGCTGCAGCCCCCTTATTCTTGGAGTCCAAGAAGTTGGATATCCTATATCTTTTGTAAGATGGGATTTTAAAAAAAGTAAATGCATGCATTAAACCTCAAAGTAACCCAAACCTTTCAACTTCTGAGATGAGGGACTTGCTTGGAGTTAGCTGGGAGGGTCTGTAGGAAAAAAATAAAGACCATAAAGGCATAATAGTTAAAACAAAAAAAAAAACAATGTCCACATTGTTCTTGCACCATAACAAGCCATTCTGCAACTTCCCCCATCTGTTGGGTTTAACCCATCACCACGAGGAGTGGCGCTCCCCCATCTGTTGGGTGTAACCCATCACCATGAGGAGTGGCGCTCCCCCATCTGTTGGGTGTAACCCATCACCATGAGGAGTGGCGCTGCCGCTTCTGTTGGGTATAACCTATCACCAGGAGGAGTGGCGCTCTTCATACTTTGTGTACCTAGAGGAAATGTGGTATTATAAGACATCCAATCAATTGAATGGCCGACCATGTACTGCATGGATGAGCGAGGAACATCAGAGAAGAAGCCGCCGATGCTCAACAGCAGCCTACTCTGTCGTCTTTTACAGACTGTATGCCATAGACTTGTACCTTAGAGTTGGGACTTACCCCATTATGTTCATTTCCTGAATCATCGGTTTTGATTTGGTTCTGATATTCTGTTCAAAAATGGATCCCAGGAACTTCCGATTTTTCGGCATTTTCCACTCTGAAGGGAAACCATAGATGATTAACAGGGTCGGACTGGAACTGAAACTCAGCTCTGGCATGTGAGAGCACGCAGGCCCGCCCGACGCGCGTTGAATTTGAAATATTTTCGTGAATGATTTGGGTATATGTCACAATAAAAATTGCTGCAAACTGCACTTTATCATCGATAGACAAAAACTGACATAATGTAAAATATAAAACTTCCTTCCAGGAAAATGTTAATTTCTTTCAACTGGAGGGACGGACATATTTGTAATATAGAGCTCCAAGTTCCCAAAAACACTATGTTTGATAGTACCAGGAAAAGCAGGAAAAGTGAATCCTTGCAGATTTGAAGCAGTTTCATGTCTATTCTTTCAGTATTTTTGCAGCGTTTCTAAAGAACGGGAAAAAAAAAATCTAAAAAAAAGCAATATCAAGGGGATTTTCCTGCCGAGCGACAGGTTTTTTGTGCAGAAATGTTCTTCCCTTTCTTTTTTGTTTATATTTTGTGTTATACACTAGTGGCGAAAATTGAGGTAACACCTTCAGTTTTTCACCATCACCAATATTTAATGGAGGATTTCACTGACCTACTTACTTGTACACACGCCCTCTTCTGCCATATGTATTCTATGTTGGTTTATAGTGACCTGAGTGTGATTTAAGACAGATATTGTGCGATTAAAATGCGGTTTTTATATTTTAAAGCCAGTTTGTCATCAAAAGGTAAGCAATTACATGTTTTCGTTCTCAAAGTGTGTAAGCGGTTTCAAGAGACTGGTTCGATAAAGAATAAACCAGGTAGAGAAAGGAAGAAGGCTACAAGTCCTCAGACTGATAGAAGAATTGTTAGAATCGCCCTAAATAACAGGAAATAAACTGATGTCAAGGAGCTTGTCAACACCGGAGTGACAGTGTCTGATCGGACGGTTCGACGACGATTGGTAAATGCGGGGTTAAGAGCCAGAATACCAGGTAAAAAGCCATTTTTGAAAACCTCACAGCGTCAGAAACGTCTGCAGGGGCCAAAGAACATTGTAAATGGACCATTGAACAATGGAGAAATGTTATATGGAGCGATGAGACACGCATATCCATCTTTGGCAGCGACGGTGTCTGCTACGTTCGACGACGACCTGGAGAGGACTGGTTGCCAGAGGGTACAATACCCACCATGAAGCCTCCTCTGAGTGTTATGGTAGGGGGCTGCGTGTCCAGAGATGCAGGTGGTCGGCTGCAGGTAATTGAAGGAACAGTTAATGCTGAAAAGTACATCAAGGAAGTCCTTCAGCCTAAACTCATTCCTTCGGCACGTGATGTATTTGGTGAAGGGACACCGTTTATTTTAAGATGGAGCCCCATGCCATATAGCTAAAAAATGTCTCTCTTGGTTCAAGGACAAAAATGTCCAGCTATTGAATTGGCCAGGAAACAGCCCAGATCTCAATCCTATTGAGAATCTCTGGGCTCGGCTCAAAAGAGCGGTGTCAAAACAGCGGGCTTCACACAAGCAGGAACTCATTGCAGCCATCATCAAATCATGGCTTCATATCATCACACCATCTGATTTACACAAACTGGTAGATAGCATGCCAAGTAGATGCCAGGCAGTCATCAAGGCCGAGGGCTATCCAACTGAGTATTAACATTTAGTGTTAGATATGAAAATAGGACAAATCAATGGCTTTTCTCCCACAGTCATCTGAGTGACAATAGTGTCCAATTTGTTGACAAATGAACAAATTTCCTGCTAATATTGTGTTTCTATATGAGATTTTATTTCTACTTAAAAACTTTACTGTGAAATCAAAAACATTCATGAAATTTGTATTTGTATTGGCAAAATGCTAAAAATTCATAAATCTTGGGGGTGTTGCCTCAATTTTGGCCACTAGTGTATAGAGTTCCTCAGTATATTTATATGTTGTCCCCCATCACCTTTTTCATCTCTCCTTACAAGTATGCCTTGTATCTTAGCTAAAACACGGTAGTAAGTAGCATATGAAACCCTTTTATAATAGATAGTGTAGAATCGCTGCATATTTCAGGGTTATGCGCTCCTGAGGACTCATTAGTGCTGCCCTCCTCAGGCGAAACCTGTTTGTGACCTCGTATAATATGGGGCTAGCCGGTCTCACCTACCAGTTTGGGTCACAAACCCTTTTTTATTTGCTTTGATGTTTTACTCATTGTTTATTACTAGTGTTGAGCGAGCACTAAAATGCTCGGGTGCTCGAAGCTCGGGCCGAGCTCGCCGTGATACTCGGGTGCTCGACCCGAGCAACGAACCCAATGTTAGTCTATGGGAGACTCGAGCATTTTTGCGGTGGCACCCCGGGCAGTCTTTTAAAAGCCTAACAAGTGCCCAAAACGATAGTGACAGTGCACAAATGACATAGGGACAGCATGGGGATCGCCCCAGGAAGCATTTCTGATCCCCAGATCACTGCTGTTAACAACGTGGTCAGAGGTATTAAGCCACTTTTACGGGCTCACAATAAAACGTTCAAAAACGAAAGTGAAGCTTTTTTCCTGTGAAATATGTTAAGGAACATCCTTTCCAGGGAAAAGACTTGTGTATAAGTTAAAATAAATGACCAAAAACAAAAATACTCCTCCACACCTTCGGCTATGTTCACAAGTAGCATTTTTTATGCGTTTTTGCACTTTTGTATTGCTTTCAACTATGACAAATGCATTCACCGTGAAATGTCATTTTAACATTTTACAACCTTATATGGCCATGTGCTGTGTGACACATGCATAAAGTGCTGAAAAGACAAGGGAACAGCATGGGGAAGACCCCTGGAAGCATCTCTGACTCCCAGGTCACTGTCTAAAAGTGTGCCCATCATAAGTGATCCTTACCGCATCAGAAGATGCAGACTTGCAACTATCCCCATGGAAGTTCTAGTCCCAGGGCAGTGTTCAATTGTACCTCCCCCATTCCTTGCAATACAAGCTCAAGTATGCAGCCTGCCACCCACCCACCCCCAGGCTGCAATACCATACTGCTTGCTTGCTTGAACTTGAAATTGGGCCTTTTAGGCATGTGGAGGCGGAATCTGGCCACCACGTCATGGCTGTGTTGGCGGCCTGGAATCCATACTCAGTCCCCAGCCGCCCGGCGGCCGGGTGTCCATACTCGGTCCCCAGCCGCCCCGCGGCCGGGTGTCCACACACGGTCCCCAGCCGCCTGGGGGCAGCCGGGTGTCCATAAACGGTCCCCAACAGCCCCTATTTCTCCTTGGAACATCCCCCCACACACTTTTCTTAGCCCGGCCTGCTTTAGGCAGCATTGGAAAAGCCCACCAGAGAACCAGACTCCTCCGGTGGGCCTTGACTTCTCCATCGGTGGAGTTGAGAGTGCCAAGGTGAGGAGCATGATGATGATGACAGAAGTTAGCATCTGCTATGTTTTCTTTTAATGCAAGTGTAAGTGTGCAGCCTGCCACCCACCCACCCCCAGACTGCAATTCCATACTGCTAGCTTCCATACTGCTAGCTTGCACTTGAAATGGGGCCTTTTAGTTTGGAGGAGGCCGAAGCTGGCCACTACCTCATGGCTGCTTCGGCAGCGAGGTATCCATACTCAGTCCCCAGCCGCCCATATTTGTCCTGGTGTGCCTTATACATAAGATTAAGCATGTATACCAAAACATTACCTGTGCCCTCCCCAGTGCATTTAGTGGGAAGGAGAGCCTATTCCGCTGTAGTGTGTGCATGCCAAACCCCTGTTCATGGTACATGCGAAGATGCCTCCCACCTTGCACCTGTCGTTGCAGACTTGCAACTATCCCCATTCAAGTCCTTGTCCCAGGGCAGTGTTCAATTGTACCTCTCCCATTCCTTGCAATGCAAGCGCAAGTATGCAGCCTGCCACCCACCCACCCCCAGGCTGCAATACCATACTGCTTGCTTGCTTGCACTTTAAATTGGGCCTTTTAGGCATGTGGAGGCGGAATCTGGCCACCACGCCATGGCTGTGTCGGCGGCCTGGTATCCATACTCAGTCCCCAGCCGCCTGGTGGCCGGGTGTCCCCGCTTGCTCCCCAGCCTCCAGGGGGTGGCCGGGTGTCCATACTCGGTCCCCAGCCACCCCTATTTGTACCGGTAACCTTTCCCACACTTTTCTTAGCCTGGCCTGCTTTAGGGCAGCATTGGCCGAGCCCACCGGACTATCAGACTCCTCCGGTGGGCCCTGGCTTCTCCATCAGGGGAGTTGAGAGTGCCAAGGTGAGGAGCATGATGAGGATGATAGAAGTTAGCATCTGCTTTGTTTTGTTGTAATGCAAGCGCATGTATGTAGTAGCGGCTAGGCCTGAGGAGGTCAGCGTTTTGGCGCATATCCTACCTCCTCCGAGGATTGCTGGATGTTTTCCTGCTACTATCCAAGTTCTATGACTCTCGTTAAAACAAAGCTTCAAGTGATAAATGATGGATGAGGTAGTGGCAAAGGAGAAAGAGCAGGAGGAACAGGGACCATTCACATCAATATCAGGCCAGTCAACCAGATATGTCTTGTAGGATATGTTTCTGTAACAAAAGGAGCGGTTCGGCTACACAGTTATAGGGCATACAGTGAGTGCAATGCCTACCAAAAATTTTCGAGGCACTCCAATGCCCCTTGGAAATGACATGGAGGTCAGAGGGCGTTAACTAAACCTTTTTTTTCCATTTATAGCAACTGGGTCTCCTGTGCACTGTTGGCCTAAGCAGTGAATGGAAGGCTTTCCAAAAATTATGAGGTACTGCAATGTCCCTTACAAGAGCCATGTGTGGCACCCCAGGGGTCTGGTCACCACAGTAATAGAGATTACGTCGGAGAGCAAGTGGGAGGTTTCCTGGTCAGGATCCCTTAAACATGCAACATCCTCCTGCCCCAGTCCTGGGAGGGGAGAATTCTGCCCTTATAAACTGGATCTGGGGCGGGGTTTAGTGAGTCAGAGAACAGTCAGAGTCAGAGTGAGAGCAAGGGAAAGTAACAGCAAGGAGCTCTGTAGGAGCTAGGAGCTAAAGACCAGGGGCTGGAAGCTGAGCAGAGCTCGCCCTGGCAGAAGACAATAGGAACCGGACACAGGAGTCCGAAGCTGTGAGGACTTATATATCCAGCAGCAGAAACCACCCGGCAGGGGATTTCAGGTCCTCTGGCCATAGAAGCCCGGAGGCTCAGTCACAAGCAAGGGACCAGCACCGCCTTCGTGGAGCGGAGGCTAACAGAAGGCCCCAAGTCACCAGCCATATGGGTGAGCACTACAAGGTACACTCAGGGACGTGGGCTACTTCTACCCGCTTACAGCAAGGTAGCCAGGAAGAGTGCAGACAGACGGGGAGGCCTACAACTCCACCTGGCCAGGGGAACTCCTGCTTGCTCACAGACTGACCAGGCCTCTTATGCTAGCCAGTACTCCCGGGAGGGTCTACCTTATAATCATCAGTAAAGACCCTGAACTGCACTGCAAAGACTCTGAGTCGTTCCTGCTGCGCTCGTGCACCATCACCCCCATCATCCACACTCACTGCCCTGAGGCTATACTCCTCCCGAGGGGAGTTATCCCATTCTATGCTGCGCGCACAACAACAGCCTCAGCGGACTGCCTCGCAGCGGTGGTACTCCCTGACCGCAATCCACGGGTGGCGCAGTCGGACAATTAACCTCAAAACCTAAGAAAGACTGCCACTGGTTTGACCAGCCTGAGCCACGGGACCGGGTCACTGCCACGGAGACTACAGACCCCAGAGACCCGGCACCGGGTATCCCACACACGTGTGCACACGGCCCAGGGGGCGAGTCACATGCAGTACAGCATATTACAAACATAAGTCCCATTATTGGGGAGTGGGTGTCCCATAGTATTTGCTTATACTTTCCAAGCAAAAGCTGCCAAAAATTAGGACGGAGCAACTTGCAATGCCTCTTACAAGAGCCATGCAGTACAGCATATTACAAACATAAGTCCCATTATTCGGGAGTGGGTGTCCCATAGTATTTGCTTATGCCTTGCAAGCAAAAGCTGCCAAAAATAAGGACGGAGGAACTTGCAATGCTGGCACCCTGGTGGTATAGTGGTGGTGGAGGCTGAGGATAAGGAGAAGAAGATAAAACAGCCGAAACGAGGAAGCGTATACCTATGTGTGGGTGTGAAGCGGTGCATGTGAATACACCTCCCGAAATAACACAGTGGATTTGACTTTATGTTACTCTGCTGTCATTTGGTGGTGATGAGAAGTCTGGCCCAATCCAGCCCTTGTTCATTTTGATAAGGGTCAGCTTGTCAGCATTGTCAGTTGACAGGCGAGTGCGCTTATGAGTTATAATTCCCCCAGCGGCACTAAAAACACGCTCCGATAACACGCTAGCGGCAGGGCAGGCCAGGACCTCCAAGGCGTACAGAGCGAGTTCATTCCAAGTGTCCAGCTTGGATACCCAATAATTAAAAGGCACAGAGGAATCACGGAGGACGCTGGTACGATCGGCAAGGTACTCCCTCACCATCTTTTGAAACTTTCCACTGCTTGTGAGAGTACCCCCGCGCCTCAGGGCCTGTAAGCTGGGCGGGTGTCAGAAAACTGTCCCAGAACGTTGACAGTGTTCCCCTGCCTCTGCTGGATTGGAGTTGCATCTCTCTCGCCTGTACGCCTTGGTTGGTCAACGAACTGTGACCTCTGCCGCTAGCGTGTTCAGATGGGAATTTTTTTAAGAGTTCTGCAGCAAGGGCCTTCTGGTACTGCCCCATTTTTGTAGACCTCTCCACCTCAGGAATAAGAGAGTGAAAGTTCTCCGTGTAGCGGGGGTCTACAAGTGTCACCAACCAGTAATGACTGTCACCCAACATTTTGACAACGCGAGGGTCACGGTTAAGGCAGCATAACATAAAGTCAGCCATGCGTGCCAGACTGGTAATGGGCAAGATTTCCGTGTCCTCACCAAGATGACGACTGACCATGCTCTCCTGCTCCTCCTCCTCTTCCTCCTCCCCCCTGTCCTCAGGCCACCCACGCTGAACCGACGGTATGACACTTGTACAGGTACTACCGTCTACAACGCATGATAGCAGCTCCTGTTCTTCCTCCTCCTCCTCCTCCTCTCCCTCATTGTCCCCCAATGCATGTTGGGATGAGATGAGGCTGTGCTGTGTGTAATCGCCCGCTATGGCTTCTTGATCCATCTCATCATACTCTGGCTGCAATGCCTCCTCTTTAATTCTCTGCAGAGAGCGTTGCAAAAGACAGACAAGTGGGATGCTGACACTAATGATGGCGTCATCGCCACTCACCATCTTGGTGGCCTCCTCAAAGTTTGTCAGGATGGTACATAGTCAGACATCCAGGTCCACTCCTGAGGTCTTATGTGTGGAGTCTGACCTCAATATCGACGGCCTTGTTGCAGCTGGTACTCCACAACTGCTCTCTTCTGCTCACAAATCCTTTGCAACATGTGGAGGGTAGAGTTCCAACGTGTGGGGACATCACACATCAGTCGGTGTGCCGGAAGCTGCAAACGCTGCTGCAACAAAGCAAGGGCGGCGGAAGCTGTAGCCGACTTGCGAAAATGAGCTGACAGGCGGCGTACTTTCACGAGCAGATCTGGCAACTCGGGGTCCGATTTAAGAAACCGCTGAACCACGAGGTTAAGCACATGAGCCAGGCATGGTACGTGTGTGATCTCACCTCGCCTCAGAGCCGCCACCAGGTTACGGCCATTGTCACACACGACCATGCCGGGATGTAGGTTCAGCGGTCTCAGCCACAGATCTGCCTGCTCTTTCACAGCTGTCCACAACTCACAAGCAGTGTGAGGTTTATCACCTAAGCTTATGAGTTTCAGCACAGCCTGTTGCCGCTTGGCGGAGGCAGTACTGCAATGCTTCCAGCTTGTAACTGATGTGGTGATATCTGAGATGGAGGCTGAACATGAGGAGGATGCGCAGGAGGAGGAGGATGCGCAGGAGCTGTACACTGTGGGGGCAACTCTGAATGACATAGGGCCAGCAATCCTCGGTGTGGGGAGGATGTGTTCCGTCCCAAGGTCCGACTGGGTCCCGACTTCTACTATGTTTACCCAGTGTGCCGTCAGGGAGATGTACCGATTGCGGTAGGATTCCGTCTCCATCAGCCTAAAAGGCAGCATTTCCAATGCAAGCAGTCGTGAAATGTGCGAATTTAGGACTGTGGCCTGTGGGGCGTTAGCTGCGAATTTCCGCTTTCGTTCAAAGGTCTGGGATATGGACAATTGAACGCTGCGGTGGGACGTGGACGTTGATGCTGTTTCTTGAGAAACTGCCATAACAAGTGAAGACTGAGAGGAGGGGGCATCTTTACATGCAGTATGGACAGGGGATTGCCTTGCACGCACAACAGTGGAAGAAGCAGTGGTGACATCCGCAGACACTGGTCGTGGACCCTGGGTTTCGCCCCACAAAGTCGGGTGCTTTGCTGCCATGTGCCTGATCATGCTGGTGGTGGTCAGGCTGGTAGTTTTGTCACCCCTGCTGATGCTGGCATGGCAGGTGGAACATATGGCCTTTTTGGGGTTATCAGCAGTCTTTAAAAAAATTCCAGACTCTGGAAGACCTACCGCTTGTACTGGCAACGTCCCTTGTGTTGGTGTTACGGGGAAAGGTTGCCTGTCTTCTGTCTGTGGCCACCACACTGCTTCTTCCTGCCTGTTGGGGTACTCTGCCTCCCTCCCCCTGTGTGCTGCTGGCCTCACTCTGCATGTCCTCCTTCCACGTTGGGTCAGTTACTAGATCATCCACCACCTCCTCCTCTTCCACTTGCGCACCACGATCCTCCTCCTCACTTCCTGGCAATTGTGTCTCGTCATCGTCCACCTCTTGTGACAGATTGCCAACGTCGACTTCCTGTGGCCGTGGCTGTTCAAATATTTGGGCATCGCAACATGGGATCTCCTCTTCCACCACTTCAAGCGTATCAGGCGAGGGGCCCAAATATGGAAATGGTCCAGTGAACAGCTCTTCAGAGTGTCCAAGTGTGGGATCACTTGCTGTCTGAAAAATATACAAGACCCAGCACCACCTTATGATAAGACATACACCTGTGCCAAAGTCCCTGAGAAATAAATGGGAGAAAAAAAGCAAAGGGTAGAGCAGGCACCAAGCATAGTAAATAATCAAATATAGAGGCAGTGTATTGAAAACATTGTAGAAATGTTATTATAGAAAAGACATACAGCACCACTTAATTAAAAAGTACAATTAAAAAACATATAAGACAAGAAAAAACAAAAAAACGCATGGACAAAAATAATTTTTTGTTTTTTCTTGTCTTATATGTTTTTTTACATACAGTTATTGTTTACTGGGGTATACCACACTTTTTTAAATAGAGATATTTGCAGCTGAACAGTGAGCGACACACTCAAACTGTTTTTTTTTTAGATACCAAAGGCCCAAAACTGGATAGTACAGCGATTTGACCCGTGGAACTGCGAAACCACACTGGGATGTCGGGCCTACACAAGACTATTTTCAACAGATATATTTTTGTGTCATAGAATGGTAGAATTGGAAGGGACCTCCTGGGTCATCTGGTCCAACCCCCTGCTCAAAGCAGGATTCACTAGATCATCTCAGACAGATGTCTGTCCAGCCTCTGTTTGAAGACGTCCATTGAAGGGGAACTCACCACCTCTCGTGGCAGCCTGTTCCACTCATTAATCACCCTAACTGTCAAAAAGTTTTTTCTAATATCTAATCTGTGTCTCCTCCCATTTAGTTTCATCCCATTGCTTCTAGTCTTTCCTTGTGCAAATGAGAATAAAGATGATCCTTCTACAATGTGACAGCCCTTGACATATTTGTAGACAGCTATTAAGCCTCCTCTCAGTCTTCTTTTTTGCAAGCTAAACATTCCCAAATCCTGCAACCGTTCCTCATAGGACATGGTTTGCAGACCAGTCACCATTCTGGTCGCTCTTCTCTGAACTTGCTCCAGTTTGTCTATGTCTTTTTTAAAATGTGGTGCCCAAAACTGTACACAGTATTCCAGATGAGGTCTGACCAAAGAGGAGTAAAGACCGATAATGACTTCACGTGATCTAGACTGTATGCTTCTGTTAATACATCCCAGAATTGTATTTTCCTTGTTTGCTGCTGCATCACACTGTTGACTCATGTTCAGTCTATGATCTATTAGTATACCTAAGTCTTTTTCACATGTACTGTTGCTTAGCTCTATTCCTCCCATTCTGTATATGCTTTTTTCATTTTTATTGCCCAGATGTAGTACTTTGCATTTTTCCCTGTTAAAAAACATTCTGTTGGTTGCTGCCCACTGCTCCAGTTTATTTAGGTCTTTTTGAATCCTCTCTTTCTCTTCTCTAGTATTAGCTATCCCTCCTAGCTTTGTGTCATCAGCAAATTTAATCAGTTTACCCTCAATTCCTTCATCTAAATCATTGATAAAGATGTTGAACAATACAGGTCCCAGGACGGAGCCCTGTGGTACCCCACTTGAGACATTCATCCAGCTGGATGTGAAGCCATTTACAACCACCCTTTGAGTCCGATCACTAAGCCAGTTATGAATCCACCTAACAGTTGCCTGGTCCATTGCATACTTGGTCATTTTTTCAATAAGGATGGTGTGAGATACTTTGTCAAATGCTTTGCTGAAGTCAAGATATACTATATCTACAGCATTTCCCTGATCCACCCAGTCAGTGATTCTGTCATAGAAGGAAATTAAGTTAGTCTGACATGACTTGTTAGTTACAAACCCATGCTGACTCTGGTTAATCACTTCATTCTTATCCATGTACTTACATACATGTTGTTTAATAATTTGTTCAAAGATCTTTCCTGGTATAGAAGTCAGACTCACCGGCCTATAGTTCCCTGGGTCCACCTTCTTCCCCTTTTTGAAGATAGGAACAACATTTGCTCTTTTCCAGTCTTCTGGGACTTCTCCTGTTCTCCAAGAATTTTCAAAGATTATGGAGAGTGGTTCTAAAATTTCTTCTACGATCTCCTTCAGTACTCTGGGGTGTAATTCATCTGGACCTGGAGACTTGAACTCATTTATGTTAGCTAAATATTCCCTCACAATCTTTCTGTTTACAGATAACTTGGATTCCTCTATTCCTTTAAAAGGACAGTGAAGATCAGTTGATGTTACATTTTCTTTCTGAGAGAAAACAGATGCAAAATAGGAATTAAAAAGTTCGGCCTTCTCAACATCCTCTCTTACCATTTCTCCATTTTCATCCTGTAAAAATCCTATAGCATCTTTGACTTTTCTTTTACTTTTGACATACCCCCAAAATCCTTTTTTATTGCTTTTGACATCTCTTGCAAGCCTTAATTCATTGTCAGCTTTAGCTAACCTGATACGTGCCCTGCAGGATCTGCAGACTGCATTATAATCTTCTTTAGATATGCCTCCCTCTTTCCATTTAATAAACATTTCTTTCTTTCTTTTTAGCATGTGTTTAAGTTCTGTGTTCATCCATCCTGGTTTCCTTAAATGCTTCCCATTCTTCCTACTTTTCGGGATTGTTAACGATTGTGCTTTGAGAATCTCATTTTTAAAAATTTCCCATCCTTCCTGGACATTTTTGTCCCTAAGGACATCCAGCCATTGGATCCCTCCTATTCTCTTTCTGAGTCTCTTAAAATCTGCCTTTCTAAAATCTAACCTTGAAGTTTGAGTCTTCACATGTCTTCCTCCTCTAGTTATCCAAAATTCTATAATAGCATGATCGCTGCCTCCTAGGGTCCCAGCCACCTTTACCTCCTCAACCATTTCCTCCCTGTTTATAAGGATTAGATCCAAAGTAGCAGATCCCCTTGTTTTCTCCCCTACCTTTTGGAAGATAAAGTTGTCAGCAAGAGAGGATAAGAATTTGCTTGACCTGTTAGTTTTACTTGAGAGAGATTCCCAACAAATGTCTGGATAGTTGAAATCTCCCATGACCACTACGTCATATTTTTTGGAGAACTTGGTCATTTGATACATAAAGAGTTCATCCATATCTTCAGCTTGCCCAGGTGGCCTGTAGTAAATGCCTACAATGGTGTCCTTTCCGTTGTTCTCTCCTTGTATTCTTACCCAAACAGTTTCCACAGTACTCCCAGTCTCTGAAGCTTCAATCTCTGTGCAGATATATGCTTTTCTAACATACAATGCAACACCTCCTCCTCGTTTATCAAGTCTGTTTCTTGCAAATAAGTTGTATCCTTTTAGCCTTTTATTCCAATCATGTGTATCGTCCCACCAAGTTTCAGTGATTCCAATGACATCATATTCCTTTTCCTGCATTAGTAGTTCCAATTCTCCTTGTTTGTTGCCCATGCTTTGTGCATTTGTATAAAAACATTTTAGTTTGTGATTGGTTTCTCTTCCTCCCATATTTTTATTATTTAAATTGTTTTGTCTTTGTTCTTCCTTTCCACTTCCAGTAGCAGAGATCTCAATAGTATTTGTCAGCTGTATGGCTTTTTCTGGCCTTATGCTTCCCTTCCCACATTGTTCTAGTTTAAAGCTCTTCTGATGAGTGTAGCAAGGCGACTTCCAAATACATGTTTTCCAGTCTTCGTAAGGTGCACCCCATCTCTAGCAAGTAGTCCATCGTATAGGTAATTCATTCCGTGATCCAGAAATCCAAATCCTTGTTGACGGCACCATCGACGTAGCCAGTTGTTCACCTGTAGAATCTTATTCCACCTCATTGTTCCATGGCCATCCACTGGGAGGATGGATGAGAAGACCACCTGCGCTCCCAATTCTTTCACTTTCTTGCCTAAGTCTTCAAAGTCACTGCAGATGGTTTCCAGGTCCTTTCTTGCGGTGTCATTTGTCCCCACATGTATTAGCAGGAATGGGTAGTGATCTGTAGGTCTGAAAAGTCTTGATATCCTGTCAGACACATCTTTAATTTTTGCTCCTGGAAGACAGCACATTTCTCTTGAGGTTATGTCTGGTCTGCAGATAGCGGCCTCTGTTCCTCTTAACAGGGAATCCCCCATGACCACCACTCTCCGTTTTTTTTTCACAACATTCTTCTTTCTCCATCCAGGAGGATTCTGAGGGCTTACAAGGTTATTCATTGCTGGCAAAGTCTTATTTTGCTGTATTTCTTCATGGTTCTCCTGCGTGAGAGCCTGGTACTGGTTCCTGAGCAGTATGGGTGCTGACTGCCTCTCGATCCTCCTGCTTCTGTGGGTCACATGCTTCCATTCCTCTGTTTCGTCAGGTGCAGTTCGAATTTCTTCTCTTTCTGAATCATGAAGAGATAATTCTGCTCTGTCACAACAGTCAGGAGACACTACTGTTTTTCTTTACGGAAAAAAACTACCAAAAGCTGAATAATAGAGATTTTTTACCATGGGATGGCAAAACCACAGTTATTGTTTACTGGGGTATACCACACTTTTTTAAATAGAGATATTTGCGGCTGAACAGTGAGCGACACACTCAAACTGTTTTTTTTTTTAGATACAAATGGCCCAAAGTGGATAATACAGAGGTTTGAACCGTGGAAGTGCAAAACAACACTTCTGTTTCTCTAGCCTACACCAGACTATTTTCAACAGTTATATTTGTGTCTGAAAAATCAGAGACACGCTTTTTTTTGGGGGGGTGGGGGGGGACGGGGACACACCAAAAGGTTAATAAGACGGGTATTTGTACAGTGTGAAGGAGAAAAAAAAAAGGAGGATTTAGATGAAAAAAAAAAGGATTTTTCCTGGCCCCCGACACCTGGTGCTAAGTCCAGCAATATCAGCAACAGGAGCACACAGGACTGTAATGCAGCGTTTGCTGGTATAACCACTGTGTCTCCTATACAGCCTTCCTGCCTGGTATCTGGGATGGATATTAGTCCTGAAAAGGACTGTTTGTTTGTTCTGGCAGCCTTTACAGACCCTACACTAACTATTTTGCAGTTTATATCTCTCCCTAAATCAGCAGCGCTGTCCCTACACTGTCTAATCCGGAGCGACTGTGTCCAAGATGGCGGCGCCCCATTTTAAATACTCGAGGTGACGCTGTGCGGCCAGCCAATCACTGTAATGCCCACAACCAACATGGCTGCGGCATTACAGTGACTGGCTGGCAATCCCTGCATGTTCATTGGCTCTGTAAAGAGCACCAAACATGCAGGGCGGAGACCCGAGCTCCCGCCCGAGTAACCCGGAAATGCTCGGTGCTCGCCGAACATCCCGAGTAGCGTGATGCTCGGGCGAGTACCGAGCAGTGTCGAGCATGTTCGCTCAACACTATTTATTACGTTTACACCCAAAATCTCTCCTAATCCTGGAGATCAAACCTATGAAAGCAATTTATGAATGATCGTAACACCTCTATGAAGGGTAATTATCATCGCCTTCATAAATATACATTTATATGTATAAATACATATGAGGTCAATGCATAGTACTGGCACATGACTTATCACTTTCCAGGACCTTACAAAGCACCAGGAACATTCATAACAAGCGGAGGTGAAGCGATTCTGGCAACTTAATAGGAAAGTATTCTTTACAGTTAGAGCAGTCAGACTGTGGAATGCCAACCACAAGATATAGTAATGGCAGATAGTATAACAGCATTTATAGAAGGGCTGGATACTTTTTTAACAAAACATGACATTGTGGGTTATAAATAATCTAGTAATAGAAAATGTATAACTTTGGAGATAGACCTAGGACATTAAAGTTCAAACTTTTTCAACCTATGTAACTATGCAAGTATGCAGAATGCACATTAGGAAAATGCTTGAAATGCAATTCCCTATAATATTATTTTACAAGTAATTTCCTCTTAACTTTCTGCTTTGTAAAGTGCTAGTTATAAGCCCAATCTATGGATCTAAAAAGTGCAAAACACTCCTGAAACACTTGTACGTATGTTCTATAATCTGTATTTCTTATGGTGCCTAAGGGAAGCCGTAATGATAAGACTCCTGCTTGGTAACAAGTGCAGTTATTTGCCTCCATAATGAAAGTGAATTACAAATGATGAAAGGGTTAATACTTGGACCCTGCATCAGTAATAGCCCTTGTAGTAACCATGACAACTATTGTGAGGGCATAAACAAGTGTCATAAAGAAGATTCCATAAAAGAATGCCGCGCTGCCACGATCAGCGCCATTATTGATGATGCGCCTGAGGACCTTGAGCTTGACCACCCCACGTAATGTGCCAACGTTGGTGTAATTTGGAGGTTCTGGCAGGGAAAGGGGTTGTCTTCTTAGACACCCCGGGGGGAAGGGAATGTAACAGAGGGGGGGGTCCCCAAAACAAGATCCCCTTCTGTTACTATGTACAAATAGCTGCTCTTCTTTGGGAGTTCATGGATGGATCCTTGACTTTAATGGGTGATAAATTGGGAGGGGGAGGGGATATTCTTCCTAAGAGGGGTTATCCATAATGAGCAACCCCTGTAACCAAGTACCCAACTTCTTGAGAGACGGAGCTGGATCTGTAAGGGAGAAGTGGTAGATCCACCTGGGAAATCAGATCAACTAAATTCGTTCCAGCAATAAATGTGGTGACAGATATCGCAGCCAGATCTCTCCCACATCCAGTTTATCACATTAATAGTCTATATTTGTTATGTCGTTCCCTGTAAATATGTAGAAATTCTAAAACTCCGTCATATATCGGCACTAACTCTCTAAGACCAAGGGAAGGGCAGCCCTCCAGCCATGGTTCCCTAGAGGTTTCCTCCACAGGGGGTTTTCCTCTCCTGAGCGCTGCAGGGTGACTCTTCGTGAGTCGAGGGTTGTGCCATTTTCGGTGTCATGTAAATTTAAATAAAGTTGAGAACATTTGACACCTAATTGCAATGCTTTGTGTATTTATTTTGTATGTGTCTGATTTATTTTGTTTGGGAGTCGGGGTCCATCACACTTCACTGAGTCATACGTCTGGACATCTGCCGCCAGCAGTTTTGCCCCAGGGGTTGCCCCTGCTCTGGGGAGTTTGATGGAGCAGAGAAGACAAGAATTACAGCACTCATCCTCAGAATAAGGACTTCTATTACAGTACTACAAGCAGCTTCCTCACCTCATTCAAACAGTGAGTATTTTGGGCTCTAATTTACATCAGTATTTGTAAGCTGAAAACCAGAGGGGAACAAACACAGTGAAAAATAGTAACTGAAACACTTTCACCTCTTCTGCTTTGGATCCACTCCTGGCGTCTGCTAACAAATACTGATGCAAAATATCGCCATGGAAGTGCCCTAAATTCTTACGGACTGATTTGACTGTTTGAGTTGCAGTCAAGCAACAGAGGTTGCAAGCGTTAAAGGAGTAATCTGGTATCAAAAACCCCTGTCCCCCTTGCCATTTTTCTCTATCCTGAACCTGTGCTGCCTGCCCCGATCTCAGATTGTCTGACCTAGTCCTTGTCTTCGCTCTCCTGTGTCTGGTACCCTGGTACCTCCGGAATGCTGCTGCAGTCCAGGGGACTGCACTGAAGTGGTACCTGGTGTCTACCGGCGGCCCAGTCTAGCCTCACCACCAGAGGTTCTAGTGGAGACCCAATAGACATCTAGTCACAACCCTCCCGTGGGGCAGTGGGTCCATATCCACCAGCGCTACACCCACATAGCAAATGTGGTACCAATATTCAAGAAGGGGATAACATCTGAGCCTGGAATTTATAGGCCGGTAAGTTTAACTTGTACTGTGGGCAACATCTTTGAGGGTTTTCTAAGAGATACTAACCTGGAGCACCTCAATAAGATTAACTAATCTGCAAACTAATCTGAAAAGATTCTATGGGGAGGTAAGTTCTAGGTTGGACCAGGGAAACTTAGTGGATGTTGTCTATCTGGACTTTTCAAAGGCATTTGATACGGTGCCATACAACAGGTTGGTACATAAAAATGTTCAATATATTATATGGTAAACTTGCTCCACGAAAGAACAAGTCCTTGTGTGGTCGATGGAAAAATCAAGGAAAATATCAGTGATGCGGTCGTTACCTCTTGACAGCTCCATTTCGTACTTGTTCTCTAGTCCCTCCATGGCCACGGTGATAAAAAATTCCCTGAAAAGCTCATTATTCTAATAAAAAAAAATACAAAGTAAGGAGCTGACACAAAGGAGAGCAGACAGCTCGTATGTCGGAATAAGCAATTGCAGTTACCTTAATTTTCTCAAAGAAGGTGCCATTAATCACTATGTCGTACGCCGTACAGCCGCCTCCACCTGTAGGACAAAGTGCACCAGGACTTAGATACTTTGCGGTGCCGACTCAATCCATTGACCTTAGTAGGGCTGCTATGAATAAGTGGTATAAGTTCTTAAAGGGGAATCCAAGTATTGGACAATCCCTTTAAGTCCTAAATCTAAACCAAAAAAAGTTCAAAAGTCAACAACAAGATGTCAAACTTTATTCCGCAGACTGGAAGTGGACCTACCAGAACCTGTGGAGATGGCACCTTTGACCATTGAGGATTAGTAAGTTGTAATACTTGCTATTTTAACCCCTTTAAGGATATCTCTGGACTACCCCTTTAAAAAGAGACGCGCTGTATTAAAAAAACAAACAAAAAAAAAACGTACTATTATCAACTTCAACGTGGGGCTCTCCAAGGCTCATGGGGACTCGATAGCCGGAGGGATCATCAGATTCCAGGATGCTGACTAACTCCTGCTCCGTCAGGTCCGGGGCCGCTGGGATCTGGTTTGACTTGCAGATGTTAATAAAGATTTTGGTATTTTTGGATGTGCGAGTTTTAATGCAGAAACCTAACACAGAAATAAAAACAAAAAGTGAACAAAAACACAATAAAATCGGCAAAAGCCAAGCAGCATTTACATGTAATCAACTGTATAAGAAAAAACGATGTGACCCCCCACGTTGGTTGCATCATGTGACCGTTGCAGTCAATAAGACCCCACTGCCCCACTGTGGTATCTGTCACATAATATGCACAAAGTAATCTGGATAATAATCAGAGGACGCCCATCTCACCAGGCTGGGGTCTGATCTGTCTGCTTTCTGGTAAGTTCGGTATTCTGCTCTGTATCTCCTGTTTGGCCTGAAATGAGGCAACAAGTGAGAATCAGTGAGTAACATGAACAGGATGGTTCTGCAAACTGATTTTTCCTGCAACAAAATAGTACAACTGTGAGGGGTCTAAAGCCAACAATACACATTAGGTAAATGTTGGAGACTGCCGCGCTCCCGGCAGCTGACGGAGGAGACATTCACCCGGTGATTGCTGGCCTCTCCAATTCATCTTTCGTACCTTCATCAGAATCTGTTCATACAGCGCTTCCGCCATGTTTGTGTTCAGTTCTGCAGAGAGCAGCGACTTGTCAGACTCCATTTTTTCGGTCAAAGACAGAAGCTCAGGGATCTTGTTTTATAAGAGAAAACCTGAAAAATGAAAATATGTATTAATCTTCTCCACAGACAACGACAAGGGGAGAGTGCGGGAGCCCGACGGCCCGCGGCACGAGGGGGTGCGGGAGCCCGACAGCCCACGGCACGAGGGGGTGCGGGAGCCCGACAGCCCACGGCACGAGGGGGTGCGGGAGCCCGACAGCCCACGGCACGAGGGGGTGCGGGAGCCCGACAGCCCACGGCACGAGGGGGTGCGGGAGCCCGACAGCCCACGGCACGAGGGGGTGCGGGAGCCCGACAGCCCACGGCACGAGGGGGTGCGGGAGCCCGACAGCCCACGGCACGAGGGGGTGCGGGAGCCCGACAGCCCACGGCACGAGGGGGTGCGGGAGCCCGACAGACCACGGCACGAGGGGGTGCGGGAGCCCGACAGCCCACGGCACGAGGGGCTGCGGGAGCCCGACAGCCCACGGCACGAGGGGGTGCGGGAGTCCGACAGCCCTCGACACCAGGGGGTGCGGGAGCCCGACAGCCCACGACACCAGGGGGTGCGGGAGCCCGACAGCCCACGACACCAGGGGGTGCGGGAGCCCGACAGCCCACGACACCAGGGGGTGCGGGAGCCCGACAGCCCACGGCACGAGGGGGTGCGGGAGCCCGACAGTCCACGGCACGAGGGGGTGCGGGAGCCCGACAGCCCACGGCACGAGGGGGTGCGGGAGCCCGACAGCCCACGGCACGAGGGGGTGCGGGAGCCCGACAGCCCACGACACCAGGGGGTGCGGGAGCCTGACAGCCCACGACACTAGGGGGTGCGGGAGCCCGACAGCCCACGGCACGAGGGGGTGCGGGAGCCCGACAGCCCACGACACCAGGGGGTGCGGGAGCCCAACAGCCCACGGCACGAGTGGGTGCGGGAGCCCGACAGCCCACGGCACGAAGGGGTGCAGGAGCCCGACAGCCCACGACACCAGGGGGTGCGGGAGCCTGACAGCCCACGACACGAGGGGGTGCGGGAGCCCGACAGCCCACGACACCAGGGGGTGCGGGAGCCCGACAGCCCACGGCACCAGGGGGTGCGGGAGCCCGACAGCCCACGACACCAGGGGGTGCGGGAGCCCGACAGCCCACGACACCAGGGGGTGCGGGAGCCCGACAGCCCACGACACCAGGGGGTGCGGGAGCCCGACAGCCCACGACACCAGGGGGTGCGGGAGCCCGACAGCCCACGACACCAGGGGGTGCGAGACCCTGACAATATTGCGAGTGGGATTCTGCACACCTACAGCTAGCTACTTATTGTCCTGAATGTAGTAATCACCTTGGCACATTCCCATCTTCTTACCTGTAGTACATACGCCAAACACCACTACTCTGACTACAATCACCCAGCTACAGCGTCACCACGCCTCAGCAACAGGAGAGCGTCTAGATTGGAGTTGATTTCTTGAGGGGGAGGAGTCATGACATCACCAGAAGGGGCGGGGCCGTCTCAGTACAGTGGACACTATTCCACCTGCAGCTGCAGTAGTGTGCACATTGTGCCGGAACAGGAGGACTGGTGATGAGGAGCTCGTGTTCAGCGTTGTGCTGTGAGGACTGAGGCGGGGAGAACTGACCATGTGAATAAATGCTGTGCTGGCATAAAGGGGGGTGGTGTGAGGGGCATCCAGGGGGCTGTGTGGGTGGTGTGAGGGGGCCAGGGGTGGAACACACACACACACACACCTGATATATCACGTGACATGTCACATGATCCCCTGTGATAGATCATGTGATAGTTCATGTGAAATTAATTTGGCACAATATTAATTATAATAATTTTTTTTAGGCTGTGTGCCCACTATGCGTTTTTTAAGCGTTTCCGCGGTGGCAATTCCGCTGCAGAAACGCTTAAAAACGCTTGGTAGAAGGCCTGCCATGTTCCCCAATGATAATCCGCATGTGCTGTGCACATGCTGCGGAAATTTCCACTGCGGATTACCATTGCGGAAAAATCCGCAGCACTACCAATTATTTTGCGGAAGCGCGGCGTTTTCGCCGCCATTGACTTGCATTGGAACACATGGAATCCGCATGACTGCATCTGTACATGCGGATTCCATGCGTTTCAATGTGCGGATGGTACCCGGGTTTGGAGAAGAGGAGACTCTCCTCCGGACCCGGGTACCATAGAACCTGTAAAAAAAGAATAAAATAAAAAATAAATATTATACTTACCTTCTGATGGCCCACGGTGTCTTTATCCGATGCGTCCTGGCTTGCCGGCAGCTCGCGATGGTCTGAAAAGGACCTGCCGTGACGTCATTTAGTCATGTGACGGGTCACGCGACCGCTGACGTCGGTAGGCCATCAGAAGGTAATTATATATTTATTTTTTACCATTCTTTTATGGTCACACTATATAAATCCATGCCGGTTGCATGTATTTATATAGTGTGACCAAGTTGTCAAGCACTTTTCAAGTGATGCTAAAATCGCTTGGAAAGCGCTTGTCAACCCGCATGCGGAAATGCACGTGAAGAACGCTTCACATCAGCAAGTCCCTGGCAGGAAAAACGCATGTACAATCCACATGCGTTTTTTCTGCCAGGGAGATGAGGAAACGCTCAAAAAAAATCCGGAGAATTTCTGCATCGTGGGCACATAGCCTTACATTAATTGTATGACTCAATATTGAGCACACGTAACCATCTATACACAGCTGGAGGCCGCACGTAGCCATCTATACACAGCAGGAGGCCGCACGTAGCCATCTATACACAGCGGGAGGCCGCACGTAGCCATCTATACACAGCGGGAGGCCGCACGTAGCCATCTATACACAGCGGGAGGCCGCACGTAGCCATCTATACACAGCGGGAGGCCGCACGTAGCCATCTATACACAGTGGGAGGCCGCACGTAGCCATCTATACACAGCGGGAGACCACACGTAGCCATCTATACACAGCGGGAGGACGCACGTAGCCATCTATACACAGCGGGAGGCCTCACGTAGCCATCTATACACAGCGGGAGGCCACACGGCGCCATCTATACACAGCGGGAGGCCGCATGGCGCCACCTATACACAGCGGGAGGCCGCATGGTGCCCCCCCCAGAGACAGCGGGAGGCCGCACAGCGCCATCTATACACGGCGGGAGGCCCACGGCGCCCCCCCCAGAGACAGCAGGAGGCCGCACGGCGCCATCTATACATAGCGGGAGGCCGCACAGCGCCCCCCCACAGAGACAGCAGGAGGCCGCACAGCGATATCTATACTCAGCAGGAGGCCGCACGGCGCCCCCGACCCGAGACAGCAGGAGGCACGGCGCCATCTATACTCAGCAGGAGGCCGCACAGCGCCACCTATACACAGCAGGAGGCTGCACGGCGCCACCTATATACAGCGGGAGGCCGCACGGCGCCACCTATACACAGCAGGAGGCCGCACGGCGCCACCTATACATAGCGGGAGGCCGCACGGCGCCACCTATACACAGCGGGAGGCCGCACGGCGCCACCTATACACAGCGGGTGGCGCCACCTATACACAGCAGCAGGCAGCACGGCGCCACCTATACACAGCGGGAGGGCGCACGGCGTTACCTATAAACAGCGGAAGGCCGCACGATGCCATCTATACACAGGGGGCCGCACAATGCCATCTATACACAGCGGGAGGCCGCACGGTGCCATCTATACACGCGGGAGGCTGCACGGTGCCATCTATACACAGCGGGAGGCCGCATGGCGCCCCCCCCAGAGACAGCAGGAGGCCGCACGGTGCCATCTATACACAGAGGGAGGCTGCACGGCGCCCCCCCCCAGAGACAGCAGGAGGCTGCACGGCGCCATCTATACACAGCGGGAGGCCGCACGTAGCCATCTATACACAGCGGGAGGCCGCACGTAGCCATCTATACACAGTGGGAGGCCGCACGTAGCCATCTATACACAGCGGGAGACCACACGTAGCCATCTATACACAGCGGGAGGACGCACGTAGCCATCTATACACAGCGGGAGGCCTCACGTAGCCATCTATACACAGCGGGAGGCCGCACGGCGCCATCTATACACAGCGGGAGGCCGCATGGCGCCACCTATACACAGCGGGAGGCCGCATGGTGCCCCCCCCAGAGACAGCGGGAGGCCGCACAGCGCCATCTATACACGGCGGGAGGCCCACGGCGCCCCCCCCCCAGAGACAGCAGGAGGCCGCACGGCGCCATCTATACATAGCGGGAGGCCGCACAGCGCCCCCCCACAGAGACAGCAGGAGGCCGCACAGCGACATCTATACTCAGCAGGAGGCCGCACGGCGCCCCCGACCCCAGAGACAGCAGGAGGCCGCACGGCGCCATCTATACTCAGCAGGAGGCCGCACAGCGCCACCTATACACAGCAGGAGGCTGCACGGCGCCACCTATATACAGCGGGAGGCCGCACGGCGCCACCTATACACAGCAGGAGGCCGCACGGCGCCACCTATACATAGCGGGAGGCCGCACGGCGCCACCTATACACAGCGGGAGGCCGCACGGCGCCACCTATACACAGCGGGTGGCGCCACCTATACACAGCAGCAGGCAGCACGGCGCCACCTATACACAGCGGGAGGGCGCACGGCGTTACCTATAAACAGCGGAAGGCCGCACGATGCCATCTATACACAGGGGGCCGCACAATGCCATCTATACACAGCGGGAGGCCGCACGGCGCCATCTATACACGCGGGAGGCTGCACGGTGCCATCTATACACAGCGGGAGGCCGCATGGCGCCCCCCCCAGAGACAGCAGGAGGCCGCACGGTGCCATCTATACACAGAGGGAGGCTGCACGGCGCCCCCCCCAGAGACAGCAGGAGGCCGCACGGCGCCATCTATACACAGCGGGAGGCCACACAGCGCCCCCCCCAGAGACAGCAGGAGGCCGCACGGCGCCATCTATACTCAGCAGGAGGCCGCACGCAGTCACACACACACAAACATATACAGACATATACATACACGCATAAACACATTTGAAACACAAAAATACATATAAACAGACATCACACAATGACATCTGCCTGCACACACACACACACACATACATACATATACACACACACACACACACACACTCACCATCCCCCGACTCGCCTCCAGCTCTTTTCCGGTGCAGCACTGAAGGCCGGGTGCGCACTGCGTGACGTCACAGCTAGGAGACACGACCGCGCACAGGGCCGTGTCTCCTAGCAGTGATGCGGCCGGGCCAGCACAGGGAAGTTAACTGCTGCAGTGCTGGCCCGGCCAAAGAATATATATATATATAACCTATACTCGTTATCCATCATTATAAATTAAGAAGATTTTCCACTTTATCCGATATATCCACACTCAATCAGTAGATTAGATGTCTGCTGAAGAGGCGATACGCATGAACGTCTCCATGTCATCCTCCCCGACTGTATCTATATGTGCCCCGTGACCCCCGATCATGTGTCTCCATCACGTGCTCGCAGCGTCACAGGTGACATGTCGCCGTAGTTGCCTCGTAGCGTTGTGTATCGCGCCGCGCCTTCTCAGCACCCATTGGTTGGTGGAGACATACCCCCATCCCGATTAGCTATAGTTGGCCGTTTAACTCTTAGCTCTTTCCGAATGATGCCACCCCCTGACGAAGACAAGAAGCCGAAACATATGTCGGGTGGACGCCATTCAGGAGTGGGATCTGCATCTGCTATAGCGTGAGTACAATGCACATGTGGTCACCTTTTTTAAAAACGCTTAAAGTGGATACAAATACAGATCTGTCAACAGCACATATGCCCAAGTCAGTGCACTACTCTCTACAGGATTCACACCGACCTCCAAATAATAAGGGACCAGCCCTTGTATATATACATATACAGGTGCATCTCACTAAATTAGAATATCATCAAAAAGTTAATTTATTTCAGTTCTTCAATACAAAAAAGTGAAACTCGTATAGTCATAATCATCAGCATTAACAGAAATAAACAATAACTGTTTGATTATATTCTAATTTAGTGAGAAACACCTGTATTTGTTCACATATGAGATATATAATTTATGTAGATTTATTCTTTGGAGGCACTTGCACTTTATGTAAAGTTTATGATAATTAAACAATCATATGTACAGATATATCTAACTAATGATATGTATATATATTTTTATATACTGGATTAATTTGTGGCTTGATTCTCTGTATTATCCCTTTGCTGTTCTAATCATTCCCACTGGTGTTAATTGTAATTCCTGTCTCGACGTCCTCTTTGCGTATAGTTTTTAATTCCCCCCTTTTTTTGCATTTCCTCCTCTTCCACCTGGTTATCAATATAATAATTATGTGCATCACCCACATGCCTGGACTCTTCTGGTCGATGTCTCCTTTCTGCTATACACTAGAGTGGTATACTATGTGCACAGATACATGGAGAGCCATATACTTCTCAGGAGGTGCGCAGCGTCCACCTCCTCACCGCACAGGCCCACAAGCTCCTCTCCGGCAGGAAGAAGATGCATTCAGGCGGCTCCTACCACTGCAGCAGACGGCAGTGCACAAGTATACAGGGTGCAGTGTGGATGTGTCTGCACCACTGGGATGTGGCCGACCTGCATATATACATATGCCCCTCTGCAGGGGATACTGGCCGACCGGAGGATCGGGAAAACCCCCGGGTCCCGCCCCCTACCCCCCTGGGCCCTGTACAGAGAACAGAGGACCACCCGGTTCGCAGCACTGCCGATATGATTAGTGATGGGCCCTCTGCCTCCTCTGCGCAGTGCGACACTGCCGGCGCGTGCGCAGGAGGTCAGTCTCAGGGTGATGACGTCATTGCCCTGGGACTGCTTTCTGTGCGCGCTGTGGAGTACGGACCCTGCGTCGCTCCAGGCAGCGGCTGCAGCTCATCTCGACGCGTGAGTATGAAACGGGGAGGGGAGGGAGGAAGGGATAGGGGGGAGGGGTGACTGGGAGGACCCCTGGCCGGGGCTGGCAGTAAATACTACTGGGCAATGGGCATGATTATCATCATGCCCATTGCCTAGCATGTCCTGCTGCCAGCCTCTGGTTACTGGTACTATGCCTAGCAGCATGTACTACCACCAGGGGCTGGCAGGACATGCTGGGTGGGCATGATAGTACCAAGGGGGCTGGCAGGACATGCTGGATGGGCATGATAGTACCAAGTAGGCTGGCAGGACATACTAGGCATGAATCATGCCTGCCTAGTGTGTCTTGCCAGCCTCTGTGGTACATCATGCCCACCCGGCATGTTCTGCCAGCCACTGGTGGTGTGGTAGTCAGGGCCGGCGTCAGCACCCAGCGCACCTGGGCAAGTGCCGGGGCCCTGAGCAGGCAGGGGGCCCACTCGCCGTCGGGCTCCCCGCCGGGCTATGGGTGGAGAAGAGCGGTGCCACCACCCACCCTTCTCCCCCGCTTGCTCAGGGCCCCGGCAGCCGGATACTTATCTCTCCTCGTGCCTCCGCAGATCCGCTGTCTTCCTGCTGTGCGCTCCCTGTGACATCTCAGGTCAGAGGGTGCGGTGACGTCTTTACACCGCGCCCTCCCCTGAGCCGTCACAGGCAGCGCAGAGCGGGAAGACGCCGGCGACGCTGGAGTACAGACCTGAGCAGCGGCAGCAGGTGAGGAGGAGGGAGGTGAGTATTTGATTATTATTTTTTTAATGTATGGAGGCATGGGGCATCATATGGGGGGTGACAGCCTGCATGGGGCATTATATGGGGGGGGTAACAGCCTGCATGGGGCATTATATGGGGGGTTAACAGCCTGCATGGGCCATTATATGGGGGGTGATATCCTGCATGGGGCATTATATGGGGGAGGTGACATCCTGCATGGGGCATTATATGGGGGGTGACATCCTTCATGGTGCATTTTAAAGAGGGGGTGACCTCTTGCATTGACCATCATAAAGAGGGGGGGTGACATCCTGCATTGGGCATTATAAAGAGGGGGGGTGACATCCTGCATTGGGCATTATAAAGAGGGGGGGGTGACATCCTGCATGGGGTATTATATGGGGGATGGAAGGGACATCCTGCATGGGCATTATATGGGGGGGACTTCCTGCATGGGGCATTATATGGGGGGAAGTGACATCCTGCATGGGGCATTACATGGGGGGGGGACATCCTGCATGGGGCATTATATGGGAGAAGTGACATCCTTCATGGGGCATTATATGGGGGGGGACCTCCTGCATGGGGCATTATAAGGGGGGGTGGACATCCTGCATGGGGCATTATATGGGGGGGTTGACATCCTGCATGGGGCATTATATGGGGGGGAAGGGACATCCTGCATGGGGCATTATAAGGGGGGGGACAGCCTGCAAAGGGCATTATGTGGGGGGAACAGCCTGCATGGAGCTTTATATGGGGACCAGTATCCTGTATGGAGCATTTTATGGGGGCCAGTATACTGTGTGGAGCGATTCGCCGGTTTCTGAGCTATTGTAGAATTTACAATAGATATCACTCATGTAATATAAGAAGTGAAATCTTTGCATTGTACTATACTTATATTTCTCTGCAGTATCTGTGCATCATGAATCGTGGTATGTGTTAAAAGGGGCCCACTGAGACTCTTTCGCCCGGGGCCAAGAAAAACCTGGAGCCGGCCCTTTGTGGTACTATCATGCTAGTACTACTACCACCAGTGGCTGGCTGGCAGGACATGCCGTGTGGGAATGATAGTACCACAGAGGCTGGCAAGACATGCAAGGCATGAATCATGCCCAGCATGTCCTGCCAGCCACTGGTGGTACCATCATGCATGCCCATTGCCCAGCCACTGGTGGTGTGGTACTATCATGCTAGTACTAACACCAGTGGCTGGCTGGCAGGACATGCCATGTGAGCTTGAATGCTAGTACCACATAGTTACATAGTTAGTAAAGCCGAATAAAGACTTGCGTCCATCAAGTTCGACCTGTTAGTTCTGTAATTGCTAAAGTTGATCCAGAGGAGGGCAAAAACCCCAAATGATTTGGCCAATCTTCACCTGAGGAAAAATTCCCTCCCGACTCTGAAACCAGCAGTCAGAATAAATCCCTGTATCAACCTACTATTTTATTCTATTTTTAAGTATATGCTGAAATCTGCTTGGTATCTAGAAATGCATCCAGTCCCCGCTTGAACTGGTGTAGTGAATCCGACATTACCGTCTCCTCACTCAGTGAATTCCATATTCTCACTGCTCTTACCGTAAAGAACCCCTTCCTATGCTGGTGCTGAAACCTTTTCTCTTCCAGTCTTAGTGAATGCCCTCTTGTTACCGTAATATCCCTCCTTTTGAACAAATCCCGGGCAAGGTCTCTATACTGTCCCCTAACATATTTGTACACATTTATTATGTCCCCCCTCAACCTTCTCTTTTCCAGGCTGAATAGTCCTAGTTTTGCCAACCTCTCTGGGTATTGCAGTCCCTCCATTCCCCTTATTAATTTTGTTGCCCTCCTTTGTACCTTTTCAAGCTCATTTATATCCTTTCTATATATTGGGGCCCATAACTGAGCACAGTATTCCAAGTGTGGTCTGACCAGTGCTTTGTACAGTGGAAGAACAATGTTCTCATCCTTTGCAGCTATACCTCTTCTGATACATCCCATTACCCTGTTTGCCCTTACAGCAGCGGCCTGACTTTGGGCACTCCAATTTAGTTTGCTATCAATCAAGATGCCCAAGTCCTTCTCCATCTCTGAATTCCCCAATGGTTTCCCATTCAGTGAGTACTGGTAACTTCCATTTTTCCTTCCCATATGTATGACCTTACATTTCTCCTCGTTAAACCTCATTTGCCATTTAATGCTCCACCTACCCAGCTTATCCAAATCCCTCTGTAGGTCATCACTATCCTCTTTTGTATTAATTGTTTTACATAACTTTGTGTCATCTGCAAATATTGATATTTTACTATTTATCCCGTTGACTATGTCATTAATAAAGATATTAAATAACATTGGGCCTAGTACAGACCCCTGTGGTACCCCACTAGTGACGCTTACCCAATCTGAGTATATTCCATTTATAACCACCCTCTGCCTTCTATCCTTTAGCCAGTTAGCTACCCACTTGCAGACATTTTCCCCCAGCCCCATCATTCTCATTTTGTATACCAACCTATTATGTGGCACGCTATCGAACGCTTTTGAGAAGTCGAGATACACGACATCCACTGGTTCCCCCTGATCTACTCGAGAACTAACCTCCTCGTAGAAGTCAATCAGGTTTGTTTGGCAGGAGCGATTCCTCATGAATCCATGTTGGTTCGGGGTTAATAGATTATTAGCATCAAGATGCTCCATGATTGCCTCATTAATAAAGCCTTCAAAAATTTTGCCCACAACGGACGTCAGACTCACCGGCAGATAGTTTCCGGCGTCACTTTTTGCTCCCTTTTTGAATATTGGCACTACATTCGCCTGTCGCCAATCAAGTGGTACAGACCCAGTCTCAACAGAGTCCTTAAATATAAGATATAACGGTCTGCCTATCACATTACTTAGTTCCCTTAGTACCCGTGGGTGTATGCCATCAGGTCCTGGTGATTTGTTTATTTTAATGTTACTGAGGCGTTTCTGTACCCCAGCTTGGGTTAGATTTGTCATACTTAGTGGAGGATTAAGTTTGTCACTTCTCATTTCGCCTGTTAGTTCTTTTTCCTTTGTGAAAGTTGACGAAAAAAATGTATTTAATAGATTAGCTTTATCCTCATCTTTCTCTATGATTTTGCCTTCATCACTTTTTATCGGTCCAATATTATTCGATTTAATCCTTTTACTATTTATATACGTAAAGAACAGTTTGGGATTTGATCTACTTTCCCTAGCAATACGTCTCTCTGTTTCCTCCTTTGCTATTTTTATTTGTTTTTTGCAGGTTCTCGTTTTTTCCTTGTAACATATTAGTGCCTCCTTGCTGTTTTCCTGTTTTAATCTCTTGAATGCCTCTTTTTTGCTATTTAACGCCCCTTTTACGTTCTTGTTCAACCATATTGGTTTCCTCTTATTTCTGGCCCTTTTATTCCCATACGGTATATACCTCTCGCACTGAGTATTCAGAATTCTTTTGAAGGTTTCCCATTTACTATTCGTATTCCTTTGATTAAGAACTTTGTCCCAGTCAATAAGTTGAAGGTTTTCTTTCAGCTGATCAAACTTCACCCTCCTAAAGTTTAATGTTTTAGTTGTTCCCTTATTGATAACCCTACTGAAGGGCATTTTGAAATTGATAATATTATGATCGCTATTTCCTAGGTGCCCCCCTATCTGTACCTCAGTTATTCTATCAGGCCTATTAGTCAATATTAAGTCCAACACTGCCTTCCCTCTCGTTGGTTCCTGCACTAGTTGGGAGAGATAATTATCCTTGATATTTGTCAAGAACCTTTTTCCTTTCTGCGATCTACAGGTTTCTGTTTCCCAGTCAATATCCGGGTAGTTGAAATCCCCCATTACAATCACCTCATTATGTTTTGCTACTTTGTCTATTTGTCCTAATAGCAGTTTCTCATTCTCCTCTGTTATATTAGGTGGCTTATAGCAGACCCCCAGTAATATTTTATTATTATTTTTTGCCCCCTCTATCTCTACCCACATGGACTCGACCCCCTCTTCTCCCTCTCCTATATCTTCCCTTAGTCTGGGCTTTAGACGTGACCTTACATATAAGCAGACTCCTCCGCCCTTCCCCTGTTTCCGGTCCCTTCTAAATAAACTATAATCTGTTAAATTTACCGCCCAGTCTTAGCTATCGTCTAGCCAAGTCTCTGTTATACCTACGATGTCATACCTCTCCTCCGATATAAGCGCCCGCAGCTCATCCGCCTTATTGGTCAGGCTTCTTGCGTTGGTCAGCATGCAAGATAAAACTTTGGGGTTATTTAGCATCCTATTCTTCTCTAACGATCTAACTGTACTATCCCCACCCCCCTCTCCACCCTCATTATATTCACTTCTCCCCTTCCCCCTTGCTTGCCTCACATCCCACCTATTTCCTTGGTTTCCCCCCCCGTCTCTAGTTTAAAAACTCCTCCAACCTATTAGCCATCTTCTTCCCCAGCACCGCTGCACCCTCCCCATTGAGGTGCAGCCCGTCCCTACGGTAGAGCCTGTAGCCGACAGCGAAGTCGGCCCAGTTCTCCATGAACCCAAACCCTTCTGCCTTGCACCAACTCTTTAGCCACTTATTCACCTCCCTAACCTCCTGTTGGCGCTCCTGTGTGGCTCGCGGGATTGGTAGTATTTCTGAGAAAACTACCTTGGAGGTCCTTGCCCTAAGCTTCCTACCTAGATCCCTGAAATCATTTTTAAGGACCCTCCATCTACCACTCACTTTGTCATTGGTGCCAATGTGGACCATGACCGCTGGGTCTTAGCCAGCCCCACCCAGTAACCTGTCAACCCGATCCGCGATGTGCCGGACTCGAGCGCCAGGGAGGCAGCACACCGTTCGGCGATCCCGGTCTTTGTGACAGATTGCCCTGTCTGTCCCCCTAATAATAGAGTCACCCACTACCAGGACCTGTCTAGCCTGCCCTACACTTCCCCCTTCCCCCTCATTACTGGAGCATACACTCCCCCGGCGGTCAGAGGATCTGTCGTGCTCCAATAATGCCGGTTCTGAACCAGCCTTCCTATACTTCTTCCCTCTATCCCTTCTAACTGTTACCCAGCTCCCTGCCTGTTCAGCCTGCACTTCCCCACTAAGCTCCACCCCCAGTGTTGACCCATTGAGTGTCTGCTCGGTGAGCAGCAAACTCCGTTCCATGTTGTCGATGCTCCTCAGTACCGCTATCTGAGCACTTAGATCCAGGATTTGGGCTTCCAAGTGCACGATATGCTCACATCTCTCGCAGCAGTATGGATCCCTGAGCGGTAGCTCAGGGAATGCATACATTGCGCAAGATGTACACTGCACGGCTCCGGCCAACATGGACGTCATTCTAAATATGGGGATACAGTCAGTATATATGTACAAGTACAAAACACAATTATTTATATATAGGTGTATGGACGGGGATCAATTAGGGATGTGCAAGTGTATCGATTAGATATCGGCGCGGGATCAGTTAAGTATGGACGGGGGATCAATTAAGTATCAATTAAGTATGGACGGGGGATCAGCTGAGTGGGTCAGGTGGATTAATTAAGTATGGACGGTGTGTCAATTAACTATGGACTGGGATCAATAAGTATGGACTGGGGAAATAATTAATTGTGGACTAGGGAATCAATCAATTAATTATGGACAGGGGGTTTAATTAAATAGGATGGGGGGTAAAGCAAATAAATAGGTATGGACGGTGGGTCAATTAACTAAGGACTGGGGATCAATAAGTATCAATAATATCAATAAATATGGACTGGGGAAATAATTAATTGTGGTCTGGGGAATCAATCAATTAATTATGGACAGGGGTTAATTAAATATGGTGGGGGATAAGGCAAATAGATAGGGACTGGGGATGAGTAAAAGTGGACAAGGGAAATCTATTAAATAGGACAAGGGGGATCAATCAATTATGGGCTGGGGGGGTCAATCATTTAAATGTGGTCAGGGGGATCACTTTAATATGGAAGGGGGGTGGTCGGGGATCAATTAAATGAGGACGGGGGGGTCAATTTAATGTGGTCAGAGGGATCAGTTAAATATGGACGGGGGTGTTCAGGGGAATCAATTTAAATATGGACGGGGGTGATCAATTAAATATGGACGGGGGGGTAATCAATTAAATATGGACTAGGGAATACAATACAATTACAATACAGATACAAATACAATACAGTACAGTACACACTTGGGTTCAGTAGGGCCGCTTATCGCGGCCTCCTGCCCCTCACTCACCTCCTCTAGGGACGCTGCACGCTATCACAGCGCGCTTGTCCCTCCGGTCGCCTCTTACCGGTCCTCCTGATCACCTCCTGGTCACCACCACCTGGCACCCTCCGCTGGCCGGCACTGCACGCTGCCACAGCGCTCTCTTGCGCTCGTCCCCCCGGTCGCCTCCTACTGGTCCTCCCGGTCCGCTCGGTCACCTCCGCCTGGCTCTCCTGCCAGCCACAGAGGCTGGCAGTACATACTGGGCAATGGGCATGATAGTACCACCAGTAGACTGACTAGGCGGTCTCCAGGGCTCCCTCTCCCCTTCTCGCTGCTGTTAGGCTGGGTTATCATTGCGTTTATGCTGTGCGTTACAACGGATCCGTTGTAAATCAGCGCAGACGCAATGTACCGTAGACTTGCATTGCAAAAATAGGCATGCGTTTGAAAGTATGCATTATTTGCAACGCACAGGAAAACATGGTCGGCGGCTGGAGGCCAGCTGAGCACTTCTCTGACAACTGGGTTCTAGTGTCATTCTGTGCCTGCTCATCTCTGTCAGCAGGCATATTTGTCTAATGGCAAAGATGTAGCAGAGCTGGAGACAGAAGATCCGTGGATTACGTCAGAGCCAGGATTTTGTTTTTAATTAAAGATGGAGTCCCTACATGTGTTTTGTGTTTTATTTTTATTAAAAAAAAATTCTGTGTTGTGTTTTTTTTTCTGTTTACTAGAAATTCATGGTGGCCATGTCTAGTTTGGCGTGACGCCATGAATTTCAGGCTTAGTGCTAGCTGATAATGCAAAGCTGGTACTAACCCCAGTATTACCCAGCGTGCCACCCCCCACCAGGGCCGTTGGAAGAGCCGGATAAAGTGCCTGGAAATGGCGCTACGATGAATGCGCCAATTCCAGGGGTGGCTGCGGGCTGCCGTTTTCAGCGTGGGGGGCCCAGAATGCTTGGGCCTTACCATGCTGAGAATCCCAGCCCCCAGCTGCCTGGTTTTACCAGACTGACGATCAAAATATGGCGGAAGCCCACGCATTTTTTTTTTAAATTATTTTTTTAAATAAAAAAAACATTGGGCTTTCCTGACTTTTGATCGCCAGTCAAGGTAAAACCAGGCAGATAAAGCAGACAGCTACGGGCTGCCACCTCTATCTGCGCTGAGAATCAAAATTTCTGCGGAGCGCTATGTCATTTTTGTTTTATTATTTATATATTTTCATACTTCTATATGTGTGACAGTCCCAACAGCCAATCACAGACGCTGACACAGAGAATGGGCGTCTGTGATTGGCTGCTTGAGTAACCTGAAAGCAGCCCATACATAGTACCATACTAGAATGTATGGGCTGATTGTACATTACTCAAACAGCCAATCACAGAAGCCCATCCTCTTTGACAGCGTCTGCGATTGGCTGTTGGGTCTGTCACATATAGAAGTGTGAAAAGAAATTTTTAAAAACGATGTAGCACTCCACAGAATTTTTGATTCTCACCGCAGATAAAGCAGACAGCTACGTACTGCCACCCCCAGCTGCCTGGCTTTACCTTGGCTGGCGATGAAAAGACAGAGAAGCCAAATATTTGTTTTAAACTTACTTAACTTTTTTTTTCCCGCCATATGTTGATCGCCAGCCAGATAAAACCATGCAGCTGGGGGCTGGGATTCTCAGCATGGTAAGACCCAAGCGTTCTTGGCCCTCCACGCTGAAAATCGCAGCCCACAGCCACCCCTGAAAATGGCGCATTCATCATGGCACCATTTCCTAGGTGCTTTACCCGGCTCTTCCAGCGGCCCTGGTGGTAAGTGGCACCCTGGGTAATAATAGGGTTAGTACCAGGCCAGCTTTGCATTATCAGCTGGTACTAAGCCCGAAATTCATGGTTTCACGCCAAATTAGACATAGCCACCATCAATTTCTAGTAAACAGAAAAAAAAGACAGATTTTTTTTTTTTAATTAAAAATAAAACACATTTAGGGACTCCATCTTTAATAAAGAAAAATCCTCACTCCAACGTAATCCATAGGTCTTCTGTCTCCATCTCTGTTAGATCTTTGCCATCAGACAAATATGTCTGCTGACAGATGAGCCGGCACAGAATGACACTGGAGCACTGTTACTGTGTAGTGCAGTGCTATGTTGCTTTTTTGTCATTTCATGCAGTGTAGAAATCTTGGGAAAAGTGTGGATTGTGCTCTGGAAGTGATCAGTTATAGCTAACTATGTTATTTTCTGCAGAGATAAGTCCTGCATAGAAGATGTGATATATCGGTCTGCAGTTAAAGAACTTCACCTAGAGACATCACTGGTGAGTAGGTGTATTACCTATACACACACACACACACTGACACTATATACAGAGCTCCTGTGCATAATGTCACTGCTGATCCCTGTATTACCTATACACACACACACTGACACTATATACAGAGCTCCTGTGCATAATGTCACTGGTGATCACTGTATTACCTGTACACTGACACTATATACAGAGCTCCTGTGCATAATGTCACTGGTGATCACTGTATTACCTGTACACTGACACTATATACAGAGCTCCTGTGCATAATGTCACTGGTGATCCCTGTATTACCTGTACACTGACACCATATACAGAGCTCCTGTGCATAATGTCACTGGTGTTCCCTGTATTACCTGTACACTGACACTATATACAGAGCTCCTGTGCATAATGTCACTGGTGATCACTGTATTACCTGTACACTGACACTATATACAGAGCTCCTGTGCATAATGTCACTGGTGATCCCTGTATTACCTGTACACTGACACTATATACAGAGCTCCTGTGCATAATGTCACTGGTGATCCCTGTATTACCTCTACACTGACACTATATACAGAGCTCCTGTGCATAATGTCACTGGTGATCCCTGTATTACCTCTACACTAACACTATATACAGAGCTCCTGTGTATAATGTCACTGGTGATCACTATATTACCTGTACACTGACACTATATACAGAGCTCCTGTGCATAATGTCACTGGTGATCACTGTATTACCTGTACACTGACACTATATACAGAGCTCCTGTGTATAATGTCACTGGTGATCCATGTATTACCTATACACACACACACTGACACTATATACAGAGCTCCTGTGCATAATGTCACTGGTGATCCCTGTATTACCTGTACACTGACACCATACACAGAGCTCCTGTGTATAATGTCACAGGTGATCACTGTATTACCTGTACACTGACACTATATACAGAGCTCCTGTGCATAATGTCACTGGTGATCACTGTATTACCTGTACACTGACACTATATACAGAGCTCCTGTGTTTAATGTCACAGGTGATCACTGTATTACCTGTACACTGACACTATACACAGAGCTCCTGTGTGTAATGTCACTGATAATCTCTACATTATCTGTACACTGACTCTATATACAGAGCTTTTTACATTTTCATTATCAGTCACTATCTGGTGCCATTATGTGCCATGGTCATGGCGTGGCGGTATTTGTCCCTTGTATGTGGTATTATTCAGACAGTCACTATGTTGTGCTAATATGTGGTCTTATCATGGTGTGGCAGTATATATACCTTGTACTTGGTAGTATTTGATCACTATGTGGTGGTATGTGTTCTGGTCATGGTGTGGCGGTATTTCTCTCTTCTATATGGTATTATTAGTCTAGGTATAGTGGATTGTTGTCAGTCATTTGTTTTTTCGGATATTAAGAATGGGAACATTCTTTATTTGCAATACATATTAAATACTTGGATGTTTAACCTCTCCCTGTGTTGTGACTACTACACAGCAGCAGAGATTTATTGGTTAATAAAGTTGATTCATTTTGAAAGAGTTTGTGGACTTATGTTATTCCTATATACGGTAACTGCATGGTGCTGGTGGGCCCCAAGATTGATTTTTTCCTGGTGGGCCCCAGGTACTCCAGTCCGGCGCTGGTCCCAGTTACCTCCTCATCTGTCCTGCTGCCGGCTGGGAGTCCTGTACAGTGCAGCATGTAGTGTGATGTGAATGCCACACTATGGAGATGCTGCTCCTACTACTGCCAAGTGAGGATCTCACCTCCCCAGTATGGTGCCCTCAGGAGCTCCCACAGGGCATCACAGGCCTTAGTATGAAGCAATTCCACAAGTCTTCTAGTATTGCTTCATACTAAGGCCTGTGATGCCCTGTGAGAGCTCCCTGAGGAGGTGAGAGCCTCACCTCATACGGCCCCATGATCTCTATGTACGATCCCTGACTGGGCCCCATGATCTCTATGTACGATCCCTGACTGGGCCCCATGATCTCTATGTACGCCGCTGACTCGGCCCCATGATCTCTATGTACGCCGCTGACTGGGCCCCATGATCTCTATGTACGCCGCTGACTGGGACCCATGATCTCTATGTACGATCCCTGACTGGGCCCCATGATCTCTATGTACACCGCTGACTGGGCCCCATGATCTCTATGTACACAGCTGACTGGGCCCCATGATCTCTATGTACGCCGCTGACTGGGCCCCATGATCTCTATGTATGCCGCTGACTGGGCCCCATGATCTCTATGTATGCCGCTGACTGGGCCCCATGATCTCTATGTACGCCGCTGACGGGGCCCCATGATCTCTATGTACGCCGCTGACGGGGCCCCATGATCTCTATGTACACTGCTGACTGGTCCCCATGATCTCTATGTACGCCCCTAACCTGATTGGCCCCATGATTTCTATATACGCCCCTGACTGGACCACATGATTTCTATGTACGATCCCTGACTGGGCCCCATAATCTCTGATCTCTCTCATGATTTTTTTTTTTTTTATTAAAGATGGAGTCCCTAAATGTATTTTGTGTTTTATTTTTACTGTGTAGTGCGGCACTATGTTGCTTTTTTGTCTTTTCATGCAGTGTAGAAATCTTGGGAAAAGTGTGGATTGTGCTCTGGAAGTGATTAGTTATAGCTAACTATGTTATTTTCTGCAGATATAAGTCCTGTATAGAAGATGTGATATATCGGTCTGCAGATAAAGAACTTCACCTAGAGACATCACTGGTGAGTATGTGTATTACCTATACACACACACTGACACTATATACAGAGCTCCTGTGTATAATGTCACTGGTGATCACTGTATTACCTGTACACTATATACCGAGCTCCTGTGTATAATATCAATGGTGATCATTGCATTACCTGTACACTGACACAATAAATAGAGCTCCTGTGTATAATGTCACTGGTGATCACTGTATTACCTGTACACTATATGCAGAGCTCCTGTGTATAATATCAATGGTGATCATTGCATTACCTATACACTGACACTATATACAGAGCTCCTGTGTATAATGTCACTAGTGATGACTGTATAACCTGTACACTATATACAGAACTCCTGTGTATAATGTCACTGGTGATCACTGTATAACCTGTACACTGACCCAATATACTGAGCTTTTTTACATTTTTATTATTTTAGCATTATTTGTCACTATGTGGTGGCATTATGTGCTTTGGTCATGACATGACGATATTTGTCCCTTGTATGTGGTATTATTCAGTCACTATGTGGTGGTAATATGTGGTCTCATGGTGTCAGTATTTATACCTTGTATCTGGTAGCATTTGATCACTATGTGGTGGTATTATGTGCTTTGGTCATGGTGTGGCGGTATTTGTGCCTTGTATGTGGCATTATTTGGGCACTATGTGGTGGTAATATGTGATCTGGTCACGGTGTGGTGGTATTTCTGCCTTCTATCTGGTAATATTGGTCTTGGTAGAGTGGATTGTGGTTGGTCATTTGTTTTATCTGATATCAATAAGGGGAAACCTCTTTATTTCCAATAGATATTAAATACTTAGATGTTTAACCCCTCCCTGTCCTGTGACTATTACACAGCAGCAGAGATGCAGTTACAGAGGATCACCAGAGAAAGCAAGTTGGCATTTGGTGAGATTTTCACCTCTGTATTTATAAGACAAAACCAGGAGTGGGTGAGAAATGCATAAAACATGACCTCGGATTGCTCCACTCCTGGTTTTGTCTTACAAATACTGAGGTAAAAATCTCACCAAATACTCAAAGTGCCACAATCTTCTGACAGTGCGGATTCCACCAATAAATAAGTGATCACCTTCCCAACCTGTGCATCGCTGAGAACTTGTTTTCACCAATAAAAACCCTTTAATGCAAACTACAGTAATTGTACATCGCAGTTCTGGTGAGCGCACAGTGATGGGCAGGAGCCGCCAGTATAATGGGTATAACGGCTAACACGTATTTGCAAATAGCTGAAGGGTGGGTGGGCCCTGGTGGGCCCCAGACACCCCAGTCCGGCTCTGCCCCCGACCCAGTCCGCCCCTGATTTGTCACGCACGGACCCGAAGCGACTGTGCACTGCGATACACACATCCTGTTGAAATTTGTGCTGGCGTTTACAAGCCCCAACCCCCCCTGGGCCCGGTCGCAGTGACTGCCACTGCGACCGCGGACATTACGCCCCTGGCTACGTGAATCATATGTCCCATTTTGGTGCTCCTCACCATTTGCATGGCACAGTCATGCATGCTTCTCTATCACCATAGCATGCTGCAAACAATCAGGATGGCTTCTGCTACATCTCTATATAAAAAGATAGTACATCTGTATTTCTATGATACGTAGAGTGGATGGAAATCATACATCTTGCTAATATTTATTATATTACATTCATGTGATGCTCTGTAGTAACAATGTAAATTAAATTGGCGACTTAGTGCAGTTCTATTACTATTAGTAAATGTGGGACCTTGTGTTCCACAGAATATCTGAATATTGCCTGAATATTTAATCTCAGCTAATGTTCATTTATCTCTTAAATATCATTGGTCAGATGCTGATCACATGACCAGTGGTGGTGCATGCATGATGATTCCATATGAAGTGCACTGAGTGACAGTTGGAAGTGACAGTTGGAATTGACCAACAACAGTGGAGGAGATGTCGGCTAAATCTAAGCAAAGCAATAATATGGATATAAAAGAGGAGGAGATTGTGGTGAGCAGAGAAAGAGTGAAGACACGAAGACCTTCCCATGACACATCTGATGATGAGAGGAAGTCTTCAGTCAACAGGACAAAACCACCAGTCCAGAAGAAAGAAGAAGTAGAGGAGAACGTGGTGAGGAGAGAAGCAGCGAAGAGACTAAGACCTTCCCATGACACATCTGATGATGAGAGGAGGTCTTCAGTCAACAGGACAAAACAACCAGTCCAGAAGAAAGAAGAAGTAGAGGAGAACGTGGTGAGGAGAGAAGGAGCGAAGAGACTAAGACCTTCCCATGACACATCTGATGATGAGAGGAAGTCTTCAGTCAACAGGACAAAACAACCAGTCCAGAAGAAAGAAGAAGTGGAAGAAAAGGAGGAGGTAGAAAGTCAGAAGATGGGAGCCAAGAAGAGAGGAGCCATCTTCATCTCATCAGGGGACAAAAAGGAGAAGAAAAGAAAAAGGATTACATTAGGACAGAAACCCATGGATCTAAAGCAGAAGGCTGAAGAAGCTGAAGGAAGCAGCGGTGTTCGGCCAACCGGCTCCAAAAGCACAGTCTCTGATACCATCAAGAGGAGATTATTATTCCATCAAGTGCTTGGCCGGGGATGCTATGGAACGGTCCTGTTGGCGGAAGATTCATCTACCCGCAAACATTTTGCTGTTAAGATCATCGGCAAAAGAGCCCTGCTTGCTGACGGTGATGAGCGTGTGATGGTGGAGCGACGGGTTTTACAGCTGGCATCTGGGAGCCCCTTCCTTGTCCACGCAGACTTTGCATTCCAGACCAAGGTACAGTATTGATTGCTCGATATTAGGAAATGTCACACGTACCACACACTGCTCTGCCTCATGGACCCCACTGATATCATCTTACATTTCATTATAGCATGTCCCAAGGTAACCGCAGACAATAAGATGAATGTGATGACTATACACATGGGATATTGTGGCCCCTACTGTAATCAATAACATTTATGGCGGGGCTTGGTACATTGGGAATCATTTATTAAAACAGCCTTTTTACTTATCCCAGCCAATCACAGAACAGCTTTTACTTTTCCAGGTCAGTTAAAACAACCTTAGCTGAGCTCTAATTGGTTAGTATGGGCAACTAGTTTTCTAGTGAGCAGATTTATTAATGAGGCCCAATGTACCCCGCTCTATAAATGATTGAAAATATTAGATGTCATCATAGAGGTCAATGAACTGTAGAAAATCACTTGCCCGGACCTCATGTTTCTAATTGGGTGACTGGTAATATCTGTATAATTTACAGCATTAGCTGGGCATTATCTTGTGTGTAGGCATCATCGCCATGTAGTAGTCTCTAGCTCATTTCTTTGACACTGTAGAATGTTACATATTATTATCTTGTATAGACATGGGATTTCAGAATAGATTAAAGGTATTTGTTATTTTTTGTTATTTCCTGGATGACATTGTATTTTGTGTATACCATGTGGGGGACCCTGTGTACACTATATGTCAGGGCTATTGACTTTTGTGCACTTTATATACAATTTGAGAATGTGTTAATATTTTTGTATACAAGTATTATCTGTATCTTAAAGGTTTTTTTTAATTAATGTTGGGACATTTTTATGCACGTGCATCTACTTGTTTTTCATTGCCATGTTTTCTATGTATAAATATACTGGAATAAAGTACAAAATCCACTGTCTTGGAGTGAAATTTCTTCTAACCTCACCAACTAATGAAAAAGATGGTATCATATTGAGCAGGGGCGAGGTGGGCCAGAGGGGCACATGCCCTCCAGGCCGGTGGCCAAGCAGCTGCTTCTTTACAGACTGCAGGGCGGCCCTGTATCTTTCATTGTGTACATGTGCCAGCTGGGCATCTGCAGCCCAGAACAGCCGGCACAGGCCACGTTCTTATGCCTGCCGGAGAGAAGCTTCAGCCGCTGAGCAGTACGAGAGGGCAGACATCTTTGATTCTTGTAAGGCCACGACCCCACTATCAGTATTTGGTCAGTATTCGATCAGTATTTTTTCACAGGAGTGGGAGACAAAACCAGGAGTTGGTGATAAATGCAGAATTGGTGACTTGTTTCTATTATACCTTTTCTCTGATTGTTACTGACCTGGTTTTGGCTCCCACCCCTGAGAAAATATACTGCTAGTGGGGCCGTGACCTTAGCCTGAGCTCCGGATAGTGGTCAGGACAGGAGATTTATACTTTTTGTAGAGTGTGGAAGTGGCAGGATGCTGCTCACCTCCTGACAAGTCCATGGCCAGATCCTGAATGTTATCTATGGTCGCTCTGCTGAGGGTCAGAAAGATTTATTGTAGCAGATGGACCCTTCAAGCAGGTTGGGGTTGTGCTGTCAGTGTGAGATCATCGGCTCTCGATCTGTATGAATGTTCAAATCACATCGGACCTGAGATCGAGACACTTCAGACCTTACTATACAGACCCCTGCCCCAGACTGATCCTGCACCAGCTACAGGGCCAGAGCCGGCATAACCACCCATTGCACCAGGGCAAGTGCCAGGGCCCTGGGCAAGAGGGGGGCCCCACTCACAGTTGGGGACACTGGAACGCTATTGGGCCTGAGAGTTGGGGGGGCCGGGTAACCCCCCCCCCCTCCCCGTGCTTTACGGTGTTTGAAATACTCACCTCTCGTCATACCCTGCTGGCCGCAGGTCCAGTCTCTTCTGCGTCTTCTGACTCTGTGACGTCTCAGTGTTGAAGAGACAGGACCTGTAGCCAGCAGGGTATGAGGAGAGGTGAGTATTTTATTTATTTTTTATGTATGGAGCCCATTCTCTATGGAGCATTATATGGGGCCCATTCTCTATGGAGCATTATATGGGGCCCATTCTCTATGGAGCATTATATGGGGCCCATTATTCTGCATGGAGTAATATATGGGGTCAATTATGGTGTAATGAGCATTATATGGGGTTCATTATTGTGTATAGAGCATTTTATGGGGCCTATTATTCTTTATGGAACATTATATGGGGTCCATTATTCAGTATGGAGCCCATTCTGTATAGAGGACTATGTGGTGCCCATAATACTGTATGGAGTACTATGTAGTGCCCATAATACTGTATGGAGGACTATGTGGTGTCCATAATACTGTATGGAGGACTATGTGGTGCCCATAATACTGTATGGAATACTATGTAGTGCCCATAATACTGTTTGGAGGACTATAATGTACAGTCTAAAATGAAAACTTTTGAATCCCCACTTGACACGCCCCATGCACTGTGAGGATTCGCAGGTTTCTGAGCTATTATAGAATTTACAATAGATATCACTCATGTAATGTAAGAAGTACCGTATTTTTCGGACTATAAGATGCACCAGACCATAAGACGCACCTAGGTTTTAGAGGAGGAAAATAAAAAAATAAAAATTTAAGCCAAAAATGTGTTCATGATGCACTTTTAAGGGGGAGGGGGTCTTCTGCTGACACTGGTATAGGGGTAATGTCCCCCAATTCTGACAATATCCCCCATCCTGGTATATATGCCCCCCCCCTTCCTTTTATACGTGGTCCCCATCCTGGTATGCATGGAACCCCTCATCTCTATCCCGGTATGCATGGCACCCCTCATCCCTATCCCGGTATGCATGGCACCCCTCATCCCTATCCCGGTATGCATGGCACCCTTCATCCCTGTCCCGATATGCATGGCACCCCTCATCCCTGTCCCGGTATGCATGGCTCCCCTCATCCCTGTCCCGGTATGCATGGCTCCCCTCATCCCTGTCCCGGTATGCATGGCACCCCTCATCCCTGTCCCAGTATGCATGACACCCCACATCCCTGTCCCTGTATGCATGGCACCCCTCATCCCTGTCCCGGTATACATGGCACCCCTCATCCTTATCCTGGTATAGTGGTATGCATGGCACCCCTCATCGCTGTCCTGGTATGTATGGCACCCCTCATGCCTGTCCCGGTATGCATGGCACCCCTAATCCCCATCATGCTGCATATGGCCCCCTCAGCGTTACCCTGGTATGCATGGTACCCCTCATCCCTGTCCCGGTATGCATGACACCCCTCATCCCTGTCCCGGTATGCATGGCACCCCTCATCCCTGTCCTGGTATGCATGGCACCCCTCATCCCTGTCCCGGTATGCATGGCACCCCTCATCCCTGTCCCAGTATGCATGGCACCCCTCATCCCTGTCCCAGTATGCATGGCACCCCTCATCCCTGTCCCGGTATGCATGGCACCCCTCATCCCTGTCCCGGTATGCATGGCACCCCTCATCCTTATCCTGGTATAGTGGTATGCATGGCACCCCTCATCGCTGTCCTGGTATGTATGGCACCTCTAATCCCCATCATGCTGCACATGGCCCCCTCAGCGTTACCTTGGTATGTATGGCCCCCTTAGCGTTACCCTGGTATGTATGGCCCCCTCAGCATTACCCTGGTATGTATGGCCCCCTCAGCATTACCCTGGTATGTATGGCCCCCTCAGCGTTACCCTGGTATGTATTGCCCCCTCTTCCTTATCCTGGTATGCATGGTCCCCCTAATCCCCATCATGCTGCACATAAAAGAAAATAAACACTGATACTCACCTTTCTTCTCTCCTCCAGCGCTGCGTCCTGTCTGCCCGTACTGATCTCTCCATGTGAGCCGCGCATGACATCACTGCCATACGTGGCTCACAAGGAGAGATCAGCTGCCAGAAGTCACTGCTCCCCATGCCGGGACTGTGTGCGCTGGGAGCAGTGACTTCACTCTCCTTCATAGCCGGCACACACCGTAGCCGCGCTGCGGCTCCTGCTACTGCCGGGCTATCGCGTGTGCCCGCTTATTAAAGGGCATGAATATTCACCCCCTCACCATGCCCATGGACGTGGAGAGAGGTTGAATATTCATGCCCTTTAACAGCGGGCACAGGCGATTCTGGCAGGAGCCACAGCGCGGCTACACTGTGTGCTGCTAATAAGGAGCATGAATATTCATTTTCTTTAGCAGCGGGGACAGTGTAGGCTGCAGCGGGCGGCTGCTGCCTCCTGTGCCCCGCTCCTCTACCGCTCCCCCCACACACCACATATATATACCCCCCCCCAACATTTGGACTATAAAACGCACCCCCCATTTTCCTCCAAAATTTTGGAGGGAAAAAAGTGCGTCTTATAGTCTGAAAAATACTGTAAGTGAAATTTTTGGCATTGTACTATATCTATATTTCTCCGCCTTATCTGTGCATCATGAATTGTGGTATGTGTTAAAGGGGCCACTGAGACTCTTTTGAGCCTACGAAAACCTGGAGCCGGCCCTGTGCAGGACGTCACAGATTATATCTATACTGCCATCTATACAATGTGATGTCTGGTAGTCGGTGCAGGATCAGTCCAGGGCATATATGATCTAATGTCAGTGCACAATAAAGTACATGCTGTACATTGCTGACATACTGTGACTACAGACATCAGATCTTATACAGTATATATATTGCTGTATGTATATACATGTATATGACTGTAGATACCACCAAAATGAAACAATAGGTGCTTATTGATACTAAAATAAATATTGCAAAAATTAAAAGACAATTCTACAGAGTATAACAATGGAGGACCTCAAGTCACCAACACATGAGTATCACATATATAGAGACAGTAGTGAATATATATATACTAGATGGTGGCACGATTCAAACGCATCGGGTATTCTAGAATATGTATGCGGTACACCGGGCGCAATCAGCACAGCGGTGTTTAAATTTGGCGCCAATATCGCTTATTGGTCCCGGCTGCGACCAATCAGTGAATTGTATTAGTGAGGATCGGGGAGCGGCGCTGCGGGAGATGACCGGCTGCTCGCAGCAGAAGTATCCCGACCGGCGGCGCCGCTCCCTGGTCCTCCCTTCACACTTGCCGTCGGGAGATCAGCGGCCCTAGCCTCTGATCTCCTGACTTTAGCCGCATGGAGGTCAGCGGCGCTGCCGGTCGGGGTACTTCGGCTGCATCGCCGCTGACCTCTGTGAAGAGCGGTGTTTAAATTTGGCGCCAATATCGCTGATTGGTCACTGCCGACGGCCGCGAACAATCAGCGATATTGTCGCCAAGTTTAAACACCGTTGTGCTGATTGGTCTCGGCCGCCGGCCCCGACCAATCAGCGATATTGGCGCCAATTTAAACACCGCTGTGCTGATTGGCGCAGAGCAGTGTTTAGACTTGGCGCCAATATAGCTGATTGGTCGCGGCCGTCGGCAGCGACCAATCAGTGTCATATTAGTGTGGGCCTGGGAGCGGCGCTGCTTATGCGGGTACTTCCGCTGCTAGCAGCTGGGAGATGACCGACTGCTCGCAGCAGAAGCATCCCGACCGGCGGCGCCGCCGCTCCCCGGTCCTCCCTTCACACTTACCGTCGGGAGATCAGCGGTCCTAGCCGCTGATCTCCCGACGGTAGCCGCGTGGAGGTCAGCGGCGCCGCCGGTCAGGGTAGTTCTGCTGCGATCAGCCGGGAGATGACCGGCTAGCGCCGGTCATCTCCCGGCTGCATCGCCGCTGACCTTCGTGCGGCAGATGAGCCGCTAACGCCTGCCATCTTTTTTCTGACATCCCGCGTCGCTGATTGGCCGCGGCCGAACCAATCAGCGACGCGGGATTTTCTAGACAGACAGACAGACGGGATAAGACAATTATATATATTGGATATATGCCTATAACATGGTTGCCAAAAAAAATCCTAATGATTGCACGCATATGTAGCACAATGTGAATGTTAATCTATATATATAATCGTCTTATCCCGTCTGTGTGTCTGTCTGTCCAGGAAATCCCGCGTCGCTCATTGGTCCGCCAGCGGCCAATCAGCGCCGCGGGATTTCTGAAAAAAGATGGCGGCCGTTAGCGGCTCATTTGCGGGACGGAGCTCAGCGGCGATGCAGCCGGTAGATGTCCGGCGCGTGGCGCTCATCTCCCGGCCGGTACCAGCAGAAGGAACCCGACCGCCGGACCCATCTGCGGGACTGAGATGCATCCGGGAGATGAGCGGCGCGAGGCGCTCATCTCCCGGCCGGTATCAGCGGAAGGACCGCCGGCGCCGCTGACCTCCATGCGGAAGGGAGGACCGGGGAGCGGCGCTGCGGGTCGGGATACTTCTCCTGCGAGCGCCCGCTATGTCCCGGGTTCTCGCAGCGTAAGTAGCCGAACAGGCAGCGCCGCTCCCCGGTCCTCACCAAGACGATTCGATGATTGGTCGCGGTCTTCGGACCCGACCAATCACTGATCTTAGCGCAAAACTTAAACACCGCTGTGCTGATTGGTCGCCGACGCTGCCCGCGACCAATCACCGATTTGGGCACCAAATTTAAATATCGGCCGCGACCAATCAGCACAGCGGTGTTTAAATGTGGAGCCAAGATCGGTGATTGGTCGCGGCCGATATTTAAATTTGGCGCCCAAATCGGTGATTGGTCGCGGGCCAAGACAGCGACCAATCACCGATTTGTGCGCCAGATTTAAATAGCGGCCGCGACCAATTGGATGTCAGCGGCGCTGCCTGTGCGGGTACTCCCGCTCCGAGAACCTGGGACATGAGCGGGCGCTCGGAGCAGAAGTATCCGGACCCGCAGCGCCGCTCCCCGGTCCTCCCTTCACACCCTAGCCGCTGATGTCCCCACAGTATCCGCATGGTGTTACAAAGGTCCGGACATTTGTGTTAAAAATCGCTGATTGGTCGCCGCCGCTGCCCGCGACCAATCACCGATTTGGGCGCCAAATTTAAATATCGGCCGCGACCAATCAGCACAGCGGTGTTTAAATGTGGAGCCAAGATCGGTGATTGGTCGCGGCCGATATTTAAATTTGGCGCCCAAATCGGTGATTGGTCGCGGGCAGCGCCAGCGACCAATCACTGATTTTTAACACAAATGTCCGGATCTTTGTAACACCATGCGGATACTGTGGGGACATCAGCGGCTAGGGTGTGAAGGGAGGACCGGGGAGCGGCGCTGCGGGTCGGGATACTTCTGCTGCGAGCGCCCGCTCATGTCCCGGGTTCTCGCAGCGGAAGTATCCGCACAGGCAGCGCCGCTGACATCCATGCGGCTAGGGTGTGAAGGGAGGACCGGGGAGCGGCACTGACATCCAATTGGTCTCGGCCGCTATTTAAAAGTGCCGCATAAATCGGTGATTGGTCGCTGTCTTGGCCCGCGACCAATCACGGATCTTGCCGCAAAAGTTAAACACTACGGTGCTGATTGGTCTCGGGCAGCGTCCGCGACCAATCACCGATTTGGGCGCCACATTCAAATATCGGCCGCGACCAATCACCGATCTTGGCTCCACATTTAAACACCGCTGTGCTGATTGGTCGCGGACGCTATTTAAATGTGGCGCCAAAATCGATGATTGGTCGCGCCCTACGTCGGCGACCAATCAGCACAGCGGTCTTTAAATGTGGAGCCAAGATCGGTGATTGGTCGCGGCCGATATTTAAATTTGGCGCCCAAATCGGTGATTGGTCGCGGGCAGCGCCAGCGACCAATCAGCGATTTTTAACACAAATGTCCAGACCTTTGTAACACCATGCAGATACTGTGGTGACATCAGCGGCTAGGGTGTGAAGGGAGGACCGGGGAGCGGCGCTGCGGGTCGGGATACTTCTGCTGCGAGCAGTCGCTCATGTCCCGGGTTCTCGCAGCGGAAGTACCCACACAGGCTGCGGCGCTCCCCGGTCCTCACTAATACAATTCCGCTCCCCGCTCCTCACCAATACGATTAGCTGATTGGTCGCGTGCGGAGAGCGTGACCAATCAGTGATCTTGGCGCTAAAGTTAAACACCGCTCTGCTGATTGGTCGCGGCCGCTGCCCGCGACCAATCACCGATTTGGGCGCCACATTTAAATAGCGGCCGCGACCAATCACTGATCTTGCCGCCACATTTAAACACTGCTGTGCTAATTGGTCGCGGATGCCAGCCGCAACCAATCAGCGACCTTGGCTCCAAATTTAAACAACGCTCTGCTGATTGGTCGCGGATGCCGGACGCGTCCAATCAGCAAGATTGGCGCCAAATTTAAACAACGCTCTGCTGATTGGTTGCGGAGTCCAGCCGCGACCAATCAACGAGATTGGCGCCAAATTTAATCAACGCTCTGCTGATTGATCGCGGTCGCTGGCCGAGATCAATCAGCAGTATTGGCGCAAAATTTAAACACCGCTCTGCTGATTGGTCGCGGTTGTCGGCCGTGACCAGTCAGCAGTATTGGCGCCAAATTTAAACCTCACTCTGCTGATTGGTCGCAACCACCGGCCACGACCAATCTTCGTTTTTTGTGGCAAATTTAAACAACGCTCTGCTGATTGGTCGCGGTCGCTTGCCGCGACCCATTAGCAGTATTGGGGCCAAATTTAAACCCCGCTCTGCTGATTGGTCGCGGTCGCCGGCCGCGACCCATCAGCATTATTGGTGCCAAATTTAAACCCCGCTCTGCTGATTGGTCGCGGCCGCCGGCCGCGAACAATCAACGATTTTGGCGCCAAATTTAAACAACGCTCTGCTGATTCATCGCGGTCGCTGGCCGAGATCAATCAGCAGTATTGGCGCAAAATTTAAACACCGCTCTGCTGATTGGTTGCGGTTGTCGGCCGTGACCAGTCAGCAGTATTGGCGACAAATTTAAACCTCACTCTGCTAATTGGTCGCAACCACCGGCCGCGACCAATCTTCGTTTTTTGTGCCAAATTTAAACAATGCTCTGCTGATTGGTCGCGGTCGCTTGCCGCGACCAATTAGCAGTATTGGGGCCAAATTTAAACACCTCCCTCTTTGCTGATTGGTCGCGGTCGCGACTAATCAGCGATTTTGGCGCCAAATTTCAACCCCGCTCTGCATCGCTCTGCTGATTGGTCGCGGTCGCCGGCCGCGACCAATCAGCAGTATTGTCGCCAAATTTAAACACCTCTTTGCTGATTGGTCGCGGTCGCGACTAATCAGCGATTTTGGTGCCAAATTTAAACACGCTCTCCAGTCCTCACTACCACGGTTCGCCGATTGGTTGCGACCGCCGCCTGCGACCAATCAGCGCTTTTGGCCCAAAATTTAAACACCGCTTTGCCGATTGGTTGCGGCCACCAGCCTCGACCAATCAGCGAGATTGGTGCCAAATTTAAACACCGCTCTGCTGATTGGTCGCGGCCGCCATCCGCGACCAATCAGCGATTTTGGCGCCAAATTTAAACAACGCTCTGCTGATTGGTCGGCGGTCGCGACCAATCAGCAGTATCGGCGCCAAATTTAAAAACCGCTCTGCTGATTGGTCGCGACTAATCAGCGATTTTGGTGCCAAATTTAAACACGCTCTCCAGTTCTCACTAACACGGTTCGCTGATTGGTCGCGGTCGCCGCCCGTGACCAATCTCCGATATTGCCGCCAAATTTAAACACCGCTTTGCTGATTGGTCGCGGCCGCCATCCGCGGCCAATCAGCGATTTTGGCGCCAAATTTAAACAACGCTCTGCATCGCTCTGCTGATTGGTCGCGGTCGGCGGTCGCGACCAATCAGCAGTATCGGCGCCAAATTTAAAAACCGCTCTACTGATTGGTCGCGACTAATCAGCGATTTTGGTGCCAAATTTAAACACGCTCTCCAGTTCTCACTAACACGGTTCGCTGATTGGTCGCGGTCGCCGCCCGTGACCAATCTCCGATATTGCCGCCAAATTTAAACACCGCTTTGCTGATTGGTCGCGGTTGCCAAACGCGACCAATCAGCGATTTTGGCACCAAATTTAAACACCGCTCTGCTAATTGCGCCCGGTCGGCCGCATACATATTCTAGAATACCCGATGCGTTAGAATCGGGCCACCATCTAGTCTATATATAGTTGACAATAACCAAGGGGAAATGTAAGTGTTTTTAGAACTACTAAGAAGATAGCTTCTTACACTCACAAGCCCAAGTGAGTACACATATATAGTATATAATATTAAACTCTGTAAAGAATCTCCTATAAAATAATACATTCAAAATGGAGGAGCAGTAGTTACAAGGCAACTTAAATGTCCAAGTGAGTAAATGTGGGATGTGGTCCTATGTGCACCAATGTACCTTTCGTCCTTGCTTCATCAGGGGCCCCCAAAACATCCATTTTGGATGTTTTATTTTATAGGAGATTCCTTATAGAGCTTAATATTATATACTATATATGTGTACCCACTTGGGCTTGTGAGTCTATTGTGGTATAGCGACAAGCTCGGCTGTATGCGTAGGTAAAACACAAGATACTGTCTCTTTAAATTCTCAGGTTAGTTTATTTAGCAGTCATAAACTACCGTTGAGTCCATAAATAAAAACACAGCCCATTCAGCTAAAGAGACAAAACAAAATGCAAAACTTTCAGAACTTTCAGCAGAGTCCTTATCTCGGCCAAGGTCTGGCCACTCAAAATTAGCTACACACAGGTTCATCACAGCATGTGCTAGCTCCTTCCTGGAACAAAGTTTCCCCAGGTACTGAACACACCTGAGTGTCAGGGCTGACTGTTTAAAGCCCAGACACTCCCCTGATTGGAAGGATGGTGGATAACGTTCCTCCCTACACTTTCGTTATCCACTGAAAACAGTCCCTTGTAAATGTGGTTCTATTAACTCTCTCTGCACCTACTTGTGCATGAGAACTTGCATGTTTTCACATCACTGAGTCTAAGAGTCTCCGCGACACATACCTCCCTTCTGACACACTACCAGTGACTTTGTCACACTATGAAGATATCCTTTTAGTAGTTCTACAGACGCTTACATTTCCCCTTAGTTAATGTCAATTATATAGATTAACATTCACATTGTGCTACGTATCTGTGCAATCATTAGGATTTTTTATTTTTTGCAACCATATTATAAATATATATATACAGTACAGACCAAAAGTTTGGACACACCTCATTTAAAGATTTTCTGTATTTTCATGACTATGAAAATTGTACATTCACATTGCAGGCTTCAAAACTATGAATTAACACATGTGGAATTATATACTTAACAAAAAAAGTGTGAAACAACTGAAAATATGTCTTATATTCTAGGTTCTGCAAAGTAGCCACCTTTTGCTTTGATGACTGCTTTGCACACTCTTGGCATTCTCTTGATGAGCTTCAAGAGGTAGTCACCGGAAATGGTCTTCCAACAATCTTGAAGGAGTTCCCAGAGATGCTTAGCACTTGTTGGTCCTTTTGCCTTCACTCTGCGGTCCAGCTCACCCCAAACCATCTCGATTGGGTTCAGGTCTGGTGACTGTGGAGGCCAGGTCATCTGGCGTAGCACCCCATCACTCTCCATCTTGGTCAAATAGCCCTTACACAGCCTGGAGGTGTGTTCGGGGTCATTGTCCTATTGAAAAATAAATGATGGTCCAACTGAACGCAAACCGATGGAATAGCATGCCGCTGCAAGATGCTGTGGTAGCCATGCTGGTTCAGTATGCCTTCAATTTTGAATAAATCCCGAACAGTGTCACCAGCAAAGCACCCCCACACCATCACACCTCCTCCTCCATGCTTCACGGTGGGAACCAGGCATGTAGAGTCCATCCGTTCACCTTTTCTGTGTCGCACAAAGACACGGTGGTTGGAACCAAAGATCTCAAATTTGAACTCACCAGACCAAGGCACAGATTTCCACTGGTCTAATGTCCATTGCTTGTGTTCTTTAGCCCAAACAAGTCTCTTCTACTTGTTGCCTGTCCTTAGCAGTGGTTTCCTAGCAGCTATTTTACCATGAGGGCCTGCTGCACAAAGTCTCCTCTTAACAGTTGTTGAAGAGATGTGTCTGCTGCTAGAACTGTGTGGCATTGACCTGGTCTCTAATCTGAGCTGCTGTTACCTGCGATTTCTGAGGCTGGTGACTCGGATAAACTTATCCTCAGAAGCAGAGGTGACTCTTGATATTACTTTCCTGGGGCGGTCCTCATGTGAGCCAGTTTCTTTGTAGCGCTTGATGGTTTTTGCAACTGCACTTGGGGACCCATTCAAAGTTTGCCCAATTTTTCGGACTGACTGACCTTCATTTCTTAAAATAATGATGGCCACTCGTTTTTCTTTACTTAGCTGCTTCTTTCTTGCCATAATACAAATTCTAACAGTCTATTCAGTAGGACTATCAGCTGTGTATCCACCTGACTTCTGCACAACACAACTGATGGTCCCAACCCCATTTATAAGGCAAGAAATCCCACTTATTAAACCTGACAGGGCACACCTGTGAAGTGAAAACCATTTCCGGTGACTACCTCTTGAAGCTCATCAAGAGAATGCCAAGAGTGTGCAAAGCAGTCATCAAAGCAAAAGGTGGCTACTTTGAAGAACCTAGAATATAAGACATATTTTCAGTTGTTTCACACTTTTTTGTTAAGTATATGATTCCACATGTGTTAATTCATAGTTTTGATGCCTTCAGTGTGAATGTACAATTTTCAAAGTCATGAAAATACAGAAAAATCTTTAAATGAGAAGGTGTGTCCAAACTTTTGGTCTGTACTGTATGTGCTCATTTCTACAGTGGGGAAAATAAGTATTTGATACTTTGCCGATTTTGCAAATTTTCCCACCTACAAAGAATGGAGAGGTCTGTAATTTTTATCGTAGATCACTTCACTTGTGAGAGACAGAATCTAAAAGTAATCCAGAAAATTACTTTGTATGATTTTTACATAATTCATTTGTATATTATTGCATGAAATAAATTTTTATGCAATAGAAAAACAGAACTTAATATTTTGGTACAGAAACTTTTGTTTGCAATTACAGAGGTCAGACGATTCCTGTAGTTCTTGACCAGGTTTGCACGCACTGCAGCAGGGATTTTGGCCCCTTCCCCCATACAGATCTTCTCCAGATCTTTCAGGTTTCGGGGCTGTCACTGGGCAGCATTGAGTTTCAACTCCCTCCAAAGATTTTCTATTGGGTTCAGGTCTGGAGACTGGCTAGGCCACTCCAGGACCTTGAAATGCTTCTTACGGAGCCACACCTTAGTTGCCTGGCTGTATATTTCGGGTCATTGTCCTGCTGAAAGACCCATTCTTGACCTTTCTCAGAATTATCTCATGAGGCGAGATCTTGCATGGAGCCCCAGACTAAGGAAGATTAACAGTCATCAATCTATATAGCTATAATATATGACGCGCCCCCTGGGCCGTGGGGTACTCGGTGCAGGGCCGGTCGGTGCAGGGGAGATGTCACAGTGGCGGTGACCCGGTCCGTGACCCAGGGCGGTCAATATAAGGAGATATTTACAGGGGATATATAGTTTTTATATACAGTTCGTGACGCCATCTGTGGTATGCGGCTATATGGAGCTGCCGCTGCGGAGCAGGTCCTCTGGAGCTGGTGTAAATGCAGCACAGTTGGTTTACCCCTCCACAGGTAGAGCTTAGCTCCAGGGCTGTGCTGAGATGTTATGGATGTTGCTGTTGCAGTTGTAGTGCAGGGGGTGATGGCGCGGCCAGAATAATTCACAGAGACAGTGGGGTGCAGTCTTCAGGGCTTACTCACAGTTGTTTAGTTCCTCAGGTTACACTTTCTGGACTACGACCTCCCACATCGCGCTACTTTCACCAGGCAGGGGTGCAGCAAACTCCCAGGTGTTTCAAGAGTGCCTGACAGGACCCCGTTCTATATGACCTCCTCAGCCGTCTTTCTGCGCTGGCCCTCACCCTTCTTGCCCTGTGCCTCGCCAAACAATGTCCCTAGTCGGTATCCTCGGATCTTTCTGGGCAACCTGGAGTTCCCTGGATCCTATGTGGTTACCTTTTTGGCGACTTGAGTGCGGATGTGGCAACTGCACCCTGAAAGTACAGAAGCCTCCGGTTCCTAGTTGAACTTTGTAATTCTCACTAGTTAGGGGCCGGTCCCCTCTGCGGCTTGATCCCTCCACCGCCTGGCAGATTCGGCATACAGGTGGCCTCCAGCACTGCCCGTACCCCTGGGATCCCTTCCACGCTCCTGGAGCCTTTCTCCTGCTCCTCTCTCTCTCTTTTCAGTCTTGGGCCTCTCTGGCTAGGCCCTCCTTCTGAGCAGAGCTCCTACAGAGCTCCTGCTCCCAACTCTTCCTCTCACTGAAGAACCCTTCTAGATTGTTCCACCTTCTTTTTATATCACTTCTTACTGAGCTCCCCTGATTTACTTCCTCCACCCACACCCACTACATGGTTCCCCCTATTTTCGTTCCCCCCACTCCAGCCCGGGACAGGGCTCTTCAGGGAAGCGACGCATCTTGCCCCTCCTGCTGGTCTGGAGTAGTGTAGTGTTGGATGCAGGTGTTAGGGTCCCGGGCAGCACTCTATCCTTACCTGAGAGTGAGATACCACACCTCTGGGTGAGATGCAGTACCTCTGTGGCGACTGAACCCACTGGGGCGCAACATATACACACATATATAATTCTAGACAATCGTGTTAAAAATGATGGTCGGCTTCCAGAAGAAAAGAGATCTCCCAGACAAGTAAGCAAATGTCCCGGGCACAGCCAAAGTCTACTGAAACCTCTTGAAAAGCTGCTTTTCTAATACTTCTTGTATGAGAACCTGAGATGCTACGTTAACCACTTCGCGCCAGAGCCTGTTTTTGCCTTCGTGACCGAGCCAATTTTTTAAATTCTGACCACTGTCACTTTATGAAGTAATTACTCTGGAACGCTTCAACGGATTCCCCTGATTCTGAGATTGTTTTTTCGTGACATATTGTACTTCATGTTAGTGGTAAAATTTCTTCGATATCACTTGCGTTTATTTGTGAAAAAATCGGAAATTTGGCGAAAATGTTGAAAATTTTGCAATTTTCAAACTTTGAATTTTCATGCCCTTAAATCAGAGAGATATGTCACACAAAATAGTTAATAAATAACATTTCCCACATGTCTACTTCACATCAGCTCAATTTTGGAACCAAATTTTTTTTTTGTTAGGAAGCTATAAGGGTTAAAAGTTGACCAGCGATTTCTCATTTTTACAACAAAATTTACAAAAACATTTTTTTAGGGACCACATCTTATTTGATGTGACTTTGAGGGGCCTTTATACAGAAAATACCCAAAAGTGATACCATTCTAAAAACTGCACCCCTCAAGGTGCTCAAAACCACATTCAAGAAGTTTATTAACCCTTCAGGTGCTTCACAGGAATTTTTGGAATGTGGAAGAAAACAATGAACATTTAACTTTTTTTCACAAAAAATTACCTTAGACCCAATATTTTTTAATTTTCGCAAGGGTAACAGGAAAAAATGGACTCCAAAATATGTTGTGGAATTTCTCCTGAGTACGCTGATACCCCATGTTGCATTTGGAGAGCACCTGAGGTGCCTAAACAGAGGAAACCCCCAACAAGTGACCCCATTTTGGAAACTAGACCCCTCAAGGAACTTATCTAGATGTGTGGTGAGCACCTTGAACCCCCAGGGACTTCACAGAATTTTATAATGTTGAAGTGTGAAAATAAAAAAACACATTTTTAACACAAAACTGCTACTTTAGCCTCAAATTTTTAATTTTCACAAGGGCAGCCAGAAAAATGGACCCCAAAATGTGTTGTGCTCTTTCTCCTGAGCACGCTGATACCCCATATGTGGTGCAAAACCACTGTTTGGGCGCACGGCATGGCTTGGAAGGTAAGGAGCGCCATTTGACTTTTGGAATGGAAATTTGGCTGGAATCGACAGCGGACGCCATGTTGCATTTGGAGAGCCCCTGAGGTGCCTAAACAGAGGAAACCCCCAACAAGTGACCGAATTTTACAATCTACTCCTCTGTATAAATTAATCTAGTGGTGGGAAAATAAGTAGATAGGTAAATGGTCACTAATCCCATAGATGAATTCCCAGAGAGGTGTCATTTCCAAAATGGGGTCACTTCCGGGGGGATTCTGCTGTTCTGGCACTTTTCAGAGGCGCTAGGTACCAGAACTAAAGAATCCCCCCTGAAGTGACCCCATTTTGGAAATGACACCCCTCTGGGAATTCATCTATGGGTTTAGTGACCATTTTAACTCAATGGATGATTTCCAGAAACAAGCACACAATGGAAGGTTTAGATTCTGGAGAACCCCCCCCCCCACCCACCCCTGGAAATTAAGTGAGCTCTACTCGAATGTGTCATTCACTAAATGAACCAAATGTTTGAATGACAAAATGGGATACATTTTTACAGTTTAAAAACGTGGTTCTGTGTGGAAGATTTTAAAGCAGTCAGTGATGCATAAGGCTGGCAATGATGGGCATTGTGGGCAATAGTAGCGGGTATCACACCTTATTCCTCTATTAGTACATACACGACATCTTTTCTGGGGCTTCCTTCTCGTTTCCGTTGCTGGAATAAGTGCAATAAAATGTCGCTCAGTGAGTCTTTTCACATCCTCAGATTCTAATGGATGAGCGGGGCTAACACTTTCAAAAACAAGATTTTCAATTACCTTTTCTTGATAATCAAGAAAAGGATCTGAATTTCCTGCTTTCTTGTACAACACAAAAGGATTGTATGTGGCCACCTGAAACAAATAAATAACCAACTTTTTATACCAGGTATAGGACTTTCTTGATACCTGGCATGGCTGTAGAACCTGGTCTGCAAGGTCCACACCCCCCATGTGTTTGTTGTAGTCAATGACTGCCACAGGTTTTTGCTTCGGAGTGGTGGATCCTAGCTCTACAGTGGCCCTTGTGGCATCTGTGTGGATCGAGCTGAGGACAAAAATATCCCTCTTATCCCTATACTTCAGGGCAAGCAGCTCTCCGTTGCGTACAGCCCCTGACTGCCCCTTTTGGAACTTTTGGTTGACCAATGGTTGTGGAAACCCCTGATGGTTTTTACGAATGGTCCCACAAGCTCCGATGTTGTGTTCAACCAGACTTGCTGGTGTAATAATTGTCCACATATAGATTGTAGCCTTTTTGAAAAAATGGACTTATCAGCTCCCAAACAATTTTTCCAGATGTCCCCAGATAAGTAGGGCATCCTGGTGGGTTTAGTTGGCTGTCTTTCCCCTCATATATGCGAAAAGCGGATGTGTATCCGGTTGAACTTTCGCACATTTTATAGAGCTTTATTCCAAACCTTGCCCTTTTAGATGGGATAAATTGCTTGAGGTGCAGTCTTCCTTTGAATTTTTACAAGGGACTCATCTATAGAAATATTTTGTGTTGGGGTGTAGAGCCTTCAGAATTTTTCTGACAAATTTTCAATGATGGGTCTAATTTTATATAGCCTGTCATGTTCTGGGGTATTTCTGGGCAGGCATTGACTATTGTCGTTAAAATGCCAAAACAGCATGAGCATTTCATAACGGGTCCTAGGAAGAACGACTGAAAACATAGGGGTGGCTTGAACAGGGTGGTTGGACCAGTAGGATCGAATGCTCGGTTTTTTAACAAGCCCCATGGCAAATGTAAGTCCTAAATTTTTTTTGATTTCCGGGACATTAGTTGGTGTCCATAAATTTGCCCTAGCATAGTAAGATCGGGGATTCTGGCTTATGAATTGGGATGCGTATAAATTTGTTTGCACGACAATATGCTCTAGCAAGCTGTCTGTAAAAAACAAATTAAAAAAATGAATTGGTCCAAAATCTTCCACCTCCACATTTATACCAGGAATGGCGTTGAAATCAGGGCTGAATGGAGCAGCCGAATCCGAAGCCTCCCATCTGGGAAATGCTATATCATGTGGCAAAGCCCCTTGTACACTGGCATGCGCCAATTCACTAGTAGCAGGGACAGCGCTTGTACTGGGCAGTGTTCCCTGATTTGGAGACGTTTCTCCAGTAGCGCTATTTGCCCCTATTGTTGTACTGGTCCTTGGGCTTGAGGATGGACCAGAATCACTGCTCATTTCTGAGCTCTCAGTGTCGCCGCTACTAAAGCCCTCAAAATCCACATCTCCATCTGACATTGCACTGTCATCAGTGTCAGAACACAGCAGGGCATTCACCTCCTCTGCGGTATAAGTCTGACGGGCCATTTTATTTGTTTTTATATTTTTTGACTGGACAGGACTGACGGGACTGACCTGACAGGACTGACTGACCCGACAGGACTGACTGACAGGACTGACGGGACTGACCTGCCAGGACTGACTGACCTGACAGGACTGACTGACCTGACAGGACTGACTGACTGACAGGACTGACTAACCCTAACCTAACTCTTACTTTCTTTTTTTTTTTTACTTTCACAGTGGCAAGGCTGACACAGCTCTTGTCACACTGTTTCTCCTCTGCTCTCTCACTGAGATCGGAGGGGAAACCGTGTATTTATCAGGCAGATCGCCTGGGAAAGTTTGTTGCTAAAACAAACTTCCCTAGTGATCTCTCTGATTGGCTGGTGTGACGCTGACATCATCGAGACCTGAGCCAATCAAGTCTCGATGAGGTCAGAGGTCACAGCACCGGGATCCCCTCGCTGCTAAGGTATGTGGGGGTCCCGATCACCGACTGTCACTATCTTTTAAACGCCTCGATCGCTATGGATCGCGGCATCTAGAAGATAGGAGCAGGTTAACATTATGGGGACCTGATCCAATCAGGTCCCCATGATGTCACATGTCAGAGCTATCTCTCTGCACCGGAACCGCAGCGCTTGCAGGACCCTGGGTACAGTGGGCGGTCCTGAACCGGTTAACAGATGGAGCATCATGTCCTTCAGACCACCACTTTTATGGCCTGGTATTATTGTAGCTTGGATTAGGGTATACAACAACCATGCTTTGTGCACTGCAGTCTACACTCGTCCAGTCCAGTCGGGCCTCCCTGACTGTTGGTCAGTAAGATATGTGTAAGTATTTTCTGTATGATATATTATTCTGCTGATACAACTAGTGAGACCTCCGGGCACAAAGATTTCATTCTTTTGTCTGAGTTAAATGCTTTGAAAAACATGATTCAATCCGAGCACCATATCTAAGGAGTCTCGCCACGTGAAGCTAGTTTCATGAAAACATGCCTCCATTTTTTACTTATTAAAGTGTTGTACAAGGTCTGACCTCGTGTTTTTACCATAAACCAGAATCATTTTATAATAAATCTGCCAGATGCTGCGGGGGAAGAGATACTGGCACCATGCCTGCCCTGTGCATCAGTAATCACAGGACACCCCTATAAATATCTGACATAAAAGGACATTGAACATTAACTGAACAACATGTACAGCAATTCTTTCTATCTCTGTATGCCCCTGAAGAAAATCATTCTACATATCCGCATATTTAAGTGACCCTCCACAGGAGCATCACTATGAACCCTAAGGTGTCATTACAGGGGTCTCATGGTCATCAGCTAGAACATTGAAACAAATGATGGGACATGTGAAATGTAATCCTTCTTACATGGGACATGTAGACCACCTTCCATTTATCCTGCGGCCTATAGTTATACGGAGCTATTCTGTAGTAGGTGTGTAGATATTGTGATCTTTTGGCCACTTTACCTGCATACAAATCTACTTCTGTATTTCTGTGCTCCAGCTCTGTGTGCTGCTTGGTCTGGAATACGTGAGCTGCGGGGACTTTAACACCTTCCTTCTGGAGAAGGGGCGGCTTGACATCCCCAGCGCAAGGTACATTTTATGTTACCTACAAACCTGATCATAACTGTATAGAAATGTCTAGCATTGATCCGTTCACTTCCCTGCTGTATTATCTGCCTTTGGGTTCTGGTGTTTTTAATATAAAAAATACTGTAGATTGCAGCGAAATTAACCAGAACATTGACAGAAATCTGAGTGGCCTCATTATTCTTCAGTGGGATCTGGCAGGATTTGTTGTATGTTCTGCATATGGTCATCTTGTTCTAATCGTCCAGTCAATGTAGATAATATTGGCTGGAAGCAATATCTTTGTGTTTCTTGTCTTCTCCTCGGAAAGTTACACTCATTCATGTCTTTCTGTCAGATTCTATGCCGCTGAACTGGTCTGTGGAATCCAGTACCTCCACTCCAAGGGCGTCATCCACAGAGACCTCAAGCCCGAGAACATCTTGGTGGCTGAAACGGGCCATATTAAGATCACAGATTTCGGTCTCGCAATTGACAACATGCATGGAGACCGAACAGCCACCGAATACGCTGGGACTGCCGGTTACATGGCTCCTGAGGTGGGATAATAGTGCTTTCCTATTTAGTTTTCGCTAAAATTACAGTCCATGGGAATGTTAACATTTTGACCTTTTTGTTCTCTCTTCCATGATAGATTTTTGCTGGCGAGGAGTATAACGCCGGAGTAGACTGGTATTCTCTTGGCGTCATCTTAAAAGATATGGTTACCAGTGAGTGTACGTTCCATCTGACACTCGATGAGGCATCCTCCGGCATTGATGACATCATTAAACAGGTCAGTATAATTCCAGGTTATTAGTACTATGGGTTGTACAATATTCATTTAAATGGTGAAGTTGTGAGAATGTTTTATTGCCTCTACCGCTTACCTTCATGGGTTTTACTTTATTGTTTTTAGCTCCTACAGAAAGATCCAGCCAGACGCTTAGGAGTCCATGGTAACATCCGAGAGCACGTGTTTTTCCAGTGTATTGATTGGGTCTCTGTGGAAGCCCTGAAAGTGCCTCCACCTCACATCCCTGTAGTAAGTATATGACCAGATCACATTGCACCTCTGTTAAGTATTAGTTAGCGCTGACACTTAGGCTATGTGCCCACGATGCAGAAATGCTCAGGATTTTTTCCTGAGCGTTTCTGCATCTCCCTGGCAGAAAAAAACGCACGCGGATTGTACATGCGGATCGTACATGCGGATTGTACTTGCGGATCGTACATGCGGATCGTACATGCGGATCGTACATGCGGATCGTACATGCGGATCGTACATGCGGATCGTGCATGCGGATCGTGCATGCGGATCGTACATGCGGATCGTACATGCGGATCGTACATGCGGATTGTACATGCGGATTGTACATGCGGATTGTACATGTGGATTGTACATGCGGCTTGTACATGCGTTTTTCCTGCTGGGGACATGCGGAAATGGAGCGTTATTCACTGACATTTCCGCATGCGGATTGTACATGCGGATCGTACATGCGGATCGTACATGCGGATTGTACATGCGGATTGTACATGCGGATTGTACATGCGGATCGTACATGCGGATCGTACATGCGGATTGTACATGCGGATCGTACATGCGGATCGTACATGCGGATCGTACATGCGGATCGTACATGCGGATTGTACATGCGGATTGTACATGCGGATTGTACATGCGGATTGTACATGCGGATCGTACATGCGGATCGTACCTGCGGATTGTACATGTGGATCATACATGCAGATTGTACATGCGCATTGTACATGCGTTTTTCCTGCCAGGGACATGCGGATGTGAAGCGTTCTTCACATGCATTTCCGCATGCGGATTGACAAGCGCTTTCCAAGCGATTTTAGCATCACTTGGAAAGTGCTTGTGACAACTAGGTCACACTATATAAATCCATGCAAACTGCATGGATTTATATAGTGTGACCCGAGAGAGTGGTTAAAAATAAAAAAAACAAATGTATACTTACCCTCCGATGGCCCGCGCTGGCTTGCTTTGCTCGGTGCTGGCACTTTGCAGTGGATTGAAAGACCTGCCGATGTCAGCGTCGCATGACCCGTCACATGTCTCTGACGTCAGCGCAGGTCCTTCAATCCACTGCAAAGTGCCGGGAAGCAAGTAGGAGCGCAGCGCGGGCCGCCGGAAGGTAAATATACATTTATTTTTTATTTTATTCTTTTTTTACAGATTTTTTAATGGTGCCTGGGTCTGGAGGAGAGTCTCCTCTCCTCTAGTCCTGGGTACCATCCACACATTAGAACGCACCAATTACGCAAGTACAGATGCAGTCTTGCGGAATTGGCGCGTTCTAATGCAAGTCAATGGCGGCGATAAACGCAGCATTTCCGCAAAATAATTGGTAGTGCTGCGTTTTTTTCCGTAATGATAATCCTCAGCGGATATTTCCACAGCATGTGCACAGCACATGCGGATTATCATTGCTGCCCTTCTACCATGCGTTTTTAATGCGTTTCCGCGCTGCAAAAACGCTGCAGAAACGCATTAAAAACGCATCGTGGGCACACAGCCTAACATTGGAAAATCAACATCATCCAGAGCTGCTGGTCCTGGTCTGATGGTCCAGATCATTTCATATCATCCTTCTCCAGAACGTTTGAGATTTTGGTAATAATTATTTTTTTGTTTGTTTTATAGCCATCTAAAGCTCATCACCGTTCTCGACCACACCATCTGGAGAAATTAGAAGCAGCAGAGGCCAAAAAGTCACCTCTATCAGCAAAGGACCAGGCCATGTTCAAGGGATTTTCTTTTGTCAACTTGGAAACCCTTGACAAGACACCAGCTCCATAGTCATCAGAGCCAGCTGTCTTCCTCAGCCTCCAGAAGACCTTGAAGAACTGAAGATTGGACATCACTTTGATGATCATCTGAAAGCACTGCTGGAATGAAGATGACCATGGATACGACACTGAGGGACCCAAAACACAGACCCCAAAGATGAAGAAGCCAGACAATGTAATCATGCGCTGGCAGTAAGTATAAGCGCCACAACATCTGCGCTTCACTATACTCATAGGCATGTGCAGAACATTTTACACTAACCGGTAATTGGATTTCCTCTTGCTCATGACAGCTCCATCTTTCGGTGCTGTCTTGGGCTAAGAAGAAATAACATGGTGTGCGATGGCCGGCTATTAAGGGGAGGAAGGAGGCCGGATTTTTTTTTTAACTAACATTGCACATGTCTATGATCATTTTTACCATTACCGGTAGTAAGATTTCCTCACACTCATGAAAGTGCTGTCATGGGTGTTGGGAAGAGGTGTGTGATGGCCGGCTATTAAGGGGAGGAAGGAGGCCGGATTTTTTTTTTTTTTTTTAAAAAATGATCAGTTAATAATGAAGATAAGCATAGCAATGACAGAGGATCCCAATATATGACACCAAATACAGAGATGCCAGCAGATCTACTCCTATTCTGGCAGCAAGTATAAGCGCCACAACATCTGCGCTTCACTATACTCATAGGCATGTGCAGAACATTTTACCTTAACTGGTAATTGGATTTCCTCTTGCTCATAACAGCTCCAGTCTTTGGTGCTGTCTTGGGGTAAGAAGAAATAACATGGTGTGCGATGGCCGGCTATTAAGGGGAGGAGGAGGCCAGATTTTTTTTTAACCAACATTGCACATGTCTATGATCATTTTTACCAGTAACAGTAGTAAGATGACTTCTGAGACCCAACAACAAAATTTCCCCAAAAAGTCCCATGTAATAACGACAACATACAGAATTTAACCAAAACTCCTTTTAATGGTTAGAGGTCGGTCACAGCCAAAAAGGATGTGCTCAGCGCGTAACTGGTATAAAACCCGGTTAAGGCACTATTGGCCAGCTGAAACGGGTACAAATCCATATTCCACTGCCGGACTCCCGGCGCATATCATACTTCGTACTGGAGAAAAACATCAAGATAGAGCAAATGACTGCTGCTGTGACTTAAATACAGAACAACCAAATAATACCAACAAAACACACTGTACATGGGAAAAAAGGGGAGGGGTGGTGGGAAACGCAGACTGCGGGTCCCATGCTTGTGTGGAGAGAGGCAGGAAGAGGCAGGTGACTAGCCCAGGGGATGGGGGAAGACTCGGTTACCCGGGCCTTTAGCCTTAAGGAGGTCGCGGTGGTCGGCTCCCGGGCCCGTACTCTGGGGTCTCTCTTTAAAAAGGCGTTGATAGATGTTAAGTTTATAAAAGTTCGTGACGCAACCTGTGGCTTCTGGTGAGGATCACCAGCGCTGCGCAGTCCACTGAGGCCGATGATAAGGCAGCTGGATGGTATAGCTCCCCACAGGTGGAGCTAGGCCTCAGGGCAGTGTATGACGGGGTATGCAGGACAAGGAGACTCAGCCGCGTCAGAGCAAGAACAGGGACAGACACGATAGTCACTTCAGTACCTTTTACTGATGGAAATTCAGGCACTCCCCGGAGCACTGTAGGGTGAAGAGTGTATGTCCGGATCCTCCCCAATGAGCGGGTTTTGGGCCTCCTGTTCCTTGCCTCTGCGTAGTAAGTTTCTGACCTGCCTGGAGCTAGGCCTAACTTTGTCTCTGTCCTGCGCTGGCTGTCCTTGTGGTAGGGCCTTCTCTTGGAGTGCACGCTCCCGACCTACGGGGCCTATGTGTCTCCTGGCTCTGGTACGTATCAGCACTTTAGCGATCCTGGGACTTGTAGTTCTCCAGGGATTCCGGTTATATCTTACTGGGTCGGGGATATCCCGGTAAGCTTCGGACCCGGTGTCCGGTAATTTCTTCTTCGGGGTGAGCTAGTTAAGCTCCTCTGCCCCCTATGTACTAACTCTCTCCTCTCGCCTTCGGCCTACTCGGGCCCTCAATAGGCTACTCACACTAACGGCAGCTTGCCGCGCTTCACTGATCTTATGGCGCCGGCACACCTAAGCTCACTATTCTGAGCTACGACTCAACCGGGCTCAACTCTGTATTCAGGCTTGCACTAACTGAACTCTCCAGAGGAATTGCTGAGTCACTGAGCTCCACTGCAGACTGACCTGTTTCTGTGTCTCACTCTGCAGGAACTGACTGCCTGGCTCCACCTTCCCTTCTTTATATATCCCTAACGGGCTCCCTCTGGTGGTCTGAGATGGAAGGTGGAGATGTGTGAATGGTTATGGGGGCCTCTTGTGGAGGAATCCGTCAATACACCCTTCTAGGATCTGTCATACCAAGCACAGCTGGGCTTCACATTCCCCCCTAGTTAATCTCAGCACTCCCGAGCTGAAGTACATTTTATAAAACAATAACAATAGTAAACTTAAGCAATACATGAACAATATTCCCTTTATGGGAGGCACGAATCTTAAACGTTGCATAACAAAACAATTACAGAGTGTCCTCAGAATCCAAGTCTCCTGTGGTGAGGTTCCCAGCAAGGATGTCCATCTCACAAGGTAGAGTACTTTGGTAGTTTTGAGGGACCTGTCCTAAACCTTCTACGTTGGCCCTGGGGTAGCTGCAGGGCATGAAGATCCCGAGTTGGACCTCCAAAAGAGCCACTCCAAACAGGTTTTGCTTCTGAGGTCACCTAAAGGGCACTCCAGGGAGCGCTATTATATATAGTAAGAGTTTTTGGGCTGCACACAGTCCTCAGCCACGAAGTTCTTAGGCAAATAAAGAATTAATGAGAAAAAAGCACAAATGGATAAGCATGCATAAAAATAAACAGTCATGCAGTACATTACAATTTAATATACAATACCCCAGGGGTAACTATATATATTTTCAGAGATTTTTAACTATCTACTGAGTGTACCTAACAGGAGGTTTACCTCTTGTACTACATATTGACCTGCGTAGTGCTGTGGTTGGTGGAGTGTCAGTGTCTGTATCCTCAGTTACTCTACCAGTTCTACATGTAACCATGTTGTAAAACTGCCTTAACCTCTCTCTTGGACTGGCAAGTCTACCATTGGCTGGGCCCTGTTGCTCTGCTCCTGCCGGGGATCCTTCATCCGGGGATACTTCTTGAGCTGGCTCTTCTACAGCACTTACAGGTTTAACTTGCTGTGGAGGGTTTGCTGGCTGTTCATAGAATTGGAGTACTGGAATAATTACTGCACCTCCTATTTGAGGCCAATCCGCTGGGAAGTCTCCTAGGTCAGTGTGGGTCACTGCTTCTTTAGGTTCTTCCTGGGTTGTGAGAGGCACTTTTTCTTGGTGTTTCTGTAAGTCTGGACACAACTTTAGGTGGTCCCTGGACACTGTGGCAGATGTTCTTCCTCCATCACGACTAATTATGCATGTCTTTTTGTTGTTAAACCGTGACGGTAACACAGTGTAGGGGTCTTTTTCCCACTGGTCATCAAGTTTGTGGTTACTTCTTTTTCTTTTTAACACTGTTTCACCTGGTGTGAAAGGTTCTGCGGGTGCGTTTTTGTTGTATTAAACTTCCTGCTTTTCTCTCACCCGAGTAAGACTGTCCTTGACACAAGCTTGTACCCTTCTGTACTGCTCTTGTCTGGTTTTGTCCCAGTCCTCAGTGGTCATATCAGCTTCAGGTTCAACAACACCAAGCTCCAGATCCATGGGCTGCTTTCCTGGCCTTGCCCGCATGAGATATGCCGAAGTGCAGTTGGTGGAACTCACTGGTATATGATTCTACAGATCCACTAGGTCAGGTAGTAGGTCTGGCCACTGGTTTCTCTCCTCAAGTGGTATGGTCTTTAGCAGGTCGATGATAATGTTGTTCATCTTTTCGCAGAGACCGTTTGTTTGCGGGTGATACGGTGTAGCTCTTATATTTTTACACCCGTAGAGATGGCAGAACTCCTTAAACAGCTCAGCCTCAAAGGCCGGGCCCTGGTCCGTCAGCACCTGCTCAGGGTAACCATGGGGTCTGCAGAAATACGCTTGGAACGTCTTTGCTGCTGTCTCTGCCGTCAGGTCTTTGACGGGGGCGACCACCAAGAAACGTGAGTAGTGATCCACCATAGTCAGAGCATAGGAGTACCCTGACCTGCTGGGGGAGAGCTCAACATGGTCCAGGGCCACGATCTCCAGGGGTCGAGTCGTCTTGATGGGTTGCAGGGGTGCCTTCTGGCTGCTGAAGTCTTTCCTTCTTAGGCCGCAGGGTCCACAGTCCCAGCACCACCTCTCAATGGAGCTGCGCATTTCTACCCAGTAGAATCGACATTTCAGCAGGGTCTCTAGCTTTTTCCAACCAAAGTGCCCCGCCTGATCGTGGTAAGCCTCTAATACCATCTGGATGTCTGTCTTAGGGACTACTATCTGCCATACCATCTCATGAGTCTTTGGATTGACGCACCTCCGGCACAGCTTCTCATGGTAGATAAACAGCCGACTTCGCTCATTCCACAGCTGCTTTGCTTGCAGAGACGCATCTTTCTCCAGGGAGGCACCTTCTTGAGTTATCAGCTGTTTGATGCGGCTGACAACCGGGTCGCTATCCTGGGTCTCTTTCCAGCTGTGCTGAGACAGGGGGTTTAACGTTTTTCCACGCTGATTCCTGGAGGCTCGTTGCTCATGGATCATCCCACTTCGATGAAGGGCAGGTAGCTCAATCTCTTCCAGGTCATCCACTTCTTCTTCTGTGTCTGACTGGTGAGGCATCCTAGACAGGGCATCGGCTTTGGCGTTCTTGCGGCCCGCCCGGTATTTGATTGTAAATTGGTAGTTTGACAGCCGAGCCATCCATCGTTGTTCCGGAGCTCTCAACTTAGCTGTTTCAAGATGGGTCAAGGGGTTGTTATCAGTAAAGGCAGTGAACTTGCTGGAAGCCAGATAGTGCTTGAATCTTTCAGTGATGGCCCAGACCAAGTCCAGGAACTCCAACTTGAAGCTGCTATAGTTCTCTGGGTTCCTCTCAGTCGGGTGGAGCTTCCTACTTGCGTATGCGATCACCTTCTCCTGCCCATTCTGCTTCTGACTTAGAACAGCACCCAGGCCTTCGTTGCTGGCATCTGTATACAGTAGGAACGGTTGGCTGTAGTCAGGGTAGACTAGGATCTCATCACCTGTCAGGATCTCCTTCATCTCCTGAAACGACTCGGCTTGCTCCTTACCCCAGTGGAATGGGGGTTTTTTGCCTTTGGGGGACTGTCCTACCAGGAGGTCTTGCAGAGGAGCTGCTCTCTTAGTGTAGTCCTTTACGAACCTCCGGTAGTATCCTACTAGTCCCAAGAACTGACGCACCTCCTTGAGGTTCTTCGGCTCTGGCCACTTCTGGATGGCTGTGACTTTCTCCGGGTCTGGTGCTTCCCCTTCCGGACTGACAATGTGCCCCAAGTACTGTACCTTTCTCTAGAGTAGGTTGCACTTTGAGGGCTTCAACTTCATCCCATACCGGGACAGTGACTCAAATACCTCTGCCAGGTGTTTCAAGTGGTCCTCGTACGTTCTGGAGTACACAATTACATCGTCCAGGTAAAGTAACACAGTCTCGAAGTTGCGGTGTCCCAGGCAGCACTCCATCAATCTCTGGAACGTTCCGGGGGCATTGCAGAGTCCAAACGGCATACTGTTGAACTCGCAGAGTCCCATCGGGGTGGTGAAGGCCGTCTTCTCCCGATCCTCCTCAGCCACAGCTACTTGCCAGTACCCACTAGTGAAGTCAAGGGTGGAAAAGTAATTTGCAGACTTTAAGGCAGCTAGGGACTCCTCTATGCGTGGTAAAGGGTATGCATCTTTATGTGTAATGCGATTTACTTGACGGTAATCTACACACATTCTCATGCTCCCGTCCTTGTTCCTAACCAGCACTAGGGGAGCTGCCCAGGGACTACAACTATCCCTTATCACTCCCGCCTTCCTCATGTCATGCAGCATTTCTTTTTCCTTCTGGTAGTGAGCTGGGGGTATAGGCCTATAACGTTCTTTGATTGGGGAATGGTTGCCTGTGGGGGTATGATGTTGAACCCCCTTAACCCTTCCGAAGTCTAGTGGATGTTTACTGAACACCTGCGAGTACTCTTGAACCACCCAGTGTACACCCTGTTTTTGGTGGGTAGGAGTGGTGTCCGACCCAACAGGGAGCGGTTGACACCAATCCTCCACCTGGGTTGCAGGGTCATTATCCTCCACTTCTTCTGGTGAAGTTAAGGACTCCGCCTCATGGATGCAGTTGTTGTTGACAGCATGTAATTTGGCAACAGTGGCATAACGTGGCAGTTTGACCTCATCTTCCCCTAAGTTGAGAAGATGGACGGGCACCCTCCCATTACGTACATCTACCACTCCCCTGGCAGTTAAGAGCGTGGGTATGTGCTCAGAGCATAGGGGTTCTACTACCGCCTGGTAGCTCTGTCCTCTAAGACCTATGGCAGCTCTTCATCAGATGAGCATTTCACTCATTGGGGAAACGACAATGGGTATGGGGTCTGTTACCCGCACGTTACTGATTTCACCATCTGTTAACTTTACTTGCTGTTGATACATCAGGACGCGGATCTCCCTCTGCAGTGCCCTCCTCTCTCTCGGTCTGGCAGTGTCGGCGATCTGTTGGAGCAAGAACACAACTTCTCCCAAACAGTTACCAACAACGTTAGTGCCCAATACCATATACGGGTTGCTGTCATCAGGGTTATTCTCCACTACAATTAGTCCCTGGTCCTTCAGCTCCACTCTCCCCACCTTTACAGTCACATTCTTAACCCCGAGTAGGTTAAGGAGGAGTCCATTTGAGGCATACACAGACAGATTTGGAGCTGGCGGACGTAGGTCGTCCATGGACCAGAACCTCTTGTAGAGGACTTCAGGCATGATGGTTACCTGAGATCCTGTGTCCAGCAGGGCATGCGTCGGGATCCCGTCCAGTACAATGGACAGGAAAGGTCTTCCTCCGACGAACCTGTTGTACCAGTCTGATGGGCCTGGTGAGTCTACTCCTGGGTTTCGGCCCTCGGACCCAGGGTTTTCTCGTTTAAAGGACAATTCTGGGCGATGTGTCCGGTCTTGCGGCAGCGGTAGCAGGCTGGGTCCTTTGGTGGACGGCGCTAGTCACTGATCCTCGGCGAGGGTGGTGTTGGTCTCCTCCTCCTTCGCATCCAGGGGACATTCTCAGGGCTATCGGCTAACAGGATCTTCCCTCCTTCCTCAGGCTCCGTCCGCAACTGCAGAGCACTCAGCACAGTGGTCAGGGTTTTACTCAACTGACGCACCTCAGAGCGCAGACTGTCCAGTTCTTTAGGGGACGTTGCTGGAACTTTAGCTTCAGCAGCCACCGGGGAAAAGGTGGGTGTTGCAGGTACTGGGGTCGCCCCACCCTGGTAACGTTGGATGGCATTTGTTTCCAGGGGCTGCAGTCCTTTTATAGCCATGTCCTTAAGATTGTCAAAGGTAGCTTCTGGATGATCCAGGGACCACCAACGCACAGTCCTGCTCTCCTCTGGAGACCTCAGTCCCCGGACAAACTGTTCCTTCAGCATTTTGTTCTCATTTTCAACGCTGGTTGGACTAACCTGGTTTAGAGCCCGCAGGGCCCCCTGTAGACGCCAGGCGTAGTCCCGAACATTGTCCTCTGGTTGTTGGGAACAGCTGTAAAACCTCATCTGGAGGTCCGCCTCAGTAAGGTCCTCAAAGACAGTCTGTAGTTTTTGAAATATTGCGGACACTGACTCCTGGTCTGCGGCCGATCATGTTTCCACTTCCCGCTCCGCAGCACCGGTCAGCTGTCCTAATACAACGGCGGCTCTTTGTTTGCCGGTCATGGAGTACATGTCCAAGATACCACATATCTTCCGTTTGAATCCAGACAGGGTATTTGGTTTGCCGTTGTACTGGGGGAGCCACTTTGCTCCAGGAATGTACGGTAAAGTCATAGGAATTACGGGTGTTACAGGCGCTGCTGGTGGAGCGGCGGCTTCGGCCTGCTCATCATCGGGCTGAACTTCAGGGACGTTGACCGGTAGGTTGGCGTTCTGCTGCTTGTCGGACATCTTGGCACCCCCCTAGTTAACCGTGGCCTACCTTCTGTTTTTTTTCTTCCGGTAGGCCGCAGCTCCGCAGGTGACGGTTGTCTTCAGGACCTTGCGTCCTACGTCAGAGCGTTCAGCGATGCTCCTTACAGGAACTGGCGCTTCTAGCTTTGACGTCAAGGCGTGGGGCGTGTCCGGGGCTTAGCGCTCTTTTGAAGGTACGCCCCTTATTTTCCCGCGGTTACGCCCTTCTTCTTGCTCAACGGCCCAACAATGGCGGCAACCTTCACCACAACTTTACGTACACAGTTCAGAATAAAGGCGCACAGTACCCGGTGGCAACGGGCACAACACTCTGTCGTTGCAGCGGGCACGTAATCCTGTTCGTGACGCCAGTTGGAGATGACTAGCCCAGGGGATGGGGGAAGACTCGGTTACCCGGGCCTTTAGCCTTAAGGAGGTCGCGGTGGTCGGCTCCCGGGCCCGTACTCTGGGGTCTCTCTTTAAAAAGGCGTTGATAGATGTTAAGTTTATAAAAGTTCGTGACGCCACCTGTGGCTTCTGGTGAGGATCACCAGCGCTGCGCAGTCCACTGAGGCCAATGATAAGGCAGCTGGATGGTATAGCTCCCACAGATGGAGCTAGGCCTCAGGGCAGTGTATGACGGGGTATGCAGGACAGAGAGACTCAGCCGCGTCAGAGCAAGAACAGGGACAGACACGATAGTCACTTCAGTACCTTTTACTGATGGAAATTCAGGCACTCCCCGGAGCAATGTAGGGTGAAGGGTGTATGTCCGGATCCTCCCCAATGAGCGGGTTTTGGGCCTCCTGTTCCTTGCCTCTGCTTAGTAAGTTTCTGACCTGCCTGAAGCTAGGCCTAACTTTGTCTCTGTCCTGCGCTGGCTGTCCTTGTGGTAGGGCCTTCTCTTGGAGTGCACTCTCCCGACCTACGGGGCCTATGTGTCTCCTGGCTCTGGTACGTATCAGCCCTTTAGCGATCCTGGGACTTGTAGTTCTCCAGGGATTCCGGTTATATCTTACTGGGTCGTGGATATCCCGGTAAGCTTCGGACCCGGTGTCCGGTAAATTCTTCTTCGGGGTGAGCTAGTTAAGCTCCTCTGCCCCCTATGTACTAACTCTCTCTACTCGCCTTCGGCCTACTCGGGCCCTCAATAGGCTACTCGCACTAACGGCAGCTTGCCGCGCTTCACCGATCTTATGGCACCGGCACACCTAAGCTCACTATTCTGAGCTACGACTCAACCGGGCTCAACTCTGTATTCAGGCTTGCACTAACTGAACTCTCCAGAGGAATTGCGGAGTCACTGAGCTCCACTGCAGACTGCCCTGTTTCTGTGTCTCACTCTGCAGGAACTGACTGCCTGGCTCCACCTTCCCTTCTTTATATATCCCTAACAGCTCCCTCTGGTGGTCTGAGGTGGAAGGTGGAGATGTGTGAATGGTTATGGGGGCCTCTTGTGGAGGAATCCGTCAATACACCCTTCTAGGATCTGTGATACCAAGCACAGCTGGGCTTCACACAGGGTCTGGACTTATAAAGAGGGGAAGAGGGAGGAAGAAGAGGATTATTGGGTGAAAGCCAGGAGGAGAGGAGAAAAAGAACATGGGACACACAATTTAACCCCTTCAGCAGGGCACAGCAGTCAAGGGGCATTCAATTAAAGATTGACGTGCCCTGCAGACTGCTGAGACCCAACAACAATATTTCCTCAAAAAGTCCCATGGAATAACGACAACACACAGATCTTAACCAAAACTCCTTTTAATGGGTAGAAGTCGGTCACAGCCAAAAAGGACATGCTCAGTATTTAACCGGTATAAAACTCGGTTAAGGCACTATTGGCCAGCTGAAACGGGTGCAAATCCATATGCCACAGCTGGACTCCCAGCGCAAGTCAGACTTCGTCCCGGAAAAAAACATCAAGATGGAGAAAATGACCGCTAAGGAGGAGCGGAGTATTTATACTGCGCTCCGCCCCCCACCCATTTGGTAAAAAGCTTGTTCTATGCTATCCTGGAGACCGGAGAGAAAAATATCCAGCCCTATTTCCGTCAGATGGACTCCATCGGGTAGCATAAGACTGGAATTGTCTCCCTCAAGTTGGTGATGCCTCATGACCACTCCGGCCTTAAAACGGATAAAGCGGGACAAGCGGGCATTAAGCGTGCGCACAGAACGTTCAACTGCCGCCACATCTCTCGCGCCCTGCCATGCAACACGTGACATGACCTCTGACCAAATCAGAGTAAGCTCTGGAAAAAGTCTGTGGAATTTATCCACGTCGGAGCGCATGATTGTGAGGAGTTCCGCTAGGTGAAAGGAGCAGAGATCATTCCCGCCCGCATGCAGGACTAGAATTAAGGGAGAGGAAGCAGTCTGAGCTATCCGCACCACCTCGGGAAGAACCTGAGGCCAGGTCAAGCCTCTTATTCCTCTCAAAAAAACGTTGATGCCGTGGAACCCAAGACCTCTGCCACCTGGTCGACGTTCTGCTCTTTGGGATGCCCAGAAGATGTAAGAGTGGCCCAGTATCCTCACTGTGTGTTTTACACCATCTATGAAGAGATAATAAAGTTAGTGAAGCAATAAATTCGGTCTGATGTATCTTGCAAAACAGGAGGAACGCCATCTACCAATGTGCTGGATCTCGGAGTTAGGCAAACCAGCACGGGCTGCTTCGGTAGCAGCTGCTATCCTAAAGGAGTACGTACCAAATACCTTGAGAGGAAGGCCTACGAAAGCTAAACATTTCCAAAAAAACTAGATTGAAATTGAAAAACCGTAAGAGGAGAACCATCCTCATGTGAGAAAAAGGAGTCACCAGATCGCCAGAATGATAAGTAATTATTAACAAGGGTTAAAGGACAAATAGGACCGGGGATGGTAAGAAGGGGAACCCATGAACAAATACCGGACGGGTCAATTTTCGATTTCCGAAAGTGGATACGGAGACCTCGGTCACAGGGAGTGATACCATCATACTGGAGTCCTCCTGAAGTGCGCTTGGATGGGGACACCAATTCACTAATGCGCAAAGCACCAAACCAAAAAACGCGAGTCAAAAAGCGGCAGAGAGTAGAGCAGACTTGAAAGGAGAAGAGCGGACAGCGGGAGTGGGTTGATTAGGCGGGTAAGTAAACTGAAAGAAATGGGCCGTCTGTTCTCCTGACGAGTGTGCTCCCTCCTCCAATCCATAATAGCCTGCCGAATGATGAAAACCTTAGTAACATCGTTCCAACCTAAGAGGCGAAAATAAACACCGAGATCAGATAGGCGGTTCTGTGCAACGGCTCCTGAAACACCCATGCTACGCAAGTAAAGTAAATATTCGATTGTGACCTCCAGACGGGCAGCGTCGGATGCTGCTGCTGATCTATCCCCAAATAGGTTATGCCACTCATTCCATGCCTTACCGTAAGAACGCCATGTAGATGAGGCCACTGAAGATCTCACCAACTCCATCAATCTTTCTCTACCACCTCCCACATGAGGGATGGGCATGGATGCCCCTCTGGTTTGGCTGCGGGGAAACATTCCCGGAATTTCTGCCAATCGAAACGAGAAAGAGAATCAGCAATGACATTATTTGTACCCGGAACATGGCGGGCTTAAAACCAGATGTTTAAACGTAAGCATTTTAATACCAGGAATCTGAGTAATTTGATAACCAGGGGAGATGAGGATGACAAGTGATTTATGGCGTGTACAATACTCATATTGTCAGTCCAATAACAGATCCGTTTATCCCTGAGGGATGGGCCCCATAAAGAAATGGCTGTGATGATAGGAAATAACTCTAACCAAGTAAGGTTTTTAACCCAGCCCTCAGTGCGCCAAGATTCCGGCCAAGGTTCGGCACACCATTGGTCTCCAAAAATGACACTGAAACCAGTAGATCCAGCGGCATCGGAAAAAAGGGAGAGATCCTCATTAGTCAATTCCGATGACTAAAAGAATGTATATCCATTATAGGACAAGAGGAACTCCTTCCCAACCAGCAAGTCTGCTTTCAAAGGAGGTTTTATCCGAATTCTATGATGGGGAAGCTTGATGCTTTTGGTCGAGAGGGATAAACGTCTGGAAAAATTCTCCCCATAGGCATTACTGTGCAAGCAAAGTTAAGGAGGCCTAGCATGGACTGCATTTGACATAGTGTTACTTTGAGGACAGAACAAAATCCTTCAATCTGGGACAGCAATTTTGAATTTTTTTCTGAGGGAAGGCGAAAAACCATGGCAACGGAATCAATCTCAATTCCTAAAAAGGATAGCGAAGTAGTAGCAAAAGTTTTTCCACTGGATAAGGGAACGCCAAAATACGACGCGAAAAAAATAAAATTGTCCAGCAAAAATTGACAGGACCTGGAATCTGGTGGTCCCACAAAAAGAAAATCGTCAAGATAATGGATTATAGCGGAGGAACCTGTTTCATACTTAACCACCCATTCTAGGAAAGAACCAAATAATTCAAAATAATAGCAAGAGATGGAACAACCCATGGGAAGGCAGGTAGATCTCACATCACCGTTACTTTCTGAGTAGCAACGTCTTCGGAAAGTTTATGAAGCTACATTTACAGAAAACATTGGTCCACTGGCTTTACTAAACGCCATCTACAAATTCGAGCTTCAAGATTTGGAGAGGTGTGTATTGCAAGAATTTTTATCACCCAACCACTTTGAGTAGCAGAAGGAGAGATAGCATTAGCAAACTCTCAAGAACTATCTGCATTCTACAATGACGGAACAACGGTTAAACAGCCGAGCCCTTCTGTCAATTGAACATGAGCTCGCCAGACACCTGAATATTAAAGACCTGATTAAGGATTTTTCTAACCAGCAGGTAAAACGACTGCCTGTTCCATACATGTAAATTTGCATCTTCACATCTTCTACATGTAGCCAGTTTTACATTAGTGTGTTATTGCCATGTATGTTCCCCTGTATTATGGATGAGTGTCCTAGCCTGACTGCGGGATTACTGACCCAAAGTCCTAGCATTAGACAGATGTAACAGATCGGATAGTAATGTTTCAGTTCTGAGACCTGCACCTGACTGACCCTGCGATGCACTATCCGTACCCCAGATGGGAATACCCATTTAATATTAGGGCTCAGTTTTTAGGATAGAGCGCACTATTGTTTGTTGTTCTTGAATTTATGGAAATACATCTTTATTATTATGGTTAATTTCCTTAGATCGTGTGCAAAACTGTTTGTTGTTTTAATATGTTTTCTGACCTCACAAAATGACCTTATTTTCATTGTATTAATTGGTTATACGTTTTGTCTTTGTTTTGTTACATTATAATTTTGCACTTTACATAATTGACCAAAGGATTTAACTAAATGACTCTTATGAAAAATAGATTTAATTAGCGAAATGTTTAGTGGGAATGTTTTACAAAACTTTTATGTTAAGGGCATTGACCGTGTTCTGGTTATTCTTAACCAATGTGTGTGTGAGATGATTAAAAGGCCCTTAATGCAGAAATTCAACATAGAAATATAGTCTATTTCCCATATTTCGTATTTAGTGCCGAAGTTCAAGAAAGACCATAATACTAAGTGCCTTATCATCATCTCAAACACATTGGTCAAGAATAACCAGAAAATTGCCAATCCTTTTAATCATAGTTTAACTTTTTGGAAGAATTTACTTTAAAGTTTGTCACCCCTTATATCATAAATAATAAATAAACAGAAATTGCTTTTCTAATAGAATAACACGTCCAGAAGAGATTCCTTTTCAGCAGTCACCTCATTATCATAGCCAGCAGGATTACAATGAGAGATAACAGAATCCACCATTCACATTAGGTCGTGTCACAGCTCACCTCTTCCCCTTTCCTGCACAATGACATCTGCATGTCACTAAACATGAGAACATGTATAGAAAACTCTCCCTAGGAATTAGACTCCCATATTTTGTCTTGTGATATATATACATCCATATGTCTATTGTTCATATCTCCAAACAGGCAAGACAGCAGATTTCCATAAATGTACAGAAAACAGGATACAATAATCTGAAGTCAGAAATACAGATTATAAAAAAATTATCACAATCTGGTTTCAATTAGTTTAAAAAATGTACGTCACTCATTCCCTTAAAGAAAAATAAGCAAAATATACCTAAAAAGAATATTGGATAGTTTAAGAAATGTTTAATAGGTTAGAGTAGAGTAGGGCCCTGCCAAAAGAGTCTACCTTGTCGTGGTGGCAGGCTTAAAAAATCTTTTGGCCAAAATAAAAGCTGATGGCTGTGTATGTGATATGGTGTTCGATGGGAACTGTTTATGTGTGATTGGTGAAACCGAGGTGCAGAAGCAGAGTTTTTCCAAGAGTGGGAGGTGGGACGGTGGAAAGTTTGAGGGGTGGAGGCGGGGCTGGTGTGGAGTCTCAAGGGTGCCCGGAAATGTTGCCAGTATGGGGTGCTGAAATTCCTGGTGGCAGCCCTGCTTCAGTATGTAGCAAAAATCACAGTCTCCTACTCTCCACAGGCATGTGTTCAAAGGAGTATGTTACGGATCCGGGTGGTGGAACCTCTGTGCTGCGGTGCAAGGAGGGACCAGAGGGGCGTAAGTAGCTGTCAACTCGGACTGACCAAGGTCATACGGCGGCTCAATCGACTCCGTGACCAGGGAAGACCGAGCAGAGAGACCAGGTGCTACTCTGGGACCAACCTTGTATGAGAGCAGGTGACTCCCACGGGTCAGAAGGCAGGAACTGACCGGTACAGCAGATGAGCACGGCAGGCAGGCTGACGGGTGATCCGGGTAGGCAGACTGGCAGACACGGCAGATAACAAGCAGGAGCCTCCAGATAAGCTGACTGGTAGGCACGGTAGGTAACAGGCAGGTGCTTCCAGGTAAGCAGGCGGGCAAGGCCCATAGACAGACTGGCGGACTTGACTGTAGACAGACTGTCGGGCTGGAGAGTAGACAAGCTGGCGGACTGGACTAGTAGTCAGGCTGGCGGGCTGGACTTGTAGTCAGGTTGGCGGGCTGGACTTGTAGTCAGGCTGGCGGGCTGGACTTGTAGTCAAGCTGGCGGGCTGGACTGGTAGTCAGGCTGGCAGCAGGACCTGAGGGCTGAAGCAGAGTTTAACACACAAAGCTACAACCTTGCATAGGCACCTCCATCTTGGAGGAGGTGCCTTTTATATGAGAGGTCCTCCGGTCATTGGCCGGGGACTCCTTAGGACGGCGTGCGCGGCCCCTTTAAGAGGGCGCCCTAAGCACAATGCCCGGGAAGCTGCGCGCCGGCAGAAGCAGGAGCGCCGGAGGACGCCGGGAGGGGAGCGCGGCGGTAAGAGGGACGGCGTCTCTGCCTGTCAAGGCGCAGAGACACCGATACTACAGAGTATTGTCATGACAAGCACTGGGGTGTTCAGAAAACCTCAAGCTGTCATGACAACCCTTTGGCACCCCACAATCATGATGCAGGGACAGTTAGAACAGTGTGCCCCACCTGGACCAGTCGCTGTAAATTCTGCCATCACAGATAGTTAGCGGCATATAACAGGTTAACGGTCGCTTCCCTCCACTCGCATCTGTTAGAGGCAGATGATGGCTGAATAATGCAGCCATCATTTGTCGGCTCAGTTCCCAAGTCCACATCAAAGAACGGGACCTGGGATTTGTTATTTTTTTCTATAAACCGTTTTGGTTTTTACTTTTTTTACTTTAGTCCCTTTACAGAATGTGAACCTGGTTGAGCTTTATTGCACGATGCTGCGAGGCATGATTTACAATTACAGCTGTGGGGGCCATTGTGTGAGTTGGTTGACTAAAAGAGCCCCCTACCTTTATTTGACAACCTAGATGCCACTGATACTATAGGTTGCGGCATCAAAGGCGTTAATTAAAGATAACAGCTAGGATCACAGACATTGACTGCTCAGTTCCTGCGGGAGCCCCTCAGTGATCCAGCTGGAATGGTGCCAGCACCAGAGGTGAGTATAGCTCCTATTATTTTACTTTGTGGAAACATATTGATTGAGAAGGGTTGGTCCTAGTAGTGAACATCAGAGAGAGACTTGCGGCCTAGCCGGAAAACCCAGTGATCCCCGCTAGGGCCAGAGCTTCATAGAGAACTTACATGGAAACTCACACGACTGGGCACACCACCTTTGTGAAGAGAACATTAACGTTAAATAGTGAAAGACTTTCTCTGCTATCCCAAGCTTACTGTTATTAGTTCTACTGTTGATTTGCCTTGTTACTAACACTTTACAGTTTAAAGTATATACCGTATATACTCGAGTATAAGCCAACTGTTTCCGCACACTGAACTCATCATCTTTCCTTCATCTCGCATATCTTCCCCACCTGATCTTTCTATCACAATAAATGACATCACACTTTCCCCGGTCCCCGGAGTAACCCCTGACTCTGCCCTGTCCTTCAAACCCCACATCCAAGCTCTTGCCACCTCCTGTGGCCTCCAGCTCAAAAGTATTCCCAGAATCCATCCTTTCCTCAACCCTCAATCTATTAAACTGCTTGTTCATGCCCTCATCATCTCCCGCCTCGACTACTGCAACACCCTCCTCTGTGGCCTACCTGCTAACACTCTCGCACCCCTCCAGTCCATCCCCAACTCTGCTGCTCGACTGGTTCATCTCTCGCCTCACTATTCCTCTGCTACCCCCCTTTGCAAATACCTTCACATGCTAATAATAATAATAAAAAGTAATTTTTCATTTAACTTTGCATGAAGCCCTGTGGGTTATACAAAATTTCTGAATACGGTTTTGAATATTTTGAGGTGTATACATGACATATAGATCCCTCAAAATCTTTTCAAATGTGTAGATGGTCCTGAAAAACTGAGGGATGGGACATTTCATTGGCATACAAAATTCAAAGTACAAAAATGAGACTTTTTCTAAATATTTATCAAATTTCCGATATTTTTTATATAAATGTCTATCATATTGACCTAAATTTACCACGAACGTAAACTACAATGTGTCAAGAAAAAAATTATTACCACATAAAATGGCACATATTAGTTTAAAAAATTTGGCTTGGTCAGGAAAGTAAAAAGTACCTTAAGTGGGAAGGGGTTAAAGAGTTATTCCCAATATATGTAATAATTCTGAAGTGGAGCAGACTCCACAATACAAACTGTTTATTTTATTAAAATAAATACATTTCTTAGACCTGATGAGGCTTGTTTGGTTGCATTAAAAATCCACTTGCTTTTGAGCCGAAACATTGGCACCTGTTCACACGGGCCAATAAATACACCATTTTTTATGTAATTTTCTATTAAGTGCTACCATCTTTTTTGCTTACTTATATGCCGACACTGGGGTATCGTGTGCCGGGACCCTTGGAGCTCTCACCGCCATAAAACCTGAACGGCCGTGCAGTCCCTCCGCCTCTTATGGGACGTGCTGGTGAAGGTGCGTACGCAATGACATCATCGCGTACGCGTCTGCATAGAGGGCCAAGATGCCAGTACAGAAGTGCAGCTGCAGGGGATTATATGAGAGGTAAGTATCAATTTATTTATTTTTAATAGAATTAATTAAATGGTCTTGGGGGAGAGCTCATGATGAACTGGGAGTGGAGGTTGGGGAAAGCACTTGGAGAATAGGGAGTGGGGGAAGGGGAGAGCACATGATGAATTGGGAGTGGGGGGGGAGAGAGCACATGGTGAATTGGGGGTGGGGAGAGCAAATGATGATTTTGGAGTGGGGGTGGGGAGAGCTCATGATGAACTGAGAGTCGGGGTGGGGAGAGCACATGGAGAATTGGAAGTGGGGGGTGAGGAGAGCACAAGGTGAACTGGAATTAAGGGGTGGGGAGAGCACATGGTGAACTGGGAGTGGGGGGTGGGGAGAGCACATGGTGAATTGGGAGTGAGGAGTGGATAGAGCACATTATTAATTGGGGGTGGGGAGAGCACATGGTGGGTGGGGAGAGCAAATTATGAATTGAAGGTGGGGGGTGGAGAGAGCAAATGGTGAATTGCGAGTGGGGGATGGGGAGAGCACATGGTGAATTGGGGGTGGGGAGAGCAGATAATGATCTGGGGGGTGGGGAGAGTACATGGTGAATTGGAAGTGGGGGGTGGGGAGAGCATATGCTGAATGGGGGGGTGAGGAGAGCAAATGATGAATTGGGAGTGGTTGGGGAGAGCAAATGATTAATTGAGAGAGGTGAGTGGGGAGAGCAAATTGTGAATTGGGAGTGTGGAGAGCACATGGTGAATTGGGGGTGGGGAGAGCAAATGATGAAGTGGGGGTGGGGAGAGCAAATGGTGAATTGGGGGTGGGGAGAGCAAACGGTGAATTGGGAGTGGTGGGTGGGGAGAGCAAATGGTGCATTGGGAGTGGGGGTGGGGAGAGCTAATGGTAAATTGGGAGTGGGGAGAGAAAATGGTCAATTGGGAGGGAGCGGTAGTGAGAGCTAATGGTGAATTGGGAGTGTGGAGTGCACATGATGAATTGGGGGTGGGAAGAGCAAATGGTGAATTGGGAATAGGGGGTGGGGAGAACTAATGGTGAATGGAGCAAATAGTGAGTGGGGGGTGGGGAGAGCAAACGTTGAATTGGAAGTGGGGGTAGAGAGCAGATGGTGAATTAGGAGTGCGGGTGGGGAGAGCAAATGGTGAATTGGGAGTGGAGGGTGGGGTGAGCAAATGGTGAATTGGGAGTGGAGGGTGGGGAGAACAAATGGTGAATTGGGAGTGGGGAGAGCAAATGATGAGTTGGGAGTGGGGAGAGCAAATGGTGAATGGGGAGTGGGGATGGGGGGAGCAAATGGTGAATTGGGAGTGGGGGGTGGGGAGAGCTAGTGGTGAATTTGGAGTGGGGAAAGCTAATGGTGAATTTGGAGTGGGGAGAGCAAATGTTGAATGGGGGGTGGGGAGAGCTAATGGTGAATTGGGAGTGGGGGAGAGCAAATAATGAATTGGGAGTGGGGGAGAGCAAATGATGAATTGGGAGTGGGGGAGAATAAATGATTATGAATACAGGTTGGGAGAGAGCATGAACATGACATAATGAATTGGAGTGGAGGGGTTCATGTAAATATAATGAATTGGGGGAGCGGAAGGTACAGAGTGGGGGGTGTTGAGGATGCAGGAGTGTGACTGGTAATGAATTGGGAAAGAGTACAGGTGCTATTTAATTTATATATTTATTGGGTGGAGAAAGTGGCTATTTACAGTTAGTGGGGGGGGCCGTGGTGGATTACAATTTGTATTTGGAATGGTGGGTTGCATAATAACTAATTATATATTAATGGTGGGTGCACATCTGTATTCAGCTGCGTAATGTAGAAATTGGGGAATGTGCTCTAGATAACTGTGTGCTATTTTATGCAGAGACGAGTCCTGGCTGGAAGAAGTGAGGTCGGTCTGCGCTGGATGAAAGTGAAAAAAAGCGAAGATGAAGGACTTCAACTAGAGACGTCACTTGTGAGTCAGTGTGTTCTCTGTACAATGACACTATATACTAATGTGCAGAGCTCCTGTGTATGTCACTGGTGATCACTGTATTACCTGTACACTATACACTATATGGAGAGCTCCTGTGCATAATGTCACTGGTGATCACTGTATTACCTGTACACTATATACACAGCTCCTATGTATAATGTCACTGGTGATCACTGTATTACCTGTACACTGACACTATATACAGAGCTCCTGTGTATAATGTCACTGGTGATCACTGTATTACCTGTACACTATATACACAGCTCCTATGTATAATGTCACTGGTGATCACTGTATTACCTGTACACTGACACTATATACAGAGCTCCTGTGTATAATGTCACTGGTGATCACTGTACACCGTCTACTATGTAGAGAGCTCCTGTGTATAATGGCACTTATGGTAATATTAGTATTTTTTTTTTTTTTTATTAATGATCAGTATTGTATTATTTGGTCACTATGTGGTGGTAATATGTGGTCCGGTCATGGTGTGGCGGTATTTGTCCCTTACACTGTGTGCAGAATTATTAGGCAAGTTGTATTTTAGAGGATTATTTTTATTATTGATCAACAACTATGTTCTCAATCAACCCAAAAGACTCATAAATATCCAAGCTTAATATTTTTGGAAGTTGGAGTGTTTTTTTTTTAGATTTGGCTATCTTAGGAGGATATCTGTGTGTGCAGGTAACTATTACTGTGCAGAATTATTAGGCAACTTAATAAAAACCAAATATAATCCTATGTCAGTTGTTTATTTTCACCAGGTAAACCAATATCAGTGCACAAAATTTAGAAATAAACATTTCTGACATGCAAAAACAAAAACCAAAAAAATTAGTGATCATTATAGCCACCTTTCTTTATGATGACACTCAACAGCCTTCCATCCATAGATTCTGTCTGTTGCTTGATATGTTTTCGATCAACATTGCGTGCAGCAGCCACCACAGCCTCCCAGACACTGTTCCGAGAGGTGTACTGTTTTCACTCCCTGTAGATCTCACATTTTATGATGGACCACAGGTTCTCTATGGGGTTCAGATCAGATGAACAAGGGGGCCATGTCATTATTTTTTCTTCTTTTAGACCTTTACTGGCCAGCCACGCTGTGGAGTAGTTGGATGCATGTGAGGGAGCATTGTCCTGCATTTAAATCATGTTTTTTTTGAACGATACCGACTTCTTCCTGTACCACTGCTTGAAGAAGTTGTCTTCCAGAAAGTGGCAGTAGGTCTGAGAGTTGAGCTTCACTCCATCCTCAACCCGAAAAGGTCCCATAAGTTCATCTTTGATTATATCAGCCCATACCAGTACCCCACCTCCACCTTGCTGGCGTCTGAGTCGAAGTGGAGCTCTCTGCCCTTTACTGATCCAGCCTCTGGCCCATCCATCTGGCCCATCAAGAGTCACTCTCATTTCATCAGTCCATAAAACCTTTGAAAAATCAGTCTTAAGATATTTCTTGGCCCATTCTTGACATTTTATCTTATGTTTCTTGTTCAAAGGTGGTCGTTTTTCAGCCTTCCTTACCTTGGCCATGTCCCTGAGTATCGCACACCTTGTGCTTTTTGATACTCCAGTAACGTTGCAGCTCTGAAATATGGCAAAGCTGGTGGCGAATGGCATCTTGGCAGCTTCACGCTTGATTTTCGTCAATTCATGGGCAGTTATTTTGCGCCTTTTTTGGCCAACACGCTTCTTGCGACCCTGTTGGCTATTTGCCATGAAACGCTTGATTGTTCGGTGATCACGCTTCAAAAGTATGGAAATTTCAAGATTGCTGCATCCCTCTGCAAGACATCTCACAATTTTGGACTTTTCAGAGCCCGTCAAATCTCTCTTCTGACCCATTTTGCCAAAGGAAAGGAAGTTGCCTAATAATTAAGCACACCTTATATAGGGTGTTGTTGTCATTAGTCAACACCTCTCCTCATTACAGAGATGCACATCACCAGATTTACTTAATTGGTAGTTGGCTCTCAAGCCTATGCAGCTTGGAGTAGGACAACATGTATAAAAATTATCATGTGATCAAAATACTTATTTGCCTAATAATTCTGCACACAGTGTATATGTGGTATTATTTGGTGACCATTTGGTGGTAATATGTGGTCTGGCCATGGTGTGGCGGTATTTTTTCCTTGTATGTGGTATTATTTGATCACTATGTGGTGGTAATATGTGGTCTGGCCATGGTGTGGCGGTATTTTTTCCTTGTATGTGCTATTATTTGATCACTATGTGGTGGTAATATGTGGTCTGGTCATGGTGTGGCAGTATACCTTGTATGTGGTATTATTTGGTGACTATGTGATGGTAAATTGTGGTCCGGCTATGGTGTGATGGTTTTTGTTCCTTGAATGTGATATTATTAGTCATTTTAAAAAATGTATGTGACACATTCCTTTAAAGAAAAAGAAATAAAAATATACCTAAAAAGAGTATTGGATATTTTAAGAAAGGTTTAATAGGTTAGAGTAAAGTAGGGCCCAGCCAAAAGAGTCTAACTTGTCGTGGTGGTTGATTAAAAAAATCTTTTGGCCAAAACAAAAGTTGCTGGCTATGTATGTGATATATGGTTGAGTGGGAACTGTAAATCTGTGATTGGTGAGGGCGTGGTGCAGAAGTGGAGTTTTTCCAATATTTGGTGGTGGGACTGTGGAAGTTTCGAGGGGTGGAGGTGGAGCTGGGGTGGAGCCTGGGCGGAGTCTCAAGGGAGCTTGAAAATGTTGCCAATATTGGGCCCTGAAATTCCTGGTGGCAGCCCTCTATCTATCTGTCTATCTAAATAACAAAGTAAGGCTATGTGTGTTATGATCTGCAAGAAGAAATAAGGAAAGATAGGGGAAAGCTGTCCCTACAGTAAGACTAAGCTGAATCCCTACGATGTAGCGGGCTGCCTGTTCCTAGTCAACAGACCCACTTTTTTCTTCGGCTAGTCTGAACGAAGACCTATAGAATTAAGGAAGGGCTCCTAAAGAACTAAGGACTGGGACAAAAATGGGACACTTCCTAAACAGAAATTGTTGTAGAACACAAAAGACAAATTGACAAAAAGTACTAGAGGTCCAAGAGGACCAAGCAAACTGACAGAGCTAGGCACCGAAGCACCAGGCTAGCAAAACAGTCAAACAACACTGAAGTCCAGCAAAGCCAGAAGGGCAGAGCTGGAATATATAGGCAGGTGGTCACGTGGCCACAAAACACAAGATAGCAAAAACTAACAGGAGGGTTCTAACAGAACCCCCTCTTCTATGAGGATCCTCCTGATCCTCCAGGCCCAGGCCTTTGAGGAAACCTCCTGTGGAAAGCTTTAACTAGCCTAGGAGCAGAGACATCATCCGTCCTTACCCAGGAGTAGTCTTCGGGACCGAAACCCTTCCAGGAGACAAGATACTGTAATTTCCCTCTATGCCATCTAGAATTCAAAATACGAGAAATTTCATATTCGCCGTCTTCCACCACAGGAGGAACTGTGACAGTGGCGTCCCTATTAGATTCGTCAGCCTTTTTCAAGAAGGAAACATGAAATACAGGATTAATCTTCCAGGAAGTAGGGACATCCAACCTAACAGCAGGTGGGTTAACAACCTGAAGCACTTTAAATGGACCCACAAACTTAGGACCCAGTTTTTTAGAGGGAATCCTCAAACGCAGGTTCTTCAAGGACAACCAAACCATGTCACCCACAGTAAACAAAACCTCTTTACGTTTCCTGTCAAAATACTTCTTGGACTTTTTGTTAGCCTCTTGAAGGTTACAACGTACATTAGTCCAAACTCTCTCTAAATCACCGGAAAAATTCTCCTCCTCCGGCACCGCCGACCCCAATTTGGAGAAAGAACCAAAAGACGGATGTCTCCCAGTACAACAAAAAAAAAGGAGAACACCCAGCAGAGGAGGATGTATGACTGTTAAGAGCAAATTCTGCGAGAAGCAGAAACTCCGACCACACCTCTTGATTGTCCGCCACAAAGCAACGCAAAAACTGCTCAACATCCTGGTTCTTTCTTTCAGTCTGTCCATTAGACTCAGGATGATAACCAGACGAAAATGACAAATGGACTCCCAACCTGCACAAAAAGCACGCCAAAAGCAAGCCACAAACTGAGGTCCTCTATCAGAAACAATATCCGTGGGAACACCATGGAGCTTGACAATCTCCTTAACAAATGCCTTAGCGAGTGTCTTGGCGCAGGGCAACTTAATGAATGGAACCAAATGACACATCTTACTAAAACGGTCCACGACCACCCAGATGACAGTAAAACCCTCGGACACAGGAAGATCAGTAATAAAATCCATAGTGAGATGCGTCCAAGGCGCACTAGGAACATCCAGAAGGCAAAGCAACCCCGCAGCAGGAGTATGTGAAGCCTTTGACCTAGCGCACACAGTACACTGACACACTCACTTGATGACTTCCTTCTGCCATCCAGGCCACCAAAAACTGCGACTGATCAGTCTCTTAGTCTCCGAAATTCCTGGATGACCTGCCAACAGAGACTCATGACACTCCACAAACAAATCTCTCCTAAAGGCTCCAGGCACGAACAACCTCCCATGGGGAGTGTTAGATGGAGCATCATCTTGAGCTTTCAGAATCCCATTCTCCAAAACAGAGTCCAAAGCCGCCACCACAACTCCTTTCTGTAAAATGCTCTCCTCCTCCTCGGCACCGACCGTAGGAGAGAAGCTGCGAGATAAAGCATTGGCTTTAACATTCTTAGTACCAGGGAAATAGGTAACAGAAAAATGAAACCGAGAAAAAAAAAGTGCCCACCTAGCTTGACGGGCATTCAAGCGCTTGGCAGCATCCAGATAAATCAAATTCTTATGATCTGTGAAAACCTGAATAGGAAATCTAGCGCCTTCCAAAAAATGACGCCAATGTTCAAACGCGAGTTTAATAGCCAGCAGCTCCCGATTTCCAACATCATAATTCAGTTCGGTTTCCGAAAAAATTTTCGAAAAGAAGGCACAAGGATGTACTCCACCCTTGTTCTCCTGAGACAAAACTGCTCCGACCCCCACCGATGAAGCATCGACCTCGACCAAAAAAGGCTTGGTCTCATCAGGCTGCATAAGGATAGGGGCAGAACTGAACCTCTCTTTGAGATACTCAAAAACTTCAATGGCCTCAGTAGTCCACTGGGCCGTATTCGCACCTTTCCTGGTGAGATCGGTTAGAGGTTTAACAATTACAGAAAAATTCTTAATGAATTTCCTGTAATAATTGGCAAAACCCAAAAATCTCTGTATAGATTTCAAACCAATAGGCCTAGGCCATTCCTGCACAGCCTGAACCTTCACAGGGTCCATCTCAAAGCAATCGCTGGAGACAATGTAGCCCAAAAAACAAATTTTCTGCACAGCAAACTCACATTTCTCCAGATTAGCAAAGAGTGAAATATCACCCAATAACTGCAAAACTTCACGTACACTCTGCCAATGGGACTCCAGATCTGGTGAATAAATCAAAATGTCATCCAAATACACAACCACATTCTTACCAATCAGAGGTCTCAGGATGTCATTAATAGGGTTCTGAAAAAATGCAGGTGCATTGGTAAGACCAAAAGGCATCACCAGATTTTCAAAATGACCTACCGGAGTGTTAAAAGCAGTTTTCCATTCATCACCCTCCTTCACACGTAACAAATTGTATGCCCCCCGGAGATCAATTTTGGAGAACCACTTGTCTCCCACTAACTGGTTAAACAAGTCAGGAATTAACGGTAACGGGTAGGAATTGCGTACGGTAATCTTATTTCACGAAAATCCAGACATGGACATAAACCGCCGTCCTTTTTTTTAACAAAGAAGAATCCGACTGCCACAGGCGACTTAGAAGGTCTAATGTGACTAGCAACCAGGCTAGTCTCTTTGTACTCCTCCAAGGCCTTTCTTTCAGGGATAGTCAGTTTAAACAAGCGACTTTTGGGAAGAGTAGCACCCAGAACAAACTCAATGGCGCAATCATAATCCCTATGAGGAGGTAAAACTTGCGACTCCTCCAAAAAAACCCTCCAAAAATCTTGAATAGGTACAGGTAATTCCACTTTTTCCACAGCCGCAGAGCGACCATTACAACATTTATCATAGCACTTCGGACTCCAAAACTTAATCACATTAGTAGACCAGTCCAATAAAGGATTGTGCAGTTTTAACCAAGGCAATCCTAGAACAACTGGAGAGGGTAAATTATCCAAAACAACCAAGTCCAAAATTTCTTGGTGAACTCCATTGATAGTGCGAGAAAATACTGCAACCTTGTGAGTAATACAGTTCAAAGGAGTGTTATCAATTGCAACCACAGAAATAAGTGATGACAAAGGTTTGGATTTCAATTTAAGGTTTTCCAAAAACCCTTTATCAATCACATTAAGTGCTGAACCACAATCCACAAATACCTGAAATTCAATCAAATCTCCCTGCAGAGTAGTACTCCCAGAAAGAAATACTCTTGCAGAGCATAAACAAGCTATACGGGCGTAACTGACCTTTTTTTTTCTTTACTTAAATGACGCTCACAATATTTAATCAAATGGTCACCTTTACCACAATAAAGACACAATCCCTCAGCGAATCTCCAGTCTTTTTCCTGAGAGTGGAGTGACATCTCCCCAACCTCCATCGGTTCCCCGCCGTCAGTGCAGATTTTCTGGGGACTAGGACCTGACATTACAGGAGTCTTTACGTCATTGAGCCTGCACCTCAGTCTCCTGTCTATACGAACAGCTAACTGCATAGCCTCCTGCAGAGTCTCAGGTGCAGGGAATGCAATTAGCAAATCCTTAACCCTTTCACTCAGACCAGCAAGAAATAAACATCTAAGCGCCGAATCATTCCACTTAACTTCTGAAGCCCATCTCCTGATGTGTGTGAAATAATTTTCAACATCATCAGACCCCTGATTCAAACGTCTAAGTTCTGATTCAGCAGATGAGATTCGATCAGGATCGTCATATAATAGCCCCATAGCAGAAAAAAATTCTTCAACAGAATTTAAACACGGATCATTAGGCTGGAGGGAAAAGGCCCAACCCTGTGGTTCTTTGCGCAAAAGTGACATAATAAAACCAATGCGCTGTGATTCATTCCCAGAGGAACTTGGTCTCAAACGAAAATATAACAAATAAGCATTTTTAAAGGAAAAAAATCTTGCTGTTTACCATAAAAAACATCAGGCAGTCCTACCTTTGGTTCCACAAAATGCGCTCCAGGACAGCTACTCACGTGTTGCTGAAGCTCGGCCACCTCCAGAGACAATCCTTGCACGCGTTGAGCCAACTCCTGGACGGAAACCATACTGATCCCTGAATTTCTTTCCTTTTAGTTTTTTTTTTGGGCTGGACTTACTGTTGTGATCTGCAAGAAGAACTAAGGAAAGATAGGGGAAAGCTGTCCCTACAGTAAGACTAAGCTGAATCCCTACGATGTAGCGGGCTGCCTGTTCCTAGTGAACAGACCCACCTTCGTCCTCGGCTAGTCTGAACGAAGACCTATAGAATTAAGGTAGGGGTCCCTAAAGAACTAAGGACTGGGACAAAAATGGGACACCTCCTAAACAGAAATTGTTGTAGAACACAAAAGACAAACTGACAAAAAGTACTAGAGGTCCAAGAGGACCAAGCAAACAGAGAAAGGCACAGAAGCACCAGGCTAGCAAAACAGTCAAACAACACTGAAGTCCAGCAAAGCCAGAAGGGAGGAGCTGGAATATATAGGTAGATCGTCACGTGACTGCAAAACACAAGATAGCAAAAACTAACAGGAGGGTTCTAACAATGTGCCCACGATGCAGAAATGCTCCGGATTTTTCCTGAGCGTTTCTGCATCTCCCCTGGCAGAAAAAACGCATGTGGATTGTACGTGCGGATTGTACATGCGGATTGTACATGCGGATTGTACATGCGTTTTTCCTGCCAGGGACATGCGGATGTGAAGCGTTCTTCACATGCATTTCCGCATGCGGTTTGACAAGTGCTTTCCAAGCGATTTTAGCATCACTTGGAAAGTGCTTGACAACTTGGTCACACTATATAAATCCATGCAACCAGCATGGATTTATATAGTGTGACCCAAGAGAATGTCAAAAAATAAATATTTACTTACCTTCTGATGGCCCCCGGTGTCTAGCTTCACCGTCCCGGCTGCCGGCAGATCATGTTACACTGAAGGACCTGCCGACGTCAGTGTCGCGTGACCCGTCACATGACTATGACGTCAGCGCAATTCCTTCAGTCCATCGAACTGCCGGCATGAGAGGAGGAGCTCATCGGGGGCCGCCAGAAGGTAAAAAATAAATATATACTTATTTTATTCATTTTTTTTTACAATTTTCTATGGTACAAGGGTCCGGAGGAGAGTCTCCTCTTCTCTAGACCTGGGTACGATCCACACATTAGAACGCATGGAATGCGCATCTACATATACAGTGATGCGTAATCCATGCGATCTAATGCAAGTAAATGGCGGCGAAAACGCAGCACTTCCGCAAAATAATTGGTAGTGCTGCGTTTTTTTCTGCAATGATAATCCGCAGTGGAAATTTCCGCAGCATGTGCACAGCACATGCGGATTATCATTGGGGACCATGGCAGGCCTTCTACCATGCGTTTTTTAAGCGTTTCTGCAGCGTTTTTGCTGCTGCGGAAAAGTTTAAAAATGCATCGTGGGCACACATCCTTATGGAGACCAATCTCTGTGATGGGGGAAGGGCACTAAAATAGTGTATGTCCTACACAACAAACTACCTGCTTGAAGACTGAAGACCGGGACACAGAGACACCGAATACAAGAGACACAAGCAGTGTCTGACTGGTGCCAGAGACCCCCACTGTCCAACTTTAGGGCCCCACTTCTCAACTACATGCAAATGTGACATTATCCTCAATCACAAATTTATATAACCATGAACTGGGTAGATTGGTAAATGAATAAGATGCTACCTTTGTCTGCACATAGTGAGTAAAGTTTATTGTGCCAAGTACTGCTCATATAAAAGGGTGGTGGCCACTCTGCACAGGGGTCCACTGGAGGATTCTCCTGTCGGCCAGTCCAAGCCTGAGCACAGAGCTGGCACAAAAATGCTCCCATCCCATCCAAAGTTCTGGCCAGAAGTGGTCTTCAAGGAAGAATTGTAATCAAAAACAATATCTTAGTCATAGAAACAAGGGTGCCGAAAAATGTCAGCCTTGGCTATGGACTAATGAGCAAAAATGTGAAATATTTGCCGTTCACAGAAGACAGTTAGTTTGTCAAAGGGCTGGAGAGTGGAACAATATAGAGGGTCTGCAAGCAACAATGAAGTATGGTGAAGGTGTAAGGGACGAGACAAGGGGTTCCTCGTTGTGTGCACATATTACGGATTCAGCTGATGGCACCTTCAGACTATGTTCTGCCACAGTTGGTGAGACACTGGGACTCTTTAACTCCGCAAAGAAGAAGACAGACATGTTTCCGAAAATAAACTCTCATTTACTAGGTCTGGAAAAAATGTACAATGGGTAGCAGGAATAATGCTTTAAACTTTCATCTGTATAGTATGACAGAGGTTCACATTTGATGGTTGAGGACGGTGGCGCAATACTTGTGTAGAACTTTGCAAATGAACAACAAGCTCCACCGAGGGCCTTCATATTCCCAGTACAGGGCTACATGGGTCGATGTATTGCGCTGTGACCATTGTACCAGCCTGACTGATCCCATATTTCTTCACAAAGACCTCCAGGTCTGGCTAACACTGAGACTAGCTTTAAAATGATTTATTTTTCAGTGGGTGCCCCAACTTGCCTTTGGTATGGAGTACTGCTGCCACTGTTACTTGAATGCTGAAATGTATTCCCTAGTATGTCTGTGACGCGCCCCTGGGCCTGTGTCGCGCAGCGTTGCGCACGCGGGAGCTTACCCGGAGCCGGATCTGTTGAGGGTTGTAGTCTCGTGGCGGTGATCCGGTCCGTGCCCAGGGAGTCAGACTAAGCGGCGATGTTTTAGCAGTAGATGTTAGATGACTACGCTACCCGTTGAGTGCAGCCAGGGAGCTGCTGCTGCAGGGCAGACCGCTGAGGCCGGTGGTAGGATTGTGCAGCGTGATAGTATAACCCCCAACGGGAGGGGTATGGCCTCAGGGCAGCCGACGTGGATGATGGGGGTAGCAGGAACCACTCGGAGACGGTACTGTGTAGTTCAGGGTCTTTACTGGTGACAAAGATAGACCCTCCCGGAGTACTGGCTAGCGATTGGGGCCTGGTCAGTCCTTGAGCAGATGGGATCTCCCCTGGCCAGGCGGAGTTGTAGGCCTCCCAAACTAACTGTACTCTTCTGGCTACCTTGCTAGAGGCGGGTAAAAGTAGCCCACGTCCCTGAGTGTGCCGTGTGGTGCTCACCCGTATGGCCGGTGACTCGGGGCCTTCTAGTAGCTTCCGCTCCACGATGGCGGTGCTGGTCCCATGCGTGTGACCGTGCCTTCAGGTTTCTTGGCCAGAGGACCTGGAATCCCCTGCCTGACGGATTCTGCTGCTGGGCAGGAGTTAGTCCCCACAGCCTCGGACTCCGGGTCCGGTAAGAAATCTTCTCAGTCAGGGCGAGCTCTGCAGCTGCCAGCCCCTGACTCCTTGTACACTGCTCCCACAGAGCTCCTGTTGTTTCTTCCTATATTTGCTTCTTTTCTCTGCTTCTTCTCTACTCACTAACCCTGCCTCAGCCCCAGGTTTATATAGGGGAAGTTCTTCCCCTCCCAGGACTGGGCAGGAGGTGTGGCATGCATAGGATCCCTGACCAAGAGACCTCCCACCTGCTCTCAGACGTAATATCTCTATCACTGTGGCAACCAGACCCCTGGGGTGTCACATTCCCCCCTAGTGAAATTTAGTACTCCGGGACTAAACATATTTTTAGAAAAACATAACAAGGTATAAACAATAATAATACAATAAGAAAAACACATAAAGATGGTTACGGCGTGTCCGCAACCGGGTGCAGTTTTGAAGAAAACAAAGGTGTCCATTTCACCAAAACAGGGAGACGTAACCAGGTAGGGGTCTGTCTTGCCCCGAGTCCTTAACAGTCTCTAGTCCATCCTGGGTTACGCTCCAACTAATTGTACAAGGATTCCCGGAAGATCCATCAAGGACTCCTAAAAATAACTAGAAACACAAAATTATACACAAGCAACAATACACAGGTAAACATAAATAAAACAATTTATACACTTTAAATCCTCCAGCGTGCGGGTAACTGGCCTCTAGTGGCTCTGGTGGACCTACGGAGCTGACTGTCTGGCCCCGAACTACAGGGTGTAGGAGCTGTCAAGGGTAAACTGGGCAGCTGTCTACGAGTTCCCTGGCTCACTAGGGATATGGCAGGCTCACTGCAAGCAGAGGATTGATCCTCCTGGTCTGCGGGTGTGGGGTCTTCTGCCTCCTGGACCGGCTGTTCTTCCAGCTCTACCCGTTGCTCCGTAGGTGCTTGGGATGACGGTTGGAGGAAGGTGAGTACGGGTACCACAACTGCACCATTGACTTGAGTCCAAGACCGAGGGAAGTCCCCGAGCACAGTACTAACCATATCTTCCCTTTCCTCTACGGGTCGATGGTCTTCTTGTTCCTCTTCAGGGTTCCTCAGTTGTTCGGGACACTTCTTCAGGTGGTCCCGGGATACAATGGCTGTGGTTTCCCCTCCGTCTTTACTGATGGTACAGACCTTCGGGTTATCGTGGCTTGAGGGCAGTACGGTGTACGGGTCTTTCTCCCACTGGTCGTCCAACTTGTGGAGCCGTCTTTTCCTCTTTAAGACCTGCTCTCCGGGTACCAGGGGAACGGCGGGAGCATATTGGTTGTAAGTTTTCTCTTGTCTTTCCCTAGCCTGACAGAGACTTCGCTCCACGCTCTCCTGTACTTTCCGGTTCTGGTGAAGTGTCCTCGGGTGTCAGGACTCCCATTTCCAGGTCAACAGGTAACTTACCAGGTCTCGCCCTCATTAGGTAAGCCGGGGTACAGTTGGTGGAACCTACCGGGATGTGGTTGTATAGGTCCACCAGATCGGGCAACTTCTCAGGCCACAGACTGCGTTCTTCCAGAGGCAACGTTTTTAGAAGATCCATTACCACCTGGTTCATTTTTTCACAAAGTCCATTAGTTTGCGGATGGTAGGGTGTCGTCCTTATCTTCCGGCAGCCATACAGATTGCAAAATTCCTGGAAGACCTCCGCTTCAAAGGCAGGTCCCTGGTCCGTCAGCACTTGGTCCGGGTACCCGTGTGGACGGCAGAAGTGCTGCTGGAAGGCTCTAGCTGCTGTTTGAGCCGTTAAGTCCTTGACGGGGACGACAACCAAGAACCGGGAGTAATGATCCACGATGGTTAACGCGTAGACGTAGCCACTTCTGCTTGGGGTCAGCTTTACATGATCCAAGGCTACCAGTTCCAACGGTTGCCGGGTGACGATGGACTGCAGGGGAGTCTTCTGGCTGGCACGGTCCTTCCTTCTCAGGTTGCACGGGCCACAGTCTCTGCACCACTTCTCGATGGTTCCCCTCATGCCTACCCAGTGGAACCGCTCGCGCAGCAGGAACTCCAGCTTCTTCCACCCGAAGTGTCCAGCTCCGTCGTGGTATGCCTCCATCACCATGGCTGCGTCTCTTCGTGGCACCACTACTTGCCAGAGTAATTCATGCGTCCGGGAGTTAACCATTCTGCGGCACAACTTCCCTTTGTAAAGGAACAGTCGACTCTTCTCTGCCCATAGTTGTTTGGCTTCCTCCGGAGCGTCTGATTCAAGGCGAGCCTCCGGCCGAGTCAGCATCTCCTTCACCAGTCGGACGGCAGGGTCGCTGTCTTGCGTTTCTGCCCAGTTGTAGTGGGGTAAGGGGTTCAACGTAGCAGCCTGCTTACTCCTTACCCGGTGGGAATACTGGATAGTCCCATGACGGTGGAACGCAGGGAGTTCAACTTCTTCCAGTCCCTCCGGATCTTCTCCTCCGTCCGGCAGGTTGGGCATCCTGGACAGGGCGTCCGTGTTGGTATTGGAGCGTCCTGCCCGGTATTTGATTGTGAACTCGTAGTTGGACAGACGGGCCATCCACCTCTGCTCCAGGGCACCGAGTCTTGCCGTGTCCAGGTGTGTCAACGGGTTGTTATCCGTGTACACGGTGAACCGGGAAGAAGCGAGGTAATGCTTAAAGCGCTCGGTGACTGCCCATACCACGGCCAGGAACTCTAGCTTAAATGAGCTGTAATTCTCGGGGTTCCTTTCGGTGGGTCGCAGTTTTCGGCTGGCGTAGGCGATTACTCGTTCTTTCCCCTGCTGAATCTGGGACAGTACGGCTCCTAGCCCGATGTTACTGGCGTCGGTGTAGAGGATAAAGGGCTGGCTATAATCCGGGTACGCCAGGATTTCATCCCCCGTGAGGGCCATCTTCAGCTGGCGGAAGGACTCTTCTTCCAGCTCCTCCCATTTGAAGGGCGGCTTCTGGTTCTTGGCCTTCCGGGACTGGCCTATCAGGAGGTCCTGCATAGGTGCTGCCTTTCTGGTGAAACCGGGAATAAACCTTCGGTAGTAGCCTACCAACCCGAGGAACTGCCGCACTTCTTTTACGCTGGAGGGGCTTGGCCATTCCTTAATTGCGGTGATCTTATCAGGGTCGGGAGCCACTCCGTCAGCGCTCACCACGTGTCCCAGGTACTGCACCTTTGGTTTCAGGAGGTGACACTTGGAGGGTTTCACCTTTAGGCCGTAACTCGCCAGAGCTTCGAACACCTCCGCCAGGTGTTTCAGGTGGTCCTCATAAGTCTTAGAATATACGATGACATCGTCTAGGTACAACAGGACCGTCTCGAAGTTTCTGTGGCCCAGACAGCACTCCATTAATCGTTGGAAGGTTCCTGGTGCGTTGCAGAGTCCGAACGGCATGCAGGTGAACTCACTAAGTCCCATCGGGGTGGTGAATGCAGTCTTCTCCCGGTCCGCCTCTGCTACAGGAACCTGCCAGTACCCGCTAGTGAGATCCAAGGTAGAGAAGAAGTTAGCAGATCTTAAAGCAGCCAATGACTCCTCTATCCTTGGTAAGGGGTACGCATCCTTGTGTGTGATACGGTTGATTTTCCGGTAATCTACACACATCCTCATGGTGTTGTCTTTCTTTCGGACTAAGACTAGTGGAGCTGCCCAGGGGCTACAGCTATCCCTGATCACCCCAGCCTCCTTCATGTCTCTAAGCATCCCCTTAGCGTGTTGGTAGTGGGCAGGGGGTACGGGTCGATACCTCTCTTTTATAGGAGGATGGTCTCCCGTGGGGATGTGGTGTTCTACCCCCTTGACTCGCCCGAAGTCTAACGGGTGTTTACTGAACACTCTCTCGTACTCTTGAACCACCCGATAGACTCCTTGTTTCTGGTGTGAGGGAGTGGAGTCAGTACCTAGATGTAGTTGCTGACACCAGTCCTCCATGTTTTTCTTAGAGCCGTTACCTTCCTCCGGGTGAGATGGAGGCAAGGGTTCCACAGATTGTATAGAATTTTGGTTAATGGTATATAATTTGGCTAGCGTGGCATACCGGGGCAGGTACACTTCCCTCTCCCCGATATTTATTATGCGAACGGGCACCCTCCCATGGCGTACATCAACCACCCCCCGGGCTGTCAAAATGGTGGGCCTACTGTCTGAGTAAACTGGTTCTACCATTGCCTGGTAATCCCTACCTCTCAGACCAATAGCTGCCCGGCACCAAATCATCATTTCACTTTTTGGGGGCATGGCAATAGGAAAAGGGTCACACATTCTTACACTACCAATCTCACCGCCGGAGAGTTCCACCTGTTGCCGTCGCATCAGTGCCCGGATCTCTTTCTGGAGCACCCGCTGCTCGCCGGCGCTGGCGTTCTTGGCAACCTGCTGTAGAAGGAAAATCACCTCTGCAAGACAATTTTCAATTACATTAGTTCCCAGAGTTATTTTTGGGTGACTCTCATGTTTGTCAATATCTACAATGATCAGTCCCTGTGCTGCCAGTTCGACTCTTCCGATTTTGATGGTCACCTCTTTAAATCCGATCTGTGGCACGGGCTGGCCATTGCTGGCGATGATACTCAAGTCGTCGTCAGGGTAGCGGGTAATATCCGAGTCATTCCAGTACTGCTTAAAGAGCACGTACGGGATGGTGGTGACCTGTGACCCGGTGTCCAGTAGGGCACTCATGGGAATGCCATCCAGTACCACAGGCAAGACTGGACGTCCTCCCACATATCTGTCTCGCCAGTTCGATGGGCCTGGTGATCTTTTTCCTGGGGGTTGGCCCTCTACCCCAGGTTGTGCCCGTTTAAAGAACAGTACCTTGCCATATGTCCGGGTTGATTGCAGCGGCGGCAGATGGGTCGTCCGTCCTCGCTGTATCGGTCACTGGGTCTTCCTCTGGCCGGTGGGGTCCTCCTTGGTCGACGCCACGGGATGTCCTCCGGTCCGGATGCCAGCTGGATCTTCCCTGGGGTGGAAGCCTGTAAAGACTGCACAGTTCGGGTTAGCGCAGCAACGCTCTTAGCTAGCTCTTGGACCTGATGGTGTAGGTCTGGAGCCGGGTCATTGTCCAAAGCCTGCGCATCAGCTCCCACAGGCCCCGCCGACAAGGGCGCCGCCTCCTGGTGGTAAGTGATAGCAGGGCGCCTGTGGGTCACAACGCCACCCGGTGCCGGTTCTCGGAGCACCCGGATGGCTCTGTCCTTGAACTGTGCAAAGCCCAGATGGGGATCCTGTAAGGCCATTGCCCGCAACTGGGTTCGGTGGGTATTACAATATAGTCCCTCTATAAACTGTTCGGTCAACAGCCTGTCCTCGTTTCCCACTCCATCAGGGTCGGTCTGCTTAATGGCCCTCAGGGCCTCTTGTAGGTTTAGTGCATAGTCCCTTATACTCTCATGCGCTCGCTGCTTGCACCCGTAGAATCTAAGCTTAATCTCGGCTGAGGTGCGGGTATCAAAGGTGTCCTTCAGCCGGGTTAGTATCCCTGCGACAGTATTCCTCCCAGGTGGCCAGGATTTTACTTCCCTTTTGGCTGCCCCGGTTAGTTGGGCCACCAGGATGCTCACTTTTTGCTCTTCTGTGAGGGGGTACACCTGGAAGAGGCTATCCAGCTTTTCTCTAAAGTCATGCAGGGTATGTGACTCCCCTGAGTACTGGGGTAGCCAAGCTGCTCCCGGGATATAGGGCATGGTGAAGGGCATAACTGCAGCAGCGGTAGCGCTGGCAGGGGTTGAGGCAGTGAAGCTCTCCTCCGTATCCGACATCTTCCTCCCCCCTAGTGGACCGTGGCCTACCTTGCGATGATCCTCTTCCGTAGGCCGCGGCTCCGCAGTGGATCGTCAGGGTTGAGGACCTTCCGTCGCGCTCTTGTGACGTCGGCGTCTGCTGGGCTCCTTCCAGGACCTTACGCAACGTCCGGACGTGAGGCGGGGCTTCAGTTCTCGCGCGCTTTCGGAGTCCACGCCCCCTCTTCTTCCCGCGCGGCGTCCTCAAGATGGCGTCCAATGGCGGGAAAACTCCACGGATGGCGGGAAGAAGGCAGAAGATGGCGCCGGATGGCGGGAAACTTCACCGATGGCGGGAAGAAGGCTGAAGATGGCGCCGGAAGGTAAGTTTGAAAAGTCTCTTTTTCAGGCACGCAGTACCCGGTGGTTGCGGGCACGAGATCCTGCCGACTACGCCAAAGTTGACGCGCCCCTGGGCCTGTGTCGCGCAGCGTTGCGCACGCGGGAGCTTACCCGGAGCCGGATCTGTTGAGGGTTGTAGTCTCGTGGCGGTGATCCGGTCCGTGCCCAGGGAGTCAGACTAAGCGGCGATGTTTTAGCAGTAGATGTTAGATGACTACGCCACCCGTTGAGTGCAGCCAGGGAGCTGCTGCTGCAGGGCAGACCGCTGAGGCCGGTGGTAGGATTGTGCAGCGTGATAGTATAACCCCCAACGGGAGGGGTATGGCCTCAGGGCAGCCGACGTGGATGATGGGGGTAGCAGGAACCACTCGGAGACGGTACTGTGTAGTTCAGGGTCTTTACTGGTGACAAAGATAGACCCTCCTGGAGTACTGGCTAGCGATTGGGGCCTGGTCAGTCCTTGAGCAGATGGAATCTCCCCTGGCCAGGCGGAGTTGTAGGCCTCCCAAACTAACTGTACTCTTCTGGCTACCTTGCTAGAGGCGGGTAAAAGTAGCCCACGTCCCTGAGTGTGCCGTGTGGTGCTCACCCGTATGGCCGGTGACTCGGGGCCTTCTAGTAGCTTCCGCTCCACGATGGCGGTGCTGGTCCCATGCGTGTGACCGTGCCTTCAGGTTTCTTGGCCAGAGGACCTGGAATCCCCTGCCTGACGGATTCTGCTGCTGGGCAGGAGTTAGTCCCCACAGCCTCGGACTCCGGGTCCGGTAAGAAATCTTCTCGGTCAGGGCGAGCTCTGCAGCTGCCAGCCCCTGACTCCTTGTACACTGCTCCCACAGAGCTCCTGTTGTTTCTTCCTATATTTGCTTCTTTTCTCTGCTTCTTCTCTACTCACTAACCCTGCCTCAGCCCCAGGTTTATATAGGGGAAGTTCTTCCCCTCCCAGGACTGGGCAGGAGGTGTGGCATGCATAGGATCCCTGACCAAGAGACCTCCCACCTGCTCTCAGACGTAATATCTCTATCACTGTGGCAACCAGACCCCTGGGGTGTCACATTTGCTCTTCGCAAACGCAAAATTATGGCTAGATCCGATTGAAGTTGTCCTTTCTTCTCTGCAGCTCTACTCAGACTCTCTATTAAAACAGGAACTAACTCCTGGTGCCCACTTACTCCTCCCCAAACTATGGGCTGGCCCTACAGTTAACCATGTCCACCCCTGTACAGAGGAAAACTGGAGCCTACATAAGGATAAAACACATAAAACCACAGGTCACACTAACTATACAGTCAGGAGTCTTCAGAGAGGGTGTTCAGACATCTTTTACACCAGGGGTCCTCAAACTTTTTAAACAGGGGGCCAGTTCACGGTCCCTCAGACCATTGGAGGGCCGGAATATAGTTTTTAAAAAAAACTATGAACAAATTACTATGCACACTGCACATATCTTATTTTGTAGTTAAAAAACAATACAGGAACAAATACAATATTTAAATGAAGAACAAGTAAAGTTAAATCAACCGGTATTTCAATAGGTAGGTAACTGTGCCCAATAGGCAGCATAGGTCCTCAATAGGCATGTAAATGTCCCCAATAGGCAGCATAGGTCCTCAATAGGCAGGTAAATATCCCCAATAAGCAGCATAGGTCCCCAATAGGCAGGTAAATGTCCCCAATAGGCAGCATAGGTCCCCAATAGGCAGGTAAATATCCCCAATAAGCAGCATAGGTCCCCAATAGGCAGGTAAATGTCCCCAATAGGCAGCATAGGTCCTCAATAGGCAGGTAAATATCCCCAATAGGCAGGTAAATATCCCCAATAGGCAGCATAGGTCCCCAATAGGCAGGTAAATGTACCCAATAGCCAGCATAGGTCCCCAATAGGCAGGTAAATGTCCCCAATAGGCAGGTAAATGTTCCCAATAGGCAGCATAGGTCCCCAATAGGCAGGTAAATGTCCCAAATAGGCAGGTAAATGATTCCAATAGGCAGCATAGGTCCCCAATAGGCAGGTAAATGTCCCAAACAGGCAGGTAAATGTACCCAATAGGCAGCATAGGTCCCCAATAGGCAGGTAAATGTCCCCAATAGGCAGGTAAATGTTCCCAATAGCCAGCATAGGTCCCCAATAGGCAGGTAAATGTCCCAAACAGGCAGGTAAATGTACCCAATAGGCAGCATAGGTCCCCAATAGGCAGGTAAATGTCCCCAATAGGCAGGTAAATGTTCCCAATAGCCAGCATAGGTCCCCAATAGGCAGGTAAATGTCCCAAATAGGCAGGTAAATGTTTCCAATAGGCAACATAGGTCCCCAATAGGCAGGTAAATGTCCCAAATAGGCAGGTAAATGTCCCAAATAGGCAGCATAGGTCCCCAATAGGCAGGTAAATGTCCCCAATAGGCAGCATAGGTCCTCAATAGGCAGGCTGTTTCCCCCTTATAATGCCCTATGCAGGCTGTTCCCCCCTTATTATGCCCCATGCAGGATTTCCCTTTCTCCCACCATATAATGCCCCGTGCAAGATATCACCCCCCTGTCTTTATAATGCCCCATTCAGGATGTCACTCCCCCATATAATGCCCCATGCTGGATGTCACCCCCCATATAATGCCCCATGCAGCATGTCACCCCCCCATATAATGCCCCATTCAGGATGTCACCCCCCCATATAATGCCCCATTCAGGATGTCACCCCCCCATATAATGCCCCATGCAGCATGTCACCCCCCCATATAATGCCCCATGCAGCATGTCACCCCCCCCATATAATGCCCCGTTCAGGATGTCACCCCCCCCATATAATGCCCCGTTCAGGATGTCACCCCCCCCCATATAATGCCACAGGCAGGATGTCACCCCCCCATATAATGCCACAGGCAGGATGTCACCCCTAATATTATGTCCCATGCCTCCATACATTAAAAAAAAAAATCCAATACTCACCTCCCTCCTTGCCTGCTGCCGCTGCTCAGGTCCGGACTCCAGTGTCGCGGCAGTGACGTCCCGCACTGCGCTCCCTGTGACGGCTCAGGGGAGGGCGCGGTGTAAAGACGTCACCGCACCCTCTGACCTGAGACGTCACAGGGAGCGCAGACCAGGAAGACAGCGGATCTGCGGAGGCACGGGGAGAGGTAAGTATCGGGCTGCCGGGGCTCTGAGCAAGCGGGAGGAAGGGCGGGCGCTGACACCGCTCTCCTCTGCCCACAGCCCGGCGGGCCGGATAAAAGTCCTCCGCGGGCCGCATGTGGCCCGCGGGCCGTAGCTTGAGGACCCCTGTTCTACACCATTACAGAGGGACCTAGCATATTTGGAACTCCAGTTCAACAAATGGAGTTGGGGATTTGGTCATCATGAATGGTGTCTTCAATGCAGAGAAATATAGCAGATAATTATTAGTGTTGAGCGAGTATGTCCTGTTAACACTTTTGGCGAGTATGACAACTTTAATACATGTGAGGAATGTGTAATAAATAGACATTCCTTACATGTACTAAAGCTGTCAAACAGTCGCAAATCATGCACACGGGAGTGATTTAAACATAACACCGAGCAGCTGTAACTACTCGGTGCTCGGCCCAAGCATACTCGCCGAAAGGGTTAACAGAACATACTCGCTCAACACTAATAATTATCCATCATGCAATACCATCAGTTAAGCGTCTGACTGGCTCTAAATTTATTATTCAGCAGTGTTATGCGCTAACGCAGAAAGACCCAGGAAGACTGGCACCAAACCAGCAAATCCGCAGGGACAGACGCACTTGGCGCAAGCTGCCCAGCTAGGTGAGCTCTTTAGGACCGGGAACACTTTTCACTCAGCTCCCAGTGATGGAAGGGGGACTTTGGCAGAGCCTTCCCAGGCCCACTGTCGCCAGCCAGCTGGGGTCTGGTGACACGGCCGGTGCCTAGTCAAGAACCAGGTGGGTACCTCTATAAGAACACCTAGTAAAAATTAAAAGGGAAAGAGAGGACTCCTAAGACAAAACACTGGAAAGATAACAGCTAATAATGATAGCACCCCTCACCACCACAGCACATTGAAACTGTAATAAACAGCAAAGGACTGAGCAGGGAACAGGTTTAAATAGCCCGCCTAATGATCAGGTGTTGAATACCTCTCAATCATCCCAAGACAACCACTCCCTGCTAACTTGCACAGCAGCTTGGACCCAATCCCACCACTGCCTAGTGCCAGACACCGCAGTATCGTGTGTTGCCTGGCAATCAGGGGAACACAGCATCCCATGTTAACCGGGCATTATATCAGCGGGAGATACGGCATCCCGCGTCCTCACAAATCCTACTACTCCAGAGCGCGATGCTCCATAAGATTGAGGCGGTTTTCCTGCATGCGTAGTAGCTTCGCCTGCAGAGTCAGGACAATGGTGGCCCCTGCAAACCGGAGTAGCGTAGCACTGGACTTGATCCATTCTCAGGTGGGAGCACAGAACCACAATTCCTAACAAGTAGGACAATGACTCCAAACATAAAGCCAATGTGACTAAGTACTATCTACAGTATAAAAAAGAACAACGAACCTGGAAGTGATGATATGGCCCCCACAGAACACTGATCTCAAAATCATCAAGTCAGTCTTGGATTACATAGAGAGACAGAAGTATTTTTGTCCAAGCCTACATCCACAGAAGATCTGTGGTTATTTTTTAGTGAGCCAAGATATTGGGAACAGTCTCCTTGTTGAGGTCCTTCACAAAACTGTATGCAAGTGTACCTGATGCTTTGATGTTGTTTTGCAGCAGTTTTCCATACCTGTTTAAAAATATTGCACAGTACTGTATGTACCCATTTGACTGACTGGTTATAGCTGCATGCAGTGGCGTAACTAGAGTCGTATGGGCCCAAGTGCAAGATCTGGACCGGGTCCCCCTTCTATCTTGAATAAATTATTATATTATATTATATTATATTATATTATATTATATATATATATATATATATATATATATATGCGCGTCCTCCATCCTGGTATATACTGTATATCACTCATCCTGGTATATATGTCCCTCATCCTGGCCCCATCCTGGTATTTATATCGCCCATTCTGGTATATGTCCCTTATCCCGGGCCCATTCTGGTATATACAGTATATCCCTCATCCTGGTACATTTTCCCCATTCTGCTACTGTTCTTTAATGTATAGAAGAAAATAAACTATGCTCATCAGGGGCGTACATAAAAGTCACGGGGCTCCAAAGAAGAAGTATAATGGACATCTCATAGTCCTTTATATTGTATAATACATCCCATAGTCCTCCATATAATACACTGCACAGCCCATAGTCATCCATATTAGCATAATACACAGCCCATATCCTTCATATAATATAATACACAGCCATTAGTCCTCCATAAAGTATAATGTACAGCCCATAGTCATCCATGTAGTATAGTGCACCCCATAGTCATCCATAAATTATATAGAATCATAGAATCATAGAATGGTAGAGTTGGAGGGGACCTCCTGGGTCATCTGGTCCAACCCCCTGCTCAAAGCAGGATTCACTAAATCATCTCAGACAGATTTCTGTCCAGCCTCTGTTTGAAGACGTCCATTGAAGGGGAACTCAACACCTCTCCTGGCAGCCTGTTCCACTCATTAATCACCCTAACTGTCAAAAAGTTTTTTCTAATATCTAATCTGTGTCTCCTCCCATTTAGTTTCATCCCATTGCTTTTAGTCTTTCCTTGTGCAAATGAGAATAAAGATGATCCTTCTACAATGTGACAGCCCTTGACATATTTGTAGACAGCTATTAAGTCTCCTCTCAGTCTTCTTTTTTGCAAGCTAAACATTCCCAAATCCTGCAACCGTTCCTCATAGGACATGGTTTGCAGACCAGTCACCATTCTGGTCGCTCTTCTCTGAACTTGCTCCAGTTTGTCTATGTCTTTTTTAAAATGTGGTGCCCAAAACTGTACACAGTATTCCAGATGAGGTCTGACCAAAGAGGAGTAAAGACCGATAATGACTTCACGTGATCTAGACTGTATGCTTCTGTTAATACATCCCAGAATTGTATTTGCCTTTTTTGCTGCTGCATCACACTGTTGACTCATGTTCAGTCTATGATCTATTAGTATACCTAAGTCTTTTTCACATGTACTGTTGCTTAGCTCTATTCCTCCCATTCTGTATATGCTTTTTTCATTTTTATTGCCCAGATGTAGTACTTTGTATTTTTCCCTGTTAAAAACCATTCTGTTGGTTGCTGCCCACTGCTCTAGTTTATTTAGGTCTTTTTGAATCTTCCCTCTCTCTTCTCTAGTATTAGCTATCCCTCCTAGCTTTGTGTCATCAGCAAATTTAATCAGTTTACCCTCAATTCCTTCATCTAAATCATTGATAAAGATGTTGAACAATACAGGTCCCAGGACGGAGCCCTGTGGTACCCCACTTGAGACATTCATCCAGCTGGATGTGAAGCCATTTACAACCACCCTTTGAGTCCGATCACTAAGCCAGTTATGAATCCACCTAACAGTTGCCTGGTCCATTGCATACTTGGTCATTTTTTCAATAAGGATGGTGTTTTTTTTCAATAAGGATATTGCACAATCCATAGTCATTCATAACGTATAATGCACAGCCCATAGTCATCCATGTACTATAATGCACCCCCATAGTCATCCATAAAATATAATGCACCCCATAGTCATCCATAAAACATAATGCACCCTATAGTCATCCATAAATTATAATGCACAGCCCATAATCATCCATGTACTATAATGCAGCCCCATAGTCATCCATAAAGTATAATGCATCTCCATAGTCATCCATGTAGTAGTGTGGCGCCCCTGAGGGTTTGGTCGCCACAGAGGTACTGCTCCTCACCCAGAGGTGTGGTGTCTCCCTTCTCTCAGGTAAGGAGGGAGTGCTGCATGGAACCCCAACACCTACATCCAACACTACACTACCCCAGGCCAGCAGGAGGGGCAAGACGCAATGTAGTTTTCTGCTGAGCCCTGACCCTGGCTGGGGTGGGGGGAACCCAAAGTTAGGGGGAACCAGTAGTGGGTGTGGGTGAAGGAAGTAGTTTATGGGAGCACTCATACAGTAGATATATAAAAAGGTAGACATCTTAACAAGAGCAGGAAGTTGAGGAGTGTGGTTCAGAGGAACAGTCTGGGAGCAGAGTCTCTGTAGGAGCTCCGCTCCACTTCAAGGGCCCAGGACTGAGGCCCAGGAGGGGAGCAGGGAGTAAGCTCTGTTCTGTAGAAGGGATCCTAGGGGAGTACGGCGAGTGCAGGCGCCACCCGTACACCCCGAACCTGCCAAGTGTCAGGAGGATCTAGGCTGCAAGAAGGGGACCGGCCCCTGGCCCAGTCATGCAGCTTCAGGCCTCGGCTGGAAAAACCTGAGGCTTCTGACTTCTATAGCCAGGAGCCAAACCCCCACTTCAATCCGAGTAAGGTCAAGCAGGTCTGTGCAACTCCGACGGACAGGGCGGACCTCGCAGCCACCCGAACAGGATTCACAGTGGGAAGCGCAGGGCAGGAGGGAGTAAGACCGAGCGTGAAGTCAGTCTAGAGAGGTACATAAGAAAGTGGGGTTCTGCCAGGTACACCCAAACTGCCTGAGGAAAGATGGAACCCCTGCCCGGTGAACGCGGCGCGACGCGGGAGGCTTGCACCAGTACAGTGCACCTGTGGACTGTCTAAGAACTGTGAGTAAATCTTGGATGACTGCACTGAGCTGCCTCCGCTCCTTTCTTTCGCCGGTGCCATTTGCCTCCCTGCACTACAACGCCCAGCGCACCTCCATTTATTCTACACTGCCCTGAGGCCTGCTCCACCTGTGGGGAGCCATTCCATCTGAAGCTGCCCTATCATTGTTAAATGGTTAATTATGGAAATTCATTTGGAATGTTAAATAATTAATAATCGATAATCATTTTTCTTAAATCTGAGTTCTATGCCTCAGCCATCGTGTCTAGTTGACATGCGCTATTTGTGTGTGTATTTTTAGTTCACTACCATATGTAGAACAGGTGTGCCATACGACTGGCTATAAAAGCCCATGGTACAGAAAGGGGGGCTCTCTTGCTCTGCCCACCCCACAAGAAGAATCTTCATGCTGAGAAGCAGATGACATGTAGGCTTGGACACGTGCTGGACAAAGACATGATTTACCAGCCAGGATCCAAGGAAAGATGGGTGAATCTCAACCATTAAGCTAATTATGGACAAATGGACAATTACTTTATAACTAATTATTGTATGTACCTGCTGCAATCTGATTCTTTTTAATGGACAATCCAAGAATAAATCGATACATTTTTTTATAAGAATATCGAGATATTGATACTTTGAGAAGTCCTCAGTAGAAAAAATAATACAGAGAAGAGTATTATTTTACAATGGTGAGCCAGCCAGTCCTGTTTTTCGTTTTTTTTTTAATTAAGTGAATTTCTTCCGTGAACAAGGGGGGAAGTCCTGACGAGCTGAACAGCTGTTGTTCACGTGTCAGTAAATTCACTAATTTGTCACGAGAAGCAGAAAGGATCTATAGACTGAGGTACTAACAAGGAACAGAATCACACAGGAAAAGAATCAGACGAACTGAAGACAGGATGTGCTGATAAAGAGAAGCTAAGGAATCTTAAGGTAAGCAAAATATGGATATAATTTCTTCTTTTGCTAAACAAAGTAATATTAATTTCAAAGTTAATGTAGGAGATGATATAGAAGTTTTGTGGCTCAGTTTATACAAAGAATGTGAATTGCAGAATTTACAGTTCACTTCTAAATTGGTAAATAGAGACAAACAGAAATTGAGAAATATTCTACATTTGGTAGATTTTTTTCATAGTCTTGTGTTAGAGATTTCTAAGCAGAAAAATAGTGTAGAAATGTCAGATGGTGATACTGATTCTGACTGTAATGTGGAAAATAAACAAGAAATAAGACACGTGTCTGTAACTGAAGGTGACCTTGGGTCTGACCAAGAGATGGACATACAGAAACCTGACATGGGAGGAGACATGACTGACATACGAGAAACCGACATACTAGGTGATGTGGGAGGAGACGTGAGTGACGTAGGAGGAGCGGACGTACAAGAGCCACTAAAAATATCAGAGAATTCAGGAATTACCCAGGCTCAACTGCAAATTAAAATGAGGAAAAATTTGCTGAAATTATACAAAATCATGCCAAAATATGATGTCAAAATCCATGCCTGTAGAAATTCAGAGACATTTGAGAGCTTCTCTGATAAGTTTGATTTATCCAATGAGGAGAGGAATCAATTATTTAAAATATGGATTCCTGTGACATTGTCCAGACGTTTACATTTAATGCCCTGTGAAAATGACTCTCCTAATGGATGGGAAAATGATTCGGACAGATTAAGATATTTGATTTATTGTGTCACAAAGGATTTTCCCAACATAGAAGATCTGCAGAAACTAAGGATTGGTAGGAAGGAATGTACATATACATTCATGTCCATATTTGAACGGTTGTACAAAGCTCTCATCAAAAATGGAAAAGTACAACATATGATAAAAAGTTTTGTACAAAAATTCAAATTCCTAGATCCAGTATCTAGAGTTATAGCGTCACAAAAAGAATCCCTATTCAAATGTGTGCAGTTGCTGGATTCTGTTAGGAAACATGAGAATCGTGAAAAGGAAAAAAATCAAGTTAATTTTATAAAACCAGGAAAGGTAAAATCTTATCAAAAGCCAATATCAAACTCTCCTAGACTGAGTCATCCCCATAGTGAACTCTATCAAATACGCAGGAGATTTCATATCTGTTATAAGCCATATCAGCCAGTGCAAAGGTCCATCTCTTCACAGAATGAGTTAATTCTCAGTCAGAACTGTGATTCTCTAAAAAGGAAAATGGCCGAAACTGATGGACAGAGTCAGGTGAGACGACCGGCTCACAGTGACGTCATGGAATGTGGACAGAAGGACAGGCAGTTCTCTGAGGTTTTGAAGGATAGAAAAATGTCTTTCCTAAATAGGGCGTTCCTGGAGATATTTGAGAGAGACAGAAGATTTGGTTTAGGGAGTGGCTAAGGAAAAACTGTAATTATAATGTAGCATAGAAGTGTTACAATGTCTCAATATTTATTTATAATCTTATACAGTAAAATTGTAGTTACATAGTTTCTACCGTGTTTCCCCGAAAGTAAGGCCCCCCCGAAAGTAAGGCAGGGTGGGGGGTTTCGGGGGGTCCGCCAATGTAGGGCACCCCCCGATTGTAAGGCAGGGTAGCGGCGGGGGGGGCGGGGAATGTAAGGCTGATTGGCCGATCAGCCTGTTCGTCACAGGCTCCGTACCGTAGTCCCTGCTGGCCACCAGCCCGAGCTGTGATTGGCCAGTCAGCCGGCTCGCAGCTGATTGGCCGAATCAGCTGCGACGTCACCGCCTACAGGCTCGCTCCGATTGGTCCAGCTTCCCCGGCATCCGAATCGTCAGCCCGGCACCGCAGAGGAGATCGAAACAGAAGGAAAGTAACGGTAAGTTCCGAAACTCTCTCTGTGTGTGTGTGTGTGTGTGTCTGTGTGTGTGTGTGTGTGTGTACGGTATGTGTACGGTATGTGTATGGGTGCCGTATGGGGCTGTATGTGTCAGTGTGTGTACGGTACCGGTACGATATGTGTGTGGGTGCCGTGTGGGGCTGTACCGGTACCGTATGTGTCAGTATGTGTGGTGGCAGAGTGGGGGGCAGAACCACTGTATGGGGATGCTGCAGGGGGGAGGATGGGGAGGGTTGCCGGACTGTTAATAAATGTTAATTTTATTGTTAAAAAAAATTGTCGTCATTTTTTTTCCCAATGTAAGGCCTCCCCCGAAAGTAAGGCAGGGTGGGACTTTTGGGGGTAAAATTAATGTAAGACAGGGCCTTACTTTCGGGGAAACACGGTAGTAGTTCATGTATGTATATATATATACACTTGTCTAAGTAGAGATTGTGTATAATTGTATTTATATATATGTTTATAAAATATATATATATATTAATTAATAAATTAGAACTTCATATATAAATTTAAGTAACAATATTTTGAATTACATTAGAACCAACCAATATATGTATAAGATATTTAAATAATTCTGTTTCTGTATGAATTTGATATTTAATTTTATTTTCTTATATTTCCTTAGAGTTTTCATTCCAAAGCAGGATTTGATCAAACAACTCTAAAATGGATTTATTTCTTTATTCACACAGGAAGCTGAAAATTGCATGATTTATGTGTAACATTAATTAATTAATATTTTCTGTGCATGAAGTGTTCGTGCAAATTAAAGTAGCTTTACAGCATGACGTGTGACAGCTGCGGCCTTTGAACTTTGAGCTAATAGTATAGATCCTATTCATTCTATTTTCAGCTGATGTAACTTAAGACCGGGCAGCCAGTGAAAAAAGAATCTATAAGGCTGAGTTCACACGATGCGTATTTCATGTGTTTCCGCAGCGTTTTTGCAGTTGCGTAAACGCCGCGGAAAAGCATGAAAAACGCATGGTAGAAGGGAAGCAATGTTCCCCAATTGAAATCCGCATGTACTGTGCCCATGATGCGGATTTTTCCGCAGCGTAAACGCTGCGCTCAAAAATCCGCAGCATGTCATTTAATTTTGCGGAAACGCGGCGTTTTCGCCGCCATTGACTTGCATTAGAACGCGCCAATTCCGCAAGACTGCATCTGTACTTGCGTAATTGGTGCGTTCTAATATGCGGATGGTACCCGGGTGTGGAGGAGAGGAGAGTCTCATCCACACCCAGGTACCATTAAAAAAGCTGTAAAAACAAGAATAAAATAAAAAATATATATATACTTACCATCTGTCGGCCCGCGCAGCGCTCCTGCTTGCTTCCCGGCACTTGCAGTGAGTTGTAGGACCTGCGGTGACGTCAGAGTCATGTGACGGGTCACGTGACGCTGACGTCGGCAGGTCTTTCAATTCAAAGTTGCCGGCAGCCGGGAGAACGGAGTGAGCAGGACAGCGCGGGCCATCGGAGGTAAGTATATACACTCTCTAGGGTCACACTGTATAAATCCATGCTGTTTGCATGGATTTATATAGTGTGACCTAGTTGTCAAGCACTTTCCAAGAGATGCTAAAATCACCAGTAAAGCGCTTGTCAATCTGCATGCGGAAACGCATGTGAATCTGCATGTGGATCCGCATGTATTCTGCAGGAAAAACGCATTTCTGCATGCGTTTTTTCTGCCAGGGAGATGCAGAAATGATGCAGAAATGTTCTGCTTCATTTCTGCATCGTGTGCACATAGCCAAACAAGAGGTTTTTTTTTCAAGTATCTGAAATTTCAGCAACTTACTCTCATATTATATAATATGTACTTGGGGAATATTCAAAGAATATTAAGATATTTAATTGATATGACAATGCGCATTAATAAATTGGGATACAACAATTTTGGGTTAAATATATATATATCTAAAACTTCATATGTGGAATGTTTGAGTTGAACAGATCTGTGAATGTCAGAGTGAAGGTGACAGATGAGTAAATCAGCAGCTGCTAAGTGTGATTGATGTGACAGAGGCCTCGTACGTTTGTATGTTTGGAAAAAAAAATGTTTCTTTATGTGAAGGTACAAAAATATATTTAATTCTGAAAAAAAATTATAATACATAATTAGGTATTATCTACATATATATATACTTCTATATTTCTTTAATAATTATTATTTCTTGATTTAACTAATAGTGGATAAGGGCAACCACACATCAAAATGGTTTACAAAGCAAATTTATATTTAGAATAATTTTCCACATGATAATATTCTTGAATAACTATGATATTATTTTTAATGGTTACCTAAATAGGTACACACCTCTCTGTAGACAAATCTATGCTACTCATCGATATGAAATTTATGCAAAATGTTCATAGAAGAATAATTATTTTTAATTTGGTTCTGATATATACATAAATTTTATAAAATAATATTTTTTGGTATTAAAGGGGAAAATGTGTTTTTGATCCTGATTACATAATCACTTTTGATCAATACTTATTTTTTCACACATTTTAATAAAGAAGAAACAATAATAGAATCATAGAATCATAGAATGGTAGAGTTGGAAGGGACCTCCTGGGTCATCTGGTCCAACCCCCTGCTCAAAGCAGGATTCACTAGATCATCTCAGACAGATGTCTGTCCAGCCTCTGTTTGAAGACGTCCATTGAAGGGGAACTCACCACCTCTCGTGGCAGCCTGTTCCACTCATTAATCACCCTAACTGTCAAAAAGTTATAAGGTACAATGGTATAATTAAGAAGGGTATTACATGCAAAGTTGCATAGTTTAATAATTTTTTGGTGATACAAGGTTATGACAAATATGAAATCATCCAGATAATGGAAATATAAAGGTATTTTTTATGGAGAATATAATTACTCTTCATTTGTCATTAACATATGAAGGCCTTATTTTTATTTTCATTTTTACATTTTTATTCTTACTTATTTTCTTATTTTTCCATTTTTCAGTTTTAATTTTCAATTTTTGATTTTAATTCAGTTCAATATTTCAACTGAGAAAACACATTAATATTTAATGGGGTAATGTCTAGTACAAAGAATATTGCTTCATTAAATATAATGATGATATGAATTAATATAAGAAAAATGTTTACATTTTCTGAGTAAACACAACAATTCATTCATTCATTCTTACATTCATATATTTATTCATTTTGATTCAGGAGTATACATTCTTTGGTATTATTGGTTTAATAAAGATATAAACACTTGTTGTTTCAAAACACACTGACACCTATGGGTTGGAAAAGGCAATTACACCTATGACATAAAAATGTTCTATCACATGAAGAACTTGATTAATAATGAATTATTATCTATTATTGTTTATTATTCCAAACATAATTTATTTTAATATTTTGATAATAATTAGATGGATATTATTGATTGCTATGGTACGCTGTGATATTATAGGTTAGGAAAGTTGCCAGATTTGGTATCAGATTAGGGAATGAAGACTTCAATCAAGACATCGCAATTATGAATTCTATCTTAATAAAGACTTTTCATATTTATAAATCAAAGAGACTCTCAAAAGTTACAAGAAGAAGCAACTGATATCCGGAGGTCTCAGAAGGTAACAGGTGTGAATGCTGAGTGTTATAATAGACTGTGTCCATTAGATACAATACAATTCACACCACTGATCACCGGGACGGCAGAGGACGATGATCCTATATGAACTGTGTTGTGTTCAAGTTTCATCACGTTCCAGTGGTTTCTTATCACCTGCAACGCTTCAATGAAAGCTGGTGAACAGGTAATACCTGGCATATGTGTCCTGTATATAAAGGACTGAGTACTGGTTATGGGGCTATATAAAGCAGGGAAGTGTCAAGTTAACCCTTGCTTTACTGACCAAAGACGTCACATCTGTTCCAAAAGTGACATGAGACCAGTGCAGATGACACGGGGAAGATTCCAGAATATCCAACGTCAGTCCAGGTGACATCACACAGATATTAAAGCTACATTTCATCCATAGACTTTGTTTTCTTATCAATTGACACACATGATCTTTCTAATAAAGAGCACAGTTTATAGACTGCACAATGATGAATACAATTATGGACTGTACAATATCTACACGCTATCATTTATTTCAAAGGAGTTTTCATCTAAAGACTGTTATAAAAGAACCAAGAAGAAGACGAGACGACGACCCGATGACATCAGACGATGACGATTGGACCCGCGATTACTTCAATTTAGATATAGGGAAGTATAATTATACATATTAAATGAATATTAGTCACGGCTTACCATAACATGAATTCACATCATTATATAACAATAATCAGATATTGATATTATTATTATTATTATTATGGAAATTTAATGATATTGCCAAGGAAGAAGAAAAGGAAAAATGATTGTTATCCTAATGATAAACCTGTCTTCTTTTGAGGATTTTTCAGTCCTTTTTATCCTCAAAAAGGGGGGAATGTTAAATAATTAATAATCGATAATCATTTTTCTTAAATCTGAGTTCTATGCATCAGCCATCGTGTCTAGTTGACATGCGCTATTTGTGTGTGTATTTTTGGTTCACCACCATATGTAGAACAGGTGTCCATACGACCGGCTATAAAAGCCCATGGTACAGAAAGGGGGGGCTCTCTTGCTCTTCCCACCCCACAAGACACAGAATCTTCATGCTGAGAAGTATCTGACATGTAGGCCTGGACACGTGCTGGATAAAGACATGATTTACCAGCCAGGATCCAAGGAAAGATGGGTGAATCTCAACAATTAAGCTAATTATGGACAAATGGACAATTACTTTATAACTAATTATTGTATGTACCTGCTGCAATCTGATTCTTTTTAATGGACAATCCAAGAATAAATAGATACATTTTTTTATAAGAATATCGTGATATTGATACTTTGAGAAGTCCTCAGTAGAAAAAATAATACAGAAAGAGTATTATTTTACAGCCGCGCATGACGTCACTGCCATGCGCGGCTGACATGGAAAGATCAGCTCCCGGAAGTCACTCCCATGCCGGGTCTGTGTGTGCGGGGAGCAGTGACTTCACTCTCCTTCATAGCCGGCACACAGCTTAGCCGTGCTGCGGCTCCTGCTGCTGCCGGGCTATAGCGTGTGCCCGCTTATTAAAGGACATGAATATTCACCCCCTCCCCACGCCCATGGGCGTGGAGAGAGGTTGAATATTCAAGCCCTTTAATAGCGGGCACAGGCGATTCCGGCAGCAGCAGGAGCCGCAGCGCGGCTACACTGTGTGCTGCTATTAAGGAGCATGAATATTCAGTGCTCCCCATGCCCCATGGGCGTGGGGAGCAGTGAATATTAATTTGCTGTAGCAGCGGGGACAGTGTAGGCTGCAGCGGGCGGCCGCTGCCTCCTGTGCCCCGCTCCTCCACCGCTACCCCCACACCCCACATATATATATATATATATATACACACCCCCCCCCAACATTCGGACTATAAGATGCACCCCCCATTTTCCACCAAAATTTTGGAGGAAAAAAGTGCGTCTTATAGTCTGAAAAATACGGTAGATTATTAAATTAAATAGAGATTTAGGATTAAATCAGTGTAGGGTGCGGACAACCCCTTTAAATTGTTAATTGAAATAAAAACAGTTCCCCGTTGTATTAATAAGGCAGTGATTCCAACTGTATTACCACTGGGAGACCCCCAACTCACACTCCTATTTCCCGAGTGCCTTCCATGCCAAGCTTGGTTATGGAGGCTTTGGATTACCATCCATACTGTTCAGCACAGATCATGCTTCTTATGTCTTCATCGATCCCCCAGAACACAACCCTGCATTACCGCGTCCTTCAGGCTTTGTCCAATTATTTTCTCCAAATTTGTTTGCCGATCAGTGGCAAGAGGCTGTTGAGCTACTCAGTCTCCTTGTTTCTTTGGAAAATTGGCACACTCTTGCATATAACAGTAGAGAATGGCCAAATCTTACGGAGACACTGGTAGATCGCAACGAAACATGGAGAGAGCAGATGTTCAGCAGTGAACTTGGAGTCTCCCTCCTCTATGAAGCTTTGCCGTACACATCTGACTTACTCCTGAGGACTTCTCGTAATTCACATGTGCAAAAATAGTTCAATCCACAACTAAAACGCTGGAACCAACTCGTGGAAAACTGGATAAAGATAGATAAAAGGCACATTACCTGTGGGTAGCCCAAGTGTGAAGTAATTGTCAGGTCCAGGATTGAACTGGGCGATGCGATTACTTAGGTATTTTGCTGCCCATTCGCTGGCCAGGGCATAGTCATCAAGAATCACCAGCCGCATGATTGTGCCCACAAGCTCTCACCTGGCAGCATGTGGCTAACAAACTGAAAAGAGAAGCGATACACAAGATAAGAGGTGACACAATAATATACAAAAGAGGTAACACAATAATACACAGTCGGCAAGTTTGGAGACTGAAACACATTCTGGCTTTCATAAAGTTTGCTGCTTCAGTTTTTATAGTGTCAATTTGCATTAACTGTAGATTGTTATGAAGAATGATCAGATGAATTGTTAAAAAAAAAAAAAATGCATATTAATTTTTTCCCAAAGAAATTACTTAACCACAAAACCCTATCACTACACTATGTGTGCTGTAGCCTGCTTCTCCGGGTCCTACATCACCAAAGCTTGGCACTTCGGGGACACATACCTCCCGTCCACGACCTGTCCGGCAGCAACCTTACATACCCCCCCTCTGCCCAAAGCAGGGGGGGGGCTTGGCACCTTCTGCCACCATACAATAGATACACAAAAGGTATAACGCAGTGTTTCCCAAACCCCATCCTCACAGACCCCACAGGTCATATTTTCAGGATCTCCTTAGTATTACACAGGTGACTGAAGTATCATCAAGGCATCAGGAATTCTCTCACCTGTGTAATACTAAGGAGATTCTGAAAACATGACCTATGGGGGTCCGTAAGGATGAGGTTTGGGAAACACTGCTATAACAGAACAAAACTAAAAATAACCAGTCCATACAGCACGGCATCAGCCGTTTAAATGTAGTGCTTTTCTCGGCCTCCAGCAGACTGAGCAGCACATGCAAGGTTTGCTCACCTTGCACAACACACAGCACCACTGAGACAGGCGCAGCTGTCTTAAATCAGGCCTTCCAAGACCTGGACTGGAGGTAAGTGAGCAGCTATTTCCCCCCAACTCTTTCAGCTGCTCTTAAAACCCGGCCCTTTAATCCGGGCCCATTAACTCCCTCCCAGCACTATGTGTTCTGGAGCCTGCTTCTCCATGTCCTACATCACCGAAGTTTGGTACTTCGGGGACACATACCTCCCATCCACGACCTGTCTGGCAGCCACCTTACAGTGTGCTGCACTGAGTTAGACCAGAAATGAACCAGAAGATACCTGAAGGTAACTGCACAGCCAGAGTAAAAAATGTTTCTCTTTGTTTTCACTCTCACCCCTATAGTCCTACACGTTCTACTAACCCTTCTAATCCCTACACCTAGTAATGAACTGGTCATCTCTCCCTCCATCTCACCTCCTCCTCAGATCTGTTCCTCAACATACAATCCTCTGTCTCTAAACACAGACAGCCACCTCACGCTCGCTCCTTCTGCTCCTCACTGCTGGCGATATCTCTCCAAATCATGGCCCTCCTCACCACATCCCCACAGTCACTTCTACCTCTCATCCACAATCTATCAAATTTCCGCAACATTTCTAACCCTATACCCATTGCCCATCCCCAGCTTCCCCAATCCCACTAACAGGAGCTCTATGGAATGCTCTCTCCGTCTGCAACAAACTTTTCATTACTAACAAACTTTCCTTCCTTGGCATCAATGGTACCTGACTCACCCCCTCTGACATGGCCTCTCCAGCTGCACTTTCATACGTTGGATTCCACCTTTCCCACACCCCTCGCCCCATCGGCAAGCATGGCAAAGGAGTTTGTTTTCTCCTGTCAGATAACTGTACTCTGCTGCCCGACTAATCCACCTGTCCCCCCCACTATTCCCTGGCCTCTCCCCTCTGTCAATCCCTTCACTGGCTCCCCATTATCCAGAGACTCCAGATGAAAACCCTAACCATGACATACCAAGCCATCCACAACCTGTCTCCTCCATATAACTGTGACTTAGTGTCCTGGTACTTACCTGCACGCAACCTCCAATCCTCACAAGATCTCCTTCTCTACTCCCCTCTTATCTCCTCTTCCCACAATCGCACGCAAGATTTCTCCCATGCATCCCCCTACTCTAGAACTCTCTACCCCAATATATCAGACTGTTGCCAACCGTGGAAACCTTCAAAAGGAAGCTGAAGATCCACTTCTTCTGACAAGCCTACAATCTGCAGTAACCACCGCTCCATCATACCACTGCACGACCAGCTCTACCCTCACCTACTGTATCCTCACCCATTCATTGTAGACTGTAAGCCCTCGCGGGCAGGGTCCTCGCTCCTCCTGTACCAGTCGGTGATTCGTTTTTGTTCAAGATTATTGTACTTGTTTTTTGCTATGTATATCCCTTTTCACATGTAAAGCTCCATGTAATAAATGACACTATAATAAATAATAACTTAATAGGGGGAGGTTAATTTGCTGTGGAGACTTCAGGACTCCGAAAAAAGTCCAGCAAGTCCCTGTATCACTTCCTACATAGGATTCAGCTATGGAATTGGTTCAACACCAGTGCAGAGCTTGCTCAAGAATGGCAGCAGGCGGGCGTCAGTGCATCTGTACACACCGTGAGGAGAAGGATTTTGGAGGCTGTGCTGGTGTCAAGTAGGGCAGCAAAGAAACCACTTTTCTCCATGAAAAAGATGAAGAACAGGATTATAAAATGCAGTAAACTACAGTGATTGGATTACAGAGGACTGGGGTAAAGTTATTTCCCTGATGAAGGCCCCCTTCAAACTGTTAGGGACATATGGAAGAATGAATGTCCGGAGAAGAAAAGCTGAGTGCTACTTTGAGTCCTGTGTTATGCCAACAGTAAAGCACCCGAGACGAGTCATGTGTGGAGTTATCCATCATCAAAAGGGAGTGGGCTCACTCACAATTTTGCCTAAGAACACTGCAGGAGCATTTTTGGTGATTAACAATGCATATATGAGCATGACGGAGAATATGTCACAAGGCAAAAGTGACAACTAAGTGTCTGGGTAACATTGACATTTTGGGTTCATGGCCAGTAAGCTCTCCAGATCTCAATTCGATTGTGGTCACTCCTCAAAAAGCGGGTGGACAAACAGAAATGTATGTAGTGAGCTCCTAGCACTGATTAGACAAAAATTGTCCGTCGTCAGTCAGGATTTGGCCCAGCAGCCGATATCCAGCTGCCAAGGCGAAGGGAACGAGTCTTGAAAAATAAGGGTCAACACTGAATATTGAATCTTTCCATAAACTTGATGTATTTGTCAATAAAAGTGTAAAACTTATAAAATGCTGATAATTGTACTACAGTAACCACAGAAACATCTGACTAAAAGATCTAAAAACACTGAAGTGAACACCAAAATTTGTATCAGTCACAAGACTTTTGGCCAGAACTGTACATAAAGTGACACAAAACAAGATACAAGACATAGGTCAAAAAAAATTCTCCATCTTCTTCGTTCCGTCAATCCGTGAAAAATGGGACTGCACTCAGATGTCATCTGAGTGCAGTGCGATCTTTTCGAAGGACTCATTAACTTGCATGGCCGAACGTGATCCGAATATTAGATGAAACTCAAGCATAGTGATTTTTGTCCTCGGACAGACTGTCTATGGGGCCGTGCACATGTGCGATTTTTCTCCTTGGACAAACACTGGTCACAGTGCGATTCAATGTTTTGTCAGATCGCACTCCGACCGAAAACACTGCTATCTGCACCTGCCTTAACATTGCAACGCTAACAATAGTAATCTCAGCAAGGACTGCTGGGAGATTTCAGCTCAGAAGCCTGCAGATCTCTGAACGCAGCTCTAGACTATCACTGGCTGTAACTCAGGATTAGTAATCGATACGTTTTTCGAAAGTTACACAATAAACTATAATAAATTACTCTCATGTGAACACAAATTCTAAAGGAGAACTCTAACACTAAGATATTAACTTAAGGAGGAATTCACACATCCGTGGTGGGATCCGAGGACCCGGCCCGGCTCTCCGGACCTGATCAGTGCCACATCTATTCCTAGGAGGTAATCACAGATCAGCACTGGTGACCCAGCGGTTGTCAGATCTGAGCTCGCTCCGTGGAGCACAGATGTGTGAATTCAGCCTTACAGAAGTTGTCCCAGAGTAGAAAGCCAGAGCTGTTGGATTACAGCGCCACCCCTAGGTACAGGCTGTGTGTGGCATTACAGCTCAGCACCTGTCACGTCACTAGACCGGAGCTGTAGTACCAGACACAACCTGGGGCCAGGACTGGCGCTCTGTGTTCCTTTTTCTCATGGACAAACCCTGTGCAGAAAAATACAGAATCCAGGAACCTCCAAACATGGCAGACATCGCCAAGTTGCATAATGGGCGCAGCTCCAGCCATACTGTCAGTGACTGGAAACCTGGTTTATAGTCCAACTGCTGACAGGTGAGAGGCTGCGGCCCCCTGTAATCCCCGGCTCTGACCCGTCACCGACCATTGCTGCAGGGGACTAACCACATCCACAGGAAGCCAGGGTGCCCCCCCCCCGGACTGAGACTGCCCCCCCCGGGAGCTCAGTGTGGGGTGCGCAGTCATCCGCCATGTCTCCCCAATACTCAGCAGCCTCACCACCCACAACTCGCTCTGCAGCCTCCTCCCTGGTAAACGTTAGAATGTATGGGCTCCTTCCAGGTATGACGTCGTTTCCGTGGGCGTGTCCTGACTGCATTATGGGCGTGTTCTAGTTTAGCACCAGACGCCAGAGATTCATGCAGAAAGTGATACGGTGAAGCTTCAGGAGGAGGTCAGTGCTGGGCTCTGGGGGATGCTGCTTGCTTTGGGTGGTCTGTGGGGCTGGTGGGGGCATGTTCTGGGTATTCTGGGGGGATGTTGCACGTGTGTGTGTGTGTCTTTCCTAAATTCCTAAACACCCACCGGAAAACTAAGGCGCCCGCGAGTTGCGGGGTGAATTGGCAACTCGGGGGTGTACTTATTTCCTCTGTGGGTAGGTCACAATTTTTTTTTTTACCGTCCAAGATCCATCTTGGCAAAAGTATGGTGGTAATTTCTGCCTTTCTGGACATTGGGGCGGGGTTTATTTTGATCGACGCTAGGTTCGATCAGGACCTCAAACCTCATAAATTTTCTGGCTCAACACCCATAATCGCCATTGACTCTGCACCCTTGAGCTAGGGGTATTTTACTCTTGTCGCTCGTGTGCTACATCTGCAGGTAGGGGCCTTGCACTCTAAATTTATTGACTGTTATGTGCTAGAGGGCTTGCCCTCTCCTGTGGTCCTTGGACTACCTTGGTTTACGCTGCACAATCCTGTGGTAGGTTGTGTGCCCACTATGCGTCTTTTAAGCGTTTCCGCAGCGGCAATTCCATTGCAGAAACGCTTAAACGCTTGGTAGAAGGTCTGCAATGTTCCCCAATGATAATCCCCATGTGCTGTGCACATGCTGCGGAAATTTCCGCTGCGCATTATCAGTGCGGAAAAATCCGCAGCACTACCAATTATTTTGCGTAATCGCAACGTTTTCGCCTCCATTGAATGGCTTAATATCCGCATGACTACATGTGCACATGCGGATATTAAGCGATTCAACGTGTGGATGGTACCCGGGTCTGGAGAAGAAGAGACTCTCCTCAAGACCCGGGTACCATGGTACCTGTAGTAAAAAAAAAAAAAAAGAAAAGAAAAAAATACATTATTCTTACCTTCTGATGGCCCCCTGTCTTTTCTCCGCTGCGCCCAGTCTCTTGTACGGCTCGTCAGCGGTCGCGTGATCTGTCACATGACTAAATGACGTCATGGAAGGTCCTTTCACACCACCGTGAGCCGTACAAGAGACCAGGGGCCATCAGAAGGTAAGTAAAATGTTTTTGTTTTTTGTTTTTTTTACCATTTTTAATCTTTTTTCTTCAACTATTAACTTGGTCACACTATATAAATCCATGCTGGTTGCACGTATTTATATAGTGTGACCAAGTTGTCAAGCACTTTCCAAGTGATGCTAAAATCGCTTGGAAAGCGCTTGACAACCCGCATGCGGAAATGCATGTGAAAAAACACTTCACTTACACTTGTCCCTGGCAGGAAAAACACATGTAAAATCCGCATGCATTTTTTTCTGCCAGGGAGATGCAGAAACGCTCAGGAAAAATCCAGAGCATTTCTGCATCGTGGGCACTTAGCCGTAGACTGGCAGACTCGGGAGGTGGTAAAATGGAGCGAGTATTGCCAAGAACACTGCTTGGTCACTCGGATAGCCACGGTGGGTCTGATTTTAGGAATGTGTTTTCTGAACAGGGGAGTCAAGAACTTCCTCCCCATCATCCTTATGATTGCGTCGGCAATATTATTCCTGGGGCCAAGCTACCAAAAAAACAGGTTATATAATATCTCTGGTTCAGAGAGGCAGGCCATGAAAAACTAGATCACAGAAAGTCTACCAAAGGGCCATAAGACTTTCTTCATCTCCCGTTGCAGTGGGGTTTTTCTTTGTCAAAAAACAAACAAACTAGGGGTTGTGCCCCTGCCTTGATTTTTGCGAGTTTAATCAGATTAAGGTCTGGGATGCATATCCTCTCCCTCTCATCCCAGACCTCTTTAGAAAACCATTTGGCTCCTACAATTTGATTAAACTAGACCTCAGGGTGGCTTATAATCTCATTCACATTGAGGAGATGAGTGGAAGACGGCCTTCAATACTCCTGAGGGGCACTATGAAAACCTTGTGATGGCATTTGGGTTGACTAATGCTCCCATTTTTACTCATCTGGCAGGTAGATCACAACAAACCCATCTTGATGACATAATGGTAGACTCCATACTAAATAAGGAGGGAGTCACTGACTGTGGTGGCCCCTCCCTGGGCCGTGGCGATTGGTGACCCCCCCTTCTCTGCCCCTTACTGACCAGTGATCCTGAAGCCCCCGGAAGGATCCAATGAAGCGAAAGGGACGGCTGCTGCAAGCCGTCCCCTGGATACATAAACACCGGGACATCCCACGTTACTTCCTTTCTTTGCTGGTCCCGGAGTCGAATGTCATGGAGATTTCAGGATCAGGTCAGATTGCTGAGGCCCTCCAGGCTGGGTTTGCACAGGGGGGCGAGCACTGGTTACAGGCTCTCATGTCGGGGCTCAGCGCTCATCCCCCTGGCCCCAAGCTCTAAATCCCCAGATCACCCTGCCCCTGGCCCTCAACCCCTTATGGGAACATCATATTCCCCAGTCCCCTCACCACTTGGGCCTACTCACTCCAATTGCCCACGATACAACGGTCCCCTCCACGGCGGTCGGGTCATCTGGAACGGGGGGCTGCATTACTTCCGCGGCCTGGTCCCGATCCCCATCCTCACCTGACCGCCGCATCCGCACAACTTTACAGTGTTCATCGGGCCACTCAACCCGGCACGGGACGGCAGGTGGCTGCGGTAGTGCTGCAGGCGCGCGCTGACTCGGGGAAGCGGGCAGACGTGGCGGTCCGGAAGCGGGCGCGCGACTCCACTAGGCCGAAGAGGCATGTTGGGGGAGGCGGAGCTGGAGGGCAGGAAGCGCTCGATGCGCATGTGCGGGGCGCATGTCCGCCTCACGTGACCCCGCAGGTCACGCCCCCCAGTCCAGAAAGCTGCGGGGCGGAGCAGGAAGCTGAAGCTAGTGCGGCAGTGGACCCTGCGCCTCACTCACAGCGGGCGCAGGGCTCCACTGCACTAATAAATGAGTGCGGGCTGTCTTCCATGTCGGCGGCGGGCACAGAGGGGATTCAGGTCTCCTGCCTGCCGCCGGCGCTGGAGACAGCATAGAGCCTGTTGTTCCCCACCCCTGTTAACACTCCCGTCCCGCATCCTGCCGAGGAGCGCCCTGGAGGGCGGAGGTCCAGCAGGCACTCCCGTCCTCCAGAGCGCTTTAGGCACAGCACCCCGCAGCCTCACAGAAGAAGCTGCGGGCCACTTAGTAACCATTCCCCGCCCCCTCAACACACAGCAGGGGCTGTGGCAGAGCAGAGCTCCAGACAGGAATCCTCTGCCGGGGGCTGTGCTCTGCCTCCCCCCCAAACAATCCCCCACAGAAAAACTCCTATTAAAAATAAAAGAAAAAGTTCCCAAAACAGAACACGTGACACTACACATCCAGGGGACATTGCGGCCCTGTAATCACCGCAGCCCATCCAGCGCCCAGTCACAGTATCAATACCCCACTGATGGACACGATACGGAGCCTAAACACTTCAGCGACCATCCTCGCCTCCCCCATATACCCCTATAATAGCGCAGCGACGCACGCGCTTGACACCGCTATAGCATTGCCCTGGCCACAAATAGCACCGACATGTCCCGGTGGGACACATGTAAACTGCGCAGAACCCCCCATACACCCTCAGGGACACAGAGACTCCAGGCGTACTCACTCTAGGCGAACTCGCTGTAGTTCCTCCGACGACAGATCTATGCCATCGCACACAAGTCACCGGCGAAGGAAGCGGACATCTCAAGCAAAGCGGAGATCGGCATCCCACAGGAGGGGTCACAGGTCGCAGTCCTCAAGGTGGCGCTCACCATCCTCTGCATCAGAGATGTCGAGCGCATCGTCGAGCCCCAACAGCCGCTTGCACCGATCCCGTCCTCCCGGGGACAGAAACTATACAATAGCACCCTCCAGAGCTTACAGTCTGCACGATACAACGATTTCACGCAGGTCTACGAGCACAGGCACGCCGCTCACCCCGAGCGAGACAGGTGTCAGAGTCCCTCCACACATCGGAGTCCCTCCTCCAGCCGCAGGAATGGGTGCGTGCAATATAAGTATAACTGAAATGGGAAATAGTAACACCAACTTAATAGCGGCCCTTAAGGCCATAGTCGAACAACTATCCGCGCCACCAGGCGCTATACATAATTCTACTAAAAGAACTCCACCATTAGCCAGCATACACAAGGACACATTCTTTTGCGGGAAAAGCCCATTGGGCTCACACATAGACGAGGAAACCAGAATTAAAATATGGAATAATGACTGCATCGACATTTGGTCACTTGTAACCGCTGACCAACATACTATAGACAAAGAGAAAAGGATAGCCGACAGACCATTCGACAGAAACAGACAAAAGGTTGCAATGACGATGAGTAACTGGTTACAGGCGTTTTCTGTGCTGGGTTCATCATGGGCCAAAAGCATCCGGAACGCTGCTCGGAACTATTCATATACCAGGATAGGGTGTATAACTCGTACAAAGCCCACGGCGGTTCAGCATGGTGGCGCTACGATGAAGAGTTCCGGAGGTGGTTGGCCCTGCAACCACAGTTAGGCTGGGGGGTAAAAGCTACAGACGTATGGTTGCGATGAATGCTGTCACAGAAACACCATCCCTTTCCAACAACGGCTACTGGACAACAGACAACAGCAGGCCAAAATTCAGTGGTAGTACGTAGACCAGGGGCCAGCTGGCAGTACAATGAGGGACACTGTCGTTTCTACGCCTTATGCAGATACAAACATGAATGCTCAGCCTGCGGTGCAGCCCACCCCGCGGCAAGATGTTCTCGTCCCACAAGCAAATTATCAATTAAACTCCCACAGTCAGAATCCAAGGACCCCGGTGAGCGTAAACGCGATGGGCCCCTGGCTAGACCAATATCCTAAGAAAGACGCAGCGGGACAGTTACGTTTTGGTTTCACATACGGTATTTTTCATCCCTTTCAAACTTAATAAATCGCCCACCTTTGCAAATAACCTTAAATCTGCAAAAGAGCACCCTGAAATACTTAGGCAAAAAATACAAAAAGAAGTAGCTCTAGGCAGAGTGGCGGGCCCTTTCCCAACACCACCATTCAGTAACCTAAGAGTTTCCCCTCTGGGAATAATCCCCAAAAAAGAGCCAGGTTCATTCCGGCTTATCCATCATTTATCTTACCCAAAAGGAGAGTCTGTAAATGACGGTATTTCGTCTGAAGACGCCTCGGTCTCCTACGCGTCGTTCGACAGAGCAGTAATGTTAGTACGCGATGCGGGGCCCGGAGCGCTGCTCGCTAAATCCGACATAGAATCCGCCTTTCGCCTACTACCGGTGCACCCAGATTGCTACCACCTGCTGGGATGCCAAGTGGACGACGAATACTTCTACGACACTTGCCTCCCAATGGGTTGTTCAATATCTTGTTATTACATCGAACTATTCAGTTCCTTCCTAGAATGGGTGTTGAGGTATGAAACCGGCAATAGGTCCGTCACACATTACCTAGATGACTTCCTATTCGTCGCACCCAAAGACTCATATCAATGCCAATCATTTCTTAACGAATTCACAAACATCTCTCGACGGTTCGGAGTCCCATTATGCCCTACAAAAACCATAGGCCCCACAACAAAGCTATCGTTCTTAGGCATCGAAATCGACACCACAGCAAGGTTATTCCACCTCCCAACAGAAAAAATACAAAAAACACTACACCTCGAGTGATTTTGCACAGTACGGAAAGTAACACTACAACAGATGCAAGTGTTACTAGGCCTCCTCGTGTTCGCGAGCCAGGTGATGCCAGTCGGAAGGGTTTTTTCTCGTCGTTTATACCTTGCAACAAAACGTGCATTAAAACCGAGTCATAGAATCAGAATCAGCAGGCAGCTTCGGGCGGACTTAGAGGTGTGGAAAACATACTTATAATCATTCAATGGTCACACGTTATTTATGTCAGCAGAACAGTCCAACATTGAACTAACATTATTCACCGGGGCAGCAGAAGTGGGCGGATATGCAGCGATACTAGATAACCAGTGGTGCACAGGCTTATGGCCTCCGTATTGGTCTGAACAAGGGTTAACAAAAAAACAGACACTCCTGGAACTTTTCCCAATAGTGGTAGCCATAGAAATATCGGGCACGTACCTAGCGAACAAAAATATACGCTTCATAACAAATAACACCAGCCTAGCGCACTGCATTAATAAGATGGCATCATCGTTTCTCCCAGTGCTAGGCCTACTACGCCGGCTAGCATTCCTGTGCCTAAAACACAATGTATGGGTCCGCGCTAGCCACAATGTGGAGGGGGGATCTAACGCTGCTGCTAACGCTTTATCACAATTCAATTGGCATGTTTTCAGAGAGCGCCTCCCCAAAGCCCACCCGTCGGGCACCAGTTGCCCACCCTCCCCATGGGATCTAGTGGCGAACAGCTGATGCCATTAATCAGAGCGTCAGTCGCCCCGTCAATGTGGAAAGCATACGGTAAGGCATGGGAAGACTGGACACGACTAGTAGCAGGCAGACTGGTTGACCAATGTGAACAAGCCAGACTAGATGTAACCATAGAATTTCTCCACCAGCTAATAATGAGGGGAATATCAGGGGCGTCAGCGCAGCGGTGGCGGACCGGAGTAGCATTTCATTTCCAACTACTGAATTGGGGAGATGTGACAAAAAGATTCATCATCAGTCAAGCCTTAAAAGGGTGGAAAAGAGGTCAGACAAGTCAGGAGTGCAGACATCCCGTGTCACTAAATCTGCTCTCAAAAATCATATCCCTAACACCATTAACATGCCACTCACAATTTGAAGCAACACTACTGTCTACTGCATTTGTGATCGCCTTTTTCGGGGCACTACGCATAAGCGAATTAGTCCCTCGATCCAAAATCACCACCAGTGGAGGCTTATTACACCAGGACGTAGTCATAGCCAATAATGCAATACGCCTACGCATACGCAAATCCAAAACAGACCCAACGGGCAAGGGCACTTGGGTGCTTCTAAAACCCACAAACAGTACACTGTGTCCGGTAACAATAGAAAAAACATATGCAGCCATCAGGCCACAAAGTAATTTCTTCCTATCACACATTGATGGAACGCCATTATCAAGATACCAGTTCCAATTTATATTTAATAAATGCCTAACATCAGCAGGGAACCACCCCAAAGATTACGGGACACACTCATTCCGCATAGGCACGGCCACGGAAGCAGCTAGAGCAGGACTGTCTGGAAGTGCAGAGGATAGGCAGATGGCGATCCGTGTGTTTTGCGAGATACATAAGACCGGACTTGTTATCCTAACGTGGTTTGTTTCTTTTACAGGTGACGATAAGCCAACAGTGTGGGTGATAGGACACTCGTACATATACTGGGCAGAAAAAAGGGCGACAGTCCGCCCAGGCGGGAGGAATATGGGGTTTCATGACACATATTTCAACTGGAGAGGTATTAGAGGCCTGCGATGGCCACAGGTACTAATGGAGGTAATCAACATAGGGAGAGAAGCAACAGGTCCGGTTATCTTAGTTATACACGCCGGGGGGAACGACTTCGGTCATTACAAGAGCGCATAACTAATGGCAATAATGAAGCTAGACACTGAGCGCTTCAGAGCATTTTTTAGTAAACTAACTATAATATGGTTAGAGATTGTGCCGAGAACGGTATGGCGAGGTGCGCGAGACAGTGCAGCCATCGAACGGACAAGGCGGCTAATAAATATTCGGATGGCAAAATTTGTAAAGGAAAGAGGTGGTGTAGTGATAAGACACCGAGAACTGGAAGGAGATAAAGCTGGCCTCATACGGCCCGACGGTGTTCATTTTACGGATATTGGACTGGACATATTCCTGTCAGGACTCCAGGACGGAGTGGAGCAAGCGTTAATGATGATGGGTGGGGGTCGGAGTCCTGCATACGAGTACGCAGGATCCTCCTTGGCCTGAAATAGAAAGGACATGTTGGAAAGTTACTCTTGTTGGCCAACTTGCCGGTGTGGAGACACAGGGCATGCTGCAACAAGCGGAATTATTTTTGGAAATAAAATGCCTTTCTAATGGAATGAGTTAAAGAGTTAATAAAGCTGTGACCTATCCTCACCCATCCAGTTGTAAGAGTTACATTATTGTATTGTTAAGGAAGGGGTGGCGGTAGGGGGCCTGAGCGTCGGGGTTTGGTTGGGGGTCCCCACAGTCTAATTTATTCACCTCGTATCACATCAGGTACATGTCAGGCAGGTCTTACAGATACTCAAAGATAATACATTTCTCTGGTTTGACAAATAATTTATGTTCTCCATCAAGAGGTCCCTTTTTTGGGTTATTTCTTATCATTCACTGTTTTTGCATGGATCTGGCAAAAGTCCGGACGGTACTGGATTGTTATTATATTCAGGACTTAAAGGTGTTACAAAGTTTTTTGGGTTTTGCCAGCTGCTACTGTAAGTTCATCAAAAACTTTTTGGTAGTGGCCAAACCTCTGATGAACGATTTTGCCAAATAATAAACTCTTAATTTTTTTTTTCTATTTTTCTTTCCATTCTTGTACCTAAACACAATCCAGCTAAGTTTTAAAATTGAAATGAAGCCCCTGTACCCCCCTCTCTAGGTGCTTCTGTACCAACTCCTCCCTGGTCCAGGACAGTCTCTGTATCACGGCCTCCATCAATAACCTATTGACACATGATTGTGGCAGCCCTCACGTGCTGGTATATCACGCTGCCAATAGAAATGGGAAGCGGCACAGAAATCACAAAATAAAGGCAGTGTTTGTGGTAATGCAAGAATCCAACAAGCAGAGTAGTCCACACGTCGTACAACAGCCCAACATGGATGATGAAAAGCAGTGACCAGCCCAGGGGATGGGGATGACTCGGTACCCGGGCCTTTGCCTGGCCTTGGGGATGTCGCGGTGGTCGGCTCCCGGGCCCGTACCCTGGGGTCACTCTTTAAAAGGGTGGTTGTTTGTTAATTTTATGAACGTTAATGACGCCACCTGTGGTTTCTGATGATAATCACCAGCGCTGCGGCAGTCCACTGAGGCCGGTGATAAGGTTGCTCGATGGTATAGCTCCCCACAGGCGGAGCTAGGCCTCTGGGCAGCGTATGCAAGGGGAATGCAGGACAGGCGAGACCCAGCCGGGTCAGAGCAAGAACGGGGACGGACACGGTAGTCACTTCAGTACCTTTTACTGATGGAAAGTCAGGCACATCCCGGAGCACTGTAGGGTGAAGGGTGCATATCAGGATCCTCCCCAATGAGCGGGTGTAGGGCCTCCTGTTTCTTGCCTCTGCATAGTAAGTTTCTGACCTGCCTGGAGCTAGGCCTAACTTTGTCTCTGTCCTGCGCTGGCTGACCTTGTGGTAGGGCCGTTTCTTGGAGTACACGCTCCTCAGCTTGCGGGGCCTATGTGTCTCCCGGCTCTGTTACGTATCAGCACTCTAACGATCCTGGGACCTGTAGTTCTCCAGGGATTCCGGTTATGTCTTACTGGGTCGTAGAGATCCCGCTAAGCTTCAGACCTGGTGTCCGGTAAATTCTTCGGGGTGAGCTAATTAAGCTCCTCTGCCCCCTATGTATTCACTCTCCACTCACCTTTGGTCCCGCTCGGGCCCTCACTAGGCAACACACACTGCAGCCGGGACACTGCTCTTCTTCGCCGCTCTCAGAGCGTCGGCACACTCCTAGCTCTCTATCCTGAGCTGAGTTCTAGTCTGGAATCACTCTACAGACTGTACTGAACTCTTTCTGCAGGAACTGCTAGGCTCTGGCTCGACTGCACTGAGTCCTTCTGTGTCTGAGCAGGAAACTGCTGAATCACTTTCTGGGCTGCCTGGCTCCACCTTCCCTTTATATATCCCTAACGGGCTGCCTCTGGTGGTCTGAGGTGGAAGGTGGAGGTGTGTGAATGCTTATGAGGGCGTCTTGTGGAGGAATCCATCAATGCACACTTATAGGATCTGTGATACCAAGCGCAGCTGGGCGTCACAGCAGCGAACGTCGCGTCTTCAGGCGTCTGTGTAAGAACATCACATTTTTGTTTTCCTCCCTGAATAAGCACCAAATGGAATAGCTGAATGCCAGGATACAGAGACCGGCGGGGGGCAGGGAGGCGCTGTCCGCTGGATTTTGTGCTGGTTTCACAAGCGGTCACCCTGCAGTTTTCTCTGAATTTGCTGTGGAGACTTTTCACAACACATCTAATAATTGTGAACCTTCCACCTCACATGTTTATTATCTTGTCAGCTGGGCGGAATGAAAGCCGGACAAGAATGATCCTTATTACATATAATGGCTGCACTGAGCGATGGGGAAAAGCCGCAGAGGTCTGAGAGCAGAAGGGCAGAGGGGTTTCCTCTTCCTCATAGAAGAAAGTCTACAGGGACCAGTACAGAAGCCGGTGCAGAAGGGGAGACAAGGGCTGAGCCACTTACACAGACAGAAAGCTGAGGAGAGGAGGACATGTTATTACTCCAGGATCCGCTCCATTCCTTCCCTATGTGGCATTCAAGCCCTGAGCTCGGCTTTTCTGGAGCCCCATAGAGAATGAATGGAGCTGCAGTTGATCCCTGACTTTCCACTCCTTCCCGATCAGACAATGGTTCGCAGCGGTCAGACCCCACAATCAGTAAGTGATTACCGAGCCTGTGGATAAGTGATAACTTGTTTTCTTCAGACATCCCCTTTAAGCAATGGAGCATGGCAGCAGAGAAGGTGGGAGAAGGCGCTGGTTACAGGGGAGACTTTACCTCTGGAGGCCGCATATAGGACATGTGAGGGGCGGACACTTCCCGTATTCATCATTACTGAGCCCCCGCTCTGTACGGCTCTTACCTGAGCTGCAGGAGACGCAGCAGTTACTAATCAGCCGCTCTCCGTTCACTTGCAGCCGTCCGAGCTCTGCTGTGCCTGTTAGGGGTGAAGTTCGGGTCCTAGGAGGCATCGTCTATGCAGCCTGCACAGCAGATCACAGCCCGGGCACCACGTCTCTGGGTAAATCTCCACCTTTTGAGTTACTTCTTGTGCAGCAGCCCCATGCAAGTTGCTCCGCTCTCCTCGGCCAGCTCCTGCTGAAGACTGAGCTCCTCTGCCCAATCTAGGAGCTCAATAGCCCTGATCACGTCAGTGGTAGCCCAGCACTGCTGGATCAGATTTACAAATGGCAAACTAATCAGCTCTAGGCATTTCTAATATGTGCAGAGCAGGCGACAAAAGTCTCACCGGCGTCCTCATAGACCTTTGCTCAGCCGGGGTCTAATAGGAGCAGTTAGATGGCCGTCATGGGGTCCATTGTTAGATCTCGGCTGCCATAGAAACTCATCGGCACCATGATCGCGCCTCCCTCTCCTGTCTAAAGTGCCTAAATGCTGTGGAAGCCCCCTACTGTGTCATACAGTGGATTAAATTGCCAGGGTCAGGGTTGGCTCCACTGTCGGTGGCTGAGGCAGGAGCAGGAATGTGTTATACAGCCACACTTCTGCCGCAGATCTTGTAAGAGCCCTGACAGGACCTGCCTGATGATAATGTGTCCTATAGAGCGGGTCCTGGTACCGGACTGCCCTGTACATATTCACCACTAGCTGGGAACCAGTTACTAACAAGGTCTAGTTTCAGATGTGTTTCCAGGATCTGTAGTTGTCAGCATTTTATCCTTAAGGCCAAGTTATAATATCACTGTAACACTCTCACCCTGTACCTGTATACCTGCCCTGTGTGCTGCACAAAAGTATATAACAAAGTGTGTGTGTACACAGATATCTATCTCCTGAATGGAATTACTGCTAGATCTCCTGTACATAGAAATATGAGGTTCTTAGCGCACATTTTGAGCAAATTGTGCGAGCCCATCTGCCAACGTCAAGGCGACCTCTTCAGATGGGTCCCTACACTAACACTACACTAACTTAGTAACTGGGACTAGTTTTTTTATTATTACCACCATTTTTACTATTTATTATTATTGCATTAATCCAATTAATTGTAACTGTTATAAAACTAATTAAAAAAATTAAATTCTATTTTTTTTTATTAATCTTGTGATTCTAATAATGGTATTACTAAAATCCCTATGCCTAAAGCTGTTGATCCAGAAGAAGGCAAAAACCCCAGGACACCTAACGCCAATTTGTGTCACGGGAAAAATTCCTTCTTGACCCCGGGAAAAGGCGATCAGTCCTAGGACCCTGGATCAAACCTAATAATGTTATTACAAGTTAAATATTACACTAATTATTGTACTACTGGAGTTATTTTAATTTGTTTTTATAAATCTAACTATTTGATATGGTTATTATTAACATTGTGCTATCTTATTATAGTATTACTCTTCTTTCCTATCACTACTAATACTGCCCTATACCTACAGTGTTGATCCAGAAGAAGGCAAAAACCCCAGGACACCTTCAGCCAATTTGTGTCACAGGGAAAAAATTCCTTCTTGACCCCGAGAAAAGGCGATCAGTCCTAGAACCCTGGATCAAACCTAATTATGTTACTAGTTATGTAATTACTATTACTGTACTAAATGTACTACTATAGTTGTTTTTAATATATTTTTTTTTATATATTTTGTCTTATGTCCTGCTTTCTTATTAAAGTACTACTCTAACTTTTCTATAACTATTTAATATTACTGTATTGATTAAACTACGTCTATAATTATTTTTATTTACTCTTTGTTCTTTCTATAGATATAACTAGTTTATATTTATTATTAATAATAATAATAACCCGCTATCTTATTACGGTATTATTCTTCTTTCCTATTGCTACTAATACTACCCTATTCCTAGAGTGTTGATCCAAAAGAAGGCAAAAACCTCAGGACACCTTCAGCCAATTTGTGTCACAGCGGAAAAATTCCTTCTTGACCCCGAGAAAAGGCGATCAGTCCTAGAACCCTGGATCACACTGCTATTCTACCTACTACTATTACTACTGTTATTTTATTACTTTCTTACTATTATCACTAGTATTATTACTCAAATTACACTAATACTGATATACTGCCACTATATTACTACTATCCTGCTATTATTACTTTGGTGGATTTATACTTACCAGCCGGTATTGCCGTATGATGTTATCGGCAGAGAGGTCCCAGCAGGATGGTCCACATGATGTTCCTCTTTCCTCTCAAATACCGGTTGATGTAATGGCGGACTTTGTTCTGGTTCTGCTTCTTCCTTTTTGTTGTAGGATCGATTGTTGTCTTTTCTGGCCTTTGGCCATCCCTTTCCCCCTAGGGATCTTAAGGTGCAGTTCTGTCCTCTTCGGTCTCCTCTTCGGTTTCCTCTTCAGTGGGTCTCCCCTTCGGTCTCCTCTTCGGTGGGTCTCCTCTTCGGTGGGGCTCCTCTTCGGTGGGTCTCCTCTTGGGTCTCCTCTTCGGTGGGTCTCCTCTTCGGTGGGTCTCCTCTTCGGTAGGTCTCCTCTTGGGTCTCCTCTTCGGTGGGGTCTCCTCTTCGGTGGGGTCTCCTCTTCGGTGGGTCTCCTCTTCGGTGGGGCTCCTCTTCGGTGGGTCTCCTCTTCGGTGGGTCTCCTCTTCGGTGGGTCTCCTCTTGGGTCTCCTCTTCGGTGGGTCTCCTCTTCGGTGGGCCTCCTCTTCGGTGGGTCTCCTCTTCGGTGGGCCTCCTCTTCGGTCTCCTCTTCGGTGGGTCTCCTCTTGGGTCTCCTCTTCGGTGGGGTCTCCTCTTCGGTGGGTCTCCTCTTCGGTGGGTCTCCTCTTCGGTGGGGTCTCCTCTTCGGTGGGTCTCCTCTTGGGTCTCCTCTTCGGTGGGTCTCCTCTTGGGTCTCCTCTTCGGTGGGGTCTCCTCTTCGGTGGGGTCTCCTCTTCGGTGGGTCTCCTCTTGCACTGAAGTCTAAAATATGGTGTTAAATTGTCCTGTTCTGCCGGAGGCCGGGGGAGGAGTGCGGCGACAGAGCTCCGCGCTGTCCGGCGCCATTTTGCTGAAGACACACTGTAAATGTGTCTTCAGTAAAATGGCGCCGGATAGCGCTATGCGCACGCGCCGATCCGACGTCTCACTCCGCCCCCGGTCTCCGCTGAAGAGAGGCGCCGCGGCAACGCTCTTCCCGGTCAGGTAAGTAAGTATGGCGCCGGAGATCGCAGTGTGCGTTCAGTGCCTACGCATACAGCGATCTCCGACGCCATACACCTCCTCTTACCTGTAACGGCTGGATGCGGTCTTCTGCCTGGAGCCAGACTGCGCGTCACGCATGCGCAGTCTATCGAGGCTTCGGACAGAGACCCGCATCCCCGGTTATATTATAGATATATATATATATATATACACTACCGTCCAAAAGTTTGGGGTCACCCAGACAATGTTGTGTTTTCCATGAAAACTCATACTTTAATTTATCAAATGAGTTGCAAAATGATTAGAAAATATAGTCCAGACATTGACAAGGTTAGAAATAATGATTTTTATTATAAAGAATAATTTTCTCCTTCAAACTTTGCTTTCGTCACAGAATGCTCCTTTGCAGCAATTACAGCATTGCTGACCTTTGGCATTCTAGCTGTTAATTTGCTGAGGTAATCTTGAGAAATTTCCCCCCATGCTTCCTGAAGCCCCTCCACAAGTTGGATTGGCTTGATGGGCACTTTTTGCGTACCATACGGTCAAACTGCTCCCACAACAGCTCAATGGGGTTGAGATCTGGTGACTGCGCTGGCCACTCCATTACAGACAGAATACCAGCTGCCTGCTTCTTCCCTGCATGCATAATTTGGAGGTGTGCTTTGGGTCATTGTCCTGTTGTAGGATGAAATTGGCTCCAATCAAGCGCTGTCCACAGGGTATGGCATGGCGTTGCAAAATGAAGTGATAGCCTTCCTTTCTCAAAATCCCATTTACCTTGTACAAATCTCCCACTTTACCAGCAACCCCAGACCATCACATTACCTCCACCATGCTTGACAGATGGCGTCAGGCACTCTTCCAGCATCTTTTCAGTAGTTCTGCTTCTCACAAATGTTCTTCTGTGTGATCCAAACACCTCAAACTTTGATTCGTCTGTCCATAAAACTTTTTTCCAATCTTCCTCTGTCCAATGTCTGTGTTCTTTTGCCCATAAAAATATTTTCCTTTTATTAGCCAGTCTCAGATATGGCTTTTTCTTTGCCACTTTGCCCTGAAGGCCAGCATCCCGGAGTGGCCTCTTCACTGTAGACGTTGACACTGGCGTTTTGCGTGTACTATTTAATGAAGCTGCCAGTTGAGGAGCTGTGAGGCGTCGATTTCTCAAACTAGAGACTCTAATGTACTTGTCTTGTTGCTCAGTTGTGCAGCGGGGCCTCACATTACTCTTTCTACTCTGGTTAGAGCCTGTTTGTGCTCTCCTCTGAAGGGAGTAGTACACACTGTTGTAGGAAATCTTCAGTTTCTTGGCAAGTTCTCGCATGGAATAGCCTTCATTTCTAAGAACAAGAATAGACTGTTGAGTTTCACATGAAAGTTCTCTTTTTCTGGCCACTTTGAGAGTTTCATAGAACAAACAAATGTAATGCTCCAGATTCTCAACTAGCTCAAAGGAAGGTCAATTTTATAGCTTCTCAAATCAGCCAAACCATTTTCAGCTGGGCTAACATACTTCTGCAAGGGTTTTCTAGGGTTTTCTAAACATCCATTAGCCTTCTTACACAGTTAGCAAACACAATGTACCATTAAAACACTGGAGTGGTGGTTGTTGGAAATGGGCCTCAATACACCTATGTAGATCTTGCAATAAAAACAAGACGTTTGCAGCTAGAATAGTCATTTACCACATTAACAATGTATAGAGTGTATTTCTGATTCATTTAATGTTAGCTTCATTGAAAAAAATGTGCTTTTCTTTCAAAAATAATGAAATTTCTAAATGACCCCAAACTTTTGAACGGTAGTGTATATATATATTTATGAACCAGATAAACCTGACCAGCACCTCCTAGTGTGAACTGGTGCCAGCTCCTCTAACTATAAAATATATTAAAAAATAATGCAGCAGCGCTCCATATGGCCAAGATATGTCTTAACAATGAAAATATTGGATCTAGACTGTTTTTTTGCTCACTAACAAGTACTTACAAAAAATAAAGGTTTTTAGCTCATAAATTGGCCAATTCATGTGTGCCCATCAACCATGGCAAGGTAACCTCCCCCTGATGGGTAACTACTCTGCCTTACATGCCACTTTCGGGCTACAAGCCTACAACTAAACGGACAATCGTCTTTTTCTGGGCTAAATACATCTACATTTAGAGGGCAAGTAGAACTGTTTATACATCACCAGCTGGTTACTGGGAGGAGTGCAGAATCAGCAAGAGGCAGTTACACCCCCTTATAACAATATGAGCCAATTTATGCGCTAAAAACCTTTGTTTTTTTGTAAGTACTTGTTCCTGAGCAAAAAACAGTCTAGATCCAATATTTTCATTGTTAAGACGTATCTTGGCCATATGGAGCCATGCTGCATTATTTTTTAATATATATATATATATATATATATATATATATATATATATATATATAACATTTTTTTTCTCTGCCGTATCTGTGCATCCTGAATGGTGGTATGTGTTAAAAGGGCCACTGAGACTCTTTCTCCTGGGCCCCACGAAAACCTGGAGCCGGCCCTGGTTGGAAAGCAATGATGGAGCGTCATGTGACACTCCCTCTCCCATCATTCCTCCTCTGCGTCTGACGCAGCGGCATGATGACGCTCCACGCTCTGTCAGACAGTGGAGCTGGCAGCTGCGGAGGTGATGACAGACGCGCTGCAGAGACTGAAGCAGCGGGGAGCGAGGAGCGGTAAGTATGTATTTATTTATAAATCAGTGTGTACTGATAATACTGGAGGACTGGGGGCTGCATTTTACCCTATGGGGGGCTGCATTATACTGTGTACAGGACCATAACGAGTGTCTTATACTTTGTGGAGGACCATGGTGAGTGCATTATACTGTGTGGAGGACCATGGCGAGTGCATTATACTGTGTGGAGGACCATGGCGAGTGCATTATACTGTGTGGAGGACCATGGCGAGTGCGTTATACTGTGTGGAGGACCATGACAAGTGCATTATACTATGTGGAGTGTGGAGAGGTGTGGGGTCATTATAATGTATATAGGCCCATTATACAGCATGGGGGGCTGTGTGGTGGTCACAGTTGGGGGATCATGCTGTGTTGGGGGTCACCATACTTTGACTTGGGAGTTGGTGGGGTACGGTAGGGGTCCAGTAGGGATCATTATACTGTGTATGTGGAGGAATTCACCATGGGGGTATCATACTGTGTTTGGGGGGCACTTTTGTTGGCATCATACTTTAAGGGGGCATGGGGCAATGAAAGAGGAATCTAGTAAGGGCACTAAAGCCCCGATGGCAGCGCTGGTCCAAGGTGTTGTTTTCAGATGAAAGTAAATTTTGCATTTCATTTGGAAATCAAGATCCAGAGTCTGGAGGAAGAGAGGAAAGTCCACAATCTCAGCTCTAACACTGACTTGTATTGTAACGTAACAGCGTCTTCCCAGCAGCAAACTCCAGACAGCGCTCAGGTCGCTTCTTTTAGTCTCTTGGCGTTTTTAGGAATTTGAAGTGGTTAAAAGACGTTCAGAAGTCGGAACATGAGCAAAGCAAGTGGCTTTACATGGAGATGAAGATGTTCTTTCTTTTGGACATTGGTTGGGAGGTTTTCCAGGCAGTTTCTGCAGAGGAATCCGCCTGAGAAGATGTTGTGTGCATAGAGCCCTCAGTTACATTTTCTGCATTGTATGGATTCCCATAGGATTGTTTTTATTTGGTAACAATATGGCGGTATTATTCAGTCTTTGGTCTTGTTATTCAGTCACAGCATAGTGGTATTATTCAGTCTATGTATGATGGTTCTCCAATCCCAGCAAGGTGGCGGTGATATGATGGGACTATATACTCATTGTATGGGTGTGTGGTGCTGTTATTAGGAAGTGATATAGCGGTATTATTCTGTCTCTGTATAGGAATAATATTTAGTCTCAGCATTTATTACTATGTGCTCCAGAAGACCAGATGATTAGGACACAATCCCCACCACTGACCACCAGGACCAGGCTGCTCGCTGGGGGGATCAGACTTCTGGAAATTGTACAACTGGTGCCAATTATTATTACATTATTATAACTAGTGATCAGTTATAGACAATAGTTTTATTATTCAGGTTCTCCTTTGTTATTACTGACTGATTAGCATTGCGCCTGACTAGACATGACCTTCCCATACGGATAATTGTTATAAATGGCCTGTAATCAGGGGGCATTTATGACCAGTGCCTGGGGCAGCATGACCTGTGAATACGGCCCTGGGGATCACTGCATTCGGAGGAATTACATAACAATATATGGATCCATTTCATCCTATTATCCCTTGTGGAAATTGCAAACTTGGGCTAACACAGTATTTCAGTGGAAAATATTTATTTTTTGTTTTCACATCTAATTGTTATAAAGTTTTGTGAATCATCTGTGGGTTAAAAATACTCAGCGCACAGCTAGAAGAATTCCTTCCGGGGTCTAGTTTCCAAAATGGCGTCACTTGTGGGTTGTTTCTGCTGTTTTGGCATGTCAGGGGGTCTTCACATGTGAGACAGCATTCACAATCTATTCCAGTCCAAAATCCAATAGCGCTCTTTCCTCTCCCAGCCCGGCCGTCTGCTCCCACTGCAGTTTTTGACCGCACAGGGGTCATCATTACGTTCGGGAGAAATTGTGTAACAAATTATGGGGTCCGTGTTCTCCTATTATCCCCTGTGAAAATTACAAATTTGGTACTAAAACAACATTACAGCCATCACTCACATTGCTGAGAGTGGCGGTTGTGAGCACGGCCTGGCACTGACTGCACTGCATAGCCGGCTGTCAGTCAGTGCCGGGGCATGCTTACAGCTGCTGCTCTCAGTCCTGTGAGCGGTGACAATAATTGCTCTGGGCCATGTCTGAATGACTGAAAGATGGCGTCTCCTAGGATAAATAAAGTTAATTTTCTCTCGGGTGCCACACTTACTGTCCAGCGGTTGGGCACCTTCCTAAAGCTATTAACCTGCAGATTAACCCTATATGTTCAGGTTTATAGCGTTATCAGACATAAAAGTTTCCCTTTAAGGAAGCATTATTTTGAGGCTGCCCCTTAGGTCGGGGGTGCAGCTCCCATCTGGTGGCAGGGATGACCCATCAGGATAAAGAAGATTTTGTGTAGCCCCTGTTCCCACAGACCATCTTGCATGCAGCTTTCTCCTTTGAAAACAATGTGAGCTACAGGAATAGACAAGTAATCTGCTTTTTAATAATGTTGTAATACAATTCTTTATTCCAATGATGAGAGCACACGTTCAGGAGTTGTGCTGTAATGCTTGTCTCCTCTTCTCCATCATCATCATCAGAGCAGGGGCGACCCCCGGGGCATAATATGCTTACTACGTCCTGTGCGGCCGGCAGATGTCCAGCCGTATGTGATGGACCCCAACCCCCAAATAAAATGAATCAGACAGAAGCACACAAAATAAATACACAAAGCATTGCAATTAGGTGTCAAATAGTCAGAATTTTATTTAAATTTACATGACACCGAAAATGGCACAACCCCCGACTCACGAAGAGTCACCCTCCAGCACTCAGGAGAGGAAAACCCCCTGTGGAGGAAACCTCTAGGGAACCATGGCTGGAGGGCTGCCCTTCCCTTGGGCTTAGAGAGTTAGTGCCGATATATAACAGGTGGAACTGCAGAGTTTTACAATTTGTACATTTATCCAGATTTACAGAGAACGACATAACAAATGTAGATGATAAATGTGATAAAGTGGATGTTGGAGAGATCCAGCTGCGATATCTTCCACCATATTGATTGCTAGAACGAATTTGGTTGATCTGATTGCGCAGGTGGATCGACCATCTCTCTGACAGGAGAATTTCACCTACAAGTGAGATCGGACAACACCTGAATCCAGGAAGGAGATCTCTGCTTATTTACTGGATATTCTATGTGTTCCCACCTTTGTCCAATGAAGGCCTGTAAAGGAGGAATATGGCAGCACAGTGTAATTGACGAGGATAACAATACAAACACACAATTCACAACAACTTTCACAATCAGCGTTTGGACAACCACGCACATGAAGACATGTGACCCACAGAATTAAGACAAGAGAAACGATAAGACAATAGACAAAAGTTCCCTCGTATTCCTAGACCTGAAGTGCTGAGATAAAGTCTATCGACACCGTCTCTTTATATCCAGAGACGTTCCCGTTCTTAAAATCAGGTATTCAGAACACCACCGTCGCGGACTCTACTAACTCCACAGTGATCGTGACGAGGTCTCGCTCAACCGCCACAGGTTTAACCCTGCGTTCACTTTTGAAACGTGGAGGTTTCAGTCACTCTGTGTTATTATAAGAAGTATACATAGAACAATACAGATTGTATTTTGTAAGACGACAAGAAATATCATCCATGGGATCAGGTGCCGTGTACCTTGGTGTTTACACAGTTATAATAACCTATCAATTGTCTTCAGTCCACAAATGACCGTCAACCGCACCTAACTGGACTCCCTTATACACTCAGGATTTTATATCTAATCCTCATACATTCACTCTAGAGATCATTCAAGGAGCCTCATGTGTCTACAGAAAACATACATTTTATGTCTTTGATTTTACGATATTAAAAGACAAATGACAATGACACGATTGACAAAAGACAAAATTCAACAAAATACCGGCATATACATAAATATATAACAACAAAATACCGGCATATACATAAATATATAACAACAAAATACCGGCATATACATATATACATAAATATATAACAACAAAATACCGGCGTATACATATATACATAAATATATAACAACAAAATACCGGCGTATACATATATACATAAATATATAACAACAAAATACCAGCGTATACATATATACATAAATATATAACAACAAAATACCGGCGTATACATATATACATAAATATATAACAACAAAATACCGGCATATACATATGTACATAAATATATAACAACAAAATACCGGCATATACATATATACATAAATATATAACAACAAAATACCGGCGTATGCATATATACATAAATATATAACAACAAAATACCGGCGTATGCATATATACATAAATATATAACAACAAAATACCGGCGTATACATATATACATAAATATATAACAACAAAATACCGGCGTATACATAAATACATAAATATATAACAACAAAATACCGGCGTATACATATATACATAAATATATAACAACAAAATACCGGCGTATACATATATACATAAATATATAACAACAAAATACCGGCGTATACATATATACATAAATATATAACAACAAAATACCGGCGTATACATATATACATAAATATATAACAACAAAATACCAGCGTATACATATATACATAAATATATAACAACAAAATACCGGCGTATACATAAATACATAAATATATAACAACAAAATACCGGCATATATATATGTTTTTCTGGGCCCCGGGCGAAAGAGTCTCAGTGGCCCCTTTAACACATACCACGATTCATGATGCAGAGATACAGCAGAGAAATATATATATATAGTACAATGCAAAGATTTCACTTCTTACATTACATGAGCGATATCTATTGTAAATTCCACAATAGCTCAGAAACCGGCGAATCGCTCCACACAGAATACTGGCCCCCATATAAGGCCCCATACGGAATACTGGCCCCCATATAACGCTCCATACAGAATACTGGCCCCCATATAAGGCCCCATACGGAATACTGGCCCCCATATAAGGCCCCATACGGAATACTGGCCCCCATATAACGCTCCATACAGAATACTGGCCCCCATATAAGGCCCCATACGGAATACTGGCCCCCATATAACGCTCCACACAGAATACTGGCCCCCATATAAGGCCCCATACGGAATACTGGCCCCCATATAACGCTCCATACAGAATACTGGCCCCCATATAAGGCCCCATACGGAATACTGGCCCCCATATAAGGCCCCATACGGAATACTGGCCCCCATATAAGGCTCCATACGGAATACTGGCCCCCATATAAGGCTCCATACGGAATACTGGCCCCCATATAAGGCTCCATACGGAATACTGGCCCCCATATAACGCTTCATACGGAATACTGGCCCCCATATAAGGCTCCATATGGAATACTGGCCCCCATATAAGGCTCCATACGGAATACTGGCCCCCATATAAGGCCCCATATGGAATACTGGCCCCCATATAACGCTCCATACGGAATACTGGCCCCCATATAACGCTCCATACAGAATACTGGCCGCCATAAAATGCCCCATACAGGATACTGGCCCCCATATAACGCTCCATACAGAATACTGGCGCCCATATAACGCTCCATACGGGATACTGGCCCCCATATAAGGCTCCATACGGAATACTGACCCCCATATAAGGCTCCATACGGAATACTGGCCCCCATATAAGGCTCCATACAGAATACTGGCCCCCATATAAGGCTCCATACGGAATACTGGCCCCCATATAAGGCTCCATACGGAATACTGGCCCCCATATAAGGCTCCATACGGAATACTGGCCCCCATATAAGGCTCCATACGGAATACTGGCCCCCATATAAGGCTCCATACGGAATACTGGCCCCCATATAAGGCTCCATACGGAATACTGGCCCCCATATAAGGCTCCATACAGAATACTGGCCCCCATATAACGCTCCATACGGAATACTGGCCCCCATATAACGCTCCATACGGAATACTGGCCCCCATATAACGCTTCATACGGAATACTGGCCCCCATATAACGCTCCATACAGGATACTGGTCCCCTTATAACGCTCCATACAGGATACTGGTCCCCTTATAAAGCTCCATACAGGATACGGGCCCCCATATAACGCTCCATACAGGATACTGGCCCCCATAAAACGCTCCATACAGGATACTGGTCCCCTTATAACGCTCCATACAAGATACTGACCCCCAAATAATGCTCCATGCAGGCTGTCCCCCCCCTTATAATGCTCCATGCAGGCAGTTCCCCCCACATAATGCACTATGCAGGCTGTCCCCCCCCCCTTATAATGCCCCATGCAGGCTGTTCCCCCCCCCTTATAATGCCCCATGCAGGCTGTCACCCCTCCTCTTTATAATGCCCCATGCAGGATGTACCCCCCTCTTTATAAGGCCCCATGCAGGATGTCACCCCCCCTCTGTATAAGGCCCCATGCAGGATGTCACCCCCTCTCTTTATAATGCCCCATGCAGGATGTCACCCCCCCCCTCTGTATAATGCCCCATGCAGGCTGTCCCCCCCTCTCTTTATAATGCCCCATGCAGGATGTCACCCCCCTCTTTATAATGCCCCATGCAGGATGTCACCCCCTCTTTATAATGCCCCATGCAGGATGTCACCCCCCCCTCTGTATAATGCCCCATGCAGGATGTCACCCCCCCCTCTGTATAATGCCCCATGCAGGATGTCACCCCCCCTCTGTATAATGCCCCATACAAGATGTCACCCCCCTCTCTTTATAATGTTCCATGCCGGATGTCACCCCCCTCTCTTTATAATGCCCCATGCAGGATGTCACCCCCCTCTTTATAATGTCCCATGCAGGATGTCACTCCCCTCTTTATAATGCCCCATGCAGGATGTCACCCCCCCTCTGTATAATGCCCCATGCAGGATGTCACCCCCCCTCTGTATAATGCCCCATGCAGGATGTCACCCCCCCTCTGTATAATGCCCCATGCAAGATGTCACCCCCCACTCTTTATAATGCCCCATGCAGGATGTCACCCCCCCCCTCTCTTTATAATGCCCCATGCAGGATGTCACCCCCCCCCCATATAATGTCCCATGCCTCAGCTCCGGACTCCAGCGTCGCCGACTCGCCGGTATATTCCCGCTCTGCGCGGCCTGTGACGGCTCAGGGGAGGGCACGGTGTAAAGACGTCACCGCACCCTCTGACCTGAGACGTCACAGAGAGCATAGAGCAGGAAGACAGCAGATCTGCGGAGGCACGGGGAGAGGTAAGTATCCGGCTGCCGGGGCGCTGAGCAAGCGGCGGAGAAGGGCGGGCGCTGGCACAGCTCTCCTCCGCCCATAGCCCGGCGGGGTGCGCGACCGCCAGTGGGCCCCTCTACCTGCTCAGGGCCCCGGCATTTGCCCGGGTGCGTCGGGTGCTGACGCCGCCCTGATGGTGACTGTGGAGCTATTTTTTTTTTTTTATATGTAAGGAGGTTTGCTATTTACCTGGAGGATGGGCACCCACCCATTTACAAGTTGGTTGTTTGCTTGTGCTGCTCTTTTTCTTTTCTTTTTTTCTATATTATATATATATATATATATATATGTATATGTGTGTATATATATATATATGTGTATATGTATATATATATATATATGTATATATGTGTATATATATATATATATATATATATATATATATATATATATATATATATATATATATATATATACATACATACATACACACACACAACCATCAGTATTATTGCAAGTTAGCCCAGCGGATTATTAACAATGCCCCCTGGTCCTAGACCCTCACCATGTAGATCGTTTAATGGGCACACAGAGTTATTTATTCCTGTAGTCTTCTCACATAGACTATGGACTATTTGCAACTTCCAGGGGGTCAAACAAACCCCAATTGCAGCAATTTACAGGGGTCACAGAAACCCCAATTGCAGCAACTTACAGGGGTCACAGAAACCCCAATTGCAGCAACTTACATGGGTCACACAAACCCCAATTGCAGCAACTTCCAGGGGTCAAACTTCCAGGGGTCACACAAACCCCAATTGCAGCAACTTACAGGGGTCACACAACCCCAATAGCAACAATTACAGGGGTCAAACAAACCCCAATTGCAGCAATTTCCAGGGGTCACACGAACCCCAATTGCAGCAACTTATAAATACCATTAATACTGGACTAATAATATTACCTAATTAATAATAATAATACCATTTTTCTTACCCAAATTCAGATGTGGTCGACTCTCAATTCTCCTTGGCCTCTTTTGACGCCAATTCAGGCGGAGGACTTGTTCCACAGAGGGTATTTCCATCCCTCCTCGTGCGCGGTATCAGCACTTACCTCATGTTGGAGGAGATGATGAATTCCGGCTCGAAGGACCAAGATGACAGGAGAATTTCACCTTTTACCAAGAGGATAAGACGACACCTGAATTCTGAAGTAAAACTCTGTTTACCTGTTAACAAGGAGACAAACAAGCTGAGCGGCTGTCTGACCCTAATACATTGTGATCAAGGTTATACAGACAATGCAGAATCAGATAATAGTCAGTTACAATTAATTCTTGCTGCTGACTATAGAGAACATAACTAAGGATTCAAATCTCCACTAATGGACACAGTGAATATATATATACAACATGGATGACATGATATACTCATTACAGAAATTATTATAACTCTCCCTTACAGATCCAGGTCCAAGTCACAAGAAGTTGGACACTTGGTTACAGGGGTTGTTGGTTATGGATGACCCCTAATAGGATAAATCCCCCCTCCCCTCTACCCATCTCCCCACAGCACCCATGAAATTCATAGGTCTATCCATGTTCACCCTGAGGAGAGGGGCTGTATGTAGAGGGTCTCTCTATCCTCTGCTGCGGACCCCCATCTATTATCTTCATACACCCTGGGGGCGTCTAAAGCGGACAACCCCTCCCCCTGCTAGAACCTCCATATTACACCCAGGTGGGTACATTACGTGGGGGGCCGCGCTCCAGGTCCTCGGTCCATCAGTAATGGCGCTGATCGTGGCAGCGCGGCCTTCTCTCACGGAATCTTCTTTATGACATGTGTTTATGACCTCATAACAGTTGTCATGGTGACTACAGGGGCTATTACTGATGCAGGGCCCCAGTATTAACCCTTTCACCACAGGCCATTCTCTTCACTGTAGCGGCCATTAATCTGCACTTGTTACCAGGCAGGCGCCTTATCATTATGGCGTCCCTTACACGGCCTGAGAATACAGGTTACAGGCTCCATGTAGAGGTGTTTAGGTGACCTGTAACGCTGAGGTCCATAGACCGGGCTTATAACCAGCACCAGGGTCGCCGGCCCACCACAAACTCCAGCACAGAACAATACGGCACTTTATCGCCCGCTCTGGAGAAACAATTACATTTTCTGAAGCTGAAGAAACTTCTGCAGATTATTGTGAGTAATTCTCATCATGTTACAGATGACAGTGACTGCAGCTGACGTTACACATCAGGATTATGGGCTGTGGACATTTATCACTTATAATCACAAGCATTTATTATGGTTTTCCAATGTGTCCGTAATAAATATCGTCTGGCCGTGATTTTTTTCATAAATCGTCTAGAAATAGTAAAAGTGCAGTTTGTCATTTGCAAACAGGTAGTAAACTATTTTTTTAATTCAATTTCATTTTATTGCATAAAGTGTTTTAGGCTGCGTGCCCACGATGCGGATTTAATGCATTTCCACCACGAAAGTGCATTAAAAACGCTTGGTAATCTGCATGTGCTGTGCACATGCTGCAGAAATTTCCGCTGCGTATTATCATTGCGGAAAAATCGACAGCACGTCCATTTCTTGTGCGTAATTGCCGCCATTGACTTGCATTGAACTGCATAACATCCGCATGTATGCATGCGAATGTTATGCGGTTCAATGCGTGGATGGTACCCGGGTCTGGAGCAGAGGAGACTCTCATCCGACCCGGGTACCATTAGTAAAAAAAAAAAGAATTAAAACGTAAAAAAAAAAAAAAACATTATACTTACCTCTTCCGCGGTGTCCTCTGTAATTGGCGTCCTGCCGTGTTCTAAAAGGACCTGCGCTGACGTCATTTAGTCATGTGATGGTCACACGACCGCTGATGTCGGCGGTTGCATGACCCGTTTTTTACATGCGGAAATGCATGCAAAAATGCTTAAAAAACGCTTCTCCCTGGCAGAAAAAAACGCATGTAAAATCTGCATGTGTTTTTTTTTCTGCCAGGGAGAGGCAGAAACGCTCAGGAAAAATCTGCATCTATTCTGCATCGTGGGCACATAGCCTAAATCTGATTTTGATGTTACATACATCTACTGGAGTACGGAGGAGTTTCTGTACAATCAGTACCCATTGATAGGCAGAAGTGCTCACGGCAGCCTGCGTTGTAGGACGCAGATCACTCAGGATCCGGTTTATGGTGAATATATAATTATTTTACATTTTTGGGCCCTATTTTTTGTGGGCGACAGTGTCAATATAACTGTAAAAGGAATCCTCAGGGGGGCATTATTAGCAGTTCAGTGGACACCTAAAGGGCATTATTACACTATAGGGACACTCAGGGTATGATAACTTTCCAATGAATCCACAGGTAGCATTCATGTTTCTAGAAGGCAATTTTACCAACTATAGGGCACAACGGGGACATGAATACTATGTGACTCACGGAGAGGAGCACGTACAGTAATAGGGAAAAATAACTGGTATCTACCACTACATGGCCGCTATAGAAGAGACCTCGGTGCAGATACCTGCGAGCTAGTGAAGGCAACAGTGAAATGGACGTACAGACCCCCAAATTCGGCATATACTGCTGTGAGGGAGGCTCCAGATGAGAAATATTAAAACAGGCTGCAAATATTGTTCCTTTGTCAGTGGCCTTTAAAAGGGTTTTTCCTCATCTTCATAGATGGGCACTGTCAGATAGTGTTGGTAAAAACAAGCACTTTTGCATTTCATTGCTTATTAAACTTTTCAGTTGTTCTTGAGTTAACGCTTTTCTTTTGTTTACAGCTTGTTGCCTTGGAGACCGACCACCGCTGTGGTCTACCTTGTGCTGAAACTGGTTAGGAAGTTGTGGTGCGCTTCAGCGTTTCGGGACAGGTTCAATACAGCGCTTACAAGCTCAATGGAAAAGAGCATGTAAGCACTGCTTATGTTCTGCTGTCCAGCAGCAGTGGTCGGTCTCCAAAGCAATGAGCTGTAACTAAAAGAATAAAGTGTTAATATTTCAAGAACGACTGACAATTTTAATAAGCAGTAAATTGCAAAAATCACTTGTATTTACAAGAACTATCCAACAATACCCATTTGGGAATAACCCTTTTAAGGCCACGACCCCACTATCAGTATTCAGTCAGTATTTTTTCTCAGGAGTGGGAGACAAAACCAGGAGTGGGTGATAAATCCAGAATTGGTGACTTGTTTCTATTATACCTTTTCTCTGATTGTTCCTCATCTGGTTTTGGCTCCCACTCCAGAGGAAAGATACTAACCGAATACTGATAGTGGGGCCGTGGCCTAAGTGTGATTTCTGCCCCTGCCGCGGTCAGTCCGTCGGGTGTCTGGCAGGTTATTCATTTACTGCATATTAAACAATTCTGTGGTGATTATTTCCCATGTTAGGAGCATATGTGCTAATGGATAGAATAACTTTCTTTTAGATTTTAATAATATGCCCATAGGGGCGATCTATTAAATGTTTTATTTAGAAATCTGTCTTGTGCTAAAACTTGCAATTGTTTCTTTTTATAAAGTGTCTGTGATTAGGCCTGAGGGGCGGCCTATACATCTGATAGACTTTCTATAATATACCAGAATTCAGCACATAAAGCAGCTCTATGGCTGCTCACAGCAGATGGAGATTTCAATTTGCTTCAAGAACGGCTAAATCTTTACCTTATTTATTACATGGTGTTCCCCTCTTCATAAATCCAGCACAAATCAGACTGGACTGTGACTCGCCTGTCTTAGGAAATTTCCCTCCTTAGTATTTATTGTGAGATGCAGCAAGAATAGAATTAAAATACAATTGAAAACAAATCCCCACCACTACCAGCAGGGGTCACTAAAGTACATTGTGACACCTGCCTGCAATCTACTAAACCACCACCGGGGGGATATATTTCTATTATTTTACTCCTCGTATCAACTCTTTCCCCATTTATTCCATGTGTATTTTATTTAGGACTACTGCTAGAGAACCTGTCGCTTGCTTAAAAACAAAAAATTGAGTTATATTCTTTGTAAAAATTCCAGATCTCCCCCTGATTCTGCCACAGAAGAATCAGTGATTTTTACAAGTAATTTAACTGAAATTTTCTATAATTTTTCTTAAGAGCTTATATTTTCTTAAAGCCCTTCACATAAATCCTGTAGAAAAGCAGAGTGAAGCCGACCACATACACCACAATAAGCTAAAACCGCCACTGGTGCTGATATAGTCTAATATGTCCAAAAACTCTCATACTCTGAATGTGCAGTATTTCATCAGCACTATAGGAGCTGGAACTGACTTCCTTTCACCTCCCAGCATGCATTTCTCCTGCCATTGCCTTCACTGGACTATGCAGGATGACAGACAGGACAGGAATGAAGAGATGAAGCATCCACTTTCTGTAATGCATCTCTGCTCTTACAGGGTGGGTTACACTTAGACAACCCCTTTAAGACTTACATTGGTGACAGGTCACTAATGTATGATTGGTGGGGGTGAGACACCCGGGACTCCCACCAGTCAGCTGTTCCTGATGTCGGCGGCGTCACAAAACTGCTCAGTTATGGATCTGCACAGCGCCTGTATAGTGGCCGCGGCCGGTACTGCACATCCGCCCCCTATTCAAATCAATAGCAGGTGGAGTGCAGTGCCCGGTGGAGTGCAGTGCCCGGTCGCACCCACTGTGCAGCTCTGTAACTGATCAGTCCTGGCCGCTGACACCAGGAACAGCAGATTGGCGGGGGTGCAGAGTGTCGCACCCCCACCGATCAGACATTGATGACCTATACTAAGGATAAGTCATCAATGTTAAATGTTTAAGTCCCAGACAACTCCTTTAACAGGCTGTAGATATCACTATAGACAGCACTGGGGAAAATAATGACAGATGATTGACGTATGCTTTATTTGTTCCTGGAGCAATACACAGACTCCATAAACAGTGATCAGTGGGGGTGATCAGAGCCCCCCATCTCTTGGATATAACTATACGGTTCATGGTTTCATGTCCCCGGTATAAGAATCTTCACATTCACTTGATAAAGAGTCGGTAGACAGAGCACTGGACCGGTCCGGTCTCCTAACAGTCCAGTCTGTGCGGCCACGAGGCTCGCAGCTACGAGGTAAGTGTTTTAGGCAGTGAGTGCCCATCGCTCCTCATCCACCCGGGTGCAGAGAGATTTTTGCGGATTGAGTTCGGAGTTAGAGCCATGATCGGTGATCTCCAAGGTCGGCAGGTTACTTGTACAGAGCATTGAAGGCTCTTCCTATGACCAGTCTCCGAACCTCGGTAGTACCAGCCCCTATTTCATAAAGCTTGGCATCACGAAGGAAGCGGCCCATCGGGTAGTCGTTTATATAGCCATTGCCCCCTGTGGAGAAATAAACATTTATAAAAGAACAGTGAACATGGGGTGGTCTCAGTCTTCATGGGTAAAATTGCAAAATACGGTAAAAACTTTTCAATTTACTTCTTATTAAAAATCCTCTCAGACCTAGAGAAGAGAGATATTTTTAGGTCACCAGCCACCTCTGCCAGTCTGTCAGAGGTGGTCGGTCTCCTAGGGAAGGAGTGCTGTCCGCTCTGGATCCGGCCGGCTTCATTATGCCTCTGTCCTCTGATTCTCCAGGAGGGAAGGCTGCTTCTGATTGCAGCACTGGAGAGCGCACAGGACGGGTGGCACCTCTGGTCCGAACTGTCAATCATCAGGAGCAAGCAGGAAGCCAGAGGATGGGGAGCAGAGGACGGGAAGAACCTTTTAATGGGAATCTGTCAGCAGGATTGTCTATGTAATCTGAGATCAGAATAATGTCCGGCCAGATTCCAGCAATGTGTTACTACAGGGCTGTGTGCTGCTGTATCAATAAAATCAGTCTTAAATCAGCAGGATATTATCATTACAGCACTAGGTGTCTGATCAGCAGCTTTCTATCAATATATAGTGTACACAGGAAGGTGCCAATCAGTAGTGTGGGTGGGGTTATACACAGCTGCCAATCAGTGCTGTGGGCGGGGGTTATACACAGCTGCCAATCAGTGCTGTGGGCGGGGGTTATACACAGCTGCCAATCAGTGGTGTGGGCGGGGGTTATACACAGGAAGGTGCCAATCAGTAGTGTGGGTGGGGGTTATACACAGCTGCCAATCAGTGGTGTGGGCGGGGGTTATACACAGCTGCCAATCAGTGCTGTGGGCGGGGGTTATACACAGCTGCCAATCAGTGCTGTGGGCGGGGGTTATACACAGGAAGGTGCCAATCAGTAGTGTGGGTGGGGTTATACACAGCTGCCAATCAGTGCTGTGGGCGGGGGTTATACACAGCTGCCAATCAGTGGTGTGGGCGGGGGTTATACACAGCTGCCAATCAGTGGTGTGGGCAGGGGTTATACACAGCTGCCAATCAGTGGTGTGGGCGGGGGTTATACACAGCTGCCAATCAGTGGTGTGGGCGGGGGTTATACACAGCTGCCAATCAGTGGTGTGGGCGGGGGTTATACACAGCTGCCAATCAGTGGTGTGGGCGGGGGTTATACACAGCTGCCAATCAGTGGTGTGGGCGGGGGTTATACACAGCTGCCAATCAGTGGTGTGGGCGGGGGTTATACACAGCTGCCAATCAGTGGTGTGGGCGGGGGTTATACACAGCTGCCAATCAGTGGTGTGGGCAGGGGTTATACACAGCTGCCAATCAGTGGTGTGGGCAGGGGTTATACACAGCTGCCAATCAGTGGTGTGGGCGGGGGTTATACACAGCTGCCAATCAGTGGTGTGGGCGGGGGTTATACACAGCTGCCAATCAGTGGTGTGGGCGGGGGTTATACACAGCTGCCAATCAGTGGTGTGGGCGGGGGTTATACACAGCTGCCAATCAGTGGTGTGGGCGGGGGTTATACACAGCTGCCAATCAGTGGTGTGGGCGGGGGTTATACACAGCTGCCAATCAGTGGTGTGGGCGGGGGTTATACACAGCTGCCAATCAGTGGTGTGGGCGGGGGTTATACACAGCTGCCAATCAGTGGTGTGGGCAGGGGTTATACACAGCTGCCAATCAGTGGTGTGGGCGGGGGTTATACACAGCTGCCAATCAGTGGTGTGGGCAGGGGTTATACACAGCTGCCAATCAGTGGTGTGGGCGGGGGTTATACACAGCTGCCAATCAGTGGTGTGGGCAGGGGTTATACACAGCTGCCAATCAGTGGTGTGGGCGGGGGTTATACACAGCTGCCAATCAGTGGTGTGGGCGGGGGTTATACACAGCTGCCAATCAGTGGTGTGGGCGGGGGTTATACACAGCTGCCAATCAGTGGTGTGGGCGGGGGTTATACACAGCTGCCAATCAGTGGTGTGGGCAGGGGTTATACACAGCTGCCAATCAGTGGTGTGGGCGGGGGTTATACACAGCTGCCAATCAGTAGTGTGGGCGGGGGTTATACACAGCTGCCAATCAGTGGTGTGGGCAGGGGTTATACACAGCTGCCAATCAGTGGTGTGGGCGGGGGTTATACACAGCTGCCAATCAGTGGTGTGGGCGGGGGTTATACACAGCTGCCAATCAGTGGTGTGGGCGGGGGTTATACACAGCTGCCAATCAGTGGTGTGGGCGGGGGTTATACACAGCTGCCAATCAGTGGTGTGGGCAGGGGTTATACACAGCTGCCAATCAGTGGTGTGGGCGGGGGTTATACACAGCTGCCAATCAGTGGTGTGGGCGGGGGTTATACACAGCTGCCAATCAGTGGTGTGGGCGGGGGTTATACACAGCTGCCAATCAGTGGTGTGGGCGGGGGTTATACACAGCTGCCAATCAGTGGTGTGGGCGGGGGTTATACACAGCTGCCAATCAGTGGTGTGGGCGGGGGTTATACACAGCTGCCAATCAGTGGTGTGGGCGGGGGTTATACACAGCTGCCAATCAGTGGTGTGGGCAGGGGTTATACACAGCTGCCAATCAGTGGTGTGGGCGGGGGTTATACACAGCTGCCAATCAGTGGTGTGGGCAGGGGTTATACACAGCTGCCAATCAGTGGTGTGGGCGGGGGTTATACACAGCTGCCAATCAGTGGTGTGGGCAGGGGTTATACACAGCTGCCAATCAGTGGTGTGGGCGGGGGTTATACACAGCTGCCAATCAGTGGTGTGGGCGGGGGTTATACACAGCTGCCAATCAGTGGTGTGGGCGGGGGTTATACACAGCTGCCAATCAGTGGTGTGGGCAGGGGTTATACACAGCTGCCAATCAGTGGTGTGGGCGGGGGTTATACACAGCTGCCAATCAGTGTTGTGGGCGGGGGTTATACACAGCTGCCAATCAGTGTTGTGGGCGGGGGTTATACACAGCTGCCAATCAGTGGTGTGGGCGGGGGTTATACACAGCTGCCAATCAGTGGTGTGGGCGGGGGTTATACACAGCTGCCAATCAGTAGTGTGGGCGGGGGTTATACACAGCTGCCAATCAGTGGTGTGGGCGGGGGTTATACACAGCTGCCAATCAGTGGTGTGGGCAGGGGTTATACACAGCTGCCAATCAGTGGTGTGGGCAGGGGTTATACACAGCTGCCAATCAGTGTTGTGGGCGGGGGTTATACACAGCTGCCAATCAGTGGTGTGGGCGGGGGTTATACACAGCTGCCAATCAGTGGTGTGGGCGGGGGTTATACACAGCTGCCAATCAGTGGTGTGGGCGGGGGTTATACACAGCTGCCAATCAGTGGTGTGGGCGGGGGTTATACACAGCTGCCAATCAGTGGTGTGGGCGGGGGTTATACACAGCTGCCAATCAGTAGTGTGGGCGGGGGTTATACACAGCTGCCAATCAGTGGTGTGGGCGGGGGTTATACACAGCTGCCAATCAGTGGTGTGGGCGGGGGTTATACACAGCTGCCAATCAGTGGTGTGGGCGGGGGTTATACACAGCTGCCAATCAGTGGTGTGGGCAGGGGTTATACACAGCTGCCAATCAGTGGTGTGGGCAGGGGTTATACACAGCTGCCAATCAGTGGTGTGGGCGGGGGTTATACACAGCTGCCAATCAGTAGTGTGGGTGGGGTTATACACAGCTGCCAATCAGTGGTGTGGGCGGGGGTTATACACAGCTGCCAATCAGTGGTGTGGGCGGGGGTTATACACAGCTGCCAATCAGTGGTGTGGGCGGGGGTTATACACAGCTGCCAATCAGTGGTGTGGGCGGGGGTTATACACAGCTGCCAATCAGTGGTGTGGGCGGGGATTATACACAGCTGCCAATCAGTGGTGTGGGCGGGGGTTATACACAGCTGCCAATCAGTAGTGTGGGCGGGGGTTATACACAGCTGCCAATCAGTGGTGTGGGCGGGGGTTATACACAGCTGCCAATCAGTAGTGTGGGCGGGTGTTATACACAGCTGCCAATCAGTGGTGTGGGCGGGGGTTATACACAGCTGCCAATCAGTGGTGTGGGCGGGGGTTATACACAGCTGCCAATCAGTAGTGTGGGCGGGGGTTATACACAGCTGCCAATCAGTAGTGTGGGCGGGGGTTATACACAGCTGCCAATCAGTAGTGTGGGCGGGTGTTATACACAGCTGCCAATCAGTGGTGTGGGCGGGAGTTATACACAGCTGCCAATCAGTAGTGTGGGCGGGGGTTATACACAGCTGCCAATCAGTAGTGTGGGCGGGGGTTATACACAGCTGCCAATCAGTAGTGTGGGCGGGGGTTATACACAGCTGCCAATCAGTAGTGTGGGCGGGGGTTATACACAGCTGCCAATCAGTAGTGTGGGCGGGTGTTATACACAGCTGCCAATCAGTGGTGTGGGAGGGGTTATACAGGGCTAAGCATTTAGAGCTCTGCAGCAGAGAAAACTGTTTTTGTATCAAAAATGACACATCGCTGGAATCAGGGTCTCTGCCCCTCCACCATGCTGCTCTCCGATTATATAACAAAAACCTACTTAAAGATTCCCTTAAAGTGAATACAGGCAACAATCTAAACCTGACACCTTTACTTGCACAAATCGCAACGCTTGTCAACACTGAATTCCTAAACATTGGAGATGCCTATATATGAAAACACAGCGGTGGTGGTGCGCTTGCTCCCAGAGCCATCCCAGTCTTTTCATACAGGTGAAGACACATAGGGCAAGTTTCATTTGCAGTTAAAATTTAAAGTCATTTTCTCATTTTTTTTTTTTTTTTACATCTTGGATCATTACTTGATGGGGTTTTTTTTGCACCAAAATAATTCTTCAAAATGGCGCACACAGTACAATGAATTCTTTATTTTCGTCTTTAATCTTTTTTTTTTTGTGACTTTAATGAAAAAAAAATTGGATGCTCCTCTAACACAGCGCAAAATTTTGTGCGAGAAATGTATCATATAAAATCAATTATGGAGGTTATATTTTTCGGGCACAGAGTTTGCTCAATTGATGAATCGGCTGAAAACATTAGGCAAAAAAAAACCAAAAAAAACCCCCACAGCCGTAATGGTGATCGCTTTGTGTTGTGGACTGCTGGAAACATCGAGGGCAAAACTGAAGAATAAATATGTATCAGTAGTGCTGGTGGATTTAGGTGTTGGCCAAAAGGCACAGGTTAGACTCTCCTTACCTAGACACTGAATACCATCGAGGGCCACTTGGGTAGCAGATTCAGCAGAGTAAAGGATAACGCCAGCACAATCCTGTAAGTAAATGACATGTTCCCAATTTATCACATACAATAACCAGAATTGAAGAAGAACAAAAATTCTACTTTAAAGAGGACATGTCACCAAGTCAGAAGTGACCAGTGTTTGCCCTTACTTTATTCCCGCTGCTCCCCCGAGTATTACACTTTTTCATTTTTTTAAATCCACCATACGGTTGCAGAGATATGGGCCTTTTTATTTAGTGTTGATTGTGTGTAATCTTTATAAGGGGGCGTGGCCCACAGGATAATTATGCAGAGCAGCCTAAAGACACGCCCCTGAGGATCCTGTGAGCCACGCCCCATTTGATATAGATCATAAAATTTAGCAGTAAGTAAAAAGGCCCATATCTCTGGAACAGTATGGCAGATTTAAAAAAAAATAAAAAATCATGTTCAGGGAAGAAGTAGGAATACAATAAAAGAAAGAAAGAAAAAAAAAAGCTCCCTTTTCATCTAAAGACAGGTCAATGTTTAATAAGACCCCTCTTCGGTGGGGTCTCCTCTTCGGTGGGGTCTCCTCTTCGGTGGGGTCTCCTCTTCGGTGGGGTCTCCTCTTGGGTCTCCTCTTTGGTGGGCCTCCTCTTGGGTCTCCTCTTCGGTGGGGTCTCCTCTTTGGTGGGGTCTCCTCTTTGGTGGGTCTCCTCTTCGGTGGGTCTCCTCTTCGGTGGGGTCTCCTCTTCGGTGGGGTCTCCTCTTCGGTGGGGTCTCCTCTTCGGTGGGGTCTCCTCTTCGGTGGGGTCTCCTCTTTGGTGGGTCTCCTCTTGGGTCTCCTCTTCGGTGGGTCTCCTCTTCGGTGGGGTCTCCTCTTCGGTGGGGTCTCCTCTTCGGTGGGGTCTCCTCTTTGGTGGGTCTCCTCTTGGGTCTCCTCTTCGGTGGGTCTCCTCTTCGGTGGGGTCTCCTCTTCGGTGCCAATTCTGGTGTTCTTAACAGAAGCATACAGTCTAGATCACGTGAAGTCATTATCGGTCTTTACTCCTCTTTGGTCAGACCTCATCTGGAATACTGTGTACAGTTTTGGGCACCACATTTTAAAAAAGACATCGACAAACTGGAGCAAGTTCAGAGAAGAGCGACCAGAATGGTGACTGGTCTGCAAACCATGTCCTATGAGGAACGGTTGCAGGATTTGGGAATGTTTAGCTTGCAAAAAAGAAGACTGAGAGGAGACTTAATAGCTGTCTACAAATATGTCAAGGGCTGTCACATTGTAGAAGGATCATCTTTATTCTCATTTGCACAAGGAAAGACTAGAAGCAATGGGATGAAACTAAATGGGAGGAGACACAGATTAGATATTAGAAAAAACTTTTTGACAGTGAGGGTGATCAATGAGTGGAACAGGCTGCCACGAGAGGTGGTGAGTTCCCCTTCAATGGACGTCTTCAAACAGAGGCTGGACAGACATCTGTCTGAGATGATCTAGTGAATCCTGCTTTGAGCAGGGGGTTGGACCAGATGACCCAGGAGGTCCCTTCCAACTCTACTATTCTATGATTCTATGATTCACATGCTGTTGTGCAAATGGAATAGACAATAGATGGAAATTATTGGCAATTATCAAGACACCCTCAATAAAGGAGTGGTTCTGCAGGTGGGGACCACAGACCACATCTCAGTACCAGTGCTTTCTGGCTGATGTTTTGGTCACTTTTCAATGTTGGTTGTGCTTTCACACACGTGGTAGCATGAGACGGACTCTACAACCCACAGAAGTTGCTCAGGTAGTGCAGCTCATCCAGGATGGCACATCAGTGAGAGCTGTGGCAAGAAGGTTTGCTGCATCTGTCAGCGTAGTGTCCAGAGGCTGGAGACACTACCAGGAGACAGGCCAGTACACCAGGAGACGTGGAGGGGGCCGTAGGAGGGAAACAACCCAGCAGCAGGACCGCTACCTCCGCCTTTGTGCAAGAAGCAACAGGAGGAGCACTTCCAGAGCCCTGCAAAATGACCTCCAGCAGGCCACAAATGTGCATGTGTCTGCACAAACTGTTAGAACTGACTCCATGAGGGTGGTATGAGGGCCCGACGTCCACACATGGGGGTTGTGCTCACAGCCCAACACTGTGCAGGACGCTTGGCATTTGCCACAGAACACCAGGATTGGCAAACTCGCCACTGGCTCCCTGTGCTCTTCACAGATGAAAGCAGGTTCACACTGAGCACATGTGACAGACGTGACAGAGTCTGGAGACGCCGTGGAGAGCGATCTGCTGCCTGCAACATCCTTCAGCACGACCGGTTTGGCAGTGGGTCAGTAATGGTGTGGGGTGGCATTTCTTTGAAGGGCCGCACAGTCCTCCATGTGCTCGCCAGAGGTAGCCTGACTGCCATTAGGTACCGAGATGAGATCCTCAGGCCCCTTGTGAGACAATATGCTGGTGCAGTGGGCCCTGAGTTCCTCCTAATGCAGGACATTGCAGTGTGTATTTTCTTATGTCCATGTATTTACTACTAAAAGTAATTTTTTACATTTAGATTTCATTTTTCACTGGTTATTACAGACTTATTGCTTCCCTGCACATTCAAGTTTCATGTTTTCTTTGGGCATAGATCAGCTAAAAGGCACTCAGGAAAAAAAAACAGATGAAAGATCTACAAACTCTCCCTTAAGACTGTCAGAAGGAGCTCACTGATAGATTCTCAGTTAGCTAATTTTGCAGCCAGGAATAGACAGTGCAGCACAGATGCTACAGAACGCAACATTTTTAATGAAACTCAATAACGGAAATCAATTTTAGCCCCAAATACTTGCATTAAAGTAAAAAAAACAAATGGCCGCAAAGCAGGACAACCGCTTTAACTCCTTACCAACATCTGCCGTACATGTATGGTATAAGTCAGTAGCGGGTGTATGGAGCAGAGTCAGCTCGCCCCGTACATGGCAGATAATGGCTGTGACAAACAACCAGGACCTGCCTCTAAGAGCTGCGAGTGGAGCGAAGATCTGCCCACCACTGTTAACCTGTTCAGTGCTGCTGTCAATCTCTAACAGCAGCATTAACAGCGTGCCGGCATTGGGACGCATCGTTCCATGCGCCCACCGGCGCTCCTGTGACGCGATCACAGGGCACACACGGACTGCTATGACATCCGGGGGTCTGCTGAAGCCTCCATGCCTGTCATAATAAAGCTTCATTTGGGCTGTAAAGAAGAAAGTGATTTTGCTATATGGAGCATTACTGTGGTATCGCTGTATATAGCACAAGCAATCAGATAATGTATACAAATGCAGTGAAAATTAAAAAAAAAAAAAAAAAGTCTAAAATATTAAAACCCCACACGTTCAGCTCACCTCCCACTAAAAATAAAGATAATAAAAATATACACATTTGTGGTATGGTCTCTTTCAGAGAAATACAATCTATCCAAATATAAAAAACAAACGATCAGTGAACACAGAAAAAAATTCAAAAAGACAAAATTGCATTTTTTTCGTTCGCCACAATACTACAGAAAATCCTGTAAGAAGCGATGACCATGTCATATGTGTCCCAAAATGTTATCAATAAAGTCCTCTTGCCCTTCAAAAAATAAGCCCCCACACAGCTCCATCAACCCGAAAAACGAAAATGTTACGGGTCTCAGAAAAACTCTTGGAGAAGTTTGGTGTTGCTGTGATCACACTGAGGAGTAGGATCCTATTACCAGGTCATTTTCACCACACTATGTGCGCCGTTAAAATCCTTCCCAGAAAAACAAGGTCAGGCTTTTTTTTTCGCACTTTTACTGCACTTGGAATGTTTTTCCCGTTTTCTAGTACTATGTGGTAAATGAATGGTGGGATTTATAAGTACCGCTCATCCTACAAAATAACAAGACCTCACACTATGTGGACAGACATTAAAAGTTATAGCCCTTGGAAAAAGCCAAGGAAAAAACAGAAAAAAACATCAATTGGTTCTGTTGGGAAGAGGTAAAGCTGAAGAAACGCATGTAACAGCAGAATATGGAGGAAGGTGAGATATCACCGGCTGGTGGATACTACCTGCTCCATCGCTGGCAGAGTAACCCATCCCCATGGAGGCCGCTGAGATCTTCTCTTGTAGAAACGGATCCAAAATCTATAAAACATGGGGAACAGTCAGCAGAGGGTTTGGTGATTGGCTCATATTGGCGATATACCCAGGGGCATTACTGGGCACAGGGAAGATTGGGAATGAATAGGATTGGCTGTTAGATATGTGATCTCTTCAATTAAAGGGGATGTCTAGTTGGAACAAGTTCTCACTGATCTCTGGATAGGTGATGACTCTTAGATCGGTGGGTTTGGCCGCTATGACCCAATCAGCAGAACAGCACTTATAGATAGAAGTGAGCGAAGTGCAAATGTTCAACCGCCGGTCCGTTCATTCTCTATGGGGGGCGCTGTACTCAGCTTTCTCCTGCATAGAGAATGAATGGAGCGGTGGCCGGGGAGGGTCTAGCAGGGATTAGTTGGGTTCCCAGCAGATCTAGAAGTTGTCACTTATCATGTGTTGGGGAATAATGACTTCTCCTCTGATAAATGTGCTGATTCCTGTCAGTTGTGGTCGCTGAGTGCGTGTGATGGGATGTGGCTCCGTCCGTTATATTATATCACGTCTTATACCTATAATCTCGCTGATCGCAGGTGTCTGTCTTCACACTCAGATGAGATGGAACAAACTGACGATATAGGACTTTTTTTTTTTCTTCAAATTCAAACCGAGCAATCCTATTGGCTGAGTATGAATGCAGTTACCATGGTGACAGAAGTAGCTGCAGATTTAAAGGGACAAGATACTAATATTGTACTAAAGTGTATTTTATTATATACTTCACATAACTGACTGGGTACACCTTGGTGCTGGTGGGATGGCTTTTTTTTTTAATCAAACAACATGTTTACTAAGTACCCTATATTATATATATTTCCTATTGCTTTTTACTTACTTATAGCAGGGTATATGTTCATATTGTTTCTATCCTAAGTTTGTCTATTTTCTAATAAAGACATGACCAGTCCTCTTTATAATTTTATAGTGACCCCATTGAGGTCATGGACTGATATTGGGGATTGCAGAGTTGGGGCAAGGTGTTGGTGCTAAGTAAGTGACATCAAATGAAGGCTATGGTGCATATGACTCGCCCCCTGGGCCGTGGGGCACTCGGATCCGGGCAGTAGGGGAACGATGGGAGTAGTAGTGGCAACTCGGTTCCGTGGCTCAGGGTGGTCAGGCCAGTGGTAGTCCGTTATGTGCTGATGTTTATGTCCGACTACGCCACCCGTGGATTTGCGGTTATTAGGAACCGCCGCTGCATGCAGACCGCTGGGGCTGATGAGGTGTGCAGCTAGGGTAGTGTGACTCCCCACGGGAAGAGTGCGGCCCCAGGGCAGTATAGTGGATGGTGGGAGTGATGGTAGTGAGGGTCCCAGTGCTGATAGTGCTGGAGAAGCAAGGAGCACACAGACAACAGGTTGCAGTCCAGGGTCTTTACTAGAACAGGTAAATTGACCCATAAACAGTCCCGGCTAGGAGGGGGACCTGGATGTCTGAGAGCAACGGGGAAATTGGCCCTGGTCAGGGTGAGGGTGTAGGCCTACCGTGCTTTCTGCGCTCCTTCTGGCTATCTCCTCCTGATAGGGTAACAGCCCACGTTTCTGAGCTTTCCGTGTATTCTCGCCTGTATGGCCTGCGACGTGGGTTCCTTTCTGCTCCCAGCCTTGTACGGCTTTACTGGTCCCTTCGGTTGTGGCAGGGCCTCCAGGCTTCTTAGGCCAAGGAATATACAGTCCCTTGCGGACTGGTTCTCTGCTGGGGGATGTGGAATCCTTCCAGCCTCAGACACCAAAGTCTGGTAAGGTCAGTCTCTGATTTGCCAAGACAGGCTCTCTTCGCCTCTCGTCTCTGGCTGGTGGCTCTCCTACTGCCACACTTCCTCTTAGGTGCAATCAACTTTCTGTCCCTGCTCCACTCTGGGACACGTCTCAGTGCTGAGACAGGCCATCCATTCTCTCTAACCCTGCCCCCAGTACCAGCTTTTATAGGGGCAGCCTGCTCCCCCTACTGGCCTGAGACAGGAGGCATTGCATGCTAATGTTCCCCTGACTAGAGAACCTCCCCCTTGCTCTCAGACACAGCTTTAATTACACTTGTGGCATCCAGGCCAGGGTGACACACATACATAGTAAATCAGTCTTGTTGTGCCACAGAAATCCTGTTCTATAACACAAAATATCTTCATATGATGAGGAGTTGTGTTGTGTTTTTCTCCATTTACATTCTAGCGTGGTGATCACATAAAATGTAAAATTCCTATTAAATAATTACTGAATGACAGTAGCCTGTATCCCTGGAGGACAAGTCATTTACCGCTTCACCAGGTTTGATGTTCTAATGCATTTAGATGTTTCAGTATTTGTATATATCTTTTTTTTCCCCCCTTAAGGGTATTCAAGCGCAGACTGTGGCAAACTTCTTCCTCGCCTTTGAAGCACAGCTTTCAATTATTCCTATCGTAAACAAGGTAAAAAGCTTCGAGCCGAGCGTGATCAGACTCCTTCAGTCCCGCAGCAGGTAAATCTGTGAACATCGCCGGCACTCCTGCTGTTCCTAGTACCGATCCCTCTGAGCGGCTGTGCAGTAATGAAGGCTGGATTCACCCCAAACTTGCTCGTCTTTTTTTTCGATTTCCAGTTCTGGTAATTAGTGATACACATGTGTATATCCAGTGGTCAACTCAAAACCTATGTATGGAAAATCAATTGTTTGCTGTATGCATCTCATTTGTAGGATGCACACTATTCATTTCAATATGGAGCGGAGTAGGAGGAGACTTTCATTGCTGTCGCCCTTTACTTCCTCCCTGCTGATAGGAAATGCCATGCTGTTTGCTTGTGTCCTGTGATTACAGCAGCCTGCAACAGTTTTCAGCGTGCACTCCCCGGCTCCGGCATCAAGCAGTAAATGATAACATTAAAACGCTGCTACCCCTTTGTTAGTCACTTTTTTATCTTCTTCTCCTTCTACGAATGCTATAGTCCGTTATTCTAGAACTGCTCTGAAAATGGTTCTCTGGAGTGTTGGGATTTGGGTTTAGGGTGGGTTATGGGAATTGAAGTTCAGAATGATTTGATTAAAAAAAATATGAAATTAAAATTCCTCTGTTCTTGAGAAGGTCAGGAGAAAATGAAAGGATTCATCTAGTCTGTTCAGCGCTCCCAGGAGACAGGCACCAGGCGGAGGTATTAAAAGTCTTCAGAAATTTACTTAGATAAAAATCATCATAAAAAAACGATACATAGAACAACGCGTTTCGGCTATATATTGGTACAGAATAGCCTTCCTCAGGTAAGATATTGCTTTACAGTCTGTTAGAGTTATATAGTCTATATAGGTTCACTTGAATAAATTAATTAGGTTAAATGGTCAAGACCTGGTGGTTCTTCATTAGCTTAATTGCTGCTTGGTGGTTTTCAGTATGCTTGTTTCTTTTGTTGTTACAGGTATATTTGCAGTACATGATAAAATATATGGTGAAAAACACACACACATGAAAAACATTACAAACATTGATTTGCGTGTGTACAGTAGAGATGAGCGTTGTTCTACTCGAACTGTTCGCCAATCTCAAATTCGAGCTGTTTTGGGCGGTGTTCGAGCCGTTCGGCGAACACGAACAATTTGAGAAAAATTCAGCTGTTCGAGGTTATGTTCGATAACTGTTCGTGCACCAAAATCATAACTGGATTTTTTCTCAGTAATGATGAAAATTAATGTTAATACGCAGTTTGAGTGTACAGCGGGGTGGGGGGAGGGGCAGGGGATGGATCTCTGCAGGAACAATGAAGATCTCCATTTTTTTTTCTCTTTCCCGCATTTGCAGTGGGGAGGTGCAATCTGTCAGCCTATCAGCAGCGCACACACGGAGCGAAGTGCTTTTTTTCACACAAGCAAGGGCATGTGTGATTGGCAGTGTATGTCACATGTCCTTGCCCTATAAGACCAAGCCATTTTCCCCGTCGCCACCATTTTCTCACTGCTGCAGCTGCGTGTTAGACGGCACCGCTGTTGCTGTGTGCGCTATACCTTGTTAATTTCAAGCCAATTTTCACACAAATCTACAGATAGCTTGGGAGTAGGGAATAGTTGTGATTGCAGTCCTTTTAAGGACTAGGTTACAGCATTTCCTACGACTTTTATCAGGCAGGTCTGTGCTCTTAAATAGATAGATTGTGGGAGTAAAGACTAATTGTAATTGGAGTCCTTTTCAGGACTAGGTTACATCAGTTCCTATCAGTTTTTGCCAGGCAGGTCTGTGCCAGTGCTGTGCAAGGTTTTTTCACAGCATTTGGCTGAATCTAGCAAAGCTAATCCTTTTTGGCCTATTGCAGAGTGTGTTAGTCAGTGGAGTAGCCTATCTGTGTTGCAAGATATACCACCTGTGTATAGAATACCAATTTTTTTACTGCACCTAGTGAAGTAAAATCTTTTGGGCATAGCATCATTCTATTAGTCAATCTATACTGACCTCCATCAGGTTGCAAATTAAAAATAATTTTTTTCTGCATCTAGCTCTGAAAAAATATTTGGGCTTCTAGCAGTGTGTGGGACTTGGTCTATTAGTCCATCTATACTGACCTCCATCAGGTTGCAAATTAAAAATAATTTTTATCTGCATCTACCTCTGAAAAAATATTTGGCCTTCTAGCAGTGTGTGGGTCTCATTGTATTAGGCCATCTATACCAAGCTCCACCAGCTTTGAAATTAATAATAATTTTTAGCTTCATCTAGCCCTGAAAATAATTTTTCCCAATAGTGGTAGCAATAGAAATATGGGGCGCGCGCCTGGCTAACAAAAATATACGCTTAATAACACAAAACACCAGCCTAGCGCACTGCATTAATAAGATGGCATCATCGTCTCTCCCAGTGCTAGGCCTACTACGCAGGCTAGTATTCCTGTGCCTAAAACACAATGTATGGGTCCGCGCTAGCCACTATGTTGAGGGGTATAAAGCTGCTGCTAACGCTTTATAACAATTCAATTGGCAGATTTTCACAGAGCTCTTCCACAACGCCCACCCATCGGGCAACAGTTGCCCACCCTCCCTATGGGATCTAGTGGCGAATAGTTGATGCCATTAATCAGAGCGTCAGTTGCCCCGTCAACGTGGCAAGCATACGGTAAGGCATGGGAAGAGTGGACACGACTAGTAGCAGGCAGACGGGTTGACCAATGTGAACAAGCCAGATCACAAGTCACCATAGAATTTCTCCACCAGCTAATGATGAGGGGCATATCAGGGGCGTCAGCGCAGCGGTGGCGGACCGGAGTAGCATTTCACTTCCAACTACTGAATTGGGGAGATGTGACAAAGATTCATCATCAGACAATCCATAAAAGGGTGGAAAAGGGGTCAGCCAAGTCAGGAATGTAGACGTCCCGTCCCGTGTCACTAAAACTGATTTCTCACATCTTATCCCTAACACCATTAACATGACACTCACAATTTGAAGCAACACTAATGTCTACTGCATTTGTGATCGCCTTCTTCGGGGCGCTATGTATAAGCGAATTAGTCCCTCAATCCAAAATTACCACCAGTGGACGCTTATTACACCAGGAAGTAGTCATAGCCAATAATGCAATACGTGTACGCATACACCAATCGAAAACGGTTCCAGCGGGCAGGGGTACTTGGGTACTTCTACAACCCACAAACGGTACACTGAGTCGGGTAACAATAGTAAAAACATATCTAACCATCAGATCACAAAGTAATTTCTTCGTATCACACATTGATGGAACGCCATTATCAAGATACCTGTTCCAAGCTATATTTAATAAATGCATAACATCGGCAGGGAACCACCCCAAAGATTACGGGACACACTCATTCCGCATAGGTGCGGCCACGGAAGCAGCAAGAGCAGGACTGTCAGAAACGGAAGTTCAGAGGATAGGGAGATGGCGATCCACGTGTTTGGCGAGATACATAAGACCGGACTTGTTATCCTAACGTGGTTTGTTTCTTTTACAGGTGACGATAAGCCAACAGTGTGAGTGATAGGCCACTCGTATATATATTGGGCACAAAAAAGGGCGAAAGTCCGCCCAGGCGGGAGGAAATTAGAGTTTCATAACACATATTTCAACTGGAGAGGTATTAGAGGCCTGCTATGGCCACAGGTACTAATGGAGGTAATCAAGGTAGGGAGAGAGGCAAGAGGTCCGGTCATCTTAGTTATACAGGCCGGGGGAAACAACCTAGGTCATCACAAGAGCGCATAACTAATGGCAATAATGAAACTAGACACTGAGCGCTTCAGAGAATTTTTCACAAAATTAGCTATAGTATGGTCAGAGATTGTGCCGATAGCGGTATGGCAAGGTGAGCGAGACATCACGGCCATCGAATGGACAAGGCGGGTAATAAATATTCGGATGGCAAAATTTAGAAGAGACAGAGGCGGTGTAGTGATACGACACCGACAACTGGAAGGAGATAAAGCAGGCCTCATACGGCCCGACGGTGTTCACTTAATAAATATTGGACTGGACATATTCCTGTCAGGACTCCAGGACAGAGTGGAACAAGCGTTAAGAGTGATGGGTGGGGGTCAGAGTCCTGCATACGAGTACGCTGGATCCTCCGTGGCCTGGAAATAGAAAGGACATGTTGGAGAGTTACACTTGTTGGCCAACTTGCCGGAGTGGGGACCCAGGGCATGCTGCAACAAGCTGAATTATTTTAGAAATAAAATGCCTTTCTAATGGAATGAGTATAAAGAGTTAATAAAGCTGTGACCGATCCTCACCTATCCAGTTGTAAGAGTTACATTATTGGGTTGTCCATAAAAGGGGGGCGGTAGGGGGGCTGAGCATCTGGGTTTGGTTGGGGGTCCCCACAGTCTGCCTAGCCTAGATTAATTTAAAAATTCTTATTAGATACACAGGCGGTGCAGCTTGCTTCGCAGCTGGGCTACTATGCCCAAAGTATTGCCTAGGCTAGATACAGTTAAAAATTCTACGCTGACTAGCAGACACTGAAGATTTGGAGCAGACCTCTGAGTAAACAGCTCTTCAGACTCAACCATCTGTGTTACCCCAAGCCATAGTGTATGTAGTTTCTTACAGTTAAAAGGGGGGGTGCGACCCAACCCACCTGGAATTGACGATGCCAACGTCACGTAAGACACAGCAAGGGGACTCCCAAAATTGTGGCACAGACACCACTTAACCCTAGAACGCATACCTGTGGCCTTGCAGGCCCGCCCAGTTAATTGTTTTCTATTTTCTGCAAGATTGCTTTAGTTAGAATTTTGAAACTCTAGGTATTCTTCATGTATATAGTTGTTTGTCATTTGAGTTTGAGTTATTCCATGTTATTTGCACACGGGCCTAAAGGGCCCCAGGTATGTGAAAGTGTAGATTTTTATGGTCATGCGTTCTAGGGTTAAGTGGCATCAATTGCCCCACTGTTGCTTAAAACGGTTGGTGAGGTGATTTTACCAAATCCCCAAGCTTTTAGTCTCCCAAGGATGACACAGGGGTAGAAATGTCCTTGCGAATCCATGATTTGATCATCTTTATGAACGTGAGTCTGTCTACATTCTCAGTGGACAGCCGCGTGCGCTTATCTGTCAGCACACCACCAGCAGCGCTGAACACACGTTCAGAGAGAACGCTGGCTGCATGGCATGACAAGATCTCCAAGGCGTGAGTGGCGAGCTCCGGCGATTTTTCAAGATTGGAATACCAAAATGAGCAAGGGTCCAGTGACACAGTCATGGCTTCGATGTTCACTTGGAGATTCTCCTGTACCATCCTCTCTAGGCATTGACTATGTGTCAGACTTCTTGTCTCCTGTGGCCTTGCAAAGGATGGTCTAAAAAAGTGGTGAAACGATTCCACAAAATTGCTGTTACCAGCAGATACTGTGTTACTGTTACTGTTTGAGTGATGAAGACTCGACAGTCCCACCGTTGGCAAGTTAGAACTGTGAGATTCACTACGTGCACCACTGGTGTTTTGTGGAAAAGCACATGTAAGATTCTGCAACAGATACTCCTGCATTCGTCAATACCTTTTTATGGCAGGAATTATTTCGGCAAATATACTTTTGTACCGGGGATCTAAGAGTGTGGCAACCCAGTAGTCGGGATTACTTCGAATTCTGACAATCCGGGGGTCATGTTGCAGGTAGTGCAGCAAGAAGGCACTCATGTGTCTTGCGCATCCAGAAGGACCAAGTCCTTGTTGTGTTGGTAGCGAGGTAAGAATCATGCTTCCTTCCTCTGCCCTCTCCCTCCAACCTCGCACAACAGAAATGTGATCAAGGTCTCCCTCATCTGATGTGTCTTCCATGCCCATTGCCAGTTCGTCCTCCACTTCTTCCTCGGCTCCTGCACCTTCCTCAACAGTTTGGCTGCTACCATGCGCCCTGGTTAATCCCTCTCCCCCACCCTCCCATGCCTGCCGCCTTGGTGCTGCCAACCGTCTGGACCTTGGAGATGTTATCCCTTCCGCATACGACTCCTCCTCTACTTCCTCCACCTCCTCTTGTCCCACCACCTGACTCCGAATTCTGTTTAACATGTGCTCCAGCATGTAAATCACCGTAATAGTCATGCTGATAATGGCATCGTCAGCACTAAATATCTTCGTCGCCATTTCAAGACTGTGCAGAAGGGTACATAGGTCCCTGATCTGAGACCACTCCTCCAGCGTGATTTGCCCCACCTCTGGATCTCGTTGGCCCAGGCTATACGTCAGAAAGTATTGCACCAGGGCTTGTCGGTGCTGCCACAGTCGCTGCAACATGTGCAGAGTTGAATTCCACCGTGTCGGCACATCGCATTTCAGCCGGTGAACTGGCAGGCCCAACGACTTCTGTAGAGATGTAAGTCGTTGAACTGCGGGATGCGAACGGCGGAAGTGAGCACACAGCGACCGTGCACTCTGCAGAAGGCCATCTAGTCCGGGATAGTGGGCTAAAAATTGCTGGACAACCAGGTTCAACACGTGAGCCATACAAGGCACGTGTGTGACATTGCCCCGGCGAAGGGCCGCACCCAGGTTTGCAGCATTGTCGCACATGGCCTTCCCTGGTTGCAGGTCCAGTGGAGACAACCTTTCATGAAACTGGGTCTCCAGAGCTGACCACAACTCCTCAGCTGTGTGACTCACATTTCCCAGACATTTCAAAGTAAACACTGATGCGTTGAGCCCAGCTGCCAGCATAGTAAGGAGGTGTGCAGGATTCCTTCTGCGCAGTTAGAAAGCAGGTGGCATTACCAGACAGGCTTTGGGTGCAGGTGGAGGACCGAGAGGAGGTTGAGGAGGCAGAAGCAGTGGAGGAAGTTCGAGATAAAGAGGATTAACACACAACTCGTGGGGACGGTAAGACTTGGACAGCAGCCCCTTGTCCTGCTGTCACCATAGTTACCCAGTGCCCAGTCAGCGACATGTAACGCCCCTGTCCATGCCTTCTCGTCCAAGTGTCTGTGGTGAAGTGCACCCTGTCACACACAGAGTTTCTCAAAGAAGCGGTGATGTTGTGTGCGACATGCTAGTGGAGTGCAGGCACACCTTTCTTTGAGAAGTAGTGCCGACTGGGCATCTGGTACTGGGGCACTGTGACGGACATAAGGTCTTGAAAATCCTCTGTGTCCTCCAGGTGGAAAGGCAGCATTTCTGTAGCCAACAGCTTGCAGATGGTGAAATTCAACCTCTTAGCTTTCTCATGGCTAGGAGGAAATGGTCTTTTACTTTTCCACATCTGAGGGACCGAGGGCTGGCTGTTGTGCTTAGACGGTGTTGAGTAGGGTGTCCCCGGCAACTGCCGATCTGTGAGGAAGATGCAGGCGGACATGTTAGGTTGCCTTGATCCAAAGGTGGTGCTCTCGATGTCGGAGAGCGCTCAACACTAGCAGGTGTTTCCACTTCCCAATGAACTGACGACCTGCCAATCACACTGGCTGTTGCGGGTAAAGAGGTGGCAGGTCTGCGTCCAAAAACAGGTGTGACTGCTGTCCCCCCAGTCACAGAGGATGAAGAGGCTGCGGATGCACAAGATGGGGCAGACGGTGGTTGGCCCAGCCGGCTAGGCCGCATTGTAGCACAGTGAGCTTCCCACTGCAACTTATGTTTCATATCCATGTGACGGTACATGCATGAAGTACTCAAACTATGGATTTTTTGGCCTCTACTTAGCTTTTGCTGACAAATATTACAGATAACACGAGTTGGGTCATCCTTATCGATCTGAATAAATGCCCAGGCTATGCAAGGCTTAGAGCCCATGTGACCTGAAGAGCCACTACGACTTGTGGTCAGAGGCAGAGTTGTGGTTGAGGATGCAGTTGTTCACGTGCTTCCAGTACTCCGTCTCTGTTCAGGAAGGCGCAACCTAACCTCGTCGTCAATAGCATCTGTGATGCCCCGCTGCGCTTGGTATCACAGATCCTACAAGAGTGCATTGATGGAATCCTCCACAAGAGGCCCCCATAAACATTTGTAGAGCCCCGAGGGCTCGGCCGCTACAGGGGTATTGCACCTCTGCCAGAGGTGTGGTATTCCACTCCCGGGTAAGGATGGAGTGTGGACCAGGGCTCAGTTAGCTGCATGCAGCACACACACCCCATTTCCGAGGGACAGCTCAACGGTGCTCCCACTAGACATAAGTGCAGGCACGACCGACCATGTCCCTGCTGGAGTGGGGAGGGAGGGGTGGAACACCCAGTGCTGTAGGGGCAGATAGTAGGCGGTTCCTGAGTGTAGGAAGGAGCCCATTGGTTGCTGGTCACCTGGGCTCATGGCTAGAGGGAGGTATAAAAGGTGGGCACCATCTTAGTTCTGGGTCAGTTCAGCCAGAGGAGAAGACAGGGAGTAGAGGCTCTGTAGGAGCTCTACTCCAGGAGGGCCTAGTGAGAGGCCGAGGAGGAGGTGAAGGGGAGCTGAGATTCTGGCTCATCTCAGCTCCAAGAGAAAGGAACAGAAAGGAACAGAACAGGAACTGCAAAGAAGGAGAGACAGAGAAACAGAAGGGCTCAGGAACAAGAAGGTGGAAGGGACCCTAAGAACCCACGAGAATCCAGGGTGCAGGGTCAGGCAGATTAAGGGTACCGGATCCCAAGTTGGTGGAGGAGAAACAACCCTCAGCCAAAGACCGGTCGTCGTGATCATCTATTGGTGCGACACCTCATCAAACCTGCTAGGAAGGCACCATATAGGACAGCGGAGGACGGGGCCCACGTTTAACCGCACAAGTCCGCGGCAGCTGGACAAAAGTGGGTCACTGGTGAGGCAGGCCAGAGAAAGGATTAAAGGGGGTCCTGTGCCATGCTCCTGAGCTGCCTGGGAGTTGACCAAGCCCCTCACCTGGTGGACGCAGCACGGCTCGGGCGGTCACTGCTGACAGAAGTGACCCGGAACAAACGAACTGTGAGTAAAGACCCTGGACTGTAACTTGTTGTCTGTGTGCTCCTTCGCGCCTCCAGCACTATCAGCACCGGGACTCGCACTACCATCACTCCCACCATCCACTACACTGCCCTGGGGCTGCACTCTTCCCGTGGGGAGTCACATCACCTCAGCTGCACCCATCATCAGCCCCAGCGGACTGCCTTGCAGTGGCGGTTCCTAATAACCGCAATCCACGGGTGGCGTAGTCGGACATTATCTAAAGTACAGTAGCAGACTACCATTGGTCTGACCACCCTGAGCCGCGGGACCGGGCCGCCACTACTACTCCCAGCATCTCCCTATCGCCCGGATCCGCGTGCCCCACGGCCCAGGGGGCGAGTCAGCTTTGGCGTAGTCGGCAGGATTTCGTGCCCGCTAACCACGGGTACTGCGCGCCTGAAAAGAGACTGTTTCACGGTACTAAAGATGGCGCCCGCCCCAGAAGAACGAGCGTCATAATGTGCGCGCCAAAAGACCACAGGAGGCCGCCTCCCATCGTGGGCCGGGTCCCAGAATGGCGCCAAAGAGGAAGCCCGCCCCCAACAACCATGAGCACTGCTGTGGAAATGTCCGTCAACGTGGGGGGGCTGCCCCTGAGAGTGATTGTCAGCAGAATGCTCCAGGACCACCCCCCATGGGGGCGGATAGGAAAGAAAACTGCGGGGCAGGGAGTGGTCTGGATCAGTCCAGACAGACCGCACCCGGGAATGGACGCCCTGAGCAGCACCAGCCTCCTGGCCCGAAGCCTGCTGCAGGCCGAACCGTTCTGCAGCCTAGCAGAAGTCCTGGCGCAGCTCCCCAGAGATCCGGAGCGTGCGCAAGCTGCACTGGAGGACCTAGAGCGGAGGATGGTCCGGGCGCAGCGGAGTGCACTCACCGAGTGGAGAGAGGAACTGGCCCGGCAGGCCGAGACCCACCAGCGACAGGCTTCAGCCGCACCCCGCGGTTTGCCTGCCTCGGAGGACGGCGCAGGAGGAGAGAGGACCGGAGGCGACGCCGCAGAGGGAGCCACGAGGACTGAGGCAAGTGAAGGGGACGTCACCACCCCAAGCCCAGCACCCGCAAGCCTGCCCCAGCCTCCCGTCGCAGCACCAGAGGCCCCACTCACCGCACCTGTTGCCGCGCCGCCACTGCTCCCGGCTAGGCCTCAAGCGGCGAGCGCCGCGGCCACGCCCCGCCCAGCGCCATGCCCCTTGACCCCGGGTGCCGTAAAGCAGGAAGCATCATCGGCCCGGTCGCAAGGCCTGGATCATAGAATCATAGAATGTAGAGTTGGAAGGGACCTCCTGGGTCATCTGGTCCAACCCCCTGCTCAAAGCAGGATTCACTAAATCATCTCAAACAGATGTCTGTCCAGCCTCTGTTTGAAGACGTCCATTGAAGGGGAACTCACCACCTCTCGTGGCAGCCTGTTCCACTCATTGATCACCCTCACTGTCAAAAAGTTTTTTCTAATATCTAATCTGTGTCTCCTCCCATTTAGTTTCATCCCATTGCTTCTAGTCTTTCCTTGTGCAAATGAGAATAAAGATGATCCTTCTACAATGTGACAGCCCTTGACATATTTGTAGACAGCTATTAAGTCTCCTCTCAGTCTTCTTTTTTGCAAGCTAAACATTCCCAAATCCTGCAACCGTTCCTCATAGGACATGGTTTGCAGACCAGTCACCATTCTGGTCGCTCTTCTCTGAACTTGCTCCAGTTTGTCTATGTCTTTTTTAAAATGTGGTGCCCACATTTTATGACCCGGGCGCCATCGCCAAGCCTGCGCCCCTGTCCCGGATGGGACTGCCACCTAGCGCAGCCACAAGACCCCCGGCCTGGTCGCAAGGCCGAGTGCCCCCGGGCGCTGCTCCCAGATCAGGTCCCCCCACTATACCATCGCTGGGCGTGGACCTGTTTGCCCATCACACCGGTCCGGATGGACTGCCGCTGGAGTGGCCGGCTGAAGTGACCGGCAATCATCCATGGAAGGCCCAGCCCCCGCGCGAGCCTCTGATACCGGCTCCTGAACCCGTCGAGGTCACCCTACCCCCACTAGAAGACGTCCAATTTGCGTGGGACTCCACCGGCGAGAACTTGATGGGGTTCTCTCAAGAGACCCGGACAGACGAGGTCCGTCGTCTGGAGGCCTGTCACCAGCAACTGGCGACCTTTGAGCGGGAGCAACGAGAGAGGCGCGTCAGGGAGGAACGGCTCCAAGTCCAGAGTGCTGAACAAAAGCGCAAGGCCCGCCAAGACCCCCAAGCAGCCCGTGGTCCCCGAATCACCGGGACCGTAGTCAAGTTCCACATGGAGAACGGCTGGGGCTTCATCAGGGGCCCAGAAACCGCAGACGATGGTCTTTGTGACCCGCAGGGACGTGGAGAGTCATCTACCTGAGGGGCATCGTGGCCGTGACCTGTACCCTGGTGATGTGGTCGCCTTTACCCGCCACGTGGGTGCAAAAGGACCATACGCCCTACATGTTCATCGGCTCACCGAGGAGGAGCTACAATACCGCGGCTATGAGGAGAGCCAAGAGGACCCGGACGGGTCTGAAGAACCATATGAGGAGGAAGAAGGAGCATATGGAGGACACCGCTACTAGTAAGTAGCAAAGTACCCGTGTACATAGTTACCCGTCAGGGTATCAGAACTGTTTTTGGGACTGTTCCCGTCTTGAAAGTGTGGTCCCCGTTGGGACAAATATTGAACTGCTACCTGTGTGCCCCTCATCCCCTATCAGGCTGAGGACTGTGAGCAGCCATTCCCTTCCCAAAACTGGCGGAGGACTGAGAGCGGTCAACCCTTTGTATATAGTTGCGCTTCCTAAAGCGCCCCCTACTGGTTTTATACAAAAACCGCAACGTCTACCTCAAGATTTACTGGACTGTTGCACCTTTACCTGGTTGCAAGTTGCACCGCAGCCAAGAATCCAAGAATGTGCTTTACTTAAAAATGTGTTACATGAGAAAGTTTTATATGCTGCTAGAAAATGTTTTACATAATTTTGAGACCGTTTTATATGATAAGTGACAAAAGAGTTCCAGAGGCATTAGCAAAGTGTTTTGTGGTAGTGGCAAGAGAAGAGGAGTGTTTCCCATAAAGGGAATTGAACCATGTTACCTGTTTTCTGATGTGAAAAGTTATTGAAAAAGTTTTTGCATGTCCTGTAATTATCTGTTTTTGCTCTTTTCCAGCCCGAGGACGTGCTGTGGTTTACCGGGGGGGAATGTAGCGCCCCGAGGGCTCGGCCGCTACAGGGGTATTGCACCTCTGCCAGAGGTGTGGTATTCCACTCCCGGGTAAGGATGGAGTGTGGACCAGGGCTCAGTTAGCTGCATGCAGCACACACACCCCATTTCCGAGGGACAGCTCAACGGTGCTCCCACTAGACATAAGTGCAGGCACGACCGACCATGTCCCTGCTGGAGTGGGGAGGGAGGGGTGGAACACCCAGTACTGTAGGGGCAGATAGGGGGCGGTTCCTGAGTGTAGGAAGGAGCCCATTGGTTGCTGGTCACCTGGGCTCATGGCTAGAGGGAGGTATAAAAGGTGGGCACCATCTTAGTTCTGGGTCAGTTCAGCCAGAGGAGAAGACAGGGAGTAGAGGCTCTGTAGGAGCTCTACTCCAGGAGGGCCTAGTGAGAGGCCGAGGAGGAGGTGAAGGGGAGCTGAGATTCTGGCTCATCTCAGCTCCAAGAGAAAGGAACAGAAAGGAACAGAACAGGAACTGCAAAGAAGGAGAGACAGAGAAACAGAAGGGCTCAGGAACAAGAAGGTGGAAGGGACCCTAAGAACCCACGAGAATCCAGGGTGCAGGGTCAGGCAGATTAAGGGTACCGGATCCCAAGTTGGTGGAGGAGAAACAACCCTCAGCCAAAGACCGGTCGTCGTGATCATCTATTGGTGCGACACCTCATCAAACCTGCTAGGAAGGCACCATATAGGACAGCGGAGGACGGGGCCCACGTTTAACCGCACAAGTCCGCGGCAGCTGGACAAAAGTGGGTCACTGGTAAGGCAGGCCAGAGAAAGGATTAAAGGGGGTCCTGTGCCATGCTCCTGAGCTGCCTGGGAGTTGACCGAGCCCCTCACCTGGTGGACGCAGCACGGCTCGGGCGGTCACTGCTGACAGAAGTGACCCGGAACAAACGAACTGTGAGTAAAGACCCTGGACTTTAACTTGTTGTCTGTGTGCTCCTTCGCGCCTCCAGCACTATCAGCACCGGGACTCGCACTACCATCACTCCCACCATCCACTACACTGCCCTGGGGCTGCACTCTTCCCGTGGGGAGTCACATCACCTCAGCTGCACCCATCATCAGCCCCAGCGGACTGCCTTGCAGCGGCGGTTCCTAATAACCGCAATCCACGGGTGGCGTAGTCGGACATTATCTAAAGTACAGTAGCAGACTACCATTGGTCTGACCACCCTGAGCCGCGGGACCGGGCCGCCACTACTACTCCCAGCATCTCCCTATCGCCCGGATCCGCGTGCCCCACGGCCCAGGGGGCGAGTCACATTCACACATCTCCACCTTCCACCTCAGTCCAGCAGAGGGAGCCCGTTAGGGATATAAATAGGGAAGGTGGAGCTAGGCAGTTCAGTTCCTCTGAAGAGTTCCTGCAGTAGAGAAGCCTAAGAGAGGTCAGTCTGCAGTGGAGCTCAGTCTAGTCTAGAGAACGCAGTTAATAGTTCAGCAGTGGAGCACGAAGCTCCTGCTTGCTAGATTCAGCGAGCCCAGATAGAGCTTAAGGTGTGCCGGTGCCGTAAGATCAATGAAGCGCGGCAAGCTGCCGTTAGTGTGTATAGCCTAGTGAGGGCCCGAGTAGGCCGAAGGCGAGTGGCGAGTTAGTACATAAGGGGCAGAGGAGCTTAACCAGCTCACCCCGAAGCATTTACCGGACACAGGATCCGAGCTTACCGGTATCTCTATGACCCAGTAAGGCATAACCGGAATCCCTGGAGAACTACAAGTCCCAGGATCGCTAAGGTGCTGATATGTAACAGAGCCAGGAGACGCTTAGGCCCCGCATACTGGGAGCGTGAACTCCAAGAGAAGGCCCTACCACAAGGTCAGCCAGCGCAGGACAGAGACAAAGTTAGGCCTAGCTCCAGGCAGGTCAGAAACTTACTGCGCAGAGGCAAGAAACAGGAGGCCCTACACCCGCTCATTGGGGAGGATCCTGATATGCACCCTTCACCCTACAGTGCTCCGGGATGTGCCTGAATTTCCACCAGTAAAAGGTACTGAAGTGACTACCGTGTCCGTTCCCGTTCTTGCTCTGATCCAGCTGGGTCTCGCCTGTCCTGCATTCCCCCTGCATAAGCTGCCCTGAGACCTAGCTCCACCTGTGGGGAGCTATACCATCGAGCTGCCTTATCACCGGCCTCAGTGGACTGCTGCAGCGCTGGTGCTTGTCACCAGATACCACAGGTGGCGTCATGAACTCTTATAAAATTAACAATTATCCACCCTTTTAAAGAGAGACCCCAGGGTACGGGCCAGGGAGCCGACCACCGCGACATCCCCAAGGCCAGGCAAATGTCCGGGTACCGAGTCATCCCCATCCCCAGGGCTAGTCACATCCTCCTCCACCTCCTCTGCTGACCTCATCGACTGTCTGACTGTGGGTTGACAGTAAGTGGGATCTCCAACCTCGTCATCATCACCCTGTGTGTTATCACACCCGTCGCCCTCAGAGCCAACCTCTTCCTGCCCTGACCGAAAAGTCAAGTTGTCGCTCCAATCAGGTATTTGAGTCTCATCATCGTCTTCATCATTGTCTCCACCAACAGGAGTTACAGTTTGGGAACAAGGGTCTACATTATGCTCAGAACCTTCTTCATCTGGTCCTGGATCCAACTTATAAAGATTCTGGGCATCGGATCAGATCATTTCCTCATCTGGATTAACAGAAGCTCTGGAGCAGACCTCCGTTTCCCAGGCTATAGTATGAGTAAACAGCTGGGCAGACTCAGCCATCTGTGTTATCCCATACTCAGACGGGCAGCTGGAGACTTGGGAGCTGTGAGGAAGCAAGTGCGATTGGGGTGACACCTCTGAGGACTGGAGTATTTGTGATGTTGAAATTGAGGTGATGGAGAGCCCACTTGAAGGAGCACTTGATATCCGTTGAAGCACCTGCTGTTTTTGTGCCTCATCTAGAATTTGTAGCGATGGGCGTGTCCGTAAGAATGGGATCGTATCACATTGTCCACGAAAAGAAGTCGACATCTTAGTTTGGCTGGAAGATGGTCTTTCTTCTGCAGATGTTACTCCCCCCCCACCGTGGGGGGCCTCGACCCACCGGCGGACAGGCACCAGTATTGGGATAGGGGGGCTGGCCGTCAGGGTCCACCGCGGCTCTGGCACAAACCCGGCGACACGGAGGTGGCACAGGCAGGAACGGACTGGCCGTGTCGGCTTCTCACTTTTTGGATTTTAGAAGGGCATGACATGCCTATATCTGTGTCTCCCCCTCCTTTTACTCCTCCACCTCTTTTCTTTTCACATGACTATATGTACTTGTCACTTTTCCATGTGTTAGTTGTGTCTTCTGAGCAGTTTGTCAGCTTTTGGACACCTTTGAAGGTGTTTTCTATGTGTTTCTATGTGTTTTTGTTTGCCTGCCATTGGTTTTAACGGTGTTCGAAGGTGTTCGACGAACAGTTCGACGAACACACGGGTGTTCGACGAACCGAACCGAACTCGAACACTACGGGGGTGGCTCAACACTAGTGTACAGCATGAGTGGATGTATAAAAAAATGTAAATCTATAGCATTATCCACACATACAGCATATATTCAATGATCATATTAGGACTATTATATTATACTTCTTTTACTAGAAAAACTTTTCTTATGAGAGAAAACACAACACAAAAAAAAAATAATTAAAAAATAAAAAGAATAATCATATTACATTAATCTAATCATATTGTGAGTTCTATATCTTTAATTGCTGTGGGAACTTTTTAGATAAGTTAGTTTTTTCTATTGGGATTGAACTCGTGTAGTCCACACTCCAGGGTCTATTGTGTTTCTCTCATTGGTATTTACTTCTATGCTGTGGATGTCCTCATGATGCTGGCTTCACTAGTCAGGGGTTTATGGGCAAACCCAAGAATATATCATAAAAAATATCTAGCCTGGGTTACCATATATTCCATTCTTTCTATATATTTCTATTGGTCAGCAACGCTGCCCTGATCTAATTCGATGTTCTATATGTTCTCCAGTCTATCATTGAGGCCGTCCGGATGTAGAGAGCGCAATCTGTACATCCAGAAAGCCTCTTTCTTGTTCAGTAGATGGATTCTGTTTGATATATTCTGCGGAATTTCTTCGACAGGAGTCAAACTTATCTCAAAGCTCTTATTATGATTTAGTAAGAGATGTCTCGATAGGCTATGTGATAGTAGCCCAATTTTTGCATTATGTCGGTGTGCGTTTAAACGTGATCTGACCATCTGTGTCGTCCGGCCAACATATTGCATTCCGCAACTACATGTAATTACATATATAACATAGCTGCTAGTGCAAGTCAGGTGATGTTTTATGGGAAAGGTTTCTCCTGTACTATTGGAGGTGATAGATTGATGGCCATGGGTTATTGTTTGGCAGCATTGGCACTTTTTCTGGTTGCATTTAAAAGTGCCATTGAGTGTATTGGTTGTCTTTTTTATTATAGGATTAGTAGTTTTAGATTGGAGAGACGTTTGTTTTTTTCCAGAGCTTTTCACTACAGATTTTTTCAAGCGACTAGGTGCTATAATGTTTCTGAGTGTTTTACCCCTTCTAAAGGTGATGCCTGGTCTCTCTGGTAGTACATCCCGTAGAAGGGGATCTTGTCTCAGTATGTACCAGTATTTTTGTAATATTTCTCTAATTTTTTGGTTACCTTTATTACAAAGGTGAGTGTAACTTTTTTTTTTTTGTTTTTTTTTGTGTACAGTGTGAAAGGGATGAGGGGGCCACACATAAAAGGATTGTGGGGTGAGGGGACCATGTATATATCAGGATTGGGGGGTGAGGGGTACCACACATACCAGGATTGGGAGTGAGGGGTACCACGCATACCAGGATTGGGGGTGAGGGGTACCACACATACCAGGATTGGGAGTGAGGGGTACCACACATACCAGGATTGGGGGGTGAGGGGTACCACACATACCAGGATTGGGGGGTGAGGGGTACCACACATACCAGGATTGGGGGGTGAGGGGTACCACACATACCAGGATTGGGGGTAAGGGGTACCACACATACCAGGATTGGGGGTAAGGGGTACCACACATACCAGGATTGGGGGGTGAGGGGTACCACACATACCAGGATTGGGGGGGTGAGGGGTTCCCTCGCATACCAGGATTGGGGGGTGAGGGGTACCACACAAACCAGGATTGGGGGGTGAGGGGTACCACGCATACCAGGACTGGGCGGTGAGGGGTATCACGCATACCAGGATTGAGCGGTGAGGGGTATCACGCATACCAGGATTGAGCGGTGAGGGGTGCCACGCATACCAGGATTGGGGGGTGAGGGGTGCCACACATACCAGGATTGGGGGGTGAGGGGTGCCACACATACCAGGATTGGGGGGTGAGGGGTGCCACACATACCAGGATTGGGGGGTGAGGGGTGCCACACATAGCAGGATTGGGGGGTGAGGGGTGCCACACATAGCAGGATTGGGGGGTGAGGGGTGCCACACATAGCAGGATTGGGGGGTGAGGGGTGCCACACATAGCAGGATTGGGGGGTGAGGGGTGCCACACATAGCAGGATTGGGGGGTGAGGGGTGCCACACATAGCAGGATTGGGGGGTGAGGGGTGCCACACATAGCAGGATTGGGGGGTGAGGGGTGCCACACATAGCAGGATTGGGGGGTGAGGGGTACCACACATAGCAGGATTGGGGGGTGAGGGGTACCACGCATACCAGGATTGGGGGGTGAGGGGTACCACGCATACCAGGATTGGGGGGTGAGGGGTACCACGCATACCAGGATTGGGGGGTGAGGGGTACCACGCATACCAGGATTGGGGGGTGAGGGGTACCACGCATACCAGGATTGGGGGGTGAGGGGTACCACGCATACCAGGATTGGGGGGGGTGAGGGGTAACACGCATACCAGGATTGGGGGGTGAGGGGACCATGCATACCAGGATTGAGGGTGAGGGGTGCCACCCATACCGGGATTGAGGGGTGCCATGCATACCGGGATTGGGGATGAGGGGTGCCACGCATACCGGGATTGGGGATGAGGGTTGCCACGCATACAAGGATTGGGGATGAGGGGTGCCACGCATGCCGGTATTGGGGGTGAGGGGTGCCACGCATGCCGGGATTGGGGATGAGGGGTGCCACGCATACCGGGATTGGGGATGAGGGGTGCCACGCATACCGGGATTGGGGATGAGGGATGGAATGCCATGCATACCGGGATGAGGGATGGGGTACCATGCATACCAGGATGAGGGATACCATACACACCAGGATAGTGATGATGGGTGCCATACATACCAGGATAGGGATGAGGGGTGCCACACATACCGGGATGAGGGGTGCCAAGCATAACGGGATTGGGGGTGAGGGGTGCCACGCATACCGGGATTGGGGGTGAGGGGTGCCACGCATACCGGGATTGGGGGTGAGGAGTGCCACGCATACCGGGATTGGGGGTGAGGGGTACCACGCATAACAGGATTGGGGGGTTAGGGGTAACACGCATACCAGGATTGGGGGGTTAGGGGTAACACGCATACCAGGATTGGGGGGTTAGGGGTAACACGCATACCAGGATTGATGGTGAGGGGTGCCAAGCATACCGGGATTGGGGGTGAGGAGTGCCACGCATACCGGGATTGGGGGTGAGGGGTGCCACGCATGCCGGGATTGGGGGTGAGGGGTACCACACATACCGGGATTGGGGATGAGGGATGGAGTGCCATGCATACCGGGATGAGGGATGGGGCACCATGCATACCAGGATGAGGGATACCATACACACCAGGATAGTGATGAGGGGTGCCAAACATACCAGGATAGGGATGAGGGGTGCCATGCATACCGGGATGAGGGGTGCCAAGCTTAATGGGATTGGGGATGAGGGGTGCCACGCATACCGGGACTGGGGGTGAGGAGTGCCACGCATACCGGGACTGGGGGTGAGGAGTGCCACGCATACCGGGACTGGGGGTGAGGAGTGCCACGCATACCGGGACTGGGGGTGAGGAGTGCCACGCATACCGGGACTGGGGGTGAGGGGTGCCAGGCATACCGGGACTGGGGGTGAGGGGTGCCAGGCATACCGGGATTGGGGATGATAGGTGCCACGCATACCGGGATTGGGGATGAGGGATGGGGTGCCATGCATACCAGGATGAGGGATGGGGTACCATGCATACCAGGATGAGGGATACCACACACACCAGGATAAGGATGAGGGGTGCCACGCATACCGGGATTGGGGGTGAGGGTGCCACGCATACCGGGATTGGGGGTGAGGGGTGCCACGCATACCGGGATGAGGGGTGCCATGCATACCGGGATTGGGGGTGAGGGGTGCCACGCATACCGGGATTGGGAGTGAGGGATAGGGTGCCATGCATACCAGGATGAGGGATATCATACACACCAGGATAGAGATGAGGGGTGCCACACATACCAGGATTGGGGGTGAGGGGTGCCACGCATACCAGGATTGGGGGTGAGGGGTGCCATGCATACCAGGATTGGGGGTGAGGGGTGCCACGCATACCGGGATTGGATGGTGGGTACAGGATGGGGGCAGCACATACCAGCATGGGAGACGATATACCAATAAAAATGCTCACCACCCGGGCGTAGAACGGGTTCAATAGCTAGTATATATATATATATATATATATATATATATATATATATATATATACACACACACACACACACACACAGAGTTGAAATCAGAAGTTTCCATACACTGTATAAATAGACACATCTGCATGTTTTTCTCAATATCTGACATGAAATCAGAATAAATCTTTCCCGTTTTAGGTCAATTAGGATTACCATAATTTTTAATATTTGCTAAATGCCAGAATAATGAGAGAATGTTTTAAGGCATCATTTTTATTAGTTACTGCAAAGTCTGTAACATCTGTCCCTGCTGAAAAGACACTATGATTATCATCTTTATATATAAGTACAAAGTCAGTAGGCTATAACATAATTGTGTGACAGGAGCCGTGCAGTAATCATCAGTAACTGTAATAGGAGTTTCTAACCCCCTCGGTGGAGAACTTCAGTGGCCCCATATGGTGCCCCACAGCGTAATGGACCTATATGGTGAGCCACAGCGTAATGGCCCCATATGGTGAGCCACAGCGTAATGGCCACATATGGTGAGCCAAAGGCGTAATGGCCGCATATGGTGAGCCAAAGGCGTAATGGCCCCATATAGTGCTCTACAGCGTAATGGTCCCATATATGCCCCACAGTATATGCCCTCCCCATACTTGTATATGGCCACATCTTCGTATATGGTATATGGTCCCCATCCTGGTTAGGTGTATATGCCCCTCCATCCATCCATTCTGGGTAGGTATATATGCCCTTCCATCCATCCATCCTGGGTAGGTGTATATGCCCCTCCATCCATCCATCCTGGGTAGGTGTATATGCCCCTCCATCCATCCATCCATGCATGCTGGGTAGGTTTATATGCCCACCCATCCAGGCTAGATGTATATGCCCCTCCATCGATCCATCCATTCTGGGTAGGCGTAGATGCCCCTCCATCCATCCATCCTGGGCAGGTGTAGATGCCCCTCCATTCATCCATCCTAGGTAGGTGTAGATGCCTCTCCATCCATTCTGGGTAGGTGTATATGCCCCTCCATTCATCCTGGGTAACTGTTAATGCCCCTCCATCCATCCAGGGCAGAAGTATATGCCCCTCCATCTATCCTGGGTAGGTGTATATGCCCCTCCATTCATCCTGGATAGGTGTATGTGCCCCGTCATCCATCATGGGTAGGTGTATATGCCCCTCCATCCATCCATCCTGGGTAGGAGTATCTGCCCCTCCATCTTTCCTGGGTAGGTGTGTATGCCCCTCCATCCATCCATCCTGGGTAGGTGTATATGCCCCTCCATCCATCCTGGGTAGGTGTATATGCCCCTCCATCCATCCATGCATGCTGGGTAGGTTTATATGCCCCCCAATCCATCCATCCTGGGTAGATGTATAAGCCCCTCCATCGATCCATCCATTCTAGGTAGGCGTAGATGCCCCTCCATCCATCCTGGGCAGGTGTAGATGCCCCTCCATCCATCCTGGGTAGGTGTATATGCCCCTCCATTTATCCTGGGTAGGTGTTGATGCCCCTCCATCCATGCCGGGCAGAAGTATATGCCCCTCCATCCATCCATCCTGGGTAGGTGTATATGCCCCTCCATTCATCCTGGGTAGGTGTATGTGCCCCGCCATCCATCCTGGGTAGGTGTATATGCCCCTCCATCCATCCATCCTGGGTAGGAGTATCTGCCCCTCCATCTTTCCTGGGTAGGTGTGTATGCACCTCCATCCATCCATCCTGGGTAGGTGTAAATGCCCCTCCATCCATCCATGCTGGGTAGGTTTATATGCCCCCCCATCCATCCATCCTGGGTAGATGTATATGCCCCTCCATCGATCCATCCATTCTGAGTAGGCGTAGATGCCCCTCCATCCATCCATCCTGGGCAGGTGTAGATGCCCCTCCATCAATCCTGGGTAGGTGTATATGCCCCTCCATCCATCCATCCTGGGTAAATGTATATGCCCCTTCATCCATCCATCCTGGCTAGGTGTAAATGCCCATCCATCCATCCTGGGTAGTTGTAAATGCCCCTCCATCCATCCATCCTGGGTAGGTGTAAATGCCCCTCCATCCATCCATCCTGGGTAGGTGTAAATGCCCCTCCATCCATCCATCCTGGGTAGGTGTAAATGCCCCTCCATCCATCCATCCTGGGTAGGTGTAAATGCCCCTCCATCCATCCATCCTGGGTAGATGTATATGCCCCTCCATCCATCCATCCTGGGTAGATGTATATGCCCCTACATCCATCCATCCATTCTGAGTAGGCGTAGATGCCTCTCCATCCATCCATCCTGGGCAGGTGTAGATGCCCCTCCATCAATCCTGGGTAGGTGTACAGTACAGACCAAAAGTTTGGACACACCTTCTCATTTAAAGATTTTTCTGTATTTTCATGACTATGAAAATTGTACATTCATACTGAAGGCATCAAAACTATGAATTAACACATGTGGAATTATATACTTTACAAAAAAGTGTGAAACAACTGAAAATATGTCTTATATTCTAGGTTCTTTAAAGTAGCCACCTTTTGCTTTGATGACTGCTTTGCACACTCTTGGCATTCTATTGATGAGCTTCAAGAGGTAGTCACCGGAAATGGTCTTCCAACAATCTTGAAGGAGTTCCCAGAGATGCTTAGCACTTGTTGGCCCTTTTGCCTTCACTCTGCGGTCCAGCTCACCCCAAACAATCTGGATTGGGTTCAGGTCTGATGACTGTGGAGGCCAGGTCATCTGGCGTAGCACCCCATCACTCTCCTTCTTGGTCAAATAGCCCTAACACAGCCTGTTGTCCTGTTGAAAAATAAATGATGGTCCAACTAAACGCAAACCGGATGGAATAGCATGCCACTGCCAGATGCTGTGGTAGCCATGCTGGTTCAGTATGCCTTCAATTTTGAATAAATGCCCAACAGTCTCACCAGCAAAGCACCCCCACACCATCACACCTCCTCTTCCATGCTTCACGGTGGGAACCAGGCATGTAGAGTCCATCCGTTCACCTTTTCTGCGACGCACAAAGACACGGTGGTTGGAACCAAAGATCTCAAATTTGGACTCATCAGACCAAAGCACAGATTTCCACTGGTCTAATGTCCATTCCTTGTGTTCTTTAGCCCAAACAAGTCTCTTCTGCTTGTTTCCTGTCCTTAGCAGTGGTTTCCTAGCAGCTATTTTACCATGAAGGCCTGCTGCACAAAGTATCCTTTTAACAGTTGTTGAAGAGATGTGTCTGCTGCTAGAACTCTGTGTGGCATTGACCTGGTCTCTAATCTGAGCTGCTGTTAAACTGCGATTTCTGAGGCTGGTGACTGGGATAAACTTATCCTCAGAAGCAGAGGTGACTCTTGGTCTTCCTTTCCTTGGGCGGTCCTCATGTGAGCCAGTTTCTTTGTAGCGCTTGATGGTTTTTGCAACTGCACTTGGGGACACTTTCAAAGTTTGCCCAATTTTTTGGACTGACTGACCTTCAGTTCTTAAAGTAATGATGGCCACTCGTTTTTCTTTACATAGCTGCTTTTTTCTTGCCATAATACAAATTCTAACAGTCTATTCAGTAGGACTATCAGCTGTGTATCCACCAGACTTCTGCACAACACAACTGATGGTCCCAACCCCATTTATAAGGCAGGAAATCCCACTTATTAAACCTGACAGGGCACACCTGTGAAGTGAAGACCATTTCTGGTGACTACCTCTTGAAGTTCATCAAGAGAATGCCAAGAGTGTGCAAAGCAGTCATCAAAGCAAAAGGTGGCTACTTTGAAGAACCTAGAATATAAGACATATTTTCAGTTGTTTCACACTTTTTTGTAAAGTATATAATTCCACATGTGTTAATTCATAGTTTTGATGCCTTCAGTGTGAATGTACAATTTTCATAGTCATGAAAATACAGAAAAATCTTTAAATGAGAAGGTGTGTCCAAACTTTTGGTCTATACTGTATATGCCCCTCCATCCATCCATCCTGGCTAGGTGTAAATGCCCCTCCATCCATCCATCCCTCCTGGGTAGGTGTAAATGCCCCTCCATCCATCTATCCATCCTGGGTAGGTGTAAATGCCCCTCCATCCTTCCATCCATGGTAGGTGTAAATGCCCCTCCATCCATCCATCCTGGGTAGGTGTAAATGCCCCTCCTTCCATCCATCCTGGGTAGGTGTAAATGCCCCTCCATCCATCCATCCAGGGTAGGTGTAAATGCCCCTCCATCCATCCATCCTGGATAGGTGTATATGCCCCTCCATCCATCCTGGGTAAGTGTATATGCCCCTCCATCCATCCTGGGTAGGTGTAAATACCCATCCATCCATCCTGGGTAGGTGTAAATGCCTTTCCATCCATCCAGGGTAGGTGTAAATGCCCCTCCATCCATCCAGGGTAGGTGTAAATGCCCCTCCATCCATCCATCCTGGGTAGGTGTATATACCCTTCCATCCATCCATCCTGGGTAGGTGTATATGCCCCTCCATCCATCCATCCTGGGTAGGTGTATATGCCCCTCCATCCATCCATCCTGGGTAGGTGTATATACCCCTCCATCCATCCATCCTGGGTAAGTGTATATGCCCCTCCATCCATCCCGGTCAGTATATGCCCCCCTCCATCCATCCATCCTGGTGGGTATATCCCCCCCTCCATACTGGTGGGTATATGCCCCCCCTCCATCCATCCTAGTGGGTATGTGCCCCCCCCCTACATCCATCATGGTGGGTATATGCCCCCCCTCCATCCATCCTGGTGGATATATGCCCCCCCTCCATCCTGGTGGGTATATGATTCCTCCTCCATCCTGGTGGGTTTATGACTCCTCCTCCATCCTGGTGGGTTTATGACTCCTCCTCCATCCTGGTGGGTTTATGCCCCCATATATTCAATGCAAAGGAGAAAAAAACAAAACAATAAACGCTTCTACTCACCTTCCACGTTCCCACGCAGCGCTGTGTCTGTGTTGCCTGAAGATGTCGGCGGTGATAACAGCAGAGAAGCTGAGATCACCGCACGGCGCCGCCGCAGATACTCACTCGGGGCCTCCACTCCCAGGCATTTCCTCCCCGGCAGCTCCTGTCATGGCACGCTCTGACTGAGCAGTGCGTGCGACGACAGGGGGAATGTGCAGCTTACACTGCAGGCTCCACAAAGATGGCTGCAATCTCCTCCCACGGCTGCGACCTGAACAGCCAAGGGGGCGTGCCCAGGTCACAGCTAGATGCAGGAGGAGCGGCTTCTAATGTTAGAGATAGGGTCGGTGACAGACTACTGTCTCTTATGGCCAGGGCTGCTGTAAATGAGGTGTGTAAGAGCGCTTCTTACACCCCCCCCAAATAAAAATGGCAGCCCCCAGTGGCCAATGTCAGCATAAATAACTAAAAAACTAATAAAGTCGGACATTTAATTTTGTATTAAAAATAATTGATTACATAATCAATAATTATTAATACAAAACATAAAATGGTGGCCCCTTCCCTGTAAGAATAGCACATGGCTCTTTTCACGTCTGGTTATTTCTGTAACAGGTAGAATATGCTCCGTTATAGACCGGGGACAGGTTTACAGCTCTATTTTTTGTGGACGATTGATCTGTAAATCAGAACTGAGACCGGTCCGATTTTCATCCGATTTGTAGATAAAGATCATCTATTGAAGTCAATGAGTCTGTCAGAAAAATGGCCAGAACCAACCATGTTGCCTGTACTGCCTGTTTTCCAGGGTCTATAGGCCGGGCAAGCGAGGCTAGGAAACCTTTAGCTTTTTACTTTACATATAGAAAATATGCCCCACTGAGGAGAAAAACTGACACACTGACCAAAATCAGATGAAAATGAGAAAAAAACACTGATTAAAACCTGACATGTGAACAGGGCCTTAGGCCTTAATCAGATGTCAGCAGGGTCGGACTGGGGCGTCTGGGGCCACAGGGGACATTGACTCTAGGGGCCACCTCCAGCAATATGCAGATCTCTTTTCTCTGCTCTCCCTGTTATAGTGGAGCAGTGACCGGCGGCTCCTCACATCTACTGTGCACAGACTAGAACAGGGACGGACAATTTCTGGAGTTTGCATGAAAGAGCTTCTGTGGTTAAAACAAGTGATCACAGATTCATGGGCTGCACAGGATAGGTGATCACTTATTGATTGGAAGAATGGGGAAGTTTTATCCCTGACAGGACACTTATCCCCATTTTACAATGCAGCGACAGGTGGGACGTATGACCACAGCCTCATTCGTTCTCTTGGGGGCTTCCAAAAAAGAGCAGCGCTCGCAGCCTCTGAGGGAATGAATGGATCAGTGGTCGAGTCGCACATGAGCTCCAGTCTAATGGGGAGAAAAGCTCCACATTCTGCCGATCGGTGCAGGTCCCAGTAGTCAGACCTCCACCAATCAATAAGTTATCACTTATCCTGTGGAGAGATGATGACTTGTTTTCACCGGAGAACCCCTGTAAGTGCATCTCTGACGCTCTGCTCCAAGTATTCCATCTCTAAGGCCACAGCCCCACTATCAGTATTCAGTCAGGATTATTCTCAGGAGTGGGAGCCAAAACCAGGTGAGGAACAATCAGAGAAAAGGTATAATAGAAACAAGTCACCAATTCTGGATTTATCACCCACTCCTGCTTTTGCCTCTCACTACTGAGAAACAATACTGACCAAATACTGATAGTGAAGCCGTGGCCTCATGGAAAAAAATCTTTTCCTAGTTAATCTCAGCGAGAACAAATGACCGCCATACACAACATAATCCACTATAATAACACCAATAATACCACATACAAAAGGGACAAATATCGCCACACCATGACCAGACCACATATTACCACCACATAGTGACCAAATACTACAATACTGATCAGGAATACAAACCACAATACTAACAACACTGTCACTATACATATGAGCTCTGTATATAGTGTCAGTGTACAGGTAATACAGTGATCACCGGTGACATTATACACAGGAGCTCTGTATATAGTGTACAGGTAATACAGTGATCACCGGTGACATTATACACAGGAGCTCTGTATATAGTGTACAGGTAATACAGTGATTACCGATGACATTATACACAGGAGCTCTGTATATAGTGTATAGGTAATACACTGGTCACCAGTGACATACACAGGAGCTCTGAATATACTATATAGTGTAAGTGTACAGTAATACACTGACTCACCAGTGATGTCTCTAGGTGAAGTTCTTCATCTTCGCTTTTCTTCATTTGGCACAGTCCGCCATCACTTCTTCCAGCGAGGAATCATCTCTGCAGAAAATAACACACAGTTATCAATAACTGATCTCTTTTAGAGCACATTCCCACTTTTCCCCAGGCTTCTACACTACACCAGTTGAAGAAATAAAGCGACATAGTGGCGCCCTGCACAGTAACAGGACCCCCCTTTTGTCCCCTCTTATGGAAAACAGTTTCCTAAAAAGTAAATTATATTACAGAAGTAATAATGTCCCTAATTGGACTCTAAAGTAATAATGTTCCCCACTCGCCATCATAAACTAATAAAGTTCCTCAATCTGGCCACTAAACAGTAATAAAGTCCCTTGTCCAGCGAGGCCACCCATCTATCCATCCTGACCCCCCCCCCACCCATATATCCATTCTGGTCTCCATGTGTCCAGCCTGCCCCTCCCATATATCCATCCGGGCCTCCATGTGTCCACCCTGTCCCCCCCATATATGCATCCCACCCCACCCCATATATCTATCCAGGTCCCCATGTGTCCAGCTTGCCGCCCTTCACCTCCATGTGTCCATCCAGGTCCCCAACTTGGCCACCTTCACCTCCATGTGTCTCCCCATGCGTCCAGCCAGCCCCCTCTTCAGCCCCGTGCCTCCATCCATAAGTCCCCCCATGCGTCCAGCCAGCCCCCCCTTCAGCCCCGTGCCTCCATCCATGTCCCCACGCGTCCAGCCAGCCCCCCCTTCAGCCCCGTGTCTCCATCCATGTCCCCACGCGTCCAGCCAGCCCCCCCTTCAGCCCCGTGTCTCCATCCATGTCCCCACGGGTCCAGCCAGCCCCCCCTTCAGCCCCGTGTCTCCATCCATGGCCCCACGGGTCCAGCCAGCCCCCCCTTCAGCCCCGTGTCTCCATCCATGGCCCCACGGACCTGCCAGCCCCCCCTTCAGCCCCGTGTCTCCATCCATGGCCCCACGGGTCCAGCCAGCCCCCCCTTCAGCCCCGTGTCTCCATCCATGGCCCCATGGGTCCAGCCAGCCCCCCCTTCAGCCCCATGTCTCCATCCATGGCCCCATGGGTCCAGCCAGCCCCCCCTTCAGCCCCATGTCTCCATCCATGGCCCCATGGGTCCAGCCAGCCCCCCCTTCAGCCCCATGTCTCCATCCATGGCCCCATGGGTCCAGCCAGCCCCCCCTTCAGCCCCATGTCTCCATCCATGGCCCCATGGGTCCAGCCAGCCCCCCCTTCAGCCCCATGTCTCCATCCATGGCCCCATGGGTCCAGCCAGCCCCCCCTTCAGCCCCATGTCTCCATCCATGGCCCCATGGGTCCAGCCAGCCCCCCCTTCAGCCCCATGTCTCCATCCATGGCCCCATGGGTCCAGCCAGCCCCCCCCTTCAGCCCCATGTCTCCATCCATGGCCCCATGGGTCCAGCCAGCCCCCCCTTCAGCCCCATGTCTCCATCCATGGCCCCATGGGTCCAGCCAGCCCCCCCTTCAGCCCCATGTCTCCATCCATGGCCCCATGGGTCCAGCCAGCCCCCCCTTCAGCCCCATGTCTCCATCCATGGCCCCATGGGTCCAGCCAGCCCCCCCTTCAGCCCCATGTCTCCATCCATGGCCCCATGGGTCCAGCCAGCCCCCCCTTCAGCCCCATGTCTCCATCCATGGCCCCATGGGTCCAGCCAGCCCCCCCTTCAGCCCCATGTCTCCATCCATGGCCCCATGGGTCCAGCCAGCCCCCCCTTCAGCCCCATGTCTCCATCCATGGCCCCATGGGTCCAGCCAGCCCCCCCTTCAGCCCCATGTCTCCATCCATGGCCCCATGGGTCCAGCCAGCCCCCCCTTCAGCCCCATGTCTCCATCCATGGCCCCATGGGTCCAGCCAGCCCCCCCTTCAGCCCCATGTCTCCATCCATGGCCCCATGGGTCCAGCCAGCCCCCCCTTCAGCCCCATGTCTCCATCCATGGCCCCATGGGTCCAGCCAGCCCCCCCTTCAGCCCCATGTCTCCATCCATGGCCCCATGGGTCCAGCCAGCCCCCCCTTCAGCCCCATGTCTCCATCCATGGCCCCATGGGTCCAGCCAGCCCCCCCTTCAGCCCCATGTCTCCATCCATGGCCCCATGGGTCCAGCCAGCCCCCCCTTCAGCCCCATGTCTCCATCCATGGCCCCATGGGTCCAGCCAGCCCCCCCTTCAGCCCCATGTCTCCATCCATGGCCCCATGGGTCCAGCCAGCCCCCCCTTCAGCCCCATGTCTCCATCCATGGCCCCATGGGTCCAGCCAGCCCCCCCTTCAGCCCCATGTCTCCATCCATGGCCCCATGGGTCCAGCCAGCCCCCCCTTCAGCCCCATGTCTCCATCCATGGCCCCATGGGTCCAGCCAGCCCCCCCTTCAGCCCCATGTCTCCATCCATGGCCCCATGGGTCCAGCCAGCCCCCCCTTCAGCCCCATGTCTCCATCCATGGCCCCATGGGTCCAGCCAGCCCCCCCTTCAGCCCCATGTCTCCATCCATGGCCCCATGGGTCCAGCCAGCCCCCCCTTCAGCCCCATGTCTCCATCCATGGCCCCATGGGTCCAGCCAGCCCCCCCTTCAGCCCCATGTCTCCATCCATGGCCCCATGGGTCCAGCCAGCCCCCCCTTCAGCCCCATGTCTCCATCCATGGCCCCATGGGTCCAGCCAGCCCCCCCTTCAGCCCCATGTCTCCATCCATGGCCCCATGGGTCCAGCCAGCCCCCCCTTCAGCCCCATGTCTCCATCCATGGCCCCATGGGTCCAGCCAGCCCCCCCTTCAGCCCCATGTCTCCATCCATGGCCCCATGGGTCCAGCCAGCCCCCCCTTCAGCCCCATGTCTCCATCCATGTCCCCATGGGTCCAGCCAGCCCCCCCTTCAGCCCCATGTCTCCATCCATGTCCCCATGGGTCCAGCCAGCCCCCCCTTCAGCCCCATGTCTCCATCCATGTCCCCATGGGTCCAGCCAGCCCCCCCTTCAGCCCCATGTCTCCATCCATGTCCCCATGGGTCCAGCCAGCCCCCCCTTCAGCCCCATGTCTCCATCCATGTCCCCATGGGTCCAGCCAGCCCCCCCTTCAGCCCCATGTCTCCATCCATGTCCCCATGGGTCCAGCCAGCCCCCCCTTCAGCCCCATGTCTCCATCCATGTCCCCATGGGTCCAGCCAGCCCCCCCTTCAGCCCCATGTCTCCATCCATGTCCCCATGGGTCCAGCCAGCCCCCCCTTCAGCCCCATGTCTCCATCCATGTCCCCATGGGTCCAGCCAGCCCCCCCTTCAGCCCCATGTCTCCATCCATGTCCCCATGGGTCCAGCCAGCCCCCCCTTCAGCCCCATGTCTCCATCCATGTCCCCATGGGTCCAGCCAGCCCCCCCTTCAGCCCCATGTCTCCATCCATGTCCCCATGGGTCCAGCCAGCCCCCCCTTCAGCCCCATGTCTCCATCCATGTCCCCATGGGTCCAGCCAGCCCCCCCTTCAGCCCCATGTCTCCATCCATGTCCCCATGGGTCCAGCCAGCCCCCCCTTCAGCCCCATGTCTCCATCCATGTCCCCATGGGTCCAGCCAGCCCCCCCTTCAGCCCCATGTCTCCATCCATGTCCCCATGGGTCCAGCCAGCCCCCCCTTCAGCCCCATGTCTCCATCCATGTCCCCATGGGTCCAGCCAGCCCCCCCTTCAGCCCCATGTCTCCATCCATGTCCCCATGGGTCCAGCCAGCCCCCCCTTCAGCCCCATGTCTCCATCCATGTCCCCATGGGTCCAGCCAGCCCCCCCTTCAGCCCCATGTCTCCATCCATGTCCCCATGGGTCCAGCCAGCCCCCCCTTCAGCCCCATGTCTCCATCCATGTCCCCATGGGTCCAGCCAGCCCCCCCTTCAGCCCCATGTCTCCATCCATGTCCCCATGGGTCCAGCCAGCCCCCCCTTCAGCCCCATGTCTCCATCCATGTCCCCATGGGTCCAGCCAGCCCCCCCTTCAGCCCCATGTCTCCATCCATGTCCCCATGGGTCCAGCCAGCCCCCCCTTCAGCCCCATGTCTCCATCCATGTCCCCATGGGTCCAGCCAGCCCCCCCTTCAGCCCCATGTCTCCATCCATGTCCCCATGGGTCCAGCCAGCCCCCCCTTCAGCCCCATGTCTCCATCCATGTCCCCATGGGTCCAGCCAGCCCCCCCTTCAGCCCCATGTCTCCATCCATGTCCCCATGGGTCCAGCCAGCCCCCCCTTCAGCCCCATGTCTCCATCCATGTCCCCATGGGTCCAGCCAGCCCCCCCTTCAGCCCCATGTCCCCATGGGTCCAGCCAGCCCCCCCTTCAGCCCCATGTCTCCATGGGTCCAGCCAGCCCCCCCTTCAGCCCCATGTCTCCATGGGTCCAGCCAGCCCCCCCTTCAGCCCCATGTCTCCAGCCAGCCCCCCCCTTCAGCCCCATGTCCCCATGGGTCCAGCCAGCCCCCCCTTCAGCCCCATGTCCCCATGGGTCCAGCCAGCCTCCCCTTCAGCCCCATGTCCCCATGGGTCCAGCCAGCCTCCCCTTCAGCCCCATGTCCCCATGGGTCCAGCCAGCCCCCCCTTCAGCCCCATGTCCCCATGGGTCCAGCCAGCCTCCCCTTCAGCCCCATGTCCCCATGGGTCCAGCCAGCCCCCCTTCAGCCCCATGTCCCCATGGGTCCAGCCAGCCCCCCCTTCAGCCCCATGTCCCCATGGGTCCAGCCAGCCCCCCCTTCAGCCCCATGTCCCCATGGGTCCAGCCAGCCCCCCCTTCAGCCCCATGTCCCCATGGGTCCAGCCAGCCTCCCCTTCAGCCCCATGTCCCCATGGGTCCAGCCAGCCCCCCCTTCAGCCCCATGTCTCCATCCATGTCCCCACGGGTGCAACCAGCCCCCCCTTCAGCCCCATGTCTCCATCCATGTCCCCACGGGTCCAACCAGCCCCCCCTTCAGCCCCATGTCTCCATCCATGTCGCCACGGGTCCAGCCAGACCCCCCCCTTTAGCCCCATGTCTCCATACATGTCCCCACGGGTCCATCCAGCCCCCCCTTCAGCCCCATGTCTCCATCCATGTCCCCATGTGACCAGCCTGCGACCCCTCCATATATGGATGATGACCAATGCTGGGAACACTCACCCAGAAAAATGTGGCTATTGCACTTGACTTGAAGTTGAAGCAGGGAGAGCTGTAGCCAGGCCTGCAGCCTTGTTTCCAGGGTGATGGTGAGAGAGCAGAGTGCAGGTCACCGCATACTCAGCCCAGGAGCCGGCTTAAAAGGCCAAGAGAGCAGGAGAGAAGAGGGCGGTGCGCGGTGCTGGTGCGGTGTTACATACCCGGACGGGAGCCGGTGTTACAAGGCCAATTCCAAGGGAGCAGGAGCCGGGACTGGAGAGCAGAGCGCGGCGTCGGCGTATCAAAAACCGGCAGGGGAGCAGGGAGAGGAGAGCGTGACGTCAGCGTGTCACCTGACACCACACAACTGCCAGCCACCAGCGGGAAAGCAGAGCGCGGTGCGTGTCACCGCCCACCAAGATCACGTCCTCCTGTCATGTGACTATGCGCGTCACCCGCTGTCACCACTGAATAGTAGGAGCGCCGCAGGCGACGCTACATTTCCTTCGGCTGCGCTTTTAAAGGGTCCGCACTTTTTAAGAGCCCCCGTTACCAATTCTCTCACTCTCTCATCGGGGCCCACCGGGAATTTATCACACCAGGCCAGTCCGAACCTGCATGGGCCCATCAGGTAAAGTGATGGAATGAAGTTTTCTCTCCTCATGTTGTAAAATGACATTTTCTGCCACCTATTGATGAGAGAAAAAAAGTGATGAAGATTTACAAACTTCTAACATTAGTCAGTGAAAAACATACAGAACAAGGATGCAAATGGATCTTTTTTTGGCAATCCAATCATTTGAATGGGCCAGTTTTATCTGCAAATCAGATTACAATCAAACATGTCTCAAATTTCTTTTGTGAACCATCAGCATCAGAGAAGGTCCATAGACTATAATTATTATGTTTTTATAAGCAAAGAAAAGGAACACAATGCAAACTCTAAAATCAGACATTTAAATGGATGAGTTTGGTGGGCAAACAGGGTCTGACTGGAGCACCGGGACACTGGACGATTATCCGGTGGGCCAGGGTCCTTGGCAGGACCCTGAGCAGGACGTAGAGGGGGCCCACTGGTTTCAACTGAATGTGCATCCGAGGACATTTCATTAATGATCAGTATTGTAATATTCGGTCACTATGTTGTAATATCTGGTCCGGTCATGGTGTGGTATTTATCCCTGTATGTGTTATTATTTGGTCACTATGTGGTGTGGACATGGTGTGGTGGTATTTCTCCTTTGTATGTGGAATTATTTGGTCGCTATATGTTGGTAATATCTGGTCTGGTCATGGTGTGGCGATATTTCTCCCTTTTACAGTATGAGGTATTGTTCGGTCACTATGTGGTGGTCATATGTGGTCTGCTCACGGTGTGACGGTAGTTCTCCCTTCTATGTGGAATAATTTGGTTGCTATATGCTGCTAAAATCTGGTCTGGTCATGGTGTGGCGATATTTGTCCCTTATACAATATGTGGTATTGTTCGGTCACTATGTGGTGGTCATATGTGGTCTGCTCACGGTGTGACGGTAGTTCTCCCTTCTATGTGGAATAATTTGGTCGCTATATGCTGCTAAAATCTGGTCTGATCATGGTGTGGCAATATTTGTCCCTTATACAATATGTGGTATTATTCGGTCACTATGTGGTGGTAATATGTGGTCTGGTCACGGTGTGGCTGTATTTCTCCCTTCTACGTGGGATTATTCGGTCGCTTTATGCTGGTAATATGTGGTCTGGTCACAGTGTCACTTTAGTTCTCCCTTGAATGTGGTATTATTGGTCTTGAAAAAGTGGAGTGTGTTGTGTACAGCAGTCAATTGTTCTCTCTGATATTAGGAGAATAATCTTTATTTAGATTTGTGATTAAATACTTGGAACAAGATGCACTTACAGGAATTCTACTGTGAAAACAAGTAATCACCTTTCCAAAGGATAAGTGATAAGGTATTGATTGGTGGGGGTCTGACTGCTGGGACCCGCACCGATTAGTAGAATGTGGAGCTTTTCTCCCCATTAGACTGGAGCAGCATGTGCGACTTCACCACTGATCCATTGATTTCCTCAATGGCTGCGAGCGCTGCTCTTGTTTTTTTCTGGAAGCCCCAAAGAGAATGAATGAATCTGCGGTCAGACATCCCACCTGCCGCTGCATTTTAAAATGGGGATAAAAGTGTCCTGTCAGGGATAAAACTTCCCAATTCTGATCAGTGCAGTTTCCAATGGTCGGACCCAAACGATCATTAAGTTATCACCAATCCTGAGGAGCCCATGGATCGGTGATAACTTGTTTTCACCAAAGAAGCCCTTTAATGCAAACTACTGTAATTGTCCATCCCAGTTGTGCTGTGCGCACAGTAGATGTGCAGGAGCCGCCTGTGTTTTACAGTCGAGGTCCCACTATAACGGGGATAACGGCTATCAGGTATCAGCATCTAGCTGTAGGGTGGGCCCCAGTCTCCCCAGTCCGACGCTGTGGGCAAATATAACCTGTCTGGGCAATTGTAGCCAATTTTGCTGCAAAAAAAGAAAAGTCTTTTTACCTTTTTAACCATAACTTTCAATGTCTTGGATAAATGTGTAACCCTTTATTAAATTCTGCCTTTATTATGGGGATCTCATGGTAGTAGAGCATACCAGAGGTTGACTATATTTTATTTATTTATTTATTTATTTTTTACAGAAAGATCCACGTAAAGAAAAAAAAGAAGAAAAGTAAAAAAAAATGGAAACCAAAAGAAAATAAACAGAACACACCTTTTTGGTAAATTTTTATACTCTGAGCAGCCCCATGATATAAGCTGGTGCAGGTCACTAATCAGACAAATCCACATGAATGAGTGTAAGAAGTGAATGCAGCACTCACCGCTATAATAAAACATTGTATTCCATCATTAATAACCATCAGCTTCTCACAGAGGGAGGTCGGCGAGTGGTAGATACAGCGCATTGTGAAAGGATTTGGCCCCCTTGAACTTTTCCACCTTTTGCCACATTTCTGGCTTCAAACATAAAGATATAAAATTCACATTTTTTGGGGAAGAATCAACAAGTGGGAATGAAATTTATTGGATATTTTAAACTTAAAAATAAAAAATGAAAAGTGGGGCGTGCAATATTATTCGGCCCCTTTACTTTCAGTGCAGCAAACTCACTCCAGAAGTTCAGTGAGGATCTCTGAATGATCCAATGTTGTCCTAAATGACTGGTAATGATAACTAGAATCCACTGATCCAATGTTGTCCTAAATGACTGGTAACGATAACTAGAATCCACTGATCCAATGTTGTCCTAAATGACTGGTAACGATAACTAGAATCCACTGATCCAATGTTGTCCTAAATGACTGGTAACGATAACTAGAATCCACCTGTGTGTAATCAAGTCTCTGTATAAATGCACCTGCTCTGTGATAGTCTCAGGGTTCTGTTTCAAGTGCAGAGAGCACCATGAAGACCAAGGAACACACCAGGCAGGTCCGAGATACTGTTGTGGCGAAGTTCAAAGCCGGATTTGGATACAAAAAGATTTCCCAAGTTTTAAACATCTCAAGGAGCACTGTGCAAGCGATCATATTGAAATGGAAGGAGTATCAGACCAATGCTAATCTACCAAGACCCGGCCGTCCCTCTAAACCAGTGTTTCCCAAACTCCAGTCCTCACGGACCACCACAGGTCATGTTTTCAGGATTTCCTTAGTATTGCATAGGTGATGGAAGTATCATCAAGGCATCAGGAATTTTCTCACCTGTGCAATACTATGGAAATCCTGAAAACATGACCTGTGGGGTCTGTGAGGACTGGAGTATGGGAAACACTGCTCTAAACTTTCATCTCGAACAAGGAGAAGACTGATCAGAGATGCCGCCAAAAGGCCCATGATCACTCTGGATGAACTGCAGAGATCTAGAGCTGAGGTGGGTTAGTCTGTCCATAGGACAACAATCAGTTATACACTGCACAAATCTGGGCTTTATGGAAGAATGGCAAGAAGAAAGCCATTTCTCAAAGATATCTATAAAAAGTCTCGTTTGAAGTTTGCCACAAGCCATCTGGGAGACACACTAAACATGTGGAATAAGGTGCTCTGGTCAGATGAAACCAAAATCAAACTTTTTGGCCACAATGCAAAACGATATGTTTGGCGTAAAAGCAACACAGCTCATCACCCTCAAAACACCATCCCCACTGTCGAACATGGTGGTGGCAGCATCATGGTTTGGGCCTGCTTTTCTTCAGTAGGGACAGAGAAGATGGTTAAAATTGATGGGAAGATGGATGGAGCCAAATACAGGACCATTCTGGAAGAAAACCTGTTGGAGTCTGCAAAAGACCTGAGACTGGGACGGAGATTTATCTTCCAACAAGACAATGATCCCAAACATAAAGCAAAATCTACAATGTAATGGTTCAAAAATAAACATATCCAGGTGTTAGAATGGCCAAGTCAAAGTCCAGACCTGAATCCAAACGAGAATCTGTGGAAAGAGCTGAAAACTGCTGTTCACAAACGCCCTCCATCCAACCTCAATGAGCTCGAGCTGTTTTGCAAGGAAGTATGGGCAAGAATTTCAGCCACTCGATGTGCAAAACTGATAGAGGCATACCCCTACCACTACAAAGTATTAACTCAAGGGGGCCGAATAATATTGCACGCCCCACTTTTCAGTTTTTAATTTGTTAAAAAAGTTTAAAATAGCAAATAAATTTCATTCCACTTCACGATTGTGTCCCACTTGTTGTTGATTCTTCCCCCAAAAAATAGAATTTTATATCTTTATGTTTAAAGCCAGAAATGTGGCAAAAGGTAGAAAAGTTCAAGGGGGCCAAATCCTTTCACAATGCAGTGTATAGGTGACGGCAGTGCTGTGTATCTGCAGGATTCCAGGCCAGTATCTGCCACCCGCTGGATTTCCCATGTGAGAAGCTCTGGGATTTTATTACAGGGAAACTGTCATCAGGTTTTTGCTATGTAATCTAAAAGCAACAAGTCGGGGCAGAGGACCTTATCCCAGCGATGTGTCACTTGCTGGTCTGCATGATGTCATTTTGATATAATCCCTCTTTTATCTGCTGCAGATCTAGCAGTTCCCTGAATTCACAGATTATGTAGAGACCAATGCGGGAAAGTTACCCCAAATGTTCTAGAAGTCAGCATTGGATTTTCTGCTTTCAGATCACCTCACAGACCAATGTAAGTTAAGGGACAAGTTCAGATCACTGTTTATCCCACTGTTTTTTGAAAGAATTTCGCCATTAAAACTCATGCATACAGTACAAAAAGAAATAGATGCCACAACCAGGGCCGGCTCCAGGACTTCATGGGCCCCGGGCAAAAGTCTCAGTGGGCCCCTTTCACACCTACCACGATTCATGATGCACAGAAATATAGGTATAGTACAATGCTAAAGATTTCACTGACTTCTCACATTACATGAGTGATATCTATTGTAAAGTCTACAACAGCTCAGAAACCGGCGAATCCTCCCAGCGCACAGTTCAGACCAGACAATATAGTCCTCTATACAGTATTATGGGCCCCACGTAGTCCTCCATATACAGTATTATGGGCCCCACGTAGTCCTCCATATACAGTATTATGGGCCCCACGTGGTCCTCCATATACAGTATTATGGACACCACGTGGTCCTCCATTTTCAGTAGTATGGGCACCACGTGGTCCTCCACATACAGTATTATGGGCACCACATGGTCCTCCATATACAGTATTATGGGAACCACGTGGTCCTCCATACAGTATTATGGGCACCACGTGGTCCTCCATATACAGTATTATGGGCACCACATGGTCCTGCATCCAGTACTATGGGCACCATATATTGCTCCATACAGAATAACGGATCGTATATAATGCTCCATACAGTATGATCCCCATATATTGCTCCATTCAGTATAATGGATCCCATATATTGCTCCATAAAGTAAAATGAGCCCCATATATTGCTCCATACATAATGGGTACCATATAATGCTCCATACAGAATAATGGAGCCCAAATATTGCTCCATACAGTATGGGCCCTATATATTGCTCCATAAATAGTGGGACCAATATATTGCTCCATAAAGAATAGGCCCCATATAATGCTCCATAGATAATGGGCCCTATATAATACTCCATACATAATGGGCCCCATATATTGTTCAATAGATAATGAGCCCCATATAATACTACATACATAATGAGCCCCATATATTGTTCAATAGATAATAAGCCCTATATAATACTCCATACATAATGGGCCCCATATATTGTTCAATAGATAATGAGCCCCATATAATACTCATAACATAAAAAAAAAAAATCAAATACTCACCGCTCCTTGCTGGAAGCAGGCCTGTCTCATCAGCGTCTTCTGACTCTCTGCACTGGGACTGCTCAGCAGAGGGCGCTCTGTAGTGACGTCATTGCGCCCTCTGCCCTGAGATGTCACAGAGTAAGAAGACGCAGAAGACAGAGGAGCAGCAGAGGAACAGGGAGAGGTAAGTATTGCAAACAGTTTAAAGCACTGGGGAAGTCCCAGTGCAAGTGCCCATTCGCTGGCATCAGGCCCCACTGACTCATGGGCCCCATAGCGTGCTGGTGTCCCAGAGGGTGAGTGGGCCCCCTGCTCGCTCAGGGCCCAGGCACTTGCCCGGGTGGTGATGCCGGCCCTGGGTACAACACATACGGCACCCGTTTTTAACTGATCCGCTGCAATGATTATGTAGGAAACTGTATTCATTTACAATCATCCACAGCATGAGAGAAAACAGCTACAACATTACTGAATAAACAGAAACCCTGCAAGTATACGAAAATGATTTTATTAAAAATATTTTGCATATCAATCCAGTTTGAAAAAAAATAACTCATTAAGCATTTTTTGGAACGTAGCAGTCCCCATCTGACCGACTCCTGTAACTCTGGACACAGTATAATAGTGTGGCCGCTGTTCTCTAGCAGGACCCTCTAATGATAGAAGCAGGACGGCATACTGGATCTCGCACAACGCTACCTGCATGCCATCTGATTGGCTACTGTAAGTGCTCCAGCCGTATAAAGATCACTATGTATACAATATACTCCGAAAAGATGTCAGTGATTACTGTGAAGTCAAAATATTGTGGCCCCCATTGAGCAGGAATGATTAGAGATGGACAAGCTCCAGTTGGCAGACAGTCAGTGATGGCGGAGAGCTGACCATCTTTACTCGCTGCTCATTAGGAAAGTGGTCGCTTTCTGAAACCATTTGACTCTGAACTCGGCGTCAGACGGCATTATGTAAGAGGCCAATGTCTGAGTGGTTTTTGTGTCCGTTTGTCCTTCCTCTGTTCTTTCTGCCAAAAGATCCTCACCCATAACCTAAGCATTAAAATAAAGTTGAATTGTTACTAATATTTTTTTACATTTATCACATGAATTGAATTTCATAAATTAAAAGAAAACTTTCCCTCCGATGTCCACAAAACTGAGCGCCACTACATAAGCCACAAATAGTCTCCCCTCTCTCTCCCAGTCTGTGCAGCGGACGGGAACCATTTAAATGGGTGCCGGGTCGATTTTAGATAAAGTGGGGCCCTGGGGAAAAGTTTAAAGTGGGGTCCCAAATGCTGACATACAGCACCACACAAACATTTAGCTTGTATGTACATGCGCTGAGATCAGGCCGCTAAACGAGCGCAATCCACAATACTGAAGCCGTTCGACGCTTGTTTCCCGACCTCTTTACACCAGCTGAGGAAGAATGATGGATACAGAACAATCACTAATAGATCAATCTGTCCCCATACAGCATCATGTTATCAGCAGCACATCTGCAGGTTACACCGGCCGATGTGCTGCTGAGAACAAGGATTTTTGTTCTGGCATAAACAATCCAATTACTCGATGAATAGGCAGCATTTTGCTTGTTTAGTATAATACATGCCATAGTCCTCCATATTTTATAATGTGCACCACAACCCTCCATATTGTATAATGAGGCCCATAGTCCTCCATATAGTATAATACACTCCCGATAGCCCTCCATATAGTATAATGCACTCCCCATAACCCTCTATATAGTATAATATACTCCCCATAGTCCTCCATATTGTATAATGTGCCCCACAGCCCTCCATATTGTATAATGTGGCCCATATTCCTCCAAATAGTATAATACACTCCCCATAGCTCTCTATATAGTATAATGCACCTCATAGTCCTCCATATAGTATAATGCACCTCATAGCCCTCCATATAGTATAATATACTCCACATAGTCCTTCATATAGTATAATGCACTCCCCATAGTCTTTCATATTGTATAATGTGCCCCACAGCCCTCCATATTGTATAATGTGGCCCATATTCCTCAATATAGTAAATACATTCCCCATAGCTCTCTATATAGTATAATGCACCTCATAGTCCTCCATATAGTATAGTACACTCCCCATAGCCCTCCATATAGTATAATACACTGCCCCATAGCCCTCCATATAGCATAATACACTGCCCCATAGCCCTCCATATAGTATAATACACTGCCCCATAGCCCTCCATATAGTATAATACACTGCCCCATAGCCCTCCATATAGTATAATACACTGCCCCATAGCCCTCTATATAGTATAATATACTGCCCCATAGCCCTCCATATAGTATAATACACTCCCTATAGTATAATGCATTCCCCCAAAGTCTTCAATATAGTATAATGTGCCCCACAGAGCTCCATATTGTATAATGTGACCGATATTCCTCCAAATAGTATAATACACTCCCCGTAGCCCTCCACATAGTATAATGCACCTCATAGTCCTCCATATAGTATAATGAACCTCATAGTCCGCCATATAGTATAATACACTCCCCATAGCCCTCCATATAGTATAATGCACTCCTCATAGCCCTCCATATAGTATAATGCACTTCATAGTCCTCCATATAGTATAATACACTCCCTATAGCCCTCTAAATAGTATAATGCACTCCCCAAAGTCCTCCATATAGTATAATATACTCCCCATAGTCCTCCATATAGTATAATATACTCCCCATAGTCCTCCATATAGTATAATGCACTCCCAATAGTCCTCAATATAGTATAATGTGCCCCACAGCCCTCCATATTGTATAATGTGGCCCATATTCCTCAATATAGTATACTACATTCCCCATAGTCCTCCATATAGTATAATACACTTCCCATAGCCCTCCATATAGTATAATACACTCCCCATAGCCCTCCATATAGTATAATACACTCCCCATAGCCCTCCATATAGTATAATGCACCTCATTGTCCTCCATATAGTATAATTTACTCCCCATAGTCCTCCATATAATGGAATGCACCTCATAGTCCTCCATATAGTATAATGCACTCCCCATAGCCCTCCATATAGTATAATACACTCCCCATAGCCCTCCATATAGTATAATACACTCCCCATAGCCCCCCATATAGTATAATGCACCTCATAGTCCTCCATATAGTATAATACACTCCCCATAGCCCTCCATATAGTATAATGCACCTCATAGTCCTCCATATAGTATAATACACTCCCCATAGCCCTCCATATAGTATAATGCACCTCATAGTCCTCCATATAGTATAATACACTCCCCATAGCCCTCCATATAGTATAATATACTCCCCATAGTCCTCCATATAATGGAATGCACCTCATAGTCCTCCATATAGTATAATACACTCCCCATAGCCCTCCATATAGTATAATATACTTCCCATAGTCCTCCATATAATGGAATGCACCTCATAGTCCTCCATATAGTATAATGCAATCCCTATAGCCCTCCATATAGTATAATGCACTCCCTATAGCCCTCCCTATAGTATAATGCACTCCCCATAGCCCTCCCTATAGTATAATGCACTCTCCATAGTTCTTCATAGTGTATAATGCACTCCCCATAGTCCTTCATATAGTATAATGCATTGTCCTCAGTCCTTAATAGAGTATAATGCAGCCTCCCTATAGTATAATGCAGCCAAACATATAGTACATGTAACGGGTCCGGGAGGCGGAACCTCTGAGCTACTATACAAGGGGGCGGCCCTTGTAAGGGAGCGGGTGGCAGTCTCTGGATGAACGGACAGGGAGATACGGCAAGTGATCAGGGCAGTCTCTGGGTGAACGGACAGGGAGATACGGCAAGTGATCAGGGCAGTCTCTGGGTAAGGGGTAGGTACGACCTGTGATGGCAGAGCCTCCGGGTAGGCTAGCAGGCAGATGGTAGATGGGTGCTCCCAGGTGAGCAAGCGAGAGTCTCAGGAATAGCAGGTGGTCACGGCACGTGACGGCGGAGCCTCAGGGCAGGCAGGCAGGCAGGTAACGGAGAAGCGCTCCCAGGTGAGCGGGCAAGAGTCTCTGGAATAGCTGGTGGTCACCGCACGTGACAACGGGACCTCCGGGCTGGCAAGCAGGCAGGTAACGGAGATGCGCTCCCAGGTGAGCGGGCAAGAGTCTCTGAGATAGCTGGTGGTCACAGCACGTGACAACGGAGCCTCCGGGCTGGCAAGCAGGCAGGTAACGGAGAAGCGCTCCCAGGTGAGCGGGCAAGCTGGTCCAAAGACAGACTGACCGGAGTAGTAAAGCAGACCGTCGGACCTCAGACAAGCAGGCAGGTAGCTGATATGCGCTCCCAGGTGAGCGGGCAGGCTGGTCCTTAGACAGACTGACAGGAGTAGTAAGGCAGACCGTCGGACCTCAGACTGGCAGACAGGTAACAAGTATTCAGGCAGGAAACAGGCAGGTAACTGGCAGGAATCAGGCAGGTAACTGGCAGGTAACTGGCAACGGGACCTGAGGGCTGAAGCACAGGTGAGACACAGGTGCAAACAACATTGCTCGGGCACCTCCATTTTGGAGGAGGTGCCTTTTATATGATGAAGTCCTCCGGCCATTGGCCGGGGACTCTTTAGGGCGGCGCGCGCGGCCCCTTTAAGAGGAGGGGAGCGCGCGCGCGCGCGCCCTAAGCACAGGGGCCGGGAAGGAGCGCGCGCCGAGAGCAGAGCAGGAGGAGGACGCCGGGACGGAGCGCGCGCTGACAGCAGAGCGGGGGAAGGATGCTGGGCACGGAGCAGAGCGGTGAGAGGAGCAGCGTCCCTGCCTAGCAGAGGGCAGGGACGCCGGCACTACAGTACCCCCCCCTTTAGGCCCCCCCTTTTTTAGGCTAGACAGAAATTTAGCTAGGATGAGAGGGGCATGGATGTTCTCCCGGGGCTCCCACGTTCTCTCCTCAGGACCAAACCCCCTCCAATCTACCAGAAAAAAGGTCTTTCCTCTTACCCTTTTGCTGGCAAGAATGTTCTCTACCTCAAACTTGTCCTCAGCAGAAACCAGAGCAGGAGGCGTACCTGTAGACTTAGAAAAAGAGTTAAGTACCACAGGTTTGAGGAGAGATACATGGAAGGAGTTAGGGATCCGTAAGTTGGCCGGGAGTTTCAATTTATAGGCTACCGGGTTGATCTGACCGATGACCACCAGTGGGCCGATGAACCGAGACCCTAACTTATAGGAAGGGATCTTGAGTCGGACATATTTGGACGAGAGCCAGACTTTATCCCCAGGACGGAATTGAGGAGGGTCCATCGCTAAATGCTGCCAGGGGGCAGCAGGTACTGGCAGAGGAAGAAGGCGGCCGGCCGACAGGTGTCTCGGAACTTTGTTGCGGGCGCAGGACACACAGGCAGAAACAAAGTCCATAACATCCTTGTGCAGGTTAGGCCACCAGTAGTGTCGGGTAATAAGCTGGAGGGTCTTTTTCCGACCGGCGTGGTCAGCTAGTTTAGACGAATGACCCCAGTGTAGGATTCTCTCCCGATCAGGTACCGATACGAACGTCTTACCAGGAGGGAGACAATTTAGACTCACGGGAGCCACCTGCATTACTCTGGCGGGATCGATGGGGCAGTCACATGGTCTATGAGGTGGTGATGTCTCTGCCTCCTCCTTAACAAAGACATCAGCACTAGACCAATAAGGAATCGGAAGTCCAGGTAGATTAGCTGGGATAGGAGAGGGACGGACGGAATGGACGGGAACCAGGCAGGTTTTATGACAGGCCTGTCCCCAGTGAAGGACTTCTCCGGTTTGCCAGTCAAGCACGGGTGCATGTCTCTGGAGCCAAGGCAGACCTAGCAAGAGGGCGTGAGGGAGACCAGGCAGAACGTGAAAGGAGATACTCTCTGAATGCAGCATTCCCACCTGCAGAGTAATGGATTCGGTGATGAATTGGATGGGGCGAGGTAAGAGGCCCCCATCCACGGCAACAACAGACAAGGGTACAGCCAGAGGTTTGGTGGGGATGCGGAATTTCTCCACCAGGGACTGTGAAATAAGATTTCCGGCTGCTCCAGAGTCAAGTTGGGCTAGTTCGGAATAACGATTCTCCCCGCAGATGATTGAGACTGACAACAGCAGGGATGGAGAGGATTTATTTTTGTCTAGATCGACCCCTCTGAGTGAACCTAGATACAGGCGTTCTCCCGACCTCTCCGGGCAGGCACGGATCAGATGCTCCTTACTGCCACAGTAGAAGCAGCTCCCCTCGGCACGGCGGAAATCCTGACGGGATTTGACCATCTTGGTCTGGTCGACCTGCATAGGCTCAGGAGAGTGTACCTGTGGAGAAACGGAAGGAATGACGGGTTCCTGGGAAGTAGGAGCTAGACGTGGAATCCTTCTCTCACGGGTGACCTCTTTGGCACGCTCCTGGAACCGTAGGTCAATCCGGGTGGCAAGGGTTATTAGATCATCGAGAGTGGTAGGAATGTCCCGACCAGCAAGTTCATCTTTAATACGGCCGGACAGACCCTCCCAGAAGACGGATACCAGGGCTTCGTTATCCCAGGCCAGCTCCGAGGCAAGGGTACGGAACCGTATGGCATATTGGCCCACGGTGAGGCTTCCCTGACGAAGGCGAAGCAGAGAAGATGCGGATGAGGTCCTCCGTCCGGGTTCGTCGAAGGCTTTCCGGAAAGCCATGAGAAAGGCAGGCAAGTCGGACACCAGGGGATCTCCTCTCTCCCATAGAGGATTTAGCCAGGCCAGGGCCTCCCCGGTGAGATGGGACATGATAAAGGCAATTTTGGCTCGGTCGGAGTTAAACTGGTGGGATAATAGTTCAAAATGCAGGGTGCACTGATTTATGAAGCCCCGAGCCAGGACGGAGTCGCCTCCGAAGCGAGGAGGTGCAGAGAGCCGGGGTCCGGAAAAGGATACCATGGTACTGGCGGAGGTTGTTGGTGGATCAGACAGAGTGTTCAGGCGAGTATTAACATTCCGCAGGTGACCCAGGATGGTCTCCTGTTGGGACCTCTGACGGGACAGTTCAAGACAGAGGTCCGAGAGTGAGGGAGCTTGGGTGCCACCGGGTTCCATGGCCCGAGCAAACTGTAACGGGTCCGGGAGGCGGAACCTCTGAGCTACTATACAAGGGGGCGGCCCTTGTAAGGGAGCGGGTGGCAGTCTCTGGATGAACGGACAGGGAGATACGGCAAGTGATCAGGGCAGTCTCTGGGTGAACGGACAGGGAGATACGGCAAGTGATCAGGGCAGTCTCTGGGTAAGGGGTAGGTACGACCTGTGATGGCAGAGCCTCCGGGTAGGCTAGCAGGCAGATGGTAGATGGGTGCTCCCAGGTGAGCAAGCGAGAGTCTCAGGAATAGCAGGTGGTCACGGCACGTGACGGCGGAGCCTCAGGGCAGGCAGGCAGGCAGGTAACGGAGAAGCGCTCCCAGGTGAGCGGGCAAGAGTCTCTGGAATAGCTGGTGGTCACCGCACGTGACAACGGGACCTCCGGGCTGGCAAGCAGGCAGGTAACGGAGATGCGCTCCCAGGTGAGCGGGCAAGAGTCTCTGAGATAGCTGGTGGTCACAGCACGTGACAACGGAGCCTCCGGGCTGGCAAGCAGGCAGGTAACGGAGAAGCGCTCCCAGGTGAGCGGGCAAGCTGGTCCAAAGACAGACTGACCGGAGTAGTAAAGCAGACCGTCGGACCTCAGACAAGCAGGCAGGTAGCTGATATGCGCTCCCAGGTGAGCGGGCAGGCTGGTCCTTAGACAGACTGACAGGAGTAGTAAGGCAGACCGTCGGACCTCAGACTGGCAGACAGGTAACAAGTATTCAGGCAGGAAACAGGCAGGTAACTGGCAGGAATCAGGCAGGTAACTGGCAGGTAACTGGCAACGGGACCTGAGGGCTGAAGCACAGGTGAGACACAGGTGCAAACAACATTGCTCGGGCACCTCCATTTTGGAGGAGGTGCCTTTTATATGATGAAGTCCTCCGGCCATTGGCCGGGGACTCTTTAGGGCGGCGCGCGCGGCCCCTTTAAGAGGAGGGGAGCGCGCGCGCGCGCGCCCTAAGCACAGGGGCCGGGAAGGAGCGCGCGCCGAGAGCAGAGCAGGAGGAGGACGCCGGGACGGAGCGCGCGCTGACAGCAGAGCGGGGGAAGGATGCTGGGCACGGAGCAGAGCGGTGAGAGGAGCAGCGTCCCTGCCTAGCAGAGGGCAGGGACGCCGGCACTACAGTACATATAATATAATGAAACCCATAGTCCTCGTAATGTATAATTCGGCCCCAACCATAGAGTATAATTCAGCCACTCCATACAGTATAATGCAGCCCCCCAGTTCTGCAGTATTATGGTCACCACGTATAAAAAACAAATACATACAATACTCACCTCTCCTCGTTCTCCAGCTGCTCCATGCTCTGCAGAGCGTCTCAGCAGCTCCACTCTGCAGGCACAGTCATTCCCCCGCTACCGATACAGTTCAATGCCCAATGCGGGGGAACGAACTCACGGGCCCTATAGCGGCACGCCACGGGCTGGAGGCCCCAGGCAGATGCCTAGTCTGCCTGCCCTTACATCGGCCCTGAATGGGTGTCTCATATTGGGGACGTGTTTTTCTGCTTTTTTTCTTGCCATAGTACAAATTCTATTCAGTAGGACTATCAGCTGTGTATCCACCAGACTTCTGCACAACAAAACTGATGGTCCCAACCCCATTAATAAGGCAAGAAATCTCACTTATTAAACCTGAAGTGAAAACCATTTCCGGTGACTACCTCTTGAAGCTCATCAAGAGAATGCCAAGAGTGTGCAAAGCAGTCATCAAAGCAAAAAGTGGCTACTTTGAATAACCTAGAATATAAGACATATTTTCAGTTGTTTCACACTTTTTGTTAAGTATATAATTCCACATGTGTTAATTCATAGTTTTGATGCCTTCAGTGTGAATGTACAATTTTCATAGTCATTGAAAATACAGAAAAATCTTTAAATGAGAAGGTGTGTCCAAACTTTTGGTCTGTTACTGTATATATCCAGGATGTGTGATCAAGGGGTGCCATACATACCAGAATGGGGGATCAAGGGGTGTCATGCATACCAGGATGGGTGATCAAGGGATGCCATGCATAACAGGATGGGGGATCAAGGGGTGCCATGCATAGCAGGATGGGGGATCAAGGGGTGCCATGAAAACTAGGATGGGGATCAGGGGGTGCCATGCATACCAGGATGGTAGATCAAAGGGGTGCCATGAATACCAGGATGGGGGATCAAGGGGTGCCATGCATTCCAGGATGGGGATGAGGGCCACGTATACCAAGATGGGATGGGAGCCACATATAACCAGGAAGGAGGGACCATACATACCAGGATGGAGGATATTAACAGAATTGGGGGACATTACCCCAATACCAATGTCAGCAGCAGACTCCTATTAGACAAAGATAGCACAAGTATACAGAAAATGCAGTTTTTAAAAGGAAGGTTTTTATGATTAAGGGAAAAGGAAATCCAAACCTACAGGGCCCTGTGTGAAAAAGTGATGCACCTCCCTCCTTAAAACATAAATTAACTGTAATTTGTCACATCTTTGGGAAGCTGAGTTCAATTTCCGTAGCCCCACACAGCCCTGTTTACTCCCACACGTGTTCTCAATCAAGAAATCACTTAAATAGGACATGCCTGACAAAGTGAAGTAGAACAAAAGATCCTCTAAAGCTAGACATCATGCTGCGATCCAAAGAAATTCAGGACCAAATGAGAAACAAAGTAATTGAGATCTATCAGTCTGGAAAAAGTTCTAAAGCCATTTCTAAAGATTTGGGACTCCAGCGAACCACAGTGGGAGTCATTATCCACAATAGGTGAAAATATGGAACAATGGTGAACTTTCCTAGGTGTGGCCGGCTGATCAAAATTACCCCAAGAGCGCAGCAACGACTCATCCAAGAGGTCACAAAAGACCCCACAACAACATCCAGAGAACTGCAGGTCTCACTTGCCTCAGTTAAGGACAGTGTTCATGACTACACCATAAGAAAGAGACTGGGCAAAAATGACACGTATAGCAGAGTTCCAAGACGAAAACCACTGCTGAGCAATAAGAACAAAGGCTCATCTCAGTTTTGGCAGAAAACATCTTGATGATCGCCAAGACTTTTGGGAGAATACTCTGTGGACTGACAAGACAAAAGTTGAACTTTTTGGAAGGCGTATGTCCCATTACATCTGGCGTAGAAGTAACACTGCATTTCAAAAAAGGAACATCATACCAACAGTAAAATATGGTGGCGGTAGCTTGATGGTCTGGGACTGTTATGCTGCTTCAGGACCTGGAAGACTTGCTGTGGTAAATGGAACCATGAATTCTGCTGGTTAACCAAAAAATCCTGAAAGAGAATGTCCGGCCATCTGTTCATGACCTCAAGCTGAAGTGCACTTGGGTTATGCTGCAGGACAATGATCCAAAACACACTATTAAGTCCACCTCTGAATGGCTTAAGGAAAACAAAATTAAGACTTTGCAGTGGCTTAGTCAAAGTCCTGACCTTAAGAAAGCGGTTCATGCTTGGAAACCCTCCAATGTGGCTAAATTACAACAATTTTGCAAAGATGAGTGGGCAAAAATTCCTCCAGAGTGTTGTAAAAGACTCATTGCCAATTATCCCAAACACTTGATTGTAGTTGTTGTTGCTGAGGGTGCTTCAACCAGTTATTAGGTTTAGAGGGCAATCACTTTTTCACACAGGGCCCTGTAGGTTTGGATTTCTTTTTCCCTTAATAATTAGGATCTTCATTTAAAAACTGCATTTTGTGGTTACTTGTGTTATCTTTGTCTAATATTAAAATTTGTTTTGAGATCTGAAATATTTAAGTATGACAAACATGCAAAAGAATGAGAAATCAGGAAGGGGCAAACAACTTTTCACACATACACATATACATATATATATATTCATCCCACAATGTCCCATTCATGGTAGAAGAGAGGGATTGGTAAGATGGGACAACCATTACAAACCAGCCACCTGATCAGACGTTATTGAACACCTTTCCAGAAGCTTTAATCAATCTTATCTACTGTTATTTTCTGAAGAGAGGAAACAAATGTCCTAAAAATAAAAAAATATAAAAAAAAGTTAAAAAATAAAAATAAAAAAAAATAATCGGCTCACCTCCACTATGAGCATTTTTTGCTCTTCTAATAATCCAAGCTTTCCTAATTGTTCTTCTATTTGCTCCTGCGTCTTCATATTCCTCTCCAGCACAAATGATGCATGCTGGGGCTGTAAGAGCTGTAATAGAAGCCTAGAAGAACCATCAGAGGTCAGGCCCATCTGGTTACAGAAAGAACACAGATACACGCTGTATAAGACAATGGGATGGAAACAAGATTTTAAAAGGAGTTATCAAACACTTTTATACTCCACTGGATAGGTCATTAATATAAGATAGGTGGGGTCCAACCATCGGCCCCCCGATGATCAGCTGTCATCACCTCTGGCAAGATGCAGGCAATGTTCAAAGTGGAACAAAACCGCTCCGTACACTGCGGCCGCTGCCGGGTGCAGACCAGCTATTGAGGAGTACCGGAGGTGATCTGCAGCACCAGGCAGTGGCCACTGGGGTGCGCTCTGTTCACAAGTTACATCCGGTCGTTGCCAGAGCTATAAACAGCTTATTGGTGGGGAGCCAAGAGTCGGACCTACAACGATCTGATATAGACCACCTATTTTATGCATAAATCATCTGCATTAAAGTATTAGAGAACGTCTTTAAGAGCCCGGCATGTTCAGAGCCAAACTTCAGTCAACATCTAATAACCAATTACAAGGTCTTTCTTAGGACTCGTTCACACGAATGTATTTTCAGTAGGAAAGTTGTCTGTGGAACAAATGGACGGCACTCAGACCAATGGGATTCAATGGGAAAGTGCAGAGGAGTCATTTTTCTTTTTTGTCACTGATCGAATCTGTGTGTGAGCAAAAAATAAAGAAAGAAAATGGCAGCATGTCCTCGTTTCATCCGTCAGACAAGATTCACCCATTCAAGTCTATGGGTACAGAAAAAAATCTGCTTTATACAGATACATTGCAATCCTGTAGCCCTGGAAACTGTAAATGGTTAAAAAGCCAGATTAGATCTGGACTGCACATGGACGACAAGTGAGAAAAGAATTCTCCCACTTTTCTGGATGAAACTCTGAATGATATTTTATCTGCTTGTGTGAACAGGCCCTTAGAGGTCTCGACAAGACGGAGGAGCTGATCCAGAGTGTCCAGGGAAAGCTAGCAGTCCAGGTAATGGTGGATACGGAGGCAACCATCCACATCGTGCTCCATGCCCTTCTAATCTGACCTCCGTGACAGTGATGCTCAGTGTAAAGCCTGAGCTCAGGAGATGTGGGCTCGGACCCTGTTCAGACACACTGGAACTGATCAATCTCCATTCAACATTATGAAGGTAAACCTGGAGCACTGGCCCCACTCAAATATATTGTATTATGGTCAAATCATTCCCTTTAGGAGCTGAGTGCTGTGTAATAGAGGAGGATAAGGCCCCCCGTATACAGCAATCTATTCTCTGATAGGCGAGAGGGCAGAGACGTCATCTCCTCCTTTCTGATAATGTCCCCTGTATCCGGCTGACAGTGATTGTGCCATCCCAGCAGGTGACACTAGAGCCGCTCCCCGCTCTTAGGCTATGTGCCCATGTAAAACCGTCTGCCATGCAAAGCAATGTGAATTGGGATGTGCTGTGCACATGATGCGCTAATTAGCGCGCCGAATTCGCATTGCGTTGCAAAACGCAGCATGACCATTTCTACCGTGATTACGCGGCCATTGAAAAGCAGCAAACCCGCAGGTATATGTGGATTTGCTGCGTTTCAATTAAATTCAATGGCCGAGAATTTGCAGCGTAATCGGGGTGCGTGTGGCACCCAGGATGAAGAAGAGACTACAACTCCTCTTCATCCCGGCTACCAAGCGGTGAAAAAAAGAAATAAATAAGTTAAAAATAAAAAACCCTGTATACTCCCCTCTCCGGTCTGCTCCCGGCGGCGATCCTCTCTCCTCGGCGTCCCGCGGTGTACTGGCAGGACCTGCGGTGACGTCATCTAGTCAGCTGATGGTCACGCGACCACTGACGTCAGAGGTCAGGTGATGGTCGCGTGACCATCAGCTGACTAAATGACGTCACCGCAGGTCCTGCCAGTATACCGCGGGACGCTGAAGAGAGAGAACGCCGCCGGGAGGAGACTGGAGAGGTGAGTATACAGGGTTTTTTTTATTTTTAACTTCTTTTTTTTTGTTACTATAGATGCAGCATTTAAAGCATCTAAGTTGGTCACACAATATAAATCCATGCCGGTTGCATGGATTTATATTGTGTGACCAACTTGTCAAGCACTTTTCCAAGTGATGCTCAAAATCACTTGGAAAAGTGCTTGAAAAAACGCTGAAAAAATGCTGAAAAAACACTTCTCTCTGGCAGAAAAAATGCATGTAAATCTGCTACGTGGGCACATAGCCTTAGCGTGTATGTGCTGTACTTATCATTCAGGACTGTGCAAAGACCTGCCTGTGACCAAAAGAACAACAAGGCTGTGTGCACACGCTGCAGATTTGGTGCGTTTTTCAATGGAACAGGCTGCCACGAGAGGTGGTGAATTCTCCTTCAATGGAAGTCTTCAAACAGAGGCTGGACAGACATTTGTCTGAGATGGTTTAGTGAATCCTGCATTGAGCAGGGGTTGGACACTAGGACCCTGGAGGTTCCTCCAATTCTAATGTTCTAGGATTCTATGTATAAACACCAGCTGCAATCTTCCATGGAGAAGTAACTGTGGTTTCAGGAGAACTTGCAGCAGAAGGTCTGTGCCTTCCGCTAGCTCCTCCCCCTTCCGCTAGCTCCTCCCCTTCCTTCTGTAAAGAGTATTAATAGCACTAACTGTCATCTATCTCACTAATAGGAAAGTTTGTCTTCACTGAATACAGATTTTACAGATGTTACCGCGAATTGAGACTGAAAGATCAATCCAGCAGGAAAAAGAAGACTTCTCTGATAAGATTATACAATTACTTATTTTCATGTGTAATATTAATTTACAAAACAAAAATTAAAACAACGGTTATTCCTTAACTAATAAAGCACTTAGGACACGGATTCATTAAGACTGGCCATATTCAAGCTGCTCTTGATGAGGGAGCGTGCTGGAGTCAGACGGTCCACATTCATTAAGTGGAGCATGAATTATGCACTTCTGACAAGTGGTGTGTGCACCTTGCCACAAATCTTACTCCAGTCACGGACTGGAGTAAGATTTCTGGTGTAAGGGAAGCCACAGTTCGCTATGAATTAGACAAGCTGTGGTGCCACACTTCCATCCTGCCCCAACTCTGCCCATTTTGGTGAAGCTGGGCAAAACTGACGTGAAAACACCAAACGTCACAACATTTTTGATCAACTCAACAATGTACGAGGTGTATGAAGCGGAGCCGCGCGTGTACGAGGTGTGTGGAGCGGAGCCGCGCATGTACGAGGTGTGTGGAGCGGAGCCGCGCGTGTAGGAGGTGTACGGAGCAGAGCCGCGCGTGTACTAGGTGTGCGGAGCGGAGCCGCGGGTGTACGAGGTGTGCAGAGCAGAGCCCCGCGTGTACGAGGTGTGCGGAGCGGAGCCGCGCGTGTACTAGGTGTGCGGAGCGGAGCCGCGCGTGTACGAGGTGTGCGGAGCGGAGCCGCGCGTGTACGAGGTGTGCGGAGCGGAGCCGCGCGTGTACGAGGTGTGCGGAGCGGAGCCGCGCGTGTACTAGGTGTGCGGAGCGGAGCCGCGCGTGTACGAGGTGTGCGGAGCGGAGCCGCGCGTGTACTAGGTGTGCGGAGCGGAGCCGCGGGTGTACGAGGTGTACAGAGCAAAGCCGCGCTTGTATGAGGTGTGCGGAGTGGAGTCGAGCGTGTACGAGGTGTGCGGAGCGGAGCCGCGCGTGTACGAGGTGTGCAGAGCAGAGCAGCGCATGTACGACGTGTAAGGAGCGGAGACGCGCGTGTACGAGGTGTGCGGAGAGGGGCCGCGCGTGTACGAGTTTTACGGAATGGAGACGCGCGTGTACGAGTTGTACGGAGCGGAGCCGAGCGTGTATGATGTGTGCGAAACGGAGCCGCGCGTGTACGAGGTGTATGGAGCAGAGCTGCGCATTTACGAGTGTGCGGAGCGGATCCGCGCGTGTTCAAAGTGTACAGAGAAAAGCCGCGCGTGTATGAGCTGTACGGAGCGGGCCGCACGTGTACGAGGTGTACGGAGCAGAGCAGCGCGTGTACGAGTGTGCGGAGCAGAGCCGCGCGTGTAAGAGTGTGCGGAGCCGAGCATGTATGAGGTGTGCAGAGCGGAGCCGCGCGTGTACGAGGTGTGTGGAGCGGAGACACGCGTGTACAAGGTGTGCGGAGTGGAGCTGCGCGTGTACGAGGTGTGTGGAGCGGAGCCGCGCGTGTACGAGGTGTATGGAGTGGAGACAGGTGTGTACAAGGTGTGCAGAGCAGAGCCGTACGTGTACGAGGTGTGTGGAGCAGAGCCGCGCGTGTAAGAGGTGTGCGGAGCGGAGCCGCGCGTGTACAAGGTGTGCGGAGCAGAGCCGCACATGTACGAGTGTGCGGAGCGGAGCCAATCGTGTACAAGGTGTGCGGAGTGGGGCGGATCCACACGTGTACAAAGTGTACAGAGCGGAGCCGCGCGTGTATGAGCTGTACAGAGCGGAGCCGTGCATGTACGAGGTGTGCAGAGCGGAGCTGCACGTGTAGAAAGTGTATGGAGCGGAACCATGCGTGTACAAGGTGTACGGAGCAGAGCCAATCGTGTATGAGTTGTATGGAGCGGAGCCGCATGTGTACGAGGTGTGCGGAGCGGATCCGCCCGTGTACAAAGTGTACAGAGAAAAGCCGCGCGTGTACGAGCTGTACGGAGCAGGCCGCACGTGTACGAGGTGTACGGAGCAGAGCAGCGCGTGTACGAGTGTGCGGAGCGGATCCACGCATTTACAGGGTGTACGGAGCGGAGCTTAGCGTGTACGAGGTGTGCAGAGCGGAGCCGTGCGTGTACGGGGTATGTGGAGCAGAGCCGCACAAGTACGAGGTGTGGAGAGGAGACACGCGTGTACGAGGTGTGTGGAGTACAGCCGCGCGTGTACGAAGTGTGCGGAGCGGAGTCGCGCGTGTACGAGGTGTGCAGAGCAGAGCCGCACATGTACGAGTGTGTGGAGCGGAGCCAATCGTGTACGAGGTGTGCGGAGCGGATCCGCGCGTGTACAAAGTGTATGGAGCGGAGCCGCGCGTGTACGAGGTGTGTGGAGCGGAGACACGCGTGTACAAGGTGTGCGGAGTGGAGCTGCGCGTGTACGAGGTGTGTGGAGCGGAGCCGCGCGTGTACGAGGTGTATGGAGTGGAGACAGGTGTGTACAAGGTGTGCAGAGCAGAGCCGTACGTGTACGAGGTGTGTGGAGCAGAGCCGCGCGTGTACGAGGTGTGTGGAGCAGAGCCGCGCGTGTAAGAGGTGTGCGGAGCGGAGCCGCGCGTGTACAAGGTGTGCGGAGCAGAGCCGCACATGTACGAGTGTGCGGAGCGGAGCCAATCGTGTACAAGGTGTGCGGAGTGGGGCGGATCCACACGTGTACAAAGTGTACAGAGCGGAGCCGCGCGTGTATGAGCTGTACAGAGCGGAGCCGTGCATGTACGAGGTGTGCAGAGCGGAGCTGCACGTGTAGAAAGTGTATGGAGCGGAACCATGCGTGTACAAGGTGTACGGAGCAGAGCCAATCGTGTATGAGTTGTATGGAGCGGAGCCGCATGTGTACGAGGTGTGCGGAGCGGATCCGCCCGTGTACAAAGTGTACAGAGAAAAGCCGCGCGTGTACGAGCTGTACGGAGCAGGCCGCACGTGTACGAGGTGTACGGAGCAGAGCAGCGCGTGTACGAGTGTGCGGAGCGGATCCACGCATTTACAGGGTGTACGGAGCGGAGCTTAGCGTGTACGAGGTGTGCAGAGCGGAGCCGTGCGTGTACGGGGTATGTGGAGCAGAGCCGCACAAGTACGAGGTGTGGAGAGGAGACACGCGTGTACGAGGTGTGTGGAGTACAGCCGCGCGTGTACGAAGTGTGCGGAGCGGAGTCGCGCGTGTACGAGGTGTGCAGAGCAGAGCCGCACATGTACGAGTGTGTGGAGCGGAGCCAATCGTGTACGAGGTGTGCGGAGCGGATCCGCGCGTGTACAAAGTGTATGGAGCGGAGCCGCGCGTGTATGAGTTGTATGGAGCGGAGCCGTGCATGTACGAGGTGTGCAGAGCAGAGCTGCGCGTGTACAAAGTGTATGGAGCGGAGCCGCGCGTGTACGGGGTGTGCGGAGCGGATCCGAGAGTGTACAAAGTGTACGGAGCGGAGCCGCGCGTGTGCGAGCTGTACGGAGCGGAGCCGCGCGTGTACGAGCTGTACGGAGCGGAGCCGCATGTGTACGAGCTGTACAGAGCGGAGCCGTGCATGTACGAGGTGTGCAGAGCGCAGACATGCGTGTACGAGGTGTGCGGAGCGGACCCACGCGTGTACGAGTGTGCGGAGCTTAGCCGCTCGTGTAGAAGGTGTACGGAGTGGAGCCGCGCGTGTACGAGGTGTATAGAGCGGAGACACGCGTGTATGAGGTGTGTGGAGCGGATCCGTGTGTGTACAAGGTGTACGGAGTGGAGCCGCGCGTGTACGAGCTGTACGGAGCGGAGCCGCGCGTGTACGAGCTGTACGGAGCGGAGCCGTGCGTGTACGATGTGCAGAACGGAGCTGCGCGTGTACAAAGTGTATGGAGCGGAACCGTGCGTGTACGAGATGTGCGGAGCAGAGCTGCGCATGTACGAGTGTGCGGAGTCACGCGTGTACGAGGTGTGCAAAGCGGAGTTGCGCTTGTACAAGGTGTGCGGAGCGGAGCCGCGCATGTACGAGGTGTGTGGAGCGGAGCCGTGTGTGTATGAGGTGTACACAGCATGGCAGCGCGTGTACGAGTGTGTGGAGCGGATCCGCGCATGTACGAGTGTGCGCAGCAGAGCCGCACGTGTACGAAATGTGCAGAGCGGAGCCGCGCATGTACGAGGTGTGTGGAGCGGAGACACGCATGTACGAGGTGTGTGGAGCTGAGCCGCGCGTGTACGAGGTGTGCGGAGCGGAGCCGCACGTGTACGAGTTGTGGAGCACAGCCGTGCGTGTACGAGGTGTGCAGAGCGGAGACACGCGTGTATGAGGTGTGCGGAGCAGATCCGCACGTGTACAAGGTGTACGGAGCGGAGCCGCGCATGTACGAGCTGTACAGAGCGGAGCCACGCGTGTACGAGCTGTACGGAGCGGAACCTTGCATGTACGAGGTGTGCAGAGCGGAGACACGCGTGTATGAGGTGTGCGGAGCAGATCTGCAAGTGTACAAGGTGTGCGGAGCGGAGTCACGCGTGTACGAGGTGTACGGAGCAGAGCCACACGTGTACGCGGTGTACGGAGGGGTATTGCGCGTCTATGAGGTGTACGGAGCAGAGCCGCACGTGTACGAGGTGTATAGAGCGGAGCCGCGCTTCTACGAGTTGTACGGAGTTGAGCCGCACATGTACAAGGCGTACGGAGCAGCGTCGTGTGTGTACGATGTGTGCGGAGCAGAGCCACCCATGTACGAGGTGTACAGAGCAGAGCAGCATGTGTACGAGTGTGCAGAGCTGGAGCGGATCCGTGTGTGTACAAGGTGTACGGAGTGGAGCCGCGCGTGTACGAGCTGTACGGAGCGGAGCCGCGCGTGTACGAGCTGTACGAAGCGGAGCCGTGCGTGTACGATGTGCAGAACGGAGCTGCGCGTGTACAAAGTGTATGGAGCGGAACCGTGCGTGTACGAGATGTGCGGAGCAGAGCTGCGCATGTACGAGTGTGCGGAGTCACGCGTGTACGAGGTGTGCAAAGCGGAGTTGCGCGTGTACAAGGTGTGCGGAGCGGAGCCGCGCATGTACAAGGTGTGCGGAGCGGAGCCGCGCATGTACGAGGTGTGTGGAGCGGAGCCGTGTGTGTATGAGGTGTACACAGCATGGCAGCGCGTGTACGAGTGTGTGGAGCGGATCCGCGCATGTACAAAGTGTGCGCAGCAGAGCCGCGCGTGTACGAAATGTGCAGAGCGGAGCCGCGCATGTACGAGGTGTGTGGAGCGGAGACACGCGTGTACGAGGTGTGTGGAGCTGAGCCGCGCGTGTACGAGGTGTGCGGAGCGGAGCCGCACGTGTACGAGTTGTGGAGCACAGCCGTGCGTGTACGAGGTGTGCAGAGCGGAGACACGCGTGTATGAGGTGTGCGGAGCAGATCCGCACGTGTACAAGGTGTACGGAGCGGAGCCGCGCATGTACGAGCTGTACGGAGCGGAGCCACGCGTGTACGAGCTGTACGGAGCGGAACCTTGCATGTACGAGGTGTGCGGAGCGGAGCCGCGCGTGTACGAGTTGTGGAGCACAGCCGTGCGTGTACGAGGTGTGCAGAGCGGAGACACGCGTGTATGAGGTGTGCGGAGCAGATCCGCAAGTGTACAAGGTGTGCGGAGCGGAGTCACGCGTGTACGAGGTGTACGGAGCAGAGCCACACGTGTACGCGGTGTACGGAGGGGTATTGCGCGTCTATGAGGTGTACGGAGCAGAGCCGCGCGTGTACGAGGTGTATAGAGCGGAGCCGCGCTTCTACGAGTTGTACGGAGTTGAGCCGCACATGTACAAGGCGTACAGAGCAGCGTCGCGTGTGTACGATGTGTGCGGAGCAGAGCCACCCATGTACGAGGTGTACAGAGCAGAGCAGCATGTGTACGAGTGTGCAGAGCTGGAGCGGAGCCGCGTGTGTACGAGATGTACGGAGCGAAGCAACGCGTGTACGGAGCGGAGCCACATGTGTACTAGGTGTACGGAGCAGAGCCGCGCATGTACAAGGTGTGCGGAGCGGAGCCGCATGTGTACGAGGTGTACAGAGCAGAGCAGTGAGTGTACGAGTGTGCGGAGCAGATCCGCGCTTGTACTAGGTGTACAGCGCGGAGCCGCACGTGTACTAGCTGTACGGAGCATAGCTGTGCATGTACGAGGTGTACGGAGCATAGCCGCACGTGTACGAGTGTGCACAGCGGAGCCGCGCGTGTACGAGGTGTACAGAGCAGAGCAGCGTGTGTACGAGCTTGCGGAGCGGATCCACACGTGTACAAGGTGTACGGAGCGGAGCCGCGCATGTACAAGCTGTACGGAGCGGAGCCACGCGTGTACGAGCCGTACGGATCGGAGCCGCGCGTGTACGAGGTGTATGGATCAGAGCAGCGCGTGTACGAGTGTGCGGAGCGGAGCCGCACGTGTATGAGGTGTACGGAGTGGAGCCGCGAGTTTACGAGGTGTACGGAGCGGAGCCACGCATTTACGAGGTTTACAGAGCGGAGCCGCGTGTGTACGAGGTGTGCGGAGCCGCACGTGTACGACATTTAAGGAGTGGAGCCGTGCGTGTACGAGCTGTAGGGAGAGGAGCCGTGCGTGTACGAGGTGTGCAGAGCAGAGCCCAGCGTGTATGAGGTTGTGGAGCAGAGCCGCCCGTGGACGAGGTGTGCGGAGCGGAACCGTGCGTGTGCGAGGTGTACGGAGCGGAGCCACGCGTGTATGAGGTGTACGGAGCGGAGCAGCAAGTGTACGAGCTGTACGGAGCGGAACCGTGCGTGTACGAGGTGTGCGGAGCGGAGCCGCACGTGTACGAGGTGTGTGGAGCAGAGACACGCGTGTACGAGGTGTGTGGAGCAGAGCCGCACGTGTACGAGGTGTGTGGAGTGGAGTCGAGCGTGTACGATGTGTGTGGAGCTGAGCCACGCGTGTATGAGGTGTGCCGAGCGGAGCCGCGCGTGTACGAGCTGTACGAAGCAGAGTCGGGCGTGTACGATATGTGCAGAGCGGAGCCACGCGTGTATGAAGTGTACGGAGTAGAGCCGCGCTAGTACCAGTGTGCGGAGCGGATCCGCGCGTGTACAAGGTGTACGGAGCAAAGCCACGCGTTTACAAGGTGTGCGGAGCGGAGCCGCACGTGAACGACGTGCAAGGAGCAGAGCCGCGCGTGTACGAGGTGTACGGAGCGGAGCCACGCTTGTACGAGGTGTACGGAGCGGAGCCGCGCGTGTTCGAGGTGTTCAAAGCGGAGCCACGCGTGTAGGAGGTGTATGGAGCAGAGTCTCCAGTGTACGAGTGTGCGGAGCGGAGCCGCGTGTGTACGAGGTGTACAAAGCGGAGCCACGCGTGTAGGAGGTGTATGGAGCAGAGTCTCCAGTGTACGAGTGTGCGGAGCGGAGCTGCGTGTGTACGAGATGTAAGGAGCAGAGCCGCGCATGTACGAGTGTGCGGAGCGGAGCCGCGAGTGTACGAGGTGTACAGAGCAGAGTCACGCGTGTATGAGGGGTACGGAGCAGAGCTGCGCATGTACGAGGTGTACGGAGCAGAGCCACGCATGTACGAGTGTGCGGAGCGGAGCCATGCGTGTACGAGTGTGCGGAGCGGAGCTGCGAGTGTACGAGGTGTACGGAGCAGAAACGCGCGTGTACGAGGTGTACGGAGCAGAGCCGCGCGTATACGAGTGTGCGGAGTGGAGCCGCGCGTGTACGAGTGTGCGGAGCCGCGGGTGTACGAAGTGTACAGAGCAGAGCCGCGCGTGTACGAGTGTGCGGAGCGGAGCCGCGTGTGTACGAGATGTAAGGTACAGAGCTGCGCGTGTATGAGTGTGCGGAGCGGAGCCGCGAGTGTACGAGGTGTTCGGAGCAGTCACGCATGTGTGAGGTGTACGGTGCAGAGCCGCGCGTGTACGAGGTGTACGGAACAGAGCCGCGTGTGTACGAGTGTGCGAAGCGGAGCCGCCCATGTACGAGTGTGCGGAGCGGAGCCGCGCGTGTACGAGGTGTACAGAGCAGAGCCGCACGTGTACGAGGAGTACAGAGCAGAGCAGCGAGTGTACGATGTGTAAGGAGCGGAGCCACACGTGTACGAGGTGTATGGAGCGGAGCCGCACGTGTATGAGGTGTGCAGAGCGGAGCCGCACATGTACGAGGTGTGCAGAGCAGAGCCGCACGTGTACGCGGTGTACAGAGCAGAGCAGCGAGTGTACGACGTGTAAGGAGCGGAGCCACGCGTGTACGAGGTGTATGGAGCGGAGCCGCACGTGTATGAGGTGTGCGGAGCAGAGTCGCGCATTTACAAGGTGTGCAGAGCAGAGCAGCGCGTGTACGAGGTGTACGGAGCGGAACCGCACGTGTACGATGTGTGCGGAGCGGAGTGGAGCCGCACGTGTAAAAGGTGTACGGAGAGACGCCGCCAAGTACGAGGTGTACGGAGCAAAGCTGCGCAAGTACGAGGTGTACGGAGCGTAGACGTGCGTGTACAAGGTGTGCGGAGCAGAGCAGCGCGTGTACGAGTGTTCAGAGTGGAGCGGAGCCGCGCATGTACGAGGTGTACGGAGCGGAGCCACGCTTATATGAGGAGTACGGACCGGAGCCACGCGTTTACGAAGCGTACGGAGCAGAGCCGCGCGTGTTTGAGGTGTACAGAGCGGAGCCGCGCGTGTACGAGTGTGCGGAGCGGAGCCGCGTGTGTACGAGATGTAAGAGCAGAGCAGAGTCACGCGTGTACAAAGCAGAGCTGCACGTGTACGAGGTGTACGAAGCAGAGCCGCGCGTGTACGAGTGTGTGGAGCGGAGCCGCCCGTGTACGAGGTGTACGGAGCGGAGCCGCACATGTACGAATTGTACGGAGCTGAGCCGCGCGTGTACAAGGCGTACGGAGCGGCGTCACACGTGTACGATGTGTGCGGAGCAGAGCCGCCCGTGTACGAGATGTGCAGAGCGGAGCCGCGCATGTTCGAGGTGTACAGAGCAGAGCAGCACGTGTACGAGTGTGCCGAGCTGGAGAGGAGCCGCACGTGTACAAGGTGTACGGAGCGAGACCGCACAAGTACGAGGTGTGCGGAGCCGCCCGTGTTCGAGGTGTACAGAGCAGAGCGTGTACAAGTGTGCAGAGCTGGAGCGGAGCGTGGCGTGTACGAAATGTACAGAGTGAAGCCACATGTGTACGAGGTGTACGGAGCAGAGCCGCGGGTGTACGAGTGTGCGGAGCGGATCCGCTTGTGTACAAGGAGTACGAAGCGGATTCACATGTGTACAAGGTGTACGGAGCGAAGCCACGTGTGTACGAGGTGTACGGAGCAGAGCCGCGAATGTACGAGTGTGCGGAGCGGATCATCATGTGTACAAGGTGTACGGAGTGGCGTCGCGCGTGTACGATGTGTGCGGAGCAGAGCAGCGCTTGTACGATGTGTGCGGAGCTGGAGCGGAGCCGAGCGTGTACAAGATGTATGGAGCGAAGCCACGTTGTACAGAGCGGAGCCACAAGTGTACGAGGTGTACGGAGCAGAGCCGAGCGTGTACGAGGTGTACAGAGCAGAGCAGCGCGTGTACGAGTGTGCGGAGCGGATCCGCACGTGTACAAGGTGTACGGAGCGGAGCCGCGCGTGGACGAGCTGTACGGAGAGGAGCCGAGCGTGTACGAGCTGTACGGAGCGGAGCTGAGCGTGTACGAGGTGTATGGAGTGGAGTCGCGCGTGTACGAGTGTGCGAAGCGGAGCCGCGTGTGTACGAGGTGTACAGAGTAGTTTGCACGAGTTGTACGGAGCGGAGTTGAGCTTGAATGATGTGTGCGGAGCGGAGTCGCGTGTGTACGAGGTGTATGGAGCAGAGCCGCGCAATTACGAGTCTGCGGAGCGAAGCTGCGCGTGTACGAGGTGTGCGGAGCCACGCGTGTACGAGGTGTACAGAGCAGAGCAGTGCATGTACGAGGTGTACGGAGCGGAGCCGCATGTGTACTAGGTGTACAGAGTGGAGCCGCACATGTACGAGTTGTATGGAGCTGAGTCGCGCGTGTACGATGTGTGCGGAGCAGAGCCGCGCGTGTACGATGTGTGCAGAGCAGAGCCACGCGTGTACGATGTGTGCAGAGCAGAGCCACGCGTGTACAAGATGTGCAGAGCGGAGCCACGGGTGTACGAAGTGTACTGAGCAGAGCAGCGCGTGTACGAGTGTGCGGAGCTGGAGCGGAGCCGCGCGTGTACGAGATGTACGGTGCGGAGCCACGCGTGTACAAGGTGTGCGGAGGAGAGCCGCATGTGTACGAGGTGTACAGAGCAGAGCAGCGCGTGTACGAGTGTGCAGAGCGGAGTTGCACGTGTACGAGGTGTAAGGAGGTGTGCGGAGCCACGCGCGTACGAAGTGTACGGAGCAGAGCCACGCGAGTACGAGTGTGCAGAGCCGCGTGTGTACGAGGTGTGAGGAGCGGAGCCGCGCGTGTACGACGTGTAAGGAGCGAAACCGCGCGTGTACGACGTGTATGGAACGGAGCCATGCGTGTACGAGGTGTGCGGAGCGGATCCACGCGTGTACAAGGTGTGCGGAGCGGAGCCACGCGTGGACGAGGTGTACGGAGCAGAGCCGCGTGTGTACGATGTGTGCGGAGCGGAGCCACGCGTGTACGAGGTGTACGGAGCGGAGCCGCACGTGTACGAGGTGTGCGGAGCAGAGTCGCGCGTATACGAGGTGTGCAGAGCGTAGCTGTGCGTTACGAGGCTTGTGGAGCGGAAACACGCATGTACGAGTTGTACGGAGCGGAGCTGCGCGTGTATGAGGTGTGCGGAGCGGAGCGGATCCGTGCGTGTACAAAGTGTACGGAGCGGAGCCGCGCGTGTACGAGCAGTACCAGAGCGGAGCCGCGCGTGTACGAGCTGTATGGAGTGGAGCCGCGCGTGTACAAGCTGTACGGAGCAGAGCCGTGCATGTACGAGGTATGCAGAGCGGAGCTGCGCGTGTACAAAGTGTATGGAGCGGAACCATACGTGTACGAGGTGTGCGGAGCAGAGCCGCACGTGTACGAGTGTGCGGAGTGGAGCCACTCATGTACGGAGCATAGCCGCGCGTGTACGAGGTGTATGGAGCAGAGACACGCGTGTATGAGGTGTGCGGAGCGGAGCGGATCCATGCGTGTACAAGGTGTACGGAGCGGAGCCGCGCGTGTACGAGTTGTACGGAACGGAGCCTGCGTGTACGAGCTGTACGGAGCGGAGCCGTGCATGTACGAGGTGTGCAGAGCGGAGCTGCGCGTGTACAAAGTGTATGGAGCGGAGCCGTGCACGTACGAGCTGTACAGAGTGGAGGAGTGCGTGTACGAGGTGTGCAGAGCGGAGCTGCGCGTGTACAAAGTGTATGGAGCGGAGCAGTGCGTGTACGAGGTGTGCAGAGCGGAGCCGCGTGTGTACGAGGTGTGTGGAGCAGAGCCGCACGTGTACGAGGTGTCTCTGCATACAGCTGAATTTTACCACCACAAAAGGACTAGGTGGACTCTGGCTAGCAACAGAAAAAAAATTATATTTTTTTTACTGTGCATACAAATCAATTTCACCCCCAAAAACTGATAAGGTGGGCTACTATACCTTGCGCTATCACACTGGCAAATTATAAAAATATATTTTTGTGTTCTGCACTCAGCTCTGTATAACAGCTGAATTTCAATCCCACAAAATGAAAAGGTGTGCTAGTCTTTATTAAAGCCATAAAAATTAAATAAAAAGTTGAATAAAATGTAACACTAAAGCCAAGTTCACACAACATGAAGACTGCATTTTTTTATGCAGGTGTCCGCACCATACAACAAAATAACAATCTTATTATTGTGTGTTTGCTGAGTTTCTTTTGAGTTTTCCCCCTTAAAATGTGTTTTGGTGAAGCTGTGAATCTACATTTTTAATACTACAGAAAAACTTAGATTTTTGAGCTTAAAAATGTTTTTTTTTTTTTACAGGCTCCACAGAGGCTTATATATATATATAATAAAATGCATGAAATCCGCACAGTTCAGCAGCGTCTTTAGACTCACTGCAGGCGTAGATTTCATTAAATCACATCCACTGCACTTGCACATTTAGGCCGTGTTCAGATGTAGCATAAGTGCTGTGTTTTTTCAGCTGCTTTTTTGGAACAGTCATTTTGCAGCATTTAAATGGCCAAGAAAAGTGGATGTGATTTCATGAAAACGGCTCTGTGGTCTAAAGACGCTGCTGATCTGTACGGTTATGGTTTATTTTACGTCTGGAGACTTCTATGTGGAAAAAGAGAGAAAACGCAGGTAAAAAGACTGCAGGTACCTTAAGTGCAGAATCAAAGCCATTCTGTATTATAACAAAAAATGAACAATGCGGCTTCACATCTGCACCAAAAAACATCAAATAAGGGGGAAAAGGCATAAAAAATGCAGCAAGTACGCAATAATCAGAGAAGATTGTTATTGTGTAGTTTGGTGTGGACATCTGCAGAAAACAAAAAAAAATACAGTATTTATTCAACATGTGAACACGGCCTTGCAGACACAAAAAAGCCAATGTCAAATAGTGAAGCTACAAAAAGATGAGAAAGTGGAATGGACAGAAAATAAATCCATAGATCCCAAGTGAAAGAAGCACGACGCACAGATGACACCATGCCAGCCTCATCAAAAGTCACGCCGGATGAGGTAAGGTTAGTAGTGACGCATGAGCGTGTTCTCTTAACCCTCTCACAGAGCATGCTCAGGTGCTGCCTGAGTATTTTCGGCATCTATGCTCGAGCCGCCGCGGCTGCATGTGTCGCGGCTGTTAGACAGCTGTGACACATGCAGGGATTGCATGTTTGTTAGGCAATCCCTGCATGTGTCACAGCTGTCTAACAGCCCCAGCGGCCCGAGCATAGATACCGAGCACGCCGAAAATACTCGGGCAGCAACCGAGCGTGCACGGTGAAAGGGTAAACCGAGCACGCTCGTGCAACACTATAGGTAAGGGATTCGTGGCCTCCTGTCCAGCGTCCCAAGAATTGATCCTCTCAGCTCTAGTTCCAACTGTCCCGGATACGGTGAACAGCCCCGTATAAATAAACTAGCTACTGTGAGCGAAATACGCTCTCTTCTACGCCTTCCGAACTCCAAATTAATAAGATTTGTTTTACGAGCGCTCGGGAAATCAATACAGCACAGCCTTGTATGGTGACTAGAAAAGACTTCTGCTTTATTAGCACATGTGGCACTTTAAATAGGGTCAGCGACAAAGGAATGTTTCCCTCTGACCTATGAACCAATAGTAACCTTAAGGGAGTGAATAGTAATGTGAAACCTCACTGCCCATCAGTGTTACCTGATGACCATTACATAAGAGTGAAAACAAAATGGATACCACAGAGAAACAAGATGGATTCTTTTCTCTCACACTACTGAATCCGTTCTACACCCGGGTGGCGAGCATCTTTATTGGTATATGGTCTTCCATGCTGGTATGTGCTGCCCCCCTCCTGGTATTTGTGCTGCCCCCATCATCCTATACTGGGATGCATGGCACCTCTCACCCCAATTCTGGTATGCGTGGCCCCCCTCATCCCCCAATGCTGGTATGTGTGGCCCCCTCATCCCCCAATCCTGGTATGCATGGTACCCCTCATCCCCCAATCCTGGTATGCGTGGCCCCCCTCATTGCCCAATGCTGGTATGCGTGGCACCCCTCATCCCCAATCCTGGTATGCATGGCACCCCTCATCCCCCAATCCTGGTATGTATGGCATCCCTCATCCTCTAATCCTGGTATGCATAGGGCCCCTCATCCCCCAATCCTGGTATGGATGGGGCCCCTCACCCCCCAATCCTGGTATGTATGGCATCCCTCATCCCCCAATCCTGGTATGCATGGCGTCCCTCATCCCCCAATCCTGGTATGCATGGCGTCCCTCATCCCCCAATCCTGGTATGCATGGCGTCCCTCATCCCCCAATCCTGGTATGCATGGCGTCCCTCATCCCCCAATCCTGGTATGCATGGCGTCCCTCACCCCCCAATCCTGGTATGCATGGCGTCCCTCACCCCCCAATCCTGGTATGTGTGGCCCCCTCATCTCTTTCACGCTGCACACACATACAAAAAAATAAACACTTATACTCACCTTTTTTACCTGTGCTCCAGCGCTGCTGTGTCCTGCTCTGCCGGAGGAGGAGTGCAGCGCCGGAGTACGTGCGTGCCCATACCGCGCTGTCCGGCGCCACTTTGCTGAAGAGACACTGCAAATGTGTCTTCAGTAAAATGGCGCCGGATAGCGCTATGCACATGAGCTGATCCGACGCCTCACTCCTGCCCCGGTCTCCGGCGAGAAGAGAAGCGCCGCTGCAACGCTCCTCCCGGTCAAGTAAGTATATAAGTATGGCGCCGGAGAACGCGGTATGTGTTCAGTGTCTCGGCATACCGCGATCTCCGGCGCCATACACTCCTCTTACCTGTAACAGCTCCATGCGTTCTTCTGTCTAGAGCCAGACTGCGCGTCACACATGCGCAGTCTATCGAGGCTTCAGACAGAGGGACGCTTAGCTGATTATATTATAGATATAATTATAACACTGTTTATCAATGTACTATATTTTGTTGCTGTGGTGCTCTTTCAGTCATATTTTGATTTCTTTTCTTTATCTGCAGCATGTGGTCTGAAGAGCGGCAGGCACTATCTAGTACCGTCCTCCCGTGCGGTCTGAAGAGCGGCAGGCACTATCTAGTACCGTCCTCCCGTGTGCTCTGAGGCACGGCAGGCACTATCTAGTACCGTCCTCCCGTGTGGTCTGAGGCACGGCAGGCACTATCTAGTACCGTCCTCCCGTGCGGTCTGAGGCACGGCAGGCACAATCTAGTACCGTCCTCCCGTGTGGTCTGAAGAACGGCAGGCACAATCTAGTACAGTCCTCCCGTGCGGTCTGAGGCACGGCAGGCACAATCTAGTACCGTCCTCTCATGTGGTCTGAAGAGCGGCAGGCACAATCTAGTACCGTCCTCCCGTGTGGTCTGGGGCACGGCAGGCACAATCTAGTACCGTCCTCTCGTGTGGTCTGAGGCACGGCAGGCACAATCTAGTACCGTCCTCTCCTGTGGTCTGAGGCACGGCAGGCACAATCTAGTACAGTCCTCCCGTGTGGTCTGAGGCACGGCAGGCACAATCTAGTACAGTCCTCCCGTGTGGTCTGAGGCACGGCAGGCACTATCTAGTACCGTGCTCCCGTGTGGTCTGAGGCACGGCAGGCACAATCTAGTACCGTCCACTCGTGTGGTCTGAAGCACGGCAGGCACTATCTAGTACCGTCCACTCGTGTGGTCTGAGGCACGGCAGGCACTCTCTAGTACCGTCCTCCCGTGCGGTCTGAGGCACGGCAGGCACAATCTAGTACAGTCCTCCCGTGTGGTCTGAGGCACGGCAGGCACAATCTAGTACAGTCCTCCCGTGTGGTCTGAGGCACGGCAGGCACAATCTAGTACAGTCCTCCCGTGTGGTCTGAGGCACGGCAGGCACAATCTAGTACCGTCCACTCGTGTGGTCTGAAGCACGGCAGGCACTATCTAGTACAGTCCTCCCGTGTGGTCTGAAGAGCAGCAGGCACTATCTAGTACCGTCCTCTCGTGTGGTCTGAGGCACGGCAGGCACTATCTAGTACCGTCCTCCCGTGTGGTCTGAAGCACGGCAGGCACAATCTAGTACCGTCCTCTCGTGTGGTCTGAAGCACGGCAGGCACAATCTAGTACAGTCCTCCCGTGTGGTCTGAAGAGCGGCAGGCACTATCTAGTACCGTCCTCCCGTGTGGTCTGAAGCACGGCAGGCACAATCTAGTACCGTCCTCCCGTGCGGTCTGAGGCACGGCAGGCACTATCTAGTACAGTCCTCCCGTGTGGTCTGAGGCACGGCAGGCACTATCTAGTACCGTCCTCTCGTGTGGTCTGAAGCACGGCAGGCACTATCTAGTACAGTCCCTCCCGTGTGGTCTGAAGAGCGGCAGGCACTATCTAGTACCGTCCACTCGTGTGGTCTGAGGCACGGCAGGCACTATCTAGTACCGTCCTCCTGTGTGGTCTGAGGCACGGCAGGCACTATCTAGTACCGTCCGACTTCTTTACAGCATTCTAGGTCATACAGGTGGTGGTCGTACTTTATATGGGGAAAAACAGGTGACAGGTTCCCTTAAGGCTGTGTGCCCACGTTGCATTTTTTAAGCAAAAACGCTGCAGAAACGCTTAAAAAACACATGGTAGAAGGCCAGCCATGTTCCCCAATGATAATCCGCATGTGCTGTGCACATGCTGCGGAAATTTCCTCTGCGGATCATCATTGCGGAAAAAAACACAGCACTACCAATTATTTTGCGGAAGTGCTGCGTTTTCGCCGCCATTGACTTGCATTAGATCGCATGGATTACGCATCACTGTATATGTAGATGCGCATTCCATGCGTTCTAGTGTGCGGATGGTACCCAGGTATAGAGGAGAGGAGACTCCTCCGGACCAGGGTACCATAGAAAACTGCAAAGAAAAAAAAAAGAATAAAATAAAAAATAAATATATACTTACCTTCTGGCGGCCCCCGCTGCACTCCTCCTCTCATGCCGGCAGTTCGCGATGTACTGAAGGACCTGTGCTGACATTATAGTCATGTGACAGGTCACGCGACGCTGACGTCGGCAGGTCCTTCAGTGTATCGCTGCTGGCAAGGGAGAACGGAGGGAAAGCAGGACACCGGGGGCCATCAGAGGGTAAGTATATATTTATTTTTTTAACATTCTTTCGGTCACACTATATAAATCAATGCCGGTTGCATGGATTTATTTAGTGTGACCAAGTTGTCAAACACTTTCCAAGTGATGCTAAAATCGCTTGGAAAGCGCTTGACAACCCGCATGCGGAAATGCAAGTGAAGAACGCTTCACTTCCGCTTGTCCCTGGCAGCAAAACGCATGTACAATCCGCATTGTGATGCAGCAGGCATCCCTTTAATGGTTCAGTGTGTGTTTTGACGGACCACGTACCTCCCTCAGCTGACTGGTCACATGACTGTGACATCACACAGGTCCTTTTGCACAACAGAAGGTCTGGACATGTGACTGTGAGATAAGCACAGGTCCTGTGGCTGTTTCTATAGGATATAAAAACCCTGGTAATTTGAGACAGAAGTATGCAGGGGTGCAAGGGGTGTGATAGGCGTGAGGCGTGAGGCGTGAGGCGTGAGGCGTGAGGCGTGAGGCGTGAGGCGTGAGGCGTGAGGCGTGAGGCGTGAGGCGTGAGGCGTGAGGCCTGTTACCTGTGTGTGTGGCACCGTGTGAGGCCTGATGAAGCTTGGTGGACTCCTGGAGGGTGAAGCCTGGATCCTTGTGTGTGTAAGTGATGCCAGTAAGCCTTGGAGAGCCACAGGTTTTGGAGGATAAGCGTCCTGGAGGGCAGAGCCTGGATCTGTGTGTGTGAGAGATGCCAGTGGCCTTGGACGGGATAAGGGCTGGAGACCACGTGTGGTAAGCTGTAGAGCCACAGTGGTGGCGGAACCAAATGGACTGAAGCAGCTAAAACCTGACAAAGGTAATACACTTTGTTATATGGACATTGCTATAGTATTACCTTGCTGAAGGCTGTATCTGAAGCCAAGTGGGCCTGTCTGCCACTTGAGCTCGTGGACATTATATGTGTGAACTGCGGTTTATGAAGTATAATAAACTGCTGAAGTATGAAAACCAGAAAGACATTGCTGGTGTGCATTAATTGACGCGCTGCAGCGAGTATTCCCCAGGATGATGACTAGCGCTGCCTTACAGCATGCACGATCTGCATGGACAATCCGCATGCTCGATCCGCATGGACAATCCGCATGCGTTTTTTTCTGCCAGGGAGTTGCAGAAACTCACAGGATAAAATCCTGAGCATTTCTGCATCGTGGGCACACAGCCTAAAGCAGGTTTTCATCTATGCAGCTTGTACAAGTGAACTTCATTGTTTGAAAAGTGGGTTACCTGTCTAAGCCATGTTATTATAGTACCTTTTATATGGTTTACACAGGTGCATCATGGGCTTTTCCTGCCCTATGAGTAAAATGAAAGGCTAAAATACAATGTGGAAACTTAATCAGAGAAATGTTTTATTTACATTCAGAACAGGTTTAAAAGAAACAAAATAACCATTACCACAGAAATCTCAAACGTTTAATTGTAGAAATATTATAGAAATAACATTTTACCATTATGTATAGAAATAATTCTAATTTAATAAAAGTGCATTTATGGGAGGATTGTGGGTAAGGTCTTTGGCTTTGCCCCGACCCCTCGGCCGGCCTCCGGTGTCTGATGTCTCAGCGTCCTGGAACTGAGATCATGATGCTGCTTTGGATAGCAAATCAATAGCCTTGAAAAACCCAGGAATAAGGGAAGGGGGTCTTTGGGGAAAGTGGTCTCGAAAACAAGGCAGCGTGGAAAAATCTATTTTGTGGCTGTAGTCGACAACGTCTCAGACCCAAGCGTTGTTGACTACCGAGAGCCACTCATCCCGGAACCAAAGGAGACGGCCGCCCACCCCGAGAAACATCCCAGGTGGGAATCTTCTAGATCCGGGTCTGGCAGACCAGCGCTGGTGGGTTCGTTGATGCCAGGAGGGGGCTAGCCTAAAGGAAGGTCTCTTCTTTTCCTGGTGGGCTGGAGAGTTGTCCTTTTGGTTGCTTTTCCACACTGAAAATTTCCGAAAGGACCATAACTGGACTGTGCGTCTCTTGGGAGGAGGGCATATGGCCCTCTGTTGCGGAAACAAAATACTCTTACCCCCCATGGCATTAGAGATCATCTTATCTAGCTCTTCGAAAAAGCAGGAGCCCTGGAAGGTGAGGCTGGTGGACTTTTTGGAAGCTGAATCCACGTTCCATGATTTCAGCTATGAGGCCATGGGGATGGTGATGTTGCTGGCTACCAGGGCTGAATAGGGGGCTGCAGGGGGGCAGGCACACTCTCCTTATGGGGTCTCTGGGGGGATATAATGCTTGCAGGGGGCCATCTGCTGGGACGCCCCCTCCCCCCCACAAGCGTGCATCATCCGCCCCCTCCCCCCCACAAGCGTGCATCATCCGCCCCCCCCCCCACAAGCGTGCATCATCCGCCCCCCCCCACAAGCGTGCATCACCCCCCCCACAAGCGTGCATCACCCCCCCCACAAGCGTGCATCATCTGCCCCCCCTGTAAAGATGTGCGGTTGTGGATTTTAATAATCACCTAGGCAGGTTATCGATGCAATTAGTTTTATTCCTTCCGACCTCGGTGAGCAATTCCAGGTAAATGTCCAAGAGGCAATTCTCTTAGTCCTTGAGTTTCCAACCTGGGATCAGTAGTTCCACTGCCCCGTACCAGGTGATACCCACTGTCCCCCAACTTTTGGTTGGCCCACAGCTTTTTGTATCTCCCGCCGGTATATTGGCAGTCACAGCATATGCTCCTTCGGATGATGGATATCACGACCGCAGCCCGTGATACCACCCAGCTCTCCGTCCGACCAGCAATGCCTGTTCTTTCTCCTGCCCAGGGTTCAGCCCCCTGAATTGGCAGAAGAGCTCACACCTCCCTCCCCCAGCTAACTGTGCCTTAGTGGAGATATTTTCTCAGGTGGAGCCCATCCCCTGGGTCTGCATGTGAGACTACCTGTGGTGTTGGAGAGAACAATGGCCCAAGGTCTCGGAGATATGGTCACTGAATGGAATAGATACCTGAGGTTGAACTGATGAGCAAGCAAATTTCTAACAAAACACAAAATTAAGATTGACGAAAAAAAAGGGTGCTCATCAGTGCTGGAAAAGTATTTAGAAAGTGGCCAGGTCCTCACACCCCCCACAAGCGTGCATCATCAAGCCCCCAGCATCCCCCCCAGAATACCTCCAGAGACCGCAGCATCCCCACAGAGCACCCAGAGCCCGCAGCATGCACCCAGAGCAACCACCAGCCCGCAGCATCCCCACAGAGCCCCCACACGCGTGCAGCATGCCCCCAGCGTCCCCACAAGCCCGCAGCATTCCTCCAGAGCCACCACCAGCCCGCAGCATGCCCACACAGCCCCCACCAGAGCAATAGACATGCCACCGCAGCATCCCCCCCAGAGCCACCACCAGCCCGCAGCATCCCTCCAGAGCCCCCACCAGCCAGCAGCATGCCCCCAGCGTCCCACAGAGCACCCACAAGCCCGCAGCATCCCTCCAGAGCCACCACCAGCCCTTAGCAAGCCCACAGAGCCCCCACCAGAGCCATAGACATGCCACCACAGCCTGCAGCATCCCCACAGAGCCCCCACACGCGTGCATCATCAGCCTGCCCCCACAAGCCCGCAGCATTCCTCCAGAGCCACCACCAGCCCGCAGCATGCCCACACAGCCCCCACCAGAGCAATAGACATGCCACCACAGCCCGCAGCATGCCCCCAGCATCCCCACAAGCCTGCAGCATCCCTCCAGAGCCAAAACCAGCCCGCAGCATCCCTCCATAGCCCCGACCAGCCCGCAGCATGCCCACACAAGCCCGCAGCATTCCTCCAGAGCCAAAACCAGCCCGCAGCATCCCTCCATAGCCCCCACCAGCCCGCAGCATGCCCACACAAGCCTGCAGCATCCCTCCAGAGCCAAAACCAGCCCGCAGCATCCCTCCATAGCCCCCACCAGCCCGCAGCATGCCCACACAAGCCCGCAGCATTCCTCCAGAGCCACCACCAGCCCGTAGCATGCCCACGGAGCCCACACCAGAGCCATAGACATGCCACCACAGCCCGCAGCATCCCCATAGAGCTCATCACCCTCCCCCCACAAGCGTGCATCTTCCGCCCCCCCCCCACAAGCGTGCATCATCCGCCCCCCCCCCACAAGCGTGGATCACCAAGCCCCCAGCATCCCCCCCCAGAATACCTCCAGAGCCCGCAGCATGCCCTCAGCATCCCCACAGAGCACTCAGAGCCCGCAGCATGCACCCAGAGCCCCCACAAGCCTGCAGCTTCCCTCCAGAGCAACCACCAGCCCGCAGCATGCCCCCACCAGAGCCATAGACATGCCACCACAGCCCGCAGCATCCCCACAGAGCCCCCACACGCATGCATCATCCGACCCCCCCCCCCCCCCGAGCCCCCACACGGGTGCATCATCCCCCCCAGATTACCTCCAGAGCCCGCAGCATGCTCCCACAGAACCCGCACCAGCCCCATAGAGCACCCACGAGCCCGCAGCATGCCCCCACCATCCCCCACAGACCCACAGCATCCCCCCAGAGCCACCACGAGCCCGCAGCATCCCTCCAGAGCCCTCACCAGCTAGCAGCATGCCCCCAGCGTCCCTCCAGAGCCCCCACAAGTCCGCAGCATCCCTCCAGAGCCACCACCAGCCCGCAGCATGCCCACAGAGCCCCCACCAGAGCCATAGACATGCCACCACAGCCAGCAGCATCCCCACAGAGCTCCCAGAGCCCCCACACGCGTGCATCATCAGCCCGCAGCATCCCTCCAGTATTGGGGAGACATGGCGGATAACTGCGCACCCCACACTGACCTCCCTGGGGGCAGTCTCAGTCCGGGGGGGGCACCCTGGCTTCCTGTGGATGTGGTTAGTCCCCTGCACTATAGAGAGCGGCACATAGACTGCTGTAGAGCAGCAATGGTCGGTGACGGGTCAGAGCCGGGGATTACAGGGGGCCGCAGCCTCTCACCTGTCAGCAGTTGGACTATAAACCAGGTTTCCAGTCACTGACAGTACGGCTGGAGCTCTGCCCATTATGCACTGTTAGAACTTGGCGATGTCTGCCATGTTTGGAGGTTCCTGGATTCTGTATTTTTCTGCACAGGGTTTGTCCACGAGAAAAAGGAACACAGAGCGCCAGTCCTGGCCACAGGTTGTGTCTGGTACTACAGCTCCGGTCTAGTGATGTGACAGGTGCTGTAATGCCACACACAGCCTGTGCCCAGGGGTGGCGCTGTAATCCAACAGCTCTGGCTTTCTACTCTGGGACAACTTCTGTAAGGCTGAATTCACACATCTGTGCTCCACGGAGCGAGCTCAGATCTGACAACCGCTGGGTCACCAGTGCTGATCTGTGATTACCTCCTAGGAATAGATGAGGCACTGATCAGGTCCGGAGAGCCGGGCCGGGTCCTCCGATCCCACCACGGATGTGTGAATTCCTCCTTAAGTTAATATCTTAGTGTTAGAGTTCTCCTTTAGAATTTGTGTTCACATGAGAGTAATTTATTATAGTTTATTGTGTAACTTTCGAAAAACGTATCGATTACTAATCCTGAGTTACAGCCAGTGATAGTCTAGAGCTGCGTTCAGAGATCTGCAGGCTTCTGAGCTGAAATCTCCCAGCAGTCCTTGCTGAGATCACTATTGTTAGCGTTGCAATGTTAAGGCAGGTGCAGATAGCAGTGTTTTCGGTCGGAGTGCGATCTGACAAAACATTGAATCGCACTGTGACTAGTGTTTGTCCAAGGAGAAAAATCGGACATATGCACAGCCCGATAGACAGTCTGTCCGAGGACAAAAATCACTATGCTTGAGTTTCATCCAATATTCGGATCACGCTCGGCCATACAAGTTAATGAGTTCTTGGAAAAGATCACACTGCACTCAGATGACATCTGAGTGCAGTCCCATTTTTCACGGATTGACGTAACGAAGAAGATGGAGAATTTTTTTTGACCTATGTCTTGTATCTTGATTTGTGTCACTTTATGTACAGTTCTGGCCAAAAGTCTTGTGACTGATAGAAATTTTGGTGTTCACTTCAGTGATTTTAGATCTTTTAGTCAGATGTTTCTGTGGTTACTGTAGTACAATTATCAGCATTTTATAAGTTTTACACTTTTATTGACAAATACATCAAGTTTATGGAAAGATTCAATATTCACAGTGTTGACCCTTATTTTTCAAGACTCGTTCCCTTCGCCTTGGCAGCTGGATATCGGCTGCTGGGCCAAATCCTGACTGACTATGGACAATTTTTGTCTAATCAGTGCTAGGAGCTCACTACATACATTTCTGTTTGTCCACCCACTTTTTGAGGAGTGACCACAATCGAATTGAGATCTGGAGAGTTTACTGGCCATGAACCCAAAATGTTAATGTTACCCAGACACTTAGTTGTCACTTTTGCCTTGTGACATATTCTCTGTCATGCTCATATATGCATTGTTAATCACCAAAAATGCTCCTGCTGTGTTCTTAGGTATAATTGTGAGTGAGCCCACTCCCTTTTGATGATGGATAACTCCACACATGACTCGTCTCGGGTGCTTTACTGTTGGCATAACACAGGACTCAAAGTAGCGCTCAGCTTTTCTTCTCTGGACATTCATTCTTCCATATGTCCCTAACAGTTTGCAGGGGGCCTTCATCAGGGAAATAACTTTACCCCAGTCCTGTGTAATCCAATCACTGTAGTTTACTGCATTTTATAATCCTGTTCTTCATCTTTTAAATGGAGAAAAGTGGTTTCTTTGCTGCCCTACTTGACACCAGCACAGCCTCCAAAATCCTTCTCCTCACGGTGTGTACAGATGCACTGACGCCTGCCTGCTGCCATTCTTGAGCAAGCTCTGCACTGGGGTTGAACCAATTCCATAGCTGAATCCTATGTAGGAAGTGATACAGGGACTTGCTGGACTTTCTTCGGAGTCCTGAAGTCTTCACAGCAAATTAACCTCCCCCTATTAAGTTATTATTTTTTATAGTGCCATTTATTACATGGAGCTTTACATGTGAAAACGGATATACATAGCAAAAAACAAGTACAATAATCTTGAACAAAAACGAATCACCGACTGGTACAGGAGGAGCGAGGACCCTGCCCGTGAGGGCTTACAGTCTACAATGAATGGGTGAGGATACAGTAGGTGAGGGTAGAGCTGGTCGTGCAGTGGTATGATGGAGCGGTGGTTACTGCAGATTGTAGGCTTGTCAGAAGAGGTGGATCTTCAGCTTCCTTTTGAAGGTTTCCACGGTTGGCAACAGTCTGATATATTGGGGTAGAGAATTCTAGAGTAGGGGGATGCATGGGAGAAATCTTGCGTGCGATTGTGGGAAGAGGAGATAAGAGGGGAGTAGAGAAGGAGATCTTGTGAGGATTGGAGGTTGCGTGCAGGTAAGTACCGGGACACTAAGTCACAGTTATATGGAGGAGACAGGTTGTGGATGGCTTGGTATGTCATGGTTAGGGTTCTCAACTGGAGTCTCTGGATAATGGGGAGCCAGTGAAGGGATTGACAGAGAGGAGAGGCCAGGGAATAGCGGGGGGGACAGGTGGATTAGTCGGGCAGCAGAGTACAGTTATCTGACAGGAGAAAACAAACTCCTTTGCCATGCTTGTCGATGGGGCGAGGGGTGTAGGAAAGGTGGAATCCAACGTATGAAAGTGCAGCTGGAGAGGCCATGTCAGAGGGGGTGAGTCAGGTACCATTGATGCCAAGGAAGGAAAGTTTGTTAGTAATGAAAAGGTCATGGATGTAGGAAAGTTTGTTGTAGATGGAGAGAGCGTTCCATAGAGCTCCTGTTAGTGGGATTGGGGAAGCGGGGGATGGGCAATGGGTATAGGGTTAGGAAGGTTGCGGAAATTTGATAGATTGTGGATGAGAGGTAGAAGTGACTGTGGGGATGTGGTGAGGAGGGCCATGATTTGGAGAGATATCGCCAGCAGTGAGGAGCAGCAGGAGAGAGCGTGAGGTGGCTGTCTGTGTTTGGAGACAGAGGATTGTATGTTGAGGAACAGATCTGAGGCGGAGGTGAGATGGAGGGAGAGATGACCAGTTCATTACTAGGTGTAGGGATGAGAAGGGTTAGTAGAACGTGTAGGACTATAGGGGTGAGAGTGAAAACAAAGAGAAACATTTTTTACTCTGGCTGTGCAGTTACCTTCAGTTATCTTCTGGTTCAATTCTGGTCTAACTCTGTGCAACACACTGTAAGGTGGCTGCCAGACAGGTCGTGGACGGGAGGTATGTGTCCCCGAAGTACCACACTTCAGTGATGTAGGACATGGAGAAGCAGGCTCCAGAACACATAGTGCTGAGAGGGAGTTAATGGGGCTGGGTTTTAAGAGCAGCTGAAAGAGTTGGGGGGAAACAGCTGCTCACTTGCCTCCAGTCCAGGTCTTGGAAGGCCTGATTTAAGACAGCTGCGCCTGTCTCAGTGGTGCTGTGTGTTGTGCAAGGTGAGCAAACCTTGCATGTGCTGCTCAGTCTGCTGGAGGCCGAGAAAAGCACTACATTTAAACGGCTGATGCCGTGCTGTATGGACTGGTTATTTTTAGTTTTGTTCTGTTATAGCAGTGTTTCCCAAACCCCATCCTCACGGACCCCCATAGGTCATGTTTTCAGAATCTCCTTAGTATTACACAGGTGAGAGAATTCCTGATGCCTTGATGATACTTCAATCACCTGTGTAATACTAAGGAGATCCTGAAAATATGACCTGTGGGGTCTGTGAGGATGGGGTTTGGGAAACACTGCGTTATACCTTTTGTGTATCTATTGTATGGTGGCAGAAGGTGCCAAGCCCCCCCTGCTTTGGGCAGAGGGGGGGTGTGTAAGGTTGCTGCCGGACAGGTCGTGGACGGGAGGTATGTGTCCCCGAAGTGCCAAGCTTTGGTGATGTAGGACCCGGAGAAGCAGGCTCCAGCACACATAGTGTAGGGAGTTAGTGGGCCCGGATTGAAGGGCCGAGTTTTACGAGCAGCTGAAAGAGCTGTTATGTTTTGTTTTCCTGGTTGGTTTATGGACATTTAATAAACCACCAGTTTGTTTTGGAACCTGCGGACTGCATTCCTGTGTGAACCTGCGCCTACCCAAGAGCTGATCCGTCACAGCACGTATATGATGCACCGCAGACTAAATTCTTAATGACCCGATAAATGGTTGATCTAGGGGCAATCTTACAAGCAGCAATGTCCTTGCCTGCAAAGCAATGATGACTGCACATGTTTCCTTGAAGGTAATCAGAAGACCATGATTTGAAGCACCAGCCTGCTCTTGTAATTCAGTAAGCATGACTGTGGAAATGGGGGTTTTGTGGTTAAGTAATTTCCTTGGGAAAAAATTAATATGCATTTTTTTTTTTTTTAACAATTCATCTGATCATTCTTCATAACAATCTACAGTTAATGCAAATTGACACTATAAAAACTGAAGCAGCAAACTTTATGAAAGCCAGAATGTGTTTCAGTCTCCAAACTTGCCGACTGTATTATTGTGTTACCTCTTTTGTATATTATTGTGTCACCTCTTATCTTGTGTATCGCTTCTCTTTTCAGTTTGTTAGCCACATGCTGCCAGGCGAGAGCTTGTGGGCACAATCATGCGGCTGGTGATTCTTGATGACTATGCCCTGGCCAGCGAATGGGCAGCAAAATACATAAGTAATCGCATCGCCCAGTTCAATCCTGGACCTGACAATTACTTCACACTTGGGCTACCCACAGGTAATGTGCCTTTTATCTATCTTTATCCAGTTTTCCATGAGTTGGTTCAAGCGTTTTAGTTGTGGATTGAACTATTTTTGCACATGTGAATTACGAGAAATCCTCACGAGTAAGTCAGATGTGTACGGCAAAGCTTCATAGAGGAGGGAGACTCCAAGTTCACCGCTGAACATCTGCTCTCTCCATGTTTCGTTGCGATCTACCAGTGTCTCCGTAAGATTTGGCCATTCTCTACTGTTATATGCAAGAGTGTGCCAATTTTCCAAAGGAACAAGGAGATTGAGAAGCTCAACAGCCTCTTGCCACTGATTGGCAAACAAATTTGGAGAAAATAATTGGACAAAGCCTGAAGGACGCTGTAATGCAGGGCTGTGTTCTGGGGGATCGATGAAGACCTAAGAAGCATGATCTGTGCTGAACAGTATGGATGGTAATCCAAAGCCTCCATAACCAAGCTTGGCGTGGAAGGCACTCGGGAAATAGGAGTGTGAGTTGGGGGTCTCCCAGTGGTAATACAGTTGGAATCACTGCCTTATTAATACAACGGGGAACTGTTTTGATTTTAATTAACATTAAAGGGGTTGTCCGTACCCTACACTGATTTAATCCTAAATCTCTATTTAATTTAATAATCTACCGTATTTTTCGGACTATAAGACGCACTTTTTTTCCTCCAAAATTTTGGAGGAAAATGGGGGGGTGCGTCTTATAGTCCGAATGGGGTGTGTGTGTGTGTGTGTGTGTGTGTGTGTGTGTGTGTGTGTGTGTGTGTATATATGTATGTATATATATATATATATATATATATATATATATATATATATATATATATATATATATATATATATATATATATATATATATATATATATATATATATATATATATATATATATATATATATATATATATAATATTATTATTGCTATTGAACCCGTTCTACGCCCGGGTGGCGAGCATTTTTATTGGTATATGGTCTCCCATGTTAGTATGTGCTGCCCCCGCCATCCTATCCTGGAATGCGTGGCTCCCCTCATCCCCAATCCCGGTATGCGTGGCTCCCCTCATCCCTATTCTGGTATGCGTGGCTCCCCTCATCCCCAATCCCATTATGCGTGGCTCCCCTCATCCCCAATCCCGGTATGCGTGGCTTCCCTAATCCCCCCCCACTATACACACATCCCCAAAAAAATAAACAGTTATACTCACCTTTCTTCTCTGTACTCCAGCGCTGCAGCGTCCTGTTCTGCCGGAGGCCGGGGGAGGAGTGCGGCGACAGAGCACAGCGCCGACCGGCGCCAATTTGCTGAAGACACACTAAATGTGTTTTCATAAAAATGGCGCCGGATAGCGCTATGCGCATGCGCCGATCCAACGTCTCACTCTGCCCCCGGTTTCCGCTGAAGAGAGGCGCTGCGGCAACGCTCTTCCCGGTCAGGTAAGTATGGCGCCGGAGATCGCAGTGTGCGTTCAGTGCCTACACACAACCGCGATCTCTGACGCCATACACCTCTTACCTGTAACGGCTGGATGCGGTCTTCTGTCTGGAGCCAGACTGCGCGTCATGCATGCGCAGTCTATCGAGGCTTTGGACAGAGACCCGCATCCCCGGTTATATTATAGATTGTGGGGTGTGAGGGGAGTGGTAGCTGTGGAGGAGCGGGGCACAGGAGGCAGCGGTGCAGCCTACACTGTCCCTGCTGCTAAAGAAAATGAATATTCACTGCTCCTTAATAGCAGCACACAGTGTAGCAGCGCTGCGGCTCCTGCTGCTGCCGGAATCGCCTGTGCCCGCTGTTAAAGGGCATGAATATTCAACCTCTCTCCACGCTCATGGGCGTGGGGAGGGGGTGAATATTCATGCCTTTTAATAAGCGGGCACACGCTATAGCCCGGCAGGAGCCGCAGCGCGGCCAAGCTGTGTGCCGGCTATGAAGGAGAGAAGTCACTGCTCCCCGCGCACACAGACCCGGCGTGGGGAGCAGTGACTTCCGGCAGCTGATCTCTCCATGTGAGCCGCGCATGGCAGTGACGTGTGGCTCACATGGAGAGATCAGTGCGGGCAGACATGAGGAGAGAGAAGAAAGGTGAGTATAAGTGTTTATTTTTTTTTTTTTATGTGCAGCCTGATGGGGATTAGGGGGACCATGCATATTAGGGTATGGATGAGGGGGCCATACAAAACAGGATAAAGATGAGGGGGCCATACATACCAGGATGGGGATGAGGGGTGCCGTGCGTACCTGGACGGGGATGATAGCCGCCGTGCGTACCTGGACGGGGATGATGGCCACGTATAAAAGGAAGGGGGTTGGGCATATATACCAGGATAGGGGATATTGTCAGAATTGGGTATTACCCCCTATACCAGAAGACCCCCTCCCCCTTAAAAGTGCATCATGAACAATTTTTTGCTTAATTTTTATTTATTTTTTTCCCTCCTCTAAAACCTAGGTGCGTCTTATGGTCCGGTGCGTCTTGTAGTCCGAAAAATACGGTAATTGCTTTTCTAATATACTTTAATTAAAAGTTAATCTAAATTTATCTAACTGGGGTGTGTTTGTATGTGTGTATATATTTGTTTTTTTTTACCAACTTCCTGTTTGATAACATTTAGTTTGAAAATCCCCAGTGCATCCTGGGATATGAAGACGGACGTGATCAGGGAGCAGAGGCTGCGGTCCCTGCTGCTGCCTCTTTCCCCACCCTGAATGAAGCATCATCAGTGATGCCTGTTTCAGGGGCTGGGCTAGTCCCTGATACTCTGCGCATGTGTCTGTTGTCAATTCTAACTATCAGTGGCTCAGCAGGATCTTGTCACTGTGCAATATTCTTTTTAATGCGCAGCGTCAGGGATTCCTCAGACGACACCGGGGTGATCACGCAATATCTCACCCTGCCGTCACTGTGTCATGGATTTCGTCTGGAATCGCGAGCACACGATCCAGATTACTCAACAGTTCAGCAGTTTTTGGGGATTGCGAATCTCAAGAATGCTACCTCCCGGAAGCTAAAATACGATAAATGAGGGGCCAGGTGAAGAAAGCCATAGCAAATTCGGTCATGTCCCTTGGAGGTGCAATGTACCTGTTGGGTACCCTGATATCGTGGGTTCTGTGAGCACAATACCATTCCAGGGTTTTACAGTGGGATCTGCTACATAATGAAGTTTCTCTTAAGGGGCACTTGGAAGGGAAGATGTCCTTATCACCCCGGTCAGTAAAATCTTTATAGAGGTTAGGATCATCCTGCCACCAATCTCGAGGGGTTCCCTGGGTACTTGGGGTCACTAGCACAATTACCACAGATACGAGTCCCAGAGGGTGGGGAGCCCAGGGGACCTGGTCAGATATCGAAAAGGGTCTCTCCTCCAATGCAAAAGAACTTCTGTCGGTCCGAGCTCTGCTGTGCCTGTTAGGGGTGAAGTTCGGGTCCTAGGAGGCATCGTCTATGCAGCATGCACAGCAGATCACAGCCCGGGCACCACGTCTCCGGGTAAATCTCCACCTTGTGAGTTGCTTCTTATGCAGCAGCCCCATGCAAGTTGCTCCTCTCTCCTCGGCCAGCTCCTGCTGAAGACTGAGCTCCTCTGCCCAATCTAGGAGCTCAATAGCCCTGATCACGTCAGTGGTAGCCCAGCGCTGCTGGATCAGATTTACAAATGGCAAACTAATCAGCCCTAGGCATTTCTAATATGTGCAGAGCAGGCGACATAAATCTGACCGGTGTCCTCATAGACCTTTCCTCAGCCGGGGTCTAATAGGAGCAGTAAGATGGCCGTCATGGGGTCCATTGTTAGATCTCGGCTGCCATAGAAATTCATCAGCACCATGATCGCGCCTCCTTCTCCTGTCTAAAGTACCTAATTGCTGTGGAAGCCCCCTACTGTGTCATACAGTGGATTAAGCTGCCAGGATCCGGGTTGGCTCCACTGTCGGTGGCTGAGGCAGGAGCAGGACTGTGTTATACAGCCACACTTCTGCCGCCGATCTTGTAAGAACACTGACAGGACCTGCCTGATGATAATGTGTCCTATAGAGCGGGTCTTGGTACCAGACTGCCCTGTACATATTCACCACTAGCTGGGAACCAGTTACTTACAAGGTCTAGTTTCGGATGTGTTTCCAGGATCTGTAGTTATCAGCATTTTATCCTTTAGGCCGAGTTATAATATCACTGTAACACTCTCGCCCTGTACCTGTATCCCTGCCCTGTGTGCTGCACAAAAGTATATAACAAAATGTGTGTACACAGATATCCATCTCCTGAATGGAATTACTGCTAGATCTCCTGTACATAGAAATATGAGGTTCTTAGCGCACATTTTGAGCAAATTGTGCGAGCCCATCTGCCAACGTCAAGGCGACCTCTTCAGATGGGTCCCTACACTAACACTACACTAACTTAGTAACTGGGACTAGTTTTTTGTATTATTATTACTACCATTTTTACTACTTATTATTATTGCAATAATGCAATTAATTGTAACTGTTATAACACTAATTAAAAAAATTTAATTCAATTTTTTTTTATTATACTTGTGATTCTAATAATGGTATTACTAAAATCCCTTTGCCTAAAGCTGTTGATCCAGAAGTAGGCAAAAACCCCAGAACACCTAACGCCAATATGTTTCCTAGGGGAAAAAATTCCTTCTTGACCTGTGGAAAAGGCGATCAGTCCTAGGACCCTGGATCAAACCTAATAATATTATTACAAGTTATATAATATTACGCTAATTATTGTACTACTGGAGTTATTTTAATTTGTTTTTATAAATCTAACTATTTGAGATGGTTATTATTAACATTGTGCTATCTTATTACAGTATTATTCTTCTTTCCTATCACTACTAATACTGCCCTATACCTACAGTGTTGATCCAAAAGAAGGCAAAAACCTCAGGACACCTTCAGTCAATTTGTGTCACAGCGGAAAAATTCCTTCTTGACCCCGAGAAAAGGCGATCAGTCCTAGAACCCTGGATCACACTGTTATTCTACCTACTACTATTACTACTGTTATTTTATTACTTTCTTACTATTATCACCCAATCGTATTACTCAAATTACACTAATACTGATATACTACCACTAGATTACTACTATCCTGCGATTATTACTTTGGTGGATTTCTACTTACCAGCCGGTATTGCCGTATGATGATATCGGCAGAGAGGTCCCAGCAGGATGGTCCACATGGTGTTCCTCTTTCCTCTCAAATACCTTTTGATGTAATGGCAGATGTTGTTCTGCTTCTTCCTTTATGTTGTAGGATCGATTCTTCTGTCCTCTTCTGTCCTCTTCTGTCCTCTTCTGTCCTCTTCTGTCCTCTTCTGTCCTCTTCTGTCCTCTTCTGTCCTCTTCTGTCCTCTTCTGTCCTCTTCTGTCCTCTTCTGTCCTCTTCTGTCCTCTTCTGTCCTCTTCTGTCCTCTTCTGTCCTCTTCTGTCCTCTTCTGTCCTCTTCTGTCCTCTTCTGTCCTCTTCTGTCCTCTTCTGTCCTCTTCTGTCCTCTTCTGTCCTCTTCTGTCCTCTTCTGTCCTCTTCTGTCCTCTTCTGTCCTCTTCTGTCCTCTTCTGTCCTCTTCTGTCCTCTTCTGTCCTCTTCTGTCCTCTTCTGTCCTCTTCTGTCCTCTTCTGTCCTCTTCTGTCCTCTTCTGTCCTCTTCTGTCCTCTTCTGTCCTCTTCTGTCCTCTTCTGTCCTCTTCTGTCCTCTTCTGTCCTCTTCTGTCCTCTTCTGTCCTCTTCTGTCCTCTTCTGTCCTCTTCTGTCCTCTTCTGTCCTCTTCTGTCCTCTTCTGTCCTCTTCTGTCCTCTTCTGTCCTCTTCTGTCCTCTTCTGTCCTCTTCTGTCCTCTTCTGTCCTCTTCTGTCCTCTTCTGTCCTCTTCTGTCCTCTTCTGTCCTCTTCTGTCCTCTTCTGTCCTCTTCTGTCCTCTTCTGTCCTCTTCTGTCCTCTTCTGTCCTCTTCTGTCCTCTTCTGTCCTCTTCTGTCCTCTTCTGTCCTCTTCTGTCCTCTTCTGTCCTCTTCTGTCCTCTTCTGTCCTCTTCTGTCCTCTTCTGTCCTCTTCTGTCCTCTTCTGTCCTCTTCTGTCCTCTTCTGTCCTCTTCTGTCCTCTTCTGTCCTCTTCTGTCCTCTTCTGTCCTCTTCTGTCCTCTTCTGTCCTCTTCTGTCCTCTTCTGTCCTCTTCTGTCCTCTTCTGTCCTCTTCTGTCCTCTTCTGTCCTCTTCTGTCCTCTTCTGTCCTCTTCTGTCCTCTTCTGTCCTCTTCTGTCCTCTTCTGTCCTCTTCTGTCCTCTTCTGTCCTCTTCTGTCCTCTTCTGTCCTCTTCTCAGGAAACGCAACCCTTAACTGACAGAGCGCCATTACTGACCTCATCCCGCTAAGTAAAAGTGTTTTTCCTGTTTTACACAGAATGCAGACTACCGTGCAGCAACCTATACTCCCGAGGGGCCGCAGGAAACTGGAGTGAATAATGTCCCCCTCTTCCTTTGGATTACGATTATGCCGTGTTCTCACTGGTGCTATTGGCTTCCATTGGAGATTTAAGCTTTTTGGTATTTTTGATGCTGTATAGTTAGTCACAAAGTTACCTGAGACGTAATAAATAGCATTAAAGCTGCAGTAATTTTTTTATGTACACTGCTCAAAAAATAAAGGGAACACTTAAACAACAGAATATAACTCCAAGTAAATCAAACTTCTCTGAAATCAAACTGTCCACTTAGGAAACAACACTGATTGACGATCAATTTCACATGCTGTTGTGCAAATGGAATAGACAATAGATGGAAATTATTGGCAATTATCAAGACACCCTCAGTAAAGGAGTGGTTCTGCAGGTGGGGACCACAGACCACATCTCAGTACCAGTGCTTTCTGGCTGATGTTTTGGTCACTTTTGAATGTTGGTTGTGCTTTCACACTCGTGGTAGCATGAGACGGACTCTACAACCCACAGAAGATGCTCAGGTAGTGCAGCTCCTCCAGGATGGCACATCAGTGAGAGCTGTGGCAACGAGGTTTGCTGTGTCTCAGCGTAGTGTTCAGAGGCTGGAGACGCTACCAGGAGACAGGCCAGTACACCAGGAGACGTGGAGGGGGCCGTAGGATGGCAACAACCCCGCAGCAGGACTGCTACCTCCGCCTTTGTGCAAGGAGGAACAGGAGGAGCACTGCCAGAGCCCTGCAAAATGACCTCCAGCAGGCCACAAATGATCCTCCTTAAGACTGTCAGAAGGAGCTCACTGATAGATTCTCAGTTAGCTAATTTTGCAGCCAGGAATAGACAGTGCAGCACAGATGCTACAGAAGGCAACATTTTTAATGAAACTCAATTACAGAAATCAATTTTAGTCCCAAATACTTGCATTAAAGTAAAAAAAACAAATGGCCCCAAATCTGGACAACCGCTTTAACTCCTTACCAACATCAGCCGTACATGTCTGGTATAAGTCAGTAGCGGGTGGATGGAGCAGAGTCAGCTCGCCCCGTACATGGCAGATAATGGCTGTGACAAACAACCAGGACCTGCCTCTAAGAGCTGCGAGTGGAGCGAAGATCTGCCCACCACTGTTAACCTGTTCAGTGCTGCTGTCAATCACTAACAGCAGCATTAACAGTGCACCGGCATTGGGTCGCATCGTTCCATGCGCCCACCGGCGCTCCTGTGACGCGATCACAGGGCGCAGATGGACTGCTATGACATCCGGGGGTCTGCTGAAGCCTCCGTGCCTGTCATCATAAAGCTTCATTTGGGCTGTAAAGAAGACCGTGATTTTGCTATATGGAGCATTACTGTGGTATCGCTGTATATAGCACAAGCAATCAGATAATGTATACAAATGCAGTGAAAATTAAAAAAAAAAAGAAGTTTAAAATATTAAAACCCCACACGTTCAGCTCACCTCCCACTAAAAATAAAGATAATAAAAATATACACATTTGTGGTATGGTCTCTTTCAGAGAAATACAATCTATCCAAATATAAAAAACAAACGATCAGTGAACACAGAAAAAAATTCAAAAAGCCAAAATTACATTTTTTTCGTTCGCCACAATACTGCAGAAAATCCTGTAAGAAGCGATGACCATGTCATATGTGTCCCAAAATGTTATCAATAAAGTCCTCTTGCCCTTCAAAAAATAAGCCCCCACACAGCTCCATCAACCCGAAAAATGAAAATGTTACGGGTCTCAGAAAAAATGGTGACACCATAAAAAAAAGTTTTTTTCTTTTGCCAAAACTCTTGGAGAAGTTTGGTCATGCTGTAATCACACTGAGGAGTAGGATCCTATTACCAGGTCATTTTCACCACACTATGTGCGCCGTTAAAACCGTTCCCAGAAAAACAGGGTCAGGCTTTTTTTTTCCTCGCACTTTTACTGCACTTGGACTTTTTTTCCCGTTTTCTAGTACTATGTGGTAAATGAATGGTGGGATTTATAAGTACCGCTCATCCTACAAAATAACAAGACCTCACACTATGTGGACAGACATGAAAAAGTTATAGCCCTTGGAAAAAGCGAAGGTAAAAACAGAAAAAAAACATCAATTGGTTCTGTTGGGAAGGGGTAAAGCTGAAGAAACGCATGTAACAGCAGAATATGGAGGAAGGTGAGATATCACAGGCTGGTGGATACTACCTGCTCCATCGCTGGCAGAGTAACCCATCCCCATGGAGGCCGCTGAGATCTTCTCTTGTAGAAACGTATCCAAAATCTATAAAACATGGGGAACAGTCAGCAGAGGGTTTGGTGATTGGCTCATATTGGCGATATACCCAGGGGCATTACTGGGCACAGGGAAGATTGGGAATGAATAGGATTGGCTGTTAGATATGTGATCTCTGCAATTAAAGGGGATGTCTAGTTGGAACAAGTTCTCACTGATCTCTGGATAGGTGATGACTCTTAGATCGGTGGGTTTGGCCGCTATGACCCAATCAGCAGAACAGCACTTATAGATAGAAGTGAGCGAAGGGCAAATGTTCAACCGCCGGTCCGTTCATTCTCTATGGGGGGCGCTGTACTCCGCTTTCTCCTGCATAGAGAATGAATGGAGCGGTGGTCCGGGGAGGGTCTAGCAGGGATTAGTTGGGTTCCCAGCAGATCTAGAAGTTGTCACTTATCATGTGTTGGGGAATAATGACTTCTCCTCTGATAAATGTGCTGATTCCGGTCAGTTGTGGTCGCTGAGTGCGTGTGATGGGATGTGGCTCCGTCCGTTATATTATATCACGTCTTATACCTATAATCTCGCTGATCGCAGGTGTCTGTCTTCACACTCAGATGAGATGGAACAAACTGACCATATAGGACTTTTTTTTTTTTTTTTTCAAATTCAAACCGAGCAATCCTATTGGCTGAGTATGAATGCAGTTACCATGGTGACAGAAGTAGCTGCAGATTTAAAGGGACAAGATACTAATATTGTACTAAAGTGTATTTTATTATATACTTCACATAACTGACTGGGTACACCTTGGTGCTGGTGGGATGGCCTTTTTTTTTTTTTAATCAAAAACCATGTTTACTAAGTACCCTATATTATATATATTTCCTATTGCTTTTTACTTACTTATAGCAGGGTATATGTTCATATTGTTTCTATCCTAAGTTTGTCTATTTTCTAATAGATGGGTAAACTTCTTCCTGGCCTTTGAAGCACAGCTTTCAATTATTCCTATCGTAAACCAGGTAAAAAGCTTCGAGCCGAGCGCGATCAGACTCCTTCAGTCCCGCAGCAGGTAAATCTGTGACAATCGCCGGCACTCCTGCTGTTCCTAGTACCGATCCCTCTGAGCGGCTGTGCAGTAATGAAGGCTGGATTCACCCCAAACTTGCTCTTCTTTTTTTTCGATTTCCAGTTCTGGTAATTAGTGATACACATGTGTATATCCAGTGGTCAACTCAAAACCTATGTATGGAAAATCAATTGTTTGCTGTATGCATCTCATTTGTAGGATGCACACTATTCATTTCAATATGGAGCGGAGTAGGAGGAGACTTTCATTACTGTCGCCCTTTACTTCCTCCCTGCTGATAGGAAATGCCATGCTGTTTGCTTGTGTCCTGTGATTACAGCAGCCTGCAACAGTTTTCAAGCGTGCACTCCCCGGCTCAGGCATCAAGCAGTAAATGATAACATTAAAACGCTGCTACCCCTTTGTTAGTCACTTTTTTATCTTCTTCCCCTTCTACGAATGCTATAGTCCGTTATTCTAGAACTGCTCTGAAAATGGTTCTCTCTGGAGTGTTGGGATTTGGGTTTAGGGTGGGTTATGGGAATTGAAGTTCAGATACTTTGTTCATATTTTTACTATGGAATTACTATGTCGTGTATGTTATTTGAAAGATGGAATATTTGTAGTTTGAGTTTTTCAATAAAAATTATTTGATTAAAAAAAATATGAAATTAAAATTCCTCTGTTCTTGAGAAAGCATAGGATTTTACTAAGAGGTAAATTGCACGTTCCTTGTTTTCCAGGCGCTTTACATTTTTGCTAGTTTTGTATGATTACACAATCCCTTTTATAGGCCAGTTGTACATCTCTCCCTAAACTCTTGTTCACACTATATTTTAAGCCAGTTTTATTATATGGTTTCTAGATGTTGTCCAGCTTTGATAAATAATTAGTATTTATACTTTTGCTTTTAGATAGACTTGAAGAATGCAGATCCGGAAAGGGTGGAGAAACAAATTGAGAAGATGTTTGACGTTCCCGCTAGTGACTGTATCCGGGTACGATGCGCTCCAGATCAAAATCATTCCTGTAGGCAAATTTAACTCCGCTGTCTGTACCTTGTCTTTTTATTTTTTTCTACAAAATGTGGCTGGAAAAGGGGCAATGTAGCGAGGAATTGACATCAATTTTTGGTGTTAAAAAAAAACAAAAAACTTTTGTGACGCATCATTTTTGCACAAAAATATGCAGCTTCCTATTTTACAGCACTCTTGCAACTTTTAGAAATTGGGCTTGGTAAGCCACACAGGTCTAAGAACGACCCATTGGGGTTTTAGGTGTTAAAAAAATGATCATCTGAAAGATTTTGTGATCTGCGGTTACATGATTGTAATAACAACATTAAAGCCCCATTCAGATGTACAGGTTTTATCCATGAGAAACTGAGCAGAACGATATATAGGTTTGTGGGAGAAGATTCAGTATAAATTGTAATTTATTCATTAGATTTGAGAGTCCTCAGTGGTTGATACCTTTAATGGCTAACTGAAAAGATGGTAACAAATTGCAAGCTTTCCAGACTACTCCGGCTTCTTCATCAGGCAGACCTGAGACCTGAGTAGTCTGGAAAGCTGCAATTTGTTTCCTTTTAATGGCTAACGGAAAAGATGGTATCAACCACTGAGGACTCTCAAATCTAAATACTCTTCTATCTACTGGCTAATACGCTACAAAGATAGATGTTTTTCCTGTATCAATTTATTCAGTGGAATCCTGCTGTTTGTACAGATGAGTCCAGTGGGCGGTCCTACTAGTGATTGACAGCTATCTTTGCCTGCATGGTCCTACAGGGAACTGTCAATCACTTAGTAGGACCGCCCACTGGACTAGTGTACATACGGCAGGACTTTTCACTGCATAAAATGCCAGTTTTGCTGACTCTCTTCCCACAGATATGTCTATCAGTCTGATCAACTTCTCTGCTCTACAACACCCCCTACAGATCTTATACCATTTCAGCATGACAGGTTCCTTTAATCACCTGCAGATGACATAAGTAGCCATGTTCTGTGTGGCTTACGGAGGGGCTTGATTGCTTGTCAGCTTCAAACAGGTTTCATTTCTTCTGATTCGTTGTAGCCGAGTTCTAAACTGTATTAAGAAATTCATTTCTCTGTTTATTTCTATTAGATGTCGGGGAAGCTTGGAACAAACGTGGAAAGTGTTCTTCAAGAAGTTGTCAGGAGGCTTCCACCGTGAGTACGGACTAATGCGGCTCTATCCATCTTCCCTTTATTAAAGGGAACCTGTCACCTTGGAAAATGCTATGTACCTGCAGGTATAGGGTTAATCTGCAGATAAATAATGTTACAATGCTGCCCGGCCGCCTTATTGATAGTGTAGGTACCGGGAGAAAATTAACTTCTTTCCTCCCTGCAGCCGCCGGCCTTCACTCATCGTTGTGCATGGAGCGGCTACAGTCTTGGATCACAGCACCGCTCGCTATATCAGGGGCGACGGCTGTAAACCCGGCCCGGATTTTGATTGACAGCTTGCTCTGCACAGATGCGCTGCAGAACCACTTAGAATCTGAGTGAAGGAGTAGTATGTTCACAGATAGAGAATATGGCTCATCCACGTGCAGATCCGCTCCACGTCCGATTACATATTTGTGGGAGAAACCCTAGTGGCAGCCTCATATTTCTGACATGGATCCTCTAGCACTATTTGTGAAACTGCGGCTCCCAGCATAACTTGATGAGAGACTGTCAGTCTGCTGGGACCTGTAGTTTCACTACAGCAGGAGTGTCACAAGCTGCGGACCTCCGCTCACTCCAGCACTGGTCGGCATTTTCAGCACGTGAACGTACGCTATGCTTTCTAGAGACACAAGGGTGTAGATAATTTTATCAAACCCTTGACTGTAAGTTTGCTGAACCCTAAGTGGATTATATTGTTCCCACAGTTTCAGTTTTGGACCATTTAAGGGGAATTTAAAGGGTTCTGGCCACTGATTTTCCTTAAAGGGGATCAGTATCCCTGTATGTCTTTGTATATACTTGATAAAGACCTATAACAGGTCGAAACGTTATGTGATGGCGGAATAAACTTTGTCTTTTGGAATTCATCACCCCGGACTGAACGCGGTTTACTTACCTTTATCCCCCTTAACAGGATGTCTTATTTTTGTGTTTAGTCCCAAGATTGAAAAGGGTAGCCCTCTTAAAGCCCTGCTGTTTGACTCCACGTTTGATCACTACAGAGGCGTCGTAGCAGCATCGCCCTGTGTGGAGGTGACGTGTGTAAAGGCAATAAATCGTGTCTGCTCACTCTGGCAAGTGCTATGAAGTCAATGAGGTTGGCTTGGCATACTGACTCCAGAGGAAGTGCCAGCCGAAAAACTAAGTTTTTTTTTTTAATAATTTTATTAGCCTTTCCCTCTGTCTTCACCAATCAGCCCTCTGTATTGATGATCAGATCAAAGATGTAGACAGGGATTGTCTCACGCTGCATCTCCTTCCTGATTGTATCAGTGAGAAGACAGAAGCTGCCCCATCCCATTCTCCAAGAAATGCAGAACCCAATGCATCTGCTGTCCGTGATCCGCTTATTGTCAGAGGACATCATTAGGGACTGCATTTTCTCATTGCTTAAGAAATTGTTGGGGGATCCTGCTAATTGCTGAATAATAAAACTGCAGCACCGCTCCATTTAAAGCAGTGTTTCCCAAACTCCAGTCCTCATGGCCCCCAACAGGTCAGGTTTTCAGGATTTCCTCAGTATTACACATGTGATGAAAGTATCATCAAGGAATCAGGAATTCTCTCACCTGTGCAATACTCTGGAAATCCTGAAGACATGACCTGTGGGGGGCCGGGAGGACTGGAGTTTGGGAAACACTGATTTTAAAGGGACTGTCAGCACTAGTGTTGAGCGATACCTTCCGATATCAGGAAATATCGTATTGGATTGGATCGGACCGATACTCAAAAAGTATCGGATATCGCCGATTCCGATACCGGAAACCAATGCAAGTCAATGGGACACTAATATCGGAATGAAAATAAACCCTTTCTTTCCTTGTAGGTTAATTCTACATGAAGTAAAACAACTAAGAATAATGTAGAATGTATTATGCGAAAAGCCGGCAATTCATCAGCGCATACACCGGTACCCGACAATTTACAACAGAAAGAATAGAGCATCACACATAGATTAGATAGATAGAAACATGTCAGTCACATATATAATAAGTACAGTGATAGTGTTGCTTACTGTACTTGTCATTTAGTGTAAAGGATTTATTAAAAAAAATAATAGTGTTTTCATGCACCGTCTCTTTAAAAAAGCCGGCCGGCAATTCAGCATCTGTACCCAACAATTTATAACAGAAAGAATAGAGCATCACACATAGATTAGATAGATAGAAACATGTCAGTCACATATATAATAAGTACAGTGACAGTGTTGGTTACTGTACTTGTCATTTAGTGTAAAGGATTTATTTAAAAAAATAATAGTGTTTTCGTGCACCGTCTCTTTAAGAAAGCCGGCCGGCAATTCAGCTTCTGTACCCGACAATTTAGAATAGAAGGAATAGAGAATCATACATAGATTAGATAGATAGAAACATGTCAGTCACATATATAAGAAGTACAGTGATAGTGTTGGTTACTGTACTTGTCATTTAGTGTTAAAATAAAGGATTTATTTAAAAAAAAATTGGCGTGGGGTTCCCCTTAATTTTAGTCTCTAGCGGAGGTTAAGCAGACGGCTGGGGCAGATGTTTGAAGCCTGGGAAGGGGGTAATACCCACGGAGCTTCCCAGGCTACTAATATCAGCCCCCAGCTGAATACATAGCCTTTACTAGCTATTAAAATGGGGGACCCCCCAAAAAAAATGACGTGGGGTCCCCCCTAATTTAATAGCTAGCAAGGGCTAGGCAGACAGCTGGGGGCTGATATTAATAGCCCAGGAAGGGAGCCATGAATATTGGCCCCCTCCCAGGCTAGAAACACCAGCCGTCAGCCGCCCCAGAAATGGCGCATCCATAGGATGCGCCAACTCTGGCACTTAGCCTCGCTCTTCCACGCTGCCCTGGTGCGGTGGCAGGGGGTAATAGGGTTGGGGTTCATGTCAGCGCCAGCTGCCATGAAGCCCAGGTTAGTAATGATGGGCGTCTATAAGACCCCCCCATTACTAACCTACAAAGTGTTAAAAAGAAAAAACACACTACACCCAGAAAAAAATAATTTATTTGAAATAAAACACACAATTTTATTTAATTCTTAGTTTACTAAAAAAAAAAAATAGTTACCTGTCCACGTTCCTGCGCTGATCTCCCATGCACAGCTGTCACATCTGGAGATGGTGACAGCTGTGCATGGCTGCTGTAAGCTCACACTGCCGGGAACACGTCCGCTCCCGGCAGCGGGAGCCACTGACTGAGGTCACCGGAGTGCATTCAGGCAGCGCAGCTCCGGAGACCTCCTTTACGGCAGTGCTGTACCGTGGGAATTTCTCACGATACAGCAGGGCCGTAAAGGAGCTAACCGGAGCAGCGCTGCCTGAACTCCGGCGAAAGCGCTTATGCAATGACGGGGCTGCTTTACGGCCCCATCATTCTAGCGGCGGCAGCGGTTCAGAGCGGTCACATTCTATGTGGCTGCTCTAAACTGGAGATCATCGTGGGACACTCATGGACTACTACGGAGGGGTAAGGATAAGGTTGTGGTTTATTATTTTATATTTTATTACAGGAGATCGATGGCTTCGGGGAATTAGGTGTCTAGGTGAGTATAGGTGTAGTTTTTTATTTTTTACTTTATTTTAGGTGGCGATCGGCGGAGACAGGTAATGTATGAACTAATTTATTGTAGGTAACCACTGGCCACCAATGACATGTATTTAAAATTTATTGGGGACCATGGGGCAGTTTAAATAGCAGGATCAGGTAGATGGGAACTACTGCTCCCATCGAGCTGATCCTGCTGGGACGAGTGGACGGGGGACAGACATAGGCCGATGGGAGTAGTAGTGTCACATCGGCCTATGTCTGCCTGCACGCACACACCCGCAGACATCGCACAGACACCGCAGACATCGCACAGACACCGCACACACCCGCAGACATCGCACAGACACCGCACACACTCGCAGACATCGCACAGACACCGCGCACACCCCTGCAGACATCGCACAGACACCCGCACACACCAATTATGACGGGTCTGATGGTCTGCGAGGTGTGGCTGACCTGAGCGGCCGTGGGAAAGTTCATGTGAGTTCATGCAGTCAAGCATGAACTCACATGAACCCTCTGAGGGCACCGCAGCGACTTCAAATGAACAGCTGATCGGCATCACCTGATACCTCAGCTGTTCATTTGAAATAACCGGCGGGAAAGCGCAGCACAGAACGGGAAAGCCGGCGGTGAAGTCTTTTCACTGCCGGCTTCCCCGCCTGGGTCCTTCGCTCCCCGCTCCTTGGTGCTTTGCTCCCCGCCCGGTCCTAACTTACGATCAGGATGGGAGGTGGCGAGGGGAGCGGAGGATCGGGGTGGGAGGCTGCGGGGAAGCAGTATGGGGCTGTGTGATTGTTTAAAAGCCAGCGGCTTTTTACCGCGCGCCGGCTTTTAAACAATCAGGAGAATTCTCTCACGCTGGGATGGCATTCTGATGACAGGCTGGATCGCAGCTGAGCGCTGCCATCCAGCTTGTCATCCTTCAGAGACACTGCAGAGAGCAGGCATTATGGGAACTTCCGATTCCGGTATTCGATATTGTAAAACTATCGGAATTAAGTATCGGAATTCCGATACCGCGAATATCGGCCGATACCCGATATTTCAGTATCGGAATGCTCAACACTAGTCAGCACAGAATGACTGTTGAAACTAAGTACAAGTGTAGCACCCCGAGGGTTCGGCTGCTACAGGGGTATTGCACCTCAAACCAGAGGTGTGATATTCCACTCCCGGGTAAGGATGGAGTGTGGACCAGGACTCAGTAAGCTGCATGCACCACACACACCCCATTTCCGAGGAACAGACCAACGGTGCTCCCACTAGACAGAGTGCAGGCACGACAGCTTCTGTTCCTGGCTGGAGTGGGGAGGGGAAAGTACACCCAGTGATGTAGGAGCAGATAGGGGTGGGTCTCTGGGCATAGGTAGGAGCCCATTGGTTGCTAGTCACCTGGGCTCACACATAGAGGGAGGTATATAAGGTGGGCACCATCTTAGATCAGTGTTCAGTTCAGGCAGGAGGAGAAGAGGAGAGGAGCTCAGCCAGAGAGGGCTGACAGGGAGCTGTGGCTCAGTCTGGGCCCAGCTCCAGAGGCAAGCCTGGAATGGAGGCCAGAAGCAACAGAGAGAGAGAGGAGGAGGAACAGAAAGGAAAGTAAGAAAGGAACTGGAACAGAGGAGAAAGGAAGCAAAGAACAGAGAGAAAGGTCCAGAGACATGAAGGCAGAAGGAACCCCATATGCCCAGAGGAGATACTGGGTGAAGGGTTGGCAGAATAGGGTACCGGAACCCAAATTGGTGGAGGCGACTAATCCTCAGCCAAAACCGGAGGTTGTCACCACATCTTGGTGCGACCCCTCACTACATCCACCAGAAAGGCATACCGCATAGGGTCAGGGAAACCGGAGAGAGGTTTCGCAAACAGAAGGCCCGAGGAAGCTGGACAAAGGTGGGTCACTGGTGGGGACGGCCAGTAGAAAGGAAGAGAGGGGAGCTCTGAACCACGCTCTGGGAGTTGCCTGGGAGTTGACAGAGTCCCTCACCTGGTGGACGCAGCACGGCTTGGGCAGTCATCGCCTGCAGCATTGACCTGAATAACAACCGTGAGTAAAGCTTTGGAAACTGCAATTACAAGTCTCTGTGTTTCATCGCTGCACCAGCACCATTAGTACTGGGACGCTCACACCATTACTCCCATCATTATCCACACTAGCTGCCCTGAGGCAATACTCCTCCCGTGGGGAGTCATCCCATACTCAGCTGCACAAACAACATCAGCCTCAGCGGTCTGCAGCGCAGCGGCGGTCCCCACTGACTGCAATCCACGGGTGGCGTAGTCGGACATTTGTTACAACATTAAGACTGCCACTGGTTTGACCACCCTGGGCACGGACCGGGTCACCGCCACACGGAGACTACAACCCCCAGCGATCCGGCTCCGGGTATTCCTCCTGCACAGCAGCAACGCACAGGCCCAGGGGGCGCGTCACAAGCACTCCGTGGATCACGGCGTGGGCCAATCCTTTATATACACCTTCCCACCTGCTTGTTTTACCTCTGTCTCCTTCCTTCTCTGGTTCTATGAAGCCAGAGCTGTCAATCAAAGAAGAGGAGGGTGTGGATAGAGGGCAAACAAGCAGGTGGGAAGGTGTATATAAATGATTGGCCCCGTCATGAAGCACCGAGAGTTGGGACTTAGTTTGAACAGTCATTCTGTGCTGACAGTCCCTTTAGGTGGACGAGATCCAGATGCAGCTCATTTCACCGCGTAAGGCTGTGTGCCCACTATGCGCCCACTATGCGTTTTTTAAGCGTTTCCGCAGCGGCAATTCTGCCGCAGGAACGCTTAAACGCTTGGTAGAAGGCCTGCAATGTTCCCCAATGATAATCTGCATGTGCTGTGCACATGCTGCGGAAATTTCCACTGCGGATTATCATTGCGGAAAAATCCGCAGCACTACCAATTATTTTGCGTAAGCGCAGCGTTTTTGCCGCCATTGACTTGCATTGAATCGCTTAATATCCGCATGACTACATGTACACATGCGGATATTAAGCGATTCAATGTGCGGATGGTACCCGGGTCTGGAGAAGAGGAGACTCTCATCCAGACCCGGGTACCATAGTTCCTGTTAAAAAACAAAGAATTTAAAATAAAAAATAAACCTTATACTCACCTTCTGATGGCCGCAGGTCTCCTTAGTGATGCGTCCTGGCTCCCTGGCGGCTCGCGATGGTCTAAAAGGACCTTTCATGACGTCATTTAGTCATGTGACGGGTCGCATCGGATAAGGAGACCGGGGGCCATTGGAAGGTGAGTATAATGTTTTTTATTTTTTACCTTTTTTATTCTTTTTTTTAACTAACTTGGTCACACTATATAAAATCCATGCCGGTTGCATGGATTTATATAGTGTGACCAAGTTGTCAAGCACTTTTCCAAGTGATGCTAAAATCGTTTGGAAAGCGCATGCGAAATCGCATGTGCAAAACGTGTGACAAACGCTTGTCCCTGGCTGAAAAAAACGCATGTAAAATCCACATGCCAGGGAGATACAGAAACATTCAGGAAAAAACCGGAGCATTTCCGCATCGTGGGCACATAGCCTTAGAGTGCCGCTGTGCCGGCAAAGACAACATCCCCCTCTTTCTGAGAATCAGTGGGGCTTGAAGGGGTGCGGCCCCCCATCAGTTATAAAGCCATGTCATATCATCAGTCATATGAGTGTTATGTGGCAATGGCATTGTCTTGACAGCCAAGGATCCTACTGAAGGCCTCCATGTCTTCCATGATTGTACAACTATGAAGCCCGTCCCATAACTGGGATTAATATGAGATTGGTCATTTTACTCTACACTGTAGCGGTAAAGCCATTGGATGTTTTCGGTGACCTGAGCCTGCAAAGTTAAATTCTCCCGTTACATCATTTTTGGCTTCACCACATCTGTTCGTGTTAAAACTAAAAACAATATCTTCTAGAAATCCTATCGAGTGGATGATGGAATGAAAAAGAAAAAAAAGATGAAGCGGCAGAATCTCTGGAGTTTATTTTGTTCACTTTGCCTCACCAAGAAAAGTAATAAAAAGATCAGAAAATATTTATAAAAACTACAGCTCTAACTGCAAAAAAAGCCCAGATACAACGAATCTACTGGAAAAAAAGCCCAGATACAACGAATCTACTGGGAAAAAAGCCCAGATACAACGAATCTACTGGAAAAAAGCCCAGATACAACGAATCTACTGGAAAAAAGCCCAGATACAACGAATCTACTGGAAAAAAGCCCAGATACAACGAATCTACTGGGAAAAAAGCCCAGATACAACGAATCTACTGGGAAAAAAAAGCCCAGATACAACGAATCTACTGGGAAAAAGCCCAGATACAATGAATCTACTGGGAAAAAAAGCCCAGATACAACGAATCTACTGTAAAAAAAGCCCAGATACAACGAATCTACTGGAAAAAAAAGCCCAGATACAACGAATCTACTGTAAAAAAAGCCCAGATACAACGAATCTACTGGAAAAAAAGCCCAGATACAACGAATCTACTGGGAAAAAGCCCAGATACAACGAATCTACTGGGAAAAAAGCCCAGATACAACGAATCTACTGGGAAAAAAAGCCCAGATACAACGAATCTACTGGAAAAAAAGCCCAGATACAACGAATCTACTGGGAAAAAAAGCCCAGATACAACGAATCTACTGGGAAAAAAAGCCCAGATACAACGAATCTACGGGAAAAAAAGCCCAGATACAACGAATCTACGGGAAAAAAAGCCCAGATACAACGAATCTACTGGAAAAAAAGCCCAGATACAACGAATCTACTGGAAAAAAAGCCCAGATACAACGAATCTACTGGGAAAAAAGCCCAGATACAACGAATCTACTGGGAAAAAGCCCAGATACAACGAGTCTACTGGGAAAAAAAGCCCAGATACAACGAATCTACTGGAAAAAAAGCCCAGATACAACGAATCTACTGGAAAAAAAGCCCAGATACAACGAATCTACTGGAAAAAAAGCCCAGATACAACGAATCTACTGGAAAAAAGCCCAGATACAACGAATCTACTGGAAAAAAAGCCCAGATACAACGAATCTACTGCAAAAAAAGCCCAGATACAACGAATCTACTGGAAAAAAAAAGCCCAGATACAACGAATCTACTGGAAAAAAAAAGCCCAGATACAACGAGTCTACTGGGAAAAAAAGCCCAGATACAACGAATCTACTGCAAAAAAAGCCCAGATACAACGAATCTACTGGGAAAAAAGCCCAGATACAACGAATCTACTGGAAAAAAAAGCCCAGATACAACGAATCTACTGGAAAAAAAGCCCAGATACAACGAATCTACTGGAAAAAAAAGCCCAGATACAACGAATCTACTGGAAAAAAAAGCCCAGATACAACGAATCTACTGGAAAAAAAGCCCAGATACAACGAATCTACTGGGAAAAAAGCCCAGATACAACGAATCTACTGGGAAAAAAGCCCAGATACAACGAATCTACTGGAAAAAAAAGCCCAGATACAACGAATCTACTGGGAAAAAAGCCCAGATACAACGAATCTACTGGGAAAAAAGCCCAGATACAACGAATCTACGGGAAAAAAGCCCAGATACAACGAATCTACTGGGAAAAAAGCCCAGATACAACGAATCTACTGGGAAAAAAGCCCAGATACAACGAATCTACTGGGAAAAAAGCCCAGATACAACGAATCTACTGGGAAAAAAGCCCAGATACAACGAATCTACTGGAAAAAAAGCCCAGATACAACGAATCTACGGGAAAAAAGCCCAGATACAACGAATCTACTGGAAAAAAAAGCCCAGATACAACGAATCTACTGGAAAAAAAAGCCCAGATACAACGAATCTACTGGAAAAAAGCCCAGATACAACGAATCTACTGGAAAAAAAGCCCAGAAACAACGAATCTACTGAAAAAAAAGCCCAGATACAACGAATCTACTGGAAAAAAGCCCAGATACAACGAATCTACTGGGAAAAAAGTTTTATAGCTTTTAGAAGGCAAGGATAAAAAACAAATTGTAAAAGTGAAGATTATCCCACATGCACTTTGTCACCCAAGGATCTGCATAAACTGCAGCCGGCCCATCTCAGCACCACTTCTTTTGTTTGTGCTTTTTCCTTATTGCTTTCTGTGTCTTTTTAAAAGGGTTTTTCCATCATTTTTTTAAAGTAATTTTTTCCGATATCCAAATCATTTAAAATTGTGTACGACCCTGTGCAGGATATAATAGAGCGACATTTTAGCACACTAGGAATATTCTTATAGTGCCACTAGATGGCGCTCTTATCCTGCATGCAGTACTGATGCTCCTGTCGGTGCTGCTTTCTATGAATATACATGGATGTTTGATGCCCAGGAGAGAGCAGAGCTGAAAGGAGATTCTGTTATTAAAGCAAATAAAATGTCAATATTGTGTTATGGAAAGTTCTGCAAATTAAAATACAATTTTGTGTTTTTATTGCCATTCAATACTAATCTGTTGTGGCCGTATGATGGTTCTCAGCTGGTTACAGTGCGATTAGCAGAGCTCTCTGATGTGGTATTTAGGCTCTGGGAAGTTATAACATATATGTTGATAGATCCAAAATAGTTTTACATCCAAAATTCAGTGCTGACTAATGTCACAGCATTTCTGACTTAAATGAATGTAACTAGATGAAATACTATTTTTGCTGCATGCAGCCACCACCAGGGGGAGCTGTTGACATGTGATTATGTACAGCTAGTATTGGACCCAACCGCAGCAGTAGAAGTCTGTCTCCAGTGAGCGCCCTCTAGTGCCAGCTGTATATAGCTGTAGTGAACTCATGCAGTGCTGGGTCTCAGAGCCGTTGCTACCTTCTTTTATGGCTGATTTGTACCTGATATTCAATGTAGAATTTGATGAATCTGCACTAATTGTGAATATATATTACTCTCATTGTTTCTAAGATATGCTGGACAAGTAGGTTATCTAATCGCTGGGATGAAGGACGCACAGGAAGCACAAATAGGAGACACTCTGCATTTACTGAAGCAGCCAGTGGCTCTGCCCGGCTTTAAGCCTGCGAAACCCATGGTGTTTGCAGGTGAGTTGAACCCTAATACAAATTAAATGGTCCCTGTACTTGATCTCATTCAATAGATAATGTGCAAAATCCCTTTATAAAGTTCAATTAAGTTGGAGTTACTTTTCAGGGGTTAGATAACCTAAAAGTGTCGGCCGGTAGGGTCTCCCTTCTGTCTAAGTGTAATTTGTCTCTAGCAGCAGAAATCCCCCTATATGGATTACCGGAAGAGGGGCTTGGCCTTTGTCTCTTTGCTCCTGCCTGTCAAACTGTATATGCAGGCATAACAGAGATGCAGCCTTTCAGTTAATTGCAGGCATCTCATTAAGCAATGGCGGAAGCAATACGTGCTGAGTATTGAGAGAAGGGATGTCCCAGGACCTATAGTGCTGACAGAATGCTGATAAAGAGGAATCGTCCACTCCAAAAGAGTGGATGGCAAGTTACAGAGCATGTGTATTGGTACTGTTCCAGGACATACTGTTTTATCTACAGTCCATTTAGAATCAACACTCTGTTCTACATAATATTGTACATGGAACAGAGTATTATGCCAATGTAACTGCAACACGCATCGAAGTCAAAATCTAGGCAGAATTACACCTATAGCCCCCTCAGACTATGCAAAACACCAATTGAGCTTTAACAACTTCAGCTCAAGTGCTCAAAAACTGTGTAACGGGGTCGGAAAGCTATTGTACAGTATACAGTATATATTTTATTAGCGTAATATTAAAACCTGTATTACAAGAGCACTTAGTTCAAGATTCAGCCTCCAGATGGCGTGACATCAGAGATTAGACACATCTGCAAGAGCGTCCTCAACAATGAATATATAGTCAATCACAGGGACTAGACGTGTAATGTATCAGTACAACAGTATAACGAGTGTTGTGTAGAGATCAGCGAACCCGAACTGTAAAGTTTGGGGTTCATACCGGACACCTAGTGTCCAATGCTGAACTCCGAACACTGACAAGTCCGTTTTAAGAGTGAGAGACCTCCTAGCCCTTACTACGACCATTTTACAGCATCAAAGTTTGTGTCTCCATTGATTTCTATGGGGTTTGGGTTCAAGTTCTGGTACCCGAACCGAAGTTTGGTCGAAACCGAACATCCACGGGGTTCGCTCATCCCTAGTGTAGTGTAAATTCTACGTATTTTGCGCCTGAGTACCAGTAATGAGGAGATTCTTACCCATTATGTGCCTGCCACTCTCCTAAACACGCGTTTCACTTTTTTAGCTTCTTCAGAGGGACACAGAGTATACCAAACACTGCCCCCCGGGCACCAGATGTAACCCACTGTATCAATTCCTTTAAGGCTAAAGTTACAGCTATAGAATAGATTGACCTTGACAATTCAAGTGCTTTCTTGTGGGAAGTATGTGCACCCCCCGATCATTTCAGTGGAGAGCGACCATTCCCAGCCACCTCTATTGAGAATCCATGACCGGCACAGGCGCTGTACCCTCGCCTGTCACACTTTAGTAATCCTACTAATTCCTTGTAACAGCCAGGAACGCCTCCATGATTGGATTAGGAACGGTGATCACAGAGTAGATAAATGCCAGAGAACCTTTATTCTGCAGCCGCATCTTTCATCCCATTAGACTCGGCCTATTTTACAGAAGCCGAGATAATTGAGGAGAGATGTAAGGAAGGAACCTCACGATCCTCCAGGACTAGTCAGCTCAGAGCCGTGACGTGTGGACAAGGTTTTTCTACATTGTGGGGAATTTAGGGAGCGCTGCAGCAAGGGGGTTGGTAATGACACGCCACCGTGACACATAATGCATGGACTGTCTCCTCTCATTTGTTCTTTGAAGCTTGTTTTCCTCATGAGTGATGCTTGGCGCATGAGAAAAGCCCAAACAATTAACATCAAATGGGTTTTCTGCGATTTGTAAAATCCTGTGCCCCGCTGATCCCCCGCTGCGGCTCCCCATAGGTGGATTATAATGAGGGCAATCCGGGCTACCGCCCGGGGCCTCGGGTCTCTATGGCCGGATTGCCCTCATTATATGTGCAGCACCGCGGCACATACCGGCAGACAGTGGCAGGGGGGGGGCCCCGGACCACTCCCCCAGCAGCGGTGCACAGCCGCTGCTTCTTCTTCGGCCGGGCCAGCACTGCAGCAGTTAACTTCCCTCTGCTGACCCGGCCGCGTCACTGCTAGGAGACACGGCCCTGTGCGCGGCCGTGTCTCCTAGCTGTGACGTCACGCAGTGCGCACCCGGCCTGCAGTGCTGCACCGGAAAAGAGCTGGAGCCAGGAGGACTGGAGCCGAGCCGGGGGATGGTGAGTGAGTGAGTGAGTGTGTGTGTGTCTGTGTGTGTGGAGGCCGCACGGTGCCATCTATACACAGCAGGAGGCCGCACGGTGCCATCTATACACAGCAGGAGGCCGCACGGTGCCATCTATACACAGCAGGAAGCCGCACGGTGCCATCTATACACAGCGGGAGGCTGCACGGTGCCATCTATACACAGCGGGAGGCCGCACGGAGCCATCTATACACAGCGTGAGGCAGCACAGAGCCATCTGTCTGTGTGTATGTGTATGTATGTATGTGTGTGCAGGCAGATATCATTGTGTGATGTCGGTTTATATGTATTTTTGTGTTTCAAATGTGTTTATGCGTGTATGTATATGTCTGTATATGTTTGTGTGTGTACGTGACTTCATGCGGCCTCCTGCTGAGTATAGATGGCGCTGTGTGGCCTCCTGCTGTCTCTGGGGGGGCGCCGTGCGGCCTCCCGCTGTGTATAGGTGGCTCCGTGCTGCCTCACGCTGTGTATAGATGGCTACGTGCGGCCTCCCGCTGTGTATAGATGGCACCGTGCGGCCTCCCGCTGTGTATAGATGGCACCGTGCGGCCTCCCGCTGTGTATAGATGGCTACGTGCGGCCTCCCGCTGTGTATAGATGGCTACTTGCGGCTTCCTGCCGTGTATAGATGGCTCCGTGCTGCCTCACGCTGTGTATAGATGGCTCCATGCGGCCTCCCGCTGTGTATAGATGGCACCGTGCAGCCTCCCGCTGTGTATAGATGGCACCGTGCGGCTTCCTGCTGTGTATAGATGGCACCGTGCGGCCTCCTGCTGTGTATAGATGGCACCGTGCGGCCTCCTGCTGTGTATAGATGGCACCGTGCGGCCTCCTGCTGTGTATAGATGGCACCGTGCGGCCTCCTGCTGTGTATAGATGGCACCGTGCGGCCTCCTGCTGTGTATAGATGGCACCGTGCGGCCTCCTGCTGTGTATAGATGGCACCGTGCGGCTCCCCGCTGTGTATAGATGGCTACGTGCGGCCTCCCGCTGTGTATAGATGGCTACGTGAGGCCTCCCGCTGTGTATAGATGGCTACATGCGGCTTCCCACTGTGTATAGATGGCACCGTGCGGCTCCCTGCTGTGTATAGATAGCTACGTGCGGCCTCCCGCTGTGTATAGATGGCTACGTGCGGCCTCCCGCTGTGTATAGATGGCTACATGCGGCCTCCCACTGTGTATAGATGGCACCGTGCGGCTCCCTGCTATGTATAGATAGCTACGTGTGGCCTCCCGCTTTGTATAGATGGCTACGTGTGGCCTCCCGCTGTGTATAGATGGCTACATGCAGCCTCCCGTTGTGTACAGATGGCTACGTGCGGCCTCCCGCTGTGTATAGATGGCTACGTGCGGCCTCCTGCCGTGTATAGGTGGCTACGTGTGGCCTCCCGCTGTGTATAGGTGGCTACGTGCGGCCTCCCGCTGTGTATAGATGGCTACGTGCGGCCTCCCGCTGTGTATAGATGGCGCAGTGCGGCCTCCTGCTGTGTATAGATGGTTACGTGTGCTCAATATTGAGTCATAAAATTACCTGCCAGGGACATGCGGATGTGAAGCGTTCTTCACATGCATTTCCGCATGCGGGTTGACAAGCGCTTTCCAAGCGATTTTAGCATCACTTGGAAAGTACTTGACAACTTGGTCACACTATATAAATCCATGCAACCGGCATGGATTTACAGTTATATGAAAAAGTTTGGACACCCCTTTTAATCTTAAGCTTAATGTTTTATAAAAATTGGTGTTTTTGCAACAGCTATTTCAGTTTGATCTATGTAATAACTGTTGGACACAGTAATGTTTCTGCCTTGAAATGAGGTTTATTGTACTAACAGAAAATGTGCAATCTGCAGTCAAACAAAATTTGACAGGTGCATAAGTATGGGCACCTCACCAGAAAAGTGACATTAATATTTAGAAGATCCTCCTATTGCAAAAATAACAGCCTCTAGTCGCTTCCTGTAGCTTTTAATGATTTCCTGGATCCTGGATGAAGGTATTTTTGACCATTCCTCTTTACAAAACAATTCCAGTTCAGTTAAGTTTGATGGTCGCCGAGTATGGACAGCCCTCTTCAAATGATCCCACAGATGGTCAATGATATTCAGGTCTGGGGACTGGGATGGCCATTCCAGAACATTGTAATTGTTCCTCTGCATGAATGCCTGAGTAGATTTGGAGCGGTGTTTTGGATCATTGTCTTGCTGAAAGATCCATCCCCTGCGTAACTTCAACTTTGTCACTGATTCTTGAACATTATTGTCAAGAATCTGCTGATACTGAGTGGAATCCATGCGTCCCTCAACTTTAACAAGATTCCCGGTGCCGGCATTGGCCACACAACCCCAAAGCATGATGGAACCTCCACCAAATTTTACTGTGGGTAGCATGTGTTTTTCTTGGAATGCTGTGTTTTTTTGCCGCCATGCATAACGCCATTTTGTATGACCAAACAACTCAATCTTGGTTTCATCAGTCCACAGGACCTTCTTCCAAAAAGAAATTGGCTTCTCCAAATGTGCTTTTGCATACCTCAGCCGACTCTGTTTGTGGCGTGCTTGCAGAAACGGCTTCTTTCGCATCACTCTCCCATACAGCTTCTCCTTGTGCAAAGTGCGTTGTATAGTTGACCGATGCACAGTGACACCATCTGCAGCAAGTTGATGCTGCAGCTCTCTGGGGGTGGTCTGAGGATTGTCCTTGATTGATCTCACCATTCTTCTTCTCTGCCTTTCTGATGTTTTTCTTGGCCTGCCACTTCTGGCCTTAACAAGAACTGTCCCTGTGTTCTTCCATTTCCTTACTATGTTCCTCACAGTGGAAACTGACAGGTTAAATCTCTGAGACAGCTTTTTGTATCCTTCCCCTGAACAACTATGTTAAATAATCTTTGTTTTCAGGTCATTTGACAGTTGTTTTGAGGAGCCCATGATGCCACTCTTCAGAGGAGATTCAAACAGGAGAACAACTTGCAAGTGGCCACTTTAAGTAGCTTTTCTCATGATTGCATACACCTGGCTCTGAAGTTCAAAGCTCAATGAGGTGACAAAACCAAAAAAAGTGCTTTAGTAAGTCAGTAAAAAGTAGGTAGGCGTATTTAAAACAAGAAAATGATAAGGGTGCCCATACTTATGCACCTGTCAAATTTTGTTTGAATGCAGATTGCACATTTTCTGTTAGTACAATAAACCTCATTTCAAGGCAGAAACATTACTGTGTCCAACAGTTATTACATATATCAAACTGAAATAGCTGTTGCAAAAACACCAATTTTTATAAAACATTAAGCTTAAGATTAATAGGGGTGCCCAAACTTTTTCATATAACTGTATATAGTGTGACCGTAAAAGAATGGTAAAAAATAAATATATACTTACCTTCTGATGGCCTGTCGACGTCAGCGGTTGCGTGACCCGTCACATGACTAAATGACATCACGGCAGGTCCTTTTCAGACCATCGCGAGCTGCCGGCAAGCCAGGATGCATCGGATAAAGACACCGGGGGCCATCAGAAGGTAAGTATAATATTTATTTTTAATTTTATTCTTTTTTTACAGGTTCTATGGTACCCGGGTCCGGAGGACAGTCTCCTCTTCTCCAAACCCGGGAACCATCCGCACATTGAAGCGCATGGATTCTGCATGTACAGATGCTGTGATGCGGATTCCATGTGTTCCAATGCAAGTCAATGGCGGCGAAAGCGCCACGCTTATGCAAAATAATTGTTATTGCTGCGGATTTTTCCGCAATGATAATCCGCAGCGGAAATTTCCGCAGCATGTGAACAGCACATGCGGATTATCATTGGGGTACATGGCAGACCTTCTACCAAGCGTTTTTTAAGCGTTTCTGCAGCGGAATTGCCACCGCGGAAAAGCTTAAAAAACGCGTAGTGGGCACACAGCATAAAAAAAATTATTATAATTAATATTGTGCCAAATTAATTTCACGTGAACTATCACATGATCTATCACAGGGGATCATGTGACATGTCATACATACAGGTATGTGTGCATGTGTGTATGTATGTGTGTGTGTGGGGGGGGGGAGGGGCCGCGCCTTCTAAACTGCCCGGGGCACTTGCTACTCTTAATCCACCCCTGTGGCTCGCTCCCCCACACCCACCACCATGCGGCCATACAATAATATAGTATTCGGACTATAAGACGCACCCCCCACTTTCCTCCAAAATTTTGGAGGAAAAAAGTGCATCTTATAGTCCGAAAAATACGGTAATTATTAAGAATAGGAGATTTTTTTTTTTTTTAAATGTAGGTACGATTCAATTATTCCCAAGATCTCACCCCATGGATGGATCCTTTGTATTTGCAATTGGTGGAGGAAGGGCATTGCTAACAATAGGAATTCCAGAGAATGGAGGACTTAACTACAACTCCCAGTATGTCCTTAGCAATGGTAAGGAGATACTGGGAGTTGTTACCAGTCATCATCAGACTGTGGACCGTATAGGAACCAATGTACTGATTAGATGCAAGCAGTGGAACTATTAAACGTTTAAAAAGTAACTTACATTTTGGGATATATATTACATGATTTAGGTCCAATAATTTTGAGCAGATTAGTGCGAATCTGAGACCCTGATCACTCAAAAGATCTCTTAGAAGTGAAGAGGTGAGGAGACATGACTATGACTTTCTGCTGCATTTGCTCCGCTCAGTGTACTCTCCTATCTACTGAGCTGCGCTCTTCTAGGAGGTCTTTTAAGCAAAGGAGCAAAGGATTGGGGTCCCCACAAATCTGCTCAGAATTAATGACCCTAAATCACATTAAAAAACGTCTCAAAAGTTGATTTACACTTTAAGGTTAATTTACTTACACACACACACACACACACACTGTATACGGCGTACGCACCACACACAGTGTATACGCCGTACGCACCACACACACACTGTATACTCCGTACGCACCACACATACACTGTATACGCCGTACGCACCACACACACATTGTATACGCCGTACACACCACACATACACACTGTATACGCCGTACGCACCACACACACTGTATACGCCGTACATACCACACATACACACTGTATACTCCGTACGCACCACACACACACACTGTATACGCCGTACGCACCACACACACTGTATACGGCGTACGCACCACACATACACACACTGTATACTCCATACGCAACACACACACACACTGAATACGGCGTACGCACCACATACACTGTATACGCCGTACGCACCACACACACACACTGTATACTCCATACGCAACACACACACACACTGAATACGGCGTACGCACCACATACACTGTATACGGCGTACGCACCACACACACACACTGTATACTCCATACGCAACACACACACACACTGAATACAGCGTACGCACCACCACACACACACACACACACACTCTGTATACGCCGTACGCAGCATCTTGCGTGGTACCACCAGCGGAACACTGTCGCAAACACGCCGCCGCCGGGATCAGCCGAATGATTCACTGACTGCCGCCATCTGTGTACAGGAGGAGCGCATGCGCAGTTTTAATGTGACCGCCGCTATCTGCCTGCACAAAGATGGCGGCAGTCTGATTTATCAAGAATGCCAAGAGTGTGCAAAGCAGTCATCAAAGCAAAAGGTGGCCACTTTGAAGAACCTAGAATATAAGACATATTTTCAGTTGTTTCACACTTTTTTGTTAAGTATATAATTCCACATGTGTTAATTCATAGTTTTGATGCCTTCAGTGTGAATGTACAATTTTCAAAGTCATGAAAATACGGAAAAATCTTTAAATGAGAAGGTGTGTCCAAACTTTTGGTCTGTACTGTATATATATTACATATTCTACAAGCAGGGCTTGTGGATTGTCCATTATTATAATATACAACATATAAAGTGCAGTGCAGGAGGGGAAGGCGAAGGACCTGACTAATCCCCCCAAATATTAATGATAGTGTGTAAAATAATCACAGGCTGCAATTACTCACAATGTTTTTTAGTTTGTTTTTTTAAACAATTAAAATCAACTTTTTCTTGTGGTTGTAAATGTGAAATAACAGTGAGAGCCATGATGACATCACAATGCACATGACATCATAGACATGACAGCTGGAGTAGAATGTATGAAGCTCTGCACCAGAGCCATCTTGTGTCACTAGGATCTGACAGCTGGAAGGGGACGAGTCCAGGTAGGGAGCACATTACTTTTAAGCTTTGGTATACTTATAGCGTATCCACCGGATTTATCATGGATCGCCAGAAACACTCTGTAATAAGACATTTTCAGGACCACCCCTTACCTAAATGAGGAGTCACTGATGATCTGTTGATATTAACAAGTATGGCAGCTAAACCCCCAGCAATGAGCTGCTATATTGCTGGGGAAGCAGCGTTTTCCATGCCCCCTATAGTAGGAGGATGACAATGTGATGATACATATTTGTTGGGGGTCTTCCAGTTCTTTGCACTGGCTCCCCACTATGGCAGACTACAATGGAGCTCGCCCCCTATGTCACCCCTATGCTCTAGTAAGGCATGTAGATAGGGGGGCTCAAGTTGGGACATCTTTATGGGGCTCCATTTTTGGATCGTTTTGCCATTGACGTGGTAGAATTACAGCACTTTGTAACAGAAATTTAGTAGCGTATGCCATCATTCTCTGTTGTCAGCTCTTTTGTTCCTGTTGGATTCGGGGGGGGACATTGGAGTTGTAGTTTGGGTGGTCAGGAATGGCAGGATGGGGTCCTGGGTGGTATTTTAGTACATAGAGCAGTAGGTAATATAGATAAAATAAAAGGCTCCTTTTAAATGTGCGTCATAGAATTATAAAATGAGGTCGGGGTTTTGTCTTTTTATTGAATTAATTTTTTGCTGATGTTGTAAACTGGATCCATAAAAAGCAGTGAGAGTTTTAATGACAACACAGGGCGCGTGACGTCATCGACATCCCATGACATCACAGATGAAATAGAATGTGCACATTTCTAAACCGGAATCATTTTATGTCTTTAACCCCGGACAGCTTGAAGGAGACTGGTCCAGGTAAGCGTCTCTTCACACAATCTTGGGGTCCTGTTTACACATCATGTAGCTGGGGGTGTCTGTGGTGAAGTTCAGCACTGCACCATTTTGCCCCCCAAAAAATCAGAGCCAACACGTCTGTGTCATGTGCTTATTGCTGTGATTGTCAAGGTGATGCCTTTAGGGATGGCTGACACTGCTGAGTAGCCGGCATATAACTCGGATGAGTATAGCACTCACTCCAATGTTATACTATGGGGCAGTGCCAACTAGTGTTTATTTTCTCATGCCAAGTCGGCATGAGAAAAAAATTGCTGCATGCTGCAATTGGCAGAGTATATCAGACGACGCGCCCATACAAGTCTATGGATACGTGAAAAACATCGGACTGCACTCAGATGTCATCTGAGTGCAGTCCAATATACGCCGGCTGACTCACACAGTTGAGAAGATGGAGAAATTAAATGCTCCATCTTCTCCACACCTGTGATCCGAATCTCGCATGCGAGAGAATTGGATCACAAACACAATATTGTTGATATTTTCCATTGAAGTAAGGCCCCCCTAAGGCGAAGGTCTGGACAGTAAGAAACCCTTCCAGTGTCAATGACCACCTAATGGTTCAAAAATATCTACCCCACTTTTTGCTATAAAGTGTAGATTGAGCATCCCAGAATGCCAAAGGGGATCCAGAAACCAGAATATTTAATACCTTATTTCAATCAAACTTCACCAATCTTTTTTTTTTTTGGTTTGTCCCATAGGGCGGAACGTTAAGTCGTCTGAAGAAACGCAGTGAGAAGGCATTCGTCTTGACTAGCGGAGAGGTTACTCCTTTGCTACAGGAGTCTGACAGGTAAGTGGACATTTTATCTCATCCATCAATTCCTCCCCTTGTAGATTTATTGCAGAATTGACGTTTTAATCACCCAAAAAGCACATTGACCGGATATTTAACCAACTCACCACTTAGTCCAATCTAGCAATTTTAGGACTTCAATCCTGAAATACTTATTGGGTATAATGGCTCCACCGACTTAATTTCTAATATGTCCATTTTCCAACTTCAACCAAGAGGATATGCTGGTCTTGGAATATTTTCACTAGAACCGGTATAACTACGTCCATCATGCTCCTCCAGTTAGGAGGATAGACTGGGATATTGATGGTTTATCAGCCCCACACTGGCGAATCCAGATCCAACTTCCATTAGGAGGGCAGACTGGTATACGGTGGGGAAAAGAAGTATTTAATACACTGCCGATTTTGCAAGTTTTCCCACCTACAATGAATGGAGAGGTCTGTAATTTTTATCGTAGGTCACTTCACCTGTGAGAGACCGAGTTTAAAAATAAAATCCAGAAAAATCACATTGTATGATTAACATTACATAATTCATTTGCATTTTATTGCATGAAATAAGTATTTGATACAATAGAAAAATAGAACTTAATATTTGGTACAGAAACCTTTGTTACAATTACAGAGGTCAGATATTTCCTGTAGTTCTTGACCAGGTTTGCACGCACTGCAGCAGGGATTTTGGCCCTCTCCTCCATACGGATCTTCTCCAGATCTTTCAAGTTTCGGGGCTGTTGCTGGGCAATATTGAGTTTCAGCTCCCTCCAAAGCTTTTCTACTGGGATCAGGTCTGGAGACTGGCTAGACCACTACAGGACCTTGAAATGCTTCTTATCGAGCCACGCCTTAGGTTGCCCTGGCTGTGTGTTTCGGATCATTGTCATGCTGGAAGACCCAACCACAACCCATCTTCAACGTGCTTACTGAGGGAAGGAAGATACATGACCCCATCCATCCTCCCTTCAATACATTGCAGTCTTCCTGTCCCCTTTGCAAAAAAAAGCACCTCCGAAGTATGAGGTTTCCCCCGCCATGCTTCATGGTTGGGAGAGTGTTCTTGGGGTTGTACTCATCCTTCTTCTTCCTCCAAACAAGGTGAGTGGAGTGGACACCAAAAAGTTCTATTTTGATCTCATCTGACCACATGACCTTCTCCCATGCCTCCTCTGGATCATCCAGATGGTTATTGGCAACTTCAAACAGGCCTGGATATGTGCTGGGGTGAGCACTGGACCTTGTGTGCCCTGCAGGATTTTAATCCATGATAGCGTAGTGTGTAACTAATGGTAATGTTTGAGACTGTGGTGCCAGCTCTATTTAGGTCATTGACCAGGTCCTCCCATGTAGTTCTGGGCTGATTCCTGACGTTTCTCAGAATCATCCTTACCCCACGAGGCGAGATCTTGCATGGAGCCCCAGACCGAGGAAGACTTAGTCATCTTGTGTTTCTTCCATTTTCTAATAATTGCGCCAACAGTTGTTGCCGTCTCGTGAAGCTGCTTGCTTATTGTCCTGTAGCCCATCCCAGCCTTGTGTCTTTTATACAGGTAATAAGTTCAAACAAGTGCAATTAATACAGGTAATGAGTGCAGAGTAGGAGGGCTTCTTAAAGAAAAGCTAACAAGTATGTGAGAGCCAGAATTCTTGCTGGTTGGTAGGTGATCAAATACTTATTTCATGCAATAAAATGCAATTTAATTATTTAAAAATCATATAATGTGATTTTCTGATTTTTAGATTTTGTCTCTCACAGATGAAGTGACCTACGATAAAAATGACAGACCTCTACACTCTTTGTAGGTAGGAAAACTTGCAAAATCGGCAGTGTATCAAATACTTATTTTCTCCACTGTAGTGCTGTCCAACATGACACCATCAAGCTCATCTTACCACTCCATACCAGGAGGGTAGATTGGGGCATTAACAGTTTAATCACTTTGTGTCCACAAGGCCATCTCTTCCAACTAGGAGCCTTAACTGGACTTACAGTGGTTTTATTCAGCTTATTGCAGCCATGTCCAGCTTGCACCTCCAACAAGGAGAGTAAACTGAAATGTAGATGTTTATCAGCTTAAATGCTGAGCAGTCCATCCTATGACACCGGACCAGGAGGAGCAGCTGGACTTACACTGGTTTTGCTCAGCTCAGCCATACCCAACTTACAAATCCAACTTAAAGGATAACCTGGAAACTAAATGGTTAACCAACTTAAACGCCAACCAGTCCAATTTATGACTCCAGACCCCGAATATTAATTGAACTTACAATGATTTCATGTGTCTTATGACCAGTGGCGTAACTAGAGTCTGAATATATATATCCCGAATATGTCCCCCATTCTGCCGCTGTTCTTTATTGTATAAAAAAAAAACTAAGCCATTATACTCACCAGGGGTGTACATTCGAGTCATGGGGCTCCAGAGCTTAAGTATAACGCACTTCCCATAGTCCTTCATATAGTATAATGCATCCCATAGTCCTCCATATAGTATAATGCATCCCATTCTCCTCTATATAATATACTGTACAGCCCATAGTCGTCCATAAAGTATAATGCACAGCTCCTAGTCATACATGTAGTATAATGCACCCCATAGTTTTCAATAAAGTATAAAGCACCTCCACAGTCATACATAGTAGTATAATGCACCACATCATAATATATAGCAGTATAATTCACCCCCATAGTCATATATGGTAATATAATGTACCTCCATAGTCATATAAAGTAGTGTAATGCACCCCATAGTCATATATAGTAGTATAATGCACCTCCATAGTCATATATAGCAGTATAATGCACCCCATCGTCATATATAGCAGTATAATGCAAGCCATGGTCCTATATAGCAGTATAATGCACCCCCAGTCATATATAGTAGTATAATGCACCCCATAGACATGTACAGTAGTATAATGCATCCTCATAGTCATATATAGTAGTATAATACACTTCATAGTCATCCATAGAAGTATAATGCACCCCCATCGTCACATAAAGCAGTATAATGCACTCCATAGTCATATAAGGCAGTATAATGTACCCCCATATAGTTTATATAGTAGTATAATGCACCCCATAGTCCTATATAGCAGTATATTGCACCTCCTGGTCATATATAGTTGTATAATGTACCCCCATAGTCATATATAATAGTATACTGCACCCCCATAGTCATATACACTAGTATAAAGCATCCCATAGTCATATACAGTAGTATAAAGCACCCCATAGTCATATATAGTAGTATAAAGCACCCTATAGTCATATATAGTAGTATAAAGCACCCCATAGTCATTTATAGTAGTATAATGTACCCCCATAGTCATATATAGTAGTATAATGCACCCCACTGTCATATCAGTATAATGCACCCCCATAGTCATATATAGTAGTATAATGCACCCACATAGTCATATATAGTAGTATAATACACCTTCATAGTCATATACAGAAGTATAATGCACCCCTATAGTCATCCGTAGTAGTATAATACAACCCCAATAGTCATCCGTAGTAGTATAATACAACCCCCATAGTCATATATAGTAGTGTAATGCACCTCCATAGTCATAAATAGTAGTATAATGCACCACCATAGTCATAAATAGTAGTAAAATGCACCCTATAGTCATATATAGCACTATATTGCACTTCAGTCATATATAGCAGTATAATGTACCCCCATAGTCATATATAGCAGTATAATGTACATCATAGTCATATATAGCAGTATAATGCACCCTTATAGCAATATATAGTAGTATAGTATACCCCATATTCATATATAGTAGTATAATGTACCCCATAGTCATATAGCAGTATAATGCACCCCGTAGTCATATATAGTAGTATAAAGCACCTCATAGTCATATATAGTGTTACGGGTCCGGAGGGTGGAACCTCTGTGCTATGGTGCAAGGAGGGACCCAGAGGGGCGTAACGAAGTATCAACCCGGACCGACCCTGGTCGTACGGCGGCTAACGACTCCGTGACCAGGGAGGGACCGAGCCGAGGGACCAGGTGCTACTCTGGGGATGACCTTGTAAGGGAGCAGGTGACCTTCACGGTACAGATGGCAGGGACTGACCGGAATAGCAGGTAGGCACAGCAGGCAGGCTGGCGAGCAGGAGTCTCTAGGTGGGCTGGCAGGTGGTCACGGCAAGTGACGGCAGGAGTCTCTAGGTGGTCACGGCAAGTGACGGCAGGAGTCTCTAGGTGGGCTGGCAAGTGGTCACGGCAAGTGACGGCAGGAGCCTCCAGGAAGGCACGACAGGTAACAGGCAGGTCACAGGCAAGTGCTCCCAGGTGAGCGGGCTGGCAGGCACGGCAGGTAACAGGCTGGTGGGCAAGACTGGTAGTCAGGCTAGCAGCGGGACCTGAGGGCTGAAGCAGAAGTCAGAAACACTGTGCAACAACTTTTGCTCGGGCACCTCCATTTTGGAGGAGGTGCCTTATATATGGGAGGACCCTCGGCTATTGGCCGAGGACTCCTTAGGACGGCACACGCGGCCCCTTTAAGAGGGAGGGAGCGAGCGCGCCCTAAGCACAGTGCCCGGGGAGCTGCGCGCGCCGGCTGCAGGAAGAGGAGCGCTGGTGAACGCAGAGCGGGGAGCGAGGAGGTGAATGGGACGGCGTCTCTGCCTAGCAGGGGGCAGAGACGCCGATGCTACATATAGTAGTATGGCAACTTATTTAAAATAAATATTTAAATACTCTACCCACCTTCCCTTCACTCCCGCTCCGCAAGTCCTGTTGTGAAGCAGGCAGCTGACTTCGGCCTGTGACGGGAGTGCATGACGTTACTGCCATGCGCCCCGTCATGTGCTGGCCTATGATTGGCCGACAGAATGCATTGTTGCTAAAGGACCCAATAGGTATGTCCACAGCAATACACTTCAACTGGATGTGCGTAGGAGGACACACATCTAATTAAAGGTTCTGCTGGTGTCGGCGGGCCCCTGATCCTCCGGGCCTTTGTGACTTGCTGCGACCGCAGTCGTTACTCCCCTACTAATCACAACCATGACCAACTTCAACTAGAAGGATAACTGGGACATAAATATTTTGCTAAGTAAAATGTCGACCAGTCCATTCTGAGACTCCCGACATCAGACTTAAAATAGCTTCATTCTGTTTAAAGCAACCATTTACACCTCCTACCAACAAGAGGCCAAACTGGGACATGGATAGCATATTGAACAGGTCTGCCTTTATCATCTAAGTATGAGGGATGGACTGGAAATTTGTTGGCCTCACCAGCTACCCTCAGGACTGTACTTTATTAAGGCACCTCCTTGTTGTTCGATAGGATCAGCCGTTATCACCCGGAAGTCATTCTTACCAATATCAGCAGAATTGCTAGTTAATGAAGCATTGCGACAGTAAAGAAAAGAAGCCTACAAACCACAGTCGGCTGACATACCACTGAAAGTAGCCCGGGGCGGGCGGGCGGGCCCCACAGTCCGGACCCGGGGCGGGCGGGCCCCACAGTCAGGACACGGGACGGGCGGGGGGCCCCACAGTCAGGACACGGGGTGGGCAGGGGGCCCCACAGTCCGGATGCGGGGCTAGTCCCGGGGCAGGCAGCCCCACAGTCCAGGCTCGGGGCTAGACCCGGGGCCAGCCGGCCCCACAATCAAGACCCGGGGCGGGCGGGGGGCCCCACAGTCCAGGCTCGGGCGGACGGGCCCCACAGTCCAGGCTCGGGGTGGATAGGCCCCACAGTTCACGCTCGGGCCCCACAGTCCACGCTCGGGGCAGACAGGCTCCCCTTTCCCACTCGGGGCGGGCATGTCCCACAGTCCAGGCTCGGGGCGGGCGTGCCCCACAGTCCAGACACAGGGCTAGTCCTGGGGCAGGTGGCCCCACAGTCCAGACCTGGGGCTAGACCCGGGGCAGGCGGCCCCAAGTACGGACCCGGGGCGGATGGGCCCCACAGTCTGGACTCGGGGCGGGCGAGCCCTACAGTCAGAAAACGGGGCGGGCGGGCCCCACAGTCAGGACACGGGGCGGGCGGGCCCCACAGTCAGGACACGGGGCGGGCGGGCCCCACAGTCAGGACACGGGGCGGGCGGGCCCCACAGTCAGGACACCGGGCGGGCCCCAAAGTCAGGACACAGGGCGGGCGGGCCCCACAGTCAGGACACGGGGCGGGCGGGGGGCGGTTCGGGCCCCACAGTCAGGACACGGGGAGGGCGGGCTCCACAGTCAGGACATGGGGCGGGCGGGCCCCACAGTCCGAACACAGGGCTAATCCCGGGGCAGGCGGCCCCACAGTCCAGACCTGGGGCTAGACCCGGGGCAGATGGCCCACAGTCCGGACACGGGGTGGACGGGCCCCACAGTCCGGACACGGAGCAGGCATGCCCCACAGTCCAGACCTGGGGCTAGACCCGGAGCACGCGGCCCACAGTCCGGACACGGGGTGGACGGTCCCCACAGTCCGGACACGGGGGGAGCCACAGTCCGGACATATGGCGGACGGGCCGCACAGTCCAGGCTCGGGGCGGACGGGCCCCACAGTCCGGACACGGGGCTAGTCCCGGGGCAGGCGGCCCCACAGTCTAGACCTGAGGCTAGACCATGGGCAGGCGGCCCCACAGTCCAGACACCGGGTGGACGGGCCCCACAGTCCTGACATGGGGCGGACATGCCCCACAGTCCAGACCCGGGGCAGGCGGCCCCACATTCCAGACTCGGGGCGAGCGGGGGGCCCCACAGTCCGTACCCGGGGCGGGCGGGGGGCCCCACAGTCCAGGCTCAGGGCGGACGGGCCCCACAGTCCAGGCTCGGGGCGGACGGGCCCCACAGTCCGGACACGGGGCTAGTCCCGGGGCAGGCGGCCCCACAGTCCAGACCTGAGGCTAGACCAGGGGCAGGCGGCCCCACAGTCCAGACACGGGGTGGACGGGCCCCACAGTCCTGACATGGGGCGGACATGCCCCACAGTCCAGACCCGGGGCAGGCTTCCCCACAGTCCAGACTCGGGGCGAGCGGGGGGCCCCACAGTCCGTACCCGGGGCGGGCGGGGGGCCCCACAGTCCGTACCCGGGGCGGGCGGGGGGCCCCACAGTCCGTACCCGGGGCTGGCGGGGGGCCCCACAGTCCAGACCTGGGGCTAGACTCGGGGCGGGCGGCCCCACTGTCCGGACCTGGGGCAGGCGGGGGGCCCCACAGTCCAGACCTGGGGCTAGACCCGATGCAGGCGGCCCCACAGTCCGGACACGGGGCGGACGGGCCCATAGTCCGGACACTGGGCGGCCGCAGTCTGGATATAGGGCGGCCGGACCCCACAGTCCAGGCTCGGGGCTAGACCCGGGACGGACGGGCCCCACAGTCCAAGCTTGGGACGGGCGTGCCCCACAGACCGGAAACGGGGCTAGACCCGGGGCAGGCGGCCCCAAAGTCCAGACACGGGGCGGATGAGCCCCACAGTCAGGACACGGGGCGGGCGGGACCCACAGTCAGTACACGGGGCGGGCGGGCCCCACAGTCAGGACATGGGGCGGGCGGGCCCCACAGTCAGGACATGGGGCGGGCGGGCCCCACAGTCAGGACATGGGGCGGGCGGGCCCGCCGGACCCCACAGTCAGGACACGGGGCGGGCGGGCCCCACAGTCAGGACACGGGGCGGGCGGGCCCCACAGTCAGGACATGGGGCGGGCGGGCCCGCCGGACCCCACAGTCAGGACACGGGGCGGGCGGGCCCCACAGTCAGGACACGGGGCGGGCGGGCCCCACAGTCAGGACATGGGGCGGGAGGGCCCGCCGGGCCCCACAGTCAGGACATGGGGCGGGCGGGCTCCACAGTCAGGACATGGGGCTAGACCCGGGGCAGGCGGCCCATAGTCCAGATACGGGGTGGACGGGCCCCATAGTCCGGACACGGGGCGGGCATGCCCCATAGTCCAGACCTGGGGCTAGACCCGGGGCAGGCGGCCCCACAGTCCAGACCTGAGGCTAGACCCGGGGCAGGCGGTCCCATATTCTAGACACGGGGTGGACGGGCCTCACAGACCTGACATGGGGCGGACATGCCCCACAGTCCTGACCTGGGGCTAGACCCGGGGCAGGCGCCCCACAGTCCGGACACGGGGTGGACGGGCCCCACAGTCCGGACACGGGGTGGACGGGCCCCACAGTCCGGACACGGGGTGGACGGGCCCCACAGTCCGGACACGGGGTGGACGGGCCCCACAGTCCGGACACGGGGTGGACGGGCCCCACAGTCCGGACACGGGGTGGACGGGCCCCACAGTCCGGACACGGGGTGGACGGGCCCCACTGTCCGGACACGGGGTGGACGGGCCCCACAGTCCGGACCCGGGGTGGACGGGCCCCACAGTCCGGACACGGGGCGGACGGGCCCCACAGTCCGGATACGGGGCGGACGGGCCCCACAGTCCGGACACGGGGCGGACGGGCCTCACAGTCCGGACACGGAGCTAGTCCCGGGGCAGGCGGCCCCACAGTCCGGACACGGGGCGGATGAGCCCCACAGTCTGGACACGGGGCGGGTGAGCCCCACAGTCAGGACACGGGGCGGGTGGGACCCACAGTCAGGACACAGTGCGGACGGGCCCCACAGTCAGGACACAGGGTGGGCGGGCCCCACAGTCAGGACACGGGGCGGGCGGGACCCACAGTCAGTACACGGGGCGGGCGGGCCCCACAGTCAGGACACCGGGCCCCACAGTCAGGACATGGGGCGGGCGGGCCCCACAGTCAGGACATGGGGCGGGTGGGCCCCACTGTCAGGACATGGGGCGGGCGGCAGTCAGGACATGGGGCGGGCGGGCCCCACAGTCAGGACATGGGGCGGGCGGGCTCCACAGTCAGGACATGGGGCTAGACCCGGGGCAGGCGGCACATAGTCCAGACACGGGGTGGACGGGCCCCATAGTCCGGACACGGGGCGGGCATGCCCCATAGTCCAAACTTGGGGCTAGACCCGGGGCAGGCGGCCCCACAGTCCAGACCTGAGGCTAGACCCGGGGCAGGCGGTCCCATATTCTAGACACGGGGTGGACGGGCCTCACAGACCTGACATGGGGCGGACATGCCCCACAGTCCAGACCTGGGGCTAGACCCGGGGCAGGCGACCCACAGTCCGGACACGGGGTGGACGGGCCCCACAGTCCGGACACGGGGTGGACGGACCCCACAGTCCGGACACGGGGTGGACGGGCCCCACAGTCCGGACACGGGGTGGACGGGCCCCACAGTCCGGACACGGGGTGGACGGGCCCCACAGTCCGGACACGGGGTGGACGGGCCCCACAGTTCGGACACGGGGTGGACGGGCCCCACAGTCCGGACACGGGGCGGGCGGACCCCACAGTCAGGACACGGGGCGGGCGGGCCCCACAGTCAGGACACGGGGCGGGCGGGCCCCACAGTTAGGACATAGGGCGGGCGGGCCCGCCGGGCCCCACAGTCAGGACATGGGGCGGGCGGGCCCCACAGTCAGGACATGGGGCAGGTGGGCCCCAACAGTCAGGACATAGGGCGGGCGGGCCCCACAGTCAGGACATGGGGCGGGCGGGCTCCACAGTCAGGACATGGGGCGGGCGGGCTCCACAGTCAGGACATGGGGCGAGCGGGCCCCACAGTCAGGACACGGGGTGGGCGGGCCCCACAGTCCAGACCTGGGGCTAGACCCGGGGCAGGCGGCCCATAGTCCAGACACGGGGTGGACGGGCCCCACAGTCCGGACATGGGGCGGGCATGCCCCATAGTCCAGACCTGGGGCTAGACCCGGGGCAGGCGGCCCCACAGTCCAGACCTGAGGCTAGACCCGGGGCAGGCGGTCCCATATTCTAGACACGGGGTGGACGGGCCTCACAGACCTGACATGGGGCGGACATGCCCCACAGTCCAGACCTGGGGCTAGACCCGGGGCAGGCGACCCACAGTCCGGACACGGGGTGGACGGGCCCCACAGTCCGGACATGGGGTGGACGGGCCCCACAGTCCGGACACGGGGTGGACGGGCCCCACTGTCCGGACACGGGGTGGACGGGCCCCACTGTCCGGACACGGGGTGGACGGGCCCCACAGTCCGGACACGGGGAGGACGGGCCCCACAGTCCGGACACGGGGTGGACGGGCCCCACAGTCCGGACACGTGGAGGACGGGCCCCACAGTCCGGACACGGGGTGGACGGGCCCCACAGTCCGGACACGGGGTGGACGGGCCCCACAGTCCGGACCCGGGGCGGATGGGCCCCACAGTCCGGACACGGGGCGGAGACATGGGGAGGACGGGCCCCACAGTCCGGACACGGGGCGGACGGGCCCCACAGTCCGGACACGGGGCGGACGGGCCCCACAGTCCGGACACGGGGCGGACGGGCCTCACAGTCCGGACACGGGGCTAGTCCCGGGGCAGGCGGCCCCAAAGTCCGGACACGGATGAGCCCCACAGTCTGGACACGGGGCGGGCGAGCCCCACAGTCAGGACACGGGGCGGGTGGGCCCCATAGTCCAGACCTAGGGCTAGACCCGGGGCAGGCGGCCCCACAGTCCAGACCTGAGGCTAGACCCGGGGCAGGCGGTCCCATATTCTAGACACGGGGTGGACGGGCCTCAGAGACCTGACATGGGGCGGACATGCCCCACAGTCCAGACCTGGGGCTAGACCCGGGGCAGGCGACCCACAGTCCGGACACGGGGTGGACGGGCCCCACAGTCCGGACACGGGGTGGACGGGCCCCACATTCCGGACCCGGGGTGGACAGGCCCCACAGTCCGGACCCGGGGTGGACGGGCCCCACAGTCCGGACCCGGGGCGGATGGGCCCCACAGTCCGGACACGGGGCGGACGGGCCCCACAGTCCAGGCTCGGGGCGGACGGGCCTCACAGTCCGGACACGGGGCTAGTCCCGGGGCAGGCGGCCCCAAAGTCCGGACACGGGGCGGATGAGCCCCACAGTCAGGACACGGGGCGGGCGAGCCCCACAGTCAGGACACTGGGCGGGTGGGACCCACAGTCAGGACACGGGGCGGACGGGCCCCACAGTCAGGACACGGGGCGGGCGAGCCCCACAGTCAGGACACGGGGCGGGCGGGACCCACAGTCAGGACACGGGGCGGGCGGGCCCCACAGTCAGGACACGGCGTGGGCGGGCCCCACAGTCAGGACATGGGGCGGGCGGGCCCCACAGTCAGGACATGGGGGGGGCGGGCCCCAAAGTCAGGACATGGGGCGGGCGGGCCCCACAGTCAGGACATGGGGCGGGCGGGCTCCACAGTCAGGACATGGGGCGGGCGGGCCCCACAGTCAGGACACGGGGCGGTCGGGCCCCACAGTCCAGACCTGGGGCTAGACCCGGGGCAGGCGGCCCATAGTCCAGACACGGGGTGGACGGGCCCCACAGTCCGGACACGGGGCGGGCATGCCCCATAGTCCAGACCTAGGGCTAGACCCTGGGCAGGCGGCCCCACAGTCCAGACCTGAGGCTAGACCCGGGGCAGGCGGTCCCATATTCTAGACACGGGGTGGACGGGCCTCACAGACCTGACATGGGGCGGACATGCCCCACAGTCCAGACCTGGGGCTAGACCCGGGGCAGGCGACCCACAGTCCGGACACGGGGTGGACGGGCCCCACTGTCCGGACAAGGGGTGGACGGGCCCCACTGTCCGGACACGGGGTGGACGGGCCCCACTGTCCGGACACGGGGTGGACGGGCCCCACAGTCCGGACACGGGGTGGAGGGGCCCCACAGTCCGGACACGGGGTGGAGGGGCCCCACAGTCCGGACACGGGGTGGACGGGCCCCACAGTCCGGACACGGGGCGGACGGGCCCCACAGTCCAGGCTCGGGGCGATCGGGCCTCACAGTCCGGACACAGGGCTAGTCCCGGGGCAGGCGGCCCCAAAGTCCGGACACGGGGCGGATGAGCCCCACAGTCTGGACACGGGGCGGGCGAGCCCCACAGTCAGGACACGGGGCGGGCGGGACCCACAGTCAGGACACAGGGCGGACGGGCCCCACAGTCAGGACACAGGGCGGGCCCCACAGTCAGGACACGGGGCGGGCGGGCCCCACAGTCAGGACACGGGGCGGGCGGGCCCCACAGTCAGGACACGGGGCGGGCGGGCCCCACAGTCAGGACACGGGGTGGGCGGGCCCCACAGTCAGGACACGGGGTGGGCGGGCCCCACAGTCAGGACACGGGGCGGTCGGGCCCCACAGTCAGGACATGGGGCGGGCGGGTGGGCCCCACAGTCAGGACACGGGGCGGGCGAGCCCCACAGTCAGGACACGGGGCGGGCGGGACCCACAGTCAGGACACGGGGCGGGCGGGACCCACAGTCAGGACACGGGGCGGACGGGCCCCACAGTCAGGACACGGGGCGGACGGGCCCCACAGTCCGGACACGGGGTGGACGGGCCCCACAGTCCGGACCCGGGGTGGACGGGCCCCACAGTCCGGACCCGGGGCGGATGGGCCCCACAGTCCGGACACGGGGCGGACGGGCCCCACAGTCCAGGCTCGGGGCGGACGGGCCTCACAGTCCGGACACGGGGCTAGTCCCGGGGCAGGCGGCCCCAAAGTCCGGACACGGGGCGGATGAGCCCCACAGTCCGGACACGGGGCGGGCGAGCCCCACAGTCAGGACACGGGGCGGGTGGGACCCACAGTCAGGACACAGGGCGGACGGGCCCCACAGTCAGGACACGGGGCGGTCGAGCCCCACAGTCAGGACACGGGGCGGGCGGGACCCACAGTCAGGACATGGGGGTGGGCGGGCCCCACAGTCAGGACACGGGGCGGGCGGGCCCCACAGTCAGGACATGGGGCGGGCGGGCCTCACAGTCAGGACATTGGGTGGGCGGGCTGCACAGTCAGGACATGGGGCGGGCGGGCCCCACAGTCAGGGCACGGGGCGGGCGGGCCTCACAGTCCAGACCTGAGGCTAGACCCGGGGCAGGCGGCCCATAGTCCAGACACGGGGTGGACGGGCCCCACAGTCCGGACACGGGGCGGGCATGCCCCATAGTCCAGACCTAGGGCTAGACCCGGGGCAGGCGGCCCCACAGTCCAGACCTGAGGCTAGACCCGGGGCAGGCGGTCCCATATTCTAGACACGGGGTGGACGGGCCTCAGAGACCTGACATGGGGCGTTCATGCCCCACAGTCCAGACCTGGGGCTAGACCCTGGGCAGGCGACCCACAGTCCGGACACGGGGTGGACGGGCCCCACAGTCCGGACACGGGGTCACAGTCCGGACCCGGGGTGGACGGGCCCCACAGTCCGGACCCGGGGCGGATGGGCCCCACAGTCCGGACCCGGGGCGGATGGGCCCCACAGTCCGGACACGGGGCGGACGGGCCCCACAGTCCAGGCTCGGGGCGGACGGGCCTCACAGTCCGGACACGGGGCTAGTCCCCGGGCAGGCGGCCCCAAAGTCCGGACACGGGGCGGATGAGCCCCACAGTCTGGACACGGGGCGGGCGAGCCCCACAGTCAGGACACGGGGCGGGTGGGACCCACAGTCAGGACACAGGGCGGACGGGCCCCACACTCAGGACACGGGGCGGGCGAGCCCCACAGTCAGGACACGGGGCGGGCGGGACCCACAGTCAGGACACGGGGCGGGCGGGCCCCACAGTCAGAACACGGCGTGGGCGGGCCCCACAGTCAGGACATGGGGCGGGCGGGCCCCGGGCGGGCCCCACAGTCAGGACATGGGGGGGGCGGACCCCACAGTCAGGACATGGGGCGGGCGGGCCCCACAGTCAGGACATGGGGCGGGCGGGCTCCACAGTCAGGACATGGGGCGGGCCGGCTGCACAGTCAGGACATGGGGCGGGCAGGCCCCACAGTCAGGACACGGGGCGGGCGGGCCCCACAGTCCAGACCTGGGGCTAGACCCGGGGCAGGCGGCCCATAGTCCAGACACGGGGTGGACGGGCCCCACAGTCCGGACACGGGGCGGGCATGCCCCATAGTCCAGACCTAGGGCTAGACCCTGGGGAGGCGGCCCCACAGTCCAGACCTGAGGCTAGACCCGGGGCAGGCGGTCCCATATTCTAGACACGGGGTGGACGGGCCTCACAGACCTGACATGGGGCGGACATGCCCCACAGTCCAGACCTGGGGCTAGACCCGGGGCAGGCGACCCACAGTCCGGACACGGGGTGGACGGGCCCCACTGTCCGGACACGGGGCGGACGGGCCCCACTGTCCGGACACGGGGCGGACGGGCCCCACTGTCCGGACACGGGGCGGACGGGCCCCACTGTCCGGACACGGGGCGGACGGGCCCCACAGTCCGGACACGGGGCGGACGGGCCCCACAGTCCGGACACGGGGCGGACGGGCCCCACAGTCCGGACACGGGGCGGACGGGCCCCACAGTCCGGACACGGGGCGGACGGGCCCCACAGTCCGGACACGGGGCGGACGGGCCCCACAGTCCGGACACGGGGCGGACGGGCCCCACAGTCCGGACACGGGGCCGACGGGCCCCACAGTCCGGACACGGGGCCGACGGGCCCCACAGTCCGGACACGGGGCCGACGGGCCCCACAGTCCGGACACGGGGCCGACGGGCCCCACAGTCCGGACACGGGGCCGACGGGCCCCACAGTCCGGACACGGGGCCGACGGGCCCCACAGTCCGGACACGGGGCCGACGGGCCCCACAGTCCGGACACGGGGCCGACGGGCCCCACAGTCCGGACACGGGGCCGACGGGCCCCACAGTCCAGGCTCGGGGCGATCGGGCCTCACAGTCCGGACACAGGGCTAGTCCCGGGGCAGGCGGCCCCACAGTCTGGAAACGGGGCGGATGAGCCCCACAGTCTGGACACGGGGCGGGCGAGCCCCACAGTCCGGACACGGGGCCGACGGGCCCCACAGTCCGGACACGGGGCCGACGGGCCCCACAGTCCGGACACGGGGCCGACGGGCCCCACAGTCCGGACACGGGGCCGACGGGCCCCACAGTCCGGACACGGGGCCGACGGGCCCCACAGTCCGGACACGGGGCCGACGGGCCCCACAGTCCGGACACGGGGCCGACGGGCCCCACAGTCCGGACACGGGGCCGACGGGCCCCACAGTCCGGACACGGGGCCGACGGGCCCCACAGTCCAGGCTCGGGGCGATCGGGCCTCACAGTCCGGACACAGGGCTAGTCCCGGGGCAGGCGGCCCCACAGTCTGGAAACGGGGCGGATGAGCCCCACAGTCTGGACACGGGGCGGGCGAGCCCCACAGTCAGGACACGGGGCGGGCGGGACCCACATTCAGGACACAGGGCGGACGGGCCCCACAGTCAGGACACAGGCCGGGCCCCACAGTCAGGACACGGGGCGGGCGGGCCCCACAGTCCAGACCTGGGGCTAGACCCGGGGCAGGCGGCCCATAGTCCAGACACGGGGTGGACGGGCCCCACAGTCCGGACACGGGGCGGGCATGCCCCATAGTCCAGACCTAGGGCTAGACCCTGGGGAGGCGGCCCCACAGTCCAGACCTGAGGCTAGACCCGGGGCAGGCGGTCCCATATTCTAGACACGGGGTGGACGGGCCTCACAGACCTGACATGGGGCGGACATGCCCCACAGTCCAGACCTGGGGCTAGACCCGGGGCAGGCGACCCACAGTCCGGACACGGGGTGGACGGGCCCCACAGTCCGGACACGGGGTGGACGGGCCCCACTGTCCGGACACGGGGTGGACGGGCCCCACAGTCCGGACACGGGGTGGACGGGCCCCACAGTCCGGACACGGGGTGGACGGGCCCCACAGTCCGGACACGGGGTGGACGGGCCCCACAGTCCGGACACGGGGCGGACGGGCCCCACAGTCCGGACACGGGGCGGACGGGCCCCACAGTCCGGACACGGGGCGGACGGGCCCCACAGTCCGGACACGGGGCGGACGGGCCCCACAGTCCGGACACGGGGCGGACGGGCCCCACAGTCCGGACACGGGGCGGACGGGCCCCACAGTCTGGACACGGGGCGGACGGGCCCCACAGTCCGGACACGGGGCCGACGGGCCCCACAGTCCGGACACGGGGCCGACGGGCCCCACAGTCCGGACACGGGGCGGACGGGCCCCACAGTCCAGGCTCGGGGCGATCGGGCCTCACAGTCCGGATACAGGGCTAGTCCCGGGGCAGGCGGCCCCAAAGTCCGGACACGGGGCGGATGAGCCCCACAGTCTGGACACGGGGCGGGCGAGCCCCACAGTCATGACACGGGGCGGGCGGGACCCACATTCAGGACACAGGGCGGACGGGCCCCACAGTCAGGACACGGGGCGGGCGAGCCCCACAGTCAGGACACGGGGCGGGCGGGACCCACAGTCAATACACGGGGCGGGCGGGCCCCACAGTCAGGACACGGGGTGGGCGGGCCCCAGTCAGGACACGGGGCGGTCGGGCCCCACAGTCAGGACATGGGGCGGGCGGGTGGGCCCCACAGTCAGGACATGGGGCGGGCGGGTCCACAGTCAGGACATGGGGCGGGCGGGTGGGCCCCACAGTCAGGACATGGGGCGGGCGGGTGGGCCCCACAGTCAGGACATGGGGCGGGCGGGTAGGCCCCACAGTCAGGACATGGGGCGGGCGGGTAGGCCCCACAGTCAGGACACGGGGCGGGCGAGCCCCACAGTCAGGACACGGGGCGGGCGGGACCCACAGTCCGGACACGGGGTGGACGGGCCCCACAGTCCGGACACGGGGCGGACGGGCCCCACAGTCCGGACACGGGGCCGACGGGCCCCACAGTCCGGACACGGGGCGGACGGGCCCCACAGTCCAGGCTCGGGGCGATCGGGCCTCACAGTCCGAACACAGGGCTAGTCCCGGGGCAGGCGGCCCCAAAGTCCGGACACGGGGCGGATGAGCCCCACAGTCTGGACACGGGGCGGGCGAGCCCCACAGTCAGGACACGGGGCGGGCGGGACCCACATTCAGGACACAGGGCGGACGGGCCCCACAGTCAGGACACAGGGCGGGCCCCACAGTCAGGACACGGGGCGGGCGAGCCCCACAGTCAGGACACGGGGCGGGCGGGACCCACAGTCAATACACGGGGCGGGCGGGCCCCACAGTCAGGACACGGGGTGGGCGGGCCCCAGTCAGGACACGGGGCGGTCGGGCTCCACAGTCAGGACATGGGGCGGGCGGGTGGGCCCCACAGTCAGGACATGGGGCGGGCGGGTGGGCCCCACAGTCAGGACATGGGGCGGGCGGGTAGGCCCCACAGTCAGGACACGGGGCGGGCGAGCCCCACAGTCAGGACACGGGGCGGGCGGGACCCACAGTCAGGACACGGGGCGGGCAGGCCCCACAGTCCGGACACGGGGTGGACGGGCCCCACAGTCCGGACACGGGGTGGACGGGCCCCACAGTCCGGACACGGGGTGGACGGGCCCCACAGTCCGGACACGGGGCGGACGGGCCCCACAGTCCAGGCTCGGGGCGATCGGGCCTCACAGTCCGGACACGGGGCGGACGGGCCCCACAGTCCGGACACGGGGCGGACGGGCCCCACAGTCCGGACACGGGGCGGACGGGCCCCACAGTCTGGACACGGGGCGGACGGGCCCCACAGTCCGGACACGGGGCCGACGGGCCCCACAGTCCGGACACGGGGCCGACGGGCCCCACAGTCCGGACACGGGGCGGACGGGCCCCACAGTCCAGGCTCGGGGCGATCGGGCCTCACAGTCCGGATACAGGGCTAGTCCCGGGGCAGGCGGCCCCAAAGTCCGGACACGGGGCGGATGAGCCCCACAGTCTGGACACGGGGCGGGCGAGCCCCACAGTCATGACACGGGGCGGGCGGGACCCACATTCAGGACACAGGGCGGACGGGCCCCACAGTCAGGACACGGGGCGGGCGAGCCCCACAGTCAGGACACGGGGCGGGCGGGACCCACAGTCAATACACGGGGCGGGCGGGCCCCACAGTCAGGACACGGGGTGGGCGGGCCCCAGTCAGGACACGGGGCGGTCGGGCCCCACAGTCAGGACATGGGGCGGGCGGGTGGGCCCCACAGTCAGGACATGGGGCGGGCGGGTCCACAGTCAGGACATGGGGCGGGCGGGTGGGCCCCACAGTCAGGACATGGGGCGGGCGGGTGGGCCCCACAGTCAGGACATGGGGCGGGCGGGTAGGCCCCACAGTCAGGACATGGGGCGGGCGGGTAGGCCCCACAGTCAGGACACGGGGCGGGCGAGCCCCACAGTCAGGACACGGGGCGGGCGGGACCCACAGTCCGGACACGGGGTGGACGGGCCCCACAGTCCGGACACGGGGCGGACGGGCCCCACAGTCCGGACACGGGGCCGACGGGCCCCACAGTCCGGACACGGGGCGGACGGGCCCCACAGTCCAGGCTCGGGGCGATCGGGCCTCACAGTCCGAACACAGGGCTAGTCCCGGGGCAGGCGGCCCCAAAGTCCGGACACGGGGCGGATGAGCCCCACAGTCTGGACACGGGGCGGGCGAGCCCCACAGTCAGGACACGGGGCGGGCGGGACCCACATTCAGGACACAGGGCGGACGGGCCCCACAGTCAGGACACAGGGCGGGCCCCACAGTCAGGACACGGGGCGGGCGAGCCCCACAGTCAGGACACGGGGCGGGCGGGACCCACAGTCAATACACGGGGCGGGCGGGCCCCACAGTCAGGACACGGGGTGGGCGGGCCCCAGTCAGGACACGGGGCGGTCGGGCTCCACAGTCAGGACATGGGGCGGGCGGGTGGGCCCCACAGTCAGGACATGGGGCGGGCGGGTGGGCCCCACAGTCAGGACATGGGGCGGGCGGGTAGGCCCCACAGTCAGGACACGGGGCGGGCGAGCCCCACAGTCAGGACACGGGGCGGGCGGGACCCACAGTCAGGACACGGGGCGGGCAGGCCCCACAGTCCGGACACGGGGCGGACGGGCCCCACAGTCCGGACACGGGGCGGACGGGCCCCACAGTCCGGACACGGGGCCGACGGGCCCCACAGTCCGGACACGGGGCGGACGGGCCCCACAGTCCAGGCTCGGGGCGATCGGGCCTCACAGTCCGGACACAGGGCTAGTCCCGGGGCAGGCGGCCCCAAAGTCCGGACACGGGGCGGATGAGCCCCACAGTCTGGACACGGGGCGGGCGAGCCCCACAGTCAGGACACGGGGCGGGCGGGACCCACATTCAGGACACAGGGCGGACGGGCCCCACAGTCAGGACACAGGGCGGGCCCCGCAGTCAGGACACGGGGCGGGCGAGCCCCACAGTCAGGACATGGGGCGGGCGGGTAGGCCCCACAGTCAGGACATGGGGCGGGCGGGTAGGCCCCACAGTCAGGACACGGGGCGGGCGAGCCCCACAGTCAGGACACGGGGCGGGCGGGACCCACAGTCCGGACACGGGGTGGACGGGCCCCACAGTCCGGACACGGGGCGGACGGGCCCCACAGTCCGGACACGGGGCCGACGGGCCCCACAGTCCGGACACGGGGCGGACGGGCCCCACAGTCCAGGCTCGGGGCGATCGGGCCTCACAGTCCGAACACAGGGCTAGTCCCGGGGCAGGCGGCCCCAAAGTCCGGACACGGGGCGGATGAGCCCCACAGTCTGGACACGGGGCGGGCGAGCCCCACAGTCAGGACACGGGGCGGGCGGGACCCACATTCAGGACACAGGGCGGACGGGCCCCACAGTCAGGACACAGGGCGGGCCCCACAGTCAGGACACGGGGCGGGCGAGCCCCACAGTCAGGACACGGGGCGGGCGGGACCCACAGTCAATACACGGGGCGGGCGGGCCCCACAGTCAGGACACGGGGTGGGCGGGCCCCAGTCAGGACACGGGGCGGTCGGGCTCCACAGTCAGGACATGGGGCGGGCGGGTGGGCCCCACAGTCAGGACATGGGGCGGGCGGGTGGGCCCCACAGTCAGGACATGGGGCGGGCGGGTAGGCCCCACAGTCAGGACACGGGGCGGGCGAGCCCCACAGTCAGGACACGGGGCGGGCGGGACCCACAGTCAGGACACGGGGCGGGCAGGCCCCACAGTCCGGACACGGGGCGGACGGGCCCCACAGTCCGGACACGGGGCGGACGGGCCCCACAGTCCGGACACGGGGCCGACGGGCCCCACAGTCCGGACACGGGGCGGACGGGCCCCACAGTCCAGGCTCGGGGCGATCGGGCCTCACAGTCCGGACACAGGGCTAGTCCCGGGGCAGGCGGCCCCAAAGTCCGGACACGGGGCGGATGAGCCCCACAGTCTGGACACGGGGCGGGCGAGCCCCACAGTCAGGACACGGGGCGGGCGGGACCCACATTCAGGACACAGGGCGGACGGGCCCCACAGTCAGGACACAGGGCGGGCCCCGCAGTCAGGACACGGGGCGGGCGAGCCCCACAGTCAGGACACGGGGCGGGCGGGACCCACAGTCAATACACGGGGCGGGCGGGCCCCACAGTCAGGACACGGGGTGGGCGGGCCCCAGTCAGGACACGGGGCGGTCAGGCCCCACAGTCAGGACATGGGGCGGGCGGGTGGCCTCCACAGTCAGGACATGGGGCGGGCGGGTGGGCCCCACAGTCAGGACATGGGGCGGGCGGGTGGGCCCCACAGTCAGGACATGGGGCGGGCGGGTGGGCCCCACAGTCAGGACATGGGGCGGGCGGGTGGGCCCCACAGTCAGGACACGGGGCGGGCGAGCCCCACAGTCAGGACACGGGGCGGGCGGGACCCACAGTCAGGACACGGGGCGGGCGGGACCCACAGTCAGGACACGGGGCGGACGGGCCCCACAGTCCGGACACGGGGTGGACGGGCCCCACAGTCCGGACCCGGGGCGGACGGGCCCCACAGTCCGGACCCGGGGCGGATGGGCCCCACAGTCCGGACACGGGGCGGACGAGCCCCACAGTCCAGGCTCGGGGCGGACGGGCCTCACAGTCCGGACACGGGGCTAGTCCCGGGGCAGGCGGCCCCAAAGTCCGGACACGGGGCGGATGAGCCCCACAGTCTGGACACGGGGCGGGCGAGCCCCACAGTCAGGACACGGGGCGGGCGGGACCCACAGTCAGGACACGGGGCGGACGGGCCCCACAGTCAGGACACGGGGCGGGCGAGCCCCACAGTCAGGACACGGGGCGGGCGGGACCCACAGTCAGGACATGGGGGGGGCGGGCCCCACAGTCAGGACACGGGGCGGGCGGGACCCACAGTCAGGACACGGGGCGGGCGGGCCGCACAGTCAGGACACGGGGCGGGCGGGCCCCACAGTCAGGACACGGGGCGGGCGGGCCCCACAGTCAGGACACGGGGCGGGCGGGCCCCACAGTCAGGACACGGGGCGGGCGGGCCCCACAGTCAGGACATGGGGCCGGCGGGCTCCACAGTCAGGACATGGGGCGGGCCGGCTGCACAGTCAGGACATGGGGCGGGCGGGCCCCACAGTCAGGACACGGGGCGGGCGGGCCCCACAGTCCAGACCTGGGGCTATACCCGGGGCAGGCGGCCCATAGTCCAGACAAGGGGTGGACGGGCCCCACAGTCCGGACACGTGGCGGGCATGCCCCATAGTCCAGACCTATTGCTAGACCCAGGGCAGGCGGCCCCACAGTCCAGACCTGAGGCTAGACCCGGGGCAGGCGGTCCCATATTCTAGACACGGGGTGGACGGGCCTCACAGACCTGACATGGGGCGGACATGCCCCACAGTCCGGACCTGGGGCTAGACCCGCGGCAGGCGACCCACAGTCCGGACACGGGGTGGACGGGCCCCACAGTCCGGACACAGGGCGGACGGGCCCCACAGTCCGGACACGGGGCGGACGGGCCCCACAGTCCAGGCTCGGGGCGGACGGGCCTCACAGTCAGGAAACGGGGCAGGCGGGCCCCACAGTCAGGACACGGGGCGGGCGGGCCCCACAGTCAGGACACGGGGCGGGCGGGCCCCACAGTCAGGACACGGGGCGGGCGGGCCCCACAGTCAGGACATGGGGGGGGCGGGCCCCACAGTCAGGACATGGGGGGGTGGGCCCCACAGTCAGGACATGGGGCGGGAGGCCCCACAGTCAGGACATGGGGCGGGCGGGGCGGGTGGGCCCCACAGTCAGGACATGGGGCGGGCACAGTCAGGACATGGGGCGGGCGGGCTCCACAGTCAGGACATGGGGCGGGTGGGCTGCACAGTCAGGACATGAGGCGGGCGGGCCCCACAGTCAGGACACGGGGCGGGCGGGCCCCACAGTCCAGACCTGGGGCTAGACCCGGGGCAGGCGGCCCATAGTCCAGACACGGGGTGGACGGGCCCCACAGTCCGGACACGGGGCGGGCATGCCCCATAGTCCAGACCTGGGGCTAGACCCGGGGTAGGCGGCCTCACAGTCCAGGCCTGAGGCTAGACCCGGGGCAGGCGGTCCCATATTCTAGACACGGGGTGGACGGGCCTCAGAGACCTGACATGGGGCGGACATGCCTCACTGTCCAGACCTGGGGCTAGACCCGGGGCAGGCGACCCACAGTCCGGACACGGGGCGGACGGGCCACACAGTCCGGACACGGGGCGGACGGGCCCCACTGTCCGGACACGGGGCGGACGGGCCCCACAGTCCGGACACGGGGCGGACGGGCCCCACAGTCCGGACACGGGGCGGACGGGCCCCACAGTCCGGACACGGGGCGGACGGGCCCCACAGTCCGGACACGGGGCGGACGGGCCCCACAGTCCGGACACGGGTTGGACGGGCCCCACAGTCCGGACACGGGGCGGACGGGCCCCACAGTCCAGGCTCGGGGCGGACGGGCCTCACAGTCCGGACACGGGGCTAGTCCCGGGGCAGGCGGCCCCAAAGTCCGGACACGGGGCGGATGAGCCCCACAGTCTGGACACGGGGCGGGCGAGCCCCACAGTCAGGACATGGGGCGGGCGGGACCCACAGTCAGGACACAGGGCGGACGGGCCCCACAGTCAGGACACAGGGCAGGCCCCACAGTCAGGACACGGGGCGGGCGAGCCCCACAGTCAGGACACGGGGCGGGCGGGACCCACAGTCAGGACACGGGGCGGGCGGGCCCCACAGTCAGGACATGGGGCGGACGGGCCCCACGGTCAGGACATGGGGCGGACGGGCCCCACGGTCAGGACATGGGGCGGACGGGCCCCACGGTCAGGACATGGGGCGGGCGGGCCCCACGGTCAGGACATGGGGCGGGTGGGCCCCACAGTCAGGACATGGGGCGGGCGGGCCCCACAGTCAGGACATGGGGCGGGTGGGCGGGTGGGCCCCACAGTCAGGACATGGGGCGGGCGGGCCCCACAGTCCAGGCCTGGGGCTAGACCCGGGGCAGGTGGCCCATAGTCCAGACACGGGGTGGACGGGCCCCACAGTCCGGACACGGGGCGGGCATGCCCCATAGCCCAGACCTGGGGCTAGACCCGGGGCAGGCGGCCCTACAGTCCAGACCTGAGGCTAGACCCGGGGCAGGCGGTCCCATATTCTAGACACGGGGTGGACGGGCCTCACAGACCTGACATGGGGCGGACATGTCCCACAGTCCAGACCTGGGGCTAGACCCGGGGCAGGCGACCCACAGTCCGGACACGGGGTGGACGGGCCCCACAGTCCGGACACGGGGCGTACGGGCCCCACAGTCCGGACACGGGGCGTACGGGCCCCACAGTCCGGACACGGGGCGTACGGGCCCCACAGTCCGGACACGGGGCGGACGGGCCCCCAGTCCAGGCTCGGGGCGGACGGGCCTCACAGTCCGGACACGGGGCTAGTCCCGGGTCAGGCGGCCCCAAAGTCCGGACACGGGGTGGATGAGCCCCACATTCAGGACACGGGGCGGGCGGGAACCACAGTCAGTACACAGGGCGGACGGGCCCCACAGTCAGGACACAGGGCGGGCCCCACAGTCAGGACATTGGGCGGGCGGGCTCCACAGTCAGGATACAGGGCGGGCAGGCCCCACAGTCCGGACACAGGGCTAATCCCGGGGCAGGTGGCCCCACAGTCCAGACCTGGGGCTAGACCCGGGGCAGGCGGTCCCATATTCTAGACACGGGGTGGACGGGCCCCACAGTCCAGATACGGGGCGGGCATGCCCCATAGTCAAGACCTGGGGCTAAACCCGGGGCTGGCGGCCCCACAGTCCAGACCTGAGGCTAGACCCGGGGCAGGCGGCCCCACATTCTAGACACTGGGTGGACGGGCCCCACAGTTCGGATACGGGGCGGGCATGACCCATAGTCAAGACCTGGGGCTAGACCCGGGGCAGGCGGCCCCACAGTCCAGACCTGAGGCTAGACCCGGGGCAGGCGGCCCCACATTCTAGACACAGGGTGGACGGGCCCCACAGTCCTGACACGGGGCGGACATGCCCCACAGTCCAGATCTGGGGCTAGACCCGGGGTAGGCTGCCCTACAGTCCGGACACGGGGCGGACGGGCCCCACAGTCCAGGCTCGGGGCGATCGGGCCTCACAGTCCGGACACAGGGCTAGTCCCGGGGCAGGCGGCCCCAAAGTCCGGACACGGTGCGGATGAGCCCCACAGTCTGGACACGGGTCGGGCGAGCCCCACAGTAAGGACACGGGGCGGGCGGGACCCACAGTCAGGACACAGGGCGGACGGGCCCCACAGTCAGGACACAGGGCAGGCCCCACAGTCAGGACACGGGGCGGGCGAGCCCCACAGTCAGGACACGGGGCGGGCGGGCCCCACAGTCAGGACACAGGGCGGACGGGCCCCACAGTCAGGACACAGGGCGGGCCCCACAGTCAGGACATTGGGCGGGCGGGCCCCACAGTCAGGACATTGGGCGGGCGGGCCCCACAGTCAGGACACAGGGCGGGCCCCACAGTCAGGACATTGGGCAGGCGGACTCCACAGTCAGGATACAGGGCGGGAGGCCCCACAGTCCGGACACAGGGCTAATCCCGGGCAGGTGGCCCCACAGTCCAGACCTGGGGCTAGACCCGGGGCAGGCGGCCCACAGTCCAGACACGGGGTGGACGGGCCCCACAGTCCAGATACGGGGCGGGCATGCCCCATAGTCAAGACTTGGGGCTAAACCCGGGGCTGGCGGCCCCACAGTCCAGACCTGAGGCTAGACCCGGGGCAGGCGGCCCCACATTCTAGACACGGGGTGGACGGGCCCCACAGTCCGGATACGGGGCGGGCATGACCCATAGTCAAGACCTGGGGCTAGACCCAGGGCAGGCGTCCCCACAGTCCAGACCTGAGGCTAGACCCGGGGCAGGCGGCCCCACATTCTAGACACAGTGTGGACGGGCCCCACAGTCCTGACACGGGGCGGACATGCCCCACAGTCCAGACCTGGGGCTAGACCCGGGGTAGGCTGCCCCAAAGTCCGGACACTGGGTGGACGGGCCCCACAGTCCGTACACGGGGTGGACGGGCCCCACAGTCCGAACACGGGGTGGACGGGCCCCACAGTCCGGACATGGGGTGGACGGGCCCCACTGGTCCGGACACGGGGTGGACGGGCCCCACAGTCCGGACACGGGGCGGACGGGCCCCACAGTCCGGACACGGGGCGGACGGGCCCCACAGTCCGGACACGGGGCGGACGGGCCCCACAGTCCGGACACGGGGCGGACGGGCCCCACAGTCCGGACACGGGGCGGACGGGCCCCACAGTCCGGACACGGGGCGGACGGGCCCCACAGTCCGGACACGGGGCGGACGGGCCCCACAGTCCGGACACGGGGCGGACGGGCCCCACAGTCCGGACATGGGGCGGACCCGGCCCCTCAGTCCGGACACGGGGCGGACGGGACCCACAGTCCAGGCTCGGGGCGGACGGGCCTCACAGTCCGGACACGGGGCTAGTCCCGGGGCAGGCGGCCCCAAAGTCCGGACACGGGGCGGATGAGCCCCACAGTCTGGCCACGGGGCGGGCGAGCCCCACAGTCAGGACACGGGGCGGGCGGGACCCACAGTCAGGACACAGGACGGACGGGCCCCACAGTCAGGACACAGGGCGGGCCCCACAGTCAGGACATTGGGCGGGCGGGCTCCACAGTCAGGATACAGGGCGGGCAGGCCCCACAGTCCGGAGACAGGGCTAATCCCGGGGCAGGTGGCCCCACAGTCCAGACCTGGGGCTAGACTCGGGGCAGGCGGCCCACAGTCCAGACACGGGGTGGACGGGCCCCACAGTCCAGATACGGGGCGGGCATGCCCCATAGTCAAGACTTGGGGCTAAACCCGGGGCTGTCGGCCCCACAATCCAGACCTGAGGCTAGACCCGGGGCAGGCGGCCCCACATTCTAGACACGGGGTGGACAGGCCCCACAGTCCGGATACGGGGCGGGCATGACCCATAGTCAAGACCTGGGGCTAGACCCGGGGCAGGCGGCCCCACAGTCCAGATCTGAGGCTAGACCCGGGGCAGGCGGCCCCACATTCTAGACACAGGGTGGACGGGCCCCACAGTCCTGACACGGGGCGGACATGCCCCACAGTCCAGACCTGGGGCTAGACCCGGGGTAGGCTGCCCCAAAGTCCGGACACGGGGTGTACGAGCCCCACAGTCCGGACACGGGGCGGCCACAGTCCAGACATAGGGTGGGCGGGCGCCACAGTCCAGGCTCAGGGCTAAACCCGGAGAAGCCGGCCCCACATTTCAGACCCGGGGCGGGGGGCCACACAGTCCAGGCTCGGGGCGGATGGGCCCCACAGTCCAGGCTCGGGGCGGATGGGCCCCACAGTATTGGCTCGGGGCGAACGGGCCCCACAGTCCAGGCTCGGGGCGGACGGGCTCCACAGTCCAGACCTGAGGCTCGGCCCGGGGCAGGCGGCCCCACAGTCCAGATACGGGGTGGACGGGCCCCACAGTCCTGACACGGGGCGGACATGCCCCACAGTCCAGACCTGGGGCTAGACCCGGGGTAGGCTGCCCCAAAGTCCAGACACGGGGTGACGAGCCCCACAGTCCGGACACGGGGCGGCCACAGTCCAGACATAGGGTGGGCGGGCCCCACAGTCCAGGCTCGGGGCTAAACCCGGGGAAGCCGGCCCCACATTTCAGACCCGGGGCGGGGGGCCACACAGTCCAGGCTCGGGGCGGATAGGCCCCACAGTCCAGACTCGGGGCGGATGGGCCCCACAGTATTGGCTCGGAGCGAACGGGCCCCACAGTCCACGCTCTGGCCCCACAGTCCACGCTCGAGGCAGACGGGCCCCACAGTCCACGCTTGGAGCGGATGGGCCCCACAGTCCAGACTCTGGGCGGACGGGCCCCACAGTCCAGGCTCGGGGCGGGCGGGCCCATAGTTACGACACGGGGCGGGCGGGCCCCACAGTCCGTACACGGGGCTAGTCGGCCCCACAGTCCGGACACGGGGCGGACGGGCCCCACAGTTCTGACACGGGGCAGGCATGCCCCACAGTCCTGACCTGCGGCTAGAGCCGGGGCAGGCGGCCCCACAGTCCGGACACGGGGTGGACGGGCCCCACAGTCCGGACACGGGGTGGCCATAGTACGGACATAGGGCGGGCGGGCCCCACAGTCAGGACACGAGGCGGGCGGGCTCCACAGTCAGGACACGGGGCGGGCGGGCCCCACAGTCTGGACACTGAGCTAATCCCGGGGCAGGCGGCTTCACAGTCCAGACCTGGGGCTAGACCCGGGGCAGACGGCCCACAGTCCGGACACGGGGTGGACGGGCCCCACAGTCCGGACACAGAGCAGGCATGCCCCACAGTCCAGACCTGGGGCTAGACCCGGAGCACGCGGCCCACAGTCCGGACATATGGCGGACGGGCCCCACAGTCCAGGCTCGGGGCGGACGGGCCCCACAGTCCGGACACGGGGCTTGTCCCGGGGCAGGCGGCCCCACAGTCCAGACCTGAGGCTAGACCAGGGGCAGGCGGCCCCGCAGTCCAGACACGGGGTGGACGGGCCCCACAGTCCTGACATGGGGCGGACATGCCCCACAGTCCAGACCCGGGGCAGGCGGCCCCACAGTCCAGACTCGGGGCGAGCGGGGGGCCCCACAGTCCGTACCCGGTGCGGGCGGGGGGCCCCACAGTCCAGGCTCAGGGCGGACGGGCCCCACAGTCCAGGCTCGGGGCGGACGGGCCCCACAGTCCGGACACGGGGCTTGTCCCGGGGCAGGCGGCCCCACAGTCCAGACCTGAGGCTAGACCAGGGGCAGGCGGCCCCACAGTCCAGACACAGGGTGGACGGGCCCCACAGTCCTGACATGGGGCGGACATGCCCCACAGTCCAGACTCGGGGCGAGCGGGGGGCCCCACAGTCCGTACCCGGTGCGGGCGGGGGGCCCCACAGTCCAGGCTCAGGGCGGACGGGCCCCACAGTCCAGGCTCGGGGCGGACGGGCCCCACAGTCCAGGCTCGGGGCGGACGGGCCCCACAGTCCGGACACGGGGCTAGTCCCGGGGCAGGCGGCCCCACAGTCCAGACCTGAGGCTAGACCAGGGGCAGGCGGCCCCACAGTTCTGACACGGGGTGGGCATGCCCCACAGTCCTGACCTGCGGCTAGAGCCGGGGCAGGCGGCCCCACAGTCCGGACACGGGGTGGACGGGCCCCACAGTCCTGACATGGGGCGGACATGCCCCACAGTCCAGACCCGGGGCAGGCGGCCCCACAGTCCAGACTCGGGGCGAGCGGGGGGCCCCACAGTCCGTACCCGGTGCGGGCGGGGGGCCCCACAGTCCAGGCTTAGGGCGGACGGGCCCCACAGTCCAGGTTCGGGGCGGACGGGCCCCACAGTCCGGACACGGGGCTAGTCCCGGGGCAGGCGGCCCCACAGTCCAGACCTGAGGCTAGACCAGGGGCAGGCGGCCCCACAGTCCAGACACGGGGTGGACGGGCCCCACAGTCCTGACATGGGGCGGACATGCCCCACAGTCCAGACCCGGGGCAGGCTTCCCCACAGTCCAGACTCGGGGCGAGCGGGGGGCCCCACAGTCCGTACCCGGGGCGGGCGGGGGGCCCTACAGTCCAGACCTGGGGCTAGACTCGGGGCGGGCGGCCCCACCGTCCGGACCTGGGGCGGGCGGGGGGCCCCACAGTCCAGACCTGGGGCTAGACCTGATGCAGGCGGCCCCACAGTCCGGACACGGGGCGGACGGGCCCATAGTCCGGACACTGGGTGGCCGCAGTCCGGATATAGGGCGTCCGGGCCCCACAGTCCAGGCTCGGGGCTAGACCCGAGACGGACGGGCCCCACAGTCCAAGCTTGGGGCGGGCGTGCCCCACAGACCGGAAACGGGGCTAGACCCGGGGCAGGCGGCCCCAAAGTCCAGACACGGGGCGGATGAGCCCCACAGTCTGGACACGGGGCGGATGAGCCCCACAGTCTGGACACGGTGCGGGCGAGCCCCACAGTCAGGACACGGGGCGGGCGAGCCCCACAGTCAGGACACGGGGCGGGCGAGCCCCACAGTCAGGACACGGGGCGGGCGGACACGGGGTGGACCCCACAGTCAGGACACGGGGCGGGCGGGCCCCAGGGGCGGGCGGGCCCCACAGTCAGGACATGGGGCGGGCGGGCGGGCCCCACAGTCAGGACATGGGGCGGGCGGACCCCACAGTCAGGACATGGGGCGGGGGGCCCCACAGTCAGGACATGGGGCTAGACTCGGGGCGGGCGGCCCCACCGTCCGGACCTGGGGCGGGCGGGGGGCCCCACAGTCCAGACCTGGGGCTAGACCCCATGCAGGCGGCCCCACAGTCCGGACACGGGTCGGACGGGCCCATAGTTCGGACACTGGGCGGCCGCAGTCCGGATATAGGGCGGCCGGGCCCCACAGTCCAGGCTCGGGGCTAGACCCGGGACGGACGGGCCTCACAGTTCAAGCTTGGGGCGGGCGTGCCCCACAGACCGGAAACGGGGCTAGACCCGGGGCAGGCGGCCCCAAAGTCCTGACACGGGGCGGATGAGCCCCACAGTCTGGACACGGGGCGGATGAGCCCCACAGTCTGGACACGGGGCGGATGAGCCCCACAGTCTGGACACGGGGCGGATGAGCCCCACAGTCTGGACACTGGGCGGGCGAGCCCCACAGTCTGGACACGGGGCGGGCGAGCCCCACAGTCAGGACACGGGGCGGGCGAGCCCCACAGTCAGGACACGGGGCGGGCGGGCTCCACAGTGAGGATATGGGGCGGGCGGGCGGCCCGCCCCACATTCAGGACATGGGGCGGGCGGGCCCGGGCGGGCGGGCCCCACAGTCAGGACATGGGGCGGGCGGGCCCCGGGCCCCACAGTCAGGACATGGGGCGGGCAGTCAGGACATGGGGCGGGCAGTCAGGACATGGGGCGGGCAGTCAGGACATGGGGCGGGCGGGCCCCACAGTCAGGACATGGGGCGGGCGGGCCCCACAGTCCGGACACCGGGCGGACGGGCCCCACAGTCCGGACACGGGGTGGACGGTCCCCACAGTCCGGACACGGGGCTAGTCCCGGGGCAGGCGGCCCCAAAGTCCGGACACGGGGCGAATGAGCCCCACAGTCTGGACACGGGGCGGGCGAGCCCCACAGTCTGGACACGGGGCAGGCGAGCCCCACAGTCAGGACACGGGGCGGGCGGGACCCACAGTCAGGACACGGGGCGGATGGGCCCCACAGTCCAGGCTTGGGGCGGACGGGCCTCACAGTCCGGACACGGGGCTAGTCCCGGGGCAGGCGGCCCCACAGTCCGGACACGGGGCGGACGGGCCCCACAGTCCGGACACGGGGTGGACGGGCCCCACAGTCCGGACACGGGGCTAGTCCCGGGGCAGGCGGCCCCAAAGTCCGGACACGGGGCGAATGAGCCCCACAGTCTGGACACGAGGCGGGCGAGCCCCACAGTCTGGACACGGGGCAGGCGAGCCCCACAGTCAGGACACGGGGCGGGCGGGACCCACAGTCAGGACACGGGGCGGACGGGCCCCACAGTCCAGGCTCGGGGCGGGCGGGCCCCACAGTCAGGACATGGGGCGGGCGAACCCCACAGTCAGAACATGGGGCGGGCGGGCGGCCCGCCCCACATTCAGGACAAGGGGCGGGCGGGCTCCACAGTCAGGATATGGGGCGGGCAGTCAGGACATGGGGCGGGCGGGCAGTCAGGACATGGGGCGGGCGGGCCCCACAGTCAGGACACGGGGCGGGCGGGGGCGGGCGGGCCCCACAGTCAGGACACGGGGCGGGCGGGCCCTACAGTCCAGACCTTGGTCTAGACCCGGGGCAGGCGGCCCACAGTCCAGACACGGGGTGGACGGGCCCCACAGTCCGGACACGGGGCGGGCATGCCCCATAGTCCAGACCTGGGGCTAGACCCGGGGCAGGCGGCCCCACAGTCCAGACCTGAGGCTAGACCCTTGGCCGTCGGTCCCATATTCTAGACACGGGGTAGACGGGCCTCACAGACCTGACACGGGGCGGACATGCCCCACAGTCCAGACCTGGGGCTAGACCCGGGGCAGGCGACCCACAGTCCGGACACGGGGTGGACGGGCCCCACAGTCCGGACACGGGGTGAACGGGCCCCACAGTCCGGACATGGGGTGAACGGGCCCCACAGTCCGGACACGGGGTGGACGGGCCCCACAGTCCGGACACGGGGTGGACGGGCCCCACAGTCCGGACACGGGGTGGACGGGCCCCACAGTCCGGACACGGGGTGGACGGGCCCCACAGTCCGGACACGGGGTGGACGGACCCACAGTCCGGACACGGGGTGGACGGGCCCCACATTCCAGACACGGGGTGGACGGGCCCCACATTCCGGACACGGGGTGGACGGGCCCCACAGTCCGGACACGTGGTGGATGGGCCCCACAGTCCGGACACGGGGTGGACGGGCCCCACAGTCCGGACACGAGGTGGACGGGCCCCACAGTCCGGACACGGGGCGGACGGGCCCCACAGTCCGGACACGGGGCGGACGGGCCTCACAGTCCGGACACCGGGCTAGTCCCGGGGCAGGCGGCCCCAAAGTCCGGACACGGGGCGAATGAGCCCCACAGTCTGGACACGGGGCGGGCGAGCCCCACAGTCTGGACACGGGGCAGGCGAGCCCCACAGTCAGGACACGGGGCGGGCGGGACCCACAGTCCAGGCTCGGGGCGGACGGGCCTCACAGTCCGGACACGGGGCTAGTCCCGGGGCAGGCGGCCCCAAAGTCCGGACACGGGGCGGACGGGCCCCACAGTCCGGACACGGGGCGGACGGGCCCCACAGTCCGGACACGGGGCGGACGGGCCCCACAGTCCGGACACGGGGCTAGTCCCAGGGCAGGCGGCCCCAAAGTCCGGACACGGGGCGAATGAGCCCCACAGTCTGGACACGAGGCGGGCGAGCCCCACAGTCTGGACACGGGGCAGGCGAGCCCCACAGTCAGGACACGGGGCGGGCGGGACCCACAGTCAGGACACAGGGCGGACGGGCCCCACAGTCCAGGCTCGGGGCGGGCGGGCCCCACAGTCAGGACATGGGGCGGGCGGACCCCACAGTCAGAACATGGGGCGGGCGGGCGGCCCGCCCCACATTCAGGACAAGGGGCGGGCGGGCTCCACAGTCAGGATATGGGGCGGGCAGTCAGGACATGGGGCGGGCGGGCCCCACAGTCAGGACACGGGGCGGGCGGGCGGGCCCCACAGTCAGGACACGGGGCGGGCGGGCCCTACAGTCCAGACCTTGGTCTAGACCCGGGGCAGGCGGCCCACAGTCCAGACACGGGGTGGACGGGCCCCACAGTCCGGACACGGGGCGGGCATGCCCCATAGTCCAGACCTGGGGCTAGACCCGGGGCAGGCGGCCCCACAGTCCAGACCTGAGGCTAGACCCTTGGCAGGCGGTCCCATATTCTAGACACGGGGTGGACGGGCCTCACAGACCTGACACGGGGCGGACATGCCCCACAGTCCAGACCTGGGGCTAGACCCGGGGCAGGCGACCCACAGTCCGGACACGGGGTGGACGGGCCCCACAGTCCGGACACGGGGTGGACGGGCCCCACAGTCCGGACACGGGGTGGACGGGCCCCACAGTCCGGACACGGGGTGGACGGGCCCCACAGTCCGGACACGGGGTGGACGGGCCCCACAGTCCGGACACGGGGTGGACGGGCCCCACAGTCCGGACACGGGGTGGACGGGCCCCACATTCCGGACACGTGGTGGACGGGCCCACAGTCCGGACACGGGGCGGACGGGCCCCACAGTCCGGACACGGGGCGGACGGGCCCCACAGTCCGGACACGGGGCGGACGGGCCCCACAGTCCGGACACGGGGCGGACGGGCCCCACAGTCCGGACACGGGGCGGACGGGCCCCACAGTCCGGACACGGGGCAGACGGGCCCCACAGTCCGGACACGGGGCGGACGGGCCCCACAGTCCGGGCTCGGGGCGTACGGGCCTCACAGTCCGGACACGGGGCTAGTCCCGGGGCAGGCGGCCCCAAAGTCCGGACACGGGGCGGACGGGCCCCACAGTCCGGACACGGGTTGGACGGGCCCCACAATCTGGACACGGGGTGGACGGGCCCCACAGTCCGGACACGGGGCTAGTCCCGGGGCAGGCGGCCCCAAAGTCCGGACACGGGGCGAATGAGCCCCACAGTCTGGACACGGGGCGGGCGAGCCCCACAGTCTGGACACGGGGCGGGCGAGCCCCACAGTCTGGACACGGGGCGGGCGAGCCCCACAGTCAGGACACGGGGCGGGCGGGAACCACAGTCAGGACACGGGGCAGACGGGCCCCACAGTCCAGACCTGGGGCTAGACCCGGGGCAGGCGACCCACAGTCCGGACACGGGGTGGACGGGCCCCACAGTCCGGACACGGGGTGGACGGGCCCCACAGTCCGGACACGGGGTGGACGGGCCCCACAGTCCGGACACGGGGTGGACGGGCCCCACAGTCCGGACACGGGGTGGACGGGCCCCACAGTCCGGACACGGGGTGGACGGGCCCCACACTCCGGACACGGGGTGGACGGGCCCCACAGTCCGGACACGGGGTGGACGGGCCCCACAGTCCGGACACGGGGTGGACGGGCCCCACAGTCCGGACACGGGGTGGACGGGCCCCACAGTCCGGACACGGGGTGGACGGGCCCCACAGTCCGGACACGGGGTGGACGGGCCCCTCAGTCCGGACACGGGGTGGACGGGCCCCACAGTCCGGACACGGGGTGGACGGGCCCCACAGTCCGGACACGGGGTGGACGGGCCCCACAGTCCGGACACGGGGTGGACGGGCCCCACAGTCCGGACACGGGGTGGACGGGCCCCACAGTCCGGACACGGGGTGGACGGGCCCCACACTCCGGACACGGGGTGGACGGACCCACAGTCCGGACACGAGGTGGACGGGCCCCACAGTCCGGACACGGGGTGGACGGGCCCCACAGTCCGGACACGGGGTGGACGGGCCCCACAGTCCGGACACGGGGTGGACGGGCCCCACAGTCCGGACACGGGGTGGACGGGCCCCACAGTCCGGACACGAGGTGGACGGGCCCCACAGTCCGGACACGGGGCGGACGGGCCCCACAGTCCGGACACGGGGCGGACGGGCCCCACAGTCCGGACACGGGGCGGACGGGCCCCACAGTCCGGGCTCGGGGCGGACGGGCCTCACAGTCCGGACACGGGGCTAGTCCCGGGGCAGGCGGCCCCAAAGTCCGGACACGGGGCGAATGAGCCCCACAGTCTGGACACGGGGCGGGCGAGCCCCACAGTCTGGACACGGGGCAGGCGAGCCCCACAGTCAGGACACGGGGCGGGCGGGACCCACAGTCAGGACACGGGGCCGACGGGCCCCACAGTCCAGGCTCGGGGCGGACGGGCCTCACAGTCCGGACACGGGGCTAGTCCCGGGGCAGGCGGCCCCACAGTCCGGACACGGGGCGGACGGGCCCCACAGTCCGGACACGGGGCGGACGGGCCCCACAGTCCGGACACGGGGCGGACGGGCCCCACAGTCCGGACACGGGGCTAGTCCCGGGGCAGGCGGCCCCAAAGTCTGGACACGGGGCGAATGAGCCCCACAGTCTGGACACGAGGCGGGCGAGCCCCACAGTCTGGACACGGGGCAGGCGAGCCCCACAGTCTGGACACGGGGCAGGCGAGCCCCACAGTCAGGACACGGGGCGGGCGGGACCCACAGTCAGGACACGGGGCGGACGGGCCCCACAGTCCAGGCTCGGGGCGGGCGGGCCCCACAGTCAGGACATGGGGCGGGCGGACCCCACAGTCAGAACATGGGGCGGGCGGGCGGGCGGCCCGCCCCACATTCAGGACAAGGGGCGGGCGGGCTCCACAGTCAGGATATGGGGCGGGCAGTCAGGACATGGGGCGGGCGGGCGGGCCCCACAGTCAGGACACGGGGCGGGCGGGCCCTACAGTCCAGACCTTGGTCTAGACCCGGGGCAGGCGGCCCACAGTCCAGACACGGGGTGGACGGGCCCCACAGTCCGGACACGGGGCGGGCATGCCCCATAGTCCAGACCTGGGGCTAGACCCGGGGCAGGCGGCCCCACAGTCCAGACCTGAGGCTAGACCCTTGGCAGGCGGTCCCATATTCTAGACACGGGGTGGACGGGCCTCACAGACCTGACACGGGGCGGACATGCCCCACAGTCCAGACCTGGGGCTAGACCCGGGGCAGGCGACCCACAGTCCGGACACGGGGTGGACGGGCCCCACAGTCCGTACACGGGGTGGACGGGCCCCACAGTCCGGACACGGGGTGGACGGGCCCCACAGTCCGGACACGGGGTGGATGGGCCCCACAGTCCGGACACGGGGTGGACGGACCCACAGTCCGGACACGGGGTGGACGGGCCCCACAGTCCGGACACGGGGTGGACGGGCCCCACATTCCGGACACGGGGTGGACGGGCCCCACATTCCGGACACGTGGTGGACGGGCCCCACAGTCCGGACACGTGGTGGACGGGCCCCACAGTCCGGACACGGGGCGGACGGGCCCCACAGTCCGGACACGGGGCGGACGGGCCCCACAGTCCGGACACGGGGCGGACGGGCCCCACAGTCCGGGCTCGGGGCGTACGGGCCTCACAGCCCGGACACGGGGCTAGTCCCGGGGCAGGCGGCCCCAAAGTCCGGACACGGGGCGGACGGGCTCCACAGTCCGGACACGGGTTGGACGGGCCCCACAATCTGGACACGGGGTGGACGGGCCCCACAGTCCGGACACGGGGCTAGTCCCGGGGCAGGCGGCCCCAAAGTCCGGACACGGGGCGAATGAGCCCCACAGTCTGGACACGGGGCGGGCGAGCCCCACAGTCTGGACACGGGGCGGGCGAGCCCCACAGTCTGGACACGGGGCGGGCGAGCCCCACACTCAGGACACGGGTCGGGCGGGAACCACAGTCAGGACACGGGGCAGACGGGCCCCACAGTCCAGACCTGGGGCTAGACCCGGGGCAGGCAACCCACAGTCCGGACACGGGGTGGACGGGCCCCACAGTCCGGACACGGGGTGGACCGGCCCCACAGTCCGGACACGGGGTGGACGGGCCCCACAGTCCGGACACGGGGTGGACGGGCCCCACAGTCCGGACACGGGGTGGACGGGCCCCACAGTCCGGACACGGGGTGGACGGGCCCCACAGTCCGGACACGGGGTGGACGGGCCCCACAGTCCGGACACGGGGTGGACGGGCCCCACATTCCGGACACGGGGTGGACGGACCCCACAGTCCGGACACGTGGTGGACGGGCCCCACAGTCCGGACACGGGGCGGACCGGCCCCACAGTCCGGACACGGGGCGGAAGGGCCCCACAGTCCGGACACGGGGCGGACGGGCCCCACAGTCCGGACACGGGGCGGACGGGCCCCACAGTCCGGACACGGGGCGGACGGGCCCCACAGTCCGGACACGGGGCGGACGGGCCTCACAGTCCGGACACGGGGCTAGTCCCGGGGCAGGCGGCCCCACAGTCCGGACACGGGGCGGACGGGCCCCACAGTCCGGACACGGGGTGGACGGGCCCCACAGTCCGGACACGGGGCTAGTCCCGGGGCAGGTGGCCCCAAAGTCCGGACACGGGGCGAATGAGCGCCACAGTCTGGACACGGGGCGAATGAGCGCCACAGTCTGGACACGGGGCGGGCGAGCCCCACAGTCTGGACACGGGGCAGGCGAGCCCCACAGTCAGGACACGGGGCGGGCGGGACCCACCTTCAGGACATGGGGCGGACGGGCCCCACAGTCCAGGCTCGGGGCGGACGGGCCTCACAGTCCGGACGCAGGGCTAATCCCGGGGCAGGTGGCCCCACAGTCCAGACCTGGGGCTAGACCCGGGGCAGGCGGCCCACAGTCCAGACACGGGGTGGACGGGCCCCACAGTCCGGACACGGGGTGGACGGGCCCCACAGTCCGGACATGGGGCGGACGGGCCCCACAGTCCAAGCTCGGGGCGGGCGTGCCCCACAGTCCGGACACGGGGCTAGTCCCGGGGCAGATGGCCCCACAGTCAAGACCTGGGGCTAGACCTGGGGCAGGCGGCCCCAAAGTCCGGACACGGGGCGGATGAGCCCCACAGTCTGGACACGGGGCGGGCGAGCCCCACAGTCAGGACACGGGGTGGGTCAGTCAGGACACAGGGCTGGCGGGCCCCAAAGTCAGGACACAGGGCGGGCGGGCCCCAAAGTCAGGACACGGGGCGGGCGGGCCCCAAAGTCAGGACACAGGGCAGGCGGGCCCCAAAGTCAGGACACAGGGCGGGCGGGCCCCAAAGTCAGGACACAGGGCGGACGGGCCCCACAGTCAGGACACAGGGCGGGCCCCACAGTCAGGACACAGGGCGGGCCCCACAGTAAGGACATGGGGCGGGCGGGCTCCACAGTCAGGATACGGGGCGGATCCCGGGGCAGGTGGCCCCACAGTCCAGACCTGGGGCTAGACCAGGGGCAGGCGGCCCACAGTCCAGACACGGGGTGGAAGGGCCCCACAGTCCGGACACGGGGCGGGCATGCCCCATAGTCCAGACCTGGGGCTAGACCCGGGGCAGGCGGCCCCACAGTTCAGACCTGAGGCTAGACCCGGGGCAGGCGGCCCACAGTCCGGACACGGGGTGGATGGGCCCCACAGTCCGGACACGGGGCGGGTATGCCCCACAGTCCAGACCTGGGGCTAGACCCGGAGCAGGCGGCCCACAGTCCAAACCTGGGGCTAGACCCGGAGTAGGCGGCCCACAGTCCAGACACGGGGTGGACGATCCCCACAATCCGGACACGGGGGGGCCACAGTCCGGACATAAGGCGGGCGGGCCCCACAGTCCAGGCTCGGGGCTAGACCCGGGGGCAGTCAGCCCCACAGTCCAGTCCGGACCCGGGGCAAGCAGAGGATCCCACAGTCCGGACCAGGGGCGGGCGAGGGGCCCCACAGTCTGGAATCGGGGCGGGCGTCGGGCCCCACAGTCCGGGCCTGGGGCTAGACCCGGGGCAGGCGGCCCCACAGTCCGGACACGGTGCGGCCGCAGTCCGGATATAGGGCGAGGCCCACAGTCTGGACTCGGGGCTGCCACAGTCCAGACATAGGGTGGGCGGGCCCCACAGTCCAGGCTCGGGGCTAGACCCGGGGCAGCCGGCCCCACATTTCAGACCAGGGGCGGGGGGCCCCACAGTCCAGGCTCGGGGCCAGACCCGGGGCAACCGGCCCCACAGTCCAGACTCGGGGCGGGCGGGGGACCCCACAGTCCGTACACGGGGCGGGCGGGCCCCACAGTCCGTACCCGGGGCTGGCGGGGGGCTCCACAGTCCAGACCTGGGGCTAGACTCGGGGCGGGCGGCCCCACCGTCCAGACCTGGGGCTAGATCCGAAGCAGACGGCCCCACAGTCCGTACACGGGGCGGACGGGCCCACACTCCAGACACGGGGCGGCCGCAGTCCGGATATAGGGCGGACGGGCCGCACAGTCCAGGCTCGGGGCTAGACCCGGGGCGGACGGGCCCCACAGCCCAGGCTCGGGGCGGACGGGCCCCACAGCCCAGGCTCGGGGCGGATGGGCCCCACAGTCCAGGCTCGGGGCGGACGGGCCCTACAACCCAGACTCGGGGCGGACGGGCCCCACAGTCCAGGCTCGGGGCGAACGGGCCCTACAGTCCAGGCTCGGGGCGGACGGGCCCCACAGTCCAGACCTGAGGCTAGACCCGGGGTAGGCGGCCCCACAGTCCAGATACGGGGTGGATGGGCCCCACAGTCCAGACCCAGGGCTAGACCCGGGGTTGGCAGCCCCAAAGTCCGGACACGGGGTGGACGAGCCCCACAGTCCGGACACGGGGAGGCCACAGTCCAGACATAGGGTGGGCGGGCCCACAGTCCAGGCTCGGGGCTAGACCCGGGGTAGCCGGCCCCACATTTCTGACCTGGGGCGGGGAGCCACACAGTCCAGGCTTGGGGCGGACGGGCCCCACTGTCCAGGCTCGGGGCGGATGGGCCCCACAGTTCTGGCTCGGTGCGAACGGGCCCCACAGTCCACGCTCGGGCCCCACTGTCCATGCTCTGGATGGACGGGCCCCACAGTCCACGCTTGGAGCGGACGGGCCCCACAGTCCAGGCTCGGGGCGGATGGGCCCCACAGTCCAGGCTCGGGGCGGGCGGGCCCATAGTTACGACACGGGGTGGGTGAGCCCTACAGTCCGGACACGGGGCTAGTCCCAGGGCAGGCGGCCCCACAGTCCGGACACGGGGTGGACGGGCCCCACAGTCCGGACATAGGGCGGGCGGGCCCCACAGTCCAGGCTCGGGGCTAGACCCGGGGGCAGCTGGCCCCACAGTCCAGACCCGGGGCGGGCGGACGGGCCCCACAGTCCAGGCTCGGGGCGGACGGGCCCCACAGTCCAGGCTCGGGGCGGACGGGCCCCACAGTCCAGGCTCGGGGCGGACGGGCCCCACAGTCCAGGCTCGGGGCGGACGGGCCCCACAGTCCAGGCTCGGGGCGGACGGGCCCCACAGTCCAGGCGGGCCCATAGTTACGACACGGGGTGGGCGAGCCCTACAGTCTGGACACGGGGCTAGTCCCAGGGCAGGCGGCCCCACAGTCCGGACACGGGGTGGACGGGCCCCACAGTCCGGACATAGGGCGGGCGGGCCCCACAGTCCAGGCTCACGGCTAGACCCGGGGGCAGCTGGCCCCAAAGTCCAGACCCGGGGCGGGCGGACGGGCCCCACAGTCCAGGCTCGGGGCGGACGGGCCCCACAGTCCAGGCTCGGGGCGGACGGGCCCCACAGTCCAGGCTCGGGGCGGACGGGCCCCACAGTCTAGGCTCGGGGCGGACGGGCCCCACAGTCCAGGCTCGGGGCTGACGGGCCCCACAGTCCAGGCTCGGGGCTGACGGGCCCCACAGTCCAGGCTCGGGGCTGACTGGCCCCACAGTCCAGGCTCGGGGCGGACGGGCCCCACAGTCCACTCTCGGGCACCACAGTCCATGCTCGGGGTGGACTGGCCCCACAGTCCAGGCTCGGGGCGGACGGGCCCCACAGTCCAGGCTCGGAGCGGATGGGCCTCCCTTTCCCGCTCGGGGCGGGCGTGCCCCACAGTCCAGGCTCGGGGCTAGTCCCGGGGCAGGTGGCCCCACAGTCGAGACCTGGGGCTAGACCCGGGGCAGGCAGCCCCAAGTCAGGACACGGGGCGGATGGGCCCCACAGTCTGGACTCGGGGCGGGCGAGCCCTACAGTCAGGACATGTGGCGGGCGGGCCCCACAGGCCGGACACGGGGCTAATCCCGGGACAGGCGGCTTCACAGTCCAGACCTGGGGCTAGACCCGGGGCAGGCGGCCCACAGTCCGGACAAGGGGTGGACGGGCCCCACAGTCCGGATACGGGGCGGGCATGCCCCACAGTCCAGACACGGGAGGGGCACAGTCCGGACATAAGGCGGGCGGGCCCCACAGTCCAGGCTCGGGGCTAGACCCGGGGGCAGTCGGCCTCACAGTCCAGACCCGGGGCAAGCGGGGGATCCCACAGTCTGGACCCGGGGCAGGCGAGGGGCCCCACAGTCTGCAATCAGGGCGGGCGGCGGGCCCCACAGTCCGGACCTGGGGCTAGACCCGGGGCAGGCGGCCCCACAGTCCGGACACGGGGCGGCCGCAGTCCGGATATAGGGCGGGCCCCACAGTCCAGGCTCGGGGCTAGACCCGGGACGGATGGGCCCCACAGTCCAGGCTCAGGGCGGACAGGCCCCACAGTCCATCCTCGCTGCGGACGGGCCCCACAGTCCAGGCTCGGGGCGGACGGGCCCCACAGTCCAGGCTCGGGGCGGACGGGCCCCACAGTCCAGGCTCGGGGCGGACGGGCCCCACAGTCCGGACATGGGGCGGACGAGCCCTACAGTCCGGACACGGGGCGGCCACAGTCCGGACATAGGGTGGGCGGGCCGCACATTCCACGTTCGGGGCTAGACCCGGGGCAACCGGCCCCACAGTCCTGACATGGGGCGGACATGCCTGACAGTCCGGACACGGGGTGGACGAGCCCTACAGTCCGGACACGGGGCGGCCACAGTCCGGACATAGGGTGGGCGGGCCGCACATTCCAGGTTCGGGGCTAGACCCGGGGCAACCGGCCCCACAGTCCGGACACGGGGCGGCCGCAGTCCGGATATAGGGCGGGCCCCACAGTCCAGGCTCGGGGCTAGACCCGGGACAGGCGGGCCCCACAATCCAGGCTCGGAGCGGACGGGCCCCGCAGTCTAGGCTCGGAGCGGACGGGCACCACAGTCCAGACTCGGAGCGGACGGGCACCACAGTCCGGACACGGGGCTAGTACCAGGGCTGGCGGCCCCACAGTCCAGACCTGAGGCTAGACCATGGGCAGGTGGCCCCACAGTCCAGACACGGGGAGGATGGGCCCCACAGTCCTGACACGGGCTTGACATGCCCCACAGTCCAGACCTGGAGCTAGACCCGGGGCAGGCAGCCCCAAAGTCCGGACACGGGGTGGACGAGCCCCACAGTCCGGACACGGGGCGGCCACAGTCCGGACATAGGGTGGGCCCCACAGTCCAGGCTCGGGGCTAGACCCGGGGCGGGTGGGGGGCCCCACAGTCCGTGCCCGGGGCTGACGCGGGGGCCCACAGTCCAGACCTGGGGCTAGACTTGGGGCGGGCGGGGGGCCCCACCATCCGGACCTGGGGAGGGGGGCCCCACAGTCCAGTCCAGGGGCTAGACCCAATGCAGGCAGCCCCACAGTCCGGACACGGGGTGGACGGGCCCCACAGTCCAGATGCAGTGCGGCCACAGTCCGTACATAGGGCGGGCCCCACAGTCCAGGCTCGGGGCGGACGGGCCCCACAGTCCAGGCTCGGGGCGGACGGGCCCCACAGTTCAGGCTCGGGGCGGACGGGCCCCACAGTCCAGACTCGGGGCGGACGGGCCCCACAGTCCAGGCTCGGGGCGGACGGGCCCCACAGTCCAGGCTCGGGGCGGACGGGCCCCCCTTTCCCGCTCGGGGCGGGCGTGCCACACAGTCCAGGCTCCGGGCGTGCGGTGCCCACAGCCAGTACACGGGACGGGCGGGCTCCACAGTCAGGACACGGGGCAGGCGGGCCCCACAGTCCGGACACGGAGCTAATCCCGGGGCAGGCGGCCCCACAGTCTAGACCTGGGGCTAGACCCGGGGCAGGCGGCCCACAGTCCGGGCAGGCGGCCCACTGTCCGGACACAGGGTGGACGGGCCCCACAGTCCGGACACGGGGCGGGCATGCCCCACAGTCCAGACCTGGGGCTAGACCCGGAGCAGGCGGCCCACAGTCCGGACACGGGGTGGACTGTCCCACAGTCCGGACACGGGGGAGACCACAGTACGGACATAAGGCGGGCGGGCCCCATAGTCCAGGCTCGGGGCTAGCCCCCGGGGCAGTCGGCCCCACAGTTCAGACCCGGGGCGGGGGGCCCCACAGTCAGGACACAGGGCGGGCTGGCCCCACAGTCAGGACACTCTGCGGGCGAGCCCCACAGTAAGGACACGGGGCGAACGGGCCCCACAGTCAGGACACGGGGTGGGCGGGGGTGGGCGGGGGGTGGGCGGGCCCATAGTTAGGACACGGTGCTAGTCCTGGGGCAGGCGGCCCAACAGTCCAGACCTGCGGCTAGACCCGGGGCTGGCGGCCGCAAAGTCCGGACACGGGTCGGACGGGCCCCACAGTCCTGACACGGGGCGGGCATGCCCCACAGTCCAGAGTTGGGGCTAGACCCAGGGCAGGCAGCCCCACAGTACGGACACGAGGCGGCCACAGTCCGGACATAGGGCGGGCGGTCCCCACAGTCCAGGCTGGGGGCTAGACCCGGGGGCAACCGGCCCCACAGTCCAGGCTCGGGGCGGACGGGCCCCACAGTCAGGACACAGTGTGGGCGGGCCCATAGTTAGGACACGGGGCGGGACCCACAGTCCGGGGACAGGGCTTGTCCCGGGGCAGGCGGCCCCACAGTCCGGACACGGGGCGGACGGGCCCCACAGTCCTGACACGGGGTGGGCATGCCCCACAGTCCAGACCTGGGGCTAGACCCGGGGCAGGCGGCCCCACAGTCCAGACACGGGGCGGCCACAGTACGGACATAGGGCGGGCGGGCCCCACAGTCTAGGCTCGGGGCTAGACCCGGGGGCAGCCGGCCCCACAGTCCAGACCCTGGGCGGACGGGGGGCCCCACAGTCCAGGCTCGGGGTGGACAGGCCCCACAGTCCACGCTCGGGCCCCACAGTCCAATCTCGGGGTGGACGGGCCCCACAGTCCAGGCTCGGGGCGGATGGTCCCCACAGTCCAGGCTCGGGGCGGACGGGCCCCCCTTTCCCGCTCGGGTTGGGCGTGCCCCACAGTCCAGGCTCGGGGCGCGCGTGCCCCACAGTCCGGACACGGGGCTAGTCCTGGGACTGGTGGCCCCACAGTCCAGACCTGGGGCTAGACCCGGGGCAGGCGGCCCCAAAGTTCGGACTCGGGGCGGATGGGCCCCACAGTCTGGAGTTGGGGCGGGCGAGCCCCAAAGTCGGGACACATGGCGGGCGGGCTCCACAGTCAGGACACTGGGCGGGCAGGCCCAACAGTCTGGATACGGGGTGGACGGGCCTCACAGTCAGGACACGGGGCGGGCGGGCCCATAGTTAGGACAAGGGGCGGACGGGCCCCACAGTCCTGACACGGGGTGGGCATGCCCCACAGTCCAGACCTGGGGCTAGACCCGGGGCAGGCGACCTCACAGTCCGGACATGGGGCGGCCACAGTACGGACAGAGGGCGGACGGGCCCCACAGTCCAGGCTCGGGGCGGACAGGCCCCACCGGCCAGGCTTGGGGCGGACGGGCCCCACAGTCCACGTTCTGGCCCCACAGTCCACGCTCGGGGGCGGATGGGCCCCACATTTCACGCTCGAGGCGGTCGGGCCCCACAGTCCACGCTCGGGCCCCACAGTCCAGGCCCGGGGCAGACGGGCCCCAAACTCCAGGCTCGGGGCGGACGGGCCCCACAGTCCAGGATCGGAGCGGACGGGCCCCACAGTCAAGGCTCGGGGCGGACGGGCCCCACAGTGCAGGCTCGGGGCGGACGGGCCCCACAGTGCAGGCTCGGGGCGGACGGGCCCCACAGTCCAGACACGGGGATAGTCCCGGGGCAGGCGGCCCCACAGTCCAGACCTGGGGTTAGACCCAGGGCAGGCGGCCCCAAAGTCCAGACACAGGGCGGACGGGCCCCACAGTCCAGACCCAGGGCGGGCGGCCCAACAGTCCAGACCCAGGGCGGGCGGCCCAACAGTCCAGACCCAGGGCGGGCGGCCCAACAGTCCAGACCCGAGGCGAGCGGCCCACCAGTCCAGACCTGGGGCTAGACCCGGGGCAGGCGACCTCACAGTCCGGACATGGGGCGGCCACAGTACGGACAGAGGGCGGACGGGCCCCACAGTCCAGGCTCGGGGCGGACAGGCCCCACCGGCCAGGCTCGGGGCGGACGGGCCCCACAGTCCACGTTCTGGCCCCACAGTCCACGCTCGGGGGCGGATGGGCCCCACAGTTCACGCTCGAGGCGGTCGGGCCCCACAGTCCACGCTCGGGCCCCACAGTCCAGGCCCGGGGCAGACGGGCCCCAAACTCCAGGCTCGGGGCGGACGGGCCCCACAGTCCAGGCTCGGGGCGGACGGGCCCCACAGTCCAGGCTCGGAGCGGACGGGCCCCACAGTCCAGGCTCGGGGGGACGGGCCCCACAGTCAAGGCTTGGGGCGGACGGGCCCCACAGTGCAGGCTCGGGGCGGACGGGCCCCACAGTCCAGGCTCTGGGCGGACGGGCCCCACAGTCCAGGCTCTGGGCGGACGGGCCCCACAGTCCAGGCTCGGGGCGGACGGGCCCCACAGTCCAGACACGGGGATAGTCCCGGGGCAGGCGGCCCCACAGTCCAGACACAGGGCGGACGGGCCCCACAGTCCAGACCCAGGGCGGGCGGCCCAACAGTCCAGACCCAGGGCGGGCGGCCCAACAGTCCAGACCCAGGGCGGGCGACCCAACAGTCCAGACCCGAGGCGGGCGGCCCAACAGTCCAGACCCGAGGCGAGCGGCCCACCAGTCCAGAACCAAGGTGGGCGGCCCAACAGTCCAGATCTGAGTCGGGCGGCCCAACAGTCCAGACCCGAGTCGGGCGGCCCAACAGTCCAGACATGGGGCCAGACCCGAGGAGGGTGGCCAATTGGTGCAACATGTGCAGTTCCACAGGGACCCAAGATGTAAAGGGGCCACCACCACCTCCTAATCAGGTCAATTGTGCATTATGATGAGCTATGCCAATATACTGATAGAGGGGAACTGTCCAGACCCGAGGCGGGCGGCCCAACTGTCCAGACCCGAAGTGGGAGGTCCAACAGTCCAGACTCAAGGCGGGAAGTCCCACAGTCCAGACACGAAGCCAGGCCCGAGGTGGGCGGCCCAACAGTCCAGACACGGGGCCATGCCCGAGGCGGCCCGCCCAACAGTTCAGACACGGGGCTAGATATACTGTTCTGATAGAGGGGCCCTCTTCTGGCTGTGTCCGCCCCTGATGTACAGATATACAGCAATATGCAGCAGGAGAGACAAGATCCAGGGAGATATCCGATCGCCAGAACTGGGGTCAGGAAGGAATTTTTTCCCCCCCTAGGGGGTTTTCTTCGCCTTCCTCTGGATCTTTGGTTCCAGTGGCTCTCATCAGGTCTGCACTATCCGCAGCAAGTTCTGTAGTCTCTATCGGGCCTGACCTGAGAGTCATTGTGAACTTTAATTTATTAAAGGGCCAGTAATATTTTTATTACAATGTGGCTTATTGCTATTCCAATAAAAAAATTAATAATAATATATTGTGTTGTGTGTTTTATTTGTGTGGACTTCACCCTACAGAAACAATGATCAGAGTGAACGCTGACGCTCAATATTCCAGAACTAGAACCAGACTTGGCTCATCCGGCATATAATAAAGTGTCTGTCTCATCTGCTGTATACATGATGGCAGCTGCTGCAGGACCAGGGAGTATAGAGGGTGCTACATACAGGAGCATCTCACAAAATTAGAATATCATCAAAAAGTTAATTTCAGTTCTTCAATATAAAAAGTCAAAGTCATATATTATATAGAGTCATTACAAACAGAGTGATCTATTTCAAGTGTTTATTTCTGTTAATGTTGATGGTTATGGCTTACAGCCAATGAAAACACAACAGTCATTATCTCAGTAAACTTAAATAATTAACAAAAAACACCTGCAAAGGCTTCCTAAGCATTTAAAAAGTCCCTTAGTCTGTTTCAGTAGGCTCCGCAATCATGGGGAAGACTGTTGACTTGACAGATGTCCAGAAGGCAGTCATTGACACACTCCACAAGGTCCCAGAGTTCCAATTTTAATTTGTTTCATTTCATTTGTTTAGCTGCTGGAGGTCTAGTGTGAAGTTTCCACCATCAGTGATGGTTTGGGGAGCCATGTCATCTTCTGGTGTAGGTCCACTGTGTTTTATCAAGACCAAAGTCAGCGCAGCCGCCTACCAGGAAATTTTAGAGCACTTCATGCTTCCCTCTGCAGACAAACTTTTGGAGATGGAAATTTCATTCTCCAGCAGGACTTGGCCCCTGTCCACACGGCCAAAAGTACCAATACCTGGTTTACACACAACAGTATCACTGTGCTTGATTGGCAGCAAACTCGCCTGACCTTAACCCCATAGAGAATCTATTATAGAGAATCTTTGGGGTATTGTCAAGAGGAAGATGAGAAACCCCAGACACAACAATGCAGACGAGCTGAAGGCTGCCATCAAAGCCACCTGGGCTTCCATAACCCCTCAGCAGTGCCACAGGCTGATCGCCTCCATGCCACACCGCATTGATGCAGTAATTGATGCAAAAGGAGCCCCGACCAGGTATTGAGTGCATTTACTGAACATACATTTCAATAGGCCAATATTTCGGATTTTAAAATAATTTTTCAAGCTGTTATAAAGTATTCTAATTTACTGAGATAATAACTTTTGTGTTTCCATTGGCTGTAAGCCATAATCAACATTAACAGAAATAAACACTTGAAATAGATCCCTCTGTGTGTAATGACTCTATATAATATAGGAGTTTCACTTTTTGTATTGAGGAACTGAAATAAAGTAACTTTTTGATGATATTCTAGTTTTGTGAGATGCACCTGTACATAGAGCAGGTGACATATAACTCCAGCCCAAGTTACATCACCAGTGTTTTGGGGGTCGGTCTCTGTGATGGGGGCACTTATATTGTATTGGTCCTATAAAACACACTACCTGAAAGACTGATGACCAGATCACAGCAAAGCAGAATGCAGGAAACCCAGGAAAATGGCTAAATAGGTGTCACAGGGTGCAATAAGTAGCCATGGGCCCCAAGACAAAACTAGGGCCTCACTCAGAAATGAACACAATAGCCCATTTACCAAGGCTGGCTATAGGTAGTAAAGCAGATACTTGGAGGGATTTGTGCCAAATTTTCCACCTATTTATTAGAATGAAGAAAATAGTGTTACAGGGTCAGGATAGGGTTAAAAATCTTGTGAGTTTATTTGTAGCAAAAAATATATAAAAACATCACCATAGGTCGCGATCCTAACCAGAATAATGTTTAACCGCAAATGCGTTTCCGACTTGCATCTATAGTTATTGCAATAGGATAGGGCAGATACACAATTCCAGTTAAAGGGAATCTGTCAGAAGGTTTTGCTACGTAATCCGAGATCAGCATGATGTAGGGGCAGAGAGCCTGATTCCAGCGATGTATCACTTACTAGACTGCTTGGTGCAGTTTTGATAGAATCCCTGCTTTCTCTGTTGTAAATGAAGCAGTGCTCAGAATGTTAAGCCCTGTGTAACCCCGCCCACGCTGGCAGATTCCTGTGTACAAATGTGGCACCCCAGGGGTCTGGTTTTCCACAGTAACAGCAATGTTATGTCTGAGAGCAGGTGGGAGGTCTCTTGGTCAGGGATCCTATGCATGCCACACCTCCTGCCCAGTCCTGGGAGGGGAAGAACTTCCCCTATATAAACCTAGGGCTGAGGCAGGGTGAGTGAGTAGAGAAGAAGCAGAGAAAAGAAGCAAATATAGGAAGAAACAACAGGAGCTCTGTGGGAGCAGTGTTACAAGGAGTCAGGGGCTGGCAGCTGCAGAGCTCGCCCTGACTGAGAAGTTATCACCGGACCCGGAGTCCGAGGCTGTGGGGACTAACTCCTATCCAGCAGCAGAAACCGACCGGCAGGGGATTGCAGGTCCTCTGGCCCAGAAACCCGAAGGCCCCGAGTCACCGGCCATACGGGTGAGCACCACACGGTACACTCAGGGACGTGGGCTACTTATACCCGCCTCTAGCAAGGTAGCCAGAAGAGTATCGTTAGTTTGGGAGGCCTACAACTCCGCCTGGCCAGGGGAGATCCCATCTGCTCAAGGACTGACCAGGCCCCAATCGCTAGCCAGTACTCCGGGAGAGTCTATCTTTGTCACCAGTAAAGACCCTGAACTACACAGTACCGTCTCCGAGTGGTTCCTGCTACCCCCATCATCCACGTCGGCTGCCCTGAGGCCATACCCCTCCCGTTGGGGGTTATACTATCACGCTGCACAATCCTACCACCGGCCTCAGCGGTCTGCCCTGCAGCAGCAGCTCCCTGGCTGCACTCAACGGGTGGCGTAGTCGTCCAACATCTACCGCTAAAACAGCGCCACTTAGTCTGACTCCCTGGGCACGGACCGGATCACCGCCACGAGACTACAACCCTCAACAGATCCGGCTCCGGGTAAGCTCCCGCGTGCGCAACGCAGCGCGACACAGGCCCAGGGGCGCATCACAAACTGCAAATCAGTGGTGAGGGCGGGGTTACACAGATTAGCCTGACTGGCCTGTACCTGAGACCTAGTCAGGCAGTGATCATCTCCTGGTGATAAAACATGGATTGTATTGAAACTACAACACACAGCCTAATAAGTGACACATCCCTGGAATCAGGATGTCTTGCTCTACATCATGCTGCTCTCAGATTAAGTAGCAAAAATCTGCTGACAGATTCCCTTTAATAAAGTACATGTCCTGTTTTGTATCTCCCAGAGCAATGTCATCAGTGTCGCTCACCACCAATGCAGATGTGAGTGGTGCCGGACAACCTCTTTATGTCAAATAATTATCTGCAGAGCTGGCATCCATCTGAGGAGATGTAACATATCTGCCTGACAGGTGGGTGGAGATGAATTGGTTGATATATCCCACTCTTAGTCCACTTGGCTAAAAAGATGATTTACATCCAGAGAAGAGGGACAGAGGGGCAGCAACACAAGAAAAGCAACGCCGTATTCAGAACAGGGGCATTTACACCAGGTAAAAAATTACATCGTTATGGAAAGTGACAGGTTCTCTTTAAAGGGATTTCAGAAGACTGAGAACACCTACAACACCTGAAATGGATGACCCACATCTCTGGTTTACTCTATTATGACCGGCTATTAATGGAAAAAGTATGGAAATGGGACCAGTCGTGTGCAGGGTCCTCACATACAAAGGTTGAAAAAAAGATGATGGGGCTGGTATCTACTATAGACAAGTTGTGGGGCCGCACATCAACTAGTCCATAAAGCTCCTGCAATCAGCAGCAAACCAAAGACAAGTGCGAAGCATCATGCTCCGTGTGCATTACCTAATTCCCTATTAGTTATTAATTTGTGGGGATAATTTGGGACATTAATTTGACTGCTGGTTCTATTAGCTCAATAGGTCCACAGGAATCCTTGATTAGTTTAGGAATGGGCATCCACTATGGTTACTGGACACATGAAGCCCCCCACAACCACGATCCCCATACACAATAGATACAAGGTAGAAAGTCTTGCCCTGTTGAACACTACACCTGACTTGAGGCCACCACATCTTGGTTGTCCAATGTTCTTGCTTCTCTAGGGCTCTTCTCAGATATTCATTATACCAGCTCCCCAGAATACCAAAGCTAGGGTGGGTGACCGCAAGCCCTGGTGGTGGTCATAACTGCGGCCACCTAGGGGCAATACTCCATAACAACAATCCCCTGAGGTGGTGTAGGATGTAAGGACCTATTCACACTACATTCAGCGCTGCATTCAGGTCTTTACACAAGGCTTACAACTGAATCCCTGAAATTCAGGATTGTGCTGTCTGAAATGAGACATCTGAAAGCAGAGCAAATGGAGCCTAAAGATTCATACTTTAGGCTCGGTTTGCCTTTATTCAAATCAATGGAAAAAATCCCCATCTCTACATGTCTGACAGCCATTCTATTCCAGCGTCAGTTGAATTCCAACCACAGTCCACCTCATTCTACTTAATGTGCTGCTGATTAGGTGATCACCTGAACCAAATCTTATGTAATGAGGGAAAGGATAAAAAACACTGCTGTGGTCTTCACAATCCTCTTGTAATAGGACAAGCTGGATGGCAAAACAAGTGCTAGGAATAGCCCAAAAGTAATTTGAATGAAAAACTAACTTTTAACCATGCCAAAGGAGTTGAAAAGAAGTCTTGAGTGAGGAAAAGAAGGGCTCAATTCTGGCTTCTCTAGCAGAGGGATACAGTGAGCGTCATGTTGCCTCCATCCTTAAAATTTCAAAGACGGCAGTCCATTACAACAAGGTCAAGCAGCAGACATTGGGGACAACAAAGCTACAGACCGGCAGAGGGCGAAAGCGACTCTCCACTGACCGGGATGACCGTCATCTTATTCTAATGTCACTCAGCAACCGCAGGATGACATCAAGTGACCTACAAAAGGAATGGCAAATGGCAGCTGAGGTGAAGTGCACGGCAAGAACAGTTCATAACGGGCTCCTAGAGACCTCAAGTCATGTAAAGCTAGAAAAAAGCCTTTCATCAATGAGAAGGAAAGGAGAGCCAGGCTGAAGTTTGCCAAAGACCATAAGGATTGGACCATAGAGGACTGGAGTAAGGTAATCTTCTCTGATGAGTCTAATTTTCAGCTTTGCCCAACACCTGGTCGTCTAATGGTTAGACGGAGACCTGGAGAGGCATACAAGCCACAGTGTCTTGCACCCACTGTGAAATTTGGTGGAGGATCGGTGATGATCTGGGGATGCTTCAGCAAGGCTGGAATTGGGCAGGTTAATCTTTGCGAAGGACGTATGAATCAAGCCGCATACAAGGTTATTCTTGAAAAAACACTTGCTTCCTTCTGCTCAGGCAATGTTCCCCAACTCTGAGGACTGTTTTTTCCAGCAGAACAATGCCCCATGCCACACAACTAGGTCAATCAATGTGTGGATGAAGGAGCACCACATCAAGACCCTGACATGGCCAGCCCAATCTCCAGACCTGAACCCTATTGAAAACCTCTGGAATGTAATCAAGAGGAAGATGGATAGTCACAAGCCATCAAACAAAGAAGAATGGCTTACATTTTTGTGCCAGGAGTGGCATAAGGTCACCCAAAAGCAGCGTGAAAGACTGGTGGAAAGCAGCCAAGACACATGAAAGCTGGGATTAAAAATCATGGCTATTCCACAAAATAGTGATTTCTGAACTCTTCCTGAGTTAAAACATGAGTATTGTTGTTTCTAAATGAATAAGAACTTGTTTTCTTTGCAGTATTTGAGGTCTGACAGCACTGGTTCTTTTTCATTATTTTGACGATTTCTCATTTGCTGCAAATAAATACAAAATTTTTAGCTTTGAATTTCGGAGACAAGTTGTCAGTAGCTTATAGAATAAAACAACAATGTACATTTTACTCAAAAATAGACCTATAAAGAGAAAAATCAGAGAAAATGAAAATGAGCTGTGTATATATAGATATATGTAGATATATACACACACACATTATATACATACACACATTATATTATATACACACACACATATATATGTGGCGCCCCTGAGGGTTCGGTCACCACAGAGGTACTGCATCTCACCCAGAGCTGTGGTATCTCACTCTCAGGTAAGGAAGGAGTACAGCTCAGGACCCCAACACCTGCATTCATTACACCACACTTCAGAGGGCGGGGCGAGATTGCTCCTACGGGAGAGCACAGTCCCTGGTCCCTGGCTGGAGTGGGGGGAACCTAGTAAAGGGGTGTGGGTGGAGGACGTAGTTAAGAGGAGCACATAGAAGGAAGATATAAAAAGAGAAACCATCTTAGAAAGACAGATTAGTCTGAGGAGGAAAGTGCCAGGAGCAGAGGCTCTGTAGGAGCTCTTTTCCAGAGGCGGGCCTAGCCAGTGAGGCCCAAGGCTGAGAGGAAGAAGAGAAGGAGAGGAGAGGGAGCAGGAAGGCTCCAGGAACCAGAAGAAAGGATCCCAGGGGTACAGGCAGTGCGAGAGGCCACCCGTACGCCCGAATCTGCCGGGAGGTGGAGGGGTCAGGCTGCTTACAGGGAACTGGTCCCTCAACTAGTAGAAGATTGCACGTCTTAACTAGAAACCGGAGGCTGCAGTATTTCATGTCCAGTAGCCAACATTCCATACCAGTCTCACCAGGAAGGTAGCTATATAGGACCCAGGGGACGGAACAGACGTCGCCCGCCAAGGCCCGCAGGTACTGGACTGGGACACTTGGTATGAGGTTCAGGGAGACAGCCAGAGAGAGGACACAGAAGGGGGTCCTGCTATGTTCTCCGGAGTTACCTGGGGGTGGACTGAACCCCTCACTGAGTAAATGCAGCACGGCACGGGAAGTTACCTTGACGTCTGTAACTTGGACTGCAATAACCGTGAGTAAAGATCCAGAGGACTGCACCACCTTCTCTGTGTTTCTTGCAGCGCCATCTCTCCCTGCACTACAACGCCCAGCGCAACCTACAACAACATCTACACTGCCCTGGAGCTAGCTCTTCCTGTGGAGAGCCACACCATCCCTGCTGCAGTAACATCAGTTTCAGAGGACTGCTCCGCAGCGGCCGCTCCCTTTAGCCGTATTCCACAGGTGGCGTCACAAACTTTAACATAAACTATAAAAATCCCCTGTAAATATATCCCCTTTTATTGACCGCCCTGGATCACGAACCGGGTCACCGCCACTGTGACATCCCCCAGCATCTACCGGCCCGGCACCGGGTACCCCACGGCCCAGGGGGCGCGTCATATATATCGGCAGAGCATCCCTCTCAAAGTCTGCACCGCTCTCGCTCACTAACTCAAGCAACCTGCACCGCCTCGCACCCCGCTAGCTCACGCACACAGCACCCCCTTGCATCCCTCTATCCCACACACCCTGCATATCCATGCACACTTATCAACTGTGCGAAGGTCACTGGTAAAATACTGGAGGGGAAATATGTGTCAATCAGGATGTTACCATCAGTGATATGAACCCGGAAAAATGCTCCAGCATACTAAGTGCTGAGAGGGGTTAATCGACCATGCTAAGGGCTGGGTTTAGTGAACAGCTAAAGAGTGGGTAGGAGGCTGTTCACCATATCTCCACCCCAGGGTATGGGCCAGAAGGTAAATACGAATCTTTTGGACTCATTCAGTGTTTGGTGTGTCTGTAGATGAGAGCACCAGAGCTGTGCTCATGTTAAAAAGAACTGAACCTATTTCAGTTTTCCATTGAGCCAGAAGGGCCGTGTTTGTTTTCCTAATTTTGGACTGGTTTATGCAGTACAATTTTAATAAATCAGTTGAAAACTTAAACAGAAAATGTTCCTGTATCTACCTCTAAGAAGCTGAGTGAGTCGACCTACTATACCACACACCCTGCACCCCTTTATCCCACACCCCTTACTACTCAGATGTGTTTTCTTCCATTTGGACAAGAAGCTGATTAGTGCGCCCCAGCAACCTGCCACCCTAGGCACCCGCCCTCCAGTGCCTAGCGGCTAATACTGCCCTGCTCAGGAATAAAAACAAACTCAAATCTGTCTTGGACAAAACAAGATAGACTGCCAGAACAGTGAGGTGTCAGGTTACACCTGCATTTATACTGCAAGGAGAGGGAAGAGAGAGGAGGGGGCAGAGACAAAAAGACACAGGCGGATGGAGCCACAGCTTATAGGTAATGTATTTCTCTTTGATGGATTTACAGCCACAGCACAGTAATGCTGTATAATGTCCACATTGCTTCTGTTGCTACTGTCTTTGTGCTTAGAGCAAGAGCAGCAAGAATCCATCATGTCCGTGTACGGTATAGACATCATAGTAGCTAATCTCCACCCACTAGCTCAGAGAGGACTGAAAATCAGAGATAGAGCCTGCAGAGGGGAAACTGATGAAAACACACGATTCAAGTCATATAATAACCAGAAATAGTGACAGCCTGTTCTGACTAGTCACCTGAAAGGACAGGTACCCTTTAAAAGGAATCTGTCAGAAGGATTACACGCCTCAAACTATTTATATGCACATGTAACTCTTGCAAATACAAGTACAGTATTTCCTTTTGCTAGAGTCTATTCCTCCATTACAGAGAAAGCTGCATTTGAATCGATAAGCAAACGAGGCTGAAGTACTTTGGGTGTGTGGAAGCACTTCCAATGCCTCCGCTCTTCCCAGCTGTATTTCCCACCTATTGATGCCTTTTGCTTAACTGTCTCCTCCTTTTGGATTCTGGTCGATCAGATGCCCCTGCAGAGCAGACCCTGGTACATGTGAGTATTTGGTAAAGAGATTATGTGGCGCCCCTGAGGGTTCAGTCGCCACAGAGGTACTGCACCTCACCCAGAGGTGTGGTATCCCCTTCTCTCAGGTAAGGAGGGAGTGCTGCCTGGAACCCCAAAACCTGCATCCAACACTACACTACTCCAGGCCGGCTGGAAGGGCAAGATGCAATGTGTTTTCCTGCTGAGCCCTGTCCCTGGCTGGAGTGGGGGGAGCCTAAAGGTAGGGGGAACCAGTAGTGGGTGTGGGTGGAGGAAGTAGTTAGAGGGAGCACTTTGACCGTAGGTATATAAAGGGAAGCCATCTTAGGGTGGCAGTGGAGTAAGAGGAGTGAGTGAGTGAGGACAGTCTGGTAGCAGAGGCTTTTTAGGACCTCTGCTCCATAAGTAGGGCCCAGTCCTAGAGGCCCAGGTGGGGAGCAGAGGAGTAGGCTCCGTTCTAAGTAAGGGATCCCAGGGGGTACGGCGAGTGCAGGACAGCACCCGTACGCCCCGAATCTGCCAGAAGACAGAGGGATCGTAGGTCGCAAGAAGGGGACCGGCCCCTGGTCCAGCCGTGTTACTCTAAGTCTCGGCTGGGAAAACCGGAGGCTTCTGGTTGATATAGTCAGTTGCCGAAGCCTCGTTCTAATCCCCGTGAGGGTCAAGCAGGTCCGGGAACTCCGACGAGACAGGAAGGACTTCAGAGCACCCGAGCGGGATTGAGAGTGGGGAAGCGCAGAGCAGGAGGGAGAAAGACCCAGCGTGAAGACGGTCTAGCTAGGAACACAAGAAAGTGGGGTTCTGTCAGGTACTCCTAATCGGCCTGAGGAAGTGCTGAAGCCCTGCCTGGTGAACGCAGAGCGACGTGGGAGGCTGACACCTGTAAAGTGAACGAGTGGAACTGTCATAAGAACTGTGAGTAAAGACTCGGATGACTGCACCACACTGCCTCCGTCCATTCCTTTCATCTGCGCCATCTTTCCTTCCCTGCACTACAACGCCCAGCGCAACTTACACTACCTACACTGCCCTGGACCCACGCCATCCCTGCTGCAGTAACATCAGCTTCAGAGGACTTCTCCACAGCGGCGGCTCCCTTTTGCCGCGTTCCACGAACTTTCCAAATCCCCTATATATTTCCCCTTTTTGCTGACCGCCCTGGGTCACAGACCGGGCCAGCCACCGTGATATCCCCCACCGGCATACACAGAGGCCCGGCTGCCGAGTACCCCACTGCCGAGGGGGCGCGTCAATTACTCACTATTAAAAATCCTGTATGCTTAGTATCTTCCCCATTCTTACAATTCTAGGACAAGGGCTGTCTAGGTCTCAGGGAAATCTAGAAGATGTGCTCTCTGCAGTATAAAATTGCCTGGGAAACAGCTATGTGAGAGGTGGACCTCTAAAATCATCAGGGATGAACAGTCTACTTTTCTATCTGACATGAGGTCCATGATTAGAGAGGAGGTGCAAACTTCAATCTCTAATTTCGTTCCCCCACAGACATCTCAGCCAGGTCCCCGTGCTAAGAGACCAAGATGGGAGCTGGAGCTAAGCTCAGAAGAGGACATACAATCCCTTGATTCTGATCAGGATGAGGAAGGCAAGATCTGCTCAGAATCCCCAGAAGAAGGGAAAAAATATATTTTTTCTCCTCTGACAACACAGACAAGATCCTACTGGACTGGGGTGTCTGGGGCCCACCAGGGAAATTAACTCCAGGGGCCCACCCACCCGGGCCCACCCTTCAGCTATTTGCAAATACCTGTTAGCCGTTATACCCATTATATTGGCGGCTCCTGCCCATCACTGTGCGCTCACCAGAGCTGCGATGTACAATTACTGTAGTTTGCATTAAAGGGTTTTTATTGGTGAAAACAAGTTCTCAGCGATGCACAGGTTGGGAAGGTGATCACTTATTTATTGGTGGAATCCGCACTGTCAGAAGATTGTGGCACTTGAGTATTCGGTGAGATTTTTACCTCAGTATTTATAAGACAAAACCAGGAGTGGAGCAATCCGAGGTCATGTTTTATGCATTTCTCACCCACTCCAGAAGGGGGCTGGAAGCAAGTGTAACTAGAAGGAAGCCCCACATGACCGGGATGTGCCAGGAGGGTGTAATTTTAATCCCAATATCCGGATTGGTTATAAGCCTGGAGGGGCGGGCATTGGAAGGGGCTGGGGAGATATAATAAGGAAAAGTGCGGGAAAAAGGTCAGTCCAGGAAGGAAGTCAGCGGGGAAAGTTGCAGAACTCAAAAAAAAAAAAACTACAACTTTCCCATTGTTTGAGTACACTTACCAATCTTATGGAAACCGTTGATTCCCTGATCACCAAGCTGAGGGAGGCTGCCAGATCCAGGCGTGGAGGGTGGCTTGAGTCCCAGCTGTCTGGATTGCTGGGGAATGCCGGAGCAGAAGATTCTCCGTTGGGATCCGGAAGAAGCGGCAGGAGGACGCAGCCCCCCCCCCCCGAGAGGCTTTCCCCGGAGATGGTTAGTACGGGCAGCAGGCGCAGGCTGCGGAGCCCCTCATGGGACCCTGCGTCCGGTGAGCATGCTGGCGGAACCCCCCGCCAGCGCGCCCGCCGCGGCAGGAATCCGCCCAGCCGGCCTGAGGGCTCCTCCAGCATCGGGTCGCGGTCCGCGACTGAAGTGCCCCGCTCAGCTGTAGTGCGGCCTGCTCCGGCGGCGCGCCGCAATACCAGAGCCCGGGCCGCGCCGGAAGCAAGGCCCGCGTTGCAGCCGCGTCATCATCCGGGGGGCGGGGCTTCACCGGAAGTGCGGCCTACGTCACTTCCGGCCCCGGCGTCATGTGACAGGGGCGTTCGGGAAGTGAGCGGTGGGCTCATGGACACACCCCCCGCAGCAGGAGTCGGCAGAAAACGGAGTGCCAGAGCGGATGAGGGGACCAGAGGGACCACCAGCACGGCAGGCGCACCTGGCGATGTACCAGTCGGGGTGCCTGCCAGAAACATCAGCCGAGGGATACAGCAGCGCAGGTGCACGGGCAGGCAGCAGTAATTCGAGGACCTGCTGCCAGGCTCGAGTCGGCACATCCAGGGCGGTGGAGCGGCGGGAAGCAGCATGGGGCTGCCTGGCAGTCACCCACGGACCACCATGGATCGGGCTAGGGAGTCCGGGTCTGGAAGTCGCGGAGTGCCACGGATACCAGGGAGGACCGGAGCCGGGACTGACGGGGGGACGATCGGCGGGGACATCGGCACGCGCTCAGGTCCCCCCTGGTGACGAGGAGGCCAGGGGCGCGGGCCTTGAGCAGCAGCAGGAGTCTGGCGAATCGGAGTGTGGCGAGGATCAAAGCGAATCCAGGATTCATCAGGACTCGGGACGTTCGGCTGGCAGGGACACAGCACCTGCGCAGCTTGGTGAGCATGCGTCCATGTATTGTTTGTCGCCCGCTGGGTTATTAGTGGATGGGGGAGGTGATAGGCAGTTGGCTGGGCCCAGCGGGGAAAATACTAGGGGAGGTCGTGGGTCAGATGTAGTGGGTCTTAGGGACATTTTGTTTAGCATGTCGCAAATTTTGGCTAGAATAGACGGTGGTAGAGTTAATCAAGGAGGTTTGTCACCTGCGGCGGCGTGGGTACCTAGTCAACCGGTGTTGTCGCAGGTGGGGAGCGAGTCGGCCAGGTCGGCGGTGAATGCAGCCGGGACACCTTCTGGGGCATCGGTTTGCGTACAGACAGAGAAGGACAAAGCGGATACCGTAAAGCTGGATGATAGGGCAAAAGGGGAGGTATATGTGTGCTTTGAGGGGCCGTTGGGGGCACACTTAAAAAAAAAAAAAAAGAGAGGTAAAGGAAAAGTTTGGCGGAATGACTATGTTGAAATTTTTTCCCTTCTTCCGCTGGAAAAGTTTAATCTGGATAAGGGTAAAAAGGACGATAGTAAAAAAGAGGAAGAAGAGAAACGTAGGTGGAGGTTGATTCCTCAGACGTTTGTTAATTGGTTACAGGCTTTTGCAATATTGGCTAGCGTTATTGGGGAAAAAGCTCCGGATAATTGCTCAGGTTTATTTTGCTACCTTGATTCTATTGGGGAGGCTCATCGTACTTATGGGGGTCAGGTGTGGTTACGATATGACGAGCAATTTAGGCAGAGGAAAGCTGTCCGCCCAGAGATCAGATGGGATCAATAGGACATTGGGTTGTGGTTGAAGGTTATGGCCCCACTGAGGTATGAGCAGTCCTTTCACGGGAGCAACAGTAGCGGGAATCAGTCAGCAGCAGGACACGGGGGAAGTAGTCAAGGGGCACACAGCACAAAAAAAGGAAGCGGGAACTTGCTGGCAATTTAATGACGGCCAATGCAAGTTCGGGACCTCCTGTAAATTTAAACATGTGTGCTCCCATTGTAACGGAAGTTCGCACGGAGCATCAAAATGCTTTAAGAAGGGTAAGGGAAAGCCGACAGTGGGTACCGGTCAAAGGGGTGACTCCGGTGAGGGTTCACGCGATGGCCCCCTTTCTAAGTAGGTATCCGGATCAGTTGAAGGCTAAGGTCATTGCGGATGTTTTTTTTTTTTTTTTTGGAAGGGTTTAGAATCCCTCCTCCTGATCATGAGGTCCCCTTTTTCAGTTAAAAATTTGACGTCGGCTTCCCTTCATCCGGAAGTGGTTAGTGTGAAGTTGGCTAAGGAGGTGGAATTGGGCAGGATGGCTGGACCGTTTCAGGAATTGCCTATTAGCAAGGTGATTATCTTGCCGTTGGGGGTTGTGCCCAAGAAAGAGCTGAATAAGTTTTGTTTAATTCAGCATTTGTCGTACCCGAAGGGGCTTTCGGTTAATGATGGTATTGCGCAGGAGTTGTATTCGGTTGAATATACATCATTCGATGCGGCGGTGCATTGGGTACGGAGATACGGGCCAGGCTCGTTGCTAGCTAAGACTGATATCGAGTCAGCCTTTAGGTTGTTGCCAGTTCACCCGGATAGCATCCCGTTGTTAGGTTCTTTTTGGGAAGGGGAGTACTATGTGGATAGGTGTTTGCCAATGGGTTGTGCGATTTCGTGTTCTTTGTTTGAAACGTTTAGCTCCTTTTTGGAATGGGAAGTGAAGGGCCTGGCTTCTGTTAAGTCAGTCATTCATTATTTGGATGACTTCTTGTTTATAGGCCCCCCGCAATCGTTGTTGTGTAGGAATTTGTTAGGTACTATGGTGTGGGTAGCGGAGCATTTTGGCGTGCCGTTAGCAGAAGAAAAAACGGAAGGACCTGGCACCATTTTAAGTTTTTTGGGCATTGTAATTGATACCGAAAGAATGGAGTGTCGGTTACCGGATGATAAATTGAGTTTGCTTAAGCAGGAGGTCGATAGGATCAGGAAGTTGCGCAAGGTTACCCTGAGGGAGCTACAGTCGCTGTTAGGGCGTTTGAATTTTGCTTGCAGGATTATGCCAATGGGCAGAATATTTTGTCGCAGATTGTCAGGAGCGACAGCAGGAGTGCGCGCGCCGCATCTTTTCATTCGCCTTAATAAGGACCACAAGGAGGATCTAAAAGTTTGGAAATTGTTTTGGAAAGTTATAACGGCAGGTCAGTAATCCAGCAGGAGTTCTTGAACAGTTTTGATTGTGAGATATTTACGGATACGGCAGGAGGTGCTGGTTACGGGGCCTACTGGAAAGGGCGGTGGAGCATTGGCGAGTGGCCGAAGGTGTGGAAAGAGAGGGGTCTTACGAGGAACTTGGCATTTTTGGAATTGTTTCCTATTGTTGTTGCGGTTACTATTTGGGGAGAGTGTTTCGCCAACAGGAGAATTCGGTTTCACTGCGATAACATGGGAGTGGTGTCTGTCATCAACAGTTTGTTGGCCTCGTCTCCGCCTGTGATTAGGCTGCTGAGGGAACTAGTACTTTGTTGTCTTAAGCTGAACGCTTGGATTACAGCGGTACATGTTCCAGGTGTACAAAATTCCATAGCAGATGCCTTGTCTCGTTTTCAGTGGGATCGTTTTCGGACGCTAGCTCCAGAGGCAGAGGACGTGGGACGGGAATGCCCTTCGCGTTTGTGGCAGCTGGTTATGGAAGAGCGGGACGGTTAATACGGGAGTCCATCACAAGGCAGACCTGGGCATCATACGAGGCATCGTGGCGAGTATGGCAAAGTTGGATTATGCAGTGGGGTGTGATGGAGAGTGATGGAGATAGAGAGATGGCGGTGTTGTTTCTCGTGGGAAGGGCAGCGGAGAGCGGTTGGTCGGTTTCAAAAGTTGGGAAGTTTGTTGCAGGTTTAGCGTTTGGTTTTAAATTGCAGGGGATGAAGGATGTTACGAAGTCCTTTTTAGTGAAGCAAGCTCTCAAGGGCTTTAGGACAAGAGGTAAAGAGTTGGATAAACGGAGACCGGTAACCTTTAGTATTTTGGAACGTTTGGGTTTTGTATTGGATAAGATTTGTTGTTCAGTTTTTGAAGCCACACTATTTAGGTTGGCTTTTTCATTGGCGTTTTTTGGCGCGCTGAGAGTAGGTGAATTGGTGGCACCAAGCAGGAATAAGGTTGGGGGTTTGTTTGGATATGAGTGGTCGAGATGGGGGTATTGGATTAGGTGGGGAAAAGACGGATCAATTGGGCAAAGGTAAACGAGTAATATTGGGTGAGGTTATGGGATCTTTTCTTTGTCCTAGGAGATGTTTATTGGCTTATTGGCAGGTTTGGTCAGGGTGGAAGGGCCCATTATTGTGTCATGAAAAATGGAGACTTTTTGTCACGTTTTCAATTCATAGCGGTGTTTAAAAAGGGGATTGCTGAGCTGGGCCTTAGCCCTGAGGTATACGGGTCACATTCATTCAGAATTGGTGCGGCATCAGAAGCGGATGGCTTGGGGTTAGGCAAGGATGTGATAAAACGTATTGGGAGGTGGAGTTCTGATCGTTACCTGTCTTATGTAAGGCATTAGGTATGCGGTCTTAGGTAATTTGCCTTTTGAGATTCAAATACCTTTTGGTTGTCTTGTTCTAGTGGCGTCCCGTTGTTAGTTTGGATGCTAGGACACTCTTTCGTCCATTGGGAGCGGTGAGGGCGGACTTGAGGCCGGACGGTAGGCAATTGGTTTTTTAGCAGGGAGCAAGCGGTGGTTCGGTGGTTGGGTTTTCGAGGGATGGTTTGGAGAAGGGTGCTGCCAGAATTCCATAAAGCAGCTCGTTTGGATCGGGCGCCGGATATTTTGGTGGTGCATATGGGGGGAAATGATTTGGAGGGCTCGGCTGGTCAGGGAATTGATGAGGGACATTCGAATCGATCTGTTAAGGTTATGGACATCTTTTCCTGAGGTGTTGACAGTGTGATCTGACATTGTGCCCAGAGGAAAATGGAGGGAGGCCAGATCATTGAAGGGAATTAATAGGGCACGTATAAAGTTGAACAGATCTATATCAGCTTTTGTTACCAGGAACGGGGGAGTAAGCGTGCGGCATCTTGATCTGGAAGCGGGAGTTGGAGATTTTTGGGAAAAGGACGGCGTACATTTGAATGATATTGGCATTGATTTATGGGCATTGGCCATACAGGAGGGGATCGAAAGGGCTTTTGCGGTGTTGGGGCGCTCACGAGCCTGAGGTGGTCAGGGCTGTTCGTTGGTGGCGGGGGGTGGGGTTCTTGGAGTTGGCACAGAAGTGTCAGTGGAAAGAATATTGGATAATCACAGGCAGTGCCTTGATTAACCGGGGTGATCTGGCATTTGGTTTTGGGCTCTGGACGGGGTTTTACCCTGGGAGCTTTTGGTGCCCTTGAGCTGGTGATGGACGGCTGAGGGTAATATGGTGGTTCGAGTTCGGTTTAATTTATGCCAGATCTAATTTTAACTCCAAGAACCCTCCCTTCTTATTTATTTTATAACACTGTTAATATGTTAATGTTGTTTGTTAATAAAATGGCCGCTGTGGCCAAATTTATCCAAAGAAATACAGGTGCAGTGTTTTTATTTGGTGGGGGAAGGTGAGTGCTGGAAGGTGGGGGCATGTTGATCCATGGAACCCGTGTTGGCAGTACACGGTCATGGTTTTGTCTTATAAATACAGAGGTGAAAATCACACCAAATGCCAACTGGCTTTCTCTGGTGAACCTCTGTAACAGCATCTCTGCTGCTGTGTAATAGTCACAGGGCAGGGAGGGGTTAAACATCCAAATATTTAATATCTATTGGAAATAAAGAGGTATTGATATCAGATAAAACAAATGACCAACCACAATGCACTCTACCAAGACCAATATTACCAGATAGAAGGCAGAAATACCACCACACCATGACCAGATCACATATTATCACCACATAGTGCCCAAATAATGCCACATACAATGCACAAATACCGCCACACCATGACCAAAGCACATAATACCACCACATAGTGATCAAATGCTACCAGATACAAGGTATAAATACTGACACACCATGAGACCACATATTACCACCACATAGTGACTGAATAATACCACATACAAGGGACAAATATCGTCATGTCATGACCAAAGCACATAATGGCACCACATAGTGACAAATAATACTAAAATAATAAAAATGTAAAAAAAGCTCTGTATATAGTGTCAGTGTACAGGTTATACAGTGATCACCAGTGACATTATACACAGGAGCTCTGTATATAGTGTCAGTGTATAGGTAATATAATGATCACCATTGATATTATACACAGGAGCTCTGTATATAGTGTCAGTGTGAATGTATAGGTAACACATACTCACAAGTTCTTTATCTGCAGACCGATATATCACATCTTCTATGCAGGACTTATCTCTGCAGAAAATAACATAGTTAGCTATAACTGATCACTTCCAGAGCACAATCCACACTTTTCCCAAGATTTCTACACTACATGAAATGACAAAAAAAGAAACATAGCACTGCACTACACAGTAACAGTGCTCCAGTGTCATTCTGTGCCTGCTCATCTGTCAGCAGACATATTTGTCTGATGGCAAAGATCTAGCAGAGCTGAAGACCCATGGATGATGTCGGAGCGAGGATTTTTTTAATTAAAGATGGAGTCCCTTAGGCTTAGTTTCCCACGCAGCATAATAGCCGCATATTCCTGCTTTTATGCGGCGCTCCTGTCATCAGGATTTTGATAATTTTGAGTATTTGTTCAACAGAGGTTGATTTTGAAAGGAGAGCGGAGGAATTGAAACACAGGTTCTTAGATCACGGATATAGTCGAAGAAGTATTAAGCATGCCTATAATCGAGCCAAAAACAGTAATCGTCAACAATTAATGTATTCTAATCGAGCTCACAAACAAGAGAACTGTGTCAGGATGGTGACACGGTACCATTCACAATGGCGCAAAATGTGTGATGTGCTTAGGAAACACTGGCCCATTTTACTTGCGGATGAGACGTTGCGCCAATATTTGCCTATGTATCCGTCAGTCACAGCCCGTCGATCTCCGAGCCTCCGAGATCACTTGGTAAGGAGCTACCTTACACCTAATACTCAGAAGAAAATTGCCGAAATAGGACTGGCTGAAATAAGACAAACGTGGGGTTGTACCCCATGTGGTTCATGTATTTCGTGTCCAAACATCGAACATACTAAAAAGTTTCTTTCATCTAGTGGGAAAGAATTGACTATCCTACACTCCATTACGTGTACAACACGTAATGTCATTTATCACGCTACATGGCCTTGCTCTTTGGTATACATAGGTCTGACCACTAGGATGTTAAAGACCAGAGCGAGGGAACATGGACGTGATATTATGGCAGCAGCCACTGAGGATAATTTGGAGTTGTTGAAAACAATCCCTAGACACTTTAAAAACTATCATGCCTGTGATCCATCAGGTCTTCAAGTTAAAGGCATCGATGATGTTTATAGTACGTTGCGTGGAGGTAGTGCTAGTCGCCTACTTGCACAGAAAGAATCCAGATGGATTTGGCTATTGCAAACATTACATCCTCAGGGCCTCAACGAGTCCTTAAGCTTTTCACCATTCCTCTGATTGCCTCTATCTCTCCCCCACCCCTGCACCCGCTAGATTTATCGGTATTTTAATGATGTTTATAATCCCCCCTCCCTTGTTTTATCCTCTGTTGTCTAATTAATGTTCATTTTTTCCTTAGTACATACTCTTTTGTCCTTGGTTGCGGCTGCCTTCCGTGTCTCTTTCTGCTTGTTACTCCTATTGATGGATGGCTGTGGACGATTTATACATCTTGATTAATCAATGATTCTCCTGGACTACTGACAATAGGTCACAGAGATATTATCATCTACTGGGACAAAGAAAAGCTACGCAACGAATGAGTTCATCTAATTGCTGGATATACTTGATATTGAGCAGTATTATGCGGTGTATTGTGTTTTTTGTATGTTTATGCTTACAACCTATTGTGTAGGATTTAATTGTTGAATGTTTCTATCATTTTTCTCCATTACACAGTGTACTGTATCTTTTATATGTACATATTACACCGCATTTTTTGTGGTTTTTGACTGGTGCTCTCCGTTGGGGCAATGGCGCCATGCCCCCATGGACAGTATTTTTCGGTAATATTTAGTTACAATATTGGATTAACATTAGCCATACAATTGATATGAAGAATGTCTTTTGATTATGATTGGCTACTGATGGCAATTATATGGGGGAAGGGGTCCCACAGCTATGCATCTACTGAGATATATCCTGCTTCTTTTGATCTGCGATTTCTTTCCGTTGTGATATGTTATCTGTTCACACTTATTATTCTGTGATTGGTTCATTATTGCGTTAGTTGGGCACTATTGGGTTAAATAGCTGTGGTTTAGCCACGACTCTTCTCATTAAATCCGATTGTCCACTTCCTATATTCATTTATCTACACTTTTGTTGGGCGTTTTATAATGTATACTTACCACATTATAGCGCTATGTCCCCTGTTATGGGCTTTCCCCGTTGGTCAGATTGTGATGTCACAGCGATTTTCGTCCATGTGACCTGGGGGGTGTGGCTTGTATTTATGTGTGGCGAGGGGCGGATGACTGTGTCCCGACGCGTCATAGCAAGTCCCGCTCATGTGACCTGGGAGGTGTGGTTTGTTATCACGGGGGGCGAGGGGTGGATGATTGCGTCCTGAAGCGAAGGGGTCCTACTATATACTTCCAGATGTGAGTGGTAATACAGGGGCACACGTGACTCTATATGTATGTATTATGGTGAGAGGTTGGCTATTCTAATAGCTGCGTCCTGTCTTACTTTCACCCATTGGACAATAAGCAATACTTAAGGGATACCGGTTCCAGACATACTATAACCCCCAGAAGAAGGCACAGCGTAGGGGTGACGATACCTGAACTGACAAACAATACATATGTGAGTAATACTACATTCCCACTTATTTTCAAGTGCTAAATGGATTTACTTTTATATCAACTATTTATGCACTGTCCACCTTAGCATTTGCATTGAAGCTTTGATATTATGCTTACAGCTGGGATAGGGCATGTGGTTTACTTACCCATACCCGTATTTTCTTCAACTATGTAGGTTTAATCTATTTATTATATGATTGTATTGGTCTTGGCATCTCTATTACAGCTCACTACTTATGTATTTATGCCACTTTTTCAATATGGATGTTTTTTTAATTAATGTGTATTAATAAATTTATGATTTTTTTGCAAAATTATGTTCCTATACGTCATTTTTTCTATATGATTTGCTATTATAGACATTGAACAGAGTCTCATTGTCCTACTACAGAGAACTAATTGTGTATGTGACCTTGGTGGTCAATTAATCTGTCTCAGCATTTTGATAAGTAAACTACAGGTAGTGAAAGGTTGGCACTGTTACACTGATTAAACAAGAACCATAAGACAGATTTCTTCAACCCAGGTATCATTTTAATCTGTGTTTGCAGTTAATGAGATGCTCGTGCTCTGGGCTTAAATAACCTTCCATGACCTTCCTCCTATTTTAAATACTGCACATTTAATATTGTGGTCTTAAAAAAAAAAATTTGCCTCCAACAAAATGGCGCCGGTGCATGCACAGTAGCATCTATCTGTGCAAGCGCAGTATTTAAAGGTTCAGTGACCTGTCATTTAAGCCCAGAATGATGACAATGAGGCCAGAGAACCAAAAAAAAGACCTGTCCACAGGCCGGTCTCGAAGCACAAGCATCTCATTAACTCCAACCTGCAAACAGATTAAACAAGAACCACTAGACAGATTTCTTCAAACCAGATATCATTTTAATCAGTGTAACAGCACCAACCTGACAGTGCCTATAGTTTACTTAGCAAAATCCTGATGACAGGTTTCCTTTAACAGTAGGGATAAACCTTCTAAGAATCTCCCAATAGCTCCCAAATGCAAACATTAAGCGTTTATGCTACACAGTGTTGAAGCATGGATGTACCTACTTTCAATCGAAGGTGACAGGAGAAACTTTTCTGTTTTACCAACATCTAACCTGTGGTATGTCATTTACTGTTTACCTGTTGGAATGTGGGTGCTGTCTCCAATATGTGAGACGCAACACTCAACAGGGTCACATCAGGTGATGGAGGGGATGTTACACAGATCAGCATTGATAGTGACGTATACAGACACCGTGTTCCCACCGCCATCACCCTTGTTATAAGATACCACACAGTGGTTTATATAGAAGCTGGACACTGCACCTCTCATTCATGTGACTCGCCCCCTGGGCCGTGGGGCACGCGGATCCGGGCGATAGGGGAACGATGGGGGTAGTAGTAGTGGCGGCCCGGTCCCGCGGCTCAGGGTGGTCAGGCCAGTGGTAGTCTGCTATGCGCTCCAAATTATGTCCGACTACGCCACCCGTGGATTGCGGTTATTAGGAACCGCCGCTGCAAGGCAGTCCGCTGGGGCTGATGATGGGTGCAGCTGAGGTGATGTGACTCCCCACGGGAAGAGTGCAGCCCCAGGGCAGTGTAGTGGATGTTGGGAGTGATGGTAGTGCGGGTCCCGGTGCTGATAGTGCTGGAGGCGCGAAGGAGCACACAGACAACAAGTTACAGTCCAGGGTCTTTACTCACAGTTCGTTTGTTCCAGGTCACTTCGGCCAGCAGTGACCGCCCGAGCCGTGCTGCGTCCACCAGGTGAGGGGCTCGGTCAACTCCCAGGCAGTTCAGGAGCATGGCACAGGACCCCCTTTTATCCTTTCTCTGGCCTGCCTCACCAGTGACCCACTTTTGTCCAGCTGCCGCGGACCTGTGCGGTTAAACGTGGGCCCCGTCCTCCGCTGTCCTATATGGTGCCTTCCTAGCAGGTTTGATGAGGTGTCGCACCAATATATGATCACGATGACCGGTCTTTGGCTGAGGGTAGTTTCTCCTCCACCAACTTGGGATCCGGTACCCTTAATCTGCCTGACCCTTCACCCTGGATTCTCGTGGGTTCTTAGGGTCCCTTCCACCTTCTTGTTCCTGAGCCCTTCTGTTTCTCTGTCTCTCCTTCTTTGCAGTTCCTTTCTGCTTCTGTTCCTTTCTCTTGGAGCTGAGATGAGCTAGAATCTCAGCTCCCCTTCACCTCCTCCTCGGCCTCTTCTCCAGGCCCACTTCTCCATCTCCTCTCAGGCCCCGGCCTCTTCCCTAGGCCTGCCTCTGGAGCAGCACTCAGCCTGAGCTGCTGCTCCCTGTCTTCTCCTCTCCACAGAACGAACCTAGATCTAAGATGGTGCCCACCTTTTATACCTCCCTCTAGCCATGAGCCCAGGTGACCAGCAACCAATGGGCTCCTTCCTATGCTCAGGAACCGCCCCCTATCTGCCCCTACAGCACTGGGTGTTCCACCCCTCCCTCCCCACTCCAGCAGGGACATGGTCGGTCGTGCCTGCACTTCTGTCTAGTGGGAGCACCGTTGAGCTGTCCCTCGGAAATGGGGTGTGTGTGCTGCATGCAGCTAACTGAGTCCTGGTCCACACTCCATCCTTACCTGGGAGTGGAATATCACACCTCTGGTAGAGGTGCAATACCCCTGTAGCGGCCGAACCCTCGGGGAGCTACACATGTCCACTAACAAAATTTCTGTACACAGAGGAAGGTCTTACATGACCGAAACGTTTGTTTTGTACTACTTTTTCTACTATTAAATTCTCAAAATTCATTGAGTCATCTTGAGTGCCAAGTTTTTCATCTTATTGCAGTCACACAGAGTGACCGCAGACTTATCAATTTGGACCAGACAATTCCTGCAAAGGTATCATGGTGTGTGAACATGGACCAAAGAAAGGTAAGGAGAGAGCTGTCTCAGGAAATTAGAAAGAAAATTATAGACAAACATGTTAAAGGTAGATGCTATAAGACCATCTCCAAACAAATGTTCCTGTTACAACATTTGCACATATTATTCAGAGCTTTAAGGTCTATGAGGCGGCAGCCAATGTCCCTGGATGTGGCCACAAGAGTAAATTAATGACAAATTGAAGAGATGGATAATTTGAATGGTTACAAAAGAGCCCAGAACAACTTTCAAAGAGATTAAAGGTGAACTCCAAGGTCAGGGTACATTAGTGTCAGATCGCACCATTTGTCGCTGTCTTGACCAAAGTGAAATTCATGGAAGAAGAGGAGGAGGAAACCTTTGTTCAAAGCAAATCAGAAAAAAGGCAAGACGGGAATTTTCCAAAGTTTCTGGGAGAATGTCCTTTGGACAGATGAAACAAACCTGTGCTTTTTGGCAAGTCACATCAGCTCTATGCTCACAGACAGAAAAATGAGAAAATAAACCAAAAAGAGAAGGCACGCCATGTGAAGAATGTCCCAGCATATAGATGGAGGGGTGAGAGGTATTCCACTCACCTCTGGTAGTTGTGCATGCCAGACACAAAGCTGATACTAAGCGGTAATGACTGCGGTCCTGGAGCACTGCAGCACCTTCTGCCCTCCCCGGCATCATGCTCAGGAGCCATGATACAGCGAAAGATAATGAACAGTGGGTGGTGGAGATCCACAGGTCGCCACGCTCTGAGTTAGGAACCACCAGGTTAGGCAAGAGAAGTCGATTTATTCAACACTTAACGCGTTTCAGAGACGATCTGTCCCCTTCATCAGGTGATTCCAGAATGTATACCACGCTGAGTGCTTTAAATAGATAGGCACTGATGTGATTGATAATTGCATACAGGCTTTAGAAATAAATAAATCTACATATAATTTTCATGATTACAAATCATTAAAACCAATAATTCACTAAAAATTAACCCCTTTCTGATGTGTGACCTAATAGTACATCATGGTGACCTGGGCCGATTGGACCAATGACGTACTATTAGGTCATATGGCCATCGCGCCTGCACACAAGCGGTGCGGGGCGATCGCCGCCGGGTGTCAGCTGATAGCACCAGGTATTAGCTGTGACTATGTGCAGGGAGCGGTCCCGCACTGCTCCCGGCACATTAACCCCCTCAATGCTGCGATCGAAGTCGATCGCAACATTGCGGGGGCAAGGGGAGGTGATCGCAATACTCACCTCCTCTCCCGGCCTCCAGCGCTGTTTGCCGCAGCTTCCCGGATGTCGTCATGACAACATCCAGGTCATCAGACAGCAGGAAGATATTTTGGTCATGCGCAGTGCATGACCAAAGTATCTTCTGCATCTGCAGCGTTGACAGCCTGTATAGCTCAGGGATGGTGCTCCATCCCTGTGCTATACAGGCGATCAAAATAAAAAAAGTGAAAGTCCCATAGTGGGAAACAGAATAAAAGTTCAAAAAGTGTTAAAAAATGGAAAAAAAAATTGTAAAAATATATAAAAAAATAAATAAATAAATAATCCACCAAAAAAAATATATATATAATGTACCCATCAATAAATATTATTAGGAAAAAAACAACAAACACAATAAAAGAACACATATTTGGTATCGCCGCGTCCAGAATGACCTGACCTATAAAACTGTCCCACTAGTAAACCCCTTTAGTGAACATGGTAAAAAAAAAATAAAAAGCGAAGCAAAAAACAATGCTTTATCATCATACCGCCAAACAAAAAATGGAATAACATGCGATCAAAAAGACGAATGTAAATAAAAATGGTACCACTGAAAACTGTCATCTTGTCCCTCAAAAAACAAGCCGCCATACAGCTCCATCAGCCAAAAAATAAAAAAGTTATAGCTCTCAGAATAAAGCGATGCAAAAAATTTTTTTTTCTATAAAATAATTTTTATTGTGTAAAAACGCCAAAACATAGAAATACGATATAAATGTGGTACTGCTGTAAACGTACTGACCCGAAGAATAAAGCTGCCTTATCAATTTCACCATACGCGGAACAGCATAAAAAAAAACATAATAACAATTCTGGAATTGCTGTTTTTTGTTTATTCTGCCTCCCAAAAATCGGAATAGAAAGCGATCAAAAAATGTCAAGTGCCTGAAAATGGCAACAATAAAAACGTCAACTCGTCCCGCAAAAAACAAGCTGTCACATGGCTCTGCTGGCCAAAATATGGAAAATTATAGCTCTCAAAATATGGCGATGCAAAAACTAGATATTACAAAAAAATGCGTCTTTTAGTGTGTGACAGCTGTCAATCATAAAAACCTGATATGATTCTGGTATCGCTGTAATCGCACTGACCCGAATAATAAAGCCGTCTAATCACTTATACCGCACGAGGAACGGCGTGAAAAATAAACTCTAGGGTTAGGGTTGTGTTAGGGTTGGGCTAGGGTTAGGGTTGGGGTTAGGGTTGGGCTAGGGTTAGGATTGTGTTAGGGTTGGGGTTAGGGCTGGGCTAGGGTTAGGGTTAGGGGTGGGCTAGAGTTAGGGTTGTATTAGGGTTGGGGTTAGGGTTGGGCTAGGGTTAGGGTTGGGGTTGGGGTTGTATTAGGGTTGGGGTTAGGGTTGTATTAGGTTTGGGATTTTTTTCAAAAGTAAAAAAAAAAAAAAAGATGACGATATGGTGACTAGTGTTCGCTACTTGAGTTTTCATCGGATGCTTGGGTATGCACCGAGTATCGCGGGTGCTCAAGTGACATGCTCGAGTCTCCACCCCATATGCTTCGTGGCCAAAAAAAAACTCGCAGGGATTGCCTGCCATGCACGAGCGATCCCTGGATGTTTTTTTTGGGGTGTCTAATAACCGTGAAGCATGCGAGCGGGGACTTGAGCATGTCAGTACATGGTGCATACCTGAGTACCCAATGCAAACTCAAGTAGCGAGCACTTGCACTCAAGACTAATGACAACTTATTCAATTTGATGAACTAATGTTATCAAATTCTGTGTCGTACCTCTGGGTTCAAAATGTTCAGTATACCCCTTGATAAAATCCTTGAGGGGTCTAGTTTCCAAAATGGGGTCACTTGTGGGGGGTTTCCACTATTTAGGTGCATCAGGGGCTCTCCAAACGCGACATGGCGTCCGCTCTCAATTCCAGCCAATTTTGCGTTCAAAAAGTCACACAGTGCTCCTTCCCTTCTGAACTCTACCGTGCGCCCAAACACTGTATTTTCCCCACATATGGGGTATTGGCGTATTTTTTCCTGTTACCCCTGCGAAAATAAAAAAAATTGTGTCTAAAATAACATTTTTGTGAAAAATGAGGGGTGCAGTTTTTAGAATGGTGTCACTTTTGGGTATTTTCTGTCATAAAGGCCCCTCAAAGTAACTTCAAATATGATGTGGTCCCTAAAAAAATGGTTTTGTAAATTTTGTTGGAAAAATGAGAAATCGCTGGTCAACTTTTACCCCTTATAGCTCCCTAATAAAAAAAATTTTGGTTCTAAAATTGTGCTGATGTAAAGTAGACATGTGGGAAATGTTATTTATCAACTATTTATTAACCATAGATATTCACTACAACCCATGGGAGTGGGTTGTAGCGAATATTCATGAGCTTTAATAGCGGGCACACTGACCACAGAGCGCAGCAGGAGCCGCGCTGTGGCTACAGTGTGCCGGCTATTAAGAGAAATGAATATTCATTGCTCTCCACGCCCATGGGTATGGGGAGCAGGGAATATTCATTTTCTTTAGTAGCGGGCACAGCTAGGCTGCAGCAGGCGGCTGCTGCCTCCTGTGCCCCGCTGATCCCCCGCTGCAGCTCCCCCACACCCACCACCATGCGGCCATACAATAATATAGTATTCGGACTATAAGACGCACCCCCTACTTTCCTCCAAAATTTTGGAGGAAAAAAGTGCATCTTATAGTCCGAAAAATACGGTTATTATTAAGAATAGGAGATTTTTTTTTTTTTTTTTAAATGTAGGTACGATTCAATTATTCCCAAGATCTCACCCCATGGATGGATCCTTTGTATTTGCAATTGGTTGAGGAAGGGCATTGCTAACAATAGGAATTCCAGAGAATGGAGGACTTAACTACAACTCCCAGTATGTCCTTAGCAATGGTAAGGAGATACTGGGAGTTGTTACCAGTCATCATCAGACTGTGGACCGTATAGGAACCAATGTACTGATTAGATGCAAGCAGTGGAACTATTAAACGTTTAAAAAGTAACTTACATTTAGGGATATATATTACATGATTTAGGTCCAATAATTTTGAGCAGATTAGTGCGAATCTGAGACCCTGATCACTCAAAAGATCTCTTAGAAGTGAAGAGGTGAGGAGACATGACTATGACTTTCTGCTGCATTTGCTCTGCTCAGTGTACTCTCCTATCTACTGAGCTGCGCTCTTCTAGGAGGTCTTTTAAGCAAAGGAGCAAAGGATTGGGGTCCCCACAAATCTGCTCAGAATTAATGACCCTAAACCACATTAAAAAACGTCCCAAAAGTTGATTTATACTTTAAGGTTAATTTACACACACACACACACACACACACACACACACACACTAGCTATTGAACCTGTTCTACGCCCGGGTGGCGAGCATTTTTATTGGTATATGGTCTCCCATGCTGGTATGTTCTGCCCCCCATCCTGGTATTTGTGCTGCCCCCATCCTGTCCCCTCACCCCAATCCGGGTATGCATGGCACCCCTCACCCCAATCCGGGTATGCATGGCACCCCCTCATCCCAATCCGGTATGCATGGCACCCCATCTCTCATCCTGGTATGTATGGCACTGCTCATTCGCCAATCCTGGTATGTATGGCACTCAATCCCTCTTCCTGATGTGCATGGCACCCCATCCCTCATCTTGGTATTTATGGTGCACCTCATCCCTATCCTGTTATGTATGTTACCCCTCATCCTGGTATGCATGGCAACCCATCCCTCATCCTGGTATGCATGGTACCCCTCATTCCTATTCTTGTATTTATGGTACCCCTCATCTTGGTATATATGGCACCCCTCATCCCAATCCGGGTATGTATGGTACCCCTCATCCCCCAATCCTGGTATGTATGGCCTCCTCATCCCCCATCCTGGTATGCATGGCTCTCTCATCCCCAATCCTGGTATGCATGACTCTCTCATCCCCAATCCTGGTATGTATGGCCTCCTCATCCCCCAATCCTGGTATGCATGGTCCCCTCATCCCCCAATCCTGGTATGCATGGTCCCCTCATCCCCCAATCCTGGTATGCATGGTACCCCTCATCCCTATTCTGGTATGCATGGAACCCCACTTTCCTATCCTGGTATGCATGGTACCCCTCACCCCCCAATCCTGGTATGTATGGCACCACTCACCCCCCAATCCTGGTATGTATGGCACCCCTCACCCCCCAATCCTGGTTTTCATGGTTCAGTCACCCCCCAAGTCCAGGTATGTATGGCACCCCTCACCCCCCAATCCTGGTATGTATGGCACCCCTCACCCCCCAATCCTGGTATGTATGGCACCCCTCACCCCCCAATCCTGGTTTTCATGGTTCAGTCACCCCCCAAATCCTGGTATGCATTGTACCCCTCATCCCCCAATCCTGGTATGCATGGTCCCCTCACACCCCTTTCCTGGTATGTATGGTACCCCTCACACCCCTTTCCTGGTATGTATGGTACCCGTCACACCCCATTCCTGGTATGTATGGCACCCCTCATCCCTTTCACGGTGCACACATACAAAAAAATAAACACATACTCACCTTTCTTCCCTGTGCTCCAGTGCTACTGTATCCTGTTCTGCCGGGGGAGCAGTGCGGCGCCAGAGTACGCGCGTGACCATACCGTGCTGTTCAACGCCATTTTACTGAAGACACACTGCAAATATGTCTTCAGTAAAATGGCGCCAGATAGAGTTATGCACATGTGCCGATTCCAACACCTTCACTCCTGCCCTGGTCTCCGGCGAGAAGAGAAACGCCGCTGCAACGCTCCTCCCGGTCAGGTAAGTATGGCGCCGGAGATCGCGGTATGTGTTCAGTGTCTACGCATACCGCAATCTCCGGCGCCATACACACTCCCCTTACCTGTAACGTAATGGGTTCTTCTGTCTAGAGCCAGACTGCGCAGGCATGTAGCACTTGCCAAGTCTTTAAAGGCTTCAGACAGAGGGAGGCTTGTAGCATTATATTATATATACAGTACAGACCAAAAGTTTATTTAAAGATTTTTCTGTATTTTCATGACTCTGAAAATTGTACATTCACACTGAAGGCATCAAAAGTATGAATTAACAAATGTGGAATTATATACTTAACAAAAAAGTGTGAAACAACTGAAAATATGTCTTATATTCTAGGTTCTTCAAAGTAGCCACCTTTTGCTTTGATGACTGCTTTGCACACTCTTGGCATTCTCTTGATGAGCTTCAAGAGGTACAGTAGTCACGGGAAATGGTCTTCTAACAATCTTGAAGGAGTTCCCAGAGATGCTTAGCACTTGTTGGCCCTTTTGCCTTCACTCTGCGGTCCAGCTCACCCCAAACCATCTCGATTGGGTTCAGGTCTGGTGACTGTGGAGGCCAGGTCATCTGGCGTAGCACCCCATCACTCTCCCTCTTGGTCAAATAGCCCTTACACAGCCTGGAGGTGTGTTTGGGGTCATTGTCCTGTTGAAAAATAAATGATGGTCCAACTAAACGCAAACCGGATGGAATAGCATGCCGCTGCAAGATGCTGTGGTAGCCATGCTGGTTCAGTATGCCTTCAATTTTGAATAAATCCCCAACAGTGTCACCAGCAAAGCACCCCCACACCATCACACCTCCTCCTCCATGCTTCACGGTGGGAACCAGGCATGTAGAGTCCATACGTTCACCTTTTCTGCGTCGCACAAAGTCACAGTGGTTGGAACGAAAGATCTCAAATTTGGACTTATCAGTAGTGTTGAGCGATACCTTCCGATATCAGGAAATATCGTATCGGATTGGATCGGACCGATACCCAAAAAGTATCGGATATCGCCGATTCCGGTACCGGAAACCAATGCAAGTCAATGGGACACAAATATCGGAACGAAAATAAACCCTTTCTTTTCTTGTAGGTTAATTCTACATGAAGTAAAACAACTAAGAATAATGTAGAATGTATTATGCGAAAAGCCGGCAATTCATCAGCGGCATACACCTTTACCCGACAATTTACAACAGAAAGAATAGAGCTTCACACATAGATTAGATAGATAGAAACATGTCAGTCACATATATATGAAGTACAGTGACAGTGTTGATTACTGTACTTGTCATTTAGTGTTAAAATAAGGATTTATTTTAAAAAAAATTGGCGTGGGGTTCCCCTTAATTTTAGTCTCTAGCGGAGGTTAAGCAGACAGCTGGGGCAGATGTTTGAAGCCTGGGAAGGGGGTAATACCCACGGAGCTTCCCAGGCTACTAATATCAGCCCCCAGCTGAATACCTAGCCTTTACTAGCTATTAAAATGGGGGACCCCCTATTTAATAGCTAGCAAAGGCTAGGCAGACAGCTGGGGGCTGATATTAATAGCCCAGGAAGGGTGCCATGAATATTGGCCCCCTCCCAGGCTAGAAACACCAACCGTCAGCCGCCCCAGAAATGGCACATGCATAGGATGCGCCAATTCTGGCACTTAGCCTCGCTCTTCCACGCTGCCCTGGTGCGGTGGCAGGGGGTAATAGGGTTGGGGTTCATGTCACCGCCAGCTGCCATGAAGCCCAGGTTAGTAATGATGGGCGTCTATAAGACACCCTCATTACTAACCTACAAAGTGTTAAAAAGAAAACACACACTACACCCAGAAAAAAATAATTTATTTGAAATAAAACACACAATTTTATTTAATTCTTAGTTTACTAAAAAAAAATAGTTACCTGTCCACGTTCCTGCGCTGATCTCCCATGCACAGCTGTCACATCTGGAGATGGTGACAGCTGTGCATGGCTGCTGTAAGCTCACACTGCCGGGAACACGTCCGCTCCCGGCAGCGGGAGCCACTGACTGAGGTCACCGGAGTGCATTCAGGCAGCACAGCTCTGGAGACCTCCTTTACGGCAGTGCTGTACCGTGGGAATTTCTCACGATACAGCAGGGCCGTAAAGCAGCTAACCGGAGCAGCGCTGCCTGAACTCCGGCGAACCCGCTTATGCAATGACGGGGCTGCTTTAAGGCCCCGTCATTCTAGCAGCGGCAGCGGTTCAGAGCGGTCACATTCTATGTGGCTGCTCTAAACTGGAGATCATCGTGGGACACTCGTGGACTACTACGGAGGGGTAAGGATAAGGTTGTGGTTTATTATTTTATATTTTATTACAGGAGATCGATGGCTTCGGGGAATTAGGTGTCTAGGTGAGTATAGGTGTAGTTTTTATTTTTTACTTTATTTTAGGTGGCGATCGGCGGGGACAGGTAATGTATGAACTAATTTATTGTAGGCAACCACTGGCCACCAATGACATGTATTTAAAATTTATTGGGGACACAGTAGGGCAATTTAAATAGCAGGATCAGGCTGATGGGAACTACTGCTCCCATCGAGCTGATCCTGCTGGCACGAGTGGACGGGGGACAGACATAGGCCGATGGGAGTAGTAGTGTCACATCGGCCTATGTCTGCCTGCACGCACACACCCGCAGACATCGCACAGACACCGCGCACACTCGCAGACATCGCACAGACACCGCACACACCCGCAGACATCGCACAGACACCGCGCACACTCGCAGACATCGCACAGACACCGCACACACTCGCAGACATCGCACAGACGCCGCACACACCCGCAGACATCGCACAGACACCGCACACACTCGCAGACCTCGCACAGACACCGAAGGCATCGCACAGACACCCGCACACATCGCACAGACACCGCACACACCCGCAGACATCGCACACAGCCGCAGACATCGCACAGACACCCCGCACACACTCGCAGACATCGCACAGACACCGCACACACTCGCAGACATCGCACAGACACCGCAGACATCGCACAGACACCGCACACACCCGCACACATCGCACAGACACCGCACACACCCGCAGACATCGCACACACCCGCAGACATCGCACAGACACCCCGCACACACTCGCAGACACACGCACAGACACCCACACACACCAATCATGACGGGCTGATCGTCTGGGAGGTGAGGCTGACCTGTGCGACCGTGGGAAAGTTCATGTGAGTTCATGCAATGCAGTCAAGCATGAACTCACATGAACCCTCTGAGGGCAGCGGCTACTTCAAATGAACAGCTGATCAGCATCACCTGATACCTCAGCTGTTCATTTGAAATAACCGGCGGGAAAGCGCAGCACAGAACGGGAAAGCCGGCGGTGAAGTCTTTTCACTGCCGACTTCCCCGCCCGGGTCCTTTGCTCCCCGCTCCTTGGTGCTGCGCTCCCCGCCCGGTCCTAACTTACGATCGGGATGGGAGGTGGTGAGGGGAGCGGAGGATCGGGGTGGGAGGCTGCAGGGAAGCAGTATGGGGCTGTGTGATTGTTTAAAAGCCGGCGGCTTTTTACCACCCGCCGGCTTTTAAACGATCAGGAGAATTCTCCCACGCCGGGATGGCATTCTGATGAGAGGCTGGATCTCAGCTGAGCGCTGCCATCCAGCTTGTCATCCTTCAGAGACACTGCAGAGCGCAGGCATTATGGGAACTTCCGATTCCGGTATTCGATATTGTAAAAGTATCGGAATTAAGTATCGGAATTCCAATACCGCGAATATCGGCTGATACCCGATATTACAGTATCGGAATGCTCAACACTAGTGATGAAAAAAATGTGAACATTTGTAAATAAAAAAACATTGCAAATGTTTTATTCTTTTTTTTGTGAGGTGGGGAGATGTTTTGATCACATTTTATTGCCTTTTGTTAGGAAAGTGTGTCGGCCAAAAACACACTTAATTGAATATTTTGATAATAATATAATTATTTTTTTTTATACTTAATAAAGGAAAAGGGTTGATTCAAATTGTTATAAGTTTTTATTTGGTTTATATTTTTAACACTTTTTTATGTATGTTTACTTTATTTTTTCAGTCCTCTTATGGAATTTAAAGGGTTTTCCCACAAACAAAGTACATTTTAACTAATAGATCTTGGAGTAAAAATAAGTTCTACAATTGGATGTGTTAAAAACATGTTCCTGTGCTGAGATAATCTTATAAATGTGCCCCTGGTTTGTACTGTGTAATGGATGTGTCTGACCTTACAGGGCCATGTTCTGATCATACCACAGCTCCTGGGCAGGGGAGGACACAAAAGAGTATACAGACATTACAACACGGGATCACAGCTGATTCATTTTGTGAGGCAAAACATTTTGCTGTCTGTTTTTAAGCAATATTTTTCCTGAAAGAAATAATCCTTTGTGATCCTGTCTGTATCCTCTTTTGCTTCCTCCTGCCCAGGAGCTGTGGTATGATCAGACCATTGTCCAGCACGGTCAGACACGGCCATTACACAGTACACAGCAGGGGCACATTTATAAGATTATCTCAGCACAGGAACATTTCTTTTTAAACTCATCCTAGTAGTTCTCATAGTCAGCTGCCATGATAACCCATCCGCAGCCAGTGATCAGTGTAACAGCAGCGATCAGAACAATCTCTGATGGCTGCGGTTACAGATGCCGGCTGTGTACAGGCATCTCCCTGTAGAACCGCGAGCAGAACGCCTGTGGGTGGAGGTCACACAGCCCTACCCTGCTCGTGCCATACTGCCTCTGGATTTGGCTAATCCCATCTTTATTTCTTCATTATATCCTGATATTTATTCTTATGTTGGCCAATGACTTTTGCACTATGTACATTATTACGGCCATATATTCAAGTTATGTGTCACAAGAATTATATGAGATTTTTCCTATTTATTACATTAGATGTACTGTTTTTCTCTTTGATGTTATTCTGGTATATACATATATATATCTGCACATGCACTTTATGTATTTAATATATCGATGGTGTTAATTTACTTGTATTCATGTATTTACTGGATGAAATCCAATATATGTGCATCCTAGGGAGAACCACTATTCAATACATAGGCTGTGTCTCTACACCCCACGTGTGTTTTAATGTATAGTTGTCAATTACATGTTTTTTAACGTATTTTTCATGTCTGATCACTGATTTATCCAAATAAAGAATTTACTCCATTATGTCTGCTGTATTATTTAATCCTTACTGGATTGCTGTAGGTCATTTCATACTTGAATTGTGATCCAGTGGACCTTAATGATTATACACATGTATTTTTTTCCTGGATGTGTAGCTATACCCCATTCATTGTCGGTGTTATGTGTACAGGCATCTGCCCAGTATGATGCGGGCTCAGCTCCTGAACCTGCTCCATACATAGAGACCTGACATTGGAGGAGCTATTACATCATATGTCGGCAAACGCTTTTCTGCCTCCTTTATAAGTTAGCAGTGGGAGAGCATGATAGAAAGGCTTACCTACCCCTGAGACCGACTTTAGCTCTTAGGCCACGGCCCCACTATCAGTATTTGGTCAGTATTCGGTCAGTATTTTTTCTCAGGAGTGGGAGCCAAGACCAGGAGTGGGTGATAAATGCAGAATTGGTGACTTGTTTCTATTAGACCTTTTTTCTGATTGTTCCTCACCTGGTTTTGGCTTTGGGGTGACAGCTAATATTTTAACAATAGTAGGGGTAACATTAGGCCTTATTCAGATATACTGTCTAATATTAAAATTGGCTTTGTTATCAATAGTAATAAAACCTCAATTTTTTTATTTTTTTTATTTTATTTTTAAAAAGCAGATTTATCAGCCATCACCCCAAGATTCCCATGATTCTTTAGGTCATGGTGCTCTTTGGATGACAGCTAATATGTCTAGAGTTTACAGTAGGATGCACTGGTCCATGTTTATAGACGTCACAATGATTTAGTAACGTGCGGCATTGTACTCATTACACTGAGCTCTGACTTCTTGGGATGGGTAACAAGGACATTTTTGGGGTAAATGAGGCCCAATATACCCCTTACTATAGATTATTACATTTTTCGCAGTGTTCCCTCATCTGTATAATAACATCTTAGCTCCTGATGCTCCTAGGGAAACCACTAATATTAGTATCATTTACAGTATGGGGTAAATTATCACATGAATGTAAGCATCAAATCCATTTAGTAGCCCTTGGACATTGAAGACCATCTCTGAGACCAGCACAGTTGTAATATGTGATATGTCTGTTTACATGTATTTTTCTGTATGTCTTCAAATATGTTTATGTCTGTATGTGTCTTTGTATATGTCGGTATATGTTTCTGCGACCCGTATATGTGCAAGTCTGCATGTGTATACGTGACTCCGTGTGCGTATATGCGTGACTGCATGTGCATGACTGTGTGTGTATGACCATGTGTGCGCATGCCTGCTGGTGTCTGACTGTGTGCATGACCGCGTGAGTGTATGTGACTGCGTGTGTGTGACTGCTTGTGTAAAAGACTGCATGTGTGTACAAGACTACGTGTGTGCGTGACTGAGTGTTGACTGAATGTTTGTGTATTTGCAAGACGGCATGCATATGTGCGTGACTGCGTATGTGTGTGTATGTGCGTAACTGCATGTGTGTGTATGTGCCTGACTGCATGTGTGTGTATGTGTGTGACTGCATGTGTGTGTATGTGCGTGACTGCATGTGCGTGACTGCATGTGTGTGTATGTGCGTAACTGCATGTGTGTGTATGTGCATGACTTCGCGTGTGTGTATGTGCGTGACTGCGTGTGTGTGTATGTGAGTGACTGCGTGTGTGTGTATATGTGTGACTGCGTATGTGTGTGTATGTGTGTGACTGCATGTGTGTGTATGTGCGTGACTGCGTGTGTGTGTATATGTGTGACTGCGTATGTGTGTGTATGTGTGTGACTGCATGTGTGTGTATGTGCGTGACTGCGTGTGTGTGTATGTGCGTGACTGCGTGTGTGTGTATGTGCGTGACTGCGTATGTGTGTGTATGTGCGTGACTGCATGTGTGTGTATGTGCGTAACTGCATGTGTGTGTATGTGCATGACTGCGCGTGTGTGTATGTGTGTGACTGCATGTGTGTATGTGCGTGACTGCATGTGTGTGTATGTGCGTGACTGCATGTGTGTATGTGCGTGACTGCGTGTGTGTGTATGTGCGTGACTGCGTATGTGTGTGTATGTGCGTGACTGCATGTGTGTGTATGTGTGTGACTGCATGTGTGTGTATGTGTGTGACTGCATGTGTGTGTATGTGCGTGACTGCATGTGTGTATGTGCGTGACTGCGTGTGTGTGTATGTGCGTGACTGCATGTGTGTGTATGTGCGTGACTGCGTGTGTGTGTATGTGTGTGACTGCATGTGTGTGTATGTGTGTGACTGCGTGTGTGTATGTGTGTGACTGCGTATGTGTGTGTATGTGCGTGACTGCGTATGTGTGTGTATGTGCGTGACTGCGTGTGTGTATGTGTGTGACTGCGTATGTGTGTGTATGTGCGTGACTGCATGTGTGTGTATGTGTGTGACTGCGTGTGTGTGTGTATGTGCGTGACTGCGTATGTGTGTGTATGTGCGTGACTGCGTATGTGTGTGTATGTGCGTGACTGCATGTGTGTATGTGCGTGACTGCATGTGTGTGTATGTGCGTGACTGCATGTGTGTGTATGTGCGTGACTGCATGCGTGTGTATGTGCGTGACTGCATGCGTGTGTATGTGCGTGACTGCATGCGTGTGTATGTGCGTGACTGCATGTGTGTGTATGTGTGTGACTGCATGTGTGTGTATGTGTGTGACTGCGTGTGTGTTTGTGCATGACTGCCTGTGTTTGTGAGTGAGTGTGTGTGTCTACATGTGCGTGTGGACCAGTGTACAAAAAACAGATGTATATCTGAGGAGTAGTAATAACTAGCTAACAAATTTATCCATTTAAAAATTAAAAATGTATTCAATTTAGATTAATAGCAAAGAGCTATGCAGGGGCTCATACTGTATCTAGGAGGCTATGCAGGGGCTCATACTGTATCTAGGAGGCTATGTGGGGTCTCATACTGTATCTAGGAGGCTATGTGGGGTGTCATACTGTATCTAGGTGGCTATGCAGGGGCTCATACTGTATCTAGGAGTCTATGCAGGGGCTCATACTGTATCTAGGAGGCTATGCAGGGGCTCATACTGTATCTAGGAGGCTATGTGGGGTCTCATACTGTATCTAGGAGGCTATGCAGGGGCTCATACTGTATCTAGGAGGCTATGCAGGGGCTCATACTGTATCTAGGAGGCTATATGGGGTCTCATACTGTATCTAGGAGGCTATGTGGGGTCTCATACTGTATCTAGGAGGCTATGCAGGGGCTCATACTGTATCTAGGAGGCTTTGTGGGGTCTCATACTGTATCTAGGAGGCTATGTGGGGTCTCATACTGTATCTTGGGAGCTATGCACGGGGCTCATACTGTATCTAGGAGGCTATGCAGGGGCTCATACTGTATCTAGGAGGCTATGCAGGGGCTCATACTGTATCTAGGAGGCTATGTGGGGTCTCATACTGTATCTAGGAGGCTATGTGGGGTCTCATACTGTATCTTGGGAGCTATGCACGGGGCTCATACTGTATCTAGGAGGCTATGCAGGGGCTCATACTGTATCTAGGAGGCTATGCAGGGGCTCATACTGTATCTAGGAGGCTATGCAGGGGCTCATACTGTATCTTGGGAGCTATGCACGGGGCTCATACTGTATCTAGGAGTCTATGCGGGGGCTCATACTGTATCTTGGGAGCTATGCACGGGGCTCATACTGTATCTATGGAGCTGTGCACAGGGCTCATACTGTATCTAGGAGGCTATGCGGGGTCTCATACTGTATCTAGGAGGCTATGCGGGGTCTCATACTGTATCTAGGAGTCTATGCGGGGTCTCATACTGTATCTTGGGAGCTATGCACGGGGCTCATACTGTATCTAGGGAGCTATGCACGGGGCTCATACTGTATCTATGGAGCTATGCGGGGGCTCATACTGTATCTACTGTGTCTAGGGAGCTATGCGAGGGTTCATACTGTATCTACTGTATCTAGGGAGCTATGCGAGGGTTCATACTGTATCTAGAGAGCTATATGGGGGCTCATACTGTATCTAGGGAGCTAAGCGCAGGCTCATACTGTATATGGGAGGCTATATGGAGGCTCATACTGTATATAGGAGGCTAAATGGAGGCTCATACTGTATCTAAGGCGCTATCTAGGGGCTCACACTGTATATAAGGAGCTATGTGGGGCTCTTACTGTATGTAGGGGGCTATGTGGTGGCTCATACTGTATGTAGGGGGTGATGTGGGAGGGCTCATACTGTATATAGGGGGATGTCAGCATACTTAATTGTGCTCAATATTAAGTTATTATTATTTATTATTATTAAATATTATATTATAAAAAATAATTATAATTAATATGTTAATATTAACATTGAGCAGAATTAATTTCAGCCTATTGGTTTGGTCTGCACAACAATCATGGTCTCTCATGTGGCCCCTTGGGAAAATTAATCTCCCACCCCTGCTCTATTTTATATAGTGCCATTTTCTGTATGGTGCTGTACATAAGGGTAAACTTTGCGCTGCGCGCTGTGTGCACCGCTGTCTTTGTCCATCTACAGATGTGTACAAGCGCACCTATGTGTTACTTTTCTTGGTCATGCCCTCAGCACTCTCTTAAAGGAGTTATTTGACGAGCCCCACGTGAATGGCGCAGCAGTGCGCATCATCAACCACAGCTCCATTTATCTTTTCACAGTTCCGTTTCTCTGGATCATGGTGGTCCCAGTGGTTAGGTCCGCAGTGATCAGAAAGTCATCCCCTATCCATAAGAAGGGGGATAACTTCCAAACTTGGGATAACCCATTTAAACAGGATTTCAAAATGTATTTTTATTTGCCCATAGGAATGTAGAAAATTATAAAGCAATAATGACTCTACCTAACTGTAATACAGCCTCTCCAAGAATAGGACAGAGGAAATGGCACTGTGCAGTCTATATGTATACAGAATAATCCAAATACTGAAAATTACACTCCGTATACAGGACAGGAGAAGTGGTACTGTGCAGTCTATATACAGTCTATATACAGTATATACACAGAATAATACAGATACTGAGAATTAAAACCAGTATACAAGACGGGAGAAGTAGTACTGTGCAGTGTATATATACAGATTAATACAGATACTGAGAATATTGCAGTCAATTTATATACACAGAATAATACAGATACTGAGATTTACATCAGTATACAGGGCAGGAGAAGTGGTACTGTGCAGTGTATATATACAGTCTATATACAGTATATACACAGAATAATACAGATACTGAGAATTACACCCAGTATACAGGACAGGAGAAGTGGTACTGTGCAGTGTATATATACAGATTAATACAGATACTGAGAATATTGCAGTCAATTTATATACACAGAATAATACAGATACTGAGATTTACATCAGTATACAGGGCAGGAGAAGTGGTACTGTGCAGTGTATATATACAGAATAATAAAGATACTGAGAATTACACCCAGTATACAGGGCAGGAGAAGTGGTACTGTGCAGTGTATATATACAGAATAATAAAGATACTGATAATTACACCCAGTATACAGGGCAGGAGAAGTGGTACTGTGCAGTGTATATACTGTATATGCAGAATAATACATACACAGGGAATTACACCCAGTATACAGGACAAGAGAATTGGTTCTATCCAGTGTATATACTGTATATACAGAATAATACATACACAGAGAATTACACCCAGTATACAGGGCAGGAGAAGTGGTACTGTGCAGTGTAAATATGCAGAATAATACAGATACTGAGACTTAGGCCACAGCCTCACTATCAGTATTTGGTCAGTATTATTTCCGCAGTATCTGTATTATTCTGTATATACAGTATACACTGCACAGTACCACTTCTGTCTGTATGCTGGTTGCAATTGTCAGTATTTGTATTATTCTGTATATATACAGTACACTGCAAAGTACCACTTCTCATGTCCTATATATACTGTGTGTAAGGCCACGGCCCCACTATCAGTATTTGGTCAGTATTTTTTCTTAGGAGTGGGAGCCAAAACCAGGTGAGGAACAATCAGAGAAAAGGTGTAATAGAAACAAGTCACCAATTCTGGATTTATCACCAACTCCTGGTTTTGTCTCCAACTCCTGAGAAAAAATACTGACGGAATACTGACCAAATACTGATAGTGGGGCCGTGGCCATAGGGAGAATTATACACAGCATACATAGCTCCAAAATATATGCTACAAACATCTAAATATATATATATACCCACACAAACACTGGGACCATTGTATATACATGTAGTAAATATTATAGTATATATATTATAGTATGAACTATGGAGCTGTGTATATAGTTATTTAGTGTGGTGCTGTGCCTGAGCACAAAACTTTTAGTGGGAAGTCCACACCATATACAGAGCTCCACACTATATACTGGGTTATAAAACATAGTATGGAGCTGTGTGTATACTATATAGTGTAGAGATGTGCCTTTTATATAAAATGTGCAGCCCACACTATATGCTATACACACATATTATATTCACATCACATCTACACTATATATTACACACAGCACCTCACTACATGCTATATACACAGGTCCACACTAAATACAGCACTTAATTATGCTGTTTACATCAGATAGTATAATCTGGGGCCGATGCATATACATTACATAGGATACACTGGGGATGATATATATACATTACATAGGATACAATGGGGCCGATGTATATACTTCTGAGGGGATGTGCTGGGGGCGATCTATATACATCACATGGGATACGCTGGGGCCGATGTATATACATCACATGGGATATGCTGGGGAAGATGTATATACATCACATGGGATACACTGGGGCTGATGTATATACGGATTATAATGAGGGCAATTTGGGCTACCGCCCGGGGCCCGAGGCTTCAGGGGGACCCATGGCCAGATTGCCCTCATTATAATGTTTTGTGCGGAGGCAGGGGCAGGTTTGGCAGGGGGACCGCACTGTACCTTTTAGACGCCGGCCACATCACAGGGAGGCAGACACGCACCCTGCGCGCTGTGTGCTGCGTCTCCAGGACTGACATCACACAACAGCGCCTGGAGCTTCTTTATCCTGCGGGAGAGGAGCTGGTGGATCAGGTCAGTGAATGGCGGTAAATATGAGGTCTGGAGAGGATGTCTGGAGTGAGAAGGGGGCTGCAGGACGCTGCTCCCCTCCTGATGAGTTTGCAAAATATTCCATAGTGTCAGTTCAGCGGCCGCTCTGATAGGGCTCTGTATAAGTTATTGCAGGACTTTCATCGTTGCTGCAGATCAGGTCACTCTGGGTCATCGGCTCCAGCATCACCAGATCTGCAGGAAAATTCAGAGTCCTGTAATAAATCCCACTGAGCCCCAGCAGAGCGACCACAGACATTGCATAGAGGATCCTGCACTGACTGATCAACCCTGAACCTGCAGGACATCACATACTGTACTGATCCATATATGATATGTGAGGTCCTGTAGGCAGGTGTGATCAGTACAGTGTATATCCCTGTACAAAATGTCACATCCAGTAAACAGATTAGTGTATATTATACTGTGGTACAGACATGAGATGGGATATAACAATGTGTATAGTATAACATCTAATGTCTGTATCACAGTATATTATACTAGCTATTGAACCCGTTTTACACCCGGGTCACAAGCATTTTTAGTGGTACATTTCTGGCGCCATTTTTTTTAAGACACTGTGTCTGCGAGTTCTCATAAACAGTATCTTCAATAAAATGGCGCTGGATAGCGTGGTAAGCGCATGCACTGACTCCGGCACCATTTCATTGAAGTAATGTGCTACAAAATTAAAGGGTTCCTTTCATCGGAAATAATGCTATTAACCTGCGTTCAGGTAAACAGCGTTTTTATACTGCCCAGTAGCTGAATGCATTGGGGAGAAAATGATCTTTATTCTACTCGCCAGCATTCGGTTTCAGTCATGAGGGCAGTGCCGGTTCGGTCACCACTCTGAGTATACAGAGCGTCCTCTGCAACCGAGCCCCCGGCCCTGACTGACACTGACTCTACATTGAGACCGGCTGTCAGTCAGGGCCAGGATTACAGGGGTTGCTCTGTATACTCAAAGTAATGACTGAACCGGCGCCGGGCCAGACCCCATTACTAAAACCAAATGCTCCCTCATCCTGGTATATGCTCCCTCCCCATCCTGGTATATGCTCCCTCCCCATCCTTATCCCCCATCCTGGTATATGTTCCCCCATCTTGCCTGCTCTGATGTTCTTCCATCCATACAAAAAAAAAAACAACACTCCTACTCGCCTTTTCCCCTCTCGCTTGCAGCGCATCCTCGAACACCGGCAAGGCTGAAGGAGTGTGGCGCCAGAGTTCGCACCTGCGCATGCATGAACCACAACGCCACACTCCTCCAACCTCGCCGGACATCAAGGTATGAGTCCTAATGGCGCCGAAGATGGCAGTATGAAATCAGCGTTTTCGCACCCCGTGATCTCCGTCATTACAATCCTTTATCCTCGTCCTCCTCCCTGTCACCTGTAACATCTGATGTGTTCTTCTGTCTCCGGCCAGACTGTGCAGGCGCATTGCGTGCACAGTCTGTAGAGGCTTCGGACAGACGGACACATCCCTGATTATATTATAGATAGTCATGTATTCTCATATAGACTCTACAGGGCTGTACCTAGGGGAAGAGGAGGGGCATGTGACCTGGGTACAGCCGTCAGGGCGGTGCCTTCGGGCCACCTCATGCGGTGGTCAGAGGTGTCTCCCAGGCAGCTGCAATTTGCCGCCCCCAGAGTGGGAATCGACCATTCTCTGAGCTTGCTGTGGAACCGACAGTCGATCAGAGAAGGGAGCTATGTGCGGGCTCATACTGTATATAGGGAGCTATGTGCGGGCTCATACTGTATATAGGGAGCTATGTGCGGGCTCATACTGTATATAGGGAGCTATGTGCGGGCTCATATTGTATATAGGAAGCTATGTGCGGGCTCATACTGTATATAGGGGCTATGTGCAGACTCATATTGTATCTAAGTAACTATGTAGGGGCTCATACTGTAAGTAGGTGGCAGTGTGTGGGCTCATACTGTATGTACAGGGCTATGCGGTGGCTCATACTGTATGTAGGGGGGTGTATGGGGGCTCATACTATATGTACAGGGCTCAGCGGGGGCTCATACTGTATCTAGGCCGCTATGTGCGGGCTCATACTGTATATAGGGAGCTATGTGCGGGCTCATACTGTATATAAGGAGCTATGTGCGGGCTCATATTGTATATAAGGAGCTATGTGCGGGCTCACACTGTATATAGGGAGCTATGTGCAGGCTCACACTGTATATAGGGAGCTATGTGCAGGCTCATATTGTATATAAGGAGCTATGTGCGGGCTCATACTGTATATAGGGGCTATGTGCAGACTCATTTTGTATCTAAATAACTATGTAGGGGCTCATACTGTATGTAGGTGGCAGTGTGTGGGCTCATACTGTATGTACAGGGCTATGTGGGGGCTCATACTGTATGTAGGGGGCTGTGTGGGGGCTCATACTATATATACAGGGCTCTGCAGGGGCTCATACTGTATCTAGGGAGCTATGCGGGGCTCATACTGTATATAGGAGGCTATGTGGGGGCTCATACTGTATATAGAGGGGCTATGCGGGGGCTCATACTGTATCTAGGGAGCTATGCGGGCGCTCATACTGTATCTAGGGAGCTATGCGGGGGCTCATACTGTATATAGAGGGATGTCAGCATACTTAATTCTGCTCAATATTAAGTCATACAATTAATATAATTTTTTTTTATTATTTTGTTAATATTAATATGGAGCAGAATTAATTTCAGCCTATTGGATCGGCCTCCATAACAGTCACGATCTCTCATGTGGCCCCTCCGGAAAATTAATCTGCCACCCTGATCTACTATATATAGTGCTATGTTATGGAAATTTTTTCCCCTCATTCTCTGTCTATAGATGTGATCAGAACATCTGTGTGTTGATCACATGACCAATCACATGATCTATCAAAGGGGATCATGTGACATGTCACGTGATACATCCGGTACCTCGGGGGGGCACACCTTTTAAACTGCCCGGGGCCCTGGCTACTCTTAATTAGAGATGAGCGTTGTTCTACTCGAACTGTTCGCCAATCTCAAATTCGAGCTGTTTTGGGCGGTGTTCGAGCCGTTCGGCGAGCACGAACGATTTGAGAAAAATTCGGCTGTTCGAGGTTATGTTCGATAACTGTTCGTGCACCAAAATCATAACTGGATTTTTTCTCAGTAATGATGAAAATTAATGTTAATACGCAGTTTGAGTGTACAGCGGGGTGGGGGGAGGGGCAGGGGATGGATCTCTGCAGGAATAATGAAGACCTCCATTTTTTTTTCTCTTTCCCGCATTTACAGTGGGGAGGTGCAATCTGTCAGCCTATCAGCAGCGCACACACGGAGCGAAGTGCTTTTTTTCACACAAGCAAGGGCATGTGTCATTGGCAGTGTATGTCACATGTCCTTGCCCTATAAGACCAAGCCATTTTCCCCGTCGCCACCATTTTCTCACTGCTGCAGCTGCGTGTTAGACGGCACCGCTGTTGCTGTGTGCGCTATACCTTGTTAATTTCAAGCCAATTTTCGCACAAATATACAGATAGCTTGGGAGTAGGGAATAGTTGTGATTGCAGTCCTTTTAAGGACTAGGTTACAGCATTTCCTACGACTTTTATCAGGCAGGTCTGTGCTCTTAAATAGATAGATTGTGGGAGTAAAGACTAATTGTAATTGCAGTCCTTTTCAGGACTAGGTTACATCAGTTCCTATCAGTTTTTGCCAGGCAGGTCTGTGCCAGTGCTGTGCAAGTTTTTTTTCACAGCATTTGGCTGAATCTAGCAAAGCTAATCCTTTTTGGCCTATTGCAGAGTGTGTTAGTCAGTGGAGTAGCCTATCTGTGTTGCAAGATATACCACCTGTGTATAGAATACCAATTTTTTTACTGCACCTAGTGAAGTAAAATCTTTTGGGCATAGCATCATTCTATTAGTCCATCTATACTGACCTCCATCAGGTTGCAAACTGAATATAATTTTTTTCTGCATCTAGCTCTGAAAAAATATTTGGCCTTCTAGCAGTGTGTCGGACTTTCTCTATTAGTCCATCTATACTGACCTCCATCAGGTTGCAAATTAAAAATAATTTTTATCTGCATCTACAGTACCTCTGAAAAAATATTTGGGCTTCTAGCTGTGTGTGGGACTTGTTGTATTAGTCCATCTATACTGACCTCCATCAGGTTGCAAACTGAATATATTTTTTTCTGCATCTACCTCTGAAAAAATATTGGGCTTCTAGCTGTGTGTGGGACTTGTTGTATTAGTCCATCTATACTGACCTCCATCAGGTTGCAAACTGAATATATTTTTTTCTGCATCTACCTCTGAAAAAATATTGGGCTTCTAGCTGTGTGTGGGACTTGTTGTATTAGTCCATCTATACTGACCTCCATCAGGTTGCAAACTGAATATATTTTTTTCTGCATCTACCTCTGAAAAAATATTGGGCTTCTAGCTGTGTGTGGGTCTTGTTCTATTAATCCATCTATACAGACCTCCATCAGGTTGCAAACTGAATATAATTTTTTTCTGCATCTAGCTCTGAAAAAATATTTGGCCTTCTAGCAGTGTGTGGGACTTTCTCTGTTAGTCCATCTATACTGACCTCCATCAGGTTGCAAACTGAATATAATTTTTTTCTGCATCTAGCTCTGAAAAAATATTTGGCCTTCTAGCAGTGTGTCGGACTTTCTCTATTAGTCCATCTATACTGACCTCCATCAGGTTGCAAATTAAAAATAATTATCTGCATCTACAGTAACTCTGAAAAAATATTTGGGCTTCTAGCTGTGTGTGGGACTTGTTGTATTAGTCCATCTATACTGACCTCCATCAGGTTGCAAACTGAATATATTTTTTTCTGCATCTACCTCTGAAAAAATATTGGGCTTCTAGCTGTGTGTGGGACTTGTTGTATTAGTCCATCTATACTGACCTCCATCAGGTTGCAAACTGAATATATTTTTTTCTGCATCTACCTCTGAAAAAATATTGGGCTTCTAGCTGTGTGTGGGACTTGTTGTATTAGTCCATCTATACTGACCTCCATCAGGTTGCAAACTGAATATATTTTTTTCTGCATCTACCTCTGAAAAAATATTGGGCTTCTAGCTGTGTGTGGGTCTTGTTCTATTAATCCATCTATACAGACCTCCATCAGGTTGCAAACTGAATATATTTTTTTCTGCATCTACCTCTAAAAAAATATTGGGCTTCTAGCTGTGTGTGGGTCTTGTTCTATTAATCCATCTATACAGACCTCCATCAGGTTGCAAACTGAAAATAATTTTTTTCTGCATCTAGCTCTGAAAAAATATTTGGCCTTCTAGCAGTGTGTGGGACTTTCTCTGTTAGTCCATCTATACTGACCTCCATCAGGTTGCAAACTGAATATATTTTTTTCTGCATCTACCTCTGAAAAAATATTGGGCTTCTAGCTGTGTGTGGGACTTGTTGTATTAGTCCATCTATACTGACCTCCATCAGGTTGCAAACTGAATATATTTTTTTCTGCATCTACCTCTGAAAAAATATTGGGCTTCTAGCTGTGTGTGGGTCTTGTTCTATTAATCCATCTATACAGACCTCCATCAGGTTGCAAACTGAATATAATTTTTTTCTGCATCTAGCTCTGAAAAAATATTTGGCCTTCTAGCAGTGTGTCGGACTTTCTCTATTAGTCCATCTATACTGACCTCCATCAGGTTGCAAATTAAAAATAATTATCTGCATCTACAGTACCTCTGAAAAAATATTTGGGCTTCTAGCTGTGTGTGGGACTTGTTGTATTAGTCCATCTATACTGACCTCCATCAGGTTGCAAACTGAATATATGTTTTTCTGCATCTACCTCTGAAAAAATATTGGGCTTCTAGCTGTGTGTGGGACTTGTTGTATTAGTCCATCTATACTGACCTCCATCAGGTTGCAAACTGAATATATTTTTTTCTGCATCTACCTCTGAAAAAATATTGGGCTTCTAGCTGTGTGTGGGACTTGTTGTATTAGTCCATCTATACTGACCTCCATCAGGTTGCAAACTGAATATATTTTTTTCTGCATCTACCTCTGAAAAAATATTGGGCTTCTAGCTGTGTGTGGGTCTTGTTCTATTAATCCATCTATACAGACCTCCATCAGGTTGCAAACTGAATATATTTTTTTCTGCATCTACCTCTAAAAAAATATTGGGCTTCTAGCTGTGTGTGGGTCTTGTTCTATTAATCCATCTATACAGACCTCCATCAGGTTGCAAACTGAAAATAATTTTTTTCTGCATCTAGCTCTGAAAAAATATTTGGCCTTCTAGCAGTGTGTGGGACTTTCTCTGTTAGTCCATCTATACTGACCTCCATCAGGTTGCAAACTGAATATAATTTTTTTCTGCATCTACAGTACCTCTGAAAAAATATTTGGGCTTCTAGCTGTGTGTGGGACTTGTTGTATTAGTCCATCTATACTGACCTCCATCAGGTTGCAAACTGAATATATTTTTTTCTGCATCTACCTCTGAAAAAATATTGGGCTTCTAGCTGTGTGTGGGACTTGTTGTATTAGTCCATCTATACTGACCTCCATCAGGTTGCAAACTGAATATATTTTTTTTCTGCATCTAACCCAGCCAATAGTTTTGGCCTAATACCACAGTTTGGCCACTCAGCTCTGCTCGGTTACCATCCATTGTTTTTTTGTGCAAACAACTCCAGAGTTGTGAATTAGTTAACCACCAAAATGAGTGGAAAAAGGCCTGCTGCTGGTGGAAAGGGGAATAGGCGTGTTGGGAAGGGGAAAAAAGGTTGTGTCCGTGGGGTAGGTGTTAAAGCAACAGTAACATCTGCAGAAGAAAGACCATCTTCCAGCCAAACTAAAATGTCTACTTCTTTTAGCGGACAATGTGATAAGATCCCTTTCTTACGGCCACGCCAATCGCTACAAATTCCAGATGAGGCACAAAAACAGCAGGTGCTTCAACGGATTTCAAGTGCTCCTTTAAGTGGGCTCTCCTCCACATCAACTTCAACATCACAAATACTCCAGTCCTCAAAGGTGTCACCCCAATCGCACTTGCTTCCTCACAGCTCCCAAATCTCCAGCTGCCCGTCTGAGTATGAGGTAGAACAGATGGTTGAGTCTGCAGAGCTGTTTACTCATACTATAGCCTGGGAATCAGAGGTCGACTCCAGCGCTTCTGTGAATCCAGACGAGGAAATGATCTGCACTGATGCCCAGAATCTTTATGAGTCGGATCCAGGACCAGACGCAGAAGGTTCTGACCATAATGTAGACCCTCATTCCCAAACTGTAACTCCTGTTGGTGGAGACAATGAGGAAGACGATGATAAGACTCAAATACCTGATTGGAGCGACAACTTTAGTTTTTTGTCAGGGCAGGAACAGGTTGGCTCTGAGGACGACGGGTGTGATAACGCACAGGGTGATGATGATGAGGTTGGAGATCCCACTTACTGTCAACCCACAGTCAGCCAAGAGATGAGGTCAACAGAGGAGGTGGAGGAAGATGCTAGTGACGACGAGGTCAGGTTGCGCCTTCCTGGACAGAGACGTAGTACTGGAAGCACGTCAACAACTGCATCCTCAAACACAACTCTGCCTCTCACCACAAGTCGTGGTGGCTCTTCAGGTCGCATGGGTGCTAAGCCTTGCATAGCCTGGGCATTTTTTCAGATCGATAAAGATGACCCAACTCGTGTTATCTGTAACATTTGTCAGCAAAAGCTAAGTAGAGGCCAAAAAATACATAGTTTGAGTACTTCATGCATGAACCGGCACATGGACATGAAGCATAAGTTGCAGTGGGAAGCTCAGTGTGCTACAATGCGGCCTAGCCGGCCGGGCCAACCACCGTCTGCCATATCTTGTGCATCCGCGGCCTCTTCATCCTCTGTGACTGGGGGGACAGCAGTCACACCTGTTTTGGGGCGCAGACCTGCCACCTCTTTACCCGCAACAGCCAGCGTGATTGGCAGGTCATCATTTTCTTTGGAGGTGGGAACACCAGCTGGTGTTGAGCGCTGTCCGACATCGATAGCACCACCTTTGGATCAAGGCAACCTAACATGTCCGCCTGCATCTTCCTCACAGACCGGCAGTTTGCCGGGGACACCCTTATCAACCCCGTCTAAGCACAATAGCCAGCCCTCGGTCCCTCAGATGTGGACAAGTAAAAGACCATTTCCTCCTAGCCATGAGAAAGCTAAGAGGTTGAATTTCACCATCTGCAAGCTCTTGGCTACAGAAATGCTGCCTTTCCGCCTGGTGGACACAGAGGATTTTCGAGACCTTATGTCTGTCGCAGTGCCCCAGTACCAGATGCCCAGTCGGCACTACTTCTCAAAGAAAGGTGTGCCTGCGCTCCACCAGCATGTCGCACACAACATCACCGCTTCTTTGAGAAACTCTGTGCGTGACAGGGTGCATTTCACCACAGACACTTGGACGAGTAGGCATGGACAGGGGCGTTACATGTCGCTGACTGGGCACTGGGTAACTATGGTGACAGCAGGACAAGGGGCTGCTGTCCAAGTCTTGCCGTCCCCACGAGTTGTGCGTCAATCCTCTTTATGTCAAAGTTCCTCCACTGCTTCTGCCTCCTCAACCTCCTCTCGGTCTTCCACCTGCACCAAAAGCCTGTCTGGTCATGCCACAAGCTTTCTAACTGCGCAGAAGGGATCCTGCACACCTCCTTACTATGCTGGCAGTAGGGCTCAACGTCATCAGGCGGTTTTTACATTGAAATGTCTGGGAAATGTGAGTCACACAGCTGAGGAGTTGTGGTCAGCTCTGGAGAACCAATTTCATGAATGGTTGTCTCCACTGGACCTGAAACCAGGGAAGGCCGTGTGCGACAATGCTGCAAACCTGGGTGCGGCCCTTCGCCGGGGCAATGTCACACACGTGCCTTGTATGGCTCACGTGTTGAACCTGGTTGTCCAGCAATTTTTAGCCCACTATCCCAGACTAGATGGCCTTCTGCAGAGGGCACGGTCGCTGTGTGCTCACTTCCGCCGTTCGCATCCCGCAGCTCAGCGACTTACATCTCTACAGAAGTCGTTGGGCCTGCCACTTCACCGGCTAAAATGCGATGTGCCTACCCGGTGGAATTCAACTCTGCACATGTTGCAGCGACTGTGGCAGCACCGACAAGCCCTGGTGCAATACGTTCTGACGTATAGCCTGGGCCAACGAGATTCAGAGGTGGGGCAAATCACGCTGGAGGAGTGGTCTCAGATCAGGGACCTATGCACCCTTCTGCACAGTTTTGAAATGGCGACGAAGATGTTTAGTGCTGACGATGCCATTATCAGCATGACTATTCCGGTGATTTACATGCTGGAGCACATGTTAAACAGAATTCGGAGTCAGGTGGTGGCACAAGAGGAGGTGGAGGAAGTAGAGGAGGAGGAGTTGTATGCGGAAGGGCTAACATCTGCAAGGTCCAGACGGTCGGCAGCACCAAGGCGGCAGGCATGTGAGGGTGGGGGAGATGGTTTTACCAGGGCGCATGGTAGCAGCCAAACTAGTGAGGAAGGTGCAGGAGCCCAGGAAGAAGTGGAGGACGAACTGATGGAAGACTCATCAGATGAGGGAGACCTTGATCACATTTCTGTTGTGCGAGGTTGGGGGGAGAGGACAGAGGAAGGAAGCATGAATGTTACCTCGCCACCAACACAACAGGGACTTGGTGCTCCTGGATGCGCAACACACATGAGTGCCTTCTTGCTGCACTACCTGCAACATGACCCTCGAATTGTGAGAATTAGAAATAATCCTGACTACTGGGTTGCCACACTGTTAGATCCCCGGTACAAAAGTAAATTTGCAGAAATTATTCCTGCCATAGAAAGGGATGCACGCATGCAGGAGTATCAGCAGAGACTGTTGCAGAATCTTACATGTGCTGTTCCACAAAATACCAGTGGTGCACGTAGTGAATCTCACAGTTCCAACTTGCCAACCGTGGGACCGTCAAGTGTTCAGCACTCAAACCGTAACAGAACCACAGTATCTGCTGGTAACATCAATTTTGCGGAATCATTTCACCACTTTTTTAGCCCATCCTTTGCAAGGCCACAGGAGACAAGAAGTCTGACACATAGTCAACGCCTAGAGACGATGGTACAGGAGTATCTCCAAGTAAACATTGAAGCCACGACTGTGTCACTGGACCCTTGCTCTTTTTGGGCTTCCAATCTGGATAAATGGCCGGAGCTAGCCACTTACGCCTTGGAGATCTTGTCATGCCCCGCAGCCAGCGTTCTGCCTGAACGTGTGTTCAGCGCTGCTGGTGGTGTGCTGACAGATAAGCGCACGCGGCTCTCCACTGATAATGTAGACAGACTCACGTTCATAAAGATGAACAAATCATGGATCCGAAACGACTTTTCTACCCCTGTGTCATCCTGGGGAGAGTAAAAGCTTGATGATTGGTTAAAATCACCCTACCAACCGTTTTAAGCTTTCAAATTACTAATCATGTTTATCTGTATCTTGACTGGAAAATAATTTGGGCTTTGTAGCAGTGTGCAGCACTGATCCTATTAGGCCATCTATACTAAAGCTTCACCAGATTTAAAATTAAAAATAATTTTTAGCTGCATCTAGCCCGGAAAATAATTTTGGGGCTCCGAGATGCGCAAGACACATAAGTGCCTTCTTGCTGCACTACCTGCAGCATGACCCTCATATTGTCAGAATTCGAAGTAATCATGACTACTGGGTTGCCACACTCTTAGATCCCCCAAACTTTTCGATCAACCTTTTCATTTTAATAAAGACCAAAAAAATGGTCATTTTTGAAATTATAAGCATTAGCAGGTTGTTAGAAACTGAAATCAAACAGTTTTCAACTCAAAACTTTATTCTAGGTGATGTTACATTTTCACATAGGACCCCTTGTTCGAAAGGAGCTTCTGAACTCTCTCGTCCATTGAATTTGTCAGGTTTTGGATGGTTTCTGCTTCAATTGTTTTGCATGAGGACAGAATACCCTCCCAGAGCTGTTGCTTAGATGTGAACTGCCTCCCGCCATCATAGACACTCCTTTTAATGATGCTCCAAAGGTTCTGAATGGGGTAGAGGTCAGGGGAGCATGGGGGTCACACCATAAGTTTGTCCCCTTTTATGCCCATATCAGCCAGAGATGCAGATGTTTTATGTGCAGCATGAGATGGTGCATTATCATGCAGAAAAATGATCTTGCTGTGAAATACACGGTTCTTCTTCTTGAACCATGGCAGGAAGTGCTGTTTGAGAAAATCCACATACATTATGGAGTTCATCTTTAGCGCCTTCAGGGATCCTAAAGGGGCCGACAATCTCTCTCCCCATGATTCCAGCCCAAAACATTACTCCACCTCCTCCTTGTTGGAACTGTAGCCGTGTTTGCGTGGGGTGTCCATCAACCAGCCATCCTCCACTCCATCCATCTGGACCATCGAGCGCTGCACGGCACTCATCCGTGAACAAAACTGTTTTGAAATCAGTCTTCATGTAATGTTTGGCCCACTGGAGCCGTTTCTGCTTGTGTGAAGTGGATAGAGGAGGTCGACAGGATGGCGTATGCACAGCTGCAAACCTCTGAAGGACCCTGCATCTTGTTGTTCGGGGGACGTTGGAGGCACAAGCAGCTTCAAAAACTTGTCTGCTGCTATGACAAGGCTTTTTTGCCGCTGCTCTTTCAACCTGACGTAATTGCCTGTAGGAAAGAGTCCTCAATTTGCCCTTATCAGCACGCACACGTGTGTACTGTGAATCAGCTACATACTTCTTGATTGCCAAGACACTTCATCCTGATCATCGCACAATGTTGATTGTAGTCATGCCTTGACCTAAACACTCCACAATTTGTTGCTTCTCAGCAGCCGACACATCCTTTTTCTTTCCCATTTTGGCAGAAAATGTAGGCTGCTTAATAATGTGAGAGAGCCTTCTTAAGTAGTCTTGCCTTTCATTGGACACACCTGCCAAACTAATTAGCACAGGTGTCTGCAATTGCTTACAGTGATATAAAGAGCCCTGACACACATCACCATCAATGAGTTTAACTGACAAACAAACAAATTCTTCCCTTATCACTCCTAAACACTTTTTGCATAATAATTTGGAACGCAGTGTACATGTGCTTTTCCACAAAACACCAGCGGTTCACGTAGTGAATCTTACAGTTCTAACTTGCCAACCGTGGTCTGTATGGAGTTGTTCAATAAAGGGCCCAAAATTAAGATAACATAGATGGGAGAGGTATCTATGAATAGGAATTCCTAAGTATTTGATACCCTGTGAGGGCCAGGCAAAGGGAAAGTTGGACTGGATGGAATCCTATATGGATTTGGGGAGGGAGACATCGAGGGCCTCAGACTTCGCTGCATTGATTTTAAAATTTGACCATGTAACAAAGTGATCTATTTCAGCCATAACAGCATGGATGGATATATGTGATTGAGTGATATATACTAGGACATCATCAGCAAATAGAGAGCACTTGTACTCGGTGCCTCCCACCTCAATCCACCTAATATTGGGGTTATGGCGAATTGATGAGAGCAGGTGCTCCGTCACTAGGATGTATAAGAGAGGGGACAGAGGACATCCCTGCCTTGTCCCATTGGTGATTGTGAAAGGTGATGAAAATGTTCTGATGCACCCCCTGGGCCTTGGGACACCCGGAGCCGGACCCTTTTTGGTGGATGCTGGTGGTTGTAGTCTTCGTGGCGGCGACCCGGTTCCGTGGCTCAGGGCGGTCAAACCAGTGGCGGAACTATTTATGTGGTTTTGATGTTTAAATGTACGACTACGCCACCCGTGGATTGCGGTCAGAGTGAACCGCCGCTACAGGGCAGACCGCTGAGGCTGGTGTTGTGGGTGCAGCAGAGCGTAGCATAACTCCCCACGGGAGGAGTATAGCCTCAGGGCAGTGTATGCGGAGGATGGGGGTGATGGTGCAGGGCAGCAGCAGTAACGACACGGAGTCAGTGATGCAGTTCAGGGCCTTTACTCACAGTTCTTATTATCCAGCCCACGTCTGCAGGTAACGGCTGCCCACGTCGTACTGTGAGGGGCTCAGACAACTCCCAGATAACTTTGGAGCACTTCACAGGACCCCCTTTGTGTGTCCTTTGTCTGGCCTTTCTTACCAACACTTCTGTCCGGCTGCCTCGGGCCTCCTCTTGGTAAACTTGGCGCCAGTTTCCCTGACCCTATGTGGTGCCTTCCTAGCGGGTGTAGCGAGGGGCTGCGCCACATAAAATGTCAGAGCCTCCGGTTTCTAGCTGAGGGTCGTTTCCTGCCTCCACTAGTTCGGGGACCGGTCTCCCCCTTTGGCCTGACCCCTCCACGCAGGTGGATTCGGGCGTGCGGTGGCGACTCGCCCGTCCACACCCCTGGGATCCCTTCATTCCTCGTTCCTGGAGCCTTCTCCGCTCCTCTTCCTTCCTTCTCCCTCTTCCAGGCCTGGGCCTCTGTTACTAGGCCCGCCTCCGGAGCAGAGCTCATGCAGAGCCCCTGCTCCCTGCCACTTCTGCTCAGACTTCTCTGCACTGAACTAAGATGGTGCCCACCTTTTATACTCCCTTCTCAATGCACCCAGGAACTGCTTCCTCCCTGCTCCTGCACTACAGGGTTCCCCTTCCTCAGTGTTCCCTCCCCCCACTCCAGCCAGGGACAGGGACTGTCGTGCCCATCTCAGGGGCATATTGGTCGCCCTGCCCCACGGCAATGTGGTGTAATGCATGCAGGTGTCGGGTCCTGATCCACACTCCATCCTTACCTGAGAGTGAGATATCACACCTCTGGGTGAGGTGCAATACGTCTGTAGCAACCGAGCCCTCAGGGTGCTACAGTTCCATTTATCTTCAGCCTAGGTGACGTATTGTGATACAGGGCTGTGATTTTGGCTATAAAAGGGTCCCCTAGACCCCTACCCCAAGCTTTTTAAGAGAATCATATATGGCGTGCCAGGAGACTCTATGGAATGCTTTCTCAGCATCCAACGAGAGTATCTAATTACAAATTTTTAACTGCATCTAGCCCAGGAAATACTTTGTGCCTAGTAGCAGTGTCTGCTAGTCAGCGGATTATCCCGGCTGTTAAGCAAGCTACACCACCTGTAGTTTAGACACTTAATTTTTTCAAAGGAAATGCTTTGGGACCACGGGATACTCAGTGAAGAGCATCAGGAGGCACCCCAAGGCATAGGGGCTGGGACTGGCAGTAGGATGCCTTGCGGTGGACAGCCGAGCTCGATCCTTATAAAAGCTTTTTAACTGCAGCAGCTTTAGTGGACGCTACTGGAGCTGGAATTACGCGGCTGCTGGCATGAGACTTGCCCTCCAATAGATCCTTGTAAATGGATTTAAAGTGTATTCATTCAAATTAGAGAGACAATTTAAATTAAAAAGCTTAGAGCTGCCTCCACCACAGGGGGGCTCGCTCGACCCACCAGCGGACAGGCACCAGTATTGGGAGAGGGGGGCTGGCCATCAGGGTTCACCGCGGCTCTGGCACAAACCCGGCGACACGGAGGTGGCACGGGCAGGAGCGGACTGGCCGTGTCGGCTTCTCACTTTTTGGATTTTAGAAGGGCATGACATGCCTATATCTGTGTCTCCCCCTCCTTTTACTCCTCCACCTCTTTTATTTTCGCATGACTATATGTACTTGTCACTTTTCCATGTGTTAGTTATGTCTTCTGAGCAGTTTGTCAGCTTTTGGACACCTTTGAAGGTGTTTTCTATGTGTTTCTATGTGTTTTTGTTTGCCTGCCATTGGTTTTAACGGTGTTCGAAGGTGTTCGACGAACAGTTCGACGAACAGTTCGGCGAACACACGGGTGTTCGACGAACCGAACCGAACTCGAACACTACGGGGGTGGCTCAACACTACTTTTAATCCACCCCTGTGTATATACATCATATAGGATACGTTGGGGACGATGTATATATGACGCGCCCCCTGGGCCATGTTCAAGGGACACCCGGAGCCGGATCTGGATAGGGGTAGTAGTCCTTGTGGCGGTGACCCGGTCCGTGCCCAGGGTGGTCAAACTAAGTGTGTGGCAGTCTTTTGTAGATGTTGTTTAAGTGTCGACTACGCCACCCGTTGATTGCGGCTAGGAGGCCGCCGCTGCAGAGCAGTCCGCTGAGGCCGGTGGTAGGATTGTGCAGCAAGGATGGTATAACCCCCAACGGGAGGGGTATGGCCTCAGGGCAGCAGATGTGGAAGATGGTGGTTGTGATGGTGCAGCAAGGAAGCTCAGAGACATGCGATGCAGTTTCAGGGTTTTTACTCACAGGTGTTGTTCCGGTCACTCCGGCCTTGAGTGACCACCCGAGCCGTGCTGCGTCCACCAGGTGTGGGACTCGGCCAACTCCCAGGCAGTCCAGAGCGTGGTCCTGAGCTCCCCTCTCTTCCTTCCTACTGGCCGTTCCCACCAGGGATCCACCTTTGTCCGGCTCCCTCGGGCCTCTTGGTGGTAAAACCTTCTCTGGCTTTCCTGACCCTATTCGTGGTGTGCCTTCCTGGTGGATGTGGTGAGGGTCGCGCCAAAACTTGACCACGACCTCCGGTTCCTGGCTGAGGATCATTAGCCTCCACCAGTTTGGGTTCCGGTACCCTTTTCTGCCAACCCTTCACCCCTTTTGGTTTACTTCTGGGATCTCAGGGTTCCCTCTTGTCTTGCGTCTCTGGGCCTCTCTTCCTCCTCCTTTCCACTGCAGGCCTGGCCCTGGAGCTGGGCCCAGCCGGAGCCACAGCTCCCTGTCAGCCCTCCTGGCTGAACTCTCCCTCTGACTCCCTCAGCTCTGCTCTCCCTGTCTCTAGATGGTGCCCACCATATATACTCCCTCTATGTGTGAGCCCAGGTGACTAGCACCCAATGGGCTCCTACCTCTATGCCCAGAGTCCCTCCCCTATCTGCCCCTACACTACTGGGATGTTCCTCCCCCCCTCCCACTCCAGCCAGGGACAGACGCTGTCGTACCTGCACATCTATCTGGTGGGAGTACCGTTGTTCTGTCCCCCGGAAATGGGATGAGTGTAGTGCATGCAGCTAGCTGAGCTCAGTCCCACACTCCATCCTTACCCGAGAGTGGAATACCACACCTCTGGATCGAGGTGCAATACCCCTGTAGCAGCCGAGTCCTCGGGGTGCTACATATACATCACATGGGATACACTGGGGCCGATGTATATATAGGTGCATCTCACTAAATTATAATATCATCAAGAAGTTAATTTATTTCAGTTCTTCAATACAAAAAGTGAAACTCATATATTATATAGAGTCATTAATATAATTGTCTTATCCCGTCTGTCTGTCTGTCCTTCTGTCCAGGAAATCCTGCGTCGTTGATTGGTCCGGCGCTGTCAATCAGCGAGGCGGCATTTCAGAAAAAGATGGCGGATGTTAGCGGCTCATCTGCCGCACGGAGGTCAGCGGCGATGCAGCCGGGAGATGCAGCCGGCTGCTCGCAGCATAAGTCCCCCACCGGAGGCGCTGCTGACCTCCATGCGGCTACCGTCGGGAGATCAGCGGCTACGGCCGCTTATCTCCCGACGGCAAGTGTGACGCCCCCCCTCCCCTCTCCTCTCCCCCCCTCTCCCCTCCTCTCCCCTCTCCCCCCTCCCCTCTCCCCGCTTGCTCAGGGCCCCGGCACCCGGCGCCATACTTACCCCTCCCTGTGCCTCCGCAGCAGCTCCTGTGTCTGCCGCTGCTGCTCTGTGACGTCTCAGGTCAGAGGGCTCGGTGACGTCTTTACACTGCGCTCTCTCCTGAGCGGTCACAGCGTGCAGCGGGAAGATGCCGGCTACGCTGGAGTCCGGAGCAGCAGCTGAGAAGTGAGGTGAGTATTGGATTTTTTTTTTTTATTGTATGGGGGCATAGGGCATTAAATGGTGGGGTGGGGGTGTGTGACATTGTGGAGGGGCCATTATAAGCGAGGGGGGGGTGTGACATCCTGCATGGGCCACTATGGGGGGATGTGACATCCTGCATGGGGTATTATATAAGGGGGATGTGACTTTCTGCATGGGGCATTATCAGGGAGGGGGGGATGTGACATGCTGCATAGGGCACTATGGGGGGGATGTGAGTTCCTCCATGGGGTATTATATAGGGGGGATGTCACTTCCTGCATGGGGCATTATAAGGGAGGGGGCGATGTGACTTCCTCTATGGGGCATTATAAGGGGGGTGGTGACATCCTGCATGGGGCATTTATATGGTGGGGGGGAGTGACATCCTGCATGGGGCATTATAAGGGAGGCGGGGATGTGACATCCTGCATGGGGCACTATGGAGGGGATGTGACTTCCTCTATGGGGCATTATATAGGGGGGATGTCACTTTCTGCATGGGGTATTATATAGGGGGGATGTGACTTCCTGCATGGGGCATTCTATAGGAGGGATGTGACATCCTGCATGGGGCATTATAAGGAAGGGGGGGGATGTGACATCCTGCATGGGGCATTATACAGGGGGGGGATGTGACATCCTGCATGGGGCATTATCCTGCATGGGCCATTATATGGGGGGGATGTGACATCCTTTTTGGGGCATTATAAGGGAGGGGGGATGTGACTTCCTGCATGGGGCATTATAAAGGAGGGGGATGTGACATCCTGCATGGGGCATTATATGGGAGGGGGGGTGACATCCTGCATGGGGCATTATAAGGGATGGGGGGATGTGACATCCTGCATGGGGCATTATATGGGGGGGGGAAGTGACAACCTGCATGGGGCATTATAAGGCAGGTGGATACTCCCCGGTCCTCACTAACACGGTTCGCTGATTGGTCGCAGCCGCGACCAATCAGCGATTTCGGCGCCAAATTTAAACACCGCTCTGCTGATTGCTCGCGGCCGCCCGCGGCGACCAATCTGCGATTGTGGCGCCAAATTTATACACGGTCTCCGGCCAATTGGCGGCAGATTTAAAATAAGTATGCCACCGTCGGGAGACATTCTAGAACAGGGTTCCCCAACTCCAGTCCTCAAGGCCCACCAACAGGTCATGTTTTCAGGATTTCCTTAGTATTACACAGGTGATAATTGCATCACCTGCACAGGCAATAATTCCATCACCTGTGCAATACTAAGGAAATCCTGAAAACATGACCTGTTGGTGGGCCTTGAGGACTGGAGTTGGGGATCCCTGTTCTAGAATACCCGATGCGTTAGAATCGGGCCACCATCTAGTATATTATATAGAGTCATTACAAACAGAGTGATCTATTTCACGTGTTTATTTCTGTTAATGTTGATGATTATGGCTTACAGCCAATGGAAACACAAAAGCCATTATCTCAGTGAATTAAAATAATTAACAAAAAAACACATGCAAAGGCTTCCTAAGCATTTAAAAGGTCCCTTAGTCTGTTTCAGAAGGCTCCACAATCATAGGAAAGACTGCTGACATGACAGATGTCCAGAAGGCAGTCATTGACACACTCCACAAGGTCCCAGAGTTCCAATTTTCATTTGGAAATCAAGGTCCCAGAGTCTCGAGGAAGAGTGGAGAGGCCACAATCCAAGCTGCTTGCGGTCTAGTGTGAAGTCTCCACAATCGGTGATAGTTTGGGGAGCCATGTCATCTGCTGGGACTTGACACTAGAGTTGAGCGAGTATGTTCTATTAACCCTTTCGCCGACTATGCTCGGGCCGAGCTCCGAGTATTTCCAGCTGCTCGGTGATAAGGTTAAATTGCTTCTGTGTGCATGATTTGCAACTGTTTGACAGCTTTATTACATGTGAGGAATGTCTATTTCTTACACATTCCTCACATGTAATAAAGCAGTCAAACAGTTGCAAATCATGCACACGGGAGCAATTTAACCTCATCACCGAGCAGCTGGAAATACTCGGAGCTCGGCCCGAGCATACTCGGTCAGAACATACTCGCTCAACCCTACTTGGCACCTGTCCACACTGCCAAAAATACCAATACCTGGTTTAAAAACAACAGTATCACTGTGCTTGATTGGCCAGCAAACTCGCCTGACCTAATCCCCATAGAGAATCTATTATAGAGAATCTATGGGGTATTGTCAAGAGGAAGATGAGAGACACCAGACCCAACAATGCAGACGAGCTGAAGGCTGCTATCAAAGCAACCTGGGCTTCCATAACACCTCAGCAGGGCCACAGGCTGATCACCTCCATGCCACATTGCCGCATTGATGCAGTAATTGATGCAAAAGGAGCCCCGACCAAGTATTGAGTGCATTTACAGAACATACATTTCAGTCGGACAACATTTCGGATGTTAAAAACATTTTTCAAGCTGTTGTTATAAAGTATTCTAATTTACTGAGATAATGACTTTTGTTCATTGGCTGTAAGCCATAATCATCAACATTAACAGAAATAAACACGTGAAATAGATCACTCTGTCTGTAATGACTCTATATAATATATGAATTTCACTTTTTGCATTGAAGAACTGAAATAAATTAACTTTTTGATGACATTCTAATTTAGTGAGATGCACCTGTACATCATATAGGATGCTGGGGCTGATCAGTATACATAATGTAAGATACACTGGGGCTGATGTATATACGTCATGTAGGATACACTGGTGATGATGTACATACATTACATAGGATATGCTGGAGACTATGTATATACATCATATAGGATACGCTTGTGCCAGTGTATATGCATCTCTATAGGATACCTTGGGAGCGATGTACATAGATCATATAGGATATGCTGGGGCCGATATATATACATCATATAGAATACACTGGGGCTGTGTCATGGTGTGACTGTGGGATAGCAAGTGTGGTCCTATTCTGACCCTCAGGCTAGGGGTCCCTAGCTATTTCTGTTCCCAGGATTACTCCTGAATGTGGAGATGCCCGAGCCTCGTTCCTTACTATGCTCCTAAGCAGCACTAGTTTGTACAGTGTATGGGGGGAATACAAAACAAGATAGGACAGAACTGAAGCACAGTCACACAACACGCTCTCAGGGAAATACACAAAGGAATATAAAGTCTAAAACCTGAGAGGCAACAAAGTAATATAAAGACACCTAGGGAAAAAGGAAAGGGTTACCAAACAACGCTTGCAACAACTTTAGCAATAACCACTAAACCAGTATGTGTTCACCTTTCCAGAACAGGATAGAGAAAAACGATACTGGCATTGCCAGCAAAGCACAGCCGGCTTAAATGGAGAAACAGCAGACACGACTGGTTCTCCTCTAGCATGTGATCAAAGGCAGTCAACAACCTCAGCCCAGCAAAGACTAACTTTTGCTCACCTGCCAAGGAGCTGCAGCTCTAAGAGTCGATGCCCTAGTCACCCTGCACTGACCATAGCTATCAATGGAGTTACAAGGAGCAGTATATGAATCTGTGGAATCCACAGACTTGGACGCCGCCATCACAGTTTGTGATGTTAGAGAAAACCTCCTTGTGACATGCTGATGTACAAACATCATATAGAATGCACTAGGGCTGATGTATATATATCATATAGGATACACTAGGGCTGATGTATATATAGTACATCTTAAAGGATATACGGGTGCTAATGTAGAGTATATACATCATATAGGATACACTGGGGCTGATGTACAAACATCATATAGGATACACTAGGGCTGATGTATATATAGTACATCTTAAAGGATATACGGGTGCTAATGTAGAGTATATACATCGTATAGGATACACTGGGGCTGATGTATATATATCATATAGGATACACTAGGGCTGATGTATATATAGTACATCTTAAAGGATATACGGGTGCTAATGTAGAGTATATACATCATATAGGATACACTGGGGCTGATGTACAAACATCATATAGGATACACTAGGGCTGATGTATATATAGTACATCTTAAAGGATATACGGGTGCTAATGTAGAGTATATACATCATATAGGATACACTGGGGCTGATGTATATACATCGTATAGGATACACTAGGGCTGATGTATATATATCATATAGGATACACTAGGGCTGATGTATATACATCACATAGGATACACTGGGGCTGATGTATATACATCGTATAGGATACACTAGGGCTGATGTATATATATCATATAAGAGATACTGGAGCTAATGTACAGTATATACATCGTATAGGATACACTGGGGCTGATGTATATACATCATATAGGATACACTAGGGCTGATGTATATATAGTACATCTTAAAGGATATACTGGTGCTAATGTACAGTATATACATCGTATAGGATACACTGGGGCTGATGTATATACATCGTATAGGATACACTAGGGCTGATGTATATATAGTACATCTTAAAGGATATACGGGTGCTAATGTAGAGTATATACATCATATAGGATACACTGGGGCTGATGTATATACATCGTATAGGATACACTAGGGCTGATGTATATATATATCATATAAGAGATACTGGAGCTAATGTACAGTATATACATCGTATAGGATACACTGGGGCTGATGTATATACATCATATAGGATATACAGGTGCTGATGTACAGTATATACATCGTATAGGATACACTGGGGCTGATGTATATACATCATATAGGATATACAGGTGCTGATGTACAGTATGTACATCACATAGGATACACTGGGGCTGATGTATATATATCATATAAGAGATACTGGAGCTAATGTACAGTATATACATCATATAGGATACACTGGGGCTGATGTATATACATCATATAGGATATACAGGTGCTGATGTACAGTATATACATCATATAGGATACACAGGTGCTGATGTACAGTATGTACATCACATAGGATACACTGGGGCTGATGTATATATATCATATAAGAGATACTGGAGCTAATGTACAGTATATACATCGTATAGGATACACTGGGGCTGATGTATATACATCGTATAGGATTGACTGGGGCTGATGTATATACATCATATAGGATATACAGGTGCTGATGTACAGTATGTACATCACATAGGATACACTGGGGCTGATGTATATACATCATATAGGATATACAGGTGCTGATGTACAGTATGTACATCACATAGGATACACTGGGGCTGATGTATATATATCATATAGGATATACAGGTGCTGATGTACAGTATATACATCACATAGGATACACTGGGGCTGATGTATACACATCATATACTGTAGGATACACTAGGGCTGATGTACATACATTACATGGCCTCTGCTTGTTAACTCATCCATAGCCTGGAGATGAATCAGTGTAGCATGCAGCCCTCCCAGAGCTTGAAGATGAGTCTGCAGGAAAGTAAGGAGCCGGCGCGCAGAGAGCGGTAGCCCCTCCTGCCAAGAACATCCTGATAACACTATCTGGCACTAGGCCTGGCAAAGAGTACGCCACTGCGGTGTACTGAACGCTGTGCGTGTGCGTCGTGCATGGGCGCGCATGGGCGGGTACACACGACATGGACATGAAAAAATATTAAAAGGCCAGCAGCTGCAAAACCACGGCCGATGGCCCACAATGTAGGTGAGGGCTGCAGCCCAGTGAGCATGTGCCTGTTGGGCTTGTAGTAGTGGCATGGTTCTAGAGGTCAATATATCTTTGAACATAAGTATGAGATATACAACCAATACCATTTTAATGGCAACTCTCGTATATATATATATAGACAGTGTCGGACTGGGGTGTCTGGGGCCCACAGGAGGAATTTATCCTCAGGGCCCACCCTACAGCTATATGTAAATACCTGATAGCCGATATCCCCGTTATAGTGGAGCGTCTGCTGTAAATCACAGGCGGCTCCTGCACATCTACTGTGCACATGCTATAACTAGGATGTACAATTACGGTAGTTTGCAGTAAAGGGGTTCTTTGGTTAAAACAAGTTATCAACGATCCAAGGGCTCCACGGGATATGTGATAACTGACTGATCGTTTGGGTCCGAACATTGGAAACCGCACCGATCAGAAGAATGGGGAAGTTTTATCCCTGTCAGAACACTTATCCCCATTTTAAAATGCAGCGGCAGGTGGGACGTCTGACTGCAGCTCCCTTCATTCTCTTTGGGGTTTCCAGAAAAAAAACAAGAACAGCCACTGAGGGAATGAATGGATCAGTGGTCAAGTCGCACATGAGCTCCAGTCTAATGGGGATAAAAGCTCCACATTCTACCAATCGGTGCAGGTCCCAGCATTCAGACCCCCACTAATCAATAACTTATCACTTATCCTGTGGAGAGGTGATTACTTGTTTTCATCGGAGAACCCCTGTAAGTGCATCTTGTTCCAAGTATTTAATTAATCACTAATGGAAATAAAGAATCTTCTCCTAATTAATATCAGAGAGAACAAATGACTGCCATACACAACACAATCCACTGTACCAACACAAACAGTACTACATACAAGGGAGAAATACTGCCACACCATGACTGGACTACATATTACTACCACATAGTGACCGAATAATACTACGTATAAGGGAGAAATACCACCACACGATGACCAGACCACATATTACCACCTCATAGTGACTGAATAATACCACATACAAGGGAGAAATACCACTAAACCATGACCAGACCACATATTACCACCACATAGTGATCGAATAATACTACATATAAGGTAGAAATACCACCACACCTTGACCAGGCCAGATATTACCACCCCATAGTGACCGAATATTACTACATACAAGGGAGAAATACCACCATGCCATGACCAGACCAGATATTAACAGCAAATAGCGTCCAAATAATTCCCCATCATTTCTCTCTACTACCTCCATAATTGCTCTTCTCCATCCCAATCATTGCTCTCCCCCACCTTCTCCAACATTGTCATATCTCCCCCACCTTCTCCATCATTGCCATATCTCCCCCCACCACCTCCATCATCATTGCCATATCTCCCCCCACCACCTCCATCATTGCCATATCTCCCCCCACCTGCTCCGTCATCATTGCCATATCTCCCCCACCTGCTCTGTCATCATTGCCATATCTCCCCCAAACTGCTCCGTCATCATTGCCATATCTCCCCCCACCTACTCCATCATCATTGCCATTTCTCCCCCCACCTGCTCCACCATCATTGCCATATCTCCCCCACCTCCTCTATCACTAATGCCATGTCATATCTCCACCTACCTCCTCCATCACCATGCCATGCATATCTCCCCCCACCTCCCCCATTGCCATGCCATATATCCCCCACCATGTCATATCTCGCCGCACCTGCTCAATCACCATTGTTCTCCCTCAAAAAAACCCAAAACTTGTCTCTCAGCGCGCTCCCCCGCAGCACTGTCCTCTGCTTCCTGCCCGGCATCTTTCTCCCTGACACAGGCCCATGCTGCATGATGACATCATCAAGCAGCGCGAGCCTGTGTGAGGGAGGAAACGCCGGGCAGAAAGCAGAGGTGAGGACGGATCCCTGCAGCTATGCTGCCATTTTCCTCCTGTCGGCAGTGGAGCTGGAGGGATCGCTCCTTGCCTGCCGCACAGGATGAGGGCAATCTGCCCATGGGACCGAGAAGCAGGCCAGATTGCCTTCATCAGCCGCACTGCAAGGGCCCCTCTGACCCTCCAGGCCCTTGCAGTGCGGAGCACCGGCGGCCATGTTAACCAGGGGCACCCGTGTGTCCTGCTCGGGGGCCCGCTGAGGACCCGGGCCCACCGGAGAATTCTCCGGTGTCTCGGTGCCCCAGTCCGACCCTGTTTATAGACACACTTACACATTGGTGTGTACATACAGTACATGTGCATGTGTGTGAGTATATACTGTATGTGTATATGTGTATAGTGGCGTTGCTCGCAGTTTATAGACCCTGTAAGGCAGCGCTAGTCATCATGCTGGGGGACACTCGCTGCATCGGGTCAATTAAAGCACACCAGCCACGTTTTCCAGTATTTCACAATCCAGCAGTTTATTACACTTCACTACTGCTTATCACCGAGTCCAACTCAGTGGCTCACCGACATACACATATAATGTCCAGGAGCCTTTCAAGTGGCAGACAGGCCCACTTGGCTCCAGTTACAGCCATCAGCAAAGTCACTTATATCAACGTCCATATAATGCAGTGCTTTACCTTTGCCCGGTTTTAGCTGCTTCAGTCAGATTTGTTCTGCCACCACTGTGGCTTTACGGCTTCCCAGATGGGGGTCTCCAGCCCTCGTTCCTTCAAAGGCTACTGGTATGTTTTCTCACCTAACATCCAGCCTATGCCTTCCAGGGCTCTTGCCTTTCAAGCCTCTGGCCCTCCAAGGCTACTGGTATCGCTTACACGTAAGGATCCAGCCTCTGCCTTTCAGGCTTCACTAGGCCTCACTAAGCCTCTCCAGGCTAACAGTGTCCCACACACGGGAACAGGCCTCACGCCTTTCACACCTGTCTCAAATCTACCAGGGTTTATATATCCTCTAGTGCACACACAGGACCTGTGCTGATGTCACAGTCATGTGATCAGACCTTCTGTATGCACAGGACCTGTGCGATGTCACAGTCATGTGATCAGTAACCTCGGGAGGTACATGGCCGGCCAAAACACACCCTGGACCATTACAGTAATGCCGCAAGCCGCTGCCCCCAACCATTACAGATCTTTAATAGTACTGGTGTTCTCTTATGGGCCAAAAGGATATTTTGGCCCCATAGGCTCCAGGGCTAAGTGCGACTGCAACACATGTACCTACTATAGTTATGTCTCTATGTTTGTATCTGGACAATCAGACAGGCATTTACCATGTAGCCTATAGTTATTCTGTCCTATTCTGTAGTAGATGTGTAGGTACTGTAATAATCTGGCAATTCACCTATATCTCTGCTCTGTACAACAGCTGCATTTGCTCCTTGGTCTGAAATACGTGAGCTGCGGGGACTTTTACAGCTACTTACTGATGAAGGGGCAGCTTGACATCCCCAGTGCAAGGTAAAGTTTTATTTTTATGTAATTATACACGAATAGAAATATACAGTATATATAAACAGCAGTTCCGTCATCAGTATTGATTGCTCTTTGATGCCAATATGGATTAGACTAAAGCAATATATTAGTCATCAGAACCTGGACAGAATCCTGACCGGCCACTTTATTACACTATGGATATGTAGCACCCCGAGGACTCGGCTGCTACAGGGGTATTGCACCTCAGACCAGAGGTGTGGTATTCCACTCCCGGGTAAGAATGGAGTGTGGAACTGGGCTCAGTTAGCTGCATGCACTACACTCACCCCATTTCCGGGGGACAGATCAACGGTACTCCCACCAGATAGATGTGCAGGTACGACAGCTTCTGTCCCTGGCTGGAGTGGGGAGGGGGGAGGAACATCCCAGTGGTGTAGGAGCAGATAGGGGAGGGACTCTGGGCAGAGGTAGGAGCCCATTGGTTGCTCGTCACCTGGGCTCGGGTGTCAGAGGTAGTATATAAGGTGGGCACCATCTTAGGACAGGGTCTTTTTGGTCTGCTCTGTGCAGAGAGGAGCTCAGCCAGAGAGGGCTGACAGGGAGCTGTGGCTCCGTCTGGGCCCAGCTCCAGAGCCAGGCCTGAAGCAGAGAGAGAGAGAAGTCAGAGGAAGAAGGAACAGAAACACCAGGAAAGGCCCAGAGACGCAAGAGAAGAGGGAACCCTGAGATCCCACGAGTTAACGGGTGAAGGGTTGGCAGAACAGGGTACCGGATCCCAAACTGGTGGAGGCCAATTATCCTCAGCCAGGAACCGGAGGTCGTGAACAAGTTTTGGCGCGACCCCTCGCCATATCCACCAGGAAGGCATACCACGTATAGGGTCAGGGAAGCCGGGAGAGGTTTCACCACCAGAAGGCCCGAGGGAGCTGGACAAAGGTGGATCCCTGGTGGGGACGGCCAGTAGGAAGGAAGAGAGGGGAGCTCAGGACCACGCTCTGGAACTGCCTGGGAGTTGGCTGAGTCCCGCACCTGGTGGACGCAGCACGGCTCGGGTGGTCACTCTTGGCCGAAGTGATCTGAACACCAACTGTGAGTAAAGCTGTGAAAACTGCAATGCACGTCTCTGAGCTTCCTTGTCACACCACTACCACTATCATCTTTTCCTGCTTCATCAGCTGCCCTGAGGCTATACCCCTCCCGTTGGGGGTTATACCATCCACGCTGCACATCCGTACCACCGGCCTCAGCGGACTGCCCTGCAGCGGCGGCTTCATAGCCGCATTCAACGGGTGGCGTAGTCGGACACTAATACCATCATATCAATAACGCCACTTAGTTTGACACCCTGGGCACGGACTGGGTCACCGCCACGAGGACTACTACCCCTATCTGATCCGGCTCCGGGTATTCCCCGCGTGCGCAACGCTACACAAACATGGCCCAGGGGGCGCGTCACCTTTGGCGTAGTCGGCAGGATTACGTGCCCGCAACCACCGGGTACTGCGTGCCTGAAGAAAAGTTCACATTTACCTCAAAAAGGAGTCTCCCGCCAATTCCAGAGGGTTCCCGCCATCAGACGCCGTCCGGAGTCGTTTCCCGCCGTTTGCCCGCCATCTGCAGCCTTTGCCCGCCATCCACGAAGTTTCCCGCCATCAGTGGACGATTCCCGCCATCTTGGGCAGTTTCCCGCCCTGGCAGAGCGGACGCCATTGTGGGCGTGCCAGAGAGTGGCAAGAGACCACCTCCCATCGTGGGCGCGGTCCCAGAAGGGCGCCAAAAGCTGAGACCGCCCCCACCAGCCGAGACTACCACCATGGAAATGTCCATCAAGGTGGGGGGTCTGCCCCTGAAACTGACTGTCACTAAGTTGCCCCGGGACCACTCCCAAGGGGGGCGGATAGAGAACAAAACGGAGAAGATGGGTGCAGCCTGGAGGAGTCTGGACAGATCGCACCCGGGGATGGAGGAAGAGACAAGCGGTACCGACCCCGTGGTCCGGGGCCTGCTGCAGGCCGCCACCCCAGAAGGCCTGGTGGAGATCCTGGCACAGCTCCCCAGAGATCGGGAGCGTGCACAGACCGCGCTGGAGGCCTTGGCCCGGAAGATGGCCCGAGTACAGCAGGAAGCACTGGCCGAATGGGGGAGGGAGATGGCCCAGCAGGCTGGAACCCGCCAGCAGAGGACGCCACCCGCAACGTGGAGCATGTCTGCCCCTGAGGATGGTGCAGGAGGGACGAAGGCCGGAGACGACGCCGCGGAGGGAGCCGCAGGGATGGAAGCAGGTAATGGGGACGTCACCACCCTGAGCCCAGTAGCCGAAAACCTGCCCCAGCTCCCCGTCGCAGAGCCCGAAGTCCCACTCACCGCGCCCGTTGCCGCACCGCCACTGCTCCCAACTAGGCCTCAAGCGGCCGGAGCCGCGGTCACGCCCCCTTCCGCGCGCCACGCCCCTTGACCCTGAGCGCGGCAAAAGAGGAAGTGCCCCCGGCCTGGTCGCAAGGCCGAGTACCCCCGGGCGCCGCGGTCTCAACAGCCCCCTCCTCCCGGAAGGCGCCATATTTGAATCCAGACAGGATGCCTACGGCCTGGACACAAGGCCGAGCACCCCCGGGCGCCACTGCCCCTACAGCGCCCTCTACCTCCACCGTGCCACCCCTGGGTGAAGATCTGTTTGCACAGCATACTAGCCCGGATGGGCTGCCCTTCGTTTGGCCACCGGAGTACATCAATTCCCGACTCCGGAGGGAACGGCCCCTGTGTGAGCCTCTAATCCCGGCTCCGGCGCCCGCCAAAATTGTCCCACTCCCGTTGGAGGAAGCCCAGTTTGCATGGGACCCCACCGGTGAGAACCTAATGGGGTTTACCCAGGAGACCCGGGCGGACGCAGCCCGGCGTGAGGAGTGCTGCCGTCAACAGCTAGAGGTCTTCGGGAGAGAACGACGAGAGAGGCGGATCCGCGAAGAACAGCTGCAGGTCCGGAGCGCGGAGCAGAAACGCCGAGCCCGACGAAACCCCGGTGCGGCCCACGGTCCCCGCGCCACCGGGACCGTAATAAAGTTCCAGCTGGAGCATGGCTGGGGCTTTATCCGGGATCACCGAACCCCAGGCGACGTCTTTGTCAACCGCAGGGATGTCGAGAGTCACCTTCCAGAAGGACACCGAGGATGCGACCTCTACTCAGGTGATGAGGTCACCTTCACCCGGCATCAGTGTGCCAAAGGACCGTACGCCCTTCACGTACACCGGCTGACTGAGGAGGAGATACAATATGAGGAAAGCCAAGAGGACCCGGACGGGTCTGAAGACTACCCTCAGGAGGAGGCAAGGAGAGGATACCGCTACTGAAGGAAGTAGCCTAAACAAAGTACTGTATATAGTTACCCGTCAGGGAATGAGAACTGTTGCTGAAGTTGTTGCTGAGTGAAGTGTGGTCCCCGTTGGGACTAGTGTGGGACTGTTAAAGAACTGTTTCCTGTGTGCCCCTATCCATTACCAGGCTGAGGACTGTGAGCAGCCATTCCCCTATTCCCACTGGCCGAGGACTGAGAGCGGCCATACCCTGTAAATAGTTGCGCTTCTTAAGGCGCCCCCTACTGGTTTTAGAGAAGAACTGCTTTTCTACTTTGGAACTAGTGACTGTTGCACTTTACCTGGTCACAAGTTGCACCGTGGCCAGAAGATCAAGAATATGTTTGAAAATGTTTTATTTGAGAATGTCTTATAATGGAAAGTTAAATATGCTGCTAAAATAATAATGCCAAAAGTTTTAAATGGTGTTTTTCAAAAAGAGTTCCGGTGGCATTAGGAAAATGTTTTATACCTGTAACGTTTAAAAAGAGTAGAGTACCTCCCATAAAGGGATGAGTTCATAAGTTAATATCTTATATATGAGTGCACTTTAAAAATTTTGTATGTTGTAATTTGCTTTTGCTCTATTCCAGCCCGAGGACGTGCTGTGGTTTACCAGGGGGGAATGTAGCACCCCGAGGACTCGGCTGCTACAGGGGTATTGCACCTCAGACCAGAGGTGTGGTATTCCACTCCCGGGTAAGGATGGAGTGTGGAACTGGGCTCAGTTAGCTGCATGCACTACACTCACCCCATTTCCGGGGGAAAGATCAACGGTACTCCCACCAGATAGATGTGCAGGTACGACAGCTTCTGTCCCTGGCTGGAGTGGGGAGGGGGGAGGAACATCCCAGTGGTGTAGGAGCAGATAGGGGAGGGACTCTGGGCAGAGGTAGGAGCCCATTGGTTGCTCGTCACCTGGGCTCGGGTGTCAGAGGGAGTATATAAGGTGGGCACCATCTTAGGACAGGGTCTTTTTTGGTCTGTCTGTGCAGAGAGGAGCTCAGCCAGAGAGGGCTGACAGGGAGCTGTGGCTCAGTCTGGGCCCAGCTCCAGAGCCAGGCCTGGAGAGGAGGCCTGAAGCAGAGAGAGAGAGAAAGGAGAAGAAGGAGGAACAGAAACACCAGGAGGGGCCCAGAGACGCAAGAGAAGAGGGAACCCTGAGATCCCACGAGTTAACGGGTGAAGGGTTGGCAGAACAGGGTACCGGATCCCAAACTGGTGGAGGCCAATTATCCTCAGCCAGGAACCGGAGGTCGTGGACAAGTTTTGGCGCGACCCCTCGCCATATCCACCAGGAAGGCATACCACGTATAGGGTCAGGGAAGCCGGGAGAGGTTTCACCACCAGAAGGCCCGAGGGAGCTGGACAAAGGTGGATCCCTGGTGGGGACGGCCAGTAGAAAGGAAGAGAGGGGAGCTCAGGACCACGCTCTGGAACTGCCTGGGAGTTGGCCGAGTCCCGCACCTGGTGGACGCAGCACGGCTCGGGTGGTAACTCTTGGCCGAAGTGATCTGAACACCAACTGTGAGTAAAGCTGTGAAAACTGCAATGCACGTCTCTGAGCTTCCTTGTCACACCACTACCACTATCATCTTTTCCTGCTTCATCAGCTGCCCTGAGGCTATACCCCTCCCGTTGGGGGTTATACCATCCACGCTGCACATCCGTACCACCGGCCTCAGCGGACTGCCCTGCAGCGGCGGCTTCATAGCCGCATTCAACGGGTGGCGTAGTCGGACACTAATACCATCATATCAATAACGCCACTTAGTTTGACACCCTGGGCACGGACCGGGTCACCGTCACAAGGACTACTACCCCTATCGGATCCGGCTCTGGGTATTCCCCGCGCGCACGCGCGCCGCACCCCAGACATGGCCCAGGGGGCGAGTCAGATAGGGCAGGATTTCTTGTATTTCTGTAGACCGTCACTAATTTCTTGTCTCTCTGTCAGATTCTATGCCGCTGAACTCGTCTGTGGAATCCAACATCTCCACTCAAAGGGCGTCATCCACAGAGACCTCAAGCCCGAGAACATCTTGGTGGCTGAAACGGGCCATATTAAGATCACAGATTTCGGTCTCTCAATTGACAACATGCATGGAGACCGAACAGCCACTGGATACGCTGGAACTGCAGGCTACATGGCTCCTGAGGTGAGAAGAACAAGGATTTTCTCTTTTCTTCATACTATAATTGTATGTCTGCCTGGATCACACACATAATCCAACAAATGTCCATTACAGTAAATGGGACATTCTGACATTGACATCTGGCATGCCATACACATTAGATAGGCAGCTTGCCTCAGCTGAGTGTACATGCGTTCTGAATGGGAGGGGGGAGTATGACCATGCCAGACACAAAGGATCGGGCACTGAAATTCAGCATCCAGTGTTTGAGCTGAATTGGGATGTCTCCATACACATTAGATGATCTCTCCGGAATCTGTGAGTCCGGCCACAATACATGATCATGCTATATGTTTTGCCAGCATTAGAGACCCAAAGAGTTACAAGTCAGCCAGCAAAGGTTCTGGAGCTCAGAAGAGCAGCATGGCTCCTTTCAGTCATTAGTGTGGTAATCATAATATTCAAGTGATGCCACAACCAGAGGAATCATCCACTCTCACTATATTACATAGTCTTACAATTATTATACTGAGAACTTTGTTACACTGAAGATATGGAACTTTTTGACCAACTCTTTATCTATTTTCTTCTTCTTTATGTAGATTTTGGCTGGGAAGGAGTATAACGCCGGAGTAGACTGGTATTCTTTTGGTGTCATCTTAAAAGAAATGGTTACCGATGAGTGCGCCTACCATCAGACACTCAACGATAAATCCTCCGGCATCAGGAACATCATTAAACAGGTCAGTTGTCTTAACAGTCATTAGTACTATGATGTATACAATGTTATAGTTGTAGAGATGAGCAAACCTTTTGAAATTCAAATTAACCAGCTTGTTCCAATTTTTTCCCAAAAATGTTAAAATCGCAAGTACTCAACATAAATGGGTAAACTTGTGGTAACCGTTCTTTACTGCTGTGCTGTCACATACTATCTGTGCAGTCTTTTACTGTTTTATGTCTTTCTCTCTCAATCTCTACTGCTAAGCTGTGATGTGCTCTCCCTATCCAGATTCACCACAAAATGACTCCTACATTCATTGCTTTGGCTTTCATACAGGCTATGATAGTCCCTCCTGATTGTGCTATAACATGTGATGTGACACCTTAAAGCATTATGGTGAAGCCTGGACGGCTTACATCAGAGGTCCCATAAGTCTTCTCTGACTGATGTAATTTTTAGTAATACTGTATGAAAATTGGCTGCAATCATTTTAGGTGATTCCCAAGAAGCAAATCACAAATTGTTGAAATTCACCGGGTTCAGCAGATTCACAAAAATTCAACACAAATTCAGTTCGCATCAAGTGGATTTGCTCATCTCTGCATAGTAGTCATCATTTTCTCTCCAGTTTACATTCATGGATTTTGGTTTTATCTTTATTAGCTCCTTCAGAAAGATCCTGCCAGTCGCTTAGGAGCCAACGGTAACATCAGAAAGCACAGGTTTTTTCAGCGTATCGACTGGGTCTCTGTGGAAGCCCTGAAACTGCCTCCACCATACGTCCCTGTAGTAAGTATATGAGCAGATATGGTTTCTTAGTATTAAAATCTTTGTGTCTATTCTTTTACTAGTTTTCAATCAACACAACTTGTTTTTAACGGAGACTCTGATATAAAGTCATAATTTTAATGTTATAATTCCTTTTTTCCTTTATAGCCATCTGAGCCTCCCCGTCGTCATAAACCATTCCATCTGGAGAAACTAGAAGCAGCAGAGGCCACAGCACCTATATCAACAAAGGACCAGGCATTGTTTGAGGGATTTTCATTTGTCAACTTGGAAACCCTTGAGCAGACCCCAGCTCTATAGTCATCAGAGCGAGCGGCCCACCTGAGCCTCCGGAAGACTGAAAATCAGAAGACTGGACATCACTGGAACAAACGCTGCAAGAATGAAGGTGACCATGGAGACGTCGAGGGACCCCGAATGAAGACACAGAGAATGACGGAGCCAGCAGATCCACCTATGGGCTGGCGGTAAGAATAAGCGCCATAATATCTGCGCTTTATTCCAATCATAGGCATGTGCCAAACATTTTTCACTGACCGGTAATAGGATTTCCTCCTGCTCATTTTAGCTCCAATTTTTGGTGCTGTCTTGGGCAGCGATGAAATACTGAGGTGCGTGATGGCCGGCTATTAAGGGGTGGCAGGAGGCCGGATTTTTTTTTTTTAACAACATCTTGCACTTGCCTATGATAAATCTACCATTACCGGCAGTTGGATTTCCTCATACTTATGACAGTGTTGTCATAGGAGTGGGGAAAAAGGTGAGAGATGGCCGGCTATTAAGGGGTGGCAGGAGGCCGGATTTTTTTTTTTTTTTTTTTAAAATAGGGAAAATTTGACCTATGGAGAACACAAGAGCTTACAGCTAGTGGACTTGCACATCCTCCAGATGTAAGTGTAAAATGAGAGCCGCAGTCTTAAAAAGTACATTTTGTTAAGACCCTGAGGATGGCAGAGCCGGCAGATCCACCTATGAGCTGGGGGTAAGAATGGAGGACTATTTCATCAAAGTCCTGTGAAGACACCCATGCCAATGTCATTCCAGTCCATGCCAGGGGTACCCATTCCAGAAGCCATTGAGCCTTCTCATGGAACATCTATATAGTTAAACAAAACAAAAAAACCTGCAAAGCTTTTTAATGCAACTAAAACCTCTTACATTTTTCTTACATCTGTAAATAACAACAGAATGAAGTGGGTTAAAAGTGTATTTTGAATATTCCCATTTTTTAAGGCACCTAAACAGGAAAGGGTTCTTTACAGTCAGAGCAGTGGGACTGTGGAATTCCCTACCACAAGAGGTAGTGATGGCAGACACTATAACAGCTTTCAAAAAAGGGTCTGGATGATTTCCTCGAAACACATAACATTGAGGGTTACAGTTAAATTAGACAAAATGTTACAACTATAGAAGTACATTTAATACCATAATAGTAATTACATAATTAGTATCATAATTAGGTTTGATCCAGGGTTCCTGGACTGATCGCCTATTTTCGGGGTCAAGAAGGAATTTTTCCCCTGTGACACAAATTGGCTGAAGGTGTCCTGGGGTTTTTGCCTTCTTCTGGATCAACAATGTAGGCATAGGGCAGTATTATTAGTGATAGGAAAGTTAGAATAATACTGTAATAAGATAGCAGGATGTTAATAATAGTAACGATATCAAATAGTCACATTTATAAAAATAAAAACAAATTAATTAATAACTGCAGTAGTACAATAAGTAGTGTAATATTAAATATATAACTAGTAATAACATAATTAGGTTTGATCCAGGGTTCTAGGACTGATCGCCTTTTCTCGGGGTCAAGAAGGAATTTTTCCCTGTGATGAAAATTGGCTGAATGTGTCCTGGGGTTTTTGCCTTCTTCAGGATCAACAGATTTAGGCATAGGGAGTCTAGTAATACCATTATTAGAATCACAAGAGTAATACAAAATATAAAACTAATTAAAAAATTAAATTATAAACGGGTACATTCTTAATTGTTATAGTGCAGCAATAATAAAAAAGGTAATAATAATAATAATAATAATAATAATACATTTGTGAGGCCTAGTGCCAGTTAGTTAGTAAGTTAGTGTAGTGTTAGTGTACGGAGTACAATTGGGGGAGGAAAGTTGAACTTGATGGACCGAGGTCTTTCTTCAACCTACGTTACAATGTTACTAATATCTGCGCTTTATTCCAATCATAGGCATGTGCCAAATATTTTTCACTGACCGGTAATAGGATTTCCTCCTGCTCATTTTAGCTGCATTTTTTGGTGCTGTCTTGGGCAATGATGAAATACTGAGGTGCGTGATGGCCGGATATTAAGGGGTGGAGGAGGTTGGATTTTTTTTTTTTAAATAGAGAAAGTGTTTGACAAGTCAATGTATTGTTCAACCCGGCCACACAAGGCTTCAATACTGTATAACCCTAGAGACATTGCTTCATCTTCCGGCTCAGCTGTAAATGGAGAAAATCATAATCTTTGAATGGGCGTTAATATACTTTTTTTTTTTTTAAATCAAAGCAGCAAAAGCATATATAAATATAAGAGCTATAAAATACATACACATTTTGCCAAGATGTTCTTTCTGTAGGCTTTAATTCTGAAAAAGAAGAGGTATAATATAGCAGCACAGGCAGAAATAAGCATGCTGTTACAGTGTAACCCAATGAATGAGGTTATGACCCGGAAATATGAGCCCCGAGTCGCCGTCTGCTGTAAAGACTTAATATTCTATTCTGTATTGAATGATCTTAAGGGCAATAAGCACAAGAAGAACAGTTACTCGCTCCAACACTTTTAATGCTCTCACTATTGTAAGGCTACAATATGTTTACATGGGGCGTAATTACTGAGGATTCACCATCCAAATCTGCAATAAAGTTCAGTACAGAATTTGTGTTTATAAAGGAAAAATATCTCAGCAGATTTGAGAATTTCTTGTAAGGCATGGATGCTCCTAAAAAATATATATTTAAAAAATAAATCCAACGCAGTTCGCTCTGAGGTCGGTGCTGCCTGCTCCGTTTGGAGGACCCAAGACTGCTAAAGCCTGTAATTGGCAGCAGCGCTCAGGTGACTAGAATTGGATGTTTCTTTATTGTCCCCATCACAGCCTCGGTGCAGGAGATTTTGGGAAGCGAGTGACGTCTTACACTAAAACTATGACAGGGACATTGAACTCTTCTTCAGTCACAAAGAGGGGGCATGATTATAGCACATGAGGCCGGGCTAGTCCCGGCCAATAGATGCTCACCCCCCTCTGGACTAGTATTGGCGGCCAATAGATTGCGCATCCCCACTTCCCCCTCTGGACTAGTCGCAGACAATAGATGCCGCTGCCCCCCCCCTCCAGACTAGTCCCAGCCAATAGACCCCCCCCTCTGGACTAGTTCCAGCCAATTTGCATATTGCTAGCAGCGATGTAAGAAATGTTTTTACTGCACGTAGCAATCAACTTTTGGTTCCTGCATCATAATGAAGGATAATAACAGTTTGGGAGACTTGGAAGACATCACAGGTTTCCTTTGATAGGAATATCCCATAAAGTGTCATACATGACAAATCTATAGCCTGCGTCTCTTGTTGGGATACCCCTTTCACTTTCCAGTAGAATAGGATTTTATAGCATAAGTATAAAAAAAAGTGCTAGGGGCCACACATGCTCAGTCTCCACAGCCAGATCTCTGTGTCCGTGCACAGGAAACTATTCCCATTGGTCCTTTACAGTGAACAGAGGATAACTGTGCAGAGGACAGGATGGGGGGACATAGGTCCATTAGCATTAAGCTTATTAGATGGACATGCAATTTGATACACACTTTGAACACTGTTAAATGGTTAATTATGGAAATTCATTTGGAATGTTAATTAATAATGGATATTCATTTTATCCTTAATTTTGAGTTCTATACAAGGATTGCCTCAGCCATTGTGTCTAGTTGACATGCGCTATTTGTGTGTGCATTTTTGGTTCACTACCATATGTAGAACAGGTGTGCCATACGACTGGCTATAAAAGCCCATGGTACAGAAAGGGGGGGGCTCTCTTGCTCTTCCCACCCCACAAGAAGAATCTTCATGCTGAGAAGTATCTGACATGTAGGCCTGGACACGTGCTGGATAAAGACATGATTTACCAGCCAGGATCCAAGGAAAGATGGGTGAATCTCAACAATTAAGCTAATTATGGACAAATGGACAATTACTTTATAACTAATTATTGTATGTACCTGCTGCAATTTGATTCTTTTTAATGGACAATCCAAGAATAAATAGATACATTTTTTTATAAGAATATCGTGATATTGATACTTTGCGAAGTCCTCAGTAGGAAAAAATAATACAGGAAGAGTATTATTTTACAATGGTGAGCCAGCCAGTCCTGTTTTTTCGTTTTTTTAAATTAAGTAAGTGAATTTCTTCCGTGAACAAGGGGGGAAGTCCTGACGAGCTGAACAGCTGTTGTTCACGTGTCAGTAAATTCACTAGTTTGTCACGAGAAGCAGAAAGGAACCTATAGACTGAGGACTAACAGGAAGCAGAGGTACTAACAAGGAACAGAATCACACAGGAAAAGAATCAGACGAACTGAAGACAGGACGTGCTGATAAAGGGAAGCCAAGGAATCTTAAGGTAAGCAAAATATGGATATAATTTCTTCTTTTGCTAAACAAAGTAATATTAATTTCAAAGTTAATGTAGGAGATGACATAGAAGTTTTGTGGCTCAGTTTATACAAAGAATGTGAATTGCAGAATTTACAGTTAACTTTTAAATTGGTAAATAGAGACAAACAGAAATTGAGAAATATTCTACATTTGGTAGATTTTTTTCATAGTCTTGTGTTAGAGATTTCTAAGCAGGAAAATAGTGTAGAAGTGTCAGATGGTGATACTGATTCTGACTGTAATGTGGAAAATGAACAAGAAGTAAGACACGTGTCTGTAACTGAAGGTGACCTTGGGTCTGACCAAGAGACGGACATACAGAAACCTGACATGGGAGGAGACATGACTGACATACGAGAAACCGACATACTAGGTGATGTGGGAGGAGACGTGAGTGACGTAGGAGGAGCGGACGTACAAGAGCCACTAAAAATATCAGAGAATTCAGGAATTACCCAGGCTCAACTGCAAATTAAAATGAGGAAAAATTTGCTGAAATTATACAAAATCATGCCAAAATATGATGTCAAAATCCATGCCTGTAGAAATTCAGAGACATTTGAGAGCTTTTCTGATAAGTTTGATCTAACCAATGAGGAGAGGAATCAATTATTTAAAATATGGATTCCTGTGACATTGTCCAGACGTTTACATTTAATGCCCTGTGAAAATGACTCTCCTAATGGATGGGAAAATGATTTGGACAGGTTAAGATATTTGATTTATTGTGTCACAAAGGATTTTCCCAACATAGAAGATCTGCAGAAACTAAGGATTGGTAGGAAGGAATGTACATATGCATTCATGTCCATATTTGAACGGTTGTACAAAGCTCTCATCAAAAATGGAAAAGTACAACAAATGATAACAACTTTTGTACAAAAATTCAAATTTCTAGATCCAGTATCTAGAGTTATAGCGTCACAAAAAGAATCCCTATTCAAATGTGCGCAGTTGCTGGATTCTGTTAGAAAACATGAGAATCGTGAAAAGAAAATAAATCAAGTTAAATTTATAAAACCAGGAAAGGTAAAATCTTACCAAAAGCCAATATCAAACTCTCCTAGACTGAGTCATCCCCATAGTGAACTCTATCAAATACGCAGGAGATTTCATATCTGTTATAAGCCATATCAGATGATTCAAAACTCCATATCTCCACAGAAAGAGTTAAAAATGCAAAGCTGTGACTTTTCCCTAGAAAAGAAAATGGCCGAAATAGACGGACAGAGACAGGTGAGACGACCAGGTGAGAGTGACGTCAGGGAATGTGGACAGAAGGACAGGCAGTTCTCTGAGGTTTTGAAGGATAGAAAAATGTCTTTCCTAAATAGGACGTTCCTGGAGATATTTGAGAGAGACAGAAGATTTGGTTTAGGGAGTGGCTAAGGAAAAACTGTAATTATAATGTAGCATAGAAGTGTTATAATGTCTCAATATTTATTTATAATCTTATACAGTAAAATTGTAGTTACATAGTTTCTAATAGTTCATATATATATATATATATATATATATATATATATATATACACTTGTCTAAGTAGAGATTGTGTATAATTGTATTTATATATATATTTATAAAAAATATATATATATTAATTAATAAATTAGAACTTCATATATAAATTTAAGTAGCAATATTTTGAATTACATTAGAACCAACCAATATATGTATAAGATATTTAAATAATTCTTTTTCTGTATGAATTTGATATTTAATTTTATCTTCTTATATTTCCTTAGAGGTTTCATTCCAAAGCAGGATTTGATCAAACAACTCTAAAATGGATTTATTTCTTTATTCACACAGGAAGTTGAAAAATTGCATGATTTTATGTGTATAACATTTTAAAATAATAACAATATAACTAGTTGGATCATTATGTGTAGCACTTATGAATTAATATTTTCTGTGCATGAAGTGTTCGTTATAACAAGTAGCTTTACAGCATGACGTGTGACAGCTGCGGCCTTTGAACTTTGAGCTAATAGTATAGATCCCATTCATTCTATTTTCAGCTGATGTAACTTAAAACCTGGCAGCCAGTGAAAAAAGAATCTAAGTCAAGAGTTTTTTCAAGTGTCTGAAATTCCAGTGACTTACTCTCATATTATATAATATGTACTTGGGGAATATTCAAAGAAATATTAAGATATGACAATGCGCATTAATAAATTGGGATACAACAATTTTGGGTTAAATATATATATATATATATATAAAACTTCATATGTGGAATGTTTGAGTTGAACAGATCTGTGAATGTCAGAGTGAAGGTGACAGATGAGTAAATCAGCAGCTGCTAAGTGTGATTGATGTGACAGAGGCCTCGTATGTTTGTATGTTTGGAAAGAAAAAAAAATGTTTCTTTATGTGAAGGTACAAAAATATATTTAATTCTGAGGAAATTATAATACATAATTAGGTATTATCTACATATATATATTTCTATATTTCTTTAATAATTATTATTTCTTGATTTAACTAATAGTGGATAAGAGCAACCACACATCAAATGGTTTACAAAGCAAATTTACATTTAGAATAATTTTCCACATGATAATATTCTTGAATAACTATGATATTATTTTTAATGGTTACCTAAATAGGTACACACCTCTCTTTAGACAAATCTATGCTACTCATCGATATGAAATTTATGCAAAATATTTCTAGAAGAATAATTATTTTAATTTGGTTCTGATATATACATAAATTTTATAAAATAATATTTTTTGGTATTAAGGGGGAAAATGTGTTTTTGATCCTGATTACATAATCACTTTTGATCAATACTTATTTTCCACACATTTTAATAAAGAAGAAATAATAATAAGGTACTATGGTATAATTAAGAAGGGTATTACATGCAAAGTTGCATAGTTTAATAATTTTTTGGTGATACAAGGTTATGACAAATATGAAATCATCCAGATAATGGAGATATAAGGGTATTTTTTATGGAGAATATAATTACTCTGCATTTGTCATTACAATTTAAAGGCCTTATTTTTATTTTTATTCTTATTTTTACTCTTAATTTTATTTTTCATTTTTAAAATTGTATTCTTACTTATTTTCTTATTTTTCCATTTTTCATTTTTAATTCTCAATTTTTGATTTTAATTCAGTTCAAGATTTCAATTGAGAAAACACATTAATATTTAATGGGGTAATGTCAAGTACAAGAATATTGCTTCATCAAATATAATGATGATTTGAATTAATATAAGAAAAATGTTTACATTTTCTGAGTAAACACAACAATTCATTCATTCATTCATTCCTTCATACATTCATATATTTATTCATTTTAGTTCAGCAGTATACATTCTTTGGTATTATTGGTTTAATAAAGATATAAACACTTGTTTCAAAACACACTGACACCTATGGGTTGGAAAAGGTAATTACCCCTATGACATAAAAATGTTCTATCATATGGAGAACTTGATTAATAATGAATTATTATCTATTATTGTTTATTATTCCAAACATAATTTATTTTAATATTTTGATAATAATTAGATGGATATTATTGATTGCTATGGTACGCTGTGATATTATAGGTTAGGAAAAACTGCCAGATTTGGTACCAGATTAGGGAATGAAGACATCAATCAAGACATCACAATTATGAATTCTATCTTAATAAAGACTTTTCATATTTATAAATCAAAGAGACTCTCAAAAGTTACAAGAAGAAGCAACTGATATCCGGAAGTCTCAGAAGGTAACAGGTGTGAATGCTGAGTGTTATAATAGACTGTGTCCATTACATACAATACAATTGTAATGCACACGCCCGGGATGAGTGGCGTGTGCGTGTGATTGTAGTGATTCCACTGGACCGTGCCGGAGAGTGAATGCCTGGAGGGGCGTAACTAGGTATTCACCCGATCCGACCAGGGTCGCACGACGGCATACGACGCCAGTGCACCAAGGAGGAACCGAGCAGAGGGACCAGGTGCTACTCCAGGACAGACCCCGGACACGGCTGTTGACCCACACAGGGGAATACAGGAACAGACTGGTAGGCTGGCACACAGACTGGTGGGTATAGGCAGGCACGACTGGTATGCAGGCAGGCGGGTATGCAGGCAGGGGGGTACAGGCAAGCACAGCTAGAGTGCAGACAGGGAGGCACTAGCAGGTAGGAACACAGGCGGGATAGGACCCAGTACACACTGGGACTCAGGAACAGAACCACAGATGTGGCGGACAAACACAGCAGAGTGAGACCTCCCAGAGAGGTGAGCGAGAACAGGGCAGGACAAGGCCGCCTGGAGCGGTGAGCAAGAGTAGAGCAGGACAAGGCCGCCAGGAGCGGTGAACAAAGGGTCAGAGCTGAGCGAGACTGCCGGAGCATTGAGCAAGAGTAAAGCAGGACGAGGCCGTCTGGAGCGGTGAGCAAGAGTGGAGCAAGACTGCTGGAGCAGTGAGCAAAAGGATAAGAGCGGAGCGAGACTGCCGAAGCAGCGAGCAAAAGGGTCAGAGCGGAGCAAGGCTGCCGGAGCAGCGAGAAAAGGAGTCAGAGCAGGCTAGAACCGCCGGAGCGGTGAGCAAAGGAGTCAGAGCAGGCTAGAACCGCCGGAGCGGTGAGCAAAGGAGTCAGAGCAGGCTAGAACCGCCGGAGCGGTGAGCAAAGGAGTCAGAGCAGGCTAGAACCGCCGGAGCGGTGAACAAAGGAGTAGGAGCAGGCAAGAACCGCCGGAGCGGTAAGCAAGGCAGAGCAGAGGGGACAGGGCTCTGTTCACACGGAACAGACAGGAAGAGAAAGGCAGAGCCAGATACCCACAGGATACTTGCAGTGAAGTAGCGAGTGGACCACAAACTCACAAACGGGAGTACAGAGACAACAAGCAGGAGTTAGGTACGAGTTCAGACTCTGCAGAAAAAGGAAGGGAACGGACATAGAGGCAAAACAGGTAAAGGATAGGAAAGAGTACAGACTGGAACTGAGTGTACAGAGGAGACCGACACTGCAGCGGGATACAGGAGCGGGTCTGGGAATACGGCCCCCAGAGAGGCGGGACGAACAGGCAAGGAGCGTGTTCAGACAGGACAGACAAGATACAGGAACAGGTCTAGGTAATCGGCCCCTAGAAGGCGGGAGGAACAGGCTAGGAGCGTGTTCAGACAGGACAGACAAGATACAGGAACGGGTCTAGGTAATCGGCCCCTAGAAGGCGGGAGGAACAGGCTAGGAGCGTGTTCAGACAGGCCTGGAAATACAGCCTCCAGGATAGGCAGACAAGAGAACACAGACAGGACTCAGTTCAGACACGGGAACTGATACCGCAAGGCAGGAGACATAGACAGGACTCAGTTCAGACACGGGAACTGATACCGCAAGGCAGGAGACATAGACAGGACTCAGTTCAGACACGGGAACTGATACCGCAAGGCAGGAGACAAAGAACGGGACCTGGCACCTACAGAGTGCAAGCACACACTGAATGAAACACTATGCTCAGGCAGGGATTGATTGCCGCAGCTGGGTTATATACCAGGTGACAGACAGCAATAGGCTGAGGACGCACAAGGGGTGTGACCCACAGCAGGTACAAAAAGCAGGAAGTGATCGGGTGCCGCCCTTAAGCAGCAGAAACAGACACAAACAGACAGCATGGAGGGAAGCCAGAGAGACATTCTGGACAGGAGATCAAGTGCGCGCTCTTGCACAGTGGGAGATGGACCACTATGCAAGGACGCCGCCAGGTATGTTACAGTACCCCCCCCCTTACGCCCCCTCTTCTTCAGGCCTGCCAGAATCTTCCGCAGGGAATTCGAGGGCCAATTCTTCACTTCGAAGAGATCACTTCCACTGTCCACCGGAAAAACTGGTCTCCTCTGGGTAGCTAGGATGCTACCTCCCATCCAGCCACCCTTAGCAACAGACGAAACGGGTGGAGTACCAGGAACAGCACACAAGGAAGTCTCTCTCCACATATTTTCAGGTGGCACCCCAGAGAGTACAGGAGACAACTGGAAGTCCTCCACCGGGTTGGAGGGGGACAGAGACTTGGGGGTAATCTCTGCTTCAAGGTACATCTTGTCAAGCTCACAGGAAGAAATAGACGGGTTATCAGGTACATAATGAGGAAAAGTCACTGTCTCTTTGTTATCTGGTGGTACCCCGGAGGATTCAGGAAACAACTGGAGGTCCTCCGCCGGGTCAGAAGAGTGCAGAGGCTCAGAGAAAACATCTGCTTCAGAGAACACTAGGTCGGACTCACTGGACGAAGCAGGCGAGGTATCGGGTACCGAGTATAGGAAAGTCTCTGTCCATTCACCACCAGGTGGCACCCCGAAGGGTTCTGGAGACAACTGGCGGTCCTCCGCCTGGTCAGAGGGGTGTAGAGACTCACCGGTAACCTCTGCTTCAGAGTACACTAGGTCGGACTCACTGGACGAAGCAAGCGAGGTATCAGATCCAGGATATAGGAAAGTCTCTGTCCATTCACCACCAGGTGGCACCCCGAAGGGTTCTGGAGACAACTGGAGGTCCTCCGCCTGGTCAGAGGGGTGTAGAGACTCATGGTTAACCACTGCTTCGGAGTACACTAGGTTGGACTCAGTGGACGAAGCGAGCGAGGTATCAGGTACAGAGTATAGGAGAGTCTGTCCTTTCGCTACCAGGTAGCACCCCGAAGGGTTCTGGAGACAACTGGAGGTCCTCCGCCTGGTCGGAGGGGTGTAGAGACTCGGGAGTAACCTCTGCTTCGGAGTACACTAGGTTGGACTCACTGGACGAAGCGAGCGAGGTATCAGGTACAGAGTATAGGAGAGTCTCTGTCCTTTCGCTACCAGGTAGCACCCCGAAGGGTTCAGGAGACAACTGGAGGTCCTCCGCCTGGTCGGAGGGGTGTAGAGACTCGGGGGTAACTACCACTTTGGGGTACCCATTGTCATGCTCACAGGACGAAGCGGACAAAGTATCGAGTACCGGGTGTAGAGAAGTCTCTCTCCATTTGTCATCGAGTGGTATCCCGGAGGATTCAGGAGGCAACAGGGGGTCCTCCACCAGGTAGTAGAGGTGCACAGACTCTGAGGTAACCACAGCTTTGGAGCATCATTGGACATGCACACCGGTTAAAGTGGGTGAAGCATCTGATGCCGGGTGCAGGAAGTTCTCCTGTGTGGAGTCTGGATGGGCAGAAGTCTCTTCGGGCAGGAGAACTAGTGCACTACCCACGCACATTACCCGTTGGGGCTTCTCAGGGATACAGGGAGATGAAGCTTCAGTAGGGACTTCAAGGTTGGGGTCAGGAGGTCTCAGGGAGGACAGACCCTGGCGTGACGGCTTGCCTCTACGTCTAGCACGTCTGGACTGCCTCTTGAGGTTGGGAGAAGTATTCCGGAAAGCGTAGTCTCCCTGTGAGGATTCTGGGTGGGCAGTAGTCTCATTGGGCTGAAGGACTATTGCGCTACCCACACACATTACCCGTCGGGGCTGCTCCGGGATATTGGGAAGTGAAGCTTCAGCAGGGGCTTCAGGGTTAGGGTCCTCGAAGACCATACGAAAGGCCACCAGGAAGGCCTGCAGGTCAAGGACGACAGGATCCCATGCTTCCCATAGGGGGGTGACCCATTTCAAGGCATCACCCGCTAGGTAGTCAATCATAAAGGCCACTTTAGCCCAATCGGAAGGAAAATAGAGAGGGTAGGCCTTAAAGTGTAGCATGCATTGCTCCACAAATGCACTACACTGTCTTGGATCCCCATAGTAACGTGGCGGATGCGCAGGAACGAGAGCTGATAGATCCATCTGGACGGTGCGTAATTCGCCTGGAACTCAGCTAAGGAAAAAAAAAAAATTATTTATTTATTTTAATGCATGTATTCGCTGGAAAACTTCTCAGAGAGCGAAGGCCGTGGGGCTCAACGGGAACCATGGCCTGAGCATGCTGTAATGCACACGCCCGGGCTGAGCGGCGTGTGCGTGTGATTGTAGTGATTCCACTGAACCGTGCCGGAGAGTGAATGCCTGGAGGGGCGTAACTAGGTATTCACCCGATCCGACCAGGGTCGCACGACGGCATACGACGCCAGTGCACCAAGGAGGAACCGAGCAGAGGGACCAGGTGCTACTCCAGGACAGACCCCGGACACGGCTGTTGACCCACACAGGGGAATACAGGAACAGACTGGTAGGCTGGCACACAGACTGGTGGGTATAGGCAGGCACGACTGGTATGCAGGCAGGCGGGTATGCAGGCAGGGGGGTACAGGCAAGCACAGCTAGAGTGCAGACAGGGAGGCACTAGCAGGTAGGAACACAGGCGGGATAGGACCCAGTACACACTGGGACTCAGGAACAGAACCACAGATGTGGCGGACAAACACAGCAGAGTGAGACCTCCCAGAGAGGTGAGCGAGAACAGGGCAGGACAAGGCCGCCTGTAGCGGTGAGCAAGAGTAGAGCAGGACAAGGCCGCCAGGAGCGGTGAACAAAGGGTCAGAGCTGAGCGAGACTGCCGGAGCATTGAGCAAGAGTAAAGCAGGACGAGGCCGTCTGGAGCGGTGAGCAAGAGTGGAGCAAGACTGCCGGAGCAGTGAGCAAAAGGATAAGAGCGGAGCGAGACTGCCGGAGCAGCGAGCAAAAGGGTCAGAGCGGAGCAAGGCTGCCGGAGCAGCGAGAAAAGGAGTCAGAGCAGGCTAGAACCGCCGGAGCGGTGAGCAAAGGAGTCAGAGCAGGCTAGAACCGCCGGAGCGGTGAGCAAAGGAGTCAGAGCAGGCTAGAACCGCCGGAGCGGTGAACAAAGGAGTAGGAGCAGGCAAGAACCGCCGGAGCGGTAAGCAAGGCAGAGCAGAGGGGACAGGGCTCTGTTCACACGGAACAGACAGGAAGAGAAAGGCAGAGCCAGATACCCACAGGATACTTGCAGTGAAGTAGCGAGTGGACCAAAAACTCACAAACGGGAGTACAGAGACAACAAGCAGGAGTTAGGTACGAGTTCAGACTCTGCAGAAAAAGGAAGGGAACGGACATAGAGGCAAAACAGGTAAAGGATAGGAAAGAGTACAGACTGGAACTGAGTGTACAGAGGAGACCGACACTGCAGCGGGATACAGGAGCGGGTCTGGGAATACGGCCCCCAGAGAGGCGGGACGAACAGGCAAGGAGCGTGTTCAGACAGGACAGACAAGATACAGGAACAGGTCTAGGTAATCGGCCCCTAGAAGGCGGGAGGAACAGGCTAGGAGCGTGTTCAGACAGGACAGACAAGATACAGGAACGGGTCTAGGTAATCGGCCCCTAGAAGGCGGGAGGAACAGGCTAGGAGCGTGTTCAGACAGGCCTGGAAATACAGCCTCCAGGATAGGCAGACAAGAGAACACAGACAGGACTCAGTTCAGACACGGGAACTGATACCGCAAGGCAGGAGACATAGACAGGACTCAGTTAAGACACGGGAACTGATACCGCAAGGCAGGAGACATAGACAGGACTCAGTTCAGACACGGGAACTGATACCGCAAGGCAGGAGACAAAGAACGGGACCTGGCACCTACAGAGTGCAAGCACACACTGAATGAAACACTATGCTCAGGCAGGGATTGATTGCCGCAGCTGGGTTATATACCAGGTGACAGACAGCAATAGGCTGAGGACGCACAAGGGGTGTGACCCACAGCAGGTACAAAAAGCAGGAAGTGATCGGGCGCCGCCCTTAAGCAGCAGAAACAGACACAAACAGACAGCATGGAGGGAAGCCAGAGAGACATTCTGGACAGGAGATCAAGTGCGCGCTCTTGCACAGTGGGAGATGGACCACTATGCAAGGACGCCGCCAGGTATGTTACAACAATTCACACCACTGATCACCGGGACGGCAGAGGACGATGATCCTATATGAACTGTGTTGTGTTCAAGTTTCATCACGTTCCAGTGGTTTCCTATCACCTGCAACGCTTCAATGAAAGCTGGTGAACAGGTAATACCTGGCATATGTGTCCTGTATATAAAGGACTGAGTACTGGTTATGGGGCTATATAAAGCAGGGAAGTGTCAAGTTAACCCTTGCTTTACTGACCAAAGACGTCACATCTGTTCCAAAAGTGACACGAGACCAGTGCGGACGACACGGAAGATTCCAGAACTATCCAACGTAAGTCCAGGTGACATCACACAGATATTAAAGCTACATTTCATCCATGGACTTTGTTTTTTCTTATCAATTGACACATGATCTTTCTAATAAAGAATACAGTTTATAGACTGCACAATAATGAATACAATTATGGACTGTACAATATCTACACGCTGTCATTTATTTCAAAGGAGTTTTCATCTAAAGACTGTTATAAAAGAACCAAGAAGAAGACGAGACGACGACCCGATGACATCAGATGATGACGATTGGACCCGCGATTGCTTCGATTTAGATATAGGGAAGTATAATTATACATATTAAATGAATATTAGTCACGGCTTACCATAACATGAATTCACATCATTATATAACAATAATCAGATATTGATATTATTATTATTATTATTATTATTATGGAAATTTAATAATATTGCCAAGGAAGAAGAAAAGGAAAAAAAATGATTGTTATCCTAATGATAAACCTGTCTTCTTTTGAGGATTTTTCAGTCCTTTTTATCCTCAAAAAGGGGGGAATGTTAAATAATTATTATTCGATAATCATTTTTCTTAAATCTGAGTTCTATGCCTCAGCCATCGTGTCTAGTTGACATGCGCTATTTGTGTGTGTATTTTTGGTTCACTACCATATGTAGAACAGGTGTGCCATACGACCGGCTATAAAAGCCCATGGTACAGAAAGGGGGGGGCTCTCTTGCTCTGCCCACCCCACAAGACACAGAATCTTCATGCTGAGAAGTATCTGACATGTAGGCCTGGACACGTGCTGGACAAAGACATGATTTACCAGCCAGGATCCAAGGAAAGATGGGTGAATCTCAACAATTAAGCTAATTATGGACAAATGGACAATTACTTTATAACTAATTATTGTATGTACCTGCTGCAATCTGATTCTATTTAACCCCTTAATAACATCTGACGTACTAATACGCGTCTGTGCCCTGGGACTTAAGAGCCAGACCCGTATTAGTACGTCATCGCGATCGCGCGCGCACACAGGCTGTGCGGGCGCGATCGCCGCCGGGTGTCGGCTGATTGTCACAGCTGACACCCGGTACTATGTGCAGGGAGCGGACTTGCACCGCTCCCAGCACATTAACCCCCGCGATGCTGCGATCGAAGTTGATCGAAGTCGATCGCGGCATTGCGGGGGCAAGGGGAGGTGATCGCCGATACTCACCTCCTCTTCCGGCTTCCAGCGCAGTCTGCAAAGGCTTCCCGGGTGTTGCCATGACGACCCGATGTCGTCATGACAACATCCGGGTCACCAGAGAGCAGGAAGATTGCTTGGACATGCGCAGTGCATCTCCAAGCAATCTTCACACTGTGCACTTCTGACAGCCTTCATGGCATAGGGATGGTGCTCCATTCCTGTGCCATGCAGGCGATCAGAAAAAAAAAAGTGAAAGTCCCAGAGTGGGACAAAGTAATAAAGTGTATAAACTGTGTGAAAGTGGAAAAAAAAAAAAAAAAATGTGCAAAAATATTATAAAAAAATAAAAAAAATAATACACCAAAAATAAAAATATAATGTACCCAGCAATAAATATTATTATAAAAAAAATAAAAAAAAAACAATAAAAGTACACATATTTGGTATCGCCGCGTCTGGAACAACCTGACCTATAAAACGGTCCCACTAGTTAACCCCTTCAGTGAACACGGTAAAAAAAAAAAAAAAAAAACGAAGCAAAAAACAATGCTTTATCACCATACCGCCAAACAAAAAGTGGAATAACACGCGATCAAAAAGACGCATATAAATAAAAATGATACCGTTGAAAACGTCATCTCGTCCCGCAAAAAACAAGCCGCCATACAGCTCCATCAGCCGAAAAATAAAAAAGTTATAGCTCTCAGAATAAAGCGATACTAAAAAATATTTTTTTCTATAAAATAGCTTTTATTGTGTATAAGCGCCAAAACATAGAAAAATGATACAAATGTGGTACCGCTGTAAACGTACTGACCCGAAGAGTAAAGCTGCCTCATCAATTTTACCACACGCGGAACAGAATAAAAAAAAAAAAAAAAAACAATTCCTGAATTGTTGGTTTTTGTTTATTCTGCCTCCCAAAAATCGGAATAGAAAGCGATCAAAAAATGTCACGTGCCTGAAAATGGCACCAATAACAACGTCAAGTCATCCCGCAAAAAACGAGCCGTCACATGACTGTCTGCCAAAATCTGGAAAAATTATAGCTCTCAAAATATGGCGATGCAAAAACTAGATTTTATAAAAAATGCGTCTTTTAGTGTGTGACAGCTGTCAGTCATAAAAACCCCATATGATTCTGGCATTGCTGTAATCGCACCGACCCGAAGAATAAAGTCGTCTAATCACTTATACCGCACAAGGAACGGCGTCAAAAATAAACTCTTGGGTTAGGATTGGGCTAGGGTTGTGCTGGGGCTAGGGTTGTGCTGGGGCTAGGGTTGTGCTGGGGCTAGGGTTGTGCTAGGGTTAGGGCTGGGGTTGGGATTTTTTTCAAAAGTAAGAAAAAAAGATAACAATATGGCGACTAGTGTTGAGAGCAAGTGCTTGCTACTTGAGTTTGCATCGGGTGCTCTGGTATGCATTGAGTATCGTGGGTATTTGAGTGACATGCTCGAGTCTCTGCCCCATATGCTTCGCGGCCAAAAAACTTTACGGGGATTGCCTGCCATGCACGAGCGATCCCCGCATGTTTTTTTTTGGGTGTCTAATAACCGTGAAACATGCGGAGCAGGGACTCGAGCATGTCACTCGAGCACACGCTGTACATGGTGCATACCTGAGTACCCGATGCAAACTCAAGTAGCGAGCACTTGCGCTCAAGAATAATGACAACTTATTCAATATGATGACCTAATGTAAACAAATAATGTGCCGTACCTCTGGGTTCAAAATGTTCACTATACACCTTAATAAAATCCTTGAGGGGTATAGTTTCCAAAATGGGGACACTTGTGGGGGAGCTCCACTGTTTAGGCACATCACGGGCTCTCCAAACGCGACATGGTGTCCGCTAACAAATTGAATGGAAAATCGGCTCAAATTGTTAGCGGACGCCATGTTGCGTTTGGAGAGCCCCTGTGTGCCCAAACATTGGAGCTCCCCCACAAGTGACCCCATTTTGGAAACTAGACCCCCCAAGGCACCTATCTAGATGCATAGTGAGCACTTGGAACCCCCAGGTGCTTCACAAATTGATTCGTAATAATGAAAAAGTGAAAAAAAAAACACTTTTTCATTTTTATGAATCAATTTGTGAAGCACCTGGGGTTCCAAGTGCTCACTATGAATCTAGATAGGTGCCTTGGGGGGTCTAGTTTCCAAAATGGGGTCACTTGTGGGGGAGCTCCAATGTTTGGGCACACAGGGACTCTCTAAATGCAACATGGTATCCGCTAACAAATTGAATGGAAAATCGGCTCAAATTGTTAGCGGACACCACATTGCATTTGGAGAGCCCCTCTGTGCCCAAACTTTGGAGCTCCCCCACAAGTGACCCCATTTTGGAAACTAGACCCCCCAAGGCACCTTTCTAGATGCATAGTGAGCACTTGGAACCCCCAGGTGCTTCACAAATTGATTCGTAAAAATGAAAAAGTGAAAAAAAAAACACTTTTCCATTTTTATGAATCAATTTGTGAAGCACCTGGGGTTCCAAGTGCTCACTATGAATCTAGATAGGTGCCTTGGGGGGTCTAGTTTCCAAAATGGGGTCACTTGTGGGGGAGCTCCAATGTTTGGGCACACAGGGACTCTCCAAATGCAACATGATATCCGCTAACAAATTGTCGGCTCAAATTGTTAGCGGATATCATGTTGCATTTGGAGAGTCCCTGTGTGCCCAAACATTGGAGCTCCCCCACAAGTGACCCCATTTTGGAAACTAGACCCCCCAAGGCACCTATCTAAATGCATAGTGAGCACTTGGAACCCCAGGTGCTTCACAAATTGATTCATAAAAATGAAAAAGTGTTTTTTTTTTCACTTTTTCATTATTACGAATCAATTTGTGAAGCACCTGGGGGTTCCAAGTGCTCACTATGCATCTAGAAAGGTGCCTTGGGGGGTCTAGTTTCCAAAATGGGGTCACTTGTGGGGGAGCTCCAATGTTTGGGCACACAGGGACTCTAAATGCAACATGGTATCCGCTAACAAATTGAATGGAAAATCGGCTCAAATTGTTAGCGGACACCACATTGCGTTTGGAGAGCCCCTCTGTGCCCAAACTTTGGAGCTCCCCCACAATTGACCCCATTTTGGAAACTAGACCCCCCAAGGCACCTTTCTAGATGCATAGTGAGCACTTGGAACCCCCAGGTGCTTCACAAATTGATTTGTAAAAATGAAAAAGTGAAAAAAAAAACACTTTTTCATTTTTATGAATCAATTTGTGAAGCACCTGGGGTTCCAAGTGCTCACTATGAATCTAGATAGGTGCCTTGGGGGGTCTAGTTTCCAAAATGGGGTCACTTGTGGGGGAGCTCCAATGTTTGGGCACACAGGGACTCTCCAAATGCAACATGATATCCGCTAACAAATTGTCGGCTCAAATTGTTAGCGGATATCATGTTGCATTTGGAGAGTCCCTGTGTGCCCAAACATTGGAGCTCCCCCACAAGTGACCCCATTTTGGAAACTAGACCCCCCAATGCACCTATCTAGATGCATAGTGAGCACTTGGAACCCCAGGTGCTTCACAAATTGATTCATAAAAATGAAAAAGTGTTTTTTTTTTCACTTTTTCATTATTACGAATCAATTTGTGAAGCACCTGGGGGTTCCAAGTGCTCACTATGCATCTAGAAAGGTGCCTTGGGGGGTCTAGTTTCCAAAATGGGGTCACTTGTGGGGGAGCTCCAAAGTTTGGGCACAGAGGGGCTCTCCAAACGCAATGTGGCGTCCGCTAACAATTTGAGCCGATTTTCCATTCAATTTGTTAGCGGATACCATGTTGCATTTAGAGAGTCCCTGTGTGCCCAAACATTGGAGCTCCCCCACAAGTGACCCCATTTTGGAAACTAGACCACCCAAGGCGCCTATCTAGATGCATAGTGAGCACTTGGAACCCTCAGGTGCTTCACAAATTGATTCATACAAATGAAAAAGTGTTTTTTTTTTCACTTTTTAATTGTTACGAATCAATTTGTGAAGCACCTGGGGGTTCCAAGTGCTCACTATGCATCTAGATAGGTGCCTTGGGGGGTCTAGTTTCCAAAATGGGGTGACTTGTGGGGGAGCTCCAATGTTTGGGCACACAGGGACTCTCTAAATGCAACATGGTGTCCTCTAACAAATTTAACGGAAAATCGGCTCAAATTGTTAGCGACACCATGTTGCGTTTGGAGAGCCGCTGTGTGCCCAAACATTGGAGCTCCCCCACAAGTGACCCCATTTTGGAAACTAGACCCCCCAAGGCACCTATCTAGATGCATTGTGAGCACTTGGAACCCTCAGGTGCTTCACAAATTGATTCATACAAATGAAAAAGTGTTTTTTTTTTTTCACTTTTTCATTGTTACGAATCAATTTGTGAAGCACCTGGGGGTTCCAAGTGCTCACTATGCATCTAGATAGGTGCCTTGGGGGGTCTAGTTTCCAAAATGGGGTGACTTGTGGGGGAGCTCCAATGTTTGGGCACACAGGGACTCTCTAAATGCAACATGGTGTCCTCTAACAAATTTAACGGAAAATCGGCTCAAATTGTTAGCGACACCATGTTGCGTTTGGAGAGCCGCTGTGTGCCCAAACATTGGAGCTCCCCCACAAGTGACCCCATTTTGGAAACTAGACCCCCCAAGGCACCTATCTAGATGCATTGTGAGCACTTGGAACCCTCAGGTGCTTCACAAATTGATTCATAAAAATGAAAAAGTGTTTTTTTTTTTCACTTTTTCATTGTTACGAATCAATTTGTGAAGCACCTGGGGGTTCCAAGTGCTCACTATGCATCTAGAAAGGTGCCTTGGGGGGTCTAGTTTCCAAAATGGGGTCACTTGTGGGGGAGCTCCAAAGTTTGGGCACACATGGGCTCTCCAAACACAACATGGCGTCCGCTAATTATTCAAGCAAATTTTACAATCAAAAAGTCAAATGGCGCTCCTTCCCTTCCGAGCCCTGCCGTGCGCCCAAACAGTGTTTTTTCCCCAAATATTGGGTATCTGCGTGCCCAGGGGAAATTGCACAACAAATTTTGGGGTCCATTTTTTCTTGTTACCCCTGTGAAAATAAAAAAAATTGGGTCTAAAGTAACATTTTTGTGAAAAAAGTTAAATGTTCATTTTTTTCTTCCACATTCAAAAAATTCCTGTGAAGCACCTGAAGGGTTAATAAAGTTCTTGAATGTGGTTTTGAGCACCTTGAGGGGTGCAGTTTTTAGAATGGTGTCACTTTTGGGTATTTTCTGTCATAAAGACCTCTCAAAGTGACTTCAAATGTGATGTGGTCCCTAAAAAAATGGTTTTGTAAATTTTGTTGGAAAAATGAGAAATCGCTGGTCAACTTTTAACCCTTATAGCTCCCTAACAAAAAAAAATTTTGGTTCCAAAATTGTGCTGATGTAAAGTAGACATGTGGGAAATGTTATTTATTAACTCTTTTGTGTGACATATCGCTCTGATTTCAGGGCTTAAAAATTCAAATTTTGAAAATTGCAAAATTTTCAAAATTTTCGCCAAATTTCCGTTTTTTTCACAAATAAACGCAAGTGATATCGAAGAAATTTTTCCACAATCATGAAGTACAATATGTCACGAAAAAACAATCTCAGAATCAGGGGGATCGGTTGAAGCGTTCCAGAGTAATTACCTCATAAAGTGACAGTGGTCAGAATTGTAAAAATTGGCCCGGTCATTAACGTGCAAACCACCCGCGGGGCTTAAGGGGTTAATGGACAATCCAAGAATAAATAGATACATTTTTTTTATAAGAATATCGTGATATTGATACTTTGCGAAGTCCTCAGTAGAAAAAAATAATACAGAAAGAGTATTATTTTACAGTGTTACAGGGGCCCACTGAGACCCTTTCGCCCAGGGCCCACGAAAACCTGGAGCCGGCCCTGGTTGAAAGCAATGATGGAGGAGGGAGCTTCATGTGACACTCCCTCTCCCATCATTCCTCCTCTGCGTCTGACGCAGCGGCATGATGACGCGCCACGCTGTGTCAGACAGTGGAGCTGGCAGCTGCTGAGGTGATCAGCTGCAGAGACTGAAGCAGCAGGGAACGAGGAGCGGTAAGTATGTATTTATTTATTTATTTATTTTTAAATCAGTGTGTCCTGATAATACTGGAGGACTGGGGCTGCATTTTACCCTATGGTGGGGGACCGCATTTTACTCTTTGGGGGGCTGCACTATACTGCGTACAGGACCATGGGGAGTGCATTATACTGTGTGCAGGACCATGGCGAGTGCATTATACTGTGTGGAGGACCATGGGGTGTGCATTATACTGTGTGGAGGACCATAGGGTGTGCATTATACTGTGTGGAGGACCATAGGGAGTACGTTATACTGTGTGGATGACCATAGGGAGTGTATTATACTGTGTGGAAGACCATAGGGAGTGAACTATACTGCGTGGAAGACCATAGGGAGTTCATTATACTGCGTGGAGGACCATAGGGAGTGCATTTTACTGCATGGAGGACCATAGGGAGTGCATTATACTTAGTGGAAGACCATAGGGAGTGCAATGTACTGTGTGGAGAACCATAGGGAGTTCATTATACTGTGTGGAGAACTGTGGCACCCCAGGGGTCTGGTTTCCACAGTAACAGCAATGTTATGTCTGAGAGCAGGTGGGAGGTCTCTTGGTCAGGAATCCTATGCATGCCACACCTCCTGCCCAGTCCTGGGAGGGGAAGAACTTCCCCTGTATAAACCTGGGGCTGAGGCAGGGTTAGAGGGTTCAGAGGGAGAGTTCAGCCAGGAGGGCTGACAGGGAGCTGTGGCTCCGGCTGGGCCCAGCTCCTGGGCCATGCCAGAAGTAGAGAAGAGAAGCAGCATAGGAAGAAACAACAGGAGCTCTGTGGGAGCAGTGTTACAAAGAGTCAGGGGCTGGCAGCTGCAGAGCTCGCCCTGACTGAGAAGATTTCTTACCGGACCCGGAGTCCGAGGCTGTGGGGACTAACTCCTACCCAGCAGCAGAATCCGTCAGGCAGGGGATTTCAGGTCCTCTGGCCAAGAAACCCGAAGGCACGGTCACACGCATGGGACCAGCACCGCCGTCGTGGAGCGGAAGCTACTAGAAGGCCCCGAGTCACCGGCCATACGGGTGAGCACCACACGGTACACTCAGGGACGTGGGCTACTTATACTCGCCTCTAGCAAGGTAGCCAGAAGAGTATCGTTAGTTTGGGAGGCCTACAACTCCGCCTGGCCAGGGGAGATCCCATCTGCTCAAGGACTGACCAGGCCCCAACCGCTAGCCAGTACTCCGGGAGGGTCTATCTTTGTCACCAGTAAAGACCCTGAACTACACCGCATCGTCTCTGAGTGGTTCCTGCTACCCCCATCATCCACGTCGGCTGCCCTGAGGCCATACCCCTCCCGTTGGGGGTTATACTGTCACGCTGCACAATCCTACCACCGGCCTCAGCGGTCTGCCCTGCAGCAGCAGCTCCTTAGCTGTACTCAACGGGTGGCGTAGTCGTCCAACATCTACCGCTAATACAGCGCCACTTAGTCTGACTCCCTGGGCACGGACCGGGTCACCGCCACGAGACTACAACCCTCAACAGATCCGGCTCCGGGTAAGCTCCCGCGTGTGCAACGCTGCGCGACACAGGCCCAGGGGCGCGTCAGAACTATAGGGAGTTCATTATACTGTGTGGAGGACCTTAGGGAGTGCATTATACTGTGTGGAGGACCTTAGGGAGTGCATTAATCTGCGTGGAGGACCATGGCGAGTGTCTTATACTGTGTGGAGGACCATGGCGAGAGTCTTACACTGTGTGGAGGACCATGGTGAGGATCTTACACTGTGTGCACTTTCTGCTGCTCACGGCACTTTACTAAAACTGTGGATGGATGTTAGCAGAAATAACCATATCAAACCCACTAAAATGTAACGCTAATTCCCAGGTGCCGGTACGTGTGATCCTGATGCGGCACACTGTTGCCACACGTGTGACAAACAGGGACACACGGGACACGGATATCTCTGGTACCGTTTTTTCCTTTCCGGTACTGGAAATATATGGACGTGTGAAACCGGCTTTATAGGGAGTCTGGCCGACTGACAGCGGCTCACCGCTCCTGCAGCTGCACGATCTCGCGACCTAAACACAACAAGGTAAAGGATTGAACTTTATAAAGACACAACGATCAATGACAATGATGTAAATGATTTATCACTTTTTATTAATTCTTCAATACCTTCAATATTTGTCACAGTTGTTAATAGTAAACTAAAATGTTCTATGGAGAAAAAAAAGACAAATGAGGAATAAACCTACACATTATTTCCCATATGACGGAGTATATCTTTTGGGTGTGTTCACAATTGGCTGTTTTTCTGCGGCAATAACACTGCACTTTAAAGTACGAGCTTAGTGAATGAGATTTCTGAAGTCTCATTCACATGCTGCATTTCTTTTCTAGTGTTTTTTGTATTCTGCAGCTTGTCAATCCTTTTAGGGCCGTTGCAGCGTTTTTCACCAATTCAAATGAATGAGAAAAAAAACAATTAAAAACACAGCAAAAACGTGCGTATTTTACTCAGTGTTTTTCCTGCCACCAGTTTGGTTTTTGTTGAGCAAAAAATGCTGCAAAAATGCAGCGTGTGAACATACCCTTATACTGGTTGTGTTCTAACTGGAAATAAAAGAGAACGGTCATGATAACATGGAGATGGATTTTATTCTATGGAGTTTCCACTGTACACATTGCTCGGCAGCATCTGTTTGTGCAGAGTCGCCTCTTGAAGATTCTATCACAAGATTCTATCATGACATCACTGGTGATGCTCGCCCATTATGACATCACAGCTCAAAGTCACTACTTCTACAATGTACACAGGGTAGCGGGTGCCATTTTGGCTCCATAGCTAGTTACTGAGCGCACTTACAGTTTCTCACTATGGCCGGATTTTTTCTGGATAATTTTCAGGTACAAGCGCTATGGGGTATTCTTATCAACAATCGCCCTAACATTGTGCTTCTACCACCCGATGGCGTCCTCAGCTTCACTCACCGGCTGGTGGTGCAGCTAGTAAGGAACTGCCTGACCAAATACCAACAAGGTCATCTCACCTCAGAGTATGTGACGGATTTACTTCATAACATCAGGACATTACTACAGCAGGTAAATAGCGGACGCTCCGCACAAAACTTCTCCATATAGATAATTGAACCCGTTCTACACCCTAGTGACAAGCATTTTTATTGGTACAATTTCGGCACCATTTTTTTAAAGACACTGTGTCTGCGAATTCACACATAGAGTGTCTTCAATAAAATGCAGCCGGATAGCGTAGTATGCGCACATGCAAACCCCCATAGCCTCCCCACGTCCAGCAGGAGACCCCCATACCCTCCCCACGTCCAGCAGGAGAACCCCATAACCTCCCCACCTCCAGCAGGAGACCCCCATAGCCCCCCCACGTCCAACAGGAGACCCCCATAGCCTCCCCACGTCCAGCAGAAGACCCCCATAGCCTCCCTACGTCCAGCAGGAGACCCCCATAGCCTCCCTACGTCCAGCAGGAGACTCTCATAAACTCCCCACGTCCAGCAAGAGACCCCCATAGCCACCCCACATCCAGCAGGAGACCCTCATAGCCTCCCTACGTCCAGCAGGAGACCCCCATAGCCTCAATGCATCAAGCAGGAGACCCCTATAACCTCCCCACGTTCAGCAGGAGACCCCTATAGCCTCCGCACGTCTAACAGGAGACCCCCATAGTCTCCCCCGGTCCAGCAGGAGACCCTCATAGCCTCCCCACGTCCAGCAGGAGACCCCCATAGCCTCCCCATGTCCATCAGGAGACCCCATAGCCTAAACACGTCCAGCAGGAGACCCCCATAGCCTCCCCACCTCCAACAGGAGACCCCCCATAGTCTCCCCACGTCCAGCAGAAGACCCCCATACCCTCCCCATGTCCAGCAGGAGAACCCCATAACCTCCCCACCTCCAGCAGGAGACCCCCATAGCCTCCCACCTCCAACAGGAGACCCCCATAGCCTCCCCACATCCAGCAGAAGACCCCCATAGCCTCCCTGCATCCAGCAGGAGACCCCCATAGCCTCAATGCATAAAGCAGGAGACCCCTATAACCTACCCACGTCCAGCAGGAGACCCCTATAGCCTCCACAAGTCTAGCAGGAGACCCCCATAGTCTCCCCCAGTCCAGCAGGAGACCCTCATAGCCTCCCCACATCCAGCAGGAGACCCCCATAGCCTCCTCACGTCCATCAGGAGACCCCCAGAGCCTCCACACATCCAGCAGGAGACCCCTATTGCCTCAATGCATCGAGCAGGAGACCCCTATAGCCTCCCCACGTCCAGCAGGAAACCCCCATAGCCTCCGTAGGTCTAGCAGGAGACCCCATAGCCTCCCGTGGTCCAGCAGGAGACCCTCATAACCTCCCCACATCCAGCAAGAGACCCCCATAGCCTCCCCACATCCAGCAGGAGACCCTTATAGCCTCAACGCATAGAGCAGGAGACCCCCATAGCCTCCCCATGTCCAGCAGGAGAACCCCATAGCCTCCCCACGTCCAGAAGGAGACCCCTTTAGCCTCCACACATCCAGCAGGAGACCCCATAGCCTCCCCATGTCCAGCAGGAGAACCTCATAGCCTCTGCACATCCAGCAGGAGACCCCCATAGCCTCCCCTGGTCCAGCAGGAGACCCTCATAGCCTCCCCACGTCCAGCAGGAGACCCCCATAGCCTCCACACATCCAGCAGGAGACCCCCATAACCTCCCCACATCCAGCAGGAGACCCCCATAGCCTCCATACATCCAGCAGGAGACCCCCATAGCCTCCCCACATCCAGCAGGACACCCCATAGCCTCTATACATCCAGCAGGAGACCCCCATAGCCTCCGCATGTCCAGCAGGAGACCCGCATAGCCTCCCCACCTCCAGCAGGAGACCCCCATAGCCTCCATATGACGCGCCCCTGGGCCTGTGTCGCGCAGCGTTGCGCACGCGGGAGCTTACCCGGAGCCGGATCTGTTGAGGGTTGTAGTCTCGTGGCGGTGATCCGGTCCGTGCCCAGGGAGTCAGACTAAGTGGCGCTGTATCAGCGGTAGATGTTGGACGACTACGCCACCCGTTGAGTACAGCTAAGGAGCTGCTGCTGCAGGGCAGACCGCTGAGGCCGGTGGTAGGATTGTGCAGCGTGATAGTATAACCCCCAACGGGAGGGGTATGGCCTCAGGGCAGCCGACGTGGATGATGGGGGTAGCAGGAACCACTCGGAGACGGTACGGTGTAGTTCAGGGTCTTTACTGGTGACAAAGATAGACCCTCCCGGAGTACTGGCTAGCGATTGGGGCCTGGTCAGTCCTTGAGCAGATGGGATCTCCCCTGGCCAGGCGGAGTTGTAGGCCTCCCAAACTAACGATACTCTTCTGGCTACCTTGCTAGAGGCGGGTATAAGTAGCCCACGTCCCTGAGTGTACCGTGTGGTGCTCACCCGTATGGCCGGTGACTCGGGGCCTTCTAGTAGCTTCCGCTCCACGACGGCGGTGCTGGTCCCACGCGTGTGACCGTGCCTTCGGGTTTCTGGGCCAGAGGACCTGCAATCCCCTGCCGGTCGGTTTCTGCTGCTGGATAGGAGTTAGTCCCCACAGCCTCGGACTCCGGGTCCGGTGATAACTTCTCAGTCAGGGCGAGCTCTGCAGCTGCCAGCCCCTGACTCCTTGTAGCACTGCTCCCACAGAGCTCCTGTTGTTTCTTCCTATGCTGCTTCTCTTCTCTACTTCTTCTCTACTCACTAACCCTGCCTCAGCCCTAGGTTTATATAGGGGAAGTTCTTCCCCTCCCAGGACTGGGCAGGAGGTGTGGCATGCATAGGATTCCTGACCAAGAGACCTCCCACCTGCTCTCAGACATAACATTGCTGTTACTGTGGAAACCAGACCCCTGGGGTGCCACACATACATCCAGCAGGAGACCCCCATAGCCTCCACACGTCCAGCAGGAGACCCCCATAGCCTCCGCACATCCAGCAGGAGACCCCCATAGCCTCCCCACATCCAGCAGGAGACCCCCATATCCTCTGCATGTCCAGCAGGAGACTCCCATAGCCTCTGCACGTCCAGCAGGAGACTCCCATAGACTTCTCACGTCCAGCAGGAGACCCTCATAGCCTCCACACGTCCAGCAGGAGACCCCCATAGCCTCAATGCATTGAGCAAGATACCGCATAACCTCCCCATGTACAGCAGTAGAACCCCATAAACTCCTCATGTCCAGCAGGAGACCCCCATAGCCTCGCAACATCCAGTAGAAGACTCCTATAGCCTCCCCACGTCCAGCAGGAGACCCCATAGCCTCTGCACGTCCAGCAGCAGACACCCATAGACTCCCCACGTCCAGCAGGAGACCTCCATAGCCTCCACCCCTCCAGCAGGAGACCCCCTTAGCATCCGCATGTCCAGCAAGAGACCCCGATAGCCTCCCCACGTCCAGCAGAAGACCCCCATAGCATTCGCACGTCTAGCAGGAGACCCCCATAGCCTTCCCCGGTCCAGCAGGAGACCCTCAAAGCCTCCCCACGTCCAGCAGGAGACCCCCATAGCCTCCCCACGTCCAGCAGGAAACCCCCATAGCCTCCCCACGTCCAGCAGGAAACCCCCATAGCCTCTGCACGTCCAGCAGGAGACTCCCATAGACTCCCCATGTCCAGCAAGAGACCCCCATAACCACCCCACATCCAGCAGGAGACCCTCATAGCCTCAACGCATCGAGCAGGAGACCCCCATGGCCTCCCTACGTCCAGCAGGAGACCCCCATAGCCTCCGCACGTCCTGCAGGAGACCCCCATAGCCTCTGCACGTCCAGCAGGAGACCCCCATAGCCTCCGCACGTCCAGCAGGAGACCCCCATAGCCTCCGCATGTCCAGCAGGAGACCCTCATAGCCTCCGCATGTCCAGCAGCAGACCGCCATAGCCTCCTCACGTCCAGCAGGAGACCCCTATAGCCTCTGCATGTCCATCAGGAGACCCCCATAGCCTCTGCATGTCCATCAGGAGACCCCCATAGCCTCCGCACATCCAGCAGGAGACCCCTATAGCCTCCCCACGTCCAGCAGGAGACCTTCATTGCCTCCCCACGTCCAGCAGGAGACCTCCATACAGAGGCGTACATAGGAATCATGGGGCCCCATAGCAGAAGCGCTAAATGGAGCCCCTCCAAAAAAGTGAAAATTGTCGGGGGTCAAGGAAGAGCATATCTCATAACTTTCCAGCCTTTACACAGTAATTTTTCTCCTGCTGAAGTCCTAGATTCCTCTTTTATTTCCCCATAAGGTATGATGCCAACAACAGTGCCCCCCCTAAACACAGTATGTTACCCCCATGGTGAATTCCTCCACATGCACAGTATAATGACTCTACCGTACCCCACCTCAACTCTCAAGGCAAAGTATGGTGACTCCAACACAGTATGATCCCCCAACTGTGACCCCCACACAGCCCTCCATGTAGTATAATGGCCCCACACCTCTCCACACAGTATAATGCACTCGCCATGGTACTCCACACAGTATAATGCACTCGCCATGGTCCTCCACACAGTATAATGCACTCGCCATGGTCCTCCACACAGTATAATGCACTCCCTATGGTCCTCCACGCAGTATAATGCACTCCCAATGGTCCTCCACACAGTATAATGCACTCCCTATGGTCCTCCACACAGTATAATGCACTCCCTATGGTCCTCCACACAGTATAAGACATTCTTCATACAGAATACTGGCCCCCATATAGTCCTCTCCATACAGTATACTGGCCTGCATATAGTCCTCCATACAGTGTACTGGCCCCCATATAGTCCTCCATACAGTATACCGGCCTCCTTATAGTCCTCTATAGAGAATACTGGCCTCATATAGTCCTCCACACAGTGTATGGGTCCCAATATAGCCCTCCATACAGTGTATTGGCCCCCATATAGTCCTCCATACAGTATACTGGCCCCCATATAGTCCTCCATACAGAATACTGGCCCCCATAGAGAATACTGGCCCCCATATAGTCCTCCATACAGTGTACTTCCCCCATATAGTCCCATATAGTCCTCAATACAGTATACTGGCCCTCATATAGTCCTCCACACAGTGTATGGGCCCCCATATAGTCCTCCCTACAGAATACTGGCCCCCATATAGTCCTCCCTACAGAATACTGGCCCCCATATAGTCATCCATACAGTATACTGCCCCTCATATAGTCCTCCACACAGTGTATGGGCCCCCATATAGTCCTCCATACAGTGTACGAGCCCTTATATAGTGTATGGGCCCCAGGCCTCCATACATTAAAAAAAAAAAAAAATTACATACTCACCTTACCTCACCTGCTGCCGCTGCTCTGCTCTGGACTCCTCAGCGTCGCTGTCTTCCCGCTCTGCACTGTGACTGCTCAGCAGAGGGTGTGGTGGAAAGACGTCATCCCACCCTCTAACCTGAGACGTCACAGCACAGGACGCGGAAGACACCGGAGCTGCGGAGGCACGGGGAGAGGTAAGTATTGTGCCGGGGCCCTGAGCGGAGCGGGGCCCCCCGCCTGCTCAGGGACCCGGCACTTGCCCGGGTGCTAACGCCGGGCCTGGGAGCGGAGCCTGTTGCAAGGGCCCCGCTGCGGGGCATACACGGTGCAGGCGACTGCTATGGGCCCCCCCCCCCCGGCTCACGGGCCCCATAGCAGTGGCGTGGCCTGCCGCCATTGGCGGTACGCCACTGCCTCCATAGCCTCCCCACTTTTAGCAGGAGACCCTCCATAGCCATGATGAAATGACGCATACCTCTATTTCTGGCACCACACTCCTCCTCCATCCCCATCCGCCTCCCGGTCTGGATGTGTTCTTCTATCTGCGGCCACATTGTGCAGGTACAGTGCGCTTGCGCAGTCTATAGAGGCTTCGGAAAGAAGGACCCATCCCTGGTTATATTATAGATAATGGTGGGATAGAAGTTTCTTTCCTCCAATATAAAACACGATGAGTCCCCAGAGTTATTGTATCTGCAGAGAGGAGCAAATGTCACATACAATGGCGGCCTCCTCCATTGTGACCTTTCTCATCTCAAAATTTTCCTTTTTGTTTCTTTTCCTCTTTTTAGGCTGAAGAAAGATCTCAATATGGAGATTTGGCTTTTATTAAAGACCTGGCCGAAAAAGTCCTGTGTGTACTGGAGCGTCCGGCTCGCTCATTGGAACGCCTGGTAAGGAGCCGTCATCTTCTCTAGCACACGTCTGATTTGTACAGTTACAATTGGCTGCATCTGTAAATGCAGGTTTAGTCCTTCCTGATTTATCTATGTGATGATTTAGTGTAAGGTTCCACATGTTAATTATATATATTATATCTATCAGGAAACAGCAGAAGGCGACACCAAAGACGAGCAAAATCTAATCCCGGGACTGAACAGCAATCTGACTACAGGTAAGCCGATCACCCGACCTCCTACAAGAAATATCCAGATATTATACAGAACAGGGAATAATCTTACATTTACTCTGTATATTCTGTGTAATGGGAACCTGTCAGCACATTTTTGCATATTGTGGTATGACTGTACTGGCCATTTCTCTGTAATAATTTTTTGCAGAAATCCAATGTCTCAGTCAAGGGAAATCTAATGTAGAAGCCGTATACAAATCAGCATGGAAGTGCACTGGGGGCGTGGAAGAAGAAATCCATACTGTGACACGCCCCCAGTGCACTTCCAGGATAATCTGCATATGGCTCCTACGCTTCAGCTCTCTTACCATCACTCACATGTACAGCGAGGGTGGGGGGGGTCCTCATTCATGTGATGATTGGGGGGTCCTTCATCATTTCCATTACATTTATTCATGGATGCGCCGTACGTTCACATATTTGGAATCCCTATATAATAAGTATTATTCCCATTTACAGACATCTTGTCATGTCTGAGTTATATTGTTGTAATATATATGTAGGATTAATATCGTCTAATACATTTTATTTCTTCATAATTTTTTCACTCTTTTAGAAACAACTGTGTTGGCGTATGCTGACAGTAGAATCTGTGAGATCCCGGAGATCCAACAATCTGACGGTGTAAGTATCATGGAGAGAGATGACGGTGTATCACCAGATTATGGGGTGGGAATGACACCTCCAGTATTGTCTCCCATATAACCATGGGATGTCTCTATTCTAAGAGGAGATGACAGAAGGGAGACGTTTTTGCATCTGGAGCTTTTTTCCAGCAGCTTCTATATCTTTATATAATTTCTTATTCTTTTATAGAGCGTGATCAAATCATTGACCCCGTCAAGACAGCCGCATAAGAGCGACTATGGGACATCCAAACTGATCAGCAGTGGAAGTTTTGGGTGAGTTTTCTGTTGGCATAATCCACATTTCTCAAGGTTCCCAATGACAATGCTCCAGACTCTGTGCTCTTCCCTTCAGTGTTATCATAGGGAAATTATATGATCTGTAGGAAAACAAACTATTAAGGAAAGGGATTAAAATAGAATAATATATTACACCTGCCTGTCCTAGACCCTCATCTGTTCTTACACTGCCACCCCCATCAGAGCTTCCCGATCCTCCGCACCGGTCTGTTCTTTTCGGAATCCATTAGCGAACTGATAAGAGTAATTGGCAACACATGGTCAAGTGAGGGGGTGACACGAAATTTCATCAATGACATCTGCACCCCCCAACCTCCACCATGACCATGTGAGTCTACTCCCTGGTCTCAGCAATAAAGACTGGCACAGAGGACAAGTGGCTATAATGGGTTTCATTTTTTGTAACTCCTTCGCTCCCCTCCATTTATTATGTTGTTATGTCTTGGGGTATGCGGGAGCATAATTAACGTCATGTTATGGCAATTGGACCACTTTTAATTTGGACCAACTTTTATTTGCACTGAATCGTATCTACTGGTCTAATGTAGTGAATCTGCCCAAGAATAATTTCAGTAGATTCTCTCATCTGTAATGTGACCTGGGTGAGGGCTCCGGCGGACGTGGCATTGTGGACACCTCCCATAGGTGATCTATGTAGTGATCTTTTATCAAATTCTAGACATGGACTTCCAGTGACGGACAGACTTCTAGCATTAAACATTAGTACAAAACATTATATAATGACTTCTATAGATGTTCTTGTAGTAAAGATTCATTCTAACCATTGATTCTCTTTCTCTCCAGTGCCGTCTACTTAGCGCACCATAAAGACTCACACCAGATCTTTGCTTTGAAGAAAATGTTCAAGCGAAACCTGAACACTCCAAAAAGAGTGGCATTGGCCTTTCTGGAGAGGGACATCCTAACATTCGCTGATTGTCCCTTCGTGGTCTCCATGCTCTGCTCCTTTCCAACAAAATCTCACCTGTGTATGGTCATGGAGTATGTAGGAGGTAGGACATGTATATTGTAGTATATTCAGCCCATGTCTGCTTACATCTTATCACTGCTCTTATAATTAGGATAATTAGGACAGTTACATCCTCACAGTGCGTTTACTGTAGGTTTTCTATTACCAAGATGCCTGGAAATTCATTGATCTGTGTGCAGCAGTGCTATGGTGCCAGTGAGTCAGATCGGGCCTGGCACCGCTCGGCACTGGGCCCCATTCCACCACCTGTCATCACAATTTCAGTGGTATTCACATTGTCAGAATATGAATACCGATGAAAACAATGGTGGATCAGGGAGCCAAAGGTTCCTAAATCCACCATTCAGCCTCCGCAGATGGGTCCGAGACTCCGTGTACTGCAGGTTCTTCGATGTCGCCACAATATTGCATCTGTAGTGTGGAGTCTCAGTACTTACACTGCACAGGTGGGGCTGGTGGGGGCCATAACACTGAGTGATGGGGCAGGTGGAGACCATATGCTGAGTAGTAGGGCTGGTTGGGGCCATAATACTGAGTGGTGAGGCTGGTGAGGGCGATAATTCTAAATGGTGAGGCTGATAGGGGCCATAACACTAAGTAGTGGTGGGGGCCATAATACTGAGAGGTAGGGCTGGTGGGGGCTATAGTACTGAATGGTGGGGCTGGTGGGTGCCTTACTACTAAGTGGTGGGGCTGGTGGGGGCCATAACACTGAGTGGTGGGGCTAATAAGGGTCATAATTCTGAGTAGTGGGGTTGGTGAGAGCGATAATACTGAGTGTTGATACTGGTGGGGGCCATAATACTGAGAGGTGGGGCTGGTGGAGGTGGTAGTACTGAGTGGTGGGTGCCTTACTACTAAGTGGTGGGGCTGGTAGGGGCCGTAACAATGAGTGGTGGGGCTGGTGAGGGCCATAATACTGAGTGTTGAGGCTGGTGGGGGCCATAATACTGAGTAGTGGGGCTATTGTGTGCCTTACTACTAAGTGGAGGGACTGTTGGGGGCAATAACACTGAGTGGTGGGGCTGCTGAGGGCCATAATACTGAGTGGTGGGGCTGGTGAGAGCAATTATACTTAGTTGTTGGGCTGGTGGGGGCATAATACTGAGTTGCGAGATTGGTGGAAGCCATAATACTGAGAATTGAGGGTTGTGGGTACCATAATACTGAATGGTGTGCCGTGTGAGGGGCTATAGGGGACTGTGAATGCCGCTATATTGAGTTGGTGACTGTACATGCCCCTACACCCCCTGGGCGTCCTCATATTGAATGGTGTGCAGTGGGGGTCCTTATTCTGTGTGGGGATCCTAATTCTGTTTGATTGGCTTTGGGGGCCATCATACTGAGTGGGCAGTGGTGGAGACCATTATATTGTCTGAGGGGCTATGGGGGCCATTATATTAAGTAGGGGGGGCTGTGGGCGCCATTATACTGAGTAGGGGGCTGTGACTGGCCTCATACTGAGTGGGGACATTATAGACAGGTGCTACATTATATCTGTAAGGTGAAACTGGATTAAGATTTCACTGTGGGGATATCTAACTCAGTCTGTGGGTGGGGGCATTTTTGGGAGCATCATATGCTAAAATGGCTATAAAAGGTGTATTGCTGTTGAGAACATCGATTGACTTCAGTAAGGGTTTTTTTTGAAGGGGCATGCAGTTAGAACTTTTGCTATGGGGCCCTGAGATTTCTCTGTACGCCACAGTCTGTGTGATCTCCCTGTAAGTCCGCACTGAGCATGTCAGTATCTCCAGCTATAGACGAGATGTGACATCACTTTATGTTATTAGTTACATGGAGGACATTTCTCCATCGATTCAGACTAATATTATGTGCACTATACATTATATCTGTTTATATTCTCTCCTATCCCAATGTCTCCGCTCACTTCCCATTATACATCATGGTGATCTGCTGTATAAACCACACACCGGTCATATTTCCTTTCTTCTATAGGTGGTGACTGTGAGACCCTCCTAAGCACCAGGGGTCCTCTATCTGTCCCCTTGGCCCGCTTATACTTTGGAGAAGCGGTTCTTGCTGTGGAATACCTCCATAGCTACGGTGTGGTGCACAGAGACCTGAAGCCGGATAAGTAAGTGCCCCTCGTAGTATAATAAAGGGGGGAAGTTATCATTTATCATACGGTCTGTGAGGCTAAAACCATCTTCTCTTTCACAGCCTCCTGATTACATCTGCTGGACACATAAAAGTTACCGATTTTGGGATTTCAAAAGTTGGTGTTATGATACCAAAAACCAACACCTACAAGGAATTAGCGGAGGACATCACCAGGGAGTTCCTGGACCGTGAGGTGGGTAACACTTACAGGAATTTAGCTTGTTCTTTACAAATCTCCAAGGACCAAAGCAAAGAAAGACCTTAAATATAACTTTTAATAGATACATTTAAAAGCACCCATATCAATATATAAAGAGAAAATCCATAAAATGTGGCGGCAGCAGTATTCTCCGATCGGGGTGTATTTATCTCCCGCGTCTGTCCACTGACTCATTGTGGCTATCTCCTAATATGATCCCCTGATGAACCCCAAATTAGGAGGGGGAGAAACGTGTTGGGACAATTTACAGATAAGTCCTCTGGTTACTGCTGACTAAAATGCTTTTTTGGCAACTTTTTTTGTAATTCGCACACTGGATAATGCTCTGTCCCAACATTTGGACGTGTCCTGTGTAGATCAGTCCTGATTATAGATTAGCCAGGGGGATTTTGAGGTTGTCTATATATACCGTCTGTCCTAGACTATTATCTTCATGCTCAATGTCATTATATAGGTGACTTGTTACTACTTTGGACATATTTATGTTCCTATGTTTACCGTTAATTGAGCACACGTGCTTTTATAATATTGTTCTTGTTGCCCGTAATTGCCAGCACTAATGTACTTTATGTATCTATAATAGGCTTCTGAATGATGGTTTATATATCATACTGAATTGTGTATAGATTGGTGCATTTGATATCCTATCTGTACTAGTGGAACTACATTATATCAGCTTCCCTGTTTCCATATAATTGATACATTGAATATTGCCTTTTTTTCATTCAGCATGTTAGCAGCGACATGACTGTCTGCCTTTCATCATTATCTGTATATGTGTATGTCTGTCTAGGGGTGGATAGCGTCACGGAGGGAGTGCCGATGTGGAGGGGGGCGCCAAACCGATTAGCTAGGGTGTCAACCTCCACTGGCATGCGGGATCTCAGCCCATTTGGGATCTCTAGGGCAAGCCTGCATGTCAATTATCCTACGTTTATCCCACTACCCATATATTGTACATTTTATGGATTTTGTCTTCATATATTGATATGGGTGCTTTTAAATGTAGCTATTAAAGATTATATTTTAAGGGGTTTTCTTTGTTTTGCTTTGGTATTTGGTTAACTAATATACCCCATCTGTTCACCTTGCCTTTGGCATATGTTTTTTTTTCTTTACAAATCTCATCACACTATTGTGTCTTCTCTACATTCTTCATTTCTAGAGAACGTTTCCATTGATATTTTATCTTTTGTCATTGTGTTTTTATGGCGAGAACGTGTTATAATAACCATTTTATCATTTTCATCTCTATCTTCTGTTTTCCAGTTATGTGGCACCCCATATTACATCGCCCCAGAGGTCATCCTGAAAGAAGGCTATGGAAGACCTGTTGACTGGTGGTCAATGGGGATAATCCTACATAAATTTCTCACGGGATCTGTACCATTTGATGGAGATTCTGTAGCTGAGCTTTATGACAGGATTGTCATTGGTAAGTGGAATGATCCGACCATTGCTTTGATCAGTTACATTGGTTTAGGTGTTTACTTTGCTTTACCTTACAGTCCAGTAAAGAGATTTTATTTTCTGTATAACAGGTGACATAATTTGGGATTGTAATTCCGCTCCTACTCCCAATGCACAGAACCTGATTACTGAGCTGCTCAGAACAAATCCTGCAGATAGACTTGGGACAGGTAAGAGATATAATACTATTCATATTAGTATTAATATTCACCTATCACACTTATCACTCATGTCCTTGAGGATCAACACTTCTCTATCAGATTGTCCATTTCTAGTTCTCCACACTATGACTTTCAGTCTTCTTCCTTCATGTTGACTCAGTTATGTCATTAATTCAGATTAAGTTAAACTGTTCAGATGTGAAGCAATCTCTGACAATGTCCACATCACTTTTGTTTTGTTCTTTTTCCAGGAGGATCACTTGAGATCAAGAGTCATCCATTCCTGAGTGACTTAGATTTTAACAACCTTCTAAGTCAGAAGCCAGAGTACATTCCTCAGCTTGCCTCAGATGTGGACAACAGCTTATTTATCGGTAAGTAGAAGAAGACATCATCTAGACTAAGCGGCTGTTTGTCTTGTCTTCCATAAAATGTAATAATCAGTACCCACTAATATTGTGATAAATGACGCCTGTTTTATACTAACAACCTCTAATAATACTTCATTACTTTTGTAGATCACTCTGAAATAGACCATTCGGTCTCAGAGGATGAGGAGGGTACAAGTGTGAACAATGAGAACCTTGACTTCCAAAATTTTACATCTTCTTCTGAAAGGCTTTCTAAAGTAAGTACCGTATGTGCGCAATAAATCCAAAATATGTGAAACAAAAAAGACCTCTAAAAGTAAAAAAAAAGTATTTCATATCTTGTTTTTGTCCATGTTTAGCTCTGTACCATCACTACCAGAAAGATGAATGATGAGGACCAGAAGTCTCCTCCAGAGTGTACGCCAGCAACCAATACAAATATCTCAGAAATGTGAGTAGATTATGGGGTCATTAATGGGAGTTCCAGGCTGATATATATGCACAACACATAATATAGGACATAAATACCATAATATCAAATTCAGCCTCAATGATTAGCAGTCATTGTGCTTTTGGCTTCAGAAACCGTTGGTGATAATAGCCCATAATTGCAGCCATTCACACGTATTAGAGCTGCCCATACTGTAGGAGAGATGTAGTATGACATGCCAGCCATTATTGCTAGTTGTTTTTCGCTCTGATCCATAGAAGGTAGATTGGAGCATAAAACCTTCCTCACTATGACTGTCATATGTCCTATTAGGCCCTCTAGTCGGTGTTCTTCTAGTGAGACCACCCCTTTTATTCTGCATTTACTTGTGATTTACATGTTTTTCTTAAATCATAGAATGGGAGAGTTGGAAGTTACCTCCTGGGTCTTCTGGTCCGACCCCCTGATTCTTCCTGACAGGCAGAAAGAATCGTTTTCTGAATCTGATAGCGACAATGCTATAAACAGCTTGCCCTCCTCGTCCCCATCATCAGGTATGTATGTACAGCATCAAAAGGTGAATGTTGACTTCAAGGCTCAAATATTTGTTTTTTCTGTATTAGGTCTCCTATGTTGTCCAGGTTTCATGGATCCCAATTATGTTTTCCATGGGCCCATACTGTATTTCTATTTCCTTAATTTTATCCAGGAATTGTTTTCATGGATTCTGTAAAATACGTTTTAGCATCCAGGAACTCACTTCAATATAAGAAGACATTGTCTCCTATAGTAGAATATCGCTCATTAGTGATGCACCACGTGGCGGCACACAGGGCGCTTACTGCTCCATATCAGTGATACATCTAATGCCCCTCAGATTAGGTCATGAACGGTATATAGGACTTATTCTGCCCTATAATAATGTAATGCCAGATTATCAGGACTATAGGGGACAGGACTAGAACAATTCTTCTATATACAGTACACAAAGCAGATCCTATAAGAATATTTCTTTACTGAGTTTTTTTTACTTTCTGATCAGAATTTCCAACTGAAGAGGAAAGAAAATCTGAAATGAATCTGAGTATAGACCAACAAAACTCAGAAAATGGGAAAAAGGGGAAAAAGAGACGAGGTAAGTGTGAGAATCATCTCCATGTTGTGTGATGTTAGTGATGAGAATAAGTCATGGGGAGCAGATGTCATCTGTCAGTGATGGGATTGTCACATGTATGATGGCTGACAATGACCCCGGACATCTGTGTGAATAAGATTCCTCTGCTGTCCGGCCGGCCGGCCACACTGACCGCACAGTAGCATCATGTAATATGGAGTCCCATCACTTACATTGTATTTATTTCTCTTCTCTTAGGTTCCATCTTCCGCCGGATCTTATCATCCTGCCGGCGTGGACTATCCAGGGCAGCTCACGCATTTGCATGCTGTCGCTGTTGCCCAAGTGTCATCTAAAAGACGGAAAAGCTCCGCATCTAGCGGAGTACAGCCGATCCACCATCACTGCTGGACCTGTAAAGAAGGACCTTCACCATCTACCTGTGGCCTTCTAACTGTAACACCTCTACCCGGACTTGTTTCGGTAATGCCTCTGTCACCAGGCTCCGCTGTATCCATACTGCTCGCCTGACTTGGCTTTTTTTACTGATCACCTGGTATCTGATCCGGATTTCTTACTGACTATGATTTTGTCTACTGATTCTGTCCCTGATTTTGTTCATCCCTTATCCTTCTACCCTATCCCTAATAAAAAAAAAAAACAACTCCTATATTTATTGAGATTTTCTTATATCTATCAAACTTCACTCTGCATTCTGCTAAGCGATAAAAAATACATATTAACACTTCTGCTTTTAAAAGAATTTTAATTATATATATATATATATATATATATATATATATATATATATATATATATATATATATATATATATATATATATATATATATATATATAGATCAGGGCTGGAATGGGATGAAAAATGAAAAAGCACGCCTGTCACACAAACCCCACCAGCCCACATACCACATCACCGCCCCCCTCATCCCATTGAGGCACAATGAAAAGTTCAGCACATTTTGCTTTCTTGTTCATGCCCCTCACCACTCCATTATAGGGGATGTTTATTAAGCCACGTGTGAATGGAGCTGCAGTGCGAATGATCGACTACCGCTCCATTCACCCAGAGCTCTTCAGATCCCTGGTTCTCGGAAACAGTGGGGGTCCCGGCTGTTGGGCTCCCAGCAATCAGAAAATTATTCCATATCCCAATGATAGAGGACAATTTTCAAACTTCAGATAACCCCTTTAAACAAGTTGTTCAGGATTAATTTTTATTTAACCATAGGATTGTAGACATAGAAAATAATAAACCCATCAGTACTGACCCTCCCCAAAGCCAATGCCACCTCTTCTTCAGCAGAACAGGAGAAGTGGTACTGTGCAATGTATATATACAGAATAATACAGATACTGAGAATTACACCCAGTATACAGGACAAGAGAAGTGGTACTGTGCAGTGTATATATACAGAATAATAGAGATACTGAGAATGACACCCAGTATACAGGACAAGAGAAGTGGCACTGTGCAGTGTATATATACAGAATAATACAGATACTGAGAATGACACCCAGTATAATATACAGAATAATACAGATTGTAAGGCAGCGCTAGTCATCATACTGGGGGTTACTCGCTTCGCTGCGTCAATCAATGCACACGTGCAATGTCTTAACATTTTTCTCACAATGTTGCAGTTTATTACATCATAAGCCACAGTTCACCAGGTCCAACTCCGTGGCACGCCGACACACATATCTACAACATTCATGAGACAAGTGGCACACAGGCCCACTTGCTCCAGGTTACAGCCTACGGCAAGGTAATAAATTATCAGTGACCATAACACAGTCCATGTAACAAAGTGTACTACCTTTGCCGGGTTTAGTTGCTGCAGTCCATTTTAATCCGCCACCACTGTGGCTTTGTGGCTTCCCAGGTAGGGGTCTCCAGCCGTCGTTCCCTCAAAGGCCACTGACATCCACACAGGATCCAGGCTCTGCCTTTCAGGACTCTTCCTCAATAATCCGCCACCACTGTGGCTTTGCGGCTTCCCAGGTAGGGGTCTCCAGCCGTCGTTCCCTCAAAGGCCACTGACATCCACACAGGATCCAGGCTCGACCTTTCAGGTACCAGGCTTCACTCCAAAGCCGCTGCCTTCCAAGGCCACTAGCATCTGCACATTATCCAGTCTTTGCCTTTCAGGCTGCCAGGCTTCACTCGGCCTCACTAGGCCTCTCACAAACGGTGTCCCACACACACGGAGCACAGGCCTCACGCCTCACACCGAACACACCTGTCTCCAATTAAAGGGGTTTATATATCCTGTGCACACATACACCCATACTGACAGGACCTTGCTGATGTCACAGTCATGTGATCAGTCAGCTGTGTATATAGGTCCTGTGTGCTGTCCCAGTCATGTGTACAGACCTTTACTGTGCATACAGGACCTGTGTGATGTCACAGTCATGTGACCAGTCAGTTAAAGGGGAAGGTACATGGTCAGGTAAAACACATCCTGGACCATTTACAGTAATGCTAGCAAGCTGCTGCATTACAAGATACTGAGAATTACACCCAGTATACAGGACAAGAGAAGTGGTACTGTGCAGTGTATATATATAGAATAATACAGATACTGAGAATGACACCCAGTATACAGGACAAGAGAAGTGGCACTGTGCAGTGTATATATACAGAATAATACAGATACTGAGAATTACACCCAGTATACAGGACAAGAGAAGTAGTACTGTGCAGAGTATATATACAGAATAATACAGATACTGAGAATGACACCCAGTATACAGGACAAGAGAAGTGGCACTGTGCAGTGTATATATACAGAATAATACAGATACTGAGAATGACACCCAGTATACAGGACAAGAGAAGTGACACTGTGCAGTGTATATATACAGAATAATACAGATACTGAGAATGACACCCAGTATACAGGACAAGAGAAGTGGTACTGTGCAGTGTATATATGCAGAATAATACAGATACTGAGAATTACACCCAGCATACAGGACAAGAGAAGTAGTACTGTGCAGAGTATATATACAGAATAATACAGATACTGAGAATGACACCCAGTATACAGGACAAGAGAAGTGGCACTGTGCAGTGTATATATACAGAATAATACAGATACTGAGAATGACACCCAGTATACAGGACAGGAGAAGTAGTACTGTGCAGAGTATATATACAGAATAATACAGATACTGAGAATTACACCCAGTATACAGGACAGGAGAAGTGGTACTGTGCAGTGTATATATACAGAATAATACAGATACTGAGAATGACACCCAGTATACAGGACAGGAGAAGTGGTACTGTGCAGTGTATATATACAGAATAATACAGATACTGAGAATGACACCCAGTATACAGGACAGGAGAAGTGGTACTGTGCAGTGTATATATACAGAATAATACAGATACTGAGAATTACACCCAGTATACAGGACAGGAGAAGTGGTACTGTGCAGTGTATATATACAGAATAATACAGATACTGAGAATTACACCCAGTATACAGGACAATAGAAGTAGTACTATGCAGAGTATATATACAGAATAATACAGATACTGAGAATGAAACCCAGTATAATATACAGAATAATACAGATACTGAGAATTACACCCAGTATACAGGACAAGAGAAGTGGTACTGTGCAGTGTATATATACAGAATAATACAGATACTGAGAATTACATCCACTATACAGGACAAGAGAAGTGGTACTGTGCAGTGTATATCTATATATATAATCGTCTTATCCCGTCTGTCTGTCTGTCTGTCTGTGTGTCTGTCGGTGTGTCTGTCTGTCCAGGAAATCCCGCGTCGCTCATTGGTCCGGCAGCGGCCAATCAGCGCCGGGGGATTTCTAAAAAAAGATGGCGGCCGTTAGCGGCTCATCTGCGGGACGGAGCTGAGCGGCGATGCAGCCGGGAGATGAGTGCCGCGAGGCGCTCATCTCCCGGCCGGCAACAGCAGAAGGAACCCGACCGCCGGACCCATCTGCGGGAAGGAGATGCATCCGGGAGATGAGCGGCGCGAGGCGCTCATCTCCCGGCCGGTAGCAGCGGAAGGACCGCCGGCGCCGCTGACCTCCATGCGGAAGGGAGGAACGGGGACCAGCGCTGCGGGTCGGGATACTTCTGCTGCGAGCGCCCGCGATGTCCCGGGTTCTCGCAGCGTAAGTAGCCGCACAGGCAGCGCCGCTCCCCGGTCCTCACCAAGACGATTCGATGATTGGTCGGGGTCTTCGGACCCGACCAATCACTGATCTTAGCGCAAAACTTAAACACCGCTGTGCTGATTGGTCGCCGACGCTGCCCGCGACCAATCACCGATTTGGGCGCCAAATTTAAATATCGTCCGCGACCAATCACCACAGCGGTGTTTAAATGTGGAGCCAAGATCGGTGATTGGTCGCGGCCGATATTTAAATTTGGCGCCCAAATCGGTGATTGGTCGCGGCCGATATTTAAATTTGGCGCCCAAATCGGTGATTGGTCGCGGTCAGCGTCCGCGACCAATCAGCACAATAGTGTTTAACTTTGGCGCCAAGATCAGTCATTGGTCGCGGGCCAAGACAGCGACCAATCACCGATTTGTGCGGCAATTTTAAATAGCGTCCGCGACCAATTGGATGTCAGCGCCGCTGCTTGTGCGGATACTTCCGCTACAAGAACCCGGGACATGAGCGGGCGCTCGCAGCAGAAGTATCCAGATTTGCAGCGCCGCTCCCCGGTCCTCCCTTCACACCCTAGCCACTGATGTCCCCACTGTATCCGCATGGTGTTACAAAGGTCCGGAAATTTGTGTTAAAAATCGCTGATTGGTCGCTGGCGCTGCCCGCGACCAATCACCTATTTGGGCGCCAAATTTAAATATCGGCCGCGACCAATCAGCACAGCGGTGTTTAAATGTGGAGCCAAGATCGGTGATTGGTCGTGGCCGATATTTAAATTTGGCGCCCAAATCGGTGATTGGTCGCGGGCAGTGCCAGCGACCAATCAGCGATTTTTAACACAAATGTCCGGACCTTTGTAACACCATGCGGATACTGTGGGGACATCAGCGGCTAGGGTGTGAAGGGAGGACCGGGGAGCGGCGCTGCGGGTCGGGATACTTCTTCTGCCAGCGACCGCTCATGTCCCGGGTTATCGGAGCGGAACTATCCGCACAGGCAGCGCCGCTGACATCCATGCGGCTATGGTGTGAAGGGAGGACGGGGGAGCGGCGCTGACATCCAATTGGTCGCCGACGCTATTTAAAAGTGCCGCACAAATCGGTGATTGGTCGCGGTCTTGTCCCACGACCAATCACGGATCTTGCCGCAAAAGTTAAACACTACGGTGCTGATTGGTCGCGGATGCTGCCCGCGACCAATCACCGATTTGGGCGCCACATTCAAATATCGGCCGCGACAAATCACCGATCTTGGCTCCACACCGCTGTGCGGATTGGTCGCGGACGCTATTTAAATGTGGCGCCAAAATCGGTGATTGGTCGTGCCCAGCGTCGGCGACCAATCAGCACAGCGGTGTTTAAATATGGAGCCAAGATCGGTGATTGGTCGCGGCCGATATTTAAATTTGGCGCCCAAATCGGTGATTGGTCGCGGGCAGCGTCCGCGACCAATCAGCACAGTACTGTTTAACTTTGGCCGCAAGATCAGTGATTGGTCGCGGGCCAAGTCGGCGACCAATCACCGATTTGTGCGGCACATTTAAATAGCTGCTGCGACCAATTGGATGTCAGCGCCGCTCCCCGGTCCTCCCTTCACGCCCTAGCCGCATGGATGTCAGCGCCGCTGCCTGTGCGGATACTTCCGCTCCGAGAACCCGGGACATGAGCGGGCGCTCGGAGCAGAAGTATCCCGACCTGCAGCGCCGCTCCCCGGTCCTCCCTTCACACCCTAGCCGCTGATGTCCCCACAGTATCCGCATGGTGTTACAAAGGTCTGGACATTTGTGTTAAAAATCGCTGATTGGTCGCTGTCGCTGCCCGCGACCAATCACCGATTTGGGCGCCAAATTTAAATATCGGCCGCGACCAATCACCGATCTTGGCTCCACATTTAAACACCGCTGTACTGATTGGTCGCGGACGCTATTTAAATGTGCCGCCAAAATCGGTGATTGGTCGCGCACAGCGTCGGCGACCAATCAGCACAGAGGTGTTTGAATTTGCCGCCAAGATCGGTGATTGGTCGCGGCCAGCGCCAACGACCAATCAGCGATTTTTAACACAAATGTCCGGACCTTTGTAACACCATGCGGATACTGTGGGGACATCAGCGGCTAGGGTGTGAAGGGAGGACCGGGGAGCGGCGCTGCGGGTCGGGACACTTCTGCTGCGAGCGCCCTCTCATGTCCCGGGTTCTTGCAGCGGAACTATCCGCACAGACAGCGGCGCTGACATCCATGCGGCTAGGGTGTGAAGGGAGGACCGGGGAGCGGCGCTGACATCCAATTGGTTGCGGCCGCTATTTAAATTTAAATGTGGCGCCAAAATCGGTGATTGGTCGCGCCCAGCGTCGGCGACCAATCAGCACAGCGGTGTTTAAATGTGGAGCCAAGATCGGTGATTGGTCGCGGCCGATATTTAAATTTGGCGCCCAAATCGGTGATTGGTCGCGAGCAGCGCCAGCGACCAATCAGCGATTTTTAACACAAATGTCCGGACCTTTGTAACACCATGCGGATACTGTGGGGACATCAGCGGCTAGGGTGTGAAGGGAGGACCGGGGAGCGGAGCTGCGGGTCGGGATACTTCTGCTCCGAGCGCCCGCTCATGTCCCGGGTTCTCGCAGCGGAAGTAGCCGCACAGGCAGCGGCGCTCCCCGGTCCTCACTAATACGATTCCGCTCCCCGCTCCTCCCCAATACGATTCGCTGATTGGTCGCGCTCTCCACACCCGACCAATCAGTGATCTTGGCGCTAAAGTTAAACACCGCTCTGCTGATTGGTCACGGCCGCTGCCCGCAACCAATCACCGATTTGGGCGCCACATTTAAATACTGCTTTGCTGATTGGACGCGGACGCCGGACGCGTCCAATCAGCGAGATTGGCGCCAAGTTTAAACAATGCTCTGCTGATTGGTTGCGGACTCCAGCCGCGACCAATCAACGAGATTGGCGCCAAATTTAAGCAACGCTCTGCCGATTGATCGCGGTCGCTGGCCGAGATCAATCAGCAGTATTGGCGCAAAATTTAAACACCGCTCTGCTGATTGGTCGCGGTTGTCGGCCGTGACCAGTCAGCAGTATTGGCGCCAAATTTAAACCTCACTCTGCTGATTGGTCGCAACCACCGGCCTCGACCAATCTGCGTTTTTTGTGCCAAATTTAAACAACGCTCTGCTGATTGGTCGCGGTCGCCGGCCGCGACCCATCAGCATTATTGGTGCCAAATTTAAACCCTGCTCTGCTGATTGGTCGCGGCCGCCAGCCGCGAACAATCAGCGAGATTGGCGCAAAATTTAAACACCGCTCTGCTGATTGGTCGCGGTTGTCGGCCGTGACCAATCAGCAGTATTGGCGCCAAATGTAAACCTCACTCTGCTGATTGGTCGCAACCACCGGCCGCGACCAATCAGCACTATTGTCGTCAAATTTAAACACCTCTTTGCTGATTGGTCGCGGTCGCGACTAATCAGCGATTTTGGTGCCAAATTTAAACACCGCACTGCTGATTGGTCGCGGCCGCCGAACGCGACCAATCAGCGATTTTGGCCCCAAATTTAAACACAGCTCTGCTGATTGCACCCGGTCAGCCGCATACCTATTCTAGAATACCTGATGCATTAGAATCGGGCCATCATCTAGTCTATATATATAATCGTCTTATCCCGTCTGCCTGTCTGTGTGTCTGTGTGTCTATGTGTCTGTCTGTCCAGGAAATCCCGCGTCGCTCATTGGTCCGGCAGCAGCCAATCAGCACCGCGGGATTTCTGAAAAAAGATGGCGGCCGTTAGCGGCTCATCTGCGGGACGGAGCTGAGCGGCGATGCAGCCGGGAGATGAGCGCCGCGAGGCGCTCATCTCCCGGCCGGCAACAGCAGAAGGAACCCGACCGCCGGACCCATCTGCGGGACGGAGATGCAGCCGGGAGATGAGCGGCGCGAGGCGCTCATCTCCCGGCCGGTAGCAGCGGAAGGACCGCCGGCGTCGCTGACCTCCATGCGGAAGAGAGGACCGGGCAGCGGCGCTGCAGGTCGGGATACTTCTCCTGCGAGCGCCCGCTCATGTCCCGGGTTCTCGCAGCGGAAGTAACCGCACAGGCAGCGCCGCTCCCCGGTCCTCACCAAGACGATTCGATGATTGGTCGCGGTCTTCGGACCCGACCAATCACCGATCTTGGCTCCAGATTTAAATACCGCTGTGCTGATTGGTCGCCGACGCTGCCCGCGACCAATCACCGATTTGGGCGCAACATTTAAATATCGGCCGCGACCAATCAGCACAGCGGTGTTTAAATCTGGAGCCAAGATCGGTGATTGGTCGCGGCCGATATTTAAATTTGGCGCCCAAATGGATGATTGGTCGCAGGCAGCGTCCGCGACCAATGAGCACAGTAGTGGTTAACTTTAGCCGCAAGATCAGTGATTGGTCGCGGGCCAAGACCGCGCCCAATCACCGATTTGTGCGGCACATTTAAATAGCGACCGCGACCAATTGGATGTCAGCGCCGCTCCCCAGTCCTCCCTTCACACCCTAGCCGCATGAATGTCAGCGGCGCTGCCTGTGCGGATACTTCCGCTGCGAGAACCCGGGACATGAGAGGGCGCTCGCAGCAGAAGTATCCCTACCCGCAGCGCCGCTCCCCGGTCCTCCCTTCACACCCTAGCCGCTGATGTCCCCACAGTATCCGCATGGTGTTACAAAGATCCGGACATTTGTGTTAAAAATCGCTGATTGGTCGCCGGCAGTGCCCGCGACCAATCACCGATTTGGGCGCCAAATTTAAATATCGGCCGCGACCAATCACCGAACTTGGCTCCACATTTAAACACCGCTGTACTGATTGGTCGCGGCCGATATTTAAATTTGGCGCCCAAATCGGTGATTGGTCGCGGGCAGCGGCCGCGACCAATCAGCAGAGCGGTGTTTAACTTTAGCGCCAAGATCACTGATTGGTTGCGTGCGGAGAGCGCAACCAATCAGCGAATCATATTGGTGAGGAGCGGGGAGCGGAATCGTATTAGTGAGGACCGGGGAGCGCCGCTGCCTGTGCGGCTACTTCCGCTGTGAGAACCCGGGACATGAGCGACTGCTCGCAGCAGAAGTATCCCGACCCGCAGCGCCGCTCCCCGGTCCTCCCTTCACACCCTAACCGCTGATCTCCCCACAGTATGCGCATGGTGTTACAAAGATCCGGACATTTGTGTTAAAAATCGCTGATTGGTCGCTGGCGCTGCCCGCGACCAATCACTGATTTGGGCGCCAATTTTAAATATCGGCCGCGACCAATCAGCACAGCGGTGTTTAAATCTGGAGCCAAGATTGGTGATTGGTCGCGTCCGATATTTAAATTTGGCGCCCAAATTGGTGATTGGTCGCGGGCAGCGCCAGCGACCAATCAGCGATTTTAACACAAATGCCGCGACCAATCAGCAGTATTGTCGCCAAATTTAAACACCTCTTTGCTGATTGGTCGCGGTCGCGACTAATCAGCGATTTTGGTGCCAAATTTAAACACGCTCTCCATTCCTCACTAACACGGTTCGCTGATTGGTCGCGGCCGCCGCCCGCGACCAATCAGCGATTTTGGCGCCAAATTCAAACACCGTTCTGCTGATTGGTCGCGGCCGCCATCCGCGACTAATCAGCGAGATTGGCGCCAAATTTAAACAACGCTCTGCTGATTGGTCGAGGCCGGCGACCGCGACCAATCAGCAGAGCGATGCAGAGCGGGGTTTAAATTTGGCCCCAAAGTCGCTGATTAGTCGCGTATGACGACCACGACCAATCAACAGAGCGTTGTTTAAATTTTGCGCCAAAATCGCTGATTGGTCGCGGCCGTCAGACGCGACTAATCAGCGACTTTGGGGCCAAATTTAAACCCCGCGCTGCATCGCTTTGCTGATTGGTCGCGGTCGGCGGCCGCGACCAATCAGCAGTATTGGCGCCAAATTTAAACACCGCTCTGCTGATTGGTCGCGACTAATCAGCGATTTTGGTGCCAAATTTAAACACGCTCTCCAGTCCTCACTAACACGGTTCGCAGATTGGTCGCGGCCGCCGCCCGCGACCAATCACCGATATTGCCGCCAAATTTAAACACCGCTTTGCTGATTGGTCGCGGTTGCCGAACGCGACCAATCAGCGATTTGGGCGCCAAATTTAAACGCCGCTCTGCTAATTGCGCCCCGTCGGCCGCATACCTATTCTAGAATACCCGATGCGTTCGAATCGGGCCACCATCTAGTATACAGAATAATACAGATACTGAGAATTACACCCAGTATACAGGACAAGAGAACTGGTACTGTGCAGTGTATATATACAGAATAATACAGATACTGAGAATGACACCCAGTATAATATATAGAATAATACAGATACTGAGAATTACACCCAGTATAAAATACAGAATAATACAGATACTGAGAATTACACCCAGTATACAGGACAAGAGAAGTGGTACTGTGCAGTGTATATATACAGAATAATACAAATACTGAGAATTACATCCACGATTCAGGACAGGAGAAGTGGTACTGTGCAGTGTATATATACAGAATAATACAGATACTGAGAATTACATCCACTATACAGGACAAGAGAAGTGGTACTGTGCAGTGTATATATACAGAATAATACAGATACTGAGAATGACACCCAGTATACAGGACAAGAGAAGTGGTACTGTGCAGTGTATATATACAGAATAATACAGATACTGAGAATTACATCCACTATACAGGACAGGAGAAGTGGTACTGTGCAGTGTATATATACAGAATAATACAGATACTGAGAATTACATCCACTATTCAGGACAGGAGAAGTGGTACTGTGCAGTGTATATATACAGAATAATACAGATACTGAGAATTACATCCACTATACAGGACAAGAGAAGTGGTACTGTGCAGTGTATATATACAGAATAATACAGATACTGAGAATGACACCCAGTATACAGGACAAGAGAAGTGGTACTGTGCAGTGTATATATACAGAATAATACAGATACTGAGAATTACATCCACTATACAGGACAGGAGAAGTGGTACTGTGCAGTTTATATATACAGAATAATACAGATACTGAGAATTACATCCACTATTCAGGACAGGAGAAGTGGTACTGTGCAGTGTATATATACAGAATAATACAGATACTGAGAATTACATCCACTATACAGGACAAGAGAAGTGGTACTGTGCAGTGTATATGACGCGCCCCTGGGCCTGTGTCGCGCTGCGTTGCGCACGCGTGAGCTTACCCGGAGCCGGATCTGTTGAGGGTTGTAGTCTCGTGGCGGTGACCCGGTCCGTGCCCAGGGAGTCAAACTGGACGGCAGTCTGTTAGCGGTAAATGGTTGATGACTACGCCACCCGTTGAGTGCAGCCAGGGAGCTGCTGCTGCAGGGCAGACCGCTGAGGCCGGTGGTAGGATTGTGCAGCGTGATAGTATAACCCCCAACGGGAGGGGTATGGCCTCAGGGCAGCCGACGTGGATGATGGGGGTAGCAGGAACCACTCAGAGACGGTGCGGTGTAGTTCAGGGTCTTTACTGGTAACAACGATAGACCCTCCCGGAGTACTTGCTAGCAAACGGGGCCTGGTCAGTCTTTGAGCAGATGAGATCTCCCCTGGCCAGGCGTAGTTGTAGGCCTCCCAAACTGACTGTACTCTTCTGGCTACCTTGCTAGAAGCTGATGTAAGTAGCCCACGTCCCTGAGTGTACCGTGTGGTGCTCACCCGTATGGCCGGTGACTCGGGGCCTTCTAATGGCTTCCGCTCCACGATGGCGGTGCTGGTCCCACGCGTGTGACCGTGCCTTCGGGCTTCTGGGCCAGAGGACCTGAAATCCCCTGCCTGACGGATTCTGCTGCTGGGTAGGAGTTAGTCCCCACAGCCTCGGACTCCGGGTCCGGTAAAGAATCTTCTTAGTCAGGGCGAGCTCTGCAGCTGCCAGCCCCTGACTCCTTGTAACTCTGCTGTTTCCTATGCTGCTTCTTGTCTCCACTCTCCTTGTCTGACTAACCCTGCCTCAGCCCAGGGTTTATACATGGGAAGTTCTTCCCCTCCCAAGACTGGGCAGGAGGTGTGGCATGCACAGGATCCCTGACCAAAGGACCTCCCACCTGCTCTCAGACGTAATATCTCTATCACTGTGGCAACCAGACCCCTGGGGTGTCACATTCCCCCCTAGTGAAATTTAGTACTCCGGGACTAAACACTTTTTTTTTTTTTTTAGAAAAATATACCAAGGTATAACAATAACAATAAAATACAATAAGGAAACACAATAAGATGGTCACGGCATATCCGCAACCGGGTGTAGTCTTTGAAGAAAAGCAAAGGTGTCCATTTCACCAACACAGGGAGACGTAACCAGGTAGGGGTCTGTCCTACCCCGAGTCCTTAACAGTCTCTAGTCCATCCTGGGTTACGCTCCAACTATATACAAGGATTCCCGGTAAATCCACCAAGGTTTCCTAAAAACAACTGGAAACACAAAATTATACACAAGCAACAATACACAAATAAACATAAATAAAACTATTTTTACACTTCAAATTCTCCAGCGTGCGGGTAACTGGCCTCTAGTGGACCTAGTGGACCTACGGAGCTGACTGTCTGGCCCTGAACTACAGGGTGTAGGAGCTGTCAAGGGTAAACTGGGCAGCTGTCTACCGGCTCTTTGTCTCACTAGGGGTACGGCAGGCTCACTATAAGCAGAGGGTTGATTCTCCTGTTCTACTTGTGTGGAGTCTTCTGCCTCCTGGACCGGCTGTTTTTCCAGCTCTACCCGTTGCTCCGTAGGTTCTTGGGATGATGGTTGGAGGAAGGTGAGTACGGGTACCACAACTGCACCATTGACTTGAGTCCAAGACCGAGGGAAGTCCCCGAGCACGGTACTAACCATATCTTCCCTTTCTCCCACGGGTCGATGGTCTTCTTGTTCCTCTTCAGGGTTCCTCAGTTGTTCGGGACACTTCTTCAGGTGGTCCCGGGATACAATGGCTGTGGTTTCCCCTCCGTCTTTACTGATGGTACAGACCTTCGGGTTCTCGTGGCTTGAGGGCAGTACGGTGTACGGGTCCTTCTCCCACTGGTCGTCCAACTTGTGGAGCCGTCTCTTCCTCTTCAAGACCTGCTCTCCGGGTATCAGGGGAACAGCGGGAGCATACTGGTTGTAAGTTTTCTCTTGTCTTTCCCTAGCCTGACAGAGACTTCGCTCCACGCTCTCCTGTACTCTCCGGTACTGCTGCTGCCTCTCTGTGTCCCAGTCTGTTTCTGGTGAAGTGTCCTCGGGGGTCAGGACTCCCATTTCCAGGTCAACAGGTAACTTACCAGGTCTTGCCCTCATTAGGTAAGCCGGGGTACAGTTGGTGGAACCTACCGGGATGTGGTTGTATAGGTCCACCAGATCGGGCAACTTTTCAGGCCACAGACTGCTTTCTTCCAGGGGCAACGTTTTTAGAAGATCCATTACCACCTGGTTCATTTTTTCACAAAGTCCATTAGTCTGCGGATGGTAGGGTGTCGTCCTTATCTTCCGGCAGCCATACAGATTGCAGAATTCCTGAAAGACCTCCGCTTCAAAGGCAGGTCCCTGGTCCGTCAGCACTTGGTCCGGGTACCCGTGTGGACGGCAGAAGTGCTGCTGGAAGGCTCTAGCTGCTGTTTGAGCCGTTAAGTCCTTGACGGGGACGACAACCAAGAACCGGGAGTAATGATCCACGATGGTTAACGCGTAGACGTAGCCACTTCTGCTTGGGGTCAGTTTTACATGATCCAAGGCTACCAGTTCCAACGGTTGCCGGGTGACGATGGACTGCAGGGGAGTCTTCTGGCTGGCCCGGTCCTTCCTTCTCAGATTGCACGGGCCACAGTCTCTGCACCACTTCTCGATGGTTCCCCTCATGCCTACACAGTGGAACCGCTCGCGCAGCAGGAACTCCAGCTTTTTCCACCCGAAGTGTCCAGCTCCGTCGTGGTATGCCTCCATCACCATGGCTGCGTCTCTTCGTGGCACCACTACTTGCCAGAGTAGTTCATGCGTCCGGGAGTTGACCATTCTGCGGCACAACTTCCCCTTGTAAAGGAATAGTCGACTCTTCTCCGCCCATAGTTGTTTGGCTTCCTCCGGAGCGTCTGGTTCAAGGCGAGCCTCCGGCCGAGTCAGCATCTCCTTCACCAGTCGGACGGCAGGGTCGCTGTCTTGCGTTTCCGCCCAGTTGTAGTGGGGTAAGGGGTTCAACGTAGCAGCCTGCTTACCCCTTACCCGGTGGGAATACTGGATAGTCCCATGACGGTGGAACGCAGGGAGTTCAACTTCTTCCAGTCCCTCCGGATCTTCTCCTTCGTCCGGCAGGTTGGGCATCCTGGACAGGGCGTCCGCGTTAGTATTGGAGCGTCCTGCCCGGTATTTGATTGTGAACTCGTAGTTGGACAGACGGGCCATCCACCTCTGCTCCAGGGCACCGAGTCTTGCCGTGTCCAGGTGTGTCAACGGGTTGTTATCTGTGTATACGGTGAACCGGGAAGAAGCGAGGTAATGCCTAAAGCGCTCGGTGACTGCCCATACCACGGCCAGGAACTCTAGCTTAAATGAGCTGTAATTTTCGGGGTTCCTTTCGGTGGGTCGCAGTTTTCGGCTGGCATAGGAGATTACTCGTTCTCTCCCCTGCTGAATCTGGGACAGTACGGCTCCTAGCCCGATGTTACTGGCGTCGGTGTAGAGGATAAAGGGCTGACTATAATCCGGGTACGCCAGGATTTCGTCCCCCGTGAGGGCCATCTTCAGCTGGCGGAAGGACTCTTCTTCCAGCTCCTCCCATTTGAAGGGCGGCTTCTGGTTCTTGGCCTTCCGGGACTGGCCTATCAGGAGGTCCTGCATAGGTGCTGCCTTTTTGGTGAAACCGGGAATAAACCTTCGGTAGTAGCCTACCAACCCGAGGAACTGCCGCACTTCTTTTACGCTGGAGGGGCTTGGCCATCCCTTAATTGCGGTGATCTTATCAGGGTCGGGAGCCACTCCGTCAGCGCTCACCACGTGTCCCAGGTACTGCACCTTTGGTTTCAGGAGGTGACACTTGGAGGGTTTCACCTTTAGGCCGTAACTCGCCAGAGCCTCGAACACTTCCGCCAGGTGTTTCAGGTGGTCCTCATACGTCTTGGAATATACGATGACATCGTCCAGGTACAACAGGACCGTCTCGAAGTTTCTGTGGCCCAGACAACACTCCATTAGGCGTTGGAAGGTTCCTGGTGCGTTGCAGAGTCCGAACGGCATGCAGGTGAACTCGCTAAGTCCCATCGGGGTGGTGAATGCGGTCTTCTCCCGGTCCGCCTCTGCTACAGGAACCTGCCAGTACCCGCTAGTGAGATCCAAGGTAGAGAAGAAGTTAGCAGATCTTAAAGCAGCCAATGACTCCTCTATCCTTGGTAAGGGGTACGCATCCTTGTGTGTGATACGGTTGATTTTCCGGTAATCTACACACATCCTCATAGTGTTGTCTTTCTTTTTGACTAAAACTAATGGGGCTGCCCAGGGGCTACAACTATCCCGGATTACCCCAGCCTCCTTCATGTCTCTAAGCATCCCCTTGGCGTGTTGGTAATGTGCAGGGGGTACGGGTCGATACCTCTCTTTTATGGGAGGATGATCTCCCGTGGGGATGCGATGTTCTACCCCCTTGACTCGCCCGAAGTCTAACGGGTGTTTACTAAACACTCTCTCATACTCTTGAACCACCCGATAGACTCCTTGTTTCTGATGTGAGGGAGTGGAGTCAGTACCCAGATGTAGTTGCTGACACCAGTCCTCCATGTCTTTCTTAGAGCCGTTACCTTCCTCCGGGTGAGATGGAGGCAAGGGTTCCACAGATTGTATAGAATTTTGATTAGTGGTATATAATTTGGCTAGCGTGGCATACCGGGGCAGGTACACTTCCCTCTCCCCGATATTTATTATGCGAACGGGCACCCTCCCATGGCGTACATTGACCACCCCCCGTGCTGTCAAAATGGTGGGCCTACTGTCTGAGTAAACTGGTTCTACCATTGCCTGGTAATCTCTACCTCTCAGACCAATAGCTGCCCGGCACCAAATCATCATTTCACTTTTTGGGGGCATGGCAATAGGAAAAGGGTCACACATTCTTACGCTACCAATCTCACCGCCGGAGAGTTCCACTTGTTGCCGTTGCATCAGTGCCCGGATCTCTTTCTGGAGCACCCGCTGCTCGCCGGAGCTGGCATTCTTGGCAACCTGCTGTAAAAGGAAAATCACCTCTGCAAGACAATTTTCAATTACATTAGTTCCTAGAGTTATTTTTGGGTGACTCTCATGTTTGTCAATATCTACAATGATCAGTCCCTGTGCGGCCAGTTCGACTCTACCAATTTTGATGGTCACCTCTTTAAATCCGATCTGTGGCACGGGCTGACCATTGCTGGCGATGATACTCAAGTCGTCGTCAGGGTAGCGGGTAATATCCGAGTCATTCCAGTACTGCTTGAAGAGCACGTACGGGATGGTGGTGACCTGTGACCCGGTGTCCAGTAGGGCACTCATGGGAATGCCATCCAGTACCACAGGCAAGACTGGACGTCCTCCCACATATCTGTCGCGCCAGTTCGATGGGCCTGGTGATCTTTTTCCTGGGGGTTGGCCCTCTACCCCAGGTTGTGCCCGTTTAAAGAACAGTACCTTGCCATATGTCCGGGTTGATTGCAGCGGCGGCAGATGGGTCGTCCGTCCTCACTGTATCGGTCACTGGGTCTTCCTCTGGCCGGTGGGGTCCTCCTTGGTCGACGCCACGGGATGTCCTCCGGTCCGGATGCCAGCTGGATCTTCCCTGGGGTGGAAGCCTGTAAAGACTGCACAGTTCGGGTTAGCGCAGCAACGCTCTTAGCTAGCTCTTGGACCTGATGGTGTAGGTCTGGAGCCGGGTCATTGTCCAAAGCCTGCGCATCAGCTCCCACAGGCCCTGCTGACAAGGGCGCCGCCTCCTGGTAGTAAGTGGTAGTGGGGCGTCTGTGGGTCACAACGCCACCTGGTGCCGGTTCTCGGAGCACCCGGATGGCTCTGTCTTTGAACTGTGCAAAGTCCAGATGGGGATCCTGTAAGGCCATTGCCCGCAACTGGGTTCGGTGGGCATTGCAATATAAACCCTCTATAAATTGTTCAGTCAACAGCCTGTCCTCGTTTCCCACCCCATCAGGGTCGGTCTGCTTTATGGCCCTCAGGGCCTCTTGTAGGTTTAGTGCATAGTCCCTTATACTCTCATGCGCTCGCTGCTTGCACCCGTAGAATCTAAGCTTAATCTCGGCTGAGGTGCGGGTATCAAAGGTGTCCTTCAGCCGGGTTAGTATCCCTGCGACAGTCTTCCTCCCAGGTGGCCAGGATTTTACTTCCCTTTTGGCTGCCCCGGTTAGTTGGGCCACCAGGATGCTCACTTTTTGCTCTTCTGTGAGGGGGTACACCTGGAAGAGGCTATCCAGCTTTTCTCTAAAGTCATGCAGGGTATGTGACTCCCCTGAGTACTGGGGTAGCCAAGCTGCTCCCGGGATATAGGGCATGGTGAAGGGCATAACTGCAGCAGCGGTAGCGCTGGCGGGGGTTGAGGCAGTGAAGCTCTCCTCCGTATCCGACATCTTCCTCCCCCCTAGTGGACCGTGGCCTACCTTGCGATGATCCTCTTCCGTAGGCCGCGGCTCCGCAGTGGATCGTCAGGGTTGAGGACCTTCCGTCGCGCTCCTGTGACGTCGGCGTCTGCTGGGCTCCTTCCAGGACCTTACGCAACGTCCGGACGTGAGGCGGGGCTTCAGTTCTCGCGCGCTTTCGGAGTCCACGCCCCTCTTCTTCCCGCGCGGCGTCCTCAAGATGGCGTCCAACGGCGGGAAAACTCCACGGATGGCGGGAAGAAGGCCGAAGATGGCGCCGGATGGCGGGAAACTTCACCGATGGCGGGAAGAAGGTAGAAGATGGCGCCGGATGGCGGGAAACCTCCACGGATAGCGGGAATCTTCACCACTGGTAAGTTTGAACAGTCTTTGCTTTTCAGGCATGCAGTACCCGGTGGTTGCGGGCACGAAATCCTGCCGACTACGCCAAAGTTGACGCGCCCCTGGGCCTGTGTCGCGCTGCGTTGCGCACGCGTGAGCTTACCCGGAGCCGGATCTGTTGAGGGTTGTAGTCTCGTGGCGGTGACCCGGTCCGTGCCCAGGGAGTCAAACTGGACGGCAGTCTGTTAGCGGTAAATGGTTGATGACTACGCCACCCGTTGAGTGCAGCCAGGGAGCTGCTGCTGCAGGGCAGACCGCTGAGGCCGGTGGTAGGATTGTGCAGCGTGATAGTATAACCCCCAACGGGAGGGGTATGGCCTCAGGGCAGCCGACGTGGATGATGGGGGTAGCAGGAACCACTCAGAGACGGTGCGGTGTAGTTCAGGGTCTTTACTGGTAACAACGATAGACCCTCCCGGAGTACTTGCTAGCAAACGGGGCCTGGTCAGTCTTTGAGCAGATGAGATCTCCCCTGGCCAGGCGTAGTTGTAGGCCTCCCAAACTGACTGTACTCTTCTGGCTACCTTGCTAGAAGCTGATGTAAGTAGCCCACGTCCCTGAGTGTACCGTGTGGTGCTCACCCGTATGGCCGGTGACTCGGGGCCTTCTAATGGCTTCCGCTCCACGATGGCGGTGCTGGTCCCACGCGTGTGACCGTGCCTTCGGGCTTCTGGGCCAGAGGACCTGAAATCCCCTGCCTGACGGATTCTGCTGCTGGGTAGGAGTTAGTCCCCACAGCCTCGGACTCCGGGTCCGGTAAAGAATCTTCTTAGTCAGGGCGAGCTCTGCAGCTGCCAGCCCCTGACTCCTTGTAACTCTGCTGTTTCCTATGCTGCTTCTTGTCTCCACTCTCCTTGTCTGACTAACCCTGCCTCAGCCCAGGGTTTATACATGGGAAGTTCTTCCCCTCCCAAGACTGGGCAGGAGGTGTGGCATGCACAGGATCCCTGACCAAAGGACCTCCCACCTGCTCTCAGACGTAATATCTCTATCACTGTGGCAACCAGACCCCTGGGGTGTCACATATATATACAGAATAATGCAAATACTGAGAATTACATCCACAATTCAGGACAGGAGAAGTGGTACTGTGCAGTGTTTATATACAGAATAATACAGATACTGAGAATTACATCCACTATACAGGACAAGAGAAGTGGTACTGTGCAGTGTATATATACAGAATAATACAGATACTGAGAATTACATCCACTATACAGGACAAGAGAAGTGGTACTGTGCAGTGTATATATACAGAATAATACAGATACTGAGAATGACACCCAGTATAATATACAGAATAATACAGATACTGAGAATTACACCCAGTATAATATACAGAATAATATTGACGCGCCCCTGGGCCTACTTGGTGTAGCGTTGCGCACGCGGGGACTACCTGGAGCCGGGCCTGTTGGGGGTAGTAGTCTCGTGGCGGTGACCCGGTCCGTGCCCAGGGAGTCAAACTGTGTGGCTGAGTATTAGCAGTAGATGTTGGAGGACTACGCCACCCGTTGAACGCAGCTATGGAGCTGCCGCTTCAGGGCAGACCGCTGAGCCCGGTGGAAGGATTGTGCAGCGTGGATGGTATAACCCCCAACGGGAGGGGTATGGCCTCAGGGCAGCCGACGTGGATGAAGGGGGTAGCAGGAACCACTCAGAGACGGTGCGGTGTAGTTTTGGGTCTTTACTGGTGACAAGGTAGACCCTCCCGGAGTACTGGCTAGCGATCGGGGCCTGGTCAGTCTGTGAGCTGATGGGATCTCCCCTGGCCAGGCGGAGTTGTAGGCCTCCCCAACTAATCGTACTCTTCTGGCTACCTTGCTAGAGGCTGATAAAAGTAGCCCACGTCCCTAAGTGTACCGTGTGGTGCTCACCCGTATGGCCGGTGACTCGGGGCCTTCTGGTAGCTTCCGCTCCACGTCGCGGTGCTGGTCCCTTGCGTGTGACCGTGCCTTCGGGTTTCTTGGCCAGAGGACCTGAAATCCCCTGCCAGGCGGTTTCTGCTGCTGGGTAAGGATTAATCCCCACAGCCTCGGACTCCGGGTCCGGTAAGAACTCTTCAATCAGGGCGAGCTCTACAGCTTCCAGCCCCTGATCTCTTTTAGCACAGCTCCCACAGAGCTCCTGATCTTTCTTTCCCTAAAGCTGCTCCACTACAGACCAGACTGTGTCTCTGTCTGTGTTCTCTGCTCTTTCTTTCTCTAACCCTGCCTCAGCCCTAGTTTTATATAGGGGAAGTTCTTCCCCTCCCAGGACTGGGCAGGAGGTGTGGCATGCATAGGATTCCTGACCAGGAGACCTCCCACCTGCTCACAGACGTAATATTGCTATTACTGTGGAAACCAGACCCCTGGGGTGCCACAATATAGATACTGAGAATTACATCCACTATACAGGACAGGAGAAGTGGTACTGTGCAGTGTATATATACAGAATAATACAGATACTGAGAATTACATCCACTATTCAGGACAGGAGAAGTGGTACTGTGCAGTGTATATGTATTTCACCCAAAATTGTACTAATAAAAGCATCATCTAGCCAAGGCAAAAATAAGCCATCACACAGCTCCAGTATATAGAGGAAATGTCCAGTGCGCTGTAGTATATAGAGGATGTGTCCCGTGTGGTGTAGTATATAGAGGATGTGTCCCGTGTTGTGTAGTATGTTATGCACACACCTGGGCTGACTGGCATGTGCGTGATTTAGTGATTCCACTGTGCCATGAACCGGAGAGTGTCTGGAGGGGCGTAACTAAGTATCAACCCGATCCGACCAAGTTCGCACGACGGCTAACGACGCCGTGCACCAGGGAGGAACCGAGCAGTGGGACCAGGTGCTACTCCAGGCCAGATCCCGGACACGGCTGTTGACCCACACCGGGGAATACAGGAACAGGCGGGTTAGTCTTGCACACAGACAGGTGGGTATTGGCATGCACGGCTGGAGTGCAGACAGGAGGATACTGGCAGGCACGGCTGTTATGCAGACAGGAGGGTACTGACCAGTGCGGCTGGCGTGCAGACGGGGAGGTACTAGCAGGTTGAAGCACAGGCTGGATAGAGTCCAGTACAGAATGGGATACAGGAACAGAACCGCAGATGCGGTAGACAAGCAGAGCAGAGAGGTACCACCGGAGTGGTGGGAAAGGCGGAGCAGAGAGGTACCGCTGGAGCTGTGAGCAAGCAGAGCAGTTAGAAACCGCCGGAGCGGTGAGCAAGGCAGAGCAGGCAGGAACCGCCGGAGCGGTGAGCAAGGCAGAGCAGGCAGGAACCGCCGGAGCAGTGAGCAAGGCAGAGTAGGCAGGAACCGCTGGAGCGGTGAGCAAGGCAGAGCAGGCAGGAACCGCCGGAGTGGTGAGCAAGGCAGAGCAGACAGGAGCCGCCGGAGTGGTGAGCAAGGCAAAGCAGGCAGGACCCGCCGGAGCGGTGAGCAAGGCAGAGCAGGCAGGAACCGCTCGAGTGGTGAGCAAGGCAGAGCAGGCAGGACCCGCCGGAGCGGTGAGCAAGGCAGAGCAGGCAGGAACCACTGGAGCGGTGAGCAAGGCAGAGCAGGCAGGAACCGCCGGAGCGGTGAGCAAGGCAGAGAAGAGGGGACAGGGCTCTGTTCACACAGAACAGACTGGAAGGGAAAGGCAGAACCAGATATACACAATATACTTGCAATGAAGTAGCGAGTGGACTCTTAACTCACAAACGGAAGTACAGCGACAACGAGTAGGAAGTAACCGGGCTGCTGCCCTAAGCAGTCAGAACAGAGACAAACAGACAGCATGAATAGAAGCCAGGCTAGCAGACTGGACTGAAGATCAAGTTTGCAATCTTGCATAGTGAGAGATGGTGCACCATGCAAGCCCGCCACCAGGTATGTTACAGTGTATATAGAGGATCTGTCCCGTGTGGTGTAGTATATAGAGGATGTGTCCCGTGTGGTGTAGTATATAGAGGATGTGTCCCGTGTGGTGTAGTATATAGAGGATGTGTCACATGATGCGTAGTATATAGAGGATGTGTCCCTTGTGGTGTAGTATATAGAGGATCTGTCAGCTCTCCTGTGTGGTGTAGTATATAGAGGATCTGTCCTGTGCGCTGTAGTATATAGAGGATGTGTCCCGTGTGGTGTAGTGTACAGAGGATCTGTCGGCTCTCCTGTGGGGTGTAGTATATAGAGGATCTGTCCTGTGTGGTGTAGTATATAGAGGATCTGTCCCATGTGGTGTAGTATATAGAGGATCTGTGCCGTGTGGTGTAGTGTATAGAGGATCTGTCGGCTCTCCTGTGTGGTGTAGTATATAGAGGATGTGTCACTTGTGGTGTAGTATATAGAGGATGTGTCCCGTGTGGTGTAGTATATAGAGGATGTGTCCTGTGTGGTGTAGTATATAGAGGATGTGTCCCGTGTGGTGTAGTGTATAGAGTATCTGTCGGCTCTCCTGTGTGGTGTAGTATATAGAGGATCTGTTCTGTGCGCTGTAATATATAGAGGATGTGTGGCGCCCTGCTGCGCAATAGTGCCACAGATCCTAGAGGGGTGCTTGGACGGATTTCTCCACAAGAGGCCCTCAGAGCATACACACACCTCCACCCTACCTCAGACCACCAGACGGAGCCCGGATAGGGACATATATATACGGAGGGTGGAGTTAGGCAGGCAGAACAGAGCAGGAAGCTCCTGCAAGTACAGCCTGTGAGTCTGCTGCAGCCACAGAGCAGAACAGTCTAGTTGTGTTTTAGTGTAGGCTCAGACACAGAAACAGGTCTGCAGCCAGTTCCTGCAGGAGTCAGTCTGCAGAGGTAGGCCAAGCTAGACTCAAGTAGCTCAGGTTAGTGAGCTTAAGGTGTACCAACGCCATAAGAGAGGTGAAGCGCAGCCTGCCAGCTGCTAGTGTGTATAGCCTAGTGAGGGCCCCGAGTAGGCTGAAGGCTAGTGGAGTGAGTAGCATTGGGGGCAGAGGAGCTGTACAAGCTCACCCCAGAAACATATACCGGACACCGGGTCCGCGTCTACAGGGCCATATATTCCCCTGTAGAGACAACCGGATTCCCTGGAAGACTTCAGGTCCCAGGATCACCCAAGAGCTGATACGTACCAGAGCCAGGAGTCACAGAGGCCCCGCAAGCAGGGAGTGTGAACTCCAAGAGAAGGCCCTATCAGAAGATCAGCAGGTGCAGGACAGTGACAAAGTTAGGCCTAGCTCCAGGCAGGTCAGAAACTTACTACACAAAGGCAAGAAACAGGAGGCCCTATACCTGCTCACTGGGGAGAATCCTGATATGCACCCTTCACCCTATAGTGCTCCGGAATGTGACTGAATTTCCACCAGTAAAAGGTACTGAAGTGAACTGTGTGTGGTTGCCAATCCTTCTTCAGACCCGGCTGGGTCCCCTCTGTCCTGCATCCCTACATTTACACTGCCCTGAGGCCCAGCTCCACCTGTGGGGAGCTATACCACCCAAGCTGCCTTAACACCGGCCTCAGCGAACTGCCGCAGCGCTGGTGATCCTCACCAGACACCACAGGTGGCGTCACGAACTTTCACATAATTATCCACCTTTTTAAAGAGAGGCCCAGGGTACGGGCCCGGGAGCCGACTACCGCGACATCCCCCAAGGCCAGGCATCAAGGCCCAGGCGCCAAGTACATCCCCATCCCCTGGGCTCGTCATCTCTTTCCTGGCGTCACGAACAGGATAGCGTGCCCGCGGCTACGGAAGGAGTTGTGCCCGTTGCCACCGGGTACTGTGCGCCTTTATTCACGAACTGTATATTGTACTGTGGCGAAGATTGATGCCATTGTTACGTCACTGTGCGAGAAGAAGGGCGTAACCACGCGAAAACTAGGAGGCGTACCTGTGTAACCGCGCGAAGTCTCTGACACGCCCCACGCACTGACGCAGCGTCAGGTCCTGGCAGGAAGCCCCAACGCACGCTCTGACGTAAGACGAGAAGCGACGCAAGGTCCTATCCGACGACCGTCACCTGCAGAGCTGCGGCCTACGGAAAAAGAAGGTAGGCCACGGTTCGCTAGGGGGATGCCAGGATGTCGCAGGAGCAGCCCGATACCGGGGTTCGGGTCGAGAACCCCGATGATCCCACCGGGGATGATGCCGCGCGGGATGGAGCAACCGCCCCATCAACAGGGCCTGTAGCGCCTATCGTACCATTGACTTTACAGTACATGCCTGGAGCAAAGTGGCTCCCCCAGTACAGCGGCAAGCCAGACACCCTGTCTGGATTCAAGCGAAAAATATGCAGCATACTGGACATGTATTCTATGATGGGCAAACAAAGAGCTGCACTTGTTGTGGGACAATTGACTGGTGCTGCGGAGAGAGAAGTAGAGACTTGGTCGGCCGCAGACCAGGAGTCAGTGTCCGTAATCTTCAAAAAGTTACAAACTTCTTTGAGGCAGACCTCCAGATGAGGTTCTACCACTGCTCACAGAAACCGGTGGACAGTGTTCGGGACTATGCCTGCCGTTTGCAAGGGGCCCTGCGGGCTCTGAAACAGGTCAGTCCAACCAGCATAACTGATGAAAGTAAAATGCTAAAAGAACAATTTGTCCGGGGGCTGAGGTCCCAAGAGGAGAGCAGGACTGTGCGTTGGTGGTCCTTGGATCATCCAGATGCTACCTTTAAGGACATGGCTATAAAGGAACTGCAACCCCTGGAAACAGCAGATACTGCTATACAACATTACCAGGGTAGGGCCACTCCAACGCCCGCAGCACCCACCTTTTCCCCACTGGCTAATGAAGCTAAAGTGCAGGCAGCGCCCCCTTGTGAGCTGGACAGTCTGGGCTCAGAAGTGCGCCAGCTGACTAAAAACCTGGTCACTCTGATGAGTGCCCTGCAGCTACGGACGGAGCCAGAGACGGAGGGAAGGATCCTGCTAGCCGACTGCCCTGAGGATGTCCCCTGGATGAGAGGAAGGAGGAGGACGCCGTCGCCCCGGAGGAGGACAACGCCGCCCGGGAGGAGGAAAACGCCACCTCGTGGAAGGACCAACAACCAGCGCCACCCTCAACGAGAGTTTGTCAGCCACCGCTGCCAGAAGGCAGGCCACACAGTGCGCAATTGCCCTTTAAAAGAGCAAACCCTCGGTCCGAGGGTCAACACCCGGGAATAGACTCAGCAGGCCCCTCAGACTGGCACAGCACGTTCGTGGGAGGAAGACCTTTCCTGTCCATAATCCTGGACGACATTGAGATACCGCCCTGCTGGACACTGGATCTCAGGTAACCATAATGCCTGATGCCCTTTACAAGAGATTCTGGTCCATGGACAATCTCCAACCCCCAGATACAGATTTCTCCGTTTATGCCTCTAACAACCTCCCTCTTAACCTAGTCGGGGTTAAGGATGTGGCGGTAAAGGTGGGGAGAGTGGAGCTGAAGGACCAGGGGTTCATTGTAGTAGAGACTCTCTCTGATGAGAATGGACTGTATATGGTACCAGGTACTAATATTGTTGATAACTGTTTGGAGGAAGTGGTGTTTTTACTCCAACAGCTCGCTGACGTCGCCAGACCGGGGCAGAGGAGAGCCCTCCAGAAGGAGATTCGAGCCCTGATGTACCAGCAGCAAGTAAAGTTATCCGGTGGTGAGATTGGTAATGTGCGGGTAGCAGACCCGATGCCCATTGTGATTCCCCCAATGAGTGAAATGCTTATATGGTGTAGAGCAGCAATAGGTCTTAAAGGACAGAGTTACCAGGCGGTAGTAGAACCCCTTAGCTCAGAGCACAGACCTACACTCTTAACTGCCAGAGGGGTAGTGGATGTACGCAATGGGAGGGTGCCCGTCCGTCTTCTCAACTATGGGGAAGACGAGGTCAGATTACCACGATATACCACTGTTGCCAAGTTACATGCTGTAAATAACAACTCCATCCACACGGTGGAGTCCTTAACCTCCCCAGACCAAGTGGAGGATAATGACCCGGCAACCCAGGTGGAGGACTGGTGTCAACAGATCCATGTTGGGACAGACACCACTCCAGCTCACCAGAAACAGGGGGTACACCGGGTGGTTCAGGAATACGCGCAGGTATTCAGCAAGCACCCACTTGACTTTGGGAGGATTTAGGGGGTACAACATCACATCCCCACAGGCAACCATCCCCCCATCAAAGAACGGTACAGGCCTATACCACCAGCACACTACCAGAAAGCCAAGGAGATGTTGCACGACATGAAAAAGGCAGGGTAGTAAGGGATAGTTGTAGTCCCTGGGCAGCTCCCCTAGTGTTAGTCAGGAAGAAGGATGGAAGCATGAGGATGTGTGTAGATTACAGAAAAGTAAATCGCATTACACATAAAGATGCATACCCTTTATCACGAATAGAGGAATCCCTGGCTGCCTTAAAGTCTGCAAATCAAATTACTTTTCCACCCTTGACCTCACTAGTGGGTACTGGCAAGTAGCTGTGGCTGAGGAGGATAGGGAGAAGACGGCCTTCACCACCCCGATGGAACTCTGCGAGTTCAACAGTATGCCGTTTGGACTCTGCAATGCACCTGGAACGTTTCAGAGATTGATGGAGTGCTGCCTGAGACACCACAACTTCGAGACTGTGTTACTATACCTGGACGACGTGATTGTGTACTCCAAGACGTATGAGGACCACTTGAAGCACCTGGCGGAGGTATTTGAGTCACAGTCCCAGTATGGGATGAAGCTGAAGCCCTCAAAGTGCCACCTGCTCAAGAGAAAGGTACAGTACCTGGGGCACATTGTCAGTCCAGAGGGAGTGGCACCAGACCCGGAGAAGGTCACTGCCATCCAGAAATGGCCGGAGCCGAAGAACCTCAAGGAGGTACGTCAGTTCCTGGGACTAGTAGGATACTACCGGAGGTTTGTAAAAGATTACACCAAGAAAGCAGCGCCTCTGCAAGACCTCCTGGTAGGACAGTCCCCCCAAAGGCAGAAATCCCCCATTCCACTGGGGTGAGGAGCAAGCCGAATCATTTCAAGAGATGAAGGAGATACTGACAGGCGACGAGATCCTAGCCTACCCTGACTACAGCCAACCGTTCTTGCTGTATACTGATGCCAGCAATGAAGGATTAGGAGCTGTCCTAAGTCAGAAGCAGAATGGCCTAGAGAAAGTGACAGCCTATGCAAGCAGGAAGCTCCGCCCGACTGAGAGGAACCCAGAGAACTATAGCAGCTTCAAGTTAGAGTTCCTGGCCTTGGTCTGGGCCATCACTGAAAGGTTCAAGCACTACTTAGCCTCCAGCAAGTTCACTGCCTACACTGACAATAACCCCCTGACTCATCTTGAAACAACCAAGCAAGGAGCCATGGAACAGCGATGGATGGCTCGGCTGTCCAATTACCAATTCACAATTAAATACCGGGCGGGCCGCAAGAACGCCAACGCCGATGCCCTGTCCAGGATGCCTCACCAGTCAGACACAGAAGAAGAAGTGGATGACCTGGAGGAGATTGAGCTACCTGCCTTTCACCGGAATGGGATGATCCACGAGTAATGAGCCTCCAGGAGGCAGCGTGGTAAGACGTTAAACCCTTTGCCTCACCACAGCTGGAAGGAGACCAAGGACAGCGACCTGGTTGTCAGCCGTATCAAGGAGCTGATAACCCAAGAAGGTTCCTCCCTGGAGAAAGATGCATCTTTCCAAGCAAAACAGCTGTGGAATGAGAGAAGCCGGCTGTTCATCTATCGAGAGAAGCTGTGCCGGAGGTACATCAATCCCAAGACCCACGAGATGGTATGGCAGATAGTGGTCCCCAAGATGGACATCCAGATGGTGTTGGAGGCCTACCACGATCAGGCGGGGCACTTTGGCTGGAAAAAGCTAGAAACCCTGCTAAAGTGTCGATTCTACTGGGTGGGAATGCGCAGCTCCATTGAGAAGTGGTGCAGAGACTGTGGATCCTGTAGCCTCAGAAGAAAAGACTACAGCAGCCAGAAGGCGCCCCTGCAACCCATCAAGATGGCTTGACCCCTGGAGATCGTGGCGCTGGACCATGTCAAGCTGTCACCCAGCAGGTCAGGGTACTCCTATGCCCTGACCATGGTAGATCACTACTCCAGGTTCCTGGTGGTCGCCCCTGTCAAAGACCTGATGGCAGAAACAGCAGCAAAAACGTTCCAAGCATATTTCTGCAGACCCCATGGATACCCTGAGCAGGTGCTGACAGACCAAGGCCCAGCCTTCGAGGCCGAGTTGTTCAAAGAGTTCTGCCATTTGTATGTGTGTAGGAAGATAAGAACTATACCGTACCACCCCCAAACCAATGGTCTCTGTGAAAAGATGAACAACATTGTCATCGACCTGCTGAAGACCTTACCACTTGAGGAGAGAAATCAGTGGCCAGACCTACTACCTGACCTGGTAGATCTGTACAATCACATACCTATGAGTTCCACCAATTGCACTCCAGCATATCTCATGCGAGCAAGACCAGGAAAGTTGCCCATGGACCTGGAGCTTGGTGTTGCAGAACCAGAAGCAGATATGTCCACTGAGGACTGGGACACGTCCAGACAGGAGCAGTACAGAAGAGTACAAGCCTGTGTCGAAGACAGTCTCGCTAGGGTGAAGGACAAGCAGGAAGACCACTATAATAAGAGTGCGCCAGCAGAACCCTTCACACCAGGATAAGTGGTATTGAAAAGGAAAAGGAGAAACCACAAACTTGATGACCAGTGGGAGACAGAACCCTACCCTGTGTTGAATTTATAGGTTTGATAACAGGAAGACGTGTTTGATTAGCAAAGATGAAGGAAGAACAACTGCAACGGTATCTAGAGACCACCTGAAGTTGTGTCCAGAACTGCTAAAGCCCCAAGAAGAAGTGCCTCTCATCACCCCGGAGGAACCTGAAGAAGCAGTAATACATACTGATTTAGGAGATTTCCCGGCAGATTGGCCTCAAATAGGAGGAGCAGTCATAATCCCAGTACTCCACTTCTTTCGACAGCCAGAAGACCCTCCACAGCCAGATGAACCTGTAAGTGCTGCAGAAGAGCCTAGTGCTGCAGAAGAGTCAGCTCAAGAAGAATCCCCGGACGAAGCATCCCCGGCAGGAGCAGAGCAAGAAGGCCCAGCCAATGGTGAACTTGCCAGGCCCAAAGGGAGGTTAAGGCAGTTTTTCAATACCATCACTAGTAGAACAAATCAGGTAACTGACAACACAGATACCACACATTCTATGAAGAATCCTTTATCGTGATTAGTAATTCTTCTATATAAAGTAAATGACATGTGGGAGTATGGTGATGATTACCGCACCCATCCTTCTAAAATAATTCCAGTGCAGAAGAACAGCATGTAGTCTGACCTGGGTATCAGGGGTGTATTAAGGATAGCCAGGGCCCCGCGTGGCCCCCCCACGTGACGGGTCGGAGGTCACCATATACCTGAAACATTATTATTGAAAAAAATAGCTGCCGAGTGAAACTAACCTAAAAAACATCCATTAATCTAAAATTTACCTTCAGTTAAAAAAAATACTTTACCCATAGTATTGAACAGACCAACTTTAATATGTAATCAAGTCTCTTGCCAATTTTCACAAGGTTTTCATATCAATAGTGCAACAAACACAGAATACAGTAGAAAACATTAACAATATAACACTTCCATTACAACAGAAACATCAGTCATTATATCTAAAAGTGTCAAATGCATAACAATAAATAAATATATATTTTTCAAAAGCTGTCAGAACCATAAACTGTAGAAGCAAAGTATCCTCTCCCTAAGCCTAAGCTCCAGCATACCAGATAGTTTTGGGGTATGTTACTTGCTACATTTAATAGGTTAATTTGAACTTTAGCCTAGGGATGTTAGTAAAGATTTGTCTCTGGAAGTGTCACCCATTTCCCCTGTATGAGGTTGACCAACCAAACTGGAGGCATGAAGGAAAAAAAAAAGAAAAACCAACAGATTAAGGCAAGACCTCACCTTTTCTGAGTAATATAAGACTCATGTTTAAAGCAATACTGCAGTTTTTTTGTATTACGGCACTGGAGTAGAGCCACTAATCTAAGTTCCCTGCCCCTAGTCTCATCCTTACCAACCGGCATCTTCATCTGTATTCCGTGAGGCTCCTGACGTTCTCCAGCAGTTTGTGACCTGCTGGCTTGCTCCAGTGTTTGCTGGCCTATCAGGAAGTCAGAACTCAATTTAAGCCCATGAGATCCAGAACAAGGCCAGCAACAGGCCCCCACACTTATACTGAGAGCTTCTGACCATTACTTCAGGTCAGTCCAAAGTTGCAGTCAAAACATGGCTGTGGGACTGAAGCGGCGCTGGGAAGAGCTGAAGACAGTGGCTAGTAAGTATAATAATAGGGTTAAGGAACCACTAGTTTAGTTGCACCACACCAGCGCTGAAATAAAAAAAAACAAACCCTGGAGTGGGGCTTTAACCAGGTGACAAAACTGTCACTATCAGTGATTACTGTGCAGGCGGAGGAGAGCAGAGGTGTGTGATTCCATATACTGCTCTGCATCTATCTCAGGCTGTGTGGAATAAAGCCCTGGTACCTGAGGTAGATGCTGAGCGCTGTATGTGACACGTGCTGATCGGACACTGCAGCTCTCATCTCAGTAATGTCCTGCTGCTGTGAGACAAGAACTGTAATGTGCCATCAGCACTTGTAACAAACAGCGCTCAGCATTTAGCCCAGGTGCCTGAAATTTATTCCCCAAAGCCTGGGATGGATGCAGAGCAGTATATAGAATCATACACCACTGCACAGCAATCAATAGAAGGCAGATTTTTTTTTTAACTAGTTAGACATGAGTATTATATACAGAGAAAGCCAGCTCTCATATCCTCTGCGATTGTGCGCTTTATCCTCTGCCTGACACCTCCTGCACATTATTGGGTAACATCATACAGGGAAAAAAGTAAATGCCCCCTTAGTTGAAGGGGAAATTGGCATAAAGTTTTCAAGTAATTGTAAAAACTAAAAATGGCTGCTGTGTCAGTCTGTGTGTTTTGTGAGTAACTTACAGTTTGGCTGGTACTTTGAAGAGGAAACACACGATGGTATGTGCTGTGCTTGAATTTTCAATACCTAAAAGAAATGAGGCAAAAAATAATTTTTCTTAACATCTGTTTACACATATACATAGTAACAGTCATCCTTCAACCTTAAAAAATAAGTCCATCTAGTTCAAGCCATAGCCTAACATGCTGATCCAGAGGAAGGCAAAAAAAAACCATGTGGCAAACACTAAGCTCCACATTGGGGAAAAAAATTCCTTCCTGACTCCATACGACAATCAGACTAGTTCCCTGGATCAACGCCCTATCAAGGAATCTAGTATACAGTGCTGTGCAAATTAATTGGGACAAAGCCAAAAAAACCCATATTTTTGAATATTTAATAATAAAATGTTATAATGCACTGTTACATACAAATTATAGTAAGAAATATGTCCTCCTTTAGCAGATATGAGATTTTCAATGCGTTTTGGCATTGATTCTACCAAGTTTTTGCATAAATTCTTCCATTCTTCATCATGGAACCACACTTGTATGGCACTGTTTATCATGCGTTCTTTGGTTGTACAGTCCATTTTGCCAAGACGTCTCTTCACAATGCTCCACAAATTTTCTATAAGATTTAAGTCTGGTGAATTGCCAGGCCAGTACAGCACTTTTACTTTATTTTCTTCCAGGAATTTCTTCACACACTTGGAATTGTGGCATGGAGAAAAAGTACACTAAACCACTCCTCACAGAAACAAGCTCTCAACTGAAGCTGAGGGGGCAGCTAGCTGTTATTTTCTGACTAAAACCAGTCAAACCACATTTTGTTACTCACGGTTGTACACTCACACCTGTTCAAAAAAGTTAAAACTGGTTTGAATCACTGACTGGTAACCAACTTACGATTTTACTTAAAAAATGCTTTGTCCCAATTAATTTGCACAGCACTGTATATAATCTGTAATATTATACTTATCAAGAAAGGCCTCCATGCCCTTCTTAAATGTTAGTAGTGAATCCCTCATTACAACATCATGCGGCAGAGAGTTCCATAGTCTCACTGCTCTTACAGTAAAGAATCCGCGTCTGTGATTATGATTAAACCTTCTTTCCTCCAGACGTAGAAGATGCCCCCTTGTCCCCGTCTCAGGCCTCAGAGTAAAAAGATCAGTAGAAAGGTCTTTGTACTGTCCCCTCATATACTTGTACATACCGTGTTTCCCCGAAAGTAAGACCCCCCCGAAAGTAAGGCAGGGTGGGGGGTTTCGGGGGGGTCCGCCAATGTAGGGCACCCCCCGATTGTAAGGCAGGGTAGCGGGGGGGGGGCCGGGGAATGTAAGGCTGATTCGTCACAGGCTCCCTAGCCGGCTCGCAGCTGATTGGCCGATCAGCCTGTTCGTCACAGGCTCCCTAGCCGGCTCGCAGCTGATTGGCCGATCAGCCTGTTCGTCACAGGCTCCCTAGCCGGCTCGCAGCTGATTGGCCGATCAGCCTGTTCGTCACAGGCTCCCTAGCCGGCTCGCAGCTGATTGGCCGATCAGCCTGTTCGTCACAGGCTCCCTAGCCGGCTCGCAGCTGATTGGCCGATCAGCCTGTTCGCCACAGGCTCCCTAGCCGGCTCGCAGCTGATTGGCCGAATCAGCTGCGACGTCACCGCCTGCAGGCTCGCTCCGATTGGTCCAGCTTCCCCGGCATCCGAATCGTCAGCCCGGTACCGCAGAGGAGATCGAAACAGAAGGAAAGTAACGGTAAGTTCCGAAACTCTCTCTGTGTGTGTGTGTGTGTGTGTGTGTGTATACGATATGTGTACGGTATGTGTATGGGTGCCGTATGGGGCTGTGTGTGTGTGTGTGTATACGATATGTGTACGGTATGTGTATGGGTGCCGTATGGGGCTGTGTGTGTGTGTGTATACGATATGTGTACGGTATGTGTATGGGTGCCGTATGGGGCTGTGTGTGTGTGTGTGTGTGGTGGCAGAGTGGGGGGCAGAACCACTGTATGGGGAGGCTGCATACTGTTCAGCCTGTTTTTTTTCCCAATGTAAGGCCTCCCCCGAAAGTAAGGCAGGGTGGGACTTTTGGGGGTAAAATTAATGTAAGACAGGGCCTTACTTTCGGGGAAACACGGTAGTAATAAGATCACCCCTAAGCCTTCGTTTTTCCAAACTAAATAACCCCGAGTGAAATTGATAAGAAAGTGTGTGTCATATGCGAGTGTACTTGAGAAACACTTACTAGAAAGTCACTGGATCTCTGTTTTGTCTTTCTCCAAGAGCTTCTTGGTCCTGACACGTGTTCCATTGATCAAATCATGAGAGAAGTTCCTGCAGACAAACCCTGAAAAACATAATGCGAGTCACTTCTGACCAGATTGTCATCTACTTTTCTCAGAACGTCTACTTCTACTTCTCTTAACGTGAGAAAATGGCTGTGGATTTTTAACATTTCTTTTACTTTGTTAGTCCCCTTAGGCAACTTGAAACTGAACGTTAGATCACTTGTCTATATTCAAAAGTACTTTTGCATTGCTACATATAAAATCACTATTGCCTGTGAAGCCCAACCACAGAATGACAGTGGCATGTGAAGAGAACCTAGTATGTCCATATCCTCAAACGCTATTGACGCGCCCCCTGGGCAGCGGGGTACTCGCCAACCGGGCCTTGATGGATTTGGGGGATGTCACAGTGGCTGGCCCATTCCGTGACCCAGGGTGGTCAGTCGAAAAATAAAAGGGGGGATAAAAATGTAAACCAAAAAGGGGAAGTAGGGTAGGTTTGTAAATGTTCGTGACGCCACCCGTGGTACCCGGTAATGACTACTGGCGCTGCGACAGTCCTCTGAGGCCGGTGTTCCGGGCAGCTTAGTTGGTGCTACTCTCCACGGGTAGAGTAGGCCTCAGGGCAGTGTAGATGTGATGTAGAGTGGTGGCGGGTGCTGTGCCGCTGTAGAAAGAACAGGCAGAGATAGCGGTTGAAGTCATCCGAGTCTTTACTCACTTTTTATCAGCTCAGAGCTTCTCTCTGCTGTCACACGGCGAGCTGCGGCCGCCAGGGTGGGGCTCAGCACTTTCCAGGTAGTTCAGGAGCACCTGCCAGGACCCCGCTCTAGTGTGTTCCTCTCTTGCTCAATTTCTCCCGCCGTGTGTTCCCCACTGAGTCCCGTACGGGTGCTGCAATCTCTCTATGGGCAACGTGTAGTTCCCGGACCGACTGGGCGCCCTTTTTGGTGACTTGTGGTGAGGCTGAGGCGTAAGGCTGGGTCCCTCTGGATAAACTCAGATTAGGGCATACAGGTGGCGACTCCGCTCCATCCGTATCCCCCTGGGATCCACATAAGCCTCCGGATTCTTCCGACAGAGACGTGAAGTACAAAGTCAGATTGGGGACCGGTTACCCCTCTTGCGGCCGGGTCCCTCTGGCTAGGCCAGAATAAGGTATGCAGGTGGTGGCTCCGCTCCGTCCATATCCCCTGGGATCCTTTCGCCTGTGGAGCTTGACTCCTCTGCTCCCCTCCTGGGCCTCCTACTCTCAGGACCCTGACCGAGACAGAGCCTACAGCAACTCTGCCCTGCTCCTCGTCTCGAGGCCTGAGACCGAGGACCGTGGACCCTCAGCTGGCTGCAGCGTTGTGCTGTCTACCGACCAACGACCCACAACCAAAGACAATGATACCAAGATGGCCTCCATATATATATGATCCAGCTAAGTGCTCAAAATAAATGCTTCCTCCACCCTCACTCACTACATGGTTCCCCCCAACTCCTCCATTCTGGCCCGGGGCGGCACTATGGTGCATATAGGCCCCCTTCAGAACTGGAGTGGTGTAGTGTTGAGTGTGTGTTTGGGGTCCTGTATGGTACTCCATCCTTACCTGGAAGAGGAGATATCACACCCTTAAGTGGGGTGCAATAACTCTGTGGCGACTGAGCCCGCAGGGGCGCCACATTATTGACCTGCAGTGCAGGTTAATAGTATAGAAAAGTGCCCAACCGCTGTACTGAACGTGCAGCTCATGGGAAAAAAATGGAATTTAAATCATTCCAAGAACCTTTACTGGCCTTCAGTCATACAGGTGTGTACAAAGCATCTACAATTGCAGCCCATAGCACTGCGAGTGGCTCCTGCAAGCACGTGTGACGCTCACAGCCCTCCCTGGGAAGATGGGGGGGTACTCAGAGCCGGGTCAGATGTTGGGGGATGTAGCCGTGGCCTGGACCCGTTCCGTGCCCAGGGCCGTCACATTAAAAGATTTAATGGGCTTTCAGGGTTGGTGTTAATTGAGTGGTTGTATTGACTACACCACCTGTGGTGCCTGGTGATTCTCCACCAGCTCTGCATTCAGTCCTCTGAAGCGGGATGTAGCGGCAGCAGAAGATGGTACTACTCCCCACAGGCGGAGCAGGGCCTCAGGGCAGAGAGGACAAGAGGATGGGAGCTGTTGTGGAAGATGTTGTGCGGTGTAGTGCGGTGCCGCGTTGCAATAAGAAACCGGAGGCCATAGGGGTAGTCCTCCAAGCTTTACTCACGGTAGAATGCTCAGCTGCAAGGCTTCTCCCTGCTCCTCACGGCGCGCTGCGGCCACCAGGACCGGGGGTCCGACAACCTCCGGGTAGTTCAGGTGCTTTGGTCAGGACCCCGCACCAGAGTGTTCCTAGACTTTCCCACTAGGTCCTCTCCTGTCCGTTTGTGGTGCGTTTACTAAGGCCGGGTCTCCCTCTGGACTATGCACAGAACAAGGGTACGGGTGGCGACTCCGCTCCGTTACCCGGTGGGATCCACTGAGCCTCCGGGCTTCTCTGACTAAGACTTGTAATGACAGAGTCAGATATCGGGGGCCGGTACCCCTTTTGCAGCAGGAATCCCTCAGACTAGGCCAGAATAGTGAGGACAGGTGGCGTATACCGCTCCGTCTTCATCCCCCTGGGATCCTTTTGCCTGCGGAGCTATACTCCTCCGCTCCCCTCCAGACCTTCTTAAGTAAGGACCTTGACCGGGTAGAGACAGCCGTTAACTCTTGCCCGTTCCTCGACTCAAGGCCAGAGTTCGAGGACCGTGTCCCCATCAACTGCAGGTTCACACAGAAAGCCACGTTCAGCGATGAAGATCACAATCAAAGACCTTGAACTTAAGATGGCTGGCTATTAAATATGAATTTAGTACGTGTAACCTCTAAGTGTATCCTCCACCCTCACCCACTACTAGGTTCCCCCTTACTTTGGTTCCCCCATCTCCACTTATCCCGGCTGGGGCAGCACCCTGGTGCCTTAAAGCCCCCCTACAGGTGGGAGAGATGTAGTGTTGAATGCAGAGGTGGGGTCCTGACAGCTGCACCATCCTTACCTCGAAGGAGAGATACCACACCTCATTAAAGAGATGCAGTACCCCTTTGGCGACCGAACCCTCAGGGGCGCCACACACGCCCTGGCACTTTGACTGATAGCTGACTCTACAGTGATGCACTGCATCGCGAGAGGTCAAATTGCTAGGGTGTGCTTACAGCAGCCACTCACATGTATGACTGAAAACCGGCAGTTCTTGCGATGAAGTCTATTTCTCTCTTCTCATCTCTCAAACAATCCTGCTATTACATATAGACGCTTAAAAAAATTAAAATATCTTCTGGTAAACAGCCACCTTGGGGGGCCAGCAGCTAAGGGTTTATTTGGATCCAAGGGCCCAAGCTGGGGCTGCCACCCATGTGGCTCTTGCGTGGCGTGCCTCAATATAGAGTCTACGAAAATCTTTCCAAATTCAAATGGTACGAAGCAATATAAGGTTACTCATACCATCACATGTACCACAGTTGGGGTGATCTACAGTGCAAAATGCCCTTGCAACAGAATATATGTAGGCCTTACATCAAGAGAACTCCGAAGAAGAACTAGAGAACGCGTCTTGGATATCAAGGCAGCAAAAGAAATTTACAATGTGGATGAGCTCAAGACATTACCGCGTCACTTTATGAAGTTTCATAACAGTGACCCTTCTGGTCTCCAGTTGAGTGGTTTTGATAGGGTCTACCCAGGCACTAGAGGAGGTAACTGGAAAAAAATCCTGGCACAGAAGGAGGCAAGGTGGATCACTGTGTTGAACACCTTAACCCTCCATGGTCTCAATGAGACAAATAGTTTTGTTTCATTTCTTTAATATTGTTGGGTGGTTCCTAGTGGAGTGCATTGTATTATGGTCATTTTACTTTTAATCTTATTTTAATTGTTTTTATTCGTTTATACTTACGTTTTCTTCTTTCCTTCTCTTCTTAGTTCTTTCGCCTGACGTTTGCTATTTTTCAGAGTTGGTCATCTTCTTGAGCGTCATCATCACCAGTGCATTTGAACCTCTTTTTATATTTTAAAGAATTTAAATATCTTCTAGTAATATATGTATAATGTCATGCATTTATGTGCCCCATGCCTTTTTGTTATATAAATATATTTTTCATCTCATCATATTTTTCACTATATATTCACTAGCACAATTGCACTGTATGGGTCATATTATATGATAGGTGTCACACTATCCATCATATATCATAGATATATAATTTTTTCATATGATATATATTCTCCTATAACATTTTCACGTTATTATCTCATATACGTCCCTGGTATCCTGTTATTAATTTCCAGGGCAGGTCCTTGTTAGCTAGTGGACTGAAAAAAAGGTAATTAGCTCATATCACCTGATACTCACAGGAATCCCAGGCTCACGGATTAGTGTCCAGCATACACTTGTAAGGATATATAGAAAAAGTAAAATCCGGTGCCACAAGCGATAAATCCTTTATTCCAAAAATTAAAAATCACATGTCCCTAGGAGGGGAACAACTGGACGCGTTTCGAGGACACAGCCCCTTAATCGTCAGTATACAAATGAATTAAAAAACAACACATTTATAATAAAAACTGTGACCACCCCTAAGCATGTGTGATAGATTAGTATACACATTAGGATATTAACTCCTACTTAGACAAGATTTGCGTGCAACAAATTCTCATAGAATATACAGACATAGACTTAGGGGGAAAAAAAAACAAAAAAAAAACTTTTTTGTAAATAATTTGCCATATAGATGCACAGAACAGAATATGCATATAATATTATAAATGCAAGTATATATATATATATAATTCAATAAAAAAACATTAAATCTGATCTATAATTCATACCTTGCGGTATCCGTGCATTTAATTTCAATATCCACAATTTTTCTTTGTTATGGAGCATTTTCTCCCAATTACCGCCACGATGGGGACGTGGTACTCTCTCTATGCCTGTAATATTTAATGTACTTATATTGCCCGCATGTACCTCTCTGAAATGTTTGGAGAGACCTGATAACCTGATGGATTTTGAGGCAGGATTTGCTCCTGTAATATGTTCTGATATTCTTGCCTTAAGGGCTCTGGTAGTGCGGCCTATATAATATTCTGAACAGCTGGCACAAGTTGCCATATAGACAACATGGGAGGTGTTACAATTTATATAAGACTCTATGTCATATTTTCTACCTGTATGTAAATCAGAGAAACTTGAACCCATAGCGACATATTTGCACATACAGCATCTATTTTCACCACATTTATACATGCCGACATATTTCAGCCAGGTGGGACTTTGTACTTTATTATCCAAAAATACGCTGGGTGACAACATATTGCGTAGATCCTGACCTTTCCTTGAAACCACCCTACAGCCTGCTTCCAATATATTAGACAATTTGTCATCCTGATATAATATGGGTAAGTTCTTGAGAAAGATTTGTTTAATGTTGTAAAAATGATCACTATATGGCGTAGAGAAAGTTAATGAAGATTTAGCCTTATTGGAACTATGTTTTACTGATTGTGTCAACAAACCTTCTCTATCTTTAGATATAGCTATAGATATAGCCCTATCGATCATCCATTTTTTATATCCCCTAGACCTCAGTCTCGCTGACATGGTTTTAGTTTCCTCCTCAAAACACTCTTGTTCACTGCAATTGCGTCTAGCTCTAATGAACTCACCCACTGGTAAATTTTTTATAACATGTTTTGGGTGGCTGCTTTCAGCTCTCAAGAGAGAATTGCCGCTAAGGGGCTTGCGGTAAAGTTTAGAGGCAATTTTCCCTGTACTCACACAACCAGTCAATACGACATCCAAAAACGGAGTGGACTCCTTGTGAATCTCCATAGTGAATTTCAAATTGTAGTTGTTATTCTCCAGATAATTTAGAAATTCAGTAACAGGTGGTGCGGGAGACCCCGATGACAGACCCCATATGAGGATCATGTCATCAATGAATCTCCCGCACCACCGAATATTGTTCCTATATGGACAACATTCATTGAAAATATATTCTTCCTCCCATCTTTTCATATAAACATTGGCCAGTGAAGGGGAAAACTTAGAGCCCATCGGACAACCGCAAAGCTGTAAGTAAAATTTATCATTGAAGATGAAAAAATTACTCTTCAAAAGAAATTCCAAACTCAAAAGCAAAAATTCCTTGACACCATCAGTAAAAATGTCAGTTAGATTCAAAAAATATTGCACAACCCTCAATGCCTTATCGTGAGGTATTGAGGAATACAACTGGACAACATCACATGTTATCCAATTACAGTCCTCCTGCCAAGACATAAGATTAATGGCCTGCATTAAATGCTGAGTATCTTTTATCATACCTGGTGATCCCTCCAGTAAGACACGCAATCTGGAATCCACCCACCCTGAAAGTCTCTCATGGAGGGTATGTATACCCGCCACGATTGGCCTCAGGGGAGGTGGAAACACTGACTTATGCGTCTTAGGGAGGGCATGAAAAATCGGAATAACAGGCTGATCTGGAGACAAAAATTCCTTCATTTTGGAATCAATGGCTCCAAGAGCTACTCCTTCCTCCAGTAGCCTGTTTAATTTTATAGTAAAATTCTTTGTGGGATCAGAGACTAAGGGGCGGTAGGTGGTGGAATCAGATAATATATCCTCTACCAATTTTTTATATAATCCTGAATCCAGAATCACCACCGAACCCCCCTTGTCTGAAGGTCTAATGACAATGGTAGAATTAGCCCTTAGGGAAATTATTGCTTCCCTTTCCCTTTTGGAAAGATTATTTGATACTCTCAATTTTCCATCATCCAAGAGATTATTTAGATCCCTTTCCATTGCGGCTTGAAAGGAATCCATAGCTGGTATCCTCGCCGCAATGGGATAATAACTTTCGTTGGATGTAGCAAAATTTAATATTTCCAAGTCATTTCTTAATTTCATACATTTTTTGATCTTAACATTGTTTTCCAAATGATGTAAATCCTTGATGCACATGGTTTCCTGTAACCCCATATGTAATGGATAACAGTCAGGCAATATAGGAGGGACACAATCATGATCTGTAGAGACCTGAAGGATGTTTCTATCATAAAAATGTCTTTTAACTGCTAAATTTCTTGTTTACATCCTTCAATGTTTGAAATAAATCAGCATTTTTATTAGGTACAAAATTTAAATCTTTCTCCAAAACTTTAAGTTCATGTTCAGAAAAAATGCAAGCAGATAAATTGTGAACAGAAACTATATCTATGTTATTTATTTCCTGTGTTTCTCTTTTCCTCCTTCTCCGTGAGCGCCTTTTCGGCCTTTGTAGCAGTTTTTTGAAACAGCAGATGTGGAGGCATATCTAGTATTGTATGCTCTAAAAGAGCCATTTCCATCCTGACCAGAAAACGGCACATCTGATTCATCTGTACTTGCTGATGAGACAGGTGAAGAAAAACTCACATTACGGTTGCTCACTTGTTCAGGTGGATTTCTCAGAATGGATTTTATGGTGCCTGATTTTGTGGAATGTTTAGGAGTTTTAGGTGTGCTAGCGGTAGATAAAAAACGAGTTTTTCCAGGAGTACGATGTTTCCATACATAGACAGAATTACTTTCATAGTCTTTTAAATCTCGTTTGTACTTGGAACTTTTTAAATCAATGATAGTCTTTTCAAGTTCATCAATTTTTTTATGCATATTCTCATATAGTGATTCATATACATTCTGAGAAATAAACTTATCCGCTGCATCTTGCAAAACCTTGATATCATTCTCTAAAGACTCCAATTTATTTTCCTCCTCCAAAATGATAAGATTCATTAATTTAAAAGAACATTCCGAAAGAACATCGTTCCACTTACTTGTAAATTCATCACTGAACGGAGTAGTTGCAATCTTTTTAATACGGAGGCCTCGAGGAATCATCTTTTTCAAGACGTATTTCTTCAAGGTGGCATGATCCCACCAAACCTTTAGATGCTGAATCAAAGCTTTTTCCAAAGTAAAAAATGCCTCATGAATTTCAGGAGCACTCCTGTCCATATTTCCACCACCAGAGAAAATAGAGTCCAGTTTTTTTGCACGCAAATCCCGGCATAATGATAGGTAGTCTCGCGTGGATTCCATGGGTGAGATTTAACCAGCCCAAATGAAAAGAGCAATGTCTTAAAAATGTGAGAGGTGAGAGCTATGCTGAGTACTAGTGGACTGAAAAAAAGGTAATTAGCTCATATCACCTGATACTCACAGGAATCCCAGGCTCACGGATTAGTGTCCAGCATACACTTGTAAGGATATATAGAAAAAGTAAAATCCGGTGCCACAAGCGATAAATCCTTTATTCCAGAAATGAAAAATCACATGTCCCTAGGAGGGGAACAACTGGTCGCGTTTCGAGGACACAGCCCCTTAATCGTCAGTATACAAATGAATTAAAAAACAACACATTTATAATAAAAACTGTGACCACCCCTAAGCATGTGTGATAGATTAGTATACACATAAGGATATTAACTCCTACTTAGACAAGATTTGCGTGCAACAAATTCTCATAGAATATACAGACATAGACTTAGGAGAAAAAACAAGAAAAAAAAAAAAACTTTTATGTAAATAATTTGCCATATAGATGCACAGAACAGAATATGCATATAATATTATAAATGCAAGTATATATATATATAATTCAATAAAAAAACATTAAATCTGATCTATAATTCATACCTTGCGGTATCCGTGCATTTAATTTCAATATCCACAATTTTTCTTTGTTATGGAGCATTTTCTCCCAATTACCGCCACGATGGGGACGTGGTACTCTCTCTATGCCTGTAATATTTAATGTACTTATATTGCCCGCATGTACCTCTCTGAAATGTTTGGAGAGACCTGATAACCTGATGGATTTTGAGGCAGGATTTGCTCCTGTAATATGTTCTGATATTCTTGCCTTAAGGGCTCTGGTAGTGCGGCCTATAGAATATTCTGAACAGCTGGCACAAGTTGCCATATAGACAACATGGGAGGTGTTACAATTTATATAAGACTCTATGTCATATTTTCTACCTGTATGTAAATCAGAGAAACTTGAACCCATAGCGACATATTTGCACATACAGCATCTATTTTCACCACATTTATACATGCCGACATATTTCAGCCAGGTGGGACTTTGTACTTTATTATCCAAAAAAACGCTGGGTGACAACATATTGCGTAGATCCTGACCTTTCCTTGAAACCACCCTACAGCCTGCTTCCAATATATTAGACAATTTGTCATCCTGATATAATATGGGTAAGTGACTTGGAAATATCCAATTTTGCTACATCCAACGAAAGTTATTATCCCATTGCGGCGAGGATACCAGCTATGGATTCCTTTCAAGCCGCAATGGAAAGGGATCTAAATAATCTCTTGGATGATGGAAAATTGAGAGTATCAAATAATCTTTCCAAAAGGGAAAGGGAAGCAATAATTTCCCTAAGGGCTAATTCTACCATTGTCATTAGACCTTCAGACAAGGGGGGTTCGGTGGTGATTCTGGATTCAGGATTATATAAAAAATTGGTAGAGGATATATTATCTGATTCCACCACCTACCGCCCCTTAGTCTCTGATCCCACAAAGAATTTTACTATAAAATTAAACAGGCTACTGGAGGAAGGAGTAGCTCTTGGAGCCATTGATTCCAAAATGAAGGAATTTTTGTCTCCAGATCAGCCTGTTATTCCGATTTTTCATGCCCTCCCTAAGACGCATAAGTCAGTGTTTCCACCTCCCCTGAGGCCAATCGTGGCGGGTATACATTCCCTCCATGAGAGACTTTCAGGGTGGGTGGATTCCAGATTACGTGTCTTACTGGAGGGATCACCAGGTATGATAAAAGATACTCAGCATTTAATGCAGGCCATTAATCTTATGTCTTGGCAGGAGGACTGTAATTGGATAACATGTGATGTTGTCCAGTTGTATTCCTCAATACCTCACGATAAGGCATTGAGGGTTGTGCAATATTTTTTGAATCTAACTGACATTTTTACTGATGGTGTCAAGGAATTTTTGCTTTTGAGTTTGGAATTTCTTTTGAAGAGTAATTTTTTCATCTTCAATGATAAATTTTACTTACAGCTTTGCGGTTGTCCGATGGGCTCTAAGTTTTCCCCTTCACTGGCCAATGTTTATATGAAAAGATGGGAGGAAGAATATATTTTCAATGAATGTTGTCCATATAGGAACAATATTCGGTGGTGCGGGAGATTCATTGATGACATGATCCTCATATGGGGTCTGTCATCGGGGTCTCCCGCACCACCTGTTACTGAATTTCTAAATTATCTGGAGAATAACAACTACAATTTGAAATTCACTATGGAGATTCACAAGGAGTCCACTCCGTTTTTGGATGTCGTATTGACTGGTTGTGTGAGTACAGGGAAAATTGCCTCTAAACTTTACCGCAAGCCCCTTAGCGGCAATTCTCTCTTGAGAGCTGAAAGCAGCCACCCAAAACATGTTATAAAAAATTTACCAGTGGGTGAGTTCATTAGAGCTAGACGCAATTGCAGTGAACAAGAGTGTTTTGAGGAGGAAACTAAAACCATGTCAGCGAGACTGAGGTCTAGGGGATATAAAAAATGGATGATCGATAGGGCTGTATCTATAGCTACATCTAAAGATAGAGAAGGTTTGTTGACACAATCAGTAAAACATAGTTCCAATAAGGCTAAATCTTCATTAACTTTCTCTACGCCATATAGTGATCATTTTTACAACATTAAACAAATCTTTCTCAAGAACTTACCCATATTATATCAGGATGACAAATTGTCTAATATATTGGAAGCAGGCTGTAGGGTGGTTTCAAGGAAAGGTCAGGATCTACGCAATATGTTGTCACCCAGCGTATTTTTGGATAATAAAGTACAAAGTCCCACCTGGCTGAAATATGTCGGCATGTATAAATGTGGTGAAAATAGATGCTGTATGTGCAAATATGTCGCTATGGGTTCAAGTTTCTCTGATTTACATACAGGTAGAAAATATGACATAGAGTCTTATATAAATTGTAACACCTCCCATGTTGTCTATATGGCAACTTGTGCCAGCTGTTCAGAATATTCTATAGGCCGCACTACCAGAGCCCTTAAGGCAAGAATATCAGAACATATTACAGGAGCAAATCCTGCCTCAAAATCCATCAGGTTATCAGGTCTCTCCAAACATTTCAGAGAGGTACATGCGGGCAATATAAGCACATTAAATATTACAGGCATAGAGAGAGTACCACGTCCCCATCGTGGCGGTAATTGGGAGAAAATGCTCCATAACAAAGAAAAATTGTGGATATTGAAATTAAATGCACGGATACCGCAAGGTATGAATTATAGATCAGATTTAATGTTTTTTTATTGAATTATATATATATATATACTTGCATTTATAATATTATATGCATATTCTGTTCTGTGCATCTATATGGCAAATTATTTACATAAAAGTTTTTTTTTTTTTCTTGTTTTTTCCCCCTAAGTCTATGTCTGTATATTCTATGAGAATTTGTTGCACGCAAATCTTGTCTAAGTAGGAGTTAATATCCTAATGTGTATACTAATCTATCACACATGCTTAGGGGTGGTCACAGTTTTTATTATAAATGTGTTGTTTTTTAATTCATTTGTATACTGACGATTAAGGGGCTGTGTCCTCGAAACGCGTCCAGTTGTTCCCCTCCTAGGGACATGTGATTTTTAATTTTTGGAATAAAGGATTTATCGCTTGTGGCACCGGATTTTACTTTTTCTATATATCTTTACAAGTTTATGCTGGACACTAATCCGTGAGCCTGGGATTCCTGTGAGTTTCAGGTGATATGAGCTAATTACCTTTTTTTCAGTCCACTAGCTAACAAGGACCTGCCCTGGAAATTAATAACAGGATACCAGGGACGTATATGAGATAATAACGTGAAAATGTTATAGGAGAATATATATCATATGAAAAAATTATATATCTATGATATATGATAGATAGTGTGACACCTATCATATAATATGACCCATACAGTGCAATTGTGCTAGTGAATATATAGTGAAAAATATGATGAGATGAAAAATATATTTATATAACAAAAAGGCATGGGGCACATAAATGCATGACATTATACATATATTACTAGAAGATATTTAAATTCTTTAAAATATAAAAAGAGGTTCAAATGCACTGGTGATGATGACGCTCAAGAAGATGACCAACTCTGAAAAATAGCAAACGTCAGGCGAAAGAACTAAGAAGAGAAGGAAAGAAGAAAACGTAAGTATAAACGAATAAAAACAATTAAAATAAGATTAAAAGTAAAATGACCATAATACAATGCACTCCACTAGGAACCACCCAACAATATTAAAGAAATGAAACAAAACTATTTGTCTCATTGAGACCATGGAGGGTTAAGGTGTTCAACACAGTGATCCACCTTGCCTCCTTCTGTGCCAGGATTTTTTTCCAGTTACCTCCTCTAGTGCCTGGGTAGACCCTATCAAAACCACTCAACTGGAGACCAGAAGGGTCACTGTTATGAAACTTCATAAAGTGACGCGGTAATGTCTTGAGCTCATCCACATTGTAAATTTCTTTTGCTGCCTTGATATCCAAGACGCGTTCTCTAGTTCTTCTTCGGAGTTCTCTTGATGTAAGGCCTACATATATTCTGTTGCAAGGGCATTTTGCACTGTAGATCACCCCAACTGTGGTACATGTGATGGTATGAGTAATCTTATATTGCTTCGTACCATTTGAATTTGTAAAGATTTTCGTAGACTCTATATTGAGGCACGCCACGCAAGAGCCACATGGGTGGCAGCCCCAGCTTGGGCCCTTGGATCCAAATAAACCCTTAGCTGCTGGCCCCCCAAGGTGGCTGTTTACCAGAAGATATTTTAATTTTTTTAAGCGTCTATATGTAATAGCAGGATTGTTTGAGAGATGAGAAGAGAGAAATAGACTTCATCGCAAGAACTGCCGGTTTTCAGTCATACATGCGAGTGGCTGCTGTAAGCACACCCTAGCAATTTGACCTCTCGCGATGCAGTGCATCACTGTAGAGTCAGCTATCAGTCAAAGTGCCAGGGCGTGTGTGGCGCCCCTGAGGGTTCGGTCGCCAAAGGGGTACTGCATCTCTTTAATGAGGTGTGGTATCTCTCCTTCGAGGTAAGGATGGTGCAGCTGTCAGGACCCCACCTCTGCATTCAACACTACATCTCTCCCACCTGTAGGGGGGCTTTAAGGCACCAGGGTGCTGCCCCAGCCGGGATAAGTGGCGATGGGGGAACCAAAGTAAGGGGGAACCTAGTAGTGGGTGAGGGCGGAGGATACACTTAGAGGTTACACGTACTAAATTCATATTTAATAGCCAGCCATCTTAAGTTCAAGGTCTTTGATTGTGATCTTCATCGCTGAACGTGGCTTTCTGTGTGAACCTGCAGTTGATGGGGACACGGTCCTCGAACTCTGGCCTTGAGTCGAGGAACGGGCAAGAGTTAACGGCTGTCTCTACCCGGTCAAGGTCCTTACTTAAGAAGGTCTGGAGGGGAGCGGAGGAGTATAGCTCCGCAGGCAAAAGGATCCCAGGGGGATGCAGACGGAGCGGTATACGCCACCTGTCCTCACTATTCTGGCCTAGTCTGAGGGATTCCTGCTGCAAAAGGGGTACCGACCCCCGATATCTGACTCTGTCTTTACAAGTCTTAGTCAGAGAAGCCCGGAGGCTCAGTGGATCCCACCGGGTAACGGAGTAGAGTCGCCACCTGTACCCTTGTTCTGTGCATAGTCCAGAGGGAGACCCGGCCTTAGTACACGCACCACAAACGGACAGGAGAGGACCTAGTGGGAAAGTCTAGGAACACTCTGGTGCGGGGTCCTGACCAAAGCACCTGAACTACCCGGAGGTTGGCGGACCCCCGGTCCTGGTGGCCGCAGTGCGCCGTGAGGAGCAGGGAGAAGCCTTGCAGCTGTGCATTCTACCGTGAGTAAAGCTTGGAAGACTACCCCTATGGCCTCCGGTTTCTTATTGCAACGCGGCACCGCACAACATCTTCCACAACAGCTCCCATCCTCTTGTCCTCTCTGCCCTGAGGCCCTGCTCCGCCTGTGGGGAGTAGTACCATCTTCTGCTGCTGCTACATCCCGCTTCAGAGGACTGAACGCAGAGCTAGTGGAGAATCACCAGGCACCACAGGTGGTGTAGTCAATACAACCACTCGATTAACACCAACCCTGAAAGCCCATTAAATCTTTTAGTGTGACGGCCCTGGGCACGGAACGGGTCCAGGCCACGGCTACATCCCCCAACATCTGACCCGGCTCCGAGTACCCCCCCATCTTCCCAGGGAGGGCTGTGAGCGTCACACGTGCTTGCAGGAGCCACTCGCAGTGCTATGGGCTGCAATTGTAGACGCTTTGTACACACCTGTATGACTGAAGGCCGGTAAAGGTTCTTGGAATGATTTAAATTCCATTTTTTTTCCCATGAGCTGCACGTTCAGTACAGCGGTTGGGCAGTTTTCTATACTATTAACCTGCACTGCAGGTCAATAATGTGGCGCCCCTGCGGGCTCAGTCACCACAGAGTTACTGCACCCCACTTAAGGGTGTGATATCTCCTCTTCCAGGTAAGGATGGAGTACCACACAGGACCCCAAACACACACTCAACACTACACCACTCCATTTCTGAAGGGGGCCTATATGCACCATAGTGCCGCCCCGGGCCGGAATGGAGGAGTTGGGGGGAACCAAAGTTAGGGGGAACTATGTAGTGAGTGAGGTTGGAGGAAGCATTTATTTTGAGCACTTAGCTGGATCATATATATATGGAGGCCATCTTGGTATCATTGTCTTTGGTTGTGGGTCATTGGTCGGTAGACAGCACAATGCTGCAGCCAGCTGAGGGTCCACGGTCCTCGGTCTCAGGCCTCGAGACGAGGAGCGGGGCAGAGTTGCTGTAGGCTCTGTCTCGGTCAGGGTCCTGAGAGTAGGAGGCCCAGGAGGGGAGCAGAGGAGTCAAGCTCCACAGGCGAAAGGATCCCAGGGGATATGGACGGAGCGGAGCCACCACCTGCATACCTTATTCTGGCCTAGCCAGAGGGACCTGGCCCCAAGAGGGGTAACCGGTCCCTGATCTGACTTTGTACTTCACGTCTCTGTCGGAAGAATCCGGAGGCTTATGTGGATCCCAGGGGGATACGGACGGAGCGGAGTCGCCACCTGTATGCCCTAATCTGAGTTTACCCAGAGGAACCCGGCCTTATTCCTCAGCCTCACCTCAAGTCACCAAAAAGGGCGCCCAGTCGGTCCGGGAACTACACGTTGCCCATAGGGACATCGCAGCACCTGTACGGGACTCAGTGGGGAACACACGGCGGGAGAAGTTGAGCAAGAGAGGAACACACTAGAGCGGGGTCCTGGCAGGTGCTCCTGAACTACCTGGAAAGTGCTGAGCCCCACCCTGACGGCCGCAGCTCGCTGTGTGACAGCAGAGAGAAGCTCTGAGCTGATAAAAAGTGAGTAAAGACTAGGATGACTTCAACCGCTATCTCTGCCTGCTCTTTCTACCGCGGCACAGCACCCGCCACCACTCTACATCACATCTACACTGCCCTGAGGCCTACTCTACCCGTGGAGAGTAGCACCAACTAAGCTGCCCGGAACACCGGCCTCAGAGAACTGTCGCAGCGCCGGTAGTCATTACCGGGTACCACGGGTGGCGTCACGAACATTTACAAACCTACCCTACTTCCCCTTTTTAGTTTACATTTTTATCTCCCCTTTTATTTTTGGACTGACCACCCTGGGTCACGGAATGTGACATCCCCCAAATCCATCAAGGCCCGGTTGGCGAGTACCCCGCTGCCCAGGGGGCGCGTCAATAGCGTTTGAGGATATGGACATACTAGGTTCTCTTCACATGCCACTGTCATTCTGAGGTTGGGCTTCACAGGCAATAGTGATTTTATATGTAGCAATGCAAAAGTACTTTTGAATATAGACAAGTGATCTAACGTTCAGTTTCAAGTTGCCTAAGGGGACTAACAAAGTAAAAGAAATGTTAAAAATCCACAGCCATTTTCTCACGTTAAGAGAAGTAGAAGTAGACGTTCTGAGAAAAGTAGATGACAATCTGGTCAGAACTGACTCGCATTATGTTTTTCAGGGTTTGTCTGCAGGAACTTCTCTCATGCTTTGATCAATGGAACATGTGTCAGGACCAAGAAGCTCTTGGAGAAAGACAAAGCAGAGATCCAGTGACTTTCTTGTAAGTGTTTCTCAAGTACACTCGCATATGACACACACATTCTTTTCAATTTCACTCGGGGTTATTTAGTTTGGAAAAACGAAGGCTTAGGGGTGATCTTATTACTATGTACAAGTATATGAGGGGACAGTACAAAGACCTTTCTACTGATCTTTTTACTCTGAGGCCTGAGACGGGGACAAGGGGGCATCTTCTACGTCTGGATGAAAGAAGGTTTAATGATAATCACAGACGTGGATTCTTTACTGTAAGAGCAGTGAGACTATGGAACTCTCTGCTGCATGATGTTGTAATGAGGGATTCACTACTAACATTTAAGAAGGGCATGGATGCCTTTCTTGATAAGTATAGTATTACAGGTTCTATACAGTGCTGTGCAAATTAATTGGGACAAAGCATTTTTTAAGTAAAATTGTAAGTTGGTTACCAGTCAGTGATTCAAACCAGTTTTAACTTTTTTGAACAGGTGTGAGTGTACAACCGTGAGTAACAAAATGTGGTTTGACTGGTTTTAGTCAGAAAATAACAGCTTGCTGCCCCCTCAGCTTCAGTTGAGAGCTTGTTTCTGTGAGGAGTGGTTTAGTGTACTTTTTCTCCATGCCACAATTCCAAGTGTGTGAAGAAATTCCTGGAAGAAAATAAAGTAAAAGTGCTGGACTGGCCTGGCAATTCACCAGACTTAAATCCTATAGAAAATTTGTGGAGCATTGTGAAGAGACGTCTTGGCAAAATGGACTGTACAACCAAAGAATGCATGATAAACAGTGCCATACAAGTGTGGTTCCATGATGAAGAATTGAAGAATTTATGCAAAAACTTGGTAGAATCAATGCCAAAACGCATTGAAAATCTCATATCTGCTAAAGGAGGACATATTTCTTACTAAAATTAGTATGTAACAGTGCATTATAACATTTTATTCTTACATATTCAAAAATATGTTTTTTTTTTGGCTTTGTCCCAATTAATTTGCACAGCACTGTATACTAGATTCCTTGATAGGGCGTTGATCCAGGGAACTAGTCTGATTGTCGTATGGAGTCAGGAAGGAATTTTTTTCCCCAATGTGGAGCTTAGTGTTTGCCACATGGTTTTTTTTTGCCTTCCTCTGGATCAGCATGTTAGGCTATGGCTTGAACTAGATGGACTTATTTTTTAAGGTTGAAGGATGATTGTTACTATGTATATGTGTAAACAGATATTAAGAAAAATTATTTTTTGCCTCATTTCTTTTAGGTATTGAAAATTGAAGCACAGCACATACCATCGTGTGTTTCCTCTTCAAAGTACCAGCCAAACTGTAAGTTACTCACAAAACACACAGACTGACACAGCAGCCATTTTTAGTTTTTACAATTACTTGAAAACTTTATGCCAATTTCCCCTTCAACTAAGGGGGCATTTACTTTTTTCCCTGTATGATGTTACCCAATAATGTGCAGGAGGTGTCAGGCAGAGGATAAAGCGCACAATCGCAGAGGATATGAGAGCTGGCTTTCTCTTTATATAATACTCATGTCTAACTAGTTAAAAAAAAAATCTGCCTTCTATTGATTGCTGTGCAGTGGTGTATGATTCTATATACTGCTCTGCATCCATCCCAGGCTTTGGGGAATAACTTTCAGGCACCTGGGCTAAATGCTGAGCGCTGTTTGTTACAAGTGCTGATGGCACATTACAGTTCTTGTCTCACAGCAGCAGGACACTACTGAGATGAGAGCTGCAGTGTCCGATCAGCACGTGTCACATACAGCGCTCAGCATCTACCTCAGGTACCAGGGCTTTATTCCACACAGCCTGAGATAGATGCAGAGCAGTATATGGAATCACACACCTCTGCTCTCCTCCGCCTGCACAGTAATCACAGATAGTGACAGTTTTGTCACCTGGTTAAAGCCCCACTCCAGGGTTTGTTTTCTTTTATTTCAGCTCTGGTGTGGTGCAACTAAACTGGTGGTTCCTTAACCCTATTATTATACTTACTAGCCACTGTCTTCAGCTCTTCCCAGCGCCGCTTCAGTCCCACAGCCATGTTTTGACTGCAACTTTGGACTGACCTGAAGTAATGGTCAGAAGCTCTCAGTGTAAGTGTGGGGGCCTGTTGCTGGCCTTGTTCTGGATCTCATGGGCTTAAATTGAGTTCTGACTTCCTGATAGGCCAGCAAACACTGGAGCAAGCCAGCAGGTCACAAACTGCTGGAGAACGTCAGGAGCCTCACGGAATACAGATGAAGATGCCGGTTGGTAAGGATGAGACTAGGGGCAGGGAACTTAGATTAGTGGCTCTACTCCAGTGCCGTAATACAAAAAAACTGCAGTATTGCTTTAAACATGAGTCTTATATTACTCAGAAAAGGTGAGGTCTTGCCTTAATCTGTTGGTTTTTCTTTTTTTTTTCCTTCATGCCTCCAGTTTGGTTGGTCAACCTCATACAGGGGAAATGGGTGACACTTCCAGAGACAAATCTTTACTAACATCCCTTGGTTAAAGTTCAAATTAACCTATTAAATGTAGCAAGTAACATACCCCAAACTATCTGGTATGCTGGAGCTTAGGCTTAGTGAGAGGATACTTTGCTTCTACAGTTTATGGTTCTGACAGCTTTTGAAAAATATATATTTATTTATTGTTATGCATTTGACACTTTTAGATATAATGACTGATGTTTCTGTTGTAATGGAAGTGTTATATTGTTAATGTTTTCTACTGTATTCTGTGTTTGTTGCACTATTGATATGAAAACCTTGTGAAAATTGGCAAGAGACTTGATTACATATTAAAGTTGGTCTGTTCAATACTATGGGTAAAGTATTTTTTTTAACTGAAGGTAAATTTTAGATTAATGGATGTTTTTTAGGTTAGTTTCACTCGGCAGCTATTTTTTTCAATAATAATGTTTCAGGTATATGGTGACCTCTGACCCGTCACGTGGGGGGGCCACGCGGGGCCCTGGCTATCCTTAATACACCCCTGATACCCAGGTCAGACTACATGCTGTTCTTCTGCACTGGAATTATTTTAGAAGGATGGGTGCGGTAATCATCACCATACTCCCACATGTCATTTACTTTATATAGAAGAATTACTAATCACGATAAAGGATTCTTCATAGAATGTGTGGTATCTGTGTTGTCAGTTACCCGATTTGTTCTACTAGTGATGGTATTGAAAAACTGCCTTAACCTCCCTTTGGGCCTGGCAAGTTCACCATTGGCTGGGCCTTCTTGCTCTGCTCCTGCCGGGGATGCTTCATCCGGGAATTCTTCTTGAGCTGGCTCTTCTGCAGCACTAGGCTCTTCTGCAGCACTTACAGATTCATCTTGCTGTGGTAGGGTCTTCTGGCTGTCGAAAGAAGTGGAGTACTGGGATTATGACTGCTCCTCCTATTTGAGGCCAATCTGCCAGGAAATCTCCTAAATCAGTATGGATTACTGCTTCTTCAGGTTCCTCCGGGGTGATGAGAGGCACTTCTTGGGGCTTTAGCAGTTCTGGACACAACTTCAGGTGGTCTCTAGATACCATTGCAGTTGTTCTTCCTTCATCTTTGCTAATCAAACACGTCTTCCTGTTATCAAACCTTGAATTCAACACAGTGTAGGGTTCTCTCTCCCACTGGTCATCAAGTTTGTGGTTTCTCCTTTTCCTTTTCAATACCACTTCTCCTGGTGTGAAGGGTTCTGCTGGCGCACTCTTATTATAGTGGGCTTCCTGCTTGTCCCTCACCCTAGCGAGACTGTCTTCGACACAGGCTTGTACTCTTCTGTACTGCTCCTGTCTGGATGTGTCCCAGTCCTCAGTGGACATATCTGCTTCTGGTTCTACAACACCAAGCTCCAGGTCCATGGACAACTTTCCTGGTCTTGCTCGCATGAGATATGCTGGAGTGCAATTGGTGGAACTCATAGGTATGTGATTGTACAGATCTACCAGGTCAGGTAGTAGGTCTGGTCACTGATTTCTCTCCTCAAGTGGTAAGGTCTTCAGCAGGTCGATGACAATGTTGTTCATCTTTTAACAGAGACCATTGGTTTGGGGGTGGTACGGTCTAGTTATTATCTTCTTACACCCATACAAATGGCAGAACTCTTTGAACAACTCGGCCTCGAAGGCTGGGCCTTGGTCTGTCAGCACCTGCTCAGGGTATCCATGGGGTCTGCAGAAATATGCTTGGAACGTTTTTGCTGCTGTTTCTGCTGTTAGGTCTTTGACAGGGGCAACCACCAGGAACCTGGAGTAGTGATCCACTATGGTCAGGGCATAGGAGTACCCTGACCTGCTGGGTGACAGCTTGACATGGTCCAGGGCCACGATCTCCAGGGGTCAAGTCATCTTGATGGGTTGCAGGGGCGCCTTCTGGCTGCTGTAGTCTTTTCTTCTGAGGCTACAGGGTCCACAGTCTCTGCACCACTTCTCAATGGAGCTGCGCATTCCCACCCAGTAGAATCGACACTTTAGCAGGGTTTCTAGCTTTTTCCAGCCAAAGTGCCCCGCCTGATCGTGGTAGGCCTCCAACACCATCTGGATCTCCATCTTGGGGACCACTATCTGCCATACCATCTTGTGGGTCTTGGGATTGACGTACCTCCGGCACAGCTTCTCTCAATAGATGAACAGCCGGCTTCTCTCATTCCACAGCTGTTTTGCTTGGAGAGACGCATCCTTCTCCAGGGAGGAACCTTCTTGGGTTATCAACTCCTTGATACGGCTGACAACCGGGTCGCTGTCCTGGGTCTCCTTCCAGCTGTGGTGAGGCAAAGGGTTTAACATCTTACCACGCTGCCTCCTGAAGGCTCGTTACTCGTGGATCATCCCATTCCGGTGAAAGGCAGGTAGCTCAATCTCCTCCAGGTCATCCATTTCTTCTTCTGTGTCTGACTGGTGAGGCATCCTGGACAGGGCATTGGCGTTGGCTTTCTTGCGGCCCGCCCGGTATTTAATTGTGAATTGGTAATTGGACAGCCGAGCCATCCATCGCTGTTCCATGGCTCCTTGCTTGGCTGTTTCAAGATGAGTCAGGGGGTTATTGTCAGTGTAGGCAGTGAACTTGCTGGAGGCTAAGTAGTGCTTGAACCTTTCAGTGATGGCCCAGACCAAGGCCAGGAACTCTAACTTGAAGCTGCTATAGTTCTCTGGGTTCCTCTCAGTCGGGCGGAGCTTCCTGCTTGCATAGGCTATCACTTTCTCTAGGCCATTCTGCTTCTGACTTAGGACAGCTCCTAATCCTTCATTGCTGGCATCAGTATACAGCAGGAACGGTTGGCTGTAGTCAGGGTAGGCTAGGATCTCGTCGCCTGTCAGTATCTCCTTCATCTCTTGAAATGATTCGGCTTGCTCCTCACCCCAGTGGAATGGGGGATTTCTGCCTTTGGGGGGACTGTCCTACCAGGAGGTCTTGCAGAGGCGCTGCTTTCTTGGTGTAATCTATTACAAACCTCCGGTAGTATCCTACTAGTCCCAGGAACTGACGTACCTCCTTGAGGTTCTTCGGCTCCGGCCATTTCTGGATGGCAGTGACCTTCTCCGGGTCTGGTGCCACTCCCTCTGGACTGACAATGTGCCCCAGGTACTGTACCTTTCTCTTGAGCAGGTGGCACTTTGAGGGCTTCACCTTCATCCCATACTGGGACAGTGACTGAAATACCTCTGCCAGGTGCTTCAAGTGGTCCTCATACGTCTTGGAGTACACAATCACGTCATCCAGGTATAGTAACACAGTCTCGAAGTTGCGGTGTCCCAAGCAGCACTCCATCAATCTCTGAAACGTTCCAGGGGCATTGCAGAGTCCAAAAGGCATACTGTTGAACTCGCAGAGTTCCATCGGGGTGGTGAAGGCCATCTTCTCCCGATCCTCCTCAGCCACAGCTACAGCCACAGCCACAGCCAGTACCCACTAGTGAGGTCAAGTGTGGAAAAGTAATTTGATTTGCAGACTTTAAGGCAGCCAGGGATTCCTCTATTCGTGGTAAAGGGTATGCATCTTTATGTGTAATGCGATTTACTTTTCTGTAATCTACACACATCCTCATGCTTCCATACTTCTTCCTGACTAACACTAGGGGAGCTGCCCAGGGACTACAACTATCCCTTACTACCCTGCCTTTTTCATGTCGTGCAACATCTCCTTGGCTTTCTGGTAGTGTGCTGGTGGTATAGGCTTGTACCGTTCTTTGATGGGAGGATGGTTGCCTGTGGGGATGTGATGTTGTACCCCCTTAATCCTTCCAAAGTCAAGTGGATGCTTGCTGAATACCTGCGCGTAATCCTGAACCACCCGGGGTACCCCCTGTTTCTGGTGAGCTGGAGTGGTGTCTGTCCCAACATGGATCTGTTGACACCAGTCCTCCACCTGGGTTGCCGGGTCATTATCCTCCACTTGGTCTGGGGAGGTTAAGGACTCCACCGTGTGGATGGAGTTGTTATTTACAGCATGTAACTTGGCAACAGTGGTATATCGTGGTAATCTGACCTCGTCTTCCCCATAGTTGAGAAGACGGACGGGCACCCTCCCATTGCGTACATCCACTACCCCTCTGGCAGTTAAGAGTGTAGGTCTGTGCTCTGAGCTAAGGAGTTCTACTACTGCCTGGTAACTCTGTCCTTTAAGACCTATTGCTGCTCTACACCATATAAGCATTTCACTCATTGGAGGAATCACAATGGGTATCGGGTCTGTTACCCGCACATTACCAATCTCACCACCGGATAACTTTACTTGCTGGTGGTACATCAGGGCTCGAATCTCCTTCTGGAGGGCTCTCCTCTGCCCCGGACTGGCGACGTCAGCGAGCTGTTGGAGTAAAAACACCACTTCCTCCAAACAGTTATCAACAATGTTAGTACCTAGTACCATATACAGTCCATTCTCATCAGAGAGAGTCTCTACTACAATGAGCCCCTGGTCCTTCAGCTCCACTCTCCCCACCTTTACCGCCACATCCTTAACCCCGACTAGGTTAAGAGGGAGGTTGTTAGAGGCATAAATGGAGAAATCTGTATCTGGGGGTTGGCGATTGTCCATGGACCAGAATCTCTTGTAAAGGGCATCAGGCATTATGGTTACCTGAGATCCAGTGTCCAGCAGGGCAGGTATCTCAATGCTGTCCAGGATTATGGACAGGAAAGGTCTTCCTCCCACGAACCTGCTGTGCCAGTCTGAGGGGCCTGCTGAGTCTATTTCTGGGTGTTGGCCCTCGGACCCAGGGTTTGCTCCTTTAAAGGGCAATTGCACTGTGTGGTCTGCCTTCTGGCAGCGGTGGCAGACAAACTCTCGTTGAGGGTGGCGCTGATTGTTGGTCCTTCCACGGGGTGACGTTGTCCTCCTCCCGGGCGGCGTTGTCCTCCTCCGGGGCGGCAGCGTCCTCCTCCTTCCTCTCATCCAGGGGACATCCTCAGGGCAGTCGGCTAGCAGGATCCTTCCCTCTGTCTCTGGCTCCGTCCGTAGCTGCAGGGCACTCATCACAGTGGCCAGGTTTTTAGTCAGCTGGCGCACTTCTGAGCCCAGACTGTCCAGCTCACAAGGGGGCGCTGCCTGCACTTTGGCTTCATCAGCCAGCGGGGAAAAGGTGGGTGCTGCGGGCGTTGGAGTGGCCCTACCCTGGTAATGTTGTATAGCAGTATCTGCTGTTTCCAGGGGTTGCAGTTCCTTTATAGCCATGTCCTTAAGGGTGTCAATGGTAGCATCTGGATGATCCAAGGACCACCAACGCACAGTCCTGCTCTCCTCTTGGGACCTCAGTCCCCGGACAAATTGTTCTTTTAGCATTTTACTTTCATCGGTTATGCTGGTTGGACTGACCTGTTTCAGAGCCCGCAGGGCCCCTTGCAAACGGCAGGCATAGTCCCGAACACTGTCCACCGGTTTCTGTGAGCAGTGGTAGAACCTCATCTGGAGGTCTGCCTCAGTGCGGTCCTCAAAGAAGTTTGTAACTTTTTGAAGATTACGGACACTGACTCCTGGTCTGTGGCCGACCAAGTCTCTACTTCTCTCTTTGCAGCACCAGTCAATTGTCCCACAACAACTGCAGCTCTTTGTTTGCCCATCATAGAATACATGTCCAGTATGCTGCATATTTTTCGCTTGAATCCCGACAGGGTGTCTGGCTTGCCGCTGTACTGGGGGAGCCACTTTGCTCCCGGCATGTACGGTAAAGTCAATGGTACGATAGGCGCTACAGGCCCTGTTGATGGGGCGGTTGCTCGATCCCGCGCGGCATCATCCCCGGTGGGATCATCGGGGTTCTCGACCCGGACCCCGGTATCGGGCTGCTCCTGCGACATCCTGGCACCCCCCTAGCGAACCGTGGCCTACCTTCTTTTTCTGTAGGCCGCAGCTCTGCAGGTGACAGTCTTCGAATAGGACCTTGCGTCGCTTCTCGTCTTATGTCAGAGCGTGCGTTGGGGCTTCCTGCCAGGACCTGATGCTGCGTCAATGCGTGGGGCGTGTCAGAGACTTCGCGCGGTTACACAGGTACGCCTCCTAGTTTTCGCGTGGTTACGCCCTTCTTCTCGCACAGTGACGTAACAATGGCGGCAATCTTCGCCACAGTACACTATACAGTTCGTGAATAAAGTACCCGGTGGCAACGGGCACAACTCCTTCCGTAGCCGCGGGCACGCTATCCTGTTCGTGACGCCAGGAAAGAGATGACGAGCCCAGGGGATGGGGATGTACTTGGCGCCCGGGCCTTGATGCCTGGCCTTGGGGGATGTCGCGGTAGTCGGCTCCTGGGCCCGTACCCTGGGCCTCGATTTAAAAAGGTGGATAATTATGTGAAAGTTTGTGACGCCACCTGTGGTGTCTGGTGAGGATCACCAGCGCTGCGGCAGTTCGCTGAAGCCGGTGTTAAGGCAGCTTGGGTGGTATAGCTCCCCACAGGTGGAGCTGGGTCTCAGGGCAGTGTAAATGTAGGGATGCAGGACAGAGGGGACCCAGCCGGGTCTGAAGAAGGATTGGCAAGCACACACAGTTCACTTCAGTACCTTTTACTGGTGGAAATTCAGGCACATTCCGGAGCACTATAGGGTGAAGGGTGCATATCAGGATTCTCCCCAGTGAGCAGGTATAGGGCCTCCTGTTTCTTGCCTTTGTGTAGTAAGTTTCTGACCTGCCTGGAGCTAGGCCTAACTTTGTCACTGTCCTGCAACGTCTGATCTTCTGATAGGGCCTTCTCTTGGAGTTCACACTCCCTGCTTGCGGGGCCTCCGTGACTCCTGGCTCTGGTACGTATCAGCTCTTGGGTGATCCTGGGACCTAAAGTCTTCCAGGGAATCCGGTTGTCTCTACAGGGGAATATATGTCCCTGTAGACGCGGACCCGGTGTCCGGTATATTTTTCTGGGGTGAGCTTGTACAGCTCCTCTGCCCCCAATGCTACTCACTCCACTAGCCTTCAGCCTACTCGGGGCCCTCACTAGGCTATACACACTAGCAGCTGGCAGGCTGCGCTTCACCGCCCTTATGGCGTTGGTACACCTTAAGCTCACTAACCTGAGCTACTTGAGTCTAGCTTGGCCTACCTCTGCAGACTGACTCCTGCAGGAACTGGCTGCAGACCTGTTTCTGAGTCTGAGCCTACACTAGAACACAACTAGACTGTTCTGCTCTGTGGCTGCAGCAGACTCACAGGCTGTACTTGCAGGAGCTTCCTGCTCTGTTCTGACTGCCTAACTCCACCCTCCGTATATATATGTCCCTATCCGTGCTCCTTCTGGTGGTCTGAGGTAGGGTGGAGGTGTGTGTATGCTCTGAGGGCCTCTTGTGGAGAAATCCGTCCAAGCACCCCTCTAGGATCTGTGGTACTATTGCGCAGCAGGGCGCCACACATCCTCTATATATTACAGCGCACAGAACAGATCCTCTATATACTACACCACACAGGAGAGCCGACAGATACTCTATACACTACACCACACGGGACACATCCTCTATATACTACACCACACGGGACACATCCTCTATATACTACACCACACGGGACACATCCTCTGTATACTACACCACAAGTGACACATCCTCTATATACTACACCACACAGGAGAGCCGACAGATCCTCTGTACACTACACCACACGGCACAGATCCTCTATATACTACACCACATGGGACAGATCCTCTATATACTACACCACACGGGACACATCCTCTATATACTACACCACACGGGACACATCCTCTGTATACTACACCACAAGTGACACATCCTCTATATACTACACCACACAGGAGAGCCGACAGATCCTCTGTACACTACACCACACGGCACAGATCCTCTATATACTACACCACACGGGACACATCCTCTATATACTACACCACACGGGACACATCCTCTGTATACTACACCACAAGTGACACATCCTCTATATACTACACCACACAGGAGAGCCGACAGATCCTCTGTACACTACACCACACGGCACAGATCCTCTATATACTACACCACACGGGACACATCCTCTATATACTACACCACACGGGACACATCCTCTATATACTACACCACACGGGACACATCCTCTGTATACTACACCACAAGTGACACATCCTCTATATACTACACCACACAGGAGAGCCGACAGATCCTCTGTACACTACACCACACGGCACAGATCCTCTATATACTACACCACATGGGACAGATCCTCTATATACTACACCACACAGGACAGATCCTCTATATACTACACCACACAGGAGAGCCGACAGATCCTCTATACACTACACCACACGGGACAGATCCGCTATATACTACACCACACAGGAGAGCCGACAGATCCTCTATACACTATACCACACGGGACAGATCCTCTGTATACTACACATCATGTGACACATCCTCTATATACTACACCACAAGGGACATATCCTCTATATACTACAGCGCACAGGACAGATCCTCTATATACTACACCACACAGGAGAGCTGACAGATCCTCTATATACTACACCACAAGGGACACATCCTCTATATACTACACATCATGTGACACATCCTCTATATACTACACCACACGGGACACATCCTCTATATACTACACCACACGGGACACATCCTCTATATACTACACCACACGGGACAGATCCTCTATATACTACACCACACAGGAGAGCCGACAGATCCTCTGTACACTACACCACACAGGACACATCCTCTATATACTACAGCGCACAGGACAGATCCTCTATATACTACACCACACAGGAGAGTTGACAGATCCTCTATATACTACACCACAAGGGACACATCCTCTATATACTACACATCATGTGACACATCCTCTATATACTACACCAACACAGGACACATCCTCTATATACTACACCACACGGGACACATCCTCTATATACTACACCACACGGGACAGATCCTCTATATACACTGTAACATACCTGGTGGCGGGCTTGCATGGTGTACCATCTCTCACTATGCAAGATTGCAAACTTGATCTTCAGTCCAGTCTGCTAGCCTGGCTTCTATTCATGCTGTCTGTTTGTCTCTGCTCTGACTGCTTAGGGCAGCGGCCCGGTTACTTCCTGTTTTTTGTAACTGCTGTGGGCACACCCCTAATGCGTCCTCAGCCTATTGCTGTCTGTCACTGGATATTTAAACCAGCTCCACCTTGAAGCTGGTGCCTGAGCAACTCTTATCCTCAGAGGGCTTCTTGCCTGATGTGCCAGGTCCTGTTCTGTTTTTCCTGCCTGTCCGCCTTCCTGGAGGCTGTATTCCCAGGCCTGTCTGAACACTCTCCTAGCCTGTTCGTCCCGCCTTCTGGGGGCCGCATACCCAGACCTGTTATCTGTGTCTTCTAGCCTGTTTGTCCGCCATTCTGGGGGCCGCATACCCAGACTCGCTCCTGTATCTCGCTGCAGTGTCAGTTCCTGTCTGAACACTCAGTTCCTGTCTGAACACTCTCCAAGCCTGTTACCTGTTTTTCTCTATGTCCGTACCTTCCCTTTTTCTGCAGAGTCTGAACCTGCACCTAACTCCTACTCGTTGTCGCTGTACTTCCGTTTGTGAGTTTAGAGTCCACTCTCTACTTCATTGCAAGTATCTTGTGTATATCTGGTTCTGCCTTTCCCTTCCAGTCTGTTCCGTGTGAACAGAGCCCTGTCCCCTCTTCTCTGCCTTGCTCACCGCTCCGGCGGTTCCTGCCTGCTCTGCCTTGCTCACCGCTCCGGCGGTTCCTACCTGCTCTGCCTTGCTCACCGCTCCGGCGGGTCCTGCCTGCTCTGCCTTGCTCACCACTCCGGCGGTTCCTGCCTGCTCTGCCTTGCTCACAGGTCCGGCGGTTCCTGCCTGCTCTGCTTTGCTCACCGCTCCGGCGGCTCCTGCCTGCTCTGCCTTGCTCACCACTCCGGCGGTTCCTGCCTGCTCTGCCTTGCTCACCGCTCCGGCGGTTCCTGCCTGCTCTGCCTTGCTCACTGCTCCGGCGGTTCCTGCCTGTTCTGCCTTGCTCACCGCTCCAGCGGTTCCTGCCTGCTCTGCCTTGCTCACCGCTCTGGAGGTTTCTCCCTGCTCTGCTTGTCTACCGCATCTGCGGTTCTGTTCCTGTATCCCAGTCTGTACTGGACTCTATCCAGCCTGTGCTCCAACCTGCTAGTACCTCCCCGTCTGCACGCCAGCCACACTTGTCAGTACCCTCCTGTCTGCATACCAGCCATGCCTGCCAGTATCCTCCTGTCTGCACTCCAGCCGTGCATGCCAATACCCACCTGTCTGTGTGCAAGCCTAACCCGCCTGTTCCTGTATTCCCCGGTGTGGGTCAACAGCCGTGTCTGGGATCTGGCCTGGAGTAGCACCTGGTCTCTCTGCTCGGTTCCTCCCTGGTGCACGGCGTCGTTAGCCGTCGTGCGAACTTGGCCGGATCGGGTTGATACTTAGCTACGCCCCTCCAGGCACTCTCCGGTTCATGGCAAAGTGGAATCACTAAATCACGCACATGCCAGTCAGCCCAGGCGTGTGCATAACATACTACACAACACGGGACACATCCTCTATATACTACACCACACGGGACACATCCTCTATATACTACAGCGCACAGGACAGATCCTCTATATACTACACCACACGGGACACATCCTCTATATACTACACCACACGGGACACATCCTCTATATACTACACCACACGGGACACATCCTCTATATACTACACCACACGGGACACATACTCTATATACTATACCACACGGGACACATCCTCTATATACTACACCACACGGGACACATCCTCTATACACTACACCACACGGGACAGATCCTCTATATACTACACCACACGGGACACATCCTCTATATACTACACCACACGTGACACATCCTCTATATACTATACCACATGGGACACATCCTCTATATACTACACCACAAGAGACACATCCTCTATATACTACACCACACGTGACACATCCTCTATATACTATACCACATGGGACACATCCTCTATATACTACACCACAAGAGACACATCCTCTATATACTACACCACACGGGACACATCCTCTATATACTACACCACACGGGACAGATCTTCTATATACTACACCACACGGGACACATCCTCTATATACTACACCACACAGGACAGATCCTCTATGTACTACACCACACAGGACAGATCCTGTATATACTACACCACACGGGACACATCCTCTATATACTACACCACACGGGACACATCCTCTATATACTAGACCACATGGGACACATCCTCTATATACTACACTACAAGAGACACATCCTCTATATACTACACCACAAGAGACACATCCTCTATATACTACACCACACGGGACAGATCCTCTATATACTACACCACACAGGATAGATCCTCTATATACTATTCCACACGGGACACATCCTCTATATACTACACCACATGGGACAGATCCTCTATATACTACACCACACAGGACACATCCTCTATATACTACACCACACGGGACACATCCTCTATATACTACAGTTCACTGGACATTTCCTCTATATACTGGAGCTGTGTGATGGCTTATTTTTGCCTTGGCTAGATGATGCTTTTATTAGTACAATTTTGGGTGAAATACATATACACTGCACAGTACCACTTCTCCTGTCCTGAATAGTGGATGTAATTCTCAGTATCTGTATTATTCTGTATATATACACTGCACAGTACCACTTCTCCTGTCCTGTATAGTGGATGTAATTCTCAGTTTCTGTATTATTCTGTATATATACACAGCACAGTACCACTTCTCTTGTCCTGTATACTGGGTGTAATTTTCAGTATCTGTATTATTCTGTATATATACACTGCACAGTACCATTTCTCTTGTCCTGTATACTGGGTGTCATTCTCAGTATCTGTATTATTCTATATATTATACTGGGTGTCATTCTCAGTATCTGTATTATTCTGTATATATACACTGCACAGTACCACTTCTCTTGTCCTGTATAGTGGATGTAATTCTCAGTATCTGTATTATTCTGCATATATACACTGCACAGTACCACTTCTCTTGTCCTGTATAGTGGATGTAATTCTCAGTATCTGTATTATTCTGTATATATACACTGCACAGTACCACTTCTCTTGTCCTGTATAGTGGATGTAATTCTCAGTATCTGTATTATTCTGTATATATATACTGCACAGTACCACTTCTCCTGTCCTGAATAGTGGATGTAATTCTCAGTATTTGTATTATTCTGTATATATACACTGCACAGTACTACTTCTCCTGTCCTGTATAGTGGATGTAATTCTCAGTATCTGTATTATTCTGTATATATACACTGCACAGTACCACTTCTCTTGTCCTGTATACTGGGTGTAATTCTCAGTATCTGTATTATTCTGTATATATACACTGCACAGTACCACTTCTCTTGTCCTGTATACTGGGTTTAATTCTCAGTATCTGTATTATTCTGTATATATACACTGCACAGTACCACTTCTCCTGTCCTGAATTGTGGATGTAATTCTCAGTATTTGTATTATTCTGTATATATACACTGCACAGTACCACTTCTCTGGTCCTGTATACTGGGTGTAATTCTCAGTATCTATATTATTCTGTATATATACTCTGCACAGTACCACTTCTCTTGTCCTGTATACTGGGTGTATTTCTCAGTATCTGTATTATTCTGTATATTATACTGGGTGTCATTCTCAGTATCTGTATTATTCTGTATATATACTCTGCACAGTGCCACTTCTCTTGTCCTGTATACTGGGTGTAATTCTCAGTATCTGTATTATTCTGTATATTATACTGGGTGTCATTCTCAGTATCTGTATTATTCTGTATATATATACACTGCACAGTACCACTTCTCTTGTCCTGTATACTGGGTGTAATTCTCAGTATCTGTATTATTCTGTATATTATACTGGGTGTCATTCTCAGTATCTGCATTATTCTGTATATATATATACACTGCACAGTACCACTTCTCTTGTCCTGTATACTGGGTGTAATTCTTAGTATCTGTATTATTCTGTATATATACACTGCACAGTACCACTTCTCTTGTCCTGTATACTGGGTGTAATTCTCAGTATCTGTATTATTCTGTATATATACACTGCACAGTACCACTTCTCTTGTCCTGTATACTGGGTGTAATTCTTAGTATCTGTATTATTCTGTATATATACACTGCACAGTAACACTTCTCTTGTCCTGTATACTGGGTGTAATTCTCAGTATCTGTATTATTCTGTATATATACACTGCACAGTGCCACTTCTCTTGTCCTGTATACTGGGTGTAATTCTCAGTATCTGTATTATTCTGTATATTATACTGGGTGTAATTCTCAGTATCTGTATTATACTGGGTGTCATTCTCAGTATCTGTATTATTCTGTATATATACACTGCACAGTACCACTTCTCTTGTCCTGTATACTGGGTGTAATTCTCAGTATCTGTATTATTCTGTATATTATACTGGGTGTAATTCTCAGTATCTGTATTATACTGGGTGTCATTCTCAGTATCTGTATTATTCTGTATATATACAATGCACAGTACCACTTCTCTTGTCCTGTATTCTGGGTGTAATTCTCAGTATCTGTATTATTCTGTATATTATGCTGGGTGTCATTCTCAGTATCTGTATTATTCTGAATATATACACTGCACAGTACCACTTCTCTTGTCCTGTATACTGGGTGTAATTTTCATTATCTCTATTATTCTGTATATATACACTGCACAGTACCACTTCTCTTGTCCTGTATACTGATGTAAATCTCAGTATCTGTATTATTCTGTATATTATACTGGGTGTAATTCTCAGTATCTGTATTATTCTGTATATATACACTGCACAGTACCACTTCTCTTGTCCTGTATACTGGGTGTAATTCTCAGTATCTGTATTATTCTGTATATATACACTGCCCAGTACCACTTCTCTTGTCCTGTATACTGGGTGTAATTCTCAGCATCTGTATTATTCTGTATATTATACTGGGTGTAATTCTCAGTATCTGTATTATTCTGTATATACACACTGCACAGTACCACTTCTCTTGTCCTGTATACTGGGTGTAATTCTCAGTATCTTTATTATTCTGTATATATACACTGCACAGTACCACTTCTCTTGTCCTGTATCCTGGGTGTAATTCTCAGTATCTGTATTATTCTGTATATTATACTGGGTGTCATTCTCAGTATCTGTATTATTCTGTATATATACACTGCACAGTACCACTTCTCTTGTTCTGTATACTGGGTGTAATTCTCAGTATCTGTATTATTCTGTATATATACACTGCACAGTACCACTTCTCTTGTCCTGTATATTGGGTGTAATTCTCAGTATCTTTATTATTCTGTATATATACACTGCAGGTCTTTTTTTTATTGATAGAATAAGTACAGTACATGACAGAACAATAATACATTACAGGACACCGAACATAAGAACAAAACAAGACGACAAATCACAGAAAATAGAAACAAAATAAATCATCGCAGGAATATATACATATACAGGAAATAAATATTATAAAACCTAATATGTAATTTTTAATATATACATAAAACACAGACCTACACTAACTATCCCGCCACCCCTGATCCAGCTCTGGCCACAAAGTTCAGGATTACTCCGAGCTAGGATCAGGCCCCAAAGTTTTTCCCCAGGCGGTGCCTGGACCAGGCCAGATCAGTCCTCTTATCACCGCCGATGAAAACCCCCCCAAATCCCCCACCCAACCTAACTAAAACCCCCTATTATACATTATATACAATATATACAGAACACAATCTACACACTCACCATCCAAGGCTCAAGTTCAATGCCGGCAAACCTTCTATCCAGGAGACAGAAATACAAAACAAAAATCTAGGGTGGAAAGACATGAGCCCACCACCAGGATATAGGAGTACTACCGGACTAAGGCACCCTGAAGGAAAAGCCCCTCCAGAGACGGGCCGCCCTCCGGGCACCCAGTCTTTCATACTACAGAGAACGTACCTTCACCAGGTCACCTAGGATGTTCCTACAAACTTCATCTACATGGAGGATTTTACTCTGCGTCGAGACTAAAACTCGTGCGTTCCACGTGAAATACCTGACCACTGCGCTGACTATGAATAAAGTGTCTCGGTCCCTTCTCCCAAGGTCTCCGAATGCTCCATAGGCCCACCCGGCGTAGGACAGAGTAGCCAGCCGCGGCCAACCAATGGAAGCCCCCACCCTGTTGTACACCTCTGTATTAAAGGGACAATGAAGCAGGAAGTGCTCCATGCTTTCCAGCACGTTAGCACAAGCCTCACGGGGGCAATTCCTGTCCTCGGAGCTCCTGTACTTCAAATTGTCCCTCACATACAGCTTACCATGGAAGCAGCGCCAAGTCAAGTCCCAGTACTTCTCGGGGATCCTGCTAGAATTTAACAAACTCAACCCAACCTCCAGATCCCGACTTGGGCAGTCTTTGAGGGCCAATGGACTCTGAAAACGAGAAAGCAAGACCCTCATATCGAGGAGTTTCCTCGGGAGGGACCTCACCTCCCACATTCCCAGACCCCACCGGCGGATCATTTTCAGAACCGGGGTAACATAAGCCGGGAGATGCCCGTGTGGTGTGCGAAGATCGTTCAATCTTCCCCCTGTCTCCCATTCCTGGAAGAAAGGCTGAAACCATCCCTTGCAGGAGAATACCCACGGAAGAGCCCTCTCTTTCCAGAGGTTTGCACGTTCACCCTCAAGAAAGTGTTCACTAGGAACACCACGGGGTTCACCATATTCAAACCCCCTAGTCTCCTCGTGCGGTAAGTGACCTCCCGCTTGACTAGGTTCAGTCTGTTCCCCCATAACATCTGGAAGAACAGACTGTAGACCCGTGTCCAGAGAGGCTCTGGCAAGACACAGACGCTGCCCAGGTAGATTAGCAAGGGGAGCAGGAAAGCTTTGCACAGGCCAACCCTTTCCCTCAGGGTCAAAGACCAACCCCTCCATTGGTCCACTCTTTGGGCGACACCTTTGATTCTGCCTTCCCAGTTTTTCGTGGGGTAATCACCCTGGCCGAATTCGATGCCCAGGACTTTGGCATGTTCTTGGGGTTCGGGGAGGGTGTCCGGAAGATCAAACCCGGGATCTCCGCCTCCCAGCCAGAGACTCTCACACTTATCCTGGTTGACCTTGGACCCGGATGCCTCCGAGTAGCGCTCCACTTCTGACATCACCGCTGCTGCCTCCTCTTGCGAAGAAACAAAGACGGTGACATCGTCCGCGTAGGCCACCACCCTCAGGATAGCCTCCGGCGCCGCCCCGCCAACCCGCACCCCCGCCAACGGTCTACAATCGATCCTTCTGAGGAAGGGATCGATCGCAAACGCGTAAAGCAAAGGGCTAAGAGGACAGCCCTGACGGACACCGGATCCTACCCCAAAAGGTCGTCCAATCCACCCATTCACCAGAGGGAAAGTCTTAGCCCCTGCATACAAGGTCTTAAGCCAGTCCACAAACCCTCCAGGCAGACCATACCTCAAAAGAGTGGACCAGAGGTACTCGTGGTTAACCCGATCAAAGGCTTTTGCCTGATCCAGGGTCAGCAAGAACCCCTTCCAGAGGCCCGCCCTGCCTTGCTCCACGGCCTCTCGGACACCTAGAACAGCACTAAAAGTGCTACGGCCAGGAACGCAACAGTGCTGAACCTCCGAAAGGAGCCGGGGTGCAAACTTCACCAGCCTGTTGAAAAGTATCTTAGCCAAAATCTTCCTGTCCACATTGAGAAGTGCTATGGGACGCCAGTTCTCAATGCGTGACGGATCCTTACCCTTTGACAAAATGATCAAAGCTGACCTCCTTAATGATCTCGGCAGAGTGCCCGAGGAGAGACACTTGTTAAACACCTGAGTCAAGAGGGGGACCAAAGAGTCCCTAAAGGTCCTAAAGAACTCGGATGTTAAGCCATCCGGACCTGGCGACTTTTTGGGCCTAAGCCCATCGATCGCCAGTCTCACTTCCTCTTCTTTGATCGCTTCTGCCAAATCGCCCAGCGAGAGGTCAGCCCCTGGCTCAGGAACAGATTCAGCCAGGAAAGCCGACATCCCGTCACGATCAAGCTCCCTCCTTCCCAAGAGGTGCGAGTAGTAGGAACTGACAACCTCCAAGATCCCTGATCTGGACCTTCTCAGGGACCCCGTACTGTCCACCAGCCCCGTCACTATCTTACTATTCACTGACATCTTACAGTTTCTGTAAGGGTCGGGCGAGCAGTACTTCCCGTAGTCCCTCTCGAAAACCAAAGATGCGTGCCTATCGTACTGACACCTCTTCAGCAAGGACTTCACTCTGGAGATCTCCTCGCGGCTACCTCCAGTCGAGACAAGATGCTCGAGTTTCCTCCTCAGGCTCTGATACAGGCGATCCCTGTTCAGGCTTCTGAGGTTCGAGAGCTGCCGGAAGAATCTCGCCACCCGATGTTTGAACATCTCCCACGACTCCGACTTAGTGTTACTTAGGCCCAGCAATGGTACTTGGCTCTGAAAGAATTCCTCAAAAGACAGTCTTACAGCTTCTTCCTCAAGGAGTGATGAATTCAGCTTCCAATAGCCTCTTCCCATCCGAGGAGTCTCTGTAACGTTGAGAGAAAACATAATCAAACAGTGATCGGAGAACTCCACCTCCACAACCGACAACGGTGAAGAGACGGCCTCCTCCTTCAAATAAAACCTATCTAGCCTAGACCTGCACTGACTACCTCTAAAAAAGGTGAATCCCGTGTCGCCCTGGTTGTGCCGGATGTGGACATCCACCAGGCGAGCCTCACTCACTATCCTGTTTAACGCGACGCAGTCATAAGCCAGCCGGTCTCCGGAACCTCCTCTATCACAGGATCTCGTGACATTGTTGAAATCCCCTCCGAAGACCACCTGCCGACTCGAAAATAAAAAAGGTTTGATCTTCAGGAAGAGACATTTGCGGTCCCACTTGGACTGGGAACCATAGATGTTAATGAGCCGAAGCTCATGTCCCCCCATGGAGACATCTAGGATCAAGCATCTCCCCATTTCTAATTTGATCACTCGTCTGCATTCAACCGCTGCGGTCTTAAAAAGGACCGCCACCCCGCTATACAGCTCGGCCGCAAGAGACCAGTAGGAGGGCCCATGCCTCCACTCCCGCCTTGCTTTATGCAAGGTTGATATATCGGTCAACCTGGTCTCCTGCAAAAACAAAATGTCGGCGTCAAGTTGGCCGAGAAAATGAAAGGCCGTGTACCTTGCCGCATCTGACTTTATGCTGCAAACATTAATAGTTGCCAGCGTCAACGGGGTGGGTGCCGCCATCATGATTAATTGAATTAGATAGCCTTTTTCTTCCCACCACTGACAGTCCCAACCTCTTCCTCCGATAATGACGGGTTTTTAGTGCGCTTAAGACAAACAGACTCGTCCATTCTCTCCTTACATACATTCTTGCCCTCGTCTGGTGGTACTGGGTTAGTCGTCCCCCCAGAGGGCTTTGTATTTGCCCCCCGAGAGGAAGACCCAGCCATCTCCTGAGCCCCAACCACCTTGTCCGCAACCTCTGGCCCCGGGTCCCCACTTCCCCCCTCCAGAGGGAGGTCCTGGAGAGCCCCGAACCGGTTGGAGAGATCCACCAGAGGGGGGGTGGCTGAACCCTCCAATGGCGCTTGGATCACGGCCAGAGAGTCAGAGGGGTCGCACTCCAAAGAGGCAGCTCGAGACCTGGTCCCCCTCCTACCTCTGGCCGTTTTTCTGTTACCCTTTTTCTTTTTCTGTGACCACTCCCCCTCTCCCTCATCTAGACTGTCACCAGAAGAGGGTTCCTGGGAAGACGTGGCGTCCTTTCGCTCTTCCCTTTCAAGTCTCTTGACTTCCTCGCTCAATTCACTGTCTTTAGGATCCTCAGCTGCAAGTGAAGTACCTGGGTCAGAGTTTAGGGACATTACTCCCTGCCCCCTGTCCCCACGGCGCTTCTCCTGCCGCCTGATGGTGGATGGCGGCAGCTTGCTCCTCACCGGTTCCCTGCCTCCCCCGCCCCTACTGGTCCCTTCACCGGCAAGATTAGTTCCAGCTTTCGCCTGTCCCGCACTCGCCGCTTTCAGGACCGCATTGGCGAAGGAACGCGGACAGCGACTGAACGGGTGACCGAGGTCACCACACAAGTTACACCTAATCCTGCGACAGGCAGCAGCAAGATGACCGAGGTCCCCACACAGTGCGCATTTCTGGGTGGTACACTGCGCACTGAAGTGTGTGGGACTACCGCACCTGTGACAGACCTTAGGCTGCCCCCGGTAGAAAATCAAGATCCTATCCCTCCCCAAAAAGGTTGAGGAGGGGATATGGGTAACAGTGTTTCCCGAAACCTTCAATCTCACCATGAAGGTCCAGGCCCCTGACCAGATACCATGGTCATCCAGATTCTTTTCGGGAATATTGGTGACCTCTCCGTATCGACTCACCCAGGTGGTAATGTCCATACAGGAAAGCGACTCGTTACTAGTCAAAACGGTCACTTTCCTGACTGAATCTTGGCGGGTTATTGCCAGGGGAAAGAGACCATGCCATTCAGGGCGACTCCGAGCCAGCTCATGGCGAGACCAGAAAAGCTCAAGGCCCTCCGGTCTCACGAAGCTGACATCGAAGTAGGAGGTCCCGTAGGGATGGATCAAGGCAAAGATGTCATATGCCGCAAAGCCCATCCCCAGCAGGAGCTCAACCACCTTCGACCTATCAGGACAGGCATCCTTGCTTACCCACTGGAGACGGACCACGTTCCTACGGTTACTCCTCTGCCCCGTTGTCGGCAGAGACCAGACAGTCTCTGCCCCTCTATCTCGGAAGGCTGAAAGACCATGTCTCTCTATCCAGAAAGACAGATCAACCTCCCTCCCCTCTACAGTGATGGAGCTCTCTCCTCTCCTCAGGGCGTCCAGGAGCTGCTGTTGCAAGTCACCATCCCCAGGGCCACCAGACGAGGGCGCACTACTACCCCCAGCACTGACAGCTCCTGAATAGCTTTGGGCTGAAGCCCCCGCCAATGCTGGGGGGGCAGCGGGACCAGCGCCTACTTCCCCCCCACCAACATCAGTGCTGCTCCCACCATTCACTCCAGTACTATTCACACCATTCGCAGGGCCATTACTCCCATCGTTCACTCCACTACTACTCACACCATTCGCAAGACCATTACTCCCACCATTCATTACACCACTACCCCCAACATTTTCTACACCACAACTCCCACCATTCCCACAACTCCCAGAATTCATTCCACCACTACCCCCACCATTTGCTACATCATCATTCACTGTACCACTACCCCCACCATTTGCTACATCATCATTCACTGCACCACTACCCCCACCATTTGCTGCATCATGATTCACTGTACCACTAATTCCACCATTCCTACTACTCTCATCATCTGCTCCACCATTACTCTCACCATCTGCTCCACCATTACTCCCATCATTCACTGCACCACTATTTCCATTCCCTTTACTTGTCACCCCATTACCTCTGCTGTTCTCTGCACCTTCCACAGTCACCTCCATTCCTTCCTCCCTTGTGTCTGGTGTCTCTGCACTCACACCTGCTGGGCCGGGGGAGGGGAGCACTCCCAGAGACTCCTTTCCCTGTAGCACCACACCCGTTTTCTTTTGGTTGCTGCTGGCTTTCTGCAGGTCGTCTGCTGGAGCGCCCCGCCCCCCTACTGCAGCATTTTGGTCCTTGTTCTGGCCAGACTGTTTTCTCGGCACCTCTGCCCGCCCTGCACCCACAGACTTTGGGGTCTTAGTGTCCTTTTTGGGCGCTGGGGCACACTGCCCCCCTGTCGCAGCAGTGTGCCCAGTGTTCTTTGCAGATGTGTTTTTCACATCCTTCCCTGCCCCCCCGGCCCCGGTGATAACCGGCTTAGCCGCAGAGGGCAGGGAGGGAAACTCCACAGAACTCCCTATGTCCGGCGCTGTGAGTACCTCCACAGCCTCGCCCCCTGCACTGTTCCCCGCACAGATGGCAGCATCACCGGACGTCCTCCTCCTCTCCCCACCTTGCCTCTGCCTCGAGCCCACTGCAGAGCCCGTGCCTTTAGGTTTGGTGGGGTTTAAACAGAAGGTGGCAGGCGCAACATCAGACATTGGTACATACTTATAACTCACCACCTCCTGTGCAGCTCCTCCGGTCTTCCTCTTCCTCCTCTTGGTCACCTCCACTGGTTTGTCCTCACCGAAGGAAAACCGCGTCAGGTCCACTGGAGACTCCAGCAGTCGGATCTCCCTCAGCAGTCCTCCTTCCTCCTCCTCCCCCGACACTCCAGCCTCTGCTGTCGGAGTCCTCTGCCCTGCAGGGAGACCACTGGAACTCCGGCTCTGCCCCTCACTGGCTCCAGCAATTGAGACTCCAGTCACCTCTTCATCCTCCTCCTCCTCTTCACTTGTGGGGGTCGTGATGACATTCCACTCGTCCTCCAGTCACTCCAAATTAAGGCTATGAGCATGGGTCAACCATTCAAAGAATGAGTCAGACAACAAGCTGGTTCAAACTCAGAGCATGCTCAGAAGGCTACTACAGACAACGTTCTCAGCAATGTTCTGTGTTTATTCCTACATACACAAAACTAAATACACTACATAATGGGGAGGGGAAAGGGGTTGTCCGGGGCGGGGTAAGCCATGAAAGTCCAGTGTCTGGCCACTCCTGATTGGTCCACATCTCCTTATCTCAGTCTCTGGGCAGATATTGCAGCCGTCAGCTTATAATCTTGTTTCGTTTCTCTGAAATAAGTCTTGGCAACACTGGAACTGTCTTAGTTTAAGTTTCGATTTGAGTAATATGTAGCAAGGAAAGCTTATTGTTATATGACACAAAATGGTGGTTAGTACATAAGCAAAAAAGCGTATAAAAGTTACAAAAGTATAAAAGTTACAAAAATATATATTCTCTTTTACCCCGACACACTAAGGACGCCGGCTGGAAGTTCTCCTGAGGTGTTTAACCCCTTCATTTCTGAGAACCGCCGCTGGTTCTTAAACCTCTCCAGGAAGGGACCTGCGCTTTTCTCAATCCCTTCCCGGAGGAGCACTAACCTGACCACCTCGTCTCTGAGGGCTTCAAACCTCTGGGAGGTCGCGGGTCTTTCCTTGTTGGACGCCCTGGTGTTCAGGACCCGGGCCTCCCTCAGCTCCTCTTTCAGCTGGGTTAGTGCTTTGCCGGCGTCCTCGTACTCTCGCAACGTGGCGACCACTCGGGAGGAGAAGGAACTTGTGGACTCGCTGGAGCTCATCTCCCCCCAGGATCTTGCTGGGCTCTTGTTCCTGGGGCCTGGGGTGCCCCGGTCTCCCTCTCTGGGCTGGCGGTGAACAGTCTCGGGGTTGGAGCAGGTGGATGTATTCTTCCTCACCCTTCCCGATCTCCTCACTCCCTCCTGGGCCGGTTGTTGAGGCTCCTTCTCCCCCGCCGGCATAGACCGGGGAATAGGAGGCTGGGAAGCCATGCCGGCCTCCCAGTAGGCCTGCCTCTCCCTGGGGAGAAGAGAGGCAGACGACGACCCTCCTCCTGGAAGTGCTTGAGCTCAGGAGGCAGGTGCTACTCTCAGCACGACTCCTCCTGTCCTGTATATATACACTGCACAGTACCACTTCTCTTGTCCTGTATACTGGGTGTAATTCTCAGTATCTGTATTATTCTGTATATAATACTGGGTGTAATTCTCAGTATCTGTATTATTCTGTATATATACACTGCACAGTACCACTTCTCTTGTCCTGTATACTGGGTGTAATTCTCAGTATCTGTATTATTCTGTATATTATACTGGGTGTCATTCTCAGTATCTGTATTATTCTGTATATATATACACTGCACAGTACCACTTCTCTTGTCCTGTATACTGGGTGTGATTCTTAGTATCTGTATTATTCTGTATATATACACTGCACAGTAACACTTCTCTTGTCCTGTATACTGGGTGTAATTCTCAGTATCTGTATTATTCTGTATATATACACTGCACAGTGCCACTTCTCTTGTCCTGTATACTGGGTGTAATTCTCAGTATCTGTATTATTCTGTATATTAAACTGGGTGTAATTCTCAGTATCTGTATTATACTGGGTGTCATTCTCAGTATCTGTATTATTCTGTATATATACACTGCACAGTACCACTTCTCTTGTCCTGTATACTGGGTGTAATTCTCAGTATCTGTATTATTCTGTATATTATACTGGGTGTAATTCTCAGTATCTGTATTATACTGGGTGTCATTCTCAGTATCTGTATTATTCTGTATATATACAATGCACAGTACCACTTCTCTTGTCCTGTATTCTGGGTGTAATTCTCAGTATCTGTATTATTCTGTATATTATACTGGGTGTCATTCTCAGTATCTGTATTATTCTGAATATATACACTGCACAGTACCACTTCTCTTGTCCTGTATACTGGGTGTAATTCTCAGTATCTGTATTATTCTGTATACATACACTGCACAGTACCACTTCTCTTGTCCTGTATACTGGGTGTAATTCTGAGTATCTGTATTATTCTGTATATTATACTGGGTGTAATTCTCAGTATCTGTATTATTCTGTATATACACACTGCACAGTACCACTTCTCTTGTCCTGTATACTGGGTGTAATTCTCAGTATCTTTATTATTCTGTATATATACTCTGCACAGTACCACTTCTCTTGTCCTGTATACTGGGTGTAATTCTCAGTATCTGTATTATTCTGTATATTATACTGGGTGTCATTCTCAGTATCTGTATTATTCTGTATATTATACTGGGTGTCATTCTCAGTATCTGTATTATTCTGTATATATACACTGCACAGTACCACTTCTCCTGTCCTGTATACTGGGTGTAATTCTCAGTATCTGTATTATTCTGTATATATACACTGCACAGTGCCACTTCTCTTGTCCTGTTTACTGGGTGTAATTCTCAGTATCTGTATTATTCTGTATATATACACTGCACAGTACCACTTCTCTTGTCCTGTATACTGGGTGTAATTCTCAGTATCTGTATTATTCTGTATATTATACTGGGTGTAATTCTCAGTATCTGTATTATTCTGTATATACACACTGCACAGTACCACTTCTCTTGTCCTGTATACTGGGTGTAATTCTCAGTATCTTTATTATTCTGTATATATACTCTGCACAGTACCACTTCTCTTGTCCTGTATACTGGGTGTAATTCTCAGTATCTGTATTATTCTGTATATTATACTGGGTGTCATTCTCAGTATCTGTATTATTCTGTATATATACACTGCACAGTACCACTTCTCTTGTCCTGTATACTGGGTGTAATTCTCAGTATCTGTATTATTCTGTATATTATACTGGGTGTAATTCTCAGTATCTGTATTATTCTATATAATATACTGTGTGTCATTCTCAGTATCTGTATTATTCTGTATATATACTCTGCACAGTACCACTTCTCCTGCTCTGTATACTGATGTAAATCTCAGTATCTGTATTATTCTGTGTATATAAATTGACTGCAATATTCTCAGTATCTGTATTATTCTGTATATATACACTGCACAGTACCACTTCTCTTGTCCTGTATACTGGGTGTAATTCTCAGTATCTGTATTATTCTGTATATTATACTGGGTGTCATTCTCAGTATCTGTATTATTCTGTATATATACACTGCACAGTACCACTTCTCTTGTCCTGTATACTGGGTGTAATTCTTAGTATCTGTATTATTCTGTATATTATACTGGGTGTCATTCTCAGTATCTGTATTATTCTGTATATATACACTGCACAGTACCACTTCTCTTGTCCTGTATACTGGGTGTAATTCTCAGTATCTGTATTATTCTGTATATTATACTGGGTGTCATTCTCAGTATCTGTATTATTCTGTATATATACACTGCACAGTACCACTTCTCTTGTCCTGTATACTGGGTGTAATTCTCAGTATCTGTATTATTCTGTATATTATACTGGGTGTCATTCTCAGTATCTCTATTGTTCTGTATATATACACTGCACAGTACCACTTCTCTTGTCCTGTATACTGGGTGTAATTCTCAGTATCTTTATTATTCTGTATATTATACTGGGTGTAATTCTCAGTATCTGTATTATTCTATATATTATACTGTGTGTCATTCTCAGTATCTGTATTATTCTGTATATATACTCTGCACAGTACCACTTCTCCTGCTCTGTATACTGATGTAAATCTCAGTATCTGTATTATTCTGTGTATATAAATTGACTGCAATATTCTCAGTATCTGTATTATTCTGTATATATACACTGCACAGTACCACTTCTCTTGTCCTGTATACTGGGTGTAATTCTCAGTATCTGTATTATTCTGTATATTATACTGGGTGTCATTCTCAGTATCTGTATTATTCTGTATATATACACTGCACAGTACCACTTCTCTTGTCCTGTATACTGGGTGTAATTCTCAGTATCTGTATTATTCTGTATATTATACTGGGTGTCATTCTCAGTATCTGTATTATTCTGTATATATACACTGCACAGTACCACTTCTCTTGTCCTGTATTCTGGGTGTAATTCTCAGTATCTGTATTATTCTGTATATACTCACTGCACAGTACCACTTCTCTTGTCCTGTATACTGGGTTTAATTCTCAGTATCTGTATTATTCTGCATATTATACTGGGTGTAATTCTCAGTATCTGTATTATTCTGTATGTATACACTGCACAGTACCACTTCTCTTGTCCTGTATACTGGGTGTAATTCTCAGTATCTGTATTATTCTGTATATTATACTGGGTGTAATTCTCAGTATCTTTATTATTCTGTATATATACACTGCCCAGTAGCATTTCTCTTGTCCTGTATACTGGGTGTAATTCTCAGTATCTGTATTATTCTGTATATATACTCTGCACAGTACCACTTCTCTTGTCCTGTATACTGGGTGTAATTCTCAGTATCTGTATTATTCTGTATATTATACTGGGTGTCATTCTCAGTATCTTTATTATTCTGTATATATACTCTGCACAGTACCACTTCTCTTGTCCTGTATACTGGGTGTCATTCTCAGTATCTGTATTATTCTGTATATATACACTGCACAGTACCACTTCTCCTGTCCTGTATACTGGGTGTAATTCTCAGTATATGTATTATTCTGTATATATACACTGCACAGTACCACTTCTCTTGTCATGTATACTGGGTGTAATTCTCAGTATCTGTATTATTCTGTATATTATACTGGGTGTAATTCTCAGTATCTGTATTATTTTGTATATTATACTGGGTGTCATTCTCAGTATCTGTATTATTCTGTATATATACACTGCACAGTACCACTTCTCCTGTCCTGTATACTGGGTGTAATTCTCAGTATCTGTATTATTCTGTATATTATACTGGGTGTAATTCTCAGTATCTGTATTATTCTGTATATTATACTGGGTGTCATTCTCAGTATCTGTATTATTCTGTATATTATACTGGGTGTCATTCTCAGTATCTGTATTTTTCTGTATATATACACTGCACAGTGCCACTTCTCCTGCCCTGTATACTGGGTGTAATTCTCAGTATCTGTATTATTCTGTATATATACACTGCACAGTACCACTTCTCTTGTCCTGTATACTGAGTGTAATTCTCAGTATCTGTATTATTCTGTATATCATACTGGGTGTCATTCTCAATATCTGTATTATTCTGTGTATATACACTGCACAGTACCACTTCTCCTGTCCTGTATACTGGGTGTAATTCTTAGTATCTGTATTATTCTGTATATATACACTGCACAGTACCACTTCTCTTGTCCTGTATACTGGGTCTCATTCTCAGTATCTGTATTATTCTGTATATATCCACTGCACAGTACCACTTCTCTTGTCCTGTATACTGGGTGTAATTCTCAGTATCTGTATTATTCTGTATATATACACTGCACAGTGCCACTTCTCTTGTCCTGTATACTGGGTGTAATTCTCAGTATCTGTATTATTCTGCATATATACACTGCACAGTACCACTTCTCTTGTCCTGTATACTGGGTGTAATTCTCAATATCTGTATTATTCTGTATATATACACTGCACAGTGCCACTTCTCTTGTCCTGTATACTGGGTGTAATTCTCAGTATCTGTATTATTCTGTATATTATACTGGGTGTAATTCTCAGTATCTGTATTATTCTGTATATATATACACTGCACAGTACCACTTCTCTTGTCCTGTATACTGGGTGTAATTCTCAGTATCTGTAGTATTCTGTATATATACACTGCACAGTACCACTTCTCTTGTCCTGTATACTGGGTGTCATTCTCAGTATCTGTATTATTCTGTATGTATACAGTGCACAGTACCACTTCTCTTGTCCTGTATACTGGGTGTAATTCTCAGTATCTGTATTATTCTGTATGTATACAGTGCACAGTACCACTTCTCTTGTCCTGTATAGTGGATGTAATTCTCAGTATTTGTATTATTCTGTATATATACACTGCACAGTACCACTTCTCTTGTCCTGTATACTGGGTGTAATTCTCAGTATCTGTATTATTCTGCATATATACACTGCACAGTACCACTTCTCTTGTCCTGTATACTGGGTGTAATTCTCAATATCTGTATTATTCTGTATATATACACTGCACAGTGCCACTTCTCTTGTCCTGTATACTGGGTGTAATTCTCAGTATCTGTATTATTCTGTATATTATACTGGGTGTAATTCTCAGTATCTGTATTATTCTGTATATATATACACTGCACAGTACCACTTCTCTTGTCCTGTATACTGGGTGTAATTCTCAGTATCTGTAGTATTCTGTATATATACACTGCACAGTACCACTTCTCTTGTCCTGTATACTGGGTGTCATTCTCAGTATCTGTATTATTCTGTATGTATACAGTGCACAGTACCACTTCTCTTGTCCTGTATACTGGGTGTAATTCTCAGTATCTGTATTATTCTGTATGTATACAGTGCACAGTACCACTTCTCTTGTCCTGTATAGTGGATGTAATTCTCAGTATTTGTATTATTCTGTATATATACACTGCACAGTACCACTTCTCTTGTCCTGTATACTGGGTGTAATTCTCAGTATCTGTATTATTCTGTATATATACACTGCACAGTACCACTTCTCTTGTCCTGTATACTGGGTGTAATTCTCAGTATTTGTATTATTCTGTATATATACACTGCACAGTACCACTTCTCTTGTCCTGTATAGTGGATGTAATTCTCAGTATCTGTATTATTCTGTATATATACACTGCACAGTACCACTTCTCTTGTCCTGTATACTGGGTGTCATTCTCAGTATCTGTATTATTCTGTATGTATACAGTGCACAGTACCACTTCTCTTGTCCTGTATACTGGGTGTAATTCTCAGTATCTGTATTATTCTGTATGTATACAGTGCACAGTACCACTTCTCTTGTCCTGTATAGTGGATGTAATTCTCAGTATTTGTATTATTCTGTATATATACACTGCACAGTACCACTTCTCTTGTCCTGTATAGTGGATGTAATTCTCAGTATCTGTATTATTCTGTATATATACACTGCACAGTACCACTTCTCTTGTCCTGTATACTGGGTGTAATTCTCAGTATTTGTATTATTCTGTATATATACACTGCACAGTACCACTTCTCTTGTCCTGTATAGTGGATGTAATTCTCAGTATCTGTATTATTCTGTATATATACACTGCACAGTACCACTTCTCTTGTCCTGTATACTGGGTGTAATTCTCAGTATCTGTATTATTCTGTATATATACACTGCACAGTACCACTTCTCTTGTCCTGTATACTGGGTGTAATTCTCAGTATCTGTATTATTCTATATATTATACTGTATGTCATTCTCAGTATCTGTATTATTCTGTATATACACACTGCACAGTACCACTTCTCTTGTCCTGTATACTGAGTGTAATTTTCAGTATCTGTATTATTCTGTAAATTATACTGGGTGTAATTCTCAGTATCTGTATTATACTGGGTGTCATTCTCAGTATCTGTATTATTCTGTATATATACACTGCACAGTACCACTTCTCCTGTCCTGTATACTGGGTGTAATTCTTAGTATCTGTATTATTCTGTATATATACACTGCACAGTACCACTTCTCTTGTCCTGTATCCTGGGTGTAATTCTCAGTATCTGTATTATTCTGTATATATACACTGCACAGTGCCACTTCTCTTGTCCTCTATACTGGGTGTAATTATCAGTATCTGTATTATTCTGTATATATACACTGCACAGTACCACTTCTCTTGTCCTGTATACTGGGTGTAATTATCAGTATCTGTATTATTCTGTATATTATACTGGGTGTAATTCTCAGTATCTGTATTATTCTGTATATTTACACTGCACAGTATCACTTCTCTTGTCCTGTATACTGGGTGTAATTCTCAGTATCTGTATTATTCTGTATATATACACTGCACAGTACCACTTCTCTTGTCCTGTATAGTGGATGCAATTCTCAGTATCTGTATTATTCTGTATATATACACTGCACAGTACCACTTCTCTTGTCCTGTATACTGGGTGTAATTCTCAGTATCTGTATTATTCTGTATATATACACTGCACAGTACCACTTCTCTTGTCCTGTATAGTGGATGTAATTCTCAGTATCTGTAGCATTCTGTATATATACACTGCACAGTACCACTTCTCTTGTCCTGTATACTGGGTGTAATTCTCAGTATCTGTATTATTCTGTATATATACACTGCACAGTACCACTTCTCTTGTCCTGTATAGTGGATGTAATTCTCAGTATCTGTATTATTCTGTATATATACACTGCACAGTACCACTTCTCTTGTCCTGTATACTGGGTGTAATTCTCAGTATCTGTATTATTCTGTATATTATACTGGGTGTCATTCTCAGTATCTGTATTATTCTGTATATACAGTGCCTACAAGTAGTATTCAACCCCCTGCAGATTTAGCTGGTTTGATAAGATGCAAATAAGTTAGAGCCTTCAAACTGCAAACGAGATTAGGTTTTATGAACAGAAGCATAAATCTTACAAACCAAAAATTATGTTGCTCAGTTGAATTTTATTAAATGTTAAACATAAAAGTGTGGGTCAATTATTATACAACCCCTATGTTTAATATTTTGTGGAATAACCCTTGTTTGCAATTACAGCTAATAATCGTCTTTTATAAGACCTGATCAGGCCGGCACAGGTCTGTGGAGTTATCTTGGCCCACTCCTCCATGCAGATCTTCTCCAAGTTATCTAGGTTCTTTGGGTGTCTCATGTGGACTTTATTCTTGAGCTCCTTCCACAAGTTTTCAATTGGGTTAAGGTCAGGAGACTGACTAGGCCACTCCAACACCTTGACTTTTTCCCTCTTGAACCAGGCCTTGGTTTTCTTGGCTGTGTGCTTTGGGTCGTTGTCTTTTGGAAGATGAAATTACGACCCATCTTAAGATCCTTGATGGAGGAGCGGAGGTTCTTGGCCAAAATCTCCAGGTAGGCCGTGCTATCCATCTTCCCATGAATGCGGACCAGATGGCCAGGCCCCTTGGCTGAGAAACAGCCCCACAGCATGATGCTGCCACCACCATGCTTGACTGTAGGGATGGTATTCTTGGGGTCGTATGCAGTGCCATCCAGTCTCCAAACGTCACGTGTGTGGTTGGCACCAAAGATCTCGATCTTGGTCTCATCAGACCATAGAACCTTGAACCAGTCTGTCTCAGAGTCCTCCAAGTGATCATGAGCAAACTGTAGACGAGCCTTGACATGACACTTTGAAAGTAAAGGTACCTTACGGGCTCGTCTGGAACGGAGACCATTGCGGTGGAGTACGTTACTTATGGTATTGACTGAAACCAATGTCCACACTGCCATGAGATCTTCCCGGAGCTCCTTCCTTGTTGTCCTTGGGTTAGCCTTGACTCTTTGGACAAGCCTGGCCTCGGCACGGGAGGACACTTTCAAAGGCTGTCCAGGCCGTGGAAGGCTAACAGTAGTTCCATAAGCCTTCCACTTACGGATGATGCTCCCAACAGTGGAGACAGGTAGGCCCAACTCCTTGGAAAGGGTTTTGTACCCCTTGCCAGCCTTGTGACCCTCCACGATCTTGTCTCTGATGGCCTTGGAATGCTCCTTTGTCTTTCCCATGTTGACCATGTCTGAGTGCTGTTCACAAGTTTGGGGAGGGTCTCAAATAGTCAGAAAAGGCTGGCAAAAGAGATCTTTAATCCACACATGTGAAGCTCATTATTCTTGGTGCCTGAACTACTTCTTAATACTTTAGGGGAACCAAACAGAATTCTTGTGGTTTGAGGGGTTGAATAATAAATGACACTCTGAATTAACTTTTAACGTTTAAAAACAAACAAAAAAAAAAAACAATATTTGCTGCAGTGCATTTCCCACTTCCAGGCTGATCTACAGTACAAATGTCACAATGCCAAGTTAATTCCGCATGTGTCAACCAGCTAAATCTGCAGGGGGTTGAATACTACTTGTAGGCACTGTATACACTGCACAGTACCACTTCTCTTGTCCTGTATACTGGGTGTAATTCTCAGTATCTGTATTATTCTGTATATTATACTGGGTGTCATTCTCAGTATCTGTATTATTCTGTATATATACACTGCACAGTACCACTTCTCTTGTCATGTATACTGGGTGTCATTCTCAGTATCTGTATTATTTTGTATATATACACTGCACAGTGCTACTTCTCTTGTCCTGTATACTGGGTGTAATTCTCAGTATCTGTATTATTCTGTATATTATACTGGGTGTAATTCTCAGTATCTGTATTATTCTGTATATTATACTGGGTGTCATTCTCAGTATCTGTATTATTCTGTATATATACACTGCACAGTACCACTTCTCTTGTCCTGTATACTGGGTGTAATTCTCAGTATCTGTATTATTCTGTATATATACACTGCACAGTACCACTTCTCTTGTCCTGTATACTGGGTGTAATTCTCAGTATCTGTATTATTCAGTATATATACACTGCACAGTGCCACTTCTCTTGTCCTGTATACTGGGTGTAATTCTCAGTATCTGTATTATTCTGTATATTATACTGGGTGTAATTCTCAGTATCTGTATTATACTGGGTATCATTCTCAGTATCTGTATTATTCTGTATATATACACTGCACAGTACCACTTCTCCTGCCCTGTATACTGGGTGTAATTCTCAGTATCTGTATTAATCTGTATATATACACTGCACAGTACCACTTCTCTTGTCCTGTATACTGGGTGTAATTCTCAGTATCTGTATTATTCTGTATACATATGTGTCACCCTGGCCTTGATGCCACAAGTGTAAATAAAGCTGTGTCTGAGAGCAAGGGGGAGGTTCCCTAGTCAGGGGAACATTAGCATGCAATGCCTCCTGTCTCAGGCCAGTAGGGGGAGCAGGCTGCCCCTATAAAAGCTGGTACTGAGGACAGGGTTGGGGAGAACTTGATGGCCTGTCTCAGGACTGAGACTTGTCCCAGAGCAGAGCAGGGACAGACAGTTGTATTGCACCTAAGAGGAAGTGTGGCAGGAGGAGAGCCACAAGCCAGAGACAAGAGGCGAAGAGAGCCTGTCTTGGCAGATAAAGGACTTAATTTACCAGACTTTGGTGTCTGAGGCTGGAAGGATTCCACATCCCCCAGCAGATAACCAGTCCGCAAGGGACTGTATATTCCTTGGCCTAAGAAGCCTGGAGGCCCTGCCACAACCGAAGGGACCAGTAAAGCCGTACAAGGCTGGGAGCAGAAAGGAACCCACGTCGCAGGCCATACAGGCGAGAATACACGGAAAGCTCGGAAACGTGGGCTGTTACCCTATAACGAGGAGATAGCCAGAAGGAGCACAGAATGCACGGTAGGCCTACACCCTCACCCTGACCAGGGCCAATTTCCCTGTTGCTCTCAGACATCCAGGTCCCCTCCTAGCTGGGACTGTTTGTGGGTCAATTTACCTGTTCTAGTAAAGACCCTGGACTGCAACCTGTTGTCTGCGTGCTCCTTGCTCCTCCAGCACTATCAGCACCGGGACTCTCACTACCATCACTCCCAACATCCACTGCACTGCCCTGGGGCCGCACTCTTCCCGTGGGGAGTCACAGCATCCCAGCTGCATACATCATCAGCCCCAGCGGTCTGCCTTGCAGCGGCGGTTCCTAATGACCGCATATCCACGGGTGGCGTAGTCGGACATAATCATCAGCACATAACGGACTACCACTGGCCTGACCACCCTGAGCCACGGAACCGGGTTGCCACTACTACTCCCACCGTTTCCCTATTGCCCGGATCTGAGTGCCCCACGGCCCAGGGGGCGAGTCACATACACTGCACAGTACCACTTCTCTTGTCCTGTATACTGGGTGTAATTCTCAGTATCTGTATTATTCTGTATATATACACTGCCCAGTACCACTTCTCTTGTCCTGTATACTGGGTGTAATTCTCAGTATCTGTATTATTCTGTATATATACACTGCACAGTACCACTTCTCTTGTCCTGTATACTGGGTGTAATTCTCAGTATCTGTATTATTCTGTATATTATACTGGGTGTAATTCTCAGTATCTGTATTATTCTGTATATATACACTGCACAGTACCACTTCTCTTGTCCTGTATACTGGGTGTAATTCTCAGTATCTGTATTATTCTGTATATTATACTGGGTGTCATTCTCAGTATCTGTATTATTCTGTATATATACACTGCACAGTACCACTTCTCTTGTCCTGTATACTGGGTGTAATTCTCAGTATCTGTATTATTCTGCATATATACACTGCACAGTGCTACTTCTCTTGTCCTGTATACTGGGTGTAATTCTCATTATCTGTATTATTCTGTATATTATACTGGGTGTCATTCTCAGTATCTGTATTATTCTGTATATTATACTGGGTGTCATTCTCAGTATCTGTATTATTCTGTATATATACACTGCACAGTACCACTTCTCTTGCCCTGTATACTGGGTGTAATTCTCAGTATCTGTATTATTCTGTATATATACACTGCACAGTACCACTTCTCTTGTCCTATATACTGGGTGTAATTCTCAGTATCTGTATTATTCTGTATATATACACTGCACAGTGCCACTTCTCTTGTCCTGTATACTGGGTGTAATTCTCAGTATCTGTATTATACTGGGTGTCATTCTCAGTATCTGTATTATTCTGTATATATACACTGCACAGTACCACTTCTCTTGTCCTGTATACTGGGTGTAATTCTCAGTATCTGTATTATTCTGTTTATATACACTGCACAGTACCACTTCTCTTGTCCTGTATACTGGGTGTAATTCTCAGTATCTGTATTATTCTGTATACATATGTGTCACCCTGGCCTTGATGCCACAAGTGTAAATAAAGCTGTGTCTGAGAGCAAGGGGGAGGTTCTCTAGTCAGGGGAACATTAGCATGCAATGCCTCCTGCCTCAGGCCAATAGGGGGAGCTGTCTGCCCCTATAAAAGCTGGTACTGAGGGCAGGGTTAGGGAGAACTTGATGGCCTGTCTCAGGACTGAGACTTGTCCCAGAGCAGAGCAGGGACAGACAGTTGTATTGCACCTAAGAGGAAGTGTGGCAGGAGGAGAGCCACAAGCCAGAGACAAGAGGCGAAGAGAGCCTGTCTTGACAGATAAAAGACTTAATTTACCAGACTTTGGTGTCTGAGGCTGGAAGGATTCCACATCCCCCAGCAGATAACCAGTCCGCAAGGGACTGTATATTCCTTGGCCTAAGAAGCCTGGAGGCCCTGCCACAACCGAAGGGACCAGTAAAGCCGTACCAGGCCGGGAGCAGAAAGGAACCCACGTCGCAGGCCATACAGGCGAGAATACACGGAAAGCTCGGAAACGTGGGCTGTTACCCTATAACAAGGAGTTAGCCAGAAGGAGCGCAGAAAGCACGGTAGGCCTACACCCTCACCCTGACCAGGGCCAATTTCCCCGTTGCTCTCAGACATCCAGGTCCCTTCCTAGCTGGGACTGTTTGTGGGTCAATTTACCTGTTCTAGTAAAGACCCTGGACTGCAACCTGTTGTCTGCGTGCTCCTTGCTCCTCCAGCACTATCAGCACCGGGACTCTCACTACCATCACTCCCAACATCCACTACACTGCCCTGGGGCCGCACTCTTCCCGTGGGGAGTCACACCATCCCAGCTGCATACATCATCAGCCCCAGCGGTCTGCCTTGCAGCGGCGGTTCCTAATGACCGCAAATCCACGGGTGGCGTAGTCGGACATAATCATCAGCACATAACGGACTACCACTGGCCTGACCACCCTGAGCCACGGAACCGGGTTGCCACTACTACTCCCACCGTTTCCCTATTGCCCGGATCTGAGTGCCCCACGGCCCAGGGGGCGAGTCACATACACTGCACAGTACCACTTCTCTTGTCCTGTATACTGGGTGTAATTCTCAGTATCTGTATTATTCTGTATATATACACTGCCCAGTACCACTTCTCTTGTCCTGTATACTGGGTGTAATTCTCAGTATCTGTATTATTCTGTATATATACACTGCCCAGTACCACTTCTCTTGTCCTGTATACTGGGTGTAATTCTCAGTATCTGTATTATTCTGTATATATATGTGGCACCCCAGGGGTCTGGTTTCCACAGTAACAGCAATGTTATGTCTGAGAGCAGGTGGGAGGTCTCTTGGTCAGGAATCCTATGCATGCCACACCTCCTGCCCAGTCCTGGGAGGGGAAGAACTTCCCCTATATAAACCTGGGCTGAGGCAGGGTTAGAGAGTTCAGAGGGAGAGTTCAGCCAGAAGGGCTGACAGGGAGCTGTGGCTCCGGCTGGGCCCAGCTCCTGGGCCATGCCAGAAGTAGAGACAGAGAGGAGAAGCAGCTATAGGAAAGAGAGATCAGGAGCTCTGGGGAAGTCGTGCTAAAAGGAATCAGGGGCTGGCAGCTGTAGAGCTCGCCCTGATTGAAGAGTTACCACCGGACCCGGAGTCCGAGGCTGTGGGGACTAATCCTTACCCAGCAGCAGGAACCGACCGGCAGGGGATTTCAGGTCCTCTGGCCAAGAAACCCGAAGGCACGGTCACACGCGTGGGACCAGCACCGCCGTCGTGGAGCGGAAGCCACTAGAAGGCCCCGAGTCACCGGCCATACGGGTGAGCACCACACGGTACACTCAGGGACGTGGGCTACTTATACCCGCTTCTAGCAAGGTAGCCAGAAGAGTATCGTTAGTTTGGGAGGCCTACAACTCCGCCTGGCCAGGGGAGATCCCATCTGCTCAAGGACTGACCAGGCCCCAATCGCTAGCCAGTACTCCGGAAGGGTCTATCGTTGTCACCAGTAAAGACCCTGAACTACACCGTACCGTCTCTGAGTGGTTCCTGCTACCCCCATCATCCACGTCGGCTGCCCTGAGGCCATACCCCTCCCGTTGGGGGTTATACTATCACGCTGCACAATCCTACCACCGGCCTCAGCGGTCTGCCCTGCAGCAGCAGCTCCTTAGCTGTACTCAACGGGTGGCGTAGTCGTCCAACATCTACCGCTAATACAGCGCCACTTAGTCTGACTCCCTGGGCACGGACCGGATCACCGCCACGAGACTACAACCCTCAAGAGATCCGGCTCCGGGTAAGCTCCCGCGTGCGCAACGCAGCGCGACACAGGCCCAGGGGCGCGTCAACTTTTGGCGTAGTCGGCAGGATTTCGTGCCCGCAACCACCGGGTACTGCGTGCCTGAAAAAGACTGTTCAAACTTACCTGTGGTGAAGATTCCCGCCATCCGGCGCCATCTTCCGCTTCCTTCCCGCCATCGGTGGAGTTTTCCCGCCATCCGGCGCTATCTTCAGCCTTCTTCCCGCCATACGTGGAGTTTTCCCGCCATTGGACGCCATCTTGAGGACGCCGCGCGGGAAGAAGAGGGGCGTGGACTCCGAAAGCGCGCGAGAACTGAAGCCCCGCCTCACGTCCGGACGTTGCGTAAGGTCCTGGAAGGAGCCCAGCAGACGCCGACGTCACAGGAGCGCGACGGAAGGTCCTCAACCCTGACGATCCACTGCGGAGCCGCGGCCTACGGAAGAGGATCATCGCAAGGTAGGCCACGGTCCACTAGGGGGGAGAAGGATGCCGGATACGGAGGAGAGCTTCACCGCTTCAACCCCCGCCAGCGCCACCGCTGTTGCGGTCATGCCTTTCACCATGCCCTATATCCCGGGGGCAGCCTGGCTACCCCAGTACTCAGGGGAGTCATATACCCTGCATGACTTTAGAGAAAAGCTGGATAGCCTCTTCCAGGTGTACCCCCTCACAGAGGAGCAAAAAGTGAGCATCCTGGTGGCCCAATTAACCGGGGCAGCCCAAAGGGAGGTAAAGTCCTGGCCACCTGGGAGGAGGACTGTCGCAGAGATACTAACCCAGCTAACCGAGGAGGAGCTGCAGTACTACCAATACGAGGAAAGCCAAGAGGACCCGGACGGGTCTGAGGACTACCCTCAGGAGGGAGCACAAAGAGGACATAGCTACTGAAGGGAAGTAGCGTGAATAAAGAGCTGTAAATAGTTACCCGTAAGGGTACAAGGACTGCTGCTAATTAAAATATGGTCCCCGTTGGGATTAGTGAATTGTTCCCCATGTGCCCCTATCTTAAACCAGGCTGAGGACTGTGAGCAGCCATTCCTTATCCCCACTGGCCGAGGACTGAGAGCGGCCATATCCTGTAAATAATTATGTGTTTCTAGTAATTTATGGGAGTCTTTGGTGGATTTACCGGGAATCCTTTGTACATGGTTGGAGCGTAACCCAGGAATGGACTAAAGACTGTTAAGGACTCGGGGCAGGACAGACCCCTACCTGGTTACGTCTCCCTGTTTTGGTGAAATGGACACCTTACTTTTCTTCAAAGACTGCACCCAGTTGCGGACACGCCGTAACCATCTTTATGTGTTTTTCTTATTGTATTATTATTGTTTATACCTTGTTATGTTTTTCTAAAAATATGTTTAGTCCCGGAGTACTAAATTTCACTAGGGGGGAATGTGGCACCCCAGGGGTCTGGTTTCCACAGTAACAGCAATGTTATGTCTGAGAGCAGGTGGGAGGTCTCTTGGTCAGGAATCCTATGCATGCCACACCTCCTGCCCAGTCCTGGGAGGGGAAGAACTTCCCCTATATAAACCTAGGGCTGAGGCAGGGTTAGAGAGTTCAGAGGGAGAGTTCAGCCAGGAGGGCTGACAGGGAGCTGTGGCTCCGGCTGGGCCCAGCTCCTGGGCCATGCCAGAAGTAGAGACAGAGAGGAGAAGCAGCTATAGGAAAGAGAGATCAGGAGCTCTGGGGAAGTCGTGCTAAAAGGAATCAGGGGCTGGCAGCTGTAGAGCTCGCCCTGATTGAAGAGTTACCACCGGACCCGGAGTCCGAGGCTGTGGGGACTAATCCTTACCCAGCAGCAGGAACCGACCGGCAGGGGATTTCAGGTCCTCTGGCCAAGAAACCCGAAGGCACGGTCACACGCATGGGACCAGCACCGCCGTCGTGGAGCGGAAGCCACTAGAAGGCCCCGAGTCACCGGCCATACGGGTGAGCACCACACGGTACACTCAGGGACGTGGGCTACTTATACCCGCTTCTAGCAAGGTAGCCAGAAGAGTATCGTTAGTTTGGGAGGCCTACAACTCCGCCTGGCCAGGGGAGATCCCATCTGCTCAAGGACTGACCAGGCCCCAATCGCTAGCCAGTACTCCGGGAGGGTCTATCGTTGTCACCAGTAAAGACCCTGAACTACACCGTACCGTCTCTGAGTGGTTCCTGCTACCCCCATCATCCACGTCGGCTGCCTTGAGGCCATACCCCTCCCGTTGGGGGTTATACTATCACGCTGCACAATCCTACCACCGGCCTCAGCGGTCTGCCCTGCAGCAGCAGCTCCTTAGCTGTACTCAACGGGTGGCGTAGTCGTCCAACATCTACCGCTAATACAGCGCCACTTAGTCTGACTACCTGGGCACGGACCGGATCACCGCCACGAGACTACAACCCTCAAGAGATCCGGCTCCGGGTAAGCTCCCGCGTGCGCAACGCAGCGCGACACAGGCCCAGGGGCGCGTCATATACACTGCACAGTACCACTTCTCTTGTCCTGTATACTGGGTGTCATTCTCAGTATCTGTATTATTCTGTATATATACACTGCACAGTACCACTTCTCTTGTCCTGTATACTGGGTGTAATTCTCAGTATCTGTATTATTCTGTATATATACACTGCACAGTACCACTTCTCCTGTTCTGCTGAAGAAGAGGTGGCATTGGCTTTGGGGAGGGTCAGTACTGATGGGTTTATTATTTTCTATGTCTACAATCCTATGGTTAAATAAAACTTAATCCTGAACAACTTGTTTAAAAGGGTTATCTGAAGGTTGGAAATTGTCCTCTATCATTGGGATATGGAATAATTTTCTGATTGCTGGGGGTCCAACAGCCGGGACCCCCACTGTTTCCGAGAACCAGGGATTTGAAGAGCTCTGGGTGAATGGAGCGGTAGTCGATCATTCGCACTGCAGCTCCATTCACACGTGGCTTAATAAACATCCCCTATAATGGAGTGGTGAGGGGCATGAACAAGTAAAGCAAAATGTGCTGAACTTTTCATTGTGCCTCAATGGGATGAGGGGGGTGGTGATGTGGTATGTGGGCTGGTGGGGTTTGTGTGACAGGCGTGCATTTTCATTTTTCATCCCAGTCCAGCCCTGATTTATATATATATATATATATATATATATATATATAATATATATATATATATATATATATATATATATATATATATATAAAAATGCTTTTAAAAGCAGAAGTGTTAATATGTATTTTTTATCGCTTAGCAGAATGCAGAGTGAAGTTTGATAGATATAAGAAAATCTCAATAAATATAGAAGTTGTTTTTTTTTTTTTATTAAGGATAGGGTAGAAGGATAAGGGATGAACAAAATCAGGGACAGAAGCAGTAGACAAAATCATAGTCAGGAAGAAATCCGGGTCAGATACCAGGTGATCAGTTTAAAAAGCCAAGTCAGGCGAGCAGTTTGGATACAGCGGACCCTGGTGACAGAGGCATTACTGAAACAAGTCCGGGTAGAGGTGTTACAGTTAGAAGGCCACAGGTAGATGGTGAAGGTCCTTCTTTACAGGTCCAGCAGTGATGGTGGATCGGCTGTACTCCGCTAGATGCGGAGCTTTTCCGTCTTTTAGATGACACTTGGGCAACAGCGACAGCATGCAAATGCGCGAGCAGCCCTGGATAGTCCACGCCGGCAGGATGATAAGATCCGGCGGAAGATGGAACCTAAGAGAAGAGAAATAAATACAATGTAAGTGATGGGACTCCATATTACATGATGCTACTGTGCGGTCAGTGTGGCCGGCCGGACAGCAGAGGAATCTTATTCACACAGATGTCCGGGGTCATTGTCAGCCATCATACATGTGACAATCCCATCACTGACAGATGACATCTGCTCCCCATGACTTATTCTCATCACTAACATCACACAACATGGAGATGATTCTCACACTTACCTCGTCTCTTTTTCCCCTTTTTCCCATTTTCTGAGTTTTGTTGGTCTATACTCAGATTCATTTCAGATTTTCTTTCCTCTTCAGTTGTAAATTCTGATCAGAAAGTAAAAAAAACTCAGTAAAGAAATATTCTTATAGGATCTGCTTTGTGTACTGTATATAGAAGAATTGTTCTAGTCCTGTCCCCTATAGTCCTGATAATCTGGCATTGCATTATTATAGGGCAGAATAAGTCCTATATACCGTTCATGACCTAATCTGAGGGGCATTAGATGTATCACTGATATGGAGCAGTAAGCGCCCTGTGTGCCGCCACGTGGTGCATCACTAATGAGCGATATTCTACTATAGGAGACGATGTCTCCTTATATTGAAGTGAGTTCCTGGATGCTAAAACGTATTTTACAGAATCCATGAAAACAATTCCTGGATAAAATGAAGGAAATAGAAATACAGTATGGGCCCATGGAAAACATAATTGGGATCCATGAAACCTGGACAACATAGGAGACCTAATACAGAAAAAACAAATATTTGAGCCTTGAAGTCAACATTCACCTTTTGATGCTGTACATACATACCTGATGATGGGGACGAGGAGGGCAAGCTGTTTATAGCATTGTCGCTATCAGATTCAGAAAACGATTCTTTCTGCCTGTCAGGAAGAATCAGGGGGTCGGACCAGAAGACCCAGGAGGTAACTTCCAACTCTCCCATTCTATGATTTAAGAAAAACATGTAAATCACAAGTCAATGCAGAATAAAAGGGGTGGTCTCACTAGAAGAACACCGACTAGAGGGCCTAATAGGACATATGACAGTCATAGTGAGGAAGGTTTTATGCTCCAATCTACCTTCTATGGATCAGAGCGAAAAACAACTAGCAATAATGGCTGGCATGTCATACTACATCTCTCCTACAGTATGGGCAGCTCTAATACGTGTGAATGGCTGCAATTATGAGCTATTATCACCAACGGTTTCTGAAGCCAAAAGCACAATGACCGCTAATCATTGAGGCTGAATTTGATATTATGGTATTTATGTCCTATATTATGTGTTGTGCATATATATCAGCCTGGAACTCCCATTAATGACCCCATAATCTACTCACATTTCTGAGATATTTGTATTGGTTGCTGGCGTACACTCTGGAGGAGACTTCTGGTCCTCATCATTCATCTTTCTGGTAGTGATGGTACAGAGCTAAACATGGACAAAAACAAGATATGAAATACTTTTTTTTACTTTTAGAGGTCTTTTTTGTTTCACATATTTTGGATTTATTGCGTACATACGGTACTTACTTTAGAAAGCCTTTCAGAAGAAGATGTAAAATTTTGGAAGTCAAGGTTCTCATTGTTCACACTTGTACCCTCCTCATCCTCTGAGACCGAATGGTCTATTTCAGAGTGATCTACAAAAGTAATGAAGTATTATTAGAGGTTGTTAGTATAAAACAGGCGTCATTTATCACAATATTAGTGGGTACTGATTATTACATTTTATGGAAGACAAGACAAACAGCCGCTTAGTCTAGATGATGTCTTCTTCTACTTACCGATAAATAAGCTGTTGTCCACATCTGAGGCAAGCTGAGGAATGTACTCTGGCTTCTGACTTAGAAGGTTGTTAAAATCTAAGTCACTCAGGAATGGATGACTCTTGATCTCAAGTGATCCTCCTGGAAAAAGAACAAAACAAAAGTGATGTGGACATTGTCAGAGATTGCTTCACATCTGAACAGTTTAACTTAATCTGAATTAATGACATAACTGAGTCAACATGAAGGAAGAAGACTGAAAGTCATAGTGTGGAGAACTAGAAATGGACAATCTGATAGAGAAGTGTTGATCCTCAAGGACATGAGTGATAAGTGTGATAGGTGAATATTAATACTAATATGAATAGTATTATATCTCTTACCTGTCCCAAGTCTATCTGCAGGATTTGTTCTGAGCAGCTCAGTAATCAGGTTCTGTGCATTGGGAGTAGGAGCGGAATTACAATCCCAAATTATGTCACCTGTTATACAGAAAATAAAATCTCTTTACTGGACTGTAAGCTAAAGCAAAGTAAACACCTAAACCAATGTAACTGATCAAAGCAATGGTCGGATCATTCCACTTACCAATGACAATCCTGTCATAAAGCTCAGCTACAGAATCTCCATCAAATGGTACAGATCCCGTGAGAAATTTATGTAGGATTATCCCCATTGACCACCAGTCAACAGGTCTTCCATAGCCTTCTTTCAGGATGACCTCTGGGGCGATGTAATATGGGGTGCCACATAACTGGAAAACAACAGAAGATAGAGATGAAAATGATAAAATGATTATTATAACACGTTCTCGCCATAAAAACACAATGACAAAAGATAAAATATCAATGGAAACGTTCTCTAGAAATGAAGAATGTAGAGAAGACACAATAGTGTGATGAGATTTGTAAAGAAAAAAAAACATATGCCAAAGGCAAGGTGAACAGATGGGGTATATTAGTTAACCAAATACCAAAGCAAAACAAAGAAAACCCCTTAAAATATAATCTTTAATAGCTACATTTAAAAGCACCCATATCAATATATGAAGACAAAATCCATAAAATGTACAATATATGGGTAGTGGGATAAACGTAGGATAATTGACATGCAGGCTTGCCCTAGAGATCCCAAATGGGCTGAGATCCCGCCTGCCAGTGGAGGTTGACACCCTAGCTAATCGGTTTGGCGCCCCCGCTCCACATCGGCACACCCTCCGTGACCCTATCCATCCCTAGACAGACATACACATATACAGATAATGATGAAAGGCAGACAGTCATGTTGCTGCTAACATGCTGAATGAAAAAAAGGCAATATTCAATGTATCAATTATATGGAAACAGGGAAGCTGATATAATGTAGTTCCACTAGTACAGAGAGCGATATCAAATGCACCAATCTATACACAATTCAGTATGATATATAAACCATCATTCAGAAGCCTATTATAGATACATAAAGTACATTAGTGCTGGCAATTACGGGCAACAAGAACAATATTATAAAAGCACGTGTGCTCAATTAACGGTAAACATAGGAACATAAATATGTCCAAAGTAGTAACAAGTCACCTATATAATGACATTGAGCATGAAGATAATAGTCTAGGACAGACGGTATATATAGACAACCTCATAACCACCCTGGCTAATCTATAGTCAGGACTGATCTACACAGGACACGTCCAAATGTTGGGACAGAGCATTATCCAGTGTGCGAATTACAAAAAAAGTTGCCAAAAAAGCATTTTAGTCAGCAGTAACCAGAGGACTTATCTGTAAATTGTCCCAACACGTTTCTCCCCCTCCTAATTTGGGGTTCATCAGGGGATCATATTAGGAGATAGCCACAATGAGTCAGTGGACAGACGCGGGAGATAAATACACCCCGATCGGAGAATACTGCTGCCGCCACATTTTATGGATTTTGTCTTTATATATTGATATGGGTGCTTTTAAATGTATCTATTAAAAGTTATATTTAAGATCTTTCTTTGCTTTGGTCCTTGGAGATTTGTAAAGAACAATCTAAATTCCTGTAAGTGTTACCCACCTCACGGTCCAGGAACTCCCTGGTGATGTCCTCCGCTAATTCCTTGTAGGTGTTGGTTTTTGGTATCATGACACCAACTTTTGAAATCCCAAAATCGGTAACTTTTATGTGTCCAGCAGATGTAATCAGGAGGCTGTGGAAGAGAAGATGGTTTTAGCCTCACAGACCGTATGATAATAAATGATAACTTCCCCCCTTTATTATACTACGAGGGGCACTTACTTATCCGGCTTCAGGTCTCTGTGCACCACACCGTAGCTATGGAGGTATTCCACAGCAAGAACCGCTTCTCCAAAGTATAAGCGGGCCAAGGGGACAGATAGAGGACCCCTGGTGCTTAGGAGGGTCTCACAGTCGCCACCTATAGAAGAAAGGAAATATGACCGGTGAGTGGTTTATACAGCAGATCACCATGATGTATAATGGGAAGTGAGCGGAGACATTGGGATAGGAGAGAATATAAACAGATATAATGTATAGTGCACATAATATTAGTCTGAATCGATGGAGAAATGTCCTCCATGTAACTAATAACATAAAGTGATGTCACATCTCGTCTACAGCTGGAGATACTGACATGCTCAGTGCGGACTTACAGGGAGATCACACAGACTGTGGCGGACAGAGAAATCTCAGGGCCCCATAGCAAAAGTTCTAACTGCACGCCCCTTCAAAAAAAAACCCTTATTGAAGTCAATCGATGTTCTCAACAGCAATACACCTTTTATAGCCATTTTAGCGTATGATGCTCCCAAAAATGCCCCCACCCACAGACTGAGTTAGATATCCCCACAGTGAAATCTTAATCCAGTTTCACCTTACAGATATGATGTAGCACCTGTCTATAATGTCCCCACTCAGTATGAGGCCAGTCACAGCCCCCTACTTAGTATAATGGCGCCCAAACCCCCCCCTACTTAATATAATGGCCCCCATAGCCCCTCAGACAATATAATGGTCTCCACCACTGCCAATCAGTATGATGGCCCCCAAAGCCAATCAAACAGAATTAGGATCCCCACACAGAATAAGGACCCCCACTGCACACCATTCAATATGAGGACCCCCAGGGGGTGTAGGGGCATGTACAGTCACCAACTCAATATAGCGGCATTCACAGTCCCCCATAGCCCCACACACGGCACACCATTCAGTATTATGGTACCCACAACCCTCAATTCTCAGTATTATGGCTTCCACCAATCTCACAACTCAGTATTATGCCCCCACCAGCCCAACAACTAAGTATAATTGCTCTCACCAGCCCCACCACTCAGTATTATGGCCCTCAGCAGCCCCACCACTCAGTGTTATTGCCCCCAACAGTCCCTCCACTTAGTAGTAAGGCACACAATAGCCCCACTACTCAGTATTATGGCCCCCACCAGCCTCAAGACTCAGTATTATGGCGCTCACCAGCCCCACCACTCATTGTTACGGCCCCTACCAGCCCCACCACTTAGTAGTAAGGCACCCACCACTCAGTACTACCACCTCCACCAGCCCCACCTCTCAGTATTATGGCCCCCACCAGCATCAACACTCAGTATTATCGCTCTCACCAACCCCACTACTCAGAATTATGGCCCTTATTAGCCCCACCACTCAGTGTTATGGCCCCCACCAGCCCCACCACTTAGTAGTAAGGCACCCACCAGCCCCACCACTCAGTACTATAGCCCCCACCAGCCCTACCTCTCAGTATTATGACCCCCACCACTACTTAGTGTTATGGCCCCCACCAGCCTCACCACTTAGAATTATCGCCCTCACCAGCCTCACCACTCAGTATTATGGCCACAACCAGCCCTACCACTCAGCATATGGTCTCCACCTGCCCCATCACTCAGTGTTATGGCCCCCACCAGCCCCACCTGTGCAGTGTAAGTACTGAGACTCCACACTACAGATGCAATATTGTGGCGTCATCGAAGAACCTGCAGTACACGGAGTCTCGGACCCATCTGCGGAGGCTGAATGGTGGATTTAGGAACCTTTGGCTCCCTGATCCACCATTGTTTTCATCGGTATTCATATTCTGACAATGTGAATACCACTGAAATTGTGATGACAGGTGGTGGAATGGGGCCCAGTGCCGAGCGGTGCCAGGCCCGATCTGACTCACTGGCACCATAGCACTGCTGCACACAGATCAATGAATTTCCAGGCATCTTGGTAATAGAAAACCTACAGTAAATGCACTGTGAGGATGTAACTGTCCTAATTTTCCTAATTATATGAGCAGTGATAAGATGTAAGCAGACATGGGCTGAATATACTACAATATACATGTCCTACCTCCTACATACTCCATGACCATACACAGGTGAGATTTCGTTGGAAAGGAGCAGAGCATGGAGACCACGAAGGGACAATCAGCGAATGTTAGGATGTCCCTCTCCAGAAAGGCCAATGCCACTCTTTTTGGAGTGTTCAGGTTTCGCTTGAACATTTTCTTCAAAGCAAAGATCTGGTGTGAGTCTTTATGGTGCGCTAAGTAGACGGCACTGGAGAGAAAGAGAATCAATGGTTAGAATGAATCTTTACTACAAGAACATCTATAGAAGTCATTATATAATGTTTTGTACTAATGTTTAATGCTAGAAGTCTGTCCGTCACTGGAAGTCCATGTCTAGAATTTGATAAAAGATCACTACATAGATCACCTATGGGAGGTGTCCACAATGCCACGTCCGCCGGAGCCCTCACCCAGGTCACATTACAGATGAGAGAATCTACTGAAATTATTCTTGGGCAGATTCACTACATTAGACCAGTAGATACGATTCAGTGCAAATAAAAGTTGGTCCAAATTAAAAGTGGTCCAATTGCCATAACATGACGTTAATTATGCTCCCGCATACCCCAAGACATAACAACATACTAAATGGAGGGGAGCGAAGGAGCTACAAAAAATGAAACCCATTATAGCCACTTGTCCTCTGTGCCAGTCTTTATTGCTGAGACCAGTGAGTAGACTCACATGGTCATGGTGGAGGATGGGGGGTGCAGATGTCATTGATGAAATTTCGTGTCACCCCCTCACTTGACCATGTGTTGCCAATTACTCTTATCAGTTCGCTAATGGATTCCGAAAAGAACAGACCGGTGCGGAGGAGGGGGAAGCTCTGATGGGGGTGGCAGTGTAAGAACAGATGAGGGTCTAGGACAGGCAGGTGTAATATATTATTCTATTTTAATCCCTTTCCTTAACAGTTTGTTTTCCTACAGATCATATAATTTCCCTATGATAACACTGAAGGGCAGAGCACAGAGTCTGGAGCATTGTCATTGGGAACCTTGAGAAACGTGGATTATGCCAACAGAAAACTCACCCAAAACTTCCACTGCTGATCAGTTTGGATGTCCCATAGTCGCTCTTATGCGGCTGTCTTGACGGGGTCAATGATTTGATCACGCTCTATAAAAGAATAAGAAATTATATAAAGATATAGAAGCTGCTGGAAAAAAGCTCTAGATGCAAAAACGTCTCCCTTCTGTCATCTCCTCTTAGAATAGAGACATCCCATGGTTATATGGGGACAATACTGGACGTGTCATTCCCACCCCATAATCTGGTGATACACCGTCATCTCTCTCCATGATACTTACACCGTCAGATTGTTGGATCTCCGGGATCTCACAGATTCTACTGTCAGCATCCGCCAACACAGTTGTTTCTAAAAGAGTGAAAAAATTATGAAGAAATAAAATGTATTAGACGATATTAATCCTACATATATATTACAACAATATAACTCAGACATGACAAGATGTCTGTAAATGGGAATAATACTTATTATATAGGGATTCCAAATATGTGAACGTACGGCGCATCCATGAATAAATGTAATGGAAATGATGGAGGACCCCCCAATGATCACATGAATGAGGACCCCCCCACCCTCGCTGTACATGTGAGTGATGGTAAGAGAGCTGAAGCATAGGAGCAATATGCAGATTATCCTGGAAGTGCACTGGGGGCGTGTCACAGTATGGATTTCTTCTTCCACGCCCCCAGTGCACTTCCATGCTGATTTGTATACGGCTTCTACATTAGATTTCCCTTGACTGAGACATTGGTTTTCTGCAAAAAATTATTACAGAGAAATGGCCAGTACAGTCATACCACAATATGCAAAAATGTGCTGACAGGCTCCCATTACACAGAATATACAGAGTAAATGTAAGATTATTCCCTGTTCTGTATAATATCTGGATATTTCTTGTAGGAGGTCGGGTGATCGGCTTACCTGTAGTCAGATCGCTGTTCAGTCCCGGGATTAGATTTTGCTCGTCTTTGGTGTCGCCTTCTGCTGTTTCCTGATAGATATAATATATATATAATTAACATGTGGAACCTTACACTAAATCATCACATAGATAAATCAGGAAGGACTAAACCTGCATTTACAGATGCAGCCAATTGTAACTGTACAAATCAGACGTGTGCTAGAGAAGATGACGGCTCCTTACCAGGCGTTCCAATGAGCGAGCCGGACGCTCCAGTACACACAGGACTTTTTCGGCCAGGTCTTTAATAAAAGCCAAATCTCCATATTGAGATCTTTCTTCAGCCTAAAAAGAGGAAAAGAAACAAAAAGGAAAATTTTGAGATGAGAAAGGTCACAATGGAGGAGGCCGCCATTGTATGTGACATTTGCTCCTCTCTGCAGATACAATAACTCTGGGGACTCATCGTGTTTTATATTGGAGGAAAGAAACTTCTATCCCACCATTATCTATAATATAACCAGGGATGGGTCCTTCTTTCAGAAGCCGCTATAGACTGCGCAAGCGCACTGTACGAACACATCCACACCGGGAGGAGGACGGGGATGGAGGAGGAGTGTGGTGCCAGAAATAGAGGTATGCGTCATTTCATCATGGCTATGGGGGGTCTCCTGCTAAAAGTGGGGAGGCTATGGAGGCAGTGGCGTACCGCCAATGGCGGCAGGCCACGCCACTGCTATGGGGCCCGTGAGCCGGGGGGGGGCCCATAGCAGTCGCCTGCACCGTGTATGCCCCGCAGCGGGGCCCTTGCAACAGGCTCCGCTCCCAGGCCCGGCGTTAGCACCCGGGCAAGTGTCGGGTCCCTGAGCAGGCGGGGGGCCCCGCTCCGCTCAGGGCCCCGGCACAATACTTACCTCTCCCCGTGCCTCCGCAGCTCCGGTGTCTTCCGCGTCCTGTGCTGTGACGTCTCAGGTTAGAGGGTGGGATGACGTCTTTCCACCACACCCTCTGCTGAGCAGTCACAGTGCAGAGCGGGAAGACAGCGACGCTGAGGAGTCCAGAGCAGAGCAGCGGCAGCAGGTGAGGTGAGTATGTCATTTTTTTTTTTTTTTAATGTATGGAGGCCTGGGGCCCATACACTATATAAGGGCTCGTACACTGTATGGAGGACTATATGGGGGCCCATACACTGTGTGGAGGACTATATGAGGGGCAGTATACTGTATGGATGACTATATGGGGGCCAGTATACTGTATGGAGGACTATATGGGGGCCAGTATTCTGTAGGGAGGACTATATGGGGGCCAGTATTCTGTAGGGAGGACTATATGGGGGCCCATACACTGTGTGGAGGACTATATGAGGGCCAGTATACTGTATTGAGGACTATATGGGACTATATGGGGGCCAGTACACTGTATGGAGGACTATATGGGGGCCAGTATTCTGTATGGAGGACTATATGGGGGCCAGTATACTGTATGGAGGACTATATGGGGGCCAATACACTGTATGGAGGGCTATATTGGGACCCATACACTGTGTGGAGGACTATATGAGGCCAGTATTCTCTATAGAGGACTATAAGGAGGCCGGTATACTGTATGGAGGACTATATGGGGGCCAGTACACTGTATGGAGGACTATATGCAGGCCAGTATACTGTATGGAGAGGACTATATGGGGGCCAGTATTCTGTATGAAGAATGTCTTATACTGTGTGGAGGACCATAGGGAGTGCATTATACTGTGTGGAGGACCATAGGGAGTGCATTATACTGTGTGGAGGACCATTGGGAGTGCATTGTACTGCGTGGAGGACCATAGGGAGTGCATTATACTGTGTGGAGGACCATGGTGAGTGCATTATACTGTGTAGAGGACCATGGCGAGTGCATTATACTGTGTGGAGTACCATGGCGAGTGCATTATACTGTGTGGAGAGGTGTGGGGCCATTATACTACATGGAGGGCTGTGTGGGGGTCACAGTTGGGGGATCATACTGTGTTGGAGTCACCATACTTTGCCTTGAGAGTTGAGGTGGGGTACGGTAGAGTCATTATACTGTGCATGTGGAGGAATTCACCATGGGGGTAACATACTGTGTTTAGGGGGGGCACTGTTGTTGGCATCATACCTTATGGGGAAATAAAAGAGGAATCTAGGACTTCAGCAGGAGAAAAATTACTGTGTAAAGGCTGGAAAGTTATGAGATATGCTCTTCCTTGATCCCCGACAATTTTCACTTTTTTGGAGGGGCTCCATTTAGCGCTTCTGCTATGGGGCCCCATGATTCCTATGTACGCCTCTGTATGGAGGTCTCCTGCTGGACGTGGAGAGGCAATGGGGGTCTCCTGCTGGACGTGGGGAGGCTATGGGGGTCTCCTGCTGGATGTGCGGAGGCTATGGGGGTCTCCTGATGGACATGCAGAGGCTATGGGGGTCTCCTGCTGGACATGCAGAGGCTATAGGGGTCTCCTGCTGGACGTGAGGAGGCTATGGCGGTCTCCTGCTGGACATGCGGAGGCTATGAGGGTCTCCTGCTGGACATGCGGAGGCTATGGGGGTCTCCTGCTGGACGTGCGGAGGCTATGGGGGTCTCCTGCTGGACGTGCAGAGGCTATGGGGGTCTCCTGCAGGACGTGCGGAGGCTATGGGGGTCTCCTGCTGGACGTAGGGAGGCCATGGGGGTCTCCTGCTCGATGCGTTGAGGCTATGAGGGTCTCCTGCTGGATGTGGGGTGGTTATGGGGGTCTCTTGCTGGACATGGGGAGTCTATGGGAGTCTCCTGCTGGACGTGCAGAGGCTATGGGGGTTTCCTGCTGGACGTGGGGAGGCTATGGGGGTCTCCTGCTGGACGTGGGGAGGCTTTGAGGGTCTCCTGCTGGACCGGGGAAGGCTATGGGGGTCTCCTGCTAGACGTGTGAATGCTATGGGGGTCTTCTGCTGGACGTGGGGAGGCTATCGGGGTCTCTTGCTGGACATGCAGATGCTAAGGGGGTCTCCTGCTGGAGGGGTGGAGGCTATGGAGGTCTCCTGCTGGACGTGGGGAGTCTATGGGAGTCTGCTGCTGGACGTGCAGAGGCTATGGGGTCTCCTGCTGGACGTGGGGAGGCTATAGGAGTCTCCTACTGGATGTTGGGAGGCTATGGGGGTCTCCTGCTGGACATGAGGAGTTTATGGGGTTCTACTGCTGTACATGGGGAGGTTATGCGGTATCTTGCTCAATGCATTGAGGCTATGGGGGTCTCCTGCTGGACGTGTGGAGGCTATGAGGGTCTCCTGCTGGACGTGAGAAGTCTATGGGAGTCTCCTGCTGGACGTGCAGAGGCTATGGGAGTCTCCTGCTGGACATGCAGAGGATATGGGGGTCTCCTGCTGGATGTGGGGAGGCTATGGGGGTCTCCTGCTGGATGTGCGGAGGCTATGGGGGTCTCCTGCTGGACGTGTGGAGGCTATGGGGGTCTCCTGCTGGATGTATGGAGGCTATGGGGGTCTCCTGCTGGAGGTGGGGAGGCTATGCGGGTCTCCTGCTGGACATGCGGAGGCTATGGGGGTCTCCTGCTGGATGTATGGAGGCTATGGGGGTGTCCTGCTGGATGTGGGGAGGCTATGGGGGTCTCCTGCTGGATGTATGGAGGCTATGGGGGTCTCCTGCTGGATGTGGGGAGGCTATGGGGGTCTCCTGCTGGATGTGCGGAGGCTATGGGGGTCTCCTGCTGGACGTGTGGAGGCTATGGGGGTCTCCTGCTGGATGTATGGAGGCTATGGGGGTCTCCTGCTGGAGGTGGGGAGGCTATGCGGGTCTCCTGCTGGACATGCGGAGGCTATGGGGGTCTCCTGCTGGATGTATGGAGGCTATGGGGGTGTCCTGCTGGATGTGGGGAGGCTATGGGGGTCTCCTGCTGGATGTATGGAGGCTATGGGGGTCTCCTGCTGGATGTGGGGAGGCTATTGGGGTCTCCTGCTGGATGTGCGGAGGTTATGGGGGTCTCCTGCTGGATGTGTGGAGGCTATGGGGGTCTCCTGCTGGACGTGGGAAGGCTATGGGGGTCTCCTGCTGGATGTGGGGAGGCTATGAGGGTCTCCTGCTGGACCAGGGGAGGCTATGGGGGTCTCCTGCTGGATGTGCGGAGGCTATGAGGTTCTCCTGCTGGACATGGGGAGGCTATGGGGTCTCCTGCTGGATGTGTGGAGGCTAAAGGGGTCTCCTTCTGGATGTGGGGAGGCTATGGGGTTCTCCTGCTGGACATGGGGAGGCTATGGGGGTCTCCTGCTCTATGCGTTGAGGCTATGAGGGTCTCCTGCTGGATGTGGGGAGGCTATGGGGGTCTCTTGCTGGATGTGGGGAGGTTATGAGGGTCTCCTGCTGGACCACGGGAGGCTATGGGGTCTCCTGCTAGACCTGCGGAGGCTATGGGGGTTTCCTGCTGGACGTGGGGAGGCTATAGGGGTCTCCTGCTCGATGCATTGAGGCTATGGGGGTCTCCTGCTGGATGTGTGGAGGCTCTGGGGGTCTCCTGATGGACGTGGGGAGGCTATGGGGGTCTCCTGCTGGATGTGGGGAGGCTATGAGGGTCTCCTGCTGGACCGGGGGAGACTATGGGGGTCTCCTGCTAGACGTGTGGAGGCTATAGGGGTCTCCTGCTGGACGTGGGTAGGTTATAGGGGTCTCCTGCTTTATGCATTGAGGCTATGGGGGTCTCCTGCTGGATGCAGGGAGGCTATGGGGGTCTTCTGCTGGATGTGGGGAGGCTATGGGGGTCTCCTGTTGGAGGTGGGGGGCTATGGGGGTCTCCTGCTGGAGGTGGGGAGGTTATGGGGTTCTCCTGCTGGACATGGGGAGGGTATGGGGGTCTTCTGCTGGACGTGGGGAGACTATAGGGGGTCTCCTGTTGGAGGTGGGGAGGCTATGTGGGTCTCCTGCTGGACGTGTTTAGGCTATGGGGGTCTCCTGATGGACATGGGGAGGCTATGGGGGTCTCCTGCTGGACGTGGGGAGGCTATGAGGGTCTCCTGCTGGACCGGGGGAGACTATGGGGGTCTCCTGTTAGATGTGCGGAGGCTATAGGGGTCTCCTGCTGGACGTGGGGAGGTTATAGGGGTCTCCTGCTTGATGCATTGAGGCTATGGGGGTCTCCTGCTGGACGTAGGGAGGCTATGAGGGTCTCCTGCTGGATGTGGGGTGGCTATGGGGGTCTCTTGCTGGACGTGGGGAGTTTATGAGAGTCTCCTGCTGGACGTAGGGAGGCTATGGGGGTCTCCTGCTGGACGTAGGGAGGCTATGGGGGTCTTCTGCTGGACGTGGGGAGGCTATGGGGGTCTCCTGCTGGACGTGGGGAGGCTATGGGGGTTTGCGTGTGCGCATACTACGCTATCCGGCTCCATTTTATTGAAGACACTCTATGTGTGAATTCGCAGACACAGTGTCTTTAAAAAAATGGTGCCGAAATTGTACCAATAAAAATGCTTGTCACTAGGGTGTAGAACGGGTTCAATTATCTATATGGAGAAGTTTTGTGCGGAGCGTCCGCTATTTACCTGCTGTAGTAATGTCCTGATGTTATGAAGTAAATCCGTCACATACTCTGAGGTGAGATGACCTTGTTGGTATTTGGTCAGGCAGTTCCTTACTAGCTGCACCACCAGCCGGTGAGTGAAGCTGAGGACGCCATCGGGTGGTAGAAGCACAATGTTAGGGCGATTGTTGATAAGAATACCCCATAGTGCTTGTACCTGAAAATTATCCAGAAAAAATCCGGCCATAGTGAGAAACTGTAAGTGCGCTCAGTAACTAGCTATGGAGCCAAAATGGCACCCGCTACCCTGTGTACATTGTAGAAGTAGTGACTGTGAGCTGTGATGTCATAATGGGCGAGCATCACCAGTGATGTCATGATGGAATCTTGTGATAGAATCTTCAAGAGGCGACTCTGCACAAACAGATGCTGCCGAGCAATGTGTACAGTGGAAACTCCATAGAATAAAATCCATCTCCATGTTATCATGACCGTTCTCTTTTATTTCCAATTAGAACACAACCAGTATAAGGGTAAGTTCACACGTTGCATTTTTGCAGCATTTTTTGTTCAACAAAAACCAAACTGGTGGCAGGAAAAACATTGAGTAAAATACGCACGTTTTTGCTGTGTTTTTAATTGTTTTTTTTCTCATTCATTTGAATTGGTGAAAAACGCTGCAACGGCCCTAAAACGATTGACAAGCTGCAGAATACTAAAAACACTAGAAAAGAAACGCAGCATGTGAATGAGACTTCAGAAATCTCATTCACTAAGCTCGTACTTTAAAGTGCAGTGTTATTGCCGCAGAAAAACAGCCAATTGTGAACACACCCAAAAGATATACTCCGTCATATGGGAAATAATGTGTAGGTTTATTCCTCATTTGTCTTTTTTTTCTCCATAGAACATTTTAGTTTACTATTAACAACTGTGACAAATATTGAAGGTATTGAAGAATTAATAAAAAGTGATAAATCATTTACATCATTGTCATTGATCGTTGTGTCTTTATAAAGTTCAATCCTTTACCTTGTTGTGTTTAGGTCGCGAGATCGTGCAGCTGCAGGAGCGGTGAGCCGCTGTCAGTCGGCCAGACTCCCTATAAAGCCGGTTTCACACGTCCATATATTTCCAGTACCGGAAAGGAAAAAACGGTACCAGAGATATCCGTGTCCCGTGTCCCTGTTTGTCACACGTGTGGCAACAGTGTGCCGCATCAGGATCACACGTACCGGCACCTGGGAATTAGCGTTACATTTTAGTGGGTTTGATATGGTTATTTCTGCTAACATCCATCCACAGTTTTAGTAAAGTGCCGTGAGCAGCAGAAAGTGCACACAGTGTAAGATCCTCACCATGGTCCTCCACACAGTGTAAGACTCTCGCCATGGTCCTCCACACAGTATAAGACACTCGCCATGGTCCTCCACGCAGATTAATGCACTCCCTAAGGTCCTCCACACAGTATAATGCACTCCCTAAGGTCCTCCACACAGTATAATGAACTCCCTATGGTTCTGACGCGCCCCTGGGCCTGTGTCGCGCAGCGTTGCACACGCGGGAGCTTACCCGGAGCCGGATCTGTTGAGGGTTGTAGTCTCGTGGCGGTGACCCGGTCCGTGCCCAGGGAGTCAGACTAAGTGGCGCTGTATTAGCGGTAGATGTTGGACGACTACGCCACCCGTTGAGTACAGCTAAGGAGCTGCTGCTGCAGGGCAGACCGCTGAGGCCGGTGGTAGGATTGTGCAGCGTGACAGTATAACCCCCAACGGGAGGGGTATGGCCTCAGGGCAGCCGACGTGGATGATGGGGGTAGCAGGAACCACTCAGAGACGATGCGGTGTAGTTCAGGGTCTTTACTGGTGACAAAGATAGACCCTCCCGGAGTACTGGCTAGCGGTTGGGGCCTGGTCAGTCCTTGAGCAGATGGGATCTCCCCTGGCCAGGCGGAGTTGTAGGCCTCCCAAACTAACGATACTCTTCTGGCTACCTTGCTAGAAGCGAGTATAAGTAGCCCACGTCCCTGAGTGTACCGTGTGGTGCTCACCCGTATGGCCGGTGACTCGGGGCCTTCTAGTAGCTTCCGCTCCACGACGGCGGTGCTGGTCCCATGCGTGTGACCGTGCCTTCGGGTTTCTTGGCCAGAGGACCTGAAATCCCCTGCCTGACGGATTCTGCTGCTGGGTAGGAGTTAGTCCCCACAGCCTCGGACTCCGGGTCCGGTAAGAAATCTTCTCAGTCAGGGCGAGCTCTGCAGCTGCCAGCCCCTGACTCTTTGTAACACTGCTCCCACAGAGCTCCTGTTGTTTCTTCCTATGCTGCTTCTCTTCTCTACTTCTGGCATGGCCCAGGAGCTGGGCCCAGCCGGAGCCACAGCTCCCTGTCAGCCCTCCTGGCTGAACTCTCCCTCTGAACCCTCTAACCCTGCCTCAGCCCCAGGTTTATACAGGGGAAGTTCTTCCCCTCCCAGGACTGGGCAGGAGGTGTGGCATGCATAGGATTCCTGACCAAGAGACCTCCCACCTGCTCTCAGACATAACATTGCTGTTACTGTGGAAACCAGACCCCTGGGGTGCCACAGTTCTCCACACAGTATAATGAACTCCCTATGGTTCTCCACACAGTACATTGCACTCCCTATGGTCTTCCACTAAGTATAATGCACTCCCTATGGTCCTCCATGCAGTAAAATGCACTCCCTATGGTCCTCCACGCAGTATAATGAACTCCCTATGGTCTTCCACGCAGTATAGTTCACTCCCTATGGTCTTCCACACAGTATAATGCACTCCCTATGGTCATCCACACAGTATAACGTACTCCCTATGGTCCTCCACACAGTATAATGCACACCCTATGGTCCTCCACACAGTATAATGCACACCCCATGGTCCTCCACACAGTATAATGCACTCGCCATGGTCCTGCACACAGTATAATGCACTCCCCATGGTCCTGTACGCAGTATAGTGCAGCCCCCCAAAGAGTAAAATGCGGTCCCCCACCATAGGGTAAAATGCAGCCCCAGTCCTCCAGTATTATCAGGACACACTGATTTAAAAATAAATAAATAAATAAATACATACTTACCGCTCCTCATTCCCTGCTGCTTCAGTCTCTGCAGCTGATCACCTCAGCAGCTGCCAGCTCCACTGTCTGACACAGCGTGGCGCGTCATCATGCCGCTGCGTCAGACGCAGAGGAGGAATGATGGGAGAGGGAGTGTCACATGAAGCTCCCTCCTCCATCATTGCTTTCAACCAGGGCCGGCTCCAGGTTTTCGTGGGCCCTGGGCGAAAGGGTCTCAGTGGGCCCCTGTAACACTGTAAAATAATACTCTTTCTGTATTATTTTTTTCTACTGAGGACTTCGCAAAGTATCAATATCACGATATTCTTATTAAAAAAATGTATCTATTTATTCTTGGATTGTCCATTAAATAGAATCAGATTGCAGCAGGTACATACAATAATTAGTTATAAAGTAATTGTCCATTTGTCCATAATTAGCTTAATTGTTGAGATTCACCCATCTTTCCTTGGATCCTGGCTGGTAAATCATGTCTTTGTCCAGCACGTGTCCAGGCCTACATGTCAGATACTTCTCAGCATGAAGATTCTGTGTCTTGTGGGGTGGGCAGAGCAAGAGAGCCCCCCCCTTTCTGTACCATGGGCTTTTATAGCCGGTCGTATGGACACCTGTTCTACATATGGTAGTGAACCAAAAATACACACACAAATAGCGCATGTCAACTAGACACGATGGCTGAGGCATAGAACTCAGATTTAAGAAAAATGATTATCGAATAATAATTATTTAACATTCCCCCCTTTTTGAGGATAAAAAGGACTGAAAAATCCTCAAAAGAAGACAGGTTTATCATTAGGATAACAATCATTTTTTTTCCTTTTCTTCTTCCTTGGCAATATTATTAAATTTCCATAATAATAATAATAATAATAATATCAATATCTGATTATTGTTATATAATGATGTGAATTCATGTTATGGTAAGCCGTGACTAATATTCATTTAATATGTATAATTATACTTCCCTATATCTAAATCGAAGCTATCGCGGGTTCAATCGTCATCATCTGATGTCATCGGGTCGTCGTCTCGTCTTCTTCTTGGTTCTTTTATAACAGTCTTTAGATGAAAACTCCTTTGAAATAAATGACAGCGTGTAGATATTGTACAGTCCATAATTGTATTCATTATTGTGCAGTCTATAAACTGTATTCTTTATTAGAAAGATCATGTGTCAATTGATAAGAAAAAACAAAGTCCATGGATGAAATGTAGCTTTAATATCTGTGTGATGTCACCTGGACTTACGTTGGATAGTTCTGGAATCTTCCGTGTCGTCCGCACTGGTCTCGTGTCACTTTTGGAACAGATGTGACGTCTTTGGTCAGTAAAGCAAGGGTTAACTTGACACTTCCCTGCTTTATATAGCCCCATAACCAGTACTCAGTCCTTTATATACAGGACACATATGCCAGGTATTACCTGTTCACCAGCTTTCATTGAAGCGTTGCAGGTGATAGGAAACCACTGGAACGTGATGAAACTTGAACACAACACAGTTCATATAGGATCATCGTCCTCTGCCGTCCCGGTGATCAGTGGTGTGAATTGTTGTAACATACCTGGCGGCGTCCTTGCATAGTGGTCCATCTCCCACTGTGCAAGAGCGCGCACTTGATCTCCTGTCCAGAATGTCTCTCTGACTTCCCTCCATGCTGTCTGTTTGTGTCTGTTTCTGCTGCTTAAGGGTGGCGCCCGATCACTTCCTGCTTTTTGTACCTGCTGTGGGTCACACCCCTTGTGCGTCCTCAGCCTATTGCTGTCTGTCACCTGGTATATAACCCAGCTGCGGCAATCAATCCCTGCCTGAGCATAGTGTTTCATTCAGTGTGTGCTTGCACTCTGTAGGTGCCAGGTCCCGTTCTTTGTCTCCTGCCTTGCGGTATCAGTTCCCGTGTCTGAACTGAGTCCTGTCTATGTCTCCTGCCTTGCGGTATCAGTTCCCGTGTCTTAACTGAGTCCTGTCTATGTCTCCTGCCTTGCGGTATCAGTTCCCGTGTCTGAACTGAGTCCTGTCTGTGTTCTCTTGTCTGCCTATCCTGGAGGCTGTATTTCCAGGCCTGTCTGAACACGCTCCTAGCCTGTTCCTCCCGCCTTCTAGGGGCCGATTACCTAGACCCGTTCCTGTATCTTGTCTGTCCTGTCTGAACACGCTCCTAGCCTGTTCCTCCCGCCTTTTAGGGGCCGATTACCTAGACCTGTTCCTGTATCTTGTCTGTCCTGTCTGAACACGCTCCTTGCCTGTTCGTCCCGCCTCTCTGGGGGCCGTATTCCCAGACCCGCTCCTGTATCCCGCTGCAGTGTCGGTCTCCTCTGTACACTCAGTTCCAGTCTGTACTCTTTCCTATCCTTTACCTGTTTTGCCTCTATGTCCGTTCCCTTCCTTTTTCTGCAGAGTCTGAACTCGTACTTAACTCCTGCTTGTTGTCTCTGTACTCCCGTTTGTGAGTTTTTGGTCCACTCGCTACTTCACTGCAAGTATCCTGTGGGTATCTGGCTCTGCCTTTCTCTTCCTGTCTGTTCCGTGTGAACAGAGCCCTGTCCCCTCTGCTCTGCCTTGCTTACCGCTCCGGCGGTTCTTGCCTGCTCCTACTCCTTTGTTCACCGCTCCGTCGGTTCTAGCCTGCTCTGACTCCTTTGCTCACCGCTCCGGCGGTTCTAGCCTGCTCTGACTCCTTTGCTCACCGCTCCGGCGGTTCTAGCCTGCTCTGACTCCTTTGCTCACCGCTCCGGCGGTTCTAGCCTGCTCTGACTCCTTTGCTCACTGCTCCGGCGGTTCTAGTCTGCTCTGACTCCTTTTCTCGCTGCTCCGGCAGCCTTGCTCCGCTCTGACCCTTTTGCTCGCTGCTCCGGCAGTCTCGCTCCGCTCTTATCCTTTTGCTCACTGCTCCGGCAGTCTTGCTCCACTCTTGCTCACCGCTCCAGACGGCCTCGTCCTGCTTTACTCTTGCTCAATGCTCCGGCAGTCTCGCTCAGCTCTGACCCTTTGTTCACCGCTCCTGGCGGCCTTGTCCTGCTCTACTCTTGCTCACCGCTACAGGCGGCCTTGTCCTGCCCTGTTCTCGCTCACCTCTCTGGGAGGTCTCACTCTGCTGTGTTTGTCCGCCACATCTGTGGTTCTGTTCCTGAGTCCCAGTGTGTACTGGGTCCTATCCCGCCTGTGTTCCTACCTGCTAGTGCCTCCCTGTCTGCACTCTAGCTGTGCTTGCCTGTACCCCCCTGCCTGCATACCCGCCTGCCTGCATACCAGTCGTGCCTGCCTATACCCACCAGTCTGTGTGCCAGCCTACCAGTCTGTTCCTGTATTCCCCTGTGTGGGTCAACAGCCGTGTCCGGGGTCTGTCCTGGAGTAGCACCTGGTCCCTCTGCTCGGTTCCTCCTTGGTGCACTGGCGTCGTATGCCGTCGTGCGACCCTGGTCGGATCGGGTGAATACCTAGTTACGCCCCTCCAGGCATTCACTCTCCGGCACGGTTCAGTGGAATCACTACAATCACACGCACACGCCGCTCAGCCCGGGCGTGTGCATTACAGCATGCTCAGGCCATGGTTCCCGTTGAGCCCCACGGCCTTCGCTCTCTGAGAAGTTTTCCAGCGAATACATGCATTAAAATAAATAAATAATTTTTTTTTTTTTCCTTAGCTGAGTTCCAGGCGAATTACGCACCGTCCAGATGGATCTATCAGCTCTCGTTCCTGCGCATCCGCCACGTTACTATGGGGATCCAAGACAGTGCAGTGCATTTGTGGAGCAATGCATGCTACACTTTAAGGCCTACCCTCTCTATTTTCCTTCCGATTGGGCTAAAGTGGCCTTTATGATTGACTACCTAGCGGGTGATGCCTTGAAATGGGTCACCCCCCTATGGGAAGCATGGGATCCTGTCGTCCTTGACCTGCAGGCCTTCCTGGTGGCCTTTCGTATGGTCTTCGAGGACCCTAACCCTGAAGCCCCTGCTGAAGCTTCACTTCCCAATATCCCGGAGCAGCCCCGACGGGTAATGTGTGTGGGTAGCGCAATAGTCCTTCAGCCCAATGAGACTACTGCCCACCCAGAATCCTCACAGGGTGACTACGCTTTCCGGAATACTTCTCCCAACCTCAAGAGGCAGTCCAGACGTGCTAGACGTAGAGGCAAGCCGTCACGCCAGGGTCTGTCCTCCCTGAGACCTCCTGACCCCAACCTTGAAGTCCCTACTGAAGCTTCATCTCCCTGTATCCCGGAGAAGCCCCAACGGGTAATGTGCGTGGGTAGTGCACTAGTTCTCCTGCCCGAAGAGACTTCTGCCCATCCAGACTCCACACAGGAGAACTTCCTGCACCCGGCATCAGATGCTTCACCCACTTTAACCGGTGTGCATGTCCAATGATGCTCCAAAGCTGTGGTTACCTCAGAGTCTGTGCACCTCTACTACCTGGTGGAGGACCCCCTGTTGCCTCCTGAATCCTCCGGGATACCACTCGATGACAAATGGAGAGAGACTTCTCTACACCCGGTACTCGATACTTTGTCCGCTTCGTCCTGTGAGCATGACAATGGGTACCCCAAAGTGGTAGTTACCCCCGAGTCTCTACACCCCTCCGACCAGGCGGAGGACCTCCAGTTGTCTCCTGAACCCTTCGGGGTGCTACCTGGTAGCGAAAGGACAGAGACTCTCCTATACTCTGTACCTGATACCTCGCTCGCTTCGTCCAGTGAGTCCAACCTAGTGTACTCCGAAGCAGAGGTTACTCCCGAGTCTCTACACCCCTCCGACCAGGCGGAGGACCTCCAGTTGTCTCCAGAACCCTTCGGGGTGCTACCTGGTAGCGAAAGGACAGACTCTCCTATACTCTGTACCTGATACCTCGCTCGCTTCGTCCACTGAGTCCAACCTAGTGTACTCCGAAGCAGTGGTTAACCATGAGTCTCTACACCCCTCTGACCAGGCGGAGGACCTCCAGTTGTCTCCAGAACCCTTCGGGGTGCCACCTGGTGGTGAATGGACAGAGACTTTCCTATATCCTGGATCTGATACCTCGCTTGCTTCGTCCAGTGAGTCCGACCTAGTGTACTCTGAAGCAGAGGTTACCGGTGAGTCTCTACACCCCTCTGACCAGGCGGAGGACCGCCAGTTGTCTCCAGAACCCTTCGGGGTGCCACCTGGTGGTGAATGGACAGAGACTTTCCTATACTCGGTACCCGATACCTCGCCTGCTTCGTCCAGTGAGTCCGACCTAGTGTTCTCTGAAGCAGATGTTTTCTCTGAGCCTCTGCACTCTTCTGACCCGGCGGAGGACCTCCAGTTGTTTCCTGAATCCTCCGGGGTACCACCAGATAACAAAGAGACAGTGACTTTTCCTCATTATGTACCTGATAACCCGTCTATTTCTTCCTGTGAGCTTGACAAGATGTACCTTGAAGCAGAGATTACCCCCAAGTCTCTGTCCCCCTCCAACCCGGTGGAGGACTTCCAGTTGTCTCCTGTACTCTCTGGGGTGCCACCTGAAAATATGTGGAGAGAGACTTCCTTGTGTGCTGTTCCTGGTACTCCACCCGTTTCGTCTGTTGCTAAGGGTGGCTGGATGGGAGGTAGCATCCTAGCTACCCAGAGGAGACCAGTTTTTCCGGTGGACAGTGGAAGTGATCTCTTCGAAGTGAAGAATTGGCCCTCGAATTCCCTGCGGAAGATTCTGGCAGGCCTGAAGAAGAGGGGGCGTAAGGGGGGGGGGTACTGTAACATACCTGGCGGCGTCCTTGCATAGTGGTCCATCTCCCACTGTGCAAGAGCGCGCACTTGATCTCCTGTCCAGAATGTCTCTCTGGCTTCCCTCCATGCTGTCTGTTTGTGTCTGTTTCTGCTGCTTAAGGGCGGCACCCGATCACTTCCTGCTTTTTGTACCTGCTGTGGGTCACACCCCTTGTGCGTCCTCAGCCTATTGCTGTCTGTCACCTGGTATATAACCCAGCTGCGGCAATCAATCCCTGCCTGAGCATAGTGTTTCATTCAGTGTGTGCTTGCACTCTGTAGGTGCCAGGTCCCGTTCTTTGTCTCCTGCCTTGCGGTATCAGTTACCGTGTCTGAACTGAGTCCTGTCTATGTCTCCTGCCTTGCGGTATCAGTTCCCGTGTCTGAACTGAGTCCTGTCTATGTCTCCTGCCTTGCGGTATCAGTTCCCGTGTCTGAACTGAGTACTGTCTGTGTTCTCTTGTCTGCCTATCCTGGAGGCTGTATTTCCAGGCCTGTCTGAACACGCTCCTAGCCTGTTCCTCCCGCCTTCTAGGGGCCGATTACCTAGACCCGTTCCTGTATCTTGTCTGTCCTGTCTGAACACGCTCCTAGCCTGTTCCTCCCGCCTTCTAGGGGCCGATTACCTAGACCTGTTCCTGTATCTTGTCTGTCCTGTCTGAACACGCTCCTTGCCTGTTCGTCCCGCCTCTCTGGGGGCCGTATTCCCAGACCCGCTCCTGTATCCCGCTGCAGTGTCGGTCTCCTCTGTACACTCAGTTCCAGTCTGTACTCTTTCCTATCCTTTACCTGTTTTGCCTCTATGTCCGTTCCCTTCCTTTTTCTGCAGAGTCTGAACTCGTACCTAACTCCTGCTTGTTGTCTCTGTACTCCCGTTTGTGAGTTTTTGGTCCACTCGCTACTTCACTGCAAGTATCCTGTGGGTATCTGGCTCTGCCTTTCTCTTCCTGTCTGTTCCGTGTGAACAGAGCCCTGTCTCCTCTGCTCTGCCTTGCTTACCGCTCCGGCGGTTCTTGCCTGCTCCTACTCCTTTGTTCACCGCTCCGGCGGTTCTAGCCTGCTCTGACTCCTTTGCTCACCGCTCCGGCGGTTCTAGCCTGCTCTGACTCCTTTGCTCACCGCTCCGGCGGTTCTAGCCTGCTCTGACTCCTTTGCTCACCGCTCCGGCGGTTCTAGCCTGCTCTGACTCCTTTTCTCGCTGCTCCGGCAGCCTTGCTCCGCTCTGACCCTTTTGCTCGCTGCTTCGGCAGTCTCGCTCCGCTCTTATCCTTTTGCTCACTGCTCCGGCAGTCTTGCTCCACTCTTGCTCACCGCTCCAGACGGCCTCGTCCTGCTTTACTCTTGCTCAATGCTCCGGCAGTCTCGCTCAGCTCTGACCCTTTGTTCACCGCTCCTGGCGGCCTTGTCCTGCTCTACTCTTGCTCACCGCTCCAGGCGGCCTTGTCCTGCCCTGTTCTCGCTCACCTCTCTGGGAGGTCTCACTCTGCTGTGTTTGTCCGCCACATCTGTGGTTCTGTTCCTGAGTCCCAGTGTGTACTGGGTCCTATCCCGCCTGTGTTCCTACCTGCTAGTGCCTCCCTGTCTGCACTCTAGCTGTGCTTGCCTGTACCCCCCTGCCTGCATACCCGCCTGCCTGCATACCAGTCGTGCCTGCCTATACCCACCAGTCTGTGTGCCAGCCTACCAGTCTGTTCCTGTATTCCCCTGTGTGGGTCAACAGCCGTGTCCGGGGTCTGTCCTGGAGTAGCACCTGGTCCCTCTGCTCGGTTCCTCCTTGGTGCACTGGCGTCGTATGCCGTCGTGCGACCCTGGTCGGATCGGGTGAATACCTAGTTACGCCCCTCCAGGCATTCACTCTCCGGCACGGTCCAGTGGAATCACTACAATCACACGCACACGCCGCTCATCCCGGGCGTGTGCATTACAATTGTATTGTATGTAATGGACACAGTCTATTATAACACTCAGCATTCACACCTGTTACCTTCTGAGACTTCCGGATATCAGTTGCTTCTTCTTGTAACTTTTGAGAGTCTCTTTGATTTATAAATATGAAAAGTCTTTATTAAGATAGAATTCATAATTGCGATGTCTTGATTGATGTCTTCATTCCCTAATCTGGTACCAAATCTGGCAGTTTTTCCTAACCTATAATATCACAGCGTACCATAGCAATCAATAATATCCATCTAATTATTATCAAAATATTAAAATAAATTATGTTTGGAATAATAAACAATAATAGATAATAATTCATTATTAATCAAGTTCTCCATATGATAGAACATTTTTATGTCATAGGGGTAATTACCTTTTCCAACCCATAGGTGTCAGTGTGTTTTGAAACAAGTGTTTATATCTTTATTAAACCAATAATACCAAAGAATGTATACTGCTGAACTAAAATGAATAAATATATGAATGTATGAAGGAATGAATGAATGAATGAATTGTTGTGTTTACTCAGAAAATGTAAAAATTTTTCTTATATTAATTCAAATCATCATTATATTTGATGAAGCAATATTCTTGTACTTGACATTACCCCATTAAATATTAATGTGTTTTCTCAATTGAAATCTTGAACTGAATTAAAATCAAAAATTGAGAATTAAAAATGAAAAATGGAAAAATAAGAAAATAAGTAAGAATACAATTTTAAAAATGAAAAATAAAATTAAGAGTAAAAATAAGAATAAAAATAAAAATAAGGCCTTTAAATTGTAATGACAAATGCAGAGTAATTATATTCTCCATAAAAAATACCCTTATATCTCCATTATCTGGATGATTTCATATTTGTCATAACCTTGTATCACCAAAAAATTATTAAACTATGCAACTTTGCATGTAATACCCTTCTTAATTATACCATAGTACCTTATTATTATTTCTTCTTTATTAAAATGTGTGGAAAATAAGTATTGATCAAAAGTGATTATGTAATCAGGATCAAAAACACATTTTCCCCCTTAATACCAAAAAATATTATTTTATAAAATTTATGTATATATCAGAACCAAATTAAAATAATTATTCTTCTAGAAATATTTTGCATAAATTTCATATCGATGAGTAGCATAGATTTGTCTAAAGAGAGGTGTGTACCTATTTAGGTAACCATTAAAAATAATATCATAGTTATTCAAGAATATTATCATGTGGAAAATTATTCTAAATGTAAATTTGCTTTGTAAACCATTTGATGTGTGGTTGCTCTTATCCACTATTAGTTAAATCAAGAAATAATAATTATTAAAGAAATATAGAAATATATATATGTAGATAATACCTAATTATGTATTATAATTTCCTCAGAATTAAATATATTTTTGTACCTTCACATAAAGAAACTTTTTTTTTTCTTTCCAAACATACAAACATACGAGGCCTCTGTCACATCAATCACACTTAGCAGCTGCTGATTTACTCATCTGTCACCTTCACTCTGACATTCACAGATCTGTTCAACTCAAACATTCCACATATGAAGTTTTATATATATATATATATATATTTAACCCAAAATTGTTGTATCCCAATTTATTAATGCGCATTGTCATATCTTAATATTTCTTTGAATATTCCCCAAGTACATATTATATAATATGAGAGTAAGTCACTGGAATTTCAGACACTTGAAAAAACTCTTGACTTAGATTCTTTTTTCACTGGCTGCCAGGTTTTAAGTTACATCAGCTGAAAATAGAATGAATGGGATCTATACTATTAGCTCAAAGTTCAAAGGCCGCAGCTGTCACACGTCATGCTGTAAAGCTACTTGTTATAACGAACACTTCATGCACAGAAAATATTAATTCATAAGTGCTACACATAATGATCCAACTAGTTATATTGTTATTATTTTAAAATGTTATACACATAAAATCATGCAATTTTTCAACTTCCTGTGTGAATAAAGAAATAAATCCATTTTAGAGTTGTTTGATCAAATCCTGCTTTGGAATGAAACCTCTAAGGAAATATAAGAAGATAAAATTAAATATCAAATTCATACAGAAAAAGAATTATTTAAATATCTTATACATATATTGGTTGGTTCTAATGTAATTCAAAATATTGCTACTTAAATTTATATATGAAGTTCTAATTTATTAATTAATATATATATATTTTTTATAAATATATATATAAATACAATTATACACAATCTCTACTTAGACAAGTGTATATATATATATATATATATATATATATATATATGAACTATTAGAAACTATGTAACTACAATTTTACTGTATAAGATTATAAATAAATATTGAGACATTATAACACTTCTATGCTACATTATAATTACAGTTTTTCCTTAGCCACTCCCTAAACCAAATCTTCTGTCTCTCTCAAATATCTCCAGGAACGTCCTATTTAGGAAAGACATTTTTCTATCCTTCAAAACCTCAGAGAACTGCCTGTCCTTCTGTCCACATTCCCTGACGTCACTCTCACCTGGTCGTCTCACCTGTCTCTGTCCGTCTATTTCGGCCATTTTCTTTTCTAGGGAAAAGTCACAGCTTTGCATTTTTAACTCTTTCTGTGGAGATATGGAGTTTTGAATCATCTGATATGGCTTATAACAGATATGAAATCTCCTGCGTATTTGATAGAGTTCACTATGGGGATGACTCAGTCTAGGAGAGTTTGATATTGGCTTTTGGTAAGATTTTACCTTTCCTGGTTTTATAAATTTAACTTGATTTATTTTCTTTTCACGATTCTCATGTTTTCTAACAGAATCCAGCAACTGCGCACATTTGAATAGGGATTCTTTTTGTGACGCTATAACTCTAGATACTGGATCTAGAAATTTGAATTTTTGTACAAAAGTTGTTACCATTTGTTGTACTTTTCCATTTTTGATGAGAGCTTTGTACAACCGTTCAAATATGGACATGAATGTATATGTACATTCCTTCCTACCAATCCTTAGTTTCTGCAGATCTTCTATGTTGGGAAAATCCTTTGTGACACAATAAATCAAATATCTTAACCTGTCCAAATCATTTTCCCATCCATTAGGAGAGTCATTTTCACAGGGCATTAAATGTAAACGTCTGGACAATGTCACAGGAATCCATATTTTAAATAATTGATTCCTCTCCTCATTGGTTAGATCAAACTTATCAGAAAAGCTCTCAAATGTCTCTGAATTTCTACAGGCATGGATTTTGACATCATATTTTGGCATGATTTTGTATAATTTCAGCAAATTTTTCCTCATTTTAATTTGCAGTTGAGCCTGGGTAATTCCTGAATTCTCTGATATTTTTAGTGGCTCTTGTACGTCCGCTCCTCCTACGTCACTCACGTCTCCTCCCACATCACCTAGTATGTCGGTTTCTCGTATGTCAGTCATGTCTCCTCCCATGTCAGGTTTCTGTATGTCCGTCTCTTGGTCAGACCCAAGGTCACCTTCAGTTACAGACACGTGTCTTACTTCTTGTTCATTTTCCACATTACAGTCAGAATCATTATCACCATCTGACACTTCTACACTATTTTCCTGCTTAGAAATCTCTAACACAAGACTATGAAAAAAATCTACCAAATGTAGAATATTTCTCAATTTCTGTTTGTCTCTATTTACCAATTTAAAAGTTAACTGTAAATTCTGCAATTCACATTCTTTGTATAAACTGAGCCACAAAACTTCTATGTCATCTCCTACATTAACTTTGAAATTAATATTACTTTGTTTAGCAAAAGAAGAAATTATATCCATATTTTGCTTACCTTAAGATTCCTTGGCTTCCCTTTATCAGCACGTCCTGTCTTCAGTTCGTCTGATTCTTTTCCTGTGTGATTCTGTTCCTTGTTAGTACCTCTGCTTCCTGTTAGTCCTCAGTCTATAGGTTCCTTTCTGCTTCTCGTGACAAACTAGTGAATTTACTGACACGTGAACAACAGCTGTTCAGCTCGTCAGGACTTCCCCCCTTGTTCACGGAAGAAATTCACTTACTTAATTTAAAAAAACGAAAAAACAGGACTGGCTGGCTCACCATTGTAAAATAATACTCTTCCTGTATTATTTTTTCCTACTGAGGACTTCGCAAAGTATCAATATCACGATATTCTTATAAAAAAATGTATCTATTTATTCTTGGATTGTCCATTAAAAAGAATCAAATTGCAGCAGGTACATACAATAATTAGTTATAAAGTAATTGTCCATTTGTCCATAATTAGCTTAATTGTTGAGATTCACCCATCTTTCCTTGGATCCTGGCTGGTAAATCATGTCTTTATCCAGCACGTGTCCAGGCCTACATGTCAGATACTTCTCAGCATGAAGATTCTTCTTGTGGGGTGGGAAGAGCAAGAGAGCCCCCCCCTTTCTGTACCATGGGCTTTTATAGCCAGTCGTATGGCACACCTGTTCTACATATGGTAGTGAACCAAAAATGCACACACAAATAGCGCATGTCAACTAGACACAATGGCTGAGGCAATCCTTGTATAGAACTCAAAATTAAGGATAAAATGAATATCCATTATTAATTAACATTCCAAATGAATTTCCATAATTAACCATTTAACAGTGTTCAAAGTGTGTATCAAATTGCATGTCCATCTAATAAGCTTAATGCTAATGGACCTATGTCCCCCCATCCTGTCCTCTGCACAGTTATCCTCTGTTCACTGTAAAGGACCAATGGGAATAGTTTCCTGTGCACGGACACAGAGATCTGGCTGTGGAGACTGAGCATGTGTGTCCTCTAGCACTTTTTTTTATACTTATGCTATAAAATCCTATTCTACTGGAAAGTGAAAGGGGTATCCCAACAAGAGACGCAGGCTATAGATTTGTCATGTATGACACTTTATGGGATATTCCTATCAAAGGAAACCTGTGATGTCTTCCAAGTCTCCCAAACTGTTATTATCCTTCATTATGATGCAGGAACCAAAAGTTGATTGCTACGTGCAGTAAAAACATTTCTTACATCGCTGCTAGCAATATGCAAATTGGCTGGAACTAGTCCAGAGGGGGGGGTCTATTGGCTGGGACTAGTCTGGAGGGGGGGGGCAGCGGCATCTATTGTCTGCGACTAGTCCAGAGGGGGAAGTGGGGATGCGCAATCTATTGGCCGCCAATACTAGTCCAGAGGGGGGTGAGCATCTATTGGCCGGGACTAGCCCGGCCTCATGTGCTATAATCATGCCCCCTCTTTGTGACTGAAGAAGAGTTCAATGTCCCTGTCATAGTTTTAGTGTAAGACGTCACTCGCTTCCCAAAATCTCCTGCACCGAGGCTGTGATGGGGACAATAAAGAAACATCCAATTCTAGTCACCTGAGCGCTGCTGCCAATCACAGGCTTTAGCAGTCTTGGGTCCTCCAAACGGAGCAGGCAGCACCGACCTCAGAGCGAACTGCGTTGGATTTATTTTTAAATATATATTTTTTAAGAGCATCCATGCCTTACAAGAAATTCTCAAATCTGCTGAGATATTTTTCCTTTATAAACACAAATTCTGTACTGAACTTTATTGCAGATTTGGATGGTGAATCCTCAGTAATTACGCCCCATGTAAACATATTGTAGCCTTACAATAGTGAGAGCATTAAAAGTGTTGGAGCGAGTAACTGTTCTTCTTGTGCTTATTGCCCTTAAGATCATTCAATACAGAATAGAATATTAAGTCTTTACAGCAGACGGCGACTCGGGGCTCATATTTCCGGGTCATAACCTCATTCATTGGGTTACACTGTAACAGCATGCTTATTTCTGCCTGTGCTGTTATATTATACCTCTTCTTTTTCAGAATTAAAGCCTACAGAAAGAACATCTTGGCAAAATGTGTATGTATTTTATAGCTCTTATATTTATATATGCTTTTGCTGCTTTGATTTAAAAAAAAAAAAAGTATATTAACGCCCATTCAAAGATTATGATTTTCTCCATTTACAGCTGAGCCGGAAGATGAAGCAATGTCTCTAGGGTTATACAGTATTGAAGCCTTGTGTGGCCGGGTTGAACAATACATTGACTTGTCAAACACTTTCTCTATTTAAAAAAAAAAAATCCAACCTCCTCCACCCCTTAATATCCGGCCATCACGCACCTCAGTATTTCATCATTGCCCAAGACAGCACCAAAAAATGCAGCTAAAATGAGCAGGAGGAAATCCTATTACCGGTCAGTGAAAAATATTTGGCACATGCCTATGATTGGAATAAAGCGCAGATATTAGTAACATTGTAACGTAGGTTGAAGAAAGACCTCGGTCCATCAAGTTCAACTTTCCTCCCCCAATTGTACTCCGTACACTAACACTACACTAACTTACTAACTAACTGGCACTAGGCCTCACAAATGTATTATTATTATTATTATTATTATTATTACCTTTTTTATTATTGCTGCACTATAACAATTAAGAATGTACCCGTTTATAATTTAATTTTTTAATTAGTTTTATATTTTGTATTACTCTTGTGATTCTAATAATGGTATTACTAGAATCCCTATGCCTAAATCTGTTGATCCTGAAGAAGGCAAAAACCCCAGGACACATTCAGCCAATTTTCATCACAGGGAAAAATTCCTTCTTGACCCCGAGAAAAGGCGATCAGTCCTAGAACCCTGGATCAAACCTAATTATGTTATTACTAGTTATATATTTAATATTACACTACTTATTGTACTACTGCAGTTATTAATTAATTTGTTTTTATTTTTATAAATGTGACTATTTGATATCGTTACTATTATTAACATCCTGCTATCTTATTACAGTATTATTCTAACTTTCCTATCACTAATAATACTGCCCTATGCCTACATTGTTGATCCAGAAGAAGGCAAAAACCCCAGGACACCTTCAGCCAATTTGTGTCACAGGGGAAAAATTCCTTCTTGACCCCGAAAATAGGCGATCAGTCCAGGAACCCTGGATCAAACCTAATTATGATACTAATTATGTAATTACTATTATGGTATTAAATGTACTTCTATAGTTGTAACATTTTGTCTAATTTAACTGTAACCCTCAATGTTATGTGTTTCGAGGAAATCATCCAGACCCTTTTTTGAAAGCTGTTATAGTGTCTGCCATCACTACCTCTTGTGGTAGGGAATTCCACAGTCCCACTGCTCTGACTGTAAAGAACCCTTTCCTGTTTAGGTGCCTTAAAAAATGGGAATATTCAAAATACACTTTTAACCCACTTCATTCTGTTGTTATTTACAGATGTAAGAAAAATGTAAGAGGTTTTAGTTGCATTAAAAAGCTTTGCAGGTTTTTTTGTTTTGTTTAACTATATAGATGTTCCATGAGAAGGCTCAATGGCTTCTGGAATGGGTACCCCTGGCATGGACTGGAATGACATTGGCATGGGTGTCTTCACAGGACTTTGATGAAATAGTCCTCCATTCTTACCCCCAGCTCATAGGTGGATCTGCCGGCTCTGCCATCCTCAGGGTCTTAACAAAATGTACTTTTTAAGACTGCGGCTCTCATTTTACACTTACATCTGGAGGATGTGCAAGTCCACTAGCTGTAAGCTCTTGTGTTCTCCATAGGTCAAATTTTCCCTATTTTAAAAAAAAAAAAAAAAAAATCCGGCCTCCTGCCACCCCTTAATAGCCGGCCATCTCTCACCTTTTTCCCCACTCCTATGACAACACTATCATAAGTATGAGGAAATCCAACTGCCGGTAATGGTAGATTTATCATAGGCAAGTGCAAGATGTTGTTAAAAAAAAAAAATCCGGCCTCCTGCCACCCCTTAATAGCCGGCCATCACGCACCTCAGTATTTCATCGCTGCCCAAGACAGCACCAAAAATTGGAGCTAAAATGAGCAGGAGGAAATCCTATTACCGGTCAGTGAAAAATGTTTGGCACATGCCTATGATTGGAATAAAGCGCAGATATTATGGCGCTTATTCTTACCGCCAGCCCATAGGTGGATCTGCTGGCTCCGTCATTCTCTGTGTCTTCATTCGGGGTCCCTCGACGTCTCCATGGTCACCTTGATTCTTGCAGCGTTTGTTCCAGTGATGTCCAGTCTTCTGATTTTCAGTCTTCCGGAGGCTCAGGTGGGCCGCTCGCTCTGATGACTATAGAGCTGGGGTCTGCTCAAGGGTTTCCAAGTTGACAAATGAAAATCCCTCAAACAATGCCTGGTCCTTTGTTGATATAGGTGCTGTGGCCTCTGCTGCTTCTAGTTTCTCCAGATGGAATGGTTTATGACGACGGGGAGGCTCAGATGGCTATAAAGGAAAAAAGGAATTATAACATTAAAATTATGACTTTATATCAGAGTCTCCGTTAAAAACAAGTTGTGTTGATTGAAAACTAGTAAAAGAATAGACACAAAGATTTTAATACTAAGAAACCATATCTGCTCATATACTTACTACAGGGACGTATGGTGGAGGCAGTTTCAGGGCTTCCACAGAGACCCAGTCGATACGCTGAAAAAACCTGTGCTTTCTGATGTTATCGTTGGCTCCTAAGCGACTGGCAGGATCTTTCTGAAGGAGCTAATAAAGATAAAACCAAAATCCATGAATGTAAACTGGAGAGAAAATGATGACTACTATGCAGAGATGAGCAAATCCACTTGATGCAAACTGAATTTGTGTTGAATTTTTGTGAATCTGCTGAACCCGGTGAATTTCAACAATTTGTGATTTGCTTCTTGGGAATCACCTAAAATAATTGCAGCCAATTTTCATGCAGTATTACTAAAAATTACATCAGTCAGAGAAGACTTATGGGACCTCTGATGTAAGCCGTCCAGGCTTCACCATAATGCTTTAAGGTGTCACATCACATGTTATAGCACAATCAGGAGGGACTATCATAGCCTGTATGAAAGCCAAAGCAATGAATGTAGGAGTCATTTTGTGGTGAATCTGGATAGGGAGAGCACATCACAGCTTAGCAGTAGAGATTGAGAGAGAAAGACATAAAACAGTAAAAGACTGCACAGATAGTATGTGACAGCACAGCAGTAAAGAACGGTTACCACAAGTTTACCCATTTATGTTGAGTACTTGCGATTTTAACATTTTTGGGAAAAAATTGGAACAAGCTGGTTAATTTGAATTTCAAAAGGTTTGCTCATCTCTACAACTATAACATTGTATACATCATAGTACTAATGACTGTTAAGACAACTGACCTGTTTAATGATGTTCCTGATGCCGGAGGATTTATCGTTGAGTGTCTGATGGTAGGCGCACTCATCGGTAACCATTTCTTTTAAGATGACACCAAAAGAATACCAGTCTACTCCGGCGTTATACTCCTTCCCAGCCAAAATCTACATAAAGAAGAAGAAAATAGATAAAGAGTTGGTCAAAAAGTTCCATATCTTCAGTGTAACAAAGTTCTCAGTATAATAATTGTAAGACTATGTAATATAGTGAGAGTGGATGATTCCTCTGGTTGTGGCATCACTTGAATATTATGATTACTACACTAATGACTGAAAGGAGCCATGCTGCTCTTCTGAGCTCCAGAACCTTTGCTGGCTGACTTGTAACTCTTTGGGTCTCTAATGCTGGCAAAACATATAGCATGATCATGTATTGTGGCCGGACTCACAGATTCCGGAGAGATCATCTAATGTGTATGGAGACATCCCAATTCAGCTCAAACACTGGATGCTGAATTTCAGTGCCCGATCCTTTGTGTCTGGCATGGTCATACTCCCCCCTCCCATTCAGAACGCATGTACACTCAGCTGAGGCAAGCTGCCTATCTAATGTGTATGGCATGCCAGATGTCAATGTCAGAATGTCCCATTTACTGTAATGGACATTTGTTGGATTATGTGTGTGATCCAGGCAGACATACAATTACAGTATGAAAAAAAGAGAAAATCCTTGTTCTTCTCACCTCAGGAGCCATGTAGCCTGCAGTTCCAGCGTATCCAGTGGCTGTTCGGTCTCCATGCATGTTGTCAATTGAGAGACCGAAATCTGTGATCTTAATATGGCCCGTTTCAGCCACCAAGATGTTCTCGGGCTTGAGGTCTCTGTGGATGACGCCCTTTGAGTGGAGATGTTGGATTCCACAGACGAGTTCAGCGGCATAGAATCTGACAGAGAGACAAGAAATTAGTGACGGTCTACAGAAATACAAGAAATCCTGCCCTATCTGACTCGCCCCCTGGGCCATGTCTGGGGTGCGGCGCGCGTGCGCGCGGGGAATACCCAGAGCCGGATCCGATAGGGGTAGTAGTCCTTGTGACGGTGACCCGGTCCGTGCCCAGGGTGTCAAACTAAGTGGCGTTATTGATATGATGGTATTAGTGTCCGACTACGCCACCCGTTGAATGCGGCTATGAAGCCGCCGCTGCAGGGCAGTCCGCTGAGGCCGGTGGTACGGATGTGCAGCGTGGATGGTATAACCCCCAACGGGAGGGGTATAGCCTCAGGGCAGCTGATGAAGCAGGAAAAGATGATAGTGGTAGTGGTGTGACAAGGAAGCTCAGAGACGTGCATTGCAGTTTTCACAGCTTTACTCACAGTTGGTGTTCAGATCACTTCGGCCAAGAGTTACCACCCGAGCCGTGCTGCGTCCACCAGGTGCGGGACTCGGCCAACTCCCAGGCAGTTCCAGAGCGTGGTCCTGAGCTCCCCTCTCTTCCTTTCTACTGGCCGTCCCCACCAGGGATCCACCTTTGTCCAGCTCCCTCGGGCCTTCTGGTGGTGAAACCTCTCCCGGCTTCCCTGACCCTATACGTGGTATGCCTTCCTGGTGGATATGGCGAGGGGTCGCGCCAAAACTTGTCCACGACCTCCGGTTCCTGGCTGAGGATAATTGGCCTCCACCAGTTTGGGATCCGGTACCCTGTTCTGCCAACCCTTCACCCGTTAACTCGTGGGATCTCAGGGTTCCCTCTTCTCTTGCGTCTCTGGGCCCCTCCTGGTGTTTCTGTTCCTCCTTCTTCTCCTTTCTCTCTCTCTCTGCTTCAGGCCTCCTCTCCAGGCCTGGCTCTGGAGCTGGGCCCAGACTGAGCCACAGCTCCCTGTCAGCCCTCTCTGGCTGAGCTCCTCTCTGCACAGACAGACCAAAAAAGACCCTGTCCTAAGATGGTGCCCACCTTATATACTCCCTCTGACACCCGAGCCCAGGTGACGAGCAACCAATGGGCTCCTACCTCTGCCCAGAGTCCCTCCCCTATCTGCTCCTACACCACTGGGATGTTCCTCCCCCCTCCCCACTCCAGCCAGGGACAGAAGCTGTCGTACCTGCACATCTATCTGGTGGGAGTACCGTTGATCTGTCCCCCGGAAATGGGGTGAGTGTAGTGCATGCAGCTAACTGAGCCCAGTTCCACACTCCATCCTTACCCGGGAGTGGAATACCACACCTCTGGTCTGAGGTGCAATACCCCTGTAGCAGCCGAGTCCTCGGGGTGCTACATTCCCCCCTGGTAAACCACAGCACGTCCTCGGGCTGGAATAGAGCAAAAGCAAATTACAACATACAAAATTTTTAAAGTGCACTCATATATAAGATATTAACTTATGAACTCATCCCTTTATGGGAGGTACTCTACTCTTTTTAAACGTTACAGGTATAAAACATTTTCCTAATGCCACCGGAACTCTTTTTGAAAAACACCATTTAAAACTTTTGGCATTATTATTTTAGCAGCATATTTAACTTTCCATTATAAGACATTCTCAAATAAAACATTTTCAAACATATTCTTGATCTTCTGGCCACGGTGCAACTTGTGACCAGGTAAAGTGCAACAGTCACTAGTTCCAAAGTAGAAAAGCAGTTCTTCTCTAAAACCAGTAGGGGGCGCCTTAAGAAGCGCAACTATTTACAGGGTATGGCCGCTCTCAGTCCTCGGCCAGTGGGAATAGGGGAATGGCTGCTCACAGTCCTCAGCCTGGTAATGGATAGGGGCACACAGGAAACAGTTCTTTAACAGTCCCACACTAGTCCCAACGGGGACCACACTTCACTCAGCAACAACTTCAGCAACAGTTCTCATTCCCTGACGGGTAACTATATACAGTACTTTGTTTATGCTACTTCCTTCAGTAGCGGTATCCTCTCCTTGCCTCCTCCTGAGGGTAGTCTTCAGACCCGTCCGGGTCCTCTTGGCTTTCCTCATATTGTATCTCCTCCTCAGTCAGCCGGTGTACGTGAAGGGCGTACGGTCCTTTGGCACACTGATGCCGGGTGAAGGTGACCTCATCACCTGAGTAGAGGTCGCGTCCTCGGTGTCCTTCTGGAAGGTGGCTCTCGACATCCCTGCGGTTGACAAAGACGTCGCCGGGGGTTCGGTGATCCCGGATAAAGCCCCAGCCATGCTCCAGCTGGAACTTTATTATGGTCCCGGTGGCGCGGGGACCGTGGGCCGCACGGGGGTTTCGTCGGGCTCGGCGTTTCTGCTCCGCGCTCCGGACCTGCAGCTGTTCTTCGCGGATCCGCCTCTCTCGTCGTTCTCTCCCGAAGACCTCTAGCTGTTGACGGCAGCACTCCTCACGCCGGGCTGCGTCCGCCCGGGTCTCCTGGGTAAACCCCATTAGGTTCTCACCGGTGGGGTCCCATGCAAACTGGGCTTCCTCCAACGGGAGTGGGACAATTTTGGCGGGCGCCGGAGCCGGGATTAGAGGCTCACACAGGGGCCGTTCCCTCCGGAGTCGGGAATTGATGTACTCCGGTGGCCAAACGAAGGGCAGCCCATCCGGGCTAGTATGCTGTGCAAACAGATCTTCACCCAGGGGTGGCACGGTGGAGGTAGAGGGCGCTGTAGGGGCAGTGGCGCCCGGGGGTGCTCGGCCTTGTGTCCAGGCCGTAGGCATCCTGTCTGGATTCAAATATGGCGCCTTCCGGGAGGAGGGCGCTGTTGAGACCGCGGCGCCCGGGGGTACTCGGCCTTGCGACCAGGCCGGGGGCACTTCCTCTTTTGCCGCGCTCAGGGTCAAGGGGCGTGGCGCGCGGAAGGGGGCGTGACCGCGGCTCCGGCCGCTTGAGGCCTAGTTGGGAGCAGTGGCGGTGCGGCAACGGGCGCGGTGAGTGGGACTTCAGGCTCTGCGACGGGGAGCTGGGGCAGGTTTTCGGCTACTGGGCTCAGGGTGGTGACGTCCCCATTACCTGCTTCCATCCCTGCGGCTCCCTCCGCGGCGTCGTCTCCGGCCTTCGTCCCTCCTGCACCATCCTCAGGGGCAGACATGCTCCACGTTGCGGGTGGCGTCCTCTGCTGGCGGGTTCCAGCCTGCTGGGCCATCTCCCTCCCCCATTCGGCCAGTGCTTCCTGCTGTACTCGGGCCATCTTCCGGGCCAAGGCCTCCAGCGCGGTCTGTGCACGCTCCCGATCTCTGGGGAGCTGTGCCAGGATCTCCACCAGGCCTTCTGGGGTGGCGGCCTGCAGCAGGCCCCGGACCACGGGGTCGGTACCGCTTGTCTCTTCCTCCATCCCCGGGTGCGATCTGTCCAGACTCCTCCAGGCTGCACCCATCTTCTCCGTTTTGTTCTCTATCCGCCCCCCTTGGGAGTGGTCCCGGGGCAACTTAGTGACAGTCAGTTTCAGGGGCAGACCCCCCACCTTGATGGACATTTCCATGGTGGTAGTCTCGGCTGGTGGGGGCGGTCTCCGCTTTTGGCGCCCTTCTGGGACCGCGCCCACGATGGGAGGTGGTCTCTTGCCACTCTCTGGCACGCCCACAATGGCGTCCGCTCTGCCAGGGCGGGAAACTGCCCAAGATGGCGGGAATCGTCCACTGATGGCGGGAAACTTCGTGGATGGCGGGCAAAGGCTGCAGATGGCGGGCAAACGGCGGGAAACGACTCCGGACGGCGTCTGATGGCGGGAACCCTCTGGAATTGGCGGGAGACTCCTTTTTGAGGTAAATGTGAACTTTTCTTCAGGCACGCAGTACCCGGTGGTTGCGGGCACGTAATCCTGCCGACTACGCCAAAGGTGACGCGCCCCCTGGGCCATGTTTGTGTAGCGTTGCGCACGCGGGGAATACTCGGAGCCGGATCAGATAGGGGTAGTAGTCCTCGTGGCGGTGACCCAGTCCGTGCCCAGGGTGTCAAACTAAGTGGCGTTATTGATATGATGGTATTAGTGTCCGACTACGCCACCCGTTGAATGCGGCTATGAAGCCGCCGCTGCAGGGCAGTCCGCTGAGGCCGGTGGTACGGATGTGCAGCGTGGATGGTATAACCCCCAACGGGAGGGGTATAGCCTCAGGGCAGCTGATGAAGCAGGAAAAGATGATAGTGGTAGTGGTGTGACAAGGAAGCTCAGAGACGTGCATTGCAGTTTTCACAGCTTTACTCACAGTTGGTGTTCAGATCACTTCGGCCAAGAGTGACCACCCGAGCCGTGCTGCGTCCACCAGGTGCGGGACTCAGCCAACTCCCAGGCAGTTCCAGAGCGTGGTCCTGAGCTCCCCTCTCTTCCTTCCTACTGGCCGTCCCCACCAGGGATCCACCTTTGTCCAGCTCCCTCGGGCCTTCTGGTGGTGAAACCTCTCCCGGCTTCCCTGACCCTATACGTGGTATGCCTTCCTGGTGGATATGGCGAGGGGTCGCGCCAAAACTTGTCCACGACCTCCGGTTCCTGGCTGAGGATAATTGGCCTCCACCAGTTTGGGATCCGGTACCCTGTTCTGCCAACCCTTCACCCGTTAACTCGTGGGATCTCAGGGTTCCCTCTTCTCTTGCGTCTCTGGGCCTTTCCTGGTGTTTCTGTTCCTTCTTCCTCTGACTTCTCTCTCTCTCTGCTTCAGGCCTGGCTCTGGAGCTGGGCCCAGACGGAGCCACAGCTCCCTGTCAGCCCTCTCTGGCTGAGCTCCTCTCTGCACAGAGCAGACCAAAAAGACCCTGTCCTAAGATGGTGCCCACCTTATATACTCCCTCTGACACCCGAGCCCAGGTGACGAGCAACCAATGGGCTCAGGGCCGGCTCCAGGTTTTTCTGGGCCCCGGGCGAAAGAGTCTCAGTGGGCCCCTTTAACACATACCACGATTCATGATGCAGAGATACGGCGGAGAAATATATATATATAGTACAATGCAAAGATTTCACTTCTTACATTACATGAGTGATATCTATTGTAAATTCCACAATAGCTCAGAAACCGGTGAATCGCTCCACACAGAATACTGGTCCCCATATAAGGCCCCATACGGAATACTGGCCCCCATATAAGGCTCCATACGGAATACTGGCCCCCATATGGAATACTGGCCCCCATATAAGGCTCCATACGGAATACTGGCCCCCATACGGAATACTGGCCCCCATATAAGGCTCCATACGGAATACTGGCCCCCATATAAGGCTCCATACAGAATACTGGCCCCCATATAACGCTCCATACAGGATACTGGTCCCCTTATAAAACTCCATACAGGATACTGGCCCCCATATAACGCTCCATACAGGATACCGGTCCCCTTATAACGCTCCATACAGGATACTGGCCCCCATATAATGCTGCATGCAGGCTGTTACCCCCCACATAATGCCCCATACAGGCTGCCCCCCCCTTATAATGCTCCATGCAGGCTGTTACCCCCCACATAATGCCCCATACAGGCCCCCCCCTTTTAATGCTCCATGCAGGCTGTTACCCCCCACATAATGCCCCATACAGGCTGTCCTCCCCCTTTATAATGCCCCATGCAGGCTGTTCCCCACCTTATAATGCCCCATGCAGGCTGTCACCCCTCCTCTTTATAATGACCCATGCAGGATGTCCCCCCCCCTCATTATAATGCCCCATGCAGGCTGTTCCCCACCTTATAATGCCCCATGCAGGCTGTCACCCCTCCTCTTTATAATCCCCCATGCAGGATGCCCCCCCCTTCTCTTTATACTGCCCCATGCCTCCATACATTAAAAAAAAAAAAATCAAATACTCACCTCCCTTCTCCTCACCTGCTACCTGCTACCTGCTGCCTGCTGCCCGCTGTCCGCTGCTCGGGTCCGAACTCCAGCGTTGTCGGCGTCTTCCCGCTCAGCGCTCCCTGTGACGGCTCAGGGGAGGGCGCGGTGTAAAGGCGTCACCGCGCCCTCTGACCTGAGACGTCACAGGGAGCGCAGAGCAGGAAGACAGCTGATCTGCGGAGGCACGGGGAGAGGTAAGTATCCAGCTGCCGGGGCCCTGAGCAAGCGGAGGAGAAGGGCGGGCGCTGACACCGCTCTCTTCCGCCCATAGCCCAGCGGGGTGCGCGACCGCCAGTGGGCCCCTCTGCCTGCTCAGGGCCCCGGCATTTGCCCGGGTGCGCCGGGTGCTGACGCCGGCCCTGAATGGGCTCCTACCTCTGCCCAGAGTCCCTCCCCTATCTGCTCCTACACCACTGGGATGTTCCTCCCCCCTCCCCACTCCAGCCAGGGACAGAAGCTGTCGTACCTGCACATCTATCTGGTGGGAGTACCGTTGATCTGTCCCCCGGAAATGGGGTGAGTGTAGTGCATGCAGCTAACTGAGCCCAGTTCCACACTCCATCCTTACCCGGGAGTGGAATACCACACCTCTGGTCTGAGGTGCAATACCCCTGTAGCAGCCGAGTCCTCGGGGTGCTACATATCCATAGTGTAATAAAGTGGCCGGTCAGGATTCTGTCCAGGTTCTGATGACTAATATATTGCTTTAGTCTAATCCATATTGGCATCAAAGAGCAATCAATACTGATGACGGAACTGCTGTTTATATATACTGTATATTTCTATTCGTGTATAATTACATAAAAATAAAACTTTACCTTGCACTGGGGATGTCAAGCTGCCCCTTCATCAGTAAGTAGCTGTAAAAGTCCCCGCAGCTCACGTATTTCAGACCAAGGAGCAAATGCAGCTGTTGTACAGAGCAGAGATATAGGTGAATTGCCAGATTATTACAGTACCTACACATCTACTACAGAATAGGACAGAATAACTATAGGCTACATGGTAAATGCCTGTCTGATTGTCCAGATACAAACATAGAGACATAACTATAGTAGGTACATGTGTTGCAGTCGCACTTAGCCCTGGAGCCTATGGGGCCAAAATATCCTTTTGGCCCATAAGAGAACACCAGTACTATTAAAGATCTGTAATGGTTGGGGGCAGCGGCTTGCGGCATTACTGTAATGGTCCAGGGTGTGTTTTGGCCGGCCATGTACCTCCCGAGGTTACTGATCACATGACTGTGACATCGCACAGGTCCTGTGCATACAGAAGGTCTGATCACATGACTGTGACATCAGCACAGGTCCTGTGTGTGCACTAGAGGATATATAAACCCTGGTAGATTTGAGACAGGTGTGAAAGGCGTGAGGCCTGTTCCCGTGTGTGGGACACTGTTAGCCTGGAGAGGCTTAGTGAGGCCTAGTGAAGCCTGAAAGGCAGAGGCTGGATCCTTACGTGTAAGCGATACCAGTAGCCTTGGAGGGCCAGAGGCTTGAAAGGCAAGAGCCCTGGAAGGCATAGGCTGGATGTTAGGTGAGAAAACATACCAGTAGCCTTTGAAGGAACGAGGGCTGGAGACCCCCATCTGGGAAGCCGTAAAGCCACAGTGGTGGCAGAACAAATCTGACTGAAGCAGCTAAAACCGGGCAAAGGTAAAGCACTGCATTATATGGACGTTGATATAAGTGACTTTGCTGATGGCTGTAACTGGAGCCAAGTGGGCCTGTCTGCCACTTGAAAGGCTCCTGTACATTATATGTGTATGTCGGCGAGCCACTGAGTTGGACTCGGTGATAAGCAGTAGTGAAGTGTAATAAACTGCTGGATTGTGAAATACTGGAAAACGTGGCTGGTGTGCTTTAATTGACCCGATGCAGCGAGTGTCCCGCAGCATGATGACTAGCGCTGCCTTACAGGGTCTATAAACTGCGAGCAACGCCACTATACACATATACACATACAGTATATACTCACACACATGCACATGTACTGTATGTACACACCAATGTGTAAGTGTGTCTATAAACAGGGTCGGACTGGGGCACCGAGACACCGGAGAATTCTCCGGTGGGCCCGGGTCCTTAGCGGGCCCCCGAGCAGGACACACGGGTGCCCCTGGTTAACATGGCCGCCGGTGCTCCGCACTGCAAGGGCCTGGAGGGTCAGAGGGGCCCTTGCAGTGCGGCTGATGAAGGCAATCTGGCCTGCTTCTCGGTCCCATGGGCAGATTGCCCTCATCCTGTGCGGCAGGCAAGGAGCGATCCCTCCAGCTCCACTGCCGACAGGAGGAAAATGGCAGCATAGCTGCAGGGATCCGTCCTCACCTCTGCTTTCTGCCCGGCGTTTCCTCCCTCACACAGGCTCGCGCTGCTTGATGATGTCATCATGCAGCATGGGCCTGTGTCAGGGAGAAAGATGCCGGGCAGGAAGCAGAGGACAGTGCTGCGGGGGAGCGCGCTGAGAGACAAGTTTTGGGTTTTTTTGAGGGAGAACAATGGTGATTGAGCAGGTGCGGCGAGATATGACATGGTGGGGGATATATGGCATGGCAATGGGGGAGGTGGGGGGAGATATGCATGGCATGGTGATGGAGGAGGTAGGGGGAGATATGACATGGCATTAGTGATAGAGGAGGTGAGGGAGATATGGCAATGATGGTGGAGCAGGTGGGGGGAGAAATGGCAATGATGATGGAGTAGGTGGGGGGAGATATGGCAATGATGACGGAGCAGTTTGGGGGAGATATGGCAATGATGACAGAGCAGGTGGGGGAGATATGGCAATGATGACGGAGCAGGTGGGGGGAGATATGGCAATGATGGAGGTGGTGGGGGGAGATATGGCAATGATGATGGAGGTGGTGGGGGGAGATATGGCAATGATGGAGAAGGTGGGGGAGATATGACAATGTTGGAGAAGGTGGGGGAGAGCAATGATTGGGATGGAGAAGAGCAATTATGGAGGTAGTAGAGAGAAATGATGGGGAATTATTTGGACGCTATTTGCTGTTAATATCTGGTCTGGTCATGGCATGGTGGTATTTCTCCCTTGTATGTAGTAATATTCGGTCACTATGGGGTGGTAATATCTGGCCTGGTCAAGGTGTGGTGGTATTTCTACCTTATATGTAGTATTATTCGATCACTATGTGGTGGTAATATGTGGTCTGGTCATGGTTTAGTGGTATTTCTCCCTTGTATGTGGTATTATTCAGTCACTATGAGGTGGTAATATGTGGTCTGGTCATCGTGTGGTGGTATTTCTCCCTTATACGTAGTATTATTCGGTCACTATGTGGTAGTAATATGTAGTCCAGTCATGGTGTGGCAGTATTTCTCCCTTGTATGTAGTACTGTTTGTGTTGGTACAGTGGATTGTGTTGTGTATGGCAGTCATTTGTTCTCTCTGATATTAATTAGGAGAAGATTCTTTATTTCCATTAGTGATTAATTAAATACTTGGAACAAGATGCACTTACAGGGGTTCTCCGATGAAAACAAGTAATCACCTCTCCACAGGATAAGTGATAAGTTATTGATTAGTGGGGGTCTGAATGCTGGGACCTGCACCGATTGGTAGAATGTGGAGCTTTTATCCCCATTAGACTGGAGCTCATGTGCGACTTGACCACTGATCCATTCATTCCCTCAGTGGCTGTTCTTGTTTTTTTTCTGGAAACCCCAAAGAGAATGAAGGGAGCTGCAGTCAGACGTCCCACCTGCCGCTGCATTTTAAAATGGGGATAAGTGTCCTGACAGGGATAAAACTTCCCCATTCTTCTGATCGGTGCGGTTTCCAATGTTCGGACCCAAACGATCAGTCAGTTATCACCTATCCCATGGAGCCCTTGGATCGGTGATAACTTGTTTTAACCAAAGAACCCCTTTACTGCAAACTACCGTAATTGTACATCCTAGTTATAGCATGTGCACAGTAGATGTGCAGGAGCCGCCTGTGATTTACAGCAGACGCTCCACTATAACGGGGATATCGGCTATCAGGTATTTACATATAGCTGTAGGGTGGGCCCTGAGGATAAATTCCTCCTGTGGGCCCCAGACACCCCAGTCCGACACTGTCTATATATATATATACGAGAGTTGCCATTAAAATGGTATTGGTTGTATATCTCATACTTATGTTCAAAGATATATTGACCTCTAGAACCATGCCACTACTACAAGCCCAACAGGCACATGCTCACTGGGCTGCAGCCCTCACCTACATTGTGGGCCATCGGCCGTGGTTTTGCAGCTGCTGGCCTTTTAATATTTTTTCATGTCCATGTCGTGTGTACCCGCCCATGCGCGCCCATGCACGACGCACACGCACAGCGTTCAGTACACCGCAGTGGCGTACTCTTTGCCAGGCCTAGTGCCAGATAGTGTTATCAGGATGTTCTTGGTAGGAGGGGCTACCGCTCTCTGCGCGCCGGCTCCTTACTTTCCTGCAGACTCATCTTCAAGCTCTGGGAGGGCTGCATGCTACACTGATTCATCTCCAGGCTATGAATGAGTTAACAAGCTGAGGCCATGTAATGTATGTACATCAGCCCTAGTGTATCCTACAGTATATGATGTGTATACATCAGCCCCAGTGTATCCTATGTGATGTATATACTGTACATCAGCACCTGTATATCCTATATGATATATATACATCAGCCCCAGTGTATCCTATGTGATGTACATACTGTACATCAGCACCTGTATATCCTATATGATGTATATACATCAGCCCCAGTCAATCCTATACGATGTATATACATCAGCCCCAGTGTATCCTATACGATGTATATACTGTACATTAGCTCCAGTATCTCTTATATGATATATATACATCAGCCCCAGTGTATCCTATGTGATGTACATACTGTACATCAGCACCTGTATATCCTATATGATGTATATACATCAGCCCCAGTGTATCCTATACGATGTATATACTGTACATTAGCTCCAGTATCTCTTATATGATATATATATACATCAGCCCTAGTGTATCCTATACGATGTATATACATCAGCCCCAGTGTATCCTATATGATGTATATACTCTACATTAGCACCCGTATATCCTTTAAGATGTACTATATATACATCAGCCCTAGTGTATCCTATACGATGTATATACATCAGCCCCAGTGTATCCTATACGATGTATATACTGTACATTAGCACCAGTATATCCTTTAAGATGTACTATATATACATCAGCCCTAGTGTATCCTATATGATGTATATACATCAGCCCCAGTGTATCCTATACGATGTATATACTGTACATTAGCTCCAGTATCTCTTATATGATATATATACATCAGCCCTAGTGTATCCTATACGATGTATATACATCAGCCCCAGTGTATCCTATGTGATGTATATACATCAGCCCTAGTGTATCCTATATGATATATATACATCAGCCCTAGTGTATCCTATACGATGTATATACATCAGCCCCAGTGTATCCTATATGATGTATATACTCTACATTAGCACCCGTATATCCTTTAAGATGTACTATATATACATCAGCCCTAGTGTATCCTATATGATGTTTGTACATCAGCCCCAGTGTATCCTATATGATGTATATACTCTACATTAGCACCCGTATATCCTTTAAGATGTACTATATATACATCAGCCCTAGTGTATCCTATATGATATATATACATCAGCCCTAGTGCATCCTATATGATGTTTGTACATCAGCATGTCACAAGGAGGTTTTCTCTAACATCACAAACTGTGATGGCGGCGTCCAAGTCTGTGGATTCCACAGATTCATATACTGCTCCTTGTAACTCCATTGATAGCTATGGTCAGTGCAGGGTGACTAGGGCATCGACTCTTAGAGCTGCAGCTCCTTGGCAGGTGAGCAAAAGTTAGTCTTTGCTGGGCTGAGGTTGTTGACTGCCTTTGATCACATGCTAGAGGAGAACCAGTCGTGTCTGCTGTTTCTCCATTTAAGCCGGCTGTGCTTTGCTGGCAATGCCAGTATCGTTTTTCTCTATCCTGTTCTGGAAAGGTGAACACATACTGGTTTAGTGGTTATTGCTAAAGTTGTTGCAAGCGTTGTTTGGTAACCCTTTCCTTTTTCCCTAGGTGTCTTTATATTACTTTGTTGCCTCTCGGGCTTTAGACTTTATATTCCTTTGTGTATTTCCCTGAGAGCGTGTTGTGTGACTGTGCTTCAGTTCTGTCCTATCTTGTTTTGTATTCCCCCCATACACTGTACAAACTAGTGCTGCTTAGGAGCATAGTAAGGAACGAGGCTCGGGCATCTCCACATTCAGGAGTAATCCTGGGAACAGAAATAGCTAGGGACCCCTAGCCTGAGGGTCAGAATAGGAGCACACTTGCTATCCCACAGTCACACCATGACACAGCCCCAGTGTATTCTATATGATGTATATATATCGGCCCCAGCATATCCTATATGATCTATGTACATCGCTCCCAAGGTATCCTATAGAGATGCATATACACTGGCACAAGCGTATCCTATATGATGTATATACATAGTCTCCAGCATATCCTATGTAATGTATGTACATCATCACCAGTGTATCCTACATGACGTATATACATCAGCCCCAGTGTATCTTACATTATGTATACTGATCAGCCCCAGCATCCTATATGATGTACAGGTGCATCTCACTAAATTAGAATGTCATCAAAAAGTTAATTTATTTCAGTTCTTCAATGCAAAAAGTGAAATTCATATATTATATAGAGTCATTACAGACAGAGTGATCTATTTCACGTGTTTATTTCTGTTAATGTTGATGATTATGGCTTACAGCCAATGAACAAAAGTCATTATCTCAGTAAATTAGAATACTTTATAACAACAGCTTGAAAAATGTTTTTAACATCCGAAATGTTGTCCGACTGAAATGTATGTTCTGTAAATGCACTCAATACTTGGTCGGGGCTCCTTTTGCATCAATTACTGCATCAATGCGGCAATGTGGCATGGAGGTGATCAGCCTGTGGCCCTGCTGAGGTGTTATGGAAGCCCAGGTTGCTTTGATAGCAGCCTTCAGCTCGTCTGCATTGTTGGGTCTGGTGTCTCTCATCTTCCTCTTGACAATACCCCATAGATTCTCTATAATAGATTCTCTATGGGGATTAGGTCAGGCGAGTTTGCTGGCCAATCAAGCACAGTGATACTGTTGTTTTTAAACCAGGTATTGGTATTTTTGGCAGTGTGGACAGGTGCCAAGTAGGGTTGAGCGAGTATGTTCTGACCGAGTATGCTCGGGCCGAGCTCCGAGTATTTCCAGCTGCTCGGTGATGAGGTTAAATTGCTCCCGTGTGCATGATTTGCAACTGTTTGACTGCTTTATTACATGTGAGGAATGTGTAAGAAATAGACATTCCTCACATGTAATAAAGCTGTCAAACAGTTGCAAATCATGCACACAGAAGCAATTTAACCTTATCACCGAGCAGCTGGAAATACTCGGAGCTCGGCCCGAGCATAGTCGGCGAAAGGGTTAATAGAACATACTCGCTCAACTCTAGTGTCAAGTCCCAGCAGATGACATGGCTCCCCAAACTATCACCGATTGTGGAGACTTCACACTAGACCGCAAGCAGCTTGGATTGTGGCCTCTCCACTCTTCCTCGAGACTCTGGGACCTTGATTTCCAAATGAAAATTGGAACTCTGGGACCTTGTGGAGTGTGTCAATGACTGCCTTCTGGACATCTGTCATGTCAGCAGTCTTTCCTATGATTGTGGAGCCTTCTGAAACAGACTAAGGGACCTTTTAAATGCTTAGGAAGCCTTTGCATGTGTTTTTTTGTTAATTATTTTAATTCACTGAGATAATGGCTTTTGTGTTTTCATTGGCTGTAAGCCATAATCATCAACATTAACAGAAATAAACACGTGAAATAGATCACTCTGTTTGTAATGACTCTATATAATATACTAGATGGTGGCCCGATTCTAACGCATCGGGTATTCTAGAATGTCTCCCGACGGTGGCATACTTATTTTAAATCTGCCGCCAATTGGCCGGAGACCGTGTATAAATTTGGCGCCACAATCGCAGATTGGTCGCCGCGGGCGGCCGCGAGCAATCAGCAGAGCGGTGTTTAAATTTGGCGCCGAAATCGCTGATTGGTCGCGGCTGCGACCAATCAGCGAACCGTGTTAGTGAGGACCGGGGAGTATCCACCTGCCTTATAATGCCCCATGCAGGTTGTCACTTCCCCCCCCCATATAATGCCCCATGCAGGATGTCACATCCCCCCATCCCTTATAATGCCCCATGCAGGATGTCACCCCCCCTCCCTTATAATGCCCCATGCAGGATGTCACTCCCCCCCCATATAATGCCCCATGCAGGATGTCACATCCCCCTCCTTTATAATGCCCCATGCAGGAAGTCACATCCCCCCTCCCTTATAATGCCCCAAAAAGGATGTCACATCCCCCCCATATAATGGCCCATGCAGGATAATGCCCCATGCAGGATGTCACATCCCCCCCCTGTATAATGCCCCATGCAGGATGTCACATCCCCCCCCTTCCTTATAATGCCCCATGCAGGATGTCACATCCCTCCTATAGAATGCCCCATGCAGGAAGTCACATCCCCCCTATATAATACCCCATGCAGAAAGTGACATCCCCCCTATATAATGCCCCATAGAGGAAGTCACATCCCCTCCATAGTGCCCCATGCAGGATGTCACATCCCCGCCTCCCTTATAATGCCCCATGCAGGATGTCACTCCCCCCCACCATATAAATGCCCCATGCAGGATGTCACCACCCCCCTTATAATGCCCCATGGAGGAAGTCACATCGCCCCCTCCCTTATAATGCCCCATGCAGGAAGTGACATCCCCCCTATATAATACCCCATGGAGGAACTCACATCCCCCCCATAGTGCCCTATGCAGCATGTCACATCCCCCCCTCCCTGATAATGCCCCATGCAGAAAGTCACATCCCCCTTATATAATACCCCATGCAGGATGTCACATCCCCCCATAGTGGCCCATGCAGGATGTCACACCCCCCCCTCGCTTATAATGGCCCCTCCACAATGTCACACACCCCCACCCCACCATTTAATGCCCTATGCCCCCATACAATAAAAAAAAAAAATCCAATACTCACCTCACTTCTCAGCTGCTGCTCCGGACTCCAGCGTAGCCGGCATCTTCCCGCTGCACGCTGTGACCGCTCAGGAGAGAGCGCAGTGTAAAGACGTCACCGAGCCCTCTGACCTGAGACGTCACAGAGCAGCAGCGGCAGACACAGGAGCTGCTGCGGAGGCACAGGGAGGGGTAAGTATGGCGCCGGGTGCCGGGGCCCTGAGCAAGCGGGGAGAGGGGAGGGGGGAGAGGGGAGAGGAGGGGAGAGGGGGGGAGAGGAGAGGGGAGGGGGGGTGTCACACTTGCCGTCGGGAGATAAGCGGCCGTAGCCGCTGATCTCCCGACGGTAGCCGCATGGAGGTCAGCAGCGCCTCCGGTGGGGGACTTATGCTGCGAGCAGCCGGCTGCATCTCCCGGCTGCATCGCCGCTGACCTCCGTGTGGCAGATGAGCCGCTAACATCCGCCATCTTTTTCTGAAATGCCGCCTCGCTGATTGACAGCGCCGGACCAATCAACGACGCAGGATTTCCTGGACAGAAGGACAGACAGACAGACGGGATAAGACAATTATATTAATGACTCTATATAATATATGAGTTTCACTTTTTGTATTGAAGAACTGAAATAAATTAACTTCTTGATGATATTATAATTTAGTGAGATGCACCTATATATACATCGGCCCCAGTGTATCCCATGTGATGTATATGTAGCACCCCGAGGACTCGGCTGCTACAGGGGTATTGCACCTCGATCCAGAGGTGTGGTATTCCACTCCCGGGTAAGGATGGAGTGTGGGACTGAGCTCAGCTAGCTGCATGCACTACACTCATCCCATTTCCGGGGGACAGAACAACGGTACTCCCACCAGATAGATGTGCAGGTACGACAGCGTCTGTCCCTGGCTGGAGTGGGAGGGGGGGAGGAACATCCCAGTAGTGTAGGGGCAGATAGGGGAGGGACTCTGGGCATAGAGGTAGGAGCCCATTGGGTGCTAGTCACCTGGGCTCACACATAGAGGGAGTATATATGGTGGGCACCATCTAGAGACAGGGAGAGCAGAGCTGAGGGAGTCAGAGGGAGAGTTCAGCCAGGAGGGCTGACAGGGAGCTGTGGCTCCGGCTGGGCCCAGCTCCAGGGCCAGGCCTGCAGTGGAAAGGAGGAGGAAGAGAGGCCCAGAGACGCAAGACAAGAGGGAACCCTGAGATCCCAGAAGTAAACCAAAAGGGGTGAAGGGTTGGCAGAAAAGGGTACCGGAACCCAAACTGGTGGAGGCTAATGATCCTCAGCCAGGAACCGGAGGTCGTGGTCAAGTTTTGGCGCGACCCTCACCACATCCACCAGGAAGGCACACCACGAATAGGGTCAGGAAAGCCAGAGAAGGTTTTACCACCAAGAGGCCCGAGGGAGCCGGACAAAGGTGGATCCCTGGTGGGAACGGCCAGTAGGAAGGAAGAGAGGGGAGCTCAGGACCACGCTCTGGACTGCCTGGGAGTTGGCCGAGTCCCACACCTGGTGGACGCAGCACGGCTCGGGTGGTCACTCAAGGCCGGAGTGACCGGAACAACACCTGTGAGTAAAAACCCTGAAACTGCATCGCATGTCTCTGAGCTTCCTTGCTGCACCATCACAACCACCATCTTCCACATCTGCTGCCCTGAGGCCATACCCCTCCCGTTGGGGGTTATACCATCCTTGCTGCACAATCCTACCACCGGCCTCAGCGGACTGCTCTGCAGCGGCGGCCTCCTAGCCGCAATCAACGGGTGGCGTAGTCGACACTTAAACAACATCTACAAAAGACTGCCACACACTTAGTTTGACCACCCTGGGCACGGACCGGGTCACCGCCACAAGGACTACTACCCCTATCCAGATCCGGCTCCGGGTGTCCCTTGAACATGGCCCAGGGGGCGCGTCATATATACATCGTCCCCAACGTATCCTATATGATGTATATACACAGGGGTGGATTAAAAGTAGTGTTGAGCCACCCCCGTAGTGTTCGAGTTCGGTTTGGTTCGTCGAACACCCGTGTGTTCGCCGAACTGTTCGTCGAACTGTTCGTCGAACACCTTCGAACACCGTTAAAACCAATGGCAGGCAAACAAAAACACATAGAAACACATAGAAAACACCTTCAAAGGTGTCCAAAAGCTGACAAACTGCTCAGAAGACATAACTAACACATGGAAAAGTGACAAGTACATATAGTCATGCGAAAATAAAAGAGGTGGAGGAGTAAAAGGAGGGGGAGACACAGATATAGGCATGTCATGCCCTTCTAAAATCCAAAAAGTGAGAAGCCGACACGGCCAGTCGGCTCCTGCCCGTGCCACCTCCGTGTCGCCGGGTTTGTGCCAGAGCCGCGGTGAACCCTGATGGCCAGCCCCCCTCTCCCAATACTGGTGCCTGTCCGCTGGTGGGTCGAGCGAGCCCCCCTGTGGTGGAGGCAGCTCTAAGCTTTTTAATTTAAATTGTCTCTCTAATTTGAATGAATACACTTTAAATCCATTTACAAGGATCTATTGGAGGGCAAGTCTCATGCCAGCAGCCGCGTAATTCCAGCTCCAGTAGCGTCCACTAAAGCTGCTGCAGTTAAAAAGCTTTTATAAGGATCGAGCTCGGCTGTCCACCGCAAGGCATCCTACTGCCAGTCCCAGCCCCTATGCCTTGGGGTGCCTCCTGATGCTCTTCACTGAGTATCCCGTGGTCCCAAAGCATTTCCTTTGAAAAAATTAAGTGTCTAAACTACAGGTGGTGTAGCTTGCTTAACAGCCGGGATAATCCGCTGACTAGCAGACACTGCTACTAGGCACAAAGTATTTCCTGGGCTAGATGCAGTTAAAAATTTGTAATTAGATACTCTCGTTGGATGCTGAGAAAGCATTCCATAGAGTCTCCTGGCACGCCATATATGATTCTCTTAAAAAGCTTGGGGTAGGGGTCTAGGGGACCCTTTTATAGCCAAAATCACAGCCCTGTATCACAATACGTCACCTAGGCTGAAGATAAATGGAACTGTAGCATCCTGAGGGCTCGGTTGCTACAGACGTATTGCACCTCACCCAGAGGTGTGATATCTCACTCTCAGGTAAGGATGGAGTGTGGATCAGGACCCGACACCTGCATGCATTACACCACATTGCCGTGGGGCAGGGCGACCAATATGCCCCTGAGATGGGCACGACAGTCCCTGTCCCTGGCTGGAGTGGGGGGAGGGAACACTGAGGAAGGGGAACCCTGTAGTGCAGGAGCAGGGAGGAAGCAGTTCCTGGGTGCATTGAGAAGGGAGTATAAAAGGTGGGCACCATCTTAGTTCAGTGCAGAGAAGTCTGAGCAGAAGTGGCAGGGAGCAGGGGCTCTGCATGAGCTCTGCTCCGGAGGCGGGCCTAGTAACAGAGGCCCAGGCCTGGAAGAGGGAGAAGGAAGGAAGAGGAGCGGAGAAGGCTCCAGGAACGAGGAATGAAGGGATCCCAGGGGTGTGGACGGGCGAGTCGCCACCGCACGCCCGAATCCACCTGCGTGGAGGGGTCAGGCCAAAGGGGGAGACCGGTCCCCGAACTAGTGGAGGCAGGAAACGACCCTCAGCTAGAAACCGGAGGCTCTGACATTTTATGTGGCGCAGCCCCTCGCTACACCCGCTAGGAAGGCACCACATAGGGTCAGGGAAACTGGCGCCAAGTTTACCAAGAGGAGGCCCGAGGCAGCCGGACAGAAGTGTTGGTAAGAAAGGCCAGACAAAGGACACACAAAGGGGGTCCTGTGAAGTGCTCCAAAGTTATCTGGGAGTTGTCTGAGCCCCTCACAGTACGACGTGGGCAGCCGTTACCTGCAGACGTGGGCTGGATAATAAGAACTGTGAGTAAAGGCCCTGAACTGCATCACTGACTCCGTGTCGTTACTGCTGCTGCCCTGCACCATCACCCCCATCCTCCGCATACACTGCCCTGAGGCTATACTCCTCCCGTGGGGAGTTATGCTACGCTCTGCTGCACCCACAACACCAGCCTCAGCGGTCTGCCCTGTAGCGGCGGTTCACTCTGACCGCAATCCACGGGTGGCGTAGTCGTACATTTAAACATCAAAACCACATAAATAGTTCCGCCACTGGTTTGACCGCCCTGAGCCACGGAACCGGGTCGCCGCCACGAAGACTACAACCACCAGCATCCACCAAAAAGGGTCCGGCTCCGGGTGTCCCAAGGCCCAGGGGGTGCATCAGAACATTTTCATCACCTTTCACAATCACCAATGGGACAAGGCAGGGATGTCCTCTGTCCCCTCTCTTATACATCCTAGTGACGGAGCACCTGCTCTCATCAATTCGCCATAACCCCAATATTAGGTGGATTGAGGTGGGAGGCACCGAGTACAAGTGCTCTCTATTTGCTGATGATGTCCTAGTATATATCACTCAATCACATATATCCATCCATGCTGTTATGGCTGAAATAGATCACTTTGTTACATGGTCAAATTTTAAAATCAATGCAGCGAAGTCTGAGGCCCTCGATGTCTCCCTCCCCAAATCCATATAGGATTCCATCCAGTCCAACTTTCCCTTTGCCTGGCCCTCACAGGGTATCAAATACTTAGGAATTCCTATTCATAGATACCTCTCCCATCTATGTTATCTTAATTTTGGGCCCTTTATTGAACAACTCCATACAGACCACGGTTGGCAAGTTAGAACTGTAAGATTCACTACGTGAACCGCTGGTGTTTTGTGGAAAAGCACATGTACACTGCGTTCCAAATTATTATGCAAAAAGTGTTTAGGAGTGATAAGGGAAGAATTTGTTTGTTTGTCAGTTAAACTCATTGATGGTGATGTGTGTCAGGGCTCTTTATATCACTGTAAGCAATTGCAGACACCTGTGCTAATTAGTTTGGCAGGTGTGTCCAATGAAAGGCAAGACTACTTAAGAAGGCTCTCTCACATTATTAAGCAGCCTACATTTTCTGCCAAAATGGGAAAGAAAAAGGATGTGTCGGCTGCTGAGAAGCAACAAATTGTGGAGTGTTTAGGTCAAGGCATGACTACAATCAACATTGTGCGATGATCAGGATGAAGTGTCTTGGCAATCAAGAAGTATGTAGCTGATTCACAGTACACACGTGTGCGTGCTGATAAGGGCAAATTGAGGACTCTTTCCTACAGGCAATTACGTCAGGTTGAAAGAGCAGCGGCAAAAAAGCCTTGTCATAGCAGCAGACAAGTTTTTGAAGCTGCTTGTGCCTCCAACGTCCCCCGAACAACAAGATGCAGGGTCCTTCAGAGGTTTGCAGCTGTGCATACGCCATCCTGTCGACCTCCTCTATCCACTTCACACAAGCAGAAACGGCTCCAGTGGGCCAAACATTACATGAAGACTGATTTCAAAACAGTTTTGTTCACGGATGAGTGCCGTGCAGCGCTCGATGGTCCAGATGGATGGAGTGGAGGATGGCTGGTTGATGGACACCCCACGCAAACACGGCTACAGTGCCAACAAGGAGGAGGTGGAGTAATGTTTTGGGCTGGAATCATGGGGAGAGAGATTGTCGGCCCCTTTAGGATCCCTGAAGGCGCTAAAGATGAACTCCATAATGTATGTGGATTTTCTCAAACAGCACTTCCTGCCATGGTTCAAGAAGAAGAACCGTGTATTTCACAGCAAGATCATTTTTCTGCATGATAATGCACCATCTCATGCTGCACATAAAACATCTGCATCTCTGGCTGATATGGGCATAAAAGGGGACAAACTTATGGTGTGACCCCCATGCTCCCCTGACCTCTACCCCTTTCAGAACCTTTGGAGCATCATTAAAAGGAGTGTCTATGATGGCGGGAGGCAGTTCACATCTAAGCAACAGCTCTGGGAGGGTATTCTGTCCTCATGCAAAACAATTGAAGCAGAAACCATTCAAAACCTGACAAATTCAATGGACGAGAGAGTTCAGAAGCTCCTTTCGAACAAGGGGTCCTATGTGAAAATGTAACATCACCTAGAATAAAGTTTTGAGTTGAAAACTGTTTGATTTCAGTTTCTAACAACCTGCTAATGCTTATAATTTCAAAAATGACCATTTTTTTGGTCTTTATTAAAATGAAAAGGTTGATCGAAAAGTTTGGGGGATCTAAGAGTGTGGCAACCCAGTAGTCATGATTACTTCGAATTCTGACAATATGAGGGTCATGCTGCAGGTAGTGCAGCAAGAAGGCACTTATGTGTCTTGCGCATCTCGGAGCCCCAAAATTATTTTCCGGGCTAGATGCAGCTAAAAATTATTTTTAATTTTAAATCTGGTGAAGCTTTAGTATAGATGGCCTAATAGGATCAGTGCTGCACACTGCTACAAAGCCCAAATTATTTTCCAGTCAAGATACAGATAAACATGATTAGTAATTTGAAAGCTTAAAACGGTTGGTAGGGTGATTTTAACCAATCATCAAGCTTTTACTCTCCCCAGGATGACACAGGGGTAGAAAATTCGTTTCGGATCCATGATTTGTTCATCTTTATGAACGTGAGTCTGTCTACATTATCAGTGGAGAGCCGCGTGCGCTTATCTGTCAGCACACCACCAGCAGCGCTGAACACACGTTCAGGCAGAACGCTGGCTGCGGGGCATGACAAGATCTCCAAGGCGTAAGTGGCTAGCTCCGGCCATTTAAGCCCAAAAAGAGCAAGGGTCCAGTGACACAGTCGTGGCTTCAATGTTTACTTGGAGATACTCCTGTACCATCGTCTCTAGGCGTTGACTATGTGTCAGACTTCTTGTCTCCTGTGGCCTTGCAAAGGATGGGCTAAAAAAGTGGTGAAATGATTCCGCAAAATTGATGTTACCAGCAGATACTGTGGTTCTGTTACGGTTTGAGTGCTGAACACTTGACGGTCCCACGGTTGGCAAGTTGGAACTGTGAGATTCACTACGTGCACCACTGGTATTTTGTGGAAAAGCACATGTAAGATTCTGCAACAGTCTCTGCTGATACTCCTGCATGCGTGCATCCCTTTCTATGGCAGGAATAATTTCTGCAAATTTACTTTTGTACCGGGGATCTGACAGTGTGGCAACCCAGTAGTCAGGATTATTTCTAATTCTCACAATTCGAGGGTCATGTTGCAGGTAGTGCAGCAAGAAGGCACTCATGTGTGTTGCGCATCCAGGAGCACCAAGTCCCTGTTGTGTTGGTGGCGAGGTAACATTCATGCTTCCTTCCTCTGTCCTCTCCCCCCAACCTCGCACAACAGAAATGTGATCAAGGTCTCCCTCATCTGATGAGTCTTCCATCAGTTCGTCCTCCACTTCTTCCTGGGCTCCTGCACCTTCCTCACTAGTTTGGCTGCTACCATGCGCCCTGGTAAAACCATCTCCCCCACCCTCACATGCCTGCCGCCTTGGTGCTGCCGACCGTCTGGACCTTGCAGATGTTAGCCCTTCCGCATACAACTCCTCCTCCTCTACTTCCTCCACCTCCTCTTGTGCCACCACCTGACTCCGAATTCTGTTTAACATGTGCTCCAGCATGTAAATCACCGGAATAGTCATGCTGATAATGGCATCGTCAGCACTAAACATCTTCGTCGCCATTTCAAAACTGTGCAGAAGGGTGCATAGGTCCCTGATCTGAGACCACTCCTCCAGCGTGATTTGCCCCACCTCTGAATCTCGTTGGCCCAGGCTATACGTCAGAACGTATTGCACCAGGGCTTGTCGGTGCTGCCACAGTCGCTGCAACATGTGCAGAGTTGAATTCCACCGGGTAGGCACATCGCATTTTAGCCGGTGAAGTGGCAGGCCCAACGACTTCTGTAGAGATGTAAGTCGCTGAGCTGCGGGATGCGAACGGCGGAAGTGAGCACACAGCGACCGTGCCCTCTGCAGAAGGCCATCTAGTCTGGGATAGTGGGCTAAAAATTGCTGGACAACCAGGTTCAACACGTGAGCCATACAAGGCACGTGTGTGACATTGCCCCGGCGAAGGGCCGCACCCAGGTTTGCAGCATTGTCGCACACGGCCTTCCCTGGTTTCAGGTCCAGTGGAGACAACCATTCATGAAATTGGTTCTCCAGAGCTGACCACAACTCCTCAGCTGTGTGACTCACATTTCCCAGACATTTCAATGTAAAAACCGCCTGATGACGTTGAGCCCTACTGCCAGCATAGTAAGGAGGTGTGCAGGATCCCTTCTGCGCAGTTAGAAAGCTTGTGGCATGACCAGACAGGCTTTTGGTGCAGGTGGAAGACCGAGAGGAGGTTGAGGAGGCAGAAGCAGTGGAGGAACTTTGACATAAAGAGGATTGACGCACAACTCGTGGGGACGGCAAGACTTGGACAGCAGCCCCTTGTCCTGCTGTCACCATAGTTACCCAGTGCCCAGTCAGCGACATGTAACGCCCCTGTCCATGCCTACTCGTCCAAGTGTCTGTGGTGAAATGCACCCTCTCACGCACAGAGTTTCTCAAAGAAGCGGTGATGTTGTGTGCGACATGCTGGTGGAGCGCAGGCACACCTTTCTTTGAGAAGTAGTGCCGACTGGGCATCTGGTACTGGGGCACTGCGACAGACATAAGGTCTCGAAAATCCTCTGTGTCCACCAGGCGGAAAGGCAGCATTTCTGTAGCCAAGAGCTTGCAGATGGTGAAATTCAACCTCTTAGCTTTCTCATGGCTAGGAGGAAATGGTCTTTTACTTGTCCACATCTGAGGGACCGAGGGCTGGCTATTGTGCTTAGACGGGGTTGATAAGGGTGTCCCCGGCAAACTGCCGGTCTGTGAGGAAGATGCAGGCGGACATGTTAGGTTGCCTTGATCCAAAGGTGGTGCTATCGATGTCGGACAGCGCTCAACACCAGCTGGTGTTCCCACCTCCAAAGAAAATGATGACCTGCCAATCACGCTGGCTGTTGCGGGTAAAGAGGTGGCAGGTCTGCGCCCCAAAACAGGTGTGACTGCTGTCCCCCCAGTCACAGAGGATGAAGAGGCCGCGGATGCACAAGATATGGCAGACGGTGGTTGGCCCGGCCGGCTAGGCCGCATTGTAGCACACTGAGCTTCCCACTGCAACTTATGCTTCATGTCCATGTGCCGGTTCATGCATGAAGTACTCAAACTATGTATTTTTTGGCCTCTACTTAGCTTTTGCTGACAAATGTTACAGATAACACGAGTTGGGTCATCTTTATCGATCTGAAAAAATGCCCAGGCTATGCAAGGCTTAGCACCCATGCGACCTGAAGAGCCACCACGACTTGTGGTGAGAGGCAGAGTTGTGTTTGAGGATGCAGTTGTTGACGTGCTTCCAGTACTACGTCTCTGTCCAGGAAGGCGCAACCTGACCTCGTCGTCACTAGCATCTTCCTCCACCTCCTCTGTTGACCTCATCTCTTGGCTGACTGTGGGTTGACAGTAAGTGGGATCTCCAACCTCATCATCATCACCCTGTGCGTTATCACACCCGTCGTCCTCAGAGCCAACCTGTTCCTGCCCTGACAAAAAACTAAAGTTGTCGCTCCAATCAGGTATTTGAGTCTTATCATCGTCTTCCTCATTGTCTCCACCAACAGGAGTTACAGTTTGGGAATGAGGGTCTACATTATGGTCAGAACCTTCTGCGTCTGGTCCTGGATCCGACTCATAAAGATTCTGGGCATCAGTGCAGATCATTTCCTCGTCTGGATTCACAGAAGCGCTGGAGTCGACCTCTGATTCCCAGGCTATAGTATGAGTAAACAGCTCTGCAGACTCAACCATCTGTTCTACCTCATACTCAGACGGGCAGCTGGAGATTTGGGAGCTGTGAGGAAGCAAGTGCGATTGGGGTGACACCTTTGAGGACTGGAGTATTTGTGATGTTGAAGTTGATGTGGAGGAGAGCCCACTTAAAGGAGCACTTGAAATCCGTTGAAGCACCTGCTGTTTTTGTGCCTCATCTGGAATTTGTAGCGATTGGCGTGGCCGTAAGAAAGGGATCTTATCACATTGTCCGCTAAAAGAAGTAGACATTTTAGTTTGGCTGGAAGATGGTCTTTCTTCTGCAGATGTTACTGTTGCTTTAACACCTACCCCACGGACACAACCTTTTTTCCCCTTCCCAACACGCCTATTCCCCTTTCCACCAGCAGCAGGCCTTTTTCCACTCATTTTGGTGGTTAACTAATTCACAACTCTGGAGTTGTTTGCACAAAAAAACAATGGATGGTAACCGAGCAGAGCTGAGTGGCCAAACTGTGGTATTAGGCCAAAACTATTGGCTGGGTTAGATGCAGAAAAAAAATATATTCAGTTTGCAACCTGATGGAGGTCAGTATAGATGGACTAATACAACAAGTCCCACACACAGCTAGAAGCCCAATATTTTTTCAGAGGTAGATGCAGAAAAAAATATATTCAGTTTGCAACCTGATGGAGGTCAGTATAGATGGACTAATACAACAAGTCCCACACACAGCTAGAAGCCCAAATATTTTTTCAGAGGTACTGTAGATGCAGAAAAAAATTATATTCAGTTTGCAACCTGATGGAGGTCAGTATAGATGGACTAACAGAGAAAGTCCCACACACTGCTAGAAGGCCAAATATTTTTTCAGAGCTAGATGCAGAAAAAAATTATTTTCAGTTTGCAACCTGATGGAGGTCTGTATAGATGGATTAATAGAACAAGACCCACACACAGCTAGAAGCCCAATATTTTTTTAGAGGTAGATGCAGAAAAAAATATATTCAGTTTGCAACCTGATGGAGGTCTGTATAGATGGATTAATAGAACAAGACCCACACACAGCTAGAAGCCCAATATTTTTTCAGAGGTAGATGCAGAAAAAAATATATTCAGTTTGCAACCTGATGGAGGTCAGTATAGATGGACTAATACAACAAGTCCCACACACAGCTAGAAGCCCAATATTTTTTCAGAGGTAGATGCAGAAAAAAATATATTCAGTTTGCAACCTGATGGAGGTCAGTATAGATGGACTAATACAACAAGTCCCACACACAGCTAGAAGCCCAATATTGTTTCAGAGGTAGATGCAGAAAAAAATATATTCAGTTTGCAACCTGATGGAGGTCAGTATAGATGGACTAATACAACAAGTCCCACACACAGCTAGAAGCCCAAATATTTTTTCAGAGGTACTGTAGATGCAGATAATTATTTTTAATTTGCAACCTGATGGAGGTCAGTATAGATGGACTAATAGAGAAAGTCCGACACACTGCTAGAAGGCCAAATATTTTTTCAGAGCTAGATGCAGAAAAAAATTATATTCAGTTTGCAACCTGATGGAGGTCAGTATAGATGGACTAACAGAGAAAGTCCCACACACTGCTAGAAGGCCAAATATTTTTTCAGAGCTAGATGCAGAAAAAAATTATATTCAGTTTGCAACCTGATGGAGGTCTGTATAGATGGATTAATAGAACAAGACCCACACACAGCTAGAAGCCCAATATTTTTTCAGAGGTAGATGCAGAAAAAAATATATTCAGTTTGCAACCTGATGGAGGTCAGTATAGATGGACTAATACAACAAGTCCCACACACAGCTAGAAGCCCAATATTTTTTCAGAGGTAGATGCAGAAAAAAATATATTCAGTTTGCAACCTGATGGAGGTCAGTATAGATGGACTAATACAACAAGTCCCACACACAGCTAGAAGCCCAATATTTTTTCAGAGGTAGATGCAGAAAAAAATATATTCAGTTTGCAACCTGATGGAGGTCAGTATAGATGGACTAATACAACAAGTCCCACACACAGCTAGAAGCCCAAATATTTTTTCAGAGGTACTGTAGATGCAGATAAAAATTATTTTTAATTTGCAACCTGATGGAGGTCAGTATAGATGGACTAATAGAGAAAGTCCGACACACTGCTAGAAGGCCAAATATTTTTTCAGAGCTAGATGCAGAAAAAAATTATATTCAGTTTGCAACCTGATGGAGGTCTGTATAGATGGATTAATAGAACAAGACCCACACACAGCTAGAAGCCCAATATTTTTTCAGAGGTAGATGCAGAAAAAAATATATTCAGTTTGCAACCTGATGGAGGTCAGTATAGATGGACTAATACAACAAGTCCCACACACAGCTAGAAGCCCAATATTTTTTCAGAGGTAGATGCAGAAAAAAATATATTCAGTTTGCAACCTGATGGAGGTCAGTATAGATGGACTAACAGAGAAAGTCCCACACACTGCTAGAAGGCCAAATATTTTTTCAGAGCTAGATGCAGAAAAAAATTATTTTCAGTTTGCAACCTGATGGAGGTCTGTATAGATGGATTAATAGAACAAGACCCACACACAGCTAGAAGCCCAATATTTTTTTAGAGGTAGATGCAGAAAAAAATATATTCAGTTTGCAACCTGATGGAGGTCTGTATAGATGGATTAATAGAACAAGACCCACACACAGCTAGAAGCCCAATATTTTTTCAGAGGTAGATGCAGAAAAAAATATATTCAGTTTGCAACCTGATGGAGGTCAGTATAGATGGACTAATACAACAAGTCCCACACACAGCTAGAAGCCCAATATTTTTTCAGAGGTAGATGCAGAAAAAAATATATTCAGTTTGCAACCTGATGGAGGTCAGTATAGATGGACTAATACAACAAGTCCCACACACAGCTAGAAGCCCAATATTTTTTCAGAGGTAGATGCAGAAAAAAATATATTCAGTTTGCAACCTGATGGAGGTCAGTATAGATGGACTAATACAACAAGTCCCACACACAGCTAGAAGCCCAAATATTTTTTCAGAGGTACTGTAGATGCAGATAATTATTTTTAATTTGCAACCTGATGGAGGTCAGTATAGATGGACTAATAGAGAAAGTCCGACACACTGCTAGAAGGCCAAATATTTTTTCAGAGCTAGATGCAGAAAAAAATTATATTCAGTTTGCAACCTGATGGAGGTCAGTATAGATGGACTAACAGAGAAAGTCCCACACACTGCTAGAAGGCCAAATATTTTTTCAGAGCTAGATGCAGAAAAAAATTATATTCAGTTTGCAACCTGATGGAGGTCTGTATAGATGGATTAATAGAACAAGACCCACACACAGCTAGAAGCCCAATATTTTTTCAGAGGTAGATGCAGAAAAAAATATATTCAGTTTGCAACCTGATGGAGGTCAGTATAGATGGACTAATACAACAAGTCCCACACACAGCTAGAAGCCCAATATTTTTTCAGAGGTAGATGCAGAAAAAAATATATTCAGTTTGCAACCTGATGGAGGTCAGTATAGATGGACTAATACAACAAGTCCCACACACAGCTAGAAGCCCAATATTTTTTCAGAGGTAGATGCAGAAAAAAATATATTCAGTTTGCAACCTGATGGAGGTCAGTATAGATGGACTAATACAACAAGTCCCACACACAGCTAGAAGCCCAAATATTTTTTCAGAGGTACTGTAGATGCAGATAAAAATTATTTTTAATTTGCAACCTGATGGAGGTCAGTATAGATGGACTAATAGAGAAAGTCCGACACACTGCTAGAAGGCCAAATATTTTTTCAGAGCTAGATGCAGAAAAAATTATATTCAGTTTGCAACCTGATGGAGGTCTGTATAGATGGATTAATAGAACAAGACCCACACACAGCTAGAAGCCCAATATTTTTTCAGAGGTAGATGCAGAAAAAAATATATTCAGTTTGCAACCTGATGGAGGTCAGTATAGATGGACTAATACAACAAGTCCCACACACAGCTAGAAGCCCAATATTTTTTCAGAGGTAGATGCAGAAAAAAATATATTCAGTTTGCAACCTGATGGAGGTCAGTATAGATGGACTAATACAACAAGTCCCACAAACAGCTAGAAGCCCAATATTTTTTCAGAGGTAGATGCAGAAAAAAATATATTCAGTTTGCAGCCTGATGGAGGTCAGTATAGATGGACTAATACAACAAGTCCCACACACAGCTAGAAGCCCAAATATTTTTTCAGAGGTAGATGCAGAAAAAAATTATATTCAGTTTGCAACCTGATGGAGGTCAGTATAGATGGACTAATAGAATGATGCTATGCCCAAAAGATTTTACTTCACTAGGTGCAGTAAAAAAATTGGTATTCTATACACAGGTGGTATATCTTGCAACACAGATAGGCTACTCCACTGACTAACACACTCTGCAATAGGCCAAAAAGGATTAGCTTTGCTAGATTCAGCCAAATGCTGTGAAAAAAAACTTGCACAGCACTGGCACAGACCTGCCTGGCAAAAACTGATAGGAACTGATGTAACCTAGTCCTGAAAAGGACTGCAATTACAATTAGTCTTTACTCCCACAATCTATCTATTTAAGAGCACAGACCTGCCTGATAAAAGTCGTAGGAAATGCTGTAACCTAGTCCTTAAAAGGACTGCAATCACAACTATTCCCTACTCCCAAGCTATCTGTATATTTGTGCGAAAATTGGCTTGAAATTAACAAGGTATAGCGCACACAGCAACAGCGGTGCCGTCTAACACGCAGCTGCAGCAGTGAGAAAATGGTGGCGACGGGGAAAATGGCTTGGTCTTATAGGGCAAGGACATGTGACATACACTGCCAATGACACATGCCCTTGCTTGTGTGAAAAAAAGCACTTCGCTCCGTGTGTGCGCTGCTGATAGGCTGACAGATTGCACCTCCCCACTGTAAATGCGGGAAAGAGAAAAAAAAATGGAGGTCTTCATTATTCCTGCAGAGATCCATCCCCTGCCCCTCCCCCCACCCCGCTGTACACTCAAACTGCGTATTAACATTAATTTTCATCATTACTGAGAAAAAATCCAGTTATGATTTTGGTGCACGAACAGTTATCGAACATAACCTCGAACAGCCGAATTTTTCTCAAATTGTTCGTGTTCGCCGAACGGCTCGAACACCGCCCAAAACAGCTCGAATTTGAGATTGGCGAACAGTTCGAGTAGAACAACGTTCATCTCTAATTAAGAGTAGCCAGGGCCCCGGGCAGTTTAAAAGGTGTGCCCCCCCGAGGTACCGGATGTATCACGTGACATGTCACATGATCCCCTTTGATAGATCATGTGATTGGTCATGTGATCAACACACAGATGTTCTGATCACATCTATAGACAGAGAATGAGGGGAAAAAATTTCCATAACATAGCACTATATATAGTAGATCAGGGTGGCAGATTAATTTTCCGGAGGGGCCACATGAGAGATCGTGACTGTTATGGAGGCCGATCCAATAGGATGAAATTAATTCTGCTCCATATTAATATTAACAAAATAATAAAAAAAAATTATATTAATTGTATGACTTAATATTGAGCAGAATTAAGTATGCTGACATCCCTCTATATACAGTATGAGCCCCCGCATAGCTCCCTAGATACAGTATGAGCGCCCGCATAGCTCCCTAGATACAGTATGAGCCCCCGCATAGCCCCTCTATATACAGTATGAGCCCCCACATAGCCTCCTATATACAGTATGAGCCCCGCATAGCTCCCTAGATACAGTATGAGCCCCTGCAGAGCCCTGTATATATAGTATGAGCCCCCACACAGCCCCCTACATACAGTATGAGCCCCCACATAGCCCTGTACATACAGTATGAGCCCACACACTGCCACCTACATACAGTATGAGCCCCTACATAGTTATTTAGATACAAAATGAGTCTGCACATAGCCCCTATATACAGTATGAGCCCGCACATAGCTCCTTATATACAATATGAGCCTGCACATAGCTCCCTATATACAGTGTGAGCCTGCACATAGCTCCCTATATACAGTGTGAGCCCGCACATAGCTCCTTATATACAATATGAGCCCGCACATAGCTCCTTATATACAGTATGAGCCCGCACATAGCTCCCTATATACAGTATGAGCCCGCACATAGCGGCCTAGATACAGTATGAGCCCCCGCTGAGCCCTGTACATATAGTATGAGCCCCCATACACCCCCCTACATACAGTATGAGCCACCGCATAGCCCTGTACATACAGTATGAGCCCACACACTGCCACCTACTTACAGTATGAGCCCCTACATAGTTACTTAGATACAATATGAGTCTGCACATAGCCCCTATATACAGTATGAGCCCGCACATAGCTTCCTATATACAATATGAGCCCGCACATAGCTCCCTATATACAGTATGAGCCCGCACATAGCTCCCTATATACAGTATGAGCCCGCACATAGCTCCCTATATACAGTATGAGCCCGCACATAGCTCCCTTCTCTGATCGACTGTCGGTTCCACAGCAAGCTCAGAGAATGGTCGATTCCCACTCTGGGGGCGGCAAATTGCAGCTGCCTGGGAGACACCTCTGACCACCGCATGAGGTGGCCCGAAGGCACCGCCCTGACGGCTGTACCCAGGTCACATGCCCCTCCTCTTCCCCTAGGTACAGCTCTGTAGAGTCTATATGAGAATACATGACTATCTATAATATAATCAGGGATGTGTCCGTCTGTCCGAAGCCTCTACAGACTGTGCACGCAATGCGCCTGCACAGTCTGGCCGGAGACAGAAGAACACATCAGATGTTACAGGTGACAGGGAGGAGGACGAGGATAAAGGATTGTAATGACGGAGATCACGGGGTGCGTAAACACTGATTTCATACTGCCATCTTCGGCGCCATTAGGACTCATACCTTGATGTCCGGCGAGGTTGGAGGAGTGTGGCGTTGTGGTTCATGCATGCGCAGGTGCGAACTCTGGCGCCACACTCCTTCAGCCTTGCCGGTGTTCGAGGATGCGCTGCAAGCGAGAGGGGAAAAGGCGAGTAGGAGTGTTGTTTTTTTTTTGTATGGATAGAAGAACATCAGAGCAGGCAAGATGGGGGAACATATACCAGGATGGAGGATAAGGATGGGGAGGGAGCATATACCAGGATGGGGAGGGAGCATATACCAGGATGAGGGAGCATTTGGTTTTAGTAATGGGGTCTGGCCCGGCGCCGGTTCAGTCATTACTTTGAGTATACAGAGCAACCCCTGTAATCCTGGCCCTGACTGACAGCCGGTCTCAATGTAGAGTCAGTGTCAGTCAGGGCCGGGGGCTCGGTTGCAGAGGACGCTCTGTATACTCAGAGTGGTGACCGAACCGGCACTGCCCTCATGACTGAAACCGAATGCTGGCGAGTAGAATAAAGATCATTTTCTCCCCAATGCATTCAGCTACTGGGCAGTATAAAAACGCTGTTTACCTGAACGCAGGTTAATAGCATTATTTCCGATGAAAGGAACCCTTTAATTTTGTAGCACATTACTTCAATGAAATGGTGCCGGAGTCAGTGCATGCGCTTACCACGCTATCCAGCGCCATTTTATTGAAGATACTGTTTATGAGAACTCGCAGACACAGTGTCTTAAAAAAAATGGCGCCAGAAATGTACCACTAAAAATGCTTGTGACCCGGGTGTAAAACGGGTTCAATAGCTAGTATAATATACTGTGATACAGACATTAGATGTTATACTATACACATTGTTATATCCCATCTCATGTCTGTACCACAGTATAATATACACTAATCTGTTTACTGGATGTGACATTTTGTACAGGGATATACACTGTACTGATCACACCTGCCTACAGGACCTCACATATCATATATGGATCAGTACAGTATGTGATGTCCTGCAGGTTCAGGGTTGATCAGTCAGTGCAGGATCCTCTATGCAATGTCTGTGGTCGCTCTGCTGGGGCTCAGTGGGATTTATTACAGGACTCTGAATTTTCCTGCAGATCTGGTGATGCTGGAGCCGATGACCCAGAGTGACCTGATCTGCAGCAACGATGAAAGTCCTGCAATAACTTATACAGAGCCCTATCAGAGCGGCCGCTGAACTGACACTATGGAATATTTTGCAAACTCATCAGGAGGGGAGCAGCGTCCTGCAGCCCCCTTCTCACTCCAGACATCCTCTCCAGACCTCATATTTACCGCCATTCACTGACCTGATCCACCAGCTCCTCTCCCGCAGGATAAAGAAGCTCCAGGCGCTGTTGTGTGATGTCAGTCCTGGAGACGCAGCACACAGCGCGCAGGGTGCGTGTCTGCCTCCCTGTGATGTGGCCGGCGTCTAAAAGGTACAGTGCGGTCCCCCTGCCAAACCTGCCCCTGCCTCCGCACAAAACATTATAATGAGGGCAATCTGGCCATGGGTCCCCCTGAAGCCTCGGGCCCCGGGCGGTAGCCCAAATTGCCCTCATTATAATCCGTATATACATCAGCCCCAGTGTATCCCATGTGATGTATATACATCTTCCCCAGCATATCCCATGTGATGTATATACATCGGCCCCAGCGTATCCCATGTGATGTATATAGATCGCCCCCAGCACATCCCCTCAGAAGTATATACATCGGCCCCATTGTATCCTATGTAATGTATATATATCATCCCCAGTGTATCCTATGTAATGTATATGCATCGGCCCCAGATTATACTATCTGATGTAAACAGCATAATTAAGTGCTGTATTTAGTGTGGACCTGTGTATATAGCATGTAGTGAGGTGCCGTGTGTAATATATAGTGTAGATGTGATGTGAATATAATATGTGTGTATAGCATATAGTGTGGGCTGCACATTTTATATAAAAGGCACATCTCTACACTATATAGTATACACACAGCTCCATACCATGTTTTATAACCCAGTATATAGTGTGGAGCTCTGTATATGGTGTGGACTTCCCACTAAAAGTTTTGTGCTCAGGCACAGCACCACACTAAATAACTATATACACAGCTCCATAGTTCATACTATAATATATATACTATAATATTTACTACATGTATATACAATGGTCCCAGTGTTTGTGTGGGTATATATATATATTTAGATGTTTGTAGCATATATTTTGGAGCTATGTATGCTGTGTATAATTCTCCCTATGGCCACGGCCCCACTATCAGTATTTGGTCAGTATTCCGTCAGTATTTTTTCTCAGGAGTTGGAGACAAAACGAGGAGTTGGTGATAAATCCAGAATTGGTGACTTGTTTCTATTACACCTTTTCTCTGATTGTTCCTCACCTGGTTTTGGCTCCCACTCCTAAGAAAAAATACTGACCAAATACTGATAGTGGGGCCGTGGCCTTACACACAGTATATATAGGACATGAGAAGTGGTACTTTGCAGTGTACTGTATATATACAGAATAATACAAATACTGACAATTGCAACCAGCATACAGACAGAAGTGGTACTGTGCAGTGTATACTGTATATACAGAATAATACAGATACTGCGGAAATAATACTGACCAAATACTGATAGTGAGGCTGTGGCCTAAGTCTCAGTATCTGTATTATTCTGCATATTTACACTGCACAGTACCACTTCTCCTGCCCTGTATACTGGGTGTAATTCTCTGTGTATGTATTATTCTGTATATACAGTATATACACTGGATAGAACCAATTCTCTTGTCCTGTATACTGGGTGTAATTCCCTGTGTATGTATTATTCTGCATATACAATATATACACTGCACAGTACCACTTCTCCTGCCCTGTATACTGGGTGTAATTATCAGTATCTTTATTATTCTGTATATATACACTGCACAGTACCACTTCTCCTGCCCTGTATACTGGGTGTAATTCTCAGTATCTTTATTATTCTGTATATATACACTGCACAGTACCACTTCTCCTGCCCTGTATACTGATGTAAATCTCAGTATCTGTATTATTCTGTGTATATAAATTGACTGCAATATTCTCAGTATCTGTATTAATCTGTATATATACACTGCACAGTACCACTTCTCCTGTCCTGTATACTGGGTGTAATTCTCAGTATCTGTATTATTCTGTGTATATACTGTATATAGACTGTATATATACACTGCACAGTACCACTTCTCCTGCCCTGTATACTGATGTAAATCTCAGTATCTGTATTATTCTGTGTATATAAATTGACTGCAATATTCTCAGTATCTGTATTAATCTGTATATATACACTGCACAGTACTACTTCTCCCGTCTTGTATACTGGTTTTAATTCTCAGTATCTGTATTATTCTGTGTATATACTGTATATAGACTGTATATAGACTGCACAGTACCACTTCTCCTGTCCTGTATACGGAGTGTAATTTTCAGTATTTGGATTATTCTGTATACATATAGACTGCACAGTGCCATTTCCTCTGTCCTATTCTTGGAGAGGCTGTATTACAGTTAGGTAGAGTCATTATTGCTTTATAATTTTCTACATTCCTATGGGCAAATAAAAATACATTTTGAAATCCTGTTTAAATGGGTTATCCCAAGTTTGGAAGTTATCCCCCTTCTTATGGATAGGGGATAACTTTTGATCACTGCGGACCTAACCACTGGGACCACCATGATCCAGAGAAACGGAACTGTGAAAAGATAAATGGAGCTGTGGTTGATGATGCGCACTGCTGCGCCATTCATGTGGGGCTCGTCAAATAACTCCTTTAAGAGAGTGCTGAGGGCATGACCAAGAAAAGTAACACATAGGTGCGCTTGTACACATCTGTAGATGGACAAAGACAGCGGTGCACACAGCGCGCAGCGCAAAGTTTACCCTTATGTACAGCACCATACAGAAAATGGCACTATATAAAATAGAGCAGGGGTGGGAGATTAATTTTCCCAAGGGGCCACATGAGAGACCATGATTGTTGTGCAGACCAAACCAATAGGCTGAAATTAATTCTGCTCAATGTTAATATTAACATATTAATTATAATTATTTTTTATAATATTTAATAATAATAAATAATAATGACTTAATATTGAGCACAATTAAGTATGCTGACATCCCCCTATATACAGTATGAGCCCTCCCACATCACCCCCTACATACAGTATGAGCCACCACATAGCCCCCTACATACAGTAAGAGCCCCACATAGCTCCTTATATACAGTGTGAGCCCCTAGATAGCGCCTTAGATACAGTATGAGCCTCCATTTAGCCTCCTATATACAGTATGAGCCTCCATATAGCCTCCCATATACAGTATGAGCCTGCGCTTAGCTCCCTAGATACAGTATGAGCCCCCATATAGCTCTCTAGATACAGTATGAACCCTCGCATAGCTCCCTAGATACAGTAGATACAGTATGAACCCTCGCATAGCTCCCTAGACACAGTAGATACAGTATGAGCCCCCGCATAGCTCCATAGATACAGTATGAGCCCCGTGCATAGCTCCCTAGATACAGTATGAGCCCCGTGCATAGCTCCCAAGATACAGTATGAGACCCCGCATAGACTCCTAGATACAGTATGAGACCCCGCATAGCCTCCTAGATACAGTATGAGACCCCGCATAGCCTCCTAGATACAGTATGAGCCCCGTGCATAGCTCCATAGATACAGTATGAGCCCCGTGCATAGCTCCCAAGATACAGTATGAGCCCCCGCATAGACTCCTAGATACAGTATGAGCCCCGTGCATAGCTCCCAAGATACAGTATGAGCCCCTGCATAGCCTCCTAGATACAGTATGAGCCCCTGCATAGCCTCCTAGATACAGTATGAGCCCCTGCATAGCCTCCTAGATACAGTATGAGCCCCGTGCATAGCTCCCAAGATACAGTATGAGACCCCACATAGCCTCCTAGATACAGTATGAGACCCCACATAGCCTCCTAGATACAGTATGAGCCCCTGCATAGCCTCCTAGATACAGTATGAGCCCCTGCATAGCCTCCTAGATACAGTATGAGCCCCTGCATAGCCTCCTAGATACAGTATGAGACCCCACATAGCCTCCTAGATACAGTATGAGACCCCATATAGCCTCCTAGATACAGTATGAGCCCCTGCATAGCCTCCTAGATACAGTATGAGCCCCTGCATAGCCTCCTAGATACAGTATGAGACCCCACATAGCCTCCTAGATACAGTATGAGCCCCTGCATAGCCTCCTAGATACAGTATGAGCCCCTGCATAGACTCCTAGATACAGTATGAGCCCCTGCATAGCCTCCTAGATACAGTATGACACCCCACATAGCCTCCTAGATACAGTATGAGACCCCACATAGCCTCCTAGATACAGTATGAGCCCCTGCATAGCCTCCTAGATACAGTATGAGCCCCTGCATAGCCTCCTAGATACAGTATGAGACCCCACATAGCCTCCTAGATACAGTATGAGACCCCACATAGCCTCCTAGATACAGTATGAGCCCCTGCATAGCCTCCTAGATACAGTATGAGCCCCTGCATAGCCTCCTAGATACAGTATGAGCCCCTGCATAGCCTCCTAGATACAGTATGAGCCCCCACATAGCCTCCTAGATACAGTATGAGACCCCACATAGCCTCCTAGATACAGTATGAGCCCCTGCATAGCCTCCTAGATACAGTATGAGCCCCTGCATAGCCTCCTAGATACAGTATGAGACCCCACATAGCCTCCTAGATACAGTATGAGACCCCACATAGCCTCCTAGATACAGTATGAGCCCCTGCATAGCCTCCTAGATACAGTATGAGCCCCTGCATAGCCTCCTAGATACAGTATGAGCCCCTGCATAGCCTCCTAGATACAGTATGAGCCCCTGCATAGCTCTTTGCTATTAATCTAAATTGAATACATTTTTAATTTTTAAATGGATAAATTTGTTAGCTAGTTATTACTAATCCTCAGATATACATCTGTTTTTTGTACACTGGTCCACACGCACATGTAGACACACACACTCACTCACAAACACAGGCAGTCATGCACAAACACACACGCAGTCACACACATACACACACATGCAGTCACACACATACACACACATGCAGTCACGCACATACACACGCATGCAGTCACGCACATACACACGCATGCAGTCACGCACATACACACACATGCAGTCACGCACATACACACATGCAGTCACACACATACACATGTAGCACCCTGAGGATTCGGCTGCTACAGGGGTATTGCACCTCAACCCAGAGGTGTGATATTCCACTCCCGGGCAAGGATGGAGAGTGGGACTGAGCTCGGTAGGCTGCATGCACTACACACATCCCATTTCCGGAGGGCAGACCAACGGTACTCCCACTTAGAAATGTGCAGGTACGACCGAGTCTGTCCTTGGCTGGAGTGGGAGGGGGGTGGAACATCCCAAGTAGTGTAGGGGCAGATAGGGGGAGCAGTCTGGGTAGTGCTAGGAGCTCATTGGGTGCTGGTCACCTGAGCTCACACATAGAGGGTTATATAAGGTGGGAACCATCTAAGATCAGGGTCAGTCTGCAAGATCAGAGTCAGTCTGTCAGAGTGTAACTGGAGGAGCAGAGCAGAGGAGACCTGAGCCAGAGTGAGAGAGGAGCAGAGAAGGAGTACCCAGAGGGGAAAACAGAGAGGACCCAAGAACCCAAATTAAAGCACCGGGTGAGGAGTCGGCACAGGGTACCGGAACCCAAACTGGTGGGGGCAGAAAACACACCCTAGCCAGAGACCGGAGGCCGTGGGCAGCATCTGCCACGGCCACCCACCATATCCACCCCGAAGGCATACCACGTGGAGGGTCAGGGAACCCAAGGCCAAGGGTGTCCCAACAGAAGGCCCGAGGGAGCTGGACCTAGGTGGATCACTGGTGGGGACGGCCAGAGAACGGGACAGAAGGAGAGCTCAGGGCCACGCTCCGGACTTGTTTGGGGGTTGGCTGGATCCAGGACCTGGTGGACGCAGCACGGCTCGGGTGGTCACTCGAAGCTGGAGTGACCAGTACAACATCTGCAGTAAGTAAACACCCTTAACTGCACAACCCGACTCTGTCTTAATTGCCGTCTGCACTGCACCACCACAACCCCCATCCTCTGCACCTGTCCCCCCCTGAGGCTATACCCCTCCCGTTGGGGGTTATCCCACCAAGCTGCGCACCCACCATCAGCCTCAGCGGACCCTGCTGCAGCGGCGGCCACAGTGACCGCATCACAACGGGTGGCGTAGTCGACACAAAAGAACTCTTAAACATCTGTAGGACTGCCACTTAACACTGAGTTTGACGCCCTGGGCACGGGCCGGGTCACAGCCGCTCGGAGACTACAAACCCCATCTGATCCGGTGCCGGGTATTCCCCTCAAAAAGGAATATGTCCCAGGGGGCGCGTCAACTTTGGCGTAGTCGGCAGGATTACGTGCCCGCAACACCCGGGTACTGCGTGCCTGAAGAAAAGTGCAAGTTTACCTCAGAAAGAAGTCTCCCGCCGGTTCCGGAGGGTCCACGCCATCGGACTCCATCACCAGTCGTTTCCCGCCGATTGTCCGCCATTTCCAGCTTGTTCCCGCCATCTGCAGAGTTTCCCGCCACTGGGAAGCGATTCCCGCCATTTCCGAAGATTTCCCGCCTTGGCAGAGCGGACGCCATTATGGGCGTGCCAAAGGAGGGCAAGAGGCCGCCTCCCATCGTGGGCCAGGACAGAAAATGGCGCCAAAAGTGGAAACCGCCCCCACCAACAGAGACTGTGATGCTGGAGGTGTCGGTCAGCGTGAAAGAACAGCCCCTGGAGCTGACAGTCACCAAGTTGCCCCGGGACCGCCCTCGAAGTGGGAGGAGACGAAAGGAAAGAACGAAGATGGGTGCCGCCTGGAGCAGTCTGGAGCGAGCGCACCCGGAGGCAAGAAGCCTGGAGAAGAGTAGCGGAGGAGCTTACCCGGAGATGGAGAGAAAGCAGAACAGCACCGGCCCGCTGGCCAGGAGTCTGCTAGAGACCGAGGAAGGAGAGCAGAGCAGCACCGGCCCGCTGGCCAGGAGCCTGCTGGAAGAAGAGCAGAGCAGCACCGACCCGTTGGTCAGGAGCCTGCTAGAATCCACGACCCCACTAGGCCTAGTGGAGGTCCTTGCACAGCTCCCCCGAGACCGGGAGTGTGCACAGACTGCCCTGGAGGGCCTCGCACGGAGGATGGCCCGGGTACAGCGCGAGATATTGGCGGAATGGAGCCGGGAGATGGCCCAGCAAGCTGAGACCCGTCAACGGAGCACGCTACCCTGGAAGAGGAAACAGACCGCCTCTGAGGATGGCGCGGGAGGACCAAAGGCCGGAGACGGCGCCGAGAAGGGAGCCGGACGCAAGGAGGCAGGTAAAGGGGACGCCTATACCCCAAGCCGGGAAACCGCCCACCTGCCCCAGCTCCCCGTCGCAGAGCCCGAAAGTCCCCCTGCTGTGCCCGTAGCCGCCATGTCACCGCTATGGACTAGGCCCCGACCGGAAGCCGCCGCAGCGACCCCTGTGGCGTCACGCGCCTCGACCCGGAGTGTGACAAAGCAGGAAGAGCCTCCGGCCTGGTCGCAAGGCCTAGTACCCCCGGGCGCCGCATCACCAACAGCGCCCCCTACCTCCGCGGAGCCTCCGGCCTGGTCGCAAGGCCAGGTAGCCCAGGGCGCCGCCGTGTTAACGGTGCCCTTCACCTTCCAGATGCCCCAGGCCTGGCCGCAAGGCCTGGGCAACCCGGGCGTCGCCAACACCGCGCCCGCGCCCGCGAAACCAAGGGTGCCACATCTGGGGGAGGACTTGTTTAGCCAGCTCACATGGCCGGACGGGCGGCCCTTCATCTGGCCCGAAGAATTCTATGAGCTGGAGCGGCAGCAGAGACTAGGGCCCTTGTGTGAGCCCCTGATTCCGGCTCCGAAGCCCGTGGCACGGGTCTCGCCTCCTCTGGAAGAAGCCCAATTTGCGTGGGACCCCACGGGAGAAGATCTAATGGGGTTCACCGGAGAAACCCGGGCAGCTGCGGCAGAGCGCGCTGAGTGCTGCCGTCAGCAGCTCGCGGAGTTCGCAAGGGAGCGGGAAGAGAGGCGGGTCCGAGAGCAACAGGCCCAAGTACGGAGTGCCGAGCAGAAGAGCCGGACCAGGAGGGACCCCCGTGCAGCGCATTGTCCCCGCACCATCGGGACAGTGATCAAGTTCAACCAGCAGCATGGGTGGGGCTTCATCCGAGACCGCAACACCTTCGGTGACGTTTTTGTAACGCGCAGAGACGTTGAATCCCATCTGCCGGAGGGTCACAGAGGTCGTGACCTCTACATCGGAGACGAGGTCACCTTCACCCGGCACAAGTGTGCCAAAGGACCTTACGCCCTCCACGTACACCGCCTGACGGAGGAGGAGTTGCGGTGCGAGGAGGAGGAGCAAGAGGACCCGGATGGGTCTGAAGCTACAGTTAATTACAAGAAAAGAGCAGGAGGACGCCGTCGTTGAGGACGGAAGTGAAGGAGAATGTACATAGTTACCCGTCGGGGTACCCAAGAAACCGTGGCTGCTTTGAAGTTTAGTCCCCGTTGGGACCAGTGAACTGTTTACCCGTTTTACCCTTTATCCCACAGGCTGAGGACTGTGAGCGGCCATCCCTTTCCCTCTTTGCCTGGCCGAGGACTGAGAGCGGCCATATTCCCTGTACATAGTTGCGCTTCCTAAGGCGCCCCCTACTGGTTTTAAAAGGAAACCATCTTTAGAAAAGACTGTCGCACTCTGCCCGGTCATCAGTCGTAGAGTGACCGGAGGAGAAGCAAGAAGAGAATGTTTTCTACGAGAAAGTTATTTATATATAGTGTTTTATATGCAGTTAATATGTTTTGTTATTATGAAAAAAAAAATAAAAAAAATTGTATGTTTTGGTGTTTTTGTCTTTACAGCCCGAGGACGTGCTGTGATTTACCAGGGGGGAATGTAGCACCCTGAGGATTCGGCTGCTACAGGGGTATTGCACCTCAACCCAGAGGTGTGATATTCCACTCCCGGGCAAGGATGGAGAGTGGGACTGAGCTCGGTAGGCTGCATGCACTACACACATCCCATTTCCGGAGGGCAGACCAACGGTACTCCCACTTAGAAATGTGCAGGTACGACCGAGTCTGTCCTTGGCTGGAGTGGGAGGGGGGTGGAACATCCCAAGTAGTGTAGGGGCAGATAGGGGGAGCAGTCTGGGTAGTGCTAGGAGCTCATTGGGTGCTGGTCATCTGAGCTCACACATAGAGGGTTATATAAGGTGGGAACCATCTAAGATCAGGGTCAGTCTGCAAGATCAGAGTCAGTCTGTCAGAGTGTAACTGGAGGAGCAGAGCAGAGGAGACCTGAGCCAGAGTGAGAGAGGAGCAGAGAAGGAGTACCCAGAGGGGAAAACAGAGAGGACCCAAGAACCCAAATTAAAGCACCGGGTGAGGAGTCGGCACAGGGTACCGGAACCCAAACTGGTGGGGGCAGAAAACACACCCTAGCCAGAGACCGGAGGCCGTGGGCAGCATCTGCCACGGCCACCCACCATATCCACCCCGAAGGCATACCACGTGGAGGGTCAGGGAACCCAAGGCCAAGGGTGTCCCAACAGAAGGCCCGAGGGAGCTGGACCTAGGTGGATCACTGGTGGGGACGGCCAGAGAACGGGACAGAAGGAGAGCTCAGGGCCACGCTCCGGACTTGTTTGGGGGTTGGCTGGATCCAGGACCTGGTGGACGCAGCACGGCTCGGGTGGTCACTCGAAGCTGGAGTGACCAGTACAACATCTGCAGTAAGTAAACACCCTTAACTGCACAACCCGACTCTGTCTTAATTGCCGTCTGCACTGCACCACCACAACCCCCATCCTCTGCACCTGTCCCCCCTGAGGCTATACCCCTCCCGTTGGGGGTTATCCCACCAAGCTGCGCACCCACCATCAGCCTCAGCGGACCCTGCTGCAGCGGCGGCCACAGTGACCGCATCACAACGGGTGGCGTAGTCGACACAAAAGAACTCTTAAACATCTGTAGGACTGCCACTTAACACTGAGTTTGACGCCCTGGGCACGGGCCGGGTCACAGCCGCTCGGAGACTACAAACCCCATCTGATCCGGTGCCGGGTATTCCCCTCAAAAAGGAATATGTCCCAGGGGGCGCGTCACACACACATACGCAGTCACGCACATACACACACATACGCAGTCACGCACATACACACACATACGCAGTCACACACATACACACACACGCAGTCACACACATACACACACACGCAGTCACGCACATACACACACATGCAGTCACGCACATACACACACATACGCAGTCACACACATACACACACACGCAGTCACGCACATACACACATGCAGTCACGCACATACACACACATGCAGTCACACACATACACACACATGCAGTCACACACATACACACACATGCAGTCACGCACATACACACACATACGCAGTCACACACATACACACACATGCAGTCACGCACATACACACATGCAGTCACACACATACACACACGCGCAGTCATGCACATACACACACATGCAGTTACGCACATACACACACATGCAGTCACGCACATACACACACATACGCAGTCACACATATACACACACACGCAGTCACGCACATACACACACACGCAGTCACACACATACACACACATGCAGTCACACACATACACACACATGCAGTCACTCACATACACACACACGCAGTCACGCACATACACACACGCGAAGTCATGCACATACACACACATACGCAGTCACACATATACACACACACGCAGTCACGCACATACACACACATGCAGTCACACACATACACACACATACGCAGTCACACATATACACACACACGCAGTCACTCACATACACACACACGCAGTCACGCACATACACACACGCGAAGTCATGCACATACACACACATGCAGTTACGCACATACACACACATGCAGTCACGCACATACACACACATGCAGTCACGCACATACACACACATGCAGTCACACACATACACACACATGCAGTCAGGCACATACACACACATGCAGTTACGCACATACACACACATACGCAGTCACGCACATATGCATGCCGTCTTGCAAATACACAAACATTCAGTCAACACTCAGTCACGCACACACGTAGTCTTGTACACACATGCAGTCTTTTACACAAGCAGTCACACATACGCAGTCACATGCACTCACGCGGTCATGCACACAGTCAGACACCAGCAGGCATGCGCACACATGGTCATACACACACAGTCATGCACATGCAGTCACGCATATACGCACATGGAGTCACGTATACACATGCAGACTTGCACATATACAGGTCGCAGAAACATATACAGACATATACAAAGACACATACAGACATAAACATATTTGAAGACATACAGAAAAATACATGTAAACAGACATATCACATATTACAACTGTGCTGGTCTCAGAGATGGTCTTCAATGTCCAAGGGCTACTAAATGGATTTGATGTTTACATTCATGTGATAATTTACCCCATACTGTAAATAATACTAATATTAGTGGTTTCCCTAGGAGCATCAGGACCTAAGATGTTATTATATAGATGAGGGAACACTGCGTAAAAATGTAATAATCTATAGTAAGGGGTATATTGGGCCTCATTTACCACAAAAATGTCCTTGTTACCCATCCCAAGAAGTCAGAGCTCAGTGTAATGAGTACAATGCCGCACGTTACTAAATCATTGTGCCGTCTATAAACATGGACCAGTGCATCCTACTGTAAACTCTAGACATATTAGCTGTCATCCAAAGAGCACCATGACCTAAAGAATCATGGGAATCTTGGGGTGATGGCTGATAAATCTGCTTTTTAAAAATAAAATAAAAAAAATAAAAAAATTGAGGTTTTATTACTATTGATAACAAAGCCAATTTTAATATTAGACAGTATTTCTGAATAAGGCCTAATGTTACCCCTACTATTGTTAAAATATTAGCTGTCACCCCAAAGCCAAAACCAGGTGAGGAACAATCAGAAGAAAGGTATAATAGAAACAAGTCACCAATTCTGCATTTATCACCCACTCCTGGTTTTGTCTCCCACTCCTGTGAAAAAATACTGACCGAATACTGACCAAATACTGATAGTGGGGCCGTGGCCTAAGAGCTAAAGTCGGTCTCGGGGGGTAGGTAAGCCTTTCTATCATGCTCTCCCACTGCTAACTTATAAAGGAGGCAGAAAAGCGTTTGCCGACATATGATGTAATAGCTCCTCCAATGTCAGGTCTCTATGTATGGAGCAGGTTCAGGAGCTGAGCCCGCATCATACTGGGCAGATGCCTGTACACATAACACCGACAATGAATGGGGTATAGCTACACATCCAGGAAAAAAATAGATGTGTATAATCATTAAGGTCCACTGGACCACAATTCAAGTATGAAATGACCTACAGCAATCCAGTAAGGATTAAATAATACAGCAGACATAATGGAGTAAATTCTTTATTTGGATAAATCAGTGATCAGACATGAAAAATACGTTACAAAACATGTAATTGACAACTATACATTAAAACACACGTGGGGTGTAGAGACACAGCCTATGTATTGAATAGTGGTTCTCCCTAGGATGCACATATATTGGATTTCATCCAGTAAATACATGAATACAAGTAAATTAACGCCATCGATATATTAAATACATAAAGTGCATGTGCAGATATATATATGTATATACCAGAATAACATCAAAGAGAAAAACAGTACATCTAATGTAATAAATAGGAAAAATCTCATATAATTCTTGTGACACATAACTTGAATATATGGCCGTAATAATGTACATAGTGCAAAAGTCATTGGCCAACATAAGAATAAATATCAGGATATAATGAAGAAATAAAGATGGGATTAGCCAAATCCAAAGGCAGTATGGCACGAGCGGGGTAGGGCTGTGTGACCTCCACCCACAGGCGTTTTGCTCGCGGTTCTACAGGGAGATGCCTGTACACAGCCGGCATCTGTAACCGCAGCCATCAGAGATTGTTCTGATCGCTGCTGTTACACTGATCACTGGCTGCGGATGGGTTATCATGGCAGCTGACTATGAGAACTACTAGGATGAGTGTAAAAATAAATGTTCCTGTGCTGAGATAATCTTATAAATGTGCCCCTGCTGTGTACTGTGTAATGGCCGTGTCTGACCGTGCTGGACAATGGTCTGATCATACCACAGCTCCTGGGCAGGAGGAAGCAAAAGAGGATACAGACAGGATCACAAAGGATTATTTCTTTCAGGAAAAATATTGCTTAAAAACAGACAGCAAAATGTTTTGCCTCACAAAATGAATCAGCTGTGATCCCGTGTTGTAATGTCTGTATACTCTTTTGTGTCCTCCCCTGCCCAGGAGCTGTGGTATGATCAGAACATGGCCCTGTAAGGTCAGACACATCCATTACACAGTACAAACCAGGGGCACATTTATAAGATTATCTCAGCACAGGAACATGTTTTTAACACATCCAATTGTAGAACTTATTTTTACTCCAAGATCTATTAGTTAAAATGTACTTTGTTTGTGGGAAAACCCTTTAAATTCCATAAGAGGACTGAAAAAATAAAGTAAACATACATAAAAAAGTGTTAAAAATATAAACCAAATAAAAACTTATAACAATTTGAATCAACCCTTTTCCTTTATTAAGTATAAAAAAAAATAATTATATTATTATCAAAATATTCAATTAAGTGTGTTTTTGGCCGACACACTTTCCTAACAAAAGGCAATAAAATGTGATCAAAACATCTCACCACCTCACAAAAAAAGAATAAAACATTTGCAATGTTTTTTTATTTACAAATGTTCACATTTTTTTCATCACTAGTGTTGAGCATTCCGATACTGAAATATCGGGTATCAGCCGATATTCGCGGTATCGGAATTCCGATACTTAATTCCGATACTTTTACAATATCGAATACCGGAATCGGAAGTTCCCATAATGCCTGCGCTCTGCAGTGTCTCTGAAGGATGACAAGCTGGATGGCAGCGCTCAGCTGAGATCCAGCCTCTCATCAGAATGCCATCCCGGCGTGGGAGAATTCTCCTGATCGTTTAAAAGCCGGCGGGTGGTAAAAAGCCGCCGGCTTTTAAACAATCACACAGCCCCATACTGCTTCCCTGCAGCCTCCCACCCCGATCCTCCGCTCCCCTCACCACCTCCCATCCCGATCGTAAGTTAGGACCGGGCGGGGAGCGCAGCACCAAGGAGCGGGGAGCAAAGGACCCGGGCGGGGAAGTCGGCAGTGAAAAGACTTCACCGCCGGCTTTCCCGTTCTGTGCTGCGCTTTCCCGCCGGTTATTTCAAATGAACAGCTGAGGTATCAGGTGATGCTGATCAGCTGTTCATTTGAAGTAGCCGCTGCCCTCAGAGGGTTCATGTGAGTTCATGCTTGACTGCATTGCATGAACTCACATGAACTTTCCCACGGTCGCACAGGTCAGCCTCACCTCCCAGACGATCAGCCCGTCATGATTGGTGTGTGTGGGTGTCTGTGCGTGTGTCTGCGAGTGTGTGCGGGGTGTCTGTGCGATGTCTGCGGGTGTGTGCGATGTCTGCGGGTGTGTGCGGTGTCTGTGCGATGTGTGCGGGTGTGTGCGGTGTCTGTGCGATGTCTGCGGTGTCTGTGCGATGTCTGCGAGTGTGTGCGGTGTCTGTGCGATGTCTGCGAGTGTGTGCGGGGTGTCTGTGCGATGTCTGCGGGTGTGTGCGATGTCTGCGGGTGTGTGCGGTGTCTGTGCGATGTGTGCGGGTGTCTGTGCGATGCCTTCGGTGTCTGTGCGAGGTCTGCGAGTGTGTGCGGTGTCTGTGCGATGTCTGCGGGTATGTGCGGCGTCTGTGCGAGGTCTGCGAGTGTGTGCGGTGTCTGTGCGATGTCTGCGGGTGTGTGCGGCGTCTGTGCGATGTCTGCGAGTGTGTGCGGTGTCTGTGCGATGTCTGCGAGTGTGCGCGGTGTCTGTGCGATGTCTGCGGGTGTGTGCGGTGTCTGTGCGATGTCTGCGAGTGTGCGCGGTGTCTGTGCGATGTCTGCGGGTGTGTGCGTGCAGGCAGACATAGGCCGATGTGACACTACTACTCCCATCGGCCTATGTCTGTCCCCCGTCCACTCGTGCCAGCAGGATCAGCTCGATGGGAGCAGTAGTTCCCATCAGCCTGATCCTGCTATTTAAATTGCCCTACTGTGTCCCCAATAAATTTTAAATACATGTCATTGGTGGCCAGTGGTTGCCTACAATAAATTAGTTCATACATTACCTGTCCCCGCCGATCGCCACCTAAAATAAAGTAAAAAATAAAAAACTACACCTATACTCACCTAGACACCTAATTCCCCGAAGCCATCGATCTCCTGTAATAAAATATAAAATAATAAACCACAACCTTATCCTTACCCCTCCGTAGTAGTCCACGAGTGTCCCACGATGATCTCCAGTTTAGAGCAGCCACATAGAATGTGACCGCTCTGAACCGCTGCCGCTGCTAGAATGACGGGGCCGTAAAGCAGCCCCGTCATTGCATAAGCGGGTTCGCCGGAGTTCAGGCAGCGCTGCTCCGGTTAGCTGCTTTACGGCCCTGCTGTATCGTGAGAAATTCCCACGGTACAGCACTGCCGTAAAGGAGGTCTCCAGAGCTGTGCTGCCTGAATGCACTCCGGTGACCTCAGTCAGTGGCTCCCGCTGCCGGGAGCGGACGTGTTCCCGGCAGTGTGAGCTTACAGCAGCCATGCACAGCTGTCACCATCTCCAGATGTGACAGCTGTGCATGGGAGATCAGCGCAGGAACGTGGACAGGTAACTATTTTTTTTTAGTAAACTAAGAATTAAATAAAATTGTGTGTTTTATTTCAAATAAATTATTTTTTTCTGGGTGTAGTGTGTGTTTTCGTTTTAACACTTTGTAGGTTAGTAATGGGGGTGTCTTATAGACGCCCATCATTACTAACCTGGGCTTCATGGCAGCTGGCGGTGACATGAACCCCAACCCTATTACCCCCTGCCACCGCACCAGGGCAGCGTGGAAGAGCGAGGCTAAGTGCCAGAATTGGCGCATCCTATGCATGTGCCATTTCTGGGGCGGCTGACGGTTGGTGTTTCTAGCCTGGGAGGGGGCCAATATTCATGGCACCCTTCCTGGGCTATTAATATCAGCCCCCAGCTGTCTGCCTAGCCTTTGCTAGCTATTAAATAGGGGGTCCCCCATTTTAATAGCTAGTAAAGGCTAGGTATTCAGCTGGGGGCTGATATTAGTAGCCTGGGAAGCTCCGTGGGTATTACCCCCTTCCCAGGCTTCAAACATCTGCCCCAGCTGTCTGCTTAACCTCCGCTAGAGACTAAAATTAAGGGGAACCCCACGCCAATTTTTTTTAAAATAAATCCTTATTTTAACACTAAATGACAAGTACAGTAATCAACACTGTCACTGTACTTCATATATATGTGACTGACATGTTTCTATCTATCTAATCTATGTGTGAAGCTCTATTCTTTCTGTTGTAAATTGTCGGGTAAAGGTGTATGCCGCTGATGAATTGCCGGCTTTTCGCATAATACATTCTACATTATTCTTAGTTGTTTTACTTCATGTAGAATTAACCTACAAGAAAAGAAAGGGTTTATTTTCGTTCCGATATTTGTGTCCCATTGACTTGCATTGGTTTCCGGTACCGGAATCGGCGATATCCGATACTTTTTGGGTATCGGTCCGATCCAATCCGATACGATATTTCCTGATATCGGAAGGTATCGCTCAACACTACTGATAAGTCCAAATTTGAGATCTTTCGTTCCAACCACTGTGACTTTGTGCGACGCAGAAAAGGTGAACGTATGGACTCTACATGCCTGGTTCCCACCGTGAAGCATGGAGGAGGAGGTGTGATGGTGTGGGGGTGCTTTGCTGGTGACACTGTTGGGGATTTATTCAAAATTGAAGGCATACTGAACCAGCATGGCTACCACAGCATCTTGCAGCGGCATGCTATTCCATCCGGTTTGCGTTTAGTTGGACCATCATTTATTTTTCAACAGGACAATGACCCCAAACACACCTCCAGGCTGTGTAAGGGCTATTTGACCAAGAGGGAGAGTGATGGGGTGCTACGCCAGATGACCTGGCCTCCACAGTCACCAGACCTGAACCCAATCGAGATGGTTTGGGGTGAGCTGGACCGCAGAGTGAAGGCAAAAGGGCCAACAAGTGCTAAGCATCTCTGGGAACTCCTTCAAGATTGTTAGAAGACCATTTCCCGTGACTACTGTACCTCTTGAAGCTCATCAAGAGAATGCCAAGAGTGTGCAAAGCAGTCATCAAAGCAAAAGGTGGCTACTTTGAAGAACCTAGAATATAAGACATATTTTCAGTTGTTTCACACTTTTTTGTTAAGTATATAATTCCACATTTGTTAATTCATACTTTTGATGCCTTCAGTGTGAATGTACAATTTTCAGAGTCATGAAAATACAGAAAAATCTTTAAATAAACTTTTGGTCTGTACTGTATATATAATATAATGCTACAAGCCTCCCTCTGTCTGAAGCCTTTAAAGACTTGGCAAGTGCTACATGCCTGCGCAGTCTGGCTCTAGACAGAAGAACCCATTACGTTACAGGTAAGGGGAGTGTGTATGGCGCCGGAGATTGCGGTATGCGTAGACACTGAACACATACCGCGATCTCCGGCGCCATACTTACCTGACCGGGAGGAGCGTTGCAGCGGCGTTTCTCTTCTCGCCGGAGACCAGGGCAGGAGTGAAGGTGTTGGAATCGGGACATGTGCATAACTCTATCCGGCGCCATTTTACTGAAGACATATTTGCAGTGTGTCTTCAGTAAAATGGCGTTGAACAGCACGGTATGGTCACGCGCGTACTCTGGCGCCGCACTGCTCCCCCGGCAGAACAGGATACAGTAGCACTGGAGCACAGGGAAGAAAGGTGAGTATGTGTTTATTTTTTTGTATGTGTGCACCGTGAAAGGGATGAGGGGTGCCATACATACCAGGAATGGGGTGTGACGGGTACCATACATACCAGGAAAGGGGTGTGAGGGGTACCATACATACCAGGAAAGGGGTGTGAGGGGACCATGCATACCAGGATTGGGGGATGAGGGGTACAATGCATACCAGGATTTGGGGGGTGACTGAACCATGAAAACCAGGATTGGGGGGTGAGGGGTGCCATACATACCAGGATTGGGGGGTGAGGGGTGCCATACATACCAGGATTGGGGGGTGAGGGGTGCCATACATACCTGGACTTGGGGGGTGACTGAACCATGAAAACCAGGATTGGGGGGTGAGGGGTGCCATACATACCAGGATTGGGGGGTGAGTGGTGCCATACATACCAGGATTGGGGGGTGAGGGGTACCATGCATACCAGGATAGGAAAGTGGGGTTCCATGCATACCAGAATAGGGATGAGGGGTACCATGCATACCAGGATTGGGGGATGAGGGGACCATGCATACCAGGATTGGGGGATGAGGGGACCATGCATACCAGGATTGGGGGATGAGGAGGCCATACATACCAGGATTGGGGATGAGAGAGTCATGCATACCAGGATTGGGGATGAGAGAGCCATGCATACCAGGATGGGGGATGAGGAGGCCATACATACCAGGATTGGGGGATGAGGGGTACCATACATACCCGGATTGGGATGAGGGGTGCCATATATACCAAGATGAGGGGTACCATAAATACAAGAATAGGAATGAGGGGTACCATGCATACCAGGATGAGGGATGGGTTGCCATGCATACCAGGATGAGGGGTAACATACATAACAGGATAGGGATGAGGTGCACCATAAATACCAAGATGAGGGATGGGGTGCCATGCACATCAGGAAGAGGGATTGAGTGCCATACATACCAGGATTGGCGAATGAGCAGTGCCATACATACCAGGATGAGAGATGGGGTGCCATGCATACCGGATTGGGATGAGGGGGTGCCATGCATACCCGGATTGGGGTGAGGGGTGCCATGCATACCCGGATTGGGGTGAGGGGACAGGATGGGGGCAGCACAAATACCAGGATGGGGGGCAGAACATACCAGCATGGGAGACCATATACCAATAAAAATGCTCGCCACCCGGGCGTAGAACAGGTTCAATAGCTAGTGTGTGTGTGTGTGTGTGTGTGTGTGTGTGTGTGTGTGTGTGTGTGTGTGTGTGTGTGTGTGTGTGTGTGTGTGTGTGTGTGTGTGTAAATTAACCTTAAAGTGTAAATCAACTTTTGGGACGTTTTTTAATGTGGTTTAGGGTCATTAATTCTGAGCAGATTTGTGGGGACCCCAATCCTTTGCTCCTTTGCTTAAAAGACCTCCTAGAAGAGCGCAGCTCAGTAGATAGGAGAGTACACTGAGCAGAGCAAATGCAGCAGAAAGTCATAGTCATGTCTCCTCACCTCTTCACTTCTAAGAGATCTTTTGAGTGATCAGGGTCTCAGATTCGCACTAATCTGCTCAAAATTATTGGACCTAAATCATGTAATATATATCCCTAAATGTAAGTTACTTTTTAAACGTTTAATAGTTCCACTGCTTGCATCTAATCAGTACATTGGTTCCTATACGGTCCACAGTCTGATGATGACTGGTAACAACTCCCAGTATCTCCTTACCATTGCTAAGGACATACTGGGAGTTGTAGTTAAGTCCTCCATTCTCTGGAATTCCTATTGTTAGCAATGCCCTTCCTCAACCAATTGCAAATACAAAGGATCCATCCATGGGGTGAGATCTTGGGAATAATTGAATCGTACCTACATTTAAAAAAAAAAAAAAAAATCTCCTATTCTTAATAATAACCGTATTTTTCGGACTATAAGATGCACTTTTTTCCTCCAAAATTTTGGAGGAAAGTAGGGGGTGCGTCTTATAGTCCGAATACTATATTATTGTATGGCCGCATGGTGGTGGGTGTGGGGGAGCTGCAGCGGGGGATCAGCGGGGCACAGGAGGCAGCAGCCGCCTGCTGCAGCCTAGCTGTGCCCGCTACTAAAGAAAATGAATATTCCCTGCTCCCCATACCCATGGGCGTGGAGAGCAATGAATATTCATTTCTCTTAATAGCCGGCACACTGTAGCCACAGCGCGGCTCCTGCTGCGCTCTGTGGTCAGTGTGCCCGCTATTAAAGCTCATGAATATTCGCTACAACCCACTCCCATGGGTTGTAGTGAATATCTATGGTTAATAAATAGTTGATAAATAACATTTCCCACATGTCTACTTTACATCAGCACAATTTTAGAACCAAAATTTTTTTTATTAGGGAGCTATAAGGGGTAAAAGTTGACCAGCGATTTCTCATTTTTCCAACAAAATTTACAAAACCATTTTTTTAGGGACCACATCATATTTGAAGTTACTTTGAGGGGCCTTTATGACAGAAAATACCCAAAAGTGACACCATTCTAAAAACTGCACCCCTCATTTTTCACAAAAATGTTATTTTAGACACAATTTTTTTTATTTTCGCAGGGGTAACAGGAAAAAATACGCCAATACCCCATATGTGGGGAAAATACAGTGTTTGGGCGCACGGTAGAGTTCAGAAGGGAAGGAGCACTGTGTGACTTTTTGAACGCAAAATTGGCTGGAATTGAGAGCGGACGCCATGTCGCGTTTGGAGAGCCCCTGATGTGCCTAAATAGTGGAAACCCCCCACAAGTGACCCCATTTTGGAAACTAGACCCCTCAAGGATTTTATCAAGGGGTATACTGAACATTTTGAACCCAGAGGTACGACACAGAATTTGATAACATTAGTTCATCAAATTGAATAAGTTGTCATTAGTCTTGAGTGCAAGTGCTCGCTACTTGAGTTTGCATTGGGTACTCAGGTATGCACCATGTACTGACATGCTCAAGTCCCCGCTCGCATGCTTCACGGTTATTAGACACCTCAAAAAAAACATCCAGGGATCGCTCGTGCATGGCAGGCAATCCCTGCGAGTTTTTTTTTGGCCACGAAGCATATGGGGTGGAGACTCGAGCATGTCACTTGAGCACCCGCGATACTCGGTGCATACCCAAGCATCCGATGAAAACTCAAGTAGCGAACACTAGTCACCATATCGTCATCTTTTTTTTTTTTTTTTACTTTTGAAAAAAATCCCAAACCTAATACAACCCTAACCCCAACCCTAATACAACCCCAACCCCAACCCTAACCCTAGCCCAACCCTAACCCCAACCCTAATACAACCCTAACTCTAGCCCACCCCTAACCCTAACCCTAGCCCAGCCCTAACCCCAACCCTAACACAATCCTAACCCTAGCCCAACCCTAACCCCAACCCTAACCCTAGCCCAACCCTAACACAACCCTAACCCTAGAGTTTATTTTTCACGCCGTTCCTCGTGCGGTATAAGTGATTAGACGGCTTTATTATTCGGGTCAGTGCGATTACAGCGATACCAGAATCATATCAGGTTTTTATGATTGACAGCTGTCACACACTAAAAGACGCATTTTTTTGTAATATCTAGTTTTTGCATCGCCATATTTTGAGAGCTATAATTTTCCATATTTTGGCCAGCAGAGCCATGTGACAGCTTGTTTTTTGCGGGACGAGTTGACGTTTTTATTGTTGCCATTTTCAGGCACTTGACATTTTTTGATCGCTTTCTATTCCGATTTTTGGGAGGCAGAATAAACAAAAAACAGCAATTCCAGAATTGTTATTATGTTTTTTTTTATGCTGTTCCGCGTATGGTGAAATTGATAAGGCAGCTTTATTCTTCGGGTCAGTACGTTTACAGCAGTACCACATTTATATCGTATTTCTATGTTTTGGCGTTTTTACACAATAAAAATTATTTTATAGAAAAAAAAATTTTTTGCATCGCTTTATTCTGAGAGCTATAACTTTTTTATTTTTTGGCTGATGGAGCTGTATGGCGGCTTGTTTTTTGAGGGACAAGATGACAGTTTTCAGTGGTACCATTTTTATTTACATTCGTCTTTTTGATCGCATGTTATTCCATTTTTTGTTTGGCGGTATGATGATAAAGCATTGTTTTTTGCTTCGCTTTTTATTTTTTTTTTACCATGTTCACTAAAGGGGTTTACTAGTGGGACAGTTTTATAGGTCAGGTCATTCTGGACGCGGCGATACCAAATATGTGTTCTTTTATTGTGTTTGTTGTTTTTTTCCTAATAATATTTATTGATGGGTACATTATATATATATTTTTTTTGGTGGATTATTTATTTTTTTTTTTTTTAATATATTTTTACAATTTTTTTTTCCATTTTTTAACACTTTTTGAACTTTTATTCTGTTTCCCACTATGGGACTTTCACTTTTTTTATTCTGATCGCCTGTATAGCACAGGGATGGAGCACCATCCCTGAGCTATACAGGCTGTCAACGCTGCAGATGCAGAAGATACTTTGGTCATGCACTGCGCATGACCAAAATATCTTCCTGCTGTCTGATGACCTGGATGTTGTCATGACGACATCCGGGAAGCTGCGGCAAACAGCGCTGGAGGCCGGGAGAGGAGGTGAGTATTGCGATCACCTCCCCTTGCCCCCGCAATGTTGCGATCGACTTCGATCGCAGCATTGAGGGGGTTAATGTGCCGGGAGCAGTGCGGGACCGCTCCCTGCACATAGTCACAGCTAATACCTGGTGCTATCAGCTGACACCCGGCGGCGATCGCCCCGCACCGCTTGTGTGCGGGCGCGATGGCCATATGACCTAATAGTACGTCATTGGTCCAATCGGCCCAGGTCACCATGATGTACTATTAGGTCACACATCAGAAAGGGGTTAATTTTTAGTGAATTATTGGTTTTAATGATTTGTAATCATGAAAATTATATGTAGATTTATTTATTTCTAAAGCCTGTATGCAATTATCAATCACATCAGTGCCTATCTATTTAAAGCACTCAGCGTGGTATACATTCTGGAATCACCTGATGAAGGGGACAGATCGTCTCTGAAACGCGTTAAGTGTTGAATAAATCGACTTCTCTTGCCTAACCTGGTGGTTCCTAACTCAGAGCGTGGCGACCTGTGGATCTCCACCACCCACTGTTCATTATCTTTCGCTGTATCATGGCTCCTGAGCATGATGCCGTGGAGGGCAGAAGGTGCTGCAGTGCTCCAGGACCGCAGTCATTACCGCTTAGTATCAGCTTTGTGTCTGGCATGCACAACTACCAGAGGTGAGTGGAATACCTCTCACCCCTCCATCTATATGCTGGGACATTCTTCACATGGCGTGCCTTCTCTTTTTGGTTTATTTTCTCATTTTTCTGTCTGTGAGCATAGAGCTGATGTGACTTGCCAAAAAGCACAGGTTTGTTTCATCTGTCCAAAGGACATTCTCCCAGAAACTTTGGAAAATTCCCGTCTTGCCTTTTTTCTGATTTGCTTTGAACAAAGGTTTCCTCCTCCTCTTCTTCCATGAATTTCACTTTGGTCAAGACAGCGACAAATGGTGCGATCTGACACTAATGTACCCTGACCTTGGAGTTCACCTTTAATCTCTTTGAAAGTTGTTCTGGGCTCTTTTGTAACCATTCAAATTATCCATCTCTTCAATTTGTCATTAATTTACTCTTGTGGCCACATCCAGGGACATTGGCTACCGCCTCATAGACCTTAAAGCTCTGAATAATATGTGCAAATGTTGTAACAGGAACATTTGTTTGGAGATGGTCTTATAGCATCTACCTTTAACATGTTTGTCTATAATTTTCTTTCTAATTTCCTGAGACAGCTCTCTCCTTACCTTTCTTTGGTCCATGTTCACACACCATGATACCTTTGCAGGAATTGTCTGGTCCAAATTGATAAGTCTGCGGTCACTCTGTGTGACTGCAATAAGATGAAAAACTTGGCACTCAAGATGACTCAATGAATTTTGAGAATTTAATAGTAGAAAAAGTAGTACAAAACAAACGTTTCGGTCATGTAAGACCTTCCTCTGTGTACAGAAATTTTGTTAGTGGACATGTGTAGCTCCCCGAGGGTTCGGCCGCTACAGGGGTATTGCACCTCTACCAGAGGTGTGATATTCCACTCCCAGGTAAGGATGGAGTGTGGACCAGGACTCAGTTAGCTGCATGCAGCACACACACCCCATTTCCGAGGGACAGCTCAACGGTGCTCCCACTAGACAGAAGTGCAGGCACGACCGACCATGTCCCTGCTGGAGTGGGGAGGGAGGGGTGGAACACCCAGTGCTGTAGGGGCAGATAGGGGGCGGTTCCTGAGCATAGGAAGGAGCCCATTGGTTGCTGGTCACCTGGGCTCATGGCTAGAGGGAGGTATAAAAGGTGGGCACCATCTTAGATCTAGGTTCGTTCTGTGGAGAGGAGAAGACAGGGAGCAGCAGCTCAGGCTGAGTGCTGCTCCAGAGGCAGGCCTAGGGAAGAGGCCGGGGCCTGAGAGGAGAAGGAGAAGTGGGCCTGGAGAAGAGGCCGAGGAGGAGGTGAAGGGGAGCTGAGATTCTAGCTCATCTCAGCTCCAAGAGAAAGGAACAGAAGCAGAAAGGAACTGCAAAGAAGGAGAGACAGAGAAACAGAAGGGCTCAGGAACAAGAAGGTGGAAGGGACCCTAAGAACCCACGAGAATCCAGGGTGAAGGGTCAGGCAGATTAAGGGTACCGGATCCCAAGTTGGTGGAGGAGAAACTACCCTCAGCCAAAGACCGGTCATCGTGATCATATATTGGTGCGACACCTCATCAAACCTGCTAGGAAGGCACCATATAGGACAGCGGAGGACGGGGCCCACGTTTAACCGCACAGGTCCGCGGCAGCTGGACAAAAGTGGGTCACTGGTGAGGCAGGCCAGAGAAAGGATAAAAGGGGGTCCTGTGCCATGCTCCTGAACTGCCTGGGAGTTGACCGAGCCCCTCACCTGGTGGACGCAGCACGGCTCGGGCGGTCACTGCTGGCCGAAGTGACCTGGAACAAACGAACTGTGAGTAAAGACCCTGGACTGTAACTTGTTGTCTGTGTGCTCCTTCGCGCCTCCAGCACTATCAGCACCGGGACCCGCACTACCATCACTCCCAACATCCACTACACTGCCCTGGGGCTGCACTCTTCCCGTGGGGAGTCACATCACCTCAGCTGCACCCATCATCAGCCCCAGCGGACTGCCTTGCAGCGGCGGTTCCTAATAACCGCAATCCACGGGTGGCGTAGTCGGACATAATTTGGAGCGCATAGCAGACTACCACTGGCCTGACCACCCTGAGCCGCGGGACCGGGCCGCCACTACTACTACCCCCATCGTTCCCCTATCGCCCGGATCCGCGTGCCCCACGGCCCAGGGGGCGAGTCACATGAATGAGAGGTGCAGTGTCCAGCTTCTATATAAACCACTGTGTGGTATCTTATAACAAGGGTGATGGCGGTGGGAACACGGTGTCTGTATATGTCACTATCAATGCTGATCTGTGTAACATCCCCTCCATCACCTGATGTGACCCTGTTGAGTGTTGCGTCTCACATATTGGAGACAGCACCCACATTCCAACAGGTAAACAGTAAATGACATACCACAGGTTAGATGTTGGTAAAACAGAAAAGTTTCTCCTGTCACCTTCGATTGAAAGTAGGTACATCCATGCTTCAACACTGTGTAGCATAAACGCTTAATGTTTGCATTTGGGAGCTATTGGGAGATTCTTAGAAGGTTTATCCCTACTGTTAAAGGAAACCTGTCATCAGGATTTTGCTAAGTAAACTATAGGCATTGTCAGGTTGGTGCTGTTACACTGATTAAAATGATATCTGGTTTGAAGAAATCTGTCTAGTGGTTCTTGTTTAATCTGTTTGCAGGTTGGAGTTAATGAGATGCTTGTGCTTCGAGACCGGCCTGTGGACAGGTCTTTTTTTTGGTTCTCTGGCCTCATTGTCATCATTCTGGGCTTAAATGACAGGTCACTGAACCTTTAAATACTGCGCTTGCACAGATAGATGCTACTGTGCATGCACCGGCGCCATTTTGTTGGAGGCAAATTTTTTTTTTTAAGACCACAATATTAAATGTGCAGTATTTAAAATAGGAGGAAGGTCATGGAAGGTTATTTAAGCCCAGAGCACGAGCATCTCATTAACTGCAAACACAGATTAAAATGATACCTGGGTTGAAGAAATCTGTCTTATGGTTCTTGTTTAATCAGTGTAACAGTGCCAACCTTTCACTACCTGTAGTTTACTTATCAAAATGCTGAGACAGATTAATTGACCACCAAGGTCACATACACAATTAGTTCTCTGTAGTAGGACAATGAGACTCTGTTCAATGTCTATAATAGCAAATCATATAGAAAAAATGACGTATAGGAACATAATTTTGCAAAAAAATCATAAATTTATTAATACACATTAATTAAAAAAACATCCATATTGAAAAAGTGGCATAAATACATAAGTAGTGAGCTGTAATAGAGATGCCAAGACCAATACAATCATATAATAAATAGATTAAACCTACATAGTTGAAGAAAATACGGGTATGGGTAAGTAAACCACATGCCCTATCCCAGCTGTAAGCATAATATCAAAGCTTCAATGCAAATGCTAAGGTGCACAGTGCATAAATAGTTGATATAAAAGTAAATCCATTTAGCACTTGAAAATAAGTGGGAATGTAGTATTACTCACATATGTATTGTTTGTCAGTTCAGGTATCGTCACCCCTACGCGCGTTTCGGCGCTGTGCCTTCTTCTGGGGGTTATAGTATGTCTGGAACCGGTATCCCTTAAGTATTGCTTATTGTCCAATGGGTGAAAGTAAGACAGGACGCAGCTATTAGAATAGCCAACCTCTCACCATAATACATACATATAGAGTCACGTGTGCCCCTGTATTACCACTCACATCTGGAAGTATATAGTAGGACCCCTTCGCTTCAGGACGCAATCATCCGCCCCTCGCCCCCCGTGATAACAAACCACACCTCCCAGGTCACATGAGCGGGACTTGCTATGACGCGTCGGGACACAGTCATCCGCCCCTCGCCACACATAAATACAAGCCACACCCCCCAGGTCACATGGACGAAAATCGCTGTGACATCACAATCTGACCAACGGGGAAAGCCCATAACAGGGGACATAGCGCTATAATGTGGTAAGTATACATTATAAAACGCCCAACAAAAGTGTAGATAAATGAATATAGGAAGTGGACAATCGGATCTAATGAGAAGAGTCGTGGCTAAACCACAGCTATTTAACCCAATAGTGCCCAACTAACGCAATAATGAACCAATCACAGAATAATAAGTGTGAACAGATAACATATCACAACGGAAACAAATCGCAGATCAAAAGAAGCAGGATATATCTCAGTAGCTGCATAGCTGTGGGACCCCTTCCCCCATATAATTGCCATCAGTAGCCAATTATAATCAAAAGACATTCTTCATATCAATTGTATGGCTAATGTTGATCCAATATTGTAACTAAATATTACCGAAAAATACTGTCCATGGGGGCATGGCGCCATTGCCCCAACGGAGAGCACCAGTCAAAAACCACAAAAAATGCGGTGTAATATGTACATATAAAAGATACAGTACACTGTGTAATGGAGAAAAATGATAGAAACATTCAACAATTAAATCCTACACAATAGGTTGTAAGCATAAAATACAAAAAACACAATACACCCATAATACAGCTCAATATCAAGTATATCCAGCAATTAGATGAATTCATTCGTTGCGTAGCTTTTCTTTGTCCCAGTAGATGATAATATCTCTGTGACCTATTGTCAGTAGTCCAGGAGAATCATTGATTAATCAAGATGTATAAATCGTCCACAGCCATCCATCAATAGGAGTAACCAGCAGAAAGAGACACAGAAGGCAGCCGCAACCAAGGACAAAAGAGTATGTACTAAGGAAAAGATGAACATTAATTAGAGGATAAAACAAGGGGGGGGGGTTATAAACATCATTAAAATACCAATCAATCTAGTGGGTGCAGGGGTGGGGGAGAGATAGAGGCAATCAGAGGAATGGTGAAAAGCTTAAGGACTCGTTGAGGCCCTGAGGATGTAAGGTTTGCAATAGCCAAATCCATCTGGATTCTTTCTGTGCAAGTAGGCGACTAGCACTACCTCCACGCAACGTACTATAAACATCATCGATGCCTTTAACTTGAAGACCTGATGGATCACAGGCATGATAGTTTTTAAAGTGTCTAGGGATTGTTTTCAACAACTCCAAATTATCCTCAGTGGCTGCTGCCATAATATCACGTCCATGTTCCCTCGCTCTGGTCTTTAACATCCTAGTGGTCAGACCTATGTATACCAAAGAGCAAGGACATGTAACGTGATAAATGACATTACGTGCTGTACACGTAATGGAGTGTAGGATAGTAAATTCTTTCCCACTAGATGAAAGAAACTTTTTAGTATGTTCAATGTTTGGACACGAAATACATGAACCACATTGGGTACAACCCCACGTTTGTCTTATTTTAGCCAGTCCTATTTCGGCAATTTTCTTCTGAGTATTAGGTGTAAGGTAGCTCCTTACCAAGTGATCTCGGAGGCTCGGAGATCGACGGGCTGTGACTGACGGATACATAGGCAAATATTGGCGCAACGTCTGATCTGCAAGTAAAATGGGCCAGTGTTTCCTAAGCACATCACACATTTTGCGCCATTGTGAATGGTACCGTGTCACCATCCTGACACAGTTCTCTTGTTTGTGAGCTCGATTAGAATACATTAATTGTTGACGATTACTGTTTTTGGCTCGATTATAGGCATGCTTAATACTTCTTCGACTATATCCGCGATCTAAGAACCTGTGTTTCAATTCCTCCACTCTCCTTTCAAAATCAACCTCTGTTGAACAAATACTCAAAATTATCAAAATCCTGATGACAGGAGCGCCGCATAAAATCAGGAATATGCGGCTATTATGCTGCGTGGGAAACTAAGCCTAAGGGACTCCATCTTTAATTAAAAAAAATCCTCGCTCCGACGTCATCCATGGGTCTTCAGCTCTGCTAGATCTTTGCCATCAGACAAATATGTCTGCTGACAGATGAGCAGGCACAGAATGACACTGGAGCACTGTTACTGTGTAGTGCAGTGCTATGTTGCTTTTTTTGTCATTTCATGCAGTGTAGAAATCTTGTGAAAAGTGTGGATTGTGCTCTGGAAGTGATCAGTTATAGCTAACTATGTTATTTTCTGCAGAGATAAGTCCTGCATAGAAGATGTGATATATCGGTCTGCAGATAAAGAACTTGTGAGTATGTGTATTACCTATACATTCACACTGACACTATATACAGAGCTCCTGTGTATAATATCAATGGTGATCATTGTATTACCTGTACACTGACACTATATACAGAGCTCCTGTGTATAATGTCACTGGTGATCACTGTATAACCTGTACACTGACACTATATACAGAGCTTTTTTACATTTTTATTATTTTAGTACTATTTGTCACTATGTGGTGCCATTGTGTGCTTTGGTCATGACATGACGATATTTGTCCCTTGTATGTGGTACTATTCAGTCACTATGTGGTGGTAATATGTGGTCTCATGGTGTGTCAGTATTTATACCTTGTATCTGGTACCATTTGATCACTATGTGGTGGTATTATGTGCTTTGGTCATGGTGTGGCGGTATTTGTGCCTTGTATGTGGCATTATTTGGGCACTATGTGGTGGTAATATGTGATCTGGTCACGGTGTGGTGGTATTTCTGCCTTCTATCTGGTAATATTGGTCTTGGTAGAGTGGATTGTGGTTGGTCATTTGTTTTATCTGATATCAATAAGGGGAAACCTCTTTATTTCCAATAGATATTAAATACTTGGATGTTTAACCCCTCCCTAACCCCTCTGCAGTTACAGAGGTTCACCAGAGAAAGCAAGTTGGCATCTGGTGTGATTTTCACCTCTGTATTTATAAGACAACACCAGGAGTGGGTGAGAAATGCATAAAACATGACCTCGGATTGCTCCACTCCTGGTTTTGTCTTATAAATACTGAGGTAAAAATCTCACCAAATACTCAAAGTGCCACAATCTTCTGACAGTGCGGATTCCACCAATAAATAAGTGATCACCTTCCCCACCTGTGCATCGCTGATAACTTGTTTTCACCAATAAAAACCCTTTAATGCAAACTACAGTAATTGTACATCGCAGTTCTGGTGAGCGCACAGTGATGGGCAGGAGCCGCCAATATAATGGGTATAACGGCTAACAGGTATTTGCAAATAGCTGAAGGGTGGGCCCGGGTGGGTGGGCCCCTGGAGTTAATTTCCCTGGTGGGCCCCAGACACCCCAGTCCAGTAGGATCTTGTCTGTGTTGTCAGAGGAGAAAAAATATATTTTTTCCCTTCTGGGGATTCTGAGCAGATCTTGCCTTCTTCATCCTGATCAGAATCAAGGGATTGTATGTCCTCTTCTGAGCTTAGCTCCATCTCCCATCTTGGTCTCTTAGCACGGGGACCTGGCTGAGATGTCTGTGGGGGAACGAAATTAGAGATTGAAGTTTGCACCTCCTCTCTAATCATGGACCTCATGTCAGATAGAAAATTAGACTGTTCATCCCTGATGATTTTAGAGGTCCACCTCTCACATAGCTGTTTCCCAGGCAATTTTATACTGCAGAGAGCACATCTTCTAGATTTCCCTGAGACCTAGACAGCCCTTTTGGGTGCAGATACTGGTGCAGCAGGGGCTCCCTTGTCCTAGAATTGTAAGAATGGGGAAGATACTAAGTATACAGGATTTTTAATAGTGAGTAATTGACGCGCCCCCTCGGCCGTGGGGTACTCGGCAGCCGGGCCTCTGTGTATGCCGGTGGGGGATATCACGGTGGCTGGCCCGGTCTGTGACCCAGGGCGGTCAGCAAAAGGGGAAATATATAGGGGATTTGGAAAGTTCGTGGAACGCGGCAAAAGGGAGCCGCCGCTGTGGAGCAGTCCTCTGAAGCTGATGTTACTGCAGCAGGGATGGTCTGGCTCCAGGGCAGTGTAGGTAGTGTAAGTTGCGCTGGGCGTTGTAGTGCAGGGAAGGAAAGATGGCGCAGATGAAAGGAATGGACGGAGGCAGTGTGGTGCAGTCATCCGAGTCTTTACTCACAGTTCTTATGATAGTTCCACTCGTGCACTTTACAGGTGTCAGCCTCCCACGTCGCGCTGCGTTCACCAGGCAGGGGTTCAGCACTTCCTCAGGCCGATTAGGAGTACCTGACAGAACCCCACTTTCTTGTGTTCCTAGCTAGACCGTCTTCACGCTGGGTCTTTCTCCCTCCTGCCCTGCGCTTCCCCACTCTCAATCCCGCTCGGGTGCTCTGAAGTCCTTCCTGTCTCGTCGGAGTTCCCGGACCTGCTTGACCCTCACGGGGATTAGAATGAGGCTTCGGCAACTGACTATATAAGCCAGAAGCCTCCGGTTTTCCCAGCCGAGACTTAGAGTCACACGGCTGGACCAGGGGCCGATCCCCTTCTTGCGGCCTACGATCCCTCTGTCTTCTGGCAGATTCGGGGCGTACGGGTGCTGTCCTGCACTCGCCGTACCCCCTGGGATCCCTTACTTAGAACGGAGCCTACTCCTCTGCTCCCCACCTGGGCCTCTAGGACTGGGCCCTACATATGGAGCAGAGGTCCTAAAAAGCCTCTGCTCCCAGACTGTCCTCACTCACTCACTCCTCTTACTCCACTGCCACCCTAAGATGGCTTCCCTTTATATACCTACTGTCAAAGTGCTCCCTCTAACTACTTCCTCCACCCACACCCACTACTGGTTCCCCCTACCTTTAGGTTCCCCCCACTCCAGCCAGGGACAGGGCTCAGCAGGAAAACACATTGCATCTTGCCCTTCCAGCCGGCCTGGAGTAGTGTAGTGTTGGATGCAGGTTTTGGGGTTCCGGGCAGCACTCCCTCCTTACCTGAGAGAAGGTGATACCACACCTCTGGGTGAGGTGCAGTACCTCTGTGGCGACTGAACCCTCAGGGGCGCCACATAATCTCTTTACCAAATACTCACATGTACCAGGGTCTGCTCTGCAGGGGCATCTGATCGACCAGAATCCAAAAGGAGGAGACAGTTAAGCAAAAGGCATCAATAGGTGGGAAATACAGCTGGGAAGAGCGGAGGCATTGGAAGTGCTTCCACACACCCAAAGTACTTCAGCCTCGTTTGCTTATCGATTCAAATGCAGCTTTCTCTGTAACGGAGGAATAGACTCTAGCAAAAGGAAATACTGTACTTGTATTTGCAAGAGTTACATGTGCATATAAATAGTTTGAGGCGTGTAATCCTTCTGACAGATTCCTTTTAAAGGGTACCTGTCCTTTCAGGTGACTAGTCAGAACAGGCTGTCACTATTTCTGGTTATTATATGACTTGAATCGTGTGTTTTCATCAGTTTCCCCTCTGCAGGCTCTATCTCTGATTTTCAGTCCTCTCTGAGCTAGTGGGTGGAGATTAGCTACTATGATGTCTATACCGTACACGGACATGATGGATTCTTGCTGCTCTTGCTCTAAGCACAAAGACAGTAGCAACAGAAGCAATGTGGACATTATACAGCATTACTGTGCTGTGGCTGTAAATCCATCAAAGAGAAATACATTACCTATAAGCTGTGGCTCCATCCGCCTGTCTTTTTGTCTCTGCCCCCTCCTCTCCCTTCCCTCTCCTTGCAGTATAAATGCAGGTGTAACCTGACACCTCACTGTTCTGGCAGTCTATCTTGTTTTGTCCAAGACAGATTTGAGTTTGTTTTTATTCCTGAGCAGGGCAGTATTAGCCACTAGGCACTGGAGGGCGGGTGCCTAGGGTGGCAGGTTGCTGGGGCGCACTAATCAGCTTCTTGTCCAAATGGAAGAAAACACATCTGAGTAGTAAGGGGTGTGGGATAAAGGGGTGCAGGGTGTGTGGTATAGTAGGTCGTCTCACTCAGCTTCTTAGAGGTAGATACAGGAACATTTTCTGTTTAAGTTTTCAACTGATTTATTAAAATTGTACTGCATAAACCAGTCCAAAATTAGGAAAACAAATAGGTTCAGTTCTTTTTAACATGAGCACAGCTCTGGTGCTCTCATCTACAGACACACCAAACACTGAATGAGTCCAAAAGCTTCGTATTTACCTTCTGGCCCATACCCTGGGGTGGAGATATGGTGAACAGCCTCCTACCCACTCTTTAGCTGTTAACTAAACCCAGCCCTTAGCATGGTCGATTAACCCCTCTCAGCACTTAGTATGCTGGAGCATTTTTCCGGGTTCATATCACTGATGGTAACATCCTGATTGACACATAATTCCCCTCCAGTATTTTACCAGTGACCTTCGCACAGTTGATAAGTGTGCATGGATATGCAGGGTGTGTGGGATAGAGGGATGCAAGGGGGTGCTGTGTGCGTGAGCTAGCGGGGTGCGAGGCGGTGCAGGTTGCTTGAGTTAGTGAGCGAGAGCGGTGCAGACTTTGAGAGGGATGCTCTGCCGATATATATGACGCGCCCCCTGGGCCGTGGGGTACCCGGTGCCGGGCCGGTAGATGCTGGGGGATGTCACAGTGGCGGTGACCCGGTTCGTGATCCAGGGCGGTCAATAAAAGGGGATATATTTACAGGGGATTTTTATAGTTTATGTTAAAGTTTGTGACGCCACCTGTGGAATGCGGCTAAAGGGAGCGGCCGCTGCGGAGCCGTCCTCTGAAGCTGATGTTACTGCAGCAGGGATGGTGTGGCTCTCCACAGGAAGAGCTAGCTCCAGGGCAGTGTAGATGTTGTTGTAGGTTGCGCTGGGCGTTGTAGTGCAGGGAGTGATGGCGCTGCAAGAAACACAGACAAGGTGGTGCAGTCCTCTGGATCTTTACTCACGGTTATTGCAGTCCAAGTTACAGACGTCAAGGTAACTTCCCATGCCGTGCTGCATTTACTCAGTGAGGGGTTCAGTCCACCCCCAGGCAACTCCGGAGTACATAGCAGGACCCCCTTCTGTGTCCTCTCTCTGGCTGTCTCCCTGAACCTCATACCAAGTGTCCCAGTCCAGTACCTGCGGGCCTTGGCGGGCGACGTCTGTTCCGTCCCCTGGGTCCTATATAGCTACCTTCCTGGTGAGACTGGTATGGAATGTTGGCTACTGGACATGAAATACTGCAGCCTCCGGTTTCTAGCTAAGACGTGCAATCTTCTACTAGTTGAGGGACCAGTTCCCTGTATGCAGCCTGACCCCTCCACCTCCCGGCAGATTCGGGCGTACGGGTGGCCTCTCGCACTGCCTGTACCCCTGGGATCCTTTCTTCTGGTTCCTGGAGCCTTCCTGCTCCCTCTCCTCTCCTTCTCTTCTTCCTCTCAGCCTTGGAACTCACTGGCTAGGCCCGCCTCTGGAAAAGAGCTCCTACAGAGCCTCTGCTCCTGGCACTTTCCTCCTCAGACTAATCTGTCTTTCTAAGATGGTTTCTCTTTTTATATCTTCCTTCTATGTGCTCCCCTTAACTACGTCCTCCACCCACACCCCTTTACTAGGTTCCCCCCACTCCAGCCAGGGACCAGGGACTGTGCTCTCCCGTAGGAGCAATCTCGCCCTGTCCCCCGGAAATGTGGTGTAATGAATGCAGGTGTTAGGGTCCTGAGCTGTACTCCTTCCTTACCTGAGAGTGAGATACCACAGCTCTGGGTGAGATGCAGTACCTCTGTGGTGACCGAACCCTCAGGGGCGCCACATATATATGTGTGTGTGTATATAATATGTGTGTATGTATATAATGTGTGTGTGTATATATCTATATATATATCTATATATACACAGCTCTGGGTGAGATGCAGTACCTCTGTGGTGACCGAACCCTCAGGGGCGCCACATATATATGTGTGTGTGTATATAATATAATGTGTGTATGTATATAATGTGTGTGTGTATATATCTATATATATCTATATATACACAGCTCATTTTCATTTTCTCTGATTTTCTCTTTATAGGTCTATTTTTGAGTAAAATGTACATTGTTGTTTTATTCTATAAGCTACTGACAACTTGTCTCCGAAATTCAAAGCTAAAAATTTTGTATTTATTTGCAACAAATGAGAAATCGTCAAAATAATAAAAAAGAAACAGAGAACCAGAGAACCAGTGCTGTCAGACCTCAAATACTGCAAAGAAAACAAGTTCTTATTCATTTAGAAACAACAATACTCCTGTTTTAACTCAGGAAGAGTTCAGACATCAATATTTGGTGGAATAACTATGATTTTTAATCCCAGCTTTCATGCGTCTTGGCTGCTTTCCACCAGTCTTTCACGCTGCTTTTGGGTGACCTTATGCCACTACTGGCACAAAAATGTAAGCAGTTCTTCTTTGTTTGATGGCTTGTGACCATCCATCTTCCTCTTGATTACATTCCAGAGGTTTTCCATGGGGTTCAGGTCTGGAGATTGGGCTGGCCATGACGGGGTCTTGATGTGGTGCTCCTTCATTCACACATTGATTGACCTAGCTGCGTGGCATGGGGCATTGTCCTGCTGGAAAAACCAGTCCTCAGAGTTGGGGAACATTGCCTGAGCAGAAGGAAGCAAGTGTTTTTTCAAGAATAACCTTGTATGCGGCTTGATTCATACGTCCTTCGCAAAGATTAACCTGCCCAATTCCAGCCTTGCTGAAGCATCCCCAGATCATCACTGATCCTCCACCAAATTTCACAGTGGTGCAAGACACTGTGGCTTGTATGCCTCTCCAGGTCTCCGTCTAACCATTAGACGACCAGGTGTTGGGCAAAGCTGAAAATTAGACTCATCAGAGAAGATTACCTTACTCCAGTCCTCTATGGTCCAATCCTTATGGTCTTTGGCAAACTTCAGCCTGGCTCTCCTTTGCTTCTCATTGATGAAAGGCTTTTTTCTCGCTTTACATGACTTGAGGTCTCTAGGAGCCCGTTATGAACTGTTCTTGCCGTGCACTTCACCTCAGCTGCCATTTGCCATTCCTTCTGTAGGTCACTTGATGTCATCCTGCGGTTGCTGAGTGACATTAGAATAAGATGACGGTCATCCCGGTCAGTGGAGAGTCGCTTTCGCCCTCTGCCGGTCTGTAGCTTTGTTGTCCCCAATGTCTGCTGCTTGACCTTGTTGTAATGGACTGCCGTCTTTGAAATTTTAAGGATGGAGGCAACATGACGCTCACTGTATCCCTCTGCTAGAGAAGCCAGAATTGAACCCTTCTTTTCCTCACTCAAGACTTTTCTTTTCAACTCCTTTGGCATGGTTAAAAGTTAGTTTTTCATTCAAATTACTTTTGGGCTCTTCCTAGCACTTGTTTTGCCATCCAGCTTGTCCTATTGCAAGAGGATTGTGAAGACCACAGCAGTGTTTTTTATCCTTTCCCTCATTACATAAGATTTGGTTCAGGTGATCACCTAATCAGAAGTACATTAAGTAGAATGAGGTGGACTGTGGTTGGAATTCAGCTGACGCTGGAATAGAATGGCTGTCAGACATGTAGAGATGGGGATTTTTTCCATTGATTTGAACAAAGGCAAACCGAGCCTAAAGTATGAATCTTTAGGCTCCATTTGCTCTGCTTTCAGATGTCTCATTTCAGACAGCACAATCCTGAATTTCAGGGATTCAGTTGTAAGCCTTGTGTAAAGACCTGAATGCAGCGCTGAATGTAGTGTGAATAGGTCCTTACATCCTACACCACCTCAGGGGTTTGTTGTTATGGAGTATTGCCCCTGGGTGGCCGCAGTTATGACCACCACCAGGACTCGCGGTCATCCACCCTAGCTTTGGTATTCTGGGGAGCTGGTATAATGAATATCTGAGAAGAGCCCTAGAGAAGCAAGAACATTGGACAACCAAGATGTGGTGGCCTGAAGTCAGGTGTAGCATTCAACAGGGCAAGACTTTCTACCTTGTATCTATTGTGTATGGGTATCGTGGTTGTGGGGAACCTCATGTGTCCAGTAACCATAGTGGATGCCCATTCCTAAACTAATCAAGGATTCCTGTGGACCTATTGAGCTAATAGAACCAGCAGTCAAATTAATGTCCCAAATGATCCCCACAAATTAATAACTAATAGGGAATTAGGTAATGCACACGGACCATGATGCTTCGCACTTGTCTTTGGTTTGCTGCTGATTGCAGGAGGTTTATGGACTAGTTGATGTGCGGCCCCACAACTTGTCTATAGTAGATACCAGCCCCATCATCTTTTTTTCAACCTTTGTATGTGAGGACCCTGCACACGACTGGTCCCATTTCCATACTTTTTCCATTAATAGCCGGTCATAATAGAGTAAACCAGAGATGTGGGTCATCCATTTCAGGTGTTGTAGGTGTTCTCAGTCTTCTGAATTCCCTTTAAAGAGAACCTGTCACTTTCCATAACGATGTAATTTTTTACCTGGTGTAAATGCCCCTGTTCTGAATACGGCGTTGCTTTTCTTGTGTTCCTGCCCCTCTGTCCCTCTTCTCTGGATGTAAATCATCTTTTTAGCCAAGTGGACTAAGAGTGGGATATATCAACCAATTCGTCTCCACCCACCTGTCAGACAGATGTGTGTCCATCTCCTCAGATGGATGCCAGCTCTGCAGGTAATTATTTGACATAAAGAGGTTGTCCGGCACCACTCACATCTGCATTGGTGGTGAGCGACACTGATGACATTGCTCTGGGAGATACAAAACAGGACATGTACTTTATTAAAGGGAATCTGTCAGCAGATTTTTGCTACTTAATCTGAGAGCAGCATGATGTAGAGCAAGATATCCTGATTCCAGGGATGTGTCACTTATTAGGCTGTGTGTTGTAGTTTCAATACAATCCATGTTTTATCAACAGGAGATGATCACTGCCTGACTAGGTCTCAGGTACAGGCCAGTCAGGCTCATCTGTGTAACCCCGCCCTCACCACTGATTTGCAGTTTGTACACAGGAATCTGCCAGCGTGGGCGGGGTTACACAGGGCTTAACATTCTGAGCACTGCTTCATTTACAACAGAGAAAGCAGGGATTCTATCAAAACTGCACCAAGCAGTCTAGTAAGTGATACATCGCTGGAATCAGGCTCTCTGCCCCTACATCATGCTGATCTCGGATTACGTAGCAAAACCTTCTGACAGATTCCCTTTAACTGGAATTGTGTATCTGTCCTATCCTATTGCAATAACTATAGATGCAAGTCGGAAACGCATTTGCGGTTAAACATTATTCTGGTTAGGATCGTGACCTATGGTGATGTTTTTATATATTTTTTACTACAAATAAACTCACAAGATTTTTAACCCTATCCTGACCCTGTAACACTATTTTCTTCGTTCTAATAAATAGGTGGAAAATTTGGCACAAATCCCTCCAAGTATCTGCTTTACTACCTATAGCCAGCCTTGGTAAATGGGCTATTGTGTTCATTTCTGAGTGAGGCCCTAGTTTTGTCTTGGGGCCCATGGCTACTTATTGCACCCTGTGACACCTATTTAGCCATTTTCCTGGGTTTCCTGCATTCTGCTTTGCTGTGATCTGGTCATCAGTCTTTCAGGTAGTGTGTTTTATAGGACCAATACAATATAAGTGCCCCCATCACAGAGACCGACCCCCAAAACACTGGTGATGTAACTTGGGCTGGAGTTATATGTCACCTGCTCTATGTACAGGTGCATCTCACAAAACTAGAATATCATCAAAAAGTTACTTTATTTCAGTTCCTCAATACAAAAAGTGAAACTCCTATATTATATAGAGTCATTACACACAGAGGGATCTATTTCACGTGTTTATTTCTGTCAATGTTGATGATTATAGCTTACAGCCTATGAAAACACAAAAGTCATTATCTCAGTAAATTAGAATACTTTATAACAGCTTGAAAAATTATTTTAAAATCCGAAATATTGGCCTATTGAAATGTATATTCAGTAAATGCACTCAATACCTGGTCGGGGCTCCTTTTGCATCAATTACTGCATCAATGCGGTGTGGCATGGAGGCGATCAGCCTGTGGCACTGCTAAGGTGTTATGGAAGCCCAGGTGGCTTTGATAGCAGCCTTCAGCTCGTCTGCATTGTTGTGTCTGGGGTCTCTCATCTTCCTCTTGACAATACCCCAAAGATTCTCTATAATAGATTCTCTATGGGGTTAAGGTCAGGCGAGTTTGCTGCCAATCAAGCACAGTGATACTGTTGTGTGTAAACCAGGTATTGGTACTTTTGGCCGTGTGGACAGGGGCCAAGTCCTGCTGGAGAATGACATTTCCATCTCCAAAAGTTTGTCTGCAGAGGGAAGCATGAAGTGCTCTAAAATTTCCTGGTAGGTGGCTGCGCTGACTTTGGTCTTGATAAAACACAGTGGATCTACACCAGAAGATGACATGGCTCCCCAAACCATCACTGATGGTGGAAACTTCACACTAGACCTCCAGCAGCTAAACAAATGAAATGAAACAAATTAAAATTGGAAGTCTGGGACCTTGTGGAGTGTCAATGACTGCCTTCTGGACATCTGTCAAGTCAACAGTTTTCCACATGATTGCGGAGCCTACTGAAACAGACTAAGGGACTTTTTAAATGCTTAGGAAGCCTTTGCAGGTGTTTTTTGTTAATTATTTAAGTTTACTGAGATAATGACTGTTGTGTTTTCATTGGCTGTAAGCCATAACCATCAACATTAACAGAAATAAACACTTGAAATAGATCACTCTGTTTGTAATGACTCTATATAATATATGACTTTGACTTTTTATATTGAAGAACTGAAATTAACTTTTTGATGATATTCTAATTTTGTGAGATGCTCCTGTATGTAGCACCCTCTATACTCCCTGGTCCTGCAGCAGCTGCCATCATGTATACAGCAGATGAGACAGACACTTTATTATATGCCGGATGAGCCAAGTCTGGTTCTAGTTCTGGAATATTGAGCGTCAGCGTTCACTCTCATCATTGTTTCTGTAGGGTGAAGTCCACACAAATAAAACACACAACACAATATATTATTATTAATTTTTTTATTGGAATAGCAATAAGCCACATTGTAATAAAAATATTACTGGCCCTTTAATAAATTAAAGTTCACAATGACTCTCAGGTCAGGCCCGATAGAGACTACAGAACTTGCTGCGGATAGTGCAGACCTGATGAGAGCCACTGGAACCAAAGATCCAGAGGAAGGCGAAGAAAACCCCCTAGGGGGGAAAAAAATTCCTTCCTGACCCCAGTTCTGGCGATCGGATATCTCCCTGGATCTTGTCTCTCCTGCTGCATATTGCTGTATATCTGTACGTCAGGGGCGGACACAGCCAGAAGAGGGCCCCTCTATCAGAACAGTATATCTAGCCCCGTGTATGAACTATTGGGCGGGCCGCCTCGGGCATGGCCCCGTGTCTGGACTGTTGGGCCGCCCACCTCGGGCCTGGCTTCGTGTCTGGACTGTGGGACTTCCCGCCTTGAGTCTGGACTGTTGGACCTCCCACTTCGGGTCTGGACAGTTGGGCCGCCCGCCTCGGGTCTGGACAGTTCCCCTCTATCAGTATATTGGCATAGCTCATCATAATGCACAATTGACCTGATTAGGAGGTGGTGGTGGCCCCTTTACATCTTGGGTCCCTGTGAAACTGCACATGTTGCACCAATTGGCCACCCTCCTTGGGTCTGGCCCCATGTCTGGACTGTTGGGCCGCCCGACTCGGGTCTGGACTGTTGGGCCGCCCGACTCAGATCTGGACTGTTGGGCCGCCCACCTTGGTTCTGGACTGGTGGGCCGCTCGCCTCGGGTCTGGACTGTTGGGCCGCCCGCCTCGGGTCTGGACTGTTGGGCCGCCCGCCCTGGGTCTGCACTGTTGGGCCGCCCGCCCTGGGTCTGGACTGTTGGGCCGCCCGCCATGGGTCTGGACTGTGGGGCCCGTCCGCCCTGTGTCTGGACTTTGGGGCCGCCTGCCCTGGGTCTAACCCCAGGTCTGGACTGTGGGGCCACCTGCCCCGGGACTATCCCTGTGTCTGAACTGTGGGGCCCGTCCGCCCCGAGCCTGGACTGTGGGGCCCGTCCGCCCAGAGCCTGGACTGTGGGGCCCGTCCACCCCGAGCCTGCACTGTGGGGCCCGTCCGCCCCGAGCCTGCACTGTGGGGCCCGTCCGCCCCAAGCCTTGACTGTGGGGCCCGTCCGCCCCGAGCCTGGACTGTGGAGCCCGTCCGCTCTGAGCCTGGACTGTGGGGCCCGTCCGCCCCGAGCCTGGACTGTGGGGCCCGTCCGCCCCGAGCCTGGAGTTTGGTACCTGTCTGCCCCGGGCCTGGACTGTGGGGCCCGAGCGTGGACTGTGGGGCCCGACCGCCTCGAGCGTGAACTGTGGGGCCCATCCGCCCCCGAGCGTGGACTGTGGGGCCAGAATGTGGACTGTGGGGCCCGTCCGCCCCGAGCCTGGCCGGTGGGGCCTGTCCGCCCCGAGCCTGGACTGTGGGGCCCGTCCGCCCTCTGTCCGTACTGTGGCCGCCCCATGTCCGGACTGTGAGGTCGCCTGCCCCGGGTCTAGCCCCAGGTCTGGACTGTGGGGCATGCCCACCCCGTGTCAGGACTGTGGGGCCCGTCCGCCCCTTGTCCTAACTATGGGCCCGCCCGCCCCGTGTCCTGACTGTGAGGCCCGCCCACCCCGTATCCAGACTGTTGGGCCTGCCCGCCCAGTGTCCTGACTGTGGGGCCCGTCCGCCCCGTGTCCGGACTGTGGGGCCCGTCCACCCCGTGTCCGGACTGTGGGGCCCGTCCACCCCGTGTCCGGACTGTGGGGCCCGTCCACCCCGTGTCCGGACAGTGGGGCCCGTCCACCCCGTGTCCGGACTGTGGGGCACGTCCACCCCGTGTCCGGACTGTGGGGCCCGTCCACCCCGTGTCCGGACTGTGGGGCCCATCCACCCCGTGTCCGGACTGTGGGTCGCCTGCCCCGGGTCTAGCCCCAGGTCTGGACTGTGGGGCATGTCCGCCCCATGTCAGGTCTGTGAGGCCCGTCCACCCTGTGTCTAGAATATGGGACCGCCTGCCCCGGGTCTAGCCTCAGGTCTGGAATGTGGGGCCGCCTGCCCCGGGTCTAGCCCCAGGTCTGGACTATGGGGCATGCCCGCCCCGTGTCCGGACTGTGGGGCCGGTCCACCCCGTGTCTGGACTATGGGCCGCCTGCCCCGGGTCTAGCCCCAGGTCTGGACTGTGGGGCCCGCCCGCCCCGTGTCCTGACTGTGGGGCCCGCCCGCCCCGTGTCCTGACTGTGGGGGCGGGCGGGGGCCCGCCCGCCCCATGTCCTGACTGTGCAGCCCGCCCGCCCCATGTCCTGACTGTGGAGCCCGCCCGCCCCATGTCCTGACTGTGGGGCCCGCCCGTCCCAAGTCCTGACTGTGGGGCCCGCCCGCCCAGTGTCCTGACTGTGGGGCCCGCCTGCCCCGTGTCCTGACTGTGGGGCCCGCCCGCCCCGTGTCCTGACTGTGGGGCCCGCCCGCCCCGTGTCCTAACTGTGGGGCCCGCCCGCCCCGTGTCCTGACTGTGGGTCCCGCCCCGTGTCCTGACTGTGGGGCTCGCCAGCCCCGTGTCCTGACTGTGGGGCCCGCCCTGTGTCCTGACTGTGGGGCCCGTCCGCCCTGTGTCCTGACTGTGGGTCCCACCCGCCCCGTTTCCTGACTGTGGGGCTCGCCCGCCCCGTGTCCAGACTGTGGGGCTCATCCGCCCCGTGTCCAGACTTTGGGGCCTCCTGCCCCGGGACTAGCCCCGTGTCCGGACTGTGGGGCCCGTCCGCCCCGTGTCCGGACTGTGGGGCCCGTCCGCCCCGTGTCCGGACTGTGGGGCCCGTCCGCCCCGTGTCCGGACTGTGGGGCCCGTCCACCCCGGGTCCGGACTGTGGGGCCCGTCCACCTCGTGTCCGGACTGTGGGGCCCGTCCACCCCGTGTCTGGACAGTGGGGCCCGTCCACCCCGTGTCTGGACTGTGGGACCCGTCCACCCCGTGTCCGGACTGTGGGTCGCCTGCCCCGGGTCTAGTCCCAGGTCTGTACTGTGGAGCCCGCCCGCCCCATGTCCTGACTGTGGAGCCCGCCCGCCCCGTGTCCTGACTGTGGGGCCCGCCCGCCCTGTGTCCTGACTGTGGGTCCCGCACGCCCCGTGTCCTGACTGTGGGGCTCGCCCGCCCCGTGTCCTGACTGTGGGGCCTGCCCTGTGTCCTGACTGTGGGGCCCGTCCGTCCTGTGTCCTGACTGTGGGTCCCGCCCGCCCCATGTCCTGACTGTGGGGCTCGCCCGCCCCGTGTCCAGACTGTGGGGCTCATCCGCACCGTGTCCGGACTTTGGGGCCGCCTGCCCCGGGACTAGCCCCGTGTCCGGACTGTGAGGCCCGCCCGCCCCGTGTCCGGACTGTGGGTCGCCTGCCCCGGGTCTAGCCCCAGGTCTGGACTGTGGGGCATGTCCGCCCCATGTCAGGTCTGTGAGGCCCGTCCACCCCGTGTCTAGAATATGGGACCGCCTGCCCCGGGTCTAGCCTCAGGTCTGGACTGTGGGGCTACCTGCCCCGGGTCTAGCCCCAGGTCTGGACTATGGTGCATGCCCGCCCCGTGTCCGGACTGTGGGGCCCGTCCACCCCGTGTCTGGACTATGGGCCGCCTGCCCCGGGTCTAGCCCCAGGTCTGGACTGTCGCCCGCCCCATGTCCTGACTGTGCAGCCCGCCCGCCCCATGTCCTGACTGTGGGGCCCGCCCGCCCCATGTCCTGACTGTGGGGCCAGCCCGCCCCATGTCCTGACTGTGGGGCCCACCCTCCCCATGTCCTGACTGTGGGGCCCGCCCGCCCCATGTCCTGACTGTGGGGCCCGCCCGCCCCATGTCCTGACTGTGGGGCCCGCCCGCCCCGTGTCCTGACTGTGGGGCACGCCCGCCCCGTGTCCTGACTGTGGCCCACCCCGTGTCCTGACTGTGGGGCCCGCCCGCCCCGTGTCCTGACTGTGGGGCCCGCCCGCCCCGTGTCCTGACTGTGGGTCCCGCCCGCCCCGTGTCCTGACTGTGGGGCTCGCCCGCCCCGTGTCCTGACTGTGGGGCCCGCCCTGTGTCCTGACTGTGGGGCCCGTCCGCCCTGTGTCCTGACTGTGGGTCCCGCCCGCCCCGTGTCCTGACTCTGGGGCTCGCCCGCACCGTGTCCAGACTGTGGGGCTCATCCGCCCCGTGTCCGGACTTTGGGGCTGCCTGCCCCGGGACTAGCCCCGTGTCCGGACTGTGAGGCCCGTCCGCCCCGTGTCCGGACTGTGGGGCCCGTCCGCCCCGTGTCCGGACTGTGGGGCCCGTCCGCCCCGTGTCCGGACTGTGGGGCCCGTCCGCCCCGTGTCCGGACTGTGGGGCCCGTCTCCCCCGTGTCCGGACTGTGGGGCCCGTCCACCCCGTGTCCGGACTGTGGGGCCCGTCCACCCCGTATCCGGACTGTGGGGCCCGTCCACCCCGTGTCCGGACTGTGGGGCCCGTCCACCCCGTGTCCGGACTGTGGGGCCCGTCCACCCCGTGTCCGGACTGTGGGGCCCGTCCACCCCGTGTTCGGACTGTGGGGCCCGTCCACCCCGTGTCCGGACTGTGGGTCGCTTGCCCCGGGTCTAGCCCCAGGTCTGGACTGTGGGGCATGTCCGCCCCATGTCAGGTCTGTGAGGCCCGTCCACCCCATGTCTAGAATATGGGACCGCCTGCCCCGGGTCTAGCCTCAGGTCTGGACTGTGGGGCCGCCCTGGCCCGGGTCTAGCCCCAGGTCTGGACTATGGGGCATGCACGCCCCGTGTCGGGACTGTGGGGCCCGTCCACCCCGTGTCTGGACTATGGGCCGCCTGCCCCGGGTCTAGCCCCAGGTCTGGACTGTGGGGCCCGCCCCGTGTCCTGACTGTGGGGCCCGCCCGCCCCATGTCCTGACTGTGCAGCCCGCCCGCCCCATGTCCTGACTGTGGAGCCCGCCCGCCCCATGTCCTGACTGTGGAGCCCGCCCGCCCCATGTCCTGACTGGCACCCGCCCCATGTCCTGACTGTGGGGCCCGCCCGCCCCATGTCCTGACTGTGGGGCCCGCCCGCCCCATGTCCTTTCTGTGGGGCCCGCCCCCCCCATGTCCTAACTGTGGGGCCCGCCCGCCCCATGTCCTGACTGTGGGGTCCGCCCGCCCCGTGTCCTGACTGTGAGGCCCGCCCGCCCCATGTCCTGACTGTGGGGCCCGCCCGCCCCATGTCCTGACTGTGGGGCCCGCCCGCCCCATGTCCTGACTGTGGGCCCGCCCCATGTCCTGACTGTGGGGCCCGCCCCCCCGGGCCCGCCCCCCCATCTCATGACTGTGGGGCCCGCCCGCCCCATGTCCTGACTGTGGGGCCCGCCCGCCCCGTGTCCTGACTGTGGGGCCCGCCCGCCCCGTGTCCTGACTGTGGGGCCCGCCCGCCCCGTGTCCTGACTGTGGGGCTCGCCCACCCCATGTCCTGACTGGGGCCCGCCCGCCCCATGTCCTGATTGTGGGGCCCGCCCTGTGTCCTGACTGTGGGGCCCGTCCGCCCTGTGTCCTGACTGTGGGTCCCGCCCACCCCGTGTCCTGACTGTGGGGCTCGCCCGCCCCGTGTCCTGACTGTGGGGCCTGCCCTGTGTCCTGACTGTGGGGCCCGTCCGTCCTGTGTCCTGACTGTGGGTCACGCCCGCCCCGTGTCCAGACTGTGGGGCTCGCCCGCCCCGTGTCCAGACTGTGGGGCTCAACCGCACCGTGTCCGGACTTTGGGGCCGCCTGCCCCGGGACTAGCCCCGTGTCCGGACTGTGAGGCCCGTCCGCCCCGAGCCTGGACTGTGGGGCCCGTCCGCCCCGTGTCCGGACTGTGGGGCCCGTCCACCCCGTGTCTGGACTGTGGGGCCCGTCCACCCCGTGTCCGGACTGTGGGGCCCGTTCACCCCGTGTCTGGACTGTGGGGCCCGTCCACCCCGTGTCCGGACTGTGGGTCGCCTGCCCCGGGTCTAGCCCCAGGTCTGGACTGTGGGGCATGTCCGCCCCATGTCAGGTCTGTGAGGCCCGTCCACCCCGTGTCTAGAATATGGGACCGCCTGCCCCGGGTCTAGCCTCAGGTCTGGACTGTGGGGCTGCCTGCCCCGGGTCTAGCCCCAGGTCTGGACTATGGTGCATGCCCGCCCCGTGTCCGGACTGTGGGGCCCGTCCACCCCGTGTCTGGACTATGGGCCGCCTGCCCCGGGTCTAGCCCCAGGTCTGGACTGTCGCCCGCCCCATGTCCTGACTGTGCAGCCCGCCCGCCCCATGTCCTGACTGTGGGGCCCGCCCGCCCGCCCCATGTCCTGACTGTGGGGCCAGCCCGCCCCATGTCCTGACTGTGGGGCCCACCCTCCCCATGTCCTGACTGTGGGGCCCGCCCGCCCCATGTCCTGACTGTGGGGCCCGCCCGCCCCGTGTCCTGACTGTGGGGCCCGCCCGCCCCGTGTCCTGACTGTGGGGCCCGCCCGCCCCGTGTCCTGACTGTGGGGCCCGCCCGATCCGTGTCCTGACTGTGGGTCCCGCCCCCCCCGTGTCCTGACTGTGGGGCTCGCCCGCCCCGTGTCCTGACTGTGGGGCCCGCCCTGTGTCCTGACTGTGGGGCCCGTCCGCCCTGTGTCCTGACTGTGGGTCCCGCCCGCCCCGTGTCCTGACTCTGGGGCTCGCCCGCCCCGTGTCCAGACTGTGGGGCTCATCCGCCCCGTGTCCGGACTTTGGGGCTGCCTGCCCCGGGACTAGCCCCGTGTCCGGACTGTGAGGCCCGTCCGCCCCGAGCCTGGACTGTGGGGCCCGTCCGCCCCGTGTCCGGACTGTGGGGCCCGTCCGCCCCGTGTCCGGACTGTGGGGCCCGTCCGCCCCGTGTCCGGACTGTGGGGCCCGTCCGCCCCGTGTCCGGACTGTGGGGCCCGTCTCCCCCGTGTCCGGACTGTGGGGCCCGTCCGCCCCGTGTCCGGACTGTGGGGCCCGTCTCCCCCGTGTCCGGACTGTGGGGCCCGTCCACCCCGTGTCCGGACTGTGGGGCCCGTCCACCCCGTGTCCGGACTGTGGGGCCCGTCCACCCCGTGTCCGGACTGTGGGGCCCGTCCACCCCGTGTCCGGACTGTGGGGCCCGTCCACCCCGTGTTCGGACTGTGGGGCCCGTCCACCCCGTGTCCGGACTGTGGGTCGCTTGCCCCGGGTCTAGCCCCAGGTCTGGACTGTGGGGCATGTCCGCCCCATGTCAGGTCTGTGAGGCCCGTCCACCCTGTGTCTAGAATATGGGACCGCCTGCCCCGGGTCTAGCCTCAGGTCTGGACTGTGGGGCTGCCCTGGCCCGGGTCTAGCCCCAGGTCTGGACTATGGGGCATGCACGCCCCGTGTCCGGACTGTGGGGCCCGTCCACCCCGTGTCTGGACTATGGGCCGCCTGCCCCGGGTCTAGCCCCAGGTCTGGACTGTGGGGCCCGCCCCATGTCCTGACTGTGCAGCCCGCCCGCCCCATGTCCTGACTGTGGAGCCCGCCTGCCCCATGTCCTGACTGTGGAGCCCGCCCGCCCCATGTCCTGACTGGCACCCCCCCCATGTCCTGACTGTGGGGCCCACCCGCCCCATGTCCTGACTGTGGGGTCCGCCCGCCCCATGTCCTGACTGTGGGGCCCGCCCGCCCCATGTCCTGACTGTGGGGCCCACCCCCCCGGGCCCGCCCCCCCATCTCATGACTGTGGGGCCCGCCCCATGTCCTGACTGTGGGGCCCGCCCGCCCCGTGTCCTGACTGTGGGACCTGCCCGCCCCATGTCCTGACTGTGGGGCCCGCCCGCCCCGGGGCCCGCCCGCCCCGTGTCCTGACTGTGGGGCTCGCCCACCCCATGTCCTGACTGGGGCCCGCCCGCCCCATGTCCTGACTGTGGGGCCCGCCCTGTGTCCTGACTGTGGGGCCCGTCCGCCCTGTGTCCTGACTGTTGGTCCCGCCCGCCCCGTGTCCTGACTGTGGGGCTCGCCCGCCCCGTGTCCAGACTGTGGGGCTCATCCGCCCCGTGTCCGGACTTTGGGGCTGTGAGGCCCGTCCGCCCCGAGCCTGGACTGTGTGGCCCGTCCGCCCCGTGTCCGGACTGTGGGGCCCGTCCGCCCCGTGTCCGGACTGTGGGGCCCGTCCGCCCCGTCTCCGGACTGTGGGGCCCGTCCACCCCGTGTCCGGACTGTGGGGCCCGTCCGCCCCGTGTCCGGACTGTGGGGCCCGTCCGCCCCGTGTCCGGACTGTGGGGCCCGTCCGCCCCGTGTCCGGACTGTGAGGCCCGTCCACCCCGTGTCCGGACTGTGGGGCCCGTCCACCCCGTGTCCGGACTGTGGGGCCCGTCCACCCCGGGTCCGGACTGTGGGGCCCGTCCACCCCGTGTCCGGACTGTGGGGTCCGTCCACCCCGTGTCCGGACTGTGGGGCCCGTCCACCCCGTGTCCGGACTGTGGGTCGCCTGCCCCGGGTCTAGCCCCAGGTCTGGACTGTGGGGCATGTCCGCCCCATGTCAGGTCTGTGAGTCCCGTCCACCCCGTGTCTAGAATATGGGACCGCCTGCCTCGGATCTAGCCTCAGGTCTGGACTGTGGGGCCACCAGCCCCGGGTCTAGCCCCAGGTCTGGACTATGGGGCATGCCCGCCCCGTGTCCGGACTGTGGGGCCCGTCCACCCCGTGTCTGGACTATGGGCCGCCTGCCCCGAGTCTAGATCCAGGTCTGGACTGTGGGGCCCGCCCCGTGTCCTGACTGTGGGGCCCGCCCGCCCGGGGCCCGCCCGCCCCGCCCGCCCCATGTCCTGACTGTGCAGCCCGCCCGCCCCATGTCCTGACTGTGGAGCCCGCCCGCCCCATGTCCTGACTGTGGGGCTCGCCCACCCCATGTCCTGACTGGGGCCGGCCCGCCCGATGTCCTGACTGTGGGGCCCGCCCCCCCGGGCCCGCCCCCCCATCTCATGACTGGGGGGCCCGCCCGCCCGATGTCCTGACTGTGGGGCCCGCCCGCCCCGTGTCCTGACTGTGGGGCCCTCCCGCCCCATGTCCTGACGGTGGGGCCCGCCCGCCCCGTGTCCTGACTGTGGGGCTCGCCCACCCCATGTCCTGACTGGGGCCCGCCCGCCCCATGTCCTGACTGTGGGGCCCGCCCTGTGTCCTGACTGTGGGGCCCGTCCGCCCTGTGTCCTGACTGTGGGTCCCGCCCGCCCCGTGTCCTGACTGTGGGGCTCGCCCGCCCCGTGTCCAGACTGTGGGGCTCATCCGCCCCGTGTCCGGACTTTGGGGCCGCCTGCCCTGGGACTGGCCCCGTGTCCGGACTGTGAGGCCCGTCCGCTCCGAGCCTGGACTGTGTGGCCCGTCCGCCCCGTGTCCGGACTGTGGGGCCCGTCCGCCCCGTGTCCGGACTGTGGGGCCCGTCCGCCCCGTGTCCGGACTGTGGGGCCCGTCCGCCCCGTGTCCGGACTGTGGGGCCCGTCCGCCCCGTGTCCGGACTGTGAGGCCCGTCCTCCCCGTGTCCGGACTGTGGGGCCCGTCCACCCCGTGTCCGGACTGTGGGGCCCGTCCACCCCGTGTCCGGACTGTGGGTCGCCTGCCCCGGGTCTAGCCCCAGGTCTGGACTGTGGGGCATGTCCGCCCCATGTCAGGTCTGTGAGGCCCGTCCACCCCGTGTCTAGAATATGGGACCGCCTGCCCCGGGTCTAGCCTCAGGTCTGGACTGTGGGGCCGCCAGCCCCGGGTCTAGCCCCAGGTCTGGACTATGGGGCATGCCCGCCCCGTGTCCGGACTGTGGGGCCCGTCCACCCCGTGTCCGGACTGTGGGTCGCCTGCCCCGGGTCTAGCCCCAGGTCTGGACTGTGGGGCATGTCCGCCCTATGTCAGGTCTGTGAGGCCCGTCCACCCCGTGTCTAGAATATGGGACCGCCTGCCCCGGGTCTAGCCTCAGGTCTGGACTGTGGGGCCGCCTGCCCCGGGTCTAGCCCCAGGTCTGGACTATGGGGCATGCCCGCCCCGGGTCCGGACTGTGGGGCCCGTCCACCCCGTGTCTGGACTATGGGCCGCCTGCCCGGGGTCTAGCCCCAGGTCTGGACTGTGGGGCCCGCCCGCCCCATGTCCTGACTGTGCAGCCCGCCCCATGTCCTGACTGTGGAGCCCGCCCGCCCCATGTCCTGACTGTGGGGCCCGCCCGCCCCATGTCCTGACTGGGCCCGCCCGCCCCATGTCCTGACTGTGGGGCCGGCCCCCCCAATGTCCTGACTGTGGGGCCCTCCCGCCCCATGTCCTGATTGTGGGACCCGCCCGCCCCATGTCCTGACTGTGGGGCCCGCCCGTCCCGTGTCCTGACTGTGGGGCCCGCCCGCCCCGTGTCCTGACTGTGGGTCCCGCCCGCCCCGTGTCCTGACTGTGGGGCCCGCCCGCCCCGTGTCCTGACTGTGGGGCTCGCCCGCCCCGTGTTCTGACTGTGGGGCCCGTCCGCCCCGTGTCCTGACTGTGGCTCCCGCCCGCCCCGTGTCCTGACTGTGGGGCTCGCCCGCCCCGTGTCCAGACTGTGGGGCTCATCCGCCCCGTGTCCGGACTTTGGGGCTGTGAGGCCCGTCCGCCCCGAGCCTGGACTGTGTGGCCCGTCCGCCCCGTGTCCGGACTGTGGGGCCCGTCCGCCCCGTGTCCGGACTGTGGGGCCCGTCCGCCCCGTCTCCGGACTGTGGGGCCCGTCCACCCCGTGTCCGGACTGTGGGGCCCGTCCGCCCCGTGTCCGGACTGTGGGGCCCGTCCGCCCCGTGTCCGGACTGTGGGGCCCGTCCGCCCCGTGTCCGGACTGTGAGGCCCGTCCACCCCGTGTCCGGACTGTGGGGCCCGTCCACCCCGTGTCCGGACTGTGGGGCCCGTCCACCCCGGGTCCGGACTGTGGGGCCCGTCCACCCCGTGTCCGGACTGTGGGGTCCGTCCACCCCGTGTCCGGACTGTGGGGCCCGTCCACCCCGTGTCCGGACTGTGGGTCGCCTGCCCCGGGTCTAGCCCCAGGTCTGGACTGTGGGGCATGTCCGCCCCATGTCAGGTCTGTGAGTCCCGTCCACCCCGTGTCTAGAATATGGGACCGCCTGCCTCGGATCTAGCCTCAGGTCTGGACTGTGGGGCCACCAGCCCCGGGTCTAGCCCCAGGTCTGGACTATGGGGCATGCCCGCCCCGTGTCCGGACTGTGGGGCCCGTCCACCCCGTGTCTGGACTATGGGCCGCCTGCCCCGAGTCTAGATCCAGGTCTGGACTGTGGGGCCCGCCCCGTGTCCTGACTGTGGGGCCCGCCCGCCCGGGGCCCGCCCCGCCCGCCCCATGTCCTGACTGTGCAGCCCGCCCGCCCCATGTCCTGACTGTGGAGCCCGCCCGCCCCATGTCCTGACTGTGGGGCTCGCCCACCCCATGTCCTGACTGGGGCCGGCCCGCCCGATGTCCTGACTGTGGGGCCCGCCCCCCCGGGCCCGCCCCCCCATCTCATGACTGGGGGGCCCGCCCGCCCCATGTCCTGACTGTGGGGCCCGCCCGCCCCGTGTCCTGACTGTGGGGCCCTCCCGCCCCATGTCCTGACTGTGGGGCCCGCCCGCCCCGTGTCCTGACTGTGGGGCTCGCCCACCCCATGTCCTGACTGGGGCCCGCCCGCCCCATGTCCTGACTGTGGGGCCCGCCCTGTGTCCTGACTGTGGGGCCCGTCCGCCCTGTGTCCTGACTGTGGGTCCCGCCCGCCCCGTGTCCTGACTGTGGGGCTCGCCCGCCCCGTGTCCAGACTGTGGGGCTCATCCGCCCCGTGTCCGGACTTTGGGGCCGCCTACCCTGGGACTAGCCCCGTGTCCGGACTGTGAGGCCCGTCCGCTCCGAGCCTGGACTGTGTGGCCCGTCCGCCCCGTGTCCGGACAGTGGGGCCCGTCCGCCCCGTGTCCGGACTGTGGGGCCCGTCCGCCCCGTGTCCGGACTGTGGGGCCCGTCCGCCCCGTGTCCGGACTGTGGGGCCCGTCCGCCCCGTGTCCGGACTGTGGGGCCCGTCCGCCCCGTGTCCGGACTGTGGGGCCCATCCACCCCGTGTCCGGACTGTGGGTCGCCTGCCCCGGGTCTAGCCCCAGGTCTGGACTGTGGGGCATGTCCGCCCCATGTCAGGTCTGTGAGGCCCGTCCACCCCGTGTCTAGAATATGGGACCGCCTGCCCCGGGTCTAGCCTCAGGTCTGGACTGTGGGGCCGCCAGCCCCGGGTCTAGCCCCAGGTCTGGACTATGGGGCATGCCCGCCCCGTGTCCGGACTGTGGGGCCCGTCCACCCCGTGTCTGGACTATGGGACGCCTGCCCCGAGTCTAGCCCCAGGTCTGGACTGTGGGGCCCGCCCCGTGTCCTGACTGTGGAGCCCGCCCGCCCCATGTCCTGACTGTGGGGCCCGCCCTCCCCATGTCCTGACTGTGGGGCCCGCCCGCCCCATGTCCTGACTGTGGGGCCCGCCCGCCCCGTGTCCTGACTGTGGGGCCCGCCCGCCCCGTGTCCTGACTGTGGGTCCCGCCCGCCCCGTGTCCTGACTGTGGGGCTCGCCCGCCCCGTGTCCTGACTGTGGGGCCCGTCCACCCCGTGTCCGGACTGTGGGTCGCCTGCCCCGGGTCTAGCCCCAGGTCTGGACTGTGGGGCATGTCCGCCCCATGTCAGGTCTGTGAGTCCCGTCCACCCCGTGTCTAGAATATGGGACCGCCTGCCTCGGATCTAGCCTCAGGTCTGGACTGTGGGGCCACCAGCCCCGGGTCTAGCCCCAGGTCTGGACTATGGGGCATGCCCGCCCCGTGTCCGGACTGTGGGGCCCGTCCACCCCGTGTCTGGACTATGGGCCGCCTGCCCCGAGTCTAGATCCAGGTCTGGACTGTGGGGCCCGCCCCGTGTCCTGACTGTGGGGCCCGCCCGCCCGGGGCCCGCCCGCCCCGCCCGCCCCATGTCCTGACTGTGCAGCCCGCCCGCCCCATGTCCTGACTATGGAGCCCGCCCGCCCCATGTCCTGACTGTGGGGCTCGCCCACCCCATGTCCTGACTGGGGCCGGCCCGCCCGATGTCCTGACTGTGGGGCCCGCCCCCCCGGGCCCGCCCCCCCATCTCATGACTGGGGGGCCCGCCCGCCCCATGTCCTGACTGTGGGGCCCGCCCGCCCCGTGTCCTGACTGTGGGGCCCTCCCGCCCCATGTCCTGACTGTGGGGCTCGCCCACCCCATGTCCTGACTGGGGCCCGCCCGCCCCATGTCCTGACTGTGGGGCCCGCCCTGTGTCCTGACTGTGGGGCCCGTCCGCCCTGTGTCCTGACTGTGGGTCCCGCCCGCCCCGTGTCCTGACTGTGGGGCTCGCCCGCCCCGTGTCCAGACTGTGGGGCTCATACGCCCCGTGTCCGGACTTTGGGGCCGCCTGCCCTGGGACTAGCCCCGTGTCCGGACTGTGGGGCCCGTCCGCCCCGTGTCCGGACTGTGGGGCCCGTCCGCCCCGTGTCCGGACTGTGGGGCCCGTCCGCCCCGTGTCCGGACTGTGGGGCCCGTCCGCCCCGTGTCCGGACTGTGAGGCCCGTCCTCCCCGTGTCCGGACTGTGGGGCCCGTCCACCCCGTGTCCGGACTGTGGGGCCCGTCCACCCCGTGTCCGGACTGTGGGTCGCCTGCCCCGGGTCTAGCCCCAGGTCTGGACTGTGGGGCATGTCCGCCCCATGTCAGGTCTGTGAGGCCCGTCCACCCCGTGTCTAGAATATGGGACCGCCTGCCCCGGGTCTAGCCTCAGGTCTGGACTGTGGGGCCGCCAGCCCCGGGTCTAGCCCCAGGTCTGGACTATGGGGCATGCCCGCCCCGTGTCCGGACTGTGGGGCCCGTCCACCCCGTGTCCGGACTGTGGGTCGCCTGCCCCGGGTCTAGCCCCAGGTCTGGACTGTGGGGCATGTCCGCCCTATGTCAGGTCTGTGAGGCCCGTCCACCCCGTGTCTAGAATATGGGACCGCCTGCCCCGTGTCTAGCCTCAGGTCTGGACTGTGGGGCCGCCTGCCCCGGGTCTAGCCCCAGGTCTGGACTATGGGGCATGCCCGCCCCGGGTCCGGACTGTGGGGCCCGTCCACCCCGTGTCTGGACTATGGGCCGCCTGACCGGGGTCTAGCCCCAGGTCTGGACTGTGGGGCCCGCCCCGTGTCCTGACTGTGGGGCCCGCCCCATGTCCTGACTGTGGAGCCCGCCCGCCCCATGTCCTGACTGTGGGGCCCGCCCGCCCCATGTCCTGACTGGGCCCGCCCGCCCCATGTCCTGACTGTGGGGCCGGCCCCCCCAATGTCCTGACTGTGGGGCCCGCCCGCCCCATGTCCTGATTGTGGGACCCGACCGCCCCATGTCCTGACTGTGGGGCCCGCCCGCCCCGTGTCCTGACTGTGGGGCCCGCCCGCCCCGTGTCCTGACTGTGGGTCCCGCCCGCCCCGTGTCCTGACTGTGGGGCCCGCCCGCCCCGTGTCCTGACTGTGGGGCTCGCCCGCCCCGTGTTCTGACTGTGGGGCCCGTCCGCCCCGTGTCCTGACTGTGGCTCCCGCCCGCCCCGTGTCCTGACTGTGGGGCTCGCCCGCCCCGTGTCCAGACTGTGGGGCTCATCCGCCCCGTGTCCGGACTTTGGGGCTGTGAGGCCCGTCCGCCCCGAGCCTGGACTGTGTGGCCCGTCCGCCCCGTGTCCGGACTGTGGGGCCCGTCCGCCCCGTGTCCGGACTGTGGGGCCCGTCCGCCCCGTCTCCGGACTGTGGGGCCCGTCCACCCCGTGTCCGGACTGTGGGGCCCGTCCGCCCCGTGTCCGGACTGTGGGGCCCGTCCGCCCCGTGTCCGGACTGTGGGGCCCGTCCGCCCCGTGTCCGGACTGTGAGGCCCGTCCACCCCGTGTCCGGACTGTGGGGCCCGTCCACCCCGTGTCCGGACTGTGGGGCCCGTCCACCCCGGGTCCGGACTGTGGGGCCCGTCCACCCCGTGTCCGGACTGTGGGGTCCGTCCACCCCGTGTCCGGACTGTGGGGCCCGTCCACCCCGTGTCCGGACTGTGGGTCGCCTGCCCCGGGTCTAGCCCCAGGTCTGGACTGTGGGGCATGTCCGCCCCATGTCAGGTCTGTGAGTCCCGTCCACCCCGTGTCTAGAATATGGGACCGCCTGCCTCGGATCTAGCCTCAGGTCTGGACTGTGGGGCCACCAGCCCCGGGTCTAGCCCCAGGTCTGGACTATGGGGCATGCCCGCCCCGTGTCCGGACTGTGGGGCCCGTCCACCCCGTGTCTGGACTATGGGCCGCCTGCCCCGAGTCTAGATCCAGGTCTGGACTGTGGGGCCCGCCCTGTGTCCTGACTGTGGGGCCCGCCCGCCCGGGGCCCGCCCCGCCCGCCCCATGTCCTGACTGTGCAGCCCGCCCGCCCCATGTCCTGACTGTGGAGCCCGCCCGCCCCATGTCCTGACTGTGGGGCTCGCCCACCCCATGTCCTGACTGGGGCCGGCCCGCCCGATGTCCTGACTGTGGGGCCCGCCCCCCTGGGCCCGCCCCCCCATTTCATGACTGGGGGGCCCGCCCGCCCCATGTCCTGACTGTGGGGCCCGCCCGCCCCGTGTCCTGACTGTGGGGCCCTCCCGCCCCATGTCCTGACTGTGGGGCCCGCCCGCCCCGTGTCCTGACTGTGGGGCTCGCCCACCCCATGTCCTGACTGGGGCCCGCCCGCCCCATGTCCTGACTGTGGGGCCCGCCCTGTGTCCTGACTGTGGGGCCCGTCCGCCCTGTGTCCTGACTGTGGGTCCCGCCCGCCCCGTGTCCTGACTGTGGGGCTCGCCCGCCCCGTGTCCAGACTGTGGGGCTCATCCGCCCCGTGTCCGGACTTTGGGGCCGCCTACCCTGGGACTAGCCCCGTGTCCGGACTGTGAGGCCCGTCCGCTCCGAGCCTGGACTGTGTGGCCCGTCCGCCCCGTGTCCGGACTGTGGGGCCCGTCCGCCCCGTGTCCGGACTGTGGGGCCCGTCCGCCCCGTGTCCGGACTGTGGGGCCCGTCCGCCCCGTGTCCGGACTGTGGGGCCCGTCCGCCCCGTGTCCGGACTGTGGGGCCCGTCCACCCCGTGTCCGGACTGTGGGGCCCATCCACCCCGTGTCCGGACTGTGGGTCGCCTGCCCCGGGTCTAGCCCCAGGTCTGGACTGTGGGGCATGTCCGCCCCATGTCAGGTCTGTGAGGCCCGTCCACCCCGTGTCTAGAATATGGGACCGCCTGCCCCGGGTCTAGCCTCAGGTCTGGACTGTGGGGCCGCCAGCCCCGGGTCTAGCCCCAGGTCTGGACTATGGGGCATGCCCGCCCCGTGTCCGGACTGTGGGGCCCGTCCACCCCGTGTCTGGACTATGGGACGCCTGCCCCGAGTCTAGCCCCAGGTCTGGACTGTGGGGCCCGCCCCGTGTCCTGACTGTGGAGCCCGCCCGCCCCATGTCCTGACTGTGGGGCCCGCCCTCCCCATGTCCTGACTGTGGGGCCCGCCCGCCCCATGTCCTGACTGTGGGGCCCGCCCGCCCCGTGTCCTGACTGTGGGGCCCGCCCGCCCCGTGTCCTGACTGTGGGTCCCGCCCGCCCCGTGTCCTGACTGTGGGGCTCGCCCGCCCCGTGTCCTGACTGTGGGGCCCGCCCTGTGTCCTGACTGTGGGGCCCGTCCGCCCTGTGTCCTGACTGTGGGGCCGGTCCACCCCGTGTCCGGACTGTGGGGCCCGTCCACCCCGTGTCCGGACTGTGGGTCGCCTGCCCCGGGTCTAGCCCCAGGTCTGGACTGTGGGGCATGTCCGCCCTATGTCAGGTCTGTGAGGCCCGTCCACCCCGTGTCTAGAATATGGGACCGCCTGCCCCGGGTCTAGCCTCAGGTCTGGACTGTGGGGCCGCCTGCCCCGGGTCTAGCCCCAGGTCTGGACTATGGGGCATGCCCGCCCCGGGTCCGGACTGTGGGGCCCGTCCACCCCGTGTCTGGACTATGGGCCGCCTGCCCGGGGTCTAGCCCCAGGTCTGGACTGTGGGGCCCGCCCGCCCCATGTCCTGACTGTGCGGGCCCCATGTCCTGACTGTGCAGCCCGCCCCATGTCCTGACTGTGGAGCCCGCCCGCCCCATGTCCTGACTGTGGGGCCCGCCCGCCCCATGTCCTGACTGGGCCCGCCCGCCCCATGTCCTGACTGTGACTGTGGGGCCCGCCCGCCCCATGTCCTGATTGTGGGACCCGCCCGCCCCATGTCCTGACTGTGGGGCCCGCCCGCACCGTGTCCTGACTGTGGGGCCCGCCCGCCCCGTGTCCTGACTGTGGGTCCCGCCCGCCCCGTGTCCTGACTGTGGGGCCCGCCCGCCCCGTGTCCTGACTGTGGGGCTCGCCCGCCCCGTGTTCTGACTGTGGGGCCCGTCCGCCCCGTGTCCTGACTGTGGCTCCCGCTCGCCCCGTGTCCTGACTGTGGGGCTCGCCCGCCCCGTGTCCAGACTGTGGGGCTCATCCGCCCCGTGTCCGGACTTTGGGGCCGCCTGCCCCGGGACTAGCCCCGTGTCCGGACTGTGAGGCCCATCCGCCCCGAGCCTGGACTGTGGGGCCCGTCCGCCCCGTGTCCTGACTGTGGGGCCCGTCCGCCCCGTGTCCGGACTGTGAGGCCCGTCCGCCCCGTGTCCGGACTGTGGGGCCCATCCACCCCGTGTCCGGACTGTGGGGCCCGTCCACCTCGTGTCCGGACTGTGGGGCCCGTCCACCCCGTGTCCGGACTGTGGGTCGCCTGCCCCGGGTCTAGCCCCAGGTCTGGACTGTGGGGCATGTCCGCCCCATGTCAGGTCTGTGAGGCCCGTCCACCCCGTGTCTAGAATATGGGACCGCCTGCCCCGGGTCTAGCCTCAGGTCTGGACTGTGGGGCCGCTAGCCCCGGGTCTAGCCCCAGGTCTGGACTATGGGGCATGCCCGCCCCGTGTCCGGACTGTGGGGCCCGTCCACCCCGTGTCTGGACTAGGGGCCGCCTGCCCCGAGTCTAGCCCCAGGTCTGGACTGTGGGGCCCGCCCCGTGTCCTGACTGTGGGGCCCGCCCGCCCCGCCCGCCCCATGTCCTGACTGTGCAGCCCGCCCGCCCCATGTCCTGACTGTGGAGCCCGCCCGCCCTATGTCCTGACTGTGGGGCTCGCCCACCCCATGTCCTGACTGGGGCCCGCCCGCCCCATGTCCTGATTGTGGGGCCCGCCCCCCCGGGCCCGCCCCCCCATCTCATGACTGTGGGGCCAGCCCGCCCCATGTCCTGACTGTGGGGCCCGCCCCGTGTCCTGACTGTGGGGCCCGCCCGCCCCATGTCCTGACTGTGGGGCCCGCCCGCCCCGTGTCCTGACTGTGGGGCTCGCCCACCCGATGTCCTGACTGGGGCCCGCCCTGTGTCCTGACTGTGGGGCCCGCCCTGTGTCCTGACTGTGGGGCCCGTCCGCCCTGTGTCCTGACTGTGGGTCCCGCCCGCCCCGTGTCCTGACTGTGGGGCTCGCCCGCCCCGTGTCCAGACTGTGGGGCTCATCTGCCCCGTGTCCGGACTTTGGGGCCGCCTGCCCTGGGACTAGCCCCGTGTCCGGACTGTGAGGCCCGTCCGCCCCAAGCCTGGACTGTGTGGCCCGTCCGCCCCGTGTCCGGACTGTGGGGCCCGTCCGCCCCCTGTCCGGACTGTGGGGCCCGTCCGCCCCGTGTCCGGACTGTGGGGCCCGTCTGCCCCGTGTCCGGACTGTGGGGCCCGTCCGCCCCGTGTCCGGACTGTGAGGCCCGTCCGCCCCGTGTCCGGACTGTGGGGCCCGTCCACCCCGTGTCCGGACTGTGGGGCCCGTCCACCCTGTGTCCGGACTGTGGGGCCAGTCCACCCCGTGTCCGGACTGTGGGGCCCGTCCACCCCGTGTCCGGACTGTGGGTCGCCTGCCCCGGGTCTAGCCCCAGGTCTGGACTGTGGGGCATGTCCGCCCCATGTCAGGTCTGTGAGGCCCGTCCACCCCGTGTCTAGAATATGGGACCGCCTGCCCCGGGTCTAGCCTCAGGTCTGGACTGTGGGGCCGCCAGCCCCGGGTCTAGCCCCAGGTCTGGACTATGGGGCATGCCCGCCCCGTGTCCGGACTGTGGGGCCCGTCCACCCCGTGTCTGGACTATGGGCCGCCTGCCCCGAGTCTAGCCCCAGGTCTGGACTGTGGGGCCCGCCCCGTGTCCTGACTGTGGGGCTCGCCCTCCCCGCCCGCCCCATGTCCTGACTGTGCAGCCCGCCCGCCCCATGTCCTGACTGTGGAGCCCGCCCGCCCCATGTCCTGACTGTGGGGGGCCCATGTCCTGACTGTGGGGGGGGCGCCGCCCGCCCCATGTCCTGACTGTGGGGCCAGCCCCATGTCCTGACTGTGGGGCCCGCCCGCCCCATGTCCTGACTGTGGGGCCCGCCCGCCCCGTGTCCTGACTGTGGGGCCCGCCCGCCCCGTGTCCTGACTGTGGGTCCCGCCCGCCCCGTGTCCTGACTGTGGGGCTCGCCCGCCCCGTGTCCTGACTGTGGGGCCCGCCCTGTGTCCTGACTGTGGGGCCCGTCCGCCCTGTGTCCTGACTGTGGGTCCCGCCCGCCCCATGTCCTGACTGTGGGGCTCGCCCGCCCCGTGTCCAGACTGTGGGGCTCATCCGCCCCGTGGCCGGACTTTGGGGCCGCCTGCCCCGGGACTAGCCCCGTGTCCGGACTGTGAGGCCCGTCCGTCCCGTGTCCGGACTGTGGGGCCCGTCCGCCCCGTGTCCGGACTGTGGGGCCCGTCCGCCCCGTGTCCGGACTGTGGGGCCCGTCCGCCCCGTGTCCGGACTGTGGGGCCCGTCCGCCCCGTGTCCGGACTGTGGGGCCCGTCCGCCCCTGTCCGGACTGTGGGGCCCGTCCACCCCGTGTCCGGACTGTGGGGCCCGTCCACCCCGTGTCCGGACTGTGGGGCCCGTCCACCCCGTGTCCGGAGTGTGGGGCCCGTCGGCCCCGTGTCCGGACTGTGGGGCCCGTCCGCCCCTGTCCGGACTGTGGGGCCCGTCCACCCCGTGTCCGGACTGTGGGGCCCGTCCACCCCATGTCCGGACTGTGGGGCCCGTCCACCCCATGTCCGGACTGTGGGGCCCGTCCACCCCGTGTCCGGACAGTGGGGCCGGTCCACCCCGTGTCCGGACTGTGGGGCCCGTCCACCCCATGTCCGGACTGTGGGTCACCTGCCCCGGGTCTAGCCCCAGGTCTGGTCTGTGGGGCATGTCCGCCCTATGTCAGGTCTGTGAGGCCCGTCCACCCCGTGTCTAGAATATGGGACCGCCTGCCCCGGGTCTAGCCTTAGGTCTGGACTGTGGGGCCGCCTGCCCCGGGTCTAGCCCCAGGTCTGGACTATGGGGCATGCCCGCCCCGTGTCCGGACTGTGGGGCCCGTCCACCCCGTGTCTGGACTATGGGCCGCCTGCCCGGGATCTAGCCCCAGGTCTGGACTGTGGGGCCCGCCCGCCCCATGTCCTGACTGTGCAGCCCGCCCCATGTCCTGACTGTGGAGCCCGCCCGCCCCATGTCCTGACTGTGGGGCCCGCCCGCCCCATGTCCTGACCCGCCCCATGTCCTGGGGCCCACCCGCCCCATGTCCTGACTGTGGGGCCCGCCCGCCCCCCCCATGTCCTGACTGTGGGGCCCGCCCACCCCATGTCCTGACTGGGGCCCGCCCTGTGTCCTGACTGTGGGGCCCGCCCTGTGTCCTGACTGTGGGGCCCGTCCGCCCTGTGTCCTGACTGTGGGTCCCGCCCGCCCCGTGTCCTGACTGTGGGGCTCGCCCGCCCCGTGTCCAGACTGTGGGGCTCATCTGCCCCGTGTCCGGACTTTGGGGCCGCCTGCCCTGGGACTAGCCCCGTGTCCGGACTGTGAGGCCCGTCCACCCCAAGCCTGGACTGTGTGGCCCGTCCGCCCCGTGTCCGGACTGTGGGGCCCGTCCGCCCCGTGTCCGGACTGTGGGGCCCGTCCGCCCCGTGTCCGGACTGTGGGGCCCGTCCGCCCCGTGTCCGGACTGTGGGGCCCGTCCGCGCCGTGTCCGGACTGTGGGGCCCGTCCGCCCCGTGTCCGGACTGTGAGGCCCGTCCGCCCCGTGTCCGGACTGTGGGGCCCGTCTGCCCCGTGTCCGGACTGTGGGGCCCGTCCGCCCCGTGTCCGGACTGTGAGGCCCGTCCGCCCCGTGTCCGGACTGTGGGGCCCGTCCACCCCGTGTCCGGACTGTGGGGCCTGTCCACCCTGTGTCCGGACTGTGGGGCCAGTCCACCCCGTGTCCGGACTGTGGGGCCCGTCCACCCCGTGTCCGGACTGTGGGTCGCCTGCCCCGGGTCTAGCCCCAGGTCTGGACTGTGGGGCATGTCCGCCCCATGTCAGGTCTGTGAGGCCCGTCCACCCCGTGTCTAGAATATGGGACCGCCTGCCCCGGGTCTAGCCTCAGGTCTGGACTGTGGGGCCGCCAGCCCCGGGTCTAGCCCCAGGTCTGGACTATGCGGCATGCCCGCCCCGTGTCCGGACTGTGGGGCCCGTCCACCCCGTGTCTGGACTATGGGCCGCCTGCCCCGAGTCTAGCCCCAGGTCTGGACTGTGGGGCCCGCCCCGTGTCCTGACTGTGGGGCCCGCCCTCCCCGCCCGCCCTCCCCGCCCGCCCCATGTCCTGACTGTGCAGCCCGCCCGCCCCATGTCCTGACTGTGGAGCCCGCCCGCCCCATGTCCTGACTGTGGGGGGCCCATGTCCTGACTGTGGGGGGGGCGCCGCCCGCCCCATGTCCTGACTGTGGGGCCAGCCCCATGTCCTGACTGTGGGGCCCGCCCGCCCCATGTCCTGACTGTGGGGCCCGCCCGCCCCGTGTCCTGACTGTGGGGCCCGCCCGCCCCGTGTCCTGACTGTGGGTCCCGCCCGCCCCGTGTCCTGACTGTGGGGCTCGCCCGCCCCGTGTCCTGACTGTGGGGCCCGCCCTGTGTCCTGACTGTGGGGCCCGTCCGCCCTGTGTCCTGACTGTGGGTCCCGCCCGCCCCATGTCCTGACTGTGGGGCTCGCCCGCCCCGTGTCCAGACTGTGGGGCTCATCCGCCCCGTGGCCGGACTTTGGGGCCGCCTGCCCCGGGACTAGCCCCGTGTCCGGACTGTGAGGCCCGTCCGTCCCGTGTCCGGACTGTGGGGCCCGTCCGTCCCGTGTCCGGGCTGTGGGGCCCGTCCGCCCCGTGTCCGGACTGTGGGGCCCGTCCGTCCCGTATCCGGGCTGTGGGGCCCGTCCGCCCCGTGTCCGGACTGTGGGGCCTGTCCGCCCCGTGTCCGGACTGTGGGGCCCGTCCGCCCCGTGTCCGGACTGTGGGGCCCGTCCGCCCCTGTCCGGACTGTGGGGCCCGTCCACCCCGTGTCCGGACTGTGGGGCCCGTCCACCCCGTGTCCGGACTGTGGGGCCCGTCCACCCCGTGTCCGGACTGTGGGGCCCGTCCGCCCCGTGTCCGGACTGTGGGGCCCGTCCGCCGCTGTCCGGACTGTGGGGCCCGTCCACCCCGTGTCCGGACTGTGGGGCCCGTCCACCCCGTGTCCGGACTGTGGGGCCCGTCCACCCCGTGTCCGGACTGTGGGGCCCGTCCACCCCGTGTCCGGACAGTGGGGCCGGTCCACCCCGTGTCCGGACTGTGGGGCCCGTCCACCCCGTGTCCGGACTGTGGGTCACCTGCCCCGGGTCTAGCCCCAGGTCTGGTCTGTGGGGCATGTCCGCCCTATGTCAGGTCTGTGAGGCCCGTCCACCCCGTGTCTAGAATATGGGACCGCCTGCCCCGGGTCTAGCCTTAGGTCTGGACTGTGGGGCCGCCTGCCCCGGGTCTAGCCCCAGGTCTGGACTATGGGGCATGCCCGCCCCGTGTCCGGACTGTGGGGCCCGTCCACCCCGTGTCTGGACTATGGGCCGCCTGCCCGGGATCTAGCCCCAGGTCTGGACTGTGGGGCCCGCCCGCCCCATGTCCTGACTGTGCAGCCCGCCCCATGTCCTGACTGTGGAGCCCGCCCGCCCCATGTCCTGACTGTGGGGCCCGCCCGCCCCATGTCCTGACCCGCCCCATGTCCTGGGGCCCACCCGCCCCATGTCCTGACTGTGGGGCCCGCCCGCCCCCCCATGTCCTGACTGTGGGGCCCGCCCACCCCGTGTCCTGACTGTGGGACCCGCCCGCCCCGTGTCCTGACTGTGGGGCCCGCCCGCCCCGTGTCCTGACTGTGGGGCCCGCCCGCCCCGTGTCCTGACTGTGGGGCCCGCCCGCCCCGTGTCCTGACTGTGGGGCTCGCCCGCCCCGTGTTCTGACTGTGGGGCCCGTCAGTCACCGTGTCCTGACTGTGGGTCCCGTCCGCCCTGTGTCCTGACTGTGGGTCCCGCCCGCCCCGTGTCCTGACTGTGGGGCTCGCCCGCCCCGTGTCCAGACTGTGGGGCTCATGCGCCCCGTGTCCGGACTTTGGGGCCGCCTGCCCCGGGACTAGCCCCGTGTCCGGACTGTGAGGCCCATCCGCCCCGAGCCTGGACTGTGGGGCCCGTCCGCCTCGTGTCCGGACTGTGGGGCCCGTCCGCCCCGTGTCCAGACTGTGAGGCCCGTCCGCCCCGTGTCCGGACTGTGGGGCCCGTCCACCCCGTGTCCGGACTGTGGGGCCCGTCCACCTCGTGTCCGGACTGTGGGGCCCGTCCACCCCGTGTCCGGACTGTGGGTCGCCTGCCCCGGGTCTAGCCCCAGGTCTGGACTTTGGGGCATGTCCGCCCCATGTCAGGTCTGTGAGGCCCGTCCACCCCGTGTCTAGAATATGGGACCGCCTGCCCCGGGTCTAGCCTCAGGTCTGGACTGTGGGGCCGCCAGCCCCGGGTCTAGCCCCAGGTCTGGACTATGGGGCATGACCGCCCCGTGTCCGGACTGTGGGGCCCGTCCACCTCGTGTCTGGACTATGGGCCGCCTGCCCCGGGTCTAGCCCCAGGTCTGGACTGTGGGGCCCGCCCGCCCCGTGTCCTGACTGTGGGCGCCCGCCCCGCCCGCCCCATGTCCTGACTGTGCAGCCCGCCCGCCCCATGTTCTGACTGTGGAGCCCGCCCGCCCCATGTCCTGACTGTGGGGCCCGCCCGCCCCATGTCCTGACTGTGGGGCCCACCCGCCGGGGGCCCACCCGCCTGCCCCATGTCCTGACTGTGGGTCCCGCCCGCCCCGTGTCATGACTGTGGGGCCCGCCCGCCCCGTGTCCTGACTGTGGGGCCCGCCCGCCCCGTGTCCTGACTGTGGGGCCCGCCCGCCCCGTGTCCTGACTGTGGGTCCCGCCCGCCCCGTGTCCTGACTGTGGGGCTCGCCCGCCCCGTGTCCTGACTGTGGGGCCCGCCCTGTGTCCTGACTGTGGGGCCCGTCCGCCCTGTGTCCTGACTGTGGGTCCCGCCCGCCCCGTGTCCTGACTGTGGGGCTCGCCCGCCCCGTGTCCAGACTGTGGGGCTCATCCGCCCCGTGTCCGGACTTTGGGGCCGCCTGCCCCGGGACTAGCCCCGTGTCCGGACTGTGAGGCCCGTCCGCCCCGAGCCTGGAATGTGGGGCCCGTCCGCCCCGTGTCCGGACTGTGGGGCCCGTCCGCCCCGTGTCCGGACTGTGGGGCCCGTCCGCCCCGTGTCCGGACTGTGGGGCCCGTCCGCCCCGTGTCCGGACTGTGGGGCCCGTCCACCCCGTGTCCGGACTGTGGGGCCCGTCCACCCCGTGTCCTGACTGTGGGGCCCGCCCGCCCCGTGTCCTGACTGTGGGGCTCGCCCGCCCCGTGTTCTGACTGTGGGGCCCGTCCGCCCTGTGTCCTGACTGTGGGTCCCGCCCGTCCCGTGTCCTGACTGTGTGTCCCGCCCGTCCCGTGTCCTGACTGTGGGGCTCGCCCGCCCCGTGTCCAGACTGTGGGGCTCATCCGCCCCGTGTCCGGACTTTGGGGCCGCCTGCCCCGGGACTAGGCCCGTGTCCGGACTGTGAGGCCCATCCGCCCCGAGCCTGGACTGTGGGGCCCGTCCGCCCCGTGTCCGGATTGTGGGGCCCGTCCGCCCCGTGTCCGGACTGTGAGGCCCGTCCGCCCCGTGTCCGGACTGTGGGGCCCGTCCACCCCGTGTCCGGACTGTGGGGCCCGTCCACCTCGTGTCCGGACTGTGGGGCCCGTCCACCCCGTGTCCGGACTGTGGGTCGCCTGCCCCGGGTCTAGCCCCAGGTCTGGACTGTGGGGCATGTCCGCCCCATGTCAGGTCTGTGAGGCCCGCCCACCCCGTGTCTAGAATATGGGACCGCCTGCCCCGGGTCTAGCCTCAGGTCTGGACTGTGGGGCCGCCAGCCCCGGGTCTAGCCCCAGGTCTGGACTATGGGGCATGCCCGCCCCGTGTCCGGACTGTGGGGCCCGTCCACCTCGTGTCTGGACTATGGGCCGCCTGCCCCGGGTCTAGCCCCAGGTCTGGACTGTGGGGCCCGCCCCGTGTCCTGACTGTGGGGCCCGCCCGCCCCGCCCGCCCGCCCCGCCCGCCCCATGTCCTGACTGTGCAGCCCGCCCGCCCCATGTTCTGACTGTGGAGCCCGCCCGCCCCATGTCCTGACTGTGGGGCCCGCCCGCCCCGCCCGCCCTCCCCGCCCACCCCATGTCCTGACTGTGCAGCCCGCCCGCCCCATGTCCCGACTGTGGAGCCCGCCCGCCCCATGTCCTGACTGTGGGGCCCGCCCGCCCCATGTCCTGACTGTGGGGCCCGCCCCATGTCCTGACTGTGGGGCCCGCCCGCCCCATGTCCTGACTGTGGGGCCCGCCCGCCCCGTGTCCTGACTGTGGGGCCCGCCCGCCCCGTGTCCTGACTGTGGGTCCCGCCCGCCCCGTGTCCTGACTGTGGGGCTCGCCCGCCCCGTGTCCTGACTGTGGGGCCCGCCCTGTGTCCTGACTGTGGGGCCCGTCCGCCCTGTGTCCTGACTGTGGGGCCGGTCCACCCCGTGTCCGGACTGTGGGGCCCGTCCACCCCGTGTCCGGACTGTGGGTCGCCTGCCCCGGGTCTAGCTCCAGGTCTGGACTGTGGGGCATGTCCGCCCTATGTCAGGTCTGTGAGGCCCGTCCACCCCGTGTCTAGAATATGGGACCGCCTGCCCCGGGTCTAGCCTCAGGTCTGGACTGTGGGGCCGCCTGCCCCGGGTCTAGCCCCAGGTCTGGACTATGGGGCATGCCCGCCCCGTGTCCGGACTGTGGGGCCTGTCCACCCCGTGTTTGGACTATGGGCCGCCTGCCCGGGGTCTAGCCCCAGGTCTGGACTGTGGGGCTCGCCCGCCCCATGTCCTGACTGTGCAGCCCGCCCCATGTCCTGACTGTGGAGCCCACCCGCCCCATGTCCTGACTGTGGGGCCCGCCCGCCCCATGTCCTGACTGTGGGGCCCGCCCGCCCCATGTCCTGACTGTGGGGCCCCCCCCCCATGTCCTGACTGTGGGGCCCGCCCGCCCCGTGTCTTGACTGTGGGACCCGCCCGCCCTGTGTCCTGACTGTGGGGCCCGCCCGCCCCGTGTCCTGACTGTGGGGCTCGCCCGCCCCGTGTTCTGACTGTGGGGCCCGTCTGCCCTGTGTCCTGACTGTGGGTCCCGCCCGCCCCGTGTCCTGACTGTGGGGCTCGCCCGCCCCGTGTCCAGACTGTGGGGCTCATCCGCCCCGTGTCCGGACTTTGGGGCCGCCTGCCCCGGGACTAGCCCCGTGTCCGGACTGTGAGGCCCATCCGCCCCGAGCCTGGACTGTGGGGCCCGTCCGCCCCGTGTCCTGACTGTGGGGCCCGTCCGCCCCGTGTCCGGACTGTGAGGCCCGTCCGCCCCGTGTCCGGACTGTGGGGCCCGTCCACCCCGCGTCCGGACTGTGGGGCCCGTCCACCTCGTGTCCGGACTGTGGGGCCCGTCCACCCCGTGTCCGGACTGTGGGTCGCCTGCCCCGGGTCTAGCCCCAGGTCTGGACTGTGGGGCATGTCCGCCACATGTCAGGTCTGTGAGGCCCGTCCACCCTGTGTCTAGAATATGGGACCGACTGCCCCGGGTCTAGCCTCAGGGCTGGACTGTGGGGCCGCCAGCCCCGGGTCTAGCCCCAGGTCTGGACTATGGGGCATGCCCGCCCCGTGTCCGGACTGTGGGGCCCGTCCACCCCGTGTCTGGACTAGGGGCCGCCTGCCCCGAGTCTAGCCCCAGGTCTGGACTGTGGGGCCTGCCCCGTGTCCTGACTGTGGGGCCCGCCCGCCCCATGTCCTGACTGTGCAACCCGCCCGCCCCATGTTCTGACTGTGGAGCCCGCCCGCCCCATGTCCTGACTGTGGGGCCCGCTCGCCCCATGTCCTGACTGTGGGGCCCACCCGCCCGCCCCATGTCCTGACTGTGGGGCCCGCCCCGTGTCATGACTGTGGGGCTCGCCCGCCCCGTGTTCTGACTGTGGGGCCCGTCCGCCCTGTGTCCTGACTGTGGGTCCCGCCCGCACCGTGTCCTGACTGTGGGGCTCGCCCGCCCCGTGTCCAGACTGTGGGGCTCATCCGCCCCGTGTCCGGACTTTGGGGCCGCCTGCCCCGGGACTAGCCCCGTGTCCGGATTGTGAGGCCCATCCGCCCCGAGCCTGGACTGTGGGGCCCGTCCGCCCCGTGTCCTGACTGTGGGGCCCGTCCGCCCCGTGTCCGGACTGTGAGGCCCGTCCGCCCCGTGTCCGGACTGTGGGGCCCGTCCATCCCGTGTCCGGACTGTGGGGCCCGTCCACCTCGTGTCCGGACTGTGGGGCCCGTCCACCCCGTGTCCGGACTGTGGGTCGCCTGCCCTGGGTCTAGCCCCAGGTCTGGACTGTGGGGCATGTCCGCCCCATGTCAGGTCTGTGAGGCCCGTCCACCCCGTGTCTAGAATATGGGACCGACTGCCCCGGGTCTAACCTCAGGTCTGGACTGTGGGGCCGCCAGCCCCGGGTCTAGCCCCAGGTCTGGACTATGGGGCATGCCCGCCCCGTGTCCGGACTGTGGGGCCCGTCCACCCCGTGACTGGACTAGGGGCCGCCTGCCCCGAGTCTAGCCCCAGGTCTGAACTGTGGGGCCCGCCCCGTGTCCTGACTGTGGGGCCCGTTCGCCCCGCCCGCCCGCCCCGCCCGCCCCATGTCCTGACTGTGCTGCCCGCCCGCCCCATGTCCTGACTGTGGAGCCCGCCCGCCCCATGTCCTGACTGTGGGGCTCGCCCACCCCATGTCCTGACTGGGGCCCGCCCGCCCCATGTCCTGACTGTGGGGCCCGCCCCCCCGGGCCCGCCCCCCCATCTCATGACTGTGGGGCCCGCCCGCCCCATGTCCTGACTGTGGGGCCCGCCCGCCCCGTGTCCTGACTGTGGGGCCCGCCCGCCCCATGTCCTGACTGTGGGGCCCGTCCGCGACACGGGGCTCGCCCACCCCATGTCCTGACTGGGGCCCGCCCGCCCCATGTCCTGACTGTGGGGCCCGCCCTGTGTCCTGACTGTGGGGCCCGTCCGCCCTGTGTCCTGACTGTGGGTCCCGCCCGCCCCGTGTCCTGACTGTGGGGCTTGCCCGCCCCGTGTCCAGACTGTGGGGCTCATCTGCCCCGTGTCCGGACTTTGGGGCCGCCTGCCCTGGGACTAGCCCCGTGTCCGGACTGTGAGGCCCGTCCGCCCCGAGCCTGGACTGTGTGGCCCGTCCGCCCCGTGTCCGGACTGTGGGGCCCGTCCGCCCCGTGTCCGGACTGTGGGGCCCGTCCGCCCCGTGTCCGGACTGTGGGGCCCGTCCGCCCCGTGTCCGGACTGTGGGGCCCGTCCGCCCCGTGTCCGGACTGTGGGGCCCGTCCGCCCCGTGTCCGGACTGTGAGGCCCGTCCGCCCCGTGTCCGGACTGTGGGGCCCGTCCACCCCGTGTCCGGACTGTGGGGCCCGTCCACCCCGTGTCCGGACTGTGGGGCCCGTCCACCCCGTGTCCGGACTGTGGGGCCCGTCCACCCCGTGTCCGGACTGTGGGTCGCCTGCCCCGGGTCTAGCCCCAGGTCTGGACTGTGGGGCATGTCCGCCCCATGTCAGGTCTGTGAAGCCCGTCCACCCCGTGTCTAGAATATGGGACCGCCTGCCCCGGGTCTAGCCTCAGGTCTGGACTGTGGGGCCGCCAGACCCGGGTCTAGCCCCAGGTCTGGACTATGGGGCATGCCCGCCCCGTGTCCGGACTGTGGGGCCCGTCCACCCCGTGTCTGGACTATGGGCCGCCTGCCCCGAGTCTAGCCCCAGGTCTGGACTGTGGGGCCTGCCCCGTGTCCTGACTGTGGGGCCCGCCCCGCCCGCCCCATGTCCTGACTGTGCAGCCCGCCCGCCCCATGTCCTGACTGTGGAGCCCGCCCGCCCCATGTCCTGACTGTGGGGCCCGCCCGCCCCGTGTCCTGACTGTGGGGCCCGCCCCATGTCCTGACTGTGGGGCCCGCCCGCCCCATGTCCTGACTGTGGGGCCCGCCCGCCCCGTGTCCTGACTGTGGGGCCCGCCCGCCCCGTGTCCTGACTGTGGGTCCCGCCCGCCCCGTGTCCTGACTGTGGGGATCGCCCGCCCCGTGTCCTGACTGTGGGGCTCGCCCGCCCTGTGTCCAGACTGTGGGGCTCATCCGCCCCGTGTCCGGACTTTGGGGCCGCCTGCCCCGGGACTAGGCCCGTGTCCGGACTGTGAGGCCCATCCGCCCCGAGCCTGGACTGTGGGGCCCGTCCGCCCCGTGTCCGGATTGTGGGGCCCGTCCGCCCCGTGTCCGGACTGTGAGGCCCGTCCGCCCCGTGTCCGGACTGTGGGGCCCGTCCACCCCGTGTCCGGACTGTGGGGCCCGTCCACCTCGTGTCCGGACTGTGGGGCCCGTCCACCCCGTGTCCGGACTGTGGGTCGCCTGCCCCGGGTCTAGCCCCAGGTCTGGACTGTGGGGCATGTCCGCCCCATGTCAGGTCTGTGAGGCCCGTCCACCCCGTGTCTAGAATATGGGACCGCCTGCCCCGGGTCTAGCCTCAGGTCTGGACTGTGGGGCCGCCAGCCCCGGGTCTAGCCCCAGGTCTGGACTATGGGGCATGCCCGCCCCGTGTCCGGACTGTGGGGCCCGTCCACCTCGTGTCTGGACTATAGGCCGCCTGCCCCGGGTCTAGCCCCAGGTCTGGACTGTGGGGCCCGCCCGCCCCGCCCGCCCCGTGTCCTAACTGTGGGGCCCGCCCGCCCCGCCCGCCCCATGTCCGGACTGTGCAGCCCGCCCGCCCCATGTTCTGACTGTGGAGCCCGCCCGCCCCTGGACTATGGGCCGCCTGCCCCGGGTCTAGCCCCAGGTCTGGACTGTGGGGCCCGCCCGCCCCGTGTCCTGACTGTGGGGGGCGGGCGGGGCCCGCCCGCCCCATGTCCTGACTGTGCAGCCCGCCCGCCCCATGTTCTGACTGTGGAGCCCGCCCGCCCCATGTCCTGACTGTGGGGCAAGCCCGCCCCATGTCCTGACTGTGGGGCCCACCCGCCCGCCCCATGTCCTGACTGTGGGGCCCGCCCCGTGTCATGACTGTGGGGCCCGCCCGCCCCGTGTCCTGACTGTGGGGCCCGCCCGCCCCGTGTCCTGACTGTGGGTCCCGCCCGCCCCGTGTCCTGACTGTGGGGCTCGCCTGCCCCGTGTCCTGACTGTGGGGCCCGCCCTGTGTCCTGACTGTGGGGCCCGTCCGCCCTGTGTCCTGACTGTGGGTCCCGCCCGCCCCGTGTCCTGACTGTGGGTCCCGCCCGCCCCGTGTCCTGACTGTGGGGCTCGCCCGCCCCGTGTCCAGACTGTGGGGCTCATCCGCCCCGTGTCCGGACTTTGGGGCCGCCTGCCCCGGGACTAGCCCCGTGTCCGGACTGTGAGGCCCGTCCGCCCCGAGCCTGGACTGTGGGGCCCGTCCGCCCCGTGTCCGGACTGTGGGGCCCGTCCGCCCCGTGTCCGGACTGTGGGGCCCGTCCGCCCCATGTCCGGACTGTGGGGCCCGTCCGCCCCGTGTCCGGACTGTGGGGCCCGTCCGCCCCGTGTCCGGACTGTGGGGCCCGTCCACCCCGTGTCCGGACTGTGGGGCCCGTCCACCTCGTGTCCGGACTGTGGGGCCCGTCCACCCCGTGTCCGGACTGTTGGGCCCGTCCACCCCGTGTCCGGACAGTGGGGCCCGTCCACCCCGTGTCCGGACTGTGGGGCCCGTCCACCCCGTGTCCGGACTGTTGGGACCGTCCACCCCGTGTCCGGACAGTGGGGCCCGTCCACCCCGTGTCCGGACTGTGGGGCCCGTCCACCCCGTGTCCGGACTGTGGGTCGCCTGCCCCGGGTCTAGCCCCAGGTCTGGACTGTGGGGCATGTCCGCCCCATGTCAGGTCTGTGAGGCCCGTCCACCCCGTGTCTAGAATATGGGACCGCCTGCCCGGGTCTAGCCTCAGGTCTGGACTGTGGGGCCGCCTGCCTCGGGTCTAACCCCAGATCTGGACTATGGGGCATGCCCGCCCCGTGTCCGGACTGTGGGGCCCGTCCACCCCGTGTCTGGACTATGGGCCGCCTGCCCCGGGTCTAGCCCCAGGTCTGTACTGTGGGCGTGGGCGGGGCCCGCCCGGGGCCCGCCCGCCCCGTGTCCTGACTGTGGAGCCCGCCCGCCCCGTGTCCTGACTGTGGAGCCCGCCCGCCCCGTGTCCTGACTGTGGGGCACGCCCGCCCCGTGTCCTGACTGTGGGGCTTGCCCGCCCCGTGTCTTGACTGTGGGGCCCATCCGCCCTGTGTCCTGACTGTGGGTCCTGCCCGCCCCATGTCCTGACTGTGGGGCTCGCCCGCCCCGTGTCCAGACTGTGGGGCTCATCTTCCCCGTGTCCGGACTTTGGGGCCGCCTGCCCCGGGACTAGTCCCGTGTCCGGACTGTGAGGCCCGTCCGCCCCGAGCCTGGACTGTGGGGCCCGACCGCCCCGTGTCCGGACTGTGGGACCCGCCCGCCCCGTGTCCTGACTGTGGGGCCCGCCCGCCCCGTGTCCTGACTGTGGGGCCCGCCGGCCCCGTGTCCTGACTGTGGGGCCCGCCCGCCCCGTGTCCTGACTGTGGGGCTCGCCCGCCCCGTGTTCTGACTGTGGGGCCCGTCCGCCCTGTGTCCTGACTGTGGGTCCCGCCCGCCCCGTGTCCTGACTGTGGGGCTCGCCCGCCCCGTGTCCAGACTGTGGGGCTCATCCGCCCCGTGTCCGGACTTTGGGGCCGCCTGCCCCGGGACTAGGCCCGTGTCCGGACTGTGAGGCCCATCCGCCCCGAGCCTGGACTGTGGGGCCCGTCCGCCCCCTGTCCGGACTGTGGGGCCCGTCTGCCCCGTGTCCGGACTGTGGGGCCCGTCCGCCCCGTGTCCGGACTGTTGGGCCCGTCCACCCCGTGTCCGGACAGTGGGGCCCGTCCACCCCGTGTCCGGACTGTGGGGCCCGTCCACCCCGTGTCCGGACTGTTGGGACCGTCCACCCCGTGTCCGGACAGTGGGGCCCGTCCACCCCGTGTCCGGACTGTGGGGCCCGTCCACCCCGTGTCCGGACTGTGGGTCGCCTGCCCCGGGTCTAGCCCCAGGTCTGGACTGTGGGGCATGTCCGCCCCATGTCAGGTCTGTGAGGCCCGTCCACCCCGTGTCTAGAATATGGGACCGCCTGCCCGGGTCTAGCCTCAGGTCTGGACTGTGGGGCCGCCTGCCTCGGGTCTAACCCCAGATCTGGACTATGGGGCATGCCCGCCCCGTGTCCGGACTGTGGGGCCCGTCCACCCCGTGTCTGGACTATGGGCCGCCTGCCCCGGGTCTAGCCCCAGGTCTGTACTGTGGGCGTGGGCGGGGCCCGCCCGGGGCCCGCCCGCCCCGTGTCCTGACTGTGGAGCCCGCCCGCCCCGTGTCCTGACTGTGGGGCACGCCCGCCCCGTGTCCTGACTGTGGGGCTTGCCCGCCCCGTGTCCTGACTGTGGGGCCCATCCGCCCTGTGTCCTGACTGTGGGTCCTGCCCGCCCCATGTCCTGACTGTGGGGCTCGCCCGCCCCGTGTCCAGACTGTGGGGCTCATCTTCCCCGTGTCCGGACTTTGGGGCCGCCTGCCCCGGGACTAGTCCCGTGTCCGGACTGTGAGGCCCGTCCGCCCCGAGCCTGGACTGTGGGGCCCGACCGCCCCGTGTCCGGACTGTGGGACCCGCCCGCCCCGTGTCCTGACTGTGGGGCCCGCCCGCCCCGTGTCCTGACTGTGGGGCCCGCCGGCCCCGTGTCCTGACTGTGGGGCCCGCCCGCCCCGTGTCCTGACTGTGGGGCTCGCCCGCCCCGTGTTCTGACTGTGGGGCCCGTCCGCCCTGTGTCCTGACTGTGGGTCCCGCCCGCCCCGTGTCCTGACTGTGGGGCTCGCCCGCCCCGTGTCCAGACTGTGGGGCTCATCCGCCCCGTGTCCGGACTTTGGGGCCGCCTGCCCCGGGACTAGGCCCGTGTCCGGACTGTGAGGCCCATCCGCCCCGAGCCTGGACTGTGGGGCCCGTCCGCCCCCTGTCCGGACTGTGGGGCCCGTCCGCCCCGTGTCCGGACTGTGAGGCCCGTCCGCCCCGTGTCCGGACTGTGGGGCCCGTCCACCCCGTGTCCGGACTGTGGGGCCCGTCCACCTCGTGTCCGGACTGTGGGGCCCGTCCACCCCGTGTCCGGACTGTGGGTCGCCTGCCCCGGGTCTAGCCCCAGGTCTGGACTGTGGGGCATGTCCGCCCCATGTCAGGTCTGTGAGGCCCGTCTACCCCGTGTCTAGAATATGGGACCGCCTGCCCCGGGTCTAGCCTCAGGTCTGGACTGTGGGGCCGCCAGCCCCGGGTCTAGCCCCAGGTCTGGACTATGGGGCATGCCCGCCCCGTGTCCGGACTGTGGGGCCCGTCCACCCCGTGTCTGGACTATGGGCCGCCTGCCCCGAGTCTAGCCCCAGGTCTGGACTGTGGGGCCTGCCCCGTGTCCTGACTGTGGGGCCCGCCCCGCCCGCCCCATGTCCTGACTGTGCAGCCCGCCCGCCCCATGTCCTGACTGTGGAGCCCGCCCGCCCCATGTCCTGACTGTGGGGCCCGCCCGCCCCATGTCCTGACTGTGGGGCCCGCCCCATGTCCTGACTGTGGGGCCCGCCCGCCCCATGTCCTGACTGTGGGGCCCGCCCGCCCCGTGTCCTGACTGTGGGGCCCGCCCGCCCCGTGTCCTGACTGTGGGTCCCGCCCGCCCCGTGTCCTGACTGTGGGGCTCGCCCGCCCCGTGTCCTGACTGTGGGGCTCGCCCGCCCTGTGTCCAGACTGTGGGGCTCATCCGCCCCGTGTCCGGACTTTGGGGCCGCCTGCCCCGGGACTAGGCCCGTGTCCGGACTGTGAGGCCCATCCGCCCCGAGCCTGGACTGTGGGGCCCGTCCGCCCCGTGTCCGGATTGTGGGGCCCGTCCGCCCCGTGTCCGGACTGTGAGGCCCGTCCGCCCCGTGTCCGGACTGTGGGGCCCGTCCACCCCGTGTCCGGACTGTGGGGCCCGTCCACCTCGTGTCCGGACTGTGGGGCCCGTCCACCCCGTGTCCGGACTGTGGGTCGCCTGCCCCGGGTCTAGCCCCAGGTCTGGACTGTGGGGCATGTCCGCCCCATGTCAGGTCTGTGAGGCCCGTCCACCCCGTGTCTAGAATATGGGACCGCCTGCCCCGGGTCTAGCCTCAGGTCTGGACTGTGGGGCCGCCAGCCCCGGGTCTAGCCCCAGGTCTGGACTATGGGGCATGCCCGCCCCGTGTCCGGACTGTGGGGCCCGTCCACCTCGTGTCTGGACTATAGGCCGCCTGCCCCGGGTCTAGCCCCAGGTCTGGACTGTGGGGCCCGCCCGCCCCATGTCCTGACTGTGCAGCCCGCCCGCCCCATGTTCTGACTGTGGAGCCCGCCCGCCCCTGGACTATGGGCCGCCTGCCCCGGGTCTAGCCCCAGGTCTGGACTGTGGGGCCCGCCCGCCCCGTGTCCTGACTGTGGGGCCCGCCCGCCCCATGTCCTGACTGTGCAGCCCGCCCGCCCCATGTTCTGACTGTGGAGCCCGCCCGCCCCATGTCCTGACTGTGGGGCCCGCCCGCCCCATGTCCTGACTGTGGGGCCCACCCGCCCGCCCCATGTCCTGACTGTGGGGCCCGCCCCGTGTCATGACTGTGGGGCCCGCCCGCCCCGTGTCCTGACTGTGGGGCCCGCCCGCCCCGTGTCCTGACTGTGGGGCCCGCCCGCCCCGTGTCCTGACTGTGGGTCCCGCCCGCCCCGTGTCCTGACTGTGGGGCTCGCCCGCCCCGTGTCCTGACTGTGGGGCCCGCCCTGTGTCCTGACTGTGGGGCCCGTCCGCCCTGTGTCCTGACTGTGGGTCCCGCCCGCCCCGTGTCCTGACTGTGGGGCTCGCCCGCCCCGTGTCCAGACTGTGGGGCTCATCCGCCCCGTGTCCGGACTTTGGGGCCGCCTGCCCCGGGACTAGCCCCGTGTCCGGACTGTGAGGCCCGTCCGCCCCGAGCCTGGACTGTGGGGCCCGTCCGCCCCGTGTCCGGACTGTGGGGCCCGTCCGCCCCGTGTCCGGACTGTGGGGCCCGTCCGCCCCGTGTCCGGACTGTGGGGCCCGTCCGCCCCGTGTCCGGACTGTGGGGCCCGTCCGCCCCGTGTCCGGACTGTGGGGCCCGTCCACCCTGTGTCCGGACTGTGGGGCCCGTCCACCCCGTGTCCGGACTGTTGGGCCCGTCCACCCCGTGTCCGGACAGTGGGGCCCGTCCACCCCGTGTCCGGACTGTGGGGCCCGTCCACCCCGTGTCCGGACTGTTGGGACCGTCCACCCCGTGTCCGGACAGTGGGGCCCGTCCACCCCGTGTCCGGACTGTGGGGCCCGTCCACCCCGTGTCCGGACTGTGGGTCGCCTGCCCCGGGTCTAGCCCCAGGTCTGGACTGTGGGGCATGTCCGCCCCATGTCAGGTCTGTGAGGCCCGTCCACCCCGTGTCTAGAATATGGGACCGCCTGCCCCGGGTCTAGCCTCAGGTCTGGACTGTGGGGCCGCCTGCCTCGGGTCTAGCCCCAGGTCTGGACTATGGGGCATGCCCGCCCCGTGTCCGGACTGTGGGGCCCGTCCACCCCGTGTCTGGACTATGGGCCGCCTGCCCCGGGTCTAGCCCCAGGTCTGTAATGTGGGCGTGGGCGGGGCCCGCCCGGGGCCCGCCCGCCCCGTGTCCTGACTGTGGAGCCCGCCCGCCCCGTGTCCTGACTGTGGAGCCCGCCCGCCCCGTGTCCTGACTGTGGGGCACGCCCGCCCCGTGTCCTGACTGTGGGGCTTGCCCGCCCCGTGTCCTGACTGTGGGGCCCATCCGCCCTGTGTCCTGACTGTGGGTCCTGCCCGCCCCATGTCCTGACTGTGGGGCTCGCCCGCCCCGTGTCCAGACTGTGGGGCTCATCTTCCCCGTGTCCGGACTTTGGGGCCGCCTGCCCCGGGACTAGTCCCGTGTCCGGACTGTGAGGCCCGTCCGCCCCGAGCCTGGACTGTGGGGCCCGTCCGCCCCGTGTCCGGACTGTGGGACCCGCCCGCCCCGTGTCCTGACTGTGGGGCCCGCCCGCCCCGTGTCCTGACTGTGGGGCCCGCCCGCCCCGTGTCCTGACTGTGGGGCCCGCCCGCCCCGTGTCCTGACTGTGGGGCTCGCCCGCCCCGTGTTCTGACTGTGGGGCCCGTCCGCCCTGTGTCCTGACTGTGGGTCCCGCCCGCCCCGTGTCCTGACTGTGGGGCTCGCCCGCCCCGTGTCCAGACTGTGTGGCTCATCCGCCCCGTGTCCGGACTTTGGGGCCGCCTGCCCCGGGACTAGGCCCGTGTCCGGACTGTGAGGCCCATCCGCCCCGAGCCTGGACTGTGGGGCCCGTCCGCCCCCTGTCCGGACTGTGGGGCCCGTCCGCCCCGTGTCCGGACTGTGAGGCCCGTCCGCCCCGTGTCCGGACTGTGGGGCCCGTCCACCCCGTGTCCGGACTGTGGGGCCCGTCCACCTCGTGTCCGGACTGTGGGGCCCGTCCACCCCGTGTCCGGACTGTGGGTCGCCTGCCCCGGGTCTAGCCCCAGGTCTGGACTGTGGGGCATGTCCGCCCCATGTCAGGTCTGTGAGGCCCGTCTACCCCGTGTCTAGAATATGGGACCGCCTGCCCCGGGTCTAGCCTCAGGTCTGGACTGTGGGGCCGCCAGCCCCGGGTCTAGCCCCAGGTCTGGACTATGGGGCATGCCCGCCCCGTGTCCGGACTGTGGGGCCCGTCCACCCCGTGTCTGGACTATGGGCCGCCTGCCCGGGGTCTAGCCCCAGGTCTGGACTGTGGGGCCCGCCCGCCCCGTGTCCTGACTGCCGCCCCATGTCCTGACTGTGCAGCCCGCCCCATGTCCTGACTGTGGAGCCCGCCCGCCCCATGTCCTGACTGTGGGGCCCGCCCGCCCCATGTCCTGACTGTGGGGCCCGCCCGCCCCATGTCCTGACTGTGGGGCCCGCCCGCCCCATGTCCTGACTGTGGGGCCCGCCCGGGGCCCGCCCGCCCCATGTCCTGACTGTGGGGGGGGGGGGGCCCGCCCGACTGTGGGGGGGCCCGCCCGCCCCGTGTCCTGACTGTGGGACCCGCCCGCACCGTGTCCTGACTGTGGGGCCCGCCCGCCCCGTGTCCTGACTGTGGGGCCCGCCCGCCCCGTGTCCTGACTGTGGGGCTCGCCCGCCCCGTGTTCTGACTGTGGGGCCCGTCCGCCCTGTGTCCTGACTGTGGGTCCCGCCCGTCCCGTGTCCTGACTGTGGGGCTCGCCAGCCCCGTGTCCAGACTGTGGGGCTCATCCGCCCCGTGTCCGGACTTTGGGGCCGCCTGCCCCGGGACTAGGCCCGTGTCCGGACTGTGAGGCCCATCCGCCCCGAGCCTGGACTGTGGGGCCCGTCCGCACCGTGTCCGGACTGTGGGGCCCGTCCGCCCCGTGTCCGGACTGTGAGGTCCGTCCGCCCCGTGTCCGGACTGTGGGGCCCGTCCACCTCGTGTCCGGACTGTGGGGCCCGTCCACCCCGTGTCCGGACTGTGGGTCGCCTGCCCCGGGTCTAGCCCCAGGTCTGGACTGTGGGGCATGTCCGCCCCATGTCAGGTCTGTGAGGCCCGTCCACCCCGTGTCTTGAATATGGGACCGCCTGCCCCGGGTCTAGCCTCAGGTCTGGACTGTGGGGCCGCCAGCCCCGGGTCTAGCCCCAGGTCTGGACTATGGGGCATGCCCGCCCCGTGTCCGGACTGTGGGGCCCGTCCACCTCGTGTCTGGACTATGGGCCGCCTGCCCCGGGTCTAGCCCCAGGTCTGGACTGTGGGGCCCGCCCGCCCCGTGTCCTGACTGTGGGGCCCGCCCGCCCGCCCCGCCCGCCCCATGTCCTGACTGTGCAGCCCGCCCGCCCCATGTTCTGACTGTGGAGCCCGCCCGCCCCATGTCCTGACTGTGGGGCCCGCCCGCCCCATGTCCTGACTGTGGGGCCCACCCGCCCGCCCCATGTCCTGACTGTGGGGCCCGCCCGCCCCGTGTCATGACTGTGGGGCCCGCCCGCCCCGTGTCCTGACTGTGGGGCCCGCCCGCCCCGTGTCCTGACTGTGGGGCCCGCCCGCCCCGTGTCCTGACTGTGGGTCCCGCCCGCCCCCTGTCCTGACTGTGGGGCTCGCCCGCCCCGTGTCCTGACTGTGGGGCCCGCCCTGTATCCTGACTGTGGGGCCCGTCCGCCCTGTGTCCTGACTGTGGGTCCCGCCCGCCCCGTGTCCTGACTGTGGGGCTCGCCCGCCCCGTGTCCAGACTGTGGAGCCCGCCCGCCCCGTGTCCTGACTGTGGAGCCCGCCCGCCCCGTGTCCTGACTGTGGGGCCCGCCCGCCCCGTGTCCTGACTGTGGGGCTTGCCTGCCCCGTGTCCTGACTGTGGGGCCCGTCCGCCCTGTGTCCTGACTGTGGGGCCCGTCCGCCCTGTGTCCTGACTGTGGGTCCTGCCTGCCCCATGTCCTGACTGTGGGGCTCGCCCGCCCCGTGTCCAGACTGTGGGGCTCTTCCGCCCCGTGTCCGGACTTTGGGGCCGCCTGCCCCGGGACTAGTCCCGTGTCCGGACTGTGAGGCCCGTCCGCCCCGTGTCCGGACTGTGGGGCCCGTCCGCCCCGTGTCCGGACTGTGGGGCCCGTCCGCCCCGTGTCCGGACTGTGAGGCCCGTCCACCCCGTGTCCGGACTGTGGGGCACGTGCACCCCGTGTCCGGACTGTGGGGCCCGTCCACCCCGTGTCCGGACTGTGGGGCCCGTCCAACCCGTGTCCGGACTGTGGGGCCCGTCCACCCCGTGTCCGGACTGTGGGGCCCGTCCACCCCGTGTCCGGACTGTGGGGCCCGTCCACCCCGTGTCCGGACTGTGGGTCGCCTGCCCCGGGTCTAGCCCCAGGTCTGGACTCTGGGGCATGTCCGCCCCATGTCAGGTCTGTGAGGCCCGTCCACCCCGTGTCTAGAATATGGGACCGCCTGCCCCGGGTCTAGCCTCAGGTCTGGACTGTGGGGCCGCCTGCCCCGGTTCTAGCCCCAGGTCTGGACTATGGGGCATGCCCGCCCCGTGTCCGGACTGTGGGGCCCGTCCACCCCGTGTCTGGACTATGGGCCGCCTGCCCCGGGTCTAGCCCCAGGTCTGGACTGTGGGGCCTGCCCACCCCGTGTCCGGACTGTGGGGCCCGTCCAACCCGTGTCCGGACTGTGGGGCCCGTCCACCCCGTGTCCGGACTGTGGGGCCCGTCCACCCCGTGTCCGGACTGTGGGTCGCCTGCCCCGGGTCTAGCCCCAGGTCTGGACTGTGGGGCATGCCCGCCCCATGTCAGGTCTGTGAGGCCCGTCCACCCCGTGTCTAGAATATGGGACCGCCTGCCCCGGGTCTAGCCTCAGGTCTGGACTGTGGGGCCGCCTGCCCCGGGTCTAGCCCCAGGTCTGGACTATGGGGCATGCCCGCCCCGTGTCCGGACTGTGGGGCCCGTCCACCCCGTGTCTGGACTATTGGCCGCCTGCCCCGGGTCTAGCCCCAGGTCTGGACTGTGGGGCCCGCCCGCCCCGTGTCCTGACTGTGGGGCCCGCCCGCCCCATGTCCTGACTGTGCAGCCCGCCCGCCCCATGTCCTGACTGTGGGGCCCGCCCGCCCCATGTCCTGACTGTGGGGCCCGCCCGCCCCATGTCCTGACTGTGGGGCCCGCCCCCCCCATGTCCTGACTGTGGGGCCCGCCCGCCCCGTGTCCTGACCGTGGGGCCCGCCCGCCCCGTGTCCTGACTGTGGGTCCCGCCCGCCCCGTGTCCTGACTTTGGGGCTCGCCCGCCCCGTGTCCTGACTGTGGGGCCCGTCCGCCCCGTGTCCTGACTGTGGGTCCCGCCCGCCCCGTGTCCTGACTGTGGGGCTCACCCGCCCCGTGTCCGGACTTTGGGGCCGCCTGCCCCGGGACTAGCCCCGTGTCCGGACTGTGAGGCCCGTCCGCCCCGAGCCTGGACTGTGGGGCCCGTCCGGCCTGTGTCCGGATTGTGGGGCCCGTCCGCCCCGTGTCCGGACTGTGGGGCCCGTCCGCCCCGTGTCCGGACTGTGGGGCCCGTCCGCCCCGTGTCCGGACTGTGGGGCCCGTCCGCCCCGTGTCCGGACTGTGGGGCCCGTCCGCCCCGTGTCCGGACTGTGGGGCCCGTCCACCCCGTGTCCGGACTGTGGGTCGCCTGCCCCGGGTCTAGCCCCAGGTCTGGACTGTGGGGCATGTCCGCCCCATGTCAGGTCTGTGAGGCCCGTCCACCCCGTGTCTAGAATATGGGACCGCCTGCCCCGGGTCTAGCCTCAGGTCTGGACTGTGGGGCCGCCAGCCCCGGGTCTAGCCCCAGGTCTGGACTATGGGGTATGCCCGCCCCGTGTCCGGACTGTGGGGCCCGTCCACCCAGTGTCTGGACTATGGGCCGCCTGCCCCGGGTCTAGCCCCAGGTCTGGACTGTGGGGCCCGCCCGCCCCATGTCCTGACTGTGCAGCCCGCCCGCCCCATGTCCTGACTGTGGAGCCCGCCCGCCCCATGTCCTGACTGTGGGGCCCGCCCGCCCCATGTCCTGACTGTGGGGCCCGCCCCATGTCCTGACTGTGGGGCCCGTCCGCCCTGTGTCCTGACTGTGGGTCCCGCCCGCCCCGTGTCCTGACTGTGGGGCTCGCCCGCCCCGTGTCCGGACTTTGGGGCCGCCTGCCCCGGGACTAGCCCCGTGTCCGGACTGTGCAGCCCGCCCGCCCCATGTCCTGACTGTGGAGCCCGCCCGCCCCATGTCCTGACTGTGGGGCCCGCCCGCCCCGTGTCCTGACTGTGGGGCCCGCCCCATGTCCTGACTGTGGGGCCCGTCCGCCCTGTGTCCTGACTGTGGGTCCCGCCCGCCCCGTGTCCAGACTGTGGGGCTCATCCGCCCCGTGTCCGGACTTTGGGGCCGCCTGCCCCGGGACTAGCCCCGTGTCCGGACTGTGAGGCCCGTCCGCCCCGAGCCTGGACTGTGGGGCCCGTCCGCCCCGTGTCCGGACTGTGGGGCCCGTCCGCCCCGTGTCCGGACTGTGGGGCCCGTCCGCCCCGTGTCCGGACTGTGGGGCCCGTCCGCCCCGTGTCCGGACTGTGGGGCCCGTCCACCCCGTGTCCGGACTGTGGGGCCCGTCCACCCCGTGTCCGGACTGTGGGGCCCGTCCACCCCGTGTCCGGACTGTGGGTCGCCTGCCCCTTGTCTAGCCCCAGGTCTGGACTGTGGGGCATGTCCGCCCCATGTCAGGTCTGTGAGGCCCGTCCACCCCGTGTCTAGAATATGGGACCGCCTGCCCCGGGTCTAGCCTCAGGTCTGGACTGTGGGGCCGCCAGCCCCGGGTCTAGCCCCAGGTCTGGACTATGGGGTATGCCCGCCCCGTGTCCGGACTGTGGGGCCCGCCCACCCCGTGTCTGGACTATGGGCCGCCTGCCCCGAGTCTAGCCCCAGGTCTGGACTGTGGGGCCCGCCCGCCCCGTGTCCTGACTGTGGGGCCCGCCCGCCCCATGTCCTGACTGTGGGGCCCGCCCGCCCCATGTCCTGACTGTGGGGCCCGCCCTATGTCCTGACTGTGGGGCCCGCCCGCCCCGTGTCCTGACTGTGGGGCCCGCCCACCCCGTGTCCTGACTGTGGGGCCCGCCCGCCCCGTGTCCTGACTGTGGGGCCCGCCCGCCCCGTGTCCTGACTGTGGGTCCCGCCCGCCCCGTGTCCTGACTGTGGGGCTCGCCCGCCCCGTGTCCTGACTGTGGGGCCCGCCCTGTGTCCTGACTGTGGGGCCCGTCCGCCCTGTGTCCTGACTGTGGGTCCCGCCCGCCCCGTGTCCTGACTGTGGGGCTCGCCCGCCCCGTGTCCAGACTTTGGGGCCGCCTGCCCCGGGACTAGCCCCGTGTCCGGACTGTGAGGCCCGTCCGCCCAGAGCCTGGACTGTGGGGCCCGTCCGCCCCGTGTCCGGATTGTGGGGCCCGTCCGCCCCGTGTCCGGACTGTGGGGCCCGTCCGCCCCGTGTCCGGACTGTGGGGCCCGTCCGCCCCGTGTCCGGACTGTGGGGCCCGTCCGCCCCGTGTCCGGATTGTGGGGCCCGTCCACCCCGTGTCCTGACTGTGGGGCCCACCCGCCCCGTGTTCTGACTGTGGGGCTCGCCCGCCCCGTGTTCTGACTGTGGGGCTCGCCCGCCCCGAGTCCAGACTGTGGGGCCCATCCGCCCCGTGTCCGTACTTGGGGCCGCCTGCCCCGGGTCTAGCCCCAGGTCTGGACTGTGGGGCCACCTGCCCCAGGACTAGCCCTGTGTCTGGACTGTGGGGCATGCCCGCCCCGAGCCTGGACTGTGGGACATGCCCGCCCCGAGTGGGAAAGGGGAGCCTGTCTGCCCCGGGACTGGACGGTGGGGCCCGTCCGCCCTGAGCCTGGACTGTGGGGCCCGTCCGCCCCGAGCGTGGACTGTGGGGCCCGAGCGTGAACTGTGGGGCCTATCCACCCCGAGCCTGGACTGTGGGGCCCGTCCGCCCGAGCCTGGACTGTGGGGCCCCCCGCCCGCCCCGGGTCTGGACTGTGGGGCCGGCTGGCCCCGGGTCTAGCCCCGAGCCAGGACTGTGGGGCTGCCTGCCCCGGGACTAGCCCCGCATCCGGACTGTGGGGCCCCCTGCCCACCCCGTGTCCTGACTGTGGGGCCCCCCGCCCACTCCGTGTCCTGACTGTGGGGCCAGCCAGCCCCGTGTCCTGACTGTGGGGCCCATCGGCCCCGTGTCCGGCCTTTGCGGCCGCCTACCCCGGGTCTAGCTCCAGGTCTGGACAGTGGGGACCCACGCCTGCCCCGGGTCCGGACTGTGGGGCCCCCCACCCGCCCCGACTCCGGACTGTGGGGCCCCCCGTCCGCCCCGATCCTGGACTTTGGGGCCTGTTCACCCGAGCCTGGACCGTGCGGCCCGTCCTCCCCGAGCCTGGACCGTGGGACCCGTCCTCCCCGAGCCTGGACCGAGGGACCCGTCCTCCCCGAGCCTGGACCGAGGGGCCCGTCCGCCCCGAGCCTGGACTGTGGGGCCCGTCCGCCCCGAGCCTGGACTGTGGGGCCCGTCCAACCCGAGCCTGGAATGTGGGGCCCGTCCTCCCCGAGCCTGGACTGTGGGGCCCGTCCGCCCTGTGTCTGGATTGTTAGGCCGCCTGTCCCGGATCTAGCCTCGGGTCCGGACTGTGGGGCCCGCCCGCCCCGGGTCCGGACTGTGGGGCCCGCCCGCCCCGGGTCCGGACTGTGGGGCCCGCCCGCCCGCCCGCCCCGGGCTACTTTCAGTGGTATGTCAGCCGATTGTGGTTTGTAGGCTTGTTTTCTTTACTGTCTCAATGCTTCATTAACTAGCAATTCTGCTGATATTGGTAAGAATGACTTCCGGGTGATAACGGCTGATCCTATCAAACAACAAGGAGGTGCCTTAATAAAGTACAGTCCTGAGGGTAGCTGGTGAGGCCAACAAATTTCCAGTCCATCCCTCATACTTAGATGTTAAAGGCAGACCTGTTCAATATGCTATCCATGTCCCAGTTTGGCCTCTTGTTGGTAGGAGGTGTAAATGGTTGCTTTAAACAGAATGAAGCTATTTTAAGTCTGATGTCGGGAGTCTCAGAATGGACTGGTCGACATTTTACTTAGCAAAATATTTATGTCCCAGTTATCCTTCTAGTTGAAGTTGGTCATGGTTGTGATTAGTAGGGGAGTAACGACTGCGGTCGCAGCAAGTCACAAAGGCCCGGAGGATCAGGGGCCCGCCGACACCAGCAGAACCTTTAATTAGATGTGTGTCCTCCTACGCACATCCAGTTGAAGTGTATTGCTGTGGACATACCCATTGGGTCCTTTAGCGACAATGCATTCTGTTGGCCAATCATAGGCCAGCACATGACGGGGCGCATCGCAGTAACGTCATGCACTCCCGTCACAGGCCGAAGTCAGCTGCCTGCTTCACAACAGGACTTGCGGAGCGGGAGTGAAGGGAAGGTGGGTAGAGTATTTAAATATTTATTTTAAATAAGTTGCCATACTACTATATGTAGCATCGGCGTCTCTGCCCCCTGCTAGGCAGAGACGCCGTCCCATTCACCTCCTCGCTCCCCGCTCTGTGTTCACCAGCGCTCCTCTTCCTGTTGCCGGCGCGCGCAGCTCCCCGGGCACTGTGCTTAGGGCGCGCTCGCTCCCTCCCTCTTAAAGGGGCCGCGTGCGCCGTCCTAAGGAGTCCTCGGCCAATAGCCGAGGGTCCTCCCATATATAAGGCACCTCCTCCAAAATGGAGGTGCCCGAGCAAAAGTTGTTGCACAGTGTTTCTGACTTCTGCTTCAGCCCTCAGGTCCCGCTGCTAGCCTGACTACCAGTCTTGCCCACCAGCCTGTTACCTGCCGTGCCTGCCAGCCCGCTCACCTGGGAGCACTTGCCTGTTGCCTGCCTGGTACCTGCCGTGCCTGTCAGCCTGCTCACCTGGGAGCACTTGCCTGTGACCTGCCTGTTACCTGCCGTGCCTTCCTGGAGGCTCCTGCCGTCACTTGCCGTGACCACTTGCCAGCCCACCTAGAGACTCCTGCCGTCACTTGCCGTGACCACCTAGAGACTCCTGCCGTCACTTGCCGTGACCACCTGCCAGCCCACCTAGAGACTCCTGCTCGCCAGCCTGCCTGCTGTGCCTACCTGCTATTCCGGTCAGTCCCTGCCATCTGTACCGTGAAGGTCACCTGCTCCCTTACAAGGTCATCCCCAGAGTAGCACCTGGTCCCTCGGCTCGGTCCCTCCCTGGTCACGGAGTCGTTAACTGCCGTACGACCAGGGTCGGTCCGGGTTGATACTTAGTTACGCCCCTCTGGGTCCCTCCTTGCACCATAGCACAGAGGTTCTACCCCCCGGACCCGTAACACTATATATGACTATGAGGTGCTTTATACTACTATATATGACTACGGGGTGCATTATACTGCTATATGACTATGGGGTACATTATACTACTATATATGAATATGGGGTATACTATACTACTATATATGGCTATAAGGGTGCATTATACTGCTATATATGACTATGATGTACATTATACTGCTATATATGACTATGGGGGTACATTATACTGCTATATATGACTGAAGTGCAATATAGTGCTATATATGACTATAGGGTGCATTTTACTACTATTTATGACTATGGTGGTGCATTATACTACTATTTATGACTATGGAGGTGCATTACACTACTATATATGACTATGGGGGTTGTATTATACTACTACGGATGACTATTGGGGTTGTATTATACTACTACGGATGACTATAGGGGTGCATTATACTTCTGTATATGACTATGAAGGTGTATTATACTACTATATATGACTATGTGGGTGCATTATACTACTATATATGACTATGGGGGTGCATTATACTGATATGACAGTGGGGTGCGTTATACTACTATATATGACTATGGGGGTACATTATACTACTATAAATGACTATGGGGTGCTTTATACTACTATATATGACTATGGGGTGCTTTATACTACTATATATGACTATGGGGTGCTTTATACTACTGTATATGACTATGGGATGCTTTATACTAGTGTATATGACTATGGGGGTGCAGTATACTATTATATATGACTATGGGGGTACATTATACAACTATATATGACCAGGAGGTGCAATATACTGCTATATATGACTATGGGGTGCATTATACTACTATATAAACTATATGGGGGTACATTATACTGCCTTATATGACTATGGAGTGCATTATACTGCTTTATGTGACGATGGGGGTGCATTATACTTCTATGGATGACTATGAAGTGTATTATACTACTATATATGACTATGAGGATGCATTATACTACTGTACATGTCTATGGGGTGCATTATACTACTATATATGACTGGGGGTGCATTATACTGCTATATAGGACTATGGCTTGCATTATACTGCTATATATGACGATGGGGTGCATTATACTGCTATATATGACGATGGGGGTGCATTATACTGCTATATATGACTATGGAGGTGCATTATACTACTATATATGACTATGGGGTGCATTACACTACTTTATATGACTATGGAGGTACATTATATTACCATATATGACTATGGGGGTGAATTATACTACTGTACATGTCTATGGGGTGCATTATACTACTATATATGACTGGGGGTGCATTATACTGCTATATAGGACTATGGCTTGCATTATACTGCTATATATGACGATGAGGTGCATTATACTGCTATATATGACGATGGGGGTGCATTATACTGCTATATATGACTATGGAGGTGCATTATACTACTATATATGACTGGGGGTGCATTATACTGCTATATAGGACTATGGCTTGCATTATACTGCTATATATGACGATGAGGTGCATTATACTGCTATATATGACGATGGGGGTGCATTATACTGCTATATATGACTATGGAGGTGCATTATACTACTATATATGACTATGGGGTGCATTACACTACTTTATATGACTATGGAGGTACATTATATTACCATATATGACTATGGGGGTGAATTATACTGCTATATATTATGATGTGGTGCATTATACTACTATGTATGACTGTGGAGGTGCTTTATACTTTATTGAAAACTATGGGGTGCATTATACTACATGTATGACTAGGAGCTGTGCATTATACTTTATGGACGACTATGGGCTGTACAGTATATTATATAGAGGAGAATGGGATGCATTATACTATATGGAGGACTATGGGATGCATTCTACTATATGAAGGACTATGGGAAGTGCGTTATACTTAAGCTCTGGAGCCCCATGACTTGAATGTACACCCCTGGTGAGTATAATGGCTTAGATTTTTTTTATACAATAAAGAACAGCGGCAGAATGGGGGACATATTCGGGATATATATATTCAGACTCTAGTTACGCCACTGGTCATAAGACACATGAAATCATTGTAAGTTCAATTAATATTCGGGGTCTGGAGTCATAAATTGGACTGGTTGGCGTTTAAGTTGGTTAACCATTTAGTTTCCAGGTTATCCTTTAAGTTGGATTTGTAAGTTGGGTATGGCTGAGCTGAGCAAAACCAGTGTAAGTCCAGCTGCTCCTCCTGGTCCGGTGTCATAGGATGGACTGCTCAGCATTTAAGTTGATAAACATCTACATTTCAGTTTACTCTCCTTGTTGGAGGTGCAAGCTGGACATGGCTGCAATAAGCTGAATAAAACCACTGTAAGTCCAGTTAAGGCTCCTAGTTGGAAGAGATGGCCTTGTGGACACAAAGTGATTAAACTGTTAATGCCCCAATCTACCCTCCTGGTATGGAGTGGTAAGATGAGCTTGATGGTGTCATGTTGGACAGCACTACAGTGGAGAAAATAAGTATTTGATACACTGCCGATTTTGCAAGTTTTCCTACCTACAAAGAGCGTAGAGGTCTGTCATTTTTATCGTAGGTCACTTCATCTGTGAGAGACCAAATCTAAAAATCAGAAAATCACATTATATGATTTTTAAATAATTAAATTGCATTTTATTGCATGAAATAAGTATTTGATCACCTACCAACCAGCAAGAATTCTGGCTCTCACACACTTGTTAGTTTTTCTTTAAGAAGCCCTCCTACTCTGCACTCATTACCTGTATTAATTGCACTTGTTTGAACTTATTACCTGTATAAAAGACACAAGGCTGGGATGGGCTACAGGACAATAAGCAAGCAGCTTCACGAGACGCCAACAACTGTTGGCGCAATTATTAGAAAATGGAAGAAACACAAGATGACTAAGTCTTCCTCGGTCTGGGGCTCCATGCAAGATCTCGCCTCGTGGGGTAAGGATGATTCTGAGAAACGTCAGGAATCAGCCCAGAACTACATGGGAGGACCTGGTCAATGACCTAAATAGAGCTGGCACCACAGTCTCAAACATTACCATTAGTTACACACTACGCTATCATGGATTAAAATCCTGCAGGGCACACAAGGTCCAGTGCTCACCCCAGCACATATCCAGGCCTGTTTGAAGTTGCCAATAACCATCTGGATGATCCAGAGGAGGCATGGGAGAAGGTCATGTGGTCAGATGAGATCAAAATAGAACTTTTGGTGTCCACTCCACTCACCTTGATTGGAGGAAGAAGAAGGATGAGTACAACCCCAAGAACACTCTCCCAACCATGAAGCATGGCGGGGGAAACCTCATACTTCGGAGGTGCTTTTTTTTGCAAAGGGGACAGGACGACTGCAATGTATTGAAGGGAGGATGGATGGGGTCATGTATCTTCCTTCCCTCAGTAAGCACGTTGAAGATGGGTTGTGGTTGGGTCTTCCAGCATGACAATGATCCGAAACACACAGCCAGGGCAACCTAAGGCGTGGCTCGATAAGAAGCATTTCAAGGTCCTGTAGTGGTCTAGCCAGTCTCCAGACCTGATCCCAGTAGAAAAGCTTTGGAGGGAGCTGAAACTCAATATTGCCCAGCAACAGCCCCGAAACTTGAAAGATCTGGAGAAGATCCGTATGGAGGAGAGGGCCAAAATCCCTGCTTTATTATGTGCAAACCTGGTCAAGAACTACAGGAAACGTCTGACCTCTGTAATTGCAAACAAAGGTTTCTGTACCAAATATTAAGTTCTATTTTTCTATTGTATCAAATACTTATTTCATGCAATAAAATGCAAATGAATCATGTAATGTTAATCATACAATGTGATTTTTCTGGATTTTATTTTTAAACTCGGTCTCTCACAGGTGAAGTGACCTACGATAAAAATTACAGACCTCTACATTCATTGTAGGTGGGAAAACTTGCAAAATCGGCAGTGTATTAAATACTTCTTTTCCCCACCGTATACCAGTCTGCCCTCCTAATGGAAGTTGGATCTGGATTCGCCAGTGTGGGGCTGATAAACCATCAATGTCCCAGTCTATCCTCCTAACTGGAGGAGCATGATGGACATAGTTATACCGGTTCTAGTGAAAATATTCCAAGACCAGCATATCCTCTTGGTTGAAGTTGGAAAATGGACATATTAGAAATTAAGTCAGTGAAGCCATTATACCCAATAAGTATTTCAGGATTGAAGTCCTAAAATTGCTAGATTGAACTAAGTGGTGAGTTGGTTAAATATCCGGTCAATGCGCTTTTTGGGTGATTAAAACGGCAATTCTGCAATAAATCTACAAGGGGAGGAATTGATGGATGAGATAAAATGTCCACTTACCTGTCAGACTCCTGTAGCAAAGGAGTAACCTCTCCGCTAGTCAAGACGAATGCCTTCTCACTGCGTTTCTTCAGACGACTTAACGTTCCGCCCTGTGGGACAAACCAAAAAAAAAAAAGATTGGTGAAGTCTGATTGAAATAAGGTATTAAATATTCTGGTTTCTGGATCCCCTTTGGCATTCTGGGATGCTCAATCTACACTTTATAGCAAAAAGTGGGGTAGATATTTTTGAACCATTAGGTGGTCATTGACACTGGAAGGGTTTCTTACTGTCCAGACCTTCGCCTTAGGGGGGCCTTACTTCAATGGAAAATATCAACAATATTGTGTTTGTGATCCAATTCTCTCGCATGCGAGATTCGGATCACAGGTGTGGACAAGATGGAGCATTTAATTTCTCCATCTTCTCAATTGTGTGAGTCAGCCGGCGTATATTGGACTGCACTCAGATGACATCTGAGTGCAGTCCGATGTTTTTCACGTATCCATAGACTTGTATGGGCGCATCGTCTGATATACTCTGCCAATTGCAGCATGCAGCAATTTTTTTCTCATGCCGACTTGGCATGAGAAAATAAACACTAGTTGGCACTGCCCCATAGTATAACATTGGAGTGAGTGCTATACTCATCCGAGTTATATGCCGGCTACTCAGCAGTGTCAGCCATCCCTAAAGGCATCACCTTGACAATCACAGCAATAAGCACATGACACAGATGTGTTGGCTCTGATTTTTTGGGGGGCAAAATGGTGCAGTGCTGAACTTCACCACAAACACCCCCAGCTACATGATGGGTAAACAGGACCCCAAGATTGTGTGAAGAGACGCTTACCTGGACCAGTCTCCTTCAAGCTGTCCGGGGTTAAAGACATAAAATGATTCCGGTTTAGAAATGTGCACATTCTATTTCATCTGTGATGTCATGGGATGTCGATGACGTCACGCGCCCGGTGATGTCATTAAAACTCTCACTGCTTTTTTATGGATCCAGTTTACAACATCAACAAAAAATTAATTCAATAAAAAGACAAAACCCCGACCTCATTTTATAATTCTATGAGGCACATTTAAAAGGAGCCTTTTATTTTATCTATATTACCTACTGCTCTATGTACTAAAATAACACCCAGGACCCCATCCTGCCATTCCTGACCCCCAAACTACAACTCCAATGTCCCCCCGAATTCAACAGTGACAAAGGAGCTGACAACAGAGAATGATGGCATACGCTACTAAATTTCTGTTACAAAGTGCTGTAATTCTACCACGTCAATGGCAAAACGATCCAAAAATGGAGCCGCATAAAGATGTCCCAACTTGAGCCCCCCTATCTACATGCCTTACTAGAGTATAGGGGTGACATAGGGGGCGAGCTCCATTGTAGTCTGCCATAGTGGGGGGGCAGTGCAAAGAGCTGGAAGACCCCCAACAAATATGTATCATCACATTGTCATCCTCCTGCTATAGGGGGCATGGAAAACGCTGCTTCCCCAGCAATATAGCAGCTCATTGCTGGGGGTTTAGCTGCCATACTTGTTCATATCAGCAGATCATCAGTGACTCCTCATTTAGGTAAGGGGTGGTCCTGAAAATGTCTTATTACAGAGCGTTTCTGGCGATCCATGATAAATCCGGTGGATACGCTATAAGTATACCAAAGCTTAAAAGTAATGTGCCCCCTACCTGGACTCGTCCCCTTCCAGCTGTCAGATCCTAGTGACACAAGATGGCTCTGGTGCAGAGCTTCATACATTCTACTCCAGCTGTCATGTCTATGATGTCATGTGCATTGTGATGTCATCATGGCTCTCACTGTTATTTCACATTTACAACCACAAGAAAAAGTTGATATTAATTGTTTAAAAAAACAAAACTAAAAAACATTGTGGGTAATTGCAGCCTGTGATTATTTTACACACTATCATTAATATTTGGGGGGATTAGTCAGGTCCTTCGCCTTCCCCTCCTGCACTGCACTTTATATGTTGTATATTAGAATAATGGACAATCCACAAGCCCTGCTTGTAGAATATGTAATATATATACAGTACAGACCAAAAGTTTGGACATACCTTCTCATTTAAAGATTTTTCTGTATTTTCATGACTATGAAAATTGTACATTCACACTGAAGGCATCAAAACTATGAATTAACCCATGTGGAATTATATACTTAACAAAAATGTGTGAAACAACTGAAAATATGTCTTATATTCTAGGTTCTTCATAGTAGCCACCTTTTGCTTTGATGACCGCTATGCACACTCTTGGCATTCTCTTGATGAGCTTCAAGAGGTAGTCACCAGAAATGGTTTTCACTTCACAGGTGTGCCCTGTCAGGTTTAATAAGTGGGATTTCTTGCCTTATAAATGGAGTTGGGAACATCAGTTGTGTTGTGCAGAAGCCTGGTGGATACACAGCTGATAGTCCTACTGAATAGACTGTTAGAATTTGTATTATGGCAAGAAAAAAGCAGCTAAGTAAAGAAAAACGAGTGGCCATCATTACTTTAAGTAATGAAGGTCAGCCAGTGCGAAAAATTGGGAAAACTTTGAAAGTGTCCCCAAGTACAGTTGCAAAAACCATCAAGCGCTACAAAGAACCGGGCTCACATGAGGACCGCCCCAGGAAAGGAAGACCAAGAGTCACCTCTGCTTCTGAGGATAAGTTTATCTGAGTCACCAGCCTCAGAAATCGCAGGTTAACAGCAGCTCAGATTAGAGACCAGGTCAATGCCACACAGAGTTCTAGCAGCAGACACATCTCTTCAACAACTGTTAAGAGGAGACTTTGTGCAGCAGGCCTTCATGGTAAAATAGCTGCTAGAAAACCACTGCTAAGGACAGGCAACAAGCAGAAGAGACTTGTTTGGGCTAAAGAACACAATGAATGGACATTAGACCAGTGGAAATCTGTGCTTTGGTCTGATGAGTCCAAATTTGAGATCTTTGGTTCCAACCACCGTGTCTTTCTGCGACGCAGAAAAGGTGAACGGATGGACTCTACATGCCTGGTTCCCACCGTGAAGCATGGAGGAGGAGGTGTGATGGTGTGGGGGTGCTTTGCTGGTGACACTGTTGGGGATTTATTCATAATTGAAGGCATAGTGAACCAGCATGGCTACCACAGCATCTTGCAGCGGCATGCTATTCCATCCGGTTTGCGTTTAGTTGGACCATCATTTATTTTTCAACAGGACAATGACCCCAAACACACCTCCAGGCTGTGTAAGGGCTATTTGACCAAGAAGGAGAGTGATGGGGTGCTACGCCAGATGACCTGGCCTCCACAGTCACCAGACCTGAACCCAATCGAGATGGTTTGGGGTGAGCTGGACCGCAGAGTGAAGGCAAAAGGGCCAACAAGTGCTAAGCATCTCTGGGAACTCCGTCAAGATTGTTGGAAGACCATTTCCGGTGACTACCTCTTGAAGCTCATCAAGAGAATGCCTGGAGTGTGCAAAGCAGTCATCAAAGCAAAAGGTGGCTACTTTGAAGAACCTAGAATATAAGACATATTTTCAGTTGTTTCACACTTTTTTGTTAAGTATATAATTCCACATGTGTTAATTCATAGTTTTGATGCCTTCAGTGTGAATGTACAATTTTCATAGTCATGAAAATACAGAAAAATCTTTAAATGAGAAGGTGTGTCCAAACTTTTGGTCTGTACTGTATATACTAGATGGAGGCCCGATGCTATCGCATCGGGAGGTCAGTAATGTCACGATGGGGGCAGGCTTTGCAGTGCTGAGAATCTCTCCCCCCCATGTGCTCACTCACCTATTCACTCTCTCTTTCCCCCATGTGCTGACTTCTCCCGTCTGTGATCTCTTCTTTGACCTGTCTACCCCATGTGCTCTCCCCCTTGTCTGCTGTCTCTCTCCTTCCTGTGCTGTGTTCTCCCCTCATGTGCTGTCCCGTTTGAGCTGTCTCCCCCCTGTGCTCTGTCTCTCTCCCCCTGTGCACTTTCTCTCTCCCCCATCTGCTGTCTTCTCCTCTCATGTGCTCTCTTCTTTGACCTGTCTACCCCATGTGCTCTCCCCCTTGTCTGCGGTCTCTCTCCTTCCTGTGCTGTGTTCTCCCTTCATGTGCTGTCCCGTTTGAGCTGTCTCCCCCCTGTGCTCTGTCTCTTTCCCCTCCGTGCACTTTCTCTCTCCCCCATCTGCTGTCTTCTCCCGTCTGGGCTCTCTTCTTTGACCTGTCTACCCCATGTGCTCTCCCCCTTGTCTGCTGTCTCTCTCCTTCATGTGCTGTGTTCTCCCCTCATGTGCTGTCCCGTTTGAGCTGTCTCCCCCCTGTGCTCTGTCTCTCTCCCTCTGTGCACTTTCTCTCTCCCCCATCTGCTGTCTTCTCCTCTCATGTGCTCTCTTCTTTGACCTGTGTACCCCATGTGCTCTCCCCCTTGTCTGCGGTCTCTCTCCTTCCTGTGCTGTGTTCTCCCTTCATGTGCTGTCCCGTTTGAGCTGTCTCCCCCCTGTGCTCTGTCTCTCTCCCCCTGTGCACTTTCTCTCTCTCCCATCTGCTGTCTTCTCCTCTTATGTGATCTCTTCTTTGACCTGTCTACCCCATGTGCTCTCCCCCTTGTCTGCGGTCTCTCTCCTTCCTGTGCTGTGTTCTCCCTTCATGTGCTGTCCCGTTTGAGCTGTCTCCCCCCTGTGCTCTGCCTCTCTCCCCCTGTGCGCTTTCTCTCTCCCCATCTGCTGTCTTCTCCTCTTATGTGATCTCTTCTTTGACCTGTGTACCCCATGTGCTCTCCCCCTTGTCTGCTCTCTCTCTCCACCCCTGTGCTGTCTTCTTCCCTCATGTGTTCTCTCGTTTGAGCTGTCTCCCCACGCAGTAAATCAGATCGCCGCCATCTTTGTGCAGGCAGATAGCGGCGGTCACATTAAATCTGTGCATGCGCTCCTCCTGTACAAAGATGGCGGCAGTCAGTGAATCATTCGGCTGATCCCGGCGGCGGCGTGTTTGCGACAGTGTTCCGCTGGTGGTACCACGCAAGAGGCTGCGTACGGCGTATACCGTGTGTGTGGTGCGTACGGCGTATACAGAGTGTGTGTGTGTGTGTGGTGGTGCGTACGGCGTATACAGAGCGTGTGTGTGTGTGTGTGTGTGTGGTGGTGCATATAGCGTATACAGAGTGTGTGTGTGTGTGGTGGTGCGTACGGCATATACAGTGTGTGTGGTGTGTACAGCATATACAGTGTGTGTGTTGTGCATACGGCGTATACTGTGTGTGTGGTGTGTGCAGCTTATACAGTGTGTGTGTTGTGCGTATGGCGTATACAGTGTGTGTGTGGTGCGTGCGGCGTATACAGTGTGTGTTGCATACGGCGTATACAGTGTGTGTGTTGTGCGTATGGCGTATACAGTGTGTGTGTGGTGCGTACGGCGTATACAGTGTGTGGTGCGTACGGCGTATACAGTGTGTGGTGCGTACGGCGTATACAGTGTGTGTGGTGCGTATGGCGTATACAGTGTGTGTGTGTGTGGTGTGTACGGTGTATACAATGTGTGTGGTGCATACGCCGTATACATTGTGTGTGTGGTGCGTACAGCGTATACAGAGTGTGTGTGGTGGTGCGTACGGCGTATACAGAGCGTGTGTGGTGGTGCATACAGCGTATACAGTGTGTGTGGGGGGGTGCGTACGGTGTATACAGTGTGTGTGGGGGGGGTGCGTATGGCGTATACAGTGTGTGTGGTGTTGCATACGGCGTATACAGGGTATGTGTGGTGAATACGGCGTATATAGTGTGTGTGTGGTGCTTACGGCATATACAGTGTGTGTGTGTGTGTGTGTGTGTGTGTGTGTGGTGCGCAGGGTGTATACAGAGTGCGTGTGTGTGGTGGTGCGTACGGCGTATACAGTGTGTGTGTGGTGCATACGGCGTATACAGTGTGTGTGTGTGGTGGTGTATACGGCGTATACAGTGTATGTGGTATGTACGGCCAGGGGCATACATAGGAATCATGGGGCCCCATAGCAGAAGCTCTAATTGCCCCCCCCCCCAAAAAAAATAATTAAATAATTGTCGGGGTCACCAAAGATCAGATCTCACAACTTTCCATCTTTACATAGTAATTTTCCTCCTGCTGACGTCCTAGATCTCTTTCATTGCCCCATAAAGTGTGATGCCAATAAAAGGGCCCCCCAAACACAGTATAATACCCCCATGGTGAATTCCTCCACATGCACAGTATAATGACCCTACTGTACCCCACCTCAACTCCCAGGGTAAAGTATGCTGACCCCAACATAGTATGATCCCCCAACTGTGAGCCGCTAGAGAGGATGGTACATAATAAGGGAGGGTGTTATACATAATAAAAGAGGAAACTATATAACTAAGGATGGCGCTATACATAGTAAGTGAGTACACTATATACTAAGGGACTGTCCTATACATAATAAGGCTACATTCCTGGATCTGTGTGCAGTGTCGGTGTGCTGCCCTGCATTGAGCATGTCCTATTCAATATCGGATCAGAACAGGACATTCTCTGACCCTCTTAGATCTCATTCTCAGATCCGTGATTTTCATGGATGTGTGAATGGATCTATAAAACTGTACGAGTCCGTGGACCATCCGATAAAAAGATCTGGCAGCACACGGACATTTCACACAAATGTGAGAGTACAGCCTAAGGGATTTTACAGATAACATTATCACTCCAAGTCACACAGTGCAGATACAGAATAATATTTACATCCAGGCACTTACCGCTGTCGTCACATCTGATCAGAGTCGGTTTCTGCTGCTTCTTCTCCATCTGGTCAGACCTTCATGTCGACATCTCCCAGCCACGTCTCGTCTTGTCACGATGATCTCCAGCCTAGAAAATAACAAGGTCACATATTGTATGTATACATGTGTCTCCCCCGCTCTGCGTCCTCGAATACAGATATGTAACCCCCCCCCCCATTAATATACTATTAACCACCTAGTAATCAAAATATAAAGTGATAAGCAGCACTGTGCCCCCCATTAACTATAATCTGCACAGGCCAATAATATAAATTATTCAGTCTCTGTGACTCTCCCCAATTAACTGTAAGGCTATGTGCACACGGAAAACATACAAGGCTTCACAGTACAAGCAAAGTGAAACCCCCATAATTGCTCTCTCCCAGCACCCCCATCATTGCTCTCTCCCAGCACCCTTGTCATTGCTCTCTCCCAGCACCCCCATCATTACTCTCTCCCAGCACCCCCATCATTACTCTCTCCCAGCACCCCCATCATTGCTCTGTCCCAGCACCCACGTCATTGCTCTGTCCCAGGACCCTCATCGTTGCTCTCTCCCAGCACCCCCATCTTTGCTCTCCCCCAGCACCCCCATCATTGCTCTCTCTCTTAGCACCTGCATCATTGCTCTGTCCCACCACCCCCATCATTGCTCTCTTCCAACCCCCATCATTGCTCTGTCCAGCACCCCCATCATTGCGCTGTCTCAGCACCTCCATCATTGCTCTGTCCCAGCACCTCCATCATTGCTTCTCCCAGCACTCCCATCATTGCTCTCTCCCAGCACCCCCATCATTTCTCTGTCCCAGCACCTCCATCATTGCTCTCTCCCAGCCTCACATCATTGCTCTCTCCCAGCCCCCCACCATTGCTCTCTCCCAGCCCCCCACCATTGCTCTCTCCCAGCCCCCCACCATTGCTCTGTCCCAGCACCCCCACCATTGCTCTCTCCCAGCACCCCCATCATTGCTCTCTCCCAGCACCCCCATCATTGCTCTCTCCCAGCACCCCATCATTGCTCTCTCCCAGCACCCACGTCATTGCTGTCCCAGCACCCTCATCGTTGCTCTCTCCCAGCACCCCCATCTTTGCTCTCTCCCAGCACCCCCATCATTGCTCTCTCTCTTAGCACCTGCATCATTGCTCTGTCCCACCACCCCCATCATTGCTCTCTCCCAACCCCCATCATTGCTCTGTCCAGCACCCCCATCATTGCGCTGTCTCAGCACCTCCATCATTGCTCTGTCCCAGCCCCCCATCATTGCTCTGTCCCAGCATCTCCATCATTGCTCTGTCCCAGCCCCCCATCATTGCTCTCTCCCAACCCCCCATCATTGCTCTGTCCCAGCACCTCCATCATTGCTTCTCCCAGCACTCCCATCATTGCTCTCTCCCAGCACCCCCATCATTTCTCTGTCCCAGCACCTCCATCATTGCTCTCTCCCAGCCCCACATCATTTCTCTCTCCCAGCCCCCCACCATTGCTCTGTCCCAGCACCCCCACCATTGCTCTCTCCCAGCACCCCCACCATTGCTCTCTCCCAGCACCCCCATCATTGCTCTCTCCCAGCACCCCCATCATTGCTCTCTCTCTTAGCACCTGCATCATTGCTCTGTCCCACCACCCCCATCATTGCTCTCTCCCAACCCCCATCATTGCTCTGTCCAGCACCCCCATCATTGCGCTGTCCCAGCACCTCCATCATTGCGCTGTCCCAGCCCCCCATCATTGCTCTGTCCCAGCACCTCCATCATTGCTTCTCCCAGCACTCCCATCATTGCTCTCTCCCAGCACCCCCATCATTTCCTCTCAGCACCCCCATCATTACTCTGTCCCAGCACCTCCATCATTGCTCTCTCCCAGCCCCCCATCATTGCTCTGTCCCAGCACCCCCATCATTGCTCTCTCCCAGCACCCCATCATTGCTCTCTCCCAGCACCCCCATCATTGCTCTCTCCCACCATCCCCATCATTGCTCTCCCCAGCTCTATCCGCCCCATTATTGCTCTTCCCAGCCCCATCCCCTCCCCAGCATTTCAGTAAAAAAAAAAAAAACTTACCTCAGCTCGCTCCCCTGCAGCAGCATCCTCCTGGTTGCCGGCAGCTTTCTTCCTGACCCAGGCGCGCGCTGCATGATGACGTCATCAAGCTGCGCGCGCCTGGGTCAGGGAGGAAGTAGAGGATGAACCCTCCAGCTCCGCTGCTATTCTCCTCCTGACAGCAGCGGAGCTGTAGGGATCACTCCCTGACCGCCGCGTGCAGGGAGCAGCTGCACCTTGTGGGCCCCTTTGTGCAGCTGCATGGTGGGGACCCGGCGCAGCTGCACCGGTCGCGGTATATCCACCCCTGGACTGCTATGGGGCCCCCTCGGCTCACGGGCCCCATAGCAGTCGCCTGGTCTGCCGCCATTGGCAGTACGCCACTGTGTACGGCATATACAGTGTGTGTGTGGTGTGTATGGTGTATACAGAGTGCGTGAGTGTGGTGCGTACGGTGTATACAGAGTGCTTGTGTGTGTGGTGGTGCGTACGGCGTATACAGTGTGTGTGTGTGTGTGGTGTGTACGGCGTATACAGAGTGTGTGTGGTGAGTATGGCGTATACAGTGGATGTGTGGTGCGTACGGCGTATACAGTGTGTGTGGTGCGTACGGTGTATACAGAGTGCGTGTGTGTGGTGCATACGATGTATACAGACTGCGTGTGTGTGGTGGTGCGTACGGCGTATATGTAGCACCCTGAGGACTCGGCTGCTACAGGGGTATTACACCTCAAGCCAGAGGTGTGGTATTCCACTCCCGGGTAAGGATGGAGTGTGGAACTGAGCTCAGTAGGCTGCATACACTACATACATCCAATTTCCGGGGGACAGAACTACTGTACTCCCACCAGAGATATGTGCAGGTACGACAGCGTCTGTCCCTGGCTGGAGTGGGAGGGGGGTGGAACATCCCAGTAGTGTAGGGGCAGATAGGGGGAGCAGTCTGGGTAAGGCTAGGAGCTCATTGGGTGCTGGTCACCTGAGCTCACACATAGAGGGAGTATATAAGGTGGGCACCATCTTAGAGCAGGGTCTTTTGTAGAGCCAGAGGAGCAGAGCAGAGAAGCTCAGCCAGAAGGGCTGACAGGGAGCTGTGGTTCCGGCTGGGCCCAGCTCCAAGGCCAAGTCTGAGAGAGAGAGAGAGGAGAAAGGAAGGCCCAGAGAGGAAAGAAGAAAGAACCCCAAGATCCCAGAATACAGACAAAAGGGTGAAGGGTTAGCGAACAAGGGTACCGGATCCCAAGCTGGCAGAGGCCAAAACCCCTGAACTGCACAGCCCGACTCTGAGTCTTCTTACTAAACTCTACTGCACCTTCACAACCACCATCCTCTACATCTGACCCCCTGAGGCTATACCCCTACCGTTGGGGGTTATACTACCACAGCTGCACACACACCACCAGCCTCAGCGGACCCTTCTGCAGCGGCGGCCTTTTGACCGCAAATCAACGGGTGGCGTAGTCGACACTAAGAACATCTAACAACATCTGTAAAGACTGCCGCACACTGAGTTTGACACCCTGGGCACGGACCGGGTCGCCGCCACTCGGAGACTACAACCCCCATCTGATCCGGCTCCGGGTATCCCAAACAGCACTGGCCCAGGGGGCGCGTCAACATTGGCGTAGTCGGCAGGATAACGTGCCCGCAACAACCGGGTACTGCGTGCCTGAAGAAAAGTTCACCTTTACCTCAAAAAGAAGTCTCCCGCCGATTCTAGAGGGTCCCCGCCATCGGACCCCATCACAGGTCGTTTCCCGCTGGTTGCCCGCCATTTGCAGCTTTTTCCCGCCATCCACGGAGTTTCCCGCCACTGGGAGACGTTTCCCGCCATCAGAAGAAGATTTCCCGCCTTGGAAGAGCGGACGCCATTATGGGCGTGCCAGAGGGTGGCAAGAGGCCACCTCCCATCGTGGGCCAGGTCGAAGAATGGCGCCAAAAGCGGAAACCTCCCCCACCAACAGAGACTGTGATGATAGAAGTGTCCATCAGCGTGAGGGAACTGCCCCTGGAACTGACAATCACCAAGTTGTCCCGGGACCATCCTCAATGTGGGCGGGGACAGAACAAAAGAGAGAAGATGGGTGCAGCCTGGAGGAGTCTGGAGAGAGCGCACCCGGAGATGAGGAGTCTGGAGAGGAGTCCAGAGAAGTCGCACCCGGAGATGGAGGGAGAGTCAGGCAGCACCGACCCTGTGGTCAGGAGCCTGCTGCAAGCGACCACCCCACTAGGCCTGGTGGAGATACTGGCACAGCTCCCCCGAGACCGGGAGTGTGCACAGACCGCGCTGGAGCGCCTCGCACGGAGGATGGCCCAGGTGCAGCGAGAAACGCTGACGGAGTGGAGCAGAGAGATGGCCCAGCAGGCTGGAACCCGCCAGCGGAGCACGCCACCCGAGACGAGGAGTCAGACCGCCTCTGAGGATGGTGCAGGAGGAATCAAGGCCGGAGACGACGCCGAGGAAGGAGCTGAAGAGACGGAGGCAGGTAAAGGGGACGTCACTACCCCGAGCCGAGAAACCGTGAGCCTGCCCCAGCTACCCGTCGCAGAGCCCGAAATTCCCCCTGCCGTGCCCGTCGTTGCACCGTCACCGCTCCAGACTAGGCCTCAAGCAGAAGCCGCGGCCGCGACCTCTGTGACGTCACGCGCCCCAACCCTGAGCGCGGCCAAGCAGGAAACACCATCGGCCTGGTCGCAAGGTCGAGTGCCCCCGGGCGCTGCAGAGCCAACAGCGCCTTCTACCTCCACCGAGCCACCGGCCTGGTCGCAGGGCCGAGTAACCCCGGGCGCCGCCGTCCTTACGGTGCCCTTTACCTTTAGGGTGCCCCAAGCCTGGTCGCAAGGCCTGGTAAACCCGGGCGCCGCTACCACCACTGCGCCCTCAACATCTAGAGTGCCGCACCTGGGTGAAGACTTATTTGCCCAGCACACTTGCCCGGATGGGCAGCCCTTTATATGGCCACCGGAGTATTATCAACTGGAACTCCAAAAAGCAAGGCCCCTGTGCGAGCCCCTGATTCCGGCTCCGAAGCTCGTCAAGAGGACCCCGCCCCCGCTGGAGGAGGCACAGTTTGAGTGGGACCCCACTGGAGGAGACCTCATGGGGTTCACCCAGGAAACTCGGGCGGCCGCAGCTGAACGTGCGGAGTGCTGCCGCCAGCAGCTAGAGGTCTTCGAGCGAGAACGGAGAGAGAGGCGGGTCCGTGAGCAGCGGCTGCAAATACAAAGCGCAGAGCAGAAGAGCCGGACCAGGAGGAACCCCCGTGCAGCACACGGTCCCCGTGCCACCGGGACTGTGATTAAATTCCAACTGCAGCACGGTTGGGGTTTCATCAGGGATCATCACACCCCCGGCGACGTCTTTGTCACCCGCAGAGACGTAGAAAGCCATCTGCCGGAGGGACACAGAGGTCGTGACCTATACGTTGGGGATGAGGTCACATTCACCCGGCACAAGTGTGCCAAAGGACCCTACGCTCTCCATGTACACCGGCTGACGGAGGAGGAGCTGCGGTGTGAGGAGGAGCAAGAGGACCCGGACGGGTCTGAAGCCTACTTGCAAGGAGGAGCAGGAGGACGCCGTCATTAGAGTACGGTATCGTGAAACTGTACATAGTTACCCGTCGGGATATAAGAACTGTTGCTGATTTAAATATGTTCCCCGTTGGGACAAGTGTGAACTGTACCCGTATGTCCCTATTCCCACTGACCGAGGACTGAGAGCGGTCATCCTTTCCTAATACCTGGCCGAGGACTGAGAGCGGCCACATTTCCCCTGTATATAGTTGCGCTTTCTAAGGCGCCCCCTACTGGTTTTATAGGAAACTACAAGAGACTGTCGCACTTTACCCGGTCACAAGTTGCACCGTGGCCGGAGGAACAAGAATATTTATATGAAAAAGTTTAATATGCTGTTGATAATATATATGATGTTTTTATATGTTTTATATGTTTATGTTTTATGAAAAGAATTGTATGTTTGTGGATGTTTTTATTCTTTTACAGCCCGAGGACGTGCTGTGATTTACCAGGGGGGAATGTAGCACCCTGAGGACTCGGCTGCTACAGGGGTATTACACCTCAAGCCAGAGGTGTGGTATTCCACTCCCGGGTAAGGATGGAGTGTGGAACTGAGCTCAGTAGGCTGCATACACTACATACATCCCATTTCCGGGGGACAGAACTACTGTACTCCCACCAGAGATATGTGCAGGTACGACAGCGTCTGTCCCTGGCTGGAGTGGGAGGGGGGTGGAACATCCCAGTAGTGTAGGGGCAGATAGGGGGAGCAGTCTGGGTAAGGCTAGGAGCTCATTGGGTGCTGGTCACCTGAGCTCACACATAGAGGGAGTATATAAGGTGGGCACCATCTTAGAACAGGGTCTTTTGTAGAGCCAGAGGAGCAGAGCAGAGAAGCTCAGCCAGAAGGGCTGACAGGGAGCTGTGGTTCCGGCTGGGCCCAGCTCCAAGGCCAAGTCTGAGAGAGAGAGAGAGGAGAAAGGAAGGCCCAGAGAGGAAAGAAGAAAGAACCCCAAGATCCCAGAATACAGACAAAAGGGTGAAGGGTTGGCGAACAAGGGTACCGGATCCCAAGCTGGCAGAGGCCAAAGCACACCTTAGCCAGGAACCGGAGGTCGTGGTCAGGATCTGCCACGACCCTCACCAAATCCACTAGAAAGGCACACCAAGCATAGTGTCAGGGAACCCAGAAGAGGGACAACCAACAAGAGGCCCGAGGGAGCCGGACATAAGTGGATCCCTGGTGGGAACGGCCAGTAGAAGGGAAAGTCAGAAAAGAGCTCAGGACCACGCTCCAGAATTGCTTGGGGGTTGGCCGAGTCCAGGACCTGGTGGACGCAGCACGGCTCGGGTGGTCACTCAAGGCCAGAGTGACCAAAAGAACATCAGTAAGTAAAACCCCTGAACTGCACAGCCCGACTCTGAGTCTTCTTACTAAACTCTACTGCACCTTCACAACCACCATCCTCTACATCTGACCCCCTGAGGCTATACCCCTCCCGTTGGGGGTTATACTACCACAGCTGCACACACACCACCAGCCTCAGCGGACCCTTCTGCAGCGGCGGCCTTTTGACCGCAAATCAACGGGTGGCGTAGTCGACACTAAGAACATCTAACAACATCTGTAAAGACTGCCGCACACTGAGTTTGACACCCTGGGCACGGACCGGGTCGCCGCCACTCGGAGACTACAACCCCCATCTGATCCGGCTCCGGGTATCCCAAACAGCACTGGCCCAGGGGGCGCGTCATATACAGTGTGTGTGTGGTGTGTACGGCGTATACAGTGTATGTGGTGGTGCATATGGTGTATACACTGTATGTGGTATGTACAGCGTATACAGTGTGTGTGTGTGTGGTGTGTACGGCGTATACAGTGTGTGTGGTGGTGCATACGGCATATACAGTGTATGTGGTATGTACAGCGTATACAGTGTGTGTGTGTGTGTGTGTGTGTGTGGTGCGTACGGCGTATACAGTGTATGTGGTATGTACGGCGTATACAGTGTATGTGGTGTGTACGGCATATACAGTGTATGTGGTGTGTACGGCGTATACAGTGTGTGTGGTGTGTACGGCGTATACAGTGTGTGTGTGGTGTGTACGGCGTATACAGTGTGTGTGGTGGTGCGTACAGCGTATACAGTGTATGTGGTATGTACAGCATATACAGTGTGTGTGTGTGTGTGTGTGTGTGTTGCATACGGCGTATACAGTGTGTGTGTGTGTGGTGTGTACGGCGTATACAGTGTATGTGGTGTGTACGGCGTATACAGTGTGTGTGTGTGTGTGGTGTGTACGGCGTATACAGTGTATGTGGTATGTACAGCGTATACAGTGTGTGTGGTGTGTACGGCGTATACAGTGTGTGTGTGTGTGGTGCGTACGGCGTATACAGTGCATGTGGTATGTACGGCGTATACAGTGTGTGTGTGTGTGGTGCGTACGGCGTATACAGTGTGTGTGTGGTGCGTACGCCGTATACAGTGTGTGTGTGTGGTGCGTACGGCGTATACAGTGTATGTGGTGCGTATGCCGTATTCAGTGTGTGTGTGTGTGTGTTGCGTATGGAGTATACAGTGTGTGTGTGTGTGTGGTGCGTACGCCGTATACAGTGTATGTGGTATGTACAGCGTATACAGTGTGTGTGTGGCGTGTACGGCGTATACTGTGTATGTGGTATGTACAGCGTATACAGTGTGTGTGGCGTGTACGGCGTATACAGTGTGTGTGTGGTATGTACGGCGTATACAGTGTGTGTGGTGCGTACGGAGTATACAGTGTGTGTGTGTGTGTGTGTGTGTGTGTGGTGCGTACGGCGTATACAGTGTGTGTGTGTGTAAGTAAATTAACCTTAAAGAGTAAATCAACTTTTGGGACGTTTTTAATGTGATTTAGGGTCATTAATTCTGAGCAGATTTGTGGGGACCCCAATCTTTTGTTCCTTTGCTTAAAAGACCTCCTAGAAGAGCGCAGCTCAGTAGATAGGAGAGTACACTGAGCGGAGCAAATGCAGCAGAAAGTCATAGTCATGTCTCCTCACCTCTTCACTTCTAAGAGATCTTCTGAGTGATCAGGGTCTCAGATTCGCACTAATCTGCTCAAAATTATAGGACCTAAATCATGTAATATATATCCCAAAATGTAAGTTACTTTTTTTTGCATCTAATCAGTACATTGGTTCCTATACGGTCCACAGTCTGATGATGACTGGTAACAACTCCCAGTATCTCCTTACCATTGCTAAGGACATACTGGGAGTTGTAGTTAAGTCCTCCATTCTCTGGAATTCCTATTGTTAGCAATGCCCTTCCTCCACCAATTGCAAATACAAAGGATCCATCCATGGGGCGAGATCTTGGGAATAATTGAATCGTACCTACATTTAAAAAAAAAATAAATCTCCTATTCTTAATAATTACCGTATTTTTCGGACTATAAGATGCACTTTTTTCCTCCAAAATTTTGGAGGAAAGTGGGGGGTGCGTCTTATAGTCCGAATACTATATTATTGTATGGCCGCATGGTGGTGGGTGTGGGGGAGTCACAGGGGTGGATTAAGAGTAGCAAGTGCCCCGGGCAGTTTAGAAGGCACGGCCCTCCCCCCCCCCCACACCACCCCCACACACATGCACACATACCTGTATGTATGACATGTCACATGATCCCCTGTGATAGATCATGTGATAGTTCACGTGAAATTAATTTGGCACAATATTAATTATAATAATTTTTTTTATGCTGTGCCCACTACGCGTTTTTTAAGCTTTTCCGCAGCGGCAATTCCGCTGCAGAAACGCTTAAAAAACGCTTGGTAGAAGGTCTGCCATGTTCCCCAATGATAATCCGCATGTGCTGTTCACATGCTGTGTAAATTTCCGCTGCGGATTATCATTGCGGAAAAATCCGCAGCAATAACAATTATTTTGCGGAAGCGTGGCGCTTTCGCCGCCATTGACTTGCATTGGAACACATGGAATCCGCATCACTGCATCTGTACATGCAGATTCCATGCGCTTCAATGTGCGGATGGTACCTGGGTTTGGAGAAAAGGAGACTCTCCTCCGGACCCGGGTACCATAGAACCTGTAAAAAAAGAATAAAATAAAAAATAAATATTATACTTACCTTCTGATGGCCCCCGGTGTCTTTATCCGATGCGTCCTGGCTTGCCGGCAGCTCGCGATGGTCTGAAAAGGACCTGCCGTGACGTCATTTAGTCATGTGACGGGTCACGCGACCGCTGACGTCGACAGGCCATCAGAAGGTAATTATATATTTATTTTTTACCATTCTTTTATGGTCACACTATATAAATCCATGCCGGTTGCATGGATTTATATAGTGTGACCAAGTTGTCAAGTACTTTCCAAGTGATGCTAAAATCGCTTGGAAAGCGCTTGTCAACCCGCATGCGGAAATGCATGTGAAGAACGCTTCACATCCGCATGTCCCTGGCAGGTAATTTTATGACTCAATATTGAGCACACGTAACCATCTATACACAGCAGGAGGCCGCACTGCGCCATCTATACACAGCGGGAGGCCGCACGTAGCCATCTATACACAGCAGGAGGCCGCACGTAGCCATCTATACACAGCAGGAGGCCACACGTAGCCATCTATACACGGCAGGAGGCCGCACGTAGCCATCTATACACAGCGGGAGGCCGCACGTAGCCATCTATACACAACGGGAGGCTGCATGTAGCCATCTATACACAGCGGGAGGCCGCACGTAGCTATCTATACACAGCAGGGAGCCGCACGGTGCCATCTATACACAGCAGGAGGCCACACGGTGCCATCTATACACAGCAGGAGACCGCACGCTGGCATCTATACACAGCAGGAGGCCGCACGGTGCCATCTATACACAGCGGGAGGCCGCACGGTGCCATCTATACACAGCGGGAGGCCGCACGGTGCCATCTATACACAGCGGGAGGCCGCACGGTGCCATCTATACACAGCGGGAGGCCGCACGGAGCCATCTATACACAGCGTGAGGCAGCACGGAGCCATCTATACACAGCGGGAGGCCGCACGGAGCCACCTATACACAGCGTGAGGCCGCACGGAGCCATCTATACACAGCGTGAGGCAGCACGGAGCCATCTATACACGGCAGGAAGCCGCATGTAGCCATCTATACACAGCGGGAGGCCGCACGTAGCCATCTATACACAGCGGGAGGCAGCACGGAGCCATCTATACACGGCAGGAAGCCGCATGTAGCCATCTATACACAGCGGGAGGCCGCACGTAGCCATCTATACACAGCGGGAGGCCGCACGGTGCCATCTATACACAGCGGGAGGCCGCACGGTGCCATCTATACACAGCGGGAGGCCGCACGTAGCCATCTATACACAGCGTGAGGCAGCACGGAGCCACCTATACACAGCGGGAGGCCGCACGGCGCCCCCCCCCCAGAGACAGCAGGAGGCCACACATCGCCATCTATACTCAGCAGGAGGCCGCACGCAGTCACGCACACACACAAACATATACAGACATATACATACACGCATAAACACATTTGAAACACAAAAATACATATAAACAGACATCACACAATGATATCTGCCTGCACACACATACATACATACACACAGACAGACTCACACTCACACACACACAGACAGACACACACACACACACACACACACCATCCCCCGGCTTGGCTCCAGTCCTCCTGGCTCCTGCTCCTATCCGGTGGTAAGTAGCAGTGCAGGCCGGGCACGCACTGCGTGACGTCACAGCTAGGAGACACGGCCGCGCACAGGGCCGTGTCTCCTAGCAGTGACGCGGCCGGGCCAGCAGAGGGAAGTTAACTGCTGCAGTGCTGGCCCGTCCAAAGAAGAAGCAGCGGCTGTGCACCGCTGCTGGGGGAGTGGTCCGGGGCCCCCCCTGCCACTGTCTGCCGGTATGTGCCGCGGGGCTGCACATATAATGAGGGCAATCCGGTCATAGAGACCCGAGGCCCCGGGCGGTAGCCCGGATTGCCCTCATTATAATCCACCTATGGGGAGCCGCAGCGGGGGATCAGCGGGGCACAGGATTTTACAAATCGCAGAAAACCCATTTGATGTTAATTGTTTGGGCTTTTCTCATGCGCCGAGCATCACTCACGAGGAAAACAAGCTTCAAAGAACAAATGAGAGGAGACAGTCCATGCATTATGTGTCACGGTGGCGTGTCATTACCAACCCCCTTGCTGCAGCGCTCCCTAAATTCCCGACAATGTAGAAAAACCTTGTCCACACGTCACGGCTCTGAGCTGACTAGTCCTGGAGGATCGTGAGGTTCCTTCCTTACATCTCTCCTCAATTATCTCGGCTTCTGTAAAATAGGCCGAGTCTAATGGGATGAAAGATGCGGCTGCAGAATAAAGGTTCTCTGGCATTTATCTACTCTGTGATCACCGTTCCTAATCCAATCATGGAGGCGTTCCTGGCTGTTACAAGGAATTAGTAGGATTACTAAAGTGTGACAGGCGAGGGTACAGCGCCTGTGCCTGTCATGGATTCTCAATAGAGGTGGCTGGGAATGGTCGCTCTCCACTGAAATGATCGGGAGGTGCACATACTTCCCACAAGAAAGCACTTGAATTGCCAAGGTCAATCTATTCTACAGCTGTAACTTTAGCCTTAAAGGAATTGATACAGTGGGTTACATCTGGTGCCCGGGGGGCAGTGTTTGGTTAACTCTGTGTCCCTCTGAAGAAGCTAAAAAAGTGAAACGCGTGTTTAGGAGAGTGGCAGGCACATAATGGGTAAGGATCTCCTCATTACTGGTACTCAGGCGCAAAATATGTAGAATTTACACTACACTAGGGATGAGCGAACCCCGTGGATGTTCGGTTTCGACCAAACTTTAGTCCAAAGTTTGGTTCGGGTACCAGAACTTGAACCCGAACCCCATAGAAGACAATGGAGACACAAACTTTGATGCTGTAAAATGGTCGTAGTAAGGGCTAGGAGGTCTCTCACTCTTAAAACGGACTTGTCAGTGTTCGGAGTTCAGCATTGGACACTAGGTGTCCGGTATGAACCCCAAACTTTACAGTTCGGGTTCGCTCATCTCTACACAACACTCGTTATACTGTTGTACTGATACATTACACGTCTAGTCCCTGTGATTGACTATATATTCATTGTTGAGGACGCTCTTGCAGATGTGTCTAATCTCTGATGTCACGCCATCTGGAGGCGGAATCTTGAACTAAGTGCTCTTGTAATACAGGTTTTAATATTACGCTAATAAAATATATACTGTATACTGTACAATAGCTTTCCGACCCCATTACACAGTTTTTGAGCACTTGAGCTGAAGTTGTTAAAGCTCAATTGGTGTTTTGCATAGTCTGAGGGGGCTATAGGTGTAATTCTGCTGAGATTTTGACTTCGATGCGTGTTGCAGTTACATTGGCATAATACTCTGTTCCATGTACAATATTATGTAGAACAGAGTTTTGATTCTAAATGGACTGTAGATAAAACAGTATGTCCTGGAACAGTACCAATACACATGCTCTGTAACTTGCCATCCACTCTTTTGAAGTGGACGATTCCTCATTATCAGCATTCTGTCAGCACTATAGGTCCCAGGACATCCCTTCTCTCATTACTCAGCACGTATTGCTTCCGCCATTGCTTAATGAGATGCCTGCAATTAACTGAAAGACTGAATCTCTGTTAAGCCTGCATATACAGTTTGACAGGCAGGAACAAAGAGACAAAGGCCAAGCCCCACTTCCGGTAATCCATATAGGGGGGTTTCTGCTGCTAGAGACAAATTACACTTAGACAAAAGGGAGACCCTACCGGCCGACACTTTTAGGTTATCTAACCCCTGAAAAGTAACTCCAACTTAATTGAACTTTATAAAGGGATTTTGCACATTATCTATCGAATTAGATCAAGTACAGCGACCATTTAATTTGTATTAGGGTTCAACTCACCTGCAAACACCATGGGTTTCACAGGCTTAAAGCCGGGCAGAGCCACTGGCTGCTTCAGTAAATGCAGAGTGTCTCCTATTTGTGCTTCCTGTGCGTCCTTCATCCCAGCGATTAGATAACCTACTTGCCCAGCATATCTAGGAAACAATGAGAGTAATATATATTCACAATTAGTGCAGATTCATCAAATTCCACATTGAATATCAGGTACAAATCTACCATAAAAGAAGGTAGCAACGGCTCTGAGACCCAGCACTGCATGAGTTCACTACAGCTATATACAGCTGGCACTAGAGGGCGCTCACTGGAGACAGACTTCTACTGCTGCGGTTGGGTCCAATACTAGCTGTACATAATCACATGTCAACAGCTCCCCCTGGTGGTGGCTGCATGCAGCAAAAATAGTGTTTCATCTAGTTACATTCATTTAAGTCAGAAATGCTGTGACATTAGTCAGCACTGAATTTTGGATGTAAAACTATTTTGGATCTATCAACATATATGTTATAACTTCCCAGAGACTAAACACCACATCAGAGAGCTCTGCTAATCGCACTGTAACCAGCTGAGAACCATCATACGGCCATAACAGATTTGTAACTTTCCATAACATAATATTGGCATTTTATTTGCTTTAATAACAGAATCCCCTTTCAGCTCTGCTCTCTCCTGGGCATCAAACACACATGTATATTCATAGAAAGCAGCACCGACAGGAGCATCAGTACTGCATGCAGGATTAGAGCGCCATCTAGTGGCACTATAAGAATATTCCTAGTGTGCTAAAATGTCGCTCTATTATATCCGGCACAGGGTCGTACACAATTTTAAATGCTTTGGATATCGGAAAAAATTACTTTAAAAAAATGATGGAAAAACCCTTTTAAAAAGACACAGAAAGCAATAAGGAAAAAGCACAAACAAAAGAAGTGGTGCTGAGATGGGCCGGCTGCAGTTTATGCAGATCCTTGGGTGACAAAGTGCATGTGGGATAATCTTCACTTTTACAATTTGTTTTTTATCCTTGCCTTCTAAAAGCTATAAAACTTTTTTTCCCAGTAGATTCGTTGTATCTGGGCTTTTTTTCCAGTAGATTCGTTGTATCTGGGCTTTTTTTCCAGTAGATTCGTTGTATCTGGGCTTTTTTCCCAGTAGATTAGTTGTATCTGGGCTTTTTTCCCAGTAGATTTGTTGTATCTGGGCTTTTTTCCCAGTAGATTCGTTGTATCTGGGCTTTTTTTCCAGTAGATTCGTTGTATCTGGGCTTTTTTCCAGTAGATTCGTTGTATCTGGGCTTTTTTTCCAGTAGATTCGTTGTATCTGGGCTTTTTTTCCAGTAGATTCGTTGTATCTGGGCTTTTTTCCCAGTAGATTCGTTGTATCTGGGCTTTTTTCCCAGTAGATTCGTTGTATCTGGGCTTTTTTTCCCAGTAGATTCGTTGTATCTGGGCTTTTTTCCAGTAGATTCGTTGTATCTGGGCTTTTTTCCCAGTAGATTCGTTGTATCTGGGCTTTTTTCCAGTAGATTCGTTGTATCTGGGCTTTTTTCCAGTAGATTCGTTGTATCTGGGCTTTTTCCCAGTAGATTCGTTGTATCTGGGCTTTTTTCCCAGTAGATTCGTTGTATCTGGGCTTTTTTTCCAGTAGATTCGTTGTATCTGGGCTTTTTTCCAGTAGATTCGTTGTATCTGGGCTTTTTTCCAGTAGATTCGTTGTATCTGGGCTTTTTTCCCAGTAGATTCGTTGTATCTGGGCTTTTTTTCCAGTAGATTCGTTGTATCTGGGCTTTTTTCCCAGTAGATTCGTTGTATCTGGGCTTTTTTTCCAGTAGATTCGTTGTATCTGGGCTTTTTTCCAGTAGATTCGTTGTATCTGGGCTTTTTTTCCAGTAGATTCGTTGTATCTGGGCTTTTTTTCCAGTAGATTCGTTGTATCTGGGCTTTTTTTACAGTAGATTCGTTGTATCTGGGCTTTTTTTCCAGTAGATTCGTTGTATCTGGGCTTTTTTCCAGTAGATTCGTTGTATCTGGGCTTTTTTCCCAGTAGATTCGTTGTATCTGGGCTTTTTTTCCAGTAGATTCGTTGTATCTGGGCTTTTTTCCAGTAGATTCGTTGTATCTGGGCTTTTTTCCAGTAGATTCGTTGTATCTGGGCTTTTTTCCCAGTAGATTCGTTGTATCTGGGCTTTTTTCCCAGTAGATTCGTTGTATCTGGGCTTTTTTCCCAGTAGATTCGTTGTATCTGGGCTTTTTTCCCAGTAGATTCGTTGTATCTGGGCTTTTTTTCCAGTAGATTCGTTGTATCTGGGCTTTTTTCCAGTAGATTCGTTGTATCTGGGCTTTTTTCCCAGTAGATTCGTTGTATCTGGGCTTTTTTTCCCAGTAGATTCGTTGTATCTGGGCTTTTTTTCCAGTAGATTCGTTGTATCTGGGCTTTTTTTCCAGTAGATTCGTTGTATCTGGGCTTTTTTCCAGTAGATTCGTTGTATCTGGGCTTTTTTCCAGTAGATTCGTTGTATCTGGGCTTTTTTTCCAGTAGATTCGTTGTATCTGGGCTTTTTTCCCAGTAGATTCGTTGTATCTGGGCTTTTTTCCAGTAGATTCGTTGTATCTGGGCTTTTTTTCCAGTAGATTCGTTGTATCTGGGCTTTTTTCCAGTAGATTCGTTGTATCTGGGCTTTTTTTCCAGTAGATTCGTTGTATCTGGGCTTTTTTCCCAGTAGATTCGTTGTATCTGGGCTTTTTTCCAGTAGATTCGTTGTATCTGGGCTTTTTTCCCAGTAGATTCGTTGTATCTGGGCTTTTTTCCAGTAGATTCGTTGTATCTGGGCTTTTTTCCAGTAGATTCGTTGTATCTGGGCTTTTTTTCCAGTAGATTCGTTGTATCTGGGCTTTTTTCCCAGTAGATTCGTTGTATCTGGGCTTTTTTCCAGTAGATTCGTTGTATCTGGGCTTTTTTCCCAGTAGATTCGTTGTATCTGGGCTTTTTTCCAGTAGATTCGTTGTATCTGGGCTTTTTTCCAGTAGATTCGTTGTATCTGGGCTTTTTTTCCCAGTAGATTCGTTGTATCTGGGCTTTTTTCCAGTAGATTCGTTGTATCTGGGCTTTTTTTCCAGTAGATTCGTTGTATCTGGGCTTTTTTTCCAGTAGATTCGTTGTATCTGGGCTTTTTTCCAGTAGATTCGTTGTATCTGGGCTTTTTTCCCAGTAGATTCGTTGTATCTGGGCTTTTTTTCCAGTAGATTCGTTGTATCTGGGCTTTTTTCCCAGTAGATTCGTTGTATCTGGGCTTTTTTTCCAGTAGATTCGTTGTATCTGGGCTTTTTTTCCCAGTAGATTCGTTGTATCTGGGCTTTTTTTCCCAGTAGATTCGTTGTATCTGGGCTTTTTTCCAGTAGATTCGTTGTATCTGGGCTTTTTTCCCAGTAGATTCGTTGTATCTGGGCTTTTTTTTCCAGTAGATTCGTTGTATCTGGGCTTTTTTTCCAGTAGATTCGTTGTATCTGGGCTTTTTTCCCAGTAGATTCGTTGTATCTGGGCTTTTTTCCAGTAGATTCGTTGTATCTGGGCTTTTTTTCCCAGTAGATTCGTTGTATCTGGGCTTTTTTTTCAGTAGATTCGTTGTATCTGGGCTTTTTTTCCCAGTAGATTCGTTGTATCTGGGCTTTTTTTTCCAGTAGATTCGTTGTATCTGGGCTTTTTTTCCCAGTAGATTCGTTGTATCTGGGCTTTTTTCCCAGTAGATTCGTTGTATCTGGGCTTTTTTTCCCAGTAGATTCGTTGTATCTGGGCTTTTTTCCCAGTAGATTCGTTGTATCTGGGCTTTTTTCCAGTAGATTCGTTGTATCTGGGCTTTTTTTCCAGTAGATTCGTTGTATCTGGGCTTTTTTTGCAGTTAGAGCTGTAGTTTTTATAAATGTTTTCTGATCTTTTTATTACTTTTCTTGGTGAGGCAAAGTGAACAAAATAAACTCCAGAGATTCTGCCGCTTCATCTTTTTTCTTCTTTTTCATTCCATCATCCACTCGATAGGATTTCTAGAAGATATTTTTTTTAGTTTTAACACGAACAGATGTGGTGAAGCCAAAAATGATGTAACGGGAGAATTTAACTTTGCAGGCTCAGGTCCCCGAAAACATCCAATGGCTTTACCGCTACAGTGTAGAGTAAAATGACCAATCTGATATTAATCCCAGTTATGGGACGGGCTTCATAGTTGTGCAATCATGGAAGACATGGAGGCCTTCAGTAGGATCCTTGGCTGTCAAGACAATGCCATTGCCACATAACACTCATATGATTGATGACATGACATGGCTTTATAACTGATGGGGAGCCGTACCCCTTCAAGCCCACTGATTCTCAGAAAGAGGGGGATGCTGTCTTTGCCTGCACAGCGGCCCCCTAAGGCTATGTGCCCACGATGCAGAAATGCTCCGGTTTTTTCCTGAACATTTCTGTATCTCCCTGGCATGTGGATTTTATATGCGTTTTTTTCAGCCAGGGACAAGCGTTTGTCACGCGTTTTGCACATGCGATTTCGCATGCGGGTGGTCAAGCGCTTTCCAAAAGATTTTAGCATCACATGGAAAAGTGCTTGACAACTTAGTCACACTATATAAATCCATGCAACCGGATTAGCAGGATCCCCCAACAATTTCTTAAGCAATGAGAAAATGCAGTCCCTAATGATGTCCTCTGACAATAAGCGGATCACAGACAGCAGATGCATTGGGTTCTGCATTTCTTGGAGAATGGGATGGGGCAGCTTCTGTCTTCTCAGTGATACAATCAGGAAGGAGATGCAGCGTGAGACAATCCCTGTCTACATCTTTGATCTGATCATCAATACAGAGGGCTGATTGGTGAAAACAGAGGGAAAGGCTAATTAAATTATTTAAAAAAAACGTAGTTTTTCGGCTGGCACTTCCTCTGGGGTCAGTATGCCAACCTCATTGACTTCATAGCACTTGCCAGAGTGGGCAGACATGATTTATTGCCTTTACACACGTCACCTCCACACAGGGCGATGCGGCTACGACGCCTCTGTAGTGATCAAACGTGGAGTCAAACAGCAGGGCTTTAAGAGGGCTGCCCTTTTCAATCTTGGGACTAAAACACAAAAATAAGACATCCTGTTAAGGGGGATAAAGGTAAGTAACAGCGTTCAGTCCAGAGTGATGAATTCCAAAAGACAAAGTTTATTCCGCCATCACATAACGTTTCGACCTGTTATAGGTCTTTATCAAGTATATACAAAGACATACAGGGATACTGATCCCCTTTAAGGAAAATCAGTGGCCAGAACCCTTTAAATTCCCCTTAAATGGTCCAAAACTGAAACTGTGGGAACAATATAATCCACTTAGGGTTCAGCAAACTTACAGTCAAGGGTTTGATAAAATGATCTACACCCTTGTGTCTCTAGAAAGCATGGCGTACGTTCACGTGCTGAAAATGCCGACCAGTGCTGGAGTGAGCAGAGGTCCGCAGCTTGTGACACTCCTGCTGTAGTGAAACTACAGGTCCCAGCAGGCTGACGGTCTCTCATCAAGTTATGCTGGGAGCCGCAGTTTCACAAATAGTGCTAGAGGATCCATGTCAGAAATATGAGGCTGCCACTAGGGTTTCTCCCACAAATATGTAATCGGACGTGGAGCAGATCTGCACGTGGATCAGCCATATTCTCTATCTGTGAACATACTACTCCTTCACTCAGATTCTAAGTGGTTCTGCAGCGCATCTGTGCAGAGCAAGCTGTCAATCAAAATCCAGGCCGGGTTTACAGCCGTCGCCCCTGATATAGCGAGCGGTGCTGTGATCCAAGACTGTAGCCGCTCCGTGCACAACGATGAGTGAAGGCCGGCGGCTGCAGGGAGGAAAGAAGTTAATTTTCTCCCGGTACCTGGACTATCAATAAGGCGGCCGGGCAGCATTGTAACAATATTTATCTGCAGATTAACCCTATACCTGCAGGTACATAGCATTTTCCAGGGTGACAGGTTCCCTTTAATAAACAGAAGATGGATAGAGCCGCATTAGTCCGTACTCACGGTGGAAGCCTCCTGACAACTTCTTGAAGAACACTTTCCACATTTGTTCCAAGCTTCCCCGACATCTAATAGAAATAAACAGAGAAATGAATTTCTTAATACAGTTTAGAACTCGGCTACAACGAATCAGAAGAAATGAAACCTGTTTGAAGCTGACAAGCAATCAAGCCCCTCCGTAAGCCACACAGAACATGGCTACTTATGTCATCTGCAGGTGATTAAAGGAACCTGTCATGTTGAAATGGTATAAGATCTGTAGGGGGGTGTTGTAGAGCAGAGAAGTTGATCAGACTGATAGACATATCTGTGGGAAGAGAGTCAGCAAAACTGGCATTTTATGCAGTGAAAAGTCCTGCCGTATGTACACTAGTCCAGTGGACGGTCCTACTAAGTGATTGACAGTTCCCTGTATGACCATGCAGGCAAAGATAGCTGTCAATCACTAGTAGGACCGCCCACTGGACTCATCTGTACAAACAGCAGGATTCCACTGAATAAATTGATACAGGAAAAACATCTATCTTTGTACCGTATTAGCCAGTAGATAGAAGAGTATTTAGATTTGAGAGTCCTCAGTGGTTGATACCATCTTTTCCGTTAGCCATTAAAAGGTAACAAATTGCAGGCTTTCCAGACTACTCAGGTCTCAGGTCTGCCTGATGAAGAAGCCGGAGTAGTCTGGAAAGCTTGCAATTTGTTACCATCTTTTCAGTTAGCCATTAAAGGTATCAACCACTGAAGACTCTCAAATCTAATGAATAAATTACAATTTATACTGAATCTTCTCCCACAAACCTATATATCGTTCTGCTCAGTTTCTCACGGATAAAACCTGTACATCTGAATGGGGCTTTAATGTTGTTATTACAATCATGTAACCGCAGATCACAAAATCTTTCATATGATCATTTTTTTAACACCTGAAACCCCAATGGGTCGTTCTTAGACCTGTGTGGCTTACCAAGCCCAATTTCTAAAAGTTGCAAGAGTGCTGTAAAATAGGAAGCTGCACATTTCTGCGCAAAAATGATGCGTCACAAAAGTTTTTTTTTTAACACCAAAAATTGATGTAAATTCCTCGCTACATTGCCCCTTTTCCAGCCACATTTTGTAGAAAAAAATAAAAAGACAAGGTACAGACAGCGAAGTTAAATTTGCCTACAGGAATGATTTTGATCTGGAGCGCATCGTACCCGGATACAGTCACTAGCGGGAACGTCAAACATCTTCTCAATTTGTTTCTCCACCCTTTCCGGATCTGCATTCTTCAAGTCTATCTAAAAGAATTAGTATAAATACTAATTATTTATCAAAGCTGGACAACATCTAGAAACCATATAAGAAAACTGGCTTAAAATATAGTGTGAACAAGAGTTTAGGGAGAGATGTACAACTGGCACTGGCCTATAAAAGGGATTGTGTAATCGTACAAAACTAGCAAAAATGTAAAGCGCCTGGAAAACAAGGAACGTGCAATTTACCTCTTAGTAAAATCCTATGCTTTCTCAAGAACAGAGGAATTTTAATTTCATATTTTTTTTAATCAAACCATTTTTATTGAAAAACTGCAACTACAAATATTCCATCTTTCAAATAACATACACGACATAGTAATTCCATAGTAAAAATATGAACAAAGTATCTGAACTTCAATTCCCATAACCCACCCTAAACCCAAATCCCAACACTCCAGAGAGAACCATTTTCAGAGCAGTTCTAGAATAACGGACTATAGCATTCGTAGAAGGAGAAGAAGATAAAAAAGTGACTAACAAAGGGGTAGCAGCGTTTTAATGTTATCATTTACTGCTTGATGCCGGAGCCGGGGAGTGCACGCTGAAAACTGTTGCAGGCTGCTGTAATCACAGGACACAAGCAAACAGCATGGCATTTCCTATCAGCAGGGAGGAAGTAAAGGGAACAGTAATGAAAGTCTCCTCCTACTCCGCTCCATATTGAAATGAATAGTGTGCATCCTACAAATGAGATGCATACAGCAAACAATTGATTTTCCATACATAGGTTTTGAGTTGACCACTGGATATACACATGTGTATCACTAATTACCAGAACTGGAAATCGAAAAAAAAGACGAGCAAGTTTGGGGTGAATCCTGCCTTCATTACTGCACAGCCGCTCAGAGGGATCGGTACTAGGAACAGCAGGAGTGCCGGCGATGGTCACAGATTTACCTGCTGCGGGACTGAAGGAGTCTGATCGCGCTCAGCTCGAAGCTTTTTACCTGGTTTACGATAGGAATAATTGAAAGCTGTGCTTCACAGGCCAGGAAGAAGTTTGCCACCATCTATTAGAAAATAGACAAACTTAGGATAGAAACAATATGAACATATACCCTGCTATAAGTAAGTAAAAAGCAATAGGAAATATATATAATATAGAGTACTTAGTAAACATGTTGTTTGATTAAAAAAAAAAAAAGCCATCCCACCAGCACCAAGGTGTACCCAGTCAGTTATGTGAAGTATATAATAAAATACACTTTAGTACAATATTAGTATCTTGTCCCTTTAAATCTGCTGCTACTTCTGTCACCATGGTAACTGCATTCATACTCAGCCAATAGGATTGCTCGGTTTGAATTAGAAGAAAAAAAAAAAAAAAAGTCCTATATGGTCAGTTTGTTCCATCTCATCTGAGTGTGAAGACAGACACCTGCGATCAGCGAGATTATAGGTATAAGACGTGATATAATATAACGGACGGAGCCACATCCCATCACACGCACTCAGCGACCACAACTGACCGGAATCAGCACATTTATCAGAGGAGAAGTCATTATTCCCCAACACATGATAAGTGACAACTTCTAGATCTGCTGGGAACCCAACTAATCCCTGCTAGTACCTCCCCGGACCACCGATCCATTCATTCTCTATGCAGGAGAAAGCGGAGTACAGCGCCCCCCATAGAGAATGAACGGACCGGCGGTTGAACATTTGCACTTCGCTCACTTCTATCTATAAGTGCTGTTCTGCTGATTGGGTCATAGCGGCCAAACCCACCGATCTAAGAGTCATCACCTATCCAGAGATCAGTGAGAACTTGTTCCAACTAGACATCCCCTTTAATTGAAGAGATCACATATCTAACAGCCAATCCTATTCATTCCCAATCTTCCCTGTGCCCAGTAATGCCCCTGGGTATATCGCCAATATGAGCCAATCACCAAACCCTCTGCTGACTGTTCCCCATGTTTTATAGATTTTGGATCCGTTTCTACAAGAGAAGATCTCAGCGGCCACCATGGGGATGGGTTACTCTGCCAGCGATGGAGCAGGTAGTATCCACCAGCCGGTGATATCTCACCTTCCTCCATATTCTGCTGTTACATGCGTTTCTTCAGCTTTACCCCTTCCCAACAGAACCAATTGATGTTTTTTTTCTGTTTTTTCCTTGGCTTTTTCCAAGGGCTATAACTTTTTCATGTCTGTCCACATATGTGAGGTCTTGTTATTTTGCAGGACGAGCGGTACTTATAAATCCCACCATTCATTTACCACATAGTACTAGAAAACGGGAAAAAAAGACCAAGTGCAGTAAAAGTGCGAGGAAAAAAAAAGCCTGACACTGTTTATCTGGGAAGGGTTTTAACGGCGTACATAGTGTGGTAAAAATGACCTGGTAATAGGATCCTACTCCTCAGTGTGATCACAGCAACACCAAACTTCTCCAAGAGTTTTGGCAAAAGAAAAAAACTTCATTTTTTCTGAGACCCGTAACATTTTCGTTTTTCGGGTTGATGGAGCTGTGTGGGGCTTATTTTTTGAAGGGCAAGAGGACTTTATTGATAACATTTTGGGACACATATGACATGGTCATCGCTTCTTACAGGGTTTTCTGCAGTATTGTGCCGAACGAAAAAAATGCAATTTGGGCTTTTTGAATTTTTTTCTGTGTTCACTGATCGTTTGTTTTTTATATTTGGATAGATTGTATTTCTCTGAAAGAGACCATACCACAAATGTGTATATTTTTATTATCTTTATTTTTAGTGGGAGGTGAGTTGAACTTGTGGGGTTTTAATATTTTACACTTTTTTTTTTTAATTTTCACTGCATTTGTATACATTATCTGATTGCTTGTGCTATATACAGCGATACCACAGTAATGCTCCATATAGCAAAATCACGGTCTTCTTTACAGCCCAAATGAAGCTTTATGATGACAGGCACGGAGGCTTCAGCAGACCCCCGGATGTCATAGCAGTCCATCTGCACCCTGTGATCGCGTCACAGGAGCACCGGTGGGCGCATGGAACGATGCGTCCCAATGCCGGCGCGCTGTTAATGCTGCTGTTAGAGATTGACAGCAGCACTGAACAGGTTAACAGTGGTGGGCAGATCTTCGCTCCACTCGCAGCTCTTAGAGGCAGGTCCTGGTTGTTTGTCACAGCCATTATCTGCCATGTACGGGGCGAGCTGACTCTGCTCCATACAGTCATGGCCAAAAGTTTTGAGAATGACACCAAAATTATATTTTCACATGATCTGCTGGCCTCTGGTTTTTATTAGTGTTTGTCTGATGTTTATATCACATACAGAAATATAATTGCAATCATATTATGAGTACCAATAGGTTATATTGACAGTTAGAAAGAGTTAATGCAGCAAGTCAATATTTGCAGTGTTGCCCCTTCTTCAAGACCTCTGTAATTCTCCCTGGCATGCTCTCAATCAACTTTTGGACCAAATCCTGACTGATAGCAGTCCATTCTTGCATAATCAATGCTTGCATTTTGCCAGAATTTGTTGGTTTTTGTTTGTCCACCCGTCTCTTGATGATTAACCACAAGTTCTCAATGGGATTAAGATCTGGGGAGTTTCCAGGCCATAGACCCAAAATCTCTATGTTTTGTTCCATGAGCCATTTAGTTATCACCTTTGCTTTATGGCAAGGTGATCCATCATGCTGGAAAAGGCATTGTTGGGCGCCAAACTGCTCTTGGACGGTTGGGAGAAGTTGCTCTTGGAGGACATTCTGGTACCATTCTTTATTCATGGCAGTGTTTTTAGGCAAGACTGTGAGTGAGCCGATTCCCTTGGCTGAGAAGCAACCCCACACATGAATGGTTTCAGGATGCTTTACAGTTGGCATGAGACAAGACTGGTGGTAGCGCTCACCTCTTCTTCTCCGAATAAGCTGTTTTCCAGATGTCCCAAACAATCGAAAAGGGGATTCATCAGAGAAAATGACTTTGCCCCAGTCCTCAGCAGTCCACTCCCTGTACCTTTTGCAGAATATCAGTCGGTCCCTGATGTTTTTTCTGGAGAGAAGTGGCTTCTTTGCTGCCCTCCTTGAAACTAGCCCTTGCTCAAAGAGTCTCCGCCTCACAGTGCCTGCAGAAGCACTCACACCAGCCTGCTGCCATTCCTGAGCAAGCTCGGCACTGCTGGTAGTCCGATCCCGCAGCTGAAACAGTTTTAAGATCTGGTCCTGGCGCTTGCTTGTCTTTCTTGGGCGCCCTGGAGCCTTTTTGACAACAATGGAAGCTCTCTCCTTGAAGTTCTTGATGATGCGATAGATTGTTGACTGAGGTGCAATCTTTGTAGCTGCAATACTCTTCCCTGTTAGGCCATTTTTGTGCAGTGCAATGGTGGCTGCACGTGTTTCTTTAGAGATAACCATGGTTAACTGAAGAGAAACAATGATACCAAGAGCCAGCCTCCTTTTAAAGTGTCCAGTGATGTCATTCTTACTTAATCATGACTGATTGATCGCCAGCCCTGTCCTCATCAACACCCACACCTGTGTTAATGGATCAATCACTAAAACGATATTAGCTGCTCCTTTTAAGGCAGGACTGCTATGATGTTGAAATGTGTCTTGGGGGTTAAAGTTCATTTTCTGGGCAAATATTGACTTTGCAAGTACAGTAATTGCTGTTAAGCTGATCACTCCTTGACATTCAGGAGTATATGCAAATTGCCATTACAAAAAATGAAGCAGTAAACTTTGGAAAAATTACTATTTGTCTCATTCTCAATACTTTTGGCCATGACTGTACACCCGCTACTGACTTATACCAGACACGTACGGCAGATGTTGGTAAGGAGTTAAAGCGGTTGTCCTGCTTTGGGGCCATTTGTTTTTTTTACTTTAATGCAAGTATTTGGGGCTAAAATTGATTTCCGTTATTGAGTTTCATTAAAAATGTTGCCTTCTGTAGCATCTGCGCTGCACTGTCTATTCCTGGCTGCAAAATTAGCTAACTGAGAATCTATCAGTGAGCTCCTTCTGGCAGTCTTAAGGGAGAGTTTGTAGATCTTTCATCTGTTTTTTTTCCTGAGTGCCTTTTAACTGATCTATGCCCAAAGAAAACATGAAACTTGAATGTGCAGGGAAGCAATAAGTCTGTAATAACCAGTGAAAAATGAAATCTAAATGTAAAAAATTACTTTTAGTAGTAAATACATGGACATAAGAAAATACACACTGCTCAAAAAACTAAAGGGAACACTTAAACAACAGAATATAACTCCAAGTAAATCAAACTTCTGTGAAATCAAACTGTCCACTTAGGAAACAACACTGATTGACAATCAATTTCACATGCTGTTGTGCAAATGGAATAGACAATAGATGGAAATTATTGGCAATTATCAAGACACCCTCAATAAAGGAGTGGTTCTGCAGGTGGGGACCACAGACCACATCTCAGTACCAGTGCTTTCTGGCTGATGTTTTGGTCACTTTTGAATGGTGGTTGTGCTTTCACACTCGTGGTAGCATGAGAAGGACTCTACAACCCACAGAAGTTGCTCAGGTAGTGCAGCTCATCCAGGATGGCACATCAATGCGAGCTGTGGCAAGGAGGTTTGCTGTGTCTGTCAGCGTAGTGTCCAGAGGCTGGAGGCGCTACCAGGAGACAGGCCAGTACACCAGGAGACGTGGAGGGGGCCGTAGGATGGCAACAACCCAGCAGCAGGACCGCTACCCCCGCCTTTGTACAAGGAGGAACAGGAGGAGCACTGCCAGAGCCCTGCAAAATGACCTTCAGCAGGCCACAAATGAGCATATGTCTGCACAAATGGTTAGAAACCGACTCCATGAGGGTGGTATGAGGGCCCGACGTCCACACATGGGGGTTGTGCTCACAATCCAACACCGTGCAGGACGTTTGGCATTTGCCACAGAACACAAGGATTGGCAAAGTCGACCACTGGCTCCCTGTGCTCTTCACAGATGAAAGCAGGGTCACACTGAGCACATGTGACAGACGTGACAGAGTCTGGAGACGCCGTGTAGAACGATCTGCTGCCTGCAACATCCTTCAGCATGACCGGTTTGGCAGTGGGTCACTAATAGTGTGGGGTGGCATTTCTTTGGAGGGCTGCAAAGCCCTCCATGTGCTCGCCAGAGGTAGCCTGACTGCCATTAGGTACAGAGATGAGATCCTCAGACCCCTTGTGAGACCATATGCTGGAGCGGTTGGCACTGGGTTCATCCTAATGCAGAACAATGCCAGACCTCATGTGGCTGGAGTGTGTCAGCCTCATTTTGACTTGTTTTAAGTACATTACATCAAAGTTGGATCAGCCTGTAGTGTGTTTTTCCAATTTAATTTTGGGGGTGACTCCAAATCCAGGCCTCCATTGGTTAATAAATTTTATTTCCATTGATGATTTTGTATGAACATTTGCTAAAGAAGAACTGCGCCCAGCGGAGCCAAGCTGAAGGAAGAGAATGGACTTGATCTGACTTCAGACATTTTTTCAAGTTTCCCCCCAGGAGGGGGCCAGTTCACTTTTTAGCTGGGTTAAAATACACTGCTCAAAAAAATAAAGGGAACACTCAAATAACACATCCTAGATCTGAATGAATGAAATATTTGTAAGGTGCCCCAGCGAGGTAGTCGTGGGCGAGCTGTAGCCCCCTCTCGCTATGGCACCCTACAGACAATACGTGTCCTCTCTTTGAAGCGTGGCTGTGTATGTAGTGCTCTTCACTTACTTCACGCCATCCGATCGCGGCTGTCTCCAGGCAATTTTCTTCTGGGACCAGGGCAGCAATAATTTCAGAGGACACGAGGATCTTAACCAGAACTTGGACTTTACTTCGGGAAGAGGAATATTTACAGTATTTACAGTCAGATATAATGGATAAGGCCCGACAGGCAATCATCTCCCTCACAGGCGCTGTTAACTGCTTCAGCCCTGGTTCCCTCTTTAGGCGGAGCATCTCTGTGGCTATAATTCCTGGCCCTAGAGACTCCTCTGTATTAACAGTGAACGGATCCGATATCTCTCCCCACGTCTTGGCTTGGAGTACTGTTTAGCTTCCTCTGCTGCCTGCAGACCAGAAGTGCCCCGTGTCCTCACTACGCTTTGGTGAGTTTCTACGGCGAGCGAACAGGACTCGTGCTCATGCGTGGGGAGAACTGCGCACTGGGATCTCACTGTCTGAGGGTTCGGAGCTCCCGTCTACCCTAGCAGCCACTATAGTAAGGCTGTCTCATCAGGTCGCAATCCCTTCTTGTACTACTCAATCACTTCCTGATACAGGAAATTAAAACAGAGACTTTCCTAATATGCCCACCCTCAGTGAGCTGTCATCACAGAACCTTAACCCATCACTGTCTATAGCTCGGCTAGCAGACTCAACCTGACATCTGCACCCCGAACAGTGGCATCTTGTGGCTGTTTTCAGGTACTACAGCCCAGAAGGAACTACCAGGAACAAGCTCTATATCTCTCTAGGCTTGATAAGGGCACTAAGTTCCCCCTCTGCTCTACCAACTGGACCACTAAAGCTAACCCCCTTAGCTTGGCCTACCACAGTTGGGGAGGTCTGTCTTCAGGAACTCTTCCTTTTACTCTCTCAGTCTCAAGGGAAGGCTACGACCTTCCCCACTATTACATTTTCTCATTGAATACTTTGTTCTGTACAAAGTTGAATGTGCTGACAACAAAATCACACAAAAGTCATCCATGGAAATCAAATTTATTAACCAATGGAGGCCTGGATTTGGAGTCACCCCCAAAATTAAAGTGAAAAAACACACTACAGGCTGATCCAACATTGATGTAATGTCCTAAAAACAAGTCAAAATGAGGCTCAGTATTGTGTGGCCTCCACGTGCCTGTATGACCTCCCTACACCACCTGGGCATGCTCCTGATGAGGTTGCGGATGGTGTCCTGTGGGATCTCCTCCCAGACCTGGACTAAAGCATCCGCCAACTCCTGGACAGTCTGTGGTGCAATGTGATGTTGGTGGATGGAGCGAGACATGATGTCCCAGATGTGCTCAATCGGACTCAGATCTGGGGAACAGGCGGGCCAGTCCATAGCTTCAAAGACTTCATCTTGCAGGAACTGCTGACACACTCCAGCCACATGAGGTCTGGCATTGTCCTGCATTAGGAGGAACCCAGGGCCCACTGCACCAGCATATTGTCTCACAAGGGGCCTGAGCATCTTATCTCGGTACCTAATGGCAGTCAGGCTACCTCTGGCAAGCACATGGAGGGCTGTGCGGCCCTTCAAAGAAATGCCACCCCACACCATTACTGACCCACTGCCAAACCGGTCGTGCTGAAGGATGTTGCAGGCAGCAGATCGCTCTCCACGGTGTCTCCAGACACTGTCACGTCTGTCACATGTGCTCAGTGTGAACCTGCTTTCCAGTGGCGAGTTTGCCAATTCTGGTGTTCTGTGGCAAATGCCAAGCATCCTGCACAGTGTTAGGCTGTGAGCACAACCCCCATCTGTGGACGTCGGGCCCTCATACCACCCTCATGGAGTCAGTTCTAACCGTTTGTGCAGACATGCACATTTGTGGCCTGCTGGAGGTCATTTTGCAGGGCTCTGGCAGTGCTCCTCCTGTTGCTTCTTGCACAAAAGCGGAGGTAGCGGTCCTGCTGCTGGGTTGTTGCCCTCCTAAGGCCCACTCCATCTCTCCTGGTGTACTGGCCTGTCTCCTGGTAGCGTCTCCAGCCTCTGGACACTACACTGACAGACACAACAAACCTCCTTGCCACAGCTCTCACTGATGTGCCATCCTGGATGAACTGCACTACCTAAGCATCTTCTGTGGGTTGTAGAGTCCGTCTCATGCTACCACGAGTGTGAAAGCACAACCAACATTGAAAAGTGACCAAAACATCAGCCAGAAAGCACTGGTACTGAGATGTGGTCTGTGATCCCCACCTGCAGAACCACTCCTTTATTGAGGGTGTCTTGATAATTGCCAATAATTTCCATCTATTGTCTATTCCATTTGCACAACAGCATGTGAAATTGATTGTTAATCAGTGTTGTTTCCTAAGTGGACAGTTTGATTTCAGAGAAGTTTGATTTATTTGGAGTTATATTCTGTTGCTTAAGTGTTCCCTTTATTTTTTTGAGCAGTGTATATAAAAAAATTACTGCAGCTTTAATGCTATTTATTACGTCTCAGGTAATTTTGTGACTAACTATACAGCATCAAAAATACCAAAAAGCTTAAATCGCCAATGGAAGCCGATAGCACTAGTGAGAACATGGCATAAGCGTAATTTAAAGGAAGAGGAGGACATTATTCACTCCAGTTTCCTGCGGCCCCTCGGGAGTATAGGTTGCTGCACAGTAGTCTGCATTCTGTGTAAAACAGGAAAAAACACTTTCTTAGAGGGATGAGGGCAGCGCGGTGGTCAGTAGTAGCACTCTGTCAGTTGAGGATTGCTCCTAATATCTGGTTGTGTTTCCTGAGAAGAGGAGACCCCACCCAAGAGGAGACCCACCCAAGAGGAGACCCCACCGAAGAGGAGACCCCACCGAAGAGGAGACCCCACCGAAGAGGAGACCCAACCGAAGAGGAGACCCCACCGAAGAGGAGACCCACCGAAGAGGAGACCCAAGAGGAGACCCCACCGAAGAGGAGACCCCACCGAAGAGGAGACCCCACCGAAGAGGAGACCCACCGAAGAGGAGACCCCACCGAAGAGGAGACCCCACCGAAGAGGAGACCCACCGAAGAGGAGACCCCACCGAAGAGGAGACCCCACCGAAGAGGAGACCCACTGAAGAGGAGACCCCACCGAAGAGGAGACCCCACCGAAGAGGAGACCCCACCGAAGAGGAGACCAAACCGAAGAGGAGACCCCACCGAAGAGGAGACCCACCGAAGAGGAGACCCAAGAGGAGACCCCACCGAAGAGGAGACCCCACTGAAGAGGACACCCACCGAAGAGGAGACCCCACCAAAGAGGAAACCCCACCGAAGAGGAGACCCCACCGAAGAGGAGACCCACCGAAGAGGAGACCCCACCGAAGAGGAGACCCCACCGAAGAGGAGACCCAGGAGGAGACCCCACCGAAGAGGAGACCCCACCGAAGAGGAGACCCCACCGAAGAGGAGACCCACCGAAGAGGAGACCCCACCGAAGAGGAGACCCCACCGAAGAGGAGACCCAGGAGGAGACCCCACCGAAGAGGAGACCCCACCGAAGAGGAGACCCCACCGAAGAGGAGACCCACCGAAGAGGAGACCCCACCGAAGAGGAGACCCCACCGAAGAGGAGACCCCACCGAAGAGGAGACCCACCGAAGAGGAGACCCCACCGAAGAGGAGACCCCACCGAAGAGGAGACCCACTGAAGAGGAGACCCCACCGAAGAGGAGACCCCACCGAAGAGGAGACCCCACCGAAGAGGAGACCAAACCGAAGAGGAGACCCCACCGAAGAGGAGACCCACCGAAGAGGAGACCCAAGAGGAGACCCCACCGAAGAGGAGACCCCACTGAAGAGGACACCCACCGAAGAGGAGACCCCACCAAAGAGGAAACCCCACCGAAGAGGAGACCCCACCGAAGAGGAGACCCACCGAAGAGGAGACCCCACCGAAGAGGAGACCCCACCGAAGAGGAAACCCCACCGAAGAGGAGACCCCACCGAAGAGGAGACCCACCGAAGAGGAGACCCACCGAAGAGGAGACCCAAGAGGAGACCCCACCCAAGAGGAGACCCCACCCAAGAGGAGACCCACCCAAGAGGAGACCCCACCAAAGAGGAGACCCCACCGAAGAGGAGATCCACCGAAGAGGAGACCGCACCGAAGAGGAGACCCCACCGAAGAAGAGACCCAAGAGGAGACCCACCGAAGAGGAGACCCCACCGAAGAGGAGACCCACCGAAGAGGAGACCCCACCGAAGAGGAGACCCCACCGAAGAGGAGACCCACCGAAGAGGAGACCCCACCGAAGAGGAGACCCACCGAAGAGGAGACCCAAGAGGAGACCCCACCGAAGAGGAAACCCCACCGAAGAAGAGACCCCACCGAAGAGGAGAACCACCGAAGAGGAGACCCCACCGAAGAGGAGACCCCACCGAAGAGGAGACCCAGGAGGAGACCCCACCGAAGAGGAGACCCCACCGAAGAGAAGACCCCACCGAAGAGGAGATCCACCGAAGAGGAGACCCCACCGAAGAGGAGACCCAAGAGGAGACCCCACCGAAGAGGAGACCCAAGAGGAGACCCCACCGAAGAGGAGACCCACCGAAGAGGAGACCCCACCGAAGAGGAGACCCAAGAGGAGACCCCACCGAAGAGGAGACCCCACTGAAGAGGAGACCCCACCGAAGAGGAGACCCAAGAGGAGACCCCACCGAAGAGGAGACCCACCAAAGAGGAGGCCCACCAAAGAGGAGACCCACCAAAGAGGAGACCCACCAAAGAGGAGACCCACCAAAGAGGAGACCCCACCGAAGAGGAGACCCCACCGAAGAGGAGACCCAAGAGGAGACCCCACCGAAGAGGAGACCCAAAAGGAGACCCCACCGAAGAGGAGACCCCACCGAAGAGGAGACCCCACCGAAGAGGAGACCCACCGAAGAGGAGACCCACCGAAGAGGAGACCCCACCGAAGAGGAGACCCACCGAAGAGGAAGCCCCACCGAAGAGGAGACCCAAGAGGAGACCGCACCGAAGAGGAGACCCACCGAAGAGGAGACCCCACCAAAGAGGAGACCCATGAGGAGACCCCACCGAAGAGGAGACCCACCGAACAGGAGACCCAAGAGGAGACCCACCGAAGAGGAAACCCCACCGAAGAGGAGACCCAAGAGGAGACCTCAACGAAGAGGAGACCCCACCGAAGAGGAGACCCACCGAAGAGGAGACCCCACCGAAGAGGAGACCCCACCGAAGAGGAGACCCAAGAGGAGACCCACCGAAGAGGAGACCCCACCGAAGAGGAGACCCCACCGAAGAGGAGACCCCACCGAAGAGGAGACCTCACCGAAGAGGAGACCCACCGAAGAGGAGACCCCACCGAAGAGGAGACCCAAGAGGAGACCCACCGAAGGGGAGACCCCACCGAAGAGGAGACCCGACCGAAGTGGAGACCCAAGAGGAGGCCCACCAAAGAGGATACCCAAGAGGAGACCCACTGAAGAGGAGACCCACCGAAGAGGAGACCCCACCGAAGAGGAGACCCACCGAAGAGGAGACCCACCGAAGAGGAAACCCAAGAGGAGACCCACCGAAGAGGAGACCCAAGAGGAGACCCACCAAAGAGGATACCCAAGAGGAGACCCACCGAAGAGGAGACCCAAGAGGAGACCCACCGAAGAGGAGACCACACCGAAGAGGAGATCCCACCAAAGAGGAGACCCACCGAAGAGGAGACCCAAGAGGAGACCCACCGAAGAGGAGACCCCACCGAAGAGGAGACCCCACCGAAGAGGAGACCCCACCGAAGAGGAGACCCAAGAGGAGACCCCACCGAAGAGGAGACACCACCGAAGAGGAGACCCCACCGAAGAGGAAACCCCACCGAAGAGGAGACCCACCGAAGAGGAGACCCAAGAGGAGACCCCACCCAAGAGGAGACCCCACCCAAGAGGAGACCCCACCCAAGAGGAGACCCACCCAAGAGGAGACCCCACCCAAGAGGAGACCCCACCGAAGAGGAGACCCCACCGAAGAGGAGATCCACCGAAGAGGAGACCCCACCAAAGAGGAGACCCCACCGAAGAGGAGACCCAAGAGGAGACCCCACCGAAGAGGAGACCCACCGAAGAGGAGACCCCACCGAAGAGGAGACCCCACCGAAGAGGAGACCCCACCGAAGAGGAGACCCACCGAAGAGGAGACCCAAGAGGAGACCCCACCGAAGAGGAAACCCCACCGAAGAAGAGACCCCACCGAAGAGGAGAACCACCGAAGAGGAGACCCCACCGAAGAGGAGACCCCACCGAAGAGGAGACCCAGGAGGAGACCCCACCGAAGAGGAGACCCCACCGAAGAGAAGACCCCACCGAAGAGGAGACCCACCGAAGAGGAGACCCCACCGAAGAGGAGACCCAAGAGGAGACCCCACCGAAGAGGAGACCCAAGAGGAGACCCCACCGAAGAGGAGACCCACCGAAGAGGAGACCCCACCGAAGAGGAGACCCAAGAGGAGACCCCACCGAAGAGGAGACCCCACCGAAGAGGAGACCCAAGAGGAGACCCCACCGAAGAGGAGACCCACCAAAGAGGAGACCCAAAGAGGAGACCCCACCGAAGAGGAGACCCCACCGAAGAGGAGACCCAAGAGGAGACCCCACCGAAGAGGAGACCCAAAAGGAGACCCCACCGAAGAGGAGACCCACCGAAGAGGAGACCCACCGAAGAGGAGACCCCACCGAAGAGGAGACCCACCGAAGAGGAAGCCCCACCGAAGAGGAGACCCAAGAGGAGACCCCACCGAAGAGGAGACCCCACCGAAGAGGAGACCCACCGAAGAGGAGACCCCACCAAAGAGGAGACCCAAGAGGAGACCCCACCGAAGAGGAGACCCACCGAACAGGAGACCCAAGAGGAGACCCACCGAAGAGGAGACCCAAGAGGAGACCTCAACGAAGAGGAGACCCCACCGAAGAGGAGACCCCACCGAAGAGGAGACCCACCGAAGAGGAGACACCACCGAAGAGGAGACCCCACCGAAGAGGAGACCCAAGAGGAGACCCACCGAAGAGGAGACCCCACCGAAGAGGAGACCCAAGAGGAGACCCACCGAAGAGGAGACCCCACCGAAGAGGAGACCCACCGAAGAGGAGACCCCACCAAAGAGGAGACCCCACCGAAGAGGAGACCCCACCGAAGAGGAGACTCAAGAGGAGACCCACCGAAGGGGAGACCCCACCGAAGAGGAGACCCCACCGAAGTGGAGACCCAAGAGGAGGCCCACCAAAGAGGATACCCAAGAGGAGACCCACTGAAGAGGAGACCCAAGAGGAGACCCACCGAAGAGGAGACCCCACCGAAGAGGAGACCCACCGAAGAGGAGACCCACCGAAGAGGAAACCCAAGAGGAGACCCACCGAAGAGGAGACCCAAGAGGAGACCCACCAAAGAGGATACCAAAGAGGAGACCCACCAAAGAGGAGACCCAAGAGGAGACCCACCGAAGAGGAGACCACACCGAAGAGGAGATCCCACCAAAGAGGAGACCCACCGAAGAGGAGACCCAAGAGGAGACCCACCGAAGAGGAGACCCCACCGAAGAGGAGACCCCACCGAAGAGGAGACCCACCGAAGAGGAGACCCCACCGAAGAGGAGACCCACCGAAGAGGAGACCCCACCGAAGAGGAGACCCACCGAAGAGGAGACCCAAGAGGAGACCCACCGAAGGGGAGACCCCACCGAAGAGGAGACCCCACCGAAGAGGAGACCCACCGAAGAGGAGACCCCACCGAAGAGGAGACCCCACCGAAGAGGAGACCCACCGAACAGGAGACCCACCGAAGAGGAGACCCACGAAGGAGACCGAAGAGGAGGCCCACCGAAGAGGAGGCCCACCGAAGAGGAGACCCACCGAAGAGGAGACCCACCGAAGAGGAGACCCACCGAAGAGGTGACCCACCGAAGAGGAGACCTACCGAAGAGGAGACCCACCGAAGAGGAGACCCACCGAAGAGGAAACCCAAGAGGAGCCCCACCGAAGAGGAGCCCCACCGAAGAGGAGAACCACCGAAGAGGAGAACCACCGAAGAGGAGACCGAAGGGGAGACCCACCGAAGAGGAAACCTAAGAGGAGACCGAAGAGGACAGACCTGCACCTTAAGATCCCTAGGGGGAAAGGGATGGCCCAAGGCCAGAAAAGACATCAATCGATCCTACAACAAAAAGGAAGAAGCAGAACCAGAACAAAGTCCGCCATTACATCAACCGGTATTTGAGAGGAAAGAGGAACATCATGTGGACCATCCTGCTGGGACCTCTCTGCCGATAACATCATACGGCAATACCGGCTGGTAAGTATAAATCCAACAAAGTAATAATAGCAGGATTGTAGGAATATAGTGGCAGTATGTCAGTATTAGTGTAATTTGAGTAATAATACTAGTGATAATAGTAAGAAAGTAATAAAATAACAGTAGTAATAGTAGTAGGTAGAATAGCAGTGTGATCCAGGGTTCTAGGACTGATCGCCTTTTCTCGGGGTCAAGAAGGAATTTTTCCGCTGTGACACAAATTGGCTGAAGGTGTCCTGAGGTTTTTGCCTTCTTTTGGATCAACACTCTAGGTATAGGGTAGTATTAGTAGCAATAGGAAAGAAGAATAATACCGTAATAAGATAGCACAATGTTAATAATAACCATATCAAATAGTTAGATTTATACAAACAAATTAAAATAACTCCAGTAATACAATAATTAGTGTAATATTTAACTTGTAATAACATTATTAGGTTTGATCCAGGGTCCTAGGACTGATCGCCTTTTCCCGGGGTCAAGAAGGAATTTTTCCCGTGACACAAATTGGCGTTAGGTGTCCTGGGGTTTTTGCCTTCTTCTGGATCAACAGCTTTAGGCATAGGGATTTTAGTAATACCATTATTAGAATCACAAGATTAATAAAAAAATTAGAATTTATTTTTTTTAATTAGTTTTATAACAGTTATAATTAATTGGATTAATGCAAAAATAATAAATAGTAAAAATGGTGGTAATAATAAAAAAAAATAGTCCCAGTTACTAAGTTAGTGTAGTGTTAGTGTAGGGACCCATCTGAAGAGGTCGCCTTGACGTTGGCAGATGGGCTCGCACAATTTGCTCAAAATGTGTGCTAAGAACCTCATATTTCTATGTACAGGAGATCTAGCAGTAATTCCATTCAGGAGATAGATATCTGTGTACACACACACTTTGTTATATACTTTTGTGCAGCACACAGGGCAGGCATACAGGTACAGGGCGAGAGGAGACCCACCGAAGAGGAGACCCACCGAAGAGGAGACCCCACCGAAGAGGAGACCCCACCGAAGAGGAGACCCACTGAAGAGGAGACTCCACCGAAGAGGAGACCCACCGAAGAGGAGACCCCACCGAAGAGGAGACCCACCGAAGAGGAGACCCAAGAGGAGACCTACCGAAGAGGAGACCCTCCGAAGAGGAGACCCTCCGAAGAGGAGACCCACCAAAGAGGAGACCCACCGAAGAGGAGAACCACCGAAGAGGAGACCCACTGAAGAGGAAACCGAAGAGGAGACCGAAGAGGACAGAACTGCACCTTAAGATCCCTAGGGGGAAAGGGATGGCCAAAGGCCAGAAAAGACAACAATCGATCCTACAACAAAAAGGAAGAAGCAGAACCAGAACAAAGTCCGCCATTACATCAACCGGTATTTGAGAGGAAAGAGGAACATCATGTGGACCATCCTGCTGGGACCTCTCTGCCGATAACATCATACGGCAATACCGGCTGGTAAGTATAAATCCACCAAAGTAATAATAGCAGGATAGTAGTAATATAGTGGCAGTATATCAGTATTAGTGTAATTTGAGTAATAATACTAGTGATAATAGTAAGAAAGTAATAAAATAACAGTAGTAATAGTAGTAGGTAGAATAGCAGTGTGATCCAGGGTTCTAGGACTGATCGCCTTTTCTCGGGGTCAAGAAGGAATTTTTCCGCTGTGACACAAATTGGCTGAAGGTGTCCTGAGGTTTTTGCCTTCTTTTGGATCAACACTCTAGGTATAGGGTAGTATTAGTAGCAATAGGAAAGAATAATAATACCGTAATAAGATAGCAGGTTATTATTGAGCTCCTAGATTGGGCAGAGGAGCTCAGTCTTCAGCAGGAGCTGGCCGAGGAGAGCAGAGCAACTTGCATGGGGCTGCTGCACAAGAAGTAACTCAAAAGGTGGAGATTAACCTGGAGATGTGGTGCCCGGGCTGTGATCTGCTGTGCAGGCTGCATAGACGATGCCTCCTAGGACCCGAACTTCACCCCTAACAGGCACAGCAGAGCTCGGACGGCTGCAAGTGAATGGAGAGCGGCTGATTAGTAACTGCTGCGTCTCCTGCAGCTCAGATAAGAGCCGTACAGAGCGGGGGCTCAGTAATGATGAATACGGGAAGTGTCCGCCCCTCACATGTCCTATATGCGGCCTCCAGAGGTAAAGTCTCCCCTGTAACCAGCGCCTTCTCCCACCTTCTCTGCTGGCATGCTCCATTGCTTAAAGGGGATGTCTGAAGAAAACAAGTTATCACTTATCCACAGGCTCGGTAATCACTTACTGATTGTGGGGTCTGACCGCTGCGAACCATTGTCTGATCGGGAAGGAGTGGAAAGTCAGGGATCAACTGCAGCTCCATTCATTCTCTATGGGGCTCCAGAAAAGCTGAGCTCAGGGCTTGAATGCCACATAGGGAAGGAATGGAGCAGATCCTGGAGTAATAACATGTCCTCCTCTCCTCAGCTTTCTGTCTGTGTAAGTGGCTCAGCCCTTGTCTCCCTTTCTCACCGGCTTCTGTACTGGTCCCTGTGGACTTTCTCCTATGAGGAAGAGGAAACCCCTCTGCCCTTCTGTTCTCAGTCCTCTGCGGCTTTTCCCCATCGCTCAGTGCAGCCATTATATGTAATAAGGATCATTCTTGTCCGGCTTTCATTCCGCCCAGCTGACAAGATAATAAACATGTGAGGTGGAAGGTTCACAATTATTAGATGTGTTGTGAAAAGTCTCCACAGCAAATTCAGAGAAAACTGCAGGGTGACCGCTTGTGAAACCAGCACAAAATCCAGCGGACAGCGCCTCCCTGCCCCCCGCCGGTCTCTGTATCCTGGCATTCAGCTATTCCATTTGGTGCTTATTCAGGGAGGAAAACAAAAATGTGATGTTCTTACACAGACGCCTGAAGACGCGACGTTCGCTGCTGTGACGCCCAGCTGAGCTTGGTATCACAGATCCTAGAAGTGTGCATTGATGGATTCCTCCACAAGACGCCCTCATAAGCATTCACACACCTCCACCTTCCACCTCAGACCACCAGAGGGAGCCCGCTAGGGATATATAAAGGGAAGGTGGAGCCAGGCAGCCCAGAAAGTGATTCAGCAGTTTCCTGCTCAGACACAGAAGGACTCAGTGCAGTCGAGCCAGAGCCTAGCAGTTCCTGCAGAAAGAGTTCAGTACAGTCTGTAGAGTGATTCCAGACTAGAACTCAGCTCAGGATAGAGAGCTAGGAGTGTGCCGACGCTCTGAGAGCGGCGAAGAAGAGCAGTGTCCCGGCTGCAGTGTGTGTTGCCTAGTGAGGGCCCGAGCGGGACCAAAGGTGAGTGGAGAGTGAGTACATAGGGGGCAGAGGAGCTTAATTAGCTCACCCCGAAGAATTTACCGGACACCAGGTCCGAAGCTTAGCGGGATCTCTACGACCTAGTAAGGCATAACCGGAATCCCTGGAGAACTACAGGTCCCAGGATCGCTAGAGTGCTGATACGTAACAGAGCCGGGAGACACATAGGCCCCGCAAGCTGAGGAGCGTGTACTCCAAGAAAAGGCCCTACGACAAGGTCAGCCAGCGCAAGACAGAGACAAAGTTAGGCCTAGCTCCAGGCAGGTCAGAAACTTACTACGCAGAGGCAAGAAACAGGAAGCCCTACACCCGCTCATGGGGGAGGATCCTGATATGCACCCTTCACCCTACAGTGCTCCGGGATGTGCCTGACTTTCCATCAGTAAAAGGTACTGAAGTGACTACAGTGTCCGTCCCCGTTCTTGCTCTGACCCGGCTGGGTCTCGCCTGTCCTGCATTCCCCTTGCATACGCTGCCCTGAGGCCTAGCTCCGCCTGTGGGGAGCTATACCATCGAGCAACCTTATCACCGGCCTCAGTGGACTGCTGCAGCGCTGGTGATTATCATCAGAAACCACAGGTGGCGTCACGAACGTTCATAAAATTAACAAACAACCACCCTTTTAAAGAGTGACCCCAGGGTACGGGCCTGGGAGCCGACCACCGCGACATCCCCAAGGCCAGGCAAAGGCCCGGGTACCGAGTCATCCCCATCCCCTGGGCTGGTCACTGCTTTTCATCATCCATGTTGGGCTGTTGTACGACGTGTGGACTACTCTGCTTGTTGGATTCTTGCATTACCACAAACACTGCCTTTATTTTGTGATTTCTGTGCCGCTTCCCATTTCTATTGGCAGCGTGATATACCAGCACGTGAGGGCTGCCACAATCATGTGTCAATAGGTTATTGATGGAGGCCGTGATACAGAGACTGTCCTGGACCAGGGAGGAGTTGGTACAGAAGCACCTAGAGAGGAGGGTACAGGGGCTTCATTTCAATTTTAAAACTTAGCTGGATTGTGTTTAGCTACAAGAATGGAAAGAAAAATAGAAAAAAAAAAATGAAGAGTTTATTATTTGGCAAAATCGTCCATCAGAGGTTTGGCCACTACCAAAAAGTTTTTGATGAACTTACAGTAGCAGCTGGCAAAACCCAAAAAACTTTGTAACGCCTTTAAGTCCTGAATATTATACCAATCCAGTACCATCCGGACTTTTGCCAGATCCATGCAAAAACAGTGAATGATAAGAAATAACCCAAAAAAGGGACCTCCTGATGGAGAACATAAATTATTTGTCAAACCAGAGAAATGTATTATCTTTGAGTATCTGTAAGACCTGCCTGACATGTACCTGATGTGATACGAGGTGAATAAATTAGACTGTGGGGACCCCCAACGAAACCCCGACGCTCAGCCCCCCTACCGCCACCCCTTCCTTAACAATACAATAATGTAACTCTTACAACTGGATGGGTGAGGATCAGTCACAGCTAGTGTTGAGCGATACCTTCCGATATCGGGAAATATCGGATCGGATTGGATCGGACCGATACCGAAAAAGTATCGGATATCGCCGATTCCGATACCGGAAACCAATGCAAGTCAATGGGACAGAAATATCGGAATGAAAATAAACCCTTTCTTTCCTTGTAGGTTAATTCTACATGGAGGAAAACAACGAAGAATAATGTAGAATGTATTGGGGGAGGTGGGGGAGACAATAAAGGCATAGAGGTTTAGCCCAATCAAATGGAATAGCAGGAATTAATATTTTTTTTTAAGACGTTCTGAGTTACGGAAATATTGACTATGTTAAGTATTTTTATATTTTGTCAGATATTTATGTTTCACTACTTCCATGCTCTTCACCTTCTTTTTTACTTCTCCCACACTTTCTCCTTCATCATCCTCAGCATCTTTTTCATCCACTTCTTCTTCACCTTCTTCATTTTCTTCTTCTTCACCTTCTTCGTATTATTCTTTTTTTTTACATTCTTCATATTCTACTTCTTCATCTTCTTCATCTTCTTCTTCTTCATCATATTCTTATTTGTGGCAGGCATTCCTGTAGTTGTTATCTATAAAAGGTTGGACATTACACCTTTCGTTCTGCCCGTCACAAAAGATTTACAACAGGATTTGTCCGCGTTCAGTTTGGCCTGCAGCAGCAGGTCTTTTCCAGGGGCACCACGAGGAGGAACGGACTCACCCCCATACACTGCTTAGTCATCTTCTGCTTATAATTTAGATATTATCTTTTGCTCTGATTTTTAGTCTTATGCTTAATGTTCTTCCGCTTTTTGTTCTGCAGCTTCTTGTATTTCTGCTTCTTGGTTTTCTGTCTCTTGTTCTTCTGTATCTTGGTGCTTGTCTTCTCTTCTTTGTCCTCTTGGTCAACTTCTTCAGGGTCATCTTCTTGGTCTTCTTCGGGGTGGTCTTCAGGGTCGTCGTCTTCGGGGGTCCTCGTCTTCGGGGTCCTCGTCTTCTTCGGGTTGGTCTTCTGGGTCCTCGTCTTCGGGGTCCTCGTCTTCTTCGGGGTGGTCTTCAGGGTCCTCGTCTTCTTCGGGGTGGTCTTCAGGGTCCTCATCTTCAGGGTCGTCGTCTTCGGGGTCCTCGTCTTCTTAGGGTTCGTCTTCAGGGTCCTCGTCTTCAGGGTCCTCGTCAGGGAGATCTAGAGTGATTACCAAGAACCATTTCAAAAAGCTTGAACTTGGAAATGTAGCAGAAGGTACAAGAAAGCTGAGGAACTACCGAGGACCAGCTGACGGTACTGGAACCCGGATGGGTAGCAGAAGGTACAAGAGCCAATGGAACTGCCGAAGACCAGCTGACGGTACTGGAACTCGGTTACTAAGCAGGAGGTACCTGTGCCAGAAAGCACTACCAAGGACCAGCAGACGTTGGTGGAACTTGGATACCGAGAAGGAGTCACCTAATCCAAAGGCACTGCCGAGAACCAGCTGACGGTACTGGAACCCGGATGGGTAGCAGAAGGTACCCATGTAAAAAAAGTTCAAGGCCGCGAGCCGGCCGCAGTTACCAAAACCCACAGTCCTACAGGGGGTGCTTGTCCTATTGGCACTATGGAACCAGCCTTCATTGCCAGATCCCGCAGCCCACAAAGGAGTCACCTAAACTGCAGGCACCATAGAGTCGGCTAACCTGACCGCAACACGACAGGACAACGCATTGGAGGCAAAGTGACGTTGACACTACTCGGAAACAGCTGGCGTGCTGGAACCAGGCTGGGCAGGAGGGAGTACCCGTGCCAAAGTCACTGCCGAGAACCAGCTGACGGTACTGGAACCCGGATGGGTAGTAGAAGGTACAAGAGCAAATGGAACTACCGAGGACCAGCTGACGGTACTGGAACCCGGATGGGTAGCAGAAGGTACAAGAGCCAATGGAACTGCCGAAGACCAGCTGACGGTACTGGAACTCGGTTACTAAGCAGGAGGTACCTGTGCCAGAAAGCACTACCAAGGACCAGCAGACGTTGGTGGAACTTGGATACCGAGAAGGAGGCACCTAATCCAAAGGCACTGCCGAGAACCAGCTGACGGTACTGGAACCCGGATGGGTAGCAGAAGGTACCCATGTAAAAAAAAGTTCAAGGCCGCGAGCCGGCCGCAGTTACCAAAACCCACAGTCCTACAGGGGGTGCTTGTCCTATTGGCACTATGGAAACAGCCTTCATTGCCAGATCCCGCAGCCCACATAGGAGTCACCTAAACTGCAGGCACCATAGAGTCGGCTAACCCGACCGCAACACGACAGGACAACGCATTGGAGGCAAAGTGACGTTGACACTACCCGGAAACAGCTGGCGTGCTGGAACCAGGCTGGGCAGGAGGTAGTACCCGTGCCAAAGTCACTGCCGAGAACCAGCTGACGGTACTGGAACCCGGATGGGTAGTAGAAGGTACAAGAGCAAATGGAACTACCGAGAACCAGCTGGCGGTGCTGGAACCCAGGGTAAATACTAAAAACAGAGTGGAGCCAGAGGTGTAATTGGAGCAAGTTTTAAATCCGTAGTACAGTGGATGTGGACAAAGCAGGAGAATTTGCCGGACACACAGCTGGGGATCAGCTGACGTTACTGAACCCCAATAACACTGGAGCAAGCGTTGACTGTGCAGATGGCACTTCTGAGCAGCAACTAGCGGTATTGGAGCCCAGGGTAAATACTAAAAACAGAGGAGCCAGAGGTGTATTTGGAGGAGGTTTTAAATCCGTAGTACAGTGGATGTGGACAAAGCAGGAAAATTTGCCGGACACACAGCTGGGGATCAGCTGACGTTACTGAACCCCAATAACACTGGAGCAAGTGTTGACTGTGCAGACGGCACTTCTGAGCAGCAACTAGCGGTATTGGAGCCCAGGGTAAATACTAAAAACAGAGGAGCCAGAGGTGTATTTGGAGGAGGTTTTAAATCCGTAGTACAGTGGATGTGGACAAAGCAGGAGAATTTGCCGGACACACAGCTGGGGATCAGCTGACGTTACTGAACCCCAATAACACGGCAGCAAGTGTTGACTGTGCAGACGGCACTTCCGAGCGCCAACTGGTGGTGTTGGAGCTCAGGGATAATACTGAAAACAGAGGAGCCAGAGGTGTAATTGGAGCAACTTTAAAATCTGTAGTAGTGAGAATGTGGACAGAGCAGGAGAAATTGCCGTCCGCACAGCAGGGGAACAGCTGACGTTACTGAACCCCAATAACACGGCAGCAAGTGTTGACTGTGCAGACGGCACTTCCGAGCGCCAACTGGCGGTGTTGGAGCTCAGGGATAATACTGAAAACAGAGGAGCCAGAGGTGTAATTGGAGCAACTTTAAAATCACTAGTAGTGAGAATTTGGACAGAGCAGGAGAAATTGCCGTCCGCACAGCAGGGGAACAGCTGACGTTACTGAACCCCAATAACACGGCAGCAAGTGTTGACTGTGCAGACGGCACTTCCGAGCGCCAACTGGCGGTGTTGGAGCTCAGGGATAATACTGAAAACAGAGGAGCCAGAGGTGTAATTGGAGCAACTTTAAAATCTGTAGTAGTGAGAATGTGGACAGAGCAGGAGAAATTGCCGTCCGCACAGCAGGGGAACAGCTGACGTTACTGAACCCCAATAACACGGCAGCAAGTGTTGACTGTGCAGATGGCACTTCCGAGCGCCAACTGGCGGTGTTGGAGCTCAGGGATAATACTGAAAACAGAGGAGCCAGAGGTGTAATTGGAGCAACTTTAAAATCAGTAGTAGTGAGAATGTGGACAGAGCAGGAGAAATTGCCGTCCTCACAGCAGGGGAACAGCTGACGTTACTGAACCCCAATAACACGGCAGCAAGTGTTGACTGTGCAGACGGCACTTCCGAGCGCCAACTGGCGGTGCTGGAGCTCAGGGATAATACTGAAAACAGAGGAGTCAGAGGTGTAATTGGAGCAACTTTAAAATCTGTAGTAGTGAGAATGTGGACAGAGCAGGAGAAATTGCCGTCCGCACAGCAGGGGAACAGCTGACGTTACTGAACCCCAATAACACGGCAGCAAGTGTTGACTGTGCAGACGGCACTTCCAAGCGCCAACTGGCGGTGTTGGAGCTCAGGGATTACAGTTCAGGTGGTAGAAACATGAACACAACAGGAGACCTGGATACTGTTGCCAACCAATTATTTATTCTGGAAGAGGACTGGCAAATTCATGAGAGATCCAGGCCTTGTTCATTTTGAGAAAAGTAAGCCGGTCAACGTTATCGGAGGATGGTCGCATGCGACGGTCTGTTAGTACACCACCTGCGGCACTAAAGACGCGTTCCGATAATACACTAGCAGCAGGGCAAGCTAGCACCTCCAATGCATACTGACTAAGCTCTGGCCATGTATCCAGCTTACAGACCCAAAACTTGAAGGGAGAAGAGCCGTCTGGGAGTATACTAAGAGGGCAAGACATGTAGTCTGTCACCATCTGACGGAAACGTTGCCTCCTGCTGACTGGAGCCGTCTGTGATGGTGTAGACATTTGTGGCGGCGGGGACACAAAACTTTGCCACATTTCGGCCATACTGGTCTTGCCTTGTGCTGAGGCGCTCCTTCTGCTCCCTCTTTGTGCAGAGCTTCCTCCACTGCCTCGACGCACTGAGCTGCTTTGTAAAGCACTAGCAGCACTGCTCTCGGTTGGAATGGAGAACATGATGGAATGCACCAGTGCGTCTTGGTACTCCAGCATTTTACGCTCCCGGTTCAACGGTGTTATGAGGCTTTGTAAGTTGTCCCGGTAGCGAGGATCTAGGAGGGTGGACACCCAATAATCAGCCGTGTTGAGAATGTGGGCGATGCGGCGGTCGTTTCTCAGGCACTGCAGCATGAAATCAACCATGTGCTGCAGACTGGCAACTGGCCAAGAAACGCTGTCCCCTGCTTGAGGCGTGATCTCTGCCTGCTCTGCATCACCCCACCCTCGCTCTAGATCAGGGGTCTCAAACACGCGGCCCGCGGGCCGCATGCGGCCCCTGAGGCTGCTTTATGCAGCCCGCAGGCACAGACCCCTTGATGATCCCGACCAGGTCCAGGAGGAGCCGCCGACAGCAGCGCTGCATTGCCGCACAGAGACTGTCTCCCAGCACTGCATTTCCAATGCCAGCCGCCGGCCAATCAGAGGCCAGCAGCTGATATCTGCGTGTCGGCGCAGCGAGTATGACGTCATTGCCATATGCAGATGTCAGCTGCTGGCCTCTGATTGGCCGACGGCTGACATTGAAAATGCTGTGCTGGGAGACAGTCTCTGTGCGGCAATGCAGCGCTGCTGTCGGCGGCTCCTCCTGGACCAGGTCGGGATCGTCAAGGGGTCGGACTCTGTGGTGCCTGCGGGCCACATCTGCAGGAAGGCCGCCGAGGGAACGGAGGACAGGTGAGAATCATCTTTTTTTTTTTTTTATGTGTGTGAAGAACAGCACAGGGGGCACATAGCCACAAGAGGGGACCTGGATGGGGCACATAGCCACAGGATGGGGACCTGGATGGGGCACATAGCCACAAGAGGGGACCTGGATGGGGCACATAGCCACAGGATGGGGACCTGGATGGGGCACATAGCCACAAGAGGGGACCTGGATGGGGCACATAGCCACAAGATGGGGACCTGGATGGGGCACATAGCCACAAGATGGGGACCTGGATGGGGCACATAGCCACAGGATGGGGACCTGGATGGGGCACATTAGTACAAGATGGGGACTTGGATGGGGAACATTACTACAAGATGTTTGCCATTATTACTATATGATGCTAATTGTAAGACAATATTACTGAATGTGGCCAATTGGGGGAAACAAAATTGTAAAAATCAAAAAAATAAAAATAAAGCATGAAAAAATATTGTGCACTAAAAATGCTGTTTTATATGTAAACTAAAGTAAACACAAAAAAGTGCATGTTTATTATCGCCACATCCATAACGACCCAAGCCATAAAAAAATAAACACGGAAAAAATGTTCAAAAGGTGTATACAAAAAAAAATGGTATCACTAAAAATGTCACATTGAACAAAGAATGCGGCCCCCCAAATTCAAATTTTTTCCATGTGCGGCCCATATACCCAGCCGAGTTTGAGACCCCTGCTCTAGATACTGACTACTAGAGCATTGTGTACCTCCCTCCTCTGGACAGATGTCTTCCTCATCCATTGACTCCTCCTCATCCTCCTCACAAAGTGTCCCCTGCCTATGCCTTTGTGAGGAACCACGTTGCGCAGACTGTAGAGAAGCAGATTGCATTTGTGACTCCTCATCCTCCACCTCTTCCAAAACCTCGTCCCTTAGTGCTTGCAGTGTTTTTTCAAGCAGGCAGATAAGGGGGATAGTCATGCTGACTAGTGCATCATCTGCACTCGCCATCCGCGTGGAATAATCGAAGGCACGCAAAACGTGGCAAATGTCCTTCATAGAGGCCCACTCAGTGGTGGTGAAGTGTCACTGCGACTTGTTTGCGCCTGCTGCAGCTGGTACTCCATTACTGCTGCCTGCTGCTCACACAACCTCTCCAACATATGTAACGTTGAATTCCACCTGGTGGGTAGGTCACATATGATGCGATGTTCCGGAAGACGTAATCGGCGCTGCAGAGCTGCAATGCGTGATCTTGCATTGCTGGAACGCCGCAAGTGAGCGCACTCTATGCGGACCTTGTGAAGCAGTGCATCAAGATCCGGATAGTCCCTCAAATAACTCTGCACGACCAAGTTGAGCACATGTGCCAGACATGGGATGTGAGTGAGGTTGCCTAGGCCCAGAGCTGCCACCAGATTTCGGCCATTGTCACACACTACCATGCCTGGCTGGAGATTCGCTGGCACAAACCACACGTCGCTCTGCTGCTTGATGGCATTCCAGAGCTCCTGCGCTGTGTGGCTTCGATTTCCCAAAGAAACTAATTTTAATACGGCCTGTTGACGTTTGGCCACGGCTGTGCTCATATTGGTCACCATAACAGGTAACCGTTCACGGGTCGATGTGGAGGTAGACCGTGACGGCTCCTGCAGCGCTGATTCAGAGGAACTGGAGTATGAGGAGGAGTCAATGTGTACAGACTGGATTCCTGCAATCCTTGGAGTTGGCAGAACACGTACAGTGCCACTCTCAAGATCTGTACCCGGCTCCACAACATTTACCCAATGGGCAGTGAGGGAAAGGTATCGTCCCTGTCCATGCTTACTGGTCCACGCATCGGTGGTCAGGTGGACCTTGCTACTGACGGCGTTTTGTAGCGCATGTTTAATTTTTCCCTCCACATGATGTTGCAGGGCAGGGACGGCTTGCCTGCTGAAATAAAATCGGCTGGGCACGTTGTATTGTGGGACTGCCAATGCCATAAAGTTACGGAATGTGTCAGTCTCCACCAGCCTGAATGATAGCATTTCAAGGGCCAGTAGTTTAGCAATGCCAGCATTCAGAGCCTGTGCTCGGGGGTGGTTTGCCGAGTATGGGCGCCTTTTCTCCCATGCCTGTGCTAACGATGGCTGTAGACTGGCCTGGGAGTGTGAGGATGACTGGGAAAGTGGTGCTGTGGGTGGAATTACACTGTGTCTCTGTACAACAGTGCCAGAGATTCTTCCATGGCGATCCTGTGAGGAAGCCGAACCAGCTGTGTGTGAGCTGGAGGAAGAGGCTACAACACGAGCTGAAGAGGTGGTAGGTGGCGCTGTAGGTTGGCCTAGGTCTTCAGTGTGTTTTTGTAACTCCACCACATGCTTGGTCCGCACATGTTTCCACATATTTGTGGTATTGAGGTTGCTGACACTTTTCCCTCTTTTCACCTTCTGATTACACAGCTTGCATTTGACAAAGCAAATGTCATCTGCAACTGTGTCAAAAAAGGACCAGGCACTGCAAGTCTTGGGAGCGCCCGCTTTGGATTTTGGAAGAGCCATGCTCCTAATAGGTGCCGAAGTGGAGGCTACAGGCAACCAAGTCTGCCCCCTCCCTCTCCCTCCTTTTTGGGCTGTTCGGGGAATCTCTTCCTCAGAGCTGCTCCCACCACCTTCCTGTCCCTCACGCCATGATGGGTCAAGGACCTCATCATCTACACCACCCTCTTCAAACAACTGCTTCTCCTGGGTAGTCTCGACAGCACAGTACGCACCAGAAAGAGTCTCATCATCAGATGCGTACTGAGGTGTGCTGCTGACCATAGGCACTGGCCCACCCGCCTCTTCACATTCAGAGAGACAAAACGGTTGTGCATCACTGCATACTACCTCTTCTTCAAATTCTCGAATTCTGCTTGGCTGGCCCCCTCTTTCCAAGCCAAGAGATTCAGAGAACAGAAGTAGAGATGGCTCCTGTCCAGGGCTCTTTGACTGCCTGGGCAATTTGGCAGGTGGTGAAGAGACAGATGGGTGCTCTTCAGTGCTCAGGACCTGAGAGGATCTGGAACTAATTGAAGTCGATGCATTAGCTGCCATCCATCCGACAACGGCTTCAATTTGGTCCTCCCGCAGCAGTGGGGTACGGCTAGCTCCTACAAAGCTGCGCATAAAGGACTGTTCCCTGGTAAAACTGGGGGATGCTGAGTCACTGGTGCCTGCTGCAGGCACAGAATCCCCACGTCCTCTCCCTGCAGGCACAGAATCCTCACGTCCTCTCCCTGCAGAAACTCCACGCCCACGCCCACGATCACATGCCTTACTCCCTGCCTTCTTCATCTTGGTAGACTGATAAAAATAGGCAGAAAAGTACTAAGGGCTTAGTGTGCTTATTCCTGAACAGCTGCTAACAGGTATAAGAAACACTAATTTTATAAAGTGTGGACTAGACTTTAATATGAGCTAATGTGGCCTACACAACTGTAAAGTGGAGTGTTTGGTGAACTTTATTTAGGTTTTTTTTGTCACAAAAAGACACTGGATGTGCCTGAAGATGTAATAACGATAGTATCACAAACTTTTTGTAGCTATTACAATGTAGGAAGGTAACCTACAATGCAATAGATGAGGCTACAAAAAATAGGCTAATACTAATCTGGCTGGGGCTGCAGGGCCCAATGCTGCAGAAAGGCTCCTCTATCTACTCCTATATAGTGTGTTTGGAACCAGTTTAGCTGAATACGGATGGAACCACCACACTAATAGGAGATATCAGGAAAAATTATGAATTGGCAAAAAAGGACAATGTATGAGGCAGTGACACACACTGAGTGCACTACAACCAGACGTGGCTGAAGCACACACTACAGGGTGAGCTGCACTCACACACAGAGACCTTGCAGAAAGCGGTGAACAGCACAGAGAACTGTGCACTAGCACTGCAAGGCACAGCGATTTATAAAGTAGCTTGGGTAAAGCAGAATAGAGCTAATAGGTAGCTAAAACTGTCCCTCAGAACAACAGCGTCCTATCCCTAACTGAATTCACAGCAGCCAAAATGGCGGCGGCGGCTTTTATAGTGCATCATGACATCATTTCAGCAGCCAATCACAGCCATGCCATTAGTTAAGATGCCTACATGCCTAACAGGATGTGCCCACACTTCTTAGGATCCTCATTGGCTGAATAAAATGAAAATGGCTCATTGCATTATGGGAACTTCCGATTCTGGTATACGATATTGCAAAAGTATCGGAATTAAGTATCGGAATTCCGATACCGCGAATATCGGCCGATACCCGATATTTCAGTATCGGAATGCTCAACACTAATGACAATTGAAAAGCACTACAATGATAAATAAGTGCTACAGCTCCTAAGTCTAATAGATGAGATACAAGGGCGGCAGTAGAAGCATTTACCTCACTGCCCACTAATGAATGAAACCAAATATTGCCGAATAAGGCTCATTTGGATATGAAAAGATATCTATTGTGATCCAAATAGTTTTCTATCTATAGAAACTGGAGAGACGGCTGAACACCTTGATGACCAGTTTAGTTGTACATATAAGCAGTTTTCTCTTGCTACGTATAGCATAATCCCTTTTATCCAATTTCCTGATAAATAAGCCCTGATAATAAAGTGAGTAGTGTATACCGAGTAGGATTATATTGAGGACTCACTATTGGTGGTGATTTATTCTGAAGAATAATATATTAGACAGATAAGCCCTCGATACACAACTGCCATAACAGAAGCACAAGCACTTTAACAGTTCTGGCTCATAGAACTCATCGCTGAATTATCAGAAACATCCAGTACTGTGTGATTTTAAGTGTGTGTTATCTTTTCCGTTATTATATCTAATAATCAAAATAAAAGTTATGTTTTATATTTAGGTCTTTATTAAGGGATCTCTATTTTCCTTTGGCAATTTGTGTGTACATGAAGTAAACCCTAAGCCGACCTTTGAACAGAGTTTTTGTGTGTCTGATCCACACAATGTTACTCCACATTATGAGCTAAAGAGGACTTAAAAATGAGCAATTGATGCCTATTTGCTTCTGTGCTGATCTGACACATGGGCCCATCAGGTAAAGTGATGGGATGAAGTTTTCTCTCCTCATGTTGAAAAATGACATTTTCTGCCACCTATTGATGAGAGAAAAAAAGTGATGAAGATTTACAAACTTCTAACATTAGTCAGTGAAAAACATACAGAACAAGGATGCAAATGGATCTTTTTTTGGCAATCCAATCATTTGAATGGGCCAGTTTTATCTGCAAATCAGATTACAATCAAACATGTCTCAAATTTCTTTTGTGAACCATCAGCATCAGAGAAGGTCCATAGACTATAATTATTATGTTTTTATAAGCAAAGAAAAGGAACACAATGCAAACTCTAAAATCAGACATTTAAATGGATGAGTTTGGTGGGCAAACAGGGTCTGACTGGAGCACCGGGACACTGGACGATTATCCGGTGGGCCAGGGTCCTTGGCAGGACCCTGAGCAGGACGTAGAGGGGGCCCACTGGTTTCAACTGAATGTGCATCCGAGGACATTTCATTAATGATCAGTATTGTAATATTCGGTCACTATGTTGTAATATCTGGTCCGGGCATGGTGTGGTATTTATCCCTGTATGTGTTATTATTTGGTCACTATGTGGTGTGGACATGGTGTGGTGGTATTTCTCCCTTGTATGTGCAATTATTTGGTCGCTATATGTTGGTAATATCTAGTCTGGTCATGGTGTGGCGATATTTCTCCCTTTTACAGTCTGAGGTATTGTTCGGTCACTATGTGGTGGTAATATGTGGTCTGGTCATGGTGTGGCTGTATTTCTCTCTTCTACGTGGGATTATTCGGTCGCTTTATGCTGGTAATATGTGGTCTGGTCACAGTGTCACCTTAGTTCTCCCTTGAATGTGGTGTTATTGGTCTTGAAAAAGTGGATTGTGTTGTGTATATCAGTGAATTGTTCTCTCTGATATTAATTAGGAGAATAATCTATATTTAGATTTGTGATTAAATACTTGGAAAAAGATGCACTTACAGGAATTCTACTGTGAAAACAAGTAATCATCTTTCCAAAGGATAAGTGATAAGGTATTGATTGGTGGGGGTCTGACTGCTGGGACCCGCACCGATTGGTAGAATGTGGAGCTTTTATCCCCACTAGACTGGAGCAGCATGTGCGACTTCACCACTGATCCATTCATTCCCTCAATGGCTGTGAGCGCTGCTCTTATTTTTTTCTGGAAGCCCCAAAGAGAATGAATGGATCTGCGGTCAGACATCCCACCTGCCGCTGCATTTTAAAATGGGGATAAAAGTGTCCTGTCAGGGATAAAACTTCCCAATTCTGATCAGTGCGGTTTCCAATGGTCGGACCCAAACGATCATTAAGTTATCACCAATCCTGAGGAGCCCAGGGATCGGTGATAACTTGTTTTCACCAAAGAAGCCCTTTAATGCAAACGACCGTAATTGTCCATCCCAGTTGTGCTGTGCGCACAGTAGATGTGCAGGAGCCGCCTGTGTTTTACAGTCGAGGTCCCACTATAACGGGGATAACGGCTAACAGGTATCTGCATCTAGCTGTAGGGTGGGCCCCAGTCTCCCCAGTCCGACGCTGTGGGCAAATATAACCTGTCTGGGCAATTGTAGCCAATTTTGCTGCAAAAAAAGAAAAGTCTTTTTACCTTTTTAACCATAACTTTCAATGTCTTGGATAAATGTGTAACCCTTTATTAAATTCTGCCTTTATTATGGGGATCTCATGGTAGTAGAGCATACCAGAGGTTGACTATATTTTATTTTTTATTTCTCTTTTACAGAAAGATCCACGTAAAGAAAAAAAAAAAAGTAAAAAAAAATGGAAACCAAAAGAAAATAAACAGACCACACCTTTTTGGTAAATTTTTATACTTTGAGCAGCCCCATGATATAAGCTGGTGCAGGTCACTAATCAGACAAATCCACATGAATGAGTGTAAGAAGTGAATGCAGCACTCACCGCTATAATAAAACATTGTATTCCATCATTAATAACCATCAGCTTCTCACAGAGGGAGGTCGGCGAGTGGTAGATACAGCGCATTGTGAAAGGATTTGGCCCCCTTGAACTTTTCCACCTTTTGCCACATTTCTGGCTTCAAACATAAAGATATAAAATTCAAATTTTTGGGAAGAATCAACAAGTGGGAATGAAATTTATTGGATATTTTAAACTTGTTAAAAAAAAATAAAAAATGAAAAGTGCAATATTATTCGGCCCCTTTACTTTCAGTGCAGCAAACTCACTCCAGAAGTTCAGTGAGGATCTCTGAATGATCCAATGTTGTCCTAAATGACTGGTAATGATAAATAGAATCCACTGATCCAATGTTGTTCTAAATGACTGGTAACGATAACTAGAATCCACCTGTGTGTAATCAAGTCTCTGTATAAATGCACCTGCTCTGTGATAGTCTCAGGGTTCTGTTTCAAGTGCAGAGAGCATCATGAAGACCAAGGAACACACCAGGCAGGTCCGAGATACTGTTGTGGCGAAATTCAAAGCCGAATTTGGATACAAAAAGATTTCCCAAGTTTTAAACATCTCAAGGAGCACTGTGCAAGCGATCATATTGAAATGGAAGAAGTATCAGACCAATGCAAATCTACCAAGACCCGGCCGTCCCTCTAAACCAGTGTTTCCCAAACTCCAGTCCTCACGGACCCCCACAGGTCGTGTTTTCAGGATTTCATTAGTATTGCATAGGTGATGGAAGTATCATCAAGGCATCAGGAATTCTCTCACCTGTGCAATACTATGTAAATCCTGAAAACATGAACTGTGGGGTCTGTGAGGACTGGAGTATGGGAAACACTGCTCTAAACTTTCATCTCCAACAAGGAGAAGACTGATCAGAGATGCAGCTAAAAGGCCCATGATCACTCTGAATGAACTGCCGAGATCTAGAGCTGAGGTGGGTTAGTCTGTCCATAGGACAACAATCAGTTATACACTGCACAAATCTGGGTTTTACGGAAGAATGGCAAGAAGAAAGCCATTTCTCAAAGATATCCATAAAAAGTCTCGTTTGAAGTTTGCCACAAGCCATCTGGGAGACACACCAAACATGTGGAATAAGGTGCTCTGGTCAGATGAAACCAAAATCAAACTTTTTGGCCACAATGCAAAACGATATGTTTGGCGTAAAAGCAACACAGCTCATTACCCTCAAAACACCATCCTCACTGTCGAACATGGTGGTGGCAGCATCATGGTTTGGGCCTGCTTTTCTTCAGCAGGGACAGAGAAGATGGTTAAAATTGATGGGAAGATGGATGGAGCCAAATACAGGACCATTCTGGAAGAAAACTTGTTGGAGTCTGCAAAAGACCTGAGACTGGGACGGAGATTTATCTTCCAACAAGACAATGATCCCAAACATAAAGCAAAATCTACAATGGAATGGGTCAAAAATAAACATATCCAGGTGTTAGAATGGCCAAGTCAAAGTCCAGACCTGAACCCAATCGAGAATCTGTGGAAAGAGCTGAAAACTGCTGTTCACAAACGCCCTCCATCCAACCTCAATGAGCTCGAGCTGTTTTGCAAGGAAGTATGGGCAAGAATTTCAGCCACTCGATGTGCAAAACTGATAGAGACATACCCCAAGCGATTGCAGCTATAATCGCAGCAAAAGGTGGCACTACAAAGTATTAACTCAAGGGGGCCGAATAATATTGCACGCCCCACTTTTCAGTTTTTAATTTGTTAAAAAAGTTTAAAATAGCAAATAAATTTCATTCCACTTCACGATTGTGTCCCACTTGTTGTTGATTCTTTCCCCAAAAAATAGAATTTTATATCTTTATGATTGAAGCCAGAAATGTGGCGAAAGGTAGAAAAGTTCAAGGGGGCCAAATCCTTTCACAATGCAGTGTATAGGCGACGGCAGTGCTGTGTATCTGCAGGATTCCAGGCCAGTATCTGCCACCCGCTGGATTTCCCATGGGAGAAGCTCTGGGATTTTATTACAGGGAAACTGTCATCAGGTTTTTGCTATGTAATCTAAAAGCAACAAGTCGGGGCAGAGGACCTTATGCCAGCGATGTGTCACTTGCTGGTCTGCATGATGGCATTTTGATATAATCCCTCTTTTATCTGCTGCAGATCTAGCAGTTCCCTGAATTCACAGATCATGTAGAGACCAATGCGGGAAAGTTACCCCAAATGTTCTAGAAGTCAGCATTGGATTTTCTGCTTTCAGATCACCTCACAGACCAATGTAAGTTAAGGGACAAGTTCAGATGACTGTTTATCCCACTGTTTTTTGAAAGAAATTCGCCATTAAAACTCATGCATACAGTACAAAAAGAAATAGATGCCACAACCAGGGCCGGCTCCAGGATTTCATGGGCCCCGGGCAAAAGTCTCAGTGGGCCCCTTTCACACCTACCACGATTCATGATGCACAGAAATATAGGTATAGTACAATGCTAAAGATTTCACTTACTTCTCACATTACATGAGTGATATCTATTGTAAAGTCTACAACAGCTCAGAAACCGGCGAATCCTCCCAGCGCACAGTTCAGACCAGACAATATAGTCCTCTATACAGTATTATGGGCCCCACGTAGTCCTCCATATACAGTATTATGGGCCCCACGTGGTCCTCCATATACAGTATTATGGGCACCACATGGTCCTCCATATACAGTATTATGGGCCCCACGTGGTCCTCCATATACAGTATTATGGGCCCCACATAGTCCTCCATATACAGTATTATGGGCACCACGTGGTCCTCCATATACAGTATTATGGGCACCACATGGTCCTCCACACAGTATTATGGGCACCACGTAGTCCTCCATATACAGTATTATGGGCCCCACGTGGTCCTCCATATACAATATTATGGGCACCACGTGGTCCTCCATATACAGTATTATGGGCCCCATGTGGTCCTCCATATACAGTATTATGGGCCCCACGTGGTCCTCCATATACAGTATTATGGGCCCCACATAGTCCTCCATATACAGTATTATGGGCACCACGTGGTCCTCCATATACAGTATTATGGGCACCACGTGGTCCTCCATATACAGTATTATGGGCACCACATGGTCCTCCATATACAGTATTATGGGCACCACATGGTCCTCCATACAGTATTATGGGCACCACATGGTCCTCCATACAGTATTATGGGCACCACATGGTCCTCTATACAGTATTATGGGCACCACGTGGCCTCCATACAGTATTATGGGCACCACGTGGTCCTCCATATACAGTATTATGGGCACCACGTGGTCCTCCATATACAGTATTATGGGCACGACGTGGTCCTCCATATACAGTATTATGGGCACCACATGGTCCTCCATATACAGTATTATGGGCACCACATGGTCCTCCATATACAGTATTATGGGCACCACATGGTCCTCCACACAGTATTATGGGCACCACATGGTCCTCCATACAGTATTATGGACACCACATGGTCCTCCATACAGTATTATGGGCACCACATGGTCCTCCATACAGTATTATGGACACCACATGGTCCTCCATACAGTATTATGGACACCACATGGTCCTCCATACAGTATTATGGGCAGCACAATAGTGGGCCCAATATATTGCTCCATAAAGAATAGGCCCCATATAATGCTCCATAGATAATGGGCCCTATATAATACTCCATACATAATGGGCCCCATATATTGTTCAATAGATAATGAGCCCCATATAATACTCCATACATAATGAGTCCCATATATTGTTCAATAGATAATGAGCCCCATATAATACTCCATACATAATGAGCCCCATATATTGTTCAGTAGATAATAAGCCCCATATAATACTCCAAACATAATGAGCCCCATATATTGTTCAATAGATAATGATCCCCATATATTACTCCATACATAATGATCCCCATATATTACTCCATACATAATGGGCCCCATATATTGTTCAATAGATAATGAGCCCCATATAATACTCCATACATAATGAGCCCCATATATTGTTCAATAGATAATAAGCCCCATATAATACTCCATACATAATGAGCCCCATATATTGTTCAATAGATAATAAGCCCCATATAATACTCCATGCATAATGGGCCCCATATATTGTTCAATAGATAATGAGCCCCATATAATACTCCATACATAATGAGCCCCATATAATGTTCCATAGATAATGAGCCCCATATAATACTCCATACATGAGCCCCATATATTGTCCAATAGATAATGATCCCCATATATTACTCCATACATAATGAGCCCCATATATTGTTCAATAGATAATGAGCCCTATATAATACTCCATACATAATGGGCCCCATATATTGTTCAATAGATAATGAGCCCCATATAATACTCATTACATTAAAAAAAAAAAATCAAATACTCACCGCTCCTTGCTGGAAGCAGGCCTGTCTCATCAGGATCTTCCGACTCTCTGCACTGGGACTGCTTAGCAGAGGGTGCTCTGTAGTGACGTCATTGCGCCCTCTGCCCTGAGATGTCACAGAGTAAGAAGACGCAGAAGACAGAGGAGCAGCAGAGGAACAGGGAGAGGTAAGTATTGCAAACAGTTTAAAGCACTGGGGAAGGCCCAGTGCAAGTGCCCTTTCGCTGGCATCAGGCCCCGCTGACTCATGGGCCCCATAGCGCGCTGGTGTTCCAGAGGGTGAGTGGGCCCCCCTGCTCGCTCAGGGCCCAGGCACTTGCCCGGGTGGTGATGCCGGCCCTGGGTACAACACATACGGCACCCGTTTTTAACTGATCCGCTGCAATGATTATGTAGGAAACTGTATTCATTTACAATCATCCACAGCGTGAGAGAAAACAGCTACAACATTACTGAATAAACAGAAACCCTGCAAGTATAAGAAAATGATTTTATTAAAAATATTTTGCATATCAATCCAGTTTGAAAAAAAATAACTCATTAAGCATTTTTTGCAACGTAGCAGTCCACATCTGACAGACTCCTGTAACTCTGGACACAGTATAATAGTGTGGCCGCTGTTCTCTAGCAGGACCCTCTAATGATAGAAGCAGGACGGCATACTGGATCTCGCACAACGCTACCTGCATGCCATCTGATTGGCTACTGTAAGTGCTCCAGCCGTATAAAGATCACTATGTATACAATATACTCCGAAAAGATGTCAGTGATTACTGTGAAGTCAAAATATTGTGGCCCCCATTGAGCAGGAATGATTAGAGATGGACGAGCTCCAGTTGGCAGACAGTCAGTGATGGCGGAGAGCTGATCATCTTTACTCGCTGCTCATTAGGAAAGTGCTCGCTTTCTGAAACCATTTGACTCTGAACTCGGCGTCAGACGGCATTATGTAAGAGGCCAATGTCTGAGTGGTTTTTGTGTCCATTTGTCCTTCCTCTGTTCTTTCTGCCAAAAGATCCTCACCCATAACCTAAGGATTAAAATAAAGCTGAATTGTTACTAATATTTTTGTAAATTTAGGACATGAATTGAATTTCATAAATTAAAAGAAAACTTTCCCTCCGATGTCCACAAAACTGAGCGCCACTACATAAGCCCCAAATAGTCTCCCCTCTCTCTCCCAGTCTGTGCAGCGGACGGGAACCATTTAAATGGGTGCAGGGCCGATTTTAGATAAAGTGGGGCCCTGGGGAAAAGTTTAAGGTGGGGTCCCAAATGCTGACATACAGCACCACACAAACATTTAGCTTGTATGTACATGCGCTGAGATCAGGCCGCTAAACGAGCGAAATCCACAATACTGAAGCCGTTCGACGCTTGTTTCCCGACCTCTTTATACCAGCTGAGGAAGAATGATGGATACAGAACAATCACTAATAGATCAATCTGTCCCCATACAGCATCATGTTATCAGCAGCACATCTGCAGGTTACACCGGCCGATGTGCTGCTGAGAACAAGGATTTTTGTTCTGGTAAAAACAATCCAATTACTCGATGAATAGGCAGCATTTTGCTTGTTTAGTATAATACATGCCATAGTCCTCCATATTTTATAATGTGCCCCACAGCCCCCCATATTGTATAATGAGGCCCATAGTCCTCCATATAGTATAATACACTCCCGATAGCCCTCCATATAGTATAATGCACTCCCCATAACCCTCTATATAGTATAATATACTCCCCATAGTCCTCCATACAGCCCTCCATATTGTATAATGTGGCCCATATTCCTCCAAATAGTATAATGCACTCCCCATAGCTCTCTATATAGTATAATGCACCTCATAGTTCTCCATATAGTATAATGCACCTCATAGTCCTCCATATAGTATAATGCACCTCATAGTCCTCCATATAGTATAACGCACCTCATAGCCCTCCATATAGTATAATGCACCTCATAGTTCTCCATATAGTATAATGCACCTCATAGTCCTCCATATAGTATAACGCACCTCATAGCCCTCCATATAGTATAATGCATTCCCCATAACCCTCTATATAGTATAATATACTCCCCATAGTCCTCCATATTGTATAATGTGCCCCACAGCCCTCCATATTGTATAATGTGGCCCATATTCCTCCAAATAGTATAATACACTCCCCATAGCTCTCTATATAGTATAATGCACCTCATAGTTCTCCATATAGTATAATGCACCTCATAGACCTCTATATAGTATAAGTCACCTCATAGCCCTCCATATAGTATAATATACTCCCCATAGTCCTTCATATAGTATAATGCACTCCCCATAGGCTTTCATATTGTATAATGTGCCCCACAGCCCTCCATATTGTATAATGTGGCCCATATTCCTCCAAATAGTATAATACACTCCCCATAGCTCTCTATATAGTATAATGCATCTCATAGTTCTCCATATAGTATAAAGCTCCTCATAGTCCTCCATATAGTATAATGCACCCCATAGTCCTCCATATAGTATAATACACTCCCAATAGCCCTCCATATAGTATAATGCACTCCCCATAGCCCTCCATATAGTATAATACACTCCCTATAGTATAATGCACTCCCCAAAATCTTCAATATTGTATAATGTGCCCCACAGAGCTCCATATTGTATAATGTGACCCATATTCCTCCAAATAGTATAATACACTCCCCGTAGCCCTCCACATAGTATAATACACTCCCCATAGCCCTCCATATAGTATAATGCACTCCCCATAGCCCTCCATATAGTATAATGTGCCCCACAGCCCTCCATATTGTATAATGTGACCCATATTCCTCAATATAGTATAATACATTCCCCATAGTCCTCCATATAGTATAATACACTTCCCATAGCCCTCCATATAGTATAATGCACTCCCTATAGCCCTCCCTATAATATAATGTACTCCCCATAGTCCTCCATATTGTATAATGTGCCCCACAACGCTCAATATTGTATAATGTGGCCCATATTCCTCCAAATAGTATAATACACTCCCCATAGCCCTCCACATAGTATAATATACTACCCATAGTCCTCCATATAGTATAATGCACCTCATATTACTCCATATAGTATAATACACTCCCCATAGTCCTCCATATAGTATAATGCACCTCATAGCCCTCCATATAGTGTAATGCACTCCCCATAGCACTCCATATTAGTATAATGCACCTCATAGTCCTCCATATACTATAATACACTCCCCATAGCCCTCCATATAGTATAATGCACCTCATAGTCCTCCAAATAGTATAGTACACTACCCATAGCCCTCCATATAGTATAATACACTCCCCATAGCCCTCCATATAGTATAATACACTCTCCATAGCCCTCCATATAGTATAATGCACTTCATAGTCCTCCATATAGTATAATACACTCCCCATAGCCCTCTAAATAGTATAATGCACTCCCCAAAGTCCTCCATATAGTATAATATACTCCCCATAGTCCTCCATATAGTATAATGCACTCCCAATAGTCCTTCATATAGTATAATGTGCCCCACAACCCTCCAAATGGTATAATGTGACCCATATTCCTCAATATAGAATAATACATTCCCCATAGTCCTCCATATAGTATAATACACTTCCAATAGCCCTCCATATAGTATAATGCACTCCCTATAGCCCTCCCTATAATATAATGTACTCCCCATAGTCCTCCATACTGTATAATGTGCCCCACTGCGCTCAATATTGTATAATGTGGCCCATATTCCTCCAAATAGTATAACACACTCCCCATAGCCCTCCACATAGTATAATATACTACCCAGAGTCCTCCATATAGTATAATGCACCGCATATTCCTCCATATAGTATAATACACTCCCCATAGCCCTCCATATGGTATAATGCACCTCATAGCCCTCCATATAGTGTAATGCACTCCCCATAGCCCTCCATATTAGTATAATGCACCTCATAGTCCTCCATATAGTATAAAACACTCCCCATAGCCCTCCATATAGTATAATGCACCTCATAGTCCTCCATATAGTATAATACACTCCCCATAGCCCACCATATAGTATAATATACTCCCCATAGCCCTCCATATAGTATAATACACTCCCCATAGCCCTCCATATAGTATAATGCACCTCATTGCCCTCCATATAGTATAATGCACCTCATTGTCCTCCATATAGTATAATGCACTCACCATAGCCCTCCATATAGTATAATATACTCCCCATAGTCCTCCATATAATGGAATGCACCTCATAGTCCTCCATATAGTATAATGTACTCCCTATAATCCTCCCTATAGTATAATGCACTCCCCATAGCCCTCCCTATAGTATAATGCACTCTCCATAGTCCTTCATAGTGTATAATGCACTCCCCATAGTTCTTCATATAGTATAATGCTTTCTCCTCAGTCCTTAATAGAGTATAATGCAGCCTCCCTATAGTATAATGCAGCCAAACATACAGTACATATAATATAATGCAACCCATAGATCTCGATAAAGTATAATTGGGCCCCAACCATAGAGTATAATTCCATATGCCTATAATGAATTAAATAAACCATTTTCTGGTCTCCATGGGAATCAAACCCACAACCGCTATCATTGCCGGTAACAACTAAAGCTATGAGCAACAGCCTCTGCTGATATCACGGAGGATTTTCGATATTTGCACAATCTGAACCCACAGGCAAATGCTACTGATACATAGAGATACATCTATACATAGCAGTGTATTTTTTGTCCCTGTATTATAGAGGAAAATTAAAAGATTTTTTTCCTATAACATTACTAAAAAATAATGAAAAACAATTACAATAATGGCATTTCATTGAGCTTTTTTAGATAATAAACATCACAAATCAGCAAATACCATGGACATATGTGTTCCTGTACCTATAACGACCCGCACAACACAGCGATCAGACGATTTATGGCAGGGATGTCAAACTCAAATACACAGATGGCCAAAATTAAAAACTTAGACAAAGTCGCAGGCTAATGTTCATATTTAAAAAAATGTCTAGAATTGCAGACGTTTTTCCTTATCAAATATAATGATGATACTTTTCTTAAAGGGGTTGTGCCACGAACAAAGTACATTTTAATTAATAGATCTTAGAATAAAATAAAACACAATCACAAATAGGGCATACTGGAATAATATAATGTTATGTAAGAGCAGTAAAAAGCAAATGGCCCAATGGCCTAATTTAAATATGTAATAACAAAGGATAAAAAACTTTGACTTAATAAATAATACAGATAATAAAGTATGATGCAAACAAAAGTGCCTCCCAAACACAGTATGATACCCTCACAGTGAATTCCTCCACTGTATCATCCATACACACGGTATGATGACCCTACTGTGACGCGAACACAATATGATGCCGCAACTGTGATTTGCACAAAGTCCTCCATACAGTATAATGGGCCCCATAGAGTCCTCCATACAGAATAATGTGCCACCTCATAGTCCTCCATACAGAATAATGGGCCTCACATAGTCCTCAATACTGAATAATGGGCCCACATAGTGCTCCATACAGTTTAATGTGCCACATCATAGTCCTCCATACAGTATAATGGGCCCCACATAGTCCTCCATACTGAATAATGGGCCCACATAGTGCTCCATACAGTATAATGAGCCCCTCATAATCCTCCATACAGTATAATGGGACCCTCATAATCCTCCATACAGTATAATGGGCCTCATATAGTCACCCATACAGTATAATGGGCCCCACATAGTCCTCCACACAGTATAATGGGCCTCACATAGTCATCCACACAGTATAATGGGCCCCACATAGTCCTCCATACAAAATAATGGGCCCCACATTTTCCTCCATACAGAATAATAGGCCCCACATAGTCCTCCATACTGAATAATGGGCCCACATAGTGCTACATACAGTATAATGTGCCCCACATAGCCCTCCATACAGAATAATGAGCCAACTCATTGTCCTCCATACAGAATAATGGCCCCCACATATTCCTCCATACAGAATAATGGGCCCTAGATAGTCCTCCATACAGAATAATGGGCACCACATATTCTTTCATACAGAATAATGGGCCCTAGATAGTCCTCCATACAGAATAATGGCCCCACAAAGTCCTCCATACAGAATAATGGGTCTCACATAGTCCTCCATACAGAATAATGGCCCCACATCGTCCGCCATACAGAATAATGGCCCCACATAGTTATCCATACAATGTAATGTGCCACCTCATAGTCATCCATACAGTATAATGGGCCTCACAGTCGTCCACACAGAATAATGGGCCCCACATAGTCCTCCATACAGAATAATGGGCCCCACATATTCCTCCATACAGAATAATGGGCCCTAGATAGTCCTCCATACAGAATAATGGCCCCACATACTCCTCCATACAGAATAATGGGCCCCACATAGTCCTCCATACAGAATAATGGCCCCACATCGTCCTCCATACAGAATAATGGCCCCACATAGTTATCCATACAAAGTAATGTGCCACCTCATAGTCCTCCATACAGTATAATGGGCCTCACAGTCATCCATACAGAATAATGGGCCCCACATAGTCCTCCATCCAGAATAATGGGCACCACATGGTCCTCCATACAGAATAATGGGCCCACATAGTGTTCCATACAGTATAATATGCCACCTCATAGTCCTCCATACAGTATAATGGGCCCCACATAGTCCTAGATACAGAATAATAGTCTCCACATAGTCCTTCATACTGAATAATGGGCCCACATAGTGCTCCATACAGTATAATGGGCCCCTCATAATCCTCCATACAATTTAATGTGCCACCTCATAGTCCTCCATGCAGTATAATGGGCCTCACACAGTCATCCATACAGAATAATGGGCCCCATATAGTCCTCCATACAGTATAATGGGCCTCACATAGTCCTCCGTACAGAATAATGGGCACCACATGGTCCTCCGTACAGAATAATGGGCACCACATAGTCCACCATACAGAATAACAAGCCAACTTATTGTCCTTCATACAGTATAATGGGCCCCACATAGTCATCCACCCAGAATAATGAGCCCCTCATAGTCCTCCATACAGAATAATGGCCCCAAATAGTCCTCGATAAAATATAATGGGCTCCACATAGTCCTCCATAGAGAATAATGGCCCCACATAGTACTCCATTCAATATAATGGGCCCCTCAAAATCCTCCCTACAGTATAATGGGCCTCACATAGTCACCCATTCAGTATAATGAGCCCCACATAGTCCTCCATACTGAATAATGGGCCAACATAGTGCTCCATACAATATAATGGGCCCCACATAGTCCTCCATACAGAATAATGGGCCCCACATAGTCCTCCATACAGAATAATAGGCCCCACATAGTCCTCCATACAGAATAATGGGCCAACTCAATGTCCTCCATACAGAATAATGGGCCAAACATAGTCCTCCATAAAGAATAATAGTCCCTAGATAGTCCTCCATACAGAATAATGGGCCCCGCATAGTCCTCCATACAGAATATTGGCCCCACATAGTCCTCCATACAGTATAATGGCCCTACATAGTCCTCCGTACAGGATAATAGGCCCCACATAGTCCTCCATACAGTATAATGGGCCTCACACAGTCATTCATACAGAATCATGGGCCCCACATAGTCCTCCATACAGTATAATGGGCCCCACATAGTCCTTCATACAGAATAATGGGCATCACATTGTTCTCCATACAGAATAATGGACCAACTCATTGTCCTTCTTACAAAAAATAGGCCCCACATAGTCCTCAATATGAAATAATGTGTCACCTCATAGTCCTCCATACAGTATAACGGGCCTCACATAGTCATCCATACAGTATAATGAGCCCCACAAAGTCCTCCACATAGTATAATGGGACTCACATAGTCCTCCATACAGAATAATGGCCCCACATAGTCCCCCATACAGAATAATGGCCCCACATAGTCCTCCATGCAGAATATTGTGTGCCACATCGTCCTCCATACACAATAATGGCCCCACATAGTTTTCCATACAATATAATGTGACACCTCATAGTCCTCCATACAGTATAATTGGCCTCACAGTCATCCATACAGTATAATGGGCCCCACATAGTCCTCCATACAGAATAATGGGCACCACATATTCCTGCATACAGAATAATAGGCCCACATAGTGCTCCATACAGAATAACGTGCCACCTCATAGTCCTCCATACAGTATAATGGGCCCCACATAGTCCTCCATACTGAATAATGGGCCCAAATAGTGCTCCATACAGTATAATGGGCCCCTCATAATCCTCCATACAATATAATGTGCCACCTCATAGTCCTCCATACAGTATAACGGCCCTCAGATAGTCATCCATACAGAATAATGGGCCCCACATAGTCCTCCATACAGTATAATGGGCTTCACATAGTCCTCCATACAGATTAATCGGCACCACATAGTCCTCCATACAGAATAATGGGCCAACTTCTTGTCCTTCATACATTATAATGGGCCCCACATAGTCATCCACCCAGAATAATGGGCCCCTCATAGTCCTCCATACAGAATAATGGCCCCAAATAGTCCTCAATACAATATAATGGGCCCCACATAGTCCTCCATACAGAATATTGGCCCCACATAGTCCTCCATACAATATAATGTGCCACCTCATAGTCCTCCATAGAGTATAATGGGCCTCACATAGTCATCCATACAGTATAATGGGCCCCACATAGTAGTCCATACAGAATAATAGGCCCCACATCTTCCTCCATACAGAATAATAGGCCCCACATAGTCCTCCATACTGAATAGTGGGCCCACATAGTGCTCCATACAGTATAATGAGCCCCTCATAATCCTCCATACAGTATAATGGGCCTCTCATAATCCTCCATACAGTATAATGGGCCTCATATAGTCACCCATACAGTATAATGGGCGCCACATGGTCCTCCACACAGTATAATGGGCCTCACATAATCATCCATTCAGTATAATGGGCCCCACATAGTCCTCCATACAGAATAATGGGCCCCACATCTTCCTCCATACAGAATAATAGGCCCCACATAGTACTCCATACTGAATAATGGGCCCCACATACTGCTCCATACAGTATAATGTGCCCCACATAGTCCTCCATACAGAATAATGGGCCAACTCATTGTCCTCCATACAGAATAATGGCCCTCACATATTCCTCCATACAGAATAATGGGCCCTAGATAGTCCTCCATACAGAATAATGGGCCCCACATATTCCTCCATACAGAATAATGGCCCCACATCGTCCTCCATACAGAAAAATGGCCGCACATAGTTATCCATACAATATAATGTGCCACCACATAGTCCTCCATACAGTATAATGGGCCCAGCATAGTCTTAGATACAGAATAATAGGCCCCACATAGTCCTCCATACATTATAATGGGCCCCACATAGTCCTCCATATAGAATAATGGGCCCCACATAGTCCTCCATACAGTATAATGGGCCTCACATAGTCATCCATACAGAATAATGGGCCCCACATAGTCCTTCATACATTATAATGGGCCCCACATAGTCCTCCATATAGAATAATGGGCCACACATCTTCCTCTATACAGAATAATAGGCCCCACATAGTCCTCCATACTGAATAATGGGCCCACATAGTGCACCATAGAGTAAAATGTGCCCCACATAGTCCTCCATACAGAATAATGGGCCAACTCATTGTAATCCATAAAGAATAATGGGCCCCACATATTCCTCCATACAGAATAATGGGCCCTAGATAGTCCTACAAACAGAATAATGGGCCCCACATAGTCCTCCATAAAGAATAATGGGCCCAACATAGTCCTCCATACCGAATAATAGGCCCCACATAGTCGCCTATACTGAATAATGGGCCCACATAGTGCTCCATACAGTATAATGTGCCACCTCATAGTCCTCCATACAGTATAATGGGCCCCACATAGTCCTCCATACAGAATAATAGGCCCCACATAGTCCTCCATACTGAATAATTGTCCCACATAGTGCTTAATACAGTATAATGGGCCCCTCATAATACTCCATACAGTATAATGGGCCCCTCATAATCCTCCTTACAGTATAATGGGCCTCACATAGTCACCCATACAGTATAATGGGCCCCACATAGTCCTCCACACAGTATAATGGGCCTCACATAGTCATCCATACAGTATACTGGGCCCCATATCTTCCTCCATGCAGAATAATAGGCCCCACATAGTCCTCCATTCTGAATAATGGGCCCACATAAGGCTCCATACATTATAATGTGCCCCAGATAGTCCTCCATACAGAATAATGGGCCATCTTATTGTCCTTCATACAGAATAATGGGCCCCACATATTCCTCTATACAGAATAATGGGCCCTAGATAGTCCTCCATACAGAATAATGTGCCCCACATAGTCCTCCATACATAATATTGGCCCCACATAGTCCTTCATATAGTATAATGGCCTCACATAGTCCTCCATACAGTATAATGGCCCCACATAGTCCTCCATACAGTATAATGGCCTCACATAGTCCTCCTTACAGGATAATAGGCCCCACATAGTCCTCCAGACAGTATAATGGCCCCACATAGTCCTCCAGACAGTATAGTGGCCCCATATAGTCCCCAGCGTCGCAGGTCAAACACAATCACCCTGAGAGCCAGACTTGGCCCGTGGGCCAGAATGTGACACGTGTGCTCTACATAGCGCACCTGTAGGACTGGTATCTACTACTTTATGCTCACCGTATGGTGGGAATATTGGTTTTTGTACAGCAGTTTTGTCAATGATCAGTATATAGTCAGTACTGTAGTGCTGGTGATATGCGGTTATGGCCTGTTGATACATTGTGTAGTATTAATGGTAGTATCTCTATAAATTAAAATTAAAAATTCTAAAAAAATATCTGATTCATGACGGATAATTGGCACAAGTCCATTAACCTTCATTCAGATGCACGTGGTGGATCACTGAGGCGTCACATCACTTTTTTATATACGATATGTATATCTCTTTTTTTATTTTTTTTTTCTTTAGTGCAGACACTGAGGCGTCACATCACTTTTTTATATACGATATGTATATCTCTTTTTTTATTTTTTTTTTTATTTTTTTTTTCTTTAGTGCAGACACTGAGGTGTCACATCACTTTTTTATATACGATATGTATATCTTTTTTTTTTTTTTTTTTCTTTAGTGCAGACTACCCCTCACCTCCAATATACTCCTGCGACCTATACTGTATTTATAGTCCGTAAAATGAGAAACTTTGACTTTAGGGAGAGAAACTTTTTTTTCTGCTAATATAATGAGCCGCCCCTGCTGAACACCCTCCTGCTATAGAAAGCTTAACTACGGCGAAAATTTAGGAGATTTACCCTGAATACACGTTGCCTCTGTCCCTTTTCCCAGAAGCTCATTTGCATATGTCACTGATGGAGCTCAGTGATTGGCTGACACAGTAGCTCAGTAGTTAGTGCAGCCCTGCCCACACAGAGCTTCATTGTAGTCTTCATCCTGCCGCCATAGGCCCGGGCTGCAGACAAACAGCTTATAGTGCGACAGTTATTGGAAAACTTGTTATTCATGATGGATGTGCTCTGCTCTAGGAAACGCCCAGACATCATCCAGCAGGGGGCAGTGTTAATGCCTTCATCAGGCTCTCTTTCCCAACAGTAAGCAGTGATGGATATCTGCTCTGTCCTAATAGAAAGGGGTTGTCTAATAACTGATGCAGATGGGAGCAGAGCGACCCCATTGATTTCTGCATGATGTGATTTTTTTCTGAGAGCGGTGTACGGACACAAGGACTTACCATTGAGCCCCCACACAGCTTATGCAGGCGCTGCGCACTTCAGAGTGGTCTTTTGACCAATAGGTGCTGGGATCAGGACCTTATATCCCATTGATTGGCAGCATAAACAGCACCTATAATATATACAAATGATTGATACATTTTTTAAGTATTTTTATTTTTTTAAGTGGGAAGGATAGATATCTTTATAGTCTCTAGCAACAGCTATGGCTCCAACACCAAGACCGAAGAAAAATGTTTTTTTTTCCTAATCTATAGGGGATTTGAAGATCCAATCTCCTGATCACTTAGATCAGGGCTTTTCAGTCTTCTTATCATTGGGGATCACTTTTTCTTATGGGGACTTTTATGTTCTGTCCCTAACCCTGCCCCCTTTTGGGCTCATCAGAAATTCTCACTTCTAGGTGGGGTTAAAATAAAACCCACTACACTTTTTGTCCAATGGGTGTCAGCACATGCTCCTTGGGGTGGGGTCTGCATCTCTGCTTTGTTCTTACATGAATGAAATAAACCATTTTCTGGTCTCCATGGGAATCAAACCCACAACCGCTATCATTGCCGGTAACAACTAAAGCTATGAGCAACAGCCTCTGCTGATATCACGGAGGATTTTCGATATTTGCACAATCTGAACCCACAGGCAAATGCTACTGATACATAGAGATACATCTATACATAGCAGTGTATTTTTTTGTCCCTGTATTATAGAGGGAAATTAAAAGATTTTTTTCCTATAACATTACTAAAAAATAATGAAAAACAATTACAATAATGGCATTTTCATTGAGCTTTTTAAGATAATAAACATCACAAATCAGCAAATACCATGGACATATGTGTTCCTGTACCTATAACGACCCGCACAACACAGCGATCAGACGATTTATGGCAGGGATGGCAAACTCAAATACACAGATGGCCAAAATTAAAAACTTAGACAAAGTCGCAGGCTAATGTTCATATTTAAAAAAATGTCTAGAATTGCAGACGTTTTTCCCTATCAAATATGATGATGAAACTTTTCTTAAAGGGGTTGTGCCACGAGCAAAGTACATTTAATTAATAGATCTTAGAATAAAATAAAAGACAATCACAAAAAGGGCATACTGGAATAATATAATGTTATGTAAGAGCAGTAAAAAGCAAATGGCCCAATGGCCTAATTTAAATATGTAATAACAAAAGATAAAAAACTTTGACTTAATAAATAATACAGATAATAAAGTATGAAGCAAAAAAAGTGCCTCCCAAACACAGTATGATACCATCACAGTGATTTCCTCCATGGTAACCCTCCACACACACGGTATGATGACCCTACTGTGACCCCAACACAATGTGATGCCGCAACTGTGATCCCCACAAAGCTCTCCATACAGTATAATGGGCCCCATAGAGTCCTCCATACAGAATAATGGGCCTCACATAGCCCTCCATACAGAATAATAGGTCCCACATAGTCCTCAATACTGAATAATGGGCCCACATAGTGCTTCATACAGTTTAATGTGTCACCTCATAGTCCTCCATACAGTATAATGGGCCCCACATAGTCCTCCATACAGAATAATAGGCCCCACATAGTCCTCCATACAGAATAATGGCCCCACATAGTAATCCATACAGTATAATGAGCCCCTCATAATCCTCCATACTTTATAATGGGCCCCTCATAATCCTCCATACAGTATAAGGGGTCTCACATAGTCACCCATACAGTATAATGGGCCCCACATAGTACTCCACACAGCATAATGGGCCTCACATAGTCATCCATACAGTATAATGGGCTCCACATACTCCTCCATACAGAATAATAGGCCCCACATAGTCCTCCATATTCAATAATGGGCCCACATAGTCCTCCATACAGTATAATGTGCCCCACATAGTCCTCCATACAGAAAAATAGGCCAACTAATTGTCCTCCATACAGAATAATGGCCCCCACATATTCCTCCATACAAAATAATGGGCCCTAGATAGTCCTCCTTACAGAATAATGGCCCCCACATATTCCTCCATACAAAATAATGGGCCCTAGATAGTTCTCCATACAGAATAATGGCCCCACATAGTCCTCCATACAGAATAATGGGTCCCACATACTCCTCCATACAGAATAATGTGTCCGACATAGTCCTCCATACAGAATAATGTCCCCACATCGTATTTCATACAGAATAATGGCCCCACATAGTTATCCGTACAATGTAATGTGCCAACTCATAGTCCTCCATACAGTACAATGGGCCTCATAGTCATCCATACAGAATAATGGGCCCCACATAGTCCTCCATACAGAATAATGGGCACCACATAGTCCTCCATACGGAATAATGGGCCCACGTAGTGTTCCATACAGTATAATGTGCCACCTCATAGTCCTCCATACAGTAAAATTGGCCCCACATAGTCCTAGATACAGAATAATAGGCTCCATATAGTCCTCCATACTGAATAATGGGCCCACATAGTGCTCCATACAGTATAATGGGCCCCTCATAATCCTCCATACAATATAATGTGCCACCTCATAGTCCTCCATACAGTACAATGGGCCTCACATAGTCATCCATACAGAATAATGGGCCCCACATAGTCCTCCATACAGTATAATGGGCCTCACATAGTCCTCCGTACAGAATAATGGGCACCACGCAGTCCACCATACAGAATAATGGGACAACTTATTGTCCTTCATACGGTATAATGGGCCCCACATAGTCATCCACCCAGAATAATGGGCCCCTCATAGTCCTCCATACAGAATAATGGCCCCAAATAGTCCTCGATTCAATATAATGGGCCCCACATAGTCCTCCATACAGAATAATGGCCCCACATAGTCCTCCATACAATATAATGTGCCACCTCATAGTCCTCCATACAGTATAATGGGCCTCACATAGTCCTCCATGTAGAATAATGGGCCCCACATAGTCCTCCATACAGAATAATGGGCCCCACATAGTCCTCCATACAGAATAATGGGTCCCACATCTTCCTCGATACAGTATAATGTGCCACCTCATAGTCCTCCATACAGTATAATGGGCCTCACATAGTCCTCCATGTAGAATAATGGGCCCCACATAGTCCTCCATACAGAATAATGGGTCCCACATAGTCCTCCATACAGTATAATGTGCCCCACATAGTCCTCCATACAGAATAATAGGCCCCACATAGTCCTCCATACAGAATAATAGGCCCCACATAGTCCTCCATACTGAATAATGGTCCCACATAGTGCTCCATACAGTATAATGAGCCCCTCATAATCCTCCATACAGTATAATGGGCCCCTCATAATCCTCCATACAGTATAATGGGCCTCACATAGTCACCCATACAGTATAATGGGCCACACATAGTCCTCCACACAGTATAATGGGCCTCACATAGTCATCCATACAGTATAATGGGCCCACATAGTCCTCCATACAGAATAATGGGCCCCACATCTTCTTCCATACAGAATAATGGGCCCCACATAGTCCTCCGTACAGAATAATGAGCACCACATAGTCCACCATACAGAATAATGGGCCAACTTTTTGTCCTTCTTACAGTATAATGGGCCCCACATAGTCATCCACCCAGAATAATGGGCCCCTCATAGTCCTCCATACAGAATTATGGCCCCAAATAGTCCTCGATACAATATAATGGGCCCCACATAGTCCTCCATACAGAATAATGGCCCCACATAGTCCTCCATACAATATAATGTGCCACCTCATAGTCCTCCATACAGTATAATGGGCCTCACATAGTCCTCCATGTAGAATAATGGGCCCCACATAGTCCTCCATACAGAATAATGGGCCCCACATAGTCCTCCATACAGAATAATGGGTCCCACATCTTCCTCGATACAGTATAATGTGCCACCTCATAGTCCTCCATACAGTATAATGGGCCTCACATAGTCCTCCATGTAGAATAATGGGCCCCACATAGTCCTCCATACAGAATAATGGGCCCCACATAGTCCTCCATACAGAATAATGGGTCCCACATCTTCCTCGATACAGTATAATGTGCCCCACATAGTCCTCCATACAGAATAATAGGCCCCACATAGTCCTCCATACTGAATAATGGTCCCACATAGTGCTCCATACAGTATAATGAGCCCCTCATAATCCTCCATACAGTATAATGGGCCCCTCATAATCCTCCATACAGTATAATGGGCCTCACATAGTCACCCATACAGTATAATGGGCCACACATAGTCCTCCACACAGTATAATGGGCCTCACATAGTCATCCATACAGTATAATGGGCCCACATAGTCCTCCATACAGAATAATGGGCTCCACATCTTCTTCCATACAGAATAATGGGCCCCACATAGTCCTCCGTTCAGAATAATGAGCACCACATAGTCCACCATACAGAATAATGGGCCAACTTTTTGTCCTTCTTACAGTATAATGGGCCCCACATAGTCATCCACCCAGAATAATGGGCCCCTCATAGTCCTCCATACAGAATAATGGCCCCAAATAGTCCTCGATACAATATAATGGGCCCCACATAGTCCTCCATACAGAATAATGGCCCCACATAGTCCTCCATACAATATAATGTACCACCTCATAGTCCTCCATACAGTATAATGGGCCTCACACAGTCATTCATACAGAATCATGGGCCCCACATAGTCCTCCATACAGTATAATTGTCCCCACATAGTCCTCCATACAGAATAATGGGCCAACTCATTGTCCTTCTTACAATAAAATAGGCCCCACATAGTCCTCAATATTGAATAATGTGCCACCTCATAGTCCTCCATACAGAATAATTGGCCCCACATATTTTTCCATACAGAATAATGGGCCCCACATAATCCTCCATACAGAATAATGGGTCCCACATAGTCCTCCATACAGAAAAATGGCCCCACATAGTCCTCCATACAATATAACCACATTGGCTGTAACAGGTCATGCCTAGTTATAGTTGTTCATTAAAGTCAGATGCTTCCTAATGAGTCACGATCACACATGGGTCAACAGGTCAATAGCAACAATGCCATAGTGTTAAATGATTGCACACAGTCCTTATAAAACAGCATGGAGCCGGCCCCCCGAATTATCACCGAGGTATTATACACTTTACAAGTCACAAAATATAAGTCCAGCCGTAAGTGGCACAGTATAATGTGTTGGCAAGTAAAGTGACAGGCAAAGTAAGATCAAAGCTGGTGGAGATTATCGTGCAAAACATTATTGGAATTTAGAAGTTAAATTAAAGGGATTCTATCAATTCTGACATCCAAATCAAAGTAATCACAGGTCCTTGTTGGGGTTCTTGCACTTAGGCCATTAATGACATCAGTGTGCAATCAGTGTGTGATCAGTGTGTCATCAGTGTGTGATCAGTGTGCCATAGTGTGATCAGTGTGCCATCAGTGTGCCATTAATGTCATTGGTGTGTGATCAGTGTGCCATCAGTGTGTGATCAGTGTGCCATTAATGTCATTAGTGTGCCATCAGTGTGCGATCAGTGTGTCACCAGTGTCATTAGTGTGTCATAGTGTATGATCAGTGTGCCATCAGTGTGTGATCAGTGTGCCATTAATGTCATCAGTGTGTGATCAGTGTGCGACCAGTGTGTGATCAGTGTGTGATCAGTGTGCCATTAATGTCATCAGTGTGTGGTCAGTGTGTGATCAGTGTGCCATCAGTGTGTCATCAGTATCATTAGTGTGTAATCAGTGTGCCATTAATGTCATCAGTGTGTCATCACTGTGCGATCAGTGTGCCATTACTGTCATCAGTGTGCCATCAGTGTGCGATCAGTGTGCCATTACTGTCATCAGTGTGTCATCAGTGTGTTATCAGTGTGCCATTACTGTCATCAGTGTGTCATCAGTGTGTTATCAGTTTGCCATTACTGTCATCAGTGTGCCATAGTGTATGATCAGTGTGCCATCAGTGTGTCATCAGTGTGTGATCAGTGTGCCATTAATGTCATCAGTGTGTCATAGTGTGTGATCAGTGTGTCATCAGTATCATTAGAGTGTGATCAGTGTGCCATTAATGTCATCAGTGTGCCATAGTGTGTGATCAGTGTGTCATTAGTATCATTAGTGTGTAATCAGTGTGCCATTAATGTTATCAGTGTGTTTTCAGTGTGCCATTACTGTCATCAGTGTGCCATAGTGTGTGATCAGTGTGCCATCAGTGTGCCATTAATGTCATCAGTGTGCCATAGTATGTCATCAGTGTGTCATAGTGCGTGATCAGTGTGCCATCAGTGTGTGATCAGTGTGTCATCAGTATCATTAGTGTGTGATCACATGACCAGCGGTGGTGCATGCATGATGATTCCATATGGATTGCACTGAGTGACAGTTGGAAGTGACAGTTGGAATTGCCCAGCGACAGTGGAGGAGATGTCGTCTGACCCAAAGCAGAGCAATAATATGGATGCAAAAGAGGAGGCGATTGTGGTGAGGACAGAAGGAGTGAAGACTGGAAAACCTTCCCATGACACATCTGATGATGAGAGGAAGTCTTCAGTCAACAGGACAAAACAACCAGTCCACAAGAAAGAAGAAGTAGAGGAGAACGTGGTGAGGAGAGAAGGAGCGAAGAGACTAAGACCTTCCCATGACACATCTGATGATGAGAGGAAGTCTTCAGTCAAACAACCAGTCCAGAAGAAAGAGGAAGCAGAAGAAAAGGAGAAGGTAGAAAGTCAGATGATGGGAGCCAAGAAGAGAGGAGCCATCTTCATCTCATCGGGGGACAAAAAGGAGAAGAAAAGAAGAAGGATTACATCAGGACAGAAACCCATGGATCTAAAGCAGAAGGCTGAAGAAGCTGAAGGAAGCAGCGGTGTTCGGCCAACCGGCTCCAAAAGCACAGTCTCTGATACTGATACCATCAAGAGGAGATTATTATTCCATCATGTGCTTGGCCAGGGAAGTTTTGGGACGGTCCTGCTGGCGGAAGATTCATCTACCCGCAAACATTTTGCTGTTAAGATCATCGGCAAAAGAGCCCTGCTTGCTGAAGGTGATGAGCGTGTGATGGTGGAGCGACGGGTTTTACAGCTGGCATCTGGGAGCCCCTTCCTTGTCCACGCAGACTTTGCATTCCAGACCAAGGTACAGTATTGATTGCTCGATATTAGGAAATGTCACACGTACCACACACTGCTCTGCCTCATGGACCCCACTGATATCATCTTCTTACATCTCAATGTAGCGTGTCCCAAGGTAACCACAGAATATAAGATTAATGTGACACTTATACACATGGGATATTGTGGCCCCTACTGTTATTAATATAATTCATTGTGGGGCGCGGTACATTGGGAATCATTTATTAACAGCTTTTACTTTTCCAGGTCAGTTAAAACAATCTTAGCTGATCTCTAATTGGTTAGTATGGGTAACTAGTTTTCTAGTAGGCAGATTTATTAATGAGGCCCAATGTACCCCGCTCTATAAATGATTGAAAATATCAGATGTTATCACAGAGGTCAATGACCTGTAAAAATTCACTTCCCCCGGATTTCATGATTCTAATTGGGTGACTGGTAATATTTGTATCATTTACAGTATTAGCTGTGCACTCTATCGTTTGTAGGCATCAATGCCATGTAGTAGTCTATGGACATTTATATCCACTCTGTGATCGGGGCTGTTACAAAAGAGGCTCGATATTCTTTGTAATATTCAACCTGCTGCTGCAGAACCTCTTCCTGCCGTCATCACCTTCTTGATATGACTTATACATTGCTCTGAAGGAAATTTTTTGTATAAAGTAAAATGTGTTTATATGTTTTTTTTGGACTCTATGCCATTTCTTTGACACTATAATTTTGCATATTATTATCTTGCATAGACATGGGATTTCAGAATAGATTAAATGTATTTGTTATTTTTTGTTATTTCCTGGATGACATTGTATTTTGTGTATACCATATGGGGGACCCTGTGTACACTATATGTCAGGGCTATTGACTTTTGTGCACTTTATATACAATTTGAAAATGTGTTATTTTTGTATACAAGTATTATCTGTATCTTAATAAAGTTTTTTTAATTAATGGTGGGACAATGTTATGTACTTGGGGTCACTTTTTTTTGTATGAATATACTGTAATAAAGTACCAAATCCACTGTCTTTGAGTGAAACTTCTTCTAACTTAACCAACTAATGGAAAAAATGGTATTATATTGAGCAGGGGCGGGCTGGGCCAGGGGGCAGAGGGGCACATGCTCACTGGGCCGGCCACCAAGCAGCTGTTGAGGGCCGCCCAGCCATCTGCTGCTTTAGAGAACGCAGGGCGGCCCTGTATATGTAAATGTGTACATGTGCCGGCCGGGCGTCTGCAGCGCAGCACAGCAGGCACTGCTCACATTCTTCTGCCTGCCGGAGAGAAGCTTCAGCCGCTGAGCAGTACCGGAGAGCAGACATCTTTGATTCTTATAAGTCTGAGCTCCGGATAGTGGTCAGGACAGGAGATTTATACTTTTTGTAGAGTGTGGAAGTGGCAGGATGCTGCTCACCTCCTGACAAGTCCAGGGCCAGATCCTGAATGTTATCTATGGTCGCTCTGCTGATGATCAGAAAGATTTATTGTAGCAGATGGACCCTTCATGCAGGTTGGGGTCGTGCTGTCAGTGTGAGATCATCGGCTCTCGATCTGTATGAATGTTCAAATCACATCGGACCCGAGATAGAGACACTGCAGACCTGACTATAAAGACCCCTGCCCCAGACTGATCCTGCACCGACTACAGGACAACACAGATTATATCTATACTGCCATCTCTACAAAGTGATATCTTGTAGTCGGTGCAGGATCAGTCCAGGGCATATATGATCTAATGTCAGTGCACAATATAGAAATATGAATATCAAAAGACTGACCGTCACTTCCAAACAGAAAACAGGTGTGTACAGGCATACCTCCCAACTTTGGAAGAAGAGAAAGAAGTACAGATCGGCAAATTTGGCCATGCCCCTGGCCACACCCATTTACCATTTCTTATTCCCAGGGCTGGCTCCAGGTTTTCGCAGGTCCCGGGCCAAAGAGTCTCAGTGGGCTCCTTTAACACATACCATGATACGTGACACACAGATATGGCAGAGAAATCCCTGTGCAAGCCCCCAAATGACCCTTTTCCTGTGCAAGCCCCCAACATTACATCCTACCCTGTGCAAGTCTCTCAACATGACCCCCTTCCCTTTGAAAGCCCCCAACATGACCTCCTACCCTGTGCAAGCCCCCAAATGCTGAGACTTGTAATCCTTATTCCTCACTAAGACTATGTTAATACTAATGATGACAAAAAGTACAAAAAAGTAATAGTACTTGTAGTGCCATACCCTTTCCTACTTCAATTTGCCTGATGACAGAGCTGCTGGGACTTGTAGTGCCCGATCCTACCCAGTAAATAACAGCACATTATAGCCCCTCTCTATATACTAACCCCTTCCTACTGTACTTGCATGATGACAGAGCTGCCTGCATGCTGGGACTTGTAGCTTCGCTCTCCACCCCGTACACAATGCTAATCTTCACCACACCCCTATGTAATAACAATATTACACTTCTGTCTCCCACATCTCCCTGTCAAGTACGAAACTGTATTTCCCGGCAGCCACATAAAACCACATCTAGGGAAACAGGAAGTTCAAGGATGCAGTGTATGCTAGGAAACGTAGTCCTAGTCCAATCTATATACACCCACTATGCACTTAGCATGCGGTTAGAGTCAGCCATCTTCTCAGTGCACAGTGACAATGCGCTCTCTCACCAGCTCTGGTCAGAAGTAATGAGACGGTAACAGAGTGCACTGTCATTACACATTGTAAATAAAAAAGTAGACCAGTGTCGCCCCCACAAGTGATGTCAGATAAGAGATTCAGCAGCCAGGTATCAATTAACTGAATGCTGGACCAGAGTCCCACATATCGATCCGCTCACCTCTGGTTATGTCCTTTCTTTGTAGTAGACCTAGATACATTTAAAAATGTGGTGCAAATTTTGTTTAAGGTCATGTGCAAATGTTGCATGTTTGATGCATTTTTTTCAGCACAAATTTGGCACTGAAAATATGCAACGTTTTTCTGTCCCAGCAAAGTGAATGCAGACATCGCTTATTTTTTTCCTAGCAGATTTGCATCAGATTCAAATCTGAAGCATGTCAATTCTTGCAGCTTTTTTCACCCATGCTAATGAGTGGGGAAAAATACACAACAAAAATGCAAGTAAAAAACGAGGCAAAAACAGGTGTATTTTATGAAGAATTTTCCCTGCCAAGACATCAGGATTTGCAACAGAATTTTCTGCTGCAAATCCTGAATGTTTGCACAGAACTTAAGGTTATATGCACACGTTAAGTATTTGCTGCAGATGTTTCTGCACCAAAAATGTGTCCATTGGCAGGAAAACCGCTGCATAAAATCCACACGTTTTTGCTGAAGTTTTTTATGCGTTTTTCTCCACTCATTGGAATGGGGGAAAACACTGAAAGAATGGACATGCAGCAGATATGAAACTACTTCAAATCTGCAATTAAGAAATAAGCAACGTGTGCATGAGATTTCAGATATCTCAATCACTTTGCTGCGTTTTTTGCAGCAAAAAAGTGGGGAAACCGCAGCACAAAGGCAACGTGTGCACATACCTTAAGGTGGTTGTTCTTGTTAAAATCTAAGCATTAGCTAAACGAGTGCACATTAGAAAAACCACAGAAGGAATTGAGAGGCAGCGCTCTGCAGAGCCATACACTGTACTAGTCAGTGTTACCTAGCCTTATGTATGACTAGCTTTAGGCAGCGCACACGTTTTTAGAGGTGCAGTAAAGCCAGGTACGCTGTGCTGTTCTACACCCCTGAGAAAAACGTATGCCAGGAGTAATGGTGGTCACACAAGTATAGGGGTACTACAGAGTTACCTAGAAATGTCGCTTTTTTTTGTTTGTGTTTTTTTTGCAAATCTACACACTCAAGCAAGTCACAATTGAACTCAACAACATGAAACGGGTAAAAGTATATTATATATGACTAACTTATTATGCTGTATATACCAGTATATATCAGTATTGCACATATAGTATACAGGATATATGTCTGGTATATATTATAGTATGACAACAGACATCAGATATTACACTATCACATATTATCTATATATAATATCTAATGTCTGTGCACTTAGTATGTTGCATACAGTATACAGAGGAATATGTGACTGGTGTGTGATATACAATGTGAACAGACACCATATGTCTGTACGCAAAGTATAAGGCCTCATTCACACGTCAGTGTGTCCGGTACATGTGGTGACAGTTTTCACACGAACTGGAGACACTTACACATGTAGACCCATTAAATGAATGTGCCTGTGCACATGTCAGTGTGTTTCCACGGACCATGTGTCCGTAGGCAAAACATGCTGAAATGTCCATTTTTTGCACACCATACGGGTCGGAAGATGTCCAACACACGCGCACACATCTGTGTGTCATAAGTATGACACGTACCGGCGCCTGGGAATCAGCGTACAGTTAGCGCTGTTACGAAGTGCCGGATGCTGGAGGCATCTCTCATCATTGTCCCCTGCTTGCGCTGAGATCAGCCAGCAGGGGACAATGTTAAGAGTAGTATTCTGCTCCTTCTGTCTCCAACAAGTGTAAAAATAAGAATAAAATAAAAAACACATTATACTCACCTGTCCGAAGTTGAAATAATCCAGTGTTCCACGATGTAATCCATCTAACCGACATTTGTTCATCAGCGTGATCGATGGCTTAAGGCGATCACACATGCTGAGGAACAGAGGAGAATGACTCGTTGCAGCGAGCGGGCCCCTGAACTGCGCTGAGTTCACTGACCAGTGTCCTGTCACTCACTAAGCTCAGAGCAGTTCAGGGGTCCGCTCGCTGCAGAGAGTCATTCTCCTCTGCTCCTCAGCGCATGCGGTCGCCTCAAGCTACCGATCACACTGATGAAGAAATGTCGGTCAAATGGATTACAGCGTGGGACACTGGATTATTCCAACTTCGGACAGGTGAGTACTGAGTATAATGTGTTTTTAGAGCTCGTACCTCTTCCATACAATTTATAAAATATAACTTTTAATATCTGTTTTAAAATATTGATAGCCATAAAATAACAAACCACAACATCAGTGCACAATAAGAGGAGGGGATAGTCCTCACCCTATTTAGGCCCTATTTCACCCTACCTTGCCGCGGAGGTTGGCACCCTATTTTCCTGCGCAAAGGCGCCCCCGCTCAACGATGACTCTCCCTGGGATCCCTATAACACCCTATATTGACTGCCAATGGGGTACAGGGATTCTTAGTGGAGAACACACAGTTTCTTGTGACAAATAGAAACAATGCAAAAAATACTCAAAAAGTTTTTATATATCTGTAGCCCTGATCAGTACAATTCGACCACAGATACAGAAGGGTGCATGAATATAATCAAAGCGCATAACATGGATCAATTTTTAAAATCTTGTTTGCTCGAAATCATGCCACATAGAAAGGGGAAACGCGTTGAGTTGTACAGGCATTGAGTCATATATGCACGATATATTTTCATTCATGACATGTAATCTTAGTTGTGCAGGCATTAAGTCATATATGTATAGATTTGGTAATATATTTTGATTCATGACAGTTAAACAGTGGCCATGAGCTACATATGAATTGCCTTGAGCTATTTGGGCATTTAATTGTGGTTACATCTACTAAGCAATATTTATTTGTATTAAATGGATCCCTGGTCCAGGACAATTTATTAACTGAGATCATGAGCTATATATAAACTGATCGGGTATTGAGTATTATCTTGAAACTAGATGGTGGCCCGATTCTAACGCATCGGGTATTTTAGAACATGTATGCGGCCGACCGGGCGCGACTAATCAGCGAAGCAGTGTTTAAATGGGTTGTGCACTACTTTAAATTAACCCCCCAATGCATCCTCCCAGGGCCCCTAATGAATTTTGTGCTAGTGAGGACCGGGGAGCGGCGCTGCCTGTGTGGGTACTTCCGCAGCGAGCAGCTGACCTCCGGCTACATCCGGTACTTCCGGCTACATCGCCGCTGACCTCCATGCGGCTACCGTAGGGAGATCATCGGCTAGGGCCGCTGATCTCCCGACGGCAAGTGTGAAGGGAGGACCGGGGAGCGGCGCCGCTTTGGCCACCGGTCGGGGTACTTCTGCTGCGAGCAGCCGGGAGATGACCGGCTACCGCCGGTCATCTCCCGGCTGCATCGCCGCTGACCTCCATGCGGCAGATGAGCCGCTAACAGCCGCCATCTTGTTCTGAAATCCCGCGTCGCTGATTGGCCGTGGCCGGACCAATTAGCGACGCGGGATTTCCTGGACAGACAGACAGACGGGATAAGCCGATTATATAGTAGATGGATCCTCTGTCCATGTCATGGAAATTAAGTAGTGCACTTTAAGATTTATCCTTCTATGTGGCATGATTTCGAGCAAGCAAAAAAGATTTTAAAAATTGATCCATGTTATGCGCTTTGATTATATTCATGCACCCTTCTGTATCTGTGGTCAAATTGTACTGATCAGGGCTACAGATATATAAAAACTTTTTGAGTATTTTTTGCATTGTTTCTATTTGTCACAAGAAACTGTGTGTTCTCCACTAAGAATCCCTGTACCCCACTGGCCGTCAATATAGGGTGTTATAGGGATCCCAGGGAGAGTCATCGTTGAGCGGGGGCGCCATTGCACAGGAAAATAGGGTGCCAACCTCCGCGGCAAGGTAGGGTGAAATAGGGCCTAAATAGGGTGAGGCACCCTCCCCTCCTCTTATTGTGCACTGATGTTGTGGTTTGTTATTTTATGGCTGTCAATATTTTAAAACAGATATTAAAAGTTATATTTTAGAATTTGTCTTGAAGAGGTACGAGCTCTATGAATTGTTAGATTGGTTGGTACCATAACTACACTGCTCAAAAATATAAAGGGAACACTCAAATAACACATCCTAGATCTGAATGAATGAAATATTCTCATTGAATACTTTGTTCTGTACAAAGTTGAATGTGCTGACAACAAAATCACACAAAAATCATCAATGGAAATCAAATTTATTAACCAATGGAGGCCTGGATTTGGAGTCACCCCCAAAATTAAAGTGGAAAACACACTACAGGCTGATCCAACTTTGATGTAATGACCTTAAAACAAGTCAAAATGAGGGTCAGTATTGTGTGTGGTCTCCACATGCCTGTATGACCTCCCTACAATGCCTGGGCATGCTCCTGATGAGGCTGCGGATGGTCTTCTGTGGGATCTCCTCCCAGACCTGGACTAAAGCATCCGCCAACTCCTGAACAGTCTGTGGTGCAATGTGACGTTGGTGATTGGAGCGAGACATGATGTCCCAGATGTGCTCAATCGTATTCAGGTCTCGGGAAAGGGCGGGCCAGTCCATAGCTTCAATGACTTCATCGTGCAGGAACTGCTGACACACTCCAGCCACATGAGGTCTGGCATTGTCTTGCATTTGGAGGAACCCAGGGCCAACTGCACCAGCATATGGTCTCACAAGGGGTCTGAGGATCTCATCTCGGTACCTAATGGCAGTCAGGCTACCTCTGGCGAGCACATGGAAGGCTGTGCGGCCCTCCAAAGAAATGCCACCTCACACCATTACTGACCCACTACCAAACCAGTCATGCTGAAGGATGTTGCAGGCAGCAGATCGCTCTCCACGGCGTCTCCAGACTCTGTCACGTCTGTCACATGTGCTCAGTGTGAACCTGCTTTCATCTGTGAAGAGCACAGGACTCCAGTGGTGACTTTGCCAATCCAGGTGTTCTGTGGCATTTCTTTGGAGGGCCACACAGCCCTCCATGTGCTCGCCAGAGGTAGCCTGACTGCCATTAGGTACCGAGATGAGATCCTCAGACCCCTTGTGAGACCATATGCTGGTGCAGTTGGCCCTGGGTTCCTCCAAATGCAAGACAATGCCAGACCTCATGTGGCTGGAGTGTGTCAGCAGTTCCTGCACGATGAAGTCATTGAAGCTATGGACTGGCCCGCCCATTCCCGAGACCTGAATACGATTGAGCACATCTGGGACATCATGTCTCGCTCCATCCAACAACATCACGTTGCACCACAGACTGTCCAGGAGTAGGCGGATGCTTTAGTCCAGGTCTGGGAGGAGATCCCACAGGAGACCATCCGCAGCCTCATCAGGAGCATGCCCAGGCGTTGTAGGGTGGTCATACAGGTACGTGGAGGTCACACACAATACTGACCCTCATTTTGACTTGTTTAAAGGACATTACATCAAAATTGGATCAGCCTGTAGTGTTTTTTTTCACTTTAATTTTGGGGGTGACTCCAAATCCAGGCCTCCATTGGTTAATACATTTGATTTCCATTGATGATTTTTGTGTGATTTTGTTGTCAGCACATTCAACTTTGTACAGAAAAAAAGTATTCAATGAGAATATTTCAATCATTCAGATCTAGGATGTGTTATTTGAGTGTTCGCTTTATTTTTTTTGAGCAGTGTATATAGATCATTTACTGTGATTCTTATAATGTGTTTTTAATTTTATTCTTATTTTTACACTTGTTGTAGACAGCGGGGGCAGAATACAACTCTCAACATTGTCCCTTGTTCGCGCTGATCTCAGCGCCAGCAGGGGACAATGATGAGAGCTGACTCCATCACCCAGCGCTTGGGAACAGCGCTAACTATACCGCTGATTCCCAGGCGCCGGTACGTGTGATCCTGCTGTGGCATATGGGCGGCACATGGTTGCCACACGTATGCCACACGGGGAGACACGGACATCTCCGGTACTGGTTTTTCCAGTACCGGAAATATCAGGACGTGTGAAAGAGGGCTAGCACATACAGAATAATATATTACTTGCATATAGTACAGTTATACAAACATCAGATGTTATACAGGATACACATTGTTGTATGTATATTCATATATCTGACAGTGTGTATACTGTATAACATCTCATGTCTGTACACAAAGTATAAGGGTATGTGCACACGTTTAAGCACCACTCCAGCGTTTGTTTGTTTTCAGCACTGGAGTGGCGCTTTAAGTGTAAGTCCCCTGCCCCTGGTCATATACTCATCCTCCAGCATCTTCCCCGGTTTTCAACACTGCTCCGGTCCAGCGGCGCCATCTTGTGAGTGCAGCTTCTGAGTGTTCGGAAGTCAGAAGTTACGTCACAAGCTCTCAATACAGGTCTATGAGAGCCAGAACGAGGCTCACATAGACTTGTATTAAGTTTTGACCTCCAGCGCACTCCTTGAAATACAGGAGCTGCAAGCAGGTCACTTTTCACAGGAAACAAACGGGCGCGGTGTCGAAAACTGATGAAGGCTACAGGTGGGTATCAGACAGGGGGCAGGGGACTTACATTTAAAGCACCACTCCAGCAATGCAATAAAAAAATGCTGGAGTGGTGCTTTAAGTATTTGGTGCAGAAACTTCTGCACCCTTTCTGCATCTCTTGGCAGAAAAAATGCTGCATATAGTAGACACGTTTTTGATGTGTTTTTTTTACTTGCGTTTTTATTGCAGATTTTTCACCACTCATTAGTATGGGTGAAATCTGCAGCAAAAATACTTAAAAAATTTACATGCTGCAGATATTTTGCCCTTCAAGTTTTGTGACGAATATGTTAAGAAAAATCTGTCATAATTTGCAATGTGTGCACAGGTCCTAACACACAGGATAATATATGACTTATACAGTATATACATTGCTGCATGTATATACAGATATATCACAATGTGTATACTGTATAACAGCTGATGTCTGTATTATTCTTTATACTATAGTGGTATACTATGTGCAAAGATATACAATGAACTATGCACTGGATTGATCATTCCTGCACCTGGCACAGGATATACTGTACAAGTGCTTCTCACAAAATTAGAATATCATCAAAAATTTAATTTATTTCAGTTCTTCAATACAAAAAGTGAAACTCCTATATTATATAGAGTCATTACAAACAGAGTGATCTATTGTAAGTGTTTATTTCTGTTAAAGTTGATGATTATGGCTTACAGCCGATGAAAACACAAAAGTCATTATCTCAGTTAATTAGAATACTATATAACACCAGCTTGAAAAATGTTTTAATGTTTTTAAAATCCGAAATATTGGCCTACTGAAATGTATGTTCAGTAAATGCCCTCAATACTTGGTCGAGGCTCCTTTGGCATCAATTACTGCATCAATGCGGCAATGTGGCATGGAGGCGATCAGCCTGTGGCCCTGCTGAGGTGTTATGGAAGCCCAGGTTGTGCTGATAGCAGCCTTCAGCTCGTCTGCATTATTGAGTCTGGTGTCTCTGTAGCACCCTGAGGACTCGGCTGCTACAGGGGTATTGCACCTCGACCCAGAGGTGTGGTATTCCACTCCCGGGTAAGGATGGAGTGTGGAACTGAGCTTAGTAGGCTGCATGCACTACATACATCCCATTTCCGGGGGACAGAACAACGGTACTCCCACCAGTATATGTGCAGGTACGACAGCGTCTGTCCCTGGCTGGAGTGGGAGGGGGGTGGAACATCTGTAGCACCCTGAGGATTCGGCTGCTACAGGGGTATTGCACCTCAACCCAGAGGTGTGATATTCCACTCCCGGGTAAGGATGGAGTGTGGATCTGAGCTCGGTAGGCTGCATGCACTACATACATCCCATTTCCGAGGAACAGGCCGACGGTACTCCCACTTAGAAATGTGCAGGTACGACCGAGTCTGTTCCTGGCTGGAGTGGGAGGGGGGTGGAACATCCCAAGTAGTGTAGGGGCAGATAGGGGGAGCAGCCTGGGTAAAGATAGGAGCTCATTGGGTGCTGGTCACCTGAGCTCACACATAGAGGGTGTATATAAGGTGGGCACCATCAAAGATCAGGGTCAGTCAGTCAGTCTTTGCAGAGGAGTCAGTCTGCCACAATCGGTCAGTCTGTCAGAGTCAGAGGAAGAGGAGCAGAGAAGCCCTAGAGAGAGCGAGAGAGGAGAAAGAAGGAAAGACCCAGAGAGGGGACAAAGAGAGGACTCTGAGAGCCCAAATCCAATCTACGGGTGAAGAGTCGGCATCAGGGTACCGGAACCCAAGCTGGTGGGGGCAAAAACACACCCCAGCCAGAGACCGGAGGCCGTGGGCAGCGTCTGCCACGGCCACCCACCATATCCACCACGAAGGCATACCACGTGGAGGGTCAGGGAACCCAAGGCCAAGGGTCACCCAACAGAAGGCCCGAGGGAGCTGGACCTGGGTGGATCAATAGTGGGGACGGCCAGAGAAAGGACAGAAGGAGAGCTCAGGGTCACGCTCCGGACTCGCTTGGGGGTTGGCTGGATCCAGGACCTGGTGGACGCAGCACGGCTCGGGAGGTCACTTGAAGCTGGAGTGACCGGAACATCAGCAGTGAGTAAATACCCTAAACTGCACAACCCGACTGTCTTCCTTTAACATCTATGCTGCACCACCACAACCCCCATCCTCTGCACCTGACCCCCTGAGGCTATACCCCACCCGTTGGGGGTTATACCACCAAAAGCTGCACCTACACCATCAGCCTCAGCGGACCCTGCTGCAGCGGCGGCCATAGTGACCGCAATACAACGGGTGGCGTAGTCGACAATAAAGAACTTATAACATCTGTAGGACTGCCACATACAACTGAGTTTGACACCCTGGGCACGGACCGGGTCACAGCCACTCGGAAGACTACAACCCCCATCTGATCCGGCTCCGGATATTCCCACTAAAGAATATGGCCCAGGGGGCGCGTCACATCCCAGTAGTGTAGGGGCAGATAGGGGGAGTAGTCTGGGTAAAGCTAGGAGCCCATTGGGTGCTGGTCACCTGGGTTCACACATAGAGGGAGTATATAAGGTGGGCACCATCTTAGAATAGGGTCTTTAGTCAGAGGAGGAGCAGAGCAGAGGAGCTCAGCCAGGAGGGCTGACAGGGAGCTGTGGCTCCGGCTGGGCCCAGCTCCAGAGCAAAGCCTGCAGTGAAGAGAGAGAGGAGGAAGAAAGGCCCAGAGAAGCAGAGACAGAGGGAACCCTAAGATCCCAGAATCAGACCAGAAAGGGTGAAGGGTTGGCAGAAGAGGGCACCGGTTCCCAAGCTGGCGGAGGCAGAAGTAACCCTTAACCAGGAACCGGAGGTCGTGGGCAAGTTTTGCCATGACCCTCACCATATCCACCAGGAAGGCACACCACGAGTAGGGCCAGGGAAGCCAGAGAAGGTTCAACCACTAAGAGGCCCGAGGGAGCTGGACAGAGGTGGATCCCTGGTGGGGACGGCCAGGAGAGAGAGAGTGAGAGGGAAGCTCAGGACCACGCTCCGGAACTGCCTGGGGGTTAGCCGAGTCCCGCACCTGGTGGACGCAGCACGGCTCGGGTGGTCACTCAAGGCCAGAGTGACTAAAGCAACATCAGTGAGTAAAAACCCTGAAACTGCATCTCCTGACTCTGCCTCTCCTTCCTGCATCATCACAACCCCCATCATCCACACCTGCTGCCCTGAGGCCATACCCCTCCCGTTGGGGGTTATACCATCACTGCTGCACATATACCACCGGCCTCAGCGGACTGCTCTGCAGCGGCGGCTTCAAAGCCGCACTCAACGGGTGGCGTAGTCGACACTTAAACAACATCTACAAAGACTGCCACACACTTAGTTTGACACCCTGGGCACGGACCGGGTCACCGCCACAAGGACTACTACCCCCATACAGATCCGGCTCCGGGTATCCCTTGAACATGGCCCAGGGGGCGCGTCAACTTTGGCGTAGTCGGCAGGATCACGTGCCCGCAACCACCGGGTACTGCGTGCCTGAAAAAGAGACTTTTAAACTTACCTGTGGTGAAGATTCCCGCCATCCGGCGCCATCTTCAGCCTTCTTCCCGCCATCGGTGAAGATTCCCGCCATCCACGGAGTTTCCCGCCACTGGGAGACGATTCCCGCCATTTCAGAAGATTTCCCGCCCTGGCAGAGCGGACGCCATTATGGGCGTGCCAGAGGGTGGCAAGCCACCTCCCATCGTGGGCCAGGACCAAGAATGGCGCCAAAAACGAAGACCGCCCCCACCAGCAGAGACTGCAATGATTGAGATGTCCATCAGCGTGGGGGGTCTGCCCCTGGAACAGACAATCACCAAGTTGCCCCAGGACCGCCCTCAATGGGGGCGGAGAGAGAACAAACGAGAGAAGATGGGAGCAGCTTGGAGGAGTCTGGAGGAGTCGTACCCGGAGATGGAGGGGGAGGCAGGCAGCACCGACCCAGCGGTCAGGAGCCTGCTGCAAGCTACCACTCCACAAGAACTGGTGGAGATCCTGGCACAGCTCCCCCGAGACCGGGAGTGTGCGCAGACCGAGCTGGAGCGCCTCGCACGGCGGATGGCCCAGGTGCAGCGAGAAACGCTGACGGAGTGGAGCAGAGAGATGGCCATGCAGGCAGGAACCCGCCAACGGAGCACGCCACCCGAGATGAGGAGTCAGACCGCCTCTGAGGATGGCACAGGAGGAATCAAGGCCGGAGACGACGCCGAGGAAGGAGCTAAAGAAACGGAGGCAGGTAAAGGGGACGTCACTACCCCGAGCCGAGAAGCCGTGAGCCTGCCCCAGCTCCCCGTCGCAGAGCCCGAAATTTCCCCTGCCGTGCCCGTCGTTGCACCGTCACCGCTCCCGACTAGGCCTCAAACAGAAGCCGCGGCCACGCCCCCTGTGACGTCACGCGCCTCAACCCTGAGCGCGGCCAAGCGGGAGACGCCACCGGCCTGGTCGCAAGGCCGAGTACCCCCGGGCGCCGCAGTACCCACAGCGCCCTCTACCTCCACTGAGTCACCGGCCTGGTCGCAAGGTCAAGTAACCCCGGGCGCCGCCGTCTTCACAGTGCCCTTTACGTTCAGGGTGCCCCAAGCCTGGTCGCAAGGCCTGGTAAACCTGGGCGCCGCTACCACCACCGCGCCCTCAACTTCCACTGTGCCGCACCTGGGTGAGGACTTGTTGGCCCAGCACACTTGCCCGGATGGGCAGCCCTTTGTGTGGCCACCGGAGTACCACCATCCCCGACTCCGGAAAGAAAGACCTCTGGATGAACCCCTGATCCCGGCTCCGGCGCCCGTCAAGATGACCCCGCTCTCGTTAGAGGAGGCGCAGTTCGCGTGGGACCCCACTGGAGAAGACCTCATCGGGTTCACCCAAGAGACCCGGGCGGCCGCAGCCCAGCGTGCAGAGTGCTGCCGACAGCAGTTAGAGGTCTTCGACAGAGAAAGGAGAGAGAGGCGGGTCCGCGAGGAGCGGCTGCAAATCCGGAGTGCAGAGCAGAAAAGCCGGACCCGACGGAACCCCCGTGCAGCCCACGGTCCCCGTGCCACCGGGACTGTAATCAAATTCCAACTGCAGCACGGTTGGGGCTTCATCAGAGATCATCACACCCCCGGCGACGTCTTCGTGACCAGAAGAGATGTCGAGTCCCACCTACCGGAGGGACACAGAGGTCGTGACCTTTACCTGGGTGATGAGGTCACCTTTACCCGGCACCAGTGTGCCAAAGGACCCTATGCACTTCATGTACATCGCCTGACGGAAGAGGAGTTGCGGTGTGAGGAAGGTCAAGAGGACCCGGACGGGTCTGAAGCCTACCCTCAGGAAGGAGCAGGAGGGCATCGTCACCATTAAGAGGTGAACTGAAACTGTAAAATAGTTACCCGTAAGGGTATATGCCATGCTGCTAATTTAAATATGTTCCCCGTTGGGACAAGTGTGAACTGTTCCAGTGTGTCCCATCTCCCCACAGGCTGAGGACTGTGAGCAGCCATCCCTTTTCCCCACTGGCCGAGGACTGAGAGCGGCCATATCCCTTGTAAATAGTTGCGCTTCTTAAAGCGCCCCCTACTGGTTTTATAAGGAACTGTGTTTTTCCCAGAAGAGACTGTTGCACTTTACCCGGTCACAAGTGGCACCGTGGCCGGAGGAACAAGAATGTTAATAATGAAAAGTTTTATATGAAGAGTTTTATGCTGCTGATAATATATATAGTGTTTTATATGTTTATGATGTTTTGAAAAAAAAATTGTATGTTTTTGGATATTTTATTCTTTTACAGCCCGAGGACGTGCTGTGATTTACCAGGGGGGAATGTAGCACCCTGAAGGCTCGGCTGCTACAGGGGTATTGCACCTCGACCCAGAGGTGTGGTATTCCACTCCCGGGTAAGGATGGAGTGTGGAACTGAGCTTAGTAGGCTGCATGCACTACATACATCCCATTTCCGGGGGACAGAACAACGGTACTCCCACCAGTATATGTGCAGGTACGACAGCGTCTGTCCCTGGCTGGAGTGGGAGGGGGGTGGAACATCCCAGTAGTGTAGGGGCAGATAGGGGGAGTAGTCTGGGTAAAGCTAGGAGCCCATTGGGTGCTGGTCACCTGGGTTCACACATAGAGGGAGTATATAAGGTGGGCACCATCTTAGAATAGGGTCTTTAGTCAGAGGAGGAGCAGAGCAGAGGAGCTCAGCCAGGAGGGCTGACAGGGAGCTGTGGCTCCGGCTGGGCCCAGCTCCAGAGCAAAGCCTGCAGTGAAGAGAGAGAGGAGGAAGAAAGGCCCAGAGAAGCAGAGACAGAGGGAACCCTAAGATCCCAGAATCAGACCAGAAAGGGTGAAGGGTTGGCAGAAGAGGGCACCGGATCCCAAGCTGGCGGAGGCAGAAGTAACCCTTAACCAGGAACCGGAGGTCGTGGGCAAGTTTTGCCATGACCCTCACCATATCCACCAGGAAGGCACACCACGAGTAGGGCCAGGGAAGCCAGAGAAGGTTCAACCACTAAGAGGCCCGAGGGAGCTGGACAGAGGTGGATCCCTGGTGGGGACAGCCAGGAGAGAGAGAGTGAGAGGGAAGCTCAGGACCACGCTCCGGAACTGCCTGGGGGTTAACCGAGTCCCGCACCTGGTGGACGCAGCACGGCTCGGGTGGTCACTCAAGGCCAGAGTGACTAAAGCAACATCAGTGAGTAAAAACCCTGAAACTGCATCTCCTGACTCTGCCTCTCCTTCCTGCATCATCACAACCCCCATCATCCACACCTGCTGCCCTGAGGCCATACCCCTCCCGTTGGGGGTTATACCATCACTGCTGCACATATACCACCGGCCTCAGCGGACTGCTCTGCAGCGGCGGCTTCAAAGCCGCACTCAACGGGTGGCGTAGTCGACACTTAAACAACATCTACAAAGACTGCCACACACTTAGTTTGACACCCTGGGCACGGACCGGGTCACCGCCACAAGGACTACTACCCCCATACAGATCCGGCTCCGGGTATCCCTTGAACATGGCCCAGGGTCGCGCGTCATCTCTCATCTTCCTCTTGACAATACCCCATAGATTCTCTATAATAGATTCTCTATGGGGTTAAGGTCAAGCGAGTTTTCTGGTCAATCAAGCACAGTGATACTGTTGTGTAAACCAGGTATTGGTACTTTTGGCCGTGTGGACAGGGGCCAAGTCCTGCTGGAGAATGAAATTTCTATCTCCAAAAAGCAGAGGGAAGCATGAAGTGCTCTAAAATTTCCTGGTAGACGGCTGCGCTGACTTTGGTCTTGATAAAACACAGTGGACCTACACCAGCAGATGACATGGCTCCCCAAACCATCACTGATGGTGGAAACTTCACACTAGACCTCAAGCAGCTTGGATTATGTGCCTCTCCACTCTTCCTCCAGACTCTGGGACCTTGATTTCCAAAATAAATGCAAAATTTGCTTTAATCTGAAAACAATACCTTGGACCACTGAGCAACAGTCCTGGTCTTTTTTTCCTTGGCCCAGGTAAGACGCTTCTGGCGTTGTCTATTGGTCATGATTGGCTTGACACAAGGAATGTGACACTTGTAGCCCATGTCCTGGATACATCTGTGTGTGGTGGCTCTTGAAGCAATGACTCCAGCAGTCCACTCCTTGTGAATCTCACCCAAATTTTTGAATGGCCTTTTTTTAACAATCCTTTCAAGGCTGTGGTTATCCCGGTTGTTTGTGCACCTTTTTCTTCCACACTTTTTCCTTCCACTCAACTTTCCATTAATATTCTTGGATACAGCACTCTGTGAACAGCCAGCTTCTTTAGCAATGACCTTTTATGGCTTACCCTCCTTGTGAAGTGTGTCAATGACTGCCTTCTGGACATCTGTCAAGTCTGCAGTCTTCCGCATGATTGTGGAGCCTACTGAAACAGACTAAGGGATCATTTTAAAAGCTTAGGAAGCCTTTGCAGGTGTTTTTTCGTTAATTATTCTAATTTACTGAGATAATGACTTTTGTGTTTTCATTGGCTGTAATCCATAATCATCAACATTAACAGAAATAAACACTTGAAATAGATCACTCTGTTTGTAATGACTCTATTTAATATACGAGTTTCACTTTTTGCATTGAAAAACCAAAATAAATTACATTTTTGATGATATTTTAATTTTGTGAGAAGCACCTGTATATAACATGTGATGTCCAGTGTCCATACTCAGGGTTGATCAGTCCAGTGCAGGATTCTGTATTGTGTCTCTGGTCACTCTGAGGTATAGGGACAGAGATTTATTGCAGCAGACTGAACTTTCCTGTGGATCTGATGACGCTGGAGCCGATGAGCTGGCACTGACAGAGCGACTCTGAGGGTTCAGACTCCTGCAATAAATCTCAGGGGAAATCATCAGAGCGGCCACAGACACAATCCAGGACCCCACACAATACAGGTCCCGGCCCTGTATTTATCAGCAGGTGAGCAGCGTCCTGCCATCTCCTCACCACACAGAGAGCTGAAGTTCCTACTCACAGATGCCTCCTGTCTGTCCCGCCCACATGCTCCTCTCCGTCAGTAAGAAGATGCAGCCACGCTCCCTCTACTTCAGCAGACGGACGACGCACACACCATTCAGTGGGCGTGTTTGCTCCACTGTGATGCGACCGGCCTGCACTTACTGTATACAACAGCATCAACCCACCAGTGGCCTTAATCAGCTGCTTAATGACCGGCCCAGGGGGCATATGCCCCTCTACCCCCTGACCCAGCCCTCCCCTGCTCACATATGAGTGAAGTGACTGTGTGATGACTGCTGGAACCTGCAAGCAGAGCTGAATCCTGACAGTGAGTATATTACACACTGTTAGGATTGGCATGCTACAGGACTTCATTTTATAATTAAAGGGTTTGTTCAGGTTTGAGATGAAAGTCTGCAGTCACAGCACATGCAGTACACACTTTTAGGAGTCTGCCTTGCACAAGTATGCGATTTGTATACTTCTGGCAACATTCTGACTAGACGTATCCAGCCTCACTCAATTCATTTTCATTGAGTTAGGCCACACATGTCTAGTCGGCATGTGACCGCATGTATGAAAATCGCCGGCACAAGAAAATCCTGACAGTGTGCAGTGCACTGTTAGAATTCAGAAGCCTGCAGTCACATAGAGTGACTGCTGACTCACCACAAACTTGGACAATCCTTTTAATGCTTCTAACATAAATAAAAATATGAGAATCAGTACTGAGTTAGTATCACAAATAACATTTACATCCAGGTACCTTATAGATGATGTTGTTTCTAGTCGTTCTCTTTCTTTTCTTCTTCATCTTGTCCAGACTCCATGATGAGTTTTCTCATCCAAAGCTCGTCTCTGCAGACTTCTATCTTCTCTGATCTTCTGCAGCACATCCCACACGATGCCCTTAAAGATAACAATGGCATTATAATGCTCCTGAATAAAAATATGTGTCCTATGCTGAACCCCTGAATAAATAATTGCCCCTCACTATATTCCCGGCATGAATTATCACCCCCACACTGTCCCTCCTATGGTACATGCTCTGTACACTGCACTCTCCTTTCCATACTGGGCCCCTTCTTCACACTGTCCTCTCACACTGTGTCCCCCTTATAGGGCCCAGTGTCTATACTATGCCCCAGCACCATACTCTCCCCCTCCTTGGCTTACTATCTCTTCCTGGCTATGTCCTTACACTGTTCCCCAATGCTTACCCCCAACTACTCAATCTCTATTCTGTGCCTTCTCATCACACTGCTCATCCCCTCCTTGGTATACTGTCCCCTCCTGGCTGTGCTCTTACACTGTCCCCCTATGGTACCCCCTACACTACTCAGTCTCTATTCTGTGCCCACTCACACTTTTATTCCCCCCTTACTGTCTCCTCGCACTATTCCCCTCAATATCTCCTCACACATTTCCCCCTTCCTCCTCGTACATTTACCCTCTCACTAAACAATACTGCCTCCTCACACATCTCCTCAACTCCCCAAACTGTGTCTGAACCCATCCCATCACCCTCACTGTCACGCCAGGTGTGGGAAAGACTAGTGCAACACAAAGGGAAAAGGGAAAGGTAGTCCAGATTCTAGGGAAAAGGGGGAAGGGGAGACCTCCTAGTCTCGTCTAGTGTCACCCTGTCTCAACTACCCTCCCTATATTGGCTCTTCATCAATCGCTACACAGGTGCCTCGCCCTGACTTTCCCTGGCGTATGGCTAAGGCTAGGGACGGGAGGAGATGAGCACTAGTAGATCTCCACTAAACTCTATAGACAACAAGGGTAGTCAAACAGGGGGATATTGCTTAGCTTTTGACGACTCCAGACAAATGCACACATGGCCTCAAGCTCCAGAGAGGACGAAGTACTGCTCTTGCTAAAGCCTCACAAGTCGTAATGAATATCGCTGGCACATCCCTCTCAGACACACCAGGTATTTATACACCCAGCCCAGGGAGCTAATTAGCCAGAGGGAGGTAGTCGTTGGGTCCTAGAGACAGCCAGCCTCTAACAAGATGTCTGTAATGCCAAACGTAGAGATCTCCTGCAACCCACTGCAGGGCGACTGTCTGTCACCTCTGACACACCCGTGACAGTACCCCCCCCCCCTCTACGAGTGGCCTCCTGACACTCAGGACCGAGTTTCTCAGGAAAAGAGGTGTGAAATGAGCGAACCAATCTGGGAGCGTTCACCTCTGATGCTGAAACCCACATCCTCTCCTCTGGACCATAGCCTTTCCAGTGCACCAAGTATTGTAGAGAATGGCGTTGGAGACGAGAATCTACAATCCTCGAAATCTGGAACTCCAGATTAACATCAACCATTACTGGGGGTGGTGGTAGAGGCGAGGGTTCAAGAAGTTCCACATGTTTTTTAAGTAAGGACCTATGGAACACGTTGTGGACTTTAAGGGCCTGAGGAAGTTCAAGACGAAATGCTGCTAGGTTAATGACGGCGGTTATTTTATAGGGACCAATAAACCTAGGTCCCAGCTTCCAAGAAGGAACTTTCAATCTTATATTCCTGGTAGGCAACCACACAAAGTCATTCACATTCAGGTCCGGACCTTGCAAGCTTTTTCTGTTAGCCATACGTTTATACCTGTCTCCCATGATCTTTAAATTACTCAGCACACCCTGCCATACCGAGGAGAGCGATGAAGCAAACCGTTCCTCCTCAGGAACTCCTGAAGCTTCTCCCCCACTAAAGGTATCAAACTGTGGGTGATAACCGTATGCACCGAAGAACAGTGACATGCCAGTGAATTCTTGACGATGGTTATTAATGGAAAATTCTGCCAGCGGTAGGTAGGATGCCCAATCCTCCTGATTTTCGGAAACGAAACACCTGAGGTAGGTCTCCAAATTCTGATTGACACGCTCGGTCTGTCCATTCGACTAAGGATGGAAGGCAGAGGAAAAGGACAGCTGCACCACCAGTCGAGAACAGAATGCCCTCCAGAACATGGAAACAAACTGGGTCCCCCGATCTGACACCACATGGGAGGAAACCCCGTGAAGCTTCACAATCTCATTTATGAACACCTGAACAAGTGTCTTGGCATTTGGAAGTGCAGGCAATGTGACAAAATAAACCATTTTACTGAACCTATCTACTACCACCAAATCCACCGTTTTGCCTGCAGAAACCAGTAGGTCAGTAATAAAATCCATGGACAATTGTGTCCATGGCCTACTAGGGATAGGTAGCGGAAGAAGAGTACCAGACGGATGGGTATGCGAAACCTTAAAACGCGTGCAAATACTACAAGCAGCTACGTGTTCAATTACATCCTGATGCAACCCCGGCCACCAAAAACGACTAGCGAGGAGGTCTAGCGTTGCCTTACCACCTAGATTCCCAGAAAGCACAGAGTTATGATGTTCCTTAATTACTTTGCAGCGCAGATTGGATGGTACAAATAACTTTCCTGAAGGGCAGGAGGCAGGGGCGTCCCCCTTTGCCTCCAGCACCTCACCCTCAGCCTTCAGGTTCTCGGGACGTTCCCAGTCAAGGACTGCACGGATCTTCTCCGGATCCATCCAAAAACCCGAAGATGACAACAAGTACCCCAAAAACTGCACCTCCTGAACAGTGAAAACACATTTTTCTAGTCCGGCTTAAAGTTTGCTATCCCTTAATATCTGGAGTACCTGCTTAACATGCCCCTGATGAGTCTCAAAATCAGTGGAGTAAAGCAAAATATCGTCCAGATAGACCACCACAAACCTCCCTATCAAATGATGGAAAATATAATTTATGAAATTCTGGAATACCGCAGGTGCATTGGCCAAACCAATAGGCATAACCAGACTCTCGAAATGTCCTTCCGGGGTATTGAACGCTGTTTTCCATTCATCCCCTTCTCTGATTCTAACCAGGTTGCAGGCTCCCCTTAAATACAACTTGGAGAATACCTTAGCTCCCACAACCTGGCTGAACAAATCAGGAATCAGAGGAAGAGGGTATGGATCATGGATGGTAATTTGATTTAATTCCTGGAAATCTAAACAGGGACGTAGACCGCCATATTTTTTCTTCACAAAAAAACCTGTAGCCACGGGCTAAGATGAGGGTCTGATATGTCCCTTCTCCAGACTTTCCACAATGAAATCCTTCATGGCTTGTCTCTCAGGGCCAGAAAGATTATACAGTCCGGACTTCGGTAGTTTAGCTCCGGGGGTCAGGTTAATAGGACAGTCATAAGCACGATGAGTGGGCAAATCCTGACATCCCCTCAGAAAAAACATCCTCAAAACCAGACAGAAAAGCAGGTAATATTTCCGTAGAGACAGTAGCAAGGGAAATATCTAGACAGTTCTCATGGCAGTAATCTCCCCATTCAATAATCTCCCCAGTTTGCCAATCAACCAACGGATTATGTGTAACAAGCCAAGGGATACCCAAGACAATCAGTGTGGGAAGATTGTCCAGAACATAGCAAGGGATGATTTCACAATGAACTGACCCCACCCTCACTTTTACATTATGTACAATCTGAGTAAATGCTCTCTCTGCAAGGGTCGCCGAGTTGATGGCGAAAATGGAAATAGGTTTATCTAAAGTACAGCAAACAAGACCATGAGTTTTCACAAACTCAGCATCCAAAATGATGACTCCGGCTCCACTGTCAGCAAACACAGAAATTTTTTCCCCACAAAAAAAGCATGCCTTTTTTCTTGTGAATCTCCGGGGAGATGTATGATGCAGATACACCCCCTTACTGCATGGGTTCTTCCACCTCCCCCAATACTGGTTCACCCCCAGACCGCTCTCCTGGCAGAGATACACAACCCCAACAAGAAGGCCCCGGAGAAGGTGGTCTCACCTGTCAATCCTGAAGGCGTCTATCAAGACGTATGGCCAAAGACATGGCAGCCTCCAAGGACTGAGGGGTTTCATATACTGCCAAGGCATCTTTCAACCTTTCAGTAAGCTCCTTACAAAATTGACTTCTAAGGGCTGAGTCATTCCATTTGGAATCCGTTGCCCATCTGCGGAATTCCGAACTGTAGGTTTCCACTGACCGATTTCCCTGCTTAAGGCGACGTAGCCTAGACTCAGCCAAGGCGACTCGGTTAAGGTCATCATAAATGAGGGCCAGAGCCTCGAAAAAACCCTCCACTGACTGGAGACAAACAGAGTCCTGCGGTAAAGAAAACGCCCATGACTGAGGATCTCCCTGTAATAGAGAGATCACAATACCAATCCGTAGCTCCTCATTACTAGAGGAGTAAGGATGAAGTTTAAAGTATAATTTACATGCCTCCTTAAATACAAAAAAACGTATCCCTACCTCCTGAAAACCTGTCCAGGAGGACAACCTTGGGTTCAGGCTGGACCTGCCTACCTGCAGAGACCCTCAGATTGGCGACCTGTAACCGCTGATGCTGCTGCTAAACCTCACAGCGGAAGTCATTCACCTCCAGAGACAGACTGTGAAACTGCTCTGCGAGCTCTGCAACTGAACCCGTACGAAGGGAGAAAGGAAAAAAAAGGTCCACGCCCAAAAACACACAGAGAAAGAAAAAAAAAGGCAGATTTTTTTTTTCCTTTTCAAAACGTGCTCGGCCGGTGATAATGTCGTGCCAGGTGTGGGAAAGACTAGTGCAACACAAAAGGAAAAGTGAAAGGGAGCCCAGATTCTTAGCTTTAGACGACTCCAGACAAATGAACACACGGCCTCAAGCTCCAGAGAGGACGAAGTACTGCTCTTGCTAAAGCCTCACAAGTAGTAATGAATATCGCCGGCACCTCCCTCTCAGACACAGCAGTTAATTATACACCCAGACGAGGGAGATAATTAGCCAGAGGGAGGTAGCCGCTGGGTCCTAGAGACAGCCAGCCTCTAGCAAGATGTCTGTAATGCCAAATGTAGAGATCTCCTGCAACCAACTGCAGGGCGACTGTCTGTCACCTCTGACACACCCATGACACTCGCTCCCAATACTGTGTCCGCATACATTTTTCCCTTGCTCCTCATACTATGTCCACACTCATCCCCCCACTAACCATACTGTGTCTGCACCAACCCCACACACAGTAAATGCACTCACACACACAGTAAATGCCCTCACACACACAGCAAATACCCCCCCTACAAGCAGTAAATACACCCCCCAGGCAGTAAATATCCCCCTGCAGTAAAACCCCTCTGAGGCAGTAAACCTCTGAATGGCACCATGCTTGACCCGAGCCTCAGTAATAACAGGGCACACCCTGGAAATGTCTGAAATAAAATTACATTGAATATTAATTGAACAAAATGTACAGCAGTCCTTTAAATCTCCGTATGCCACTCTAAAGAAAATCATTATACATAACCGCATATTTAAATAACCCTCCACAGGAGCATCATTATGATCCCTAAGGTGTCATTTGTAATTAGAGGTGCCTCATATGGTCGTCAGCTAGAACATTGAAAAATGTTGGGACATCTGAAATGTAATCCCTCTTAAATGGGAAATGTATACTATCAACCTTCCATTTATCCTGTTGCCTATAGTTATACTGACCTATTCTGTAGTATGTGTGTAGATATTGTAATCTTTTGGCAACTTTACCTGCATATAAATATACTTATACGTTTTTCTGTGCTCCAGCTCTGTGTGCTGCTTGGTCTGGAATACGTGAGCTGCGGGGACTTTAACACCTTCCTACTGACGAAGGGGCGGCTTGACATCCCCAGCGCAAGGTACATTTTATATTACCTACAATCCTGATCATAACTGTACATAAATGTCTAGGGTTGGTTCTGTTCACTTTGGTGCTGTATTATATGCCTTTGGGTTCTGGTGCTTTTTATATCAAAAATATTGTAGACTGCAGCGACAGAAACCTGAGAGGCTCCATTATTCATCAGTGGGATCTGGCAGGATTTGTTGTATGTTCTGCATATGGTCATCTTGTTCTGGTCGATCATGTACATAATATTGGCTGGATCTTGGTGTTTCTTGTTTCTCCTCGGGAAGCTACACTCATTCATGTCTTTTTGTCAGATTCTATGCCGCTGAACTGGTCTGTGGAATCCAGTACCTCCACTCCAAGGGCGTCATCCACAGAGACCTCAAGCCCGAGAACATCCTGGTGGCTGAAACGGGCCATATTAAGATCACAGATTTCGGTCTCGCAATTGACAACATGCATGGAGACCGAACAGCCACCGAATACGCTGGAACACCGGGCTACATGGCTCCTGAGGTGGGATAATAGTGCTTTCCTATTTAATTTTCACAAAAATTATAGTCCATGGGAATGTTAACATTTTGACCTTTCTGTTCTCTCTTCCATGATAGATTTTTGCTGGCGAGGAGTATAACGCCGGAGTAGACTGGTATTCTCTTGGTGTCATCTTAAAAGATATGGTTACCAGTGAGTGTACGTTCCATCTGACACTCGATGAGGCATCCTCCGGCATTGATGACATCATTAAACAGGTCAGTATAACTCCAAGTTATTAGTACTAGGAGTTGTATATTATTTATTTAAATGGTGATGTCGTGAGAATGTTTTATTGCCTCTACCGCTTACCTTCATGGGTTTTACTTTATTGTTTTTAGCTCCTTCAGAAAGATCCAGCCAGACGCTTAGGAGTCCATGGTAACATCCGAGAGCAGGTGTTTTTCCAGTGTATTGACTGGGTCTCTGTGGAAGCCCTGAAAGTGCCTCCACCACACATCCCTGTAGTAAGTATATGTCCAGATCACATTGCACCATCATCTCTGCATAGGGGAAACAATGATGGGTAGAGAACACTTATTGAAAGCTGATAGTTGTTTCTATCATTTTTTGGTGTTGACTTTCTGTTGAGTATTAGTTACCGCTGACACTAACATTGTTAAATCAACATCATCCAGAGCTGCTGGTCCTGGTCTGATGGTTCAGATCATTTCACTTTTCACTTTCAAGTTAATGTGGACATCATCCTTCTCCAGAAGGATTAAGATTTTGGTCATTTTAGTGCAGTTTAAAACCAGGAATGTGATAAAAAGTCATATTCTTAATGTTATGATTCTTTTTTTGTTTTATAGCCAACTAAAGCTCATCACCGTTCTCGACCACACCATCTGGAGAAATTAGAAGCAGCGGAGGCCAAAAAGTCACCTCTATCAGCAAAGGACCAGGCCATGTTCAAGGGATTTTCTTTTGTCAACATGGAAACCCTTGACAAGACACCAGCTCCATAGTCACCAGAGCGAGCTGTCTTCCTCAGCCTCCAGAAGACCTTGAAGAACCGAAGAGTGAACATCACTGATCATCTGGAAAAACTGCTGGAATGAAGATAACCATGGACACAACACTGAGGGACCCCAAAGACAGACTCTAAAGATGGAGAAGCCAGATATTGTAATCATATGCTGGCGGTAAGTATAAGCGCCACAACACCTGCGCTTCACTATAATCATAGACATGTGCAGAACTTTTTACACTAACCGGTAATGGGGTTTCTTCTTGCTCATGACAGCTCCATCTTTCGGTGCTGTCTTGGGCTGAGAAGAAATAACATGGTGTGCGATGGCCGGCTATTAAGGGGAGGAAGGAGGCCGGATTTTTTTTTTAAAACAAACATCATTGCACATGTCTATGATCATTTTTACCATTACCGGTAGTAAGATTTCCTCACACTCATGAAAAAGCTGTCATGGGTGTTGGGAAAAGGTGTGTGATGGCCGGCTATTAAGGGGAGGAAGGAGGCCGGATTTTTTTTTTTTTTTTTTTTTACAGGTGAGCATAAAGATGACAGTGGATCCCAGTGGAAGAAAGAGATGCCAGCAGATCTACTCATATGCTGGTGGTAAGTATAAGCGCCACAACACCTGCGCTTCACTATAATCATAGACATGTGCAGAACTTTTTACACTAACCGGTAATTGGATTTTCCTCTTGCTCATGACAGCTCCATCTTTCAGTGCTGTCTTGGGCTGAGAAGAAATAACATGGTGTGCGATGGCCGGCTATTAAGGGGAGGAGGAGGCCGGATTTTTTTTTTATGCAGCTGAGCATAAAGTTGACAGCGGATCCCAATGGAAGACATCGAAGATAAAGGAGTCAGCAGATCTACTCATAAACTGGTGGTAAGTATATGCACCACAATATCTGCACTCCATTATAATCATAGCTATACGCAGAACATTTTACACTGTCAGTCAGTGCCGGTGCGCGGTTAGAGCAGCCGATTACTATGTACTGAGCAGTGACTGAAGCCGCGTCGGCTTTATTAAGATCTGGGCCCCAGTCACTCACAGCCGCAGCTACTTACACTGTATGGCCGCAGCAAAGTAGGCTGGCCTCATCTGACATAAGTGACGTCAAACACTGCCGACCCGCTCTTTGTTCCCAAGCTGCCGGCGCACCCTGGTTCTTGCGGCACAATAGGAGTTGAGGGCCCCAAAGTGATGAGGTGCACGCGCACACCCACTCGTAAAAAGAGGGTGAAGCTATGTCAACTGGTGCAGTAACAGAAGAATCTGCAGAAACACGGTCCAGTACCATGTCACCAAAGAGTCCTTCTCACAAAATGCTCCCTCCCACTGTTTTTATGGAGATGGAAGAAGAGCCAATGCCTTCATGTTCATGTTCCATTTTAGAACATGTATATGAAGGACAATCTTGCGGCCAAAGTGCAGATGTAATGCAGTTGCCGGAATGCAACGCACAGAGACACAAGGCAGACACAGTCAGAGATGATTATAAACAGTTTATGTATATATAAAACAGGTATTTTGAACAAGGGGATAGCAACAAGGGTATTGAACGGTAATTTGAAATATTAGCAAAATACGAAGTCTCTCAAAGTAATGTGGTGCACCCAGTCAGGGGAGTCACCACGTCAGTTCTTTATCTCTATATATGGCTCTAGCGAGGGTCACCGGTTATTCCCGCTAGGCCGCAAGTCTTTTCCGGACAAAATCAATTAAAGCAAGTTTAGCTTCTTCCGCCCCAACTATTCCCCTCCCAACCTGAGTACCTAAACCCAACTGGCCCCAGTACCGTGAGTGAACAGAAGAAGTGACGGCCCTGTTCACGTATGCAGCTCTTCTGCTTTCACTGGCGTGACTTTCCTGGCTCAGCAGTCTCTCAACTCCTCTCTTCCTGGCCGTTGGAGGCAGTCTCTCAAGCCGGGAATAGGGGGGTCCAGACCTCGTCTGTCGGCGGGCGACGTCGGGTTCCGCGAACTCACTCAGCACCACAAGCAGGTTCCGACTCTCCTCAGTAGGTACAGCACTCGGGTCACATCTGTGAGGGATCTGGAGCTCATCCACCGGCGTCCAGCTATGTCACCTGGCAGGCCTCCGGCTTAGGCTTGCCACGCGGGGCTTCTCAGCATGCAGGGAGCACGTCTGCTCCTCTCTGCTGCTTGGCGCCAAAAACTCCTCAGGCTTGGTGCTCTGGCCTCTTATCTCCAGGAACTCCTTCCTGGAAGTCACCTGACCGGATCCTGCATCTAAATCTGCTCTCTCTTCTACTTCCCTTGTATATCTTGGCTCCGCTTGACTGTGTCTGGCCTGCAGATGGCAGTCTCTTTCCATCTTTGAAGCATCATGTCAGAGTTCTCTTAAAGGCTCTCTTGCCTCTACTAGATTCCTCCCTCCTTTTTGTTCGCCAGTCCTCGGGCAAGTGGATTTCTTGCAGGATTGACGTCTCTTTCTAGACAATGCAAGCTCAGACAGGAGTTGGGCACACTCCTGCGTTTTCTGTTGGATCTGAGACCAGATAAACTCTTCTTGAGCATACCGATTAGGAGGAATTCCGGCATTAGCCCGCTCAGTTCTGCGGGGCTCCTCCTGCGGAGGTGACTCTGGGATATCCGATCAATCAACCTCTGGGGATTGCAAGTCACTTCTTGATTCATTCTGGGTCCTACTCGGGGTTTGCATCGACGGTTCTGACAGGCCCAACTTCATTGTGGCCCATCCTTCTTCATCCCCCAAGGTTCCGGTATGCGAAACCTCAGCCAATTTGTTTGAAGGCCCAACTTCGTTACAGGCCTCTGCTTCAGAAGAGCAAGGTCGCAGCATATTACGGTGCAACACCCTGGGTGTCGCAGCGTCATCCCCTTCGGGCCTGACCTCGTAGACTGGGTTGTCGGGGTGAATCTTCTTCACCACCCAATATGGTATCGCCTCCCAACGATGGTCCAGTTTACTCCCAAATCGTTTGGCCCTGACCAGCACACGGTCTCCTGGCTGGAGTGATCCACCTGAGGTCGGGGGCCGATCTGCATCCTCTACTTCCTGAAACTTCTGAGAGACCAATCTTCTCACCGTATGAAGCCGGCGCTTGTGCTCTCGAATCCAGGTACTCGGGCTACTGCCCGTGCTGGAGTCTTCTGAGTCTAGCTCTAGTTCAGTAATTTCTCATCCACTCCTTCCAAACAGCAACATGTAAGGGGTGTAGCCAGTAGTCGCATGAATTCGATTATTATACACCCACACCAGTTCGGACACAAATTCGGGCCACTTCATCTTTTGTCCGCTTCCAGCGTTCGCAACATTTGCAACAGGGTTCGGTTGAAGCGCTCGCATGTTCCGTTCCCTTGAGGGTGGTAAGACGTTGTTCGGGATCGGTCGATCCCATAGATACGGTATAGTTCATCCATCACTCGTCCTTGGAAGCAGGCCCCTTGGTCAGAATGTATTTGCTTCGGACACCCATAAATCCGGATGAAATCCAGACAGATGGCCTTAGCTGCGGCTTCTGCTGTCTGGTCTTTGGTAGGCTTCACTACTGCGAACTTGGTAAAGTGATCAGTCATTACCAGTGTCCGTAACCATTGTATGAAGTTCCGATCATCAGATAGTCAATCATCAGGACTTCCAAGGGTGCAGAAGTTCGGATGGCCTGAATGGGAGCCCTTTGTTCCGGGGGTTTGCTCAACTCACACTGGCAACATGTTCAGCTGACCCCTTCAACTTCTTGCCGCAGTTGAGGCCAATACACCAGCCATTGCAACCACTGAAAGGTCTTCTCCACACAGAAGTGAGCACCTCTTCTATGAGCCTCCTGGGCTAGCTGTGTTACCAGCGCCTCTGGAACTACTACCTGCCAGGTAACATCAAACTCTCGAGGTAGCTGGATTCTTCAGCATAGCAAGCCATCCTTCAGGAAGAGCCTCTCCCACTGGCCTAGGATTTGTAGGGTAGTTGGTAGGGAAGCGGCCTTGGCCTCCTGGTCGGGTCTTTGACCAAGGGCGACCCATTCTCTCAGCTTTGCCAGCTCTGGGTCGGATTGTTGCAGATGTATCCACTCGTCTCTTGAGCGGCCCAGGATTTGAGTGGGCCTCGGCTCCTCTCTGGTCTCCTGGGCGTCGACCACAGCAGCAGCAAACTGGCTGAAATCCGGAATCTCGTCACGTTCTAACTCCTCATCTCTATCCCTCTTCGTGCCCGTCTGAGTAACCCAGGACAGGGCATCTGCATGAGTGTTCAGAGCCTTGGACCGATAGGCGATCTTATACTGGTATTTGGACATCCTTCAACCCACCGCTACTCTAGCGCGCCCAGGTTGGCGTTCTCCAAGTGGGCCAAAGGGTGGTTATCTGTCCGCACTTGCACTTCTGACCCCCACAAGTACTCAGCAAATTTCTCGGTCATGGCCCACACCAGTGTCAGTAGCTCCAGCTTGAACGAACTGTAGTTGTCCGGATTCTTCTCCGTATCGCGGAGCGACCTGCTGGCACACGCAATCACCCGCTCTTTTCCTCCTTGCACTTGAGCCAGCACTGCTCCCAGTCCATGCAAGCTTCCATCAGTGTACAATACGAAAGGCTGCGAAAAGTCAGCATAGGCCAGAATTGGGGCATCCGTTAGCGCCATTTTCAATGCTCGGATTGCCTCTTCTTGTCGTGGGCCCCACTGAATGGGCTGCCGCTTGGCTCCCCCAGCCATTCCTCTCAGCAATTCATTGAGCGGGATCGCAATCTTAGCGAAGTCTTTAATGAATCCGCGGTAGTATCCAGCGAGCCCCAGGAATGCCCTCAGTTCTCTTAGATTGGCGGGTGTGGGCCACTTCTGCACGGCAGCTACTTTCTCCGCAGTGGGGTGCACTCCCTCACTGGACACAGTGTGCCCCAGATATTCAATTTCCTGCTTGAAGAGACGACACTTACGAGGCTTAATTTTCAGGCCGTGCCTCCGAAGCCGTTCTAACACTTGTTCCAGTCGTCAGAGATGATCTTCAAACGGTAGCGGAATAGATAATGATATCGTCCAGATATATTAAAGTGGCTTCAAAGTTGAGGTCTCCCAAGCATCTCTCCATCAGTCTTTGGAAGGTTCCCGGCGCATTTGTTAGCCCGAACGGCATCCGATTGAACTCAAACAGGCCCATAGGGAGAACAAAAGCTGTCTTCGGACGATCCTTCTCAGCTACTGGGACCTGCCAATAGCCACTGGCCAGGTTGAGGGAAGAGAAGAACTTGGGGCATCCTAGCGCAGATAGAGACTCTTCAATTCGGGGGAGTGGATAGGAGTCCCATACTGTACAGGCATTCAGCTTCCGATAGTCTACACAGAATCTCAGGGTACCATCCTTCTTCCGGACCAGCACGATAGGAGCCGCCCAAGGACTCTGACTTTCGCGGATTACGCCGTTCCGCAACATGTGGGCCAACAGCTCTTTCACCTCCTGGTACATTTGAGGCGGGATCTGCCAATATCTCTCTCGAATGGGAGCAGTATTTCCGGTGGGTATTTCGTGTTGAATGTCCCGAGTGCACCTGAAATCGTCTTCATGTTGTGCAAACACTCCATCATATCTCTGTAGAAGTTGTTCGATCTGCCTTACTTGTCCAGCAGAAAACTCAGTAAGATTAGCCTCCATTTTCTCCAAGAGGTGGCGCCCAGCCAACGGTTCTCTTCCATTCTCTTGGCTGTTGAGGGACACCTCCAGGGTCCATGGCTCTCCTTCCACAGGTGCCAGCCCTATAGTGTCAGCTCTGGTAAGGGCCTCTGGCATTATACAGACTCACGCCACCTCTTGTCGGGGCAAAAACTGTAAACTCATGCCACTTAGATTGATGCAACGCACGGGCACTCGACCCTGCCGCACGGTGGCCAGGGTCCGAGCAACTTGGAGTCCTGAGGGCGCTTCCTCTCCCTCCACTGGTTCAATTTGAATGTCCATGCCCACTAAGGACACATGTGCCGGCACCCGTAAAGTGAGTACAGTCTGTCCCACTGGCAGTGTCATTGTGGCTTCAGGTGGTATCGATACCTTACCAAGGTACTGAGAGGTAGCGGGCAATTTTTGAATTCGACTGACCCACACGAGATGCTGGAATACTCTCTTGTTAGCTGGGTCACGAGTGGCGCGGTCCAGTTGTTTTTGTTACAGCCCTCGGCCAGGAACTGTCCGACCTCCTTCAGCACATTCATGCCCAGGGTTACAATGGGCCCCTCGCCTTCGGGCCCTGTGGTCAGTACTAACCCCTTCTGACTGAGGTCCTTTCCACATGCTTGGACAGACATCCATACTACTCCCGCTACTGGGATAGGTAGTTGATTAGCAGCCACCAGCTTGACAGTGGGATCCTGCCAGGAACAAGCAACTTCAGGAAAGTGGCTTTGGAAATACGCCTCAGGCATAGTGGTCACCTGAGACCCAGTGTCCATTAGGCAGTGGATCCGCTGCCATTAAATTCAGCCCAGATAATGGGCCTCTCAGAGAAAATGTCTTCAGAGCTCCCTCTTCCACTCTCTGAAGCTCGAGACCCCACAGTATGCTCCACAACCGTGGGGCATCTTAGTTTAACGGCTGCCCCCGCCTCCTCCTTTCTCGGTTTGGACAGTCTTTGGAGATATGCCCCCTACCATTGCAGGTCCAACACTCTGGTCCTCATTCTACCGATAGGTCGGGTACATGATGTGTTGGGGCCTGGTAGGAACATCTTTCTCGCTCTGGTCTCCACCCATGTGGGGCAGTAGGATGCATCAGCAAGGAGGCAGTAGGGGCCTTTCTAATAGTGTTCAGCTCACCCCGAATATCTCGAATTTCCTGACGTATCTCCCGTACCCAGTCAGGCTCCTTGTTGGTGAATCCAGGGGTAATTGCTTCATGACTTCTAACTGTGGCTTTGAGAACAGGAACTTCTTTCTCCAGGACTCTAGCTTCAGCCCCTACCTCCAGGAAGCCCAGATCAGGGCTCAAACGCAGCCGCTCCTTCAAGATCTGCCTCAGGAAAGGGTCTTTCAAGCCAGCAATCATTTGGTCACGCAACACTTCATCCAATGGTCCCAGTCCTTGGTTCCCATCTCGAGCCTTCTTAGTGATATGGGCCGTCACTTCCTGTAATGCATTAACATATTGATTTATGGTCTAATTTTCCCCTTGGACCCGCTGAAACAACCGTAGGCGCAAGTGTCCCAGATCTGTGGTGTCACCGTGCATGTCCTCTAGGATTTTTATCACTTTGTCCACGGTGTCATGGTCCCCAGGTGGGCGGTACATCGCAGTTTGCCGGGCCTCCCCATCAAGGGTTAGGAGGGCCAGTTCCGCCTGGGCTGGGGGATCAAGGGGGTACATACGTAGCATACTTCTCAGTCTTTCTACCCAGTCCCACAGTGACATGCCATCCTCCGTGAATTTGGGAAGATGATTGAGCATAGCCCCCAGGGGTATATGGTTCCGGCCAGACCCAGCCCCAGACTGATCTGCCATCTCTGCGTCTGAATGTTGCATCCTGCCGACTACGCCAAATGTAATGCAGGTGCCGGAATGCAACACACAGAGACACAAGGCAGGGAAAGTCAGAGATGATTATAAACAGTTTATGTATATATAAAACAGGTATTTTGAGCAAGGGGATAACAACAAGGGTATTGAACAGTATTTTGATATATTAGCAAAATATGAAGTCTCTCAAAGTAATGTGGTGCACCCAGTCAGGGGAGTCACCACGTCAGTTCTTTATCTCTATATATGGCTCTAGCGAGGGTCACCGGTTATTCCACATAGGCCGCAAGTCTTTTCCGGACAAAATCAATTAAAGCAAGTTTAGCTTCTTCCGCCCCAACTATTCCCCTCCCAACCTGAGTACCTAAACCCAACTGGCCCCAGTACCGTGAGTGAACAGAAGAAGTGACGGCCCTGTTCACGTATGCAGCTCTTCTGCTTTCACTGGCGTGACTTTCCTGGCTCAGCAGTCTCTCAACTCCTCTCTTCCTGGCCGTTGGAGGCAGTCTCTCAAGCCGGGAATAGGGGGGTCCAGACCTCGTCTGTCGGCGGGCGACGTCGGGTTCCGCGAACTCACTCAGCACCACAAGCAGGTTCCGACTCTCCTCAGTAGGTACAGCACTCGGGTCACATCTGTGAGGGATCTGGAGCTCATCCACCGGCGTCCAGCTATGTCACCTGGCAGGCCTCCGGCTTAGGCTTGCCACGCGGGGCTTCTCAGCATGCAGGGAGCACGTCTGCTCCTCTCTGCTGCTTGGCGCCAAAAACTCCTCAGGCTTGGTGCTCTGGCCTCTTATCTCCAGGAACTCCTTCCTGGAAGTCACCTGACCGGATCCTGCATCTAAATCTGCTCTCTCTTCTACTTCCCTTGTATATCTTGGCTCCGCTTGACTGTGTCTGGCCTGCAGATGGCAGTCTCTTTCCATCTTTGAAGCATCATGTCAGAGTTCTCTTAAAGGCTCTCTTGCCTCTACTAGATTCCTCCCTCCTTTTTGTTCGCCAGTCCTCGGGCAAGTGGATTTCTTGCAGGATTGACGTCTCTTTCTAGACAATGCAAGCTCAGACAGGAGTTGGGCACACTCCTGCGTTTTCTGTTGGATCTGAGACCAGATAAACTCTTCTTGAGCATACCGATTAGGAGGAATTCCGGCATTAGCCCGCTCAGTTCTGCGGGGCTCCTCCTGCGGAGGTGACTCTGGGATATCCGATCAATCAACCTCTGGGGATTGCAAGTCACTTCTTGATTCATTCTGGGTCCTACTCGGGGTTTGCATCGACGGTTCTGACAGGCCCAACTTCATTGTGGCCCATCCTTCTTCATCCCCCAAGGTTCCGGTATGCGAAACCTCAGCCAATTTGTTTGAAGGCCCAACTTCGTTACAGGCCTCTGCTTCAGAAGAGCAAGGTCGCAGCATATTACGGTGCAACACCCTGGGTGTCGCAGCGTCATCCCCTTCGGGCCTGACCTCGTAGACTGGGTTGTCGGGGTGAATCTTCTTCACCACCCAATATGGTATCGCCTCCCAACGATGGTCCAGTTTACTCCCAAATCGTTTGGCCCTGACCAGCACACGGTCTCCTGGCTGGAGTGATCCACCTGAGGTCGGGGGCCGATCTGCATCCTCTACTTCCTGAAACTTCTGAGAGACCAATCTTCTCACCGTATGAAGCCGGCGCTTGTGCTCTCGAATCCAGGTACTCGGGCTACTGCCCGTGCTGGAGTCTTCTGAGTCTAGCTCTAGTTCAGTAATTTCTCATCCACTCCTTCCAAACAGCAACATGTAAGGGGTGTAGCCAGTAGTCGCATGAATTCGATTATTATACACCCACACCAGTTCGGACACAAATTCGGGCCACTTCATCTTTTGTCCGCTTCCAGCGTTCGCAACATTTGCAACAGGGTTCGGTTGAAGCGCTCGCATGTTCCGTTCCCTTGAGGGTGGTAAGACGTTGTTCGGGATCGGTCGATCCCATAGATACGGTATAGTTCATCCATCACTCGTCCTTGGAAGCAGGCCCCTTGGTCAGAATGTATTTGCTTCGGACACCCATAAATCCGGATGAAATCCAGACAGATGGCCTTAGCTGCGGCTTCTGCTGTCTGGTCTTTGGTAGGCTTCACTACTGCGAACTTGGTAAAGTGATCAGTCATTACCAGTGTCCGTAACCATTGTATGAAGTTCCGATCATCAGATAGTCAATCATCAGGACTTCCAAGGGTGCAGAAGTTCGGATGGCCTGAATGGGAGCCCTTTGTTCCGGGGGTTTGCTCAACTCACACTGGCAACATGTTCAGCTGACCCCTTCAACTTCTTGCCGCAGTTGAGGCCAATACACCAGCCATTGCAACCACTGAAAGGTCTTCTCCACACAGAAGTGAGCACCTCTTCTATGAGCCTCCTGGGCTAGCTGTGTTACCAGCGCCTCTGGAACTACTACCTGCCAGGTAACATCAAACTCTCGAGGTAGCTGGATTCTTCAGCATAGCAAGCCATCCTTCAGGAAGAGCCTCTCCCACTGGCCTAGGATTTGTAGGGTAGTTGGTAGGGAAGCGGCCTTGGCCTCCTGGTCGGGTCTTTGACCAAGGGCGACCCATTCTCTCAGCTTTGCCAGCTCTGGGTCGGATTGTTGCAGATGTATCCACTCGTCTCTTGAGCGGCCCAGGATTTGAGTGGGCCTCGGCTCCTCTCTGGTCTCCTGGGCGTCGACCACAGCAGCAGCAAACTGGCTGAAATCCGGAATCTCGTCACGTTCTAACTCCTCATCTCTATCCCTCTTCGTGCCCGTCTGAGTAACCCAGGACAGGGCATCTGCATGAGTGTTCAGAGCCTTGGACCGATAGGCGATCTTATACTGGTATTTGGACATCCTTCAACCCACCGCTACTCTAGCGCGCCCAGGTTGGCGTTCTCCAAGTGGGCCAAAGGGTGGTTATCTGTCCGCACTTGCACTTCTGACCCCCACAAGTACTCAGCAAATTTCTCGGTCATGGCCCACACCAGTGTCAGTAGCTCCAGCTTGAACGAACTGTAGTTGTCCGGATTCTTCTCCGTATCGCGGAGCGACCTGCTGGCACACGCAATCACCCGCTCTTTTCCTCCTTGCACTTGAGCCAGCACTGCTCCCAGTCCATGCAAGCTTCCATCAGTGTACAATACGAAAGGCTGCGAAAAGTCAGCATAGGCCAGAATTGGGGCATCCGTTAGCGCCATTTTCAATGCTCGGATTGCCTCTTCTTGTCGTGGGCCCCACTGAATGGGCTGCCGCTTGGCTCCCCCAGCCATTCCTCTCAGCAATTCATTGAGCGGGATCGCAATCTTAGCGAAGTCTTTAATGAATCCGCGGTAGTATCCAGCGAGCCCCAGGAATGCCCTCAGTTCTCTTAGATTGGCGGGTGTGGGCCACTTCTGCACGGCAGCTACTTTCTCCGCAGTGGGGTGCACTCCCTCACTGGACACAGTGTGCCCCAGATATTCAATTTCCTGCTTGAAGAGACGACACTTACGAGGCTTAATTTTCAGGCCGTGCCTCCGAAGCCGTTCTAACACTTGTTCCAGTCGTCAGAGATGATCTTCAAACGGTAGCGGAATAGATAATGATATCGTCCAGATATATTAAAGTGGCTTCAAAGTTGAGGTCTCCCAAGCATCTCTCCATCAGTCTTTGGAAGGTTCCCGGCGCATTTGTTAGCCCGAACGGCATCCGATTGAACTCAAACAGGCCCATAGGGAGAACAAAAGCTGTCTTCGGACGATCCTTCTCAGCTACTGGGACCTGCCAATAGCCACTGGCCAGGTTGAGGGAAGAGAAGAACTTGGGGCATCCTAGCGCAGATAGAGACTCTTCAATTCGGGGGAGTGGATAGGAGTCCCATACTGTACAGGCATTCAGCTTCCGATAGTCTACACAGAATCTCAGGGTACCATCCTTCTTCCGGACCAGCACGATAGGAGCCGCCCAAGGACTCTGACTTTCGCGGATTACGCCGTTCCGCAACATGTGGGCCAACAGCTCTTTCACCTCCTGGTACATTTGAGGCGGGATCTGCCAATATCTCTCTCGAATGGGAGCAGTATTTCCGGTGGGTATTTCGTGTTGAATGTCCCGAGTGCACCTGAAATCGTCTTCATGTTGTGCAAACACTCCATCATATCTCTGTAGAAGTTGTTCGATCTGCCTTACTTGTCCAGCAGAAAACTCAGTAAGATTAGCCTCCATTTTCTCCAAGAGGTGGCGCCCAGCCAACGGTTCTCTTCCATTCTCTTGGCTGTTGAGGGACACCTCCAGGGTCCATGGCTCTCCTTCCACAGGTGCCAGCCCTATAGTGTCAGCTCTGGTAAGGGCCTCTGGCATTATACAGACTCACGCCACCTCTTGTCGGGGCAAAAACTGTAAACTCATGCCACTTAGATTGATGCAACGCACGGGCACTCGACCCTGCCGCACGGTGGCCAGGGTCCGAGCAACTTGGAGTCCTGAGGGCGCTTCCTCTCCCTCCACTGGTTCAATTTGAATGTCCATGCCCACTAAGGACACATGTGCCGGCACCCGTAAAGTGAGTACAGTCTGTCCCACTGGCAGTGTCATTGTGGCTTCAGGTGGTATCGATACCTTACCAAGGTACTGAGAGGTAGCGGGCAATTTTTGAATTCGACTGACCCACACGAGATGCTGGAATACTCTCTTGTTAGCTGGGTCACGAGTGGCGCGGTCCAGTTGTTTTTGTTACAGCCCTCGGCCAGGAACTGTCCGACCTCCTTCAGCACATTCATGCCCAGGGTTACAATGGGCCCCTCGCCTTCGGGCCCTGTGGTCAGTACTAACCCCTTCTGACTGAGGTCCTTTCCACATGCTTGGACAGACATCCATACTACTCCCGCTACTGGGATAGGTAGTTGATTAGCAGCCACCAGCTTGACAGTGGGATCCTGCCAGGAACAAGCAACTTCAGGAAAGTGGCTTTGGAAATACGCCTCAGGCATAGTGGTCACCTGAGACCCAGTGTCCATTAGGCAGTGGATCCGCTGCCATTAAATTCAGCCCAGATAATGGGCCTCTCAGAGAAAATGTCTTCAGAGCTCCCTCTTCCACTCTCTGAAGCTCGAGACCCCACAGTATGCTCCACAACCGTGGGGCATCTTAGTTTAACGGCTGCCCCCGCCTCCTCCTTTCTCGGTTTGGACAGTCTTTGGAGATATGCCCCCTACCATTGCAGGTCCAACACTCTGGTCCTCATTCTACCGATAGGTCGGGTACATGATGTGTTGGGGCCTGGTAGGAACATCTTTCTCGCTCTGGTCTCCACCCATGTGGGGCAGTAGGATGCATCAGCAAGGAGGCAGTAGGGGCCTTTCTAATAGTGTTCAGCTCACCCCGAATATCTCGAATTTCCTGACGTATCTCCCGTACCCAGTCAGGCTCCTTGTTGGTGAATCCAGGGGTAATTGCTTCATGACTTCTAACTGTGGCTTTGAGAACAGGAACTTCTTTCTCCAGGACTCTAGCTTCAGCCCCTACCTCCAGGAAGCCCAGATCAGGGCTCAAACGCAGCCGCTCCTTCAAGATCTGCCTCAGGAAAGGGTCTTTCAAGCCAGCAATCATTTGGTCACGCAACACTTCATCCAATGGTCCCAGTCCTTGGTTCCCATCTCGAGCCTTCTTAGTGATATGGGCCGTCACTTCCTGTAATGCATTAACATATTGATTTATGGTCTAATTTTCCCCTTGGACCCGCTGAAACAACCGTAGGCGCAAGTGTCCCAGATCTGTGGTGTCACCGTGCATGTCCTCTAGGATTTTTATCACTTTGTCCACGGTGTCATGGTCCCCAGGTGGGCGGTACATCGCAGTTTGCCGGGCCTCCCCATCAAGGGTTAGGAGGGCCAGTTCCGCCTGGGCTGGGGGATCAAGGGGGTACATACGTAGCATACTTCTCAGTCTTTCTACCCAGTCCCACAGTGACATGCCATCCTCCGTGAATTTGGGAAGATGATTGAGCATAGCCCCCAGGGGTATATGGTTCCGGCCAGACCCAGCCCCAGACTGATCTGCCATCTCTGCGTCTGAATGTTGCATCCTGCCGACTACGCCAAATGTAATGCAGGTGCCGGAATGCAACACACAGAGACACAAGGCAGGGAAAGTCAGAGATGATTATAAACAGTTTATGTATATATAAAACAGGTATTTTGAGCAAGGGGATAACAACAAGGGTATTGAACAGTATTTTGATATATTAGCAAAATATGAAGTCTCTCAAAGTAATGTGGTGCACCCAGTCAGGGGAGTCACCACGTCAGTTCTTTATCTCTGTATATGGCTCTAGTGGGGGTCACCGGTTATTCCACATAGGCCGCAAGTCTTTTCCGGACAAAATCAATTAAAGCAAGTTTAGCTTCTTCCGCCCCAACTGTTCCCCTCCCAACCTGAGTACCTAAACCCAACTGGCCCCGGTACCATGAGTGAACAGAAGAAGTGACGGCCCTGTTCACGTATGCAGCTCTTCTGCTTTCACTGGCGTGACTTTCCTGGCCCAGCAGTCTCTCAACTCCTCTCTTCCTGGCTGTTGGAGGCAGTCTCTCAAACCAGGGATAGGGGGGTCCAGACCTCGTCTGTCGGCGGGCGACGTCGGGTTCCGCGAACTCACTCAGCACCGCAAGCAGGTTCCGACTCTCCTCAGTAGGTACAGCACTCGGGTCACAACTGTGAGGGATCCGGAGCTCATCCACCGCTGTCCGGCTATGGCACCTCGCAGGCCTCCGGCTTAGGCCTGCCACGCAGGGCTTCTCAGCATGCAGGAAGCACGTCTGCTCCTCTCTGCTGCTTGGTGCCAAAAACTCCTCAGGCTTGGCGCGCTGGCCTCTTATCTCTAGGAACTCCTTCCTGGAAGTCACCTGACCGGGTCCAGCATCTAAATCTGCTCTCTCTTCAACTTCTCTTGCATGTCTTGGTTCCGCTTGACTGTGTCTGGACAGCAGATGGCAGTCTCTCTCCATCTTTGAAGCATCATGTAAGAGTTCTCTTAAAGGCTCTCTTGCCTCTACTACACAGAGTCGTTTTCTTCAGAGGAGTGCACTCATGTAACATTACAAGGAGAAGAAATCGATTGGAAAGACCCAGCAATGTGGCCAGATGTCATCATGGACAAGGAAAGGGAGAAGATTGTATTTTCAGGGCTTTCTAATAACGAAGTATTGAAGCAGATAGTACAATCTCTGCCTAAGGATGTTGATGACCGTTCTTTTAGTGACTTTCTCCTATATGCCAAGTCATCTAATGGGCGTGAACATTTTTTCTTGGATTGGCTAACATGGAGCCCAAGTAAGAAAGCAATGTATTGTGTAGCGTGCATGGCATTTTCTGTTGATCAGAGAATCAAGACTGGGAGCAGACTTTATCGGAAAGAAGGTTTTAATCCTTTGGTTTTCAAATGGCATCGCCTGTACCTCAAGCTACCAGAGCATGAACATATTGCACAGAACAGGAAGCACCACTGGAGTTGGAGAACACTCCAAAATGCCCTAGGTGGCCATGCTGTTGACTTTGAGATGCAATGAAGTTTAGCGAAGGAAGCGGAGAAGCTCGTGACTCTTCTAGAAAGACTTTTGGATGCGACACTGAAATTAGGTTAATGCAACATGGCTTTCAGGGGAATATTGCAGAGAATTTGAGATCTACATAACGGCAATTTTCTTGGAACTTTGGAAATCCTGTCACAATATGACAGTGTACTAAAAGAGCATCTAGAAAATTCAAGGTTAGTCAAGAAAAGCAAAAAAATTCCAGCTCATTATCTATCTTGGACAATACAAAATAAATGTATAAATATTTATAGAAAACATGTCCTGGATGCCATATTTTCAGATAGGAAAGAAGCTATTTATTTTTATTTGTGATGCTACTTCAGACGTCTCACGCACTGAACAGAACGTTGTACTTTTGAGGTATGTCTCCAGAGAGACATACATTTTTTTTTCAGAAGACACGAGAAGAAATTGAGGACATGGTTATATCAAGACTGAATGAGCATGCCATTGACCTAAAAACTGCAGAGGCCAGGTATATGATAAAGGAGCAAACATGTCTGGTAGGATTAAAGGTGTAAGGGCCAAAATTCTAGTGAAATTTCCAAGGGTTCTCTTTTGTCTGTATACTGCCCATTCTATAAACTTTGTGGGTGTTCATGCTGTTGCAAGCTGTCCTGAAATGAAGACTTTTTTGGAAGCCTAAACCGGCTATACATTCTGTTTAGCAATGGTCTTCCAACTTGATGCAGTTGGAAGGCCTTTACATGGTCTAAGTGACACCCGGTGGAACTCAAGAATAGAGGCTGCCAAGTATTTTGAAGTTTCTTGATGAAGTTCTTTCTTACGGAAAACTTACAAATGATGCACATTCAGAAGCTGAAGATGTCTAAGACTATTTTTTGTCTTTCAGGGCAGTGATTTTAGCAACATTTTGGGTAAAAGTTCTTACGACTTTTGAGGAGAGAAAAAAAATACTACAATCTAGATCTGTCTCTTTTGGAAGTTGGAGCTGCCAACATTAAACCTCTCTCTGAAGAAACGATATTACTCGGGAAAAGTGTCCCACTCTGCTTTCTGAAGCTGGTTTGGTAGCAGATTCCAGATTGCAAAGGACCTATTGAATGCTCAACAATAGTGCCAAAGAAAGTCAAAGCATCATGAAGCTGCAAATCCTGAAAAGCACTTCAAAGCTAATGGCCTTCTTGTGGCAATGGACACTATAATTTCTCATTTTCACCAGCGCCTCAGATCAATGGAATATGTCTGCAAGTTGTTTGCTCCAGTTCTTAAGGTGAGGACAATTAGTGAAAAACAATCTGGTGGCATCCACTGAAGAATTGATCTCTGCATACCCTAAGGATCTAAACATCATCGTTACTTTCTGAGCTGCAACATCTTCGGAAAGTTTATGAAGCTACATTTACAGAAAATATGGGTCCACTGGATTTACTAAACGCCATCTACAAATTCGAGCTTCAAGGAATATATGGAGAGGTGTGTATTGCACTCAGAATTTTTAGCATCCTACCACTTTCAGTAGCAGAAGTACAGATAGCATTTAGCAATCTCTCATTGGTAAAGAACTATCTGCGTCCTACAATGACAGAATAACGATTGAACAGCCTAGCCCTTCTGTCAATTGAGCATGAGCTCTCCAGACACCTGAATATTAAAGACCTGATTAATGATTTTGCTAACCAGAAGGTAAGACGACTGCCTGTTCCATACATGTAAATTTGCACTTCACATCTTCTACATTGCAGCCAGTTTTACATTAGTGTGTTATTGCCATGTATGTTCCCCTGTATTATGGATGAGTGTCCTAGCCTGACTGCGGGATTACTGACCCAAAGTCCTAGCATTAGACAGATGTAACAGATCGGATAGTGATGTTTCAGTTCTGAGACCTGCACCTGACTGACCCTGCGATGCACTATCCGTACCCCAGATGGGAATACCCATTTAATATTAGGGCTCAGTTCTAAGGATAGAGCGCACTATTGTCTGTTGTTCTTAGACTTATGGAAATACATCTTTATTATTATGGTTCAGTTCCTTAGATCGTGTGCAATACTGTTTCTTGTTTTTATATTGCATTTTCCTGACCTCACAAAATGACCTTATTTTCATTGTATTAATTGGTTATACATGTTGTCATTGTTTTGTTTTCTGTTTGTTTTGTTACATTATAATTTTGCACTTTACATAATTGACCAAAGGATTTAACTAAATGACTCTCATGAAAAAGAGCGAAATGTTTAGTGGGAATGTGTTCCGAAGCTTTTATGTTAAGGGCATTGACCACTCTCTGGTTATTGTTAACCAATGTGTTTGTAAGAGGAATAAAAGGCACTTAGTGACAAAATTCAACATAGACTATATTTCTATTTCCCATATCTCATATTTAGTGCCAAAATTCAAGAAAGGCCATATTAGTAAGTGCCTTATCATCCTCTCAAACACATTGGTCAACAATAACCAGAAAATGGCCAATCCTTTTAATCATAGCTTAAAGTTTTGGAAGAATTTACTTTAAAGTTTGTCATCCCTTATATCACAAAATAATAAATATTCAGAAACTGCTTTTCTAATAGACTGACACATCCAGAAGAGATCCCTTTTCATCAGTCACCTCATTATTATAACAATCAGGATTACAATGAGAGATAACAGAATCCACCATTCACATTAGGTAGTGTCACAGCTCACCTCTTCCCCTTTCCTGCACAATGACATCTGCATGTCACTAAATATAAGAACATGTAAAGAAAACTGTCCCAAGGAAATACATAGAGTCCCCTATAATGTCTAATGTCCATGTCTCCAAATAGGCAAGAGAGCAGCTTCCATAAATGTACAGAAAACAGAATACAATAATCTGCAATCAGAAATACAGATTATAAAAAATGATCACAATCTGATTTCAATTAGTTTAAAAATGTATGTGACACATTCCCTTAAAGAAAAATAAAGAAAAATATCACTAAACAGAGAATTGGATATTTTAAGAAATGTTTAATAGGTTAGAGTAGAGTAGGGCCCTGCCAAAGGAGTCTACCTTGTCATGGTGGCAGGCTTAAAAAATCTTTTGGCCAAAACAAAAGCTGCTGGCTGTGTATGTGATATAGTGTTTGATGGGAACTGTTAATGTGTGATTGGTAAGGACGTGGTGCAGAAGTGGAGTTTTTCCAAGATTGGGTGGTGGGAGTGTGGAAGATTCAAGAGATGGAGGCGAAGCTGGGGTGGAGTTTCAAGGGGGCTCGAAAATTTTGCCAGAATGGGGTGCTGAAATTCCTGATGACAGCCCTGCTTCTTTATATATCAAAAATCACAGTCTCCTACTCTCCATAGGCTGGTGTTCAAAGGAGTACTGTCATGACAAGCACTGGCGTGTTCAGCAGACCCAAGGCTGTCATGGCAACTCTACGTGTCATCTATTTTGGGAAGAAGAGGTTAAATATAGGGGGAGAATCTCCCCTATTTGTATCTCAATCCGCCTGTTGGTAGACCCAAAATGACATAAAAGGGATTTTGTATCATAAAATATAAATTTTATTGAATGATATTTAAAGTTATACAAAGACAATAAATAAGGAAAGGAGGGGAGGGGTTGGGGATAGGAGAGGACCGCTATAGAGGCAGGATGAGATGGTAAAGATCCTGCAAGGAGACTAACATCCCTAAACCAGCATAGATTGTATCACAAATGTGAGTGTAAGCTGCCGGCCAGGTAATATAATGGTAAAAAACCCAGCATAGATCGTATCAAAAGGTACCTTCACATAAGGAGCATTGATAGCAAAGGTAGGTATAACATGTGGCTTTCAAGGTAATAACCTTATAAAGTAAGTCAGTGACAATAGTAGGTATAACATGTAACAAGAAAAGGTAATAATAGACAATAGATTCAGAGGTTACATTATAAAAGATATCGTCATTGTCAAAGATTTCCATTACCTTGTGCCATAAAGATAAGATCTAAGGCAGCGTGCACTAAGATGCTGGGGGGTGTAGCAGCCGCAGGTGCAGCTTCCCTCCATTCACTACTGTTAGAAGCAGATGATAGCTGAATAACACAGCCGTCATCTGCCAGCTCAGTTCCCAAGTCCACATCAAAGAACAGGGATGTATGTTATTTTTTTTTATAAACATTTTATTTTATTGTTTTACTTTTTTTATTTTAGTCTCTATACAGAACGTGAACCTGGTTGAGCTTTATTGCACGATGCTGCGCGGCATGATTTACAATTACAGCTGTGGGGGCCATTGTGTGAGTTGGTTGACTAAAAGAGCCCCTAACTTTATTTGACAACCTAGATGCCACTGATACTATAGGTTGCGGCATCAAAGAGGTAAATTAAAGATAACAGCTAGGATCAAAGACATTGACTGCTCAGTTCCTGCGGGAGCCCCTCAGTGATCCAGCTGGAATGGCGCCACCACCGGAGGTGAGTATAGCTGCTATTACTTTACTTCGTGGAAACAGTAATTGAGAAGGGTTGGTCCTAGTAGTGGACAACCCTTATATAGATAATCTCCTGCTGATAAATTAATAAAATTCAGTGAAACACATGTGGTGTCAACATGTGCACTATACCTCTAAATTCATTGAAGGGTACAGTTTTTTTTTAAATGTGGTCACTTTGCGGGTTTCTGCTTTTCTGGTACATCAGGCATTCTGCTGATGTGACATGGCACCCCAAACCATTCTGGCCACATACTAGAGATTTGTATTTTCAGGAGAAAATTGTATTATGATTTATAGGGTCCAATTTTTCTTGTCATCCTTGCAAAACGTTGGGGCTAAACCAACATTTTGGTTGAAAAAATGTCATCCTTCAATTTCACCTCCAAGTGTTTAGTGACTTGTCACCCGGTTTAAGATGCTCACTACACCCAGAAATGAATTCCTTGAGGGATACAGTTTCCAAAATGGGTTAAATTATGGGAGTTTTTGTGGGTTTCTCACCTTATGGGCTCTTGAAATGTGACATGTCATCTGCAATCTATTCCAGTTAAAATTGTGAGCTAAAAGTTTTATAGCGCTTCTTCCCTTCTGAGCCCAAAGAGTAGTCTCCGACCACATATGGAGTATTGATGTACTCAACGTTACCCTTGTAAAAATGAAAATTTGTGGCTTCTTCAACATCTTAGTGGAAAAAAACTTTTTTTTTCTTTTTCACGGCCTAGTGTTATAAAAGTCTCTGAAATGCCTGTGGGTTCAAGATGCTCACCCCACCCCTAAATGAATTCATAGTGGGTGTAGTTTTTATAATTTGGGTAATTGTGGGAGGTTTTGGATTTTAGCACTTCAGGAGCTCCGCAAATGTAACATGATGTTTATAGTCTATCTCTTCCAAAATAGCTTAACAAAGGCCAAATAGCGCTCCTTTCCTTCTGAACCCAGCTATGGGCCCCAAAAATAGGTTTCAGCCTCTTATGGGATTTCAGTGTACTGAGACATTTGGGGCTAAAGTAACATTTTCAGAGAAAACATTTTTCTTGTTCCAATGTTATAAACTTTTGTGAAGCATCTTTGGATCTAAAATGGCCAGCATAGCCTTAGTTGAATTCCTTGAGGAATGCAGTAACTAACATGGGGCTTTTTCTAGGGGCTTTCCGTTCTTTGGGCACCTCAGGAGCTCTGCAAATGTGACATGGCATATGGAATCTACTCCAGCCAAAATTATGCTCCAATGTAAAATTTTGCTCCTTGCCTTTCAAGCCGTGCCGTTTGTCCAAAAAGTATCTTCCAGCCACATGTGGGGTGTTGGCCCAAAATTAATTGTCTATTTTCTTCTGCTCCGTTACTGAAATGACAAAATTGGGAGCTAAAGTAACATTTTTGTGCATAAAAAGTAATTTTTCATTTAACAGTATGAAGCCCTGTGGGGTATATAAAATTTCTCAATACAGTTTTGAATATCTTGAGGGGTACACGTGACATAGGCCCCTCAAAATCACTTCAAATGTGTAAAGGGCCCCTAAAAAAAGAGAGTTTGGAAATCTCATTGAGAAAAAGAAAAATTACTGCTAAACTTTTAACCCTTATAAAAAATCCTAACAAAAAAATATCAATTAAAAATAGAGCTTATTTAAAGTAGACATATGGTAAATGTTATTTATTTTAAAAAATTCAGCAGTATGGCAGTTTTTAGGGACATAAAAATTTCAACGTTCAAAAATGGATATTTTTTCAAACTATATGCATCAAATTTCTATTTCTTTAATATAAATGCCAATCATATTAACCTAAATCTACCACTAACATAAAATACAACGTGTCAAGAAAAAAATTATTACCACATAAAATAGCACATTGGTTTAAAAAATTTGGCCTGGTCAGGAAGGTGAAAACTACCTTAGACGGGAAAGGGTTATTCCCAATATATGTGATAACTCTGAAGTGGAGCAGACTCCACAATACAAGCTGTTCACATTATTAAATAGATTTCTTAGACCCGATGAGGCTTGTTTAGTTACGTTGAAAATCCACTTGCTTCTGAGCTGAAGCATTTCCACCTGTTCACACGGGCCAATAAATACACCATTTTCTATGTAATTTTCTATAAAGTGCTACCCTCTTTTTCGCTGACTTATGTGCCATAGCTTGGTGGGTTGCAGTCTGTGTGCTGGAGCCTTTATTTAGGCTTTTCCAGCTCCTTTTTTTGTTAATCTATCTATCATCTACATTTTGTATTAGTAACCATCCTCCAAATCCCCTTGTCCGGCCACTTTCTGAATAGTTTGGATATTCTATTTGGACACATCACGGCTCATGGAAGAAATAAATCACACAATGACAGCACATCCATATAAAAAACATTCTGTTTCATTATGAAGCTTACAACAGAGTGGCAAGTGACAAGACATAAATACCAGAGATATTATAAAAATCCAAGTTAAAAACAACATCACTAAATATGCAGGGAATCTATTGTACGAGCCAAGAGACTGTATTTTTATTTGCTCAAAATAGGAGAAGGGGAGCAAAAAATGTAAAACATAATTCACACTTAGTTTTGGGTGATGAGTATAAATTCCAGTGAAGTGGTAATGACGCACCCCTGGGCCTACTTGGTGTAGCGTTGCGCACGCGGGGACTACCCGGAGCCGGGCCTGTTGGGGGTAGTAGTCTCGTGGCGGAGACCCGGTCCGTGCCCAGGGAGTCAGACTAAGTGGCGGTATATTAGCAGTAGATGTAGGACGACTACGCCACCCGTTGAATGCAGCTATGGAGCTGCCGCTGCAGGGCAGACCGCTGAGGCCGGTGGTAGGATAGTGCAGCGTAGATGGTATAACCCCCAACGGGAGGGGTATGGCCTCAGGGCAGCCGACGTGGATGATGGGGGTAGCAGGAACCACTCAGAGACGATGCGGTGTAGTTCAGGGTCTTTACTGGTGACAAAGATAGACTCTCCCGGAGTACTGGCTAGCGGTCGGGGCCTGGTCAGTCCTTGAGCAGATGGGATCCCCCTTGGCCAGGCGGAGTTGTAGGCCTCCCCAACTAATCGTACTCTTCTGGCTACCTTGCTAGAGGCGGGTAAAAGTAGCCCACGTCCCTGAGTGTACCGTGTGGTGCTCACCCGTATGGCCGGTGACTCGGGGCCTTCTAGTGGCTTCCGCTCCACGACGGCGGTGCTGGTCCCACGCGTGTGACCGTGCCTTCGGGTTTCTTGGCCAGAGGACCTGAAATCCCCTGCCGGGCGGTTTCTGCTGCTGGGTCTGGGTTAATCCCCACAGCCTCGGACTCCGGGTCCGGTAGTAACTCTTCAATCAGGGCGAGCTCTTCAGCTGCCAGCCCCTGATTCCTTTTAGCCTGCTCCCACAGAGCTCCTGATCTTTCTTTCCTATGCTGCTTCTCTTCTTCTCAACTCTTCTCTTCTCTTCTAACCCTGCCTCAGCCCCAGTTTTATATAGGGGAAGTTCTTCCCCTCCCAGGACTGGGCAGGAGGTGTGGCATGCATAGGATTCCTGACCAAGAGACCTCCCACCTGCTCTCAGACATAACATTGCTATTACTGTGGAGACCAGACCCCTGGGGTGCCACATTCCCCCCTAGTGAAATTTAGTACTCCGGGACTAAACATACTTTTGTAACATAACAAGTTATAAACAAAAACAGCATAACAAAGAAAAACACATTATGATGGTCACGGCGTGTCCGCAACCGGGTGCAGTCTTTGAAGAAAACAAAGGTGTCCATTTCACCAAGAGACCGGGAGCCGTAACCAGGTAGGGGTCTGCCCTACCCCGAGTCCTTAACAGTCTTTAGTCCATTCCTGGTTACGCTCCAACATATGTACACAAAGGATTCCCGGTAAATCCACCAAAGACTCCTATAAATAACTAGAAACACATAATTATATACAAGCAACAATAAGCAGGGAAACATTAATAAAATAGCTTGAACATTTTAGATCCTCCACCGTATGGGCAGCTGGCCTCTAGTGACCCTAGTGGACCTACGGAGCTGGCTCACTGGTCCTGAGCTACAGGGTATAGGAGCTGTCAAGGGTAAACTGGGCAGCCGTCTACGGACTCTTTGGCTCACTAGGGGTATGGCAGGCTCACTATAAGCAGAGGGTTGATTCTCCGGGTCTGCTTGTGTAGGGTCTTCTGCCTCCTGGACCGGCTGTTCTTCCAGTTCTACCTGTGTCTCCGTAGGCACTTGGGATGCTGGTTGGAGGAACGTGAGGACGGGTACCACAACAGCACCATTGACTTGAGTCCAAGACCGAGGGAAGTCTCCGAGCACAGTACTAACCATATCTTCCCTTTCCTCTACGGGTCGAGAGTCCTCTTGTTCCTCTTCAGGGTTCCGTAGCTGTTCAGGACACTTCTTTAGGTGATCCCGGGATACAATGGCTGTGGTTTCCCCTCCGTCTTTACTGATTGTACAGATCTTTGGGTTGTCGTGGCTTGAGGGCAGTACGGTGTACGGGTCCTTCTCCCACTGGTCGTCCAACTTGTGGAGCCGTCTTTTCCTCTTCAAGACCTGCTCTCCAGGCACCAGGGGAACAGCGGGAGCATACTGGTTGTAAGTTTTCTCTTGTCTTTCCCTAGCTTGACAGAGACTTCGCTCCACGCTCTCCTGTACTTTCCGGTACTGCTGCTGCCTCTCTGTGTCCCAGTCTGCTTCTGGTGAAGTGTCCTCGGGTGTCAGGACTCCCATCTCCAGATCAACAGGAAGCTTACCAGGTCTTGCCCTCATTAGGTAAGCCGGGGTACAGTTGGTGGAACCTACAGGGATGTGGTTGTATAGGTCCACCAGGTCGGGCAGCTTTTCAGGCCACAGACTGCGTTCCTCCAGGGGCAATGTTTTCAGGAGATCTATCACCACCTGGTTCATTTTCTCACAAAGTCCATTAGTTTGCGGGTGATAGGGTGTTGTTCTAATCTTCCGGCATCCATACAGGGTGCAGAACTCCTGGAAGACCTCCGCTTCAAAGGCAGGCCCCTGGTCCGTCAGCACCTGCTCCGGGTATCCATGCGGACGGCAGAAGTGCTGCTGGAAGGCTCTAGCTGCTGTGTGAGCCATTAAATCCTTGACGGGGACGACAACCAAGAACCGGGAGTAGTGATCCACGATGGTTAATGCGTAGACGTAGCCACTTCTGCTTGGGGTCAGCTTTACATGATCCAAGGCTACCAGTTCCAACGGCTGTCTGGTGATGATGGACCGCAGGGGAGTCTTCTGGCTGGCACGGTCCCTCCTTCTTAAGTTGCATGGGCCACAGTCTCTGCACCACCTCTCGATGGTCCCTCTCATGCCTACCCAATGGAACCGCCCGCGCAGCAGAAACTCCAGCTTCTTCCATCCGAAGTGCCCAGCTCCGTCGTGGTATGCCTCCATCACCATAGCTGCGTCTCTTCTTGGCACCACTACTTGCCAGATTAGTTCATGCATCCGGGAGTTAACCATTCTGCGGCACAACTTCCCCTTGTAAAGGAACAGTCGACTCTTCTCAGCCCACAGTTGCTTGGCTTCCTCCGGAGCGTCTGGGTCAAGGCGTGCATCTGGCCGAGTCAGCATCTCCTTTACCAGTCGGACGGCAGGGTCACTGTCTTGCGTCTCCGCCCAGTTGTAATGAGGTAACGGGTTGAACGTAGCGGATTGCTTACTCCTTACACGGTGGGAATACTGGATAGTCCCATGACGGTGGAACGCGGGGAGTTCAACTTCTTCCAGTTCCTCTGAATCTTCCCCTACGTCTGGTAGGTTCGGCATCCTGGACAGGGCGTCCGCGTTGGTATTGGAGCGTCCTGCCCGGTATTTGATTGTAAACTCATAGTTGGACAAGCGGGCCATCCATCTCTGCTCTAGGGCACCGAGTCTTGCAGTGTCCAGGTGTGTCAACGGGTTGTGATCCGTGTACACGGTGAACCGGGAAGCAGCAAGGTAGTGCTTAAAGCGTTCGGTGACTGCCCACACCACTGTCAGGAACTCTAGCTTAAATGAGCTGTAATTCTCAGGGTTTCTTTCGGTGGGTCGCAGTTTTCGGCTGGCGTAAGCAATTACCCGTTCTTTCCCCTGCTGGATCTGGGACAGTACGGCTCCTAGCCCGATGTTACTGGCGTCGGTGTAGAGGATAAAGGGCTGGCTGTAATCCGGGTACGCCAGGATTTCATCCCCCGTGAGGGCCATCTTCAGCTGGCGGAAGGACTCTTCTTCCAGCTTCTCCCATCTGAAGGGTGGCTTCTGGTTCTTGGCCTTCCTGGACTGGCCTATCAGGAGGTCCTGCATAGGAGCTGCCTTCTTGGTGAAACCGGGTATGAACCTTCGGTAGTAGCCTACCAACCCGAGGAACTGCCTCACTTCCTTTACGCTGGAGGGGCTTGGCCATTCCTTAATTGCGGTGATCTTATCAGGGTCGGGAGCCACTCCGTCAGCACTCACCACGTGTCCCAGGTACTGCACCTTTGGCTTCAGGAGGTGACACTTGGAGGGTTTCACCTTTAGGCCGTAACTTGCCAGAGCTTCGAACACTTCCGCCAGGTGTTTCAGGTGGTCCTCGTAGGTCTTGGAGTAGACGATAACATCGTCCAGGTATAACAGGACCGTCTCAAAGTTCCGGTGTCCCAGACAGCACTCCATCAGTCGCTGGAAGGTTCCTGGTGCGTTGCAGAGTCCAAACGGCATGCAGGTAAACTCGCTAAGTCCCATCGGGGTGGTGAATGCGGTCTTCTCCCGGTCCGCCTCTGCTACAGGAACCTGCCAGTACCCGCTAGTGAGATCCAAGGTGGAGAAGAAGTTAGCAGATTTTAAAGCAGCCAAAGACTCCTCTATTCTTGGTAAGGGGTACGCATCTTTGTGTGTGATACGGTTAATTTTCCGGTAATCTACACACATTCTCATGGTGTTGTCTTTCTTTTTGACTAAGACTAGTGGAGCTGCCCAGGGGCTACAGCTATCCCTGATTACCCCAGCCTCCTTCATGTCTCTAAGCATCCCCTTGGAGTGTTGGTAGTGTGCAGGGGGTACGGGTCGATACCTCTCTTTTATGGGAGGATGGTCTCCCGTGGGGATGTGGTGTTCTACCCCCTTGACTCGCCCGAAGTCTAACGGGTGTTTACTAAACACTCTCTCGTACTCTTGAACCACCCGGTAGACTCCCTGTTTCTGGTGGGAGGGAGTGGAGTCAGTACCCAAATGTAGTTGCTGACACCAATCCTCCATTATTTTCGTAGAGCCGTTACCTTCCTCCGGGTGAGATGGAGGCAAGGGTTCCACAGACTGTATAGAATTTTGGTTGATAGTACATAATTTGGCTAGCGTAGCATACCGGGGCAGGTATACTTCCCTTTTCCCGATATTTATTATGCGAACGGGTACCCTCCCATGGCGTACATCAACTACCCCCCGGGCTGTCAAAATGGTGGGCCTACTGTCTGAGTAGACTGACTCTACCATTGCCTGGTAATCTCTACCTCTCAGACCAATAGCTGCCCGGCACCAAATCATCATTTCACTTTTCGGGGGTATGGCAATAGGGAAAGGGTCACACATTCTTACGCTACCAATCTCACCGCCGGAGAGTTCCACTTGTTGCCGTCGCATCAGTGCCCGGATCTCTTTCTGGAGCACTCGCTGCTGGCCGGAGCTGGCGTTCTTGGCAACCTGCTGTAAAATGAAAATCACCTCTGCAAGACAATTTTCAATCACATTAGTTCCTAGAGTTATCTTTGGGTGACTCTCGCGCTTGTCAATGTCTACAATGATCAGTCCCTGTGCTGCCAGTTCGACTCTACCGATTTTAATGGTCATTTCTTTAAATCCGATCTGTGGCACGGGCTGACCATTACTGGCGATGATACTCAAGTCGTCGTCTGGATAGCGGGTTATATCCGAGTCATTCCAGTACTGCTTGAAGAGCACGTACGGGATGGTGGTGACCTGTGACCCGGTGTCCAGTAGGGCACTCATAGGGATGCCATCCAGTACCACAGGCAAGACTGGACGTCCTCCCACATATTTGTCGTGCCAGCTCGATGGGCCTGGTGATCTTTTTCCTGGGGGTTGGCCCTCTACCCCAGGTTGTGCCAGTTTAAAGGACAGTACCTTGCCATATGTCCGGGTTGATTGCAGCGGCGGCAGATGGGTTGTCCGTCCTCGTTGTATCGGTCGCTGGGTCTTCCTCTGGCCGGTGGGGTCCTCCTTGGTCGACGCCACGGGATGTCCTCCGGTCCGGATGCCAGCTGGATCTTCCCTGGAGTGGAAACCTGTAAAGACTGCACAGTTCGGGTTAGCGCAGCAACGCTTTTAGCTAGCTCTTGGACCTGATGGTGCAGGTCTGGAGCCGGGTCATTGTTCAAAGCCTGCGCATCAGCCCCCACAGGCCCTGCCGACAAGGGTGCCGCCTCCTGGTGGTAAGTGATAGCTGGGCGCCTGTGGGTCACAACGCCACCCGGTGCCGGTTCTCGGAGCACCCGGATGGCTCTGTCCTTGAACTGTGCAAAGTCCAGATGAGGATCCTGTAAGGCCATTGCCCGCAACTGGGTTCGGTGGGCATTGCAATATAGTCCCTCTATAAATTGTTCGGTCAACAGCCTGTCCTCGTTTCCCACGCCGTCAGGGTCGGTCTGCTTAATGGCTCTCAGGGCCTCTTGTAGGTTTAGTGCATAGTCCCTTATACTCTCATGTGCTCGCTGCTTGCACCCATAGAATCTAAGCTTAATCTCGGCTGAGGTGCGGGTATCAAAGGTGTCCCTCAGCCGGGTTAGTATCCCCGCGACAGTCTTCCTCCCAGGTGGCCAGGACTTTACCTCCCTTTGGGCTGCCCCGGTTAGTTGGGCCACCAGGATGCTCACTTTTTGCTCCTCTGTGAGGGGGTACACCTGGAAGAGGCTATCCAGCTTTTCTTTAAAGTCATTCAGGGTATGTGACTCCCCTGAGTACTGGGGTAGCCAGGCTGCTCCCGGGATATAGGGCATGGTGAAAGGCATGACTGCAGCAGCGGTGGCGCTGGCGGGGGTTGAGGCAGTGAAGCTCTCCTCCGTATCCGACATCTTTCTCCCCCCTAGTGGACCGTGGCCTACCTTGCGATGATCCTCTTCCGTAGGCCGCGGCTCCGCAGTGGATCGTCAGGGTTGAGGACCTTCCGTCGCGCTCCTGTGACGTCAGCGTCTGCTGGGCTCCTTCCAGGACCTTACGCGACGTCTGGACGTGAGGCGGGGCTTCAGTTCTCGCGCGCTTTTGGAGTCCACGCCCCTCTTCTTCCCGCGCGGCGTCTTCAAGATGGCGTCCAACGGCGGGAAAACTCCACGGAAGGCGGGAAGAAGGCTGAAAATGGCGCCGGATGGCGGGAATCTTCACCGATGGCGGGAAGAAGGCTGAAGATGGCGCCGGATGGCGGGAATCTTCACCGATGGCGGGAAGAAGGCTGAAGATGGCGCCGGATGGCGGGAATCTTCACCACTGGTAAGTTTGAACAGTCTTTTTCAGGCACGCAGTACCCGGTGGTTGCGGGCACGAAATCCTGCCGACTACGCCAAAAGCTGACGCACCCCTGGGCCTACTTGGTGTAGCGTTGCGCACGCGGGGACTACCCAGAGCCGGGCCTGTTGGGGGTAGTAGTCTCGTGGCGGAGACCCGGTCCGTGCCCAGGGAGTCAGACTAAGTGGCGGTATATTAGCAGTAGATGTAGGACGACTACGCCACCCGTTGAATGCAGCTATGGAGCTGCCGCTGCAGGGCAGACCGCTGAGGCCGGTGGTAGGATAGTGCAGCGTAGATGGTATAACCCCCAACGGGAGGGGTATGGCCTCAGGGCAGCCGACGTGGATGATGGGGGTAGCAGGAACCACTCAGACGATGCGGTGTAGTTCAGGGTCTTTACTGGTGACAAAGATAGACCCTCCCGGAGTACTGGCTAGCGGTCGGGGCCTGGTCAGTCCTTGAGCAGATGGGATCCCCCTTGGCCAGGCAGAGTTGTAGGCCTCCCCAACTAATCGTACTCTTCTGGCTACCTTGCTAGAGGCGGGTAAAAGTAGCCCACGTCCCTGAGTGTACCGTGTGGTGCTCACCCGTATGGCCGGTGACTCGGGGCCTTCTAGTGGCTTCCGCTCCACGACGGCGGTGCTGGTCCCACGCGTGTGACCGTGCCTTCGGGTTTCTTGGCCAGAGGACCTGAAATCCCCTGCCGGGCGGTTTCTGCTGCTGGGTCTGGGTTAATCCCCACAGCCTCGGACTCCGGGTCCGGTAGTAGCTCTTCAATCAGGGCGAGCTCTTCAGCTGCCAGCCCCTGATTCCTTTTAGCCTGCTCCCACAGAGCTCCTGATCTTTCTTTCCTATGCTGCTTCTCTTCTTCTCAACTCTTCTCTTCTCTTCTAACCCTGCCTCAGCCCCAGTTTTATATAGGGGCAGGACTGGGCAGGAGGTGTGGCATGCATAGGATTCCTGACCAAGAGACCTCCCACCTGCTCTCAGACATAACATTGCTATTACTGTGGAGACCAGACCCCTGGGGTGCCACAGTAACTTATAATAAGGAACATACACTGGTAACACAATGACGTTCCTGTAAGTATAACATGTTGTAATGATGGGACATTCATTCCATGCTATGAGAAACTAGCGTAACTCTCTCAGCAGTAATGTCATCTTCCACCTCTTCACATCGTCTGCACTGACTTGTGGTATTTGCCAATTACGGAAACAGCGAGTGACGGCAAAAACCAGTGCGTCGTTTTACCGTGATATACAAAATGGGTTACATCTATATAAATGTCACCAATTCCTTATAACCCCATGCACTGCTCTCACTGAGATCACTTGGTTGCACATTAACTTTACATACAAATTATTAAATATATACATACAGCAAAATCCCTTTAATCGGGCATCCGATAGTCCAGAAGTTCTGATTATCTGGCATCTGACCTGTACATTGGACTTTCTTCCTAGAGATTCTCTAGGTAGAGTTCATCCGCAACATATACATGACAGTCCAATAATCTAGTGTATTAGTTCATCTGTCACCTCTCAGGTCCCATCAAAGCTGAATTAAAGACATTTTATTGTATATATACATACAACACTCAAGCACCCAGATTTCTAGGTGTTTGTCCTGGTTCTTAGACCCCATGTGGGGTGCAGCTTGAGAAAGGGCAACGTCACATATAAATATGGGAGAGACATGTCACATTAGATTTATCTTCTATACTTTCCCATTTGCGTTCACTCGAGGATGACAGAAAATGAGACATATTCAGCATCTTCTTCATTCTTGCAACCTAAAGAGGCAAGTCTAATAATACAAGTGCAGCAACCGACCTCATGGCAACACCGATAATCCACACAATTGTCGCCTCCAACACAAGAAGCTATTTTGAGTAGAATCTTAACCAGTTTGTCTACAAATATGATTATTAATGCTTATTTTTGGGCTTTGTTATACATTTTTTCTATAACATGTTGGACATCAATACAGTATATACTTATATTGCGGTTTTTGATTTAAACATTTGCGCACCATGCAATTAAAAATATAGCCATTCGTATAACATGTCTTTTACAATTTGTACCACTAGAGGTCTCTGTTGTACTCTATCCAGTGGCTTCAAATACGCTGCACGCAGTACCAAACGTCACCACTAGAGTGAAATTCAGAAATCTCAGCTGCTTGTAAACAAGGGACGCCTTGGCTTTCACAATCATTGTCTTTCTTCATTGCTTCTTATTATTTCATTACTTGGAAAGATAATGTAAACTAATCCAAAGCCCTATCTTAAAATACATTTACGATCCCTTGTAATGCATACTTAACTATTGTAAAGTATTGTCCAATTAGAATTCCATTTCTACTGAATCTAAAGAAATATTCAATGTGGTCACTTATTTCTCACCAACCATTTGCATCTTTATTTTACTTTTAGCATAAATCTATAATTCTTCCTCCATTACTAGAATGATAATCGTTTTTTTTTTATTTTTAATTTGCATCCTGTCTCTTTAAAATAAATGTAACCGTACTTCCTAAATGATAAAGTTTATTTTTAAGTTATTTTATTGCATTTTCTATTATTATAATAGTCCTATTAACCTCCTGTCTCAGGTGACGCCCGGAGAAGGGCGTTCTTACCCTACAAGCTTCGTCTGGCCGGTCCGATCACCAATGTAGTTAGGGCCAACTTGTAACTACTATGTTTCTGCAGGAATCAAACATTAAAAAAAGGCACAAATTATCGTTAAACGCCATACTTTTCTCTCTTAGGGAACACATTCGTAAAGTACAGTGAAAAGCAAAGCGTTTCATCACATTGTATGAACAGTACTTTGCACATGAACGTTTCCAGTCACAGTCAGAGATCCAAACCCATATAGTATGTCTCAGAAGGTAACAGAAAGGACAAGAAAGGGTTACTCAGCTGCACAGAGATTTCAGAAAATCCGAGATAAAAGACGTAATAAAAAAGGAAAGAAAAAACAACCATAAAATTATAAAGCTTGTAAACAGACAATTGGAAATACTCTTTATTCATGGAAAAATATCATAAAAAAGTACCACTCTGAAGTAAAACTGCCGGAGTTTCCTTCATGCGCAGTTTCGAGGAGGAACACTTGAGCGCAACGTGCAGTCCACCGATATTCACGTGGGTGAGAGCTAGAAAAGTCACCAGGGCGTCCTTGGTAGGTGAACGGCTGTTGTGCTTGTCGCGTTTGAGGCAAATTTTAGATCATTTGGCACCAAAAGTATTTTGGCCTTGGAGGGAAGAAAAGTCCATGATTCTAGGACTTCTGATGTGGACTGTGACACATCCATTGTTCTCATTTGGATTGTAGAGATTTCTTAATTTCATTGACATCCATCTGGAATAAAAATGGATAGAGAATGTTTAGAGCAACAACTGTTTCTTGTACAAAGAAAAGAAGAACCCCCTGGACCTTAAAGATACTCCTGGACCCACCTCTGAGGCCCACCATCAAGATCCAATGGGACCACTACCTCCACCTGAGGTAAAAAGAAAGGAACTCACCGTGGGAAGCAAAAGCCCAGCGCTGACAGGAATCACTGAAGAGCAGCAGTGAGTAAACTCCCTCTACCCCGGCGCAGCACCGCACGCCTCACTAATGACACGGAGCGCCGTGCCAGCAATAGAGCGGGCAGCGCCAATGTCATTCAGAAGCCGGGCTACTTACCAGCTCAGGAGAAGTCCCTGCACTTGGGGAATCCCTCTTGACAGACACTAGCAACGCGCCGCAATCACGCTGTTTAATAGCAGAGTTTCTGGATACTGAGCATACAGCGCAGCTCCAAGATAAATGATGACAGGCAAAGATGAGGAACTGTCTGATAATATTATTACATATACTTCCCGTACTGCCCCTATTAATATGGACACATCGTTCACATTAAGTGGATCTCATACAAGGAATAAAAGAAAGAAGCAGGCAAGTGGCATAAAGGGTAACAATGATAATAAAAAGGACTTACACTCATCTGAAACAGATGATGGTTCAGAGGACATATCTCCCAATTTGACCCCCTCTAAACATAGACCTAAAAGGGACCATACAACTTCTCCTGATATGTCTCCTATTCTGATACCCATTAATAGATATAGTGACAACGCAAACACAATTTTAATAAAAGAGAAACCTGTTAATCTTTCTCCATCAGAAAAATACTTGCTAGACCTCCATTCATCTTTCATTCAACAACTGAACATAATTATGGTCAATGGATTCCAAAGCCTAAATACAACACTGAAAAGATATTAATCAGAAAATCAATGACACAAATAAAAAAGTAAAATCCCCATATCTGGCAGACAATACGCTTTGGAAAAGGATCATTGTTTACTTAAAAGCGAAGTTAAAACATTAAAAGTAAAACTTACAGATTTAGAGGACCGCAACAGGCGGAACAATCTAAAATTTAGGGGAATACTTGAGAATGTTTCCCCATCAGAAATGGCTCCATATATTAAAGACTTAATATATAAAACACTACCATCGGTTCCTAATGCAGAACTGACAACAGACAGAGCCCATAGGCTACCAAAACCTCGTTTTCTGTCAGGAGACACTTCAAGAGAAGCGATTACGAGAATACATTTCTTCCAGACTAAGGACCGGTCGCCTTCTGGACTATCTAAAGAAAAATTAATATCTACCTCCTCCTTACCAGTCAATAAAAATATTTCTGGACTTCTCAAAAGAGATATGCTAGGAAAATCCTTTGCTGGCATAACTAGCATCTTAAGAGCGAATAACATTTCGTATAGTGGTGTTTTTCTGCTTGACTCATAGTCTTCTTCAATGGAAAAGCCAACCTTATTCAAGACCCAAAGGATGGACGGAATATGTCTGAGAATGGTCACAATCCAGAACAAGGAAGAAAAGTAGACCCCTCAGAGTAAATTCATTTTAAAGGTCTAACCATAAGTGGTTACATAATTATTTTATTCCGCAAATACTAGTATTTGAGATGTCCAAAAGGCAGTACTTAGAGGGATCCTTATCCAACTCAATGCACAACACAAAAGGAAAACAAAAGAAAATATATTAAAAAAATCACCCAAAAGATTAGCAAGGCAGTGGCAAAACAATAACAAAATCCGACGGAAAAAAACTCACTTAGCCATAATAAGTCTTAGAGCTGAACTTAAATCCAAGATGGAATCAACTACATACACCCGCAAGTTATAGTGGAACAATTTGCTACATTTTATTCTTCCCTATACAATCTGAAAGACGATAAAGAAACTACCCAATTAAATATTAAATGAATAAATAATTTCCTTTCAGAAGAACTCCCGCAATTAAACTCAGAGCAAATTAAATTATTAAATTCCCCTTTCTCTACTAACAAAACTGATATTGCCATCAAGAAATTGCAGGAAAATAAATCCCCCGGACTTGATGAATACCCACCGAATATTATAAATTATTTAGACATCATCTCTCTAACCCCCTAACTTCTGTTATATCAAGCGACCAACAATGGCCTATTCTCAAATGAATCCCTAATAGCCACCATTGTTGTTATACCTAAACAAAATAGTAATTCTGAGGAGATGTCGAACCAAAGGCCGATATCTCTTCTAAATACAGACATTGAAAATATACGCTAAGCTAATATCTGAAAGATTAATTACAATTATGCCTATACTAATTCATTCTGATAAAGTAGGGTTTTATTAAGGGAAGACAAGCCTCAGATAACACAAGAAGACTTTTAAATTTACTTATATATGTAGAAAAACAAAAATTGTCTTCCATACTACTATCTTTAGAAGCCGAAAAGGCATTTGTTCGCATCAACTGGGATTTCATGGTCGCCACTTTAAACGAATTTGGATTTCAAGAACAAATTCTTAAAACTATTACTGCTCTTTATTCATGCCCTTCAGTAAAGATCCAAATAAACAATTTACTCTCTAAAACCTTTACTATTACTAATGGTAAACGTCAGGGAAGTCCATTATCTCCACCCTTATTTGATCTCATAGTGGAACCCTTTGCTGAAATTACCAGAACCAACAACCTCATAAAAGGAATCCCACTTAATTTTAGACAACATAAAATTTGTTTATTTGCGGTTGACACGTTCATTTCCATTACTGACCCTATCAACTCACTAAGAGTTATTACCCAAAATATCAAAGAAATTTCAGCGGTTTCCAATTATAAAATAAATGGCAAAAAAATCAAAAATGTTAATTTTTTTCTTAGATTATCAATTTACAAAATTAATGGAAAAATCCCATAATCGCTATTTTGGAATCAAATTCACTAACCTTTTACATAAAATCCTAGATGAGAACTTAAACATATTGCAAAAGCAAATCCAAATAAGCATTGGTAACTTTGATAAATCTAACACTTCGTGGATGAGTAGGATTACTATCTACAAAATTGTTATACTACCTAAATTACAGTATATTTTCAGAACAATTCCTATCCTAGTCCCAGAAATATGGATTAAATCTCTTCATAAACAACTGTCAAATTATAGATGGCAAAAAAAGTTTCAGAGAATTGCAAAAATGTTACTATTCAAAAATAAAAGGGGGAATTGCCCTACCAAATATCCAGGCTTCTTCTGAAGCTAATATTATTATTCAAAGCAGAAAATAGCAGAAAACGAATCAATTATAAACTTCCTCTCCCTAAAAACTTTTCATAATCTTCCAGAAGAGGAATTGTACAGCCAGACTAAAGAAAGCTTTGGTGGACTACTCTGATTCATGTTGGAGATACTGTGGACAAAAAGCCAACTTACCGTATTTTTCGGACTATAAGAAGCCCTTTTTTCCTCCAAAATTTTGGAGGAAAATGGGGGGTGCGTCTTATAGTCCGAATGTTGGAGGGGGGGGTGTATATATATGTGGGGTGTGGGGGGAGCAGTAGCGGTGGAGGAGCGGGGAACAGGAGGCAGCAGCCGCCCGCTGCAGCCTACATTGTCCCCGCTGCTAAAGAAAATGAATATTCAGTGCTCCCCACGCTCCTTAATAGCAGCACACAGTGTAGCCACAGCGCGGCTCCTGCTGTTGCCGGAATCGCCTGTGCCCGCTGTTAAAGGGCATGAATATTCAACCTCTCTCCACGCCCATGGGCATGGAGAGAGGGTGAATATTCATGTCCTTTAATAAGCGGGCACACGCGGTAGCCCGGCAGCAGCAGGAGCCGCAGCGCGGCTACGCTGTGTGTCGGCTATGAAGTAGCATGAAGTCACTGCTCCCCGTGCACACAGTACCGGCGTGGGGAGCAGTGACTTCCGGCAGCTGATCTCTCCTTGCGCATGGTAGTGACGCCATGCGCGGCTCACATGGAGAGATCAGTTTGGGCAGGCAGGACGAAGCGCTGGAGGAGAGAAGAAAGGTAAGTAGGAGTGTTTTTCTTTTAATGTGCAGCATGATAGGGATTAGGGGGACCATGCATACTAGGATAAGGATGAGGGGGCCATACATACCAGGGTAAGGATGAGGGGGCCATACATACCAGGGTAAGGATGAGGGGGCCATACATACCAAGGTAATGCTGAGGGGGGCATACATAACAGGATAAAGATGAGGGGGCCATACATAACAACATAAAGATGAGGGGGCCATACATACCAGGATAACGCTGAGGGCGGCATACATAACAGGATAAAGATGAGGGGGCAATACATACCAGGATTAGAATGAGGGGCCATACATACCACGATAAGGATGAGGGGTGCCATGCATAACAGGATAGGGATTAGGGGTGCCATGCATACCAGGATGGGGATTGCTGTGCCATTCATACCAGGATAGGGATTAGGGGTGCCATGCATACAAGGATAGGGATGAGGGGTGCCATGCATACAAGGATAGGGATGAGGGGTGCCATGCATACCAGGATAGGGATTAGGGGTGCCATGCATACCAGGACAGGGATGAGGGGTGCCATGCATACCAGGACAGGGATGAGGGGTGCCATGCATACCAGGATAGGGATGAGGGGTGCCATGCATACCAGGATGGAGGGATGCCAGGCATACCAGGATGGGGATGGGGACCACGTATAAAAGGAAGGGGAGAGACATATATACCAGGATGGGGGATATTGTCAGAATTGGGGAACATTACCCCTATACCAGTGTCAGCAGAAGACCCCCTCCCCCTTAAAAGTGCATCATGAACACATTTTTTGCTTAAGTTTTTTTTTTTTTTTCCTCCTCTAAAACCTAGGTGCGTCTTATTGTCCGGTGCGTCTTATAGTCCGAAAAATATGGTATTTCATATCTTTTGGACATGTTCTAAAGCTGCATTAATATGGAAAGAGATCTTTAAATTGTTGAATAAAATCAACAACTCTACAGTTAAAATTTCACCACAACTAGCCCTTCTATCTCTTGACTCAAATTTACTCCCACAGAAGATAAAATATATTTCCATTCATATATTGGCTATAACAAAGCTACTTATTGAATCTAAATGGAAGTCAGTTAATGTTCCTACTATCTCAGAAATTATAGATAAAATGTTAGTTCACAATTCTTTAGAACATTCCTATGCGTTAAGAAACAGCTCTCTTAAGAAATACTATTCTATATGGTCTTTCTGGATCTGGATACTGGATACTTTTCCCTGAATAAGAATACCTCTCCAAACAAATAACATCTTTTAGCCAGAAAGTATACAAATCATTTATTATTTTAACATAATTAAACTGAAATCCTGTGATGCCATAACAAGGATTTATACTATAGATAAGGGGTCTCAAACACGCGGCCCGCGGGCCGCATGCGGCCCCTGAGGCTGCTTTATGCGGCCCGCAGGCACAGACCCCTTGATGATCCCGACCTGGTCCAGGAGGAGCCGCCGACAGCAGCGCTGCATTGCCGCACAGAGACTGTTTCCCAGCACTGCATTTCCAATGCCAGCCGCTGGCCAATCAGAGGCCAGCAGCTGATATCTGCGTGTCGGCGCAGCGAGTATGACGTCATTGCCATATGCAGATGTCAGCTGCTGGCCTCTGATTGGCCGGCGGCTGACATTGAAAATGCTGTGCTGGGAGACAGTCTCTGTGCGGCAATGCAGCGCTGCTGTCGGCGGCTCCTCCTGGACCAGGTCGGGATCGTCAAGGGGTCGGACTCTGTGGTGCCTGCGGGCCACATCTGCAGGAAGGCCGCCGAGGGAACGGAGGACAGGTGAGAATCATCTTTTTTTTTTTTCTATTTTATGTGTGTGAAGAACAGCACAGGGGGCACAGAGCCAAAAGAGGGGACCTGGATGGGGCACATAGCCACAAGAGGGGACCTGGATGGGGCACAGAGCCACAAGAGGGGACCTGGATGGGGCACATAGCCACAACATGGGGACCGGGATGGGGCACAGAGCCACAAGAGGGGACCTGGATGGGGCACATAGCCACAGGATGGGGACCTGGATGGGGCACATAGCCACAGGATGGGGACCTGGATGGGGCACATAGCCACAGGATGGGGACCTGGATGGGGCACATAGCCACAGGACGGGGACCTGGATGGGGCACATAGCCACAGGATGGGGACCTGGATGGGGCACATAGCCACAGGATGGGGACCTGGATGGGGCACATAGCCACAAGATGGGGACCTGGATGGGGCACATAGCCACAGGATGGGGACCTGGATGGGGCACATAGCCACAGGATGGGGACCTGGATGGGGCACAGAGCCACAAGATGGGGACCAGAGCCACAACATGGGGACCTGGATGGGGCACATAGCCACAAGATGGGGACCTGGATGGGGCACATAACCACAAGATGGGGACCTGGATGGGGAACATTGCCACAGGATGGGGACCTGGATGAGGCACATTAGTACAAGATGGGCGCCAGGATGGGGAACGTTGCCACAGGATGGGGACCTGGATGGGGCACATAGCCACAAGATGGGGACCTGGATGGGGCACAGAGCCACAAGATGGGGACCTGGATGGGGCACAGAGCCACAGGATGGGGACCTGGATGGGGCACATAGCCACAGGATGGGGACCTGGATGGGGCACATAGCCACAGGATGGGGACCTGGATGGGGCACATAGCCACAGGATGGGGACCTGGATGGGGCACATAGCCATAGGATGGGGACCTGGATGGGGCACATAGCCACAAGATGGGGACCTGGATGGGGCACATAGCCACAGGATGGGGACCTGGATGGGGCACATAGCCACAAGATGGGGACCTGGATGGGGCACAGAGCCACAAGATGGGGACCAGAGCCACAACATGGGGACCTGGATGGGGCACATAGCCACAAGATGGGGACCTGGATGGGGCACATAGCCACAAGATGGGGACCTGGATGGGGAACATTGCCACAGGATGGGGACCTGGATGAGGCACATTAGTACAAGATGGGCGCCAGGATGGGGAACATTGCCACAGGATGGGGACCTGGATGGGGCACATAGCCACAAGATGGGGACCTGGATGGGGCACAGAGCCACAAGATGGGGACCTGGATGGGGCACAGAGCCACAAGATGGGGACCAGAGCCACAAGATGGGGACCTGGATGGGGAACATTGCCACAGGATGGGGACCTGGATGGGGCACATAGCCCCAAGATGGGGACCTGGATGAGGCACATTAGTACAAGATGGGCGCCAGGATGGGGAACGTTGCCACAGGATGGGGACCTGGATGGGGCACATAGCCACAAGATGGGGACCTGGATGAGGCACATTAGTACAAGATGGGCGCCAGGATGGGGAATGTTGCCACAGGATGGGGACCTGGATGGGGCACATTAGTACAAGATGGGGACTTGGATGGGGAACATTACTACAAGATGTTTTCCATTATTACTATATGATGCTAATTGTAAGACAATATTACTGTATGTGGCCAATTGGGGGAAATAAAATTGTAAAAAAAATAAAAAATAAAATAAAGCATGAAAAAATATTGGGCACTAAAAATGCTGTTTTATATGTAAACTAAAGTAAACACAAAAAAGTGCACGTTTATTATCGCCACATCCATAACGACCCAAGCCATAAAAAAATAAACACGGCAAAAATGTTCAAAAGGTGTATACAAAAAAAAATGGTATCACTAAAAATGTCACATTGAACAAAGAATGCGGCCCCCCAAATTCAAATTTTTTCCATGTGCGGCCCATATACCCAGCCGAGTTTGAGACCCCTGCTATAGATGATCTATTTTGTTTTCACCTCCTTTTCCCCTGTTTTCCTCATTCATCCTTCCCTTTTTTCCCCATCCCATTCCTCTCTCCCTTTCCTTCCTTTCTTTCCTTTCTTCCTTTCTTTCCTTTCTTCCTCTCCGGCTATCCTTTTCCAGATTTTTCCTCCAAGTTAAAAATTTTGTTAGGATGATGTAACTGTTGTAATACTACTATACTGTCTTTATCATATTTTATTTTCCCTTTCCCTTCTTTTGTAAAACATCCCTTAATAAAAAGTATATTATTGAAAAAAGACAACTGGATTTTCTTTACACCGTTTTAATGAGTAAGCCTATGACTGATGATGTACTAACAGGACTCTGAGAATTTCAGACTTTTATCATATCACTGGAACCTGTGGTCAGAGCACAACTACAGCATACATTTCCAAACTACTATTTCGGAAGGGCTTCAAGTCAAATATTGTGTACCTGTAATCGAAGACGAATCTTCTTTTCTTCATCCAGCTCGGACAGTAATTGTTTTATTTCTTTTCTAAAATAAAAATACAAGAACGATGGAACTAATTTTCTGGGGTAACCTCGAGTATACTAAACTATACTTTAAAAGGCGGCAAAGTGAAGAACAAGGACAATGAAACATGTGGAGAATCCGAATAAACAAATAGTTTGAGTAGGAATCTGACTCCTGAAATACTGCTTGGGGTAAGCTGTGCTGAGATCTGAGATGATATGTGCTCCACAGATTATCTATTTCACAGTCTTCTTTGCATATACTGAATATGACATAGGGAGAAGTATCTTATTTTCAGATAATTATCATCTAATATATCACCCTGTGCTTATATTGGACACAGACAAATGTTCACCAGAAAAGCAACAAATGTTCAGATGACAAATGCTCATTTGCAAAAAAAACAAATATATATAAAAAAACCAGTCAGCTGATGTGGACACATCATCCAGGGTTCCACATCGAGCCTCTTAATAATCCTAGGCCTACATATGTTTAAGCATAGAGCCCATGAATTTACTGCTTACGCATGGACCAATGTTTCAAGCCTAGTCTGGACAGGATCTGAATAATTCTGATGCTGAAGCCTCAAATTCATAGTTGAGCTCTCACCCCATTGCAAGATACCAGTGGTACAACCTACACCTACCACCTAAAAAACCCTTCATCTTTGGGTTGGAGTTTGGTTTGTTTGGCTTGCGAGACCTCTGAGGCTGGAAATACCCAAAGGGGCAGGTTCTGAGGAGACATGGCAGTGACAGTCCACAAAAGGATTACCCACTATGGTGATTGTACTGGATCCCTAAGAGGAGATGCGACACAGTATTCATCTCCAGGAGAGACTCAGGCAACCAAGTGAGAATCAACTGAACCAATCAGTTATGTATTTATGTGCGTCCACTATAATCACACCTAGGTCAATCCCTGCTGTGCCATAGTTACATGTGCTACCCTATCATCTCCTCTACTCTGCCAGATACACCAGGCTCCTTATTGCTGGTCTGGTGATATGCTCAGTGACTATACGACCTGCTTCAGACACTACATCACATTAGCCAAGAGACTCCACTGTCTTATATTTCAATTCACTCCATCCTTCTCGCATTTTTAATATGGCACTAAATATAAAGACGTTTTTGTTCCACTGACCATCCATTTAAATTATTGAAATTAATTACTTTGGTGCTACCTATCGTTGGCAAATAGAACTCACAGATTGTATAGATTATAATATATCATGCATCCCAGAATTTCACTACCAAGAAAGAACTAGTCTGTCCAAAATGCTCCACCATAGTGACGTCTACAGTCACTACCATCAAGAAATCTACCCCCCTTTGCACTCAGGCCTGAGTTATTCTAGATCAGTGATCCCCAACATTTCTTACCTTGGGAATCGCATTCAGCTCTGAGAGAGGGTCATGAGCAACATCCAGAGCCCCCCGACTAGTGACATCCAGATCCCGCTCCCTATCCCACAGTAGTTACACCCAGAGCCCCATTACTGGTATAATAACAGCCAGAACTTCCCCATAGAAATAAAACCAAGGCAGTGTGCTTACATACAGGGGTTCTCACCGCACTCATATTCGGTATTCTCGCAGCAGGCACTCCCACCATATTATTGCATCCAACTTCAAGCAACACTTTAACTAGCAGTACCATCTTATCTCCAGTCTCATCTCCAGACTTAATTTATCTCTCCAACTCTTAAAGGGGTTGTCCAGTACTAGGACTAGGACACCAGTATTGATATGGTGCAGGGCTCACGTGACATAACCGCACGAGAGCCCCAGAACGTGAGTGCCGACACCACTGGAACTGCGCCAGCACGGGAGGTGAGGACAGGTGTTGTTATTTTAACGAGGGCAAACATTCAGAGTGATAAAGGGTTGTCCTAGTAGTGGACAACCTCTTATATATGTGCATCTAGATCTACTCTTCTGTATGGGGTTATTCACAAACGTCAGGAACTAGAGACCTGCTCTTCATATCTGTTGTTAGACATGGTGCTAAGGCAACAAGCTGACACACAGCCACGAGCCACACATTATAGGTCTGCGAGCCACAGGTTGGAGAGCCCTTTTCTAGACCTTGTACTGTACAAGATCTAATTTTTTCTTTTTCTCCTCTTAGAGCACTGTCCCAATGTTTTAGATTCCCAGTGGATCTCACTATATACAAGCAGAAGATAGGTACATTCACGGAACTTGCAAACTGTGATGTACTAAATGTAAAAAAGTATGAAAAACTATAGCAAAAATATAGTCATATAGTCACACAGTCTGAGGTTTTATTCCGCCCTGTCATAAACAGCATCCCAACTAATTTCTTTTAATGCTGGAAGCTAATAGTAAATGGACCTAAGTATATGGCTGTACATTTGCTCACTGCACCTTTAGATCCATCTAGAGAAAAGGTCCATTTTCTGAACGTATAGCAAAATTGTCTGCTTCCAATGTGCTGAATGAAGTCTTATAACATCCATTACAGGCTGTTATTAGATGAGTGTGAATAGTTTTTGTTAATTACTTCCTATTCTCTGCTAAATTGATATTTTGGAACATAATTGCAGATTTGTTTTTGGTCTTTTGCACATTCTTCTTTTAGCCAGATGGAAATCACTGACTGTGACAATTATAGTGTCTCTTAGCACCGATCTGATGAAAAGAAGCTCCGACTGAATTCACGGTCAGAGAAAAAATGGTATGGATTAATTATTAAGACGATGAAATAAACAAATACTCCATAAATAATACGATGTATCATGACATTTTAAGAGTTTCTTTCATCAGGAAAACCTGTTAGAGAGGACCACCTCCAGGGAACCTCTTTTTTGAGCCCCGACAAGCAGTGGCTCTCCATCTTGTGGACTCGGGCTATCTATGTATGACATGATAGCCATTCATTTGGTTTGCACATTATAAAAAAGTCATCCATGACATTTTTGAAACTTTACACAAAAATATTAAATCAGAACAAGTCCTTTAATTCCCGGCTGCCGACATCTGGTATAATAAAGCTTACTTTTGCTGGTCCTTCATTGTCTCAATGATGCTTCGAAGCTCCTTGACTTGTGCCTGCAGCTCTTCTAGTGATGACTGGCCATGCTCAACTTTGTGCCTTGCATCGGAGCTACCAAAGGACGGAGAGTTTGACCTGTGACTACTTGAGGTGACAATGTGAAATGCTGATGGGGCTCCAGGAGCGCCGTGTGAGAAACTAACACTTGAAATCAAGCCTCCTGGTTTGGGGGGCAATGCAGCTCTGTTCTCTGGTACCTACAAGACAGGAATACACTGAATATGTACAGAAAACTATTATTATTAAAAGGACACATGTAGTAATCATAAATGAATATTTCCCATATGCTGGTAAATCATTGCCTAAATACAGCGGTATTATATGTGCTATTAGGTGGTCTTCATTATTGAAAGATATTAAGAAAATGCAGGCACAACTGCAGCCACAATTACAGCTCAGTCATAGGCAATGCTCTGATTAAAGAGAAAAAAACACAAAAAACACTTTCATTTAATATTCTAATGTATACAGAGACCCCCATAGATGGTACAGAGCTGACTTGGCTAATGCAGCATAAGCTATCTATTAGATAGGGGATAAATGTAAGATTACTGGGGGTCTGTTCGCTGGGACCTCCACCAGTCATGAGAACAGGGGTCTTATTTCTGCAATATGGAGCAGCAGTGCACCACAGTGTGTGACCACAGCTCCATTCACTTCTATGGTTTTGTGGAACAGCAGTATGTGTGACCACCTGTGCCATAGGCAGTCAACAGAGCGGCGGTCATGTATATGCCCTAATGCTCCATTCACATGTGAAATACAGTCCTCAGGATTGGTGGGACTCCCAGCAGTTGGACCCTGCATCATCATATAATCACCTGTTATTTGTAGCACTGGTGTATACAGACAGAAAAGGGCCCGGGGACAAGAACAACATATGGGCCCTTTGCAGTCCAAGAGCTCATAAGAATGCAAAATTGCACCTGCTTTGGAGGTAGAAATGGGCCCCCTTATCTCTTGGGCCCCTGTGCGGCCCCATAGGTTGCACCAATGATATGTCTGCACCTCGTTTGTAGGATAATTCCTTTGAAGGAGTTGTCCCAAGTAGCAAGTTACCACCTATGTACAGGATTTGAGTGATGGCTGTGCATGTGCACTGCTGCTCCATTCAATTTCTATGGCCGGCCAGAGTTCCACAGACAATGAATGGAGTGGTGCTGTGCTCATATTTTGAGACTGTGGTAATCACAGCAGTGGGATCTCAAGCAATCTGCAATAGAGATGATCAAAAAGATTTGCGGGATCCTTGTTCAACGACTACTTCAGTAGTCAATGGCTGCCGGAGCAGAGCTCTGTGAACCTCCTTTTAACTGCCAGGATCCCTGGTGCTTGTTCTGATCGGCAGGCCGGGCTAAGCGTCATGTGTGCGTTGTACCAGAACAATGACAGTGAGCCAGGCCTACGGATCAGAAGAGACACTGGGAACACCAGCAGGTAGGAGGAGGTTCACAGGGCTCTGCTCTGGCAGCCATGGACTACTAATATGGCAGCTGGACTAGGGTCCTACAAATCTTTTTGATAATTTCTAATCAACAAATTATCACCATTCTATGTATGGGTAATAACTTAGTCAAGTTGGACAATACCTTAAAGGATGCAATCTATGATAAACTGGTAAAAATCTACTTCTAGAAAAAGGTTTTCCCACAATTACTTAGCTTTTATAAGGGAAGAGAGTACACCCGTGACATTAGGGACCATCAGCGCAACAGGAAATAGAGCAGCTACAGTAGGCAGCTATATTGCTATACTCCCCGATAAGCATGGATCATCTACACCTTTCCTCCATGGTAAGATTAGAGATTGACTTTTAACCCTCCCAGTCCTAATTGTATTGATCCACAACAGAGAGCACGCTCCCCTTACTTACCTGTGATGTAAGACTACGTGGGGCTTTCTTGGATGAGTCTATAGGTCTCTGTGACAGGTGATTGATATCATCCTTGTCATCTTCTGGACTTGGAGAGTCAAAGAAATCAGGACTGGAAAGGGAGGACTACAAAAGATCGTAGTGAATAAAAGTCTACTGAATGTAACAATATTTCCTACATGACAAGAAGATGCGTAATAAGCCAGCCATCTCCATTCTTACCAGCACAGCTATAAAGAGACTCTTGACCGTGTACGGCCAACCCGGGTTCCATTGTTCACATTCCCCCTCCCCTTTTCACCCATACCAAATAAAACACTGCAACCGAAAAAAGGGGTGGGTGGGTGTGACTTTTCCAATGCTTTCTTCTCTGAACTGACCGTTTCTCACCCCACCCTTTCTACTTTATCTACCCCCCCCTCAAATGCCCGCCCTTCAACCTATATCCAATCCCTATCCTTTTAAGTTCAAATTACACCCTCCTGTCCCCTCCCGGTCATGTGGGGCTTCCATCTAGGTTCCTTGCCTCCAGCCCCCTTCTTGACCATGTACGGCCAACCCGGGTTCCATTGTTCACATTCCTCCTCCCCTTTTCACCCATGCCAAATAAAACACTGCACCTGTAATTTTCTCTTTGGATAAATTTGGCCACAGTGGCCGTTTTATTAACAAACAACAATATTAAACATATAAACATTATAATAACAAGGGTAAGGGTTCTTGGAGTTAAAAAATTGATCTGGCATAAACCAAACAGTACTTGAACCACCATGTTACCCTCAGCCGTACCACACCAGCTCAAGGGCACCAAAAGCTCCCAGGGTAAAACCCCGTCCAGAGCCCCCAAAACCAAAATGGCAGATCACCCCACTTAATAAAGCCAATGCCTGTAACTTGATAATCTCCTTTTTTACCGACACTTCCGTGCCAACTCCAAGAACCCCAACCCCCCCCCCGCCACAAATGAACAGCCCTGATCACCTCAGGCTCGTGAGCGCCCCAACACCGCCAAAGCCCTTTCAATCCCCCCTGTATGGGCAGTGCCCATAAATCGATGCCTATATCATTCAAATGCACGCCATCCTTTGCCCAAAATTCTCCAACTCTCGCTTCCAGATCAAGATGCCGTACGCTTACTCCCCCATTCCTGTTAACAAAAGCTGATATGACTCTATTCAACTTTATACGTGCCCTATTAATTCACTTCAATGATCTGGCCTCCCTCCATGTTTTTCTGGGCACCACCTCAGACCAAACAGTCAACACCTCAGGAAACGATGTCCATAGCCTTAAAAGATCAATTTTAATGTCCCTCATCAATTCCCTGACCGGTCGAGCCCCCAAATCATTCCATCCCATGTGCAGCACTAAAATATCCGGTGCCCGATCCAAACGAGCTGCTTTATGGAACTCTGGCAGTACTCTTCTCCACACCATCCCTCGGAAACCCAACCACCGAACCACGGCTTGCTCTCGGCTGAAGCCCAATTGCCTACCGTCGGGCCTCACGTCCGCCCGCAGCGCCCCCCAGTGGACAAAAGAGTGCCCCATAATCCACACTAACAACGGGACTCCACCTGCAACAAGACAACCAAAATTATTTAAATCCAAAAGATAATTACATTAGACCGAATGCCTAATTCCTTACATAAGACAGGTATCGATCGGAACTCCATCCCACAATGCGTTTTATGACTTCCTTGCCTAACCCCAAACCATCTGCTTCCGACGACGCGCCAATTCTGAAGGAATGTGACCCATATACCCCAGGGCTAAGGCCCAACTCAGCAATACCCTTCTTAAACACTGCTATAAACTGGAAACGCGATAAAAATTCACCACTTTCATGACAAAATAATGGACCCTTCCTCCCTGACCAAACCTGCCAGTAAGCCATTAAACATGTCCTAGGACAAACCAAAGATCCCTTAACCTCACCTAAGACCACACGTTTTCCTCTGCCCAATAGATCTGTCTTCCCCCGTCTTATGCAAAATTTAATGCCCCCATCTCGACCGCTCATATCCTCAGCAAACAAACCCCCAACCTTATTCCTGCTTGGTGCCACCAATTCACCTACCCTTAGTGCACCAAAAAATGCCAATGCAAAAGCCAATCTAAACAATGTGGCCTCAAAAAATGAACAACAAATCCTATGCATTACCAAACCCAAACGTTCCAAGATACTAAAGGTTACCGGCCTACGTTTATCCAACACTTTACCTCCTCTCCTAAAGCCCTTCAAAGCTTGCTTCACCAAAAAGGCCTTCGTAACATCCTTCGTACCCAGCAATTTAAAACCAAATGCTAATCCTGCCACAAACTTGCCAACTTTTGAAACCGACCATCCGCTCTCCGCCGCCCTTCCCAGCAGAAGCAACACAGCCGTCTCTCTATCTACCTCACTCTCATCTCCACCCCACTCCCGAATCCAACTTTGCCATACTCGCCACGATGCCTCGTATGATGCCCAGGTCTGCCTTGTGATAGACTCTTGTATTAACCGTCCCGCTCCTCCATAACCATCTGCCACAACCGCGAAGGGCATTCTTGACCCACGTCCTCTGCCTCTGGTGCTAGTGCCCGAAAACGATCCCACTGAAAATGAGACAAGGCATCTGCTATGGAATTTTTTACACCTGGCACATGGACTGCTGTAATCCAAGCGTTCAACTTAAGACAACAAAGTACAAGTTCCCTCAGCAACCTAATCACAGGCGGCGACGAGGCCGACAAAGTGTTGATGACCGATACCACTCCCATGTTATCGCAGTGAAACCGAATTCTCCTATTGGCAAAACACTCCCCCCTAATATTCACCGCCACAACAATAGGAAACAACTCCAAAAATGCCAAGTTCCTCGTAAGACCCCTCTCTTTCCACATATTCGGCCGCTCACCTACACTCCACCGTCCTTTCCAGTATGCCCCATAACCAGCACCTCCTGCAGCATCCGTAAATATCTCACAATCATAACTGTTCAAAAACTCCTCCTGTATTAACGATCTTCCGTTATAATTTTGCAGAAACAACTTCCAAACTTTCAGATCCTCCTTGTGTTCTTTATTTAAGCGAATAAAATGATGCGGAGCCCGCACTCCTGCTGTCGCTCCAGCCAACCTGCGACAAAATATTCTGCCCATTGCCATAATCCTGCCCGCAAAATTCAAACGCCCTAACAGTGACTGTAACTCCTTCAGTGTCACCTTGCGCAATCTCCCTATCCTATCGACCTACTGTTTAAGCAAGATCAATTTATCATCTGGTAACCGACACTCCATTCTTTCAGTATCAATTACAATGTCCAGGAAACTTAGGGTTGTGCAAGGGCCTTCCGTCTTTTCTACTGCCAAAGGTACGCCAAAATGCTCTGCCACCCACTCCATAGTACCTAACAAATTCATACATAACAAGGATTGCGGGGGACCTATAAACAAGAAGTCGTCCAAATAATGAATGACCGACTTCACAGAAGCCAGGTCCTTCACTACCCATTCCAAAAAACTACTGAAAGTTTCAAACAAAGAACACGAAATTGAACAACCCATTGGCAAACATCTATCAACATAATACTCCCCTTCCCAAAAACATCCCAACAACGGGATGCTATCCGGGTGAACTGGCAACAACCTAAAAGCAGACTCAATATCAGTCTTAGCTAGCAACGAGCCTGGCCCATACCTCCGTACCCATTGTGCCGCCGCATCAAAAGATGTATATTGGACCGAACACAACTCCTGCGCAATGCCATCATTCACTGAAAGACCTTTAGGGTATGACAAATGCTGAATCAAGCGAAACTTATTCACCTCTTTCTTGGGCACAACTCCTAACGGTGAAATAATCACCTTGTTGCTAGGCAATCCCTGAAACGGTTCCGCCATCCTGCCCAATTCAACCTCTTTAGCTAACTTCGTCTTAACCACCTCTGGATAACGGTGAGCCGACATAAAATTTTTAACCAAAAAAGGGACTACATGATCAGGAGCTGGTATTCTAAAACCATCCAAAAACCCATCCTCAATAACTTTAGCCTTCAACTGATCCGGATACCTATTTAGAAAGGGGGCCATCGCGTGAACCCTCACCGGAGTAACCCCCTTGACCGGTAACCACCGACGGCTTTCCTTTTCCTCCCTTAAAGCATTTTGATGCTCTATGTGAACTTCCATTACAATGGGAGCACACATGCTTGAATTTACAGGAGTTCCCGTACTTGCATTGGCCATTATTAAATTGCCAGCAAGTTTCCGCTTCCTTTTTAATGTTTTGCGCCCCCTGACTACCTCCCCCATGTCCCGCTGATTGATTCCCGCTACTGTTGTTCCCGTGAAAGGACTGCCCATACCTCAATGGAGCCATAACCCTCAACCACAACCCAATGTCTTTCTGATCCCATCTGATCTGCGGTCGGACTGCTTTTCTCTGCCAAAATTGCTCATCATATCTTAACCACGCCTGACCCCCGTAAGTCCTCTGGGCCTCCCCGATAGCATCAAGTTAGCAGAATAAGCCTGAGCAATTATCAGGAGCTTTCTCCCCAATAACACTAGCCAATATTGCGAAAGCCTGTAACCAATTTACAAACGTCTGAGGAATCAACCTCCACCTACGCTTCTCCTCCTCCTCTTTTCTACTCTCATCCCTTTTTCCCTTATCCAGGTTAAACTTTTCCAATGGAAGAAGGGAAAAAATCTCTACGTACTCATCCCGCCAAATTTTTTCCTTTACCTCTTATTTTAGGTGTGCCCCCAACGGCCCCTCAAAGCACACATAAACTTCCCCTTTTGCCCTATCGTCCAGTCTTACATTATCCGCCTTGTCCTTCTCTGTCTGCACACAAACCGATACCCCAGAAGGTATAATGTCTGCACTGACCCCCGACCTGCCCATCTCGCTTCCCACCTGCAAAGACACCGGTTGACTAGGCACCCACGTCGCTGCCGCGGGTGCCAATCCTCCCTGATTAACTCCCCCCACTATCTATTCTAGCCAAAAATTGCGACATATTAAACAAAATGTCTCTAAGACCCATTATATCTGACCCGCAACCTCCCCTAATATTTTGTCCGCTGGGCCCCGCCGACTGCCTATCAACTCCCTCATACAGTAATGACCCAGCGGGCGATAAACAAAAGATAGAAGCAAACTCACCCAGCTGCGCAGGTGCTGTGTCCCTGCCAGCCGAAATTCCTGTGTCCTGCCGACGCCTGGATTCACCTCTATCCTCCCCACTCTCCGATCCGTCCGACTCCTGCAGCAGCGCAAGGCCCGCACCCCTGGCCTCCTCGTCACCAGGGGGGACCTGAGTACTCGCCGTCTCTGCTGCTCGTCCTCCGTCAATCCTGGCTCTGGTCCTTCCTGCCGTCCGTGACCTTCCTTGATTTCCAGACCCTGACTCTCGTGTCCGACCTGTCGTGTTCCAAGTTTGACTGCCAGGCATCCCAATGCTAATGCCCGCCGCTCCACCGCCTTGAATGTGTTGCATCGAGCCAGGCAGCAGATCTTCAAATTGCCGCTGCCTGCCCGTGAAATTCCGCTGCTGCATCCCTGTCCCGTTGTTTCTAGCAGGCACCCCGACTGGAGCATCGCCAGGTGTACCTGCCATGAAAATGGTCCTTCTGCTGCTCCCCCCCGCTCCGCGTCCTCTGTGGTCACGGCGCTTTGAATTGGCGCCTTTTCTTGAACTGGGGGGCGTGTGCATATCTCCGTCGAAGATGCCGGTTCCGGAAGATACGTTGCTAGCACTTCCGGTGATGTCCCGCCCACCGGGAGCTGACGTGGCTGTATCGTGGGCATTGCTTCCGGCGCGGCCCGGGCCCTGGTATTGCGGCGTGACACCGGAGCAGGCCGCAATACAGCCGACCGGGTTCTTTCAGTTGAGGACTGCGATACACTGCAGATGGAACCCGCAGGGCGGCTAGGCGGATTCCTGCCGCGGCGGGCACGCTGACGGGGAGTTCCGACAACACGCTCACCGGACGCAGGGTCCCTTGAGGGGCTCCGCGGCCTGCACCTGCTGCCCGCAGTAACCGTGTCCGGAGAAATCCTAACGGGGGGCCTCGTCCTCCTGCTGGCCCTTCCAGATCTCGATGGAGGTGCTTTTGCCCCATCACTCCCCAGCAATCCAGACAGCTGGGACTCCAGCCACCCTCCACTTCTGGATCTTGCAGCCTCCCTCAGTCTGGCGATCAAGGAATCTACAGTTTCCATATTCTGGGTAAGTGTCTTCACACAAAAGGACTTTCTCCAATGTTCTTGTCTTTGGGACTTTTCCAATGCTTTCTTCTCTGAACTGACAGTTTCTCACCCCACCCTTTCTGCTTTATCTACACCCCCCCCGCCTCAAATGCCCGCCCTTCAACCTATATCCAATCCCTATCCTTTTAAGTTCAAATTACACCCTCCTGTCCCCTCCCGGTCATGTGGGGCTTCCATCTAGGTTCCTTGCCTCCAGCCCCCTTCTTTAGTGAAAATGAATTGACTAGAGAACAACACTAATATGGTAGCTAAGTGCTGTCTTGCGCTTTTTATTATAGTCTACCCTTTGGGACCATTTGAGTTTCCTCCATCCCCAGCTTCCTTCTTATTTTCACAGCATTAAAGTGAAGGTGCCGCAGTTGTTGTTTTTTTGTATTCATTTTTTGTTACATCTGGTCTTATCCTTCAGTCACCTCCAGAACTGCACTCACTATTCTGCTGTTACATCTTGTCTTATCCTCCAGAGATGCGGTCACTATTCTGCTGTTACATCTGGTCTTAACCTCCAGTCACCTCCAGAGCTGCGGTCACTATTCTGCTGTTACATCTGGTTTTATCTGCCAGAGCTGCGGTCACTATTCTACTGTTACATCTGGTTTTATCCTCCAGAGCTGCACTCCCTATTCTGCTGTTACATCTGGTCTTATCCTCCAGTCACCTCCAGGGATGCGCTCACTATTCTGTGTCATCATGTAACAGAATAGTGAATTCTGATCTGGAGGTGACTGAACAATAAGACAGCACGTCTTATCCTCCAGTCACCTCCAGAGCTGCAGTCACTATTCTGCTGTTACATCTGGTCTTAACCTCCAGTCACCTCCAGAGCTGCGGTCACTATTCTGCTGTTACATCTGGTTTTATCTGCCAGAGCTGCGGTCACTATTCTGCTGTTACATCTGGTCTTATCCTCCAGTCACCTCCAGGGATGCGCTCACTATTCTACTGTTACTTGTCACTGGTACCTAATCCATAACATGAGAGGTCACATGACCGGCGACCCTTTATATTTGCATTAATAATGAAAATACAAATTACTAAATAAAACTGAAACATTTATATACATTATATACAAAATAAATAGTAAGAACACAAGGACAATATTCAGTCCAGGCCTGGGCCGCAGAGCTGACGCTCTAATATCAGACCTCAGTGACCGCTCTGTACTATATACTCCTGTATATCCAGGTCTGGGCCGCAGAGCTGACGCTCTAATATCAGACCTCAGTGACCGCTCTGTACTATATACTCCTGTATATCCAGGCCTGGGCCGCAGAGCTGACGCTCTAATATCAGACCTCAGTGACCGCTCTGTACTATATACTCCTGTATATCCAGGCCTGGGCCGCAGAGCTGACGCTCTAATATCAGACCTCAGTGACCGCTCTGTACTATATACTCCTGTATATCCAGGCCTGGGCCGCAGAGCTGACGCTCTAATATCAGACCTCAGTGACCGCTCTGTACTATATACTCCTGTATATCCAGGCCTGGGCCGCAGAGCTGACGCTCTAATATCAGACCTCAGTGACCGCTCTGTACTATATACTCCTGTATATCCAGGCCTGGGCCGCAGAGCTGACGCTCTAATATCAGACCTCAGTGACCGCTCTGTACTATATACTCCTGTATATCCAGGCCTGGGCCGCAGAGCTGACGCTCTAATATCAGACCTCAGTGACCGCTCTGAACTATATACTCCTGTATATCCAGGCCTGGGCCGCAGAGCTGACGCTCTAATATCAGACCTCAGTGACCGCTCTGTACTATATACTCCTGTATATCCAGGCCTGGGCCGCAGAGCTGACGCTCTAATATCAGACCTCAGTGACCGCTCTGTACTATATACTCCTTTATATCCAGGCTTGGGCCGCAGAGCTGACGCTCTAATATCAGACCTCAGTGACCGCTCTGTACTATATACTCCTGTATATCCAGGCCTGGGCCGCAGAGCTGACGCTCTAATATCAGACCTCAGTGACCGCTCTGTACTATATACTCCTGTATATCCAGGCCTGGGCCGCAGAGCTGACGCTCTAATATCAGACCTCAGTGACCGCTCTGTACTATATACTCCTGTATATCCAGGCCTGGGCCGCAGAGCTGACGCTCTAATATCAGACCTCAGTGACCGCTCTGTACTATATACTCCTGTATATCCAGGCCTGGGCCGCAGAGCTGACGCTCTAATATCAGACCTCAGTGACCGCTCTGTACTATATACTCCTGTATATCCAGGCCTGGGCCGCAGAGCTGACGCTCTAATATCAGACCTCAGTGACCGCTCTGTACTATATACTCCTGTATATCCAGGCCTGGGCCGCAGAGCTGACGCTCTAATATCAGACCTCAGTGACCGCTCTGAACTATATACTCCTGTATATCCAGGCCTGGGCCGCAGAGCTGACGCTCTAATATCAGACCTCAGTGACCGCTCTGTACTATATACTCCTGTATATCCAGGCCTGGGCCGCAGAGCTGACGCTCTAATATCAGACCTCAGTGACCGCTCTGTACTATATACTCCTTTATATCCAGGCTTGGGCCGCAGAGCTGACGCTCTAATATCAGACCTCAGTGACCGCTCTGTACTATATACTCCTGTATATCCAGGCCTGGGCCGCAGAGCTGACGCTCTAATATCAGACCTCAGTGACCGCTCTGTACTATATACTCCTGTATATCCAGGCCTGGGCCGCAGAGCTGACGCTCTAATATCAGACCTCAGTGACCGCTCTGTACTATATACTCCTGTATATCCAGGCCTGGGCCGCAGAGCTGACGCTCTAATATCAGACCTTGCTGCATAAGGATCTGCATGTAGTTGTGTGTTGGTATCACTATGTGTCTACGGCTGTGTGCCCACATAGTGTTTAAGAGTTTTTTCCGCGTAAATTACGCAGCGCAAACACTGAAAAACACTAGTATATACGCCCCCCATGGTCCCCTATGTGAGAACGCAAGTCATGAGCACATGCTGCGTATTATCGCTGCGTAAAAACACGTAGCATGCCCATTAATTTTGCTGGTTGCGCAGCGTAATCACCGCCTTATGCGTATGTCCATGCCCACCATGTGTATATTGTGCGCTTCAATATGTGTATGGTACCCGGGTCTGGAGGAGAGGAGACTCACCTCCAGGCCCAGGTACCATAAAACCTGTTGTAAAAAAATAATGAAAATAATAAATATCAATATACTTACCCTCTGTCAGCCCACAATCTCCTCACCGCCGCTGCCTCCGAACCCAGAGATGCATTGCGGCAATGGCCTGCGATGACGCTGCGGTCATGTGACCGTGAGGTCCTCACAGGTCCTGCCGCTCTGTATCTATGGGAACAAAGCTAGCGGGGAGTAGCGGTGAGGAGACTTATTATTTTTTACATGCATATGCAGCATCAATAGTAAAAAGTTGGTCACACTTGTCAAGCTCTATGCAGTGTGACCAACCTGTCAAGCACTTTTCCAAGTGATGCTAATATCGCTTGGAAAGCTCTTGACAATGTGCATGCTAAAATGCATGCAAAAACGCTTGATTTGCGCTTGTGTTTTGCGGGAAAACGCATGTGAATTAGGCTTGCGCTTTCCCACAGCAGGGGGATGCTGAAATGATGCAGAAATTTCTGCTTAATTGACGCAAAGTGGGCACATAGCCTAATATCAGACCTTGCTGCATAAGGATCTGCATGTAGTTGTGTGTTGGTATCACTTTGTGTCTACAACAAAATGGCTCCTCACTGTGAGAGATCCTAATTCCTAAACTTCATTGTCTCTTATCCATTTGTAAACACCCAGAAAGGGAGGGGGGAGGAGGAGACATCAGACATGGAGCAAATCCAGCCCAGATTTTCAGCAGTCGTAATGCATGCCAGCTCTACACAAGGTTTTCATGCCTAATTTCAGTAGCTGCTCCCCCTAGTGTTTCAAAGTGGAACATGTCAAACTTTTTAAATTATTTTTCATATTTAGCTCCATTAAAAAAATATGATAATATTGGAGAAACGAATCAAAACAATAATACTTTACGTTTTCGCAAATGTTGAAAAAAGTTTTCTTTTGATGGCACCTTCCCTTTAAGGCATCTGTACTCATGAGAAGTCTTTACACTCCTTGAAAATTGCACGTGTCTATACATTTACCAGCTGGGTTCAGGAGAGTGACGACTTATAACCAGGACAAACAGAATAATGAGAAGAATGTATCAGGCTGGGTCTGTCAGTGGTGTAAAGTGATCCCTGCCGCTCAGGTCTCCTATTCTGTAGGACACTTCTGTAGATTGCATTATAGGCCGTCCCTTAGTCATGAGCAGCATTTAGTTGTGTGGAGCATGAATTGCGGCACATACATACGACGTCAGAGACTGGGAAGGTGGACGTCTCCCGCTGGATTAGGCCTTGAAGCAGTAGGATGACTAAGTTTCTCTCCAGTTGACACAAGGGAATCAAAGCCTTCAACATCTAAAAGATAAAATACAGATATGGCAACAAATGTATCAACTAAGTGACATCTCTTTCTCTTCAAGTTGGATACGGTCAAACAGCTTCTCTGTCTTATACACGGCCATTTATTCTTTTCATCAGTATTATAAGTACTCAGTCGACTTCCCCAGAAATATAAAGAACCAGGAGGAACTTCTGTTACATCATGAGATCGGCCTCGTGTTATAGATTTACTCCATTCAGGAGCAGAGGTTTCCCACAACGTAGTGATCTACTGCCATGAAGCTTCTACACTATTCTAATCATTGTATCCTGGGTTTTTATATGTATTGCTTGTATAAATAGGATTTCTAGTTGTAATGATGTACGTTAATCTATAACTGCTGGGCTACCGATGACCAACACAGACTAAAATACATCACATGCCCAAATTTCAACTTATGATCTGTCCCATCTACCCAGTTCTTTGCACAAAAGAACACAGCCAATAAATGGCCAAGGATGGTAAAAAAGGCAGAATTTTACATTTGGCCAACAGTTTCTGATGGCCAATTTCAGTGGGCTAAAAACCACAAAGCACTTTTATAAGACGTGATTTACTGTCATTCATAAGAATTTGCAAATAAAATGGTGAGCAAAAACAGACTGAAACTGAATGAGAGCGGCACTCACCACTAGTACATGAAAGTACAGCACTTTATTGTGGTTGTCACATGAGGAGACATAAAGACATAAATAAGCGACAGCTGTTTCACGTAAACGACGCTTTTTTCGGCTGAGCCTGAAGAAGTGTAGTTTATGCGAAACAGCTGTCACTTACATTCCTCTTTATTCAGGCTCGGACTGGCCCATAGGGCAGCAGGGAAATCCTCTGGTGGGCCCCAACTCCACTATATGGGCAGTACTTGGCATAATTCACTTGGAACAGAAAAAAAGCAGCATACCATCATTCATTCACCAAAATACCCAGTTTATTATTATATAGAGGTATAGGTAAATTTGTGAACAAGGGTAGTGTAATATTTGCATGCAGTTGAAAAGTGGGTCCCCCAAAGTCAATGTTACTGGTGGGCCTTTGGCACCCCAGTCCGACACTGTCTTTATGTCTCCTCATATGACGACCACAATACAGTGCTGTATTTTCACGTATCAATTGTGAGTGCCGCTCTCATTCAGTTTTTCATGCTGTTTTTGCTCATAATTTTGTACTGTTTTATCTCAAGATGAGCACCACTATATCTGGCAATCCGCTAGTTATGCTTGCCCTAATGCATTCCTGGAGGGTGTGTTAGCAGCACCCGAAATTCTGCTAATCTGTTATTTATTGGACAAATAAAATGGTGCACAACATAAATTGAATTAAAGGGCTTGTCCCGTGATTTATTTTCAGGAGCGCACCGCTCTCCAGGCTCACAGCTACCTACTTGCTAAGAAGCAGTGCGCTCCTGCTTGATTGACAGTTCAGGCCAGATGTGAATCTAGCGCTCCCTGATGTTATATGAGGCAGCATTAAAGAAGTGCAGTGGTACTGAAGCTGGCCAGAATCGGAACTAATAGCAAGTTCCAAAGATCCTGTCCAGTTTCAGTGCAGTGTTTGCAAGCTCACTATGTAAGAGCTTGTAAGTGCATCTTTAGCCACTGCTACTGTCTAGGCTATGAACAGTAAACAATAAAAAAATGCACTTTTAATTATCAGGGGGCAGATATTAAAGGGAATCTGTCAGCCCAATCTGACATTATAAAACAAAACCCTGTAGGGGATATAGTCACTCGAAAAATTACACCTATAGTTCCAAATCCTGCCTCTATTCTGCAGTAATTGAAGTTTAATCAAATAAGCAAATTAAGGAGCTTGATGCATCCTTAGTGTGACCAAGAGGCTCTGCAAACCGATCTCCCACTGATTTTGCACCCTCACTGGTGACTGTCAGCCTGAGCTTTTTCTGCAGACAGTTCTAGCTCCAGGCAAGGCAGCGCTGTCGATCACTAATGAGGGAGGCGGGGCATGCAAAACCAGTGTACGGAACGGTGCACTGAGCCTCTAGACCACTCTAAGGGTGCACAGTGAACTATAATAAGCATATATGATTACAGAGAATCTATCAGCAGGTTTTTGCTATGTAATGTGACAGCCGCATGATGTAGGGACAGAGACCCTGATTCCAGCAATGTATAACTTAGTTACTGGGTCCAGCACTTATGATAGAGTCACAATTTTCTCTGCTGAAGGTCTAGCAGACCTTGAAATGTTGAGCCCTATGTAATCCAGCCCATACCACTGATTGTACACAGAAAGCTGCCAATGTATATTGACAAAAAGCTGCCATTCAATGTTGGGGTGTGTGGATGGCCTAGGAGGCATGCGGGCAGCTTGTCCTATAGTGATAATCTCCTGCTGATAAAACTCTGATTGTACTGAAACAGCAAAACACAGTCCAATAAGTGACACATCGTTGGAATCAGGCTCTCAGCCCCTACAACATACTGCTCTCAAATTACAGAGCAAAAACAGGTGACAGATTCCCTTTAAACTTCAGTTTCTCAAGAAAAGATGCAGTGATTTGTACCACTAAATATATCTACCCGTCTATGTGCTAAGTTTATATTGTCAGTTTGAGCCGCATTAAATAAATAGTAAATTAGAAAGTTGCTTGTTTTTACAAGCGCTTTCCAATTATACCTGACTTTGAAGATGGGAATAACCCTTAAAATAGATAGAAGTTAATACTTGTGGTTGATGCTATATTTTAAAACATTTTTAAAGGGTTCATTATTGCATGAATGTAGGATTTTGTATGTTCTCCCAGTGACGCCTCTTCGCGGAAGCCCTTTTCTTTACCCTGGGAGATGGGGGACTCGGAGTCGGGTCCTAAGATGGAGAGATGGGGTGCAGCCGTGGCCCGGACCCGCTCCGTGCTCAGGGCCGTCACAATTTAAAAGGGATGGTATGGGCTTATCCGGGTTGAGTGGCTGATTACAACTACGCCACCTGTGGCACCTGGTGAAGGCCACCAGCGCTGCCGCAGTCCGCTGAGGCCTGGTGTTAGGGCAGCTGGCGTTGTTACTATTCCCCACAGGCGGAGCAAGGCCTCAGGGCAGAGAGACAGGACGGAGGCGGGGTAGTGGTCTAGAAAGTCTGTGTCGTGCGGTGTAGCGCCGATTAAAGAAAATCCGGAGGCCATAGGGGTGAACTTCCAAGGCTTTACTCACATAAAAGAGATGGCAGAAGGAAGGCGACTCCCTGCTCCTCGCGGAGTTCTGCGGCCACCAGGGACGAGGGTCCGACAACCTCCGAGCAAGTCCAGTGTTAAATCAGGATCCTGCACCAGAGTTTTCCTAGACTTCAGACCGGGTCCTTTCCCGTCTGTGTGTGTGTGGATAGGCCGGGTCTCCCTCTGAGCTCCTCTCAGAAAAAGGGTACGGGTGGCAGCTCCGCTCCTTCCGATACCCGGTGGGATCCTCAGGGCCTACCGGACTTACCGACCAAGACGTGGAGTAGCAAGGTCGGGTGTCGGCTGCCGGTACCCCTCTTGCAGCCGGACTCCCTCTGAATATATCAGGTGGGCGAGGACAGGTGGCGTCTATCGCTCCGTGTGCGTCCTCCCTGGGATCCATTTGCTATAGAGCTACACTCTTAAGCTCCGGGCCTTCTTGGTCATGGTCCTTGACCGGGCTGAGACGTTCATCATCTCCAGCCAGCCCCGGGATTGGTCTGGAGGTTTCACCCCCCCCTTTTGAATGAGGCAGCCTTGGGGATTGGATAATGGGAAGTTGGGGGGTGGGTAGTGGGAGAGGCGCATATGTAGGGAAAAGTGTGGGAAAACCGCCATTCCCTGAGGAGCAGCAGAGTGATTTACCCAGAAATGGCATCCGTCGAATCCCTGGTGGGCCAGCTCAGAGACGTCGCCATGACAACAGGGAGGCAAGCATCTGCAGGCAGGCAGCAGTCCAGGGAACCACTGGTGCCTGGCTCACATGGACGACGCGGAAGGGAAGGAGCGGCAGGTAGCGACACCGCGCTGCCTGGCAGCGTCCAGGCCTGTGCGTCTGGGTCTGGTTGCCGGAGGAGCCCAAGGGCTGCATCCAGGAGTGCAAGACGGTCTGGCGGGAGGTGATCGTCGGGGAGAAGCCAGTCTGCAGCATCCGTGACCATTCAGGTACCCCCTGGTGACGCGGAGGCCAGGGGCGCGGGCCTTGAGTGGCGAATGGACACAGAAGGAACCGATTCCAGCAGTGACCGTGACGGAAGAGGTGATCATCAGGACTCAGGAATTCCGGCTGGCGGGGACACAGCACCTGCGCAACTGCGTGAGTATGATTCTATATCTTGTTTGTCGCCCGCAGGGGCTGTTTTGCTAAGGGGAGGTAGTGGTCAGTTTGTAGGGCCAGAGGGGAGGAGTTTAGGTGGTCAAGGGGGTGCAGAGGTATCGGGGATTAGGGATATCTTGCATAGCATGTCACAGATTTTGCTTAGAATGGAGAGCGGTGCAGCGGGTGGGGCAGGGCCATCCCCCATAGGAGCTTGGTTACCAGGCCAGGAGGTGTTGCTGCAACCCAGTTGTGTTAGGGTAGGGTCTGCGGCGGGCACAGAGGCAGCATCTACGGGCGTTTCAGTATCGGTTCAGACGGAAAAGGACAAGGGCGATACGGTGAAGCTGGATGATAGGGCAAAGGGTGAGGTGTATGTGTGCTTCGAGGGGCCACTGGGGGCACATTTAAAAAAAGAGGTGAAGGAGAAAATTTGGGGTGATTAATATGTCAAAATTTTCTCCCTCCTTCCCTTGGAGAAGTTTAATTTAGACAAGGGGAGGAAGGATAATAGCAAAGAGGAGGAGAAGCGCAGGTGGCGCTTGATCCCTCAGACTTTTGCAAATTGGCTTCAAGCATTCGCTATATTGGCCGGTGTCATTGGGGAAAAGTTTCCTGAAAATTGCTCGGGTCTATTCTGTTACTTAGACGCGATTGGGGAAGTGCATCATACTTACGGGGGACAAACATGACTGAGGTACGACGAGCAATTCAGGCAGAGGAAGGCGGTGCGGCCTGAGATTAAGTGGGACCAGAAAGATATTGGCCTTTGGTTAAAAGTGATGGCCCCTGCTAGATACGGGCAGTCCTTTCACCGGAGCAGGGGAAGCGGGAGTCAATCGTCGGGACAGGGGGGAGGTAGTCAGGGAGCACAGGGAGGAAAAGAGAAGTCGGGAAGGTGCTGGCAATTTAATGATGGCCAGTGCAAATAAGGGAACGGCTGTAAGTTCAAGCACGTTTGTTCCCATTGCAACTGGAGCTCCCATGGGGCTGCAAAATGCTTCAAAAAAAGGAAAAGGAAGGATGTCGTGGGTACCGGTGAAGGGGGTGACTCCAGTGAATCTCCTAGGGATGGCCCCCTTTCTCAGTAGATATCCCGATCAATCGAAGGCCAGGATTATTAATGATGGTTTTTTGGAGGGTTTCAGGATCCCGCCTCCTGACCATACGGTTCTGTGACACCCCAGGGGTCTGGTTGCCACAGTAATAGAGATATTATGCCTGAGAGCAAGTGGGAGGTTTCTCTGGTCAGGATCCCTAAGCATGCAACACGGTCCGCCCAGACCTGGGAGGGGAGGAATCTGCCCTTATAAACTGGGTCTGGGGCGGGATTAGAGCAGTCAGAGTCAGAGTGGAGCTGCAGACAGTTCCAGACACAGGGAAAGCAAGAACAGGAGCTCTGTAGGAGCAGTAGCAGAAGTCCAGGGGCTGGAGCTGAGCAGAGTTCGCCCTGGACGAAAATACTAAAGCCGGACACAGGAGTCCGAGGCTGTGGGGACTGATATACACCCAGCAGCAGAAACCAGCCGGCAGGGGATTCCAGGTCCTCTGGCCATAGAAGCCCGGAGGCTCAGTCACAAAGAAGGGACCAGCGCCGCCATCCAGGAGCGGAGGCTAACAGGAGGCCCCAAGTCACCAGCCATACGGGTGAGCACCACACGGTATACTCAGGGACGTGGGCTACTTGTAACCGCTGACAGCAAGGTAGCCAGGAAGAGTGCAGATTAACGGGGAGGCCTACAACTCCACCTGGCCAGGGGAACACCTGCTTGCTCGCAGACTGACCAGGCCCCTTACACTAGCCAGTACTCCCGGGAGGGTCTGCCTTGTACCATCAGTAAAGACCCTGAACCGCACCACACGTCTCTGTGATTCCTTGCCGCACCAGCACCATTAGCACTGGGACCCTCACACCATTACTCCCATCATCTTCCACATTAGCTGCCCTGAGGCAATACTTCTCCCGTGGGGAGTCATCCCATACTCAGCTGCGCAAACAACATCAGCCTCAGCGGTCTGCAGCGCAGCGGCGGTCCCCACTGACCGCAATCCACGGGTGGCGCAGTCGGACACTTATTACAATACAAATAGACTGTCACTGGTTTGACCACCCTGGGCACGGACCGGGTCACCGCCACACGGAGACTACAACCCCCAGCATCTCAGCGATCCGGCTCCGGGTATTCCCCTGCACAGCACAGGCCCAGGGGGCGCGTCAACTTTGGCGTGGTCGGCAGGATTTCGTGCCCGCAACCACCGGGTACTGCGTGCCTGAAAAAGACTTTTTGAACTTACCTGTGGTGAATTTTCCCGCCGTCCGGAGTCGTTTCCCGCCATCCGGAGCTGATTCCCGCCATCAGACGCCATCTTGGACCGTTTCACGCTGTCTTCTGCCTTCTTCCCGCCATCCGCAGCTGCTTCCCGCCTTCGGACGCCATCTTCGGGACGCCGCACGGGAAGAAGAGGGGCGTGGACGCCGAAAGCGCGCGAGATCCGAAGCTCCGCCCCACGCTCTGACGCTGCGCAAGGTCCTGGAAGGGAGGAAGAGCGACGCTGACGTCATCGGAGCGCGACGCCAGGTCCTCAACCCCGACGATCGACTGCGGAGCCGCTTCCTATGGAAGAAGAGCATCGCAAGGTAGGCCACGGTCCACTAGGGGAGAGGAGGATGCCGGATACCGAGGGGAGCTCCACTGCCACAGCCACCGCCAGCGCAACCGCTGCAGCAGTCATGCCATTCACCATGCCCTATATCCCGGGGGCAACCTGGCTACCCCAGTACTCAGGGGAGTCACATACTCTAAATGACTTTAGAGAAAGACTGGATAGCCTCTTCCAGGTGTACCCCCTCACAGAAGAGCAAAAAGTGAGCATCCTGGTGGCCCAATTAATCGGGGCAGCCCAAAGGGAGGTAAAGTCCTGGCCACCTGGGAGGAAGAGGACTGTCAGAGACATACTAACCCGGCTGAAAGACACATTTGACACCCGCACCTCAGCCGAAATAAAACTAAGATTTTATGGGTGCAAACAACGGGCACATGAGAGTATAAGAGACTATGCTTTAAACCTACAAGAGGCCCTGAGAGCCATTAAGCAGGCAGACCCTGACAGCGTGGGAAATGAAGATAAGCTGTTGACTGAACAATTTATTGAGGGTCTACTGTGCAATGCCCACTGAACCCAGTTGCGGGCAATGGCCTTACAGGACCCTGACCTGGACTTTGCACAGTTCAAGGACAGAGCCATCCGGGTGCTCCGAGAACCGGCACCAGGTGGCGCTGTGACCCACAGGCGCCCTGCTATCACTTACCACCAGGAGACGGCGCCCTTGTCTGCAGGGCCTGTGGGAGCTGATGCGCAGGCTTTAAACAGTGACCCGGCTACAGACCTGCACCATCAGATCCAAGAGCTGACTAAGAGCGTTGCCGCGCTAACCAGAACTGTGCAGTCTTTACAGGTCTCTTCTCCAGGAAAGATCCAGCTGGCCTCCGGACCGGAGGACGTCCCGTGGCGCCGACTGAGGAGGACCCCACCGGCCAGAGGAAGACCCAGCGACAGATACAACGAGGACGGACGACCCATCTGCCGCTGCTGCAATCAACCCGGACATGTGGCAAGGTACTGTCAATTAAACGGGCACAACCTGGGGTAGAGGGCCAACCCCCAGGCATAAGACCATCAGGCTCATCCAACTGGCGTGATAAATACGTAGGGGGACGTCCAATCTTGCCTGTGGTACTGGATGGCATTCCTATGAGTGCCCTACTAGACACTGGGTCACAGGTGACCACCATCCCGTACGTGCTCTTTAAACAGTACTGGAATGACTCGGACATAACCCGCTACCCAGATGACGACCTGAGTATCATCGCCAGCAATGGTCAGCCCGTGCCGCAGGTGGGATTCAAAGAGGTGACCATTAAGATCGATAAAGTCGAACTGGCGGCACAAGGACTGATTATAGTGGACATAGACCGTCATGAGAGTCACCCTAGAATAACCTTGGGAACTAATGTGATTGAAAATTGTCTTGCAGAGGTGATTCTCATTTTGCAGCAGGTTGCCAAGAACGCCAGTTCCGGCCAGCAGCGTGTGCTCCAAAAAGAGATCCGGGCACTGATGAAGCGGCAACAGGTGGAACTATCTGGTGGTGAGATAGGTAGCGTGAGAATGTGTGACCCGTTCCCTATTGCCATGCCCCCAAAAAGTGAGATGATGATTTGGTGCCGGGCAGCTATTGCTCTAAGAGGTAGAGACTACCAAGCAATGGTAGAACCCGTCTACTCAGACAGTAGGCCCACCATTTTGACAGCACGGGGGGTGGTCGATGTACGCCATGGGAGGGTGCCCGTTCGCATCATAAATATTGGGGAGAGAGAAGTACACCTGCCCCGGTATGCCACGCTAGCCAAATTGTTCACCATCAACCAGAACTCTGTACAGGCCGTGGAACCCTTGCCTCCATCTCAACCAGAGGAAGGTAACGGCTCTAAGAAACCAATGGAGGACTGGTGTCAGCAACTGCATTTGGGTACTGACTCCACTCCCTCACACCAAAAACAGGGAGTCTATCGGGTGGTTCAAGAGTACGAGAGAGTGTTTAGTAAACACCCGCTAGACTTCGGGCGAGTAAAGGGGGTAGAACACCACATCCCCACTGGAGACCATCCTCCCATAAAGGAGAGATACCGACCCGTACCCCCGGCACACTACCAACACGCCAAGGGGATGCTTAGAGACATGAAGGAGGCTGGGGTAATCAGGGACAGCTGTAGCCCCTGGGCAGCTCCACTAGTCTTAGTGAAAAAGAAAGACAACACCATGAGAATGTGTGTAGACTACAGGAAGGTCAACCGTATCACACACAAAGATGCGTACCCGTTACCAAGGATAGAAGAGTCCTTAGCTGCATTAAAATCTGCTAACTTCTTCTCTACTTTGGATCTCACTAGCGGGTACTGGCAGGTTCCTGTAGCAGAGGCGGACCGGGAGAAGACCGCATTCACCACCCCGATGGGTCTCAGCGAATTTAACTGTATGCCGTTCTGGCTCTGCAACGCACCAGGAACCTTCCAATGGTTGATGGAATGCTGTCTGGGACACCGGAACTTCGAGACGGTCCTGTTATACCTGGACGATGTTATCGTCTATTCCAAGACCTACGAGGACCACCTGAAACACCTGGCAGAAGTGTTCGAAGCTCTGGCGAATTACGGCCTAAAGGTGAATCCCTCCAAGTGTCACCTCCTGAAACCAAAGGTGCAATACCTGGAACACGTGGTGAGTGCTGACGGAGTGGCTCCCGACCCTGATAAGATCACTTTGATTAAGGACTGGCCAAGACCCTCCAGCATAAAGGAAGTGCGGCAGTTCCTCGGGTTGGTAGGCTACTACCGAAGATTCATTCCCGGTTTCACCAAAATGGCAGCCCCTATGCAGGACCTCCTGATAGGTCAATCTCGGAAAGCCAAAAACCAGAAGCCGCCCTTCAGGTGGGAAAAGCTGGAAGAGGAGTCCTTTTGCCAGCTGAAGATGGCCCTCACGGGGGATGAAATCCTGGCATATCCAGACTACAGCCAGCCCTTTATCCTCCACACGGACGCAAGCAACATCGGGCTAGGAGCCGTACTGTCCCAGATCCAACAAGGGAAAGAACGGGTAATCGCTTACGCCAGCCGAAAGCTACGGCCCACGGAGAGGAACCCTGAGAATTATAGCTCATTCAAGCTGGAGTTCCTGGCAGTAGTGTGGGCAGTGACCGAACGTTTCAAGCATTACCTTGCCTCCTCCAAATTCACCGTGTACACGGATAACAACCCATTGACACACCTGGACACTGCAAGGCTCGGTGCCCTGGAACAGAGATGGATGGCCCGCCTGTCCAACTTTGAATTCACCATCAAATACCGGGCAGGACGCTCAAATGCCAACGCGGATGCCCTGTCTAGAATGCCGAACTTACCGGACGTAGGGGAAGATCCAGAAGATCTGGAAGAAGTTGAGCTCGCTGCGTTCCACCGTCATGGGATTACCCTGTATTCCCACCGTGTGAAGGACAGGCGCTCCGTGACGTTCAATTCCTTGCCCCACTACAACTGGGCGGAGACGCAAGACAGTGATCCCGCAGTCCATTTGGTGAAGGAAATGCTGACCCAGGCCGATGCCCATCTTGACCCAGATGCTCCGGAGGAGACCAAGCAACTGTGGAAGGAGAAAAGTAAGCTGTTCCTCTACAGGGAGAAGCTGTGCCGGAGAATGGTTAACTCTCGAACGCATGAGTTGACCTGGCAGGTAGTGGTCCCAAGACGAGACGCGGCTATGGTTCTGGAGGCATACCACAACGGAGCAGGGCATTTCGGATGGAAGAAGCTGGAGTTCTTGTTGCGTGAACGGTTCTACTGGGTAGGCATGAGAGGAGCCATCGAGAGGTGGTGCAGAGACTGTGGCCCGTGCCACCTGAGAAGAAAAGACCGAGCCAGCCAGAAGACTCCCCTGCAGCCCATCATCACCAGACAGCCACTGGAACTGGTAGCCCTGGACCATGTGAAACTGGCTCCAAGCAGATCTGGGTATGTCTACGCCCTCACAATCGTAGATCATTACTCCCGGTTCCTGGTGGTGGTCCCGGTCAAGGACTTAACGGCTCAAACAGCAGCTAGAGCCTTCCAGCAGCACTTCTGCCGTCCACACGGGTACCCGGACCAAGTGTTGACAGACCAAGGACCAGCCTTTGAAGCGGAGGTCTTCCAGGAGTTCTGCAACCTGTATGGCTACAAGAAGATAAGAACAACGCCCTATCACCCTCAAACCAATGGACTCTGCGAGAAGATGAACCAGGTGGTGATAGATCTGCTAAAAACACTGCCCCTGGAAGAACGCAGTCTGTGGCCTGAGAAACTGCCCGATCTGGTGGACCTGTATAACCACATCCCTGTAGGTTCCACCAACTGTACCCCGGCTTACCTAATGAGAGCAAGACCTGGTAAGCTGCCTATTGACCTGGATATGGGAGTCCTGACGCCTGAGGACACCTCGCCAGAGGCAGACTGGGATACAGAACGGCAGCAGCAGTATTGGAAAGTACAGGAAAGCGTCGAGCGAAGTCTGTCTCAAGCTAGAGAAAGGCAAGAGAAGGCTTATAATCAGTATGCTCCCGCTGTTCCCCTGGTACCTGGAGAGCAGGTCTTGAAGAGGAAGAGGCGGCTCCACAAGTTGGACGACCAGTGGGAGAAGGACCCGTACACCGTACTGCCATCAAGCCATGAGAACCCAAAAATCTGCGTAATCAGTAAGGATGGAGGAGAAACCACAGCCATTGTCTCCAGAGACCACCTGAAGAAGTGTCCCGAGCAGCTGCAAAGCCCTGAAGAAGATCAAGAAAACCCTCAACCCGCAGAGGAAAGGGAAGAAATGATCAGTACCGTACTCGGAGACTTCCCCCGGTCTTGGACACTAGTAAACGGCGCTGTCGTGGTACCCATCCTCACCTTTCTCCAGCCAGCCCCGCAAGTGCCTACAGAGGAACCGGTAGAGCTGGAAGAGCAGCCGGCCCAAGAGGCAGAAGGGTCCACACCAGCAGTACAGGAGAATCAACCCTCTGCTAGTAGTGAGCCTGCCGTGCCCCTAGTGAGCCAAAGAGTGCGCAGAAAGCTGCCCAGCTTGCCCATAACACCTCCTACACCCTGTAGTGCAGGACCAGTTAGTGAGCTCCGTAGGTCCACTAGAGTCACTAGAGGTCAGATGCCCGCTCGCTGGAGAATCTAAACCAATGCACTGTAAAGTTGACTTTATTGAAAAATGTTTATGGTTTATGTTTGTTGCCTGTTACTAATTATGTTTCTCAGTTACCCTGCAGATTTATTTGGACTAACAGGTTATGGACACTGGATAACCGGAACAGTTTTGTAGATAGTTGCACCTTGGTGCCTCTTGCGAAGACGGCCGCGGAAGAGAAAACCTGTCTGGCGTGGCCTCCTTGCGGCCCAAAGTAGTTAGTCTACCCTTGCAGCCACGCCCAAGGACAACGCAAGGGGTTTGCTTTGGACAGGTCCCCTATTCTGTGCCAAGACTTCGCCTTGTTGGGTGACATGGACACCCCCTTTGTTTCATAAACTTCACCTTTGGTGATATGGACACCCGGTTGCGGACACGCCGTGACCTTTAAAGAACTAAAGCTTCTTGTAAATATGTTATTGTATTATTGTTATACCCTGTATTTATGTTTCTTTAAAAAATGTGTTTAGTCCCGGAGTACTAAAATTTACTAGGGGGGAATGTGACACCCCAGGGGTCTGGTTGCCACAGTAATAGAGATATTATGTCTGAGAGCAAGTGGGAGGTTTCTCTGGTCAGGATCCCTAAGCATGCAACACGGTCCGCCCAGACCTGGGAGGGGAGGAATCTGCCTTTATAAACTGGGTCTGGGGCGAGATTAGAGCAGTCAGAGTCAGAGTGGAGCTGCAGACAGTTCCAGACACAGGGAAAGCAAGAACAGGAGCTCTGTAGGAGCAGTAGCAGAAGTCCAGGGGCTGGAACTGAGCAGAGTTCGCCCTGGACGAAAATACTAAAGCCGGACACAGGAGTCCGAGGCTGTGGGGACTGATATACACCCAGCAGCAGAAACCAGCCGGCAGGGGATTCCAGGTCCTCTGGCCATAGAAGCCCGGAGGCTCAGTCACAAAGAAGGGACCAGCGCCGCCATCCAGGAGCGGAGGCTAACAGGAGGCCCCAAGTCACCAGCCATACGGGTGAGCACCACACGGTATACTCAGGGACGTGGACTACTTGTAACCGCTGACAGCAAGGTAGCCAGGAAGAGTGCAGATTAACGGGGAGGCCTACAACTCCACCTGGCCAGGGGAACTCCTGCTTGCTCGCAGACTGACCAGGCCCCTTACACTAGCCAGTACTCCCGGGAGGGTCTGCCTTGTACCATCAGTAAAGACCCTGAACCGCACCACACGTCTCTGTGATTCCTTGCCGCACCAGCACCATTAGCACTGGGACCCTCACACCATCACTCCCATCATCTTCCACATTAGCTGCCCTGAGGCAATACTTCTCCCGTGGGGAGTCATCCCATACTCAGCTGCGCAAACAACATCAGCCTCAGCGGTCTGCAGCGCAGCGGCGGTCCCCACTGACCGCAATCCACGGGTGGCGTAGTCGGACACTTATTACAATACAAATAGACTGCCACTGGTTTGACCACCCTGGGCACGGACTGGGTCACCGCCACATGGAGACTACAACCCCCAGCATCTCAGCGATCCGGCTCCGGGTATTCCCCTGCACAGCACAGGCCCAGGGGGCGCGTCAGTTCCTTTTTCTGTTAAGAATTTGAGGTCTGCTTTGTTGCATCCAGAGGCTGTCGGTGTTAAGTTGGTAAAGGAAGTGGAGTTAGGTCGTATGGCGGGGCCTTTTGATAGTCTACCGGTTGAAGGCGTGATCATTTCTCCTTTGGGGGTAGTGCCTAAGAAGGAGCCAAATAAATTTCGCCTGATTCGGCATTTGTCGTACCCAAAAGGTTGTTCGGTCAATGACGGTATAGCGCCGGAATTATGTTCGGTTGAATACACATCATTTGATGCGGCTGTGTCATGGGTTCGTAGGTACGGGCCTGGGTCACTGTTAGCGAAAACTGGCATTGAATCAGCTTTTAGGCTACTTCCGGTTCACCCGGCTAGCATTCCGCTATTGGGTTGTTTTTGGAACAAAGGTTATTACCTAGATAGGTGTTTGCCTATGGGTTGTTCTATTTCATGTTCATTGTTTGAAACTTTCAGTACTTTTCTGGAATGGGTGGTCAGGGATGTTGCAGGTGTGCAGTCCGTTATTCATTACCTGGATGATTTTTTGTTCATAGGTCCCCCAGATTCGTTTGTCTGTGGTAATTTGGGTGTCGCATTGGGGGGCGATAGAGAGTGACGAGGATAGGACGTTGGCAGTCTTGTTTTTGGTTGGTAAGGCTGCGGACTTAGGGTGGTCGGCATCTAGAATTAGTAAATTTGTTGCTGGGCTCGCATTCGGTTTCAAGTTACAGGGTTTGACTAATGTTACTAAATCCTTTTTGGTCAAGCAGGCACTTAGAGGTTTTCGAAAAGGTAGCAAGAGTTTGGATAAGCGTAGGCCAGTCACGTTTAGTATGTTGGAAAGGTTAGGTCTGGTTTTGGAAAGGATTTGTTGTTCTACTTTTGAGGCGGCCCTGTTTACGTTAGCCTTTTCCTTAGCTTCGGGGCGATGAGAGTAGGCGAGTTGGTCGCCCCCAGCAGGAATAGGGCGGGAGGTTTATTAGCCGAAGACACGAGTTGCTGGGCCTGGTGTATCGATTTTTGGATTAGACGCGCAAAAACTGATCAGTTGGGTAGAGGTAAGCGCGTCGTTTGAGGAAGAGTGGACGGGGCTCTGTTGTGTCCAAGAAGGTGCTTGGAGGTTTATTGGCAAGTGTGGTCGTGTAGATCCGGCCTACTGTTACGTCATTGCAACGGGTCATATCTTTCCCGTTTCCAGTTTATAGTGGTCCTAAAAAAGGGGGTGCAGGAGTTGGGCTTAGCCCGGGTGTTTATGGTTCACATTCCTTTAGGATTGGCGCAGAGTATGAGACTTATAGGCGCGGTTTGGGGGCGGAGGTGATAAAGCGGATTGGAAGGTGGAGTTCGGACCGTTATTTGACGTATGTTCGCCGTTAAATAACGCAGGACTTTGTTCATTTGTGAGTTGTTGAATATGCTTGTTTATTATGCTTTTAGGTGGCTTTCCCGTGTTAGCTTGGATTTTCGGACATTCGTACGTGCATTGGGGGGCGCTGCATGCTGACGTAAGGCGTGACTGTAGGCAATTGGGCTTTCTGAAGGTACAAGTGGTTATAAGGTGGCTAGGTTTTAGAGGGATGGTATGGAGCCGGTTTTTGTCGGAGTTTCATAAAGCGGCAAGATTGGACAGAACACCGGATATTCTGGTTGTGCATTTGGGAGGGAACGATTTGGGGGCAAGGCCCGTGAGAGAGTTAATTCGGGATATCCATTTTGATTTTTTGAGATTGTGGACTTCGTTCCCAGGGGTTCTGACGGTTTGGTCAGATATAGAGCCCAGGAAGAAATGACGGGTGGTCAGATCAGAAAAAGGTATAACTAGAGCAAGAGTGAAATTAAATAGGGCCGTGTCTAGCTTTGTGTCAAGGAATGGTGGGATAAGTGTTAGGCACTTTGCGGTGGAATAGGGGGTTGGTAATTTTTGGTTGAAGGACGGTGTTCATCTCAATGATATCGGTATCGATCTTTGGGCCCTTGCAATACAAGAGGGGATTGAAGGGCGTTGGTAGCTTTGGGGCACTCACGAGCCTAAGGTTTCAGGGCTGTTTGTGGTTGGCGGGGGTGGGGTTCTTGGAGTTGGTACCGAATTGTCGGTGGAAAGAATTGGGAAAATTCCAGGTCGTTTAAATTAAGTGGGGGGTGATCTGGCAGTCGGTTCTGGGCTCTGGACGGGGTTTTACCTCGGGAGCATTTAGTTGGTTCGTCTTTCACGGAATGTGGAAGTTTTTGGTGACCTTGAGCTGGTGCTGAACGGCTGAGGGTAACATGGCGGTTGATTTTTTAAGTTAATTTAAAGCCAGATCTATTAGCTCCAAGAACCCTCCCTCCATACATATATATATATATCATTGTTATTTTGTTTGTTATTTGTTGTTTGCTAATAAACAGCCGCTGTGGCCAAATTTATTTAACGAATAACAGGTTGCAGCGTCTTTATTTCAGGGACGGGATCATGGGATCCCTTGGTATGTTGGGAAGAGGGAAGCCATCAAGTAGGAAACCACATTGGCCGTATCAGGTCATGCATAGTTATAGTTGTTCATTAAAGTCAGATGCTTCCTAATGAGTCACGATTAGTGTTGAGCGAGCACTAAAATGCTCGGGTGCTCGAAGCTCGGGCCGAGCTCGCCGTGATACTCGGGTGCTCGACCCGAGCAACGAGCCCAATGTTAGTCTATGGGAGACTCGAGCATTTTTGCGGCGGCTCCCCCGGCAGTCTTTTAAAAGCCTAACAAGTGGCCAAAACGATAGTGACAGTGCTCAAATGACATGGGGACAGCATGGGGATCACCCCAGGAAGCATTTCTGACCCCCAGGTCACTGCTGTCAACAACGTGGTCAGAGGTATTAATACACTTTTACAGGCTCAAAATAAAACGTTCAAAAACGAAAGTGAAAGTGCTTTCCTGTGAAATATGTTAAGGATAGTGTTGAGCGATACCTTCCGATATCAGGAAATATCGTATCGGACTGGATCGGACCGATACCCAAAAAGTATGGGATATCGCCGATTCCGATACAGGAAACCAATGCAAGTCAATGGGACACAAATATCGGAATGAAAATAAACCCTTTCTTTCCTTGTAGGTTAATTCTACATGAAGTAAAACAACTAAGAATAATGTAGAATGTATTACGCGAAAAGCCGGCAATTCATCAGCGCATACACCGGTACCCGACAATTTACAACAGAAAGAATAGAGCTTCACACATAGATTAGATAGATAGAAACATGTCAGTCACATATATATGAAGTACAGTGACAGTGTTGCTACTGTACTTGTCATTTAGTGTAAAGGATTTATTTAAAAAAATAATAGTGTTTTCATGCACCGTCTCTTTAAAAAAGCCGGCTGGCAATTCAGCATCTGTACCCGACAATTTAGAACAGAAAGAATAGAGCATCACACATAGATTAGATAGATAGAAACATGTCGGTCACATATATATGAAGTACAGTGACAGTGTTGATTACTGTACTTGTCATTTAGTGTTAAAATAAAGGATTTATTTAAAAAAAAATTGGCGTGGGGTTCCCCTTAATTTTAGTCTCTAGCGGAGGTTAAGCAGACGGCTGGGGCAGATGTTTGAAGCCTGGGAAGGGGGTAATACCCACGGAGCTTCCCAGGCTACTAATATCAGCCCCCAGCTGAATACCTAGCCTTTACTAGCTATTAAAATGGGGGACCTCCTCAAAAAAATGACGTGGGGTCCCCCCTAATTTAATAGCTAGCAAAGGCTAGGCAGACAGCTGGGGGCTGATATTAATAGCCCAGGAAGGGTGCCATGAATATTGGCCCCCTCCCAGGCTAGAAACACCAGCCGTCAGCCGCCCCAGAAATGGCGCATCCATAGGATGTAAAAGTATCGGAATTAAGTATCGGAATTCCGATACCGCGAATATCGGCCGATACCCGATATTTCAGTATCGGAATGCTCAACACTAATTACAATCAAATCTGAGAAAAAGAGGGGGGGTAACAAATAAGCCGACACTCAGCACATGAAAATATCTCATATAAATGAATACAAAGCGGTGCTTCATTCCAGAGTTAACCACTAAAGGGGAAAAATAAAAAATATACACGATTTAGTTATGGATTGTAACACATATATGCTTCAAGTGTAAAACAGCCTCCTTCAAAAGAGTAAAAAGGGGGGACATACTATGAGGTCAGACGTATCACAGGTATCAAAAGAGCCAAATCGTAATGGCCCAATATACGCCCTACAGTATATGCCCCTCATCCTTCTATATGCCCCATCCTGGTATATGGAATATGGTCCCCATCCTGGGTAGGTGTATATTCCCCTCCATCCATCCTGGGTAGGTGTATATGCCCCTCCAACCATCCATCCATCCTGGGTAGGTGTAGATGCCCCTTCATCCATCCATCCTGGGTAGGTGTATATGCCCCTTCATCCATCCATCCTGGGTAGGTGTATATGCCCCTCCATCCATCCATCCTGGGTAGGTGTATATGCCCCTCCATTCATCCATCCTGGGTAGGTGTATATTCCCCTCCATCCATCCTGGGTAGGTGAATATGCCTCTCCATCCATCCATCCTGGGTAGGTGAATATGCCTCTCCATCCATCCATCCTGGGTAGGTGTATATGCCCCTCCATCCATCCATCCTGGGTAGGTGTATATGCCCCTCCATCCATCCATCCTGGGTAGGTGAATATGCCTCTCCATCCATCAATCCTGGGTAGGTGTATATGCCCCTCCATCCATCCATCCTGGGTAGGTGTATATGCCCCTCCATCCATCCATCCTGGGTAGGTGAATATGCCTCTCCATCCATCAATCCTGGGTAGGTGTATATGCCCCTCCATCCATCCATCCTGGGTAGGTGTATATACCCTTCCATCCTTCCTGAGTAGGTGTATATGCCCCTCCATCCATCCATCCTGTGTAGCAGTATATGTCCCTCCCTCCATCTATCCATTCTGGGTAGGTGTATATGCCCCTCCATCCATCCATCCTGGGTAGGTGTATATGCCTCTCCATCCATCAATCCTGGGTAGGTGTATATGCCTCTCCATCCATCAATTCTGGGTAGTTGTAGATGCCCCTCCATCCATCAATCCATCCTGGGTAGGTGTTTCGGCCCCTCCATCCATCATGGGTAGGTGTATTTGACCGTCCATCCATCCTGGGTAGGTGTATGTACCCCTCCATCCATCCATCCTGGGTAGCAGTATATGTCCCTTCCTCCATCCATCCATCCATCCTGGGTAGGTGTATATGCCCCTCCATCCATCCTGGGTAGGTGTATATGCCTCTCCATCCATCCATCCTGGGTAGGTGTATATGCCTCTCCATCCATCAATTCTGGGTAGGCGTATATGACCCTCCATCCATCCATTCTGGGTAGGCGTAGATGACCCTCCATCCATCCATTCTGGGTAGGCGTAGATGACCCTCCATCCATCCATCCTGGGTAGTCTATTCTAGTATGTGTTTATGCCCCTCCACCCATCCTGGTTAGGTGTAGATGACCCTCCATCCATCCATGCTGGGTAGGAGTATATGCCCCTCCATCCATCCATTCTGGGTAGGCGTAGATGACCCTCCATCCATCCATTCTGGGTAGGCGTAGATGACCCTCCATCCATCCATCCTGGGTAGTCTATTCTAGTATGTGTTTATGCCCCTCCATCCATCCTGGTTAGGTGTAGATGACCCTCCATCCATCCATGCAGGGTAGGAGTATATGCCCCTCCATCCATCCTTGGTAGGAGTATATGCCCCTCCATCCATCCATTCTGGGTAGGAGAATATGCCCCTCCATCCATCCATCCTGGGTAGGTGTATATACCCCTCCATCTATCCACCCTGGGTAGGTGTATATGCCCCTCCATCCATCCATCCTGGGTAGGTGTATATGCGCATCCATCCATCCATCCTGGGTAGGTGTATATGCCCCTCCATCCATCCATCCTGGGTAGGTGTATATGCCCCTCCATCCATCCATTCTGGGTAGGCGTAGATACCCCTCCATTCATCCATTCTGGGTAGGTGTAGATGTCCCTCGATCGATCAATCCATCCTTGGTAGGTGTAGTTGCCCCTCCATCCATCCATGGTGGGTGTGGATACCCCTCCATCCATCCTTCCATCCATTCTGGGTAGGTGTATGTCCCCCTCCATCCATCCTTCCTGGGTAGGAGTATTTGCCCCTCCATCCATCCTGGGCAGGTGTATATGCCCCTCCATCCATCCATCCTGGGTAGGTGTATTTCCCCCTCCATCCATCCATCCATCCAGGGTAGGTGTATATCCCCCTCCATCCATCCATCCTGGGTAGGTGTATATCCCCCTCCATCCATCCATCCTGGGTAGGTGTATATGCCCCTCCATCCATCCTGGGTAGGTGTATATGCCCCTCCATCCATCCATCCTGGGTAGGTGTATATGCCCCTCCATCCATCCATCCTGGGTAGGTGTATATGCCCCTTCATTCATCCATCCTGGGTAGCTGTATATGCCCCTTCATCCATCCATCCTGGGTAGCTGTATATACCCCTCCATCCATCCTGGGTAGGTGTATATGCCCCTTCATCCATCCATCCTGGGTAGTCTATTGTGGTAGCTGTATATGCCCCTCCATCCACCCTGGGTAGGTGTAGATGCCCCTTCATCCATCCATCCTTGGTAGGTGTATATGCCCCTCCATCCATCCATCCTGGGTAGGTGTATATGCATCTCCATCCATCCATCCTGGGTAGGTGTATATGCCCCTCCATCCATCCATCCTGGGTAGGTGTAGATGCCCCTCCATCCATAAATCCATCCTGTTTAGGTGTATCAGCCCCTCCATCTATCCTGGGTAGGTGTATATGCCCCTCCATCCATCCTGGGTAGGTGTATATGCCCCTCCATCCATCCTGGGTAGGTGTATATGCCCCTCCATCCATCCTGAGTAGGTGTATATGCCGCTCCATCCATCCTGGGTAGGTGTATATGCCCCTCCATCCATCCTGAGTAGGTGTATATGCCGCTCCATCCATCCTGGGTAGGTGTATATGTCCCTCCATCCATCCTGGGTAAGTATATATGCTCCATCATCTATCCATCCTGGTTAGGTGTAGATGCCCCTTTATCAATCCATCCATCCTGGGTAGGAGTATATGCCCCTCCTTCCATCCTTGGTAGGAGAATATGCCCCTCCATCCATCCTTGGTAGGAGAATATGCCCCTCCATCCATCCATCCTGGGGAGGTGTATATGCCCCTCCATCCATCCATCCTGGGGAGGTGTATATGCCCCTCCATCCATCCATCCATCGTGGGTAGGTGTATATGCCCCTCCATCCATCCATCCTGGGTAGGTGTATATGCCCCTCCATCCATCCATCTTGGGTAGGTGTATATACCCCTCCATCCATCTATCCTGGGTAGGTGTATATCCCCCTCCATCCATCCTGGGTAGGTGTATATGCCCCCTCCCTCTATTCCGGTGAGTATATGCCACCTCTCCATCCTGGTGGGTATATGCCACCTCTCCATCCTGGTGGGTATATGCCCCCCCTCCATCCTGGTGGGTATATGCCCCCCCTCCATCCATCCTGGTGGGTATATGCCCCCCTCCATCCATCCTGGTGGGTATATGCCCCCCCTCTATCCATCCTGGTGGGTATATGCCCCCCCTCTATCCATCCTGGTGGGTATATGCCCCCCCTCTATCCATCCTGGTGGGTATATGCCCCCCCTCCATCCATCCTGGTGGGTATATGCCCCCCCTCCATCCATCCTGGTGGGTATATGCCCCCCCTCCATCCATCCTGATGGGTATATGCCCCCCTCCATCCATCCTGATGGGTATATGCCCCCTCCATCCATCCTGATGGGTATATGCCCCCTCCATCCTTGTCGGTATATGCCCCACCTTCATCCTTGTGGATATATGCCCCCCCTCCATCCTTGTGGGTGTATGCCCCCCCTCCATTCATCCTGGTGGATATATGCCCCCTTCATCCATCCTGGTGGGTAAATGCCCCCATTCATTGGTGGGTATATGCACACTCCCTACATCCTGGTGGATATATGCCCCTTCCATCCATCCTGGTGGGTATATACCCCCCCCTCCATCCTGGTGGGTATATGCCTCCTCCTCCATCCTGGTGGGTTTATGCCCCCTCCTCCATCCTGGTGGGTTTATGCCCCCATATATTCAATGCAAAGGGAAAAAAACAAACAAAACAAACGCTTCTACTCACCTTCCACGTTCCCATGCAGCGCTGTGTCTGTGTTGCCTGAAGATGTCGGCAGTGATAACAGCAGAGAAGCTGAGATCACCGCACGGCGCCGCCACAGATACTCACTCGGGGCCTCCACTCCCAGGCACTTCCTCCCCGGCAGCTCCTGTCATGGCACGGTCTGACTGAGCAGTGCGTGCGACGACAGTGGGAATGTACAGCTTACACTGCAGGCTCCACAAAGATGGCTGCAATCTCCTCCCACGGCTGCGACCTGAACAGCCAAGGGGGCGTGCCCAGGTCACAGCTAGAGGCAGGAGGAGCGGCCTCTAATGTTAGAGATTGGGTCGGTGACAGACTACTGTCTCTTATGGCCAGGGCTGCCGTAAATGAGGTGTGTAAGAGCGCTTCTTACACACCCCCCAAATAAAAATGGCAGCCCCCAGTGGCCAATGTAAAAATAAATAACTAAAAAACTAATAAAGTGGTACATTTAATTTTGTATTAAAAATAATTGATTACATAATTATTAATACAAAACATAAAATGGTGGCCCCTTCCGTGTAAGAATAACACATGGCTCTTTTCACATCTGGTTATTTCTCTAACAGGTAGAATATGCTCCGTTATAGACCGGGGACAGGTTTACAGCTCTATTTTTTGTGGACGATTGATCTGTAAATCAGAACTGAGACCGGTCCGATTTCCATCTGATTTGTAGATAAAGATCATCTATTGAAGTCAATGAGTCTGTCAGAAAAATGGCCAGAACCAACCATGTTGCCTGTACTGCCTGTTCTCCAGTGTCTATAGGCCGGGCAAGCGAGGCTAGGAAACCTTTAGCTTTTTACTTTACATATAAAAAAATATGCCCCACTGAGGAGAAAAACTGCCACACTGACCAAAATCAGATGAAAATGAGAAAAAAACACTGATTAAAACCTGACATGTGAACGGGGCCTTAGGCCTTAATCAGATGTCAGCAGGGTCGGACTGGGGTGTCTGGGGCCCACAGGGGACATTGACTCTAGGGGCCACCTACAGCAATATGCAGATCTCTTTTCTCTGCTCTCCCTGTTATAGTGGAGCAGTGACCGGCGGCTCCTCACATCTACTGTGCACAGACTAGAACAGGGATGGACAATTTCTGGAGTTTGCATGAAAGGGCTTCTGTGGTTAAAACAAGTGATCACAGATTCATGGGCTACACAGGATAGGTGATCACTTATTGATTGGAAGAATGGGGAAGTTTCATCCCTGACAGGACACTTATCCCCATTTTACAATGCAGCGACAGGTGGGACGTCTGACCACAGCCTCATTCGTTCTTTTGGGGGCTTCCAAAAAAGAGCAGCGCTCGCAGCCTCTGAGGGAATGAATGGATCAGTGGTCGAGTCGCACATGAGCTCCAGTCTAATGGGGAGAAAAGCTCCACATTCTGCCGATCGGTGCAGGTCCCAGCATTCAGACCCCCACTAATCAATAAGTTATCACTGATCCTGTGGAGAGGTGATGACTTGTTTTCACCGGAGAACCCCTGTAAGTGCATCTCTGACGCTCTGCTCCAAGTATTTCATCTCTAAGGCCACAGCCCCACTATCAGTATTCAGTCAGGATTATTCTCAGGAGTGGGAGCCAAAACCAGGTGAGGAACAATCAGAGAAAAGGTAGAATAGAAACAAGTCACCAATTCTGGATTTATCACCCACTCCTGCTTTTGCCTCTCACTACTGAGAAACAATACTGACCAAATACTGATAGTGAAGCCGTGGCCTCATGGAAAAAAATCTTTTCCTAGTTAATCTCAGCGAGAACAAATGACCGCCATACACAACATAATCCACTATAACAACACCAATAATACCACATACAAAAGGGACAAATATCACCACACCATGACCAGACCACATATTACCACCACATAGTGACCAAATAATACAATACTGATCAGGAATACAAACCACAATACTAACAACACTGTCACTATACATATGAGCTCTGTATATAGTGTCAGTGTACAGGTAATACAGTGATCCCCAGTGACATTATAAACAGGATCTCTGTATATAGTGTCAGTGTACAGGTAATACAGTGATCACCGGTGACATTATACACAGGAGCTCTGTATATAGTGTATAGGTAATACACTAGTCACCAGTGACATACACAGGAGCTCTGAATATACTATATAGTGTAAGTGTACAGTAATACACTGACTCACCAGTGATATCTCTAGGTGAAGTTCTTCATCTTCGCTTTTCTTCATCTGGCACAGTCCGCCATCACTTCTTCCAGCCAGGAATCATCTCTGCAGAAAATAACACACAGTTATCAATAACTGATCTCTTTTAGAGCACATTCCCACTTTTCCCCAGGCTTCTACACTACACCAGTTGAAGAAATAAAGCGACATAGTGGCGCCCTGCACAGTAACAGGACCCCCCTTTTGTCCCCTCTTATGGAAAACAGTTTCCTAAAAAGTAAATTATATTACAGAAGTAATAATGTCCCTAATTGGACTCTAAAGTAATAATGTTCCCCACTCGCCATCATAAACGAATAAAGTTCCTCAATCTGGCCCCTAAACAGTAATAAAGTCCCTTGTCCAGCGTGGCCACCCATCTATCCATCCTGACCCCCCCCCATATATCCATTCTGGTCTCCATGTGTCCAGCCTGCCCCTCCCATATATCCATCCGGGCCTCCATGTGTCCAGCCCGCCCCCCTTCATATATCCATCCTGTCCCCCTCATATATGTATCGAACCCCACCCCATATATCTATCCAGGTCCCCATGTGTCCAGCTTGCCGCCCTTCACCTCCATGTGTCCATCCAGGTCTCCAACTTGGCCACCTTCACCACCATGTGTCCCCCCATGCGTGGAGCCAGCCCCCCCTTCAGCCCCGTGCCTCCATCCATAAGTCCCCCCATGCATCCAGCCAGCCCCCCCCTTCAGCCCCATGCCTCAATCCATGTCCCCCCATGCGTCCAGCGAGCCCCCCTTCAGCCCCATGCCTCCATCCATATGTCTCCCCATGCGTCCAGCAAGCCCCCCCCTTCAGCCCCATGTGCCTATGGGTCCAGCCAGCCCCCCCTTCCACCCCATGTCCCCCTCCATGTCCTCATGGGTCCAGCCAGCTCCCCCTTCCGCCCCATGTCCCCCTCCATGTCCTCATGGGTCCAGCCAGCCCCCCCTTCCGCCCCATGTCCCCCTCCATGTCCCCATGTGTCCAGCCAGCCCCCCCTTCAGTCCCATGTCCCCCTCCATGTCCCCCCTTCAGCCGCATGTCCCCCCTCCATGTCCCCATGGGTCCAGTCAGCCCCCCCTTCCGCCCCATGTCCCCCTCCATGTCCTCATGGGTCCAGCCAGCCCCCCCTTCCGCCCCATGTCCCCCTCCATGTCCTCATGGGTCCAGCCAGCCCCCCCCTTCCGCCCCATGTCCCCCTCCATGTCCCCATGTGTCCAGCCAGCCCCCCCTTCAGTCCCATGTCCCCCTCCATGTCCCCCCTTCAGCCGCATGTCCCCCTCCATGTCCCCATGGGTCCAGTCAGCCCCCGCTTTAGCCCCATGTCCCCCTCCATGTCTCATGGGTCCAGCCAGCCCCCCCTTCAGCTCCATGTCCCCCTTCATGTCCCCAGCCAGCCCTCCCTTCAGCCCCATGTCCCCCTCCATGTCCCCAGCCAGCACCCCCCTTCAGCCGCATGTCCCCAGCCAGCCCCCTCTTCAGCCCCATGTCCCCCTCCATGTCCCCATGGGTCCAGCCAGCCCCCCCTTCAGCCCCATGTCCCCCTCCATGTCCCCATAGGTCCATCCAGCCCCCCCCTTCAGCCCCATGTCCCCCTCCATGTCCCCATGGGTCCAGCCAGCCCCCCCTTCAGCTCCATGTCCCTATGGGTCCATCCAGCCCCCTCTTCAGCCCCATGTCCCCCTCCATGTCGCCATGGGTCCAGCCAGCCCCCCCTTCAGCCCCATATCCCCCTCCATGTCCCCACGGGTCCAGCCAGCCCCCCCTTCAGCTCCATGTCCCCCTCCATGTCCCCAGCCAGCCCCCCCTTCAGCCCCATGTCCCCCTCCATGTCCTCATGGGTCCAGCCAGCCCCCCCTTCAGCCCCATGTCCCCATCCATGTCCCCATGGGTCCATCCAGCCCCCCCTTCAGCCCCATGTCCCTATCCATGTCCCCATGGGTCCAGCCAGCCCCTCCTTCAGCCCCATGTATCCATGGGTCCAGCCAGCCCCTCCTTCAGCCCCATGTCCCCACGGGTCCAGCCAGCCCCCCCTTCAGCCTCATGTCCCCATCCATGTCCCCATGGGTCCATCCAGCCCCCCCTTCAGCCCCATGTCCCCATGGGTCCAGCCAGCCCCTCCTTCAGCTCCATGTCCCCATCCATGTCCCCATGGGTCCATCCAGCCCCCCCTTCAGCCCCATGTCCCCATCCATGTCCCCATGGGTCCAGCCAGCCCCCCCTTCCGCCCCATGTCCCCCTCCATGTCCCCATGGGTCCAACCAGCCCCCCCCTTCAGCCCCATGTCCCCCTCAATGTCCCCCCCTTCAGCCCCATGTCCCCCTCCATGTCCCCATGGGTCCAGTCAGCCCCCGCTTTAGCCCCATGTCCCCCTCCATGTCTCATGGGTCCAGCCAGCCCCCCTTCCAGCTCCATGTCCCCCTTCATGTCCCCAGCCAGCCCCCTTTCAGCCCCATGTCCCCCTCCATGTCCCCAGCCAGCCCCCCCCCTTCAGCCCCATGTCCCTAGCCAGCCCCCTCTTCAGCCCCATGTCCCCCTCCATGTCCCCATGGGTCCACCCAGCCACCCTTCAGCCCCATGTCCCCCTCCATGTCCCCATAGGTCCATCCAGCCCCCCCTTCAGCCCCATGTCCCCCTCCATGTCCCCATGGGTCCAGCCAGCCCCCCCTTCAGCTCCATGTCCCTATGGGTCCAGCCAGCCCCCTCTTCAGCCCCATGTCCCCCTCCATGTCCCCATGGGTCCAGCCAGCCCCCCTTCAGCCCCATATCCCCCTCCATGTCCCCATGGGTCCAGCCACCCCCCCTTCAGCTCCATGTCCCCCTCCATGTCTCCAGCCAGCCCCCCCTTCAGCCCCATGTCCCCATCCATGTCCCCGTGGGTCCATCCAGCCCCCCCTTCAGCCCCATGTCCCCATCCATGTCACCATGGGTCCAGCCAGCCCCCCCTTCAGCCCCATGTCCCCATCGATGTCCCCATGGGTCCAGCCAGCCCCCCCTTCAGCCCCATGTCCCCATCGATGTCCCCATGGGTCCAGCCAGCCCCTCCTTCAGCCCCATGTCCCCGCGGGTCCAGCCAGCCACCCCTTCAGCCCCATGTCTCCATCCATGTCCCCATGGGTCCAGCTAGCCCCCCCTTCAGCCTCATGTCCCCATCCATGTCCCCATGGGTCCAGCCAGCCCCCCCTTCAGCCCCATGTCCCCATCCATGTCCCCATGGGTCCATCCAGCCCCTCCTTCAGCCCCATGTCCCAATCCATGTCCCCATGGATCCAGCCAGCCCCCCCTTCAGCCCCATGTCCCCATCCATGTCCCCATGGGTCCAGCCAGCCCCCCCTTCAGCCCCATGTCCCCATCCATGTCCCCATGGGTCCATCCAGCCCCTCCTTCAGCCCCATGTCCCAATCCATGTCCCCATGGGTCCAGCCAGCCCCCCCTTCAGCCCCATGTCCCCATCCATGTCCCCATGGGTCCAGCCAGCCCCCCCTTCAGCCCCATGTCTCCATCCATGTCCCCACGGGTCCAACCAGCCCCCCCTTCAGCCCCATGTCTCCATCCATGTCCCCATGGGTCCAACCAGCCCCCCCTTCAGCCCCATGTCTCCATCCATGTCCCCATGGGTCCAACCAGCCCCACCTTCAGCCCCATGTCTCCATCCATGTCCCCACGGGTCCAACCAGCCCCCCCTTCAGCCCCATGTCTCCATCCATGTCCCCACGGGTCCAACCAGCCCCCCCTTCAGCCCCATGTCTCCATCCATGTCCCCACAGGTCCAGCCAGCCCCCCCTTCAGCCCCATGTCTCCTTCCATGTCCCCACGGGTCCATCCAACCCCCCTTCAGCCCCATGTCTCCATTCATGTACCCACGGGTCCATCCAGCCCCCCCTTCAGCCCCATGTCTCTATCCATGTCCCATGGGTCCAGCCAGCCCCCCCTTCAGCCCCATGTCTCCATCCATGTCCTCATGGGTCCAACCAGCCCCCCCTTCAGCCCCATGTCTCCATCCATGTCCCCACGGGTCCATCCAGCCCCCCCTTCAGCCCCATGTCTCCATCCATGTCCCCACGGGTCCATCCAGCCCCCCCTTCAGCCCCATGTCTCCATCCATGTCCCCACGGGTCCATCCAGCCCCCCCTTCAGCCCCATGTCTCCATCCATGTCCCCACTGGTCCAGCCAGCCCCCCCTTCAGCCCCATGTCTCCATCCATGTCCCCACGGGTCCAGCCAGCCCCCCCTTCAACCCCATGTTTCCATCCATGTCCCCACGGGTCCAACCAGCCCCCCCTTCAGCCCCATGTCTCCATCCATGTCCCCATGGGTCCACCCAGCCCCCCTTTCAGCCCCATGTCTCCATCCATGTCACCACGGGTCCAGCCAGCCCCCCCTTCAGCCCCATGTCTCCATCCATGTCACCATGGGTCCAGCCAGCCCCCCCCTTCAGCCCCATGCCCCCATTCATGTCCCCATGGGTCCAGCCAGCCCCCCCTTCAGCACCATGTCTCCATCCATGTCCCCATGTGACCAGCCTGCGACCCCTCCATATATGGATGATGACCAATGCTGGGAACACTCACCCAGAAAAACGTGGATATTGCACTTGACTTGAAGTTGAAGCAGGGAGAGCTGTAGCCAGGCCTGCAGCCTTGTTTCCAGGGTGATGGTGAGAGAGCAGAGTGCAGGTCACCCTATACTCAGCCCAGGAGCCGGCTTAAAAGGCCAAGAGAGCAGGAGAGAAGAGGGCGGTGCGCGGTGCTACCTACTCGGACGGGAGCCGGTGTTACAAGGCCAATTCCAAGGGAGCAGGAGCCGGGACTGGAGAGCAGAGCGCGGCGTCGGCGTATCAAAAGCCGGCAGGGGAGCAGAGAGAGGAGAGCGTGACGTCAGCGTGTCACCTGACACCACACACCTGCCAGCCACCAGCGGGAAAGCAGAGCGCGGTGCGTGTCACCGCCCACCAAGAACACGTCCTCCTGTCATGTGACTATGCGCGTCACCCGCTGTCACCACTGAATAGTAGGAGCGCCGCACGCGACGCTACATTTCCTTCGGCTGCGCTTTTAAAGGGCCCGCACTTTTTAAGAGCCCCCGCTACCAATTCTCTCACTCTCTCATCGGGGCCCACCGGGAATTTTTCGCGCTATCACACCAGGCCAGTCCAACCCTGCATGGGCCCATCAGGTAAAGTGATGGAATGAAGTTTTCTCTCCTGTTGAAAAATGACATTTTCTGCCACCTATTGATGAGAGACAAAAAGTGATGAAGATTTACAAACTTCTAACATTAGTCAGTGAAAAACATACAGAACAAGGATGCAAATGGATCTTTTTTTGGCAATCCAATCATTTGAATGGCCAGTTTTATCTGCAAATCAGATTACAATCAAACATGTCTCAAATTTCTTTTGTGAACCATCAGCATCAGAAAAGGTCCATAGACTATAATTATTATGTTTTTATAAGCAAAGAAAAGGAACACAATGCAAACTCTAAAATCAGACATTTAAATGGATGAGTTTGGTGGGCATACAGGGTCTGACTGGAGCACCGGGACACTGGACGATTATCCGGTGGGCCAGGGTCCTTGGCAGGACCCTGAGCAGGACGTAGAGGGGGCCCACTGGTTTCAACTGAATGTGCGCCGGAGGACATTAAATTAATGATCAGTACTGTAATATTAGGTCACTATGTTGTAATATCTGGTCCGGTCATGGTGTGGTATTTATCCCTGTATGTGTTATTATTTGGTCACTATGTGGTGTGGACATGATGTGGTGGTATTTCTCCCTTGTATGTGGAATTATTTGGTCGCTATATGTTGGTAATATCTGGTCTGGTCATGGTGTGGCGATATTTCTCCCTTTTACAGTATGAGGTATTGTTCGGTCACTATGTGGTGGTAATATGTGGTCTGGTCACGGTGTGGCTGTATTTCTCCCTTCTACGTGGGATTATTCGGTCGCTTTATGCTGGTAATATGTGGTCTGGTCACAGTGTCACCTTAGTTCTCCCTTGAATGTCGTGTTATTGGTCTTGAAAAAGTGGATTGTGTTGTGTATATCAGTGAATTGTTCTCTCTGATATTAATTAGGAGAATAATCTTTATTTAGATTTGTGATTAAATACTTGGAACAAGATGCACTTACAGGAATTCTACTGTGAAAACAAGTAATCACCTTTCCAAAGGATAAGTGATAAGGTATTGATTGGTGGGGGTCTGACTGCCGGGACCCGCACCGATTGGTAGAATGTGGAGCTTTTATCCCCACTAGACTGGAGCTCATGTGCGACTTCACCACTGATCCATTCATTCCCTCAATGGCTGCGAGCGCTGCTCTTGTTTTTTTCTGGAAGCCCCAAAGAGAATGAATGGATCTGCGGTCAGACGTCCCACCTGACGCTGCATTTTAAAATGGGGATAAAAGTGTCCTGTCAGGGATAAAACTTCCCAATTCTGATCAGTGCGGTTTCCAATGGTCGGACCCAAACGATCATTAAGTTATCACCAATCCTGAGGAGCCCATGGATCGGTGATAACTTGTTTTCACCAAAGAAGCCCTTTAATGCAAACTACCGTAATTGTCCATCCCAGTTGTGCTGTGCGCACAGTAGATGTGCAGGAGCCGCCTGTGTTTTACAGTCGAGGTCCCACTATAACGGGGATAAAGGCTAACAGGTATCTGCATCTAGCTGTAGGGTGGGCCCCAGTCTCCCCAGTCCCACGCTGTGGGCAAATATAACCTGTCTGGGCAATTGTAGCCAATTTTGCTGCAAAAAAAGAAAAGTCTTTTTACCTTTTTAACCATAACTTTCAATGTCTTGGATAAATGTGTAACCCTTTATTAAATTCTGCCTTTATTATGGGGATCTCATGGTAGTAGAGCATACCAGAGGTTGACTATATTTAATTTTTATTTCTCTTTTACAGAAAGATCCACGTAAAGAAAAAAAAAAAGTAAAAAAAAATGGAAACCGAAAGAAAATAAACAGACCACAACTTTTTTGTAAATGTTTATACTTTGAGCAGCCCCATGATATAAGCTGGTGCAGGTCACTAATCAGACAAATCCACATGAATGAGTGTAAGAAGTGAATGCAGCACTCACCGCTATAATAAAACATTGTATTCCATCATTAATAACCATCAGCTTCTCACAGAGGGAGGTCAGCGAGTGGTAGATACAGCGCATTGTGAAAGGATTTGGCCCCCTTGAACTTTTCTACCTTTTGCCACATTTCTGGCTTCAAACATAAAGATATTAAATTCACATTTTTGGGAAGAATCAACAAGTGGGAATGAAATTTATTGGATATTTTAAACTTGTTAATAAAAAATGAAAAGTGCAATATTATTCGGCCCCTTTACTTTCAGTGCAGCAAACTCCAGAAGTTCAGTGAGGATCTCTGAATGATCCAATGTTGTGCTAAATGACTGGTAATGATAAATAGAATCCACTGATCCAATGTTGTCCTAAATGACTGGTAACGATAACTAGAATCCACCTGTGTGTAATCAAGTCTCTGTATAAATGCACCTGCTCTGTGATAGTCTCAGGGTTCTGTTTCAAGTGCAGAGAGCACCATGAAGACCAAGGAACACACCAGGCAGGTCCGAGATACTGTTGTGGCGAAGTTCAAAGCCGAATTTGGATACAAAAAGATTTCCCAAGTTTTAAACATCTCAAGGAGCACTGTGCAAGCGATCATATTGAAATGGAAGGAGTATCAGACCAATGCAGATCTACCAAGACCCGGCCGTCCCTCTAAACCAGTGTTTCCCAAACTCCAGTCCTCACGGACCCCCACAGGTCGTGTTTTCAGGATTTCCTTAGTGTTGCATAGGTGATGGAAGTATCATCAAGGCATCAGGAATTCTCTCACCTGTGCAATACTATGTAAATCCTTAAAACATGACCTGTAGGGTCTGTGAGGACTGGAGTATGGGAAACACTGCTCTAAACTTTCATCTCGAACAAGGAGAAGACTGATCAGAGATGCAGCTAAAAGGCCCATGATCACTCTGGATGAACTGCCGAGATCTAGAGCTGAGGTGGGTTAGTTTGTCCATAGGACAACAATCAGTTGTACACTGCACAAATCTGGGTTTTACGGAAGAATGGCAAGAAGAAAGCCATTTCTCAAAGATATCCATAAAAAGTCTCGTTTGAAGTTTGCCACAAGCCATCTGGGAGACAGACCAAACATGTGGAATAAGGTGCTCTGGTCAGATGAAACCAAAATCGAACTTTTTGGCCACAATGCAAAACGATATGTTTGGCGTAAAAGCAACACAGCTCATCACCCTCAAAACACCATCCCCACTGTCGAACATGGTGGTGGCAGCATCATGGTTTGGGCCTGCTTTTCTTCAGCAGGGACAGAGAAGATGGTTAAAATTGATGGGAAGATGGATGGAGCCAAATACAGGACCATTCTGGAAGAAAACCTGTTGGAGTCTGCAAAAGACCTGAGACTGGGACGGAGATTTATCTTCCAACAAGACAATGATCCCAAACATAAAGCAAAATCTACAATGGAGTGGTTCAAAAATAAACATATGCAGGTGTTAGAATGGCCAAGTCAAAGTCCAGACCTGAATCCAAACGAGAATCTGTGGAAAGAGCTTAAAACTGCTGTTCACAAACGCCCTCCATCCAACCTCAATGAACTCGAGCTGTTTTGCAAGGAAGTATGGGCAAGAATTTCAGCCACTCTATGTGCAAAACTGATAGAGACATTCCCCAAGCGATTGCAGCTATAATCGCAGCAAAAGGTGGCGCTACAAAGTATTAACTCAAGGGGGTCGAATAATATTGCACGCCCCACTTTTCAGTTTTTAATTTGTTAAAAAAGTTTAAAATAGCAAATAAATTTCATTCCACTTCACGATTGTGTCCCACTTGTTGTTGATTCTTTCCCCAAAAAATAGAATTTTATATCTTTATGTTTGAAGCCAGAAATGTGGCAAAAGGTAGAAAAGTTCAAGGGGGCCAAATCCTTTCACAATGCAGTGTATAGGCGACGGCAGTGCTGTGTATCTGCAGGATTCCAGGCCAGTATCTGCCACCCGCTGGATTTCCCATGGGAGAAGCTCTGGGATTTTATTACAGGGAAACTGTCATCAGCTTTTTGCTATGTAATCTAAAAGCAACAAGTCGGGGCAGAGGACCTTATCCCAGCGATGTGTCACTTGCTGGTCTGCATGATGTCATTTTGATATAATCCCTCTTTTATCTGCTGCAGATCTAGCAGTTCCCTGAATTCACAGATCATGTAGAGACCAATGCGGGAAAGTTACCCCAAATGTTCTAGAAGTCAGCATTGGATTTTCTGCTTTCAGATCACCTCACAGACCAATGTAAGTTAAGGGACAAGTTCAGATGACTGTTTATCCCACTGTTTTTTGAAAGAAATTCGCCATTAAAACTCATGCATCCAGTACAAAAAGAAATAGATGCCACAACCAGGGCCGGCTCCAGGATTTCATGGGCCCCGGGCAAAAGTCTCAGTGGGCCCCATTCACACCTACCACGATTCATGATGCACAGAAATATAGGTATAGTACAATGCTAAAGATTTCACTTCTCACATTACATGAGTGATATCTATTGTAAAGTCTACAACAGCTCAGAAACCGGTGAATCCTTCCAGCGCACAGTTCAGACCAGACAATATAGTCCTCTATACAGTATTATGGGCCCCACGTAGCCCTCCATATACAGTATTATGGGCACCACGTGGTCCTCCATATACAGTATTATGGGCACCACGTGGTCCTCCATATACAGTATTATGGGCCCCACGTGGTCCTCCATATACAGTATTATGGGCACCACGTGGTCCTCCATATACAGTATTATGGGCCCCATGTGGTCCTCCATATACAGTATTATGGGCCCCACATAGTCCTCCATATACAGTATTATGGGCACCACGTGGTCCTCCATATACAGTATTATGGGCACCACATGGTCCTCCATATACAGTATTATGGGCACCACATGGTCCTCCATATACAGTATTATGGGCACCACATGGTCCTCCATACAGTATTATGGGCACCACATGGTCCTCCATACAGTATTATGGGCACCACATGGTCCTCTATACAGTATTATGGGCACCACGTGGTCCTCCATACAGTATTATGGGCACCACGTGGTCCTCCATACAGTATTATGGGCACCACGTGGTCCTCCATATACAGTATTATGGGCACCACGTGGTCCTCCATATACAGTATTATGGGCACCACGTGGTCCTCCATATACAGTATTATGGGCACCACGTGGTCCTCCATATACAGTATTATGGGCACCACATGGTCCTCCATATACAGTATTATGGGCACCACATGGTCCTCCACACAGTATTATGGGCACCACATGCTCCTCCATACAGTATTATGGGCACCACATGGTCCTCTATACAGTATTATGGGCACCACATGGTCCTCCATACAGTATTATGGACACCACATGGTCCTCCATACAGTATTATGGGCACCACATGGTCCTCCATACAGTATTATGGGCACCACATGGTCCTCCATACAGTATTATGGACACCACATGGTCCTCCATACAGTATTATGGACACCACATTGTCCTCCATACAGTATTATGGACACCACATGGTCCTCCATACAGTATTATGGGCAGCACATGGTCCTGCATCCAGTACTATGGGCACCATATATTGCTCCATACAGAATAATGGACCACATATAATGCTCCATACAGTATGATCCCCATATATTGCTCCATTCAGTATAATGGACCCCATATATTACTCCATAAAGTAAAATGAGCCCTATATATTGCTCCATACATAATGGGTACCATATAATGCTCCATACAGAATAATGGAGCCCAAATATTGCTCCATACAGTATGGGCCCCATATATTGCTCCATACAGTATGGGCCCTATATATTGCTCCATAAATAGTGGGCCCAATATATTGCTCCATAAAGAATAGGCCCCATATAATGCTCCATAGATAATGGGCCCTATATAATACTCCATACATAATGGGCCCCATATATTGTTCAATAGATAATGAGCCCCATATAATACTCCATACATAATGAGTCCCATATATTGTTCAATAGATAATGAGCCCCATATAATACTCCATACATAATGAGCCCCATATATTGTTCAGTAGATAATAAGCCCCATATAATACTCCATACATAATGAGCCCCATATATTGTTCAATAGATAATGATCCCCATATATTACTCCATACATAATGATCCCCATATATTACTCCATACATAATGGGCCCCATATATTGTTCAATAGATAATGAGCCCCATATAATACTCCATACATAATGAGCCCCATATATTGTTCAATAGATAACAAGCCCCATATAATACTCCATACATAATGAGCCCCATATATTGTTCAATAGATAATAAGCCCCATATAATACTCCATGCATAATGGGCCCCATATATTGTTCAATAGATAATGAGCCCCATATAATACTCCATACATGAGCCCCATATATTGTCCAATAGATAATGATCCCCATATATTACTCCATACATAATGATCCCCATATATTACTCCATACATAATGGGCCCCATATATTGTTCAATAGATAATGAGCCCCATATAATACTCCATACATAATGAGCCCCATATATTGTTCAATAGATAACAAGCCCCATATAATACTCCATACATAATGAGCCCCATATATTGTTCAATAGATAATAAGCCCCATATATTACTCCATACATAATGGGCCCCATATATTGTTCAATAGATAATGAGCCCCATATAATACTCCATACATGAGCCCCATATATTGTCCAATAGATAATGATCCCCATATATTACTCCATACATAATGAGCCCCATATATTGTTCAATAGATAATGAGCCCTATATAATACTCCATACATAATGGGCCCCATATATTGTTCAATAGATAATGAGCCCCATATAATACTCATTACATAAAAAAAAAAATCAAATACTCACCGCTCCTTGCTGGAAGCAGGCCTGTCTCATCAGGGTCTTCCGACTCTCTGCACTGGGACTGCTTAGCAGAGGGCGCTCTGTAGTGACGTCATCGCGCCCTCTGCCCTGAGATGTCACAGAGTAAGAAGACGCAGAAGACAGAGGAGCAGAAGAGGAACAGGGAGAGGTAAGTATTGCAAACAGTTTAAAGCACTGGGGAAGGCCCAGTGCACGTGCCCATTCGCTGGCATCAGGCCCCGCTGACTCATGGGCCCCATAGCGCGCTGGTGTCCCAGAGGGTGAGTGGGCCCCCTGCTCGCTCAGGGCCCAGGCACTTGCCCGGGTGGTGATGCCGGCCCTGGGTACAACACACACGGCACCCGTTTTTAACTGATCCGCTGCAATGATTATGTAGGAAACTGTATTCATTTACAATCATCCACAGCGTGAGAGAAAACAGCTACAACATTACTGAATAAACAGAAACCCTGCAAGTATAAGAAAATGATTTTATTAAAAATATTTTGCATATCAATCCAGTTTGAAAAAAAGTAACTTATTAAGCATTTTTTGCAACGTAGTAGTCCACATCTGACAGAGTCCTGTAACTCTGGACACAGTATAATAGTGTGGCCGTTGTTCTCTAGCACGACCCTCTAATGATAGAAGCAGGACGGCATACTGGATCTCGCACAACGCTACCTGCATGCCATCTGATTGGCTACTGTAAGTGCTCCAGCCGTATAAAGATCACTATGTATACAATATACTCCAAAAAGATGTCAGTGATTACTGTGAAGTCAAAATATTGTGCCCCCATTGAGCAAGAATGATTAGAGATGGACAAGCTCCAGTTGGCTGACAGTCAGTGATGGCGGAGAGCTGATCATCTTTACTCGCTGCTCATTAGGAAAGTGGTCGCTTTCTGAAACCATTTGACTCTGAACTCGGCGTCAGACGCCATTATGTAAGAGGCCAATGTCTGAGCGGTTTTTGTGTCCATTTGTCCTTCCTCTGTTCTTTCTGCCAAAAGATCCTCACCCATAACCTAAGGACTAAAATAAAGTTGAATTGTTACTAATATTTTTTTAAATTTAGCAAATGAATTGAATTTCATAAACTAAAAGAAAACTTTCCCTCCGATGTCCACAAAACTGAGCGCCACTACATAAGCCACAAATAGTCTCCCCTCTCTCTCCCAGTCTGTGCAGCGGACGGGAACCATTTAAATGGGTGCAGGGCCGATTTTAGATAAAGTGGGGCCCTGGGGAAAAGTTTAAAGTGGGGTCCCAAATGCTGACATACAGCACCACACAAACATTTAGCTTGTATTTACATGCGCTGAGATCAGGCCGCTAAACGAGCGCAATCCACAATACTGAAGCCGTTCAACGCTTGTTTCCCGACCTCTTTACACCAGCTGAGGAAGAATGATGGATACAGAACAATCACTAATAGATCAATCTGTCCCCATACAGCATCATGTTATCAGCAGCACATCTGCAGGTTACACCGGCCGATGTGCTGCTGAGAACAAGGATTTTTGTTCTGGCATAAACAATCCAATTACTCGATGAATAGGCAGCATTTTGCTTGTTTAGTATAATACATGCCATAGTCCTCCATATTTTATAATGTGCCCCACAGCCCCCCATATTGTATAATGAGGCCCATAGTCCTCCATATAGTATAATACACTCCCGATAGCCCTCCATATAGTATAATGCACTCCCCATAACCCTCTATATAGTATAATATACTCCCCATAGTCCTCCATACAGCCCTCCATATTGTATAATGTGGCCCATATTCCTCCAAATAGTATAATGCACTCCCCATAGCTCTCTATATAGTATAATGCACCTCATAGTTCTCCATATAGTATAATGCAGCTCATAGTCCTCCATATAGTATAACGCACCTCATAGCCCTCCATATAGTATAATGCATTCCCCATAACCCTCTATATAGTATAATATACTCCCCATAGTCCTCCATATTGTATAATGTGCCCCACAGCCCTCCATATTGTATAATGTGGCCCATATTCCTCCAAATAGTATAATACACTCCCCATAGCTCTCTATATAGTATAATGCACCTCATAGTTCTCCATATAGTATAATGCACCTCATAGTTCTCCATATAGTATAATGCACCTCATAGTTCTCCATATAGTATAATGCACCTCATAGTCCTCCATATAGTATAACGCACCTCATAGCCCTCCATATAGTATAATGCATTCCCCATAACCCTCTATATAGTATAATATACTCCCCATAGTCCTCCATATTGTATAATGTGCCCCACAGCCCTCCATATTGTATAATGTGGCCCATATTCCTCCAAATAGTATAATATACTCCCCATAGCTCTCTATATAGTATAATGCACCTCATAGTTCTCCATATAGTATAATGCACCTCAAAGACCTCTATATAGTATAAGTCACCTCATAGCCCTCCATATAGTATAATATACTCCCCATAGTCCTTCATATAGTATAATGCACTCCCCATAGGCTTTCATATTGTATAATGTGCCCCACAGCCCTCCATATTGTATAATGTGGCCCATATTCCTCCAAATAGTATAATACACTCCCCATAGCTCTCTATATAGTATAATGCATCTCATAGTTCTCCATATAGTATAAAGCTCCTCATAGTCCTCCATATAGTATAATGCACCCCATAGTCCTCCATATAGTATAATACACTCCCAATAGCCCTCCATATAGTATAATGCACTCCCCATAGCCCTCCATATAGTATAATACACTCCCTATAGTATAATGCACTCCCCAAAATCTTCAATATTGTATAATGTGCCCCACAGAGCTCCATATTGTATAATGTGACCCATATTCCCCCAAATAGTATAATACACTCCCCGTAGCCCTCCACATAGTAAAATACACTCCCCATAGCCCTCCATATAGTATAATGCACTCCCCATAGCCCTCCATATAGTATAATGCACTTCATAGTCCTCCATATAGTATAATACTCTCCCCATAGCCTTCTAAATAGTATAATGCACTCCCAATAGTCCTCCATATAGTATAATGTGCCCCACAGCCCTCCATATTGTATAATGTGACCCATATTCCTCAATATAGTATAATACATTCCCCATAGTCCTCCATATAGTATAATACACTTCCCATAGCCCTCCATATAGTATAATGCACTCCCTATAGCCCTCCCTATAATATAATGTACTCCCCATAGTCCTCCATATTGTATAATGTGCCCCACAACGCTCAATATTGTATAATGTGGCCCATATTCCTCCAAATAGTATAATACACTCCCCATAGCCCTCCACATAGTATAATATACTACCCATAGTCCTCCATATAGTATAATGCACCTCATATTACTCCATATAGTATAATACACTCCCCATAGTCCTCCATATAGTATAATGCACCTCATAGCCCTCCATATAGTGTAATGCACTCCCCATAGCACTCCATATTAGTATAATGCACCTCATAGTCCTCCATATACTATAATACACTCCCCATAGCCCTCCATATAGTATAATGCACCTCATAGTCCTCCATATAGTATAGTACACTACCCATAGCCCTCCATATAGTATAATACACTCCCCATAGCCCTCCATATAGTATAATACACTCTCCATAGCCCTCCATATAGTATAATGCACTTCATAGTCCTCCATATAGTATAATACACTCCCCATAGCCCTCTAAATAGTATAATGCACTCCCCAAAGTCCTCCATATAGTATAATATACTCCCCATAGTCCTCCATATAGTATAATGCACTCCCAATAGTCCTCCATATAGTATAATGTGCCCCACAACCCTCCAAATGGTATAATGTGACCCATATTCCTCAATATAGAATAATACATTCCCCATAGTCCTCCATATAGTATAATACACTTCCCATAGCCCTCCATATAGTATAATGCACTCCCTATAGCCCTCCCTATAATATAATGTACTCCCCATAGTCCTCCATACTGTATAATGTGCCCCACTGCGCTCAATATTGTATAATGTGGCCCATATTCCTCCAAATAGTATAACACACTCCCCATAGCCCTCCACATAGTATAATATACTACCCAGAGTCCTCCATATAGTATAATGCACCGCATATTCCTCCATATAGTATAATACACTCCCCATAGCCCTCCATATGGTATAATGCACCTCATAGTCCTCCATATAGTATAAAACACTCCCCATAGCCCTCCATATAGTATAATGCACCTCATAGTCCTCCATATAGTATAATACACTCCCCATAGCCCACCATATAGTATAATATACTCCCCATAGCCCTCCATATAGTATAATACACTCCCCATAGCCCTCCATATAGTATAATGCACCTCATTGTCCTCCATATAGTATAATGCACCTCATTGTCCTCCATATAGTATAATGCACTCACCATAGCCCTCCATATAGTATAATATACTCCCCATAGTCCTCCATATAATGGAATGCACCTCATAGTCCTCCATATAGTATAATGTACTCCCTATAATCCTCCCTATAGTATAATGCACTCCCCATAGCCCTCCCTATAGTATAATGCACTCTCCATAGTCCTTCATAGTGTATAATGCACTCCCCATAGTCCTTCATATAGTATAATGCTTTCTCCTCAGTCCTTAATAGAGTATAATGCAGCCTCCCTATAGTATAATGCAGCCAAACATACAGTACATATAATATAATGCAACCCATAGATCTCGATAAAGTATAATTGGGCCCCAACCATAGACTATAATTCCATATGCCTATAATGAATTAAATAAACCATTTTCTGGTCTCCATGGGAATCAAACCCACAACCGCTATCATTGCCGGTAACAACTAAAGCTATGAGCAACAGCCTCTGCTGATATCACTGGGAGGATTTTCGATATTTGCACACTCTGAACCCACAGGCAAATGCTACTGATACATAGAGATACATCTATACATAGCAGTGTATTTTTTGTCCCTGTATTATAGAGGGAAATTAAAAGATTTTTTTCCTATAACATTACTAAAAAATAATGAAAAACAATTACAATAATGGCATTTTCATTGAGCTTTTTTAGATAATAAACATCACAAATCAGCAAATACCATGGACATATGTGTTCCTGTACCTATAACGACCCGCACAACACAGCGATCAGACGATTTATGGCAGGGATGTCAAACTCAAATACACAGATGGCCAAAATTAAAAACTTAGACAAAGTCGCAGGCTAATGTTCATATTTAAAAAAATGTCTAGAATTGCAGACGTTTTTCCTTATCAAATATAATGATGATACTTTTCTTAAAGGGGTTGTGCCACGAACAAAGTACATTTTAATTAATAGATCTTAGAATAAAATAAAACACAATCACAAATAGGGCATACTGGAATAATATAATGTTATGTAAGAGCAGTAAAAAGCAAATGGCCCAATGGCCTAATTTAAATATGTAATAACAAAGGATAAAAAACTTTGACTTAATAAATAATACAGATAATAAAGTATGATGCAAACAAAAGTGCCTCCCAAACACAGTATGATACCCTCACAGTGAATTCCTCCACTGTATCATCCATACACACGGTATGATGACCCTACTGTGACGCGAACACAATATGATGCCGCAACTGTGATTTGCACAAAGTCCTCCATACAGTATAATGGGCCCCATAGAGTCCTCCAAACAGAATAATGTGCCACCTCATAGTCCTCCATACAGAATAATGGGCCTCACATAGTCCTCAATACTGAATAATGGGCCCACATAGTGCTCCATACAGTTTAATGTGCCACCTCATAGTCCTCCATACAGTATAATGGGCCCCAAATAGTCCTCCATACTGAATAATGGGCCCACATAGTGCTCCATACAGTATAATGAGCCCCTCATAATCCTCCATACAGTATAATGGGACCCTCATAATCCTCCATACAGTATAATGGGCCTCATATAGTCACCCATACAGTATAATGGGCCCCACATAGTCCTCCACACAGTATAATGGGCCTCACATAGTCATCCACACAGTATAATGGGCCCCACATAGTCCTCCATACAAAATAATGGGCCCCACATTTTCCTCCATACAGAATAATAGGCCCCACATAGTCCTCCATACTGAATAATGGGCCCACATAGTGCTACATACAGTATAATGTGCCCCACATAGCCCTCCATACAGAATAATGAGCCAACTCATTGTCCTCCATACAGAATAATGGCCCCCACATATTCCTCCATACAGAATAATGGGCCCTAGATAGTCCTCCATACAGAATAATGGGCACCACATATTCTTTCATACAGAATAATGGGCCCTAGATAGTCCTCCATACAGAATAATGGCCCCACAAAGTCCTCCATACAGAATAATGGGTCCCACATAGTCCTCCATACAGAATAATGGTCCCACATCGTCCGCCATACAGAATAATGGCCCCACATAGTAATCCATACAATGTAATGTGCCACCTCATAGTCATCCATACAGTATAATGGGCCTCACAGTCATCCATACAGAATAATGGGCCCCACATAGTCCTCCATACAGAATAATGGGCCCCACATAGTCCTCCATACAGAATAATGGGCCCCACATATTCCTCCATACAGAATAATAGGCCCTAGATAGTCCTCCATACAGAATAATGGCCCCACATACTCCTCCATACAGAATAATGGGCCCCACATAGTCCTCCATACAGAATAATGGCCCCACATCGTCCTCCATACAGAATAATGGCCCCACATAGTTATCCATACAAAGTAATGTGCCACCTCATAGTCCTCCATACAGTATAATGGGCCTCACAGTCATCCATACAGAATAATGGGCCCCACATGGTCCTCCATACAGAATAATGGGCCCACATAGTGTTCCATACAGTATAATATGCCACCTCATAGTCCTCCATACAGTATAATGGGCCCCACATAGTCCTAGATACAGAATAATAGTCTCCACATAGTCCTTCATACTGAATAATGGGCCCACATAGTGCTCCATACAGTATAATGGGCCCCTCATAATCCTCCATACAATATAATGTGCCACCTCATAGTCCTCCATGCAGTATAATGGGCCTCACACAGTCATCCATACAGAATAATGGGCCCCATATAGTCCTCCATACAGTATAATGGGCCTCACATAGTCCTCCGTACAGAATAATGGGCACCACATGGTCCTCCGTACAGAATAATGGGCACCACATAGTCCACCATACAGAATAACAAGCCAACTTATTGTCCTTCATACAGTATAATGGGCCCCACATAGTCATCCACCCAGAATAATGAGCCCCTCATAGTCCTCCATACAGAATAATGGCCCCAAATAGTCCTCGATAAAATATAATGGGCTCCACATAGTCCTCCATAGAGAATAATGGCCCCACATAGTACTCCATTCAATATAATGTGCCACCTCATAGTCCTCCATACAGTATAATGGGCCTCACATAGTCCTCCATACAGAATAATGGGTCCCACAACTTCCTCCATACAGTATAATGGGCCCCACAACTTCCTCCATACAGTATAATAGGCCCCACATAGTCCTCCATACTGAAAAATGGGCCCACATAGTGCTCCATACAGTATAATGAGCCCCTCATAATCCTCCATACAGTATAATGGGCCCCTCATAATCTGCCATACAGTATAATGGTCCTCACATAGTCACCCATACAGTATAATGGGCCCCACATAGTCCTCTACACAGTATAATGGGCCTCACATAGTCATCCATACAGTATAATGGGCCCCACATAGTCCTCCATACAGAATAATTGGCCCCGCATCTTCCTCCATACATAATAATATGCCCAACATAGTCCTCCATACAGAATAATGGGCCCCACATAGTCCTCTGTACAGAATAATGGGCCCCAGATAGTCATCCACACAGAATAATGGGCCCCTCATAGTCCTCCATACAAAATAATGGCCCCAAATAGTCCTCTATACAATATAATGGGCCCCACATAGTCCTCCATACAGAATAATGGCCCCACATAGTCCTCCATACAATATAATGTGCCACCTTATAGTCCTCCATACAGTATAATGGGCCTCACACAGTCATTCATACAGAATCATGGGCCCCACATAGTCCTCCATACAGTATAATTGTCCCCACATAGTCCTCCATACAGAATAATGGGCATCACATAGTCCTCCATACAGAATAATGGGCCAACTCATTGTCCTTCTTACAGTAAAATAGGCCCCACATAGTCCTCAATATTGAATAATGTGCCACCTCATAGCCCTCCATACAGAATAATTGGCCCCACATATTTTTCCATCCCGAATAATGGTCCCCACATAGTCCTCCATACAGAATAATGGGACCCACATAGTCCTCCATACAGAAAAATGGCCCCACATAGTCCTCCATACAGAATAGTGGCCCAACATAGTCCTCCATACAATATAATGTGCCATGTCATAGTGCTCCATACAGTATTATGGGCCCCACATAGTCCTCCATACAGAATAATAGGCCACACATACTCCTCCATACTGAATAATAGGCCCACATAGTGCTCCATACAGTATAATAGGCCCCTCATAATCCTCCATACAGTATAATGGGCCCCTCATAATCCTCCCTACAGTATAATGGGCCTCACATAGTCACCCATTCAGTATAATGGGCCCCACATAGTCCTCCATACAGAATAATGGGCCTCACATAGCCCTCCATACAGAATAATAGGCCCCACATAGTCCTCAATACTGAATAATGGGCCCACATAGTGCTCCATACAGTTTAATGGGCCACCTTATAGTCCTCCATACAGTATAATGGGCCCCACATAATCCTCCATACAGTATAATAGGCCCCACATAGTCCCCCATACTGAATAATGGGCCCACATAGTGCTCCCTACAGTATAATGAGCCCCTCATAATCCTCCATACAGTATAATGGGCCCCTCATAATCCTCCATAAAGTATAATGGGCCTCACATAGTCACCCATACAGTATAATGGGCCCCACATAGTCCAACACACAGTATAATGGGTCTCACATAGACATCCATACAGTATAATGGGCCCCACATAGTCCTCCATATAGAATAATGGGCCCCACATCTTCCTCCATACAGAATAATAGGCCCCACATAGTCCTCCCTACTGAATAATGGGCCCACATAGTCCTCCATACAGTATAATGTGCCCCACATAGTCCTCCATACAGAATAATGGGCCAACTCATTGTCCTCCATATAGAATAATGGCCCCCACATCTTCCTCCATACAGAATAATGGGCCCTAGATAGTCCTCCATACAGAATAATGGGCCCCACATATTCCTCCATACAGAATAATAGGCCCTAGATAGTCCTCCATACAGAATAATGGCCCCACATACTCCTCCATACAGAATAATGGGCCCCACATAGTCCTCCATACAGAATAATGGGCCCACATACTCCTCCATACAGAATAATGGGCCCCACATAGTCCACCATACAGAATAATGGGCCAACTTATTGTCCTTCATACAGTATAATGGGCCCCACATAGTCATCCACCCAGAATAATGGGCCCCAAATAGTCCTCGATAATATATAATGGGCACCACATAGTCCTCCATACAGAATAATGGCCCCACATAGTCCTCCATACAATATAATGTGCCACCTCATAGCCCTCCATACAGTATAATGGGCCTCACATAGTCCTCCATACAGAATAATGGGTCCCACATCTTCCTCCATGCAGTATAATTGGCCCCACATAGCCCTCCATACAGAATAATAGGCCCCACATAGTCCTCCATACTGAATAATGGGCCCACATAGTGCTCCATACAGTATAATGAGCCCCTCATAATCTTCCATATAGTATAATGGGCCCCTCATAATTCTCCATACAGTATAATGGGCCTCACATAGTCACCCATACAGTATAATGGGCCCCACATAGTCCTCTACACAGTATAATGGGCCTCACATAGTCATCCATACAGAATAATGGGCCCCACATCTTCCTCCATACAGAATAATAGGCCCCACATAGTCCTCCATACAGAATAATGGGCCCCACATAGTCCTCCGTACAGAATAATGGGCCCCACATAGTCATCCACCCAGAATAATGGGCCCCTCATAGTCCTCCATACAGAATAATGGCCCCAAATAATCCTCTATACAATATAATGGGCCCCACATAGTCCTCCATTCAGAATAATGGCCCCACATAGTCCTCCAAACAATATAATGTGACACCTCATAGTCCTCCATACAGTATAATGGGCCTCACACAGTCATTCATACAGAATCACGGGCCCCACATAGTCCTCCATACAGTATAATTGTCCCCACATAGTCCTCCATACAGAATAATGGGCATCACATAGTCCTCCATACAGAATAATGGGCCAACTCATTGTCCTTCTTACAGTAAAATAGGCCCCACATAGTCCTCAATATTGAATAATGTGCCACCTCATAGTCCTCCATACAGAATAATTGGCCCCACATATTTTTCCATACAGAATAATGGGCCCCACATAGTCCTCCATACAGAATAATGGGCCCCACATCTTCCTCCATACAGAATAATAGGCCCCACATAGTCCTCCATACTGAATAATGGGCCAACATAGTGCTCCATACAATATAATGGGCCCCACATAGTCCTCCATACAGAATAATGGGCCCCACATAGTCCTCCATACAGAATAATAGGCCCCACATAGTCCTCCATACAGAATAATGAGCCAACTCATTGTCCTCCATACAGAATAATGGGCCAAACATATTCCTCCATAAAGAATAATAGTCCCTAGATAGTCCTCCATACAGAATAATGGGCCCCGCATAGTCCTCCATACAGAATATTGGCCCCACATAGTCCTCCATACAGTATAATGGCCCTACATAATCCTCCGTACAGGATAATAGGCCCTACATAGTCCTCCATACAGTATAATGGGCCTCACACAGTCATTCATACAGAATCATGGGCCCCACATAGTCCTCCATACAGTATAATGGGCCCCACATAGTCCTCCATACAGAATAATGGGCATCACATTGTTATCCATACAGAATAATGGACCAACTCATTGTCCTTCTTACAAAAAATAGGCCCCACATAGTCCTCAATATGAAATAATGTGTCACCTCATAGTCCTCCATACAGTATAACGGGCCTCACATAGTCATCCATACAATATAATGTGCCACCTCATAGTCCTCCATACAGTATAATGAGCCCCACATAGTCCTCCACATAGTATAATGGGACTCACATAGTCCTCCATACAGAATAATGGCCCCACATAGTCCCCCATACAGAATAATGGCCCCACATAGTCCTCCATGCAGAATATTGGGTGCCACATAGTCCTCCATACAGAATAATGGCCCCACACCGTCCTCCATACACAATAATGGCCCCACATAGTTTTCCATACAATATAATGTGACACCTCATAGTCCTCCATACAGTATAATTGGCCTCACAGTCATCCATACAGTATAATGGGCCCCACATAGTCCTCCATACAGAATAATGGGCACCACATATTCCTGCATACAGAATAATAGGCCCACATAGTGCTCCATACAGAATAACGTGCCACCTCATAGTCCTCCATACAGTATAATGGGCCCCACATAGTCCTCCATACTGAATAATGGGCCCAAATAGTGCTCCATACAGTATAATGGGCCCCTCATAATCCTCCATACAATATAATGTGCCACCTCATAGTCCTCCATACAGTATAACGGGCCTCACATAGTCCTCCATACAGATTAATCGGCACCACATAGTCCTCCATACAGAATAATGGGCCAACTTATTGTCCTTCATACATTATAATGGGCCCCACATAGTCATCCACCCAGAATAATGGGCCCCTCATAGTCCTCCATACAGAATAATGGCCCCAAATAGTCCTCGATACAATATAATGGGCCCCACATAGTCCTCCATACAGAATAATGGCCCCACATAGTCCTCCATACAATATAATAAGCCACCTCATAGTCCTCCATACAGTATAATGCGCCTCACATAGTCATCCATACAGTATAATGGGCCCCACATACTAGTCCATACAGAATAATGGGCCCTAGATAGTCCTCCATACAGAATAATGGGCCCCACATATTCCTCCATATAGAATAATGGGCCCTAGATAGTCCTCCATACAGAATAATGGCCCCACATACTCCTCCATACAGAATAATGGGCCCCACATAGTCCTCCATACAGAATAATGGCCCCACATACTCCTCCATACAGAATAATGGGCCCCACATAGTCCACCATACAGAATAATGGGCCAACTTATTGTCCTTCACACAGTATAATGGGCCCCACATAGTCATCCACCCAGAATAATGGGCCCCTCATAGTCCTCCATACAGAATAATGGCCCCAAATAGTCCTCGATAATATATAATGGGCCCCACATAGTCCTCCATACTGAATAATGGGCCCAAATAGTGCTCCATACAGTATAATGGGCCCCTCATAATCCTCCATACAATATAATGTGCCACCTCATAGTCCTCCATACAGTATAACGGCCCTCAGATAGTCATCCATACAGAATAATGGGCCCCACATAGTCCTCCATACAGTATAATGGGCTTCACATAGTCCTCCATACAGATTAATCGGCACCACATAGTCCTCCATACAGAATAATGGGCCAACTTCTTGTCCTTCATACATTATAATGGGCCCCACATAGTCATCCACCCAGAATAATGGGCCCCTCATAGTCCTCCATACAGAATAATGGCCCCAAATAGTCCTCAATACAATATAATGGGCCCCACATAGTCCTCCATACAGAATATTGGCCCCACATAGTCCTCCATACAATATAATGTGCCACCTCATAGTCCTCCATAGAGTATAATGGGCCTCACATAGTCATCCATACAGTATAATGGGCCCCACATAGTAGTCCATACAGAATAATAGGCCCCACATCTTCCTCCATACAGAATAATAGGCCCCACATAGTCCTCCATACTGAATAGTGGGCCCACATAGTGCTCCATACAGTATAATGAGCCCCTCATAATCCTCCATACAGTATAATGGGCCTCTCATAATCCTCCATACAGTATAATGGGCCTCATATAGTCACCCATACAGTATAATGGGCGCCACATGGTCCTCCACACAGTATAATGGGCCTCACATAATCATCCATTCAGTATAATGGGCCCCACATAGTCCTCCATACAGAATAATGGGCCCCACATCTTCCTCCATACAGAATAATAGGCCCCACATAGTACTCTATACTGAATAATGGGCCCCACATACTGCTCCATACAGTATAATGTGCCCCACATAGTCCTCCATACAGAATAATGTGCCAACTCATTGTCCTCCATACAGAATAATGGCCCTCACATATTCCTCCATACAGAATAATGGGCCCTAGATAGTCCTCCATACAGAATAATGGGCCCCACATATTCCTCCATACAGAATAATGGCCCCACATCGTCCTCCATACAGAAAAATGGCCGCACATAGTTATCCATAAAATATAATGTGCCACCACATAGTCCTCCATACAGTATAATGGGCCCAGCATAGTCTTAGATACAGAATAATAGGCCCCACATAGTCCTCCATACTGAATAATGGCCCCACATAGTGCTCCATACAGTATAATGGGCCCCTCATAATCCTACATACAATATAATGTGCCACCTCATAGTCCTCCATACAGTATAATGGGCCTCACATAGTCATCCATACAGAATAATGGGCCCCACATAGTCCTTCATACATTATAATGGGCCCCACATAGTCCTCCATATAGAATAATGGGCCACACATCTTCCTCCATACAGAATAATAGGCCCCACATAGTCCTCCATACTGAATAATGGGCCCACATAGTGCACCATAGAGTAAAATGTGCCCCACATAGTCCTCCATACAGAATAATGGGCCAACTCATTGTAATCCATAAAGAATAATGGGCCCCACATATTCCTCCATACAGAATAATGGGCCCTAGATAGTCCTACAAACAGAATAATGGGCCCCACATAGTCCTCCATAAAGAATAATGGGCCCAACATAGTCCTCCATAAAGAATAATGGGCCGACATAGTCCTCCATACCGAATAATAGGCCCCATATAGTCGCCTATACTGAATAATGGGCCCACATAGTGCTCCATACAGTATAATGTGCCACCTCATAGTCCTCCATACAGTATAATGGGCCCCACATAGTCCTCCATACAGAATAATAGGCCCCACATAGTCCTCCATACTGAATAATTGTCCCACATAGTGCTTAATACAGTATAATGGGCCCCTCATAATACTCCATACAGTATAATGGGCCCCTCATAATCCTCCTTACAGTATAATGGGCCTCACATAGTCACCCATACAGTATAATGGGCCCCACATAGTCCTCCACACAGTATAATGGGCCTCACATAGTCATCCATACAGTATACTGGGCCCCATATCTTCCTCCATGCAGAATAATAGGCCCCACATAGTCCTCCATTCTGAATAATGGGCCCACATAAGGCTCCATACATTATAATGTGCCCCAGATAGTCCTCCATACAGAATAATGGGCCATCTTATTGTCCTTCATACAGAATAATGGGCCCCACATATTCCTCTATACAGAATAATGGGCCCTAGATAGTCCTCCATACAGAATAATGTGCCCCACATAGTCCTCCATACATAATATTGGCCCCACATAGTCCTTCATATAGTATAATGGCCTCACATAGTCCTCCATACAGTATAATGGCCCCACATAGTCCTCCATACAGTATAATGGCCTCACATAGTCCTCCTTACAGGATAATAGGCCCCACATAGTCCTCCAGACAGTATAATGGCCCCACATAGTCCTCCAGACAGTATAGTGGCCCCATATAGTCCCCAGCGTCGCAGGCCAAACACAATCACCCTGAGAGCCAGACTTGGCCCGTGGGCCAGAATGTGACACGTGTGCTCTACATAGCGCACCTGTAGGACTGGTATCTACTACTTTATGCTCACCGTATGGTGGGAATATTGGTTTTTGTACAGCAGTTTTGTCAATGATCAGTATATAGTCAGTACTGTAGTGCTGGTGATATGCGGTTATGGCCTGTTGATATATTGTGTAGTATTAATGGTAGTATCTCTATAAATTAAAAATTCTAAAAAAATATCTGATTCATGACGGATAATTGGCACAAGTCCATTAACCTTCATTCAGATGCACGTGGTGGATCACTGAGGCGTCACATCACTTTTTTATATACGATATGTATATCTCTTTTTTTCTTTATTTTTTTTTTTCTTTAGTGCAGACACTGAGGCGTCACATCACTTTTTTATATACGATATGTATATCTCTTTTTTTATTTATTTATTTTTTTTTTTCTTTAGTGCAGACACTGAGGCGTCACATCACTTTTTTATATACGATATGTATATCTTTTTTTTTTTTTTTTTCTTTTTTTTTTTCTTTAGTGCAGACTACCCCTCACCTCCAATATACTCCTGCGACCTATACTGTATTTATAGTCCGTAAAATGAGAAACTTTGACTTTAGGGAGAGAAACTTTTTTTTCTGCTAATATAATGAGCCGCCCCTGCTGAACACCCTCCTGCTATAGAAAGCTCAACTACGGCGAAAATTTAGGAGATTTACCCTGAATACACGTTGCCTCTGTCCCTTTTCCCAGAAGCTCATTTGCATATGTCACTGATGGAGCTCAGTGATTGGCTGACACAGTAGCTCAGTAGTTAGTGCAGCCCTGCCCACACAGAGCTTCATTGTAGTCTTCATCCTGCCGCCATAGGCCCGGGCTGCAGACAAACGGTTTATAGTGCGACAGTTATTGTAAAACTTGTTATTCATGATGGATGTGCTCTGCTCTAGGAAACGCCCCAGACATCATCCAGCAGGGGGCAGTGTTAATGCCTTCATCAGGCTCTCTTTCCCAACAGTAAGCAGTGATGGATATCTGCTCTGTCCTACTAGAAAGGGGTTGTCTAATAACTGATGCAGATGGGAGCAGAGCGACCCCATTGATTTCTGCATGATGTGATTTTTTTCTGAAAGCGGTGTACGGACACAAGGACTTACCATTGAGCCCCCACACAGCTTATGCAGGCGCTGCGCACTTCAGAGTGGTCTTTTGACCAATAGGTGCTGGGATCAGGACTTTATATCCCATTGATTGGCAGCATAAACAGCACCTATAATATATACAAATGATTGATACATTTTTTAAGTATTTTTATTTTTTTAAGTGGGAAGGATAGATATCTTTATAGTCTCTAGCAACAGCTATGGCTCCAACACCAAGACCGAAGAAAAATGTTTTTTTTTCCTAATCTATAGGGGACTTGAAGATCCAATCTCCTGATCACTTAGATCAGGGCTTTTCAGTCTTCTTATCAATGGGGATCACTTTTTCTTATGGGGACTTTTATGTTCCATCCCTAACCCTGCCTCTTCTTGCCTCATCAGAAATTCTCACTTCTAGGTGGGGTTAAAATAAAACCCACTACACTTTTTGTCCAATGGGTGTCAGCACATGCTCCTTTGGGTGGGGTCTGCATCTCTGCTTTGTTCTTACATGAATGAAATAAACCATTTTCTGGTCTCCATGGGAATCAAACCCACAACCGCTATCATTGCCGGTAACAACTAAAGCTATGAGCAACAGCCTCTGCTGATATCACAGAGGATTTTCGATATTTGCACAATCTGAACCCACAGGCAAATGCTACTGATACATAGAGATACATCTATACATAGCAGTGTATTTTTTTGTCCCTGTATTATAGAGGGAAATTAAAAGATTTTTTTCCTATAACATTACTAAAAAATAATGAAAAACAATTACAATAATGCCATTTTCATTGAGCTTTTTAAGATAATAAACATCACAAATCAGCAAATACCATGGACATATGTGTTCCTGTACCTATAACGACCCGCACAACACAGCGATCAGACGATTTATGGCAGGGATGGCAAACTCAAATACACAGATGGCCAAAATTAAAAACTTAGACAAAGTCGCAGGCTAATGTTCATATTTAAAAAAATGTCTAGAATTGCAGACGTTTTTCCCTATCAAATATGATGATGAAACTTTTCTTAAAGGGGTTGTGCCACGAACCAAGTACATTTTAATTAATAGATCTTAGAATAAAATAAAAGACAATCACAAATAGGGCATACTGGAATAATATAATGTTATGTAAGAGCAGTAAAAAGCAAATGGCCCAATGGCCTAATTTAAATATGTAATAACAAAAGATAAAAAACTTTGACTTAATAAATAATACAGATAATAAAGTATGATGCAAAAAAAGTGCCTCCCAAACACAGTATGATACCATCACAGTGATTTCCTCCATGGTAACACTCCACACACACGGTATGATGACCCTACTGTGACCCCAACACAATATGATGCCGCAACTGTGATCCCCACAAAGCTCTCCATACAGTATAATGGGCCCCATTGAGTCCTCCATACAGAATAATGGGCCTCACATAGCCCTCCATACAGAATAATAGGCCCCACATAGTCCTCAATACTGAATAATGGGCCCACAGAGTGCTTCATACAGTTTAATGTGTCACCTCATAGTCCTCCATACAGTATAATGGGCCCCACATAGTCCTCCATACAGAATAATAGGCCCCACATAGTCCTCCATACAGAATAATGGCCCCACATAGTAATCCATACAGTATAATGAGCCCCTCATAATCCTCCATACAGTATAATGGGCCCCTCATAATCCTCCATACAGTATAAGGGGTCTCACATAGTCACCCATACAGTATAATGGGCCCCACATAGTACTCCACACAGCATAATGGGCCTCACATAGTCATCCATACAGTATAATGGGCTCCACATACTCCTCCATACAGAATAATAGGCCCCACATAGTCCTCCATATTCAATAATGGGCCCACATGCTGCTCCATACAGTATAATGTGCCCCACATAGTCCTCCATACAGAAAAATAGGCCAACTAATTGTCCTCCATACAGAATAATGGCCCCCACATATTCCTCCATACAAAATAATGGGCCCTAGATAATCCTCCATACAGAATAATGGCCCCCACATATTCCTCCATACAAAATAATGGGCCCTAGATAGTCCTCCATACAGAATAATGGCCCCACATAGTCCTCCATACAGAATAATGGGTCCCACATGCTCCTCCATACAGAATAATGTGTCCGACATAGTCCTCCATACAGAATAATGTCCCCACATCGTCTTTCATACAGAATAATGGCCCCACATAGTTATCCGTACAATGTAATGTGCCAACTCATAGTCCTCCATACAGTACAATGGGCCTCATAGTCATCCATACAGAATAATGGGCCCCACATAGTCCTCCATACAGAATAATGGGCACCACATAGTCCTCCATACGGAATAATGGGCCCACGTAGTGTTCCATACAGTATAATGTGCCACCTCATAGTCCTCCATACAGTAAAATTGGCCCCACATAGTCCTAGATACAGAATAATAGGCTCCATATAGTCCTCCATACTGAATAATGGGCCCACATAGTGCTCCATACAGTATAATGGGCCCCTCATAATCCTCCATACAATATAATGTGCCACCTCATAGTCCTCCATACAGTACAATGGGCCTCACATAGTCATCCATACAGAATAATGGGCCCCACATAGTCCTCCATACAGTATAATGGGCCTCACATAGTCCTCCGTACAGAATAATGGGCACCACGCAGTCCACCATACAGAATAATGGGCCAACTTATTGTCCTTCATACGGTATAATGGGCCCCACATAGTCATCCACCCAGAATAATGGGCCCCACATAGTCATCCACCCAGAATAATGGGCCCCTCATAGTCCTCCATACAGAATAATGGCCCCAAATAGTCCTCGATTCAATATAATGGGCCCCACATAGTCCTCCATACAGAATAATGGCCCCACATAGTCCTCCATACAATATGTGCCACCTCATAGTCCTCCATACAGTATAATGGGCCTCACATAGTCCTCCATGTAGAATAATGGGCCCCACATAGTCCTCCATACAGAATAATGGGCCCCACATAGTCCTCCATACAGAATAATGGGTCCCACATCTTCCTCGATACAGTATAATGTGCCACCTCATAGTCCCCAATACAGTATAATGGGCCTCACATAGTCCTCCATGTAGAATAATTGGCCCCACATAGTCCTCCATACAGAATAATGGGTCCCACATAGTCCTCCATACAGTATAATGTGCCCCACATAGTCCTCCATACAGAATAATAGGCCCCACATAGTCCTCCATACAGAATAATAGGCCCCACATAGTCCTCCATACTGAATAATGGTCCCACATAGTGCTCCATACAGTATAATGAGCCCCTCATAATCCTCCATACAGTATAATGGGCCCCTCATAATCCTCCATACAGTATAATGGGCCTCACATAGTCACCCATACAGTATAATGGGCCACACATAGTCCTCCACACACTATAATGGGCCTCACATAGTCATCCATACAGTATAATGGGCCCACATAGTCCTCCATACAGAATAATGGGCCCCACATCTTCTTCCATACAGAATAATGGGCCCCACATAGTCCTCCGTACAGAATAATGAGCACCACATAGTCCACCATACAGAATAATGGGCCAACTTTTTGTCCTTCTTACAGTATAATGGGCCCCACATAGTCATCCACCCAGAATAATGGGCCCCTCATAGTCCTCCATACAGAATTATGGCCCCAAATAGTCCTCGATACAATATAATGGGCCCCACATAGTCCTCCATACAGAATAATGGCCCCACATAGTCCTCCATACAATATAATGTGCCACCTCATAGTCCTCCATACAGTATAATGGGCCTCACATAGTCCTCCATGTAGAATAATGGGCCCCACATAGTCCTCCATACAGAATAATGGGCCCCACATAGTCCTCCATACAGAATAATGGGTCCCACATCTTCCTCGATACAGTATAATGTGCCACCTCATAGTCCTCCATACAGTGTAATGGGCCTCACATAGTCCTCCATGTAGAATAATGGGCCCGACATAGTCCTCCATACAGAATAATGGGCCCCACATAGTCCTCCATACAGAATAATGGGTCCCACATCTTCCTCGATACAGTATAATGTGCCCCACATAGTCCTCCATACAGAATAATAGGCCCCACATAGTCCTCCATACTGAATAATGGTCCCACATAGTGCTCCATACAGTATAATGAGCCCCTCATAGTCATCCATACAGTATAATGGGCCCCTCATAATCCTCCATACAGTATAATGGGCCTCACATAGTCACCCATACAGTATAATGGGCCACACATAGTCCTCCACATAGTATAATGGGCCTCACATAGTCATCCATACAGTATAATGGGCCCACATAGTCCTCCATACAGAATAATGGGCCCCACATCTTCTTCCATACAGAATAATGGGCCCCACATAGTCCTCCGTTCAGAATAATGAGCACCACATAGTCCTCCATACAGTATAATGGGCCTCACACAGTCATTCATACAGAATCATGGGTCCCACATAGTCCTCCATACAGTATAATTGTCCCCACATAGTCCTCCATACAGAATAATGGGCCAACTCATTGTCCTTCTTACAATAAAATAGGCCCCACATAGTCCTCAATATTGAATAATGTGCCACCTCATAGTCCTCCATACAGAATAATTGGCCCCACATATTTTTCCATACAGAATAATGGGCCCCACATAATCCTCCATACAGAATAATGGGTCCCACATAGTCCTCCATACAGAAAAATGGCCCCACATAGTCCTCCATACAATATAATGTGCCACCTCATAGTGCTCCATACAGTATTATGGGCCCCACATAGTCCTCCATACAGTATAATAGGCCCCACATACTCCTCCATTCTGAATAATAGGCCCACATAGTGCTCCATACAGTATAATGGGCCCCTCATAATCCTCCATACAGTATAATGGGCCTCACATAGTCCTCCATACAGAATAATGGGCCCCTCACAATCCTCCCTACAGTAAATTGGGCCTCACATAGTTACCCATACAGTATAATGGGCCTCACATAGTCATCCATACAGCATAATGGGCCCCACATAGTCCTCCATACAGTATAATGGCCCCACATAGTCCTCCATACAGTATAATGGCCCCACATAGTCCTCCATACAGTATAAAGGCCCCACATAGTCCTCCAGACAGTATAGTGGCCCCATATAGTCCCCAGCGTCGCAGGCCAAACTCAATCACCCTGAGAGCCAGACTTGGCCCGTGGGCCAGAATGTGACACGTGTGCTCTACATAGCGCCCCTGTAGGACTGGTATCTACTACTTTATGCTCACCGTATGGTGGGAATATTGGTTTTTGTACAGCAGTTTTGTCAATGATCAGTATATAGTCACTACTGTAGTGCTGGTGATATGCGGTTATGGCCTGTTGATATATTGTGTAGTATTAATGGTAGTATCTCTATAAATTAGAATCAAAAATTCTAAAAAAATATCTGATTCATGACGGATAATTGGCACAAGTCCATTAACCTTCATTCAGATGCACGTGGTGGATCACTGAGGCGTCACATCACTTTTTTATATACGATATGTATATCTCTTTTTTTATTTATTTTTTTATTTTTTTTTATTTTTTTTTTCTTTAGTGCAGACACTGAGGCGTCACATCACTTTTTTATATACGATATGTATATCTTTTTTTTTTTTTTTTTTTTTCTTTAGTGCAGACTACCCCTCACCTCCAATATACTCCTGCAACCTATACTGTATTTATAGTCCGTAAAATGAGAAACTTTGACTTTAGGGAGAGAAACTTTTTTTTCTGCTAATATAATGAGCCGCCCCTGCTGAACACCCTCCTGCTATAGAAAGCTCAACAAAGGCGAAAATTTAGGAGATTTACCCTGAATACACGTTGCCTCTGTCCCTTTTCCCAGAAGCTCATTTGCATATGTCACTGATGGAGCTCAGTGATTGGCTGACACAGTAGCTCAGTAGTTAGTGCAGCCCTGCCCACACAGAGCTTCATTGTAGTCTTCATCCTGCCGCCATAGGCCCGGGCTGCAGACAAACGGTTTATAGTGCGACAGTTATTGTAAAACTTGTTATTCATGATGGATGTGCTCTGCTCTAGGAAACGCCCCAGACATCATCCAGCAGGGGGCAGTGTTAATGCCTTCATCAGGCTCTCTTTCCCAACAGTAAGCAGTGATGGATATCTGCTCTGTCCTAATAGAAAGGGGTTGTCTAATAACTGATGCAGATGGGAGCAGAGCGACCCCATTGATTTCTGCATGATGTGATTTTTTTCTGAGAGCGGTGTACGGACACAAGGACTTACCATTGAGCCCCCACACAGCTTATGCAGGCGCTGCGCACTTCAGAGTGGTCTTTTGACCAATAGGTGCTGGGATCAGGACCTTATATCCCATTGATTGGCAGCATAAACAGCACCTATAATATATACAAATGATTGATACATTTTTTAAGTATTTTTATTTTTTTAAGTGGGAAGGATAGATATCTTTATAGTCTCTAGCAACAGCTATGGCTCCAACACCAAGACCGAAGAAAAATGTTTTTTTTTCCTAATCTATAGGGGATTTGAAGATCCAATCTCCTGATCACTTAGATCAGGGCTTTTCAGTCTTCTTATCATTGGGGATCACTTTTTCTTATGCGGACTTTTATGTTCCATCCCTAACCCTGCCTCTTCTTGCCTCATCAGAAATTCTCACTTCTACGTGGGGTTAAAATAAAACCCACTACACTTTTTGTCCAATGGGTGTCAGCACATGCTCCTTTGGGTGGGGTCTGCATCTCTGCTTTGTTCTTACATGAATGAAATAAACCATTTTCTGGTCTCCATGGGAATCAAACCCACAACCGCTATCATTGCCGGTAACAACTAAAGCTATGAGCAACAGCCTCTGCTGATATCACGGAGGATTTTCGATATTTGCACACTCTGAACCCACAGGCAAATGCTACTGATACATAGAGATACATCTATACATAGCAGTGTATTTTTTTGTCCCTGTATTATAGAGGGAAATTAAAAGATTTTTTTCCTATAACATTACTAAAAAATAATGAAAAACAATTACAATAATGGCATTTTCATTGTGCTTTTTAAGATAATAAACATCACAAATCAGCAAATACCATGGACATATGTGTTCCTGTACCTATAACGACCCGCACAACACAGCGATCAGACGATTTATGGCAGGGATGGCAAACTCAAATACACAGATGGCCAAAATTAAAAACTTAGACAAAGTCGCAGGCTAATGTTCATATTTAAAAAAATGTCTAGAATTGCAGACGTTTTTCCTTATCAAATATAATGATGAAACTTTTCTTAAAGGGGTTGTGCCACGAACAAAGTACATTTTAATTAATAGATCTTAGAATAAAATAAAACACAATCACAAATAGGGCATACTGGAATAATATAATGTTATGTAAGAGCAGTAAAAAGCAAATGGCCCAATGGCCTAATTTAAATATGTAATAACAAAGGATAAAAAACTTTGACTTAATAAATAATACAGATAATAAAATATGAAGCAAAAAAAAGTGCCTCCCAAACACAGTATGATACCATCACAGTGAATTCCTCCATGGTAACCCTTCACACACACGGTATGATGACCCTACTGTGACCCCAACACAATATGATGCAGCAACTGTGATCCCCACAAAGTCCTCCATACAGAATAATGGGCCTCACATAGCCCTCCATACAGAATAATGGGCCTCACATAGTCCTCCATACAGAATAATAGGCCCACATAGTCCTCCATACAGAATAATGGGCCTCACATAGCCCTCCATACAGAATAATAGGCCCACATAGCCCTCCATACAGAATAATAGGCCCACATAGTCCTCCATACAGAATAATGGGCCTCACATAGCCCTCCATACAGAATAATAGGCCCACATAGCCCTCCATACAGAATAATAGGCCCACATAGTCCTCCATACAGAATAATGGGCCAACTCATAGTCTTCCGTAAAGTATAGTGGGCTTCACATAGTCGTTCATACAGTATAATGGGCCCCACATAGTTCTCCATACAGTATAATGGGACCCACTTAGTCCTCCATACAGTATAATGGGCCCCACTTAGTCCTCTATATAGTAAAATGGCCTCACATAGTCCTCCATACAGTGTAATGGGCCCCACATAGTCCCCAGCGTCGCTGGCCAAATATAGTAGAGTGTGACGTGTCTTAAAGGGGTTTTCCCACAAGCAAAAGTTAATTTTAATCAATGAATCTTGGAATAGTAATTATTTCCACAATTGAATGTATTTAAATAAAATGTTCCTGTGCTGAGATAATCTTATAAATGTGCCTCTGCTGTGTATTGTGTAATGACTGTTTCTGACTGTGTAGGAACATGGTCTGATCATACCACAGCTCCTGGACAGGGGAGGAAGCAAAAGAGTATACAGACATTACAGGACGGGATCACAGCTGATTCTTTCTTAGAAGTAAAACATTGTTTAAAAACAGGCAGGGAAATGTTTTACCTCAGAAAATGAATCAGCTGCGTTCCCTGCTGTAATGTCTGTATACTCTTTTCCTTCTTCCCCTGCCCAGGAGCTGTGGAATGATCAGACCATGTTCCATACACGGTCAGACACGGCCATTACACAGGGGAACATTTATAAGATTATCTCCGCACAGGAACATTTTATTAAAACACATCCAATTGTGGAACTTATTATTATTCCAAGATCTATTGATTAAAATCAACTTTCATTAGTGAGAAAACCCCTTTAAGTCTCTTTCACACGTACCGGAGACACTGACACACATAGACCCATTCAAATTAATGGGTCTGCGCACATGTCAATGTGTTTCCACAGACCGTGTGTCCATGGGCAAAACATGCTGACATGTCCGTTTTTGGATGACAGCAGCACGGATCACAAGTACCCATTCAAGTCAATGGGACCGTGTAAACACATACCGCACACAGATGCCATCTGTGTGACACGTACCGGCGCCTGGGAATCAGCAGTACAGTTAGCGCTGTTTCCAAGCACCGGGTTCTGAATGCTGCCCTCATCACGATTCCCTGGCAACGCTGCGATCAGCACCAGCAGGGGACCATGATGAGAGTAGTAGTGTCTGCTCCTCCAGTGTCCGACTGTCAGAATAAGAATAAAATAAAAACTCCTTATACTCACCTGTTCTACTGTAAGTGTCCACCGCTGTAATCCATGTGACCGCTCAGCAGAGGAGCTGGTGAGAATGAGCCGCTGCAGTGAGCGGGCCGCGGAGCTGCGCTGCACTCAGTGAGTGCCAGGACACCGCTTACTGAGCACAGCTCTGGGGCCAGCTTGCTGCAGTAGTCATTCTCCCCGGCTCCTCTGCCTGAGCGGTCGTATGGATTACAGCGGTGGACACTTAAGACAGGTGAGAATAAGGATTTTTTATTCTATTCTTATTCTTACAGTCGGACACTGCGGGAGCAGACACTACTACTCTCATCATGGTCCCTGCTGGTGCTGATCGCAGCGCCGGCAGGGAACCATAATGAGGGCAGCGTTTAGAACCCAGCGCTTGGTAACAGCGCTAACTGTACCACTGATTTCCAAGCGCCGGTACGTTTGCTCCTGATGCGGCACACAGCTGCTACATGTGTGCCACACATGGACATGGATATCTCCTGTATGGGTTTTCCCAGTACCAGAAATATCTGGACGTGTGAAACTGGCCTTAGTCTGACTGATTAGTAGGGGGCGTGACCCCTTAACATGCCTAGGGCAGCATGAATGCCAAATATGGCCCTGCTGCTGACCATCTTATTGTTAGGCTGCCTGCAGGTGTTTTATAAATTAGCCAGTAGGGCAGCATTGATTCTCCAATATAGAAAAAGGCTTGGATGGTGATATACTCAGCTTCTAGCGTTCCTGTAGATCCAGTGCAGATCACTATGGAGGTCTGCACCAGCTCTGAAAACGATGCTTGCGCCATTCGTAAGTAGAAGGACTGCTACAACCTGTGATTGGCCACAGTGGTGAGGTGATGAGAAGAGCACGTCATCATATGTTTCACTAATGATGGGCTCTGCTAGTCACTTGCCTGCTGCTAAGGCTGTGTGCCCACGATGCAGAAATGCTCCGGATTTTTCCTGAGCGTTTCTGCATCTCCCTGGCAGAAAAAACGCATGCGGATTGTACATGCAGATTGTACATGCAGATTGTACATGCGGATTGGGCATGCGGATTGGGCATGCAGATTGTGCATGCGGATTGTACATGCGGATTGTTAATGCGGATTGTACATGCAGATTGTACATGCAGATTGTACATGCGGATTGGGCATGCGGATTGTGCATGCAGATTGTGCATGCAGATTGTGCATGCAGATTGTGCATGCAGATTGTGCATGCGGATTGTGCATGCGTTTTTCCTGCCAGGGACATGCGGATGTAAAGTGTTCTTCACTTGCATTTCCGCATGCGGGTTGACAAGCGCTTTCCAAGCGATTTTAGCATCACTTGGAAAGTGCTTGTCAACTTGGTCACACTATATAAATCCATGCAACCGGCATGGATTTATATAGTGTGACCCGAGAGAATGGTTAAAAATAAAAAAATAAATCAATACTTAACTTCCGATGGCCCCCGCAGTCTTGCTTCGCTCCGTCCTGGCTGCCGGCAGATCATGGTACACTGAAGGACCTGCCGTCACATGACTATGACGTCAGCGCAGGTCTTTCAGTCCACCGCGATCTGCCGGCATGGGAGGACGAGCGCAGCGGGGGCCATCAGAAGGTAAATATAACATTTATTTTTTATTTTATTCTTTTTTTCACAGGTTCTATGGTACCCGGGTTCGAAGGAGAGTCTCCTGTCCTCCACACCCGGGTACCATCCGCGCATTGGAACGCATGGATTCTGCATGTACAGATGCAGTGATGCGGATTCCATGCGTTCCAATGCAAGTCAATGGCGGCGAAAACGCAGCGCTTCCGCAAAATAATGCGGATTATCATTGGGGAACATGGCAGGCCTTCTACCATGCGTTTTTTAAGCGTTTCTGCAGCATTTTTGCCGCTGCAGAAACTCTTAAAAAACGCATCGTGGGCACACAGCCTAACAATCACAGACTGAAGTGATTTTGCTACTTCTTGAAAGAGCAGGTATTGCAGTCAGAGCCAGTAGAGACCTCTATTGCAACCTGCACTAGATCAGTGTCTGCACCGAAAGGTGAGTTTAAGGCCACGTGCACACGTTGAGTGTTTGGTCAGTATTTTATCTCAGAATTTGTAATCCAAAACCAGGAGTGGGTGATAAATACAGAAGTGGTGACGAGTTTCTATTATACTTTTCCTGATTGTTTCACTCCTGGTTTTGGCTTACAAATACTGAGATAAAATACTGACCAAATACTGAACGTGTGCACGTGGCCTAATGCCATTTTTATATTAAGCCCATCCGTGAGTTAAAAATGTTTTTTCCTATATTGCGCAACCTCTTTAAGATTATACCTTAATGGGGTTGTTCAGCCGAGTGCAATTTGCCAAACCTTAAAAGCGAGTAATATACACAGTGTTAGGCTATGCATGAGTTTTTTTGAGATGTTAAAAAACGACAGCTTTTTCAAGGGTAAATTGCTTCAGCAAAGTATTCTCTTTTCCTTTTGGTTTTAGAAGAATTTTTTTCCTAAAGCATTATTTCCTGCCTTCAGATTGGACAGTGCCTAGTTTGGTGCAGTTTCCATCAGGACACACTTCAAAGAAGTGACATGTACTTTATTTTTTTAGACCAGGATTTTTTTTTCATTTTTTAGAAAAAAAAATCTCATTATCAGCAAAGTGGATTTGCCACAGAAATGAATAGGGAGAGTTTTCCAAGTGTTTTTGAAAAGGTTTTTGATGGGAATTTTGGAAAGCAAAAGCAAAAAAAAGCTCCTAAATAAACTCTGCATGTATATAGAATTAGGGTTTGAGTCTGCTTGCCAATTTGAATAGTCGTCACTTGACCACAAGTTAGCGATTTGTATCCTTATGTCACATGCCAACTAGTTTCTTTTCCTGCCACTCTCAATAGAACACTGAGAGAAGCAGATGAGAATCTAGTCGGCATGTGAGTGCAGCTAAGCAAATCCCATACTTGGGGTCACATGGCGACCACTTGAATTGGCAAGAATATTACACACTATTAGGACTCAATTAACTGCAGTGCTTGCCAAAAATGTTGGGAACCTGACAACTGATACATGCTGCCCAATCCTAGGGTAACCTGCATGTATCAGTCACTGGCTGTAAGATTTCAGCAATGTTTGTTTGACCTGAAACACTGCAGCATTTCAGAGAAAAAGATACTTAAAAAGCCACCTGGACTGAGCTGCACATGTGACTAGTCAGAAAGGCGGGTCCCTGGCAGCTCATCCCTGCCTGCTCCCCTTGAGTGACTGGTCTCTCTCTATGCATGCACACAGGGGACTGGCCTTCTCGACTAGTCACTGCGTGGCTTGGTCCTTGACAGCTTTTAAAGTAAATGCTGTGGCGTTTCAGAGTCAAACATACCTGGCTGTGATAATACAGCCAGTGACTGATACACGCATGGTATCAGTGGACCGGGCAGCATGTATCAGCTGTCAGGTTCCCTTTAAGGACAGGAACAATGAATTTTCAGATAAGTGTTTTAATACCATAGATGGTCCATATTGAACAAGGACTACTTATGGCTGATGTCTCATTTTACTGCTTTTAAAGCCTTTAAAGAAGAGTGGACCAAAAATTCATTTCATAAAAGCTTTAACCGATGAAGTAAAAACCTTCAATGAATTAACCTTGAAAACTGAAATGAAGTCTTTTAAAAGATTCCAAGTATGGACACCTGTCCTGTCTCATGTATATGAATACACCGTCTCAACAATACAGACAGCAATCTAAGGGATTTTCAAGTGATTCTATAAAATGTGTTGAATATAGAGTTTAGGTGACTTTTATCTAACTTTCAATGCCCATTTAACGCTATCAGAAACGTTCAGCATATGGATCCATATGTGTGTATTTTAACTCTTCTTATGCTCTCCTCCAGGTCGTCAACCAGATCTCCAATGTTTTACCAAGGATTTGTTAGGTCTTATAATGTGATTCTTCCTTTGAGAGTACATTCTTGTTTCCCTCCCGCGCTCTTCGCAGCTCCCTTCAGTCAGATACAGTTAGGTCCATATATATTTGGACAGAGACAACATTTTTCTAATTTTGGTTCTAGACATTACCACAATTTATTTTAAACAAAACAATTCAGATACAGTTGAAGTTCAGACTTTCAGCTTTCATTTGAGGGTATCCACATTAAAATTGGATGAAGGGTTTACGAGTTTCAGCTCCTTAACATGTGCCACCCTGTTTTTTAAAGGGACCAAAAGTAATTGGACAATTGACTCCAAGGCTATTTCATGGACAGGTGTGGGCAATCCCTTCGTTATGTCATTCTCAATTAAGCAGATAAAAGGCCTGGAGTTGATTTGAGGTGTGGTGCTTGCATTTGGAAGGTTTTGCTGTGAAGTAAACATGCAGTCAAAGGAGCTCTCCATGCAGGTGAAACAAGCCATCCTTAAGCTGCAAAAACAGAAAAAACCCATCCGAGAAATTGCTACAATATTAGGAGTGGTAAAATCTACAGTTTGGTACATCATGAGAAAGAAAGAAAGCACTGGTGAACTCATCAATGCAAAAAGACCTGGGCAGCCACGGAAGACAACAGTGGTGGATGATCACAGAATAATCTCTATGGTGAAGAGAAACCACTTCACAACAGCCAACCAAGTGAACAACACTCTCCAGGAGGTAGGTGTATCAATATCCAAATCTACCATAAAGAGAAGACTGCATGAAAGTAAATACAGAGGGTTCACTGCACGGTGCAAGCCACTCATAAGCATCAAGAAGAAAAAGGCTAGACTGGACTTTGCTAAAAAAACATCTAAAAAAGCCAGCACAGTTCTGGAAGAACATTCTTTGGACAGATGAAACCAAAATCAACCTCTACCAGAATGATGGAAAGAGAAAAGTATGGCGAAGGCGTGGTAGAGCTCATGATCCAAAGCATACCACATCATCTGTAAAACATGGCGGAGGCAGTGTGATGGCTTGGGCATGCATGGCTGCCAGTGGCACTGGGTCACTAGTGTTTATTGATGATGTGACACAGGTCAGAAGCAGCCGAATGAATTCTGATGTATTCAGAGCCATACTGTGTGCTCAGATCCAGCCAAATGCAGCCAAACTGATTGGTCGCTGTTTCATACTACAGATGGACAATGACCCAAAACATGAAGCCAAAGCAACCCAGGAGTTTATTAAAGCAAAGAAGTGGAATATTCTTGAATGGCCAAGTCAGTCACCTGATCTCAACCCAATTGAGCATGCATTTCACTTGTTAAAGACTATAAACTTCAGACAGAAAGGCCCACAAACAAACAGCAACTGAAAACCACCGCAGTGAAGGCCTGGCAGAGCATCAAAAAGGAGGAGACACAGCGTCTGGTGATGTCCATGAGTTCAAGACTTCAGGCAGTCATTGCTAACAAAGGGTTTTCAACCAAGTACTAGAAATGAACATTTTATTTACAATTATTTAATCTGTACAATTACTTTTGGTCCCTTTAAAAACAGGGTGGCACATGTTAAGGAGCTGAAACTCCTAAACCCTTCATCCAATTTTAATGTGGATACCCTCAAATGAAAGTTGAAAGTCTGAACTTCAACTGCATCTGAATTGTTTTGTTTAAAATTCATTGTGGTAATGTCTAGAACCAAAATTAGAAAAATATTGTCTCTGTCCAAATATATGTGGACCTAACTGTAGAATACAGTAGTTAGACTGGATCCAGCTTTGTTCTGGTAGTTATTGCAGCTTTTATCTCACAAGCGACCATTTTAACTCACGGTGAGACAAAATGGGTTCACAGTCATCAATGCTTTTCCCCATTCTTTTCATAAAAGTACACTATTATACTAAACTAATTGATCAAATAATAGGAGGACAATTTTGAAAATGTTTCTGAAAAAGTCATGAAAAGCTACCTTGCTGATAATCTCTGCGGGAAGCTAATGGCATAGTGCTCTTATGATTACTAAGAGAAACACGCAATTCTGTTACTGACATGTAATGGATTCTGACGGATTGCCAACGGCAGTGTCACACTCTGCTGTGCACTCGTTCTAGAAATGTTGCCCACTTTGCTAGTGTCAGTTAATGGTTACAGTATGTGTAGGAGACAATTGTCGGAGCTTTGGTATTGGTTTGACATTATACAATAAAAGCATAAAGAAGAGGGCAAGCAGTGATCTATGGACGCTGTCCTCCCATTAGTTCCCAGCATTGACTGAAAATATAATCTCTTAGTGGTGGGCAATTAATATTCCCGAGGGGCCACATGACAGACAGTTACTATTCTGGAGGCCGAACTAGAAGTCTAAAATTAATTCTACTCAATATTAATATTAACATATTAATTATAATTATTATATTATATTAATATTAATTGTATCATTTAATATTGAGCAGAATTAAGTATGCTGACACCCTCCCATATACCATATGAGCCTGCACACAGCCCCATATATACAGTATGAGCCCCCACACAGCCTCCTACATACAGTGTAAGCAGGTGACCAGATGCAACGCGCAGGGACAAGGTGGAAGTACCCAATGAAACTGTTTGTGTCCCTAATGTGGCTGGAAATTGTGGTAACTATAGCAATGGTAAATAATAGTGTTGAGCGAGCATGCTCGACACTGCTCGGTACTCGCCCGAGCATCACGCTACTCGGGATATTCGGCGACCACCGAGCATTTCCGGGTTACTCGGGGTGGAGCTCGGGTCTCCGCCCTGCACGTTTGGCGCTCTTTACAGAGCCAATGAACATGCAGGGATTGCCAGGCAGTCACTGTAATGTCGCAGCCATGTTGGTTGTGGGCATTACAGTGATTGGCTGACCGCACAGCGTCATCTCGAGTATTTAAAACAGGGCGCCGCCATCTTGGACACAGTCGCTCCGGATCAGACAGTGTAGGCACAGCACTGCTGATTTAGGGAGAGATATATCCTGCGAAATAGTTAGTGTAGGGTCTGTAAAGGCTGCCAGATCAAACAAACAGTCCTTCTCAGGACTAATATCCATCCCAGATATCAGGCAGGCAGGCAGGCAGGCTGTATAGGAGACGCAGTGGTTATACCAGCAAACGCTGCATTACAGTCCTGTGTGCTCCTGCTGCTGAAATTAATGGACTTAGCTCCAGGTCTCGGGGGCCAGGAAAAATCCTTTTTTTTTTTCATCTAAATCCTCTTTTTTTTCCCTCCTTCACACTGTACAAATACCCGTCTTATTAACCTTTTGGTGTGTCCCCCCCCCCCCCCCCCCAAAAAAAAAAAGTGTGTCTCTTTTTCAGACACAAATATATCTGTTGAAAATAGTGTGGTGTAGGCCCGAGAAATACAAGTGTAGTTTTGCAGTTCCACGGTTGAAACCTCTGTATTACCCACTTTTGGACCATTTATATCTAAAAAAACCAGTTTGAGTGTGTCGCTCACTGTTCAACCGCAAATATATATATTTAAAAAAGTCTAGTATACCCTAGTAAACAATAACTGTGGTTTTGCCATTCCATGGTAAAAAATCTCTATTATCCAGCTTTTGGTATTTTTTCCGTAAACAGTAATAGTTTCTCCCTGATTGTTCAGATTGTTTAAAAGAGTCGGGTGTAGGCCAGAGAAACAGAACTGTGGTTTTCCTCTTCCACAGTTCTAATATGCTTTTAATTACCCTTTTGCCATTGATAGTGCGAGTGTCAGCTATTTTACTTCATTTACAATGGGCAAGGCGCGTGGCAAGGGACGTGGAACTGGACGTTCTGGTGATGGTGCGTGTAGAGGACGGGGCCGTGGCCAAGGTGAAAATGTGCCACAACCAACAGCCACATCTTCTCGCTCCCACTTCTTGACCGAATTACTAGGGAAGCACAGAACAACACCAGTATTGTGAACTGATCAGTGCGAACAGGTTATTAATTGGATAGCAGATAATACTTCCAGTTACCTGGCACCACCACCTCCGGTCTGTCTTCCACATGGTCAACTCTTAGAAGCCGTGAGTTTCGACCGCATACTCCTCCTCACCCTGATGTTCCTTCCTCCCACCATGCCGAGTGTCGTCAGACAGCAACTGATCCCACACTTGGACACTCTGAAGAGCTGTTCACTGGTCCATTTCCAGATTTGTGCCCCTCGCCTGATCCGCTTGAAGTGGTGGAAGAGGAGATCCCATGTAGCGATGCCCAAATATTTGAACAGCCACGGCCACAGGAAGTCGACGCTGGCAATTTGTCACAAGAGGTGGACGATGACGAGACACAATTGCCAGGAAGTGAGGAGGAGGATCGTGGTGTGCAAGTGGAAGAGGAGGAGGTGGTGGATGATCTAGTAACTGACCCAACGTGGCAGGAGGACATGCAGAGCGAGGCCAGCAGCACACAGGGTGAGGGAGGCAGAGTACCCCAACAGGCAGGAAGAAGCAGTGTGGTGGCCGCACACAGAAGGCGGGCAACAGTTTCCCGTAACACCAACATGAGGTCAGGAATTTTTTTAAAGACTCTACTGATAACCCCAAAAAGGCCATTTGTACCACCTGCCATGCCAGTATCAGCAGGTGTGACAAAACTACCAGCCTGACCACCACCAGCATGATCAGGCACATGGCAGCAAAGCACCCGACTTTATGGGGCGAACCCCAGGGTCCACAACCCATGTCAGCGGGTATCACCACTGCTTCTTCCCCTGGGCCGCGTGGGGAACCCGGAACCGGGCCTGTTGTAGGATGCTGGGGGTTGTAGTCTCCGTGTGGCGGTGACCCGGTCCGTGCCCAGGGCGGTCAAACCAGTGGCAGTCTATTGGTGTTATAATAAGCGTCCGACTACGCCACCCGTGGATTGCGGTCAGTGGGGACCGCTGCCGACCGCTGAGGCTGATGTTGTTTGCGCAGCCGAGTATGGGATAACTCCCCACGGGAGAAGTATTGCCTCAGGGCAGCTAATGTGGATGATGATGGGAGTGATGGTGTGAGTGTCCCGGTAGTAATGGTGCTGGTGCGGCGATGAAACACAGAGACTTGTAATTGCAGTTTCCAAAGCTTTACTCACGGTTGTTATTCTGGTCACTTGTTCACATGAGGGACCGCCCAAGCCGTGCTGCGTTCACCAGGCAAGGGACTCGACCAACTCCCAGGCAATTCCAGAGCGTGGCATAGGGCTCCCTTCCTTTCCTTTCTCTGGCCGTCCCCACCAGTGACCCACCTTTGTCCAGCTTTCTCGGGCCTTCTGTTGGCGAAACCTCTCCCGGTTTCCCTGACCCTATGTGGTATGCCTTTCTGGTGGATGTAGTGAGGGGTCGCACCAAGATGTGGTAACAACCTCCGGTCTTTGGCTGAGGAATCTGTTGCCTCCACCAATTTGGGTTCCGGTACCCTATTCTGCCAACCCTTCACCCAGTATCTCCTCTGGGCATATGGGGTTCCTTCTGCCTTCGTGTCTCTGGGCCTTTCTCTGTGTTCCTTGCTTCCTTTCTCCTCTGTTCCAGTTCCTTTCCTACTTTCCTTTCTGTTCCTTCTTCTCTCTCTCTCTCTCAGGCTCCAGCCTCCTGACAAGGCCTGCCTGCAGAGCAGAGCCCATGCAGGGGCTCTGCTTCCTGTCTTCTCCTCAGACTGTCTCCACTGAACTGAACACTGTCGTAAGATGGTGCCCACCTTATATACCTCCTTCTATGTGTGAGCCCAGGTGACTAGCAACCAATGGGCTCCTACCTATGCTCAGAGACCCACCCCTTTCTGCTCCTACACCACTGGGTATTCCACCCCTCCCCACTCCAGTCAAGGACAGATGCTGTCGTGCCTGCACTTCTATCTTGTGGGAGCACCGTTGAGCTGTCCCTCGGAAATGGGGTGTGTGTGGTGCATGCAGCTTACTGAGTCCTGGTCCACACTCCATCCTTACCCGGGAGTGGAATATCACACCTCTGGTTCGAGGTGCAATACCCCTGTAGCAGCCGAGCCCTCGGGGTGCTACACAATCCCCTGTCCATACTGCATGCAAAGATGCCCCCTCCTCTCAGTCTTCACTTGTTATGGCAGTTTCTCAAGAAACAGCATCAACGTCCACCTCCACGTCCCACCGCAGCGTTCAATTGTCCATATCCCAGACCTTTGAATGACCTTACCTGGTGAACGCAGCACGGCTCAGGCGGTCCTTCATGTGCACAAGTGACCTGGATGAGAACTGTGAGTAAAGCATTGGAAACTGCAACCACACGTCTCTGTGTTTCATCGCCGCACCAGCACCATTAGTACTGGGACGCTCACACCATCACTACCATCATCTACTCTAGCTGCCCTGAGGCAATACTTCTCCCGTGTGGAGTTATCCCATTCTTGGCTGCGCATATAACATCAGCCTCAGCGGTCTGCAGCGCAGCGGCGGTCCCCACTGACCGCAATCCACGGGTGGCATAGTCGGACAATTACAACACAAATAGACTGCCACTGGTTTGACCACCCTTAGCCACGGACCGGGTCGCCGCCACACGGAGACTACAACCCCCAGCATCCCACAAGAGGCCCGGTTCCGGGTTCCCCACGCTGCCCAGGGGGCGAGTCAACTTTGGCGTAGTCGGCAGGATCTTTACCAACCCGCCACAAGAGGGTATTGCGTGCCTGAAGAAGATCGTACATGTACCTTGAAAAGAAGTCTCCCGCCATTTCCAGAAGTTTCCCGCCGTCCGGAGTCGTTTCCCGCCATCCGGAACCGATTCCCGCCATCAGACGCCATCTTGGACCGTTTCCCGCCATCTTCATCCGTTTTTCCCGCCCTGGCAGAGCGGACACCATTATGTGCGCACCAAAAGACAGCAGGAAGCCGCCTCCCATCGTGGGCCAGGTCCCAGAGTGGCGCCAAAGAAGGAGCCCGCCCCCAGCAACAATGAGTGCAGCAGTGGAGATGTCCATCAACGTGGGGGGGCTGCTCCTGAAGGTGATTGTCAGCAGATGCCCCCAAGACCAACCCCCATGGGGGCGGATAGGAAAGAAAACTGTGGGGCCGGGCGCGGCCTGGATCAGTCTGGACCTGCTGCACCCGGAGATGGAGGGAGCAGCGAACCCCACCAGCACCCTGGCCCGCAGCCTGCTGCAAGCTGAGCCACCCTGCAGCCTGACAGAGTTGCTAGCCCAGCTGCCCAGGGACCCGGACAGTGCGCGCGCAGCGCTGGAAGACCTGAACAGGAGGATGGTCCGGGCGCAGTGGGATGTGTTTGCCGGGTGGAGAGAGGAGATGGCCTGGCAGCACGAAGGCAGCCAGCTGAGGACCCCGCCGGGACAGGGCAGTGCGCTTACCGCTGGGCGCGGAGAAGAGGGACCGGCAGCTGCAGACGACGCCGCGGAGGAGGCCACGGAGACCGAGGCAGGTAATGGGGACGCCACCACCCCAAGCCCTGGGAACACCAGCCTGCCCTCACCCTCAGCTGCGGGACCCGAAGCCCCGGGGACCGTACCTGACATCATGCCTCCACCGCCGCCAGCTAGGCCTCAGGCTGCAAACGTCACTGTCACGCCCCGCCCCGCGCTGTGCCCTCTGAACCCGGGCGCCGTAAAGCGGGAGACGTCACAGGCCGGGACGCAAGGCCCAGCACACCCGGGCGCCACTGCCTCACCAGCGCCCCCTACCTTGGGGGTGCCACCCCCGGGCGCGACCAACAAGCGACAACCGGCCTGGTCACAAGGCCGAGTGCCCCCGGGCGCTGCCACCCGTCCGAAGCCCGCGGTGCCACCCCTGGTTGCGGACCTGTACGCCCAACATACTAGCTCGGACGGGCTGCCCTTTGAGTGGCCACCGGAGTTTGTCAACCCCCGTCTCCGGAGAGAACAACCCCTGAGCGAGCCTCTGATCCCGGCCCCGGAGCCTGCCAACATCGCTCCACCCCCGCCGGAGGATGCCCAGTTTACATGGGACCCCACCGGCGAGAATCTCATGGGGTTCACCCAGGAGACCCGGGCGGAAGCAGCCCATCGCCTGGATTGCTGCCGTCAACAGCTGGCCACCTTTGAAAGGGAGCGGCGGCAGAGGCGCATCAGGGAGGAGCGACTCCAAGCCCGGAGCGCGGAGCAGAAGAGGAGGGCCCGACAAGACTCCCAGGCCATCCGCGGTCCCAGAGCCACCGGGACTGTAGTAAAGTTCCAGCTGGAGCATGGCTGGGGCTTCATCCGAGATCCGGAGGCTGACACCGACGTCTTTGTCACCAGAAGGGACGTGGAAAGCCACCTGCCGAGGGACATCACGGACGTGACCTGTACCCCGGTGACGTGGTCACTTACACCTGGCATAAGGGCGCAAAGGGACTGTATGCCCTCCATGTCCACCGTCTAACAGAGGAGGAGCTGCGGTACCGCCCAGACATGGACTACCCTGAGGATCAGGACGGATCTGAAGGCTATGAGGAAGGAGCATCAGGAGGACACCGTTATTGAATAAACGGTAAAATTAACTGTAAATAGTTACCCGTCAGGGTATCAGAATTGTGGATGAAACTGTTTCCTGATAAAAGTTACCCCCCTACATCCCCTACAAGGCTGAGGACTGTGAGCAGCCATTCCCCCTTTCCAACCGGCCGAGGACTGGGAACGGCCAATCACTTGTAAATAGTTGCGCTTCCTAAAGCGCCCCTTACTGGTTTTATGAAAAAGACTGCAACGTCTACCTCAGGATTAAATGGACTGTTGCACCTTTACCTGGTCGCAAGTTGCACAGCGGCCAGAGCTCAAGAATGTTTTACTTGAAAAAGTTTTATATTGAAAAGTTTAATTTGCTGCTAAAAGAGTTTATGGTATTATATGTGTGTGTGTGAAGAAAGTCTTATAATGTTTATTAATGCTTATACCAGTAACGTTGGAAAGAAAAGAGTACCTCCCATAAAGGGATGAGTTTTTGGTTAAATGTCTTATATGCGAATGCATTCTAAAAATTTTGTATGTCGAAAATTGTTTTATTCTTTTCCAGCCCGAGGACGTGCTGTGATTTACCAGGGGGGAATGTAGCACCCCGAGGGCTCGGCTGCTACAGGGGTATTGCACCTCGAACCAGAGGTGTGGTATTCCACTCCCGGGTAAGGATGGAGTGTGGACTAGGGCTCAGTAAGCTGCATGCACCACACACACCCCATTTCCGAGGGACAGCTCAACGGTGCTCCCACTAGACAGAAGTGCAGGCACGACAGCATCTGTCCCTGGCTGGAGTGGGGAGGGGAAAGTAAACCCAGTGGTGTAGGAGCAGATAGGGGTGGGTCTCTGGGCATAGGTAGGAGCCCATTGGTTGCTAGTCACCTGGGCTCACACATAAGGGAGGTATATAAGGTGGGCACCATCTTAGATCAGTGTGCAGTGCAGAGAAGAAGTTAAGAGTGAGAGGAGAAGACAGGAAGCAGAGCCTCTGCATGGGCTCTGCTCCACAGGCAGGCCTTGTCAGGAGGCCGGAGCCTGGGAGAGAGAAGAAGGAACAGAAAGGAAAGCAAGAAAGGAAACAAGGAACAGGAACACAGAGAAAGGCCCAGAGACACGAGTGAAGAAGGAACCCTAAGAACCCACGAGATAACGGGTGAAGGGTTGGCAGAGCAGGGTACAGGAACCAAAATTGGTGGAGGCGACTAATCCTCAGCCAAAACCGGAGGTTGTGACCACATCTTGGTGCGACCCCTCACTACATCCACCAGGAAAGCATACCACATAGGGTCAGGGAAACCGGAGAGAGGTTTCGCCAACAGAAGGCCCGAGGAAGCTGGACAAATGTGGGTCACTGGTGGGGACGGCCAGAGAAGGGAAGAGAAGGGAGCCCTGTGCCACGCTCTGGAATTGCCTGGGAGTTGGTCGAGCCCCTTGCCTGGTGAACGCAGCACGGCTCAGGCGGTCCTTCATGTGCACAAGTGACCTGGATGAGAACTGTGAGTAAAGCATTGGAAACTGCAACCACACGTCTCTGTGTTTCATCGCCGCACCAGCACCATTAGTACTGGGACGCTCACACCATCACTACCATCATCTACTCTAGCTGCTCTGAGGCAATACTTCTCCCGTGGGGAGTTATCCCATTCTTGGCTGCGCATATAACATCAGCCTCAGCGGTCTGCAGCGCAGCGGCGGTCCCCACTGACCGCAATCCATGGGTGGCGTAGTCGGACAATTACAACACAAATAGACTGCCACTGGTTTGACCACCCTGAGCCACGGACCGGGTCGCCGCCACACGGAGACTACAACCCCCAGCATCCCACAAGAGGCCCGGTTCCGGGTTCCCCACGCGGCCCAGGGGGCGAGTCAAATACAAAAGTGCAAAAAAGCATAAAAAAATGCTACTTGTGAACATAGCCCAAGGTGTGGAGGAGTATTTTTGTTTTTGGTTATTTATTTTACCTTTTACACAAGTCTTTACCCTGGAAAGGAACTTCCTTAACATATTTCACAGAAAAGCAGTTTCAGTTTCGTTTTTGAACGTTTTATTGTGAGCCCGTAAAAGTGGCTTAATACCTCTGACCACGTTGTTGACAGCAGTGACCTGGGGGTCAGAAATGCTTCCTGGGGTGATCCCCATGCTGCCCCCATGTCATATGAGTACTGTCACTATCGTTTTGGGCACTTGTTAGGCTTTTAAAAGACTGCCGGGGGTGCCACCGCAAAAATGCTTGGGTCTCCCATAGACTAACATTGGGCTCGCTGCTCGGGTCGAGCACCCGAGTATCACGGCGAGCTCGGCCCGAGCTTCGAGCACCCGAGCATTTTAGTGCTCGCTCAACACTAGTAAATAATGAATAACAGGGTAATTACAGCATGAAATATACAATATCAATCATATAATGAATCCTCAGGTCCACTCTATTATAACAGTCTCTTCTTATATACAGTATTTGTATAGTCTTCTAGCAGGCATGGTGTTCCCGATAACGAGAGTCACTGTACTGTTTCTTCCTCTAGCACAGGCACTAGCGGGCGTTTCCAGTTCTTCCCTCTAGTCCGCAAGAACTCCTGACAAAGTCTAGCAAGGCTCACTGGGCCTCCTTCACTTCTCCCTTTCTGTTGCACTGGCCCAGGCCGACAGCTGTACCGTACGTCAGTGCTGGAAGCAACGGCCCAGCTCACTCGCGCCTCCTGTTGACACAGGTGTCCACCCCCAAGCATAGTTTCCTCAAAATCTTCAGGTATTGACCAACGGCGGATGTCTCTCGTACCCGGTGGGATGAGGGCTGGGCCTCGGCTTTTGACTTGCGTCATCTGGGCTCCGGTTCTTGGGTCTGATCTTTAGGACTTGAAACTTGTCTTGGGCAGGTCTGGTCTTTGGGCCTTGACTGGCATCATCTGGATTCCGGGGCTTGTCCGGGACTGCCTAGGTCTTGCTTCCAGGCGCGCCACAAGGTTTGCGCTTCCTGTAACGGCCCGGCACCCTGCCCTCAGCATCTCTCTAGACACACATCCTGTCCATCCCTTCTCTTGGCGCCAAATTTCCTCCCGTTTTGGAGTGCTGGCCTTTTATACCAGGGAACTGCATCATCAAGGTCACCTGATCGGGTGCTCCATCTAAACTCAGCCCTCCTGAAACTCTCCCTCTTCTGGGACCCCGCAGGGTCCCGTTTGGACAGTAGATAGCAGTCCTCATGCACAAATGCTACACAGCGCTGGGGATTCTCATCCTTGATGTCACACCCTCTTACAACAGTATGAGCCCTCAAATAGCCACTGTATACAGACACTCTTCCCATATAAATATGAAAAAGAAAACTACACAAACTCAATTCGCTCCCCCAACACTCTGTTAAGATCTTTGGTGCACTCACACTCTGGAAAGCAGATGCGATGTAGTGACGTCATTACTAGTGTTGAGCAAGCATGCTCGACACTGCTCGGTACTCTCCCGAGCATCTCAATACTCGGGATGTTCGGCGACCACCGAGCATTTTCGGTTAACTCAGGCGGGAGCTCGGGTCTCCGCCCTGCACGTTTGGCGCTCTTTACAGAGCCAGTGAACATGCAGGGATTGCCAGCCAGTCACTGTAATGCCGCAGCCATGTTGGTTGTGGGCATTACATTGATTGGCTGGCCGCACAGCGTCACCTCGGGTATTTAAAACCGGGCGCTGTAATCTTGGACACAGTCGCTCCGGATCAGATGGTGTAGGGAGAGTGCTGCTGAGCTAGGGAGAGATTTATACTGCAAAATAGGTAGTGTAGGGCCACTAAAGCCTGCAAAAATCGTCTTATTAACCTTTTGGTATTTCCCCCCCAAAATAAAAATTGAGTGTGTCTGTGAGTGTTCAGACACAAATAAATCTGTTTAAACGAATCTGGTGTATGCCAGATAACTAGAACTGTGGTTTTCCTCTTCCACAGTTCAAATCTCCTTTTTATTACCCTTTTGCCATTGATAGTGTGAGTGTAAGCTATTTTACTTCATTTACAATGGGCAAGGCGTGTGGCAAGGGACGTGGAACTGGACGTTCTGGTGATGGTGCGTGCAGAGGACGGGGCCGTGGCCAAGGTGAAAATGTGCCACAACCAACAGCCACATCTTCTCGCTCCCAGTTCTTGACCGAATTACTAGGGAAACGCACAACAGCACCACTATTGCCAACTGATCAGTGTGAACAGGTTATTAATTGGACAGCAGATAATAATTCCAGTCACCTGGGCACCACCACCTCCGGTCTGTCTTCCACATGGTCAAGTGTTAGTAGCCGTGAGTCTCGACTGCATACTCCTCTTCACTCTGATGCACCTTCCTCCCACCATGCCGAGTGTCATCAGACAGCAACTGATCCCACAGTTGGACACTCTGAAGAGCTGTTCACTGGTCCATTTCCATATTTGGGCCCCTCGTCTGCTGCGCTTGAAGTGGTGGAAGAGGAGATCCCATGTAGCGATGGCCAAATATTTGAACAGCTATGGCCACAGGAAGGCGACGCTGGCAATTTGTCACAAGAGGTGGACGATGACGAGACACAATTGCCACGAAGTGAGGAGGAGGACTGTGGTGCGGAAGTGGAAGAGGAGGAGGTGGTGGATGATCTAGTAACTGACCCAATGTGGCAGGAGGACACGCAGAGTGAGGCCAGCAGCACACAGGGTGAGGGAGGCAGAGTACCCCAACAGGCAGGAAGAAGCAGTGTGGTGGCCGCACAGAGAAGGCAGGCAACAGTTTCCCGTAACACCAACATGAGGGACGTTGCCAGTACAACCGGTAGGTCTTCCAGAGTCAGGAATTTTTTTAAAGACTCTGCTGATAACCCCAAAAAGGCCATTTGTATCACCTGCCAGGCCAGCATCAGCAGGGGTGACAAAACTACCAGCCTAACCACCACCAGCATGATCAGGCACATGGCAGCAAAGCACCCGACTTTGTGGGGCGAACCCCAGGGTCCACGACCAGTGTCAGTGGGTGTCACCACTGCTTCTTCCGCTGTTGTGCGTGTAAGAGAACCCCCTGTTGTGCGTGCAAGGCAATCCCCTGTCCATACTGCATACTCCTCTCAGTCTTCACTTGTTATGGCAGTTTCTCAAGAAACAGCATCAACAGCTACGTCCCACCGCAGTGTTCAATTGTCCATATCCCAGACCTTTGAACGGAAGCGCAAATTCGCAGCCAATGCCCCACAGGCCACAGTCCTAAATTCGCACATTTCACGACTACTTGCGTTGGAAATGCTGCCTTTTAGGCTGGTGGAGACGGAATCCTTCCGCAACCTTATGGCGGCGGCCGTCCCTCGGTACTCGGTCCCCAGCCAACACTATTTTGCCCGGTGTGCCATCCCCACACTACACAAGCACGTGTCCCAAAACATCTGCCGTGCCCTCAACAGCGCAGTTACTGGGAGAGTCCACCTGACAACGGACAAGTGCTTGTGGCCAGGGACGGTACATCTCCCTGACGGCACACTGGGAAAACATAGTGGAAGCCGGGACCCAGTCGCACCTTGGGACGGAACACAGCCTCCCCACACTGAGGATTGTGGGCCCTATGTCAGTCAGAGTTAAGGCCCTCTAACCTCCATGTCATTTCCAAGGGGCATTAAAACTGTCTTGTTAAGCTACTGCGACCTCCACCACTTTTCCCAGGGGCATTAAAACCATCTTGTTAAGCTACTGCGACCTCCATCACTTTTCCCAGGGGCATTGATATTGTCTTTTTATTCCACTGCAACCCCCATCACTTTTCCAAGGGGCATTAAAACCGTCTTGTTAAGCTACTGCGACCTCCATGTCTCTTCCAAGGGGCATTAAAACCATCTTGCTAAGCTACTGCGACCTCCACCACTTTTCCCAGGGGCATTGATATTGTCTTTTTATTCCACTGCAACCTCCACGTCTCTTCCAAGGGTCATTAAAACCGTCTTGTTAAGCTACTGCGACCTCCACCACTTTTCCCAGGGGCATTAAAACCGTCTTGTTAAGCTACTGCGACCTCCACCACTTTTCCCAGGGGTATTAAAACCATCTTGTTAAGCTACTGCGACCACCACTTTTCCCAGGGGCATTGATATTGTCTTTTTATTCCACTGCGACCTCCACCACTTTTCCCAGGGGCATTAAAACCATCTTGTTAAGCTACTGCGACCTCCACCACTTTCCCCAGGGGCATTAAAACCATCTTGTTAAGCTACTGCGACCTCCACCACTTTTCCCAGGGGCATTAAAACCGTCTTGTTAAGCTACTGCGACCACCACTTTTCCCAGGGGCATTGATATTGTCTTTTTATTCCACTGCGACCTCCACCACTTTTCCCAGGGGCATTAAAACCGTCTTGTTAAGCTACTGCGTCCACCACTTTTCCCAGGGGCATTGATATTGTCATTTTATTCCACTGCGACCTCCACCACTTTCCCAGGAGCATTAAAACCATCTTGTTAAGCTACTGCGACCTCCACCATTCTTCCAAGGGGCATTAAAACCGTCTTGTTAAGCTACTGCGACCTCCACCACTTTTTCAAGGGCCATTGATATTGTCTTTTTATTCCACTGCGACCTCCACCATTCTTCCAACGGGCATTGCATTTCCTCCTAATTTAGTCAGCTTTTGCTTTTCAATGCATAGGTGAACACTAAGGGAGACCCACCCCCCAATAATGGGCAGAAGGTTTTTAGTATGCTGTCATTCACGTCTGTTTCAAGGGGCATTGCAATTCCTCATAATTTTTGGAAAGCCTTCCATTCACTGCTTAGGCCAAAAGTGCACAGGAGACCCAGTTGCTATAAATGGAAAAAACAGTTTAGTTAAGGCCCTCTGACCTCCATGTCATTTCCAAGGGGCATTGGAGTGCCTCAAAATTTTTGGTAGGCATTCCACTCACTGTATGCCCTATAACTGTGTAGCCGAACCACTCCTTTTGGTACAGAAACATATCCTACAAGACATGTTTGGTTGACTGGCCTGATATTGATGTGAATGGTCCCTGTTCCTCCTGTTCTCTCCTTTGCCACCACCTCATCCATCATTCATCTGTAAGGTGCCCCAGCAACGTAGTCGTGGGCGAGCTGTAGCCCCCTCTCGCTCTGACACCCTACAGACAATTCGTGTCCTCCCTCTGATGTGTGGCTGTGTATGTGGTGCTCTCCACTTACTTCAAACCATCCGATCACGGCTGTCTCCAGGCATTTCTCTTCTGGGACCAGGGCAGCAATAAATTCAGAGGACACTAAGTTCTTAACCAGAACTTGAACTTTACTTGGGGTTGAGGAATATGTACAATATTTACAGGCAGATATAATGGATAAGGCCCGACAGGTTATTATCTCTCTCACAGGCACTGGCAACATCTTCAGCCCTTGTTCCCTCTTTAAGTGAAGCATCTCTGTGACTCTAATCTCTAGCCCAAGAGACTCTTCTGCAATACCAACATTGATCTGGATCCGATCTCTCCCCCACGTCTTAGCCGGGAGTCCTATTTATCTTCCTCTGCTTCCTGCAGACTAGAAGTGCCCCGGGTCCTCACTACCTCTGATGAGTTTCTCCGGCTGGCTAACAGGACTCTTGCTCTTGCGTAGGGAGACTTTCACACTAGTGATCCCACTGTCTGAGGGTATGGAGCTCCCGTCTACCCTAGCAGCCACCATACATTCAGGCTGCCCGTACGGTTCACCGTCCTATCTCTAACGGAAGAATCACTTCCTGATCCTGGAAACTAAACAGAGATTTTCCTAATGTGCCCACCCTCAGTGAGCTGTCTTCACACAGCATTAACCCATCACTGTCTGTAACACTGCCAGCAGACTCAACCTGACATCTGCACCCAGGACAGTGGCATCTTGTGGCTGTTTACAGGTACTGCAGCCCACAAGGAATTATGTCAGGAACAAGCTCTATATCACTCAAGGCTTGATCAGGGCACTAAGTTCCCCCTCCACTCTACTGAATGGACCACTAAAGCTAACCCCTTAGCTTGGTCTACCAACAGTTCAGAGAGGTCTAACTACGGGAACACTTTCTTTAACTACTTCAGTGCCAAAGGAAGGTTACGTCCTTCCCCACTATTACACATCACCTGAAGCTTTGTTTAAACGGGAGTCATAGAACTGGGATAGTAGCAGGAAAACATCCAGCAATCCTTGGAGGAGGTAGGATATGCGCCAAAACGCTGACCACCTCAGGCCTAGCCGCTACTACATACATGCGCTTGCATTCCAAGAAAACAAAGCAGACGCTAACTTCTATCATCATTATGCTCCTCACCTTGGCACTCTCAACTCCCCTGATGGAGAAGCCAAGGCCCACCGGAGGAGTCTGGTTCTCTGGTGGGCTCGTCCAATGCTGCTCTAAAGCAGGCCGGGCTAAGAAAAGTGTGGGGGAACTTCCAAGGAGAAATAGGGGCGGCTGGGGACCGTTTATGGACACCCGGCCGCCCCCTGGCGGCTGGGGACCGAGCGTGGACACCCGGCCGCCGGGCGGCTGGGGACTGAGTATGGATACCTCGCTGCCAAAGCAGTCATGAGGTAATGGCCAGCTTTGGCCTCCTCCAAACTAAAAGGCCCCAATTCAAGTGCAAGTTAGCAGTATGGTATTGCAGTCTGGGGGTGGGTGAGTGGCAGGCTGCATACTTGCGCTTGCATTGCAAGGAATGGGGGAGGTACAAATTGAACACTGCCCTGGGACAAGGACTAGCACGGGGATAGTTGCAAGTCTGCATCTTCTGATGCGGCAAGGATCACTTCTGATGGGCACACTTTTAGGCAGTAACCTGGGTGTTAGAGATGCTTCCAGGGGTCTTCCCCATGCTATTCCCATGTCTTTTCAGCACTGTATGCATGTGTCACACAGCACATGGCCAGATAAGGTTGTAAAATGTTAAAATGACATTTCCCGTTGAATGCATTTGTCACTGTTGGAGGAAATACAAAAGTGCAAAAACGCATAAAAAATGCAGCTTGTGAACATAGCCCAAGGTGTGGAGGAGTATTTTTGTTTTTGGTTATTTATTTTACCTTATACACAAGTCTTTACCATGGAAAGGAAGTTCCTTAACCAGGGGCATGCATAGAAATCATGGGGCCCCATAGCAAAAGTCCAAATTGCCCCCCCCCCCAATAAAAAATAATAAATTCTGCAGTGTAAGTAGAATCGCAGTATATAGGTGCTTTCACAAAGGGCATAGCTCAACTTTTGAAGACAGGGAAATGAACATGTCTTGTGGCATGCACATAGTGAATGTGCCCATACTGAAGTCCTTTAGTGTTCTCATCCCTTTTTATCACCCTGTTGATTTAAATACAACAAAACATGCATCCAACACACAGTATTATACCCCCCTACAGTAAATTCCCCTACAGTAACCCTGACACACACACAGTAAGATGACTCCATAGTCCCCCCAGTAAGGTATGATGCCCTCACAAACACCCACACAGCATGATGGCCCCCCCATATACCCACACTGTATGATGGCTCCCTAGCAACTCCCCTGCTTCACACAGTATTATGGTTCCCAAGAAGTATGATGGTCCCCACAGACCCACATTGTATGATGGCCCTCACAGCTGCCCACACAGTATAATGGCCCACAGGTCCTCCACTGTATCATGGTCTCCACAGGACCTCCATACAATATGATGAAAGTACCCACAGTATAATGGCCTGCACAGGTACCCCACACACAGTATGATGACCCCACAGTAGGCGCCTCCACAGTATAAGGCTCCACAACCCCCTACAAGTCCTGACTGATAAAAAAATATATAAAAATTAATCACCTACCCCTGTTTCCCCAATGAGCTGCTCTATGCACCGTGTGAATGGAGGCGATGCACAGCAGATGTGACATAGTGACATCATGCTTGGTGCGCTGAGACACAGACTCATGGCTGAATGGTACAGCAGGGAGCCTTTAAGCATCTGGTCTCCTAAAGAGCTCAAATGTGGCCATATGATCTGCCGCTATTAGTGGTATGCCACTGGTACTATAGTAAGAGCTATTTTACACAGTGACATTCTTATGTACATATGTGTGACGCTGTAAGCCCTACCCTGGGAGATGGGGGACTCGGAGTCGGGTCCTGTGTTGTAGATGGGGTGCAGCCGTGGCCCGGACCCGCTCCGTGCCCAGAGCCGTCACATTAAAAAGGATGGTATGGGCTTATCCGGGTTGAGTGGCTGATCTCGACTACGCCACCTGTGGCACCTGGTGAAGGCCACCAGCGCCGCTACAATCCGCTGAGGCAGGGTGTTATTGCAGCCATCGTTGTTACTACTCCCCACAGGCGGGGCAGGGCCTCAGGGCAGAGGGACAGGATGGAGGGGGTTGTAGTCTAGGAGGTCTGGTACTGCGTAGTGCGGTGTAATGCAAAATAAAGAGTCCGGAGGCTATAGGGGTTAACTTCCAGAGTTTTTACTCACGGTGGAGATTGCAGTTGGAAGGCTTCTCCCTGCTCCTCGCGGAGTTCTGCGGTCACCAGAGACGGGGGGGGGTGGGGGTCTGACAACCTCCGAGTAAGTCCAGTGTTCAATCAGGACCCCGCCCCAGAGTGTTCCTAGACTTCAGACGGGGCCTTTCCTGTCTGTGTGTGTGTAGATAGGCCTGGTCTCCCTCTGAACTTCACTCAGAAAAAGGGTACGGGTGGCAGCTCCGCTCCTTCCGTTACCCGGTGGGATCCTCAGGGCCTACCGGACTTCGCTGACCAGGACGTAGAGTGGCAAGGTCAGGTGTCGGGGGCCGGTACCCCTCTTGCAGCCGGAATCCCTCTGAATAAATCAGGTTGGCGAGGACAGGTGGCGTATACCGCTCCGTCTGCATCCCCCTGGGATCCATTTGCGGTGGAGCTACACTCCTGAGCTCCGGCCCTTCTTGGTCATGGTCCTTGACCGGGCTGAGACATTCATTATCTGCAACCTGCCCCTCGACCCAAAGCCAGGGTACGAGGGCCGTGCCTCCATCCTCTGGAGGTCCACACAGGATCCACGCTCAGGGAGGAAGGTCACGATCAAAGAACGATCAAAGAACCCAGAACCAAGATGGCTTTGTATTAAATATGAAATTTAAAGTGTCACTAAAATGTGAATCCTCCACCCTCACCCACTAATTGATTCCCCTATCTCTTGGTTCCCCAGTCTCCCAATTCCCAGTAGGGGCAGCACCTAGTGCCTACTAGCCCCCTCTGGTGGGAGAAGTGTGGTGTTGGTTGTGGAGGTAGGGTCCTGACCATCGCACTGTTCTTACCTCAGAGGAGGAACACTACACCCCATTAAAGAGGTGCAGCATCCCTGTGGCGGTCGAACCCTCAGGGGCGCCACATTCCCCCCTGGTGAAACACAGCACGTCCGCAGCCTGCAAAAGAGCAATACCTGGTACAGTTTTTTTTTTTTTTATATATATATATGAACAATAAACTATCTTCCCTTTATGGGAGGCACTTCTTCTTAAACGTTTCGAACAGCATATAATATAAAAGTACAAAGGTATAAAAATATAAAAGTACAAGAATCATCCAGAGACATTTATGCACAGACAGATGGGTTAAAGTGCAGGGACTTAAAGGCAGTTCAGAAGCACGAGGGACCGGTCCCAAACCCCCAACGTAGGCCCTGGGGTGGCTGCAGGGCATGAAGATCCTGAGTTGGACCTACAGGAGAGCCACTCCAGACAGGTTTTTCTTCTGAGGTCTGAGGTAGAAATAGCCACGGTTTTACATAAAACCAATAAGGAGCACCTAAGGAGATGCAAACTATTTACAGGGTATGAGTCTGTCTGCTGCAAGTCCGCAGGGCCAAATGTCTCTAGAAATCGGGAATGTAAATTAAAACATAAACACAACCATTACAACTTTAAACAAGTTACAGCCGCTGGGGCTGCTTAATTCTCGGGTCCCCTCCGGGGAAAAGGCTCATTCCTCCCGACGGAGGCTGACCGGTCCTCTAAGGCCGAGCGCGAGGGGGCATCACTCCCGGACACCTTGTGGACATCCAGGGCGTACCACCCCCGCACCCCGTGGTGGCGGGTGTACGTGACTATGTCACCCGGGACGAGGTTCCGGCCAGGGTGTCCCTTTTTCAGCCGCGACTCGACGTCCTGCCGGCTGATGAAGACGTCGTGCTCATGCTGGGAACTCCGAATGAATCCCCACCCCGACTCATGGTGGAAGAGGACAACTTGCCCTTCCACACGGGGGCTTGGACGGGTCTTCTCCTCCTGGAGGGCCCGGGACTTTGCAGCCTTGGCGTGCACCTCGAGGCGCTTGCAGCGAATCTCCCTCTGGCATTGCTCCCGGCTGAGTTGAAGGATCTGCTGACGGCACAGCTCGCTCCTCCTGCGCGCTTCAGCCCGGGTCTCCCAGGGGAAGCCCATCAGGTCCCCCCCCTGGTTGTCCCAGGCCCACTCCTCAGTCGCCGGCCAGGTGACTGTCGGTGCGGGTAGCGGTGTCAGCAGAGGTTGCTGCGGGTCCTCTGCAAGTGCGGACCGGTCCGGGTTGGGGTCGGTGGATACCCCAGCAGCCTCAGGTATTTCCGAATCAGGAGTTGGACGACAGTGCAGGTCTCCGCCTATAGCAGAAGCTTGCAGCTCCGGGGCAAAGACCTGCTCCCAGGTGACCGCGCCAGGCAGGAGATACTCGGCCATGAGGTCCAGTACGGGCACGGTAGGTTCAGCAGCCGGGGCAGGCGAAGCACACTCACCCACCTCTGGGCCGCTCACGACCTCTGTCACCAATTCTCCCTGAGCTTCAGCTCCTTGATGGCGGGTTCGTATGCGCAGCAGCATTTCTTCCTGCCACGCAGCAGACACCGCCTTCTGGGCCTCATCCAGTCTATGTGCAAGACCCGGGGCTTCCTGGTGGAGAAATTCAATATCTCCCGCTGTAAGTATTGTGCCGCTTCGCTCCCTGCCGGGGGAAGGACCTGGGCCAGGTTCGGAAGGTTCCGTTTGTTGCGCTCCAGCAGCGTCCATGTCCGCTCCTGAAGGCCGCCAAACCTCAACTGCAATGGCCGCACCTTGTTTTTTTTCTTTTTCCTCCTCTTTTGGGGCGGCTCCAGGGCGGTATGCTGACAGCCACACCTTCGTTCGGCCCATCCATTTTGACGGGCATTACCCCGCGGACAGTTTCTGATGGAAGGGGCGGTCCACACTTTTGGCGCCATGTGGGAGCCTGGTCCATGATAGGAGGTGTTAGAAGACCGTCTTTCTAATACACTATGGCGTCTGTTCTTCTTGGGCGGGCGCCATTTTAAGTGGAAATGACAGTCTAAGGTGTAAGGCACACAGTACCCTGTAGCAATGGGTAATTCCTTCCTTTGCTGCGGGCACACGATCCTGCCGACTACGCCAGTTGAGTGATGCTGTAAGCCCTACCCTGGGAGATGGGGAACTCGGAGCCGGGTCCTGTGTTGTAGATGGGGTGCAGCCGTGGCCCGGACCCGCTCTGCGCCCAGGGCCGTCACATTAAAAAGGATGGTATGGGCTTATCCGGGTTGAGTGGCTGATCTCGACTACGCCACCTGTGGCACCACGTGAAGGCCACCAGCGCCGCTACAGTCCGCTGAGGCAGGGTGTTATTGCAGCCATCGTTGTTACTACTCCCCACAGGTGGAGCAGGGCCTCAGGGCAGAGGGACAGGATGGAGGGGGTTTTAGTCTAGGAGGTCTGGTACTGCGTAGTGCGGTGTAATGCAGAATAAAGAGTCCAGAGGACATAGGGGTTAACTTCCAGGGTTTTTATTCACGGTGGAGATTGCAGTTGGAAGGCTTCTCCCTGCTCCTCGCGGAGTTCTGCGGTCACCAGAGACGGGGGGGGGGGGGGTCCGACAACCTCCGAGTAAGTCCAGTGTTCAATCAGGACTCCGCACCGGAGTGTTCCTAGACTTCAGACCGGGTCGTTTCCTGTCTGTGTGTGTGTAGATAGGCCGGGTCCCCCTCTGAACTTCACTCAGAAAAAGGGTGTGGGTGGCAACTCTGCTCCTTCCGTTACCCGGTGGGATCCTCAGGGCCTACCGGACTTCCCTGACCAGGACGTAGAGTGGCAAGGTCAGGTGTCGGGGGCCGGTACCCCTCTTGCAGCCGGAATCCCTCTGAATAAATCAGGTTGGCGAGGACAGGTGGCATATACCGCTCCGTCTGCATCCCCCTGGGATCCATTTGCGGTGGAGCTACACTCCTAAGCTCCGGCCCTTCTTGGTCATGGTCCTTGACCGGGCTGAGACATTCATTATCTGCAACCTGCCCCTTGACCCAAAGCCAGGGTACGAGGGCCGTGCCTCCATCCTCTGCAGGTCCACACAGGATCCACGCTCAGGAGGAAGGTCACGATCAAAGAACGATCAATGAACCCAGAACCAAGATGGCTTTGTATTAAATATGAAATTTAAAGTGTCACTAAAATGTGAATCCTCCAACCTCACCCACTAATTGGTTCCCCAGTCTCCCGATTCCCAGTAGGGGCAGCACCTGGTGCCTACTAGCCCCCTCTGGTGGGAGAAGTGTGGTGTTGGATGTGAAGGAAGGGTCCAGACCATCACACTGTTCTTACCTCAGAGGAGGAACACTACACCCCATTAAAGAGGTGCAGCATCCCTGTGGCGGTCGAACCCTCAGGGGCGCCACACATACATATATAGTGAAGTCCATATTACGTATAGAGCTTCACTTATAAAGACAACCTTTGTCCATTTGACGAAATATCAACATCGTGGATGAAATCCCCTGATCAGAAACTGGGCTAACTTTAGGCTATGTTCACACATTGTGTTTTTGCAGCGTTTATGAATTTTCTGCTGCGTTTTACAGTACCAGCAAAGACTGAGATTTCAGAAATCTCATGCACACTTTGTTTTTTTTTTTCCTGACTGTTTTGTCAAAGAGCTGCATTTTTGCAAACAGCAGCATGTCACTTCTTTTAGCGTTTTTCACCCATAGAAAGCAATGGGTAGCGCAAAATTGCAGCAAAAACGCAGGTATCAAGTTTTGCTGTGTTTTTGATGCAAAAACCTGAGGAAATTGAATCATGTTTCTTTTTATGCACTAAACTTTATCAGCATGCACAAGAAACAAATGTACCCTGACAAAAACGCAGAAAAAAACTCAGCAAAACCTGCTTTTTCTCTACTGCCAAGAGAGCAGGTTTTGGCAGCGGAAAAAAAATTTGCAAAAACACAATGTGTGAATATAGCCTTACGGGTTGTAACCTGTGAAGATTGTGCAAAGCGCATCTCTCTACACTCCACTGTGTTAGCACTCAGAACGTCAGCTGGCTGTGAAGAACAGACTGGCCTGCCGAGAATCTGATCAAAAATATGGATGTGTGAATGAGGTCTTAGGCTGATGGGAGGGGATCAGTCAGATATGGAGACAGTCACCACCTCCAATAGTATATGATCTCCCATCAGCCTAAGGCCTCAATCACACGTGCAATATTCGCATACGAGTGCTATCCATCGTCTTCAAGGATAGCACTCGTACCTGTGGTAGTCTATGGGGCCATTCACATGTCTGTGATTTTAGAGACATGCCCGATTTTGATCCAAGGGTCAGATTACACTTGGCCATGCAAGGTCAATGGGTTTGTGAAAAAAAAAAACGGACTGCACTCTGATGACATCTCAGTGCAGTCGATTTTTATGGTCTGTAAGAATGAAGAAGGTGGAGAATTGTTTTATTTTTTTATTTCTCCAGATACGAGAACAACGGATGACACTCAGGTCACACTCTGATTAAAGTCTGATCAGAATAATTGGCCATTTTTCTTGTATGTGGAAAAATCAGAAGTGTGAATGAGTCCTAAGGTTGTTTTTAATTAGTAGTGGATCCTACCTGCCCTTTAAATTTGGTTAGACAAAAAAGGGGGTGGGGTGGAAAAGCGCAGTGCTTGTGTGAACCTGTATGGAAGTGGAATATACGTGCAGATACAGTGGTCTGCTCACCTGAGTGGGTTGTGCAGACCGCACAACCCAGGTTAAACAGCTACTGGCGCTGATAGCGCTGCCACGATGCCTTCAGTGTCTCCTCTGGATTAGCAGATGGAGCTTCCAATCATGTGATTCCGGGTGGGGTCACATGGGTGATGACATCATCGCAGGTCCTACAGGTCCTGCAGCTGAAATTGTATCCAGTTCTCTGCAGCCTCCAGCCACAACTCCCAAGGGAAAAGTGAACAGTGTGCAAATTGAAGTGGTCAGTGGGGCGCTAGAAACTGGATAAGGCGCTGGAAAAGGATAAAACAAACCTCTTTATTGAAGTATTAATGCCCACAACACGTTTCTGCAGCGGTCTGCTGCCTTCATCAGGTGGAGTTATGGGAAAATGGCAGAAACAGGCACTTTTTGGCACTGACCACTTCAATTTGCACAGTTTAAATTTGGTTAGTCCCATGAAAGAATGGTACATCTTGTCGTTCTTGATGGGCTCCCATGAATTGGCCAATTTATGCACCAAGTACCTTCATTTTCCATATCTCTACGCTTACAGAGGCGACTGTATTCTTTATTATGCAGTGATAGCAGCAGCGCCTGTTCACACTTAATTTATTCTGTCTGGAGGCGATATACATACATAAACACAGAGGGGTTGTCCAAGTTTGGGCTGAAAGTCTACAATCGCTCTATATGACTACGGTCATCTGAATCCTCACATCATACGCTGTCAGGATTCTTCGATGACAGTGGCAAGAGCAGCCGGTCACGTACAAGTATGTGTTTTGCATATCTGTGGTCACGTGTCGATTAAACGTGCTCGGCCGCATTCAGTTCCCTTGTATTGATCGAGGACGAACACGTCTAGTCAGAATGTGACTGGAAGCATGCAAATTGTTAGAACCCTCCTGTTTGTTTGTTTTTTCCTTCCTGTGTATAGCGGTCATGTGACCATTTGCCTTTATATTACAGCTCCGCCCTTTTGGCTCTGTTGGACTTCAGTGTTGTTTGACTGCTTCTCTAGCCAGGTGCTTCTGTGCCTATCTGGCAGCTCGCTTGGTCCTTCTGGGACCTCTAGTACCCTTTTGTCAGTTTGTATTTTTGTGTTCTGCAACTACTCTGTTTAGGAGGTGTCCCATTTTTGTCCCAGTCCTTAGTTCTTTTAGGGACCCCTCTCCTTTATGCTATAGGTCTCCGTTCAGACTAGCTGAAGACTAAGGCGGGTCTGTTCACTCGGAACAGGCAGCCCGCTACATCGTAGGGATTCAGCTTAGTCTTATTGTAGGGACAGCCTTCCCCTATCTTTCCTTAGTTCATGTTGCAGATCATAACACAAATCACATACTTGTGGTGGCATGACCGCCTGCACGCGATGTGTGCGCTCTGAGGATTCAGAAGTCTGCAGTCATAGAGTGATTGCAGACTTTCATCTCAAGCCTGGACAACCCTTTAAAGGGGTTGTCCACTACTTTGACATTGATGCCCTGTCCTTAGGATAGGGCATCAATGTATGATCGGCTGGGGTCCCACACGTGGCATCGCTGCCGATCAGCTGTTATCGTGCCGGTGGCCGCCGGCCGGAAGTCCTTGCCTGTGGTGCCTGGCCGTCAAGTTGTAGTGGCGGCCGCTTGTAACTGTATATCCGCCTCCTATTCAATTGAATGGGAGGCGGATGTGCAGTTACGAGCGGCGGCCACTACAGATGGACGGCCAAGCACCGCAGATAAGGACTTGTGGCCGCTGCCGCCGGCATAACAGCTGGTTGATGGGGATGGGGCGTCCGGGACCCCGGCCGATCATACATTGGTGCCCTATCCTATGGATAGAGCATCAATGTCAAAGTAGTGGATAACTTTTTTAAGAGTACATTCCCACTTTCAGGATTTGTTGCGGTTTTCACGCTGCAGAATTTTTGTACTTATTATGTAAATTACTGGACACGCATTTTTACACATGCGGATCTTCCTCAACTAAGCAAGTCTATGAGGAAAGTCTACATGCGGACCCACAAGAGAAATCGACATGCTCGGGGTCTGAAGGACACGCCGCATCTCAGTTTCCGCTGGTGATCCGCTGGTGCACAGAGATGCATAGTGGACAGAAAAGAACATCCACTATGCTGTAACATCTGGCTGTTGCGGGTTTGACGCTGCATAAATATGCAGCGTCAAAACCGCAGCAAATCTTGAACGTGGGAACATACCCTTAGGCTATGTGCCCATGATCCGGAGCCCCTGCGGGTTTGACGCTGCGTGTTTATGCAGCGTCCAAGGAAAGTCTGCAGGTGAAAAAAAAATGGTAGCTATTCCGCAGCATTGGGGGCGCAGGCTGGTACGCATTGTGCGCACATACAGTGTGGCTAGCTGCAGCAATACTAGTGATTAGTGATGGTCTGGGGTCAGATGTACTCTCTCTGACAGCCGTGTCCTTTGCTCTGCTGTGCACTCTGCAGCCTGTCCATTCCTCCTTCAGTTAATCCTTCATTAGGAGTGCATGATCTGCAATGCAGATAAATGTGTGTAAAGAAGTCATTTAAACAATTTATTAATAGGCTTCCATTGTCACAGGTGTCCTAATGTTTAGCTCAACCGTCTGGTCCCAGGTTCAGGATCTCTGTGGTGACTGACAGACACAAGACAGTGGCTTGGTGTGAGGGGCTTCCTGACTTTTTATTTGTTTGCAGCCCTCCTCCCCAGTTACCCTAGATAGTTGGCAGAATTCCAAACACGACCCCTCCCCCCTGCCTTAACACCCGCACATCCAAAACAGGACACAAAGTAAAAGAAATTCATTTACATTTCACACTTACAGAACAGAGTGCTGCAGTGAGCCAGAGACTTACCCTGCAGCCAGGCCGGCTCCTCTGCAGCCAGTCAGAGACTTACCCTGCAGCCAGGCCGGCTCCCTCTGCAGCCAGTCAGAGACTTACCCTGCAGCCAGGCCGGCTCCTCTGCAGCCAGTCAGAGACTTACCCTGCAGCCAGGCCGGCTCCCTGAGCAGCCAGTCAGAGACTTATTCTGCAGCCAGGCCGGCTCCCTCTGCAGCCAGTCAGAGACTTATTCTGCAGCCAGGCCGGCTCCCTCTGCAGCCAGTCAGAGACTTACCCTGCAGCCTGGCCGGCTCCCTCTGCAGCCAGTCAGAGACTTACCCTGCAGCCCTGCCGGCTCCCTCTGCAGCCAGTCAGAGACTTACCCTGCAGCCAGGCCAGCTCCTCTGCAGCCAGTCAGAGACTTACCCTGCAGCCAGGCCGGCTCCCTCTGCAGCCAGTCAGAGACTTACCCTGCAGCCCTGCCGGCTCCCTCTGCAGCCAGTCAGAGACTTACCCTGCAGCCCTGCCGGCTCCCTCTGCAGCCAGTCAGAGACTTACCCTGCAGCCAGGCCGGCTCCCTCTGCAGCCAGTCAGAGACTTACCCTGCAGCCAGGCCGGCTCCCTCTGCAGCCAGTCAGAGACTTACCCTGCAGCCCTGCCGGCTCCCTCTGCAGCCAGTCAGAGACTTACCCTGCAGCCCTGCCGGCTCCCTCTGCAGCCAGTCAGAGACTTACCCTGCAGCCAGGCCGGCTCCTCTGCAGCCAGTCAGAGACTTACCCTGCAGCCAGGCCAGCTCCTCTGCAGCCAGTCAAAGACTTACCCTGCAGCCAGGCCGGCTCCCTGAGCAGCCAGTCAGAGACTTACTCTGCAGCCAGGCCGGCTCCTCTGCAGCCAGTCAGAGACTTACCCTGCAGCCAGGCCGGCTCCCTCTGCAGCCAGTCAGAGACTTACCCTGCAGCCAGGCCGGCTCCTCTGCAGCCAGTCAGAGACTTACCCTGCAGCCAGTCAGAGACTTACCCTGCAGCCAGGCTGGCTCCCTCTGCAGCCAGTCAGAGACTTACCCTGCAGCCAGGCCGGCTCCCTCTGCAGCCAGTCAGAGACTTACCCTGCAGCCAGGCCGGCTCCTCTGCAGCCAGTCAGAGACTTACCCTGCAGCCAGTCAGAGACTTACCCTGCAGCCAGGCCGGCTCCCTCTGCAGCCAGTCAGAGACTTACCCTGCAGCCCTGCCGGCTCCCTCTGCAGCCAGTCAGAGACTTACACTGCAGCCAGGCCGGCTCCTCTGCAGCCAGTCAGAGACTTACCCTGCAGCCCTGCCGGCTCCCTCTGCAGCCAGTCAGAGACTTACCCTGCAGCCAGGCCGGCTCCCTCTGCAGACAGTCAGAGACTTACCCTGCAGCCAGGCCGGCTCCTCTGCAGACAGTCAGAGACTTACCCTGCAGCCAGGCTGGCTCCTCTGCAGCCAGTCAGAGACTTACCCTGCAGCCAGGCCGGCTCCCTGTGCAGCCAGTCAAAGACTTACCCTGCAGCCAGGCCGGCTCCTCTGTAGCCAGTCAGAGACTTACCATGCAGCCAGGCCGGCTCCTCTGCAGCCAGTCAGAGACTTACCCTGCAGCCAGGCCGGCTCCCTGAGCAGCCAGTCAGAGACTTACACTGCAGCCAGGCCGTTCCCTGAGCAGCCAGTCAGAGACTTATTCTGCAGCCAGGCCGGCTCCTCTGCAGCCAGTCAGAGACTTACCCTGCAGCCAGGCCGGCTCCCTCTGCAGCCAGTCAGAGACTTACCCTGCAGCCAGGCCGGCTCCTCTGCAGCCAGTCAGAGACTTACCCTGCAGCCAGGCCGGCTCCCTCTGCAGCCAGTCAGAGACTTACCCTGCAGCCAGGCCGGCTCCCTCTGCAGCCAGTCAGAGACTTACCCTGCAGCCAGGCCGGCTCCTCTGCAGCCAGTCAGAGACTTACCCTGCAGCCAGGCCGGCTCCCTCTGCAGCCAGTCAGAGACTTACCCTGCAGCCAGGCCGGCTCCTCTGCAGCCAGTCAGAGACTTACCCTGCAGCCAGGCCGGCTCCCTGAGCAGCCAGTCAGAGACTTACACTGCAGCCAGGCCGGCTCCCTGAGCAGCCAGTCAGAGACTTACCCTGCAGCCAGGCCGGCTCCCTCTGCAGCCAGTCAGAGACTTACCCTGCAGCCAGGCCGGCTCCCTCTGCAGCCAGTCAGAGACTTACCCTGCAGCCAGGCCGGCTCCTCTGCAGCCAGTCAGAGACTTACCCTGCAGCCAGTCAGAGACTTACCCTGCAGCCAGGCCGGCTCCCTCTGCAGCCAGTCAGAGACTTACCCTGCAGCCAGGCCGGCTCCCTCTGCAGCCAGTCAGAGACTTACCCTGCAGCCAGGCCGGCTCCTCTGCAGCCAGTCAGAGACTTACCCTGCAGCCAGTCAGAGACTTACCCTGCAGCCAGGCCGGCTCCCTCTGCAGCCAGTCAGAGACTTACCCTGCAGCCCTGCCGGCTCCCTCTGCAGCCAGTCAGAGACTTACCCTGCAGCCAGGCCGGCTCCTCTGCAGCCAGTCAGAGACTTACCCTGCAGCCAGGCCGGCTCCCTCTGCAGACAGTCAGAGACTTACCCTGCAGCCAGGCCGGCTCCTCTGCAGCCAGTCAGAGACTTACCCTGCAGCCAGGCCGGCTCCTCTGCAGCCAGTCAGAGACTTACCCTGCAGCCAGGCCGGCTCCCTGTGCAGCCAGTCAAAGACTTACCCTGCAGCCAGGCCAGCTCCTCTGCAGCCAGTCAGAGACTTACCCTGCAGCCAGGCCGGCTCCTCTGCAGCCAGTCAGAGACTTACCCTGCAGCCAGGCCGGCTCCTCTGCAGCCAGTCAGAGACTTACACTGCAGCCAGGCCGGCTCCCTGAGCAGCCAGTCAGAGACTTACTCTGCAGCCAGGCCGGCTCCTCTGCAGCCAGTCAGAGACTTACCCTGCAGCCAGGCCGGCTCCCTCTGCAGCCAGTCAGAGACTTACCCTGCAGCCAGGCCGGCTCCTCTGCAGCCAGTCAGAGACTTACCCTGCAGCCAGTCAGAGACTTACCCTGCAGCCAGGCCGGCTCCCTCTGCAGCCAGTCAGAGACTTACCCTGCAGCCAGGCCGGCTCCCTCTGCAGCCAGTCAGAGACTTACCCTGCAGCCAGGCCGGCTCCTCTGCAGCCAGTCAGAGACTTACCCTGCAGCCAGTCAGAGACTTACCCTGCAGCCAGGCCGGCTCCCTCTGCAGCCAGTCAGAGACTTACCCTGCAGCCCTGCCGGCTCCCTCTGCAGCCAGTCAGAGACTTACCCAGCAGCCAGGCCGGCTCCTCTGCAGCCAGTCAGAGACTTATCCTGCAGCCCTGCCGGCTCCCTCTGCAGCCAGTCAGAGACTTACCCTGCAGCCAGGCCGGCTCCCTCTGCAGACAGTCAGAGACTTACCCTGCAGCCAGGCCGGCTCCCTCTGCAGACAGTCAGAGACTTACCCTGCAGCCAGGCCGGCTCCTCTGCAGCCAGTCAGAGACTTACCCTGCAGCCAGGCCGGCTCCTCTGCAGCCAGTCAGAGACTTACCCTGCAGCCAGGCTGGCTCCCTGTGCAGCCAGTCAAAGACTTACCCTGCAGCCAGGCCGGCTCCTCTGCAGCCAGTCAGAGACTTACCCTGCAGCCAGGCCGGCTCCCTCGGCAGCCAGTCAGAGACTTACCCTGCAGCCAGGCCGGCTCCCTGTGCAGCCAGTCAAAGACTTACCCTGCAGCCAGGCCAGCTCCTCTGCAGCCAGTCAGAGACTTACCCTGCAGCCAGGCCGGCTCTTCTGCAGCCAGTCAGAGACTTACCCTGCAGCCAGGCCGGCTCCTCTGCAGCCAGTCAGAGACTTACACTGCAGCCAGGCCGGCTCCCTGAGCAGCCAGTCAGAGACTTACTCTGCAGCCAGGCCGGCTCCTCTGCAGCCAGTCAGAGACTTACCCTGCAGCCAGGCCGGCTCCCTCTGCAGCCAGTCAGAGACTTACCCTGCAGCCAGGCCGGCTCCTCTGCAGCCAGTCAGAGACTTACCCTGCAGCCAGTCAGAGACTTACCCTGCAGCCAGGCCGGCTCCCTCTGCAGCCAGTCAGAGACTTACCCTGCAGCCAGGCCGGCTCCCTCTGCAGCCAGTCAGAGACTTACCCTGCAGCCAGGCCGGCTCCTCTGCAGCCAGTCAGAGACTTACCCTGCAGCCAGTCAGAGACTTACCCTGCAGCCAGGCCGGCTCCCTCTGCAGCCAGTCAGAGACTTACCCTGCAGCCAGGCCGGCTCCCTCTGCAGCCAGTCAGAGACTTACCCTGCAGCCCTGCCGGCTCCCTCTGCAGCCAGTCAGAGACATACCCAGCAGCCAGGCCGGCTCCTCTGCAGCCAGTCAGAGACTTATCCTGCAGCCCTGCCGGCTCCCTCTGCAGCCAGTCAGAGACTTACCCTGCAGCCAGGCCGGCTCCCTCTGCAGACAGTCAGAGACTTACCCTGCAGCCAGGCCGGCTCCCTCTGCAGACAGTCAGAGACTTACCCTGCAGCCAGGCCGGCTCCTCTGCAGCCAGTCAGAGACTTACCCTGCAGCCAGGCCGGCTCCTCTGCAGCCAGTCAGAGACTTACCCTGCAGCCAGGCTGGCTCCCTGTGCAGCCAGTCAAAGACTTACCCTGCAGCCAGGCCGGCTCCTCTGCAGCCAGTCAGAGACTTACCCTGCAGCCAGGCCGGCTCCCTCGGCAGCCAGTCAGAGACTTACCCTGCAGCCAGGCCGGCTCCCTCTGCAGCCAGTCAGAGACTTACCCTGCAGCCAGGCCGGCTCCTCTGCAGCCAGTCAGAGACTTACTCTGCAGCCAGGCCAGCTCCCTGTGCAGCCAGTCAGAGACTTACCCTGCAGCCAGGCCGGCTCCTCTGCAGCCAGTCAGAGACTTACCCTGCAGCCAGGCCGGCTCCTCTGCAGCCAGTCAGAGACTTACCCTGCAGCCAGGCCGGCTCCTCTGCAGCCAGTCAGAGACTTACCCTGCAGCCAGGCCGGCTCCTCTGCAGCCAGTCAGAGACTTACCCTGCAGCCAGGCCGACTCCCTCTGCAGCAAGTCAGAGACTTACCATGCAGCCAGGCCGGCTCCCTGTGCAGCCAGTCAGAGACTTACCCTGCAGCCAGGCCGGCTCCTCTGCAGCCAGTCAGAGACTTACCCTGCAGCCAGGCCGGCTCCTCTGCAGCCAGTCAGAGACTTACACTGCAGCCAGGCCGGCTCCCTGAGCAGCCAGTCAGAGACTTACTCTGCAGCCAGGCCGGCTCCTCTGCAGCCAGTCAGAGATTTACCCTGCAGCCAGGCCGGCTCCTCTGCAGCCAGTCAGAGACTTACCCTGCAGCCAGGCCGGCTCCCTCTGCAGCCAGTCAGAGACTTACCCTGCAGCCAGGCCGGCTCCTCTGCAGCCAGTCAGAGACTTACCCTGCAGCCAGGCCGGCTCCTCTGCAGCCAGTCAGAGACTTACACTGCAGCCAGGCCGGCTCCCTGAGCAGCCAGTCAGAGACTTACTCTGCAGCCAGGCCAACTCCCTCTGCAGCCAGTCAGAGACTTACCCTGCAGCCAGGCCGGCTCCTCTGCAGCCAGTCAGAGACTTACCCTGCAGCCAGGCCGGCTCCCTCTGCAGCCAGTCAGAGACTTACCCTGCAGCACGGCCGGCTCCTCTGCCTCCACTAGGCAGCTCTAATGATGGTCGCTCAGGCTGCTCAGCCTCAACTCCTCTCTGCTGTGCACGCAGCGTAGCCATCTAGAGGGGCGTGTCTATGGACAGGACATCCGACGCCGGGCCCCCTGATCATTCGGGCCCCATAGCAGTTGCGTGGTCTGCCTCTATGGACGGTACGCCACTGCCTCTGAGTTTGTTTGTATGTTGTTAGTTTTTGTCTTAGGCTATGTGCCCACAATGCAGAAATGCTCAGGATTTTTTCCTGAGCGTTTCTGCATCTCCCTGGCAGAAAAAAACGCATGCGGATTGTACATGCGGATTGTACATGCGGATTGTACATGCGGATCGTACATACGGATCGTACATGCGGATTGTACATGTGGATTGTACATGCGGATTGTACATGCGGATTGTACATGCGGATCGTACATACGGATCGTACATGCGGATTGTACATGTGGATTGTACATGCGGATTGTACATGCGTTTTTCCTGCCAGGGACATGCGGATGTGAAGCGTTCTTCACATGCATTTCCGCATGCGGGTTGACAAGCGCTTTCCAAGCGATTTTAGCATCACTTGGAAAGTGCTTGACAACTAGGTCACACTATATAAATCCATGCAAACGGCATGGATTTATATAGTGTGACCCGAGAGAATGGTTAAAAATAAAAAAATTAACCTATACTTACCTTCTGATGGCCCCTGCAGTCTTGCTGCGCTCCTGTGCTGGCTGCCGGCAGATCACGGTACGCTGTACTGAAAGACCTGCCGTCACATGACTGTGACGTCACCGCAGGTCCTTCAGTCCTGCGCGATCTATCGGCAAGCACAGGGAAGGAGTCCGGGGGCCATCGGAAGGTGAATATAATCTTTATTTTTTATTTTATTCTTTTTTTTACAGCTTTTAATGGTACCTGGGTGTGGAGGAGAGTCTCCTGTCCTCCACACCCGGGTACCATCCGCACATTAGAACGCGCCAATTACGCAAGTACAGATGCAGTGTTGCCGAATTGGCGCGTTCTAATGCAAGTCAATGGCGGGGAAAACGCAGCGCTTCCGCAAAATTAATGGACATGCTGCAGATTTTTGAGCGCAGCATAAACGCTGCGGAAAAATCCGCAGCATGGGCATTGAAAGTGCGGAATTGCATTGGAGACCATGGGGGAAGGTTTACCAAGCGTTTCCCAAGCGTTTACGCTGCGGAAATTCCGCAGCATAAACGCTTGAAAAACGCATCGTGGGCACACAGCCTTACTGGATGACATATTATTGTACCCTTTTAATTGCACTAAGTAAAGGTTATATTTTAACTAAACTTTGATACCACTTTGCTTGGATTAATGTCTATAAGGACGTCCTCTGTACAGTAACTTCAATCTAGATGTCTCAGTACAGAGGTGACTAGATCGGAGTTGCTGCACTGAGGTCCATGATCTCTGTGCACTGTACTGTGTATAAGGACGTCCTCTGTACAGTAACTTCAATCTAGATGTCTCAGTACAGAGGTAACTAGATCAGAGTTGCTGCAGTAAGGTTCATGATCTCTGTGCTCTGTACTGTGTATAAGGACGTCCTCTGTACAGTAACTTCAATCTAGATGTCTCAGTACAGAGGTGACTAGATCGGAGTTGCTGCACTGAGGTCCATGATCTCTGTGCACTGTACTGTGTATAAGGACGTCCTCTGTACAGTAACTTCAATCTAGATGTCTCAGTACAGAGGTGACTAGATCGGAGTTGCAGCACTGAGGTCCATGATCTCTGTGCACTGTACTGTGTATAAGGACGTCCTCTGTACAGTAACTACAATCTAGATGTCTCGGTACAGATGTGACTAGATCGGAGTTGCAGCACTGAGGTCCATGATCTCTGTGCACTTTACTGTGTATAAGGACGTCTTCTGTACAGTAACTACAATCTAGATGTCTCAGTACAGAGGTGACTAGATCGGAGTTGCAGCACTGTGGTCCATGATCTCTGTGCACTGTACTGTGTATAAGGACGTCCTCTGTACAGTAACTTCAATCTAGATGTCTCAGTACAGAGGTGACTAGATCGGAGTTGCTGTAGTGAGATTCATAGTTTGTGTGCACTGTACTGTGTATAAGGACGTCCTCTGTACGGTAACTTCAATCTAGATGTCTCAGTACAGAGGTGACTAGATCGGAGTTGCTGTACTGAGGTCCATGATCTCTGTGCACTGTACTGTGTATATGGACGTCCTCTGTACAGTAACTTCAATCTAGATGTCTCAGTACAGAGGTGACTAGATCGGAGTTGCTGTACTGAGGTCCATGATCTCTGTGCACTGTACTGTGTATAAGGACGTCCTCTGTACAGTAACTTCAATCTAGATGTCTCAGTACAGAGGTGACTAGATCGGAGTTGCTGTAGTGAGATTCATAGTTTGTGTGCACTGTACTGTGTATAAGGACGTCCTCTGCACAGTAACTTCAGTCTAGATGTCTCAGTACAGAGGTGACTAGATGGGAGTTGCTGCACTGAGGTCCATGATCTCTGTGCACTGTACTGTGTATAAGGACGTCCTCTGTACAGTAACTACAATCTAGATGTCTCAGTACAGAGGTGACTAGATCAGAGTTGCAGCACTGAGATTCATAGTTTGTGTGCACTGTACTGTGTATAAGGACGTCCTCTGTACAGTAACTTCAATCTAGATGTCTCAGTACAGAGGTGACTAGATCAGAGTTGCTGCAGTAAGGATCATGATCTCTGTGCACTGTACTGTGTATAAGGACGTCCTCTGTACAGTAACTTCAGTCTAGATGTCTCAGTACAGAGGTGACTAGATGGGAGTTGCTGCACTGAGGTTCATGATCTCTGTGCACTGTACTGTGTATAAGGACGTCCTCTGTACAGTAACTTCAGTCTAGATGTCTCAGTACAGAGGTGACTAGATCAGAGTTGCAGCACTGAGATTCATAGTTTGTGTACACTGTACTGTGTATAAGGACGTCCTCTGTACAGTAACTTCAATCTAGATGTCTCAGTACAGAGGTGACTAGATGGGAGTTGCTGCACTGAGGTCCATGATCTCTGTGCACTGTACTGTGTATAAGGACGCCCCTTGTACAGCAACTCCATGCTAGCCGTCTCACTACAGAGGTGACTAGCTTGGAGTTGCTGTATGGAGGCTCGTGATGTCTGTGCACTGTAAGGAATATAAGTATGTTCTCTATACAGTAACTCCATTCTGTCTCACTACAGAGATGACTAGAACTGAGTTGCTGCAGTGAGGTACATGATTTCTGGGCACAGTAGTACAGCTTGCCTAACGGACGTATCTAAATAATAATGATTGTGCCTGCGCACAGAAGCATTTTTTGGGGGGCTTGCACCAAGATCCCTTGGAAATGAGCAGTAAACATTATTCTGCATTAATTTATTGATCAAATTGGGGTAAATAAACAGCAAAACAGCTATGTTAGGCATGTGTGAGAAGCACACGATCACTCATGTCTATGGATGGGACTAGCTAGACTATTATTATAACCACGTGCACTCTGCCTAAAGGATAGTAACTCTGCAAAGGGATTCTGTCATAAAGACAAAAAAAGACGGCTCCAATGTAGTGCAGGCACTCGGTGCACCCTTGTTGTGCCGAACAGTTCAGTGCACTTTACCACATACTTGCTTTTCTCTAGTCGAGGTGTATGAGCCTTAATGGGGTATAATTGTCCGCACCTAGAAAAATAAATAATTTGAGTGGGGTGAGGGGGGTTGTGCTTCATTCTTAGCAAGACAAAGTGCCATTTTCAGGGACACCATATTTCTTTTCTACAACACCTGGCAAAAATTATGGAATCACCGGGCTCGGAGGATGTTCATTCAGTTGTTTAATGTTGTTGAAAAAAAGCAGATCACAGACATGGCACAAAACTAAAGTCATTTCAAATGGCAACTTTATGGCTTTAAGAAACACAAAAAGAAATCAAGATTAAAAATGTGGTACCACATCCTGATCCTCATCTTCTAGTCCTGTTCCCATCCTGGTCCCCTGCGGACATTAGCTGCTGGCCTGTGATTGACCCACAGTTGGCATTGGTAGAGCTGAGCAAAGAGCTTGTCTGTGCACGGCGCCTGCAATATGTTCCACTGAAAAAGTGCTGACGTGCCACAATCCTCAAGGTGTATGGTGCCTGCGGCCTGCATGAAGCAGCCCCTGTGGCCAAATGTTTGAGACCCCCGCTCGAGTCTATAAAGCTACAGCTGCCAATCAAAATACAGGGTGCCATGATACACTGAGGGGCTGCCATTGGTTTGATTAGTTATTCTGTGATGACAGAGTCTCTTTACCCCCTGAGTGATTTCAGACCAATCACCTATTCTGTGGAGAAGTGATAAAGATTTACAAGACAGTGACTTGAAGGGTCAACGTGATATTTGACATTTTTTCTCAACATTTTATTTCAGTTCTATTTTCAAGCAGATCAGGGGGTGTTCATATCCTGAGACGACCATAAGCTGCCCCCAAAAAACTCACTGTCTTCACCGAGGGGTGCGCAGTTCAGGCATAAGAAAGGTATACTCAGTCTATAATATGGATATCCATGGAAAACGGAGGGCTTGTAGTGATCGATGGGTTATTGTATTGTGGGGTGTCTAGGTTCTGCTTGAAAGTATAAGGACATTCACAAATGAAAAAGATATAATACAAGGTTTACTTAAATCTTGCAAATGAGAAAACAGGTGTACTGGTGTGATAATTCTAATAATACAGGTGCATATCACTAAATTAGAATATCATCAAAAAGTTAATTTATTTCAGTTCTTCAATACAAAAAGTGAAACTCATATAGAGTCATTACAGACAGAGTCATCTATTTCAAGTGTTTATTTCTGTTAATGTTGATGATTATGGCTTACAGCCAATGAAAACACAAAAGTCATTATCTCAATAAATTAGAATAATTAACAAAAAACACCTGCAAAGGCTTCCTAAGCATTTAACAAGGTCCCTTAGTCTGTTTCAGTAGGCTCCACAATCATGGGGAAGACTGCTGACTTGACAGATGTCCAGAAGGCAGTCACTGACACACTCCACAAGGTCTCAGAGTCTGGAGGAAGAGTGGAGAGCCCACAATCCAAGCTGCTGGAGGTCTAGTGTGAAGTTTCCACAATCGGTGATGGTTTGGGGAGCCATGTCATCTGCTGGTGTAGGTCCACTGTGTTTTATCAAGACCAAAGTCAGTGCAGCCGTCTACCAGGACATTTTACAGCACTTCATGCTTCCCTCTGCCGACAAGCTTTTTGGAGATGGAAATGTCATTCTCCAGCAGGACTTGGCCCCTGTCCACACTGCCAAAAGTACCAATACCTGGTTTAAAAACAACAGTATCACTGTGCTTGGTTGGCAGCAAACTCGCCTGACCTTAACCCCATAGAGAATCTATTATAGAGAATCTATGGGGTATTGTCAAGAGGAAGATGAGAGACATCAGACCCAACAATGATGACGAGCTGAAGGCTGCTATCAAAGCCATTTAAAAGTGTACTCAATAGTACAACTAGGACAAAAATTAACTACACATATCAATAAAAGCACCATATGAGGGATGGATAATAAGGGTGGTAGGTAGTACAGACAGATTTGCCCTAAGCAGCCCTAGTGGAGTATCTCTCCCTCCCTAACATCGGAGTGTTTTCACCCTAGTAGTGCAGATTGGTGTCCCCGCTCCTCGGAGGCTGTCCCTTGCTTATCCCTACGTATCCCTAAGCACACACACAAACAATAAACATATTGACCAGCAGTATATACTAGTCATGCCATAATTGACATGCTAAACATCAAAAAATCACACAACATTTATGTCAGTGGAAAAAACAATAAATACACAGAGGAATGGATCCCATAAATAATTTGTCAACAAATAAGGACCACCCCCTCTAAATTTTTGCTCATATAGGTAGATAGATAAGAGCAGTAATCACCCACTTATACAAATGAGTACCATTACATGACAGAAATACTGGTCAAAACACCAAAAAGGAGAAATGGACTTATCTGATCTCTAGTCCATCTGAGGTCACGGTAGATGCCTTGGGCGATGTTTCTTTTAAATCCCTCAATAGGTAACTGTCCAGGACAAATCACAGAGGTTCTACAATGTTTCAAAGTATGGTTCCAAACACACCAGACATCCGCTTTTCCAATCCCTCAAAGAAATATATAGCCATCAGCAAAGAACAAAAGTCCCAACGCGTTTCACCCTCTCCTCGATATGGGGCTCATCAGGGGACAGGGAAATGTTAGAGGAGAGAGACCATAATAGGTGCACCCAGGATAAGTGCTTCCATTCCTATATTTCTTTGAGCGATTGGAAAAGCGGATGCCTGGTGTATTTGGAACCATACTTTGAAACATTGTGGAACCTCTGTGATTTGTCCTGGACAGTTACCTATTGAGGGATTTAAAAGAAACATCGCCCAAGGCATCTACCGTGACCTCAGATGGACTAGAGATCAGATAAGTCCATTTCTCTTTTTTGGTGTTTTGAACAGTATTTCTGTCAAGTAATGGTACTCATTTGTATAAGTGGGTGATTGCTGCTCTTATCTATCTACCTACAGTACAGACCAAAAGTTTGGACACACCTTCTCATTTAAAGATTTTTCTGTATTTTCATGACTATGAAAATTGTACATTCACACTGAAGGCATCAAAACTATGAATTAACACATGTGGAATTATATACTTAACAAAAAAGTGTGAAACAACTGAAAATATGTCTTATATTCTAGGTTCTTCAAAGTAGCCACCTTTTGCTTTGATGACTGCTTTGCACACTCTTGGCATTCTCTTGATGAGCTTCAAGAGGTAGTCACCAGAAATGGTTTTCACTTCACAGGTGTACCCTGTCAGGTTTAATAAGTGGGATTTCTTGCCTTATAAATGGGGTTGGGACCATCAGTTGTGTTGTGCAGTAGTCTGGTGGATACACAGCTGATAGTCCTACTGAATAGACTGTTAGAATTTGTATTATGGCAAGAAAAAAGCAGCTAAGTAAAGAAAAACGAGTGGCCATCATTACTTTAAGAAATGAAGGTCAGTCAGTCCGAAAAATTGGGAAAACTTTGAAAGTGTCCCCAAGTGCAGTTGCAAAAACCATCAAGCGCTACAAAGAAACTGGCTCACATGAGGACCACCCCAGGAAAGGAAGACCAAGAGTCACCTCTGCTTCTGAGGATAAGTTTATCCGAGTCACCAGCCTCAGAAATCGCAGGTTAACAGCAGCTCAGATTAGAGACCAGGTCAATGCTACACAGAGTTCTAGCAGCAGACACATCTCTTCAACAACTGTTAAGAGGAGACTTTGTGCAGTAGACCTTCATGGTAAAATAGCTGCTAGGAAACCACTGCTAAGGACAGGCAACAAGCAGAAGAGACTTGTTTGGGCTAAAGAACACAAGGAATGGACATTAGACCAGTGGAAATCTGTGCTTCGGTCTGATGAGTCAAATTTGAGATCTTTGGTTCCAACCACCGAGTCTTTGTGCAACGCAGAAAAGGTGAACGGATGGACTCTACATGCCTGGTTCCCACCGTGAAGCATGGAGGAGGAGGTGTGATGGTGCTTTGCTGGTGACACTGTTGGGGATTTATTCAAAATTGAAGGCATACTGAACCAGCATGGCTACCACAGCATCTTGCAGCGGCATGCTATTCCATCCGGTTTGCGTTTAGTTGGACCATCATTTATTTTTCAAAAGGACAATGACCCCCAACACACCTCCAGGCTGTGTAAGGGCTATTTGACCAGGAAGGAGAGTGATGGGGTGCTACGCCAGATGACCTGGCCTCCACAGTCACCAGACCTGAACCCAATCGAGATGGTTTGGGGTGAGCTGGACCGCAGAGTGAAGGCAAAAGGGCCAACAAGTGCTAAGCATCTCTGGGAACTCCTTCAAGATTGTTTGAGGACCATTTCCGGTGACTACCTCTTGAAGCTCATCAAGAGAATGCCAAGAGTGTGCAAAGCAGTCATCAAAGCAAAAGGTGGCTACTTTGAAGAACCTAGAATATAAGACATATTTTCAGTTGTTTCACACTTTTTTGTTAAGTATATAATTCCACATGTGTTAATTCATAGTTTTGATGCCTTCAGTGTGAATGTACAATTTTCATAGTCATGAAAATACAGAAAAATCTTTAAATGAGAAGATGTGTCCAAACTTTTGGTCTGTACTGTATATAAGCAAAAATTTAGGGGGGTGGTCCTTATTTGTTGACAAATTATTTATGGGATCCATTCCTCTGTGTATTTATTGTTGGGTTCAGGTCTGGTGACTGTGGAGGCCAGGTCATCTGGCGTAGCACCCCATCACTCTCCCTCCTGGTCAAATAGCCCTTACACAGCCTGGAGGTGTGTTTGGGGTCATTGTCCTTTTGAAAAATAAATGATGGTCCAACTAAACGCAAACCGGATGGAATAGCATGCCGCTGCAAGATGCTGTGGTAGCCATGCTGGTTCAGTATGCCTTCAATTTTGAATAAATCCCCAACAGTGTCACCAGCAAAGCACCCCCACACCATCACACCTCTTCCTCCATGCTTCACGGTGGGAACCAGGCATGTAGAGTCCATCCGTTCACCTTTTCTGCGTTGCACAAAGACACGGTGGTTGGAACCAAAGATCTCAAATTTGGACTCATCAGACCAAAGCACAGATTTCCACTGGTCTAATGTCCATTCCTTGTGTTCTTTAGCCCAAACAAGTCTCTTCTGCTTGTTGCCTGTCCTTAGCAGTGGTTTCCTAGCAGCTATTTTACCATGAAGGTCTACTGCACAAAGTCTCCTCTTAACAGTTGTTGAAGAGATTTGTCTGCTGCTAGAACTCTGTGTAGCATTGACCTGGTCTCTAATCTGAGCTGCTGTTAACCTGCGATTTCTGAGGCTGGTGACTCGGATAAACTTATCCTCAGAAGCAGAGGTGACTCTTGGTCTTCCTTTCCTGGGGTGGTCCTCATGTGAGCCAGTTTCTTTGTAGCGCTTGATGGTTTTTGCAACTGCACTTGGGGACACTTTCAAAGTTTTCCCAATTTTTCGGACTGACTGACCTTCATTTCTTAAAGTAATGATGGCCACTCGTTTTTCTTTACTTAGCTGCTTTTTTCTTGCCATAATACAAATTCTAACAGTCTATTCAGTAGGACTATCAGCTGTGTATCCACCAGACTTCTGCACAACACAACTGATGGTCCCAACCCCATTTATAAGGCAAGAAATCCCACTTATTAAACCTGACAGGGCACACCTGTGAAGTGAAAACCATTTCCGGTGACTACCTCTTGAAGCTCATCAAGAGAATTCCAAGAGTGTGCAAAGCAGTCATCAAAGGAAAAGGTGGCTACTTTGAAGAACCTAGAATATAAGACATATTTTCAGTTGTTTCACACTTTTTTGTTAAGTATATAATTCCACATGTGTTAATTCATAGTTTTGATGCCTTCAGTGTGAATGTACAATTTTCATAGTCATGAAAATACAGAAAAATCTTTAAATGAGAAGGTGTGTCAAAAAAATTGGTCTGTACTGTAGGTAGATAGATAAGAGCAGCAATCACCCACTTATACAAATGAGTACCATTACATGACAGAAATACTGTTCAAAACACCAAAAAAGAGAAATGGACTTATCTGATCTCTAGTCCATCTGAGGTCACGGTAGATGCCTTGGGCGATGTTTCCTTTAAATCCCTCAATAGGTAACTGTCCAGGACAAATCACAGAGGTTCCACAATGTTTCAAAGTATGGTTCCAAACACACCAGGCATCCGCTTTTCCAATCCCTCTTTTCGCCGCACTTCCGCAGAATAATTGGTAGTGCTGTGGATTTTTCCGCAATGATAATCCGCAGCGGAAATTTCCGCATGTGCACAGCACATGCGGATTATCATTGGGGAACATGGCAGACCTTCTACCAAGCATTTTTAAGCGTTTCTGCAGCGGAATTGCCGCTGCGGAAACGCTTAAAAAACGAATAGTGGGCACACAGCCTAAAAAAAATTATTATAATTAATATTGTGCCAAATTAATTTCACGTGAACTATCACATGATCTATCACAGGGGATCATGTGACATGTCACATGATACATCAGGTGTGTGTGTGTCCTGGGCCCTTGCCACTCTTAATCCACTCCTGGCCCCCTCACACCACCCACACAGCCCCCTGGATGCCCCTCACACCACCCCCCCTTTATGCCAGCACAGCATTTATTCACATGGTCAGTTCTCCCCGCCTCAGTCCTCACAGCACAACGCTGAACACGAGCTCCTCATCACCAGTCCTCCTGTCCCGGCACAATGTGCGCACTGCTGCAGCTGCAGGTGGAATAGTGTCCACTGGACTGAGAAGGCCCCACCCCTTCCAGTGACGTCATGATTCCATGAAATCACTCCTCCCCCTCAAGACATCAACTCCAATCTAGACGCTCCCCTGTTGCTGAGGCATGGTGACGCTGTAGCTGGGTGATTGCAGTCAGAGTAGTGGTGTTTGGCGTCTGTACTACAGGTAAGAAGATGGGAATGTGCCAAGGTGATTACTACATTCAGGACAATAAGTAGCTAGCTGTAGGTGTGCAGAATCCCACTTCCAATATTGTCAGGCTCCCGCACCCCCTGGTGTCGTGGGCTGTCGGGCTCCCGCACCCCCTGGTGTCGTGGGCTGTCGGGCTCCCGCACCCCTTCGTGTCGTGGGCTGTCGGGCTCCCGCACCCCCTCGTGTCGTGGGCTGTCGGGCTCCCGCACCCCCTCGTGTCGTGGGCTGTCGGGCTCCCGCACCCCCTCGTGTCGTGGGCTGTCGGGCTCCCGCACCCCCTCGTGTCGTGGGCTGTCGGGCTCCCGCACCCCCTCGTGTCGTGGGCTGTCGGGCTCCCGCACCCCCTGGTGTCGTGGGCTGTCGGGCTCCCGCACCCCCTGGTGTCGTGGGCTGTCGGGCTTCCGCACCCCCTCGTGTCGTGGGCTGTCGGGCTCCCGCACCCCCTCGTGTCGTGGGCTGTCGGGCTCACGCACCCCCTCGTGTCGTGGGCTGTCGGGCTCCCGCACCCTTCATGTCATGGGCTGTCGGGCTCCCGCACCCCCTCGTGTCATGGGCTGTCAGGCTCCCGCACCCCCTCGTGTCGTGGGCTGTCAGGCTTCCGCACCCCCTCTTGTCGTGGGCTGTCAGGCTCCCACACCCCCTGGTGTCGTGGGCTGTCAGGCTCCCACACCCCCTCATGTCGTGAGCTGTCAGGCTCCCGCACCCCCTCGTGTCGTGGGCTGTCAGGCTACTGCGCCCCATCGTGCCGTGGGCTGTCAGGCTCCCGCACCCCCTGGTGTCGTGGGCTGTCAGGCTCCCGCACCCCCTGGTGTCGTGGGCTGTCAGGCTCCCGCACCCCCTGGTGTCGTGGGCAGTGGGGCTCCCGCGCCCCCTCGTGCCATGGGCTGTCAGGCTCCCGCACCCCCTGGTGTCGTGGTCTGTCAGGCTCCTGCACCCCCTGGTGTCGTGGGCTGTCAGGCTTCCGCACCCCCTCGTGCCGTAGGCCGTCAGGCTCCCGCACCCCCTCGTGCTGTGGGCTGTCAGGCTCCCTCACCCCCTCGTGTCGTGGGCTGTCAGGCTCCCGCACCCCCTCGTGCCGTGGGCTGTCAGGCTCCCGCACCCCCTCGTGCCCTGGGCTGTCAGTCTCCCGCACCCCGTCATGCCGTGGGCTGTCAGGCTCCCGCACCCCCTCGTGTCGTGGGCTGTCAGGCTCCCGCACCCCCTCGTGTCGTGGGCTGTCAGGCTCCCGCACCCCCTCGTGCCCTGGGCTGTCAGTCTCCCGCACCCCGTCGTGCCGTGGGCTGTCAGGCTCCCGCACTCTCCCCTTGTCGTTGTATGTGGAGAAGATTAATACATATTTTCATTTTTCAGGTTTTCTCTTATAAAACAAGATCCCTGAGCTTCTGTCTTTGACCGAAAAAATGGCGTCTGACAAGTCGCTGCTGTCTGTAGAAATGAACACAAACATGGAGGAAGCGCTGTATGAACAGATGCTGATGAAGGTACGAAAGATGAATTGGAGAGGCCAGCAATCACAGGGTGAATGTCTCCTCCGTCAGCCGCCGGGGGCGCTGCAGTCTCCAACATTTACCTAATGTGTATTGTTGGCTTTAGACTCCTCACAGTTGTACTATTTTGGTGCAGGAAAAATCAGTTTGCAGAACCATCCTGTTCATGTTACTCACTGATTCTCACTTGTTGCCTCATTTCAGGCCAAACAGGAGATACAGAGCAGAATACCGAACTTACCAGAAAGCAGACAGATCAGACCCCAATCGGGTGAGATGAGCGTCCTCTGATTATTATCCAGATTACTTTGTGCATATTATGTGACAGATACCACAGTGGGGCAGTGGGGTCTTATTGACTGCAACGGTCACATGATGCAACCAACGTGGGGGGTCACATCGTTTTTTCTTATACAGTTGGTTACATGTAAATGCTGCTTGGCTTTTGCCAATTTTATTGTATTTTTGTTCACTTTTTGTTTTTATTTCTGTGTTAGGTTTCTGCATTAAAACTCGCACATCCAAAAATACCAAAATCTTTATTAACATCTGCAAGTCGAACCAGATCCCAGCGCCCCCGGACCTGACGGAGCAGGAGTTAGTCAGCATCCTGGAATCTGATGATCCCTCTGGCTATCAAGTCCCCATGAGCCTTGGAGAGCCCCATGTTGAAGTTGATAATAGTACGGTTTTTTTTAATACAGCGCGTCTCTTTTTAAAGGGGTAGTCCAGAGATATCCTTAAAGGGGTTAAAATAGCAAGTATTACAACTTACTAATCCTCAATGGTCAAAGGTGCCATCTCCACAGGTTCTGGTAGGTCCACTTCCAGTCTGCGGAATAAAGTTTGACATCTTGTTGTTGACTTTTGAACTTTTTTGGTTTAGATTTGGGACTTAAAGGGATTGTCCACTACTTGGATTCCCCTTTAAGAACTTATACCACTTATTCATAGCAGCCCTACTAAGGTCAATGGATTGAGTCGGCACCGCAAAGTATCTAAGTCCTGGTGCACTTTGTCCTACAGGTGGATGCGGCTGCACTGCATACGACATAGTGATTAATGGCACCTTCTTTGAGAAAATTAAGGTAACTGCAATTGCTTATTTCGACATACGAGCTGTCTGCTCTCCTTTGTGTCAGCTCCTTACTTTGTATTTTTTTTATTAGAATAATGAGCTTTTCAGGGAATTTTTTATCACCGTGGCCATGGAGGGACTAGAGAACAAGTACCAAATGGAGCTGTCAAGAGGTAACGACCGCATCACTGATATTTTCCTTGATTTTTTCCATCGACCACACAAGGACTTGTTCTTTCGTGGAGCAAGTTTACCATATAATATATTGAAAATTTTTATGTACCAACCTGTTGTATGGCACCGTATCAAATGCCTTTGAAAAGTCCAGATAGACAACATCCACTAAGTTTCCCTGGTCCAACCTAGAACTTACCTCCCCATAGAATCTTTTCAGATTAGTTTGCAGGACAGATCCCTCATAATCATATGTTTAGGTTATTCTTATTGAGGTGCTCCAGGTTAGTATCTCTTAGCAAACCCTCAAAGATGTTGCCCACAGTACAAGTTAAACTTACCGGTCTATAAATTCCAGGCTCAGATGTTATCCCCTTCTTGAATATTGGTACCACATTTGCTATGTGGGTGTAACACTGGTGGGTATGGACCCACTGCCCCACGGGAGGGTTGTGACTAGGTGTCTACTGGGTCTCCACTAGAACCTCTGGTGGTGAGGATAGACTGGGCCGCCGATAGACACCAGGTACCACTTCAGGGCAGTCCCCGGGACTGTAGCAGCATTCCGGAGGTACCAGGGTACCAGACACAGGAGAGCGAAGACAAGGACTAGGTCAGACAGTCTGAGATCGGGGCAGGCAGCACAGGTTCAGGATAGAGAAAAATGGCAAGGGGGACAGGGGTTTTTGATACCAGAAAACTCCTTTAACGCTTGCAACCTCTGTTGCTTGACTGCAACTCAAACAGTCAAATCAGTCAGTAAGAATTTAGGGCACTTCCATGGCGATATTTTGCATCAGTATTTGTTAGCAGATGCCAGGAGTGGATCCAAAACAGAAGAGGTGAAAGTGTTTCAGTTACTATTTTTCACTGTGTTTGTTCCCCTCTGGTTTTCAGCTTACAAATACTGATGTAAATTAGTGCCCAAAATACTCACTGTGTGAATGAGGCGAGGAAGCTGCTTGTAGTACTGTAATAGAAGTCCTTATTCTGAGGATGAGTGCTATAATTCTTGTCTTCTCTGCTCCATCAAACTCCCCAGAGCAGGGGCAACCCCTGGGGCAAAACTGCTGGCAGCAGATGTCCAGACGTATGACTCAGTGAAGTGTGATGGACCCCGACTCCCAAACAAAATGAATCAGACACATACAAAATAAATACACAAAGCATTGCAATTAGGTGTCAAACGTTCTCAACTTTATTTAAATTTACATGACACCGAAAATGGCACAACCCTCGACTCACGAAGAGTCACCCTCCAGCACTCAGGAGAGGAAAACCCCCTGTGGAGGAAACCTCTAGGGAACCATGGCTGGAGGGCTGCCCTTCCCTTGGGCTTAGAGAGTTAGTGCCGATATAAGACAGAGTTTTAGAATTTCTACATATTTACAGAGAACGACATAACAAATATAGACTATTGTAACGGGTCTGGGAGGCGGAACCTCTGAGCTACTATACAAGGGGGCAGCCCTTGTAAGGGAGCGGGTGGCAGTCTCTGGATGAACGGACAGGGAGATACGGCAAGTGATCAGGGCAGTCTCTGGGTAAAGGGTAGGTACGACCTGTGATGGCAGAGCCTCCGGGTAGGCTAGCAGGCAGATGGTAGATGTGTGCTCCCAGGTGAGCAAGCGAGAGTCTCTGGAATAACAGGTGGTCACGGCACGTGACGGCGGAACCTCCGGGCTGGCAAGCAGGCAGGTAACGGAGAAGCGCTCCCAGGTGAGCGGGCAAGAGTCTCTGAAGTAGCTGATGGTCACAGCACGTGACAACGGAGCCTCCGGGCTGGCAAGCAGGCAGGTAACGGAGAAGCGCTCCCAGGTGAGCGGACAAGAGTCTGAAGTAGCTGATGGTCACAGCACGTGACAACGGAGCCTCCGGGCTGGCAAGCAGGCAGGTAACGGAGAAGCGCTCCCAGGTGAGCGGGCAAGCTGGTCCATAGACAGACTGACCGGAGTTGTAAGGCAGACCGTCGGACCTCAGGAAAGTAGGCAGGTAGCTGATGTGCGCTCCCAGGTGAGCGGGCAGGCTGGTCCTTCAGACAGACTGACAGGAGTAGTAAGGCAGACCGTCGGACCTCAGACTGGCAGACAGGTAACAAGTATTCAGGCAGGAATCAGGCAGGTAACTGGCAGGAAACTGGCAGGTAACTGACAGGAAACTGGCAACGGGACCTGAGGGCTGAAGCACAGGTGAGACACAGGTGCAAACAACATTGCTCGGGCACCTCCATTTTGGAGGAGGTGCCTTATATATGATGAAGTCCTCCGGCCATTGGCCGGGGACTCCTTAGGACGGCGCGCGCGGCCCCTTTAAGAGGAGGGGAGCGCGCGCGCGCCCTAAGCACAGGGGCCGGGAAGGAGCGCGCGCTGAGAGCAGAGCAGGAGGAGGACGCCGGGAAGGAGCGCGCGCTGACAGCAGAGCGGGGAGAGGACGCCGGGCACGGAGCAGAGCGGTGAGGGGAGCAGCGTCCCTGCCTAGCAGAGGGCAGGGACGCCAGCGCTACAGTACCCCCCCCTTTAGGCCCCCCCTTTTTTAGGCCAGACAGAAATTTAGTTAGGATGAGAGGGACATGGATGTTCTCCCGGGGCTCCCACGTTCTCTCCTCAGGACCAAACCCCTTCCAATCTACCAGAAAAAAGGTCTTTCCTCTTACCCTTTTGGTGGCAAGAATGTTCTCTACCTCAAACTCGTCCACAGCAGAAACCGGAGCAGGAGGCGTACCTGTAGACTTGGAAAAAGAGTTAAGTACCACAGGTTTGAGGAGAGATACATGGAAGGAGTTAGGGATCCGTAAGTTGGCCGGGAGTTTCAATTTATAGGCCACCGGGTTGATCTGACTGATGACCTCCAGTGGGCCGATGAACCGAGGCCCTAACTTATAGGAAGGGATCTTGAGCCGGACATATTTGGACGAGAGCCAGACTTTATCCCCAGGACGGAATTGAGGAGGGTCCAGACGTTTTTTGTCAGCGTGTCTTTTCATACGCTCGGAAGACTGAAGGAGTGCGGATCGGGTACTCTCCCAAATGGAGGAAAATTTGCTAACGAGAGATTCCGCAGCCGGGTTGTCCACCGAGGTGGAGACAGGAAAAGGAATCCGAGGATGCTGACCAAAGACTACAAAAAACGGGGATTTGGAGGAGGATTCGCTCTCGTGATTATTGTAAGAGAACTCGGCCCATGGTAGGAGATCCACCCAGTCAGAATGGTGGGCATTAACGAAGTGTCGGAGGTAACTGGTCAGGTTCTGATTGATCCGCTCCACTTGACCATTGGACTGTGGGTGGTAAGCGGAAGAGAAGTCCAGGGTGACGTCTAGTAGTTTACAAGTGGCTCTCCAGAAGCGTGAGGTGAACTGTACCCCACGATCCGACACGATGTGGAGGGGCAGGCCATGAAAACGGAAGATGTGACGAATAAAGTCTCTAGCTAGCTCTGGTGCAGACGGGAGACCTGGCAGGGGAACGAAATGAGCCATCTTGGAGAAGCGGTCAGCGACCACCCAAATGACCGTACAACCGGCAGAGAGTGGGAGGTCGGTTATGAAGTCCATTGCAATATGCTGCCAGGGGGCAGCAGGTACTGGGAGCGGAAGGAGGCGACCGGCTGGCAGATGTCTCGGAACCTTGTTGCGGGCGCAGGACACACAGGCAGAAACAAAGTCTATTACATCCTTGTGCAGGGTAGGCCACCAGTAGTGCCGGGAAATAAGCTGGAGGGTCTTCTTCTGACCAGCGTGGCCAGCCAGTTTGGACGAGTGACCCCAGTGAAGGATCTTCTCCCGATCAGGTACTGATACGAACGTCTTTCCGGGAGGAAGACGATTTAGACTCACGGGAGCCACCTGCATTACTCTGGCGGGATCGATGATGTGTTTCGGATCTTCCTCGAGATCAGATACCAGAAAGGATCGAGACAAGGCGTCCGCCTTGACGTTTTTGTCAGCCGGGCGAAAATGAAGGACAAAATCAAAACGAGCAAAAAACAAGGACCACCGGGCTTGGCGCGGGTTAAGTCTCTGGGCATGCTGGAGATAAGCCAAGTTCTTGTGGTCAGTGTAAATTATTACCGGGTGAAGAGCCCCCTCAAGCAGGTAACGCCACTCCTCCAATGCCAGTTTGATGGCCAATAACTCTCGATCTCCTATGGAATAATTGCGCTCTGAGGAGGAGAAGAGTTTAGAGAAGAAGCCGCAAGTTACCATCCTCCCGGAAGAAGATTTTTGAGTAAGTACCGCTCCAGCTCCAGAGGAGGAGGCGTCCACTTCCAGGAAGAACTGCTTGTTGCCGTCCGGGCGATGCAGCACCGGGGCGGAAGAGAAGGCCTGTTTTAAGGAAAGAAAGGCTTCTTCTGCTTCGGGCGGCCACTCTTTGGGATTAGTACCCTTACGGGTGAGCGCGGAAATTGGGGCAGTCCGGGAAGAGAAGTGTGGTATGAAGAGGCGGTAGTAGTTGGCGAAGCCCAGGAACCGCTGAATGGCCTTCAGCCCCTCCGGTCGAGGCCATTTCTCGATGGCAGACAGTTTCTCTGGATCCATTCGTAGGCCGGTCTGAGAAATAATGTAGCCCAAAAACGGAAGCGAGGTCTGCTCAAAGAGGCACTTCTCGTATTTAGCGAAGAGGTGATTCTGCCTGAGCCTGAGCAGGACCTGACGAACGTCCCTCCGGTGAGTCTGGAGATCCGGAGAGAAGACCAAGATGTCGTCCAGGTACACCACTACGCAGGAGTAGAGAAGGTCCCGGAAGATGTCATTGACCAACTCTTGAAAAACGGCAGGAGCGTTACAGAGACCAAAGGGCATTACCAGGTATTCATAGTGGCCGTCCCGGGTGTTGAATGCCGTCTTCCATTCATCCCCTTGACGGATACGAACCAGGTTGTACGCCCCACGGAGGTCTAGTTTGGTGAAGATTCTAGCCCCCCTCAGACGATCAAATAATTCTGGAATGAGCGGAAGGGGGTACTTATTCTTCACCGTGATCTGGTTTAGGCCTCTATAGTCTATACAGGGACGGAGAGAGCCGTCCTTCTTTTTAACGAAAAAGAAGCCTGCTCCCGCCGGGGAGGTAGATTTCCGGATGAATCCCCTGGCCAGATTCTCCTCAATATATTCGGACATCGACCGGGTCTCAGCAGCGGATAAAGGATAAATACGCCCACGGGGAGGAGTAGTACCGGGTAACAGGTCGATGGGACAGTCGTATGGTCTATGAGGGGGTAATGTCTCTGCCTCCTTTTTATTAAAGACATCAGCATAAGACCAATAAGGAATTGGAAGTCCAGGTAGATTAGCTGGGGTAGGAGAGGGACGGACGGGATGGACGGGAACCAGGCAGGTCTTATGACAGTCTTGTCCCCAGCGAAGGACTTCTCCGGTTTGCCAGTCAAGCACGGGTGCATGTCTCTGGAGCCAAGGCAGACCTAGCAAGAGGGCGTGAGAGAGTCCAGGCAGAACATGAAAGGAGATACTCTCAGAATGCAGCATTCCCACCTGCAGAGTAATGGATTCGGTGATGAGTTGGATGGGGCGTGGTAAGAGCCCCCCATCCACGGCAGCCACAGACAAGGGTACAGCCAGAGGTTTGGTGGGGATGCGGTATTTCTCTACCAGGGACTGTGAAATAAGATTCCCGGCTGCTCCAGAGTCCAGTTGGGCTAGTTCGAAATAACGGTTCTCCCCGTAGACGATTGAAACTGACAACAGCAGGGATGGAGAGGATTTATTCTTGTCTAGGTGGACCTCTCTGAGCGAACCTAGACACAGGCGTTTCCCGACCTTTCCGGGCAGGCACGGATCTGGTGCTCCTTACTGCCACAGTAGAAGCAGGTCCCCTCGGCACGGCGTAAGTCCTGACGGGTCTTGACTATCTTGGTCTGGTCGACCTGCATAGGCTCAGGAGGGTGTACCTGGTTAGACACAGAAGGAGTGACGGGTTTCTGAAAAGTAGGAGCTAGACGTGGTAACCTCCTCTCACGGGTGACCTCTCTGGCACGCTCCTGGAACCGTAGGTCAATCCGGGTGGCAAGAGTTATTAAGTCATCGAGAGTGGTAGGAGTGTCCCGACCGGCAAGTTCATCTTTAATACGGCCGGACAGACCCTCCCAGAAGACGGAAACCAGAGCGTCGTTATCCCAGGTCAGCTCCGAGGCAAGGGTACGGAACCGTATGGCATATTGGCCCACGGTGAGACTCCCCTGACGGAGGCGTAGCAACGATGATGCAGATGAGGTCTTCCGTCCGGGTTCGTCGAAGACTTTCCGGAAAGCCGTGAGAAAAGCAGGCAAGTTGGACACCAGGGGGTCTCCTCTCTCCCATAGAGGATTTAGCCAGGCCAGGGCCTCCCCGGTGAGATGGGACATGATGAAGGCAATTTTGGCCCGGTCGGAGTTAAACTGGTAGGACAAAAGTTCAAAATGCAGGGTGCACTGATTTAAGAAGCCCCGAGCCTGGACGGAGTCGCCTCCGAAGCGAGGAGGTGCAGAAAGCCGGGGTCCGGGGTAGGATACCATGGTATTAGTGGGCAGCGGAGCTGCCGGATTGCAAGATATGGCACTGGCGGAGGTTGTTGGTGGATCAGACAGAGTGTTCAGGCGAGTATTAACATTCCGCAGGTGACCCAGGATGGCCTCCTGTTGGGACCTCTGACGGGACAGTTCAAGACAGAGGTCCGAGAGCGAGGGAGCTTGGGTGCCACCGGGTTCCATGGCCCGAGCAAACTGTAACGGGTCTGGGAGGCGGAACCTCTGAGCTACTATACAAGGGGGCAGCCCTTGTAAGGGAGCGGGTGGCAGTCTCTGGATGAACGGACAGGGAGATACGGCAAGTGATCAGGGCAGTCTCTGGGTAAAGGGTAGGTACGACCTGTGATGGCAGAGCCTCCGGGTAGGCTAGCAGGCATATGGTAGATGTGTGCTCCCAGGTGAGCAAGCGAGAGTCTCTGGAATAACAGGTGGTCACGGCACGTGACGGCGGAACCTCCGGGCTGGCAAGCAGGCAGGTAACGGAGAAGCGCTCCCAGGTGAGCGGGCAAGAGTCTCTGAAGTAGCTGATGGTCACAGCACGTGACAACGGAGCCTCCGGGCTGGCAAGCAGGCAGGTAACGGAGAAGCGCTCCCAGGTGAGCGGACAAGAGTCTGAAGTAGCTGATGGTCACAGCACGTGACAACGGAGCCTCCGGGCTGGCAAGCAGGCAGGTAACGGAGAAGCGCTCCCAGGTGAGCGGGCAAGCTGGTCCATAGACAGACTGACCGGAGTTGTAAGGCAGACCGTCGGACCTCAGGAAAGTAGGCAGGTAGCTGATGTGCGCTCCCAGGTGAGCGGGCAGGCTGGTCCTTCAGACAGACTGACAGGAGTAGTAAGGCAGACCGTCGGACCTCAGACTGGCAGACAGGTAACAAGTATTCAGGCAGGAATCAGGCAGGTAACTGGCAGGAAACTGGCAGGTAACTGACAGGAAACTGGCAACGGGACCTGAGGGCTGAAGCACAGGTGAGACACAGGTGCAAACAACATTGCTCGGGCACCTCCATTTTGGAGGAGGTGCCTTATATATGATGAAGTCCTCCGGCCATTGGCCGGGGACTCCTTAGGACGGCGCGCGCGGCCCCTTTAAGAGGAGGGGAGCGCGCGCGAGCGCGCGCGCGCGCGCCCTAAGCACAGGGGCCGGGAAGGAGCGCGCGCTGAGAGCAGAGCGGGAGGAGGACGCCGGGAAGGAGCGCGCGCTGACAGCAGAGCGGGGAGAGGACGCCGGGCACGGAGCAGAGCGGTGAGGGGAGCAGCGTCCCTGCCTAGCAGAGGGCAGGGACGCCAGCGCTACAACTATTAATGTGATAAACTGGATGTGGGAGAGATCTGACTGCGATATCTGTCACCACATTTGTAGCTGGAACGAATTTAGTTGATCTGATTTCCCAGATGGATCTACCACTTCTCCCTTACAGATCCAGCTCCGTCTCTCAAGAAGTTGGGTACTTGGTTACAGGGGTTGCTCATTATGGATAACCCCTAATAGGATGAGTATCCCCCCCCCCTCCCAATTTATCACCCATTAAAGTCAAGGATCCATCCATGAACTCCCAAAGAAGAGCAGCTGTTTGTACATAGTAACAGAAGGGGATCCTGTTTTGGGGACCCCTCGTTCTGTTACCTTCCCTTCCCCCCGGGGTGTCTAAGAAGACAACCCCTTTCCCTGCTAGAACCTCCAAATTACACCAACGTTGGCACATTACGTGGGGTGGTCAAGCTCAAGGTCCTCAGGCGCATCATCAGTAATGGCGCTGATCGTGGCAGCGCGGCATTCTTTTATGGAATCTTCTTTATGACACTTGTTTATGCCCTCACAATAGTTGTCATGATTACTACAAGGGCTATTATTGATGCAGGGTCCAAGTATTAACCCTTTCATCATTAGTAATTCACTTTCATTATGGAGGCAAATAACTGCACTTGTTACCAAGCAGGAGTCTTATAATTACGGCTTCCCTTAGGCACCATAAGAAACATAGATTATAGAACATACGTACAAGTGTTTCAGGAGTGTTTTGCACTTTTTAGATCCATAGATTGGGCTTATAACTAGCACTTTACAAAGCAGAAAATTAAGAGGAAATTACTTGTAAAATAATATTATAGGGAATTGCATTTCAAGCATTTTCCTAATGTGCATTCTGCATACTTGCATAGTTACATAGGTTGAAAAAGTTTGAACTTTAATGTCCTTGGTCTATCTCCAAAGTTATCCATTTTCTTTTTACTAGATTATTTATAACCCACAATGTCATGTTTTGTTAAAAAAGTATCCAGCCCTTCTATAAATGCTGTTATACTATCTGCCATTACTATATCTTGTGGTTGGCATTCCACAGTCTGACTGCTCTAACTGTAAAGAATCCTTTCCTATTAAGTTGCCAGAATCGCTTCTCCTCCGCTTGTTATGAATGTTCCTGGTGCTTTGTAAGGTCCTGGAAAGTGATAAGTCATGTGCCAGTACTATGCATTGACCACATATGTATTTATACATATAAATGTATATTTATGAAGGAGATGATAATTACCCTTCATAGAGGTGTTACGATCATTCATAAATTGCTTTCATAGGTTTGATCTCCAGGATTAGGAGAGATTTGGGGTGTAAACGTAATAAACAATGAGTAAAACATCAAAGCAAACGAAAAAGGGTTTGTGACCCAAACTGGTAGGTGAGACCGGCTAGCCCCATATTATACGAGGTCACAACCAGGTTTCGCCTGAGGAGGGCAGCACTAATGAGTCCTCAGGAGCGCATAACCCTGAAATATGCAGCGATTCTACACTGCCCATTATAAAAGGGTTTAATATGCTACTTACTACCATGTTTTAGCTAAGATACAAGGCATACTTGTAAGGAGAGATGAAAAAGGTGATGGGGGACAACATATAAATATACTGAGGAACTCTATACACTAGTGGCCAAAATTGAGGCAACACCCCCAAGATTTATGAATTTTTAGCATTTTGCCAATACAAATACTAATTTCATGAATGTTTTTGATTTCACAGTAAAGTTTTTAAGTAGAAATAAAATCTCATATAGAAACACAATATTAGCAGGAAATTTGTTCATTTGTCAACAAATTGGACACTATTGTCACTCAGATGACTGTGGGAGAAAAGCCATTGATTTGTCCTATTTTCATATCTAACACTAAATGTTAATACTCAGTTGGACAGCCCTCGGTCTTGATGACTGCCTGGCATCTACTTGGCATGCTATCTACCAGTTTGTGTAAATCAGATGGTGTGATGATATGAAGCCATGATTTGATGATGGCTGCAATGAGTTCCTGCTTGTGTGAAGCCCGCTGTTTTGACACCGCTCTTTTGAGCCGAGCCCAGAGATTCTCAATAGGATTGAGATCTGGGCTGTTTCCTGGCCAATTCAATAGCTGGACATTTTTGTCCTTGAACCAAGAGAGACATTTTTTAGCTGTATGGCATGGGGCTCCATCTTAAAATAAACGGTGTCCCTTCACCAAATACATCATGTGCCGAAGGAATGAGTTTAGGCTGAAGGACTTCCTTGATGTACTTTTCAGCATTAACTGTTCCTTCAATTACCTGCAGCCGACCACCTGCATCTCTGGACACGCAGCCCCCTACCATAACACTCAGAGGAGGCTTCATGGTGGGTATTGTACCCTCTGGCAACCAGTCCTCTCCAGGTCGTCGTCGAACGTAGCAGACACCGTCGCTGCCAAAGATGGATATGCGTGTCTCATCGCTCCATATAACATTTCTCCATTGTTCAATGGTCCATTTACAATGTTCTTTGGCCCCTGCAGACGTTTCTGACGCTGTGAGGCATTCAGAAATGGCTTTTTACCTGGTATTCTGGCTCTTAACCCCGCATTTACCAATCGTCGTCGAACCGTCCGATCAGACACTGTCACTCCGGTGTTGACAAGCTCCTTGTTGATGTTAACAGCAGTTTATTTCCTGTTATTTAGGGCGATTCTAACAATTCTTCTATCAGTCTGAGGAGTTGTAGCCTTCTTCCTTTCTCTACCTGGTTTATTCTTTATCGAACCAGTCTCTTGAAACCGCTTACACACTTTGAGAACGAAAACATGTAATTGCTTACCTTCTGATGACAAACTGGCATTAAAATATAAAAACCGCATTTTAATCGCACAATATCTGTCTTAAATCACACCCAGGTCACTATAAACCAACATAGAATACATATGGCAGAAGAGGGCGTGTGTACAAGTAAGTAGGTCAGTGAAAACCTCCATTAAATATTGGTGATGGTGAAAAACTGAAGGTGTTGCCTCAATTTTGGCCACTAGTGTATAACACAAAATATAAACAAAAAAGAAAGGGAAGAACATTTCTGCACAAAAAACCTGTCGCTCGGCAGGAAAATCCCCTTGATATTGCGTTTTTTGAGATTTTTTTTGTCCCGTTCTTTAGAAACGCTGCAAAAATACTGAAAGAATAGACATGAAACTGCTTCAAATCTGCAAGGATTCACTTTTCCTGCTTTTCCTGGTACTATCAAACATAGCGTTTTTGGGAACATGGAGCTCTATATTACAAATATGTCCGTCCCTCCAGTTGAAAGAAATTAACATTTTCCTGGAGGGAAGTTTATATTTTACATTATGTCAGTTTTTGTCTATCAATGATAAAGTGCAGTTTGCAGCAATTTTTATTGTGACATATACCCAAATAATTGACGAAAATATTTCAAATTTAACGCGCGTCGGGCGGGCCTGCGTGCTCTCACATGCCAGAGCTGAGTTTCAGTTCCAGTCCGACCCTGTTAATCATCTATGGTTTCCCTTCAGAGTGGAAAATGCCGAAAAATCGGAAGTTCCTGGGATCCATTTTTGAACAGAATATCAGAACCAAATCAAAACCGATGATTCAGGAAATGAACATAATGGGATAAGTCCCAACTCTAAGGTACAAGTCTATGGCATACAGTCTGTAAAAGACGACAGAGTAGGCTGCTGTTGAGCATCGGTGGCTTCTTCTCTGATGTTCCTCGCTCATCCATGCAGTACATGGTCGGCCATTCAATTGATTGGATGTCTTATAATACCACATTTCCTCTAGGTACACAAAGTATGAAGAGCGCCACTCCTCCTGGTGATAGGTTATAGCCAACAGAAGCGGCAGCGCCACTCCTCATGGTGATGGGTTACACCCAACAGATGGGGGAGCGCCACTCCTCATGGTGATGGGTTACACCCAACAGATGGGGGAGCGCCACTCCTCGTGGTGATGGGTTAAACCCAACAGATGGGGGAAGTTGCAGAATGGCTTGTTATGGTGCAAGAACAATGTGGACATTGTTTTTTTTTTTGTTTTAACTATTATGCCTTTATGGTCTTTATTTTTTTCCTACAGACCCTCCCAGCTAACTCCAAGCAAGTCCCTCATCTCAGAAGTTGAAAGGTTTGGGTTACTTTGAGGTTTAATGCATGCATTTACTTTTTTTAGAATCCCATCTTACAAAAGATATAGGATATCCAACTTCTTGGACTCCAAGAATAAGGGGGCTGCAGCCTGGAAGTAACCCCGCTGCCCTTTTTAAAGAATATGCTGGTGTGGGGCAGCTACCCAGATTTTCACTGTGCAGGAGAACTGCAGCTAAGCCCATTCACTTTGCTGGATCTATGCTGTCGTTCCGCTGCACAGTGGAGGCCATGATGCCAATGTGCAGAGAATGACCCTGAAAGGGGCTGTTCCTCTTTACCAGCATCAGTGCCCCTTTATTATATTAGAGATTGACCCCAACAGATCATAAATTGATGGTGTACCCTTGCAATATACTGCTTCCTTCCTTTTTTTATCAGTTCACCCGTGAAACCAGATTACATGATTGTGGCGGAACCTCCTGTAGGACACCCAAGTTTTCTGGTGGCTGAAATCTCTTTACCTAAAGTGGTGAGACCCTCATATGTGGTTTAGGATTGTGACCTTTTCGCATTTCATGTGATTTCCAAAAGTCTTCCCTTATTAAAAGTCTGTGCCAACCTCGTGCTACCGGTCCTCCTCTGCCAACTTTTATCATCACAGCTTTGATGTGTCCACAGTAGCCAATTGCTGGCAGCTGTGACACATTTGCTGGATGATGATGATATAATTTTTTTTTCATACCATGGTGGGTTGTTTGCAAGCTGTTGGAATGGGAAAGAAGATCTCTGTAAACGACTCTGTCAGCAGAGAACGACTGTTCAAACCAAGCACAGACGCCCAGTGCTTCACGGCGGGACCAGTCATTTATATAAGCCTCCCCCCCTGCTTGTTTCCCCTCCATCTCCACCATCACCTCTTCTTTGACAGTTCTGGCTTCATAGATCCAGAGAGGAGATAGAGGGAAAACAAGCTGGTGCGAAGATGTATATATTATTATTATTATTTAATTATATAGTGCCATTGATTCCATGGTGCTGGTGCATATAAATGATGTTATAATGATGATAGAAATGATGAAAGAGGCTTGTTGCAATAGTGTAGAACACGCCGCTCTTTATTTTTTCTATATTAATGCGACATTTGGAGGAATCGCACAGAAAATGCTTTAAATGTATTTATTTTTTAATTTGATTTTTCTCATGTCCATGATTCACATTGCGTTAAATGAGGCATAATGAAGATTAAGAATGTTTCAGCTAATGTAGCCTTCATCAGACAGGATAATGTAGCTTGAGGGGACCCACTTGGTTAAATATAGGGGTCAGTTCTGGTCTTCCCAAAAAGCAGATTAAGTAGTCACCACACGGGAATCTGGTGATTACGGGGTTTGCTTTTGGGGACCCCAGATTTCTTCATATAACCGAGTGGGCCTTCTGCCTAATGAAGGCTACATTATGTGAAATTCTGGTACCATTCATTATGCCTCACTTAAAGGGGTTGTCTGGCACTTTAATATTGATGACCTATCCTAAGGATATTCCATTAGTATTAAAGTGGTGGACAACCCCTTTTAATGCAGTGTGAATCCTAAAAAATATTTTTCAGCATTTTCTGTGAGCAGTTCCTCCACGTGTCAGATTTAATGTATGAGACGTGTGGAGCTACACAGTAACTTCTAGTTGGCCACGTATCAAGATAAAAGTTTAGATTTTTGTGCACTTGTTGGTTACAACTTTCTTTCCCGTACAGAAGCATTCAGCGACATAAGCGTTGTTACCACGCTGGTCGTCTCTTTACAGTCTTCTGCTAGATCTCTTGTGTTGGACTTGGGTGAAGACAGAATAGTCAGACGTCCCGATTTGTATCATCTAGACGTCTTCATTCCTTACAATATCATCCAAGAACAAAGTGGAGCTCAGTTCAACAAGGACAGTAAGGTGAGACAATTAAGCAAAGCTGGACATGTCTTATAGCCCATTCTGAAATCTCCTTCTTAAAGAGGTTCTCTGAGAAAATGTATAAAATAAAATTTTAAAAAATGTATACATTTATTTAGCAAAAATAAATTCTTTTAATTAGTGGATAATTCTATGTGAATACTTTTATGCCCAAAAATGGCAAAAGTATTCTTGGAGTGATACCTTTATTGGCTAACCAGAAAAAAAAATATATGCAAGCTTTCAGAGCACAGAGGCTCCTTCTTCAGGCAATATTACAAATGAATTCTTAACATTTGTAATCCTGTCTGAAGAAGGAGCCTGTGTGCTCTGTAAGTTTGCATATATATATTTTTTTTCTGGTTAGCCAATAAAGGTATCACTCCGAGAATACTTTTGCCATTTTTGGGCATAAAATTATTTCCATCAAATTTTCTGGCTAACACGGTACCACAATATAAATTTGTACTGTACATCACAATTAGGGGATAATAATTGCATATGGACATAATGGCCAACGATGTCAGCAGCCATCCATCCTAGATGGGTGAAGGTAAACTGATTGAGACGGACATCTCTGACCTACCTGTCGGAATCAAGAACGTGCATCTGTCATTGATTGACTGACTGATCACGTCCATGAGTCAACATGTTGTAAACCTGTCATGATGAGTGAGCAGATAGGATGCTGCCCCTCATCCTGACAGGAACTTATCTATCACAACATATAGTTGCCCAGAGACATCTGAATGCTTCGGCTTTCCTTTATGCCATTCATCAAACATGTCGTATATTTTGTGTATAGCGAGTCACAAGCCTCACACTGCTCTGTGTCTTATCATTTGGTTCTATGAGCTGCAGTAAAACGTGACGTATATTCCAGGTGCTGACGATCACAATGCCGGTCCAGCCAGCATAGCGGTGGGCTCAGAAGATCGGCTTTGGAAAGCGTTCCTCTTATATAGATCCAGTGGATCCTACTTACATTCGCTGCTGTTTACATTGTATGGTTACAATTCTATTTAGACTTCAATATGACTCCAGAATAAATTTTTGTCTTTCTTATACTTGCCGTATATTTTTCCCAAGGAAGGGGTTTAGGTATTGTGCTTTTTTTTTTTATTTCTACTGTAATATTTCATAATATCTGTGAATAAGTCTTGAAAATAATTTGCATTGAAAAGGTTGAGATCCTCTGAATCTACAGGGATTTTTAGGAATTAAAAATCTACAGCAGTAAATCTGCAGCAGAATTTACATTTTGCACCATGTCTGGATTTAGTAGCAGCTGCCCCTTTAAATGGAATATGTCAGCAGGTTTTTGCTATCCCATTTGAGAGCAGCATAATCCGAGGCCCTGATTCCAACGATGTATCACTTACTGGGCTGCTTGGTGTTATTTTGATAAAATTGCAGTTTTTTTTTCTCATGCAGATCTCTGAATGCTGAGCTCTGTATAATAACCCCACCCACACCACTGATTGGCAGCTTTCTGTGTACACTGTATATAAACTGCCAATCAGTGGTGGGGGGCGTGGTTGGACTACCTGGCTGCAGGTTTACTAGTCCTCTAGTGATAATCTTCTGCTAATAAAAGTGTGATTTTTATCAAAACTACAACAAGCAGCCCTGTAAGTGAGACGTCCCTAGAATCAGGGTCTTTGTCTCTACATCATGCTGCTCTCAACAACAACCAATATATAGTACATCCGACAAGGGGTCAATGTGTTAAAAAAGACCTTTATTATAACAATTTGGGTACATGGCGGGAAAGAAAAGAGCACACACACATATATATAGTAATACCATATAATAGTGAGGAGGTATAATGTAAATATTTGAATTGCAGAGACACCAGGGCTAAATAGTAGTAGCTCCAATTGTGCTAATGCATACTGATAGTATATCCTAGGTCACATAGTAAAAGGATATAATCCCAAATAATAAAAGCCAATATAGGTATTCCCAAGATAATGACCTTTTGGTGTATACATATCAAGGGATGTATTATATCCAAGTAGGTTAATTCCCAAGTAACAATAATGTTGTATTGGATTCATTCATACCTGGTATATTTTGTCTGCACGTCTTGCAATAGCTCTGGGCTCGGTGGTCCTACTCCTAGTGTGGCGCTCACCCCATCATGCTGCTCTCAGAATAGCCAAGAAAAACCTGCTGACAGATTCCCTTTACAAATAGCTGAAATGGCTCCTAGATACCAGAGAAGGAAAACGTTATTAAAACGGTTTTGTTTCCTCAATAGAAAAGCAAATTAAACACCACTGGATAATGTGGTGTGTGAAACCGTCCATTGGATTGCTGTTTCGGGTGGGCTCAGGAGCAGAGCCCCCATCCTACACAGCTGACATCTTGCTGTAACAGCAGCGGCCAGAGCGGAGCGTCAATCACTGCTGTTTAACCATTTATATGCCGTCAATCACTGATGGCAAGTTAAATAGCGCAATCGCCGGTACGCTATGCAATGTTACTAGAATTTTTTTTTTTACTTTTCCATTTCCTTGAATTACTTGTTGTGATTTGCGGATCCATTGACTGGCCAAGTGGAAGGGCTGCAGCCGATCATTCATGTCCGTAGCAGATACACATTTACATGTGTAAATAGGCCCTTATAGAAATCAATCAATAGAACGTATACCTGGATATCCAGGTTTATCCTTTGCATACATTTAAAGAGGTATAAGTCATGGCATATTACTAGGATGTCATTCTTGGGGGTCTGACAGCCTAATTTAGAAAGAAGTGGATGCATTATTTTTTTCGCGCTCCCAATTTAACAATTTGAGTACAGTTGGATCTATTGTTTTTTTTATTTTTTGCACTATGGGTGGGTGGTTGGGAGCACAGCTGTGCAGGAAAAAAAAAGCTTACAGGTTCTCAATTCCTTCATTCTTGGGATCAGTGGCGGAACCACAGGTCGGACCATCGCCAATCAAGATATTATATCCCTTCACACTCATCATTGCTCACAATTAACAATTTGAGTACGTGTATTTTTTTAGGGTATTTTTTTTAGGGTATTTTTGCTCAATGGGTGGGAGCACAACTGTGCAGGAAAAAAACCTGATAGGTTCCCCATTTCTTCATTCTCAGAATCAGTGGATGGAACATCGCCAATCACAATATTATATCCTTCACACTAATCGTTGCTCCCAATTATCAATTTGAGTACGGTTATACCTATTGTTTTTTTAGGGTTTTTTTTTGCACTGTGGGCGGTTGGGAGCACAGCTGTGCAGGAAAAAAAAAGCTGATAGGTTCCCCATTCCTTCATTCTCAGGATCAGTGGTGGAACCAGAGGGTGGATCATCTCCAATCAAAATATTATATTATTCACAATAATCATTGCTCCTAGTTAACAATTTGAGTACGGTTGAACCCATTGTGTTTTTTTAGGGTTTTGGTTTTTTTTGCACTATGGGTGCAAGTTATAGTAATATGTGTCACCTTAAAAAAAAAACTAATAGTGTCTCCTGATTGTTCAGACACAAATATATCTGTTGAAAATAGTCTGGTATTCACCAGTAAATTATAACTGTGGTTTTGCTGTTCCACTGTAAAAAATCTCTATTATCCTGCTTTTGGCATTTTTTGCCGCAAAGAAAAACAGTAGTAGTGTCTCCTGATTGTTCAGACACAAATATATCTGTTGAAAATAGTCTGGTATACACCACTAAATTATAACTGTGGTTTTGCTGTTCCACGGTAAAAATCTCTATTATCCTGATCTTGGCATTTTTTGCCGTAAAAAAAAACTAATAGTGTCTCCCTGATTTTTCAGACACAAATATATCTGTTGAAAATAGTCTGGTGTGGGCCCGAGAAATACAAGTGTGGTTTTGCAGTTCCACGGGTCAAATCTTTGTATTATCCACTTTTGGGCCATTTTTACCTAAAAATAAACAGTTTGAGTGTGTCGCTCATTGTTCAGCCGCAAATATATCTATTCAAAATTTTCTGGTATACCCCAGTAAACAATAACTGTGGTTTTGCCATTCCACGGTAAAAATCTCTATTATTCACCTTTTGGTATTTTTTCCGTAAAGAAAAACAGTAATAGTTTCTCCCTGATTGTTCAGATTGTTTAAAAGAGTCGGGTGTAGGCCAGAGAAATAGAACTGTGATTTTCCTCTTCCACGGTTCTAATCTACTTTATTACCCTTTTTCCATTGATAGTGCGAGTGTAAGCTATTTACTTACTTTACAATGGGCAAGGCGCGTGGCAAGGGACATGGAAGTGGACGTTCTGGTGATGGTACATGTAGAGGACGGGGCCGTGGCCAAGGTGAAAATGTGCCACAACCAACAGCCATATCTTCTCGCTCCCACTTCTTGACCGAATTACTAGGGAAGCACAGAACAACACCAGTATTGCGAACTGATCAGTGTGAACAGGTTATTAATTGGATAGCAGACCACCACTTCCGGTCTGTCTTCCACACGGTCAACTCTTAGTAGCCGTGAGTCTCGACCGCATACTCCTCCTCACCCTGATGCTCCTTCCTCCCAGCATGCCGAGTATCGTCAGACAGCAACTGATCCCACACTTGGACACTCTGAAGAGCTGTTCACTGGTCCATTTCCAGATTTGTGCCCCTCGCCTGCTCCGCTTGAAGTGGTGGAAGAGGAGATCCCATGTAGAGATGCCCAAATATTTGAACAGCCACGGCCACAGGAAGTCAACGCTGGCAATTTGTCACAAGAGGTTGACGATGACGAAACACAATTGCCAAGAAGTGAGGAGGAGGATCGTGGTGCGCAAGTGGAAGAGGAGGAGGTGGTGGATGATCTAGTAACTGACCCAACGTGGCAGGAGGACATGCAGAGCAAGGCCAGCAGCAGACCGGGTGAGGGAGACAGAGTACTCCAACAGGCAGGAAGAAGCAGTGTGGTGGCCGCACACAGAAGGCCGGCAACAGTTCCCCGTAACACCAACATGAGGGACGTTGCCAGTACAACCTGTGGGTCTTCCAGAGTCTGGAATTTTTTTAAAGACTCTGCTGATAACCCCAAAAAGGCCATTTGTACCACCTGCCATGCCAGCATCAGCAGGGGTGACAAAACTACCAGCCTGACCACCACCAGCATGATCAGGCACATGGCAGTAAAGCACCCGACTTTGTGGGGCGAACCCCAGGGTCCACGACCAGTGTCAGCAGGTGTCACCTGTTGTGTGTGCATGGCAATCCCCTGTCCATACTGCATGCAAAGATGCCCCCTCCTCTCAGTCTTTATGGCAGTCTCTCAAGTGTGTGCAAAGCAGTCATCAAAGCAAAAGGTGGCTACTTTGAAGAATCTAGAATATAAGACATATTTTCAGTTGTTTCACACTTTTTTGTTAAGTATATAATTCCACATGTGTTAATTCATAGTTTTGATGCCTTCAGTGTGAATGTACAATTTTCATAGTCATGAAAATACAGAAAAATCTTTAAATGAGGTGTGTCCAAACTTTTGGTCTGTACTGTATGTACCATCTTGACCAACTTTGAGGAGTCCACCAAGATGGTGAGTGGCGATGACTCCATCATTAGCGTCAGCATTCCACTTGTCTGTCTTTTGCAATGCTCTCTGCAGAGAATTAAAGAGGAGGCATTGCAGCCAGAGTATGATGAGATGGATCAAGAAGCCGTAGCGGTCTATTACACACAGCCCAGCCTCATCTCATCCCAACGTGCATTGGGGGACAATGAGGGAGAGGAGGAGGAGGAAGAACAGGAGCTTGTATCATGCGCTGTAGGCGGTAGTACCTGTACAACTGTCATACCGTCGGTTCAGCGTGGGTGGCCTGAGGACAGGGGGGAGGAGGAGGAGGAGAGCATGGTCATTCGTCATCTTGGTGTGGACACGGAAGTCTTGCCCGTTACCAGTCTGGCACGCATGGCTGACTTTGTTACTCTGCCTTAACCGTGACCCTCGCGTTGTCAAAATGTTGGGTGACAGTCATTACTGGTTGGTGACACTTTTAGACCCCCGCTACAAGGAGAACGTTCACTCTCTTATTCCTGAGGTGGAGAGGTCTACAAAAATGGGGCAGTACCAGAAGGCCCTTGCTGCAGAACTGTTAAAAAAAAATTCCATCTGAAGACACTAGCGGCAGAGGTCACAGTTCGTTGACCAACCAAGGCGTACAAGCGAGAGAGAGGCAACTCCAATCCAGCAGAGGCAGGGGAACACTGTCAACATTCTGGGACAGTTTTCTGAGACCTGCCCAGCTTACAGGCCCTGAGGCGCGGGGTACTCTCACAAGGAGTGGAAAGTTTCAAAAGATGGTGAGGGAGTACCTTGCCGACCGTACCAGCGTCCTCCGTGATTCCTCTGTGCCTTTTAATTATTGGGTATCCAAGCTGGACACTTGGAATGAAATCGCTCTGTACACCTTGGAGGTCCTGGCCTGCCCTGCCGCTAGCGTGTTATCGGAGCGTGTTTTTAGTGCTGCTGGGGTAATTATAACTGATAAGCGCACTCGCCTGTCAACTGACAATGCTGACAAGCTGACCCTTATCAAAATGAACAAGAGCTGGATTGGGCCAGACTTCTCATCACCACCAAATGACAGCAGAGTAACATAAAGTCAAATCCACTGTGTTATTTCGGGAGGTGTATTCAAATGCACCACTTCACACCCACACATGGGTATACGCTTCCTCATTTCGGCTGTTTTATGTTCTTCTCCTTATCCTCAGCCTCCACCACCACTATACCACCAGGGTGACCGTGGTCCGTGTTGCCATTATTGAAAGTTCCTCAGTCCTTATTTTTGTCAGCTTTTGCTTGGAAGGCATAAGCAAAGACTGTGGGAGACCCACTCCCCAATAATGGGAATAATATATTTAAAATGCTGTACTGTATGGCTCTTGTAAGGGGCATTAAAAGCGTCTTGTTAAGCTACTGCGACCTCCACCACTATTCCGAGGAGCATGAAAAGCGTCTTGTTAAGCTACTCTGACCTCCACCACTTTTCCGAGGGCCATTAAAAGCGTCTTGTTAAGCTACTGGGACGTCCACCACTTTTCCGTGGAGCATTAAAACCGTCTTGTTAATCTACTGGGACTTCCACGTCTCTTCCAAGGGGCATTCAAACCGTCTTGTTAAGCTACTGCGATCTCCACCACTTTTCCGAGGGGCATTAAAAACGTCTTGTTAAGCTAGTTGGACCTCCACGTCTCTTCCAAGGGGAATTCAAACTGTCTTGTTAAGCTACTGGGACATCCACGTCTCTTCCAAGGGGCATTCAAACCATCTTGGTAAGCTACTGCGACCTCCACCTCTTTTTCGAGGGGCATTAAAAGCGTCTTATTAAGCTACTGGGACCTCCACCACTTTTCCGAGAAGCATTAAAACCGTCTTGCTAAGCTACTGGGACCTCCACGTCTCTTCCAAGGGGAATTCAAACTGTCTTGTTAAGCTACTGGGACATCCACGTCTCTTCCAAGGGGCACTCAAACCGTCTTGGTAAACTACTGCGACCTCCACCTCTTTTTCGAGGGGCATTAAAAGCGTCTTATTAAGCTACTGGGACCTCCACCACTTTTCCGAGAAGCATTAAAAGCATCTTGTTAAGCTACTGGGACCTCCACCACTTTTCCGAGGGGCATTAAAACCGTCTTTTTAAGGTACTGGTACCTCCACGTCTCTTCCAAGGGGCATTCAAACCGTCTTGTTAAGCTACTGGGACCTTCACCACTTTTCCAAGGGGCATTCAAACAGTCTTGTTAAGCTACTGCGAACTCCACCACTTTTCCAAGGGGCATTAAAACCGTCTTGTTAAGCTACTGGGACCTCCACCACTTTTCCGAGGGGCATTAAAAGCATCTTGTTAAGCTATTGGGACCTCCACCACTTTTCTGAGGAGCATTAAAACCGTCTTGTTAAGCTACTGGGACCTCCACGTCTCTTCCAAGGGGCATTCAAACAGTCTTGTTAAGCTACTTAGACCTCCACGTCTCTTCTGAGGACATTAATAGCGTCTTGTTAAGCTACTGTGACCTCCACCACTTTTCCGAGGGGCATTCAAACTGTCTTGTTAAGCTACTCGGACCTCCACGTCTCTTCCAAGGGGCATTCAAACACTCTTGTTAAGCTACTGGGACCTCCACGTCTCTTCCAAGGGGCATTCAAAGCGTCATGTTAAGCTACTGGGACCTCCACCACTTTTCCGAGGGGCATTAAAAGCATCTTGTTAAGCTACTGGGACCTCCACCACTTTTCCGAGGAGCATTAAAACCATCTTGTTAAGCTACTGGGACCTCCACCACTCTTCCGAGGAGCATTAAAACCATCTTGTTAAGCTACTGTGACCTCCACGTCTCTTCCAAGGAGCATTCTGACCGTCTTGCTAAGCTACTGCGACCTCCACCACTTTGGCGAGGGGCATTAAAACCGACTTGTTAAGCTACTGGGACCTCCACGTCTCTTCAAAGGGGCATTCAAACCGTCTTGTTAAGCTACTGGGACCTAAACCTCTCTTCCAAGGGGCATTCAAACCGTCTTGTTAAGCTACTGCGACCTCCACCACTATTCAAAGGGGCATTAAAACCGTCTTGTTAAGCTACTGGGACCTCCACCACTTTTCCGAGGGACATTAAAACAGTCTTGTTAAGCTACTGGGACCTCCACGTCTCTTCCAAGGGGCATTCAAACCGTCTTGTTAAGCTACTGGGACCTCCACTTCTCTTCTGAGGGGCATTAAAAGCGACGTGTTAAGCAACTGTGACCTCCACCACTTTTCCGAGGGGCATTAAAACAGTCTTGTTAAGCTACTGGGACCTCAACGTCTCTTCCAAGGGGCATTCAAACTGTCTTGTTAAGCTACTGGAACCTCCATGTCTCTACCAAGGGGCATTCAAACCGTCTTGTTAAGCTACTGCGACCTCCACCACTTTTTCGAGGTGCAGTAAAAGCGTCTTATTAAGCTACTGGGTCCTCCACCACTTTTCCGAGAAGCATTAAAACCATCTTGTTAAGCTACTGGGACCTCCACGTCTCTTCCAAGGGGCATTCAAGCCGTCTTGTTAAGCTCCTGGGACCTCCACGTCTCTTCCAAGGGGCATTCAAACAGTCTTGTTAAGCTACTTAGACCTCCACGTCTCTTCTGAGGACATTAATAGCGTCTTGTTAAGCTACTGTGACCTCCACCACTTTTCCGAGGGGCATTCAAACCGTCTTGTTAAGCTACTGGGACCTCCACGTCTCTTCCAAGGGGCATTCAAACAGTCTTGTTAAGCTACTGGGACCTCGACGTCTCTTCCAAGGGGCATTCAAAGCGTCATGTTAAGCTACTGGGACCTCCACCACTTTTCCGAGGGGCATTAAAAGCATCTTGTTAAGCTACTGGGACCTCCACCACTTTTCCGAGGAGCATTAAAACCATCTTGTTAAGCTACTGGGACCTCCACCATTTTTCCGAGGAGCATTAAAACCATCTTGTTAAGCTACTGTGACCTCCACGTCTCTTCCAAGGGGCATTCTGACCGTCTTGCTAAGCTACTGCGACCTCCACCACTTTGGCGAGGGGCATTAAAACCGACTTGTTAAGCTACTGGGACCTCCACGTCTCTTCAAAGGGGCATTCAAACCGTCTTGTTAAGCTACTGGGACCTAAACGTCTCTTCCAAGGGGCATTCAAACCGTCTTGTTAAGCTACTGCGACCTCCACCACTATTCAAAGGGGCATTAAAACCGTCTTGTTAAGCTACTGGGACCTCCACCACTTTTCCGAGGGGCATTAAAACAGTCTTGTTAAGCTACTGGGACCTCCACGTCTCTTCCAAGGGGCATTCAAACCGTCTTGTTAAGCTACTGGGACCTCCACTTCTCTTCTGAGGGGCATTAAAAGCGACGTGTTAAGCTACTGTGACCTCCACCACTTTTCCGAGAAGCATTAAAACCGTCTTGTTAAGCTACTGGGACCTCCACGTCTCTTCCAAGGGGCATTCAAGCCGTCTTGTTAAGCTCCTGGGACCTCCACGTCTCTTCCAAGGGGCATTCAAACCATCTTGTTAAGCTACTGGGACCTCCACGTCTCTTCTGAGAGGCATTAAAACCGTCTTGTTAAGCTACTGGGACCTCCACCACTTTTCCGAGGGACATTAAAACAGTCTTGTTAAGCTACTGGGACCTCCACGTCTCTTCCAAGGGGCATTCAAACCGTCTTGTTAAGCTACTGGGACCTCCACTTCTCTTCTGAGGGGCATTAAAAGCGACGTGTTAAGCAACTGTGACCTCCACCACTTTTCCGAGGGGCATTAAAACAGTCTTGTTAAGCTACTGGGACCTCAACGTCTCTTCCAAGGGGCATTCAAACTGTCTTGTTAAGCTACTGGAACCTCCATGTCTCTACCAAGGGGCATTCAAACCGTCTTGTTAAGCTACTGCGACCTCCACCACTTTTTCGAGGTGCAGTAAAAGCGTCTTATTAAGCTACTGGGTCCTCCACCACTTTTCCGAGAAGCATTAAAACCATCTTGTTAAGCTACTGGGACCTCCACGTCTCTTCCAAGGGGCATTCAAGCCGTCTTGTTAAGCTCCTGGGACCTCCACGTCTCTTCCAAGGGGCATTCAAACAGTCTTGTTAAGCTACTTAGACCTCCACGTCTCTTCTGAGGACATTAATAGCGTCTTGTTAAGCTACTGTGACCTCCACCACTTTTCCGAGGGGCATTCAAACCGTCTTGTTAAGCTACTGGGACCTCCACGTCTCTTCCAAGGGGCATTCAAACAGTCTTGTTAAGCTACTGGGACCTCGACGTCTCTTCCAAGGGGCATTCAAAGCGTCATGTTAAGCTACTGGGACCTCCACCACTTTTCCGAGGGGCATTAAAAGCATCTTGTTAAGCTACTGGGACCTCCACCACTTTTCCGAGGAGCATTAAAACCATCTTGTTAAGCTACTGGGACCTCCACCATTTTTCCGAGGAGCATTAAAACCATCTTGTTAAGCTACTGTGACCTCCACGTCTCTTCCAAGGGGCATTCTGACCGTCTTGCTAAGCTACTGCGACCTCCACCACTTTGGCGAGGGGCATTAAAACCGACTTGTTAAGCTACTGGGACCTCCACGTCTCTTCAAAGGGGCATTCAAACCGTCTTGTTAAGCTACTGGGACCTAAACGTCTCTTCCAAGGGGCATTCAAACCGTCTTGTTAAGCTACTGCGACCTCCACCACTATTCAAAGGGGCATTAAAACCGTCTTGTTAAGCTACTGGGACCTCCACCACTTTTCCGAGGGGCATTAAAACAGTCTTGTTAAGCTACTGGGACCTCCACGTCTCTTCCAAGGGGCATTCAAACCGTCTTGTTAAGCTACTGGGACCTCCACTTCTCTTCTGAGGGGCATTAAAAGCGACGTGTTAAGCTACTGTGACCTCCACCACTTTTCCGAGAAGCATTAAAACCGTCTTGTTAAGCTACTGGGACCTCCACGTCTCTTCCAAGGGGCATTCAAGCCGTCTTGTTAAGCTCCTGGGACCTCCACGTCTCTTCCAAGGGGCATTCAAACCATCTTGTTAAGCTACTGGGACCTCCACGTCTCTTCTGAGAGGCATTAAAAGCGTCTTGTTAAGCTACTGTGACCTCCACCACTTTTCCGAGGGGCATTAAAACCGTCTTGTTAAGCTACTGGGACCTCCATGTCTCTTCCAAGGGGCATTCAAACCGTCTTGTTAAGCTACTGGGACCTCCACCACTTATCTGCGGGGCATTAAAAGCGTCTTGTTAAGCTACTGTGACCTCCACCACTTTTTCGAGGGGCATTAAAACCGTCTTGTTAAGCTACTTGGACCTCCACGTCTCTTCCGAGGGGCATTCAAACCGTCTTGTTAAGCTACCGGGACCTCCACGTTTCTTCCAAGGGGCATTCAAACCATCTTTTTAAGCTACTGCAACCTCCACCACTTTTCCAAGGGGCATTAAAACCGTCTTGTTAAGCTACTGGGACCTCCACGACTTTTCCGAGGGGCATTGAAAGCATCTTGTTAAGCTACTGGGACCTCCACCACTTTTCTGAGGAGCATTTAAACCATCTTGTTAAGCTACTGGGACCTCCATGTCTCTTCCAAGGGGCATTCAAACCGTCTTGTTAAGCTACTGGGACCTCCACGTCTCTTCTGAGGGGCATTAAAAGCGTCTTGTTAAGCTACTGTGACCTCCACCACTTTTCCGAGGGGCATTAAAACCGTCTTGTTAAGATACTGGGACCTCCACGTCTCTTCCGAGGGGCATTCAAACCGTCTTGTTAAGCTACTTGGACCTCCACGTCTCTTCCGAGGGGCATTAAAAGCGTCTTGTTAAGCTACTGTGACCTCCACCACTTTTCCGAGGGGCATTAAAACCGTCTTGTTAAGCTACTGGGACCTCCACCACTTTTCTGAGGAGCATTAAGACCGTCTTGTTAAGCTACTGGGACCTCCACGTCTCTTCCAAGGGGCATTCAAACCGTCTTGTTAAGCTACTGGGACCTCCACGTCTCTTCTGAGGGGCATTAATAGCGTCTTGTTGAGCTACTGTGACCGCCACCACTTTTCCAAGGGGCATTAAAACCGTCTTGTTAAGCTACTGGGATCTCCACTTTTCTTCTGAGGGGCATTAAAAGCTTTTTCTTAAGCTACTGTGACCTCCACCACTTTTCCGAGGGGCATTAAAACCGTCTTGTTAAGCTACTGGGACCTCCACCACTTTACCAAGGGGTATTAACACCGTCTTGTTAAGCTACTGGGACCTCCACATCTCTTTTGAGGGGCATTAAAAGTGTCTTGTTAAACCACTCTGAACTCCACAGCTCTTCCAAGGGGCATTGAAATGTTGTTTTTAATTACCCTTTACCTCCACGACTCTTCCAACGGACATTGCATTTCCTCCTAATTTTAGTCAGCTTTTGCTTTTCAATGCAAAGGCGAAAACTAAGGGAGACCCACTCCCCAATAGTGGGTAGAAGGTTTTTAGTACGCTGTAATCCATGTCTGTTTCAAGAGGCATTGCAGTTCCTCATAATTTTTGGAAAGCCTTCCATTCACTGCTTAGGCCAACAGTGTACAGGAGACCCAGTTGCTATAAATGGAAAAAAACGGTTTAGTTAAGGCCCTCTGACCTCAATGTCATTTCCAAGGTACATTGGAGTGCCTCGAAATTTTTGGTAGGCATTGCACTCACTGTATGCCCTATAACTGTGTAGCCAAACTGCTCCTTTTGTTACAGAAACATATCCTACAAGACATATGTGGTTGACTGGCCTGATATTGATGTGAATGGTCCCTGTTCCTCCTGCTCTTTCTCCTTTGCCACCACCTCATCCATCATTCATCACCTGAAGCTTTGTTTTAACGGGAGTCATAGAACTGGGATAGTAGCAGGAAAACATCCAGCAATCCTCGGAGGAGGTAGGATATGCGCGAAAACGCTGACCACCTCAGGCCTAGCCGCTACTACATACATGCGCTTGCATTCCAACAAAACAAAGCAGATGCTAACTTGTATCATTATCATCATGGTCCTCACCTTGTCACTCTCAACTCCCCTGATGGAGAAGCCAGGGCCCACCGGAGGAGTCTGGTTCTCTGGTGGGCTCGTCCAATGCTGCCCTAAAGCAGGCCAGGCTAAGAAAAGTGTGTGGGGGGATGTTCCAAGGAGAAATAGGGGCGACTGGGGACCGTTTATGGACACCCGGCTGCCCCCAGGCGGCTGGGGACCGTGTGTGAACACCCGGCCGCGGGGCGGCTGGGGACCGAGTATGGACTCCCGGCCGCCCCCTGGCGGCTGGGGACCGAGTGTGGACACCTGGCAGCCGGGCGGCTGGGGACTGAGTATGGGTTACAGGCCGCCAATGCTGCCTTGACGCGGTGGTCAGATTCCGCCTCCACGTGCCTAAAAAGGCCCAATTTCAAGTGCAAGCAAGCAAGCAGTATGGTATTGCAGCCTGGCGGTGGGTGGGTGGATGGCAGGCTGCACACTTTGCTTGCATTCCAAGAAAACAAAGCAGATGCTAACTTGTATCATCATCATCATGGTCCTCACCTTGTCACTCTCAACTCCCCTGATGGAGAAGCCAGGGCCCACCGGAGGAGTCTGGTTCTCTGGTGGGCTCGTCCAATGCTGCCCTAAAGCAGGCCGGGCTAAGAAAAGTGTGTGGGGGGATGTTTCAAGGAGAAATAGGGGCGGCTGGGGGCCGTTTATGGACACCCGGCTGCCCCCAGGCGGCTGGGGACCGAGTATGGACACCCGGCCGCCCCCTGTCGGTTGGGGACCGAGTGTGGACACCCCGCCGCCGGGCGGCTGGGGACTGAGTATGGATACCAGGCCGCCAACGCTGCCATGACCTGGTGGCCAGATTCCGCCTCCACATGCCTAAAAGGCCCAATTTCAAGTGCAAGCAAGCAGTATGGTATTGCAGCCTGGGGGTGGGTGGGTGGTTGGCTGCATATTTGCGCTTGCATTGCAAGGAATGGGAGAGGTACAATTGAACCCTGCCCTGGGACAAGAACTTGCACGGGGATAATTGCAAGTCTGCATCTTCTGATGCTTCAAGGATGACTTCTGATGGGCACACTTTTAGGCAATGACCGGGGAGTCAGAGATGCTTCCAGGGGTCTTCCCCATGCTGTCCCCATGTCTTTTCAGCACTGTATGCATGTGTCACACAGCACATGGCCAGATAAGGTTGTAAAATGTTAAAATGACATTTCCCGGTGAATGCATTTGTCACGGTTGAAGCAATACAAAAGTGCAAAAACGCATAAAAAATGCCACTTGTGAACATAGCCCAAGGTGTGGAGGAGTATTTTTTTTTTTTGTTATTTATTTTACCTTATACACGAGTCTTTACCCTGGAAAGGAACTTCCTTAACTGAAAGCAGTTTCAGTTTCGTTTTTGAACGTTTTATTGTGAGCCCTTAAAAGTGGCTTAATACCTCTGACCACGTTGTTGACAGCAGTGACCTGGGGGTCAGAAATGCTTCCTGGGGCGATCCCCATGCTGTCCCCATGTCATTTTAGCACTGTCACTATCGTTTTGGGCACTTGTTAGGCTTTTAACAGACAGCCGGGGATGCCGCCGCGAAAATTCTCGGGTCTCCCATTGACTAACATTGGGCTCGTGGCTCAGGTCGAGCAACCGAGTATCATGGCGAGCTCGGCCCGAGCTTCGAGCCCCTGAGCATTTTAGTGCTCGCTCTTCATTACTAAATACCCTTCATTATTTATTATTTTTGCACTTTGCGATTTACCCATTCACTTCCGGTTACTTGGGTATTTTGCTTGTCTTTGGTTTTTCTTTGTCTAGTGGCCTTGTGTGGACATGCATTTACATTTTGCATGCACATCAATTTATGTTTCAGTTCAGACTTCTAGGTTTTTTCTTTATATGCTATATATGCTGTATGTGCGGGAAGGGAACTTGTATGTACACTGCTTGCTATGTATGGGGGAGGGAAGGTGTCGGACAAAGAGGGGTCCTGCAAACATCCAACTAATGGCCCCCCATATATATTACAGGAAGGTAGGTCAAACCCAAGGATTTTTGCTGGAGCAGCCGACCATGTGCTGTGTATGGGGCCATCTCCCCCACACATATAACCACATTCATGTATATGGGGGAGTCGGGATGTGTTGTGTGGACAAGCGTCCGGTCTAAAGCTAACTAGTGTATGGGCATCTGAGACTAAGGCAAGTTATCATCCAGAAAGTCTTTCTCCAGCCTGCTGCAAAAATGCCGGATAGAGAAAGGCTTTTATCACCTAAGCCAGATCTCACAGGAGGGGAAGCAAGAAGAAAAAAGGAGAAATGTAAAATAAGACACAAGTCCAGACAGTTGTCATCCAAAACTTTATCTGGTATCGACCAAGAAAATTACAATCAGTAAAAGTATAATCCACATTTAGGAAAAACACAGATGAGCTGCGGGACCATCGCTTCTTCTTCTGGGACTTTTTGGCGGACAGGTTGCTCTGCTGTCGGAGGCCTTTCTTGTTCTTGGACTTCTCCTTCATGTGGATTCTGAAGACTAGGAGGCTCCTGAGGGTCCATCTCTCCTGCCGGCAGCTCAGAATGACTTGGAGATATGTTTCCTTCAGTCCAGGAAAGCAAGAGAGGAAAAAGATGAATGTGATGTAATAACAAGACAAACCTAAAAAAAAACATGTATAAAAAATCATGTAACTGCAAACTGCACAAAAATGACCCCAATAACGTAAGTGCTGTAGTATTAAAGAACCTGCAAAACGAGTGGTGTGAAAAGACCTGGGACTTGTCAGAAATATGTAATGTTTTGTCTAAAATGACAAAAAAAAAGAAAAGATTCAAGGGATGAGCAGCATTTTATAACAGGTAAAAAATATACAAATTTGTGACAAGTGACCGGTATTAAGTATTGTGGATGATAACCAGACGTTTATTTGTAATGAAGAGTTTAATGAACGTCTTGTATTTGGCCAATTGGAACCTTCCCGGAAATGTCTGCGCCGGTGATAAAATCTACTTACTAATAGAGCTCCCGACTGGACACAAAGAACTGCAGCTCATGGAGGAATGAAGCTTCTTTCCTTCTCAGCTAAGAACTTCTTATACCAGTCCCGTACGGCCTCTATCATGTGCTGATATCTAGCAGAAAGAGAAAAATCAATTATAAACTAAATAAAATTTATTAAAGAAAAAAAAACCTCCTGCGAACATGAAGCATTTGTAGCAAAGCACAGCCATTATTTACAGAGCACAATTGTTTTACTTTATTCTATATTAGTGGCCGCTCTGTGCAAAAACTTGTGGGAAATTACTGCAGCACTAATATTGTCCGCCCAGAGAGCACCCAAGTATTCCCCAATTTCTGACTCCACCGCCCGATAGCCCCCACAAGCACAATGCTGCACCGCTGTCACCTGCCTGGTACAGGCTCCTTTATAGGGTCCTTTCAGCTGTTGTTCACCAAGATGTGAAGTAATCCGAGTACAGGGTTTCCTATGTCTGAGTGCAGGGGTGGAGAGCAGAGAGGATCAGACAGAGACAGGCCCATACACAGACTGCTGGTATATAGAGGACAAATCTCACTGAACAGCAGCCACAAGAAGCTTCTGGATGGGGGCAGTGGGGGTGAGACAGCACTTCAGCAACGTGTTTGGGAGAGAAGGAAGAAAATAAGCAAATGAAGAATATTTATAAAGTTCACAAGTCTGCAATGTGAGGAGGATAATTACATGAAGAAAACCCTCTAGGTGCAGCGTCCGCAACCGGAAAACCGCCCCAAGGTCCACCTGTGTCATCAGCGCCCCCCTGCTGGACCCCTAATCAGTTGTACTGCAGACTCTGATGATTGATAGTGACACTAGGTCAGCTCTTTCCCTATGGCGGCACTAGCTGACCATCCTGTGGATAGGACAGGTGCTGGATCATTCAGTCCTTTCCCTCTTCCCCAACGTGAAGCAAACATCCCTCTGACCAGACAAACATCCCCCTGACCAGACAAACATCCCCCTGACCAGACAAACATCCCCCTGACCAGACAAACATCCCCCTGACCAGGCAAACATCCCCCTGACCAGGCAAACATCCCCCTGACCAGGCAAACATCCCCCTGACCAGGCAAACATCCCCCTGACCAGGCAAACATCCCTCTGACCAGGCAAACATACAAACCCTTATTTTCTTTCCCATTTTACTTCCTTTATTAATTTCTCCTCCAACATTACTGACAACTCCAAGTTCGATAGTTTGATAGTCTCATCTCCTGCCTTTGTATGTGGAGGAGACAATAAACAGCCGTATACATCCTAAACCTGTCACAAGGACTTTCTCTGCAACTCCCTACTCTCAGCTGTCCCCCTGTAACAATCCACCTTTTTCTCTTTCTCGCTCATACATTTCAGACACTTTATTAACATGTTAATCATATTTCTAAACTTACTGCATTCCACTTCATCTGATCATACATCACCGTTTAAAAGAATCACACTCACTTACTTGTCTGCTGCTGTAATTCTTGGATTGTTTTCTTGCTGTTACTTGGTCTTATTTTGCTGTTTGCTGTCCTTAAACCACCATCTGCCGCACAGTGTCCACATCTTGTTCCACCGGGTCGCTCTTTTGATCCCTGCAACAACAGACACTATGCGAGTATGACTTCACATGTGACATTTCCAAGTCCCTTTACCATTGTGGTGCCAATGGAGTACCCCTTTTCTCATTATCATGCCCCCGAAGCACACCATTTCCCGCTAGCATGCCACCGTAGCACACCTTTTCCCGTTAGTATGCCACCGGGCACACCTATTCCCGTTAGCATGACATCGCAGCACACCTATTCCCGTTAGCATGCCACCGGAGCACACCTTTACCATTAGCATGTCACGTCTCCACGTCTCTTCCAAGGGGCATTCAAACCGTCTTGTTAAGCTACTGGGACCTCCACCACTTATCTGAGGGGCATTAAAAGCTTCTTGTTAAGCTGCTGTGACCTCCACCACTTTTTCGAGGGGCAATAAAACCGTCTTGTTAAGCTACTGGGACCTCCACGTCTCTTCCGAGGGGCATTCAAACTGTCTTGTTAAGCTACTGGGACCTCCACGTCTCTTCCAAGGGGCATTCAAACCGTTTTATTAAGCTACTGCGACCTCCACGTCTCTACCAAGGGGCATTCAAACCGTCTTGTTAAGCTACTGCGACCTCCGCCACTTTTTCGAGGGGCAGTAAAAGCGTCTTATTAAGCTACTGGGACCTCCACCACTTTTCTGAGAAGCATTAAAACCGTCTTGTTAAGCTACTGGGACCTCCACGTCTCTTCCAAGGGGCATTCAAACCGTCTTGTTAAGCTACTGCGACCTCCACTTCTCTTCTCAGGGGCATTAAAAGCGACTTGTTAAGCTACTGTGACCTCCACCACTTTTCCGAGGGGCATTAAAACCGTCTTGTTAAGCTACTGGGACCTCCACGTCTCTTCCGAGGGGCATTCAAACCGTCTTGTTAAGCTACTGGGACCTCCACGTCTCTTCCAAGGGGCATTCAAACCGTCTTCTTAAGCTACTGCGACCTCCACCACTTTTCCAAGGGGCATTAAAACCGTCTTGTTAAGCTTCTGGGAACTCCACCACTTTTCCGATGGGCATTAAAAGCATCTTGTTAAGCTACTGGGACCTCCACCACTTTTCTGAGGAGCATGAAAACCGTCTTGTTAAGCTACTGGGACCTCCACGTCTCTTCCAAGGGGCATTCAAACCGTCTTGTTAAGCTACTGGGACCTCCACGTCTCTTCTGAGGGACATTAAAAGCGTCTTGTTAAGCTACTGTGACCTCCACCACTTTTCCGAGGGGCATTAAAACCATCTTGTTAAGCTATTGGGACCTCCACGTCTCTTCCAAGGGGCATTCAAACCGTCTTGTTAAGCTACTGGGACCTCCACCACTTATCTGAGGGGCACTAAAAGTGTCTTGTTAAGCTGCTGTGACCTCCACCACTTTTTCAAGGGGCAATAAAACCGTCTTGTTAAGCTACTGGGACCTCCACGTCTCTTCCGAGGGGCATTCAAACCGTCTTGTTAAGCTACTGGGACCTCCACGTCTCTTCCAAGGGGCATTCAAACCGTCTTCTTAAGCTACTGCGACCTCCACCACTTTTCCAAGGGGCATTAAAACCGTCTTGTTAAGCTTCTGGGAACTCCACCACTTTTCCGATGGGCATTAAAAGCATCTTGTTAAGCTACTGGGACCTCCACCACTTTTCTGAGGAGCATGAAAACCGTCTTGTTAAGCTACTGGGACCTCCACGTCTCTTCCAAGGGGCATTCAAACCGTCTTGTTAAGCTACTGGGACCTCCACGTCTCTTCTGAGGGACATTAAAAGCGTCTTGTTAAGCTACTGTGACCTCCACCACTTTTTCGAGGGGCATTAAAACCACCTTGCTAAGATACTGGGACCTCCACGTCTCTTCCGAGGGGCATTCAAACCGTCTTGTTAAGCTACTGGGACCTCCACGTCTCTTCCAAGGGGCATTCAAACCGTCTTGTTAAGCTACTTGGACCTCCACGTCTCTTCCGAGGGGCATTAAAAGCGTCTTGTTAAGCTACTGTGACCTCCACCACTTTTCCGAGGAGCATTAAAACCGTCTTGTTAAGCTACTGGGACCTCCTCATCTCTTCCAAGGGGCATTCAAACTGTCTTGTTAAGCTACTGGGACCTCCACTTCTCTTCTGAGGGGCATTATTAGTGTCTTGTTAAGCTACTGTGACCTCCACCACTTTTCCGAGGGGCATTTAAACCGGCCAGTTAAGCTACTGGGACCTCCACGTCTCTTCCAAGGAGCATTCAAACAGTCTTGTTAAGCTACTGGGACCTCTACCACGTTTCTGAGGGGCATTAAAATCATCTTGTTAAGCTACTGGGCCCTCCACCACTTTTCTGAGGAGCATTAAAACCGTCTTGTTAAGCTGCTGGGACCTCCACGTCTCTTCTGAGGGGCATTAATAGCGTCTTGTTAAGCTACTGCGACCTCCACGTCTCTTCCAAGGGGCATTCAAACCGTCTTGTTAAGGTACTGTGACCTCCACGTCTCTTCCAAGGATCATTCAAACCGTCTTGTTAAGCTACTGCGACCTCCACCACTTTTCCAAGGGGCATTAAAACCATCTTGTTAAGCTACTAGGATCTCCACGTTTCTTCTGAGGGGCATTAAAAGCGTCTTCTTAAGCTACTGTGACCTCCACCACTTTTCTGAGGGGCATTAAAACCGTCTTGTTAAGCTACTGGGACCTCCACATCTCTTTTGAGGGGCATTAAAAGTGTCTTGTTAAACCACTCTGAACTCCACAACTCTTCCAAGGGGCATTGATATGTTGTTTTTAATTAACTCTAACCTCCACGACTCTTCGAATGGGCATTGCATTTCCTCTTAATTTTTGGCTGCTTTTTCTTGGAAAGCATAAGCAAATACTATGGGAGACCCACTCCCCAGTAATGGGAATAATGTTTGTAATATGCTGTACTGCATGGCTCTTGTAAGGGGCACTGCAAGTTCCTCCGTCCTAATTTTTGGCATCTTTTGCTTGGAAGGCATAAGCAAAGACTATGGGAGACCCACTCCCCAATAATGGGAATAATGTTTGTAATATGCTGTACTGCATGGCTCTTGTAAGGGGCATTGCAAGCTCCTTCGTCCTAATTTTTGGCAGCTTTTGCTTGGAAGGCATAAGCAAAGACTATGGGAGACCCACTCCCCAATAATGGGAATAATGTTTGGAATATGCTGTACTGCATGGCTCTTGTAAGGGGCATTGCAAGTTTCTCCATCCTAATTTTTGGCAGCTTTTGCTTGGAAGGCATAAGCTATGACTATGGGATACACACTCCCCAATAATGGGAATAATGTTTGTACTATGCTGTACTGTATGGCTCTTGGAAGGGGCATTAAAAGCCCCTTTTCCGAGGGGCATTCAAAACGTCTGGTTAAGCTACTGGGACCTCCACGTCTTTTCCGAGGGGCATTAAAACCATCTTGTTAAGCTACTGTGACCTCCACGTCTGTTCAAAAGTCTTCTTAAGCCACTCTGAACTCCACAGCTCTTCCTAGGGGCATTGAAATGTTTTTTTTAATTACCTCTAACCTCCACGACTCTTCCAACGGACATTGCATTTCCTCCTAATTTTAGTCAGCTTTTGCTTTTCAATGCAAAGGCGAAAACTAAGGGAGACCCACTCCCCAATAGTGGGTAGAAGGTTTTTAGTACGCTGTAATCCACGTCTGTTTCAAGGGGTATTGCAGTTCCTCATAATTTTTGAAAAGCCTTCCATTCACTGTTTAGGCCAACAGTGTACAGGAGACCCAGTTGATATAAATGGAAAAAAAACGGTTTAGTTAAGGCCCTCTGACCTCCATGTCATTTCCAAGGTACATTCGAGTGCCTCAAAATTTTTGGTAGGCATTGCACTCACTGTATGCCCTATAACTGTGTAGCCAAACCGCTCCTTTTGTTACAGAAACATATCCTACAAGACATATGTGGTTGACTGGCCTGATATTGATGTGAATGGTCCCTGTTCCTCCTGCTCTTTCTCCTTTGCCACCACCTCATCCATCATTCATCACCTGAAGCTTTGTTTTAATGGGAGTCATAGAACTGGGATAGTAGCAGGAAAACATCCAGCAATCCTCGGAGGAGGTAGGATATGCGCCAAAACGCTGACCACCTCAGGCCTAGTCGCCTAGTCGCTACTACATACAGGCGCTTGCATTCCAAGAAAACAAAGCAGATGCTAACTTGTATCATCATCATCATGGTCCTCACCTTGTCACTCTCAACTCCCCTGATGGAGAAGCCAGGGCCCACCGGAGGAGTCTGGTTCTCTGGTGGGCTCGTCCAATGCTGCCCTAAAGCAGGCCGAGCTAAGAAAAGTGTGTGAGGGGATGTTCCAAGGAGAAATAGGGGCGGCTGGGGACCGTTTATGGACACCCGGCTGCCCCCAGGCGGCTGGGGACTGAGTATGGACACCCGGCCGCCACCTGGCGGTTGGGGACCGAGTGTCGACACCCCGCCGCCGGGCGGCTGGGGACTGAGTATGGATACCAGGCCGCCAACGCTGTCATGACATGGTGGCCAGATTCCGCCTCCACATGCCTAAAAGGCCCAAGTTCAAGTGCAAGCAAGCAGTATGGTATTGCAGCCTGGGGGTGGGTGGGTGGTTGGCTGCATATTTGCGCTTGCATTGCAAGGAATGGGGGAGGTACAATTGAACCCTGCCCTGGGACAAGAACTTGCACGGGGATAGTTGCAAGTCTGCATCTTCTGATGCGGCAAGGATGACTTCTGATGGGCACACTTTTAGGCAGTGACTGGGGAGTCAGAGATGCTTCCAGGGGTCTTTCCCATGCTGTCCCCATGTCTTTTCAGCACTGTATGCATGTGTCACACAGCACATGGCCAGATAAGGTTGTAAAATGTTAAAATTACATTTCCCAGTGAATGCATTTGTCACGATTGAAGCAAAAGTGCAAAAACGCATTAAAAATGCTACTTGTGAACATAGCCCAAGGTGTGGAGGAGTATTTTTTTTTTTTTGGTTATTTATTTTACCTTATACACAAGTCTTTACCCTGGAAAGGAACTTCCTTAACATATTTCACAGGAAAGCAGTTTCAGTTTAGTTTTTGAACGTTTTATTGTGAGCCCTTAAAAGTGGCTTAATACCTCTGACCACATTGTTGACAGCAGTGACCTGGGGGTCAGAAATGCTTCCTGGGGCGATCCCCATGCTGTCCCCATGTCATTTGAGCACTGTCACTATCGTTTTGGGCACTTGTTAGGCTTTTAAAAGACATCCGGGGATGCCGCCGCGAGAATGCTCGGGTCTCCCATAGACTAACATTGGGCTCGTGGCTCAGGTCGAGCACCCGAGTATCATGGCGAGCTCGGCCCGAACTTCGAGCACCCGAGCATTTTAGTGCTCGCTCTTCACTACTAAATACCCTTCATTATTTATTATTTTTGCACTTTGCGATTTACCCATTTACTTCCGGTTACTTGGGTATTTTGCTTGCCTTTGGTTTTTCTTTGTCTAGGGGCCTTATGTGAACATGCATTTACATTTTGCCTGCAATTTATGTTTCAGTTCAGACTTCTAGGTTTTTTCTTTGTAGTTCAGTGTGCTTTAGTGCATATTAGGGTGTGGCCACCCTTTGTCTGAGCTGAAATGTTTATTCTGCCTCAGGTCTATGCTTCTACTAGGGGGTCAGTCTCTCTGCCCTTATCCATATGTACGTCACTTGACAAATGGTAAGGTTTTAATATTAGAGTTAGGACTGTCCCATAAGGGTTGCCGTGATGTGGCGGGATAGCTTTTGCATTATTTTTATCAAAATTATGTTAACTAAATACCCTTCATTATTTATTATTTTTGCACTTTGCGATTTACCCATTCACTTCCGGTTACTTGGGTATTTTGCTTGTCTTTGGTTTTTCTTTGTCTAGTGGCCTTGTGTGAACATGCATTTACATTTTGCATGCACATCAATTTATGTTTCAGTTCAGACTTCTAGGTTTTTTCTTTATATGCTATATATACTGTATGTGCGGGAAGGGAGCTTGTATGTACACTGCTTGCTATGTGTGGGGGAGGGAAGCTGTCGGACAAAGAGGGGTCCTGCAAACATCCAACTAATGGCCCCCCATATATATTACAGGAAGGTAGGTCAAACCCAAGGATTTTTGCTGGAGCAGCCGACCATGTGCTGTGTATGGGGCCATCTCCCCCACACATATAACCACATTCATGTATATGGGGGAGTCGGGATGTGTTGTGTGGACAAGCGTCCGGTCTAAAGCTAACTAGTGTATGGGCATCTGAGACTAAGGCAAGTTATCATCCAGAAAGTCTTTCTCCAGCCTGCTGCAAAAATGCCGGATAGAGAAAGGCTTTTATCACCTAAGCCAGATCTCACTGGAGGGGAAGCAAGAAGAAAAAAGGAGAAATGTAAAATAAGACACAAGTCCAGACAGTTGTCATCCAAAACTTTATCTGGTATCGACCAAGAAAATTACAATCAGTAAAAGTATAATCCACATTTAGGAAAAACACAGATGAGCTGCGGGACCATCGCTTCTTCTTCTGGGACTTTTTGGCGGACAGGTTGCTCTGCTGTCGGAGGCCTTTCTTGTTCTTGGACTTCTCCTTCATATGGATTCTGAAGACTAGGAGGCTCCTGAGGGTCCATCTCTCCTGCCGGCAGCTCAGAGTGACTTGGAGATATGTTTCCTTCAGTCCAGGAAAGCAAGAGAGGAAAAAGATGAATGTGATGTAATAACAAGACAAAGCTAAAAAAAAAACATGTATAAAAAATCATGTAACTGCAAACTGCACAAAAATGACCCCAATAACATAAGTGCTGTAGCATTAAAGAACCTGCAAAACGAGTGGTGTGAAAAGACCTGGGACTTGTCAGAAATATGTAATGTTTTGTCTAAAATGACAAAAAAAAAAGAAAAGATTCAAGGGATGAGCAGCATTTTATAACAGGTAAAAAATGTACAAATTTGTGACAAGTGACCGGTATTAAGTATTGTGGATGATAACCAGACGTTTATTTCAAATGAAGAGTTTAATGAACGTCTTGTATTCGGCCAATTGGAACCTTCCCGGAAATGTCTGCGCCGGTGATAAAATCTACTTACTAATAGAGCTCCCGACTGGACACAAAGAACTGCAGCTCATGGAGGAATGAAGCTTCTTTCCTTCTCAGCCAAGAACTTCTTATATCAGTCCCGTACGGCCTCTATCATGTGCTGATATCTAGCAGAAAGAGAAAAAATCAATTATAAACGAAATAAAATTTATTAAAGAGAAAAAAACCTCCTGCGAACATGAAGCATTTGTAGCAAAGCACAGTCATTATTTACAGGGCACAATTGTTTTACTTTATTCTATATTAGTGGCCGCTCTGTGCAAAAACTTGTGGGAAATTACTGCAGCACTAATATTGTCCGTCCAGAGAGCACCCAAGTATTCCCCAATTTCTGACTCCACCGCCCCATTGCCCCCTCAAGCACAATGCTGCACCACTGTCACCTGCCTGGTACAGGCTCCTTTATAGGGTCCTTTCAGCTGTTGTTCACCAAGATGTGAAGTAATCCGAGTACAGGGTTTCCTATGTCTGAGTGCAGGGGTGGAGAGCAGAGAGGATTAGACAGAGACAGGCCCATACACAGACTGCTGGTATATAGAGGACAAATCTCACTGAACAGCAGCCACAAGAAGCTTCTGGATGGGGGCAGTGGGGGTGAGACAGCACTTCAGCAACGTGTTTGGGAGAGAAGGAAGAAAATAAGCAAATGAAGAAAATTTATAAAGTTCACAAGTCTGCAATGTGAGGAGGATAATTACATGAAGAAAACCCTCTAGGTGCAGCGTCCGCAACCGGAAAACCGCCCCAAGGTCCACCTGTGTCATCAGCGCCCCCCTGCTGGACCCCTAATCAGTTGTACTGCAGACTCTGATGATTGATAGTGACACTAGGTCAGCTCTTTCCCAATGGCGGCACTAGCTGACCATCCTGTGGATAGGACAGGTGCCGGATCATTCAGTCCTTTCCCTCTTCCCCAACGTGAAGCAAACATCCCTCTGACCAGACAAACATCCCTCTGACCAGACAAACATCCCTCTGACCAGGCAAACATCCCCCTGACCAGACAAACATCCCCCTGACCAGGCAACCATCCCCCTGACCAGGCAAACATCCCCCTGACCAGACAAACATCCCTCTGACCAGACAAACATCACTCTGACCAGACAAACATCCCTCTGACCAGACAAACATCCACCTGACCAGACAAACATCCTCCTGACCAGGCAACCATCCCCCTGACCAGGCAAACATCCCCCTGACCAGGCAAACATCCCCCTGACCAGGCAAACATCCCTCTGACCAGGCAAACATCCCCCTGACCAGACAAACATCCCCATGACCAGGCAAACATCCTCCTGACCAGGCAACCATCCCACTGACCAGGCAAACATCCCCCTGACCAAGCAAACATCCCCCTGACCAGACAAACATCCCCATGACCAGGCAAACATCCCTCTGACCAGGCAAACATACAACCCCTTTTTTTCTTTCCCATTTTACTTGCTTTATTAATTTCACCTCCAACATTACTGACAACTCCAAGTTCAATAGTTTGATAGTCTCATCTCCTGCCTTTGTATGTGGAGGAGGCAATAAACCGCCGTATACATCCTAAACCTGTCACAAGGACTTTCTCTGCAACTCCCTACTCTCAGCTGTCCCCCTGTAACAATCCACCTTTTTCTCTTTCTCACTCATACATTTCAGACACTTTATTAACATGTTAATCATATTTCCAAACTTACTGCATTCCACTTCATCTGATCATACATCACCGTTTAAAAGAATCACAATCACTTACTTGTCTGCTGCGGTAATTCTTGGATTGTTTTCTTGCTGTTGCTTGGTCTTATTTTGCTGTTTGCTGTCCTTAAACCACCATCTGTCGCACAGTGTCCACATCTTGTTCCACCGGGTCGCTCTTTTGATCCCTGCAACAACAGACACTATGCGAGTATGACTTCACATGTGACATTTCCAAGTCCCTTGACCATTGTGGTGCCAATGGAGTACCCCATTTCTCGTTATCATGCCACCGAAGCACACCATTTCCCGCTAGCATGCCACCGTAGCACACCTTTTCCCGTTAGTATGCCACCGGGCACACCTATTCCCGTTAGCATGCCATCGGAGCACACCTATTCCCGTTAGCATGCCACCGGAGCACACCTTTACCATTAGCATGTGACCGCAGCACACCTTTACCGTTAGAATGCCACTGGAGCACACCTTTACCATTAGCATGCCACCGGAGCACACCTTTTCCCGTTGGCTTGCCACCGGAGCACGCCACTTTCCCGTTGGCTTGCCACCGGAGCACGCCACTTTCCCGTTGGCTTGCCACCGGAGCACGCCACTTTCCCGTTGGCTTGCCATCGGAGCACGCCACTTTCCCGTTGGCTTGCCACCAGAGCACGCCACTTTCCCGTTGGCTTGCCACCGGAGCACGCCACTTTCCCGATGGCTTGCCACCGGAGCACGCCACTTTCCCGGTGGCTTGCCACCGAAGCACGACACAGTCCCGTTGGCTTGCCACCGGAGCACGCCACAGTCCCGTTGGCTTGCCACCGGAGCACGCCACAGTCCCGTTGGCTTGCCACCGGAGCACGCCACTTTCCCGTTGGCTTGCCACCGGAGCACGCCACTTTCCCGTTGGCTTGCCACCGGAGCACGCCACTTTCCCGTTGGCTTGCCACCGGAGCACGCCACTTTCCCGTTGGCTTGCCACCGAAGCACGCCACTTTCCCGTTGGCTTGCCACCGGAGCACGCCACTTTCCCGTTGGCTTGCCACCGGAGCACGCCACTTTCCCGTTGGCTTGCCACCGGAGCACACCACTTTCCCGTTGGCTTGCCACCGGAGCAAGCCATTTTCCCGTTGGCTTGCCACCGGAGCACGCCACTTTCCCGTTGGCTTGCCACCGGAGCACGCCACTTTTCCGTTGGCTTGCCACCGGAGCACGCCACTTTCCCGTTGGCTTGCCACCGGAGCACGCCACTTTCCCGTTGGCTTGCCACCGGAGCACGCCACTTTCCCGTTGGCTTGCCATCGGAGCACGCCACTTTCCCGTTGGCTTGCCACCAGAGCACGCCACTTTCCCGTTGGCTTGCCACCGGAGCACGCCACTTTCCCGATGGCTTGCCACCGGAGCACGCCACTTTCCCGGTGGCTTGCCACCGAAGCACGACACAGTCCCGTTGGCTTGCCACCGGAGCACGCCACAGTCCCGTTGGCTTGCCACCGGAGCACGCCACAGTCCCGTTGGCTTGCCACCGGAGCACGCCACTTTCCCGTTGGCTTGCCACCGGAGCACGCCACTTTCCCGTTGGCTTGCCACCGGAGCACGCCACTTTCCCGTTGGCTTGCCACCGGAGCACGCCACTTTCCCGTTGGCTTGCCACCGAAGCACGCCACTTTCCCGTTGGCTTGCCACCGGAGCACGCCACTTTCCCGTTGGCTTGCCACCGGAGCACGCCACTTTCCCGTTGGCTTGCCACCGGAGCACGCCACTTTCCCGTTGGCTTGCCACCGGAGCAAGCCATTTTCCCGTTGGCTTGCCACCGGAGCACGCCACTTTCCCGTTGGCTTGCCACCGGAGCACGCCACTTTTCCGTTGGCTTGCCACCGGAGCACGCCACTTTCCCGTTGGCTTGCCACCGGAGCACGCCACTTTCCCGTTGGCTTGCCACCGGAGCACGCCACTTTCCCGCTGGCTTGCCACCGAAGCACGCCACAGTCCCGTTGGCTTGCCACCGGAGCACGCCACAGTCCCGTTGGCTTGCCACCGGAGCACGCCACTTTCCCGTTGGCTTGCCACCGGAGCACGCCACTTTCCCGTTGGCTTGCCACCGGAGCACGCCACTTTCCCGTTGGCTTGCCACCGGAGCACGCCACTTTCCCGTTGGCTTGCCACCGGAGCACGCCACTTTCCCGTTGGCTTGCCACCGGAGCACGCCACTTTCCCGCTGGCTTGCCACGGAAGCACGCCACTTTCCCATTGGCTTGCCACCGGAGCACGCCACTGTCCCGTTGGCTTGCCACCGGAGCACGCCACAGTCCCGTTGGCTTGCCACCGGAGCACGCCACAGTCCCGTTGGCTTGCCACCGGAGCACGCCACAGTCCCGTTAGCTTGCCACCGGAGCACGCCACAGTCCCGTTGGCTTGCCACCGGAGCACGCCACTTTCCCGTTGGCTTGCCAACGGAGCACGCCACTTTTCCGTTGGCTTGCCACCGGAGCACGCCACTTTCCCGTTGGCTTGCCACCGGAGCACGCCACTGTCCCGTTGGCTTGCCACCGGAGCACGCCACTGTCCCGTTGGCTTGCCACCGGAGCACGCCACTGTCCCGTTGGCTTGCCACCGGAGCACGCCACTTTCCCGTTGGCTTGCCACCGGAGCACGCCACTTTCCCGTTGGCTTGCCACCGGAGCACGCCACTTTCCCGTTGGCTTGCCACCGGAGCACGCCACTTTCCCGTTGGCTTGCTACCGGAGCACGCCACTTTCCCGTTGGCTTGCCACCGGAGCACGCCACAGTCCCGTTAGCTTGCCACCGGAGCACGCCACAGTCCCGTTGGCTTGCCATCGGAGCACGCCACTTTCCCGTTGGCTTGCCAACGGAGCACGCCACTTTTCCGTTGGCTTGCCACCGGAGCACGCCACTTTCCCGTTGGCTTGCCACCGGAGCACGCCACTGTCCCGTTGGCTTGCCACCGGAGCACGCCACTGTCCCGTTGGCTTGCCACCGGAGCACGCCACTGTCCCGTTGGCTTGCCACCGGAGCACGCCACTTTCCCGTTGGCTTGCCACCGGAGCACGCCACTTTCCCGTTGGCTTGCCACCGGAGCACGCCACTTTCCCGTTGGCTTGCCACCGGAGCACGCCACTTTCCCGTTGGCTTGCCACCGGAGCACGCCACTTTCCCGTTGGCTTGCTACCGGAGCACGCCACTTTCCCGTTGGCTTGCCACCGGAGCACGCCACTTTCCCGTTGGCTTGCCACCGGAGCACGCCACTTTCCCGTTGGCTTGCCACCGGAGCACGCCACAGTCCCGTTGGCTTGCCACCGGAGCACGCCACTTTCCCGTTGGCTTGCCACCGGAGCACGCCACTTTCCCGTTGGCTTGCCACAGGAGCACGCCACTTTCCCGTTGGCTTGCCACCGGAGCACGCCACTTTCCCGTTGGCTTGCCACCGGAGCACGCCACTTTCCCGTTGGCTTGCCACCGGAGCACGCCACTTTCCCGTTGGCTTGCCACCGGAGCACGCCACTTTCCCGTTGGCTTGCCACCGGAGCACGCCACTTTCCCGTTGGCTTGCCACCGGAGCACGCCACTTTCCCGTTGGCTTGCCACCGGAGCACGCCACTTTCCCGTTGGCTTGCCACCGGAGCACGCCACTTTCCCGTTGGCTTGCCACCGGAGCACGCCACTTTCCCGTTGGCTTGCCACCGGAGCACGCCACTTTCCCGTTGGCTTGCCACCGGAGCACGCCACTTTCCCGTTGGCTTGCCACCGGAGCACGCCACTGTCCCGTTGGCTTGCCACCGGAGCACGCCACAGTCCCGTTGGCTTGCCACCGGAGCACGCCACAGTCCCGTTGGCTTGCCACCGGAGCACGCCACAGTCCCGTTGGCTTGCCACCGGAGCACGCCACAGTCCCGTTGGCTTGCCACCGGAGCACGCCACTTTCCCGTTGGCTTGCCACCGGAGCACGCCACTTTCCCGTTGGCTTGCCACAGGAGCACGCCACTTTCCCGTTGGCTTGCCACCGGAGCACGCCACTTTCCCGTTGGCTTGCCACCGGAGCACGCCACTTTCCCGTTGGCTTGCCACCGGAGCACGCCACTTTTCCGTTGGCTTGCCACCGCACGCCACTTTCCCGTTGGCTTGCCACCGGAGCACGCCACTTTTCCGTTGGCTTGCCACCGGAGCACGCCACTTTCCCGTTGGCTTGCCACCGGAGCACGCCACTGTCCCGTTGGCTTGCCACCGGAGCACGCCACAGTCCCGTTGGCTTGCCACCGGAGCACGCCACAGTCCCGTTGGCTTGCCACCGGAGGACGCCACAGTCCCGTTGGCTTGCCACCGGAGCACGCCACAGTCCCGTTGGCTTGCCACCGGAGCACGCCACTTTCCCGTTGGCTTGCCACCGGAGCACGCCACTTTTCCGTTGGCTTGCCACCGGAGCACGCCACTTTCCCGTTGGCTTGCCACCGGAGCACGCCACTTTCCCGTTGGCTTGCCACCGGAGCACGCCACTGTCCCGTTGGCTTGCCACCGGAGCACGCCACTGTCCCGTTGGCTTGCCACCGGAGCACGCCACTTTCCCGTTGGCTTGCCACCGGAGCACGCCACTTTCCCGTTGGCTTGCCACCGGAGCACGCCACTTTCCCGTTGGCTTGCCACCGGAGCACGCCACTTTCCCGTTGGCTTGCCACCGGAGCACGCCACTTTCCCGTTGGCTTGCCACCGGAGCACGCCACTTTCCCGTTGGCTTGCCACCGGAGCACGCCACTTTCCCGTTGGCTTGCCACCGGAGCACGCCACTTTCCCGTTGGCTTGCCACCGGAGCACGCCACTTTTCCGTTGGCTTGCCACCGGAGCACGCCACTTTCCCGTTGGCTTGCCACCGGAGCACGCCACTTTCCCGTTGGCTTGCCACCGGAGCACGCCACTGTCCCGTTGGCTTGCCACCGGAGCACGCCACTGTCCCGTTGGCTTGCCACCGGAGCACGCCACTTTCCCGTTGGCTTGCCACCGGAGCACGCCACTTTCCCGTTGGCTTGCCACCGGAGCACGCCACTTTCCCGTTGGCTTGCCACCGGAGCACGCCACTTTCCCGTTGGCTTGCCACCGGAGCACGCCACTTTCCCGTTGGCTTGCCACCGGAGCACGCCACTGTCCCGTTGGCTTGCCACCGGAGCACGCCACTGTCCCGTTGGCTTGCCACCGGAGCACGCCACTGTCCCGTTGGCTTGCCACCGAGCACGCCACTTTCCCGTTGGCTTGCCACCGGAGCACGCCACTTTCCCGTTGGCTTGCCACCGGAGCACGCCACTTTCCCGTTGGCTTGCCACCGGAGCGCGCCACTTTCCCGTTGGCTTGCCACCGGAGCGCGCCACTTTCCCGTTGGCTTGCCACCGGAGCACGCCACTGTCCCGTTGGCTTGCCACCGGAGCACGCCACTGTCCCGTTGGCTTGCCACCGGAGCACGCCACTTTCCCGTTGGCTTGCCACCGGAGCACGCCACTTTCCCGTTGGCTTGCCACCGGAGCACGCCACTTTCCCGTTGGCTTTCCACCGGAGCACGCCACTTTCCCGTTGGCTTGCCACCGGAGCACGCCACTTTCCCGTTGGCTTGCCACCGGAGCACGCCACTTTCCCGTTGGCTTGCCACCGGAGCACGCCACTTTCCCGTTGGCTTGCCACCGGAGCACGCCACTTTTCCGTTGGCTTGCCACCGGAGCACGCCACTTTCCCGTTGGCTTGCCACCGGAGCACGCCACTTTCCCGTTGGCTTGCCACCGGAGAACGCCACTGTCCCGTTGGCTTGCCACCGGAGCACGCCACTGTCCCGTTGGCTTGCCACCGGAGCACGCCACTGTCCCGTTGGCTTGCCACCGAGCACGCCACTTTCCCGTTGGCTTGCCACCGGAGCACGCCACTTTCCCGTTGGCTTGCCACCGGAGCACGCCACTTTCCCGTTGGCTTGCCACCGGAGCACGCCACTTTCCCGTTGGCTTGCCACCGGAGCACGCCACTTTCCCGTTGGCTTGCCACCGGAGCACGCCACTTTCCCGTTGGCTTGCCACCGGAGCACGCCACTTTCCCGTTGGCTTGCCACCGGAGCACGCCACTTTCCCGTTGGCTTGCCACCGGAGCACGCCACTTTCCCATTGGCTTGCCACCGGAGCACGCCACTGTCCCGTTAGCTTGCCACCGGAGCACGCCACTGTCCCGTTGGCTTGCCACCGGAGCACGCCACTTTCCCGTTGGCTTGCCACCGGAGCACGCCACTTTCCCGTTGGCTTGCCACCGGAGCACGCCACTTTCCCGTTGGCTTGCCACCGGAGCACGCCTCTTTCCCGTTGGCTTGCCACCGGAGCACGCCACTTTCCCGTTGGCTTGCCACCGGAGCACGCCACTTTCCCGTTGGCTTGCCACCGGAGCACGCCACTTTCCCGTTGGCTTGCCACCGGAGCACGCCACAGTCCCGTTGGCTTGCCACCGGAGCACGCCACTTTCCCGTTGGCTTGCCACCGGAGCACGCCACTTTCCCGTTGGCTTGCCACAGGAGCACGCCACTTTCCCGTTGGCTTGCCACCGGAGCACGCCACTTTCCCGTTGGCTTGCCACCGGAGCACGCCACTTTCCCGTTGGCTTGCCACCGGAGCACGCCACTTTCCCGTTGGCTTGCCACCGGAGCACGCCACTTTCCCGTTGGCTTGCCACCGGAGCACGCCACAGTCCCGTTGGCTTGCCACCGGAGCACGCCACAGTCCCGTTGGCTTGCCACCGGAGCACGCCACAGTCCCGTTGGCTTGCCACCGGAGCACGCCACAGTCCCGTTGGCTTGCCACCGGAGCACGCCACTTTCCCGTTGGCTTGCCACCGGAGCACGCCACTTTCCCGTTGGCTTGCCACCGGAGCACGCCACTTTCCCGTTGGCTTGCCACCGGAGCACGCCACTGTCCCGTTGGCTTGCCACCGGAGCACGCCACTGTCCCGTTGGCTTGCCACCGGAGCACGCCACTTTCCCGTTGGCTTGCCACCGGAGCACGCCACTTTCCCGTTGGCTTGCCACCGGAGCACGCCACTATCCCGTTGGCTTGCCACCGGAGCACGCCACTTTCCCGTTGGCTTGCCACCGGAGCACGCCACTTTCCCGTTGGCTTGCCACCGGAGCACGTCACTTTCCCGTTGGCTTGCCACCGGAGCACGCCACTTTCCCGTTGGCTTGCCACCGGAGCACGCCACAGTCCCGTTGGCTTGCCACCGGAGCACGCCACTTTCCCGTTGGCTTGCCACCGGAGCACGCCACTTTCCCGTTGGCTTGCCACCGGAGCACGCCACAGTCCCGTTGGCTTGCCACCGGAGCACGCCACAGTCCCGTTGGCTTGCCACCGGAGCACGCCACAGTCCCGTTGGCTTGCCACCGGAGCACGCCACAGTCCCGTTGGCTTGCCACCGGAGCACGCCACTTTCCCGTTGGCTTGCCACCGGAGCACGCCACTTTCCCGTTGGCTTGCCACCGGAGCACGCCACTTTCCCGTTGGCTTGCCACCGGAGCACGCCACTGTCCCGTTGGCTTGCCACCGGAGCACGCCACTTTCCCGTTGGCTTGCCACAGGAGCACGCCACTTTCCCGTTGGCTTGCCACCGGAGCACGCCACTTTCCCGTTGGCTTGCCACCGGAGCACGCCACTTTCCCGTTGGCTTGCCACCGGAGCACGCCACTTTCCCGTTGGCTTGCCACCGGAGCACGCCACTTTTCCGTTGGCTTGCCACCGGAGCACGCCACTTTCCCGTTGGCTTGCCACCGGAGCACGCCACTTTCCCGTTGGCTTGCCACCGGAGCACGCCACTGTCCCGTTGGCTTGCCACCGGAGCACGCCACTGTCCCGTTGGCTTGCCACCGGAGCACGCCACTGTCCCGTTGGCTTGCCACCGAGCACGCCACTTTCCCGTTGGCTTGCCACCGGAGCACGCCACTTTCCCGTTGGCTTGCCACCGGAGCACGCCACTTTCCCGTTGGCTTGCCACCGGAGCACGCCACTTTCCCGTTGGCTTGCCACCGGAGCACGCCACTTCCCCGTTGGCTTGCCACCGGAGCACGCCACTTTCCCGTTGGCTTGCCACCGGAGCACGTCACTTTCCCGTTGGCTTGCCACCGGAGCACGCCACTTTCCCGTTGGCTTGCCACCGGAGCACGCCACAGTCCCGTTGGCTTGCCACCGGAGCACGCCACTTTCCCGTTGGCTTGCCACCGGAGCACGCCACTTTCCCGTTGGCTTGCCACCGGAGTACGCCACTTTCCCGTTGGCTTGCCACCGGAGCACGCCACTTTCCCGTTGGCTTGCCACCGGAGCACGCCACTTTCACGTTGGCTTGCCACCGGAGCACGCCACTTTCCCGCTGGCTTGCCACCGGAGCACGCCACTTTCCCGCTGGCTTGCCACCGGAGCACGCCACTGTCCCGCTGGCTTGCCACCGGAGCACGCCACTTTCCCGCTGGCTTGCCACCGGAGCACGCCACTTTCCCGCTGGCTTGCCACCGGAGCACGCCACTTTCCCGCTGGCTTGCCACCGGAGCACGCCACTTTCCCGCTGGCTTGCCACCGCAGCTCGCCACTTTCCCGCTGGCTTGCCACCGGAGCACGCCACTTTCCCGCTGGCTTGCCACCGGAGCACGCCACTTTCCCGCTGCCTTGCCACCGGAGCAAGCCACTGTCCCGCTGGCTTGCCACCGGAAGCACGCCACTTTCCCGCTGGCTTGCCAAGGGAGCACGCCATCATCCATTTAATAAAATGGGCCACACTTAGCTTTTTCTTTTATATAATGGGCCCATATAGTTTTTCATTGAATATATTGGGCCCTACATAACCTAACATTTAATATATATAATCGTCTTATCATGTCTGTCTGTCTGTCCTTCTGTCCAGGAAGTCCTGCGTCGCTGATTGGTCCGACCGTGGTCAATCAGCGACGTGGGATTTCAGAAAAAGATGGCGGCCATTAGCAGCTCATCTGCCGCACGGAGGTCAGCGGCGATGTAGCCGGGAGATGACCGGCGCTAGCCGGTCAACTCCCGGTTGCTCGCAGCAGAAGTACCCCGACCAGCGGCGCCGCTGACCTCCATGCGGCTACCGTCGGGAGATCAGCGGTTAGGGCCGCTGATCTTCCGACGGAAAGTGTGAAGGGAGGACCGGGGAGCGGCGCCACCGGTCCGGATACTTCTGCTGCGAGCAGCCGGTCATTTCCCGGCTGCTCGCAGTGGAACTACCCGCACAGGCAGCGCCGCTCCCCTGTCCTCACTAATACGATTCGGCGGCCACGACCAATCAGCGATATTGGCTCCAAATTTAAACACCGCTCTGCACAGAGGTCAGTGGCGATGCAGCCGGTCATCTCCCGGCTGCTTGCAGCAGAAGTACCCTGACCTGCGGCGCCGCTGACCTCCATGCGGCTACCGTCGCTAGATCAGCGGCTAGGGCCGCTGATCTCCCGACGGCAAGTGTGAAGGGAGGACCGGGGAGCGGCGCCGCCGGTTGGGATACTTCTGCTGCGAGCAGCCAGTCATCTCCCGGCTGCTCACAGTGGAAGTACCCGCTCCCCGGTTCTCACTAATACGATTCGTTGATTGGTCGCGGCCGCCAGCCGTGACCAATCACCGGTTTTGGCGCCAAATTTAAACATGCTCTCCGGTCCTCACTAACACGGTTCGCTGATTGGTCGCGGCCGGCCGCATACATATTCTAGAATACCCGATGAGTTAGAATCGGGCCACCATCTAGTTTAATATAATGGGCCACAAATTGCCTTCTAGTTATTACAAGAGGTCCTGCATAGTCTTCCATTTATTTTAATAGGCTCCATATAACCTTTCAGCATCTGAAACAACGGATACTGAAAGCCTGTGCTAGCATTTCTTCTGCGGTGTTGCTATCAGTGTGTCAAGAGTGGGAGAAGAGGGTTGCATTGACAATCCAACACAATGGGCAGCACTTTAAACACATTTTATAAGTGGTCATAAACTTGTAAAAAATTCATGAAAGAATAAAGTTATGTTAAAACCAAGCACACCATTGTATTTTCTTATGAAATTCTCAATGAGTTTGATGTGTCACATCACCCTCTTCCCATTGAAAAAAATAAAGTTAGATCCAAAATGGCCGACTTCAAAATGGCCGCCATAGTCACCACCCATCTGGAAAAGTTTCCCCCTCCCATATACCAATGTGCCATAAACAGGAAGTTGACATCACCAACCATTCCCATTTAATTTAGGTGTATCCATATAAATAGCCCACCCTGTATTATTACCATTTTTATTATTGCTGTACATACTGTAGCTTTTCATTTAATTTATTGGGCCCCATATAGGCTTCCATTTAATATAATGGGCCCCACATAGCCTTCCATTTAATTTAATGGGGTCCACATAGCCTTCCATTTAATTTAATGGGGTCCACATAGCCTTCCATTTTATTTAATGGGACCCACATATGTTTTTATTTAATATAAAGAGCCCCACATAAGCCCCTAATTAATATAATGGGCCCCACCTTGCTTTCCATATAAAATAATGGGTCCCACATAGCCCTCCCTTTTGTTATGATGAGCCTTACATATCACACCATTTCCCGATGATCTGCCACCGAAGTACACCATTGGCTGCTGGGGTGCCACTGGAACACACTCTTTACAGTTGGGGTGCTAACAGAGCACACCTTTCACCATTAGCATGCCACCGGAGTACACTTTTTGCCACTGGCATGCCACTGAAGCACACCCTTTACCATTGGAGTACCATCGGGCACACCCTTTATCGTTGGTGTGCCATCGGAGAACTCTATTTCCCGTAGGCCTACCAGAGGGGCCCAATATGTGACCTTTTTTGCTTACCACCGGGGCACCCATCTTGGGCTTTTTAGCTTCCACCGGGGTGCACTCTTTGGCCTTTTAGCTTACCACCGGGGCACCCAACTTGGGCTTTTTAACTGCGACCGGGGTACACTCTGACCATTTTGCTTACCACCGGGGCACTCATTTTAGGCTTTTTTAGCCTGCCACCGGGGTGCACTTTTTGGCCTTATTGCTTACCACTGGGGCGCACTCTAGGGCTTTTTAGCCTACCACCAGGGTACATTCTTTGGCCTTATTGCTTATCACTGGGGCGCACTCTAGGGCTGCTCAGTCTGCCACCAGAGTCTACTCTTTGGCCTTTTTGCCATTGGTGTGCCACCAGAGCACACCCTATGACGTTGGAGTGCCACCGGAGCACACCCTTTACCTTTGGAGTGCCACCGGAACACACAATTTGCCATTGGCAAAAGTATAATGGACCCCCACATAGAATTCTATAAAGTATAATGGCCCCCACATAGCCCTCTATATAGTATAATGAGCCGCACATTGCCTTCCATGTACTATAATTTAATTTATTGGGCTCCACATAGCTTTTCATTTAATTTATTGAACCCCACATAACCGTCAATTTAATATAATAGGCCGCACTGGACTCCATTTAATATATTGGACCTGACATAGCCTTCCATTTAATAAAATGGGGCCAAAATATCCCTCTATTTAATATAATGGGCACCAAAAAGCCTTCCATGTTTTATATTGGGCACCACATAGCCCTCTATTTAATACAATTGGCCCCACTTAACCTTCCATTTAAAATATTGGGCCCCACATAGCTTTACATTTAATTTACTGGGCTCCATATAGGCTTCCATTTAATATAATGGGCCCCACATAACCCTCCATTTAATATAATGGTCCCCACATTGCCTTCCATTTATTATAATGGAGCCAAGATACATCTCTATTTAATATAATGGACAAAACACAGGCTTCCATTTAATATAATTGGCGCTACATAGCCCTTTATTTGATAAATGCGCCTCACATAGCCCTCCATATAATATTATGGGCCCCGCAACGCTTTCCATTTAATTTAATAGGCCTCACATAGCCCTCAATTTAATACAGAGGGCCCCACAAAACCTTCCAGATAACATAGTGGGCCCCAATATAGCTTTCTTTTTAATGTATTGGTCCCCACATAGCTCTCTATTTAATATAATGGGCCTCACATAGCCTTCCATTAAATATCATGGGCCCCATATAGAATTTATCATATACGTAGATGTCCCTTTAAGATAACGGGCCCCACATAGCTTTCCCTTTAATATAATGGGCCCCACATAGATTTTATTATTATATAATGGGCCCCACATAGCTTTCCCTTTAATATAATGGGCCCCACATAGCTTTCTCTTTAATATAATGGGCCCCACATAGCTTTCCCTTTAATATAATGGGCCCCACATAGCTTTCTCTTTAATATAATGGGCCCCACATAGCTTTCTCTTTAATATAATGGGCCCCACATAGCTTTCTCTTTAATATAATTGGCCCCACATAGCCATCCATTTAATATAATGGGCCCTACGTAGATGTCCCTTTAAGATAACGGGCCCCACATAGCTTTCCCTTTAATAAAATGGGCCCCACATAGCTTTCTCTTTAATATAATGGGCCCCACATAGCTTCCCCTTTAATATAATGGGCCCCACATAGCTTTCCCTTTAATATAATGGGCCCCACATAGCTTTCTCTTTAATATAATGGGCCCCACATAGCTTTTTCTTTAATATAATGGGCCCCACATAGCTTTTTCTTTAATATAACGGGCCCCACATAGCTTTCCCTTTAATATAATAGGCCCCACATAGCTTTCTCTTTAATATAATGGGCCCCACATAGCTTTCTCTTTAATAAAATGGGCCCCACATAGCTTTCTCTTTAATATAATGGGCCGCACATAGCTTTCCCTTTAATATAATGGGCCCCACATAGCTTTCCCTTTAATATAATGGGCCCCACATAGCTTTCCCTTTAATATAATGGGCCCCACATAGCTTTTTCTTTAATATAATGGGCCCCACATAGCTTTTTCTTTAATATAATGGGCCCCACATAGCTTTCTCTTTAATATAATGGGCCGCACATAGCTTTCTCTTTAATATAATGGGCCCCACATAGCTTTCTCTTTAATATAATGGGCCCCACATAGCTTTCTCTTTAACATAATGGGCCCCACATAGCTTTCCCTTTAATATAATGGGCCCCACATAGCTTTCTCTTTAATATAATGGGCCCCACATAGCTTTCTCTTTAATATAATGGGCCCCACATAGCTTTCCCTTTAATATAATGGGCCCCACATAGCTTTCTCTTTAATATAATGGGCCCCACATAGCTTTCTCTTTAATATAATGGGCCCCACATAGCTTTCTCTTTAATATAATGGGCCCCACATAGCTTTCTCTTTAATATAATGGGCCCCACATAGCTTTCTCTTTAATATAATGGGCCCCACATAGCTTTCTCTTTAATATAATGGGCCCCACATAGCTTTCTCTTTAATATAATGGGCCCCACATAGCTTTCTCTTTAATATAATGGGCCCCACATAGCTTTCTCTTTAATATAATGGGCCCCACATAGCTTTCTCTTTAACATAATGGGCCCCACATAGCTTTCCCTTTAATATAATGGGCCCCACATAGCTTTCTCTTTAATATAATGGGCCCCACATAGCTTTCTCTTTAATATAATGGGCCCCACATAGCTTTCCCTTTAATATAATGGGCCCCACATAGCTTTCTCTTTAATATAATGGGCCCCACATAGCTTTCTCTTTAATATAATGGGCCCCACATAGCTTTCCCTTTAATATAACGGGCCCCACATAGCTTTCCCCTTAATATAATTGGCCCCACATAGCTTTCCCTTTAATATAATTGGCCCCACATAGCTTTCCCTTTAATTTAATGGGCACCACATAGATTTATTATAATATAATGGGCCCCACATATCCGTCCCTTTAATATTATGGACCGCACATAGATTTATTATAATATAATGGGCCCCACATAGATTTATTATAATATAATGGGCCCCACATAGATTTATTATAATATTATGGACCCCACATAGATTTATTATAATATAATGGGCCCCACATAGATTTATTATAATATAATGGGCCCCACCTAACCCTCCAGTTTATACACTGCAGTCGCTCTCTTTCTTCTCTTCTTTACCTAGTCCAGTCTTTCGTGACGACTTCCCGCCATGATTCGTCTTTGCAGTTTGCTGTCCAGGTTTCGGCTGCTCCGCACTTTTCAGCAGATCACCGCACTCCTGAAAAACAAAAATGTTACAAATATAAGCGACTTAAATAAATAATGCCACCCACTGTGCCACCAAATGCAAATATGTGCCACACTGTGCCCATGAGTATATCATTCACCACAATGAAGTCTGCTCCACTGAGAATATAAATCAGTCACTAGCTTGTGCCCCCGTTATAAATAGTGTTGAGCGAGCACTAAAATGCTCGGGTGCTCGAAGCTCGGCCCGAGCTCGCCGTGATACTCGGGTGCTCGACCTGAGCAACGAGCCCATGTTAGTCTATGGGAGACCCGAGCATTTTTGCGGAGGCACCCCCGGCAGTCTGTAGAAAGCCTAAAAAGTGCCCAAAATGATAGTGACAGTGCTCAGATGACATGGGGACAGCATGGGGATCGCCCCAGGAAGCATTTATGACCCCCAGGTCACTGTTGTCAACAACGTGGTCAGAGGTATTAAGCCACTTTTACAGGCTCATAAGAAAATGTTCAAAAACGAAAGTGAAACTTTTTTCCTGTGAAATATGTTAAGGAATTTCTTTTCCAGGGTAAAGACTTGTGTATAAGGTAAAATAAATAACCAAAAACAAAAATACTCCTCCACACCTTGGGCTATGTTCACAAGTAGCATTTTTTATGCGTTTTTGCACGTTTGTATTGCTTTCAACTGTGACAAATGCATTCACCGGGAAATGTCATTTTAACATTTTACAACCTTATCTGGCCATGTGCTGTGTGACACATGCATACAGTGCTGAAAAGACATGGGAACAGCATGGGGAAGACCCCTGGAAGGATCTCTGACTCCCAGGTCACTGCCTAAAAGTGTGCCCATCAGAAGTGATCCTTGCCGCATCAGAAGATGCAGACTTGCAACTATCCCCGTGCAAGTCCTTGTCCCAGGGCAGGGTTCAATTGTACCTCCCCCATTCCTTGCAATGCAAGCGCAAATATGCAGCCAACCACCCACCCACCCCCAGGCTGCAATACCATACTGCTAGCTTGCACTTGAAATTGGGCCTTTTAGTTTTGAGGAGGCCGAAGCTGGCCACTACCTCATGGCTGCTTCGGCAGCGAGGTATCCATACTCAGTCCCCAGCCGCCCGGCGGCCGGGTGTCCACACCTGGTCCCCAGCCGCCTGGGGGCGGCGGGGTGTCCATAGACGGTCCCCAGCCACCCCGATTTCTCCGCGGAACATCCCCACACACTTTTCTTAGACTGGCCTGCTTTAGGGCAGCATTGGACGAGCCCACTAGAGAACCCGACTCCATCAGGGGAGGTGAGAATGCCAAGGTGAGGAGCATGATGATGATAGAAGTTAGCATCTGCTTTGTTTTGTTGGAATGCAAGCATAAGTGTGCAACCTGCCACCAACCCACCCCGAGGCTGCAATACCATACTGCTAGCATGCGTGCACTTGAAATTGGGCGTTTTAGGCATGTGGAGGCCAGAGCTGGCCACTACCTCATGGCTGCTTCGGCAGCGAGGTATCGATACTCAGTCCCCAGCCGCCCGGCGGCCGGGTGTCCATACTCGGTCCCCAGCCGCCAGGGGGCGGCCGGGTGTCCACACTCGGTCCCCAGCCGCCCCGCGGCCAGGTGTCCATAAACGGTTCCAAGCCGCCCCGATTTCTCCGCGGAACATCCCCACACACTTTTCTTAGACTGGCCTGCTTTAGGGCAGCATTGGACGAGCCCACCAAAGAACCCGACTTCTCCGGTGGGCCCTGGCTTCTCTATCAGGGGAGTTGAGAGTGCCAAGGTGAGGAGCATGATGAGGATGATAGAAGTTAGCATCTGCTTTGTTTTCAAGGAATGCAAGCTCATGTATGTAGTAGCGGCTAGGCCTGAGGTGGTCAGCGTTTTGGCGCATATCCTACCTCCTCCGAGGATTGCTGGATGTTTTCCTGCTACTATCCAAGTTCTATGACTCTCGTTAAAACAAAGCTTCAAGTGATAAATGATGGATGAGGTAGTGGCAAAGGAGAAAGAGCAGGAGGAACAGGGACCATTCACATCAATATCAGGCCAGTCAACCACATATGTCTTGTAGGATATGTTTCTGTAACAAAAGGAGCGGTTTGGCTACACAGTTATAGGGCATACAGTGAGTGCAATGCCTACCAAAACTTTTGAGGCACTCCAATGCCCCTTGGAAATGACATGGAGGTCAGAGGGCCTTAACTAAACCTTTTTTTCCATTTATGGCAACTGGGTCTCCTGTGCACTGTTGGCCTAAGCAGTGAATGGAAGGCTTTCCAAAAATTATAAGGAACTGCAATGCCCCTGGAAACAGACGTGGATTACAGCGTACTAAAAACCTTCTACCCATTATTGGGGAGTGTGTCTCCCTTAGTTTTCACCTTTGCATTGAAAAGCAAAAGCTGACTAAAATTAGGAGGAAATGCAATGCCCGTTGGAAGAGTCGTGGAGATTAGAGGTAAGGTAATTAAAAACAACATTTCAATGCCCCTTGGAAGAGCTGTGGAGTTCAGAGTGGCTTAAGAAGACACTTTTAATGCCCCTTTGAAGAGACGTGGAGGTCACAGTAGCTTAACAAGACTGTTTTAATGCCCCTTACAAGAGCCATACAGTACAGCATCTTAAAAACATTATTCCCATTATTGGGGAGTGGGTCTCCCATAGTATTTGCTTATGCCTTCCAAGCAAAAGCTTCCAAAAATTATGAGGAAATGCAATGCCCGTTCGAAGAGTCGTGGAGATCCCAGTAGCTTAACAAGACGCTTTTAATGCCCCTCACAAGAGACGTGGAGGTCAGAGTGGCATAACAAGACAGTTTTAATGCCCCTTACAAGACACGTGGAGGTCAGAGTGGTATAACAAGACGCTTTTAATGCCCCTCAGAAGAGACGTGGAGGTCAGAGTGGTATAACAAGACGGTTTTAATGCCCCTTACAAGAGACGTGGAGGTCAGAGTGGTATAACAAGATGGTTTTAATGCCCCTCAGAAGAGACGTGGAGGTCAGAGTGGTATAACAAGACGGTTTTAATGCCCCTCTGAAGAGACGTGGAGGTCAGAGTGGTATAACAAGACGGTTTTAATGCCCTTTACAAGACACGTGGAGGTCAGAGTGGTATAACAAGACGGTTTTAATGCCCCTTACAAGACACGTGGAGGTCAGAGTGGTATAACAAGACTCTTTTAATGCCCCTTACAAGAGACGCTCATTATTTGGCAAATATTAAAAATGATGGTAATCCTAATTGACCTAAAATGGGAAAGGTTTATTCTGATTTCATGTCAGATATTGAGAAAAACCTGCAGATGTGTCTATTTATACAGTGTATGGAAACTTCTGATTTCAACTGTGTATGTATATATATATATATATATATATATATATATATATATATATATATATATATATATATATGTGTATAATATATACACGGCGAAGCTCACACACCACAACACCCACAGCAGAGGAACTGGCTGCACACACACCTGCTCCTGTCAGTGCTATGAGCGCTCCTCATATCGCTGCTGGCTCCGCCCCTCATATCGCTGCTGGCTCCGCCCCTCATATCGCTGCTGGCTCTGCCCCTCACATCGCTGCTGGCTCCGCCCATCAGCCGCTCACAGTCCTCAGCAATATGGAGACATCCGCACTGGTCAGAATCCTCGGGGGCGTGGCCTGTCACTGTAGTCACACAAGGGTTGTCATGGAGATCTCAAGGGAAGGCAGGTGGGCGGGGCTTAGAGCAGGAAGTAGAAGCCGTGCAGTGTGATTGGCTCCTTACCTTCTGCCAGTAATGGAGCAGATATATGGCTCCTATATAATGGAGGGGGCTCAGGAGGGGTTCCCCACCCAAAAGGTCAGGGGATAAATAATACTGGACATGAGCGAGGGCAGGAGGACATTATTCTATATTGTAAGAAATCTGATTTCTTCTTTCCTCACAGTTTTTCCTGTGCAAGGCCACATGTATTGTGCGATAATCTGTGAATATGGGGGGGATCTGCTCCTCACATCCACATCAATCCCCCCACGTCTGAGCTCTCCCTTACAGGGGTCTTCTGCTCTGCACATTGATTCCGTATCCATGGAGATGACATCATGGCCGGTACATGCGGATCTCCCCGATGGGACCCTCATGTATCTGGAGGACGAGGCACTGCTGCTTCTCGGGGAGAGGGGGCACAATTCCTGTACACATGATACAGGGGCTTCTGCCATCTCTGGGCTGAGAATAATGCTGGCAGCGCGCAGTCTACATGATGTGAGGATTACAAGTCTGCAGTCACAGAGAGTCACACAGATGACTGCAGCCTTCAGCTTCACACCGGACAATCCCTTTAAATACATGTATATTGGTCTAAAAAGACTTTTTACTATTTTGCTTCTTGTAACATTTGCTCTGTTCGGCCTTTACCAGCTTATTGTTTCCCAGCAGCACATTGATGGCTTCAGAATGAGTTAACTTGAGATTCAGTCAGTGAGCTCCTTATGATGTGGAGTTTCCAGCTCTTTTATTTCTGCGATGATTTATGACTGCATCAGAGATCAGCCCAACTTTCATGCTGGTCTGTGAACATAATCAGCACAGAGAAGGTCAGAATGAGCTCACTGATAAATTCTCAGTGAGCTCATTCTGCAACTAGCAATGCAAAGGAAATAAAAAAGCCAAATTGTTTATGAAACGTTATTGAAAAAATATTTGTATGTATATATTTAGCCCAAAATGTCTGAGTGTCCATATCCTTAGTACCAGCACAGCTGAGGATTTGGTATAATCAGGGGCGTAAATAGGACGCAGAAGTTCTAATTGGGCCCCCCCCCAGCAACAAAAATGTAAATAATTGTCGGGGTCGCAGAAGATCAGATCTCACAACCTTCCAGCCTTTACATAGTAATTTTCCTCCTGCTGAGGTCCTAGATCCCTTTTTCATTGCCCATAAAGTGTGGTGCCAACAAAAGTGCCCCCCAAACACGGTATGATACCCCCATGGTGAATTCCTCCATATGCGCATTATAATGACCCTACTGTACCTGACCTCAACTCCCAGGGTAAAGTATGATCCCCCAACTGCCCCACACCTCTCCACGCTCCATAGAGTATAATGCACTCAGTATAAGACTCTCGCCATGGTTCTCCACACAGTATAAGGCACTCGCCATGGTCCTCCACGCAGTATAATGCACTCCCTCGTGGTCCTCCACGCAGTATAATGCACTCCCACGTGGTCCGCCACGCAGTATAATGCACTCCCTCGTGGTCCTCCACACAGTACAATGCACTCCCCGTGGTCCTCCACACAGTATAATGCACTCCCCCATGGTCCTCCACACAGTACCATGCACTCCCCCATGGTCCTCCACACAGTACAATGCACTCCCCCATGGTCCTCCACACAGTACAATGCACTCCCCCATGGTCCTCCACACTGTACAATGTACTCCCCCATGGTCCTTCACACAGTATAAAGCCCCCGTCTCACATAGCGATATCGCTAGCGAGATCGCTGCTGTGTCACGGTTTTGGTGACTCACCAGCGACCTCACCAGCGATGTCGCTATGTGTGACACTTTGCAACGATCAGGACCCTGCTGTGAGGTTGCTAATCGCTGCAAAGTGTCCTGGACCATTTTTTGGTCGTTGGCCTCCCGCTGGCCAGCACACATCGCTGTGTGTGACCAGCGGAACCAACGATCTGGCTGGTAACCATGGTAAACATCGGGTTACTAGGGGCACGCGCGCACTTAGTAACCCGCTGTTTACCATGGATACCACTCTGCTACGGTGCGCGGAGGCTACCGTTCACCTTAGCAGAGTGGTATCCATGATAAACAGCGGGTTACTAGGGGCACACGCGCACTTAGTAACCCGATGTTTACCATAGTTACCAGCCTGCTCCTGCTTAAGCAGCAGGCTGGTAACAGGAGCAGGACATCGTGGAACGATTCTTTCCACGATATCGCTGCTCCCCTGATCGCTGGTGAGCCTGCCTGTTTGACAGCTCACCAGCGATGTATTAGCGATGCAGCAACGATCCCTGACAGGTCGTATCGTTGTCGGGATCGCTGCTGCATCGCTTAGTGTGACGGGGCCTTAAGACACTCGCCATGGTTCTCCACTCAGTATAATGCATTCCCCCATGGTCCTGTACGCAGTATAATGCAGCCAACCATAGGGTAAAATGCAGCCCCCACCCACCCGTAGGGTAAAATGCAGCCCCAGTCCTCCAGTATTATCAGTACACAATGATTTAAAAAATAAATACATACTTACCGCTCCTCGTTCCCTGCTGCTTCAGTCTCTGCAGCCGATCACCTCAGCAGCTGCCAGCTCCACTGTCTGACACAGCGTGGCGCGTCATCATGCTGCTGCGTCAGACGCAGGGGAGGAATGATGGGAGAGGGAGTGTCACATGATGCTCCCTCCTCCAGGTTTTCGTGGGCCCCGGGCGAAAGAGTCTCAGTGGCCCCTTTAACACAGCCAACCATTCATGATACACAGATACAGCAGAGAAATTATAGATATAGATATAGTACAATGCCAAACATTTCACTGACTTCTTACATTTCATGAGTGATATCTATTGTAAATTCTACAATAGCTCAGAAACCGGTGAATCCTCACAGCGCACAGTGCAGACCGGACAGTATAGTCCTCCATACAGTGTTATGGCACCACATAGTCCTCCATACAGTATTATGAGCCCTATATAATGCTCCATACAAAATACTGGATCCCATATAATTCACCATAGAGAATACTGCCTGGTCCCCATGTAATGCCAGATGCAGGCTGGACCTCATACAGAGGCCCCATAAGCCCGCTGCATCCTCCCCGGGGCCCCCACAAGCCGGCTGCATCCCCCCCAGGGCCCCCCTCCAGCCTGCATCACCCCCCCCCAGAGCCCCCACATGCCTGCAGCATCCCCCCCATAGACCCCACAAGCCTGCAGCATCCCCCCCAGAGCACCCACAAGCCCACAGCATCCCCCCCAGGGCCCCACAAGCCCGCAGCATCCCCTTAGGGCCCCCACAAGCCTGCAGCATCCCCCCGGGGCCCCCACAAGCCCTGGACCGTACCTGCATCACCACCAGTAAAGGTATTGAAGTTTACCCTTGTGTGTGTGCCTGTACTTCCTCTGGAACCGTCCTGCCATCTCCCTCCTGCTTCCACCATCTTTCTACACCTCCACACTGCCCTGAGGCCTGCTCTACCTGTGGGGAGCCGTCCCATCATAGCTGCCCCTAACATCAGCCTCAGTGGACTGTCGCAGCGCTGGTAACCTCTTACCAGAATCCACAGGTGGCGTCACGACAATTTCCCCTATAAGCATTCCCCCCCCCCTTTGAGTGACCGCCCTGGGCCACGGACTGGGCCAGCCACCGTGATATCCCCCGGCAACCAGAGGCCCGGCTTCCGAGTGCCCCACGGCCCTGGGGGCGAGTCACTATGCACAGTGGTTCATGAATTAATATTCACAGTGACCCTCCATCCTGTGATTAAAAGGGTCCGTACATTTGACACCTCCGTCTGACTCCCACAGTCTCCTCCGCACAGATCGATATTAAGATGGCCACCGCAATGGCATGGGGAGTGCAGCGGTGAGTCCAGAGCGCAGCTCCTCGCTCTAAAATGCCCATCAGAAAGAAGAGGTCAGACATTTATTTTCTATGAGCGCTCTATTATCCTATTTATCAAACATCAGCACTACAAGAATCCGTCCTGAGCCGTGCTGGGATCTTTGAACGTGGGCCCCCGGGAGGATCGGGCCCCTCATGGTGGAGCAGATCACACTCATTATAATCCATCACTGATAGAAGATACATAAACAACAACACAGGATGATTGTAAAACAGTGAGGTAATACTTTATTGAGCCACCAAACACACAATAAACATATCGAACAGTCCCAGCAAATACCTAATATGGTGCAAATTACAGAGTCTCACCCTTCCGCTGACTCGCTGGGATTAAAGCAGCTGCCAATCCGAGGGGCTTCTGGGGCTGACTACCCCCACCAATGGCACCCCCACCAAAGAGCACCCACAAAGAGGAGGTAACAACAAGCTTAGAAAGCTGACAGTCCATTGAGGTACGTGGCCAGGAGACCAGAAAGTTCCAACCTGGCTTCTCCGAACATATCCATGGAACTAGGTGACCGGAAGGTCCCGACTTGGCTTTTTCCGAGCATATTCACGAGTTCCAGGTGGCCGGAGTGTCCCAACCTGGCTACTCCAAACATCTCCATGGGACCAGGTGACTGGTGGGTCCCAACCTGGTTTTCCCAGATGTATCCATGGGTTCTATAGTAGTCAATGGAGCAGATCTGTATTCCTCCAGCCAGGGCTGTGGTCCCTTAAGCTGGCATCCTGTAGAAACCAAATCTGTGTCCCTCTTAATGGATTTATGGTGTTCTGTAGAGCTGTCCCATAGAGTGTTCCTGGCAGTGGTTTTGTAAAAAGACTCCTTTATGTAGTTCACAACTGTCCTTCTTCATGACTTCATTCACAGGTCAAGAGAAAGGGGTGGTGTTACTAATTCCCATTACTGGAGCATCCACAGTTCATCCCCCAATGTTGACTTGCAAACATTGCAAACATTGAAGGATAAACTATAAATTCCGAAACAATGCAAGTCAACAAATTGCATGGACTTATAAAATGGTAATCAACATATTTAGCAAACATCCATTGTTCAAAGAGCCGGCGTCCCTGTATTGCAAAGATAACAGTACAATAAACCAGAAGAGTTGATATAAGAGGTAAATAACCATTTATCAATTAACAAATATCACCTCAACCTACAAGATGAGTCAACATTCAGACTCATGACAAAAGATCATGTGCGTTGACCAACCGAAGAAAGAAACACATAAATTCAATAGTTAATAATTCAGGCAATAGTCTATCATTCTGGGCCTATGGAATTTACATCTGGATAATTACGATTAAATGCTGTGTCGTCACAGGCCCCTTTAGTTTTAGGGACTGGCAGGGGTCCTTTACAGTTGCTCTCCCACTAGTTCATCCTTCTTTCCTTTACTCCGTTTCAATAAAATATTTGGAAATATACAAAGTAAAAACTCAAATATAATTTTTTTTCTTACATTAAAACTAGATTTTATTAAAATAAACCCCCAAAAAACAAGAACAAAAAAACTAAACCTGATTAACATCGCAGAGAACAACAATCCAAACTGTACAACGATCACATGATTTAACCGGCACGAAAAACAGCATCAAGAATAAAATAGTAAGAATTAATGGCAAAATTGTAGCTTTTGTTCATTTTGTCTCTATACTGCATGATAAACGCTGCAAAGAAAAAATATAAGAACCATTCCTGGGGTTTTGCCATTGAATGCTGGAAAAAATAAAAAAACATCAGCAGAATTGTTTTTTTATTAATCTCACGCAAAAGAAAAATGGAATAAAAATTATAAAAACGTTGTCTGTTCCCCAAAATGTTCCCAGTGAATCCTATAGCTGCTCCGCATGGACCCAAACTGGTAAACTAAAAACTCCTGCATGCCCCGTGTGTGTGTATGTATATATATATATATATACATACACATCTATATATACTCCTCTGTACTATATATACGGCAGAGCTCACACACCACAACACGCTCCGCTGCGGCTCCACAAAAAGAGCGGACCTGGCTGAACACACACCTGCTCCTGTCACCTGTATACACAGTTGAAACCAGAAATTTACATACACTATATAAATGTTAGAACCCTCCTGTTTGTTTTTTCCATCTTGTGTTTTGCGGTCACAAGACCATCTGCCTTTATATTCCAGCTCCGCCCTTTTGGCTGTGTTGGACTTCAGTGTTGTTTGACTGCTTTTCTAGCCAGGTGCTTCTGTGCCTTTCTCTGTCAGTTCGCTTGGTCCTTCTGGGACCTCTAGTACCTTTTTGTCAGTTTATCTTTTTGTGTTCTGTAACAACTTTTCTGTTTAGGAGATGTCCCATTTTTGTTCCAGTCCTTAGTTCTTTTTGGGACCCCTCTCCTTTATGCTATAGGTCTTCGTTCAGACTAGCCGAGGACTAAGGCGGGTCTGTTCGCTAGGAACAGGCAGCCGCTACATCGTAGGGATTCAGCTTAGTCTTACTGTAGGGATAGCTTTCTCCTTTCTTTCCTTAGTACTTGTTGCAGATCATAACAATAAAAAGACACATCTGCATGTTTTTCTCAATATCTGACATGAAATCAGAATAAACCTTCCCGTTTTAGGTCAATTAGTATTACCATAATTTTTAAGATTTGCCAAATGCCAGAATAATAAGAGAGAGAGAGAATGTTTTAAAGCATTTTTATTACTTACTGCAAAGTCATAAGTCTACATACACTAATATTGCTATACCTTTAAACAATTCTGGACTGCCCATATGATGATGTCATGTGTTTGGAAACTTCTGATAGTTTTTTTGGCAACATCTCAGTTAATTAGAGACACACCTGTGGATGTATTTTAATGCACACCTGAAACACACTGCTTCTTTGTGTAGCATCATGGGAAAGTCTAAAGAAATCAACCAAGATATCAGGAAGAGAATTGTGGACTTGCACAAGTCTGGCTCATCCTTGGGTACAATTTCAAGATACCTGAAGGTGCCTCGTTAATCTGTACAAACAATTATATGCAAGTACAAACAAGATGGGAATGTCCAGCCATCATACCGCTCAGGAAGGAGACGGGTTCTGTGTCCCAGACATGAACGTGCTTTGGTCCGATATGTGCATATCAAGGACAAAAGCAAAAGATCTTGTGAAGATGATAGGGGAAGCTGATAAGATTGTGTCAATATCCCCAGTGAAATGAGTACTGTATCAATATAGGCTGAAAGGCCACTGTGCCAGGAAGAAGCCATTACTCCAAAAGAAAGATAAAAAAGCCAGATTAATGTTTGCAAATGCACACAGGAACAAAGACCTTAATTTTTGGAGACATGTCCCGTGGTCTGATGAAACTAAAATTGAACTTTTTGGGCATAGTGACCATCGTTACTTTTGGAAGAAAAAAGGAGAAGCTTGGAAGCCTAAGAACACCATCCCAACTGTGAAACACGGGGGAGGCAGCATCATGTGGGGTTGATTTCCTGTAGAAGGGACTGGCGATAGCGCCACTCACAGGCATCACGTGACCTCCCGGCTGCAGCCGGCTCTTTCTTCCGCTGATGTCACGTCAAATGAGGCGTGACATTAGTGTCGCGGACCCCGCGGTGGATGCTGGGCTGTGGGCGGGGGTTACCCCGCGCGTCCCACCCAGCATCCTCCGCGCCCCACTCCCAATGAATGAGGAGAGGGAAAGAGGTAAACTTTTGACTTAGCAGTAAGTAATAAAAATGTCCTAAAACATTCTCTCTCTCCCATTATTCTGGCATTTGGCAAATATTAAAAATGATGGTAATCCTAATTGACCGAAAATGGGAAAGGTTTATTCTGATTTCATGTCAGATATTGAGAAAAACCTGCAGATGTGTCTATTTATACAGTGTATGGAAACTTCTGATTTCACCTGTGTATATATATATGTATATGTGTATAATATATACACGGTGAAGCTCACACACCACAACACCCACAGCAGAGGAACTGGCTGCACACACACCTGCTCCTGTCAGTGCTGTGAGCGGCCCTCATATCGCTGCTGGCTCCGCCCCTCATATCACTGCTGGCTCCGCCCCTCATATCGCTGCTGGCTCCGCCCCTCATATCGCTGCTGGCTCCGCCCATCATATCGCTGCTGGCTCTGCCCCTCATATCGCTGCTGGCTCCGCCCATCATATCGCTGCTGGCTCCGCTCCTCATATCGCTGCTGGCTCCGCTCCTCATATCGCTGCTGGCTCTGCCCCTCATATCGCTGCTGTCTCTGCCCCTCATATCGCTGCTGGCTCTGCCCCTCATATCGCTGCTGGCTCCGCCCATCATATTGCTGCTGGCTCCGCCCATCATATCGCTGCTGGCTCTGCCCCTCATATCGCTGCTGGCTCTGCCCCTCATATCGCTGCTGGCTCCGCTCCTCATATCGCTGCTGGCTCTGCCCCTCATATCGCTGCTGGCTCCGCTCCTCATATCGCTGCTGGCTTCGCTCCTCATATCGCTGCTGGCTCTGCCCCTCATATCGCTGCTGGCTCTGCCCCTCATATCGCTGCTGGCTCCGCTCCTCATATCGCTGCTGGCTCTGCCCCTCATATCGCTGCTGGCTCCGCTCCTCATATCGCTGCTGGCTCTGCCCCTCATATCGCTGCTGGCTCCGCCCATCATATCGCTGCTGGCTCCGCCCCTCATATCGCTGCTGGCTCTGCCCCTCATATCGCTGCTGGCTCTGCCCCTCATATCGCTGCTGGCTCCGCCCCTCATATCGCTGCTGGCTCCGCCCATCATATCGCTGCTGGCTCTGCCCCTCATATCGCTGCTGGCTCCGTCCCTCATATCGCTGCTGGCTCTGCCCCTCATGTTGCTGCTGGCTCCGCCTCTCATATCGCTGCTGGCTCCGCCCCTCACGTCGCTGTTGGCTCCGCCCCTCATATCGCTGCTGGCTCTGCCCCTCACATCGCTGCTGGCTCCGCCCATCAGCCGCTCACAGTCCTCAGCAATATGGAGACATCCGCACTGATCAGAATCCTCGGGGGCGTGGCCTGTCACTGTAGTCACACAAGGGTTGTCATGGAGATCTCAAGGGAAGGCAGGTGGGCGGGGCTTAGAGCAGGAAGTAGAAGCCGTGCAGTGTGATTGGCTCCTTACCTTCTGCCAGTAATGGAGCAGATATATGGCTCCTATATAATGGAGGGGGCTCAGGAGGGGTTCCCCACCCAAAAGGTCAGGGGATAAATAATACTGGACATGAGCGAGGGCAGGAGGACATTATTCTATATTGTAAGAAATCTGATTTCTTCTTTCCTCACAGTTTTTCCTGTGCAAGGCCACATGTATTGTGCGATAATCTGTGAATATGGGGGGGATCTGCTCCTCACATCCACATCAATCCCCCCACGTCTGAGCTCTCCCTTACAGGGGTCTTCTGCTCTGCGCATTGATGCCGTATCCATGGAGATGACATCATGGCCGGTACATGCGGATCTCCCCGATGGGACCCTCATGTATCTGGAGGACGAGGCGCTGCTGCTCCTCGGGGAGAGGGGGCACAATTCCTGTACACATGATACAGGGGCTTCTGCCATCTCTGGGCTGAGAATAATGCTGGCAGCGCGCAGTCTACATGATGTGAGGATTACAAGTCTGCAGTCACAGAGAGTCACACAGATGACTGCAGCCTTCAGCTTCACACCGGACAATCCCTTTAAATACATGTATATTGGTCTAAAAATACTTTTTACTATTTCTCTTCATGTAACATTTGCTCTGTTCGGCCTTTACCAGCTTTTTGTTTCCCAGCAGCACATTGATGGCTGCAGAATGAGTTAACTTGAGATTCAGTCAGTGAGCTCCTTATGATGTGGAGTTTCCAGCTCTTTTATTTCTGCCATGATTTATGACTGAATCAGAGATCAGCCCAACTTTCATGCTGGTCTGTGAACATAATCAGCACAGAGAAGGTCAGAATGAGCTCACTGATAAATTCTCAGTGAGCTCAATCTGCAACTAGCAATGCAAAGGAAATAAAAAAGCCAAATTGTTTATGAAACGTTATTGAAAAAATATTTGTATGTATATATTTAGCCCAAAATGTCTGAGTGTCCATATCCTTAGTACCAGCACAGCTGAGGATTTGGTACAATCAGGGGCGGACATAGGAATCATGGGGCCCCATAGCAGAAGTTCTAATTGGGCCCCCCCCCCCAACAAAAATATGTAAAAATGTAAATAATTGTCGGGGTCACAGAAGAGCAGATCTCACAACCTTCCAGCCTTTACATAGTAATTTTCCTCCATAAAGTGTGGTGCCAACAAAAGTGCCCCCCAAACACGGTATGATACCCCCATGGTGAATTCCTCCATATGCGCAGTATAATGACCCTACTGTACCCCACCTCAACTCACAGGGTAAAGTATGATGACACCAACACAGTATGATCCCCCAACTGCCCCACACCTCTCCACACTCCATAGAGTATAATGCACTCGCCATGGTCCTCCACACAGTATAAGACTTTCGCCATGGTCCTCCACACAGTATAAGGCACTCGCCATGGTCCTCCACGCAGTATAATACACTCCCCATGGTCCTCCACGCAGTATAATGCACTCCCTCGTGGTCCTCCACGCAGTATAATGCACTCCCTCGTGGTCCTCCACGCAGTTTAATGCACTCCCACGTGGTCCTCCACACAGTACAATGCACTCTCCGTGGTCCTCCACACAGCACAATGCACTCCCCCATGGTCCTCCACACAGTACAATGCACTCCCCCATGGTCCTCCACACAGTACAATGCACTCCCCCATGGTCCTCCACACAGTACAATGCACTCCCCCATGGTCCTCCACACAGTACAATGTACTCCCCCATGGTCCTCCACACAGTATAAGACACTCGCCATGGTTCTCCACTCAGTATAATGCATTCCCCCATGGTCCTGTACGCAGTATAATGCAGCCCCCCATAGGGTAAAATGCAGCCCCCCCCACCCGTAGGGTAAAATGCAGCCCCAGTCCTCCAGTATTATCAGTACACACTGATTTATAAATAAATACATACTTACCGCTCCTCGTTCCCCGCTGCTTCAGTCTCTGCAGCTGATCACCTCAGCAGCTGCCAGCTCCACTGTCTGACACAGCGTGGCGCGTCATCATGCTGCTGCGTCAGACGCAGAGGAGGAATGATGGGAGAGGGAGTGTCACATGATGCTCCCTCCTCCAGATTTTCGTGGGCCCCGGGCGAAAGAGTCTCAGTGGCCCCTTTAACACATCCAACCATTCATGATACACAGATACAGCAGAGAAATTATAGATATAGACATAGTACAATGCCAAACATTTCACTGACTTCTTACATTTCATGAGTGATATCTATTGTAAATTCTACAATAGCTCAGAAACCGGTGAATCCTCACAGCGCACAGTGCAGACCGGACAGTATAGTCCTCCATACAGTGTTATGGCACCACATAGTCCTCCATACAATATTATGGGCACCACATAGTCCTCCATACAGTATTATGAGCCCCATATAATGCTCCATACAAAATACTGGATCCCATATAATTCACCATAGAGAATACTGCCTGGTCCCCATGTAATGCCATATGCAGGCTGGACCCCATACAGAGGCCCCACAAGCCCCCCACAAGCCTGCAGCATCCCCCCCAGAGCCCCCACAAGCCCGCAGCATCCCCCCCAGAGCACCCACAAGCCGGCAGCATCCCCCCCAGAGCACCCACAAGCCCGCTGCATCCCCCCCAGAGCACCCACAAGCCCGATGCATCCCCCCCAGGGCCCCCACAAGCCTGCTGCATCCCCCCGGGGCCCCCACAAGCCTGCAGCACACCCCCCCAGAGCTCCCACAAGCCCGCAGTATCCCCCAAGGGCCCCCACAAGCCCACAGCATCCCCCCCAGGGCCCCCACAAGCCCACAGCATCCCCCCACCAGAGCCCCCACAAGCTCACAGCATCCCCCCCCAGAGCCCCCACAAGCTCGCAGCATCCCCGCCAGAGCCTCCACAAGCCCGCAGCATCCCCCCAGAGCACCCACAAGCCCGCAGCATCCCCCCCCAGAGCACCCACAAGCCCACAGCATCCCCCCAGGGCCCCACAAGCCCGCAGCATCCCCCCCAGAGCACCCACAAGCCCACAGCATCCCCCCAGGGCCCCACAAGCCCACAGCATCCCCCCAGGGCCCCACAAGCCCGCAGCATCCCCCCAGGGCCCCACAAGCCCACAGCATTCCCGCCCCAGAGCCCCCACAAGCCCACAGCATCCCCCCCAGGGCCCCACAAGCCCGCAGCATCCCCCCCAGAGCACCCACAAGCCCACAGCATCCCCCCAGGGCCCCACAAGCCCGCAGCATCCCCCCCAGGGCCCCACAAGCCCACAGCATTCACCCCCCCAGAGCCCCCACAAGCTCGCAGCATCCCCCCCAGAGCCCCCACAAGACCGCAGAATCCCCCTTAGGGCCCCCCTAAGCCCGCAGCATCCCCCCCAGAGCCCTCACAACCCCGTAGCATCCCCTTAGGGCCCCCACAAGCACGCATTATCCCTGCATTATTCCCCAGAGCCCCCTAAGATCTCCACAAGCATTAATTAACCCCACCAGACTGCCCTCCAGCATTAACCCCCCCAAATCCCTCACTCGCAAGTATCAAGCCCCCTCACCCCAAAAACAAGAAGAAGAAAAGACATCAGACCAGCAATTAATAGAACAATCTCCTGTTTCTCAGCTTAGGATACTGACCTCCTCCTGCAGCTTCACCGGCAGCTCTGTCTCTGCATGAGACTCTGGCATCTGGTGCTGAACTAGAACACGCCCCCGGAAATGACATCACACCTCGAAGGATCCCATACATTCTAGCGTCTAGGGCACAGGAAGAGGTAATTATTGTGACGGCCGGGGCCCTGAGCAGGCGGGGGGGCCCATAGTGCGCCGGGATGCCCGACGGCGAGTAAGCCCCCCGCCTGCTCAGGGCCCCGCCGCTTGCCTGGGTGCAGGAGGGGGACCCGATGCGGGGGTACACAGTGCAGGCGACTGCTATGGGGCCCCCCCAGCTCACGGGCCCCATAGCAGTCGCGTGGCCTGCTGCCATTGGCGGGACGCCACTGGGTACAATGGTGTCTGGCCTGGACAATCCTCTGTAAGGGAAACCAAGTCCGAACTGATAGATTTTCCCTGCACTGATACATTGTAGCAAGCGGTCAGGACAGGAGGGGGATCGTCTAGACTGAATACCATTGTAATAAATGCTCCGCTGCTGTCAGGATTAGATTTTTTTCAGGTTCTGGATATTAACAAGAATGATTTTATTCTCAGACAACAAGCAGAGATCTTACAAATGGCAGAAAAGTTGAATAATCCTTCATTGCAGAGAGGAGAACTTTCCTCCTGTATCCGGCGGATCGTCCTGTGGCTGAGAACAGTCTTTGCGGAGCGATTCCTCCCTATGAGGGGAACGTCGGCGCGGTGGAGCTGCTGAATCAGCCACGGAGGGGAATGAAGAGCAAGAAAGATTTATCCCTCATCCTGGAGGATCCGGAACTGAAGACTGCGGAGATCAAAGCTGAAGGTGAAGCCACATGTGATCTGTATACATCGGCAGAGGGGTCGTCACATGAGGAAATCCCCCCATATATATATGGAGATGGCGATCTGTGGGGGCCGGACACAGAATGGGTGTGTGGTGTAACCAAAGAGAACACTAAGTCAGCACAGGAGCTGTGTACACAAAACGGAAGCATTCTGCAAAGTTACTTTATTCTCTTTATCCCCTTCCCGACATCCGCAGAATTTAAGTGTCGCAATTCCAATGAGTTGTGGATTTTTGATTCAAGTTGCCCAACGGGACCAAAAAATAATGTGATAGAAAAGTATTAAAATTGAAATTTATATATATAAAAAAAATCCTTTTAAATTTCCTACCTCCATTTGTCAATACAAAGCAAGACTAAAAGATTATATATATATATTTATTTATTTAGTATTGACACACTGACAAAAAGTCCGATCTATCACATCATAAATATATTAACCCCTACAGCAAATGCCCAACAGCAAAGATAATCTAAACACCCAATTTTTTTTTCTTTTTGGGTAATTTTACCTCCCAAAAAATGCATCAAAAAAAGATGAAAAGTTTGTAGACGGCAGAGAATGGCATCAATAACCCCCGCAGGTCGGCGAGCAGAAAGCGAACCTCGCCCAGATTCATCAGCAGAAACATGGAACAAATGCCGGGTCTCACAAAATGGTGACACAATACCGGGTTATTTATTACTGTTTGGTGACACCATAATACGGCAATTCTGGCTTCTTCATTTATTTTTCCGCTATTTAACGTGCGGTTTAAATAATTTGGGCTTTGATAGGTCGGACTTTTACAGACACGACAATATAAAATGTTTCTTTTTTAATTTCTTTTTTTTACCTCGGAAAATAGGGGTGATTTAACATTTTTGTTTATTTTTTTTCCTTTATAAAACTTTTTCTTTTTTTTCCATTTTTACTTTCTTTTTTTATGTCCCCTTAGGGCACTTGAACCTGCAATCTCTTGACTGCTTATTCTATATACAGTAATCCTCTAGTAATGCAGTATACAGTTTATAAGATTAAGTTCAGACTGTGGATGAACTTCACAGGAGTACCAAGATGGCCGCCATGCAGGCCTTCACCATTCCCCTGACTGCCATTGTCATCCATTTCCTGGCGATAGCTCAATTTAAATGCCGCTGTTGGCTCAGGTGGCCACAGTCTACTCAAGTCGCTGCTGTCAGCTCAGGTCACCGCTGTTCTGGGCTGGCTGGCAAATTGCACACAGTAGCAACCCATCCTTATTGAGTTTTATCTGTGGCTGATTCATAAAGTGAGTAAAGGTTACAAAGCTTTAAAAAGATAAAGCCGGTGTTATGATGTAATAGTTGAGGTCAAATGCCGACTAGATTCTCATCCACTTCTATCAGTGGGCTACTCAGAGAGGTGTCTGAGACTCTAGTCAGCATGTGACCAGGCTCGGACTGGCCTGCTGGGGAATTCCCCGGTGGGCTCCACTGCAGGGCCAGAACTGACAAGAGAAGGAAGGCCCCTCCCACTCCTACCCTACCACAGCTATGCACTTGTCTATACATCGTATGCTGTGTGTGTGGGGGTGTGTGGTTTGACTTGTCTATATACTGTATGCTGTGTGTGGGGGGGACTTGTCTATATACTGTATGCTGTGTGTGTGGGGGGGGACTTGTCTATATACCGTATGCTGTGTGTGGGGGACTTGTCTATATACCGTATGCTGTGTGTGGGGGACTTGTCTATATACCGTATGCTGTGTGTGGGGGACTTGTCTATATACCGTATGCTGTGTGTGGGGGACTTATCTATATACTGTATGGTGTGTGTGGGGGACTTGTCTATATACCGTATGCTGTGTGTGGGGGACTTGTCTATATACTGTATGCTGTGTGTGGGGGACTTGTCTATATACCGTATGCTGTGTGGGGGACTTGTCTATATACTGTATGCTGTGTGTGGGGGACTTGTCTATATACAGTATGCTGTGTGTGGGGGACTTGTCTATATACTGTATGCTGTGTGTGGGGGACTTGTCTATATACAGTATGCTGTGTGTGGGGGACTTGTCTATATACTGTATGCTGTGTGTGGGGGACTTGTCTATATACCGTATGCTGTGTGGGGGACTTGTCTATATACTGTATGCTGTGTGTGGGGAACTTGTCTATATACCGTATGCTGTGTGTGGGGAACTTGTCTATATACCGTATGCTGTGTGTGGGGAACTTGTCTATATACCGTATGCTGTGTGGGGAACTTGTCTTTATACCGTATGCTGTGTGTCGGGGACTTGTCTATATACTGTATGCTGTGTGTGGGGGACTTGTCTATATACCGTATGCTGTGTGGGGGGGACTTGTCTATATACTGTATGCTGTATGTGGGGGACTTGTCTATATACCGTATGCTGTGTGTGGGGGACTTGTCTATATACTGTATGCTGTGTGTGGGGAACTTGTCTATATACCGTATGCTGTGTGTGGGGAACTTGTCTATATACCGTATGCTGTGTGGGGAACTTGTCTTTATACCGTATGCTGTGTGGGGGACTTGTCTATATACAGTATGCTGTGTGTGGGGAACTTGTCTATATACCGTATGCTGTGTGGGGGGGACTTGTCTATATACTGTATGCTGTGTGTGGGGGACTTGTCTATATACTGTATGCTGTGTGGGGGACTTGTCTATATACTGTATGCTGTGTGGGGGACTTGTCTATATACTGTATGCTGTGTGGGGGGAGTTGTCTATATACCGTATGCTGTGTGGGGGGGACTTGTCTATATACTGTATGCTGTGTGGGGGGGACTTGTCTATATACTGTATGCTGTGTGGGGGGAGTTGTCTATATACCGTATGCTGTGTGGGGGGGACTTGTCTATATACTGTATGCTGTGTGGGGGGGACTTGTCTATATACTGTATGCTGTGTGGGGGACTTGTCTATATACTGTATGCTGTGTGGGGGACTTGTCTATATACTGTATGCTGTGTGGGGGGACTTGTCTATATACCGTATGCTGTGTGGGGGGGACTTGTCTATATACTGTATGCTGTGTGGGAAACTTGTCTTTATACCGTATGCTGTGTGGGGAACTTGTCTTTATACCGTATGCTGTGTGTGGGGAACTTGTCTATATACCGTATGCTGTGTGGGGAACTTGTCTTTATACCGTATGCTGTATGTGGGGGACTTGTCTATATACCGTATGCTGTGTGGGAAACTTGTCTTTATACCGTATGCTGTGTGTGGGGGACTTGTCTTTATACCGTATGCTGTGTGTGGGGAACTTGTCTATATACCGTATGCTGTGTGGGGAACTTGTCTTTATACCGTATGCTGTGTGTGGGGAACTTGTCTATATACCGTATGCTGTGTGAGGAACTTGTCTTTATACCGTATGCTGTGTGTGGGGAACTTGTCTATATACCGTATGCTGTGTGGGGAACTTGTCTTTATACCGTATGCTGTGTGGGGGACTTGTCTATATACTGTATGCTGTGTGTGGGGGACTTGTCTATATACCGTATGCTGTGTGGGGGGGACTTGTCTATATACTGTATGCTGTATGTGGGGGACTTGTCTATATACCGTATGCTGTGTGGGGAACTTGTCTTTATACCGTATGCTGTGTGTGGGGAACTTGTCTATATACCGTATGCTGTGTGGGGAACTTGTCTTTATACCGTATGCTGTGTGGGGAACTTGTCTTTATACCGTATGCTGTGTGTGGGGGACTTGTCTATATACTGTATGCTGTGTGGGGGGACATGTCTATATACCGTATGCTGTGTGGGGGGGACTTGTCTATATACCGTATGCTGTGTGGGGAACTTGTCTTTATACCGTATGCTGTGTGTGGGGAACTTGTCTATATACCGTATGCTGTGTGGGGAACTTGTCTTTATACCGTATGCTGTGTGGGGAACTTGTCTTTATACTGTATGCTGTGTGGGGGGACTTGTCTATATACCGTATGCTGTGTGGGGGGGACTTGTCTATATACTGTATGCTGTATGTGGGGGACTTGTCTATATACCGTATGCTGTGTGGGAAACTTGTCTTTATACCGTATGCTGTATGTGGGGGACTTGTCTATATACCGTATGCTGTGTGGGGGACTTGTCTATATACAGTATGCTGTGTGTGGGGAACTTGTCTATATACCGTATGATGTGTGGGGAACTTGTCTTTATACCGTATGCTGTGTGTGGGGGACTTGTCTATATACTGTATGCTGTGTGGGGGACTTGTCTATATACTGTATGCTGTGTGTGGGGGACTTGTCTATATACCGTATGCTGTGTGGGGGGGACTTGTCTATATGCTGTATGCTGTGTGTGGGGGACTTGTCTATATACTGTATGCTGTGTGGGGGACTTGTCTATATACTGTATGCTGTGTGGGGGACTTGTCTATATACTGTATGCTGTGTGGGGGGAGTTGTCTATATACCGTATGCTGTGTGGGGGGGACTTGTCTATATACTGTATGCTGTGTGTGGGGGACTTGTCTATATACTGTATGCTGTGTGGGGGACTTGTCTATATACTGTATGCTGTGTGGGGGACTTGTCTATATACTGTATGCTGTGTGGGGGGACTTGTCTATATACCGTATGCTGTGTGGGGGGGACTTGTCTATATACTGTATGCTGTGTGGGAAACTTGTCTTTATACCGTATGCTGTGTGGGGAACTTGTCTTTATACCGTATGCTGTGTGTGGGGAACTTGTCTATATACCGTATGCTGTGTGGGGAACTTGTCTTTATACCGTATGCTGTATGTGGGGGACTTGTCTATATACCGTATGCTGTGTGGGAAACTTGTCTTTATACCGTATGCTGTGTGTGGGGAACTTGTCTATATACCGTATGCTGTGTGGGGAACTTGTCTTTATACCGTATGCTGTGTGTGGGGAACTTGTCTATATACCGTATGCTGTGTGGGGAACTTGTCTTTATACCGTATGCTGTGTGTGGGGAACTTGTCTATATACCGTATGCTGTGTGGGGAACTTGTCTTTATACCGTATGCTGTGTGTGGGGGACTTGTCTATATACTGTATGCTGTGTGGGGGACTTGTCTATATACTGTATGCTGTGTGTGGGGGACTTGTCTATATACCGTATGCTGTGTGGGGGGGACTTGTCTATATACTGTATGCTGTATGTGGGGGACTTGTCTATATACCGTATGCTGTGTGGGGAACTTGTCTTTATACCGTATGCTGTGTGTGGGGAACTTGTCTATATACCGTATGCTGTGTGGGGGGAACTTGTCTATATACCGTATGCTGTGTGGGGAACTTGTCTTTATACCGTATGCTGTGTGGGGAACTTGTCTTTATACCGTATGCTGTGTGTGGGGGACTTGTCTATATACTGTATGCTGTGTGGGGGGACTTGTCTATATACCGTATGCTGTGTGGGGGGGACTTGTCTATATACTGTATGCTGTATGTGGGGGACTTGTCTATATACCGTATGCTGTGTGGGAAACTTGTCTTTATACCGTATGCTGTGTGTGGGGAACTTGTCTATATACCGTATGCTGTGTGGGGAACTTGTCTATATACCGTATGTTGTGTGTGGGGGACTTGTCTATATACTGTATGCTGTGTGGGGGACTTGTCTATATACCGTATGCTGTGTGGGGGACTTGTCTATATACCGTATGCTGTGTGTGGGGGACTTGTCTATATACCGTATGCTGTGTGTGGAGGACTTGTCTATATACTGTATGCTGTGTGTGAGGGACTTGTCTATATACCGTATGCTGTGTGTGGGGGACTTGTCTATATACTGTATGCTGTGTGTGGGGGACTTGTCTATATACCGTATACTGTGTGGGGGGGACTTGTCTATATACTGTATGCTGTGGGGGGGACTTGTCTATATACTGTATGCTGTGTGTGGGGAACTTGTCTATATAGCGTATGCTGTGGGGGGGACTTGTCTATATACTGTATGCTGTGTGTGGGGGACTTGTCTATATACCGTATACTGTGTGGGGGGGACTTGTCTATATACTGTATGCTGTGGGGGGGGACTTGTCTATATACCGTATGCTGTGTGTGGGGGACTTGTCTATATACTGTATGCTGTGTGTGGGGGACTTGTCTATATACTGTATGCTGTGTGTGGGGGACTTGTCTATATACCGTATGCTGTGTGTGGGGGACTTGTCTATATACTGTATACTGTGGGGGGGACTTGTCTATATACTGTATGCTGTGTGTGGGGGACTTGTCTATATACCGTATGCTGTGTGTGGGGGACTTGTCTATATACTGTATACTGTGGGGGGGACTTGTCTATATACTGTATGCTGTGTGTGGGGGACTTGTCTATATACCGTATACTGTGTGGGGGGGACTTGTCTATATACTGTATGCTGTGGGGGGGACTTGTCTATATACTGTATGCTGTGTGTGGGGAACTTGTCTATATACCGTATGCTGTGTGGGGAACTTGTCTATATACCGTATGTTGTGTGTGGGGGACTTGTCTATATACTGTATGCTGTGTGGGGGACTTGTCTATATACTGTATGCTGTGTGTGGGGGACTTGTCTATATACCGTATGCTGTGTGGGGGACTTGTCTATATACCGTATGCTGTGTGTGGGGGACTTGTCTATATACCGTATGCTGTGTGTGGAGGACTTGTCTATATACTGTATGCTGTGTGTGGGGGACTTGTCTATATACCGTATGCTGTGTGTGGGGGACTTGTCTATGTACTGTATGCTGTGTGTGGGGGACTTGTCTATATACCGTATACTGTGTGGGGGGGACTTGTCTATATACTGTATGCTGTGGGGGGGACTTGTCTATATACTGTATGCTGTGTGTGGGGAACTTGTCTATATAGCGTATGCTGTGGGGGGGACTTGTCTATATACTGTATGCTGTGTGTGGGGGACTTGTCTATATACCGTATACTGTGTGGGGGGGACTTGTCTATATACTGTATGCTGTGGGGGGGGACTTGTCTATATACCGTATGCTGTGTGTGGGGGACTTGTCTATATACCGTATGCTGTGTGTGGAGGACTTGTCTATATACTGTATGCTGTGTGTGGGGGACTTGTCTATATACTGTATGCTGTGTGTGGGGGACTTGTCTATATACCGTATGCTGTGTGTGGGGGACTTGTCTATATACTGTATGCTGTGTGTGGGGGACTTGTCTATATACCGTATACTGTGTGGGGGGGACTTGTCTATATACTGTATGCTGTGGGGGGGACTTGTCTATATACTGTATGCTGTGTGTGGGGAACTTGTCTATATACCGTATGCTGTGGGGGGGACTTGTCTATATACCGTATGCTGTGTGTGGGGGACTTGTCTATATACTGTATGCTGTGTGTGGGGGACTTGTCTATATACCGTATACTGTGTGGGGGGGACTTGTCTATATAATGTATGCTGTGGGGGGGACTTGTCTATATACTGTATGCTGTGTGTGGGGGACTTGTCTATATACTGTATGGTGTGTGTGGGGAACTTGTCTATATACCGTATGCTGTGGGGGGGACTTGTCTATATACCGTATGCTGTGTGTGGGGGACTTATCTATATACTGTATGCTGTGTGTGGGGGACTTGTCTATATACCGTATGCTGTGTGTGGGGGACTTGTCTATATACCGTATGCTGTGTGTGGGGGACTTATCTATATACTGTATGGTGTGTGTGGGGGACTTGTCTATATACCGTATGCTGTGTGTGGGGGACTTGTCTATATACCGTATGCTGTGTGGGGGACTTGTCTATATACTGTATGCTGTGTGTGGGGGACTTGTCTATATACAGTATGCTGCGTGTGGGGGACTTGTCTATATACTGTATGCTGTGTGTGGGGTACTTGTCTATATACTGTATGCTGTGTGTGGGGGACTCGTCTATATACCGTATGCTGTGTGTGGGGGACTTGTCTATATACTGTATGCTGTGTGGGGGGACTTGTCTATATACTGTATGCTGTGTGTGGGGAACTTGTCTATATACCGTATGCTGTGTGTGGGGAACTTGTCTATATACCGTATGCTGTGTGGGGAACTTGTCTTTATACCGTATGCTGTGTGGGGGGAACTTGTCTATATACCGTATGCTGTGTGGGGGACTTGTCTATATACCGTATGCTGTGTGGGGGGAACTTGTCTATATACCGTATGCTGTGTGGGGAACTTGTCTATATACTGTATGCTGTGTGTGGGGGACTTGTCTATATACCGTATGCTGTGTGCGGAACTTGTCTATATACTGTATGCTGTGTGTGGAGGACTTGTCTATATACTGTATGCTGTGTGTGGGGGACTTGTCTATATACCGTATGCTGTGTGTGGGGGACTTGTCTATATACTGTATGCTGTGTGTGGGGGACTTGTCTATATACCGTATACTGTGTGGGGGGTACTTGTCTATATACTGTATGCTGTGGGGGGGACTTGTCTATATACTGTATGCTGTGTGTGGGGGACTTGTCTATATACCGTATGCTGTGTGTGGGGAACTTGTCTATATACCGTATGCTGTGTGTGGGGGACTTGTCTATATACCGTATGCTGTGTGGGGGGACTTGTCTATATACCGTATGCTGTGTGTGGGGGACTTGTCTATATACCGTTTGCTGTGTGTGGGGAACTTGTCTATATACCGTATGCTGTGTGTGGGGGACTTGTCTATATACCATATGCTGTGTGTGGGGGACTTGTCTATATACTGTATGCTGTATGTGGGGGACTTGTCTATATACCGTATGCTGTGTGTGGGGGACTTGTCTATATACTGTATGCTGTGTGTGGGGGACTTGTCTATATACTGTATGCTGTGTGTGGGGGACTTGTCTATATACCGTATGCTGTGTGTGGGGGACTTGTCTATATACCGTATGCTGTGTGTGGGGGACTTGTCTATATACCGTATGCTGTGTGTGGGGGACTTGTCTATATACCGTATGCTGTGTTTGGGGGACTTGTCTATATACTGTATGCTGTGTGTGGGGGACTTGTCTATATACCGTATGCTGTTTGTGGGGTCTTGTCTATATACTGTATTCTGTGTGTGGGGGACTTGTCTATATACCGTATGCTGTGTGGGGGGGACTTGTCTATATACTGTATGCTGTGTGTGGGGGGGACTTGTCTATATACCGTATGCTGTGTGTGGGGGACTTGTCTATATACTGTATGCTGTGTGGGGGGGACTTGTCTATATACTGTATGCTGTGTGTGGGGGACTTGTCTATATACTGTATGCTGTGTGTGGGGGGACTTGTCTATATACCGTATGCTGTGTGGGGGACTTGTCTATATACCGTATGCTGTGTGTGGGGGACTTGTCTATATACCGTATGCTGTGTGGGGGGACTTGTCTATATACTGTATGCTGTGTGGGGGGACTTGTCTATATACTGTATGCTGTGTGGGGGGGACTTGTCTATATACCGTATGCTGTGTGGGGGGCTTGTCTATATACCATATGCTGTGTGTGGGGGGCTTGTCTATATACTGTATGCTGTGTGGGGGGACTTGTCTATATACTGTATGCTGTGTGGGGGGACTTGTCTATATACCATATGCTGTGTGTGGGGGACTTGTCTATATACCGTATGCTGTGTGGGGGGCTTGTCTATATACCATATGCTGTGTGTGGGGGACTTGTCTATATACCGTATGCTGTGTGGGGGGCTTGTCTATATACCGTATGCTGTGTGTGGGGACTTGTCTATATACTGTATGCTGTGTGTGGGGGACTTGTCTATATACCGTATGCTGTGTGTGGGGGACATGTCTATATACCGTATGCTGTGTGTGGGGACTTGTCTATATACTGTATGCTGTGTGTGGGGGACTTGTCTATATACCGTATGCTGTGTGGGGGGACTTGTCTATATACCGTATGCTGTGTGTGGGGGACTTGTCTATATACCGTATGCTGTGTGGGGGGGACTTGTGTATATACCATATGCTGTGTGTGGGGGACTTGTCTATATACCGTATGCTGTGTATGGGGGACTTGTCTATATACTGTATGCTGTGTGTGGGGGACTTGTCTATATACCGTATGCTGTGTGTGGGGGACATGTCTATATACTGTATGCTGTGTGTGGGGACTTGTCTATATACCGTATGCTGTGTGTGGGGGACTTGTCTATATACCGTATGCTGTGTGTGGGCGACTTGTCTATATACTGTATGCTGTGTGTGGGGGACTTGTCTATATACCGTATGCTGTGTATGGGCGACTTGTCTATATACTGTATGCTGTGTGTGGGGGACTTGTCTATATACCGTATGCTGTGTGTGGGGGACTTGTCTATATACTGTATGCTGTGTATGGGCGACTTGTCTATATACTGTATGCTGTGTGTGGAGGACTTGTCTATATACCGTATGCTGTGTGTGGGGGACTTGTCTATATACCGTATGCTGTGTATGGGCGACTTGTCTATATACTGTATGCTGTGTGTGGGGGACATGTCTATATACCGTATGCTGTGTGGGGAACTTGTCTTTATACCGTATGCTGTGTGTGGGGGACTTGTCTATATACCGTATGCTGTGTGTGGGGGACATGTCTATATACCGTATGCTGTGTGGGGAACTTGTCTTTATACCGTATGCTGTGTGTGGGGGACTTGTCTATATACTGTATGCTGTGTGGGGGACTTGTCTATATACTGTATGCTGTGTGTGGGGGACTTGTCTATATACCGTATGCTGTGTGGGGGGGACTTGTCTATATACTGTATGCTGTATGTGGGGGACTTGTCTATATACCGTATGCTGTGTGGGGAACTTGTCTTTATACCGTATGCTGTGTGTGGGGAACTTGTCTATATACCGTATGCTGTGTGGGGAACTTGTCTTTATACCGTATGCTGTGTGGGGAACTTGTCTTTATACCGTATGCTGTGTGTGGGGGACTTGTCTATATACTGTATGCTGTGTGGGGGGACTTGTCTATATACCGTATGCTGTGTGGGGGGGACTTGTCTATATACTGTATGCTGTATGTGGGGGACTTGTCTATATATCGTATGCTGTGTGGGGGACTTGTCTATATACCGTATGCTGTGTGTGGGGGACTTGTCTATATACCGTATGCTGTGTGTGGAGGACTTGTCTATATACTGTATGCTGTGTGTGGGGGACTTGTCTATATACCGTATGCTGTGTGTGGGGGACTTGTCTATATACTGTATGCTGTGTGTGGGGGACTTGTCTATATACCGTATACTGTGTGGGGGGGACTTGTCTATATACTGTATGCTGTGGGGGGGGACTTGTCTATATACCGTATGCTGTGGGGGGGACTTGTCTATATACTGTATGCTGTGTGTGGGGAACTTGTCTATATAGCGTATGCTGTGTGTGGGGGACTTGTCTATATACTGTATGCTGTGGGGGGGACTTGTCTATATACTGTATGCTGTGTGTGGGGAACTTGTCTATATAGCGTATGCTGTGGGGGGGACTTGTCTATATACTGTATGCTGTGTGTGGGGGACTTGTCTATATACCGTATACTGTGTGGGGGGGACTTGTCTATATACTGTATGCTGTGGGGGGGGACTTGTCTATATACTGTATGCTGTGTGTGGGGGACTTGTCTATATACTGTATGCTGTGTGGGGGACTTGTCTATATACTGTATGCTGTGTGTGGGGGACTTGTCTATATACCGTATGCTGTGTGGGGGACTTGTCTATATACCGTATGCTGTGTGTGGGGGACTTGTCTATATACCGTATGCTGTGTGTGGAGGACTTGTCTATATACTGTATGCTGTGTGTGGGGGACTTGTCTATATACCGTATGCTGTGTGTGGGGGACTTGTCTATATACTGTATGCTGTGTGTGGGGGACTTGTCTATATACCGAATACTGTGTGGGGGGGACTTGTCTATATACTGTATGCTGTGGGGGGGACTTGTCTATATACTGTATGCTGTGTGTGGGGAACTTGTCTATATAGCGTATGCTGTGGGGGGGACTTGTCTATATACTGTATGCTGTGTGTGGGGGACTTGTCTATATACCGTATACTGTGTGGGGGGGACTTGTCTATATACTGTATGCTGTGGGGGGGGACTTGTCTATATACCGTATGCTGTGTGTGGGGGACTTGTCTATATACCGTATGCTGTGTGTGGAGGACTTGTCTATATACTGTATGCTGTGTGTGGGGGACTTGTCTATATACTGTATGCTGTGTGTGGGGGACTTGTCTATATACCGTATGCTGTGTGTGGGGGACTTGTCTATATACTGTATGCTGTGTGTGGGGGACTTGTCTATGTACCGTATACTGTGTGGGGGGGACTTGTCTATATACTGTATGCTGTGGGGGGGACTTGTCTATATACTGTATGCTGTGTGTGGGGAACTTGTCTATATACTGTATGCTGTGTGTGGGGGACTTGTCTATATACCGTATGCTGTGTGTGGGGGACTTGTCTATATACTGTATGCTGTGTGTGGGGGACTTGTCTATATACCGTATACTGTGTGGGGGGGACTTGTCTATATACTGTATGCTGTGGGGGGGACTTGTCTATATACTGTATGGTGTGTGTGGGGAACTTGTCTATATACCGTATGCTGTGGGGGGGACTTGTCTATATACCGTATGCTGTGTGTGGGGGACTTATCTATATACTGTATGCTGTGTGTGGGGGACTTGTCTATATACCGTATGCTGTGTGTGGGGGACTTGTCTATATACCGTATGCTGTGTGTGGGGGACTTATCTATATACTGTATGGTGTGTGTGGGGGACTTGTCTATATACCATATGCTGTGTGTGGGGGACTTGTCTATATACCGTATGCTGTGTGTGGGGGACTTGTCTATATACCGTATGCTGTGTGGGGGACTTGTCTATATACTGTATGCTGCGTGTGGGGGACTTGTCTATATACTGTATGCTGTGTGTGGGGTACTTGTCTATATACTGTATGCTGTGTGTGGGGGACTCGTCTATATACCGTATGCTGTGTGTGGGGGACTTGTCTATATACTGTATGCTGTGTGGGGGGACTTGTCTATATACCGTATGCTGTGTGTGGGGAACTTGTCTATATACCGTATGCTGTGTGTGGGGAACTTGTCTATATACCGTATGCTGTGTGGGGAACTTGTCTTTATACCGTATGCTGTGTGGGGGGAACTTGTCTATATACCGTATGCTGTGTGGGGGACTTGTCTATATACCGTATGCTGTGTGGGGGGAACTTGTCTATATACCGTATGCTGTGTGGGGAACTTGTCTATATACTGTATGCTGTGTGTGGGGGACTTGTCTATATACCGTATGCTGTGTGCGGAACTTGTCTATATACTGTATGCTGTGTGTGGAGGACTTGTCTATATACTGTATGCTGTGTGTGGGGGACTTGTCTATATACCGTATGCTGTGTGTGGGGGACTTGTCTATATACTGTATGCTGTGTGTGGGGGACTTGTCTATATACCGTATACTGTGTGGGGGGGACTTGTCTATATACTGTATGCTGTGGGGGGGACTTGTCTATATACTGTATGCTGTGTGTGGGGGACTTGTCTATATACCGTATGCTGTGTGTGGGGAACTTGTCTATTTACCGTATGCTGTGTGTGGGGGACTTGTCTATATACCGTATGCTGTGTGGGGGGACTTGTCTATATACCGTATGCTGTGTGTGGGGGACTTGTCTATATACCGTTTGCTGTGTGTGGGGAACTTGTCTATATACCGTATGCTGTGTGTGGGGGACTTGTCTATATACCGTATGCTGTGTGTGGGGGACTTGTCTATATACTGTATGCTGTGTGTGGGGGACTTGTCTATATACCGTATGCTGTGTGTGGGGGACTTGTCTATATACTGTATGCTGTGTGTGGGGGACTTGTCTATATACTGCATGCTGTGTGTGGGGGACTTGTCTATATACCGTATGCTGTGTGTGGGGGACTTGTCTATATACCGTATGCTGTGTGTGGGGGACTTGTCTATATACCGTATGCTGTGTGTGGGGGACTTGTCTATATACCGTATGCTGTGTATGGGGGACTTGTCTATATACTGTATGCTGTGTGTGGGGGACTTGTCTATATACCGTATGCTGTTTGTGGGGTCTTGTCTATATACTGTATTCTGTGTGTGGTGGACTTGTCTATATACCGTATGCTGTGTGGGGGGGACTTGTCTATATACTGTATGCTGTGTGTGGGGGGGACTTGTCTATATACCGTATGCTGTGTGTGGGGGACTTGTCTATATACTGTATGCTGTGTGGGGGGGACTTGTCTATATACTGTATGCTGTGTGTGGGGGACTTGTCTATATACTGTATGCTGTGTGTGGGGGGACTTGTCTATATACCGTATGCTGTGTGGGGGACTTGTCTATATACCGTATGCTGTGTGTGGGGGACTTGTCTATATACTGTATGCTGTGTGGGGGACTTGTCTATATACTGTATGCTGTGTGGGGGGACTTGTCTATATACTGTATGCTGTGTGGGGGGACTTGTCTATATACTGTATGCTGTGTGGGGGGGACTTGTCTATATACCGTATGCTGTGTGGGGGGCTTGTCTATATACCATATGCTGTGTGTGGGGGGCTTGTCTATATACTGTATGCTGTGTGGGGGGACTTGTCTATATACTGTATGCTGTGTGGGGGGACTTGTCTATATACCATATGCTGTGTGTGGGGGACTTGTCTATATACCGTATGCTGTGTGGGGGGCTTGTCTATATACCATATGCTGTGTGTGGGGGACTTGTCTATATACCGTATGCTGTGTGGGGGGCTTGTCTATATACCGTATGCTGTGTGTGGGGACTTGTCTATATACTGTATGCTGTGTGTGGGGGACTTGTCTATATACCGTATGCTGTGTGTGGGGGACATGTCTATATACCGTATGCTGTGTGTGGGGACTTGTCTATATACTGTATGCTGTGTGGGGGGACTTGTCTATATACCGTATGCTGTGTGTGGGGGACTTGTCTATATACCGTATGCTGTGTGGGGGGGACTTGTGTATATACCATATGCTGTGTGTGGGGGACTTGTCTATATACCGTATGCTGTGTATGGGGGACTTGTCTATATACTGTATGCTGTGTGTGGGGGATTTGTCTATATACCGTATGCTGTGTGTGGGGGACATGTCTATATACTGTATGCTGTGTGTGGGGACTTGTCTATATACCGTATGCTGTGTGTGGGGGACTTGTCTATATACCGTATGCTGTGTGTGGGCGACTTGTCTATATACTGTATGCTGTGTGTGGGGGACTTGTCTATATACCGTATGCTGTGTATGGGCGACTTGTCTATATACTGTATGCTGTGTGTGGGGGACTTGTCTATATACCGTATGCTGTGTGTGGGGGACTTGTCTATATACTGTATGCTGTGTATGGGCGACTTGTCTATATACTGTATGCTGTGTGTGGAGGACTTGTCTATATACCGTATGCTGTGTGTGGGGGACTTGTCTATATACCGTATGCTGTGTATGGGCGACTTGTCTATATACTGTATGCTGTGTGTGGGGGACTTGTCTATATACTGTATGCTGTGTGGGGGACTTGTCTATATACTGTATGCTGTGTATGGACGACTTGTCTATATACCGTATGCTGTGTGTGGGGGACTTGTCTATATACTGTATGCTGTGTATGGGCGACTTGTCTATATACTGTATGCTGTGTGTGGGGGACTTGTCTATATACCGTATGCTGTGTGGGGGGGACTTGTCTATATACCGTATGCTGTGTATGGGCGACTTGTCTATATACTGTATGCTGTGTGTGGGGGACTTGTCTATATACCGTATGCTGTGTGTGGGGGACTTGTCTATATACTGTATGCTGTGTGGGGGGACTTGTCTATATACCGTATGCTGTGTGTGGGGGACTTGTCTATATACTGTATGCTGTGTGGGGGGACTTGTCTATATACTGTATGCTGTGTGGGGGGGACTTGTCTATATACCGTATGCTGTGTGGGGGGACTTGTCTATATACTGTATGCTGTGTGGGGGGGACTTGTCTAAATACCGTATGCTGTGTGTGGGGGACTTGTCTATATACTGTATGCTGTGTGGGGGGGACTTGTCTATATACCGTATGCTGTGTGTGGGGGACTTGTCTATATACTGTATGCTGTGTGGGGGGGACTTGTCTATATACCGTATGCTGTGTGTGGGGGACTTGTCTATATACCGTATGCTGTGTGGGGGGCTTGTCTATATACCGTATGCTGTGTGTGGGGGACTTGTCTATATACTGTATGCTGTGTGTGGGGGACTTGTCTATATACTGTATGATGTGTGGGGGGACTTGTCTATATACTGTATGCTGTGTGTGGGGGCTTGTCTATATACTGTATGCTGTGTGTGGGGGACTTGTCTATATACCGTATGCTGTGTGTGGGGGACATGTCTATATACCGTATGATGTGTGTGGGGGACTTGTCTATATACCGTATGCTGTGTATGGGCGACTTGTCTATATACTGTATGCTGTGTGTGGGGGACTTGTCTATATACCGTATGCTGTGTGTGGGGGACTTGTCTATATACTGTATGCTGTGTGGGGGGACTTGTCTATATGCTGTATGCTGTGTGGGGGGACTTGTCTATATACTGTATGCTGTGTGGGGGGGACTTGTCTATATACCGTATGCTGTGTGGGGGGACTTGTCTATATACTGTATGCTGTGTGTGGGGGACTTGTCTATATACCGTATGCTGTGTGTGGGGGACATGTCTATATACTGTATGCTGTGTGTGGGGACTTGTCTATATACCGTATGCTGTGTGTGGGGGACTTGTCTATGTACCGTATGCTGTGTGTGGGGGACTTGTCTATATACCGTATGCTGTGTGTGGGGGACTTGTCTATATACTGTATGCTGTGTGTGGGGGACTTGTCTATATACAGTATGCTGTGTGTGGGGGACTTGTCTATATACTGTATGCTGTGTGGGGGACTTGTCTATATACCATATGCTGTGTGTGGGGGTCTTGTCTATATACCGTATGCTGTGTGGTGGGGGAGGGGGTGCTGGACTTGGTTCTCTTTGCTGTATGTGGGGGAGGGAGACCTGGATAAATATGCTATACATGGAGAAGGGGATCTTGACTATATACTTTGTGTGGGGGAGCGGGGACCTGGATAAATATGCTATACATGGAGGAGGGGACCTTGGCTATATACTGTGTGTGGGGGAGCGGAGACCTGGATAAATATGCTATACATGGAGGAGGGGACCTTGGCTATATACTTTGTGTGGGGGAGCGGGGACCTTGGCTATATACTGTGTGTGGGGGAGCGGGGATCTTGTCTATATACTTTGTGTGGGGGAGCGGGGACCTTGTCTATATACTTTGTGTGGGGGAGCGGGGACCTGGCTATATACTTTGTGTGGGGGAGTGGGGACCTGGCTATATACTGTGTGTGGGGGAGCGGGGACCTGGCTATATACTTTGTGTGGGGGAGCGGGGACCTGGCTATATACTTTGTGTGGGGGAGCGGGGACCTTGGCTATATACTTTGTGTGGGGGAGCGGGGATCTTGGCTATATACTGTGTGTGGGGGAGCGGGGACCTGGCTATATACTTTGTGTGGGGGAGCGGGGACCTTGGCTATATACTTTGTGTGGGGGAGCGGGGACCTGGCTATATACTTTGTGTGGGGGAGCGGGGACCTGGCTATATACTTTGTGTGGGGGAGCGGGGACCTTGGCTATATACTTTGTGTGGGGGAGCGGGGGCCTGGCTATATACTGTGTGTGGGGGAGCGGGGACCTGGCTATATACTGTGTGTGGGGGAGCGGGGACCTGGCTATATACTGTGTGTGGGGAGCGGGGACCTGGCTATATACTGTGTGTGGGGGAGCGGGGACCTGGCTATATGTGGTAGGTGTGGGGCAGTTGATGTTACGGGGGCAGCTTTATTGTGAATGTATATGTAGTGGGGACAATGTGGAGGACTCTTTATAGATCACAGACATCATATGTGCTGATCAGGAGCCTTTCTGTGAATGCTATGTGTCAGGTCAGAGCTGCACTATTGCTAGATGATCTTGTGGGTGAACGTCTCATTCAGACGTCTGTTTTTTTACATCCATGTTATTGACAGACATAATACGCACCTTTATCATCTATGGGGCAGCTCACATATCCATATATATATTTTTTTTTTATTTGCATATAGTAACAAACATTGATACAATTCGGATCGATCCCTTTGATGAAAATCAGTTTTGTTTTTTTTCCTTTTTTTTAATGTACCAGAAAACTACAGATGTCTGAATGAGGCCTGAAGATCTGTTCAAATGTGGCAGATTGTTCCTGGAGGATTTCCATAGAAAATCAGAGCAAATTAGCAAAAATCCTCAAGAAAATCCACAACAGCAAATTTGCACTTCATGATTATGGTGCAGATCTTTCTGGTAATTCACTGTGGAAAACAGCAGCATGTAAAATAAAAAGAAATAAACTTGCTGGGAGTTGTAGTCCCTCACCACATACTGCAGTGCTATTATGACGCAGTGATGGTTTAGTTACATGATCGGTGCCTGCGCTGTCACTTGCTGGGAGTTGTAGTCCCTCACCACATACTGCAGTGCTATTATAACGCAGTGATGGTTTAGTTACATGACCAGTGCCTGCGCTGTCACTTGCTGGGAGTTGTAGTCCCTCACCACATACTGCAGTGCTATTATGACGCAGTGATGGTTTAGTTACATGATCGGTGCCTGCACTGTCACTTGCTGGGAGTTGTAGTCCCTTACCACATACTGCAGTGCTATTATGACGCAGTGATGGTGAACTGTGTATCTAATCCTATCCTGTGTGATACTGTTTGCTGAGCCATGTATCTAATCCCGCCCTGTGCGATACTGTCTGCTGAGCCGTGTATCTAATCCACTCCTGTGTGATACTGTCTGCTGAGCTGTGTTTCTAATCCTATGCTGTGTGATACTGTCTGGTGAGCAGTGTATCTAATCCTCTCCTGTGCGATACTGTCTGCTGAGCCGTGTATCTAATCCTCTCCTGGTGAAACTGTGTGCTGAGCTGTGTATCTAATGCCATCCTGTGTGGTAATGTCTGCTGAGCTGTGTATCTAATCCTCTCCTGTGTGATACTGTCTGCTGAGCTGTGTCTCTAATCCTCTAATGTGTGATACTGTCTGATGAACTGTGTATCTAATCCTATCCTGTGTGATACTGTCTGCTGAGCCGTGTATCTAATCCCGCCCTGTGCGATACTGTCTGCTGAGCCGTGTATCTAATCCACTCCTGTGTGATACTGTCTGCTGAGCTGTGTATCTAATCCTATGCTGTGTGATACTGTCAGCTGAGCTGTGTATCTAATCCTCTCCTGTGTGATACTGTCTGCTGAGCCGTGTATCTAATCCTCTGTGTAATACTGTGTGTTGAGCCGTGTATCTAATCCTCTCCTGTGTGATACTGTCTGCTGAGCAGTGTATCTAATCTTATCCTGTGTGATACTGTCTGCTGAGCTGTGTATCTAATCCCCTCCTGTGTGATACTGTCTGCTGAGCTGTGTATCTAATCCTATGATGTGTATCTAATCCTCTCCTGTGTGATACTGTCTACTGAGCCGTGTATCTAATCCCCTCCTGTGATACTGTCTGCTGAGCCGTGTATCTAATCCTATCCTGTGTGATACTGTTTGCTGACCTGTGTACCTAATCCTATGCTGTGTGATACTGTCTGGTGAGCTGTGTATCTAATCCTGTACAGTGATACTGTCTGCTGAGCAGTGTATCTAATCCTATCCTGTGTGATACTGTCTGCTGAGCTGTGTATCTAATCCTGTCCTGTGTGATACTGTCTGCTGAGCTGTGCATCTAATCCTATCCTGTGTGATACTATCTGCTAAACAGTGTATCTAATCATCCCCTGTGTGATACTGTCTGCTGAGCTGTGTATCTAATCCTCTCCTGTGTGATACTGTCTGCTGAGCCGTGTATATAATCCTATCCTGTGTGATACTGTCTGCTGAGCCGTGTATCTAATCCTCTCCTGTGTGATACCGTCTGCTGAGCTGTGTATCTAATTCTCTCCTGTGTGATACCATGTGCTGAGCTGTGTATCTAATCCTCTCCTGTGTGATACCGTCTGCTGAGCTGTGTATCTAATTCTCTCCTGTGTGATACCGTCTGCTGAGCTGTGTATCTAATACTCTCCTGTGTGATACTGTCTGCTGAGCAGTGTATCTAATACTCTCCTGTGTGATACTGTCTGCTGAACCGTGTATCTAATCCCGCCCTGTGCGATACTGTCTGCTCAGCCGTGTATCTAATCCACTCCTGTGTGATACTGTCTGCTGAGCTGTGTATCTAATCCTATGCTGTGTGATACTGTCTGCTGATCTGTGTATCTAATCCTCTCCTGTGTGATACCGTCTGCTGAGCTGTGTATCTAATCCTACGCTGTGTGATACTGTCTGCTGAGCTGTGTATCTAATCCTCTCCTGTGTGATACTGTCTGCTGAGCTGTGTATCTAATCCTGTCCTGTGTGATACTGTCTGCTGAGCCGTGTATCTAATCCTATGCTGTGTGTTACTGTCTGCTGAGCTGTGTATCTAATCCTCTCCTGTGTGATACTGTCTGCTGAGCTGTGTATCTAATCCTGTCCTGTGTGATACTGTCTGCTGAGCCGTGTATCTAATCCTATGCTGTGCGATACTGTCTGCTGAGCTGTGTATCTAATCATATGCTGTGTGATACTGTCTGCTGAGCTGTGTATCTAATCCTATGCTGTGTGATACTGCCTGCTGAGCTGTGTATCTAATCCTATGCTGTGTGATACTGTCTCCTCAGCTGTGTATCTAATCCCCTCCTGTGTGATACTGTCTGCTGAGCCGTGTATCTAATCCTATGCTGTGTGATACTGTCTGCTGAGCCATGTATCTAATCCTCTCCTGTGAGATACTGTCTGCTGAGTTGCGTATCTAATCCTCTCCTGTGTGATACTGTCTGATGAACTGTGTATCTAATCCTGTCCTATGTGATACTGTCTGCTGAGCTGTGCATCTAATCCTCTCCTGTGTAATACTGTCTGCTGACCTGTGTATCTAATCTTATCCTGTGTGATACTGTCTGCTGAGCTGTGTATCTAATCTTATCCTGTGTGATACTGTCTGCTGAGCTGTGTATCTAATCCCCTCCTGTGTGATACTGTCTGCTGAGCTGTGTATCTAATCCCCTCCTGTGTGATACTATCTGTTGAGCCGTGTATCTAATCCTATGCTGTGTGATACTGTCAGCTGAGCTGTGTATCTAAACCTATGCTGTGTATCTCATCCTCTCCAGTGTGATACTGTCTGCTGAGCTGTGTATCTAATCCTCTCCTGTGTGATACTGTCTGCTGAGCTATGTATCTAATCCTGTGTGATACTGTCTGCTGAGCTGTGTATCTAATCCTCTCCTGTGTGATACTGTCTGCTGAGCTGTGTATCTAATCCTATCCTGTGTGATACTGTCTGATGAACCGTGTATCTAATCCCGCCCTGTGCGATAATGTCTGCTGAGCCGTGTATCTAATCCACTCCTGTGTGATACTGTCTGCTGAGCTGTGTATCTAATCCTACGCTGTGTGATACTGTCTGCTGAGCTGTGTATCTAATCCTCTCCTGTGTGATACTGTCTGCTGAGCTGTGCATCTAATCCTATCCTGTGTGATACTGTCTGCTGAGCTGTGTATCTAATCTTATACTGTGTGATACTGTCTGCTGAGCTGTGTATCTAATCCTCTCCTGTGTGATACTGTCTGCTGAGCCGTGTATCTAATCCTATGCTGTGTGATACTGTCTGCTGAGCTGTGTATCTAATCTTATACTGTGTGATACTGCCTGCTGAGCTGTGTATCTAATCCTATGCTGTGTGATACTGTATGCTGAGCAGTGTATCTAATCCTCTCCTGTGTGATACTGTCTGCTGAGCCGTGTATCTAATCCTATGCTGTGTGATACTGTCTGCTGAGCTGTGTATCTAATCTTATACTGTGTGATACTGCCTGCTGAGCTGTGTATCTAATCCTATGCTGTGTGATACTGTATGCTGAGCAGTGTATCTAATCCTCTCCTGTGTGATACTGTCTCCTCAGCTGTGTATCTAATCCCCTCCTGTGTGATACTGTCTGCTGAGCCGTGTATCTAATCCTATGCTGTGTGATACTGTCTGCTGAGCCATGTATCTAATCCTCTCCTGTGAGATACTGTCTGCTGAGCTGTGCATCTAATCCTCTCCTGTGTAATACTGTCTGCTGAGCTGTGTATCTAATCTTATCCTGTGTGATACTGTCTGCTGAGCTGTGTATCTAATCTTATCCTGTGTGATACTGTCTGCTGAGCTGTGTATCTAATCCCCTCCTGTGTGATACTGTCTGTTGAGCCGTGTATCTAATCCTATGCTGTGTGATACTGTCTGCTGAGCTGTGTATCTAAACCTATGCTGTGTATCTCATCCTCTCCTGTGTGATACTGTCTGCTGAGCTGTGTATCTAATCCTCTCCTGTGTGATACTGTCTGCTGAGCTATGTATCTAATCCTGTGTGATACTGTCTGCTGAGCTGTGCATCTAATCCTATCCTGTGTGATACTATCCGCAGAGCAGTGTATCTAATCTTATCCTGTGTGATACTGTCTGCTGAGCTGTGTATCTAATCCCCTCCTGTGTGATACTGTCTGCTGAGCTGTGTATCTAATCCCCTCCTGTGTGATACTGTCTGCTGAACCGTGTATCTAATCCTATGCTGTGTGATGCTGTCTGCTGAGCCATGTATCTAATCCTCTCCTGTGTGATACTGTCTGCTGAGCTGTGTGTCTAATCCTATCCTGTGTGATACTGTCTGCTGAGCCGTGTATCTAATCCACTCCTGTGTGATACTGTTGGCTGAGCTATGTATCTAATCCTCTCCTGTGTCATACTGTCTGATGAGCTGTGTATCTAATCCTCTCCTGTGTGATACTGCCTACTGAGCTGTGTATCTAATCCACTCCTGTGTGATACTGTCAGCTGAGCTGTGTATCTGATCCTCTCCTGTGTGATACTGTCTGCTGAGCCGTGTATCTAATCCTCTCCTGTGTGATACTGCCTACTGAGCTGTGCATCTAATCCTATCCTGTGTGATACCATCAGCTGAGCAGTGTATCTAATCCTATCCTGTGTGATACCATCTGCTGAGCTGTGTATCTAATCCTATCCTGTGTGATACTGTCTGCTGAGCTGTGTATCTAATCCACTCCTGTGTGATACTGTCTGCTGAGCTGTATATCTAATCCTATCCTGTGTGATACTATCTGCTGAGCTGTGTATCTAATCCTCTCCTGTGTGATACTGTCTGCTGAGCTGTGTATCTAATCCTCTCCTGTGTGATACTGTCAGCTGAGCTGTGTATCTAATCCTCTCCTGTGTGATACTGTCTGCTGAGCCGTGTATCTAATCCTGTCCTGTGTGATACTGTCTGATGAGCTATGTATCTAATCCTCTCCTGTGTGATACTGTCTGCTGAGCTGTGTATCTAATCCTGTCCTGTGTGATACTGTCTGATGAGCTATGTATCTAATCCTCTCCTGTGCGATACTGTCTGATGAGCCGTGTATCTAATCCTCTCCTGTGTGATACTGTCTGCTGAGCTGTGCATCTAATCCTATCCTGTATGATACTATCTGCTGAGCAGTGTATCTAATCCTCTCCTGTGTGATACTGTCTGCTGAGCCGTGTATCTAATCCTCTCCTGTGTGATACTGTCTGCTGAGCTGTGTATCTAATCCTCTCCTGTGTGATACTGTCTGCTGAGCCGTGTATCTAATCCTACCCTGTGTGATACTGTCTGCTGAACCGTGTATCTAATCCTGCCCTGTGTGATACTGTCTGCTGAGCAGTGTATCTAATTCTATCCTGTGTGATACCATCTGCTGAGCTGTGTATCTAATCCTCTCCTGTGTGATACTGTCTGCTGAGCTGTGTATCAAATCCTCTCCTGTGTGATACTGTCTGCTGAGCTGTGTATCTAATCCTATCCTGTGTGATACTGTCTGCTGAGCCGTGTATCTAATCCTACCCTGTGGGGTACTGTCTGCTGAACCGTGTATCTAATCCTGCCCTGTGTGATACTGTCTGCTGAGCAGTGTATCTAATCCTATCCTATGTGATACTGTCTGCTGAGCTGTGTATCAAATCCTCTCCTGTGTGATACTGTCTGCTGAGCCGTGTATCTAATCCTATCCTGTGTGATACTGTCTGCTGAGCCGTGTATCTAATCCTATCCTGTGTGATACTGTCTGCTGAGCTGTGTATCAAATCCTCTCCTGTGTGATACTGTCTGCTAAGCCATGTATCTAATCCTCTCCTGTGTGATACTGTCTGCTGAGCTGTGTATCTAATCCACTCCTGTGTGATACTGTCTGCTGAGCTGTGTATCTAATCCACTCCTGTGTGATACTGTCTGCTGAGCTGTGTATCTAATCCTATACTGTGTGATACCATCTGCTGAGCTGTGTATCTAATCCTCTCCAGTGTGATACTGTCTGCTGAGCTGTGTATCAAATCCTCTCCTGTGTGATACTGTCTGCTGAGCCGTGTATCTAATCCTACCCTGTGTGATACTGTCTGGTGAACCGTGTATCTAATCCTGCCCTGTGTGATACTGTCTGCTGAGCTGTGTATCTAATCCTCTCCTGTGTGATACTGTCTGCTGAGCTGTGTATCAAATCCTCTCCTGTGTGATACTGTCTGCTGAGCCGTGTATCTAATCCTGTGCTGTGTGATACTGTCTGATGAGCTATGTATCTAATCCTCTCCTGTGTGATACTGTCTGCTGAGCCCTGTATCTAATCATATCCTGTGTGATACCATCTGCTGAGCAGTGTATCTAAACCTATCCTGTGTGATACCAGCTGCTGAGCTGTGTATCTAATCCTATCCTTTGTGATATTGTCTGCTGAGCTGTGTATCCAATCCTTTCCTGTGTGATACCATCTGCTGAGCTGTGTATCTAATCCTCTCCTGTGTGATAATGTCTGCTGAGCCCTGTATCTAATCCTCTCCTGTGTGATACTGTCTGCTGAGCTGTGTATCTAATCCTGTCCTGTGTGATACAGTCCGCTGAGCTATGTATCTAATCCTCTCCTGTGCGATATTCTCTGCTGAGCTGTGTATCTAATCCTCTCCTGTGTGATACTGTCTGCTGAGCTGTGCATCTAATCCTATCCTGTGTGATACTATCTGCTGAGCAGTGTATCTAATCCTATCCTGTGTGATACTGTCTGCTGAGCCGTGTATCTAATCCCGCCCTGTGCGATACTGTCTGCTGAGCCGTGGATCTAATCCACTCCTGTGTGATACTGTCTGCTGAGCTGTGTATCTAATCCCGCCCTGTGTGATACTGTCTGCTGAGCCGTGCATCTAATCCACTCCTGTGTGATACTGTCTGATGAACTGTGTATCTAATCCTATCCTGTGTGATACTGTCTGCTGAGCCGTGTATCTAATCCCGCCCTGTGCGATACTGTCTGCTGAGCCGTGTATCTAATCCACTCCTGTGTGATACTATCTGCTGAGCTTTGTATCTAATCCTGTGCTGTGTGATACTGTCAGCTGAGTTGTGTATCTAATCCTATCCTGTGTGATACCATCTGCTGAGCTGTGTATCTAATCCTTTCCTGTGTGATACTGTCTGCTGAGCTGTGTATCTAATCCTCTCCTGTGTGATACTGTTTGCTGAGCTGTGTATCTAATCCTTTCCTGTGTGATACTGCCTGCTGAGCTGTGTATCTAAGCCTCTCCTGTGTGATACTGTCTGCTGAGCCATGTATATAATCCTATCCTGTGTGATACTGTCTGCTGAGCTATGTATCTAATCCTCTCCTGTGTGATACTGTCTGCTGAGCTGTGTATCTAATCCTATCCTGTGTGATATTGTCAGCTGAGCTGTGTATCTAATCCTCTCCTGTGTGATACCGTCTGCTGAGCTATGTATCAAATCCTCTCCTGTGTGATACTGACTGCTGTGCTGTGTATCTAATCCTATGCTGTGTGATACTGTCTGCTGAGCTGTGTATCTAATCCTATGCTGTGTGATACTGTCTGCTGAGCTGTATCTCTAATCCTACCCTGTGTGATACTGTCTGCTCAACCGTGTATCTAATCCTCTCCTGTGTGATACCGTCTGCTGAGCAGTGTATCTAATCCTCTCCTGTGTGATACCGTCTGCTGAGCAGTGTATCTAATCCTCTCCTGTGTGATACCGGCTGCTGAGCTGTGTATCTAATCCTCTCCTGTGCGATACTGTCTGTTGAGCTGTGTATCTAATCCTCTCCTGTGTGATACTGTCAGCTGAGCTGTGTATCTAATCCTCTCCTGTGTGATACTGTCTGCTGAGCTGTGTATCTAATCCTGTCCTGTGTGATACTGTCTGCTGAGCTGTGTATCTAATCCTCTCCTGTGTGATACTGTCTGATGAGCTATGTATCTAATCCTCTCCTGTGCGATACTGTCTGCTGAGCTGTGTATCTAATCCTCTCCTGTGTGATACTGTCAGCTGAGCTGTGTATCTAATCCTCTCCTGTGTGATACTGTCTGCTGAGCCGTGTATCTAATCCTGTCCTGTGTGATACTGTCTGATGAGCTATGTATCTAATCCTCTCCTGTGCGATACTGTCTGATGAGCCGTGTATCTAATCCTCTCCTGTGTGATACTGTCTGCTGAGCTGTGCATCTAATCCTCTCCTGTGTGATACTATCTGCTGAGCAGTGTATCTAATCCTCTCCTGTGTGATACTGTCTGCTGAGCCGTGTATCTAATCCTCTCCTGTGTGATACTGTCTGCTGAGCTGTGTATCAAATCCTCTCCTGTGTGATACTGTCTGCTGAGCCGTGTATCTAATCCTACCCTGTGTGATACTGTCTGCTGAACCGTGTATCTAATCCTGCCCTGTGTGATATTGTCTTCTGAGCAGTGTATCTAATCCTATCCTGTGTGATACCATCTGCTGAGCTGTGTATCTAATCCTCTCCTGTGTGATACTGTCTGCTGAGCTGTGTATCAAATCCTCTCCTGTGTGATACTGTCTGCTGAGCCGTGTATCTAATCCACTCCTGTGTGATACTGTCTGCTGAACCGTGTATCTAATCCTGCCCTGTGTGATACTGTCTGCTGAGCTGTGTATCTAATCCTATCCTGTGTGATACCATCTGCTGAGCCGTGTAACTAATCCTCTCCTGTGTGATACTGTCTGCTGAGCCCTGTATCTAATCATATCCTGTGTGATACCATCTGCTGAGCAGTGTATCTAAACCTATCCTGTGTGATACCAGCTGCTGAGCTGTGTATCTAATCCTATACTTTGTGATACTGTCTGCTGAGCTGTGTATCTAATCCTCTCCTGTGTGATACTATCTGCTGAGCAGTGTATCTAATCCTCTCCTGTGTGATACTGTCTGCTGAGCCGTGTATCTAATCCTCTACTGTGTGATACTATCTGCTGAGCAGTGTATCTAATCCTATCTTGTGTGATACCATCTGCTGAGCTGTGTATCTAATCCTCTCCTGTGTGATAATGTCTGCTGAGCCGTGTATCTAATCCTCTCCTGTGTGATACTGTCTGCTGAGCTGTGTATCTAATCCTGTCCTGTGTGAAACAGTCCGCTGAGCTATGTATCTAATCCTCTCCTGTGCGATATTGTCTGCTGAGCTGTGTATCTAATCCTCTCCTGTGTGATACTGTCTGCTGAGCTGTGCATCTAATCCTATCCTGTGTGATACTATCTGCTGAGCAGTGTATCTAATCCTATCCTGTGTGATACTGTCTGCTGAGCCGTGTATCTAATCCCGCCATGTGCGATACTGTCTGCTGAGCCGTGGATCTATTCCACTCCTGTGTGATACTGTCTGCTGAGCTGTGCATCTAATCCCGCCCTGTGCGATACTGTCTGCTGAGCCGTGTATCTAATCCACTCCTGTGTGATACTGTCTGATGAACTGTGTATCTAATCCTATCCTGTGTGATACTGTCTGCTGAGCCGTGTATCTAATCCCGCCCTGTGCGATACTGTCTGCTGAGCCGTGTATCTAATCCACTCCTGTGTGATACTATCTGCTGAGCTTTGTATCTAATCCTGTGCTGTGTGATACTGTCAGCTGAGTTGTGTATCTAATCCTATCCTGTGTGATACCATCTGCTGAGCTGTGTATCTAATCCTCTCCTGTGTGATACTGTCTGCTGAGCTATGTATCTAATCCTCTCCTGTGTGATACTGTTTGCTGAGCTGTGTATCTAATCCTTTCCTGTGTGATACTGCCTGCTGAGCTGTGTATCTAAGCCTATCCTGTGTGATACTGTCTGCTGAGCCATGTATATAATCCTCTACTGTGTGATACTGTCAGGTGAGCTGTGTATCTAATCCTCTCCAGTGTGATATTGTCAGCTGAGCTGTGTATCTAATCCTGTCCTGTGTGATACTGTCTGCTGAGCTGTGTATCTAATTCCATCCTGTTTGATACCATCTGCTGATCCGTGTATCTAATCCTCTCCTGTGTGATACTGTCTGCTGAGCTGTGTATCAAATCCTCTCCTGTGTGATACTGACTGCTGTGCTGTGTATCTAATCCTATGCTGTGTGATACTGTCTGCTGAGCTGTGTATCTAATCCTATGCTGTGTGATACTGTCTGCTGAGCTGTATCTCTAATCCTACCCTGTGTGATACTGTCTGCTAAACCGTGTATCTAATCCTTTCCTGTGTGATACCGTCTGCTGAGCAGTGTATCTAATCCTCTCCTGTGTGATACCGGCTGCTGAGCTGTGTATTTAATCCTCTCCTGTGCGATACTGTCTGCTGAGCTGTGTATCTAATCCTGTCCTGTGTTATACTGTCTGATGAGCTATGTATCTAATCCTCTCCTGTGTGATACTGTCTGCTGAGCTGTGTATCTAATCCTGTCCTGTGTGATACTGTCTGATGAGCTATGTATCTAATCCTCTCCTGTGCGATACTGTCTGCTGAGCTGTGTATCTAATCCTCTCCTGTGTGATACTGTCAGCTGAGCTGTGTATCTAATCATCTCCTGTGTGATACTGTCTGCTGAGCCGTGTATCTAATCCTGTCCTGTGTGATACTGTCTGATGAGCTATGTATCTAATCCTCTCCTGTGTGATACTGTCTGCTGAGCTGTGTATCTAATCCTGTCCTGTGTGATACTGTCTGATGAGCTATGTATCTAATCCTCTCCTGTGCGATACTGTCTGATGAGCCGTGTATCTAATCCTCTCCTGTGTGATACTGTCTGCTGAGCTGTGCATCTAATCCTCTCCTGTGTGATACTATCTGCTGAGCAGTGTATCTAATCCTCTCCTGTGTGATACTGTCTGCTGAGCCGTGTATCTAATCCTCTCCTGTGTGATACTGTCTGCTGAGCTGTGTATCTAATCCTCTCCTGTGTGATACTGTCTGCTGAGCCGTGTATCTAATCCTACCCTGTGTGATACTGTCTGCTGAACCGTGCATCTAATCCTGCCCTGTGTGATACTGTCTGCTGAGCAGTGTATCTAATTCTATCCTGTGTGATACCATCTGCTGAGCTGTGTATCTAATCCTCTCCTGTGTGATACTGTCTGCTGAGCTGTGTATCAAATCCTCTCCTGTGTGATACTGTCTGCTGAGCCGTGTATCTAATCCTATCCTGTGTGATACTGTCTGCTGAGCTGTGTATCAAATCCTCTCCTGTGTGATACTGTCTGCTGAGCCGTGTATCTAATCCTACCCTGTGTGATAGTCTGCTGAACCGTGTATCTAATCCTGCCCTGTGTGATATTGTCTGCTGAGCAGTGTATCTAATCCTATCCTGTGTGATACCATCTGCTGAGCTGTGTATCTAATCCTCTCCTGTGTGATACTGTCTGCTGAGCTGTGTATCAAATCCTCTCCTGTGTGATACTGTCTGCTGAGCCGTGTATCTAATCCTACCCTGTGTGATACTGTCTGCTGAACCGTGTATCTAATCCTGCCCTGTGTGATACTGTCTGCTGAGCTGTGTATCTAATCCTATCGTGTGATACCATCTGCTGAGCCGTGTAACTAATCCTCTCCTGTGTGATACTGTCTGCTGAGCCCTGTATCTAATCATATCCTGTGTGATACCATCTGCTGAGCAGTGTATCTAAACCTATCCTGTGTGATACCAGCTGCTGAGCTGTGTATCTAATCCTATCCTTTGTGATACTGTCTGCTGAGCTGTGTATCTAATCCTCTCCTGTGTGATACTATCTGCTGAGCAGTGTATCTAATCCTCTCCTGTGTGATACTGTCTGCTGAGCTGTGTATCTAATCCTCTACTGTGTGATACTATCTGCTGAGCAGTGTATCTAATCCTATCTTGTGTGATACCATCTGCTGAGCTGTGTATCTAATCCTCTCCTGTGTGATAATGTCTGCTGAGCCGTGTATCTAATCCTCTCCTGTGTGATACTGTCTGCTGAGCTGTGTATCTAATCCTGTCCTGTGTGATACAGTCAGCTGAGCTATGTATCTAATCCTCTCCTGTGCGATACTGTCTGCTGAGCTGTGTATCTAATCCTCTCCTGTGTGATACTGTCTGCTGAGCTGTGCATCTAATCCTATCCTGGGTGATACTATCTGCTGAGCAGTGTATCTAATCCTATCCTGTGTGATACAGTCCGCTGAGCTATGTATCTAATCCTCTCTTGTGTGATACTGTCTGCTGAGCTGTGTATCTAATCCTATCCTGTGTGATACAGTCCGCTGAGCTATGTATCTAATCCTCTCCTGTGTGATACTGTCTGCTGAGCTGTGTATCTAATCCTCTCCTGTGTGATACTGTCTGCTGAGCTGTGCATCTAATCCTATCCTGTGTGATACTATCTGCTGAGCAGTGTATCTAATCCTATCCTGTGTGATACTGTCTGCTGAGCCGTGTATCTAATCCCGCCCTGTGCGATACTGTCTGCTGAGCCGTGTATCTAATCCACTCCTGTGTGATACTGTCTGCTGAACTGTGTATCTAATCCTATCCTGTGTGATACTGTCTGCTGAGCCGTGTATCTAATCCCGCCCTATGCGATACGGTCTGCTGAGTAGTGTATCTAATCCACTCCTGTGTGATACTATCTGCTGAGCTTTTTATCTAATCCTGTGCTGTGTGATACTGTCAGCTGAGTTGTGTATCTAATCCTATCCTGTGTGATACCATCTGCTGAGCTGTGTATCTAATCCTTTCCTGTGTGATACTGTCTGCTGAGCTATGTATCTAATCCTCTCCTGTGTGATACTGTTTGCTGAGCTGTGTATCTAATCCTTTCCTGTGTGATACTGCCTGCTGAGCTGTGTATCTAAGCCTATCCTGTGTGATACCATCTGCTGAGCTGTGTATCTAATCCTTTCCTGTGTGATACTGTCTGCTAAGCTGTGTATCTAATCCTCTACTGTGTGATACTGTCAGGTGAGCTGTGTTTCTAATCCTCTCCTGTGTGATACTGACTGCTGTGCTGTGTATCTAATCCTATGCTGTGTGATACTGTCTGCTGAGCTGTGTATCTAATCCTATGCTGTGTGATACAGTCTGCTGAGCTGTATCTTTAATCCTACCCTGTGTGATACTGTCTGCTCAACCGTGTATCTAATCCTCTCCTGTGTGATACCGTCTGCTGAGCAGTGTATCTAATCCTCTCCTGTGTGATACCGGCTGCTGAGCTGTGTATCTAATCCTCTCCTGTGCGATACTCTCTGCTGAGCTGTGTATCTAATCCTTTCCTGTGTGATACTGTCTGCTGAGCTATGTATGTAATCCTCTGTGTGATACTGTCTGATGAGCTGTGTATCTAATCCTCTCCTGTGTGATACTGTCTGCTGAGCTGTGTATCTAATCCTCTCCTGTGTGATACTGTCTGATGAACTGTGTATCTAATCCTATCCTGTGTGATACTGTCAGCTGAGCTGTGTATCTAATCCTCTCCTGTGTGATACTGTCTGCTGAGCCGTGTATCTAATCCCGCCCTGTGCAATACTGTCTGCTGAGCCGTGTATCTAATCCACCCGTGTGATACAGTCTGCTGAGCTGTGTATCTAATCCTATGCTGTGTGATACTGTCTGCTGAGCTGTGTATCTAATCCTCTCCTGTGTGATACTGTCTGATGAGCTGTGTATCTAATCCTCTCCTGTGTGATACTGTCTGCTGAGCTGTGTATCTAATCCTCTCCTGTGTGATACTGTCTGCTGAGCTGTGTATCTAATCCTCTCCTGTGTGATACTGTCTGATGAGCTGTGTATCTAATCCTCTCCTGTGTGACTCTGTCTGCTGAGCCGTGTATCTAATCCTCTCCTGTGTGATACTGTGTGCTGAGATGTGTATCTTATCCTATCCTGTGTGATACTGTCTGATGAACTGTGTATCTAATCCTCTCCTGTGTGATACTGTCTGCTGAGCTGTGTATCTAATCCTATCCTATGTGATACTGTCTGCTGAGCCGTGTATCTAATCCTCTCCTGTGTGATACTGTCTGCTGAGCTGTTTATCTAATCCTCTCCTTTGTGATACTGTCTGCTGAGGTGTGTATCTAATCTTGTCCTGTGTGATACCGTCTGCTGAGCTATGCATCTAATCCTGTCCTGTGTGATACCGTCTGCTGAGCAGTGTATCTAATCTTATCCTGTGATACTGTCTGCTGAGCTGTGTATCTAATCCCCTCCTGTGTGATTCTGTCTGCTGAGAAGTGTATCTAATCCTATGCTGTGTGATACTGTCTGCTGAGCTGTGTATCTAATCCTATGCTGTGTATCTAATCATCTCCTGTGTGATAATGTCTGCTGAGCCGTGTATCTAATCCTATCCTGTGTGATGCTGTCTGCTGAGCTGTGTATCTAATCCTATCCTGTGTAATACCATCTGCTGAGCAGTGTATCTAATCCTATCCTGTGTGATACTGTTTGCTGAGCTGTGTATCTAATCCTCTCCTGTGTGATACTGTCTGCTGAGCCGTGTATCTAATCCTCTCCTGTGTGATACTGTGTGCTGAGCTGTGTATCTAATCCTCTCCTGTGCGTTACTGTCTGCTGAGCTGTGTATCTAATCCTCTCCTGTGTGATACTGTCTGATGAACTGTGTATCTAATCCTGTCCTATGTGATACTGTCAGCTGAGCTGTGTATCTAATCCTCTCCTGTGTGATACTGTCTGCTGAGCTGTGCATCTAATCCTGTCCTGTGTGATACTGTCTGCTGAGCTATGTATCTAATCCTTTCCTGTGTGATACTGTCTGCTGAGCTGTGTATCTAATCCTCTCCTGTGCGATACTGTCTGCTGAGCCGTGTATCTAATCCTCTCCTGTGCGATACCGTCTGCTGAGCAGTGTGTCTAATCCTTTCCTGTGCGATACTGTCTGCTGAGCTGTGTATCTAATCCTCTCCTGTGTGATACTGTCTGCTGAGCAGTGTATCTAATCTTATACTGTGATACTGTCTCGTGAGCTGTGTATCTAATCCCCTTCTGTGTGATACTGTCTGCTGAGCTGTGTATCTAATCCTCTCCTGTGTGATACTGTCTGCTGAGCCGTGTATCTAATCCTATGCTGTGTGATAGTCTGCTGAGCAGTGTATCTAATCTTATACTGTGTGATAGTGTCTGCTGAGCTGTGTATCTAATCCCCTCCTGTGTGATACTGTCTGCTGAGCTGTGTATCTAATCCTCTCCTGTGTGATACTGTCTGCTGAGCAGTGTATCTAATCTTATACTGTGTGGTACTGTCTGCTGAGCTGTGTATCTAATCCTCTCCTGTGAGATACTGTCTGCTGAGTTGCGTATCTAATCCTCTCCTGTGTGATACTGTCTGATGAACTGTGTATCTAATCCTGTCCTATGTGATACTGTCTGCTGAGCTGTGCATCTAATCCTCTCCTGTGTAATACTGTCTGCTGAGCTGTGTATCTAATCTTATCCTGTGTGATACTGTCTGCTGAGCCGTGTATCTAATCCCCTCCTGTGTGATACTGTCTGCTGAGCTGTGTATCTAATCCCCTCCTGTGTCATACTATCTGTTGAGCCGTGTATCTAATCCTATGCTGTGTGATACTGTCAGCTGAGCTGTGTATCTAAACCTATGCTGTGTATCTCATCCTCTCCAGTGTGATACTGTCTGCTGAGCTGTGTATCTAATCCTCTCCTGTGCGATACTGTCTGCTGAGCTGTGTATCTAATCCTCTCCTGTGTGATACTGTCTGCTGAGCTGTGTATCTAATCCTATCCTGTGTGATACAGTCCGCTGAGCTATGTATCTAATCCTCTCCTGTGTGATACTGTCTGCTGAGCTGTGTATCTAATCCTCTCCTGTGTGATACTGTCTGCTGAGCTGTGCATCTAATCCTATCCTGTGTGATACTATCTGCTGAGCAGTGTATCTAATCCTCTCCTGTGCGATACTGTCTGCTGAGCCGTGGATCTAATCCACTCCTGTGTGATACTGTCTGCTGAGCTGTGTATCTAATCCCGCCCTGTGCGATACTGTCTGCTGAGCCGTGTATCTAATCCACTCCTGTGTGATACTGTCTGATGAACTGTGTATCTAATCCTATCCTGTGTGATACTGTCTGCTGAGCCGTGTATCTAATCCCGCCCTATGCGATACGGTCTGCTGAGCCGTGTATCTAATCCACTCCTGTGTGATACTATCTGCTGAGCTTTGTATCTAATCCTGTGCTGTGTGATACTGTCAGCTGAGTTGTGTATCTAATCCTATCCTGTGTGATACCATCTGCTGAGCTGTGTATCTAATCCTTTCCTGTGTGATACTGTCTGCTGAGCTATGTATCTAATCCTCTCCTGTGTGATACTGTTTGCTGAGCTGTGTATCTAATCCTTTCCTGTGTGATACTGCCTGCTGAGCTGTGTATCTAAGCCTATCCTGTGTGATACCATCTGCTGAGCTGTGTATCTAATCCTTTCCTGTGTGATACTGTCTGCTAAGCTGTGTATCTAATCCTCTACTGTGTGATACTGTCAGGTGAGCTGTGTATCTAATCCTCTCCTGTGTGATACTGACTGCTGTGCTGTGTATCTAATCCTATGCTGTGTGATACTGTCTGCTGAGCTGTGTATCTAATCCTATGCTGTGTGATACCGGCTGCTGAGCAGTGTATCTAATCCTCTCCTGTGTGATACTGTCTGCTCAACCGTGTATCTAATCCTCTCCTGTGTGATACCGTCTGCTGAGCAGTGTATCTAATCCTCTCCTGTGTGATACCGGCTGCTGAGCTGTGTATCTAATCCTCTCCTGTGTGATACTCTCTGCTGAGTTGTGTATCTAATCCTTTCCTGTGTGATACTGTCTGCTGAGCTGTGTATGTAATCCTCTGTGTGATACTGTCTGATGAGCTGTGTATCTAATCCTCTCCTGTGTGATACTGTCTGCTGAGCTGTGTATCTAATCCTCTCCTGTGTGATACTGTCTGATGAACTGTGTATCTAATCCTATCCTGTGTGATACTGTCAGCTGAGCTGTGTATCTAATCCTCTCCTGTGTGATACTGTCTGCTGAGCCGTGTATCTAATCCCGCCCTGTGCGATACTGTCTGCTGAGCCGTGTATCTAATCCACCCGTGTGATACAGTCTGCTGAGCTGTGTATCTAATCCTATGCTGTGTGATACTGTCTGCTGAGCTGTGTATCTAATCCTCTCCTGTGTGATACTGTCTGATGAGCTGTGTATCTAATCCTCTCCTGTGTGATACTGTCTGCTGAGCTGTGTATCTAATCCTCTCCTGTGTGATACTGTCTGCTGAGCTGTGTATCTAATCCTCTCCTGTGTGATACTGTCTGATGAGCTGTGTATCTAATCCTCTCCTGTGTGACTCTGTCTGCTGAGCCGTGTATCTAATCCTCTCCTGTGTGATACTGTGTGCTGAGATGTGTATCTTATCCTATCCTGTGTGATACTGTCTGATGAACTGTGTATCTAATCCTCTCCTGTGTGATACTGTCTGCTGAGCTGTGTATCTAATCCTATCCTATGTGATACTGTCTGCTGAGCCGTGTATCTAATCCTCTCCTGTGTGATACTGTCTGCTGAGCTGTTTATCTAATCCTCTCCTTTGTGATACTGTCTGCTGAGGTGTGTATCTAATCTTGTCCTGTGTGATACCGTCTGCTGAGCTATGCATCTAATTCTGTCCTGTGTGATACCGTCTGCTGAGCAGTGTATCTAATCTTATCCTGTGATACTGTCTGCTGAGCTGTGTATCTAATCCCCTCCTGTGTGATTCTGTCTGCTGAGAAGTGTATCTAATCCTATGCTGTGTGATACTGTCTGCTGAGCTGTGTATCTAATCCTATGCTGTGTATCTAATCATCTCCTGTGTGATAATGTCTGCTGAGCCGTGTATCTAATCCTATCCTGTGTGATGCTGTCAGCTGAGCTGTGTATCTAATCCTATCCTGTGTAATACCATCTGCTGAGCAGTGTATCTAATCCTATCCTGTGTGATACTGTCTGCTGAGCTGTGTATCTAATCCTCTCCTGTGTGATACTGTCTGCTGAGCCGTGTATCTAATCCTCTCCTGTGTGATACTGTGTGCTGAGCTGTGTATCTAATCCTCTCCTGTGCGTTACTGTATGCTGAGCTGTGTATCTAATCCTCTCCTGTGTGATACTGTCTGATGAACTGTGTATCTAATCCTGTCCTATGTGATACTGTCTGCTGATCCTTGTATCTAATCCTCTCCTGTGTGATACTGTCTGCTGAGCTGTGCATCTAATCCTGTCCTGTGTGATACTGTCTGCTGAGCCGTGTATCTAATCCTCTCCTGTGCGATACCGTCTGCTGAGCAGTGTGTCTAATCCTTTCCTGTGCGATACTGTCTGCTGAGCTGTGTATCTAATCCTCTCCTGTGTGATACTGTCTGCTGAGCAGTGTATCTAATCTTATACTGTGATACTGTCTCCTGAGCTGTGTATCTAATCCACTTCTGTGTGATACTGTCTGCTGAGCTGTGTATCTAATCCTCTCCCGTGTGATACTGTCTGCTGAGCCGTGTATCTAATCCTATGCTGTGTGATAGTCTGCTGAGCAGTGTATCTAATCTTATACTGTGTGATAGTGTCTGCTGAGCTGTGTATCTAATCCCCTCCTGTGTGATACTGTCTGCTGAGCTGTGTATCTAATCCTCTCCTGTGTGATACTGTCTGCTGAGCAGTGTATCTAATCTTATACTGTGTGGTACTGTCTGCTGAGCTGTGTATCTAATCCTCTCCTGTGAGATACTGTCTGCTGAGTTGCGTATCTAATCCTCTCCTGTGAGATACTGTCTGCTGAGTTGCGTATCTAATCCTCTCCTGTGGGATACTGTCTGATGAACTGTGTATCTAATCCTGTCCTATGTGATACTGTCTGCTGAGCTGTGCATCTAATCCTCTCCTGTGTAATACTGTCTGCTGAGCTGTGTATCTAATCTTATCCTGTGTGATACTGTCTGCTGAGCTTTGTATCTAATCTTATCCTGTGTGATACTGTCTGCTGAGCCGTGTATCTAATCCTCTCCTGTGTGATACTGTCAGCTGAGCTGTGTATCTAATCCCCTCCTGTGTGATACTGTCTGCTGAGCTGTGTATCTAATCCCCTCCTGTGTGATACTATCTGTTGAGCCGTGTATCTAATCCTATGCTGTGTGATACTGTCAGCTGAGCTGTGTATCTAAACCTATGCTGTGTATCTCATCCTCTCCAGTGTGATACTGTCTGCTGAGCTGTGTATCTAATCCTCTCCTGTGTGATACTGTCTGCTGAGCTATGTATCTAATCCTGTGTGATACTGTCTGCTGAGCTGTGTATCTAATTCTCTCCTGTGTGATACCGTCTGCTGAGCTGTGTATCTAATACTCTCCTGTGTGATACTGTCTGCTGAGCAGTGTATCTAATACTCTCCTGTGTGATACTGTCTGATGAACCGTGTATCTAATCCCGCCCTGTGCGATATTGTCTGCTGAGCCGTGTATCTAATCCACTCCTGTGTGATACTGTCTGCTGAGCTGTGTATCTAATCCTACGCTGTGTTATACTGTCTGCTGAGCTGTGTATCTAATCCTATGCTGTGTGATACTGTATGCTGAGCAGTGTATCTAATCCTCTCCTGTGTGATACTGTCTGCTGAGCCGTGTATCTAATCCTATGCTGTGTGATACTGTCTGCTGAGCTGTGTATCTAATCTTATACTGTGTGATACTGCCTGCTGAGCTGTGTATCTAATCCTATGCTGTGTGATACTGTATGCTGAGCAGTGTATCTAATCCTCTCCTGTGTGATACTGTCTCCTCAGCTGTGTATCTAATCCCCTCCTGTGTGATACTGTCTGCTGAGCCGTGTATCTAATCCTATGCTGTGTGATACTGTCTGCTGAGCCATGTATCTAATCCTCTCCTGTGAGATACTGTCTGCTGAGCTGCGTATCTAATCCTCTCCTGTGTGATACTGTCTGCTGAGCTGTGCATCTAATCCTCTCCTGTGTAATACTGTCTGCTGAGCTGTGTATCTAATCTTATCCTGTGTGATACTGTCTGCTGAGCTGTGTATCTAATCCTCTCCTGTGTGATACTGTCTGATGAACTGTGTATCTAATCCTATCCTGTGTGATACTGTCAGCTGAGCTGTGTATCTAATCCTCTCCTGTGTGATACTGTCTGCTGAGCCGTGTATCTAATCCCGCCCTGTGCGATACTGTCTGCTGAGCCGTGTATCTAATCCACCCGTGTGATACAGTCTGCTGAGCTGTGTATCTAATCCTATGCTGTGTGATACTGTCTGCTGAGCTGTGTATCTAATCCTCTCCTGTGTGATACTGTCTGATGAGCTGTGTATCTAATCCTCTCCTGTGTGATACTGTCTGCTGAGCTGTGTATCTAATCCTCTCCTGTGTGATACTGTCTGCTGAGCTGTGTATCTAATCCTCTCCTGTGTGATACTGTCTGATGAGCTGTGTATCTAATCCTCTCCTGTGTGACTCTGTCTGCTGAGCCGTGTATCTAATCCTCTCCTGTGTGATACTGTGTGCTGAGATGTGTATCTTATCCTATCCTGTGTGATACTGTCTGATGAACTGTGTATCTAATCCTCTCCTGTGTGATACTGTCTGCTGAGCTGTGTATCTAATCCTATCCTATGTGATACTGTCTGCTGAGCCGTGTATCTAATCCTCTCCTGTGTGATACTGTCTGCTGAGCTGTTTATCTAATCCTCTCCTTTGTGATACTGTCTGCTGAGGTGTGTATCTAATCTTGTCCTGTGTGATACCGTCTGCTGAGCTATGCATCTAATCCTGTCCTGTGTGATACCGTCTGCTGAGCAGTGTATCTAATCTTATCCTGTGATACTGTCTGCTGAGCTGTGTATCTAATCCCCTCCTGTGTGATTCTGTCTGCTGAGAAGTGTATCTAATCCTATGCTGTGTGATACTGTCTGCTGAGCTGTGTATCTAATCCTATGCTGTGTATCTAATCATCTCCTGTGTGATAATGTCTGCTGAGCCGTGTATCTAATCCTATCCTGTGTGATGCTGTCAGCTGAGCTTTGTATCTAATCCTATCCTGTGTAATACCATCTGCTGAGCAGTGTATCTAATCCTATCCTGTGTGATACTGTCTGCTGAGCTGTGTATCTAATCCTCTCCTGTGTGATACTGTCTGCTGAGCCGTGTATCTAATCCTCTCCTGTGTGATACTGTGTGCTGAGCTGTGTATCTAATCCTCTCCTGTGCGTTACTGTCTGCTGAGCTGTGTATCTAATCCTCTCCTGTGTGATACTGTCTGATGAACTGTGTATCTAATCCTGTCCTATGTGATACTGTCTGCTGATCCTTGTATCTAATCCTCTCCTGTGTGATACTGTCTGCTGAGCTGTGCATCTAATCCTGTCCTGTGTGATACTGTCTGCTGAGCTATGTATCTAATCCTTTCCTGTGTGATACTGTCTGCTGAGCTGTGTATCTAATCCTCTCCTGTGCGATACTGTCTGCTGAGCCGTGTATCTAATCCTCTCCTGTGCGATACCGTCTGCTGAGCAGTGTGTCTAATCCTTTCCTGTGCGATACTGTCTGCTGAGCTGTGTATCTAATCCTCTCCTGTGTGATACTGTCTGCTGAGCAGTGTATCTAATCTTATACTGTGATACTGTCTCCTGAGCTGTGTATCTAATCCCCTTCTGTGTGATACTGTCTGCTGAGCTGTGTATCTAATCCTCTCCCGTGTGATACTGTCTGCTGAGCCGTGTATCTAATCCTATGCTGTGTGATAGTCTGCTGAGCAGTGTATCTAATCTTATACTGTGTGATAGTGTCTGCTGAGCTGTGTATCTAATCCCCTCCTGTGTGATACTGTCTGCTGAGCTGTGTATCTAATCCTCTCCTGTGTGATACTGTCTGCTGAGCAGTGTATCTAATCTTATACTGTGTGGTACTGTCTGCTGAGCTGTGTATCTAATCCTCTCCTGTGAGATACTGTCTGCTGAGTTGCGTATCTAATCCTCTCCTGTGTGATACTGTCTGATGAACTGTGTATCTAATCCTGTCCTATGTGATACTGTCTGCTGAGCTGTGCATCTAATCCTCTCCTGTGTAATACTGTCTGCTGAGCTGTGTATCTAATCTTATCCTGTGTGATACTGTCTGCTGAGCTGTGTATCTAATCTTATCCTGTGTGATACTGTCTGCTGAGCTGTGTATCTAATCCCCTCCTGTGTGATACTGTCTGCTGAGCTGTGTATCTAATCCCCTCCTGTGTGATACTATCTGTTGAGCCGTGTATCTAATCCTCTGCTGTGTGATACTGTCAGCTGAGCTGTGTATCTAAACCTATGCTGTGTATCTCATCCTCTCCAGTGTGATACTGTCTGCTGAGCTGTGTATCTAATCCTCTCCTGTGTGATACTGTCTGCTGAGCTATGTATCTAATCCTGTGTGATACTGTCTGCTGAGCTGTGTATCTAATTCTCTCCTGTGTGATACCGTCTGCTGAGCTGTGTATCTAATACTCTCCTGTGTGATTCTGTCTGCTGAGCAGTGTATCTAATACTCTCCTGTGTGATACTGTCTGATGAACCGTGTATCTAATCCCGCCCTGTGCGATATTGTCTGCTGAGCCGTGTATCTAATCCACTCCTGTGTGATACTGTCTGCTGAGCTGTGTATCTAATCCTACGCTGTGTGATACTGTCTGCTGAGCTGTGTATCTAATCCTCTCCTGTGTGATACTGTCTGCTGAGCTGTGCATCTAATCCTATCCTGTGTGATACTGTCTGCTGAGCCGTGTATCTAATCCTATGCTGTGTGATACTGTCTGCTGAGCTGTGTATCTAATCTTATACTGTGTGATACTGCCTGCTGAGCTGTGTATCTAATCCTATGCTGTGTGATACTGTATGCTGAGCAGTGTATCTAATCCTCTCCTGTGTGATACTGTCTGCTGAGCCGTGTATCTAATCCTATGCTGTGTGATACTGTCTGCTGAGCTGTGTATCTAATCTTATACTGTGTGATACTGCCTGCTGAGCTGTGTATCTAATCCTATGCTGTGTGATACTGTATGCTGAGCAGTGTATCTAATCCTCTCCTGTGTGATACTGTCTCCTCAGCTGTGTATCTAATCCCCTCCTGTGTGATACTGTCTGCTGAGCCGTGTATCTAATCCTATGCTGTGTGATACTGTCTGCTGAGCCATGTATCTAATCCTCTCCTGTGAGATACTGTCTGCTGAGCTGCGTATCTAATCCTCTCCTGTGTGATACTGTCTGCTGAGCTGTGCATCTAATCCTCTCCTGTGTAATACTGTCTGCTGAGCTGTGTATCTAATCTTATCCTGTGTGATACTGTCTGCTGAGCTGTGTATCTAATCTTATCCTGTGTGATACTGTCTGCTGAGCTGTGTATCTAATCCCCTCCTGTGTGATACTGTCTGTTGAGCCGTGTATCTAATCCTATGCTGTGTGATACTGTCTGCTGAACTGTGTATCTAAACCTATGCTGTGTATCTCATCCTCTCCTGTGTGATACTGTCTGCTGAGCTGTGTATCTAATCCCCTCCTGTGTGATACTGTCTGCTGAGCTGTGTATCTAATCCCCTCCTGTGTGATACTGTCTGCTGAACCGTGTATCTAATCCTATGCTGTGTGATGCTTTCTGCTGAGCCATGTATCTAATCCTCTCCTGTGTGATACTGTCTGCTGAGCTGTGTGTCTAATCCTATCATGTGTGATACTGTCTGCTGAGCTGTGTATCTAATCCTCTCCTGTGTGATGTCTGCTGAGCCGTGTATCTAATCCACTCCTGTGTGATACTGTCAGCTGAGCTGTGTATCTAATCCCCTCCTGTGTGATACTGTCTGCTGAGCTGTGTATCTAATCCTCTCCTGTGTGATACTGTCTGCTGAGCAGTGTATCTAATCTTATACTGTGTGGTACTGTCTGCTGAGCTGTGTATCTAATCCTCTCCTGTGAGATACTGTCTGCTGAGTTGCGTATCTAATCCTCTCCTGTGGGATACTGTCTGATGAACTGTGTATCTAATCCTGTCCTATGTGATACTGTCTGCTGAGCTGTGCATCTAATCCTCTCCTGTGTAATACTGTCTGCTGAGCTGTGTATCTAATCTTATCCTGTGTGATACTGTCTGCTGAGCTGTGTATCTAATCTTATCCTGTGTGATACTGTCTGCTGAGCCGTGTATCTAATCCTCTCCTGTGTGATACTGTCAGCTGAGCTGTGTATCTAATCCCCTCCTGTGTGATACTGTCTGCTGAGCTGTGTATCTAATCCCCTCCTGTGTGATACTATCTGTTGAGCCGTGTATCTAATCCTATGCTGTGTGATACTGTCAGCTGAGCTGTGTATCTAAACCTATGCTGTGTATCTCATCCTCTCCAGTGTGATACTGTCTGCTGAGCTGTGTATCTAATCCTCTCCTGTGTGATACTGTCTGCTGAGCTATGTATCTAATCCTGTGTGATACCGTCTGCTGAGCTGTGTATCTAATACTCTCCTGTGTGATACTGTCTGCTGAGCAGTGTATCTAATACTCTCCTGTGTGATACTGTCTGATGAACCGTGTATCTAATCCCGCCCTGTGCGATATTGTCTGCTGAGCCGTGTATCTAATCCACTCCTGTGTGATACTGTCTGCTGAGCTGTGTATCTAATCCTACGCTGTGTTATACTGTCTGCTGAGCTGTGTATCTAATCCTCTCCTGTGTGATACTGTCTGCTGAGCTGTGCATCTAATCCTATCCTGTGTGATACTGTCTGCTGAGCCGTGTATCTAATCCTATGCTGTGTGATACTGTCTGCTGAGCTGTGAATCTAATCTTATACTGTGTGATACTGCCTGCTGAGCTGTGTATCTAATCCTATGCTGTGTGATACTGTATGCTGAGCAGTGTATCTAATCCTCTCCTGTGTGATACTGTCTGCTGAGCCGTGTATCTAATCCTATGCTGTGTGATACTGTCTGCTGAGCTGTGTATCTAATCTTATACTGTGTGATACTGCCTGCTGAGCTGTGTATCTAATCCTATGCTGTGTGATACTGTATGCTGAGCAGTGTATCTAATCCTCTCCTGTGTGATACTGTCTCCTCAGCTGTGTATCTAATCCCCTCCTGTGTGATACTGTCTGCTGAGCCGTGTATCTAATCCTATGCTGTGTGATACTGTCTGCTGAGCCATGTATCTAATCCTCTCCTGTGAGATACTGTCTGCTGAGCTCCGTATCTAATCCTCTGCTGTGTGATACTGTCTGCTGAGCTGTGCATCTAATCCTCTCCTGTGTAATACTGTCTGCTGAGCTGTGTATCTAATCTTATCCTGTGTGATACTGTCTGCTGAGCTGTGTATCTAATCCTCTCCTGTGTGATACTGTCTGATGAACTGTGTATCTAATCCTATCCTGTGTGATACTGTCAGCTGAGCTGTGTATCTAATCCTCTCCTGTGTGATACTGTCTGCTGAGCCGTGTATCTAATCCCGCCCTGTGCGATACTGTCTGCTGAGCCGTGTATCTAATCCACCCGTGTGATACAGTCTGCTGAGCTGTGTATCTAATCCTATGCTGTGTGATACTGTCTGCTGAGCTGTGTATCTAATCCTCTCCTGTGTGATACTGTCTGATGAGCTGTGTATCTAATCCTCTCCTGTGTGATACTGTCTGCTGAGCTGTGTATCTAATCCTCTCCTGTGTGATACTGTCTGCTGAGCTGTGTATCTAATCCTCTCCTGTGTGATACTGTCTGATGAGCTGTGTATCTAATCCTCTCCTGTGTGACTCTGTCTGCTGAGCCGTGTATCTAATCCTCTCCTGTGTGATACTGTGTGCTGAGATGTGTATCTTATCCTATCCTGTGTGATACTGTCTGATGAACTGTGTATCTAATCCTCTCCTGTGTGATACTGTCTGCTGAGCTGTGTATCTAATCCTATCCTATGTGATACTGTCTGCTGAGCCGTGTATCTAATCCTCTCCTGTGTGATACTGTCTGCTGAGCTGTTTATCTAATCCTCTACTTTGTGATACTGTCTGCTGAGGTGTGTATCTAATCCTATCCTGTGTGATGCTGTCAGCTGAGCTTTGTATCTAATCCTATCCTGTGTAATACCATCTGCTGAGCAGTGTATCTAATCCTATCCTGTGTGATACTGTCTGCTGAGCTGTGTATCTAATCCTCTCCTGTGTGATACTGTCTGCTGAGCCGTGTATCTAATCCTCTCCTGTGTGATACTGTGTGCTGAGCTGTGTATCTAATCCTCTCCTGTGCGTTACTGTCTGCTGAGCTGTGTATCTAATCCTCTCCTGTGTGATACTGTCTGATGAACTGTGTATCTAATCCTGTCCTATGTGATACTGTCTGCTGATCCTTGTATCTAATCCTCTCCTGTGTGATACTGTCTGCTGAGCTGTGCATCTAATCCTGTCCTGTGTGATACTGTCTGCTGAGCTATGTATCTAATCCTTTCCTGTGTGATACTGTCTGCTGAGCTGTGTATCTAATCCTCTCCTGTGCGATACTGTCTGCTGAGCCGTGTATCTAATCCTCTCCTGTGCGATACCGTCTGCTGAGCAGTGTGTCTAATCCTTTCCTGTGCGATACTGTCTGCTGAGCTGTGTATCTAATCCTCTCCTGTGTGATACTGTCTGCTGAGCAGTGTATCTAATCTTATACTGTGATACTGTCTCCTGAGCTGTGTATCTAATCCCCTTCTGTGTGATACTGTCTGCTGAGCTGTGTATCTAATCCTCTCCCGTGTGATACTGTCTGCTGAGCCGTGTATCTAATCCTATGCTGTGTGATAGTCTGCTGAGCAGTGTATCTAATCTTATACTGTGTGATAGTGTCTGCTGAGCTGTGTATCTAATCCCCTCCTGTGTGATACTGTCTGCTGAGCTGTGTATCTAATCCTCTCCTGTGTGATACTGTCTGCTGAGCAGTGTATCTAATCTTATACTGTGTGGTACTGTCTGCTGAGCTGTGTATCTAATCCTCTCCTGTGAGATACTGTCTGCTGAGTTGCGTATCTAATCCTCTCCTGTGTGATACTGTCTGATGAACTGTGTATCTAATCCTGTCCTATGTGATACTGTCTGCTGAGCTGTGCATCTAATCCTCTCCTGTGTAATACTGTCTGCTGAGCTGTGTATCTAATCTTATCCTGTGTGATACTGTCTGCTGAGCTGTGTATCTAATCTTATCCTGTGTGATACTGTCTGCTGAGCTGTGTATCTAATCCCCTCCTGTGTGATACTGTCTGCTGAGCTGTGTATCTAATCCCCTCCTGTGTGATACTATCTGTTGAGCCGTGTATCTAATCCTATGCTGTGTGATACTGTCAGCTGAGCTGTGTATCTAAACCTATGCTGTGTATCTCATCCTCTCCAGTGTGATACTGTCTGCTGAGCTGTGTATCTAATCCTCTCCTGTGTGATACTGTCTGCTGAGCTATGTATCTAATCCTGTGTGATACTGTCTGCTGAGCTGTGTATCTAATTCTCTCCTGTGTGATACCGTCTGCTGAGCTGTGTATCTAATACTCTCCTGTGTGATTCTGTCTGCTGAGCAGTGTATCTAATACTCTCCTGTGTGATACTGTCTGATGAACCGTGTATCTAATCCCGCCCTGTGCGATATTGTCTGCTGAGCCGTGTATCTAATCCACTCCTGTGTGATACTGTCTGCTGAGCTGTGTATCTAATCCTACGCTGTGTGATACTGTCTGCTGAGCTGTGTATCTAATCCTCTCCTGTGTGATACTGTCTGCTGAGCTGTGCATCTAATCCTATCCTGTGTGATACTGTCTGCTGAGCCGTGTATCTAATCCTATGCTGTGTGATACTGTCTGCTGAGCTGTGTATCTAATCTTATACTGTGTGATACTGCCTGCTGAGCTGTGTATCTAATCCTATGCTGTGTGATACTGTATGCTGAGCAGTGTATCTAATCCTCTCCTGTGTGATACTGTCTGCTGAGCCGTGTATCTAATCCTATGCTGTGTGATACTGTCTGCTGAGCTGTGTATCTAATCTTATACTGTGTGATACTGCCTGCTGAGCTGTGTATCTAATCCTATGCTGTGTGATACTGTATGCTGAGCAGTGTATCTAATCCTCTCCTGTGTGATACTGTCTCCTCAGCTGTGTATCTAATCCCCTCCTGTGTGATACTGTCTGCTGAGCCGTGTATCTAATCCTATGCTGTGTGATACTGTCTGCTGAGCCATGTATCTAATCCTCTCCTGTGAGATACTGTCTGCTGAGCTGCGTATCTAATCCTCTCCTGTGTGATACTGTCTGCTGAGCTGTGCATCTAATCCTCTCCTGTGTAATACTGTCTGCTGAGCTGTGTATCTAATCTTATCCTGTGTGATACTGTCTGCTGAGCTGTGTATCTAATCTTATCCTGTGTGATACTGTCTGCTGAGCTGTGTATCTAATCCCCTCCTGTGTGATACTGTCTGTTGAGCCGTGTATCTAATCCTATGCTGTGTGATACTGTCTGCTGAACTGTGTATCTAAACCTATGCTGTGTATCTCATCCTCTCCTGTGTGATACTGTCTGCTGAGCTGTGTATCTAATCCCCTCCTGTGTGATACTGTCTGCTGAGCTGTGTATCTAATCCCCTCCTGTGTGATACTGTCTGCTGAACCGTGTATCTAATCCTATGCTGTGTGATGCTTTCTGCTGAGCCATGTATCTAATCCTCTCCTGTGTGATACTGTCTGCTGAGCTGTGTGTCTAATCCTATCATGTGTGATACTGTCTGCTGAGCTGTGTATCTAATCCTCTCCTGTGTGATGTCTGCTGAGCCGTGTATCTAATCCACTCCTGTGTGATACTGTCAGCTGAGCTGTGTATCTAATCCTCTCCTGTGTGATACTATCTGCTGAGCTGTGTATCTAATCCTCTCCTGTGTCATACTGTCTGATGAGCTGTGTATCTAATCCTCTCCTGTGTGATACTGCCTACTGAGCTGTGTATCTAATCCTATCCTGTGTGATACTGTCTGCTGAGTCGTGTATCTAATCCCGCCCTGTGCGATACTGTCTGCTGAGCCGTGTATCTAATCCACTCCTGTGTGATACTGTCAGCTGAGCTGTGTATCTGATCCTCTCCTGTGTGATACTGTCTGCTGAGCCGTGTATCTAATCCTTTCCTGTGTGATACTGCCTACTGAGCTGTGCATCTAATCCTATCCTGTGTGATACCATCAGCTGAGCAGTGTATCTAATCCTATCCTGTGTGATACCATCTGCTGAGCTGTGTATCTAATCCTATCCTGTGTGATACTGTCTGCTGAGCTGTGTATCTAATCCACTCCTGTGTGATACTGTCTGCTGAGCTGTATATCTAATCCTATCCTGTGTGATACTATCTGCTGAGCTGTGTATCTAATCCTCTCCTGTGTGATACTTTCTGCTGAGCTGTGTATCTAATCCTCTCCTGTGTGATACTGTCAGCTGAGCTGTGTATCTAATCCTCTCCTGTGTGATACTGTCTGCTGAGCCGTGTATCTAATCCTGTCCTGTGTGATACTGTCTGATGAGCTATGTATCTAATCCTCTCCTGTGTGATACTGTCTGCTGAGCTGTGTATCTAATCCTGTCCTGTGTGATACTGTCTGATGAGCTATGTATCTAATCCTCTCCTGTGCGATACTGTCTGATGAGCCGTGTATCTAATCCTCTCCTGTGTGATACTGTCTGCTGAGCTGTGCATCTAATCCTATCCTGTGTGATACTATCTGCTGAGCAGTGTATCTAATCCTCTCCTGTGTGATACTGTCTGCTGAGCCGTGTATCTAATCCTCTCCTGTGTGATACTGTCTGCTGAGCTGTGTATCTAATCCTCTCCTGTGTGATACTGTCTGCTGAGCCGTGTATCTAATCCTACCCTGTGTGATACTGTCTGCTGAACCGTGTATCTAATCCTGCCCTGTGTAATACTGTCTGCTGAGCAGTGTATCTAATTCTATCCTGTGTGATACCATCTGCTGAGCTGTGTATCTAATCCTCTCCTGTGTGATACTGTCTGCTGAGCTGTGTATCAAATCCTCTCCTGTGTGATACTGTCTGCTGATCTGTGTATCTAATCCTATCCTGTGTGATACTGTCTGCTGAGCCGTGTATCTAATCCTACCCTGTGGGGTACTGTCTGCTGAACCGTGTATCTAATCCTGCCCTGTGTGATACTGTCTGCTGAGCAGTGTATCTAATCCTATCCTGTGTGATACTGTCTGCTGAGCTGTGTATCAAATCCTCTCCTGTGTGATACTGTCTGCTGAGCTGTGTATCAAATCCTCTCCTGTGTGATACTGTCTGCTGAGCCGTGTATCTAATCCTATCCTGTGTGATACTGTCTGCTGAGCCGTGTATCTAATCCTATCCTGTGTGATACTGTCTGCTGAGCTGTGTATCAAATCCTCTCCTGTGTGATACTGTCTGCTGAGCCGTGTATCTAATCCTCTCCTGTGTGATACTGTCTGCTGAGCCGTGTATCTAATCCACTCCTGTGTGATACTGTCTGTTGAGCTGTGTATCTATTCCTATCCTGTGTGATACTGTCTGCTGAGCCATGTATCTAATCCTCTCCTGTGTGATACCATCTGCTGAGCTGAGTATCTAATCCTCTCCTGTGTGATACTGTCTGCTGAGCTGTGTATCAAATCCTCTCCTGTGTGATACTGTCTGCTGAGCCGTGTATCTAATCCTACCCTGTGTGATACTGTCTGGTGAACCGTGTATCTAATCCTGCCCTGTGTGATACTGTCTGCTGAGCTGTGTATCTAATCCACTCCTGTGTGATACTGTCTGCTGAGCTGTGTATCTATTCCTATCCTGTGTGATACCATCTGCTGAGCTGAGTATCTAATCCTCTCCTGTGTGATACTGTCTGCTGAGCTGTGTATCAAATCCTCTCCTGTGTGATACTGTCTGCTGAGCCGTGTATCTAATCCTACCCTGTGTGATACTGTCTGCTGAACCGTGTATCTAATCCTGCCCTGTGTGATACTGTCTGCTGAGCTGTGTATCTAATCCTATCCTGTGTGATACCATCTGCTGAGCCGTGTAACTAATCCTCTCCTGTGTGATACTGTCTGCTGAGCCCTGTATCTAATCATATCCTGTGTGATACCATCTGCTGAGCAGTGTATCTAAACCTATCCTGTGTGATACCAGCTGCTGAGCTGTGTATTTAATCCTATCCTTTGTGATACTGTCTGCTGAGCTGTGTATCTAATCCTCTCCTGTGTGATACAGTCCGCTGAGCTATGTATCTAATCCTCTCCTTGCGATATTCTCTGCTGAGCTGTGTATCTAATCCTCTCCTGTGTGATACTGTCTGCTGAGCTGTGCATCTAATCCTATCCTGTGTGATACTATCTGCTGAGCAGTGTATCTAATCCTATCCTGTGTGATACTGTCTGCTGAGCCGTGTATCGAATCCCGCCCTGTGCGATACTGTCTGCTGAGCCGTGGATCTAATCCACTCCTGTGTGATACTGTCTGCTGAGCCGTGCATCTAATCCACTCCTGTGTGATACTGTCTGATGAACTGTGTATCTAATCCTATCCTGTGTGATACTATCTGCTGAGCAGTGTATCTAATCCTATCCTGTGTGATACAGTCCGCTGAGCTATGTATCTAATCCTCTCCTGTGTGATACTGTCTGCTGAGCTGTGTATCTAATCCTCTCCTGTGTGATACTGTCTGCTGAGCTGTGCATCTAATCCTATCCTGTGTGATACTATCTGCTGAGCAGTGTATCTAATCCTATCCTGTGTGATACTGTCTGCTGAGCCGTGTATCTAATCCCGCCCTGTGCGATACTGTCTGCTGAGCCGTGGATCTAATCCACTCCTGTGTGATACTGTCTGCTGAGCTGTGTATCTAATCCCGCCCTGTGCGATACTGTCTGCTGAGCCGTGTATCTAATCCACTCCTGTGTGATACTGTCTGATGAACTGTGTATCTAATCCTATCCTGTGTGATACTGTCTGCTGAGCCGTGTATCTAATCCCGCCCTATGCGATACGGTCTGCTGAGCCGTGTATCTAATCCACTCCTGTGTGATACTGTCTGCTGAGCTTTGTATCTAATCCTGTGCTGTGTGATACTGTCAGCTGAGTTGTGTATCTAATCCTATCCTGTGTGATACCATCTGCTGAGCTGTGTATCTAATCCTTTCCTGTGTGATACTGTCTGCTGAGCTATGTATCTAATCCTCTCCTGTGTGATACTGTTTGCTGAGCTGTGTATCTAATCCTTTCCTGTGTGATACTGCCTGCTGAGCTGTGTATCTAAGCCTATCCTGTGTGATACCATCTGCTGAGCTGTGTATCTAATCCTTTCCTGTGTGATACTGTCTGCTAAGCTGTGTATCTAATCCTCTACTGTGTGATACTGTCAGGTGAGCTGTGTATCTAATCCTCTCCTGTGTGATACTGACTGCTGTGCTGTGTATCTAATCCTATGCTGTGTGATACTGTCTGCTGAGCTGTGTATCTAATCCTATGCTGTGTGATACAGTCTGCTGAGCAGTGTATCTAATCCTCTCCTGTGTGATACCGGCTGCTGAGCTGTGTATCTAATCCTCTCCTGTGCGATACTCTCTGCTGAGCTGTGTATCTAATCCTTTCCTGTGTGATACTGTCTGCTGAGCTGTGTATGTAATCCTCTGTGTGATACTGTCTGATGAGCTGTGTATCTAATCCTCTCCTGTGTGATACTGTCTGCTGAGCTGTGTATCTAATCCTCTCCTGTGTGATACTGTCTGATGAACTGTGTATCTAATCCTATCCTGTGTGATACTGTCAGCTGAGCTGTGTATCTAATCCTCTCCTGTGTGATACTGTCTGCTGAGCCGTGTATCTAATCCCGCCCTGTGCGATACTGTCTGCTGAGCCGTGTATCTAATCCACCCGTGTGATACAGTCTGCTGAGCTGTGTATCTAATCCTATGCTATGTGATACTGTCTGCTGAGCTGTGTATCTAATCCTCTCCTGTGTGATACTGTCTGATGAGCTGTGTATCTAATCCTCTCCTGTGTGATACTGTCTGCTGAGCTGTGTATCTAATCCTCTCCTGTGTGATACTGTCTGCTGAGCTGTGTATCTAATCCTCTCCTGTGTGATACTGTCTTATGAGCTGTGTATCTAATCCTCTCCTGTGTGACTCTGTCTGCTGAGCCGTGTATCTAATCCTCTCCTGTGTGATACTGTGTGCTGAGATGTGTATCTTATCCTATCCTGTGTGATACTGTCTGATGAACTGTGTATCTAATCCTCTCCTGTGTGATACTGTCTGCTGAGCTGTGTATCTAATCCTATCCTATGTGATACTGTCTGCTGAGCCGTGTATCTAATCCTCTCCTGTGTGATACTGTCTGCTGAGCTGTTTATCTAATCCTCTCCTTTGTGATACTGTCTGCTGAGGTGTGTATCTAATCTTGTCCTATGTGATACCGTCTGCTGAGCAGTGTATCTAATCTTATCCTGTGATACTGTCTGCTGAGCCATGTATCTAATCCTCTCCTGTGTGATACTGTCTGCTGAGCTGTGTGTCTAATCCTATCCTGTGTGATACTGTCTGCTGAGCTGTGTATCTAATCCTCTCCTGTGTGATGTCTGCTGAGCCGTGTATCTAATCCACTCCTGTGTGATACTGTTGGCTGAGCTATGTATCTAATCCTCTCCTGTGTGATACTATCTGCTGAGCTGTGTATCTAATCCTATCCTGTGTCATACTGTCTGATGAGCTGTGTATCTAATCCTCTCCTGTGTGATACTGCCTACTGAGCTGTGTATCTAATCCACTCCTGTGTGATACTGTCAGCTGAGCTGTGTATCTGATCCTCTCCTGTGTGATACTGTCTGCTGAGCCGTGTATCTAATCCTCTCCTGTGTGATACTGCCTACTGAGCTGTGCATCTAATCCTATCCTGTGTGATACCATCAGCTGAGCAGTGTATCTAATCCTATCCTGTGTGATACCATCTGCTGAGCTGTGTATCTAATCCTATCCTGTGTGATACTGTCTGCTGAGCTGTGTATCTAATCCACTCCTGTGTGATACTGTCTGCTGAGCTGTATATCTAATCCTATCCTGTGTGATACTATCTGCTGAGCTGTGTATCTAATCCTCTCCTGTGTGATACTGTCTGATGAGCTGTGTATCTAATCCTCTCCTGTGTGATACTGTCAGCTGAGCTGTGTATCTAATCCTCTCCTGTGTGATACTGTCTGCTGAGCCGTGTATCTAATCCTGTCCTGTGTGATACTGTCTGATGAGCTATGTATCTAATCCTCTTCTGTGTGATACTGTGTGCTGAGCTGTGTATCTAATCCTGTCCTGTGTGATACTGTCTGATGAGCTATGTATCTAATCCTCTCCTGTGCGATACTGTCTGATGAGCCGTGTATCTAATCCTCTCCTGTGTGATACTGTCTGCTGAGCTGTGCATCTAATCCTATCCTGTGTGATACTATCTGCTGAGCAGTGTATCTAATCCTCTCCTGTGTGATACTGTCTGCTGAGCCGTGTATCTAATCCTCTCCTGTGTGATACTGTCTGCTGAGCTGTGTATCTAATCCTCTCCTGTGTGATACTGTCTGCTGAGCCGTGTATCTAATCCTACCCTGTGTGATACTGTCTGCTGAACCGTGTATCTAATCCTGCCCTGTGTGATACTGTCTGCTGAGCAGTGTATCTAATTCTATCCTGTGTGATACCATCTGCTGAGCTGTGTATCTAATCCTCTCCTGTGTGATACTGTCTGCTGAGCTGTGTATCAAATCCTCTCCTGTGTGATACTGTCTGCTGAGCTGTGTATCTAATCCTATCCTGTGTGATACTGTCTGCTGAGCCGTGTATCTAATCCTACCCTGTGGGGTACTGTCTGCTGAACCGTGTATCTAATCCTGCCCTGTGTGATACTGTCTGCTGAGCAGTGTATCTAATCCTATCCTGTGTGATACTGTCTGCTGAGCTGTGTATCAAATCCTCTCCTGTGTGATACTGTCTGCTGAGCCGTGTATCTAATCCTATCCTGTGTGATACTGTCTGCTGAGCCGTGTATCTAATCCTATCCTGTGTGATACTGTCTGCTGAGCTGTGTATCAAATCCTCTCCTGTGTGATACTGTCTGCTAAGCCATGTATCTAATCCTCTCCTGTGTGATACTGTCTGCTGAGCTGTGTATCTAATCCACTCCTGTGTGATACTGTCTGCTGAGCTGTGTATCTAATCCACTCCTATGTGATACTGTCTGCTGAGCTGTGTATCTAATCCTATACTGTGTGATACCATCTGCTGAGCTGTGTATCTAATCCTCTCCAGTGTGATACTGTCTGCTGAGCTGTGTATCAAATCCTCTCCTGTGTGATACTGTCTGCTGAGCCGTGTATCTAATCCTACCCTGTGTGATACTGTCTGGTGAACCGTGTATCTAATCCTGCCCTGTGTGATACTGTCTGCTGAGCTGTGTATCTAATCCTCTCCTGTGTGATACTGTCTGCTGAGCTGTGTATCAAATCCTCTCCTGTGTGATACTGTCTGCTGAGCCGTGTATCTAATCCTAACCTGTGTGATACTGTCTGCTGAACCGTGTATCTAATCCTGCCCTGTGTGATACTGTCTGCTGAGCTGTGTATCTAATCCTATCCTGTGTGATACCATCTGCTGAGCCGTGTAACTAATCCTCTCCTGTGTGATACTGTCTGCTGAGCCCTGTATCTAATCATATCCTGTGTGATACCATCTGCTGAGCAGTGTATCTAAACCTATCCTGTGTGATACCAGCTGCTGAGCTGTGTATCTAATCCTATCCTTTGTGATACTGTCTGCTGAGCGGTGTATCCAATCCTTTCCTGTGTGATACCATCTGCTGAGCTGTGTATCTAATCCTCTCCTGTGTGATAATGTCTGCTGAGCCCTGTATCTAATCCTCTCCTGTGTGATACTGTCTGCTGAGCTGTGTATCTAATCCTGTCCTGTGTGATACAGTCCGCTGAGCTATGTATCTAATCCTCTCCTGTGCGATATTCTCTGCTGAGCTGTGTATCTAATCCTCTCCTGTGTGATACTGTCTGCTGAGCTGTGCATCTAATCCTATCCTGTGTGATACTATCTGCTGAGCAGTGTATCTAATCCTATCCTTTGTGATACTGTCTGCTGAGCCGTGTATCTAATCCCGCCCTGTGCGATACTGTCTGCTGAGCCGTGGATCTAATCCACTCCTGTGTGATACTGTCTGCTGAGCTGTGTATCTAATCCCGCCCTGTGTGATACTGTCTGCTGAGCCGTGCATCTAATCCACTCCTGTGTGATACTGTCTGATGAACTGTGTATCTAATCCTATCCTGTGTGATACTGTCTGCTGAGCCGTGTATCTAATCCCGCCCTGTGCGATACTGTCTGCTGAGCCGTGTATCTAATCCACTCCTGTGTGATACTATCTGCTGAGCTTTGTATCTAATCCTGTGCTGTGTGATACTGTCAGCTGAGTTGTGTATCTAATCCTATCCTGTGTGATACCATCTGCTGAGCTGTGTATCTAATCCTTTCCTGTGTGATACTGTCTGCTGAGCTGTGTATCTAATCCTCTCCTGTGTGATACTGTTTGCTGAGCTGTGTATCTAATCCTTTCCTGTGTGATACTGCCTGCTGAGCTGTGTATCTAAGCCTCTCCTGTGTGATACTGTCTGCTGAGCCATGTATATAATCCTATCCTGTGTGATACTGTCTGCTGAGCTATGTATCTAATCCTCTCCTGTGTGATACTGTCTGCTGAGCTGTGTATCTAATCCTATCCTGTGTGATATTGTCAGCTGAGCTGTGTATCTAATCCTCTCCTGTGTGATACCGTCTGCTGAGCTGTGTATCAAATCCTCTCCTGTGTGATACTGACTGCTGTGCTGTGTATCTAATCCTATGCTGTGTGATACTGTCTGCTGAGCTGTGTATCTAATCCTATGCTGTGTGATACTGTCTGCTGAGCTGTATCTCTAATCCTACCCTGTGTGATACTGTCTGCTCAACCGTGTATCTAATCCTCTCCTGTGTGATACCGTCTGCTGAGCAGTGTATCTAATCCTCTCCTGTGTGATACCGTCTGCTGAGCAGTGTATCTAATCCTCTCCTGTGTGATACCGGCTGCTGAGCTGTGTATCTAATCCTCTCCTGTGCGATACTGTCTGCTGAGCTGTGTATCTAATCCTCTCCTGTGTGATACTGTCAGCTGAGCTGTGTATCTAATCCTCTCCTGTGTGATACTGTCTGCTGAGCTGTGTATCTAATCCTGTCCTGTGTGATACTGTCTGCTGAGCTGTGTATCTAATCCTCTCCTGTGTGATACTGTCTGATGAGCTATGTATCTAATCCTCTCCTGTGCGATACTGTCTGCTGAGCTGTGTATCTAATCCTCTCCTGTGTGATACTGTCAGCTGAGCTGTGTATCTAATCCTCTCCTGTGTGATACTGTCTGCTGAGCCGTGTATCTAATCCTGTCCTGTGTGATACTGTCTGATGAGCTATGTATCTAATCCTCTCCTGTGTGATACTGTCTGCTGAGATGTGTATCTAATCCTGTCCTGTGTGATACTGTCTGATGAGCTATGTATCTAATCCTCTCCTGTGCGATACTGTCTGATGAGCCGTGTATCTAATCCTCTCCTGTGTGATACTGTCTGCTGAGCTGTGCATCTAATCCTCTCCTGTGTGATACTATCTGCTGAGCAGTGTATCTAATCCTCTCCTGTGTGATACTGTCTGCTGAGCCGTGTATCTAATCCTCTCCTGTGTGATACTGTCTGCTGAGCTGTGTATCTAACCCTCTCCTGTGTGATACTGTCTGCTGAGCCGTGTATCTAATCCTACCCTGTGTGATACTGTCTGCTGAACCGTGCATCTAATCCTGCCCTGTGTGATACTGTCTGCTGAGCAGTGTATCTAATTCTATCCTGTGTGATACCATCTGCTGAGCTGTGTATCTAATCCTCTCCTGTGTGATACTGTCTGCTGAGCTGTGTATCAAATCCTCTCCTGTGTGATACTGTCTGCTGAGCCGTGTATCTAATCCTACCCTGTGTGATACTGTCTGCTGAACCGTGTATCTAATCCTATCCTGTGTGATACTGTCTGCTGTGCTGTGTATCTAATCCTCTCCTGTGTGATACTGTCTGCTGAGCCGTGTATCTAATCCTACCCTGTGTGATACTGTCTGCTGAACCGTGTATCTAATCCTGCCCTGTGTGATATTGTCTTCTGAGCAGTGTATCTAATCCTATCCTGTGTGATACCATCTGCTGAGCTGTGTATCTAATCCTCTCCTGTGTGATACTGTCTGCTGAGCTGTGTATCAAATCCTCTCCTGTGTGATACTGTCTGCTGAGCCGTGTATCTAATCCTACCCTGTGTGATACTGTCTGCTGAACCGTGTATCTAATCCTGCCCTGTGTGATACTGTCTGCTGAGCTGTGTATCTAATCCTATCCTGTGTGATACCATCTGCTGAGCCGTGTAACTAATCCTCTCCTGTGTGATACTGTCTGCTGAGCCCTGTATCTAATCATATCCTGTGTGATACCATCTGCTGAGCAGTGTATCTAAACCTATCCTGTGTGATACCAGCTGCTGAGCTGTGTATCTAATCCTATACTTTGTGATACTGTCTGCTGAGCTGTGTATCTAATCCTCTCCTGTGTGATACTATCTGCTGAGCAGTGTATCTAATCCTCTCCTGTGTGATACTGTCTGCTGAGCCGTGTATCTAATCCTCTACTGTGTGATACTATCTGCTGAGCAGTGTATCTAATCCTATCTTGTGTGATACCATCTGCTGAGCTGTGTATCTAATCCTCTCCTGTGTGATAATGTCTGCTGAGCCGTGTATCTAATCCTCTCCTGTGTGATACTGTCTGCTGAGCTGTGTATCTAATCCTGTCCTGTGTGAAACAGTCCGCTGAGCTATGTATCTAATCCTCTCCTGTGCGATATTGTCTGCTGAGCTGTGTATCTAATCCTCTCCTGTGTGATACTGTCTGCTGAGCTGTGCATCTAATCCTATCCTGTGTGATACTATCTGCTGAGCAGTGTATCTAATCCTATCCTGTGTGATACTGTCTGCTGAGCCGTGTATCTAATCCCGCCCTGTGCGATACTGTCTGCTGAGCCGTGGATCTAATCCACTCCTGTGTGATACTGTCTGCTGAGCTGTGTATCTAATCCCGCCCTGTGCGATACTGTCTGCTGAGCCGTGTATCTAATCCTATCTTGTGTGATACCATCTGCTGAGCTGTGTATCTAATCCTCTCCTGTGTGATAATGTCTGCTGAGCCGTGTATCTAATCCTCTCCTGTGTGATACTGTCTGCTGAGCTGTGTATCTAATCCTGTCCTGTGTGAAACAGTCCGCTGAGCTATGTATCTAATCCTCTCCTGTGCGATATTGTCTGCTGAGCTGTGTATCTAATCCTCTCCTGTGTGATACTGTCTGCTGAGCTGTGCATCTAATCCTATCCTGTGTGATACTATCTGCTGAGCAGTGTATCTAATCCTATCCTGTGTGATACTGTCTGCTGAGCCGTGTATCTAATCCCGCCCTGTGCGATACTGTCTGCTGAGCCGTGGATCTAATCCACTCCTGTGTGATACTGTCTGCTGAGCTGTGTATCTAATCCCGCCCTGTGCGATACTGTCTGCTGAGCCGTGTATCTAATCCACTCCTGTGTGATACTGTCTGATGAACTGTGTATCTAATCCTATCCTGTGTGATACTGTCTGCTGAGCCGTGTATCTAATCCCGCCCTGTGCGATACTGTCTGCTGAGCCGTGTATCTAATCCACTCCTGTGTGATACTGTCTGATGAACTGTGTATCTAATCCTATCCTGTGTGATACTGTCTGCTGAGCCGTGTATCTAATCCCGCCCTGTGCGATACTGTCTGCTGAGCCGTGTATCTAATCCACTCCTGTGTGATACTATCTGCTGAGCTTTGTATCTAATCCTGTGCTGTGTGATACTGTCAGCTGAGTTGTGTATCTAATCCTATCCTGTGTGATACCATCTGCTGAGCTGTGTATCTAATCCTCTCCTGTGTGATACTGTCTGCTGAGCTATGTATCTAATCCTCTCCTGTGTGATACTGTTTGCTGAGCTGTGTATCTAATCCTTTGCTGTGTGATACTGCCTGCTGAGCTGTGTATCTAAGCCTATCCTGTGTGATACTGTCTGCTGAGCCATGTATATAATCCTCTACTGTGTGATACTGTCAGGTGAGCTGTGTATCTAATCCTCTCCAGTGTGATATTGTCAGCTGAGCTGTGTATCTAATCCTGTCCTGTGTGATACTGTCTGCTGATCCGTGTATCTAATCCTCTCCTGTGTGATACTGTCTGCTGAGCTGTGTATCAAATCCTCTCCTGTGTGATACTGACTGCTGTGCTGTGTATCTAATCCTATGCTGTGTGATACTGTCTGCTGAGCTGTGTATCTAATCCTATGCTGTGTGATACTGTCTGCTGAGCTGTATCTCTAATCCTACCCTGTGTGATACTGTCTGCTAAACCGTGTATCTAATCCTTTCCTGTGTGATACCGTCTGCTGAGCAGTGTATCTAATCCTCTCCTGTGTGATACCGGCTGCTGAGCTGTGTATTTAATCCTCTCCTGTGCGATACTGTCTGCTGAGCTGTGTATCTAATCCTGTCCTGTGTGATACTGTCTGATGAGCTATGTATCTAATCCTCTCCTGTGCGATACTGTCTGCTGAGCTGTGTATCTAATCCTCTCCTGTGTGATACTGTCAGCTGAGCTGTGTATCTAATCCTCTCCTGTGTGATACTGTCTGCTGAGCCGTGTATCTAATCCTGTCCTGTGTGATACTGTCTGATGAGCTATGTATCTAATCCTCTCCTGTGTGATACTGTCTGCTGAGCTGTGTATCTAATCCTGTCCTGTGTGATACTGTCTGATGAGCTATGTATCTAATCCTCTCCTGTGCGATACTGTTTGATGAGCCGTGTATCTAATCCTCTCCTGTGTGATACTGTCTGCTGAGCTGTGCATCTAATCCTCTCCTGTGTGATACTATCTGCTGAGCAGTGTATCTAATCCTCTCCTGTGTGATACTGTCTGCTGAGCCGTATATCTAATCCTCTCCTGTGTGATACTGTCTGCTGAGCTGTGTATCTAATCCTCTCCTGTGTGATACTGTCTGCTGAGCCGTGTATCTAATCCTACCCTGTGTGATACTGTCTGCTGAACCGTGCATCTAATCCTGCCCTGTGTGATACTGTCTGCTGAGCAGTGTATCTAATTCTATCCTGTGTGATACCATCTGCTGAGCTGTGTATCTAATCCTCTCCTGTGTGATACTGTCTGCTGAGCTGTGTATCAAATCCTCTCCTGTGTGATACTGTCTGCTGAGCCGTGTATCTAATCCTATCCTGTGTGATACTGTCTGCTGAGCTGTGTATCAAATCCTCACCTGTGTGATACTGTCTGCTGAGCCGTGTATCTAATCCTACCCTGTGTGATAGTCTGCTGAACCGTGTATCTAATCCTGCCCTGTGTGATATTGTCTGCTGAGCAGTGTATCTAATCCTATCCTGTGTGATACCATCTGCTGAGCTGTGTATCTAATCCTCTCCTGTGTGATACTGTCTGCTGAGCTGTGTATCAAATCCTCTCCTGTGTGATACTGTCTGCTGAGCCGTGTATCTAATCCTACCCTGTGTGATACTGTCTGCTGAACCGTGTATCTAATCCTGCCCTGTGTGATACTGTCTGCTGAGCTGTGTATCTAATCCTATCCTGTGTGATACCATCTGCTGAGCCGTGTAACTAATCCTCTCCTGTGTGATACTGTCTGCTGAGCCCTGTATCTAATCATATCCTGTGTGATACCATCTGCTGAGCAGTGTATCTAAACCTATCCTGTGTGATACCAGCTGCTGAGCTGTGTATCTAATCCTATCCTTTGTGATACTGTCTGCTGAGCTGTGTATCTAATCCTCTCCTGTGTGATACTATCTGCTGAGCAGTGTATCTAATCCTCTCCTGTGTGATACTGTCTTCTGAGCTGTGTATCTAATCCTCTACTGTGTGATACTATCTGCTGAGCAGTGTATCTAATCCTATCTTGTGTGATACCATCTGCTGAGCTGTGTATCTAATCCTCTCCTGTGTGATAATGTCTGCTGAGCCGTGTATCTAATCCTCTCCTGTGTGATACTGTCTGCTGAGCTGTGTATCTAATCCTGTCCTGTGTGATACAGTCAGCTGAGCTATGTATCTAATCCTCTCCTGTGCGATACTGTCTGCTGAGCTGTGTATCTAATCCTCTCCTGTGTGATACTGTCTGCTGAGCTGTGCATCTAATCCTATCCTGGGTGATACTATCTGCTGAGCAGTGTATCTAATCCTATCCTGTGTGATACAGTCCGCTGAGCTATGTATCTAATCCTCTCTTGTGTGATACTGTCTGCTGAGCTGTGTATCTAATCCTATCCTGTGTGATACAGTCCGCTGAGCTATGTATCTAATCCTCTCCTGTGTGATACTGTCTGCTGAGCTGTGTATCTAATCCTCTCCTGTGTGATACTGTCTGCTGAGTTGTGCATCTAATCCTATCCTGTGTGATACTATCTGCTGAGCAGTGTATCTAATCCTATCCTGTGTGATACTGTCTGCTGAGCCGTGTATCTAATCCCGCCCTGTGCGATACTGTCTGCTGAGCCGTGGATCTAATCCACTCCTGTGTGATACTGTCTGCTGAGCTGTGTATCTAATCCCGCCCTGTGCGATACTGTCTGCTGAGCCGTGTATCTAATCCACTCCTGTGTGATACTGTCTGATGAACTGTGTATCTAATCCTATCCTGTGTGATACTGTCTGCTGAGCCGTGTATCTAATCCCGCCCTATGCGATACGGTCTGCTGAGCCGTGTATCTAATCCACTCCTGTGTGATACTATCTGCTGAGCTTTTTATCTAATCCTGTGCTGTGTGATACTGTCAGCTGAGTTGTGTATCTAATCCTATCCTGTGTGATACCATCTGCTGAGCTGTGTATCTAATCCTTTCCTGTGTGATACTGTCTGTTGAGCTATGTATCTAATCCTCTCCTGTGTGATACTGTTTGTTGAGCTGTGTATCTAATCCTTTCCTGTGTGATACTGCCTGCTGAGCTGTGTATCTAAGCCTATCCTGTGTGATACCATCTGCTGAGCTGTGTATCTAATCCTTTCCTGTGTGATACTGTCTGCTAAGCTGTGTATCTAATCCTCTACTGTGTGATACTGTCAGGTGAGCTGTGTATCTAATCCTCTCCTGTGTGATACTGACTGCTGTGCTGTGTATCTAATCCTATGCTGTGTGATACTGTCTGCTGAGCTGTGTATCTAATCCTATGCTGTGTGATACAGTCTGCTGAGCTGTATCTTTAATCCTACCCTGTGTGATACTGTCTGCTCAACCGTGTATCTAATCCTCTCCTGTGTGATACCGTCTGCTGAGCAGTGTATCTAATCCTCTCCTGTGTGATACCGGCTGCTGAGCTGTGTATCTAATCCTCTCCTGTGCGATACTCTCTGCTGAGCTGTGTATCTAATCCTTTCCTGTGTGATACTGTCTGCTGAGCTGTGTATGTAATCCTCTGTGTGATACTGTCTGATGAGCTGTGTATCTAATCCTCTCCTGTGTGATACTGTCTGCTGAGCTGTGTATCTAATCCTCTCCTGTGTGATACTGTCTGATGAACTGTGTATCTAATCCTATCCTGTGTGATACTGTCAGCTGAGCTGTGTATCTAATCCTCTCCTGTGTGATACTGTCTGCTGAGCCGTGTATCTAATCCCGCCCTGTGCGATACTGTCTGCTGAGCCGTGTATCTAATCCACCCGTGTGATACAGTCTGCTGAGCTGTGTATCTAATCCTATGCTGTGTGATACTGTCTGCTGAGCTGTGTATCTAATCCTCTCCTGTGTGATACTGTCTGATGAGCTGTGTATCTAATCCTCTCCTGTGTGATACTGTCTGCTGAGCTGTGTATCTAATCCTCTCCTGTGTGATACTGTCTGCTGAGCTGTGTATCTAATCCTCTCCTGTGTGATACTGTCTGGTGAGCTGTGTATCTAATCCTCTCCTGTGTGACTCTGTCTGCTGAGCCGTGTATCTAATCCTCTCCTGTGTGATACTGTGTGCTGAGATGTGTATCTAATCCTATCCTATGTGATACTGTCTGCTGAGCCGTGTATCTAATCCTCTCCTGTGTGATACTGTCTGCTGAGCTGTTTATCTAATCCTCTCCTTTGTGATACTGTCTGCTGAGGTGTGTATCTAATCTTGTCCTGTGTGATACCGTCTGCTGAGCTATGCATCTTATCCTATCCTGTGTGATACTGTCTGATGAACTGTGTATCTAATCCTCTCCTGTGTGATACTGTCTGCTGAGCTGTGTATCTAATCCTATCCTATGTGATACTGTCTGCTGAGCCGTGTATCTAATCCTCTCCTGTGTGATACTGTCTGCTGAGCTGTTTATCTAATCCTCTCCTTTGTGATACTGTCTGCTGAGGTGTGTATCTAATCTTGTCCTGTGTGATACCGTCTGCTGAGCTATGCATCTAATCCTGTCCTGTGTGATACCGTCTGCTGAGCAGTGTATCTAATCTTATCCTGTGATACTGTCTGCTGAGCTGTGTATCTAATCCCCTCCTGTGTGATTCTGTCTGCTGAGAAGTGTATCTAATCCTATGCTGTGTGATACTGTCTGCTGAGCTGTGTATCTAATCCTCTCCTGTGTGATACTGTCTGCTGAGCTGTGCATCTAATCCTATCCTGTGTGATACTATCTGCTGAGCAGTGTATCTAATCCTATCCTGTGTGATACTGTCTGCTGAGCCGTGTATCTAATCCCGCCCTGTGCGATACTGTCTGCTGAGCCGTGGATCTAATCCACTCCTGTGTGATACTGTCTGCTGAGCTGTGTATCTAATCCCGCCCTGTGCGATACTGTCTGCTGAGCCGTGTATCTAATCCACTCCTGTGTGATACTGTCTGATGAACTGTGTATCTAATCCTATCCTGTGTGATACTGTCTGCTGAGCCGTGTATCTAATCCCGCCCTATGCGATACGGTCTGCTGAGCCGTGTATCTAATCCACTCCTGTGTGATACTATCTGCTGAGCTTTTTATCTAATCCTCTGCTGTGTGATACTGTCAGCTGAGTTGTGTATCTAATCCTATCCTGTGTGATACCATCTGCTGAGCTGTGTATCTAATCCTTTCCTGTGTGATACTGTCTGTTGAGCTATGTATCTAATCCTCTCCTGTGTGATACTGTTTGCTGAGCTGTGTATCTAATCCTTTCCTGTGTGATACTGCCTGCTGAGCTGTGTATCTAAGCCTATCCTGTATGATACCATCTGCTGAGCTGTGTATCTAATCCTTTCCTGTGTGATACTGTCTGCTAAGCTGTGTATCTAATCCTCTACTGTGTGATACTGTCAGGTGAGCTGTGTATCTAATCCTCTCCTGTGTGATACTGACTGCTGTGCTGTGTATCTAATCCTATGCTGTGTGATACTGTCTGCTGAGCTGTGTATCTAATCCTATGCTGTGTGATACAGTCTGCTGAGCTGTATCTTTAATCCTACCCTGTGTGATACTGTCTGCTCAACCGTGTATCTAATCCTCTCCTGTGTGATACCGTCTGCTGAGCAGTGTATCTAATCCTCTCCTGTGTGATACCGGCTGCTGAGCTGTGTATCTAATCCTCTCCTGTGCGATACTCTCTGCTGAGCTGTGTATCTAATCCTTTCCTGTGTGATACTGTCTGCTGAGCTGTGTATGTAATCCTCTGTGTGATACTGTCTGATGAGCTGTGTATCTAATCCTCTCCTGTGTGATACTGTCTGCTGAGCTGTGTATCTAATCCTCTCCTGTGTGATACTGTCTGATGAACTGTGTATCTAATCCTATCCTGTGTGATACTGTCAGCTGAGCTGTGTATCTAATCCTCTCCTGTGTGATACTGTCTGCTGAGCCGTGTATCTAATCCCGCCCTGTGCGATACTGTCTGCTGAGCCGTGTATCTAATCCACCCGTGTGATACAGTCTGCTGAACTGTGTATCTAATCCTATGCTGTGTGATACTGTCTGCTGAGCTGTGTATCTAATCCTCTCCTGTGTGATACTGTCTGATGAGCTGTGTATCTAATCCTCTCCTGTGTGATACTGTCTGCTGAGCTGTGTATCTAATCCTCTCCTGTGTGATACTGTCTGCTGAGCTGTGTATCTAATCCTCTCCTGTGTGATACTGTCTGATGAGCTGTGTATCTAATCCTCTCCTGTGTGACTCTGTCTGCTGAGCCGTGTATCTAATCCTCTCCTGTGTGATACTGTGTGCTGAGATGTGTATCTTATCCTATCCTGTGTGATACTGTCTGATGAACTGTGTATCTAATCCTCTCCTGTGTGATACTGTCTGCTGAGCTGTGTATCTAATCCTATCCTATGTGATACTGTCTGCTGAGCCGTGTATCTAATCCTCTCCTGTGTGATACTGTCTGCTGAGCTGTTTATCTAATCCTCTCCTTTGTGATACTGTCTGCTGAGGTGTGTATCTAATCTTGTCCTGTGTGATACCGTCTGCTGAGCTATGCATCTAATCCTGTCCTGTGTGATACCGTCTGCTGAGCAGTGTATCTAATCTTATCCTGTGATACTGTCTGCTGAGCTGTGTATCTAATCCCCTCCTGTGTGATTCTGTCTGCTGAGAAGTGTATCTAATCCTCTCCTGTGTGATACTGTCTGATGAGCTGTGTATCTAATCCTCTCCTGTGTGACTCTGTCTGCTGAGCCGTGTATCTAATCCTCTCCTGTGTGATACTGTGTGCTGAGATGTGTATCTTATCCTATCCTGTGTGATACTGTCTGATGAACTGTGTATCTAATCCTCTCCTGTGTGATACTGTCTGCTGAGCTGTGTATCTAATCCTATCCTATGTGATACTGTCTGCTGAGCCGTGTATCTAATCCTCTCCTGTGTGATACTGTCTGCTGAGCTGTTTATCTAATCCTCTCCTTTGTGATACTGTCTGCTGAGGTGTGTATCTAATCTTGTCCTGTGTGATACCGTCTGCTGAGCTATGCATCTAATCCTGTCCTGTGTGATACCGTCTGTTGAGCAGTGTATCTAATCTTATCCTGTGATACTGTCTGCTGAGCTGTGTATCTAATCCCCTCCTGTGTGATACCATCTGCTGAGCTGTGTATCTAATCCTTTCCTGTGTGATACTGTCTGCTGAGCTATGTATCTAATCCTCTCCTGTGTGATACTGTTTGCTGAGCTGTGTATCTAATCCTTTCCTGTGTGATACTGCCTGCTGAGCTGTGTATCTAAGCCTATCCTGTGTGATACCATCTGCTGAGCTGTGTATCTAATCCTTTCCTGTGTGATACTGTCTGCTAAGCTGTGTATCTAATCCTCTACTGTGTGATACTGTCAGGTGAGCTGTGTATCTAATCCTCTCCTGTGTGATACTGACTGCTGTGCTGTGTATCTAATCCTATGCTGTGTGATACTGTCTGCTGAGCTGTGTATCTAATCCTATGCTGTGTGATACTGTCTGCTGAGCTGTGTATCTAATCCTGTCCTGTGTGATACTGTCTGATGAGCTATGTATCTAATCCTCTCCTGTGCGATACTGTCTGCTGAGCTGTGTATCTAATCCTCTCCTGTGTGATACTGTCAGCTGAGCTGTGTATCTAATCCTCTCCTGTGTGATACTGTCTGCTGAGCCGTGTATCTAATCCTGTCCTGTGTGATACTGTCTGATGAGCTATGTATCTAATCCTCTCCTGTGTGATACTGTCTGCTGAGCTGTGTATCTAATCCTGTCCTGTGTGATACTGTCTGATGAGCTATGTATCTAATCCTCTCCTGTGCGATACTGTTTGATGAGCCGTGTATGTAATCCTCTCCTGTGTGATACTGTCTGCTGAGCTGTGCATCTAATCCTCTCCTGTGTGATACTATCTGCTGAGCAGTGTATCTAATCCTCTCCTGTGTGATACTGTCTGCTGAGCCGTGTATCTAATCCTCTCCTGTGTGATACTGTCTGCTGAGCTGTGTATCTAATCCTCTCCTGTGTGATACTGTCTGCTGAGCCGTGTATCTAATCCTACCCTGTGTGATACTGTCTGCTGAACCGTGCATCTAATCCTGCCCTGTGTGATACTGTCTGCTGAGCAGTGTATCTAATTCTATCCTGTGTGATACCATCTGCTGAGCTGTGTATCTAATCCTCTCCTGTGTGATACTGTCTGCTGAGCTGTGTATCAAATCCTCTCCTGTGTGATACTGTCTGCTGAGCCGTGTATCTAATCCTATCCTGTGTGATACTGTCTGCTGAGCTGTGTATCAAATCCTCTCCTGTGTGATACTGTCTGCTGAGCCGTGTATCTAATCCTACCCTGTGTGATAGTCTGCTGAACCGTGTATCTAATCCTGCCCTGTGTGATATTGTCTGCTGAGCAGTGTATCTAATCCTATCCTGTGTGATACCATCTGCTGAGCTGTGTATCTAATCCTCTCCTGTGTGATACTGTCTGCTGAGCTGTGTATCAAATCCTCTCCTGTGTGATACTGTCTGCTGAGCCGTGTATCTAATCCTACCCTGTGTGATACTGTCTGCTGAACCGTGTATCTAATCCTGCCCTGTGTGATACTGTCTGCTGAGCTGTGTATCTAATCCTATCCTGTGTGATACCATCTGCTGAGCCGTGTAACTAATCCTCTCCTGTGTGATACTGTCTGCTGAGCCCTGTATCTAATCATATCCTGTGTGATACCATCTGCTGAGCAGTGTATCTAAACCTATCCTGTGTGATACCAGCTGCTGAGCTGTGTATCTAATCCTATCCTTTGTGATACTGTCTGCTGAGCTGTGTATCTAATCCTCTCCTGTGTGATACTATCTGCTGAGCAGTGTATCTAATCCTCTCCTGTGTGATACTGTCTTCTGAGCTGTGTATCTAATCCTCTACTGTGTGATACTATCTGCTGAGCAGTGTATCTAATCCTATCTTGTGTGATACCATCTGCTGAGCTGTGTATCTAATCCTCTCCTGTGTGATAATGTCTGCTGAGCCGTGTATCTAATCCTCTCCTGTGTGATACTGTCTGCTGAGCTGTGTATCTAATCCTGTCCTGTGTGATACAGTCAGCTGAGCTATGTATCTAATCCTCTCCTGTGCGATACTGTCTGCTGAGCTGTGTATCTAATCCTCTCCTGTGTGATACTGTCTGCTGAGCTGTGCATCTAATCCTATCCTGGGTGATACTATCTGCTGAGCAGTGTATCTAATCCTATCCTGTGTGATACAGTCCGCTGAGCTATGTATCTAATCCTCTCTTGTGTGATACTGTCTGCTGAGCTGTGTATCTAATCCTATCCTGTGTGATACAGTCCGCTGAGCTATGTATCTAATCCTCTCCTGTGTGATACTGTCTGCTGAGCTGTGTATCTAATCCTCTCCTGTGTGATACTGTCTGCTGAGCTGTGCATCTAATCCTATCCTGTGTGATACTATCTGCTGAGCAGTGTATCTAATCCTATCCTGTGTGATACTGTCTGCTGAGCCGTGTATCTAATCCCGCCCTGTGCGATACTGTCTGCTGAGCCGTGGATCTAATCCACTCCTGTGTGATACTGTCTGCTGAGCTGTGTATCTAATCCCGCCCTGTGCGATACTGTCTGCTGAGCCGTGTATCTAATCCACTCCTGTGTGATACTGTCTGATGAACTGTGTATCTAATCCTATCCTGTGTGATACTGTCTGCTGAGCCGTGTATCTAATCCCGCCCTATACGATACGGTCTGCTGAGCCGTGTATCTAATCCACTCCTGTGTGATACTATCTGCTGAGCTTTTTATCTAATCCTGTGCTGTGTGATACTGTCAGCTGAGTTGTGTATCTAATCCTATCCTGTGTGATACCATCTGCTGAGCTGTGTATCTAATCCTTTCCTGTGTGATACTGTCTGTTGAGCTATGTATCTAATCCTCTCCTGTGTGATACTGTTTGCTGAGCTGTGTATCTAATCCTTTCCTGTGTGATACTGCCTGCTGAGCTGTGTATCTAAGCCTATCCTGTGTGATACCATCTGCTGAGCTGTGTATCTAATCCTTTCCTGTGTGATACTGTCTGCTAAGCTGTGTATCTAATCCTCTACTGTGTGATACTGTCAGGTGAGCTGTGTATCTAATCCTCTCCTGTGTGATACTGACTGCTGTGCTGTGTATCTAATCCTATGCTGTGTGATACTGTCTGCTGAGCTGTGTATCTAATCCTATGCTGTGTGATACAGTCTGCTGAGCTGTATCTTTAATCCTACCCTGTGTGATACTGTCTGCTCAACCGTGTATCTAATCCTCTCCTGTGTGATACCGTCTGCTGAGAAGTGTATCTAATCCTCTCCTGTGTGATACCGGCTGCTGAGCTGTGTATCTAATCCTCTCCTGTGCGATACTCTCTGCTGAGCTGTGTATCTAATCCTTTCCTGTGTGATACTGTCTGCTGAGCTGTGTATGTAATCCTCTGTGTGATACTGTCTGATGAGCTGTGTATCTAATCCTCTCCTGTGTGATACTGTCTGCTGAGCTGTGTATCTAATCCTCTCCTGTGTGATACTGTCTGATGAACTGTGTATCTAATCCTATCCTGTGTGATACTGTCAGCTGAGCTGTGTATCTAATCCTCTCCTGTGTGATACTGTCTGCTGAGCCGTGTATCTAATCCCGCCCTGTGCGATACTGTCTGCTGAGCCGTGTATCTAATCCACCCGTGTGATACAGTCTGCTGAGCTGTGTATCTAATCCTATGCTGTGTGATACTGTCTGCTGAGCTGTGTATCTAATCCTCTCCTGTGTGATACTGTCTGATGAGCTGTGTATCTAATCCTCTCCTGTGTGATACTGTCTGCTGAGCTGTGTATCTAATCCTCTCCTGTGTGATACTGTCTGCTGAGCTGTGTATCTAATCCTCTCCTGTGTGATACTGTCTGGTGAGCTGTGTATCTAATCCTCTCCTGTGTGACTCTGTCTGCTGAGCCGTGTATCTAATCCTCTCCTGTGTGATACTGTGTGCTGAGATGTGTATCTAATCCTATCCTATGTGATACTGTCTGCTGAGCCGTGTATCTAATCCTCTCCTGTGTGATACTGTCTGCTGAGCTGTGTATCTAATCCTATCCTATGTGATACTGTCTGCTGAGCCGTGTATCTAATCCTCTCCTGTGTGATACTGTCTGCTGAGCTGTTTATCTAATCCTCTCCTTTGTGATACTGTCTGCTGAGGTGTGTATCTAATCTTGTCCTGTGTGATACCGTCTGCTGAGCTATGCATCTAATCCTGTCCTGTGTGATACCGTCTGCTGAGCAGTGTATCTAATCTTATCCTGTGATACTGTCTGCTGAGCTGTGTATCTAATCCCCTCCTGTGTGATTCTGTCTGCTGAGAAGTGTATCTAATCCTATGCTGTGTGATACTGTCTGCTGAGCTGTGTATCTAATCCTCTCCTGTGTGATACTGTCTGCTGAGCTGTGCATCTAATCCTATCCTGTGTGATACTATCTGCTGAGCAGTGTATCTAATCCTATCCTGTGTGATACTGTCTGCTGAGCCGTGTATCTAATCCCGCCCTGTGCGATACTGTCTGCTGAGCCGTGGATCTAATCCACTCCTGTGTGATACTGTCTGCTGAGCTGTGTATCTAATCCCGCCCTGTGCGATACTGTCTGCTGAGCCGTGTATCTAATCCACTCCTGTGTGATACTGTCTGATGAACTGTGTATCTAATCCTATCCTGTGTGATACTGTCTGCTGAGCCGTGTATCTAATCCCGCCCTATGCGATACGGTCTGCTGAGCCGTGTATCTAATCCACTCCTGTGTGATACTATCTGCTGAGCTTTTTATCTAATCCTCTGCTGTGTGATACTGTCAGCTGAGTTGTGTATCTAATCCTATCCTGTGTGATACCATCTGCTGAGCTGTGTATCTAATCCTTTCCTGTGTGATACTGTCTGTTGAGCTATGTATCTAATCCTCTCCTGTGTGATACTGTTTGCTGAGCTGTGTATCTAATCCTTTCCTGTGTGATACTGCCTGCTGAGCTGTGTATCTAAGCCTATCCTGTGTGATACCATCTGCTGAGCTGTGTATCTAATCCTTTCCTGTGTGATACTGTCTGCTAAGCTGTGTATCTAATCCTCTACTGTGTGATACTGTCAGGTGAGCTGTGTATCTAATCCTCTCCTGTGTGATACTGACTGCTGTGCTGTGTATCTAATCCTATGCTGTGTGATACTGTCTGCTGAGCTGTGTATCTAATCCTATGCTGTGTGATACAGTCTGCTGAGCTGTATCTTTAATCCTACCCTGTGTGATACTGTCTGCTCAACCGTGTATCTAATCCTCTCCTGTGTGATACCGTCTGCTGAGCAGTGTATCTAATCCTCTCCTGTGTGATACCGGCTGCTGAGCTGTGTATCTAATCCTCTCCTGTGCGATACTCTCTGCTGAGCTGTGTATCTAATCCTTTCCTGTGTGATACTGTCTGCTGAGCTGTGTATGTAATCCTCTGTGTGATACTGTCTGATGAGCTGTGTATCTAATCCTCTCCTGTGTGATACTGTCTGCTGAGCTGTGTATCTAATCCTCTCCTGTGTGATACTGTCTGATGAACTGTGTATCTAATCCTATCCTGTGTGATACTGTCAGCTGAGCTGTGTATCTAATCCTCTCCTGTGTGATACTGTCTGCTGAGCCGTGTATCTAATCCACCCGTGTGATACAGTCTGCTGAGCTGTGTATCTAATCCTATGCTGTGTGATACTGTCTGCTGAGCTGTGTATCTAATCCTCTCCTGTGTGATACTGTCTGATGAGCTGTGTATCTAATCCTCTCCTGTGTGATACTGTCTGATCAGCTGTGTATCTAATCCTCTCCTGTGTGATACTGTCTGCTGAGCTGTGTATCTAATCCTCTCCTGTGTGATACTGTCTGATGAGCTGTGTATCTAATCCTCTCCTGTGTGACTCTGTCTGCTGAGCCGTGTATCTAATCCTCTCCTGTGTGATACTGTGTGCTGAGATGTGTATCTTATCCTATCCTGTGTGATACTGTCTGATGAACTGTGTATCTAATCCTCTCCTGTGTGATAATGTCTGCTGAGCTGTGTATCTAATCCTATCCTATGTGATACTGTCTGCTGAGCCGTGTATCTAATCCTCTCCTGTGTGATACTGTCTGCTGAGCTGTTTATCTAATCCTCTCCTTTGTGATACTGTCTGCTGAGGTGTGTATCTAATCTTGTCCTGTGTGATACCGTCTGCTGAGCTATGCATCTAATCCTGTCCTGTGTGATACCGTCTGTTGAGCAGTGTATCTAATCTTATCCTGTGATACTGTCTGCTGAGCTGTGTATCTAATCCCCTCCTGTGTGATACCATCTGCTGAGCTGTGTATCTAATCCTTTCCTGTGTGATACTGTCTGCTGAGCTATGTATCTAATCCTCTCCTGTGTGATACTGTTTGCTGAGCTGTGTATCTAATCCTTTCCTGTGTGATACTGCCTGCTGAGCTGTGTATCTAAGCCTATCCTGTGTGATACCATCTGCTGAGCTGTGTATCTAATCCTTTCCTGTGTGATACTGTCTGCTAAGCTGTGTATCTAATCCTCTACTGTGTGATACTGTCAGGTGAGCTGTGTATCTAATCCTCTCCTGTGTGATACTGACTGCTGTGCTGTGTATCTAATCCTATGCTGTGTGATACTGTCTGCTGAGCTGTGTATCTAATCCTATGCTGTGTGATACAGTCTGCTGAGCTGTATCTTTAATCCTACCCTGTGTGATACTGTCTGCTCAACCGTGTATCTAATCCTCTCCTGTGTGATACCGTCTGCTGAGCAGTGTATCTAATCCTCTCCTGTGTGATACCGGCTGCTGAGCTGTGTATCTAATCCTCTCCTGTGCGATACTCTCTGCTGAGCTGTGTATCTAATCCTTTCCTGTGTGATACTGTCTGCTGAGCTGTGTATGTAATCCTCTGTGTGATACTGTCTGATGAGCTGTGTATCTAATCCTCTCCTGTGTGATACTGTCTGCTGAGCTGTGTATCTAATCCTCTCCTGTGTGATACTGTCTGATGAACTGTGTATCTAATCCTATCCTGTGTGATACTGTCAGCTGAGCTGTGTATCTAATCCTCTCCTGTGTGATACTGTCTGCTGAGCCGTGTATCTAATCCCGCCCTGTGCGATACTGTCTGCTGAGCCGTGTATCTAATCCACCCGTGTGATACAGTCTGCTGAACTGTGTATCTAATCCTATGCTGTGTGATACTGTCTGCTGAGCTGTGTATCTAATCCTCTCCTGTGTGATACTGTCTGATGAGCTGTGTATCTAATCCTCTCCTGTGTGATACTGTCTGCTGAGCTGTGTATCTAATCCTCTCCTGTGTGATACTGTCTGCTGAGCTGTGTATCTAATCCTCTCCTGTGTGATACTGTCTGATGAGCTGTGTATCTAATCCTCTCCTGTGTGACTCTGTCTGCTGAGCCGTGTATCTAATCCTCTCCTGTGTGATACTGTGTGCTGAGATGTGTATCTTATCCTATCCTGTGTGATACTGTCTGATGAACTGTGTATCTAATCCTCTCCTGTGTGATACTGTCTGCTGAGCTGTGTATCTAATTCTATCCTATGTGATACTGTCTGCTGAGCCGTGTATCTAATCCTCTCCTGTGTGATACTGTCTGCTGAGCTGTTTATCTAATCCTCTCCTTTGTGATACTGTCTGCTGAGGTGTGTATCTAATCTTGTCCTGTGTGATACCGTCTGCTGAGCTATGCATCTAATCCTGTCCTGTGTGATACCGTCTGCTGAGCAGTGTATCTAATCTTATCCTGTGATACTGTCTGCTGAGCTGTGTATCTAATCCCCTCCTGTGTGATACCATCTGCTGAGCTGTGTATCTAATCCTTTCCTGTGTGATACTGTCTGCTGAGCTATGTATCTAATCCTCTCCTGTGTGATACTGTTTGCTGAGCTGTGTATCTAATCCTTTCCTGTGTGATACTGCCTGCTGAGCTGTGTATCTAAGCCTATCCTGTGTGATACCATCTGCTGAGCTGTGTATCTAATCCTTTCCTGTGTGATACTGTCTGCTAAGCTGTGTATCTAATCCTCTACTGTGTGATACTGTCAGGTGAGCTGTGTATCTAATCCTCTCCTGTGTGATACTGACTGCTGTGCTGTGTATCTAATCCTATGCTGTGTGATACTGTCTGCTGAGCTGTGTATCTAATCCTATGCTGTGTGATACAGTCTGCTGAGCTGTATCTTTAATCCTACCCTGTGTGATACTGTCTGCTCAACCGTGTATCTAATCCTCTCCTGTGTGATACCGTCTGCTGAGCAGTGTATCTAATCCTCTCCTGTGTGATACCGGCTGCTGAGCTGTGTATCTAATCCTCTCCTGTGCGATACTCTCTGCTGAGCTGTGTATCTAATCCTTTCCTGTGTGATACTGTCTGCTGAGCTGTGTATGTAATCCTCTGTGTGATACTGTCTGATGAGCTGTGTATCTAATCCTCTCCTGTGTGATACTGTCTGCTGAGCTGTGTATCTAATCCTCTCCTGTGTGATACTGTCTGATGAACTGTGTATCTAATCATATCCTGTGTGATACTGTCAGCTGAGCTGTGTATCTAATCCTCTCCTGTGTGATACTGTCTGCTGAGCCGTGTATCTAATCCCGCCCTGTGCGATACTGTCTGCTGAGCCGTGTATCTAATCCACCCGTGTGATACAGTCTGCTGAGCTGTGTATCTAATCCTATGCTGTGTGATACTGTCTGCTGAGCTGTGTATCTAATCCTCTCCTGTGTGATACTGTCTGATGAGCTGTGTATCTAATCCTCTCCTGTGTGATACTGTCTGATCAGCTGTGTATCTAATCCTCTCCTGTGTGATACTGTCTGCTGAGCTGTGTATCTAATCCTCTCCTGTGTGATACTGTCTGATGAGCTGTGTATCTAATCCTCTCCTGTGTGACTCTGTCTGCTGAGCCGTGTATCTAATCCTCTCCTGTGTGATACTGTGTGCTGAGATGTGTATCTTATCCTATCCTGTGTGATACTGTCTGATGAACTGTGTATCTAATCCTCTCCTGTGTGATAATGTCTGCTGAGCTGTGTATCTAATCCTATCCTATGTGATACTGTCTGCTGAGCCGTGTATCTAATCCTCTTCTGTGTGATACTGTCTGCTGAGCTGTTTATCTAATCCTCTCCTTTGTGATACTGTCTGCTGAGGTGTGTATCTAATCTTGTCCTGTGTGATACCGTCTGCTGAGCTATGCATCTAATCCTGTCCTGTGTGATACCGTCTGTTGAGCAGTGTATCTAATCTTATCCTGTGATACTGTCTGCTGAGCTGTGTATCTAATCCCCTCCTGTGTGATACCATCTGCTGAGCTGTGTATCTAATCCTTTCCTGTGTGATACTGTCTGCTGAGCTATGTATCTAATCCTCTCCTGTGTGATACTGTTTGCTGAGCTGTGTATCTAATCCTTTCCTGTGTGATACTGCCTGCTGAGCTGTGTATCTAAGCCTATCCTGTGTGATACCATCTGCTGAGCCGTGTATCTAATCCTCTCCTGTGTGATACTGTCTGCTGAGCTGTGTATCTAATCCTCTCCTGTGTGATACTGTCTGCTGAGCCGTGTATCTAATCCTACCCTGTGTGATACTGTCTGCTGAACCATGTATCTAATCCTGCCCTGTGTGATACTGTCTGCTGAGCAGTGTATCTAATTCTATCCTGTGTGATACCATCTGCTGAGCTGTGTATCTAATCCTCTCCTGTGTGATACTGTCTGCTGAGCTGTGTATCTAATCCTATCCTGTGTGATACTGTCTGCTGAGCCGTGTATCTAATCCTACCCTGTGGGGTACTGTCTGCTGAACCGTGTATCTAATCCTGCCCTGTGTGATACTGTCTGCTGAGCAGTGTATCTAATCCTATCCTGTGTGATACTGTCTGCTGAGCTGTGTATCAAATCCTCTCCTGTGTGATACTGTCTGCTGAGCCGTGTATCTAATCCTATCCTGTGTGATACTGTCTGCTGAGCCGTGTATCTAATCCTATCCTGTGTGATACTGTCTGCTGAGCTGTGTATCAAATCCTCTCCTGTGTGATACTGTCTGCTAAGCCATGTATCTAATCCTCTCCTGTGTGATACTGTCTGCTGAGCTGTGTATCTAATCCACTCCTGTGTGATACTGTCTGCTGAGCTGTGTATCTAATCCACTCCTGTGTGATACTGTCTGCTGAGCTGTGTATCTAATCCTATACTGTGTGATACCATCTGCTGAGCTGTGTATCTAATCCTCTCCAGTGTGATACTGTCTGCTGAGCTGTGTATCTAATCCTCTCCTGTGTGATACTGTCTGCTGAGCTGTGTATCAAATCCTCTCCTGTGTGATACTGTCTGCTGAGCCGTGTATCTAATCCTACCCTGTGTGATACTGTCTGGTGAACCGTGTATCTAATCCTGCCCTGTGTGATACTGTCTGCTGAGCTGTGTATCTAATCCTCTCCTGTGTGATACTGTCTGCTGAGCTGTGTATCAAATCCTCTCCTGTGTGATACTGTCTGCTGAGCCGTGTATCTAATCCTACCCTGTGTGATACTGTCTGCTGAACCGTGTATCTAATCCTGCCCTGTGTGATACTGTCTGCTGAGCTGTGTATCTAATCCTATCCTGTGTGATACCATCTGCTGAGCCGTGTAACTAATCCTCTCCTGTGTGATACTGTCTGCTGAGCCCTGTATCTAATCATATCCTGTGTGATACCATCTGCTGAGCAGTGTATCTAAACCTATCCTGTGTGATACCAGCTGCTGAGCTGTGTATCTAATCCTATCCTTTGTGATACTGTCTGCTGAGCTGTGTATCCAATCCTTTCCTGTGTGATACCATCTGCTGAGCTGTGTATCTAATCCTCTCCTGTGTGATAATGTCTGCTGAGCCCTGTATCTAATCCTCTCCTGTGTGATACTGTCTGCTGAGCTGTGTATCTAATCCTGTCCTGTGTGATACAGTCCGCTGAGCTATGTATCTAATCCTCTCCTGTGCGATATTCTCTGCTGAGCTGTGTATCTAATCCTCTCCTGTGTGATACTGTCTGCTGAGCTGTGCATCTAATCCTATCCTGTGTGATACTATCTGCTGAGCAGTGTATCTAATCCTATCCTGTGTGATACTGTCTGCTGAGCCGTGTATCTAATCCCGCCCTGTGCGATACTGTCTGCTGAGCCGTGGATCTAATCCACTCCTGTGTGATACTGTCTGCTGAGCTGTGTATCTAATCCCGCCCTGTGTGATACTGTCTGCTGAGCCGTGCATCTAATCCACTCCTGTGTGATACTGTCTGATGAACTGTGTATCTAATCCTATCCTGTGTGATACTGTCTGCTGAGCCGTGTATCTAATCCCGCCCTGTGCGATACTGTCTGCTGAGCCGTGTATCTAATCCACTCCTGTGTGATACTATCTGCTGAGCTTTGTATCTAATCCTGTGCTGTGTGATACTGTCAGCTGAGTTGTGTATCTAATCCTATCCTGTGTGATACCATCTGCTGAGCTGTGTATCTAATCCTTTCCTGTGTGATACTGTCTGCTGAGCTGTGTATCTAATCCTCTCCTGTGTGATACTGTTTGCTGAGCTGTGTATCTAATCCTTTCCTGTGTGATACTGCCTGCTGAGCTGTGTATCTAAGCCTCTCCTGTGTGATACTGTCTGCTGAGCCATGTATATAATCCTATCCTGTGTGATACTGTCTGCTGAGCTATGTATCTAATCCTCTCCTGTGTGATACTGTCTGCTGAGCTGTGTATCTAATCCTATCCTGTGTGATATTGTCAGCTGAGCTGTGTATCTAATCCTCTCCTGTGTGATACCGTCTGCTGAGCTGTGTATCTAATCCTATCCTGTGTGATACTGACTGCTGTGCTGTGTATCTAATCCTATGCTGTGTGATACTGTCTGCTGAGCTGTGTATCTAATCCTATGCTGTGTGATACTGTCTGCTGAGCTGTATCTCTAATCCTACCCTGTGTGATACTGTCTGCTCAACCGTGTATCTAATCCTCTCCTGTGTGATACCGTCTGCTGAGCAGTGTATCTAATCCTCTCCTGTGTGATACCGTCTGCTGAGCAGTGTATCTAATCCTCTCCTGTGTGATACCGGCTGCTGAGCTGTGTATCTAATCCTCTCCTGTGCGATACTGTCTGCTGAGCTGTGTATCTAATCCTCTCCTGTGTGATACTGTCAGCTGAGCTGTGTATCTAATCCTCTCCTGTGTGATACTGTCTGCTGAGCTGTGTATCTAATCCTGTCCTGTGTGATACTGTCTGCTGAGCTGTGTATCTAATCCTCTCCTGTGTGATACTGTCTGATGAGCTATGTATCTAATCCTCTCCTGTGCGATACTGTCTGCTGAGCTGTGTATCTAATCCTCTCCTGTGTGATACTGTCAGCTGAGCTGTGTATCTAATCCTCTCCTGTGTGATACTGTCTGCTGAGCCGTGTATCTAATCCTGTCCTGTGTGATACTGTCTGATGAGCTATGTATCTAATCCTCTCCTGTGTGATACTGTCTGCTGAGCTGTGTATCTAATCCTGTCCTGTGTGATACTGTCTGATGAGCTATGTATCCAATCCTCTCCTGTGCGATACTGTCTGATGAGCCGTGTATCTAATCCTCTCCTGTGTGATACTGTCTGCTGAGCTGTGCATCTAATCCTCTCCTGTGTGATACTATCTGCTGAGCAGTGTATCTAATCCTCTCCTGTGTGATACTGTCTGCTGAGCCGTGTATCTAATCCTCTCCTGTGTGATACTGTCTGCTGAGCTGTGTATCTAATCCTCTCCTGTGTGATACTGTCTGCTGAGCCGTGTATCTAATCCTACCCTGTGTGATACTGTCTGCTGAACCGTGCATCTAATCCTGCCCTGTGTGATACTGTCTGCTGAGCAGTGTATCTAATTCTATCCTGTGTGATACCATCTGCTGAGCTGTGTATCTAATCCTCTCCTGTGTGATACTGTCTGCTGAGCTGTGTATCAAATCCTCTCCTGTGTGATACTGTCTGCTGAGCTGTGTATCTAATGCTATCCTGTGTGATACTGTCTGCTGAGCCGTGTATCTAATCCTACCCTGTGGGGTACTGTCTGCTGAACCGTGTATCTAATCCTGCCCTGTGTGATACTGTCTGCTGAGCAGTGTATCTAATCCTATCCTGTGTGATACTGTCTGCTGAGCTGTGTATCAAATCCTCTCCTGTGTGATACTGTCTGCTGAGCCGTGTATCTAATCCTATCCTGTGTGATACTGTCTGCTGAGCCGTGTATCTAATCCTATCCTGTGTGATACTGTCTGCTGAGCTGTGTATCAAATCCTCTCCTGTGTGATACTGTCTGCTAAGCCATGTATCTAATCCTCTCCTGTGTGATACTGTCTGCTGAGCTGTGTATCTAATCCACTCCTGTGTGATACTGTCTGCTGAGCTGTGTATCTAATCCACTCCTGTGTGATACTGTCTGCTGAGCTGTGTATCTAATCCTATACTGTGTGATACCATCTGCTGAGCTGTGTATCTAATCCTCTCCAGTGTGATACTGTCTGCTGAGCTGTGTATCAAATCCTCTCCTGTGTGATACTGTCTGCTGAGCCGTGTATCTAATCCTACCCTGTGTGATACTGTCTGGTGAACCGTGTATCTAATCCTGCCCTGTGTGATACTGTCTGCTGAGCTGTGTATCTAATCCTCTCCTGTGTGATACTGTCTGCTGAGCTGTGTATCAAATCCTCTCCTGTGTGATACTGTCTGCTGAGCCGTGTATCTAATCCTACCCTGTGTGATACTGTCTGCTGAACCGTGTATCTAATCCTGCCCTGTGTGATACTGTCTGCTGAGCTGTGTATCTAATCCTATCCTGTGTGATACCATCTGCTGAGCCGTGTAACTAATCCTCTCCTGTGTGATACTGTCTGCTGAGCCCTGTATCTAATCATATCCTGTGTGATACCATCTGCTGAGCAGTGTATCTAAACCTATCCTGTGTGATACCAGCTGCTGAGCTGTGTATCTAATCCTATCCTTTGTGATACTGTCTGCTGAGCTGTGTATCCAATCCTTTCCTGTGTGATACCATCTGCTGAGCTGTGTATCTAATCCTCTCCTGTGTGATAATGTCTGCTGAGCCCTGTATCTAATCCTCTCCTGTGTGATACTGTCTGCTGAGCTGTGTATCTAATCCTGTCCTGTGTGATACAGTCCGCTGAGCTATGTATCTAATCCTCTCCTGTGCGATATTCTCTGCTGAGCTGTGTATCTAATCCTCTCCTGTGTGATACTGTCTGCTGAGCTGTGCATCTAATCCTATCCTGTGTGATACTATCTGCTGAGCAGTGTATCTAATCCTATCCTGTGTGATACTGACTGCTGAGCAGTGTATCTAATCCTATCCTGTGTGATACTATCTGCTGAGCAGTGTATCTAATCCTATCCTGTGTGATACTATCTGCTGAGCAGTGTATCTAATCCTATCCTGTGTGATACTGTCTGCTGAGCCGTGTATCTAATCCCGCCCTGTGCGATACTGTCTGCTGAGCCGTGGATCTAATCCACTCCTGTGTGATACTGTCTGCTGAGCTGTGTATCTAATCCCGCCCTGTGTGATACTCTCTGCTGAGCCGTGCATCTAATCCACTCCTGTGTGATACTGTCTGATGAACTGTGTATCTAATCCTATCCTGTGTGATACTGTCTGCTGAGCCGTGTATCTAATCCCGCCCTGTGCGATACTGTCTGCTGAGCCGTGTATCTAATCCACTCCTGTGTGATACTATCTGCTGAGCTTTGTATCTAATCCTCTCCTGTGTGATACCATCTGCTGAGCTGTGTATCTAATCCTTTCCTGTGTGATACTGTCTGCTGAGCTGTGTATCTAATCCTCTCCTGTGTGATACTGTTTGCTGAGCTGTGTATCTAATCCTTTCCTGTGTGATACTGCCTGCTGAGCTGTGTATCTAAGCCTCTCCTGTGTGATACTGTCTGCTGAGCCATGTATATAATCCTATCCTGTGTGATACTGTCTGCTGAGCTATGTATCTAATCCTCTCCTGTGTGATACTGTCTGCTGAGCTGTGTATCTAATCCTATCCTGTGTGATATTGTCAGCTGAGCTGTGTATCTAATCCTCTCCTGTGTGATACCGTCTGCTGAGCTGTGTATCAAATCCTCTCCTGTGTGATACTGACTGCTGTGCTGTGTATCTAATCCTCTCCTGTGTGATACCGTCTGCTGAGCTGTGTATCAAATCCTCTCCTGTGTGATACTGACTGCTGTGCTGTGTATCTAATCCTATGCTGTGTGATACTGTCTGCTGAGCTGTGTATCTAATCCTATGCTGTGTGATACTGTCTGCTGAGCTGTATCTCTAATCCTACCCTGTGTGATACTGTCTGCTCAACCGTGTATCTAATCCTCTCCTGTGTGATACCGTCTGCTGAGCAGTGTATCTAATCCTCTCCTGTGTGATACCGTCTGCTGAGCAGTGTATCTAATCCTCTCCTGTGTGATACCGGCTGCTGAGCTGTGTATCTAATCCTCTCCTGTGCGATACTGTCTGCTGAGCTGTGTATCTAATCCTCTCCTGTGTGATACTGTCAGCTGAGCTGTGTATCTAATCCTCTCCTGTGTGATACTGTCTGCTGAGCTGTGTATCTAATCCTGTCCTGTGTGATACTGTCTGCTGAGCTGTGTATCTAATCCTCTCCTGTGTGATACTGTCTGATGAGCTATGTATCTAATCCTCTCCTGTGCGATACTGTCTGCTGAGCTGTGTATCTAATCCTCTCCTGTGTGATACTGTCAGCTGAGCTGTGTATCTAATCCTCTCCTGTGTGATACTGTCTGCTGAGCCGTGTATCTAATCCTGTCCTGTGTGATACTGTCTGATGAGCTATGTATCTAATCCTCTCCTGTGTGATACTGTCTGCTGAGCTGTGTATCTAATCCTGTCCTGTGTGATACTGTCTGATGAGCTATGTATCTAATTCTCTCCTGTGCGATACTGTCTGATGAGCCGTGTATCTAATCCTCTCCTGTGTGATACTGTCTGCTGAGCTGTGCATCTAATCCTCTCCTGTGTGATACTATCTGCTGAGCAGTGTATCTAATCCTCTCCTGTGTGATACTGTCTGCTGAGCCGTGTATCTAATCCTCTCCTGTGTGATACTGTCTGCTGAGCTGTGTATCTAATCCTCTCCTGTGTGATACTGTCTGCTGAGCCGTGTATCTAATCCTACCCTGTGTGATACTGTCTGCTGAACCGTGCATCTAATCCTGCCCTGTGTGATACTGTCTGCTGAGCAGTGTATCTAATTCTATCCTGTGTGATACCATCTGCTGAGCTGTGTATCTAATCCTCTCCTGTGTGATACTGTCTGCTGAGCTGTGTATCAAATCCTCTCCTGTGTGATACTGTCTGCTGAGCCGTGTATCTAATCCTACCCTGTGTGATACTGTCTGCTGAACCGTGTATCTAATCCTGCCCTGTGTGATATTGTCTTCTGAGCAGTGTATCTAATCCTATCCTGTGTGATACCATCTGCTGAGCTGTGTATCTAATCCTCTCCTGTGTGATACTGTCTGCTGAGCTGTGTATCAAATCCTCTCCTGTGTGATACTGTCTGCTGAGCCGTGTATCTAATCCTACCCTGTGTGATACTGTCTGCTGAACCGTGTATCTAATCCTGCCCTGTGTGATACTGTCTGCTGAGCTGTGTATCTAATCCTATCCTGTGTGATACCATCTGCTGAGCCGTGTAACTAATCCTCTCCTGTGTGATACTGTCTGCTGAGCCCTGTATCTAATCATATCCTGTGTGATACCATCTGCTGAGCAGTGTATCTAAACCTATCCTGTGTGATACCAGCTGCTGAGCTGTGTATCTAATCCTATACTTTGTGATACTGTCTGCTGAGCTGTGTATCTAATCCTCTCCTGTGTGATACTATCTGCTGAGCAGTGTATCTAATCCTCTCCTGTGTGATACTGTCTGCTGAGCCGTGTATCTAATCCTCTACTGTGTGATACTATCTGCTGAGCAGTGTATCTAATCCTATCTTGTGTGATACCATCTGCTGAGCTGTGTATCTAATCCTCTCCTGTGTGATAATGTCTGCTGAGCCGTGTATCTAATCCTCTCCTGTGTGATACTGTCTGCTGAGCTGTGTATCTAATCCTGTCCTGTGTGAAACAGTCCGCTGAGCTATGTATCTAATCCTCTCCTGTGCGATATTGTCTGCTGAGCTGTGTATCTAATCCTCTCCTGTGTGATACTGTCTGCTGAGCTGTGCATCTAATCCTATCCTGTGTGATACTATCTGCTGAGCAGTGTATCTAATCCTATCCTGTGTGATACTGTCTGCTGAGCCGTGTATCTAATCCCGCCCTGTGCGATACTGTCTGCTGAGCCGTGGATCTAATCCACTCCTGTGTGATACTGTCTGCTGAGCTGTGTATCTAATCCCGCCCTGTGCGATACTGTCTGCTGAGCCGTGTATCTAATCCACTCCTGTGTGATACTGTCTGATGAACTGTGTATCTAATCCTATCCTGTGTGATACTGTCTGCTGAGCCGTGTATCTAATCCCGCCCTGTGCGATACTGTCTGCTGAGCCGTGTATCTAATCCACTCCTGTGTGATACTATCTGCTGAGCTTTGTATCTAATCCTGTGCTGTGTGATACTGTCAGCTGAGTTGTGTATCTAATCCTATCCTGTGTGATACCATCTGCTGAGCTGTGTATCTAATCCTCTCCTGTGTGATACTGTCTGCTGAGCTATGTATCTAATCCTCTCCTGTGTGATACTGTTTGCTGAGCTGTGTATCTAATCCTTTCCTGTGTGATACTGCCTGCTGAGCTGTGTATCTAAGCCTATCCTGTGTGATACTGTCTGCTGAGCCATGTATATAATCCTCTACTGTGTGATACTGTCAGGTGAGCTGTGTATCTAATCCTCTCCAGTGTGATATTGTCAGCTGAGCTGTGTATCTAATTCCATCCTGTTTGATACCATCTGCTGATCCGTGTATCTAATCCTCTCCTGTGTGATACTGTCTGCTGAGCTGTGTATCAAATCCTCTCCTGTGTGATACTGACTGCTGAGCTGTGTATCTAATCCTATGCTGTGTGATACTGTCTGCTGAGCTGTGTATCTAATCCTATGCTGTGTGATACTGTCTGCTGAGCTGTATCTCTAATCCTACCCTGTGTGATACTGTCTGCTAAACCGTGTATCTAATCCTTTCCTGTGTGATACCGTCTGCTGAGCAGTGTATCTAATCCTCTCCTGTGTGATACCGGCTGCTGAGCTGTGTATTTAATCCTCTCCTGTGCGATACTGTCTGCTGAGCTGTGTATCTAATCCTGTCCTGTGTGATACTGTCTGATGAGCTATGTATCTAATCCTCTCCTGTGCGATACTGTCTGCTGAGCTGTGTATCTAATCCTCTCCTGTGTGATACTGTCAGCTGAGCTGTGTATCTAATCCTCTCCTGTGTGATACTGTCTGCTGAGCCGTGTATCTAATCCTGTCCTGTGTGATACTGTCTGATGAGCTATGTATCTAATCCTCTCCTGTGTGATACTGTCTGCTGAGCTGTGTATCTAATCCTGTCCTGTGTGATACTGTCTGATGAGCTATGTATCTAATCCTCTCCTGTGCGATACTGTTTGATGAGCCGTGTATCTAATCCTCTCCTGTGTGATACTGTCTGCTGAGCTGTGCATCTAATCCTCTCCTGTGTGATACTATCTGCTGAGCAGTGTATCTAATCCTCTCCTGTGTGATACTGTCTGCTGAGCCGTGTATCTAATCCTCTCCTGTGTGATACTGTCTGCTGAGCTGTGTATCTAATCCTCTCCTGTGTGATACTGTCTGCTGAGCCGTGTATCTAATCCTACCCTGTGTGATACTGTCTGCTGAACCGTGCATCTAATCCTGCCCTGTGTGATACTGTCTGCTGAGCAGTGTATCTAATTCTATCCTGTGTGATACCATCTGCTGAGCTGTGTATCTAATCCTCTCCTGTGTGATACTGTCTGCTGAGCTGTGTATCAAATCCTCTCCTGTGTGATACTGTCTGCTGAGCCGTGTATCTAATCCTATCCTGTGTGATACTGTCTGCTGAGCTGTGTATCAAATCGTCTCCTGTGTGATACTGTCTGCTGAGCCGTGTATCTAATCCTACCCTGTGTGATAGTCTGCTGAACCGTGTATCTAATCCTGCCCTGTGTGATATTGTCTGCTGAGCAGTGTATCTAATCCTATCCTGTGTGATACCATCTGCTGAGCTGTGTATCTAATCCTCTCCTGTGTGATACTGTCTGCTGAGCTGTGTATCAAATCCTCTCCTGTGTGATACTGTCTGCTGAGCCGTGTATCTAATCCTACCCTGTGTGATACTGTCTGCTGAACCGTGTATCTAATCCTGCCCTGTGTGATACTGTCTGCTGAGCTGTGTATCTAATCCTATCCTGTGTGATACCATCTGCTGAGCCGTGTAACTAATCCTCTCCTGTGTGATACTGTCTGCTGAGCCCTGTATCTAATCATATCCTGTGTGATACCATCTGCTGAGCAGTGTATCTAAACCTATCCTGTGTGATACCAGCTGCTGAGCTGTGTATCTAATCCTATCCTTTGTGATACTGTCTGCTGAGCTGTGTATCTAATCCTCTCCTGTGTGATACTATCTGCTGAGCAGTGTATCTAATCCTCTCCTGTGTGATACTGTCTGCTGAGCTGTGTATCTAATCCTCTACTGTGTGATACTATCTGCTGAGCAGTGTATCTAATCCTATCTTGTGTGATACCATCTGCTGAGCTGTGTATCTAATCCTCTCCTGTGTGATAATGTCTGCTGAGCCGTGTATCTAATCCTCTCCTGTGTGATACTGTCTGCTGAGCTGTGTATCTAATCCTGTCCTGTGTGATACAGTCAGCTGAGCTATGTATCTAATCCTCTCCTGTGCGATACTGTCTGCTGAGCTGTGTATCTAATCCTCTCCTGTGTGATACTGTCTGCTGAGCTGTGCATCTAATCCTATCCTGGGTGATACTATCTGCTGAGCAGTGTATCTAATCCTATCCTGTGTGATACAGTCCGCTGAGCTATGTATCTAATCCTCTCTTGTGTGATACTGTCTGCTGAGCTGTGTATCTAATCCTATCCTGTGTGATACAGTCCGCTGAGCTATGTATCTAATCCTCTCCTGTGTGATACTGTCTGCTGAGCTGTGTATCTAATCCTCTCCTGTGTGATACTGTCTGCTGAGCTGTGCATCTAATCCTATCCTGTGTGATACTATCTGCTGAGCAGTGTATCTAATCCTATCCTGTGTGATACTGTCTGCTGAGCCGTGTATCTAATCCCGCCCTGTGCGATACTGTCTGCTGAGCCGTGGATCTAATCCACTCCTGTGTGATACTGTCTGCTGAGCTGTGTATCTAATCCCGCCCTGTGCGATACTGTCTGCTGAGCCGTGTATCTAATCCACTCCTGTGTGATACTGTCTGATGAACTGTGTATCTAATCCTATCCTGTGTGATACTGTCTGCTGAGCCGTGTATCTAATCCCGCCCTATGCGATACGGTCTGCTGAGCCGTGTATCTAATCCACTCCTGTGTGATACTATCTGCTGAGCTTTTTATCTAATCCTGTGCTGTGTGATACTGTCAGCTGAGTTGTGTATCTAATCCTATCCTGTGTGATACCATCTGCTGAGCTGTGTATCTAATCCTTTCCTGTGTGATACTGTCTGTTGAGCTATGTATCTAATCCTCTCCTGTGTGATACTGTTTGCTGAGCTGTGTATCTAATCCTTTCCTGTGTGATACTGCCTGCTGAGCTGTGTATCTAAGCCTATCCTGTGTGATACCATCTGCTGAGCTGTGTATCTAATCCTTTCCTGTGTGATACTGTCTGCTAAGCTGTGTATCTAATCCTCTACTGTGTGATACTGTCAGGTGAGCTGTGTATCTAATCCTCTCCTGTGTGATACTGACTGCTGTGCTGTGTATCTAATCCTATGCTGTGTGATACTGTCTGCTGAGCTGTGTATCTAATCCTATGCTGTGTGATACAGTCTGCTGAGCTGTATCTTTAATCCTACCCTGTGTGATACTGTCTGCTCAACCGTGTATCTAATCCTCTCCTGTGTGATACCGTCTGCTGAGCAGTGTATCTAATCCTCTCCTGTGTGATACCGGCTGCTGAGCTGTGTATCTAATCCTCTCCTGTGCGATACTCTCTGCTGAGCTGTGTATCTAATCCTTTCCTGTGTGATACTGTCTGCTGAGCTGTGTATGTAATCCTCTGTGTGATACTGTCTGATGAGCTGTGTATCTAATCCTCTCCTGTGTGATACTGTCTGCTGAGCTGTGTATCTAATCCTCTCCTGTGTGATACTGTCTGATGAACTGTGTATCTAATCCTATCCTGTGTGATACTGTCAGCTGAGCTGTGTATCTAATCCTCTCCTGTGTGATACTGTCTGCTGAGCCGTGTATCTAATCCCGCCCTGTGCGATACTGTCTGCTGAGCCGTGTATCTAATCCACCCGTGTGATACAGTCTGCTGAGCTGTGTATCTAATCCTATGCTGTGTGATACTGTCTGCTGAGCTGTGTATCTAATCCTCTCCTGTGTGATACTGTCTGATGAGCTGTGTATCTAATCCTCTCCTGTGTGATACTGTCTGCTGAGCTGTGTATCTAATCCTCTCCTGTGTGATACTGTCTGCTGAGCTGTGTATCTAATCCTCTCCTGTGTGATACTGTCTGATGAGCTGTGTATCTAATCCTCTCCTGTGTGACTCTGTCTGCTGAGCCGTGTATCTAATCCTCTCCTGTGTGATACTGTGTGCTGAGATGTGTATCTTATCCTATCCTGTGTGATACTGTCTGATGAACTGTGTATCTAATCCTCTCCTGTGTGATACTGTCTGCTGAGCTGTGTATCTAATCCTATCTTATGTGATACTGTCTACTGAGCCGTGTATCTAATCCTCTCCTGTGTGATACTGTCTGCTGAGCTGTTTATCTAATCCTCTCCTTTGTGATACTGTCTGCTGAGGTGTGTATCTAATCTTGTCCTGTGTGATACCGTCTGCTGAGCTATGCATCTAATCCTGTCCTGTGTGATACCGTCTGCTGAGCAGTGTATCTAATCTTATCCTGTGATACTGTCTGCTGAGCTGTGTATCTAATCCCCTCCTGTGTGATTCTGTCTGCTGAGAAGTGTATCTAATCCTATGCTGTGTGATACTGTCTGCTGAGCTGTGTATCTAATCCTCTCCTGTGTGATACTGTCTGCTGAGCTGTGCATCTAATCCTATCCTGTGTGATACTATCTTCTGAGCAGTGTATCTAATCCTATCCTGTGTGATACTGTCTGCTGAGCTGTGTATCTAATCCTCTCCTGTGTGATACTGTCTGCTGAGCCGTGTATCTAATCCTCTCCTGTGTGATACTGTGTGCTGAGCTGTGTATCTAATCCTCTCCTGTGCGTTACTGTCTGCTGAGCTGTGTATCTAATCCTCTCCTGTGTGATACTGTCTGATGAACTGTGTATCTAATCCTGTCCTATGTGATACTGTCTGCTGATCCTTGTATCTAATCTTCTCCTGTGTGATACTGTCTGCTGAGCTGTGCATCTAATCCTGTCCTGTGTGATACTGTCTGCTGAGCTATGTATCTAATCCTTTCCTGTGTGATACTGTCTGCTGAGCTGTGTATCTAATCCTCTCCTGTGCGATACTGTCTGCTGAGCCGTGTATCTAATCCTCTCCTGTGCGATACCGTCTGCTGAGCAGTGTGTCTAATCCTTTCCTGTGCGATACTGTCTGCTGAGCTGTGTATCTAATCCTCTCCTGTGTGATACTGTCTGCTGAGCAGTGTATCTAATCTTATACTGTGATACTGTCTCCTGAGCTGTGTATCTAATCCCCTTCTGTGTGATACTGTCTGCTGAGCTGTGTATCTAATCCTCTCCCGTGTGATACTGTCTGCTGAGCCGTGTATCTAATCCTATGCTGTGTGATAGTCTGCTGAGCAGTGTATCTAATCTTATACTGTGCGATAGTGTCTGCTGAGCTGTGTATCTAATCCCCACCTGTGTGATACTGTCTGCTGAGCTGTGTATCTAATCCTCTCCTGTGTGATACTGTCTGCTGAGCAGTGTATCTAATCTTATACTGTGTGGTACTGTCTGCTGAGCTGTGTATCTAATCCTCTCCTGTGAGATACTGTCTGCTGAGTTGCGTATCTAATCCTCTCCTGTGTGATACTGTCTGATGAACTGTGTATCTAATCCTGTCCTATGTGATACTGTCTGCTGAGCTGTGCATCTAATCCTCTCCTGTGTAATACTGTCTGCTGAGCTGTGTATCTAATCTTATCCTGTGTGATACTGTCTGCTGAGCTGTGTATCTAATCTTATCCTGTGTGATACTGTCTGCTGAGCTGTGTATCTAATCCCCTCCTGTGTGATACTGTCTGCTGAGCTGTGTATCTAATCCCCTCCTGTGTGATACTATCTGTTGAGCCGTGTATCTAATCCTATGCTGTGTGATACTGTCAGCTGAGCTGTGTATCTAAACCTATGCTGTGTATCTCATCCTCTCCAGTGTGATACTGTCTGCTGAGCTGTGTATCTAATCCTCTCCTGTGTGATACTGTCTGCTGAGCTATGTATCTAATCCTGTGTGATACTGTCTGCTGAGCTGTGTATCTAATTCTCTCCTGTGTGATACCGTCTGCTGAGCTGTGTATCTAATACTCTCCTGTGTGATACTGTCTGCTGAGCAGTGTATCTAATACTCTCCTGTGTGATACTGTCTGATGAACCGTGTATCTAATCCCGCCCTGTGCGATATTGTCTGCTGAGCCGTGTATCTAATCCACTCCTGTGTGATACTGTCTGCTGAGCTGTGTATCTAATCCTACGCTGTGTGATACTGTCTGCTGAGCTGTGTATCTAATCCTCTCCTGTGTGATACTGTCTGCTGAGCTGTGCATCTAATCCTATCCTGTGTGATACTGTCTGCTGAGCCGTGTATCTAATCCTATGCTGTGTGATACTGTCTGCTGAGCTGTGTATCTAATCTTATACTGTGTGATACTGCCTGCTGAGCTGTGTATCTAATCCTATGCTGTGTGATACTGTATGCTGAGCAGTGTATCTAATCCTCTCCTGTGTGATACTGTCTGCTGAGCCGTGTATCTAATCCTATGCTGTGTGATACTGTCTGCTGAGCTGTGTATCTAATCTTATACTGTGTGATACTGCCTGCTGAGCTGTGTATCTAATCCTATGCTGTGTGATACTGTATGCTGAGCAGTGTATCTAATCCTCTCCTGTGTGATACTGTCTCCTCAGCTGTGTATCTAATCCCCTCCTGTGTGATACTGTCTGCTGAGCCGTGTATCTAATCCTATGCTGTGTGATACTGTCTGCTGAGCCATGTATCTAATCCTCTCCTGTGAGATACTGTCTGCTGAGCTGCGTATCTAATCCTCTCCTGTGTGATACTGTCTGCTGAGCTGTGCATCTAATCCTCTCCTGTGTAATACTGTCTGCTGAGCTGTGTATCTAATCTTATCCTGTGTGATACTGTCTGCTGAGCTGTGTATCTAATCTTATCCTGTGTGATACTGTCTGCTGAGCTGTGTATCTAATCCCCTCCTGTGTGATACTGTCTGTTGAGCCGTGTATCTAATCCTATGCTGTGTGATACTGTCTGCTGAACTGTGTATCTAAACTTATGCTGTGTATCTCATCCTCTCCTGTGTGATACTGTCTGCTGAGCTGTGTATCTAATCCCCTCCTGTGTGATACTGTCTGCTGAGCTGTGTATCTAATCCCCTCCTGTGTGATACTGTCTGCTGAACCGTGTATCTAATCCTATGCTGTGTGATGCTTTCTGCTGAGCCATGTATCTAATCCTCTCCTGTGTGATACTGTCTGCTGAGCTGTGTGTCTAATCCTATCCTGTGTGATACTGTCTGCTGAGCTGTGTATCTAATCCTCTCCTGTGTGATGTCTGCTGAGCCGTGTATCTAATCCACTCCTGTGTGATACTGTCAGCTGAGCTGTGTATCTAATCCTCTCCTGTGTGATACTATCTGCTGAGCTGTGTATCTAATCCTCTCCTGTGTCATACTGTCTGATGAGCTGTGTATCTAATCCTCTCCTGTGTGATACTGCCTACTGAGCTGTGTATCTAATCCTATCCTGTGTGATACTGTCTGCTGAGTCGTGTATCTAATCCCGCCCTGTGCGATACTGTCTGCTGAGCCGTGTATCTAATCCACTCCTGTGTGATACTGTCAGCTGAGCTGTGTATCTGATCCTCTCCTGTGTGATACTGTCTGCTGAGCCGTGTATCTAATCCTTTCCTGTGTGATACTGCCTACTGAGCTGTGCATCTAATCCTATCCTGTGTGATACCATCAGCTGAGCAGTGTATCTAATCCTATCCTGTGTGATACTGTCTGCTGAGCTGTGTATCTAATCCTCTCCTGTGTGATACTGTCAGCTGAGCTGTATATCTAATCCTCTCCTGTGTGATACTGTCTGCTGAGCCGTGTATCTAATCCTGTCCTGTGTGATACTGTCTGATGAGCTATGTATCTAATCCTCTCCTGTGTGATACTGTCTGCTGAGCTGTGTATCTAATCCTGTCCTGTGTGATACTGTCTGATGAGCTATGTATCTAATCCTCTCCTGTGCGATACTGTCTGATGAGCCGTGTATCTAATCCTCTCCTGTGTGATACTGTCTGCTGAGCTGTGCATCTAATCCTATCCTGTGTGATACTATCTGCTGAGCAGTGTATCTAATCCTCTCCTGTGTGATACTGTCTGCTGAGCCGTGTATCTAATCCTTTCCTGTGTGATACTGTCTGCTGAGCTGTGTATCTAATCCTCTCCTGTGTGATACTGTCTGCTGAGCTGTGTATCTAATCCTCTCCTGTGTGATACTGTCTGCTGAGCCGTGTATCTAATCCTACCCTGTGTGATACTGTCTGCTGAACCGTGTATCTAATCCTGCCCTGTGTAATACTGTCTGCTGAGCAGTGTATCTAATTCTATCCTGTGTGATACTGTCTGCTGAGCTGTGTATCAAATCCTCTCCTGTGTGATACTGTCTGCTGATCTGTGTATCTAATCCTATCCTGTGTGATACTGTCTGCTGAGCCGTGTATCTAATCCTACCCTGTGGGGTACTGTCTGCTGAACCGTGTATCTAATCCTGCCCTGTGTGATACTGTCTGCTGAGCAGTGTATCTAATCCTATCCTGTGTGATACTGTCTGCTGAGCTGTGTATCAAATCCTCTCCTGTGTGATACTGTCTGCTGAGCCGTGTATCTAATCTTATCCTGTGTGATACTGTCTGCTGAGCCGTGTATCTAATCCTATCCTGTGTGATACTGTCTGCTGAGCTGTGTATCAAATCCTCTCCTGTGTGATACTGTCTGCTGAGCCGTGTATCTAATCCTCTCCTGTGTGATACTGTCTGCTGAGCTGTGTATCTAATCCACTCCTGTGTGATACTGTCTGCTGAGCTGTGTATCTAATCCACTCCTGTGTGATACTGTCTGCTGAGCTGTGTATCTATTCCTATCCTGTGTGATACCATCTGCTGAGCTGAGTATCTAATCCTCTCCTGTGTGATACTGTCTGCTGAGCTGTGTATCAAATCCTCTCCTGTGTGATACTGTCTGCTGAGCCGTGTATCTAATCCTACCCTGTGTGATACTGTCTGGTGAACCGTGTATCTAATCCTGCCCTGTGTGATACTGTCTGCTGAGCTGTGTATCTAATCCACTCCTGTGTGATACTGTCTGCTGAGCTGTGTATCTATTCCTATCCTGTGTGATACCATCTGCTGAGCTGAGTATCTAATCCTCTCCTGTGTGATACTGTCTGCTGAGCTGTGTATCAAATCCTCTCCTGTGTGATACTGTCTGCTGAGCCGTGTATCTAATCCTACCCTGTGTGATACTGTCTGCTGAACCGTGTATCTAATCCTGCCCTGTGTGATACTGTCTGCTGAGCTGTGTATCTAATCCTATCCTGTGTGATACCATCTGCTGAGCCGTGTAACTAATCCTCTCCTGTGTGATACTGTCTGCTGAGCCCTGTATCTAATCATATCCTGTGTGATACCATCTGCTGAGCAGTGTATCTAAACCTATCCTGTGTGATACCAGCTGCTGAGCTGTGTATTTAATCCTATCCTTTGTGATACTGTCTGCTGAGCTGTGTATCTAATCCTCTCCTGTGTGATAATGTCTGCTGAGCCGTGTATCTAATCCTCTCCTGTGTGATACTGTCTGCTGAGCTGTGTATCTAATCCTGTCCTGTGTGATACAGTCCGCTGAGCTATGTATCTAATCCTCTCCTTGCGATATTCTCTGCTGAGCTGTGTATCAAATCCTCTCCTGTGTGATACTGTCTGCTGAGCTGTGCATCTAATCCTATCCTGTGTGATACTATCTGCTGAGCAGTGTATCTAATCCTATCCTGTGTGATACTGTCTGCTGAGCCGTGTATCTAATCCCGCCCTGTGCGATACTGTCTGCTGAGCCGTGGATCTAATCCACTCCTGTGTGATACTGTCTGCTGAGCTGTGTATCTAATCCCGCCCTGTGCGATACTGTCTGCTGAGCCGTGTATCTAATCCACTCCTGTGTGATACTGTCTGATGAACTGTGTATCTAATCCTATCCTGTGTGATACTGTCTGCTGAGCCGTGTATCTAATCCCGCCCTGTGCGATACTGTCTGCTGAGCCGTGTATCTAATCCACTCCTGTGTGATACTATCTGCTGAGCTTTGTATCTAATCCTGTGCTGTGTGATACTGTCAGCTGAGTTGTGTATCTAATCCTATCCTGTGTGATACCATCTGCTGAGCTGTGTATCTAATCCTCTCCTGTGTGATACTGTCTGCTGAGCTATGTATCTAATCCTCTCCTGTGTGATACTGTTTGCTGAGCTGTGTATCTAATCCTTTCCTGTGTGATACTGCCTGCTGAGCTGTGTATCTAAGCCTATCCTGTGTGATACTGTCTGCTGAGCCATGTATATAATCCTCTACTGTGTGATACTGTCAGGTGAGCTGTGTATCTAATCCTCTCCAGTGTGATATTGTCAGCTGAGCTGTGTATCTAATTCCATCCTGTTTGATACCATCTGCTGATCCGTGTATCTAATCCTCTCCTGTGTGATACTGTCTGCTGAGCTGTGTATCAAATCCTCTCCTGTGTGATACTGACTGCTGAGCTGTGTATCTAATCCTATGCTGTGTGATACTGTCTGCTGAGCTGTGTATCTAATCCTATGCTGTGTGATACTGTCTGCTGAGCTGTATCTCTAATCCTACCCTGTGTGATACTGTCTGCTAAACCGTGTATCTAATCCTTTCCTGTGTGATACCGTCTGCTGAGCAGTGTATCTAATCCTCTCCTGTGTGATACCGGCTGCTGAGCTGTGTATTTAATCCTCTCCTGTGCGATACTGTCTGCTGAGCTGTGTATCTAATCCTGTCCTGTGTGATACTGTCTGATGAGCTATGTATCTAATCCTCTCCTGTGCGATACTGTCTGCTGAGCTGTGTATCTAATCCTCTCCTGTGTGATACTGTCAGCTGAGCTGTGTATCTAATCCTCTCCTGTGTGATACTGTCTGCTGAGCCGTGTATCTAATCCTGTCCTGTGTGATACTGTCTGATGAGCTATGTATCTAATCCTCTCCTGTGTGATACTGTCTGCTGAGCTGTGTATCTAATCCTGTCCTGTGTGATACTGTCTGATGAGCTATGTATCTAATCCTCTCCTGTGCGATACTGTTTGATGAGCCGTGTATCTAATCCTCTCCTGTGTGATACTGTCTGCTGAGCTGTGCATCTAATCCTCTCCTGTGTGATACTATCTGCTGAGCAGTGTATCTAATCCTCTCCTGTGTGATACTGTCTGCTGAGCCGTGTATCTAATCCTCTCCTGTGTGATACTGTCTGCTGAGCTGTGTATCTAATCCTCTCCTGTGTGATACTGTCTGCTGAGCCGTGTATCTAATCCTACCCTGTGTGATACTGTCTGCTGAACCGTGCATCTAATCCTGCCCTGTGTGATACTGTCTGCTGAGCAGTGTATCTAATTCTATCCTGTGTGATACCATCTGCTGAGCTGTGTATCTAATCCTCTCCTGTGTGATACTGTCTGCTGAGCTGTGTATCAAATCCTCTCCTGTGTGATACTGTCTGCTGAGCCGTGTATCTAATCCTATCCTGTGTGATACTGTCTGCTGAGCTGTGTATCAAATCGTCTCCTGTGTGATACTGTCTGCTGAGCCGTGTATCTAATCCTACCCTGTGTGATAGTCTGCTGAACCGTGTATCTAATCCTGCCCTGTGTGATATTGTCTGCTGAGCAGTGTATCTAATCCTATCCTGTGTGATACCATCTGCTGAGCTGTGTATCTAATCCTCTCCTGTGTGATACTGTCTGCTGAGCTGTGTATCAAATCCTCTCCTGTGTGATACTGTCTGCTGAGCCGTGTATCTAATCCTACCCTGTGTGATACTGTCTGCTGAACCGTGTATCTAATCCTGCCCTGTGTGATACTGTCTGCTGAGCTGTGTATCTAATCCTATCCTGTGTGATACCATCTGCTGAGCCGTGTAACTAATCCTCTCCTGTGTGATACTGTCTGCTGAGCCCTGTATCTAATCATATCCTGTGTGATACCATCTGCTGAGCAGTGTATCTAAACCTATCCTGTGTGATACCAGCTGCTGAGCTGTGTATCTAATCCTATCCTTTGTGATACTGTCTGCTGAGCTGTGTATCTAATCCTCTCCTGTGTGATACTATCTGCTGAGCAGTGTATCTAATCCTCTCCTGTGTGATACTGTCTGCTGAGCTGTGTATCTAATCCTCTACTGTGTGATACTATCTGCTGAGCAGTGTATCTAATCCTATCTTGTGTGATACCATCTGCTGAGCTGTGTATCTAATCCTCTCCTGTGTGATAATATCTGCTGAGCCGTGTATCTAATCCTCTCCTGTGTGATACTGTCTGCTGAGCTGTGTATCTAATCCTGTCCTGTGTGATACAGTCAGCTGAGCTATGTATCTAATCCTCTCCTGTGCGATACTGTCTGCTGAGCTGTGTATCTAATCCTCTCCTGTGTGATACTGTCTGCTGAGCTGTGCATCTAATCCTATCCTGGGTGATACTATCTGCTGAGCAGTGTATCTAATCCTATCCTGTGTGATACAGTCCGCTGAGCTATGTATCTAATCCTCTCTTGTGTGATACTGTCTGCTGAGCTGTGTATCTAATCCTATCCTGTGTGATACAGTCCGCTGAGCTATGTATCTAATCCTCTCCTGTGTGATACTGTCTGCTGAGCTGTGTATCTAATCCTCTCCTGTGTGATACTGTCTGCTGAGCTGTGCATCTAATCCTATCCTGTGTGATACTATCTGCTGAGCAGTGTATCTAATCCTATCCTGTGTGATACTGTCTGCTGAGCCGTGTATCTAATCCCGCCCTGTGCGATACTGTCTGCTGAGCCGTGGATCTAATCCACTCCTGTGTGATACTGTCTGCTGAGCTGTGTATCTAATCCCGCCCTGTGCGATACTGTCTGCTGAGCCGTGTATCTAATCCACTCCTGTGTGATACTGTCTGATGAACTGTGTATCTAATCCTATCCTGTGTGATACTGTCTGCTGAGCCGTGTATCTAATCCCGCCCTATGCGATACGGTCTGCTGAGCCGTGTATCTAATCCACTCCTGTGTGATACTATCTGCTGAGCTTTTTATCTAATCCTGTGCTGTGTGATACTGTCAGCTGAGTTGTGTATCTAATCCTATCCTGTGTGATACCATCTGCTGAGCTGTGTATCTAATCCTTTCCTGTGTGATACTGTCTGTTGAGCTATGTATCTAATCCTCTCCTGTGTGATACTGTTTGCTGAGCTGTGTATCTAATCCTTTCCTGTGTGATACTGCCTGCTGAGCTGTGTATCTAAGCCTATCCTGTGTGATACCATCTGCTGAGCTGTGTATCTAATCCTTTCCTGTGTGATACTGTCTGCTAAGCTGTGTATCTAATCCTCTACTGTGTGATACTGTCAGGTGAGCTGTGTATCTAATCCTCTCCTGTGTGATACTGACTGCTGTGCTGTGTATCTAATCCTATGCTGTGTGATACTGTCTGCTGAGCTGTGTATCTAATCCTATGCTGTGTGATACAGTCTGCTGAGCTGTATCTTTAATCCTACCCTGTGTGATACTGTCTGCTCAACCGTGTATCTAATCCTCTCCTGTGTGATACCGTCTGCTGAGCAGTGTATCTAATCCTCTCCTGTGTGATACCGGCTGCTGAGCTGTGTATCTAATCCTCTCCTGTGCGATACTCTCTGCTGAGCTGTGTATCTAATCCTTTCCTGTGTGATACTGTCTGCTGAGCTGTGTATGTAATCCTCTGTGTGATACTGTCTGATGAGCTGTGTATCTAATCCTCTCCTGTGTGATACTGTCTGCTGAGCTGTGTATCTAATCCTCTCCTGTGTGATACTGTCTGATGAACTGTGTATCTAATCCTATCCTGTGTGATACTGTCAGCTGAGCTGTGTATCTAATCCTCTCCTGTGTGATACTGTCTGCTGAGCCGTGTATCTAATCCCGCCCTGTGCGATACTGTCTGCTGAGCCGTGTATCTAATCCACCCGTGTGATACAGTCTGCTGAGCTGTGTATCTAATCCTATGCTGTGTGATACTGTCTGCTGAGCTGTGTATCTAATCCTCTCCTGTGTGATACTGTCTGATGAGCTGTGTATCTAATCCTCTCCTGTGTGATACTGTCTGCTGAGCTGTGTATCTAATCCTCTCCTGTGTGATACTGTCTGCTGAGCTGTGTATCTAATCCTCTCCTGTGTGATACTGTCTGATGAGCTGTGTATCTAATCCTCTCCTGTGTGACTCTGTCTGCTGAGCCGTGTATCTAATCCTCTCCTGTGTGATACTGTGTGCTGAGATGTGTATCTTATCCTATCCTGTGTGATACTGTCTGATGAACTGTGTATCTAATCCTCTCCTGTGTGATACTGTCTGCTGAGCTGTGTATCTAATCCTATCTTATGTGATACTGTCTACTGAGCCGTGTATCTAATCCTCTCCTGTGTGATACTGTCTGCTGAGCTGTTTATCTAATCCTCTCCTTTGTGATACTGTCTGCTGAGGTGTGTATCTAATCTTGTCCTGTGTGATACCGTCTGCTGAGCTATGCATCTAATCCTGTCCTGTGTGATACCGTCTGCTGAGCAGTGTATCTAATCTTATCCTGTGATACTGTCTGCTGAGCTGTGTATCTAATCCCCTCCTGTGTGATTCTGTCTGCTGAGAAGTGTATCTAATCCTATGCTGTGTGATACTGTCTGCTGAGCTGTGTATCTAATCCTCTCCTGTGTGATACTGTCTGCTGAGCTGTGCATCTAATCCTATCCTGTGTGATACTATCTGCTGAGCAGTGTATCTAATCCTATCCTGTGTGATACTGTCTGCTGAGCTGTGTATCTAATCCTCTCCTGTGTGATACTGTCTGCTGAGCCGTGTATCTAATCCTCTCCTGTGTGATACTGTGTGCTGAGCTGTGTATCTAATCCTCTCCTGTGCGTTACTGTCTGCTGAGCTGTGTATCTAATCCTCTCCTGTGTGATACTGTCTGATGAACTGTGTATCTAATCCTGTCCTATGTGATACTGTCTGCTGATCCTTGTATCTAATCCTCTCCTGTGTGATACTGTCTGCTGAGCTGTGCATCTAATCCTGTCCTGTGTGATACTGTCTGCTGAGCTATGTATCTAATCCTTTCCTGTGTGATACTGTCTGCTGAGCTGTGTATCTAATCCTCTCCTGTGCGATACTGTCTGCTGAGCCGTGTATCTAATCCTCTCCTGTGCGATACCGTCTGCTGAGCAGTGTGTCTAATCCTTTCCTGTGCGATACTGTCTGCTGAGCTGTGTATCTAATCCTCTCCTGTGTGATACTGTCTGCTGAGCAGTGTATCTAATCTTATACTGTGATACTGTCTCCTGAGCTGTGTATCTAATCCCCTTCTGTGTGATACTGTCTGCTGAGCTGTGTATCTAATCCTCTCCCGTGTGATACTGTCTGCTGAGCCGTGTATCTAATCCTATGCTGTGTGATAGTCTGCTGAGCAGTGTATCTAATCTTATACTGTGTGATAGTGTCTGCTGAGCTGTGTATCTAATCCCCACCTGTGTGATACTGTCTGCTGAGCTGTGTATCTAATCCTCTCCTGTGTGATACTGTCTGCTGAGCAGTGTATCTAATCTTATACTGTGTGGTACTGTCTGCTGAGCTGTGTATCTAATCCTCTCCTGTGAGATACTGTCTGCTGAGTTGCGTATCTAATCCTCTCCTGTGTGATACTGTCTGATGAACTGTGTATCTAATCCTGTCCTATGTGATACTGTCTGCTGAGCTGTGCATCTAATCCTCTCCTGTGTAATACTGTCTGCTGAGCTGTGTATCTAATCTTATCCTGTGTGATACTGTCTGCTGAGCTGTGTATCTAATCTTATCCTGTGTGGTACTGTCTGCTGAGCTGTGTATCTAATCCCCTCCTGTGTGATACTGTCTGCTGAGCTGTGTATCTAATCCCCTCCTGTGTGATACTATCTGTTGAGCCGTGTATCTAATCCTATGCTGTGTGATACTGTCAGCTGAGCTGTGTATCTAAACCTATGCTGTGTATCTCATCCTCTCCAGTGTGATACTGTCTGCTGAGCTGTGTATCTAATCCTCTCCTGTGTGATACTGTCTGCTGAGCTATGTATCTAATCCTGTGTGATACTGTCTGCTGAGCTGTGTATCTAATTCTCTCCTGTGTGATACCGTCTGCTGAGCTGTGTATCTAATACTCTCCTGTGTGATACTGTCTGCTGAGCAGTGTATCTAATACTCTCCTGTGTGATACTGTCTGATGAACCGTGTATCTAATCCCGCCCTGTGCGATATTGTCTGCTGAGCCGTGTATCTAATCCACTCCTGTGTGATACTGTCTGCTGAGCTGTGTATCTAATCCTACGCTGTGTGATACTGTCTGCTGAGCTGTGTATCTAATCCTCTCCTGTGTGATACTGTCTGCTGAGCTGTGCATCTAATCCTATCCTGTGTGATACTGTCTGCTGAGCCGTGTATCTAATCCTATGCTGTGTGATACTGTCTGCTGAGCTGTGTATCTAATCTTATACTGTGTGATACTGCCTGCTGAGCTGTGTATCTAATCCTATGCTGTGTGATACTGTATGCTGAGCAGTGTATCTAATCCTCTCCTGTGTGATACTGTCTGCTGAGCCGTGTATCTAATCCTATGCTGTGTGATACTGTCTGCTGAGCTGTGTATCTAATCTTATACTGTGTGATACTGCCTGCTGAGCTGTGTATCTAATCCTATGCTGTGTGATACTGTATGCTGAGCAGTGTATCTAATCCTCTCCTGTGTGATACTGTCTCCTCAGCTGTGTATCTAATCCCCTCCTGTGTGATACTGTCTGCTGAGCCGTGTATCTAATCCTATGCTGTGTGATACTGTCTGCTGAGCCATGTATCTAATCCTCTCCTGTGAGATACTGTCTGCTGAGCTGCGTATCTAATCCTCTCCTGTGTGATACTGTCTGCTGAGCTGTGCATCTAATCCTCTCCTGTGTAATACTGTCTGCTGAGCTGTGTATCTAATCTTATCCTGTGTGATACTGTCTGCTGAGCTGTGTATCTAATCTTATCCTGTGTGATACTGTCTGCTGAGCTGTGTATCTAATCCCCTCCTGTGTGATACTGTCTGTTGAGCCGTGTATCTAATCCTATGCTGTGTGATACTGTCTGCTGAACTGTGTATCTAAACTTATGCTGTGTATCTCATCCTCTCCTGTGTGATACTGTCTGCTGAGCTGTGTATCTAATCCCCTCCTGTGTGATACTGTCTGCTGAGCTGTGTATCTAATCCCCTCCTGTGTGATACTGTCTGCTGAACCGTGTATCTAATCCTATGCTGTGTGATGCTTTCTGCTGAGCCATGTATCTAATCCTCTCCTGTGTGATACTGTCTGCTGAGCTGTGTGTCTAATCCTATCCTGTGTGATACTGTCTGCTGAGCTGTGTATCTAATCCTCTCCTGTGTGATGTCTGCTGAGCCGTGTATCTAATCCACTCCTGTGTGATACTGTCAGCTGAGCTGTGTATCTAATCCTCTCCTGTGTGATACTATCTGCTGAGCTGTGTATCTAATCCTCTCCTGTGTCATACTGTCTGATGAGCTGTGTATCTAATCCTCTCCTGTGTGATACTGCCTACTGAGCTGTGTATCTAATCCTATCCTGTGTGATACTGTCTGCTGAGTCGTGTATCTAATCCCGCCCTGTGCGATACTGTCTGCTGAGCCGTGTATCTAATCCACTCCTGTGTGATACTGTCAGCTGAGCTGTGTATCTGATCCTCTCCTGTGTGATACTGTCTGCTGAGCCGTGTATCTAATCCTTTCCTGTGTGATACTGCCTACTGAGCTGTGCATCTAATCCTATCCTGTGTGATACCATCAGCTGAGCAGTGTATCTAATCCTATCCTGTGTGATACTGTCTGCTGAGCTGTGTATCTAATCCTCTCCTGTGTGATACTGTCAGCTGAGCTGTATATCTAATCCTCTCCTGTGTGATACTGTCTGCTGAGCCGTGTATCTAATCCTGTCCTGTGTGATACTGTCTGATGAGCTATGTATCTAATCCTCTCCTGTGTGATACTGTCTGCTGAGCTGTGTATCTAATCCTGTCCTGTGTGATACTGTCTGATGAGCTATGTATCTAATCCTCTCCTGTGCGATACTGTCTGATGAGCCGTGTATCTAATCCTCTCCTGTGTGATACTGTCTGCTGAGCTGTGCATCTAATCCTATCCTGTGTGATACTATCTGCTGAGCAGTGTATCTAATCCTCTCCTGTGTGATACTGTCTGCTGAGCCGTGTATCTAATCCTCTCCTGTGTGATACTGTCTGCTGAGCTGTGTATCTAATCCTCTCCTGTGTGATACTGTCTGCTGAGCCGTGTATCTAATCCTACCCTGTGTGATACTGTCTGCTGAACCGTGTATCTAATCCTGCCCTGTGTAATACTGTCTGCTGAGCAGTGTATCTAATTCTATCCTGTGTGATACCATCTGCTGAGCTGTGTATCTAATCCTCTCCTGTGTGATACTGTCTGCTGAGCTGTGTATCAAATCCTCTCCTGTGTGATACTGTCTGCTGATCTGTGTATCTAATCCTATCCTGTGTGATACTGTCTGCTGAGCCGTGTATCTAATCCTACCCTGTGGGGTACTGTCTGCTGAACCGTGTATCTAATCCTGCCCTGTGTGATACTGTCTGCTGAGCAGTGTATCTAATCCTATCCTGTGTGATACTGTCTGCTGAGCTGTGTATCAAATCCTCTCCTGTGTGATACTGTCTGCTGAGCCGTGTATCTAATCTTATCCTGTGTGATACTGTCTGCTGAGCCGTGTATCTAATCCTATCCTGTGTGATACTGTCTGCTGAGCTGTGTATCAAATCCTCTCCTGTGTGATACTGTCTGCTGAGCCGTGTATCTAATCCTCTCCTGTGTGATACTGTCTGCTGAGCTGTGTATCTAATCCACTCCTGTGTGATACTGTCTGCTGAGCTGTGTATCTAATCCACTCCTGTGTGATACTGTCTGCTGAGCTGTGTATCTATTCCTATCCTGTGTGATACCATCTGCTGAGCTGAGTATCTAATCCTCTCCTGTGTGATACTGTCTGCTGAGCTGTGTATCAAATCCTCTCCTGTGTGATACTGTCTGCTGAGCCGTGTATCTAATCCTACCCTGTGTGATACTGTCTGGTGAACCGTGTATCTAATCCTGCCCTGTGTGATACTGTCTGCTGAGCTGTGTATCTAATCCACTCCTGTGTGATACTGTCTGCTGAGCTGTGTATCTATTCCTATCCTGTGTGATACCATCTGCTGAGCTGAGTATCTAATCCTCTCCTGTGTGATACTGTCTGCTGAGCTGTGTATCAAATCCTCTCCTGTGTGATACTGTCTGCTGAGCCGTGTATCTAATCCTACCCTGTGTGATACTGTCTGCTGAACCGTGTATCTAATCCTATCCTGTGTGATACCATCTGCTGAGCCGTGTAACTAATCCTCTCCTGTGTGATACTGTCTGCTGAGCCCTGTATCTAATCATATCCTGTGTGATACCATCTGCTGAGCAGTGTATCTAAACCTATCCTGTGTGATACCAGCTGCTGAGCTGTGTATTTAATCCTATCCTTTGTGATACTGTCTGCTGAGCTGTGTATCTAATCCTCTCCTGTGTGATAATGTCTGCTGAGCCGTGTATCTAATCCTCTCCTGTGTGATACTGTCTGCTGAGCTGTGTATCTAATCCTGTCCTGTGTGATACAGTCCGCTGAGCTATGTATCTAATCCTCTCCTTGCGATATTCTCTGCTGAGCTGTGTATCAAATCCTCTCCTGTGTGATACTGTCTGCTGAGCTGTGCATCTAATCCTATCCTGTGTGATACTATCTGCTGAGCAGTGTATCTAATCCTATCCTGTGTGATACTGTCTGCTAAGCCGTGTATCGAATCCCGCCCTGTGCGATACTGTCTGCTGAGCCGTGGATCTAATCCACTCCTGTGTGATACTGTCTGCTGAGCCGTGCATCTAATCCACTCCTGTGTGATACTGTCTGATGAACTGTGTATCTAATCCTATCCTGTGTGATACTATCTGCTGAGCAGTGTATCTAATCCTATCCTGTGTGATACAGTCCGCTGAGCTATGTATCTAATCCTCTCCTGTGTGATACTGTCTGCTGAGCTGTGTATCTAATCCTCTCCTGTGTGATACTGTCTGCTGAGCTGTGCATCTAATCCTATCCTGTGTGATACTATCTGCTGAGCAGTGTATCTAATCCTATCCTGTGTGATACTGTCTGCTGAGCCGTGTATCTAATCCCGCCCTGTGCGATACTGTCTGCTGAGCCGTGGATCTAATCCACTCCTGTGTGATACTGTCTGCTGAGCTGTGTATCTAATCCCGCCCTGTGCGATACTGTCTGCTGAGCCGTGTATCTAATCCACTCCTGTGTGATACTGTCTGATGAACTGTGTATCTAATCCTATCCTGTGTGATACTGTCTGCTGAGCCGTGTATCTAATCCCGCCCTATGCGATACGGTCTGCTGAGCCGTGTATCTAATCCACTCCTGTGTGATACTATCTGCTGAGCTTTGTATCTAATCCTGTGCTGTGTGATACTGTCAGCTGAGTTGTGTATCTAATCCTATCCTGTGTGATACCATCTGCTGAGCTGTGTATCTACTCCTTTCCTGTGTGATACTGTCTGCTGAGCTATGTATCTAATCCTCTCCTGTGTGATACTGTTTGCTGAGCTGTGTATCTAATCCTTTCCTGTGTGATACTGCCTGCTGAGCTGTTTATCTAAGCCTATCCTGTGTGATACCATCTGCTGAGCTGTGTATCTAATCCTTTCCTGTGTGATACTGTCTGCTAAGCTGTGTATCTAATCCTCTACTGTGTGATACTGTCAGGTGAGCTGTGTATCTAATCCTCTCCTGTGTGATACTGACTGCTGTGCTGTGTATCTAATCCTATGCTGTGTGATACTGTCTGCTGAGCTGTGTATCTAATCCTATGCTGTGTGATACAGTCTGCTGAGCTGTATCTTTAATCCTACCCTGTGTGATACTGTCTGCTCAACCGTGTATCTAATCCTCTCCTGTGTGATACCGTCTGCTGAGCAGTGTATCTAATCCTCTCCTGTGTGATACCGGCTGCTGAGCTGTGTATCTAATCCTCTCCTGTGCGATACTCTCTGCTGAGCTGTGTATCTAATCCTTTCCTGTGTGATACTGTCTGCTGAGCTGTGTATGTAATCCTCTGTGTGATACTGTCTGATGAGCTGTGTATCTAATCCTCTCCTGTGTGATACTGTCTGCTGAGCTGTGTATCTAATCCTCTCCTGTGTGATACTGTCTGATGAACTGTGTATCTAATCCTATCCTGTGTGATACTGTCAGCTGAGCTGTGTATCTAATCCTCTCCTGTGTGATACTGTCTGCTGAGCCGTGTATCTAATCCCGCCCTGTGCGATACTGTCTGCTGAGCCGTGTATCTAATCCACCCGTGTGATACAGTCTGCTGAGCTGTGTATCTAATCCTATGCTGTGTGATACTGTCTGCTGAGCTGTGTATCTAATCCTCTCCTGTGTGATACTGTCTGATGAGCTGTGTATCTAATCCTCTCCTGTGTGATACTGTCTGCTGAGCTGTGTATCTAATCCTCTCCTGTGTGATACTGTCTGCTGAGCTGTGTATCTAATCCTCTCCTGTGTGATACTGTCTGATGAGCTGTGTATCTAATCCTCTCCTGTGTGACTCTGTCTGCTGAGCCGTGTATCTAATCCTCTCCTGTGTGATACTGTGTGCTGAGATGTGTATCTTATCCTATCCTGTGTGATACTGTCTGATGAACTGTGTATCTAATCCTCTCCTGTGTGATACTGTCTGCTGAGCTATGTATCTAATCCTGTGTGATACTGTCTGCTGAGCTGTGTATCTAATTCTCTCCTGTGTGATACCGTCTGCTGAGCTGTGTATCTAATACTCTCCTGTGTGATACTGTCTGCTGAGCAGTGTATCTAATACTCTCCTGTGTGATACTGTCTGATGAACCGTGTATCTAATCCCGCCCTGTGCGATATTGTCTGCTGAGCCGTGTATCTAATCCACTCCTGTGTGATACTGTCTGCTGAGCTGTGTATCTAATCCTACGCTGTGTGATACTGTCTGCTGAGCTGTGTATCTAATCCTCTCCTGTGTGATACTGTCTGCTGAGCTGTGCATCTAATCCTATCCTGTGTGATACTGTCTGCTGAGCCGTGTATCTAATCCTATGCTGTGTGATACTGTCTGCTGAGCTGTGTATCTAATCTTATACTGTGTGATACTGCCTGCTGAGCTGTGTATCTAATCCTATGCTGTGTGATACTGTATGCTGAGCAGTGTATCTAATCCTCTCCTGTGTGATACTGTCTGCTGAGCCGTGTATCTAATCCTATGCTGTGTGATACTGTCTGCTGAGCTGTGTATCTAATCTTATACTGTGTGATACTGCCTGCTGAGCTGTGTATCTAATCCTATGCTGTGTGATACTGTATGCTGAGCAGTGTATCTAATCCTCTCCTGTGTGATACTGTCTCCTCAGCTGTGTATCTAATCCCCTCCTGTGTGATACTGTCTGCTGAGCCGTGTATCTAATCCTATGCTGTGTGATACTGTCTGCTGAGCCATGTATCTAATCCTCTCCTGTGAGATACTGTCTGCTGAGCTGCGTATCTAATCCTCTCCTGTGTGATACTGTCTGCTGAGCTGTGAATCTAATCCTGTCCTGTGTGATACTGTCTGCTGAGCCATGTATCTAATCCTCTCCTGTGAGATACTGTCTGCTGAGCTGTGTATCTAATCCTCTCCTGTGTAATACTGTCTGCTGAGCTGTGTATCTAATCTTATCCTGTGTGATACTGTCTGCTGAGCTGTGTATCTAATCTTATCCTGTGTGATACTGTCTGCTGAGCTGTGTATCTAATCCCCTCCTGTGTGATACTGTCTGTTGAGCCGTGTATCTAATCCTATGCTGTGTGATACTGTCTGCTGAACTGTGTATCTAAACCTATGCTGTGTATCTCATCCTCTCCTGTGTGATACTGTCTGCTGAGCTGTGTATCTAATCCCCTCCTGTGTGATACTGTCTGCTGAGCTGTGTATCTAATCCCCTCCTGTGTGATACTGTCTGCTGAACCGTGTATCTAATCCTATGCTGTGTGATGCTTTCTGCTGAGCCATGTATCTAATCCTCTCCTGTGTGATACTGTCTGCTGAGCAGTGTGTCTAATCCTATCCTGTGTGATACTGTCTGCTGAGCTGTGTATCTAATCCTCTCCTGTGTGATGTCTGCTGAGCCGTGTATCTAATCCACTCCTGTGTGATACTGTCAGCTGAGCTGTGTATCTAATCCTCTCCTGTGTGATACTATCTGCTGAGCTGTGTATCTAATCCTCTCCTGTGTCATACTGTCTGATGAGCTGTGTATCTAATCCTCTCCTGTGTGATACTGCCTACTGAGCTGTGTATCTAATCCTATCCTGTGTGATACTGTCTGCTGAGTCGTGTATCTAATCCCGCCCTGTGCGATACTGTCTGCTGAGCCGTGTATCTAATCCACTCCTGTGTGATACTGTCAGCTGAGCTGTGTATCTGATCCTCTCCTGTGTGATACTGTCTGCTGAGCCGTGTATCTAATCCTTTCCTGTGTGATACTGCCTACTGAGCTGTGCATCTAATCCTATCCTGTGTGATACCATCAGCTGAGCAGTGTATCTAATCCTATACTGTGTGATACCATCTGCTGAGCTGTGTATCTAATCCTATCCTGTGTGATACTGTCTGCTGAGCTGTGTATCTAATCCACTCCTGTGTGATACTGTCTGCTGAGCTGTATATCTAATCCTATCCTGTGTGATACTATCTGCTGAGCTGTGTATCTCATCCTCTCCTGTGTGATACTGTCTGCTGAGCTGTGTATCTAATCCTCTCCTGTGTGATACTGTCAGCTGAGCTGTGTATCTAATCATCTCCTGTGTGATACTGTCTGCTGAGCCGTGTATCTAATCCTGTCCTGTGTGATACTGTCTGATGAGCTATGTATCTAATCCTCTCCTGTGTGATACTGTCTGCTGAGCTGTGTATCTAATCCTGTCCTGTGTGATACTGTCTGATGAGCTATGTATCTAATCCTCTCCTGTGCGATACTGTCTGCTGAGCCGTGTATCTAATCCTCTCCTGTGTGATACTGTCTGCTGAGCTGTGCATCTAATCCTATCCTGTGTGATACTATCTGCTGAGCAGTGTATCTAATCCTCTCCTGTGTGATACTGTCTGCTGAGCCGTGTATCTAATCCTCTCCTGTGTGATACTGTCTGCTGAGCTGTGTATCTAATCCTCTCCTGTGTGATACTGTCTGCTGAGCCGTGTATCTAATCCTACCCTGTGTGATACAGTCTGCTGAACCGTGTATCTAATCCTGCCCTGTGTAATACTGTCTGCTGAGCAGTGTATCTAATTCTATCCTGTGTGATACCATCTGCTGAGCTGTGTATCTAATCCTCTCCTGTGTGATACTGTCTGCTGAGCTGTGTATCAAATCCTCTCCTGTGTGATACTGTCTGCTGATCTGTGTATCTAATCCTATCCTGTGTGATACTGTCTGCTGAGCCGTGTATCTAATCCTACCCTGTGGGGTACTGTCTGCTGAACCGTGTATCTAATCCTGCCCTGTGTGATACTGTCTTCTGAGCAGTGTATCTAATCCTATCCTGTGTGATACTGTCTGCTGAGCTGTGTATCAAATCCTCTCCTGTGTGATACTGTCTGCTGAGCCGTGTATCTAATCCTATCCTGTGTGATACTGTCTGCTGAGCCGTGTATCTAATCCTATCCTGTGTGATACTGTCTGCTGAGCTGTGTATCAAATCCTCTCCTGTGTGATACTGTCTGCTGAGCCGTGTATCTAATCCTCTCCTGTGTGATACTGTCTGCTGAGCTGTGTATCTAATCCACTCCTGTGTGATACTGTCTGCTGAGCTGTGTATCTAATCCACTCCTGTGTGATACTGTCTGCTGAGCTGTGTATCTATTCCTATCCTGTGTGATACCATCTGCTGAGCTGTGTATCTAATCCACTCCTGTGTGATACTGTCTGCTGAGCTGTGTATCTATTCCTATCCTGTGTGATACTGTCTGCTGAGCTGTGTATCTAATCCTCTCCTGTGTGATACTGTCTGCTGAGCTGTGTATCAAATCCTCTCCTGTGTGATACTGTCTGCTGAGCCGTGTATCTAATCCTACCCTGTGTGATACTGTCTGGTGAACCGTGTATCTAATCCTGCCCTGTGTGATACTGTCTGCTGAGCTGTGTATCTAATCCACTCCTGTGTGATACTGTCTGCTGAGCTGTGTATCTATTCCTATCCTGTGTGATACCATCTGCTGAGCTGAGTATCTAATCCTCTCCTGTGTGATACTGTCTGCTGAGCTGTGTATCAAATCCTCTCCTGGTACTGTCTGCTGAGCCGTGTATCTAATCCTACCCTGTGTGATACTGTCTGCTGAACCGTGTATCTAATCCTGCCCTGTGTGATACTGTCTGCTGAGCTGTGTATCTAATCCTATCCTGTGTGATACCATCTGCTGAGCCGTGTAACTAATCCTCTCCTGTGTGATACTGTCTGCTGAGCCCTGTATCTAATCATATCCTGTGTGATACCATCTGCTGAGCAGTGTATCTAAACCTATCCTGTGTGATACCAGCTGCTGAGCTGTGTATTTAATCCTATCCTTTGTGATACTGTCTGCTGAGCTGTGTATCTAATCCTCTCCTGTGTGATAATGTCTGCTGAGCCGTGTATCTAATCCTCTCCTGTGTGATACTGTCTGCTGAGCTGTGTATCTAATCCTGTCCTGTGTGATACAGTCCGCTGAGCTATGTATCTAATCCTCTCCTTGCGATATTCTCTGCTGAGCTGTGTATCTAATCCACTCCTGTGTGATACTCTCTGCTGAGCTGTGCATCTAATCCTATCCTGTGTGATACTATCTGCTGAGCAGTGTATCTAATCCTATCCTGTGTGATACTGTCTGCTGAGCCGTGTATCGAATCCCGCCCTGTGCGATACTGTCTGCTGAGTCGTGGATCTAATCCACTCCTGTGTGATACTGTCTGCTGAGCTGTGCATCTAATCCACTCCTGTGTGATACTGTCTGATGAACTGTGTATCTAATCCTATCCTGTGTGATACTATCTGCTGAGCAGTGTATCTAATCCTATCCTGTGTGATACAGTCCGCTGAGCTATGTATCTAATCCTCTCCTGTGTGATACTGTCTGCTGAGCCGTGTATCTAATCCTCTCCTGTGTGATACTGTCTGCTGAGCTGTGCATCTAATCCTATCCTGTGTGATACTATCTGCTGAGCAGTGTATCTAATCCTATCCTGTGTGATACTGTCTGCTGAGCCGTGTATCTAATCCCGCCCTGTGCGATACTGTCTGCTGAGCCGTGGATCTAATCCACTCCTGTGTGATACTGTCTGCTGAGCTGTGTATCTAATCCCGCCCTGTGCGATACTGTCTGCTGAGCCGTGTATCTAATCCACTCCTGTGTGATACTGTCTGATGAACTGTGTATCTAATCCTATCCTGTGTGATACTGTCTGCTGAGCCGTGTATCTAATCCCGCCCTATGCGATACGGTCTGCTGAGCCGTGTATCTAATCCACTCCTGTGTGATACTATCTGCTGAGCTTTGTATCTAATCCTGTGCTGTGTGATACTGTCAGCTGAGTTGTGTATCTAATCCTATCCTGTGTGATACCATCTGCTGAGCTGTGTATCTAATCCTTTCCTGTGTGATACTGTCTGCTGAGCTATGTATCTAATCCTCTCCTGTGTGATACTGTTTGCTGAGCTGTGTATCTAATCCTTTCCTGTGTGATACTGCCTGCTGAGCTGTGTATCTAAGCCTATCCTGTGTGATACCATCTGCTGAGCTGTGTATCTAATCCTTTCCTGTGTGATACTGTCTGCTAAGCTGTGTATCTAATCCTCTACTGTGTGATACTGTCAGGTGAGCTGTGTATCTAATCCTCTCCTGTGTGATACTGACTGCTGTGCTGTGTATCTAATCCTATGCTGTGTGATACTGTCTGCTGAGCTGTGTATCTAATCCTATGCTGTGTGATACAGTCTGCTGAGCTGTATCTTTAATCCTACCCTGTGTGATACTGTCTGCTCAACCGTGTATCTAATCCTCTCCTGTGTGATACCGTCTGCTGAGCAGTGTATCTAATCCTCTCCTGTGTGATACCGGCTGCTGAGCTGTGTATCTAATCCTCTCCTGTGCGATACTCTCTGCTGAGCTGTGTATCTAATCCTTTCCTGTGTGATACTGTCTGCTGAGCTGTGTATGTAATCCTCTGTGTGATACTGTCTGATGAGCTGTGTATCTAATCCTCTCCTGTGTGATACTGTCTGTTGAGCTGTGTATCTAATCCTCTCCTGTGTGATACTGTCTGATGAACTGTGTATCTAATCCTATCCTGTGTGATACTGTCAGCTGAGCTGTGTATCTAATCCTCTCCTGTGTGATACTGTCTGCTGAGCCGTGTATCTAATCCCGCCCTGTGCGATACTGTCTGCTGAGCCGTGTATCTAATCCACCCGTGTGATACAGTCTGCTGAGCTGTGTATCTAATCCTATGCTGTGTGATACTGTCTGCTGAGCTGTGTATCTAATCCTCTCCTGTGTGATACTGTCTGATGAGCTGTGTATCTAATCCTCTCCTGTGTGATACTGTCTGCTGAGCTGTGTATCTAATCCTCTCCTGTGTGATACTGTCTGCTGAGCTGTGTATCTAATCCTCTCCTGTGTGATACTGTCTGATGAGCTGTGTATCTAATCCTCTCCTGTGTGACTCTGTCTGCTGAGCCGTGTATCTAATCCTCTCCTGTGTGATACTGTGTGCTGAGATGTGTATCTAATCCTGTCCTGTGTGATACTGTCTGCTGAGCTGTGTATCTAATCCTATCCTGTGTGATACTGTCTGATGAACTGTGTATCTAATCCTCTCCTGTGTGATACTGTCTGCTGAGCTGTGTATCTAATCCTATCCTATGTGATACTGTCTGCTGAGCCGTGTATCTAATCCTCTCCTGTGTGATACTGTCTGCTGAGCTGTTTATCTAATCCTCTCCTTTGTGATACTGTCTGCTGAGGTGTGTATCTAATCTTGTCCTGTGTGATACCGTCTGCTGAGCTATGCATCTAATCCTGTCCTGTGTGATACCGTCTGCTGAGCAGTGTATCTAATCTTATCCTGTGATACTGTCTGCTGAGCTGTGTATCTAATCCCCTCCTGTGTGATTCTGTCTGCTGAGAAGTGTATCTAATCCTATGCTGTGTGATACTGTCTGCTGAGCTGTGTATCTAATCCTATGCTGTGTATCTAATCATCTCCTGTGTGATAATGTCTGCTGAGCCGTGTATCTAATCCTATCCTGTGTGATGCTGTCAGCTGAGCTGTGTATCTAATCCTATCCTGTGTAATACCATCTGCTGAGCAGTGTATCTAATCCTATCCTGTGTGATACTGTCTGCTGAGCTGTGTATCTAATCCTCTCCTGTGTGATACTGTCTGCTGAGCCGTGTATCTAATCCTCTCCTGTGTGATACTGTGTGCTGAGCTGTGTATCTAATCCTCTCCTGTGCGTTACTGTCTGCTGAGCTGTGTATCTAATCCTCTCCTGTGTGATACTGTCTGATGAACTGTGTATCTAATCCTGTCCTATGTGATACTGTCTGCTGATCCTTGTATCTAATCCTCTCCTGTGTGATACTGTCTGCTGAGCTGTGCATCTAATCCTGTCCTGTGTGATACTGTCTGCTGAGCTATGTATCTAATCCTTTCCTGTGTGATACTGTCTGCTGAGCTGTGTATCTAATCCTCTCCTGTGCGATACTGTCTGCTGAGCCGTGTATCTAATCCTCTCCTGTGCGATACCGTCTGCTGAGCAGTGTGTCTAATCCTTTCCTGTGCGATACTGTCTGCTGAGCTGTGTATCTAATCCTCTCCTGTGTGATACTGTCTGCTGAGCAGTGTATCTAATCTTATACTGTGATACTGTCTCCTGAGCTGTGTATCTAATCCCCTTCTGTGTGATACTGTCTGCTGAGCTGTGTATGTAATCCTCTCCCGTGTGATACTGTCTGCTGAGCCGTGTATCTAATCCTATGCTGTGTGATAGTCTGCTGAGCAGTGTATCTAATCTTATACTGTGTGATAGTGTCTGCTGAGCTGTGTATCTAATCCTCTCCTGTGAGATACTGTCTGCTGAGTTGCGTATCTAATCCTCTCCTGTGTGATACTGTCTGATGAACTGTGTATCTAATCCTGTCCTATGTGATACTGTCTGCTGAGCTGTGCATCTAATCCTCTCCTGTGTAATACTGTCTGCTGAGCTGTGTATCTAATCTTATCCTGTGTGATACTGTCTGCTGAGCTGTGTATCTAATCTTATCCTGTGTGATACTGTCTGCTGAGCTGTGTATCTAATCCCCTCCTGTGTGATACTGTCTGCTGAGCTGTGTATCTAATCCCCTCCTGTGTGATACTATCTGTTGAGCCGTGTATCTAATCCTATGCTGTGTGATACTGTCAGCTGAGCTGTGTATCTAAACCTATGCTGTGTATCTCATCCTCTCCAGTGTGATACTGTCTGCTGAGCTGTGTATCTAATCCTCTCCTGTGTGATACTGTCTGCTGAGCTATGTATCTAATCCTGTGTGATACTGTCTGCTGAGCTGTGTATCTAATTCTCTCCTGTGTGATACCGTCTGCTGAGCTGTGTATCTAATACTCTCCTGTGTGATACTGTCTGCTGAGCAGTGTATCTAATACTCTCCTGTGTGATACTGTCTGATGAACCGTGTATCTAATCCCGCCCTGTGCGATATTGTCTGCTGAGCCGTGTATCTAATCCACTCCTGTGTGATACTGTCTGCTGAGCTGTGTATCTAATCCTACGCTGTGTGATACTGTCTGCTGAGCTGTGTATCTAATCCTCTCCTGTGTGATACTGTCTGCTGAGCTGTGCATCTAATCCTATCCTGTGTGATACTGTCTGCTGAGCCGTGTATCTAATCCTATGCTGTGTGATACTGTCTGCTGAGCTGTGTATCTAATCTTATACTGTGTGATACTGCCTGCTGAGCTGTGTATCTAATCCTATGCTGTGTGATACTGTATGCTGAGCAGTGTATCTAATCCTCTCCTGTGTGATACTGTCTGCTGAGCCGTGTATCTAATCCTATGCTGTGTGATACTGTCTGCTGAGCTGTGTATCTAATCTTATACTGTGTGATACTGCCTGCTGAGCTGTGTATCTAATCCTATGCTGTGTGATACTGTATGCTGAGCAGTGTATCTAATCCTCTCCTGTGTGATACTGTCTCCTCAGCTGTGTATCTAATCCCCTCCTGTGTGATACTGTCTGCTGAGCCGTGTATCTAATCCTATGCTGTGTGATACTGTCTGCTGAGCCATGTATCTAATCCTCTCCTGTGAGATACTGTCTGCTGAGCTGCGTATCTAATCCTCTCCTGTGTGATACTGTCTGCTGAGCTGTGCATCTAATCCTCTCCTGTGTAATACTGTCTGCTGAGCTGTGTATCTAATCTTATCCTGTGTGATACTGTCTGCTGAGCTGTGTATCTAATCTTATCCTGTGTGATACTGTCTGCTGAGCTGTGTATCTAATCCCCTCCTGTGTGATACTGTCTGTTGAGCCGTGTATCTAATCCTATGCTGTGTGATACTGTCTGCTGAACTGTGTATCTAAACCTATGCTGTGTATCTCATCCTCTCCTGTGTGATACTGTCTGCTGAGCTGTGTATCTAATCCCCTCCTGTGTGATACTGTCTGCTGAGCTGTGTATCTAATCCCCTCCTGTGTGATACTGTCTGCTGAACCGTGTATCTAATCCTATGCTGTGTGATGCTTTCTGCTGAGCCATGTATCTAATCCTCTCCTGTGTGATACTGTCTGCTGAGCTGTGTGTCTAATCCTATCCTGTGTGATACTGTCTGCTGAGCTGTGTATCTAATCCTCTCCTGTGTGATGTCTGCTGAGCCGTGTATCTAATCCACTCCTGTGTGATACTGTCAGCTGAGCTGTGTATCTAATCCTCTCCTGTGTGATACTATCTGCTGAGCTGTGTATCTAATCCTCTCCTGTGTGATACTGTCTGATGAGCTGTGTATCTAATCCTCTCCTGTGTGATACTGCCTACTGAGCTGTGTATCTAATCCTATCCTGTGTGATACTGTCTGCTGAGTCGTGTATCTAATCCCGCCCTGTGCGATACTGTCTGCTGAGCCGTGTATCTAATCCACTCCTGTGTGATACTGTCAGCTGAGCTGTGTATCTGATCCTCTCCTGTGTGATACTGTCTGCTGAGCCGTGTATCTAATCCTTTCCTGTGTGATACTGCCTACTGAGCTGTGCATCTAATCCTATCCTGTGTGATACCATCAGCTGAGCAGTGTATCTAATCCTATCCTGTGTGATACCATCTGCTGAGCTGTGTATCTAATCCTATCCTGTGTGATACTGTCTGCTGAGCTGTGTATCTAATCCACTCCTGTGTGATACTGTCTGCTGAGCTGTATATCTAATCCTATCCTGTGTGATACTATCTGCTGAGCTGTGTATCTAATCCTCTCCTGTGTGATACTGTCTGCTGAGCTGTGTATCTAATCCTCTCCTGTGTGATACTGTCAGCTGAGCTGTGTATCTAATCCTCTCCTGTGTGATACTGTCTGCTGAGCCGTGTATCTAATCCTGTCCTGTGTGATACTGTCTGATGAGCTATGTATCTAATCCTCTCCTGTGTGATACTGTCTGCTGAGCTGTGTATCTAATCCTGTCCTGTGTGATACTGTCTGATGAGCTATGTATCTAATCCTCTCCTGTGCGATACTGTCTGATGAGCCGTGTATCTAATCCTCTCCTGTGTGATACTGTCTGCTGAGCTGTGCATCTAATCCTATCCTGTGTGATACTATCTGCTGAGCAGTGTATCTAATCCTCTCCTGTGTGATACTGTCTGCTGAGCCGTGTATCTAATCCTCTCCTCTGTGATACTGTCTGCTGAGCTGTGTATCTAATCCTCTCCTGTGTGATACTGTCTGCTGAGCCGTGTATCTAATCCTACCCTGTGTGATACTGTCTGCTGAACCGTGTGTCTAATCCTGCCCTGTGTAATACTGTCTGCTGAGCAGTGTATCTAATTCTATCCTGTGTGATACCATCTGCTGAGCTGTGTATCTAATCCTCTCCTGTGTGATACTGTCTGCTGAGCTGTGTATCAAATCCTCTCCTGTGTGATACTGTCTGCTGATCTGTGTATCTAATCCTATCCTGTGTGATACTGTCTGCTGAGCCGTGTATCTAATCCTACCCTGTGGGGTACTGTCTGCTGAACCGTGTATCTAATCCTGCCCTGTGTGATACTGTCTGCTGAGCAGTGTATCTAATCCTATCCTGTGTGATACTGTCTGCTGAGCTGTGTATCAAATCCTCTTCTGTGTGATACTGTCTGCTGAGCCGTGTATCTAATCCTATCCTGTGTGATACTGTCTGCTGAGCCGTGTATCTAATCCTATGCTGTGTGATACTGTCTGCTGAGCTGTGTATCAAATCCTCTCCTGTGTGATACTGTCTGCTGAGCCGTGTATCTAATCCTCTCCTGTGTGATACTGTCTGCTGAGCTGTGTATCTAATCCACTCCTGTGTGATACTGTCTGCTGAGCTGTGTATCTAATCCACTCCTGTGTGATACTGTCTGCTGAGCTGTGTATCTATTCCTATCCTGTGTGATACCATCTGCTGAGCTGAGTATCTAATCCTCTCCTGTGTGATACTGTCTGCTGAGCTGTGTATCAAATCCTCTCCTGTGTGATACTGTCTGCTGAGCCGTGTATCTAATCCTACCCTGTGTGATACTGTCTGGTGAACCGTGTATCTAATCCTGCCCTGTGTGATACTGTCTGCTGAGCTGTGTATCTAATCCACTCCTGTGTGATACTGTCTGCTGAGCTGTGTATCTATTCCTATCCTGTGTGATACCATCTGCTGAGCTGAGTATCTAATCCTCTCCTGTGTGATACTGTCTGCTGAGCTGTGTATCAAATCCTCTCCTGTGTGATACTGTCTGCTGAGCCGTGTATCTAATCCTACCCTGTGTGATACTGTCTGCTGAACCGTGTATCTAATCCTGCCCTGTGTGATACTGTCTGCTGAGCTGTGTATCTAATCCTATCCTGTGTGATACCATCTGCTGAGCCGTGTAACTAATCCTCTCCTGTGTGATACTGTCTGCTGAGCCCTGTATCTAATCATATCCTGTGTGATACCATCTGCTGAGCAGTGTATCTAAACCTATCCTGTGTGATACTGTCTGCTGAGCTGTGTATCTAATCCTCTCCTGTGTGATACTGTCTGCTGAGCTGTGTATCTAATCCTGTCCTGTGTGATACAGTCCGCTGAGCTATGTATCTAATCCTCTCCTTGCGATATTCTCTGCTGAGCTGTGTATCTAATCCTCTCCTGTGTGATACTGTCTGCTGAGCTGTGCATCTAATCCTATCCTGTGTGATACTATCTGCTGAGCCGTGTATCTAATCCTATCCTGTGTGATACTGTCTGCTGAGCCGTGTATCGAATCCCGCCCTGTGCGATACTGTCTGCTGAGCCGTGGATCTAATCCACTCCTGTGTGATACTGTCTGCTGAGCCGTGCATCTAATCCACTCCTGTGTGATACTCTCTGATGAACTGTGTATCTAATCCTATCCTGTGTGATACTGTCTGCTGAGCCGTGTATCTAATCCCGCCCTGTGCGATACTGTCTGCTGAGCCGTGTATCTAATCCACTCCTGTGTGATACTATCTGCTGAGCTTTGTATCTAATCCTGTGCTGTGTGATACTGTCAGCTGAGTTGTGTATCTAATCCTATCCTGTGTGATACCATCTGCTGAGCTGTGTATCTAATCCTTTCCTGTGTGATACTGTCTGCTGAGCTGTGTATCTAATCCTCTCCTGTGTGATACTGTTTGCTGAGCTGTGTATCTAATCCTTTCCTGTGTGATACTGCCTGCTGAGCTGTGTATCTAAGCCTCTCCTGTGTGATACTGTCTGCTGAGCCATGTATATAATCCTATCCTGTGTGATACTGTCTGCTGAGCTATGTATCTAATCCTATCCTGTGTGATACTGTCTGCTGAGCTGTGTATCTAATCCTATCCTGTGTGATATTGTCAGCTGAGCTGTGTATCTAATCCTCTCCTGTGTGATACCGTCTGCTGAGCTGTGTATCAAATCCTCTCCTGTGTGATACTGACTGCTGTGCTGTGTATCTAATCCTATGCTGTGTGATACTGTCTGCTGAGCTGTGTATCTAATCCTATGCTGTGTGATACTGTCTGCTGAGCTGTATCTCTAATCCTACCCTGTGTGATACTGTCTGCTCAACCGTGTATCTAATCCTCTCCTGTGTGATACCGTCTGCTGAGCAGTGTATCTAATCCTCTCCTGTGTGATACCGAATGCTGAGCAGTGTATCTAATCCTCTCCTGTGTGATACCGGCTGCTGAGCTGTGTATCTAATCCTCTCCTGTGCAATACTGTCTGCTGAGCTGTGTATCTAATCCTCTCCTGTGTGATACTGTCAGCTGAGCTGTGTATCTAATCCTCTCCTGTGTGATACTGTCTGCTGAGCTGTGTATCTAATCCTGTCCTGTGTGATACTGTCTGATGAGCTATGTATCTAATCCTCTCCTGTGCGATACTGTCTGCTGAGCTGTGTATCTAATCCTCTCCTGTGTGATACTGTCAGCTGAGCTGTGTATCTAATCCTCTCCTGTGTGATACTGTCTGCTGAGCCGTGTATCTAATCCTGTCCTGTGTGATACTGTCTGATGAGCTATGTATCTAATCCTCTCCTGTGTGATACTGTCTGCTGAGCTGTGTATCTAATCCTCTCCTGTGCGATACTGTCTGATGAGCCGTGTATCTAATCCTCTCCTGTGTGATACTGTCTGCTGAGCTGTGCATCTAATCCTCTCCTGTGTGATACTATCTGTTGAGCAGTGTATCTAATCCTCTCCTGTGTGATATTGTCTGCTGAGCCGTGTATCTAATCCTCTCCTGTGTGATACTGTCTGCTGAGCTGTGTATCTAATCCTATCCTGTGTGATACTGTCTGCTGAGCCGTGTATCTAATCCTGCCCTGTGTGATACTGTCTGCTGAGCAGTGTATCTAATCCTACCCTGTGTGATACCATCTGCTGAGCTGTGTATCTAATCCTCTCCTGTGTGATACTGTCTGCTGAGCTTTGTATCAAATCCTCTCCTGTGTGATACTGTCTGCTGAGCTGTGTATCTAATCCTGCCCTGTGTGATATTGTCTTCTGAGCAGTGTATCTAATCCTGCCCTGTGTGATATTGTCTTCTGAGCAGTGTATCTAATCCTATCCTGTGTGATACCATCTGCTGAGCTGTGTATCTAATCCTCTCCTGTGTGATACTGTCTGCTGAGCTGTGTATCAAATCCTCTCCTGTGTGATACTGTCTGCTGAGCCGTGTATATAATCCTACCCTGTGTGATACTGTCTGCTGAACCGTGTATCTAATCCTGCCCTGTGTGATACTGTCTGCTGAGCTGTGTATCTAATCCTATCCTGTGTGATACCATCTGCTGAGCCGTGCAACTAATCCTCTCCTGTGTGATACTGTCTGCTGAGCCCTGTATCTAATCATATCCTGTGTGATACCATCTGCTGAGCAGTGTATCTAAACCTATCCTGTGTGATACCAGCTGCTGAGCTGTGTATCTAATCCTATACTTTGTGATACTGTCTGCTGAGCTGTGTATCTAATCCTCTCCTGTGTGATACTATCTGCTGAGCAGTGTATCTAATCCTCTCCTGTGTGATACTGTCTGCTGAGCCGTGTATCTAATCCTCTACTGTGTGACACTATCTGCTGAGCAGTGTATCTAATCCTATCTTGTGTGATACCATCTGCTGAGCTGTGTATCTAATCCTCTCCTGTGTGATAATGTCTGCTGAGCCGTGTATCTAATCCTCTCCTGTGTGATACTGTCTGCTGAGCTGTGTATCTAATCCTGTCCTGTGTGATACAGTCCGCTGAGCTATGTATCTAATCCTCTCCTGTGCGATATTGTCTGCTGAGCTGTGTATCTAATCCTCTCCTGTGTGATACTGTCTGCTGAGCTGTGCATCTAATCCTATCCTGTGTGATACTATCTGCTGAGCAGTGTATCTAATCCTATCCTGTGTGATACTGTCTGCTGAGCCGTGTATCTAATCCCGCCCTGTGCGATACTGTCTGCTGAGCCGTGGATCTAATCCACTAATGTGTGATACTGTCTGCTGAGCTGTGTATCTAATCCCGCCCTGTGCGATACTGTCTGCTGAGCCGTGTATCTAATCCACTCCTGTGTGATACTGTCTGATGAACTGTGTATCTAATCCTATCCTGTGTGATACTGTCTGCTGAGCCGTGTATCTAATCCCGCCCTGTGCGATACTGTCTGCTGAGCCGTGTATCTAATCCACTCCTGTGTGATACTATCTGCTGAGCTTTGTATCTAATCCTGTGCTGTGTGATACTGTCTGCTGAGCTGTGTATCTAATCCTATCCTGTGTGATACCATCTGCTGAGCTGTGTATCTAATCCTTTCCTGTGTGATACTGTCTGCTGAGCTATGTATCTAATCCTCTCCTGTGTGATACTGTTTGCTGAGCTGTGTATCTAATCCTTTCCTGTGTGATGCTGCCTGCTGAGCTGTGTATCTAATCCTATGCTGTGTGATACTGTCTGCTGAGCTGTGTATCTAATCCTATGCTGTGTGATACTGTCTGCTGAGCTGTATCTCTAATCCTACCCTGTGTGATACTGTCTGCTCAACCGTGTATCTAATCCTTTCCTGTGTGATACCGTCTGCTGAGCAGTGTATCTAATCCTCTCCTGTGTGATACCGGCTGCTGAGCTGTGTATCTAATCCTCTCCTGTGCGATACTGTCTGCTGAGCTGTGTATCTAATCCTCTCCTGTGTGATACTGTCAGCTGAGCTGTGTATCTAATCCTCTCCTGTGTGATACTGTCTGCTGAGCTGTGTATCTAATCCTGTCCTGTGTGATACTGTCTGATGAGCTATGTATCTAATCCTCTCCTGTGCGATACTGTCTGTTGAGCTGTGTATCTAATCCTCTCCTGTGTGATACTGTCAGCTGAGCTGTGTATCTAATCCTCTCCTGTGTGATACTGTCTGCTGAGCCGTGTATCTAATCCTGTCCTGTGTGATACTGTCTGATGAGCTATGTATCTAATCCTCTCCTGTGTGATACTGTCTGCTAAGCTGTGTATCTAATCCTGTCCTGTGTGATACTGTCTGATGAGCTATGTATCTAATCCTCTCCTGTGCGATACTGTCTGATGAGCCGTGTATCTAATCCTCTCCTGTGTGATACTGTCTGCTGAGCTGTGTATCTAATTCTCTCCTGTGTGATACCGTCTGCTGAGCTGTGTATCTAATACTCTCCTGTGTGATACTGTCTGCTGAGCAGTGTATCTAATACTCTCCTGTGTGATACTGTCTGCTGAACCGTGTATCTAATCCCGCCCTGTGCGATACTGTCTGCTCAGCCGTGTATCTAATCCACTCCTGTGTGATACTGTCTGCTGAGCTGTGTATCTAATCCTATGCTGTGTGATACTGTCTGCTGATCTGTGTATCTAATCCTCTCCTGTGTGATACTGTCTGCTGAGCCGTGTATCTAATCCTATGCTGTGTGTTACTGTCTGCTGAGCTGTGTATCTAATCCTCTCCTGTGTGATACTGTCTGCTGAGCTGTGTATCTAATCCTGTCCTGTGTGATACTGTCTGCTGAGCCGTGTATCTAATCCTATGCTGTGCGATACTGTCTGCTGAGCTGTGTATCTAATCCTCTCCTGTGTGATACTGTCTGCTGAGCTGTGTATCTAATCCTATGCTGTGTGATACTGCCTGCTGAGCTGTGTATCTAATCCTATGCTGTGTGATACTGTCTCCTCAGCTGTGTATCTAATCCCCTCCTGTGTGATACTGTCTGCTGAGCCGTGTATCTAATCCTATGCTGTGTGATACTGTCTGCTGAGCCATGTATCTTATCCTCTCCTGTGAGATACTGTCTGCTGAGTTGCGTATCTAATCCTCTCCTGTGTGATACTGTCTGATGAACTGTGTATCTAATCCTGTCCTATGTGATACTGTCTGCTGAGCTGTGCATCTAATCCTCTCCTGTGTAATACTGTCTGCTGACCTGTGTATCTAATCTTATCCTGTGTGATACTGTCTGCTGAGCTGTGTATCTAATTCTCTCCTGTGTGATACCGTCTGCTGAGCTGTGTATCTAATACTCTCCTGTGTGATACTGTCTGCTGAGCAGTGTATCTAATACTCTCCTGTGCGATACTGTCTGCTGAGCCGTGTATCTAATCCTCTCCTGTGCGATACCGTCTGCTGAGCAGTGTGTCTAATCCTTTCCTGTGCGATACTGTCTGCTGAGCTGTGTATCTAATCCTCTCCTGTGTGATACTGTCTGCTGAGCAGTGTATCTAATCTTATACTGTGATACTGTCTCCTGAGCTGTGTATCTAATCCCCTTCTGTGTGATACTGTCTGCTGAGCTGTGTATCTAATCCTCTCCCGTGTGATACTGTCTGCTGAGCCGTGTATCTAATCCTATGCTGTGTGATAGTCTGCTGAGCAGTGTATCTAATCTTATACTGTGTGATAGTGTCTGCTGAGCTGTGTATCTAATCCCCACCTGTGTGATACTGTCTGCTGAGCTGTGTATCTAATCCTCTCCTGTGTGATACTGTCTGCTGAGCAGTGTATCTAATCTTATACTGTGTGGTACTGTCTGCTGAGCTGTGTATCTAATCCTCTCCTGTGAGATACTGTCTGCTGAGTTGCGTATCTAATCCTCTCCTGTGTGATACTGTCTGATGAACTGTGTATCTAATCCTGTCCTATGTGATACTGTCTGCTGAGCTGTGCATCTAATCCTCTCCTGTGTAATACTGTCTGCTGAGCTGTGTATCTAATCTTATCCTGTGTGATACTGTCTGCTGAGCTGTGTATCTAATCTTATCCTGTGTGATACTGTCTGCTGAGCTGTGTATCTAATCCCCTCCTGTGTGATACTGTCTGCTGAGCTGTGTATCTAATCCCCTCCTGTGTGATACTATCTGTTGAGCCGTGTATCTAATCCTATGCTGTGTGATACTGTCAGCTGAGCTGTGTATCTAAACCTATGCTGTGTATCTCATCCTCTCCAGTGTGATACTGTCTGCTGAGCTGTGTATCTAATCCTCTCCTGTGTGATACTGTCTGCTGAGCTATGTATCTAATCCTGTGTGATACTGTCTGCTGAGCTGTGTATCTAATTCTCTCCTGTGTGATACCGTCTGCTGAGCTGTGTATCTAATACTCTCCTGTGTGATACTGTCTGCTGAGCAGTGTATCTAATACTCTCCTGTGTGATACTGTCTGATGAACCGTGTATCTAATCCCGCCCTGTGCGATATTGTCTGCTGAGCCGTGTATCTAATCCACTCCTGTGTGATACTGTCTGCTGAGCTGTGTATCTAATCCTACGCTGTGTGATACTGTCTGCTGAGCTGTGTATCTAATCCTCTCCTGTGTGATACTGTCTGCTGAGCTGTGCATCTAATCCTATCCTGTGTGATACTGTCTGCTGAGCCGTGTATCTAATCCTATGCTGTGTGATACTGTCTGCTGAGCTGTGTATCTAATCTTATACTGTGTGATACTGCCTGCTGAGCTGTGTATCTAATCCTATGCTGTGTGATACTGTATGCTGAGCAGTGTATCTAATCCTCTCCTGTGTGATACTGTCTGCTGAGCCGTGTATCTAATCCTATGCTGTGTGATACTGTCTGCTGAGCTGTGTATCTAATCTTATACTGTGTGATACTGCCTGCTGAGCTGTGTATCTAATCCTATGCTGTGTGATACTGTATGCTGAGCAGTGTATCTAATCCTCTCCTGTGTGATACTGTCTCCTCAGCTGTGTATCTAATCCCCTCCTGTGTGATACTGTCTGCTGAGCCGTGTATCTAATCCTATGCTGTGTGATACTGTCTGCTGAGCCATGTATCTAATCCTCTCCTGTGAGATACTGTCTGCTGAGCTGCGTATCTAATCCTCTCCTGTGTGATACTGTCTGCTGAGCTGTGCATCTAATCCTCTCCTGTGTAATACTGTCTGCTGAGCTGTGTATCTAATCTTATCCTGTGTGATACTGTCTGCTGAGCTGTGTATCTAATCTTATCCTGTGTGATACTGTCTGCTGAGCTGTGTATCTAATCCCCTCCTGTGTGATACTGTCTGTTGAGCCGTGTATCTAATCCTATGCTGTGTGATACTGTCTGCTGAACTGTGTATCTAAACTTATGCTGTGTATCTCATCCTCTCCTGTGTGATACTGTCTGCTGAGCTGTGTATCTAATCCCCTCCTGTGTGATACTGTCTGCTGAGCTGTGTATCTAATCCCCTCCTGTGTGATACTGTCTGCTGAACCGTGTATCTAATCCTATGCTGTGTGATGCTTTCTGCTGAGCCATGTATCTAATCCTCTCCTGTGTGATACTGTCTGCTGAGCTGTGTGTCTAATCCTATCCTGTGTGATACTGTCTGCTGAGCTGTGTATCTAATCCTCTCCTGTGTGATGTCTGCTGAGCCGTGTATCTAATCCACTCCTGTGTGATACTGTCAGCTGAGCTGTGTATCTAATCCTCTCCTGTGTGATACTATCTGCTGAGCTGTGTATCTAATCCTCTCCTGTGTCATACTGTCTGATGAGCTGTGTATCTAATCCTCTCCTGTGTGATACTGCCTACTGAGCTGTGTATCTAATCCTATCCTGTGTGATACTGTCTGCTGAGTCGTGTATCTAATCCCGCCCTGTGCGATACTGTCTGCTGAGCCGTGTATCTAATCCACTCCTGTGTGATACTGTCAGCTGAGCTGTGTATCTGATCCTCTCCTGTGTGATACTGTCTGCTGAGCCGTGTATCTAATCCTTTCCTGTGTGATACTGCCTACTGAGCTGTGCATCTAATCCTATCCTGTGTGATACCATCAGCTGAGCAGTGTATCTAATCCTATCCTGTGTGATACTGTCTGCTGAGCTGTGTATCTAATCCTCTCCTGTGTGATACTGTCAGCTGAGCTGTATATCTAATCCTCTCCTGTGTGATACTGTCTGCTGAGCCGTGTATCTAATCCTGTCCTGTGTGATACTGTCTGATGAGCTATGTATCTAATCCTCTCCTGTGTGATACTGTCTGCTGAGCTGTGTATCTAATCCTGTCCTGTGTGATACTGTCTGATGAGCTATGTATCTAATCCTCTCCTGTGCGATACTGTCTGATGAGCCGTGTATCTAATCCTCTCCTGTGTGATACTGTCTGCTGAGCTGTGCATCTAATCCTATCCTGTGTGATACTATCTGCTGAGCAGTGTATCTAATCCTCTCCTGTGTGATACTGTCTGCTGAGCCGTGTATCTAATCCTTTCCTGTGTGATACTGTCTGCTGAGCTGTGTATCTAATCCTCTCCTGTGTGATACTGTCTGCTGAGCTGTGTATCTAATCCTCTCCTGTGTGATACTGTCTGCTGAGCCGTGTATCTAATCCTACCCTGTGTGATACTGTCTGCTGAACCGTGTATCTAATCCTGCCCTGTGTAATACTGTCTGCTGAGCAGTGTATCTAATTCTATCCTGTGTGATACTGTCTGCTGAGCTGTGTATCAAATCCTCTCCTGTGTGATACTGTCTGCTGATCTGTGTATCTAATCCTATCCTGTGTGATACTGTCTGCTGAGCCGTGTATCTAATCCTACCCTGTGGGGTACTGTCTGCTGAACCGTGTATCTAATCCTGCCCTGTGTGATACTGTCTGCTGAGCAGTGTATCTAATCCTATCCTGTGTGATACTGTCTGCTGAGCTGTGTATCAAATCCTCTCCTGTGTGATACTGTCTGCTGAGCCGTGTATCTAATCTTATCCTGTGTGATACTGTCTGCTGAGCCGTGTATCTAATCCTATCCTGTGTGATACTGTCTGCTGAGCTGTGTATCAAATCCTCTCCTGTGTGATACTGTCTGCTGAGCCGTGTATCTAATCCTCTCCTGTGTGATACTGTCTGCTGAGCTGTGTATCTAATCCACTCCTGTGTGATACTGTCTGCTGAGCTGTGTATCTAATCCACTCCTGTGTGATACTGTCTGCTGAGCTGTGTATCTATTCCTATCCTGTGTGATACCATCTGCTGAGCTGAGTATCTAATCCTCTCCTGTGTGATACTGTCTGCTGAGCTGTGTATCAAATCCTCTCCTGTGTGATACTGTCTGCTGAGCCGTGTATCTAATCCTACCCTGTGTGATACTGTCTGGTGAACCGTGTATCTAATCCTGCCCTGTGTGATACTGTCTGCTGAGCTGTGTATCTAATCCACTCCTGTGTGATACTGTCTGCTGAGCTGTGTATCTATTCCTATCCTGTGTGATACCATCTGCTGAGCTGAGTATCTAATCCTCTCCTGTGTGATACTGTCTGCTGAGCTGTGTATCAAATCCTCTCCTGTGTGATACTGTCTGCTGAGCCGTGTATCTAATCCTACCCTGTGTGATACTGTCTGCTGAACCGTGTATCTAATCCTGCCCTGTGTGATACTGTCTGCTGAGCTGTGTATCTAATCCTATCCTGTGTGATACCATCTGCTGAGCCGTGTAACTAATCCTCTCCTGTGTGATACTGTCTGCTGAGCCCTGTATCTAATCATATCCTGTGTGATACCATCTGCTGAGCAGTGTATCTAAACCTATCCTGTGTGATACCAGCTGCTGAGCTGTGTATTTAATCCTATCCTTTGTGATACTGTCTGCTGAGCTGTGTATCTAATCCTCTCCTGTGTGATAATGTCTGCTGAGCCGTGTATCTAATCCTCTCCTGTGTGATACTGTCTGCTGAGCTGTGTATCTAATCCTGTCCTGTGTGATACAGTCCGCTGAGCTATGTATCTAATCCTCTCCTTGCGATATTCTCTGCTGAGCTGTGTATCAAATCCTCTCCTGTGTGATACTGTCTGCTGAGCTGTGCATCTAATCCTATCCTGTGTGATACTATCTGCTGAGCAGTGTATCTAATCCTATCCTGTGTGATACTGTCTGCTGAGCCGTGTATCTAATCCCGCCCTGTGCGATACTGTCTGCTGAGCCGTGGATCTAATCCACTCCTGTGTGATACTGTCTGCTGAGCTGTGTATCTAATCCCGCCCTGTGCGATACTGTCTGCTGAGCCGTGTATCTAATCCACTCCTGTGTGATACTGTCTGATGAACTGTGTATCTAATCCTATCCTGTGTGATACTGTCTGCTGAGCCGTGTATCTAATCCCGCCCTGTGCGATACTGTCTGCTGAGCCGTGTATCTAATCCACTCCTGTGTGATACTATCTGCTGAGCTTTGTATCTAATCCTGTGCTGTGTGATACTGTCAGCTGAGTTGTGTATCTAATCCTATCCTGTGTGATACCATCTGCTGAGCTGTGTATCTAATCCTCTCCTGTGTGATACTGTCTGCTGAGCTATGTATCTAATCCTCTCCTGTGTGATACTGTTTGCTGAGCTGTGTATCTAATCCTTTCCTGTGTGATACTGCCTGCTGAGCTGTGTATCTAAGCCTATCCTGTGTGATACTGTCTGCTGAGCCATGTATATAATCCTCTACTGTGTGATACTGTCAGGTGAGCTGTGTATCTAATCCTCTCCAGTGTGATATTGTCAGCTGAGCTGTGTATCTAATTCCATCCTGTTTGATACCATCTGCTGATCCGTGTATCTAATCCTCTCCTGTGTGATACTGTCTGCTGAGCTGTGTATCAAATCCTCTCCTGTGTGATACTGACTGCTGAGCTGTGTATCTAATCCTATGCTGTGTGATACTGTCTGCTGAGCTGTGTATCTAATCCTATGCTGTGTGATACTGTCTGCTGAGCTGTATCTCTAATCCTACCCTGTGTGATACTGTCTGCTAAACCGTGTATCTAATCCTTTCCTGTGTGATACCGTCTGCTGAGCAGTGTATCTAATCCTCTCCTGTGTGATACCGGCTGCTGAGCTGTGTATTTAATCCTCTCCTGTGCGATACTGTCTGCTGAGCTGTGTATCTAATCCTGTCCTGTGTGATACTGTCTGATGAGCTATGTATCTAATCCTCTCCTGTGCGATACTGTCTGCTGAGCTGTGTATCTAATCCTCTCCTGTGTGATACTGTCAGCTGAGCTGTGTATCTAATCCTCTCCTGTGTGATACTGTCTGCTGAGCCGTGTATCTAATCCTGTCCTGTGTGATACTGTCTGATGAGCTATGTATCTAATCCTCTCCTGTGTGATACTGTCTGCTGAGCTGTGTATCTAATCCTGTCCTGTGTGATACTGTCTGATGAGCTATGTATCTAATCCTCTCCTGTGCGATACTGTTTGATGAGCCGTGTATCTAATCCTCTCCTGTGTGATACTGTCTGCTGAGCTGTGCATCTAATCCTCTCCTGTGTGATACTATCTGCTGAGCAGTGTATCTAATCCTCTCCTGTGTGATACTGTCTGCTGAGCCGTGTATCTAATCCTCTCCTGTGTGATACTGTCTGCTGAGCTGTGTATCTAATCCTCTCCTGTGTGATACTGTCTGCTGAGCCGTGTATCTAATCCTACCCTGTGTGATACTGTCTGCTGAACCGTGCATCTAATCCTGCCCTGTGTGATACTGTCTGCTGAGCAGTGTATCTAATTCTATCCTGTGTGATACCATCTGCTGAGCTGTGTATCTAATCCTCTCCTGTGTGATACTGTCTGCTGAGCTGTGTATCAAATCCTCTCCTGTGTGATACTGTCTGCTGAGCCGTGTATCTAATCCTATCCTGTGTGATACTGTCTGCTGAGCTGTGTATCAAATCGTCTCCTGTGTGATACTGTCTGCTGAGCCGTGTATCTAATCCTACCCTGTGTGATAGTCTGCTGAACCGTGTATCTAATCCTGCCCTGTGTGATATTGTCTGCTGAGCAGTGTATCTAATCCTATCCTGTGTGATACCATCTGCTGAGCTGTGTATCTAATCCTCTCCTGTGTGATACTGTCTGCTGAGCTGTGTATCAAATCCTCTCCTGTGTGATACTGTCTGCTGAGCCGTGTATCTAATCCTACCCTGTGTGATACTGTCTGCTGAACCGTGTATCTAATCCTGCCCTGTGTGATACTGTCTGCTGAGCTGTGTATCTAATCCTATCCTGTGTGATACCATCTGCTGAGCCGTGTAACTAATCCTCTCCTGTGTGATACTGTCTGCTGAGCCCTGTATCTAATCATATCCTGTGTGATACCATCTGCTGAGCAGTGTATCTAAACCTATCCTGTGTGATACCAGCTGCTGAGCTGTGTATCTAATCCTATCCTTTGTGATACTGTCTGCTGAGCTGTGTATCTAATCCTCTCCTGTGTGATACTATCTGCTGAGCAGTGTATCTAATCCTCTCCTGTGTGATACTGTCTGCTGAGCTGTGTATCTAATCCTCTACTGTGTGATACTATCTGCTGAGCAGTGTATCTAATCCTATCTTGTGTGATACCATCTGCTGAGCTGTGTATCTAATCCTCTCCTGTGTGATAATATCTGCTGAGCCGTGTATCTAATCCTCTCCTGTGTGATACTGTCTGCTGAGCTGTGTATCTAATCCTGTCCTGTGTGATACAGTCAGCTGAGCTATGTATCTAATCCTCTCCTGTGCGATACTGTCTGCTGAGCTGTGTATCTAATCCTCTCCTGTGTGATACTGTCTGCTGAGCTGTGCATCTAATCCTATCCTGGGTGATACTATCTGCTGAGCAGTGTATCTAATCCTATCCTGTGTGATACAGTCCGCTGAGCTATGTATCTAATCCTCTCTTGTGTGATACTGTCTGCTGAGCTGTGTATCTAATCCTATCCTGTGTGATACAGTCCGCTGAGCTATGTATCTAATCCTCTCCTGTGTGATACTGTCTGCTGAGCTGTGTATCTAATCCTCTCCTGTGTGATACTGTCTGCTGAGCTGTGCATCTAATCCTATCCTGTGTGATACTATCTGCTGAGCAGTGTATCTAATCCTATCCTGTGTGATACTGTCTGCTGAGCCGTGTATCTAATCCCGCCCTGTGCGATACTGTCTGCTGAGCCGTGGATCTAATCCACTCCTGTGTGATACTGTCTGCTGAGCTGTGTATCTAATCCCGCCCTGTGCGATACTGTCTGCTGAGCCGTGTATCTAATCCACTCCTGTGTGATACTGTCTGATGAACTGTGTATCTAATCCTATCCTGTGTGATACTGTCTGCTGAGCCGTGTATCTAATCCCGCCCTATGCGATACGGTCTGCTGAGCCGTGTATCTAATCCACTCCTGTGTGATACTATCTGCTGAGCTTTTTATCTAATCCTGTGCTGTGTGATACTGTCAGCTGAGTTGTGTATCTAATCCTATCCTGTGTGATACCATCTGCTGAGCTGTGTATCTAATCCTTTCCTGTGTGATACTGTCTGTTGAGCTATGTATCTAATCCTCTCCTGTGTGATACTGTTTGCTGAGCTGTGTATCTAATCCTTTCCTGTGTGATACTGCCTGCTGAGCTGTGTATCTAAGCCTATCCTGTGTGATACCATCTGCTGAGCTGTGTATCTAATCCTTTCCTGTGTGATACTGTCTGCTAAGCTGTGTATCTAATCCTCTACTGTGTGATACTGTCAGGTGAGCTGTGTATCTAATCCTCTCCTGTGTGATACTGACTGCTGTGCTGTGTATCTAATCCTATGCTGTGTGATACTGTCTGCTGAGCTGTGTATCTAATCCTATGCTGTGTGATACAGTCTGCTGAGCTGTATCTTTAATCCTACCCTGTGTGATACTGTCTGCTCAACCGTGTATCTAATCCTCTCCTGTGTGATACCGTCTGCTGAGCAGTGTATCTAATCCTCTCCTGTGTGATACCGGCTGCTGAGCTGTGTATCTAATCCTCTCCTGTGCGATACTCTCTGCTGAGCTGTGTATCTAATCCTTTCCTGTGTGATACTGTCTGCTGAGCTGTGTATGTAATCCTCTGTGTGATACTGTCTGATGAGCTGTGTATCTAATCCTCTCCTGTGTGATACTGTCTGCTGAGCTGTGTATCTAATCCTCTCCTGTGTGATACTGTCTGATGAACTGTGTATCTAATCCTATCCTGTGTGATACTGTCAGCTGAGCTGTGTATCTAATCCTCTCCTGTGTGATACTGTCTGCTGAGCCGTGTATCTAATCCCGCCCTGTGCGATACTGTCTGCTGAGCCGTGTATCTAATCCACCCGTGTGATACAGTCTGCTGAGCTGTGTATCTAATCCTATGCTGTGTGATACTGTCTGCTGAGCTGTGTATCTAATCCTCTCCTGTGTGATACTGTCTGATGAGCTGTGTATCTAATCCTCTCCTGTGTGATACTGTCTGCTGAGCTGTGTATCTAATCCTCTCCTGTGTGATACTGTCTGCTGAGCTGTGTATCTAATCCTCTCCTGTGTGATACTGTCTGATGAGCTGTGTATCTAATCCTCTCCTGTGTGACTCTGTCTGCTGAGCCGTGTATCTAATCCTCTCCTGTGTGATACTGTGTGCTGAGATGTGTATCTTATCCTATCCTGTGTGATACTGTCTGATGAACTGTGTATCTAATCCTCTCCTGTGTGATACTGTCTGCTGAGCTGTGTATCTAATCCTATCTTATGTGATACTGTCTACTGAGCCGTGTATCTAATCCTCTCCTGTGTGATACTGTCTGCTGAGCTGTTTATCTAATCCTCTCCTTTGTGATACTGTCTGCTGAGGTGTGTATCTAATCTTGTCCTGTGTGATACCGTCTGCTGAGCTATGCATCTAATCCTGTCCTGTGTGATACCGTCTGCTGAGCAGTGTATCTAATCTTATCCTGTGATACTGTCTGCTGAGCTGTGTATCTAATCCCCTCCTGTGTGATTCTGTCTGCTGAGAAGTGTATCTAATCCTATGCTGTGTGATACTGTCTGCTGAGCTGTGTATCTAATCCTCTCCTGTGTGATACTGTCTGCTGAGCTGTGCATCTAATCCTATCCTGTGTGATACTATCTGCTGAGCAGTGTATCTAATCCTATCCTGTGTGATACTGTCTGCTGAGCTGTGTATCTAATCCTCTCCTGTGTGATACTGTCTGCTGAGCCGTGTATCTAATCCTCTCCTGTGTGATACTGTGTGCTGAGCTGTGTATCTAATCCTCTCCTGTGCGTTACTGTCTGCTGAGCTGTGTATCTAATCCTCTCCTGTGTGATACTGTCTGATGAACTGTGTATCTAATCCTGTCCTATGTGATACTGTCTGCTGATCCTTGTATCTAATCCTCTCCTGTGTGATACTGTCTGCTGAGCTGTGCATCTAATCCTGTCCTGTGTGATACTGTCTGCTGAGCTATGTATCTAATCCTTTCCTGTGTGATACTGTCTGCTGAGCTGTGTATCTAATCCTCTCCTGTGCGATACTGTCTGCTGAGCCGTGTATCTAATCCTCTCCTGTGCGATACCGTCTGCTGAGCAGTGTGTCTAATCCTTTCCTGTGCGATACTGTCTGCTGAGCTGTGTATCTAATCCTCTCCTGTGTGATACTGTCTGCTGAGCAGTGTATCTAATCTTATACTGTGATACTGTCTCCTGAGCTGTGTATCTAATCCCCTTCTGTGTGATACTGTCTGCTGAGCTGTGTATCTAATCCTCTCCCGTGTGATACTGTCTGCTGAGTCGTGTATCTAATCCTATGCTGTGTGATAGTCTGCTGAGCAGTGTATCTAATCTTATACTGTGTGATAGTGTCTGCTGAGCTGTGTATCTAATCCCCACCTGTGTGATACTGTCTGCTGAGCTGTGTATCTAATCCTCTCCTGTGTGATACTGTCTGCTGAGCAGTGTATCTAATCTTATACTGTGTGGTACTGTCTGCTGAGCTGTGTATCTAATCCTCTCCTGTGAGATACTGTCTGCTGAGTTGCGTATCTAATCCTCTCCTGTGTGATACTGTCTGATGAACTGTGTATCTAATCCTGTCCTATGTGATACTGTCTGCTGAGCTGTGCATCTAATCCTCTCCTGTGTAATACTGTCTGCTGAGCTGTGTATCTAATCTTATCCTGTGTGATACTGTCTGCTGAGCTGTGTATCTAATCTTATCCTGTGTGGTACTGTCTGCTGAGCTGTGTATCTAATCCCCTCCTGTGTGATACTGTCTGCTGAGCTGTGTATCTAATCCCCTCCTGTGTGATACTATCTGTTGAGCCGTGTATCTAATCCTATGCTGTGTGATACTGTCAGCTGAGCTGTGTATCTAAACCTATGCTGTGTATCTCATCCTCTCCAGTGTGATACTGTCTGCTGAGCTGTGTATCTAATCCTCTCCTGTGTGATACTGTCTGCTGAGCTATGTATCTAATCCTGTGTGATACTGTCTGCTGAGCTGTGTATCTAATTCTCTCCTGTGTGATACCGTCTGCTGAGCTGTGTATCTAATACTCTCCTGTGTGATACTGTCTGCTGAGCAGTGTATCTAATACTCTCCTGTGTGATACTGTCTGATGAACCGTGTATCTAATCCCGCCCTGTGCGATATTGTCTGCTGAGCCGTGTATCTAATCCACTCCTGTGTGATACTGTCTGCTGAGCTGTGTATCTAATCCTACGCTGTGTGATACTGTCTGCTGAGCTGTGTATCTAATCCTCTCCTGTGTGATACTGTCTGCTGAGCTGTGCATCTAATCCTATCCTGTGTGATACTGTCTGCTGAGCCGTGTATCTAATCCTATGCTGTGTGATACTGTCTGCTGAGCTGTGTATCTAATCTTATACTGTGTGATACTGCCTGCTGAGCTGTGTATCTAATCCTATGCTGTGTGATACTGTATGCTGAGCAGTGTATCTAATCCTCTCCTGTGTGATACTGTCTGCTGAGCCGTGTATCTAATCCTATGCTGTGTGATACTGTCTGCTGAGCTGTGTATCTAATCTTATACTGTGTGATACTGCCTGCTGAGCTGTGTATCTAATCCTATGCTGTGTGATACTGTATGCTGAGCAGTGTATCTAATCCTCTCCTGTGTGATACTGTCTCCTCAGCTGTGTATCTAATCCCCTCCTGTGTGATACTGTCTGCTGAGCCGTGTATCTAATCCTATGCTGTGTGATACTGTCTGCTGAGCCATGTATCTAATCCTCTCCTGTGAGATACTGTCTGCTGAGCTGCGTATCTAATCCTCTCCTGTGTGATACTGTCTGCTGAGCTGTGCATCTAATCCTCTCCTGTGTAATACTGTCTGCTGAGCTGTGTATCTAATCTTATCCTGTGTGATACTGTCTGCTGAGCTGTGTATCTAATCTTATCCTGTGTGATACTGTCTGCTGAGCTGTGTATCTAATCCCCTCCTGTGTGATACTGTCTGTTGAGCCGTGTATCTAATCCTATGCTGTGTGATACTGTCTGCTGAACTGTGTATCTAAACTTATGCTGTGTATCTCATCCTCTCCTGTGTGATACTGTCTGCTGAGCTGTGTATCTAATCCCCTCCTGTGTGATACTGTCTGCTGAGCTGTGTATCTAATCCCCTCCTGTGTGATACTGTCTGCTGAACCGTGTATCTAATCCTATGCTGTGTGATGCTTTCTGCTGAGCCATGTATCTAATCCTCTCCTGTGTGATACTGTCTGCTGAGCTGTGTGTCTAATCCTATCCTGTGTGATACTGTCTGCTGAGCTGTGTATCTAATCCTCTCCTGTGTGATGTCTGCTGAGCCGTGTATCTAATCCACTCCTGTGTGATACTGTCAGCTGAGCTGTGTATCTAATCCTCTCCTGTGTGATACTATCTGCTGAGCTGTGTATCTAATCCTCTCCTGTGTCATACTGTCTGATGAGCTGTGTATCTAATCCTCTCCTGTGTGATACTGCCTACTGAGCTGTGTATCTAATCCTATCCTGTGTGATACTGTCTGCTGAGTCGTGTATCTAATCCCGCCCTGTGCGATACTGTCTGCTGAGCCGTGTATCTAATCCACTCCTGTGTGATACTGTCAGCTGAGCTGTGTATCTGATCCTCTCCTGTGTGATACTGTCTGCTGAGCCGTGTATCTAATCCTTTCCTGTGTGATACTGCCTACTGAGCTGTGCATCTAATCCTATCCTGTGTGATACCATCAGCTGAGCAGTGTATCTAATCCTATCCTGTGTGATACTGTCTGCTGAGCTGTGTATCTAATCCTCTCCTGTGTGATACTGTCAGCTGAGCTGTATATCTAATCCTCTCCTGTGTGATACTGTCTGCTGAGCCGTGTATCTAATCCTGTCCTGTGTGATACTGTCTGATGAGCTATGTATCTAATCCTCTCCTGTGTGATACTGTCTGCTGAGCTGTGTATCTAATCCTGTCCTGTGTGATACTGTCTGATGAGCTATGTATCTAATCCTCTCCTGTGCGATACTGTCTGATGAGCCGTGTATCTAATCCTCTCCTGTGTGATACTGTCTGCTGAGCTGTGCATCTAATCCTATCCTGTGTGATACTATCTGCTGAGCAGTGTATCTAATCCTCTCCTGTGTGATACTGTCTGCTGAGCCGTGTATCTAATCCTCTCCTGTGTGATACTGTCTGCTGAGCTGTGTATCTAATCCTCTCCTGTGTGATACTGTCTGCTGAGCCGTGTATCTAATCCTACCCTGTGTGATACTGTCTGCTGAACCGTGTATCTAATCCTGCCCTGTGTAATACTGTCTGCTGAGCAGTGTATCTAATTCTATCCTGTGTGATACCATCTGCTGAGCTGTGTATCTAATCCTCTCCTGTGTGATACTGTCTGCTGAGCTGTGTATCAAATCCTCTCCTGTGTGATACTGTCTGCTGATCTGTGTATCTAATCCTATCCTGTGTGATACTGTCTGCTGAGCCGTGTATCTAATCCTACCCTGTGGGGTACTGTCTGCTGAACCGTGTATCTAATCCTGCCCTGTGTGATACTGTCTGCTGAGCAGTGTATCTAATCCTATCCTGTGTGATACTGTCTGCTGAGCTGTGTATCAAATCCTCTCCTGTGTGATACTGTCTGCTGAGCCGTGTATCTAATCTTATCCTGTGTGATACTGTCTGCTGAGCCGTGTATCTAATCCTATCCTGTGTGATACTGTCTGCTGAGCTGTGTATCAAATCCTCTCCTGTGTGATACTGTCTGCTGAGCCGTGTATCTAATCTTATCCTGTGTGATACTGTCTGCTGAGCTGTGTATCTAATCCTCTCCTGTGTGATACTGTCTGCTGAGCCGTGTATCTAATCTTATCCTGTGTGATACTGTCTGCTGAGCCGTGTATCTAATCCTATCCTGTGTGATACTGTCTGCTGAGCTGTGTATCAAATCCTCTCCTGTGTGATACTGTCTGCTGAGCCGTGTATCTAATCCTCTCCTGTGTGATACTGTCTGCTGAGCTGTGTATCTAATCCACTCCTGTGTGATACTGTCTGCTGAGCTGTGTATCTAATCCACTCCTGTGTGATACTGTCTGCTGAGCTGTGTATCTATTCCTATCCTGTGTGATACCATCTGCTGAGCTGAGTATCTAATCCTCTCCTGTGTGATACTGTCTGCTGAGCTGTGTATCAAATCCTCTCCTGTGTGATACTGTCTGCTGAGCCGTGTATCTAATCTTATCCTGTGTGATACTGTCTGCTGAGCCGTGTATCTAATCCTATCCTGTGTGATACTGTCTGCTGAGCTGTGTATCAAATCCTCTCCTGTGTGATACTGTCTGCTGAGCCGTGTATCTAATCCTATCCTGTGTGATACTGTCTGCTGAGCTGTGTATCTAATCCTCTCCTGTGTGATACTGTCTGCTGAGCCGTGTATCTAATCTTATCCTGTGTGATACTGTCTGCTGAGCCGTGTATCTAATCCTATCCTGTGTGATACTGTCTGCTGAGCTGTGTATCAAATCCTCTCCTGTGTGATACTGTCTGCTGAGCCGTGTATCTAATCCTCTCCTGTGTGATACTGTCTGCTGAGCTGTGTATCTAATCCACTCCTGTGTGATACTGTCTGCTGAGCTGTGTATCTAATCCACTCCTGTGTGATACTGTCTGCTGAGCTGTGTATCTATTCCTATCCTGTGTGATACCATCTGCTGAGCTGAGTATCTAATCCTCTCCTGTGTGATACTGTCTGCTGAGCTGTGTATCAAATCCTCTCCTGTGTGATACTGTCTGCTGAGCCGTGTATCTAATCCTACCCTGTGTGATACTGTCTGGTGAACCGTGTATCTAATCCTGCCCTGTGTGATACTGTCTGCTGAGCTGTGTATCTAATCCACTCCTGTGTGATACTGTCTGCTGAGCTGTGTATCTATTCCTATCCTGTGTGATACCATCTGCTGAGCTGAGTATCTAATCCTCTCCTGTGTGATACTGTCTGCTGAGCTGTGTATCAAATCCTCTCCTGTGTGATACTGTCTGCTGAGCCGTGTATCTAATCCTACCCTGTGTGATACTGTCTGCTGAACCGTGTATCTAATCCTATCCTGTGTGATACCATCTGCTGAGCCGTGTAACTAATCCTCTCCTGTGTGATACTGTCTGCTGAGCCCTGTATCTAATCATATCCTGTGTGATACCATCTGCTGAGCAGTGTATCTAAACCTATCCTGTGTGATACCAGCTGCTGAGCTGTGTATTTAATCCTATCCTTTGTGATACTGTCTGCTGAGCTGTGTATCTAATCCTCTCCTGTGTGATAATGTCTGCTGAGCCGTGTATCTAATCCTCTCCTGTGTGATACTGTCTGCTGAGCTGTGTATCTAATCCTGTCCTGTGTGATACAGTCCGCTGAGCTATGTATCTAATCCTCTCCTTGCGATATTCTCTGCTGAGCTGTGTATCAAATCCTCTCCTGTGTGATACTGTCTGCTGAGCTGTGCATCTAATCCTATCCTGTGTGATACTATCTGCTGAGCAGTGTATCTAATCCTATCCTGTGTGATACTGTCTGCTAAGCCGTGTATCGAATCCCGCCCTGTGCGATACTGTCTGCTGAGCCGTGGATCTAATCCACTCCTGTGTGATACTGTCTGCTGAGCCGTGCATCTAATCCACTCCTGTGTGATACTGTCTGATGAACTGTGTATCTAATCCTATCCTGTGTGATACTATCTGCTGAGCAGTGTATCTAATCCTATCCTGTGTGATACAGTCCGCTGAGCTATGTATCTAATCCTCTCCTGTGTGATACTGTCTGCTGAGCTGTGTATCTAATCCTCTCCTGTGTGATACTGTCTGCTGAGCTGTGCATCTAATCCTATCCTGTGTGATACTATCTGCTGAGCAGTGTATCTAATCCTATCCTGTGTGATACTGTCTGCTGAGCCGTGTATCTAATCCCGCCCTGTGCGATACTGTCTGCTGAGCCGTGGATCTAATCCACTCCTGTGTGATACTGTCTGCTGAGCTGTGTATCTAATCCCGCCCTGTGCGATACTGTCTGCTGAGCCGTGTATCTAATCCACTCCTGTGTGATACTGTCTGATGAACTGTGTATCTAATCCTATCCTGTGTGATACTGTCTGCTGAGCCGTGTATCTAATCCCGCCCTATGCGATACGGTCTGCTGAGCCGTGTATCTAATCCACTCCTGTGTGATACTATCTGCTGAGCTTTGTATCTAATCCTGTGCTGTGTGATACTGTCAGCTGAGTTGTGTATCTAATCCTATCCTGTGTGATACCATCTGCTGAGCTGTGTATCTAATCCTTTCCTGTGTGATACTGTCTGCTGAGCTATGTATCTAATCCTCTCCTGTGTGATACTGTTTGCTGAGCTGTGTATCTAATCCTTTCCTGTGTGATACTGCCTGCTGAGCTGTTTATCTAAGCCTATCCTGTGTGATACCATCTGCTGAGCTGTGTATCTAATCCTTTCCTGTGTGATACTGTCTGCTAAGCTGTGTATCTAATCCTCTACTGTGTGATACTGTCAGGTGAGCTGTGTATCTAATCCTCTCCTGTGTGATACTGACTGCTGTGCTGTGTATCTAATCCTATGCTGTGTGATACTGTCTGCTGAGCTGTGTATCTAATCCTATGCTGTGTGATACAGTCTGCTGAGCTGTATCTTTAATCCTACCCTGTGTGATACTGTCTGCTCAACCGTGTATCTAATCCTCTCCTGTGTGATACCGTCTGCTGAGCAGTGTATCTAATCCTCTCCTGTGTGATACCGGCTGCTGAGCTGTGTATCTAATCCTCTCCTGTGCGATACTCTCTGCTGAGCTGTGTATCTAATCCTTTCCTGTGTGATACTGTCTGCTGAGCTGTGTATGTAATCCTCTGTGTGATACTGTCTGATGAGCTGTGTATCTAATCCTCTCCTGTGTGATACTGTCTGCTGAGCTGTGTATCTAATCCTCTCCTGTGTGATACTGTCTGATGAACTGTGTATCTAATCCTATCCTGTGTGATACTGTCAGCTGAGCTGTGTATCTAATCCTCTCCTGTGTGATACTGTCTGCTGAGCCGTGTATCTAATCCCGCCCTGTGCGATACTGTCTGCTGAGCCGTGTATCTAATCCACCCGTGTGATACAGTCTGCTGAGCTGTGTATCTAATCCTATGCTGTGTGATACTGTCTGCTGAGCTGTGTATCTAATCCTCTCCTGTGTGATACTGTCTGATGAGCTGTGTATCTAATCCTCTCCTGTGTGATACTGTCTGCTGAGCTGTGTATCTAATCCTCTCCTGTGTGATACTGTCTGCTGAGCTGTGTATCTAATCCTCTCCTGTGTGATACTGTCTGATGAGCTGTGTATCTAATCCTCTCCTGTGTGACTCTGTCTGCTGAGCCGTGTATCTAATCCTCTCCTGTGTGATACTGTGTGCTGAGATGTGTATCTTATCCTATCCTGTGTGATACTGTCTGATGAACTGTGTATCTAATCCTCTCCTGTGTGATACTGTCTGCTGAGCTATGTATCTAATCCTGTGTGATACTGTCTGCTGAGCTGTGTATCTAATTCTCTCCTGTGTGATACCGTCTGCTGAGCTGTGTATCTAATACTCTCCTGTGTGATACTGTCTGCTGAGCAGTGTATCTAATACTCTCCTGTGTGATACTGTCTGATGAACCGTGTATCTAATCCCGCCCTGTGCGATATTGTCTGCTGAGCCGTGTATCTAATCCACTCCTGTGTGATACTGTCTGCTGAGCTGTGTATCTAATCCTACGCTGTGTGATACTGTCTGCTGAGCTGTGTATCTAATCCTCTCCTGTGTGATACTGTCTGCTGAGCTGTGCATCTAATCCTATCCTGTGTGATACTGTCTGCTGAGCCGTGTATCTAATCCTATGCTGTGTGATACTGTCTGCTGAGCTGTGTATCTAATCTTATACTGTGTGATACTGCCTGCTGAGCTGTGTATCTAATCCTATGCTGTGTGATACTGTATGCTGAGCAGTGTATCTAATCCTCTCCTGTGTGATACTGTCTGCTGAGCCGTGTATCTAATCCTATGCTGTGTGATACTGTCTGCTGAGCTGTGTATCTAATCTTATACTGTGTGATACTGCCTGCTGAGCTGTGTATCTAATCCTATGCTGTGTGATACTGTATGCTGAGCAGTGTATCTAATCCTCTCCTGTGTGATACTGTCTCCTCAGCTGTGTATCTAATCCCCTCCTGTGTGATACTGTCTGCTGAGCCGTGTATCTAATCCTATGCTGTGTGATACTGTCTGCTGAGCCATGTATCTAATCCTCTCCTGTGAGATACTGTCTGCTGAGCTGCGTATCTAATCCTCTCCTGTGTGATACTGTCTGCTGAGCTGTGAATCTAATCCTGTCCTGTGTGATACTGTCTGCTGAGCCATGTATCTAATCCTCTCCTGTGAGATACTGTCTGCTGAGCTGTGTATCTAATCCTCTCCTGTGTAATACTGTCTGCTGAGCTGTGTATCTAATCTTATCCTGTGTGATACTGTCTGCTGAGCTGTGTATCTAATCTTATCCTGTGTGATACTGTCTGCTGAGCTGTGTATCTAATCCCCTCCTGTGTGATACTGTCTGTTGAGCCGTGTATCTAATCCTATGCTGTGTGATACTGTCTGCTGAACTGTGTATCTAAACCTATGCTGTGTATCTCATCCTCTCCTGTGTGATACTGTCTGCTGAGCTGTGTATCTAATCCCCTCCTGTGTGATACTGTCTGCTGAGCTGTGTATCTAATCCCCTCCTGTGTGATACTGTCTGCTGAACCGTGTATCTAATCCTATGCTGTGTGATGCTTTCTGCTGAGCCATGTATCTAATCCTCTCCTGTGTGATACTGTCTGCTGAGCAGTGTGTCTAATCCTATCCTGTGTGATACTGTCTGCTGAGCTGTGTATCTAATCCTCTCCTGTGTGATGTCTGCTGAGCCGTGTATCTAATCCACTCCTGTGTGATACTGTCAGCTGAGCTGTGTATCTAATCCTCTCCTGTGTGATACTATCTGCTGAGCTGTGTATCTAATCCTCTCCTGTGTCATACTGTCTGATGAGCTGTGTATCTAATCCTCTCCTGTGTGATACTGCCTACTGAGCTGTGTATCTAATCCTATCCTGTGTGATACTGTCTGCTGAGTCGTGTATCTAATCCCGCCCTGTGCGATACTGTCTGCTGAGCCGTGTATCTAATCCACTCCTGTGTGATACTGTCAGCTGAGCTGTGTATCTGATCCTCTCCTGTGTGATACTGTCTGCTGAGCCGTGTATCTAATCCTTTCCTGTGTGATACTGCCTACTGAGCTGTGCATCTAATCCTATCCTGTGTGATACCATCAGCTGAGCAGTGTATCTAATCCTATACTGTGTGATACCATCTGCTGAGCTGTGTATCTAATCCTATCCTGTGTGATACTGTCTGCTGAGCTGTGTATCTAATCCACTCCTGTGTGATACTGTCTGCTGAGCTGTATATCTAATCCTATCCTGTGTGATACTATCTGCTGAGCTGTGTATCTCATCCTCTCCTGTGTGATACTGTCTGCTGAGCTGTGTATCTAATCCTCTCCTGTGTGATACTGTCAGCTGAGCTGTGTATCTAATCCTCTCCTGTGTGATACTGTCTGCTGAGCCGTGTATCTAATCCTGTCCTGTGTGATACTGTCTGATGAGCTATGTATCTAATCCTCTCCTGTGTGATACTGTCTGCTGAGCTGTGTATCTAATCCTGTCCTGTGTGATACTGTCTGATGAGCTATGTATCTAATCCTCTCCTGTGCGATACTGTCTGCTGAGCCGTGTATCTAATCCTCTCCTGTGTGATACTGTCTGCTGAGCTGTGCATCTAATCCTATCCTGTGTGATACTATCTGCTGAGCAGTGTATCTAATCCTCTCCTGTGTGATACTGTCTGCTGAGCCGTGTATCTAATCCTCTCCTGTGTGATACTGTCTGCTGAGCTGTGTATCTAATCCTCTCCTGTGTGATACTGTCTGCTGAGCCGTGTATCTAATCCTACCCTGTGTGATACAGTCTGCTGAACCGTGTATCTAATCCTGCCCTGTGTAATACTGTCTGCTGAGCAGTGTATCTAATTCTATCCTGTGTGATACCATCTGCTGAGCTGTGTATCTAATCCTCTCCTGTGTGATACTGTCTGCTGAGCTGTGTATCAAATCCTCTCCTGTGTGATACTGTCTGCTGATCTGTGTATCTAATCCTATCCTGTGTGATACTGTCTGCTGAGCCGTGTATCTAATCCTACCCTGTGGGGTACTGTCTGCTGAACCGTGTATCTAATCCTGCCCTGTGTGATACTGTCTTCTGAGCAGTGTATCTAATCCTATCCTGTGTGATACTGTCTGCTGAGCTGTGTATCAAATCCTCTCCTGTGTGATACTGTCTGCTGAGCCGTGTATCTAATCCTATCCTGTGTGATACTGTCTGCTGAGCCGTGTATCTAATCCTATCCTGTGTGATACTGTCTGCTGAGCTGTGTATCAAATCCTCTCCTGTGTGATACTGTCTGCTGAGCCGTGTATCTAATCCTCTCCTGTGTGATACTGTCTGCTGAGCTGTGTATCTAATCCACTCCTGTGTGATACTGTCTGCTGAGCTGTGTATCTAATCCACTCCTGTGTGATACTGTCTGCTGAGCTGTGTATCTATTCCTATCCTGTGTGATACCATCTGCTGAGCTGTGTATCTAATCCACTCCTGTGTGATACTGTCTGCTGAGCTGTGTATCTATTCCTATCCTGTGTGATACTGTCTGCTGAGCTGTGTATCTAATCCTCTCCTGTGTGATACTGTCTGCTGAGCTGTGTATCAAATCCTCTCCTGTGTGATACTGTCTGCTGAGCCGTGTATCTAATCCTACCCTGTGTGATACTGTCTGGTGAACCGTGTATCTAATCCTGCCCTGTGTGATACTGTCTGCTGAGCTGTGTATCTAATCCACTCCTGTGTGATACTGTCTGCTGAGCTGTGTATCTATTCCTATCCTGTGTGATACCATCTGCTGAGCTGAGTATCTAATCCTCTCCTGTGTGATACTGTCTGCTGAGCTGTGTATCAAATCCTCTCCTGGTACTGTCTGCTGAGCCGTGTATCTAATCCTACCCTGTGTGATACTGTCTGCTGAACCGTGTATCTAATCCTGCCCTGTGTGATACTGTCTGCTGAGCTGTGTATCTAATCCTATCCTGTGTGATACCATCTGCTGAGCCGTGTAACTAATCCTCTCCTGTGTGATACTGTCTGCTGAGCCCTGTATCTAATCATATCCTGTGTGATACCATCTGCTGAGCAGTGTATCTAAACCTATCCTGTGTGATACCAGCTGCTGAGCTGTGTATTTAATCCTATCCTTTGTGATACTGTCTGCTGAGCTGTGTATCTAATCCTCTCCTGTGTGATAATGTCTGCTGAGCCGTGTATCTAATCCTCTCCTGTGTGATACTGTCTGCTGAGCTGTGTATCTAATCCTGTCCTGTGTGATACAGTCCGCTGAGCTATGTATCTAATCCTCTCCTTGCGATATTCTCTGCTGAGCTGTGTATCTAATCCACTCCTGTGTGATACTCTCTGCTGAGCTGTGCATCTAATCCTATCCTGTGTGATACTATCTGCTGAGCAGTGTATCTAATCCTATCCTGTGTGATACTGTCTGCTGAGCCGTGTATCGAATCCCGCCCTGTGCGATACTGTCTGCTGAGTCGTGGATCTAATCCACTCCTGTGTGATACTGTCTGCTGAGCTGTGCATCTAATCCACTCCTGTGTGATACTGTCTGATGAACTGTGTATCTAATCCTATCCTGTGTGATACTATCTGCTGAGCAGTGTATCTAATCCTATCCTGTGTGATACAGTCCGCTGAGCTATGTATCTAATCCTCTCCTGTGTGATACTGTCTGCTGAGCCGTGTATCTAATCCTCTCCTGTGTGATACTGTCTGCTGAGCTGTGCATCTAATCCTATCCTGTGTGATACTATCTGCTGAGCAGTGTATCTAATCCTATCCTGTGTGATACTGTCTGCTGAGCCGTGTATCTAATCCCGCCCTGTGCGATACTGTCTGCTGAGCCGTGGATCTAATCCACTCCTGTGTGATACTGTCTGCTGAGCTGTGTATCTAATCCCGCCCTGTGCGATACTGTCTGCTGAGCCGTGTATCTAATCCACTCCTGTGTGATACTGTCTGATGAACTGTGTATCTAATCCTATCCTGTGTGATACTGTCTGCTGAGCCGTGTATCTAATCCCGCCCTATGCGATACGGTCTGCTGAGCCGTGTATCTAATCCACTCCTGTGTGATACTATCTGCTGAGCTTTGTATCTAATCCTGTGCTGTGTGATACTGTCAGCTGAGTTGTGTATCTAATCCTATCCTGTGTGATACCATCTGCTGAGCTGTGTATCTAATCCTTTCCTGTGTGATACTGTCTGCTGAGCTATGTATCTAATCCTCTCCTGTGTGATACTGTTTGCTGAGCTGTGTATCTAATCCTTTCCTGTGTGATACTGCCTGCTGAGCTGTGTATCTAAGCCTATCCTGTGTGATACCATCTGCTGAGCTGTGTATCTAATCCTTTCCTGTGTGATACTGTCTGCTAAGCTGTGTATCTAATCCTCTACTGTGTGATACTGTCAGGTGAGCTGTGTATCTAATCCTCTCCTGTGTGATACTGACTGCTGTGCTGTGTATCTAATCCTATGCTGTGTGATACTGTCTGCTGAGCTGTGTATCTAATCCTATGCTGTGTGATACAGTCTGCTGAGCTGTATCTTTAATCCTACCCTGTGTGATACTGTCTGCTCAACCGTGTATCTAATCCTCTCCTGTGTGATACCGTCTGCTGAGCAGTGTATCTAATCCTCTCCTGTGTGATACCGGCTGCTGAGCTGTGTATCTAATCCTCTCCTGTGCGATACTCTCTGCTGAGCTGTGTATCTAATCCTTTCCTGTGTGATACTGTCTGCTGAGCTGTGTATGTAATCCTCTGTGTGATACTGTCTGATGAGCTGTGTATCTAATCCTCTCCTGTGTGATACTGTCTGTTGAGCTGTGTATCTAATCCTCTCCTGTGTGATACTGTCTGATGAACTGTGTATCTAATCCTATCCTGTGTGATACTGTCAGCTGAGCTGTGTATCTAATCCTCTCCTGTGTGATACTGTCTGCTGAGCCGTGTATCTAATCCCGCCCTGTGCGATACTGTCTGCTGAGCCGTGTATCTAATCCACCCGTGTGATACAGTCTGCTGAGCTGTGTATCTAATCCTATGCTGTGTGATACTGTCTGCTGAGCTGTGTATCTAATCCTCTCCTGTGTGATACTGTCTGATGAGCTGTGTATCTAATCCTCTCCTGTGTGATACTGTCTGCTGAGCTGTGTATCTAATCCTCTCCTGTGTGATACTGTCTGCTGAGCTGTGTATCTAATCCTCTCCTGTGTGATACTGTCTGATGAGCTGTGTATCTAATCCTCTCCTGTGTGACTCTGTCTGCTGAGCCGTGTATCTAATCCTCTCCTGTGTGATACTGTGTGCTGAGATGTGTATCTAATCCTGTCCTGTGTGATACTGTCTGCTGAGCTGTGTATCTAATCCTATCCTGTGTGATACTGTCTGATGAACTGTGTATCTAATCCTCTCCTGTGTGATACTGTCTGCTGAGCTGTGTATCTAATCCTATCCTATGTGATACTGTCTGCTGAGCCGTGTATCTAATCCTCTCCTGTGTGATACTGTCTGCTGAGCTGTTTATCTAATCCTCTCCTTTGTGATACTGTCTGCTGAGGTGTGTATCTAATCTTGTCCTGTGTGATACCGTCTGCTGAGCTATGCATCTAATCCTGTCCTGTGTGATACCGTCTGCTGAGCAGTGTATCTAATCTTATCCTGTGATACTGTCTGCTGAGCTGTGTATCTAATCCCCTCCTGTGTGATTCTGTCTACTGAGAAGTGTATCTAATCCTATGCTGTGTGATACTGTCTGCTGAGCTGTGTATCTAATCCTATGCTGTGTATCTAATCATCTCCTGTGTGATAATGTCTGCTGAGCCGTGTATCTAATCCTATCCTGTGTGATGCTGTCAGCTGAGCTGTGTATCTAATCCTATCCTGTGTAATACCATCTGCTGAGCAGTGTATCTAATCCTATCCTGTGTGATACTGTCTGCTGAGCTGTGTATCTAATCCTCTCCTGTGTGATACTGTCTGCTGAGCCGTGTATCTAATCCTCTCCTGTGTGATACTGTGTGCTGAGCTGTGTATCTAATCCTCTCCTGTGCGTTACTGTCTGCTGAGCTGTGTATCTAATCCTCTCCTGTGTGATACTGTCTGATGAACTGTGTATCTAATCCTGTCCTATGTGATACTGTCTGCTGATCCTTGTATCTAATCCTCTCCTGTGTGATACTGTCTGCTGAGCTGTGCATCTAATCCTGTCCTGTGTGATACTGTCTGCTGAGCTATGTATCTAATCCTTTCCTGTGTGATACTGTCTGCTGAGCTGTGTATCTAATCCTCTCCTGTGCGATACTGTCTGCTGAGCCGTGTATCTAATCCTCTCCTGTGCGATACCGTCTGCTGAGCAGTGTGTCTAATCCTTTCCTGTGCGATACTGTCTGCTGAGCTGTGTATCTAATCCTCTCCTGTGTGATACTGTCTGCTGAGCAGTGTATCTAATCTTATACTGTGATACTGTCTCCTGAGCTGTGTATCTAATCCCCTTCTGTGTGATACTGTCTGCTGAGCTGTGTATGTAATCCTCTCCCGTGTGATACTGTCTGCTGAGCCGTGTATCTAATCCTATGCTGTGTGATAGTCTGCTGAGCAGTGTATCTAATCTTATACTGTGTGATAGTGTCTGCTGAGCTGTGTATCTAATCCTCTCCTGTGAGATACTGTCTGCTGAGTTGCGTATCTAATCCTCTCCTGTGTGATACTGTCTGATGAACTGTGTATCTAATCCTGTCCTATGTGATACTGTCTGCTGAGCTGTGCATCTAATCCTCTCCTGTGTAATACTGTCTGCTGAGCTGTGTATCTAATCTTATCCTGTGTGATACTGTCTGCTGAGCTGTGTATCTAATCTTATCCTGTGTGATACTGTCTGCTGAGCTGTGTATCTAATCCCCTCCTGTGTGATACTGTCTGCTGAGCTGTGTATCTAATCCCCTCCTGTGTGATACTATCTGTTGAGCCGTGTATCTAATCCTATGCTGTGTGATACTGTCAGCTGAGCTGTGTATCTAAACCTATGCTGTGTATCTCATCCTCTCCAGTGTGATACTGTCTGCTGAGCTGTGTATCTAATCCTCTCCTGTGTGATACTGTCTGCTGAGCTATGTATCTAATCCTGTGTGATACTGTCTGCTGAGCTGTGTATCTAATTCTCTCCTGTGTGATACCGTCTGCTGAGCTGTGTATCTAATACTCTCCTGTGTGATACTGTCTGCTGAGCAGTGTATCTAATACTCTCCTGTGTGATACTGTCTGATGAACCGTGTATCTAATCCCGCCCTGTGCGATATTGTCTGCTGAGCCGTGTATCTAATCCACTCCTGTGTGATACTGTCTGCTGAGCTGTGTATCTAATCCTACGCTGTGTGATACTGTCTGCTGAGCTGTGTATCTAATCCTCTCCTGTGTGATACTGTCTGCTGAGCTGTGCATCTAATCCTATCCTGTGTGATACTGTCTGCTGAGCCGTGTATCTAATCCTATGCTGTGTGATACTGTCTGCTGAGCTGTGTATCTAATCTTATACTGTGTGATACTGCCTGCTGAGCTGTGTATCTAATCCTATGCTGTGTGATACTGTATGCTGAGCAGTGTATCTAATCCTCTCCTGTGTGATACTGTCTGCTGAGCCGTGTATCTAATCCTATGCTGTGTGATACTGTCTGCTGAGCTGTGTATCTAATCTTATACTGTGTGATACTGCCTGCTGAGCTGTGTATCTAATCCTATGCTGTGTGATACTGTATGCTGAGCAGTGTATCTAATCCTCTCCTGTGTGATACTGTCTCCTCAGCTGTGTATCTAATCCCCTCCTGTGTGATACTGTCTGCTGAGCCGTGTATCTAATCCTATGCTGTGTGATACTGTCTGCTGAGCCATGTATCTAATCCTCTCCTGTGAGATACTGTCTGCTGAGCTGCGTATCTAATCCTCTCCTGTGTGATACTGTCTGCTGAGCTGTGCATCTAATCCTCTCCTGTGTAATACTGTCTGCTGAGCTGTGTATCTAATCTTATCCTGTGTGATACTGTCTGCTGAGCTGTGTATCTAATCTTATCCTGTGTGATACTGTCTGCTGAGCTGTGTATCTAATCCCCTCCTGTGTGATACTGTCTGTTGAGCCGTGTATCTAATCCTATGCTGTGTGATACTGTCTGCTGAACTGTGTATCTAAACCTATGCTGTGTATCTCATCCTCTCCTGTGTGATACTGTCTGCTGAGCTGTGTATCTAATCCCCTCCTGTGTGATACTGTCTGCTGAGCTGTGTATCTAATCCCCTCCTGTGTGATACTGTCTGCTGAACCGTGTATCTAATCCTATGCTGTGTGATGCTTTCTGCTGAGCCATGTATCTAATCCTCTCCTGTGTGATACTGTCTGCTGAGCTGTGTGTCTAATCCTATCCTGTGTGATACTGTCTGCTGAGCTGTGTATCTAATCCTCTCCTGTGTGATGTCTGCTGAGCCGTGTATCTAATCCACTCCTGTGTGATACTGTCAGCTGAGCTGTGTATCTAATCCTCTCCTGTGTGATACTATCTGCTGAGCTGTGTATCTAATCCTCTCCTGTGTGATACTGTCTGATGAGCTGTGTATCTAATCCTCTCCTGTGTGATACTGCCTACTGAGCTGTGTATCTAATCCTATCCTGTGTGATACTGTCTGCTGAGTCGTGTATCTAATCCCGCCCTGTGCGATACTGTCTGCTGAGCCGTGTATCTAATCCACTCCTGTGTGATACTGTCAGCTGAGCTGTGTATCTGATCCTCTCCTGTGTGATACTGTCTGCTGAGCCGTGTATCTAATCCTTTCCTGTGTGATACTGCCTACTGAGCTGTGCATCTAATCCTATCCTGTGTGATACCATCAGCTGAGCAGTGTATCTAATCCTATCCTGTGTGATACCATCTGCTGAGCTGTGTATCTAATCCTATCCTGTGTGATACTGTCTGCTGAGCTGTGTATCTAATCCACTCCTGTGTGATACTGTCTGCTGAGCTGTATATCTAATCCTATCCTGTGTGATACTATCTGCTGAGCTGTGTATCTAATCCTCTCCTGTGTGATACTGTCTGCTGAGCTGTGTATCTAATCCTCTCCTGTGTGATACTGTCAGCTGAGCTGTGTATCTAATCCTCTCCTGTGTGATACTGTCTGCTGAGCCGTGTATCTAATCCTGTCCTGTGTGATACTGTCTGATGAGCTATGTATCTAATCCTCTCCTGTGTGATACTGTCTGCTGAGCTGTGTATCTAATCCTGTCCTGTGTGATACTGTCTGATGAGCTATGTATCTAATCCTCTCCTGTGCGATACTGTCTGATGAGCCGTGTATCTAATCCTCTCCTGTGTGATACTGTCTGCTGAGCTGTGCATCTAATCCTATCCTGTGTGATACTATCTGCTGAGCAGTGTATCTAATCCTCTCCTGTGTGATACTGTCTGCTGAGCCGTGTATCTAATCCTCTCCTCTGTGATACTGTCTGCTGAGCTGTGTATCTAATCCTCTCCTGTGTGATACTGTCTGCTGAGCCGTGTATCTAATCCTACCCTGTGTGATACTGTCTGCTGAACCGTGTGTCTAATCCTGCCCTGTGTAATACTGTCTGCTGAGCAGTGTATCTAATTCTATCCTGTGTGATACCATCTGCTGAGCTGTGTATCTAATCCTCTCCTGTGTGATACTGTCTGCTGAGCTGTGTATCAAATCCTCTCCTGTGTGATACTGTCTGCTGATCTGTGTATCTAATCCTATCCTGTGTGATACTGTCTGCTGAGCCGTGTATCTAATCCTACCCTGTGGGGTACTGTCTGCTGAACCGTGTATCTAATCCTGCCCTGTGTGATACTGTCTGCTGAGCAGTGTATCTAATCCTATCCTGTGTGATACTGTCTGCTGAGCTGTGTATCAAATCCTCTTCTGTGTGATACTGTCTGCTGAGCCGTGTATCTAATCCTATCCTGTGTGATACTGTCTGCTGAGCCGTGTATCTAATCCTATGCTGTGTGATACTGTCTGCTGAGCTGTGTATCAAATCCTCTCCTGTGTGATACTGTCTGCTGAGCCGTGTATCTAATCCTCTCCTGTGTGATACTGTCTGCTGAGCTGTGTATCTAATCCACTCCTGTGTGATACTGTCTGCTGAGCTGTGTATCTAATCCACTCCTGTGTGATACTGTCTGCTGAGCTGTGTATCTATTCCTATCCTGTGTGATACCATCTGCTGAGCTGAGTATCTAATCCTCTCCTGTGTGATACTGTCTGCTGAGCTGTGTATCAAATCCTCTCCTGTGTGATACTGTCTGCTGAGCCGTGTATCTAATCCTACCCTGTGTGATACTGTCTGGTGAACCGTGTATCTAATCCTGCCCTGTGTGATACTGTCTGCTGAGCTGTGTATCTAATCCACTCCTGTGTGATACTGTCTGCTGAGCTGTGTATCTATTCCTATCCTGTGTGATACCATCTGCTGAGCTGAGTATCTAATCCTCTCCTGTGTGATACTGTCTGCTGAGCTGTGTATCAAATCCTCTCCTGTGTGATACTGTCTGCTGAGCCGTGTATCTAATCCTACCCTGTGTGATACTGTCTGCTGAACCGTGTATCTAATCCTGCCCTGTGTGATACTGTCTGCTGAGCTGTGTATCTAATCCTATCCTGTGTGATACCATCTGCTGAGCCGTGTAACTAATCCTCTCCTGTGTGATACTGTCTGCTGAGCCCTGTATCTAATCATATCCTGTGTGATACCATCTGCTGAGCAGTGTATCTAAACCTATCCTGTGTGATACTGTCTGCTGAGCTGTGTATCTAATCCTCTCCTGTGTGATACTGTCTGCTGAGCTGTGTATCTAATCCTGTCCTGTGTGATACAGTCCGCTGAGCTATGTATCTAATCCTCTCCTTGCGATATTCTCTGCTGAGCTGTGTATCTAATCCTCTCCTGTGTGATACTGTCTGCTGAGCTGTGCATCTAATCCTATCCTGTGTGATACTATCTGCTGAGCCGTGTATCTAATCCTATCCTGTGTGATACTGTCTGCTGAGCCGTGTATCGAATCCCGCCCTGTGCGATACTGTCTGCTGAGCCGTGGATCTAATCCACTCCTGTGTGATACTGTCTGCTGAGCCGTGCATCTAATCCACTCCTGTGTGATACGCTCTGATGAACTGTGTATCTAATCCTATCCTGTGTGATACTGTCTGCTGAGCCGTGTATCTAATCCCGCCCTGTGCGATACTGTCTGCTGAGCCGTGTATCTAATCCACTCCTGTGTGATACTATCTGCTGAGCTTTGTATCTAATCCTGTGCTGTGTGATACTGTCAGCTGAGTTGTGTATCTAATCCTATCCTGTGTGATACCATCTGCTGAGCTGTGTATCTAATCCTTTCCTGTGTGATACTGTCTGCTGAGCTGTGTATCTAATCCTCTCCTGTGTGATACTGTTTGCTGAGCTGTGTATCTAATCCTTTCCTGTGTGATACTGCCTGCTGAGCTGTGTATCTAAGCCTCTCCTGTGTGATACTGTCTGCTGAGCCATGTATATAATCCTATCCTGTGTGATACTGTCTGCTGAGCTATGTATCTAATCCTATCCTGTGTGATACTGTCTGCTGAGCTGTGTATCTAATCCTATCCTGTGTGATATTGTCAGCTGAGCTGTGTATCTAATCCTCTCCTGTGTGATACCGTCTGCTGAGCTGTGTATCAAATCCTCTCCTGTGTGATACTGACTGCTGTGCTGTGTATCTAATCCTATGCTGTGTGATACTGTCTGCTGAGCTGTGTATCTAATCCTATGCTGTGTGATACTGTCTGCTGAGCTGTATCTCTAATCCTACCCTGTGTGATACTGTCTGCTCAACCGTGTATCTAATCCTCTCCTGTGTGATACCGTCTGCTGAGCAGTGTATCTAATCCTCTCCTGTGTGATACCGAATGCTGAGCAGTGTATCTAATCCTCTCCTGTGTGATACCGGCTGCTGAGCTGTGTATCTAATCCTCTCCTGTGCAATACTGTCTGCTGAGCTGTGTATCTAATCCTCTCCTGTGTGATACTGTCAGCTGAGCTGTGTATCTAATCCTCTCCTGTGTGATACTGTCTGCTGAGCTGTGTATCTAATCCTGTCCTGTGTGATACTGTCTGATGAGCTATGTATCTAATCCTCTCCTCTGCGATACTGTCTGCTGAGCTGTGTATCTAATCCTCTCCTGTGTGATACTGTCAGCTGAGCTGTGTATCTAATCCTCTCCTGTGTGATACTGTCTGCTGAGCCGTGTATCTAATCCTGTCCTGTGTGATACTGTCTGATGAGCTATGTATCTAATCCTCTCCTGTGTGATACTGTCTGCTGAGCTGTGTATCTAATCCTCTCCTGTGCGATACTGTCTGATGAGCCGTGTATCTAATCCTCTCCTGTGTGATACTGTCTGCTGAGCTGTGCATCTAATCCTCTCCTGTGTGATACTATCTGTTGAGCAGTGTATCTAATCCTCTCCTGTGTGATATTGTCTGCTGAGCCGTGTATCTAATCCTCTCCTGTGTGATACTGTCTGCTGAGCTGTGTATCTAATCCTCTCCTGTGTGATACTGTCTGCTGAGCCGTGTATCTAATCCTGCCCTGTGTGATACTGTCTGCTGAGCAGTGTATCTAATCCTACCCTGTGTGATACCATCTGCTGAGCTGTGTATCTAATCCTCTCCTGTGTGATACTGTCTGCTGAGCTTTGTATCAAATCCTCTCCTGTGTGATACTGTCTGCTGAGCTGTGTATCTAATCCTGCCCTGTGTGATATTGTCTTCTGAGCAGTGTATCTAATCCTGCCCTGTGTGATATTGTCTTCTGAGCAGTGTATCTAATCCTATCCTGTGTGATACCATCTGCTGAGCTGTGTATCTAATCCTCTCCTGTGTGATACTGTCTGCTGAGCTGTGTATCAAATCCTCTCCTGTGTGATACTGTCTGCTGAGCCGTGTATATAATCCTACCCTGTGTGATACTGTCTGCTGAACCGTGTATCTAATCCTGCCCTGTGTGATACTGTCTGCTGAGCTGTGTATCTAATCCTATCCTGTGTGATACCATCTGCTGAGCCGTGCAACTAATCCTCTCCTGTGTGATACTGTCTGCTGAGCCCTGTATCTAATCATATCCTGTGTGATACCATCTGCTGAGCAGTGTATCTAAACCTATCCTGTGTGATACCAGCTGCTGAGCTGTGTATCTAATCCTATACTTTGTGATACTGTCTGCTGAGCTGTGTATCTAATCCTCTCCTGTGTGATACTATCTGCTGAGCAGTGTATCTAATCCTCTCCTGTGTGATACTGTCTGCTGAGCCGTGTATCTAATCCTCTACTGTGTGACACTATCTGCTGAGCAGTGTATCTAATCCTATCTTGTGTGATACCATCTGCTGAGCTGTGTATCTAATCCTCTCCTGTGTGATAATGTCTGCTGAGCCGTGTATCTAATCCTCTCCTGTGTGATACTGTCTGCTGAGCTGTGTATCTAATCCTGTCCTGTGTGATACAGTCCGCTGAGCTATGTATCTAATCCTCTCCTGTGCGATATTGTCTGCTGAGCTGTGTATCTAATCCTCTCCTGTGTGATACTGTCTGCTGAGCTGTGCATCTAATCCTATCCTGTGTGATACTATCTGCTGAGCAGTGTATCTAATCCTATCCTGTGTGATACTGTCTGCTGAGCCGTGTATCTAATCCCGCCCTGTGCGATACTGTCTGCTGAGCCGTGGATCTAATCCACTAATGTGTGATACTGTCTGCTGAGCTGTGTATCTAATCCCGCCCTGTGCGATACTGTCTGCTGAGCCGTGTATCTAATCCACTCCTGTGTGATACTGTCTGATGAACTGTGTATCTAATCCTATCCTGTGTGATACTGTCTGCTGAGCCGTGTATCTAATCCCGCCCTGTGCGATACTGTCTGCTGAGCCGTGTATCTAATCCACTCCTGTGTGATACTATCTGCTGAGCTTTGTATCTAATCCTGTGCTGTGTGATACTGTCTGCTGAGCTGTGTATCTAATCCTATCCTGTGTGATACCATCTGCTGAGCTGTGTATCTAATCCTTTCCTGTGTGATACTGTCTGCTGAGCTATGTATCTAATCCTCTCCTGTGTGATACTGTTTGCTGAGCTGTGTATCTAATCCTTTCCTGTGTGATGCTGCCTGCTGAGCTGTGTATCTAATCCTATGCTGTGTGATACTGTCTGCTGAGCTGTGTATCTAATCCTATGCTGTGTGATACTGTCTGCTGAGCTGTATCTCTAATCCTACCCTGTGTGATACTGTCTGCTCAACCGTGTATCTAATCCTTTCCTGTGTGATACCGTCTGCTGAGCAGTGTATCTAATCCTCTCCTGTGTGATACCGGCTGCTGAGCTGTGTATCTAATCCTCTCCTGTGCGATACTGTCTGCTGAGCTGTGTATCTAATCCTCTCCTGTGTGATACTGTCAGCTGAGCTGTGTATCTAATCCTCTCCTGTGTGATACTGTCTGCTGAGCTGTGTATCTAATCCTGTCCTGTGTGATACTGTCTGATGAGCTATGTATCTAATCCTCTCCTGTGCGATACTGTCTGTTGAGCTGTGTATCTAATCCTCTCCTGTGTGATACTGTCAGCTGAGCTGTGTATCTAATCCTCTCCTGTGTGATACTGTCTGCTGAGCCGTGTATCTAATCCTGTCCTGTGTGATACTGTCTGATGAGCTATGTATCTAATCCTCTCCTGTGTGATACTGTCTGCTAAGCTGTGTATCTAATCCTGTCCTGTGTGATACTGTCTGATGAGCTATGTATCTAATCCTCTCCTGTGCGATACTGTCTGATGAGCCGTGTATCTAATCCTCTCCTGTGTGATACTGTCTGCTGAGCTGTGTATCTAATTCTCTCCTGTGTGATACCGTCTGCTGAGCTGTGTATCTAATACTCTCCTGTGTGATACTGTCTGCTGAGCAGTGTATCTAATACTCTCCTGTGTGATACTGTCTGCTGAACCGTGTATCTAATCCCGCCCTGTGCGATACTGTCTGCTCAGCCGTGTATCTAATCCACTCCTGTGTGATACTGTCTGCTGAGCTGTGTATCTAATCCTATGCTGTGTGATACTGTCTGCTGATCTGTGTATCTAATCCTCTCCTGTGTGATACTGTCTGCTGAGCCGTGTATCTAATCCTATGCTGTGTGTTACTGTCTGCTGAGCTGTGTATCTAATCCTCTCCTGTGTGATACTGTCTGCTGAGCTGTGTATCTAATCCTGTCCTGTGTGATACTGTCTGCTGAGCCGTGTATCTAATCCTATGCTGTGCGATACTGTCTGCTGAGCTGTGTATCTAATCCTCTCCTGTGTGATACTGTCTGCTGAGCTGTGTATCTAATCCTATGCTGTGTGATACTGCCTGCTGAGCTGTGTATCTAATCCTATGCTGTGTGATACTGTCTCCTCAGCTGTGTATCTAATCCCCTCCTGTGTGATACTGTCTGCTGAGCCGTGTATCTAATCCTATGCTGTGTGATACTGTCTGCTGAGCCATGTATCTTATCCTCTCCTGTGAGATACTGTCTGCTGAGTTGCGTATCTAATCCTCTCCTGTGTGATACTGTCTGATGAACTGTGTATCTAATCCTGTCCTATGTGATACTGTCTGCTGAGCTGTGCATCTAATCCTCTCCTGTGTAATACTGTCTGCTGACCTGTGTATCTAATCTTATCCTGTGTGATACTGTCTGCTGAGCTGTGTATCTAATTCTCTCCTGTGTGATACCGTCTGCTGAGCTGTGTATCTAATACTCTCCTGTGTGATACTGTCTGCTGAGCAGTGTATCTAATACTCTCCTGTGTGATACTGTCTGCTGAACCGTGTATCTAATCCCGCCCTGTGCGATACTGTCTGCTCAGCCGTGTATCTAATCCACTCCTGTGTGATACTGTCTGCTGAGCTGTGTATCTAATCCTATGCTGTGTGATACTGTCTGCTGATCTGTGTATCTAATCCTCTCCTGTGTGATACTGTCTGCTGAGCCATGTATCTAATCCTATGCTGTGTGTTACTGTCTGCTGAGCTGTGTATCTAATCCTCTCCTGTGTGATACTGTCTGCTGAGCTGTGTATCTAATCCTGTCCTGTGTGATACTGTCTGCTGAGCCGTGTATCTAATCCTATGCTGTGCGATACTGTCTGCTGAGCTGTGTATCTAATCATATGCTGTGTGATACTGTCTGCTGAGCTGTGTATCTAATCCTATGCTGTGTGATACTGCCTGCTGAGCTGTGTATCTAATCCTATGCTATGTGATACTGTCTCCTCAGCTGTGTATCTAATCCCCTCCTGTGTGATACTGTCTGCTGAGCCGTGTATCTAATCCTATGCTGTGTGATACTGTCTGCTGAGCCATGTATCTTATCCTCTCCTGTGAGATACTGTCTGCTGAGTTGCGTATCTAATCCTCTCCTGTGTGATACTGTCTGATGAACTGTGTATCTAATCCTGTCCTATGTGATACTGTCTGCTGAGCTGTGCATCTAATCCTCTCCTGTGTAATACTGTCTGCTGACCTGTGTATCTAATCTTATCCTGTGTGATACTGTCTGCTGAGCTGTGTATCTAATCTTATCCTGTGTGATACTGTCTGCTGAGCTGTGTATCTAATCCCCTCCTGTGTGATACTGTCTGCTGAGCTGTGTATCTAATCCCCTCCTGTGTGATACTATCTGTTGAGCCGTGTATCTAATCCTATGCTGTGTGATACTGTCAGCTGAGCTGTGTATCTAAACCTATGCTGTGTATCTCATCCTCTCCAGTGTGATACTGTCTGCTGAGCTGTGTATCTAATCCTCTCCTGTGTGATACTGTCTGCTGAGCTATGTATCTAATCCTGTGTGATACTATCTGCTGAGCTGTGTATCTAATTCTCTCCTGTGTGATACCGTCTGCTGAGCTGTGTATCTAATACTCTCCTGTGTGATACTGTCTGCTGAGCAGTGTATCTAATACTCTCCTGTGTGATACTGTCTGATGAACCGTGTATCTAATCCCGCCCTGTGCGATACTGTCTGCTGAGCCGTGTATCTAATCCACTCCTGTGTGATACTGTCTGCTGAGCTGTGTATCTAATCCTACGCTGTGTGATACTGTCTGCTGAGCTGTGTATCTAATCCTCTCCTGTGTGATACTGTCTGCTGAGCTGTGCATCTAATCCTATCCTGTGTGATACTGTCTGCTGAGCCGTGTATCTAATCCTATGCTGTGTGATACTGTCTGCTGAGCTGTGTATCTAATCTTATACTGTGTGATACTGCCTGCTGAGCTGTGTATCTAATCCTATGCTGTGTGATACTGTATGTTGAGCAGTGTATCTAATCCTCTCCTGTGTGATACTGTCTGCTGAGCCGTGTATCTAATCCTATGCTGTGTGATACTGTCTGCTGAGCTGTGTATCTAATCTTATACTGTGTGATACTGCCTGCTGAGCTGTGTATCTAATCCTATGCTGTGTGATACTGTATGCTGAGCAGTGTATCTAATCCTCTCCTGTGTGATACTGTCTCCTCAGCTGTGTATCTAATCCCCTCCTGTGTGATACTGTCTGCTGAGCCGTGTATCTAATCCTATGCTGTGTGATACTGTCTGCTGAGCCATGTATCTAATCCTCTCCTGTGAGATACTGTCTGCTGAGCTGCGTATCTAATCCTCTCCTGTGTGATATTGTCTCCTCAGCTGTGTATCTAATCCTCTCCTGTGAGATACTGTCTGCTGAGCTGCGTATCTAATCCTCTCCTGTGAGATACTGTCTGCTGAGCTGCGTATCTAATCCTCTCCTGTGTGATACTGTCTGCTGAGCTGTGTATCTAATCTTATCCTGTGTGATACTGTCTGCTGAGCTGTGTATCTAATCTTATCCTGTGTGATACTGTCTGCTGAGCTGTGTATCTAATCCCCTCCTGTGTGATACTGTCTGTTGAGCCGTGTATCTAATCCTATGCTGTGTGGTACTGTCTGCTGAGCTGTGTATCTAAACCTATGCTGTGTATCTCATCCTCTCCTGTGTGATACTGTCTGCTGAGCTGTGTATCTAATCCTCTCCTGTGTGATACTGTCTGCTGAGCTATGTATCTAATCCTGTGTGATACTGTCTGCTGAGCTGTGCATCTAATCCTATCCTGTGTGATACTATCCGCAGAGCAGTGTATCTAATCTTATCCTGTGTGATACTGTCTGCTGAGCTGTGTATCTAATCCCCTCCTGTGTGATACTGTCTGCTGAGCTGTGTATCTAATCCCCTCCTGTGTGATACTGTCTGCTGAACCGTGTATCTAATCCTATGCTGTGTGATGCTGTCTGCTGAGCCATGTATCTAATCCTCTCCTGTGTGATACTGTCTGCTGAGCTGTGTGTCTAATCCTATCCTGTGTGATACTGTCTGCTGAGCTGTGTATCTAATCCTCTCCTGTGTGATGTCTGCTGAGCCGTGTATCTAATCCACTCCTGTGTGATACTGTCAGCTGAGCTATGTATCTAATCCTCTCCTGTGTGATACTATCTGCTGAGCTGTGTATCTAATCCTCTCCTGTGTCATACTGTCTGATGAGCTGTGTATCTAATCCTCTCCTGTGTGATACTGCCTACTGAGCTGTGTATCTAATCCTATCCTGTGTGATACTGTCTGCTGAGTCGTGTATCTAATCCCGCCCTGTGCGATACTGTCTGCTGAGCCGTGTATCTAATCCACTCCTGTGTGATACTGTCAGCTGAGCTGTGTATCTGATCCTCTCCTGTGTGATACTGTCTGCTGAGCCGTGTATCTAATCCTCTCCTGTGTGATACTGCCTACTGAGCTGTGCATCTAATCCTATCCTGTGTGATACCATCAGCTGAGCAGTGTATCTAATCCTATCCTGTGTGATACCATCTGCTGAACTGTGTATCTAATCCTATCCTGTGTGATACTGTCTGCTGAGCTGTGTATCTAATCCACTCCTGTGTGATACTGTCTGCTGAGCTGTATATCTAATCCTATCCTGTGTGATACTATCTGCTGAGCTGTGTATCTAATCCTCTCCTGTGTGATACTGTCTGCTGAGCTGTGTATCTAATCCTCTCATGTGTGATACTGTCAGCTGAGCTGTGTATCTAATCCTCTCCTGTGTGATACTGTCTGCTGAGCCGTGTATCTAATCCTGTCCTGTGTGATACTGTCTGATGAGCTATGTATCTAATCCTCTCCTGGGTGATACTGTCTGCTGAACTGTGTATCTAATCCTGTCCTGTGTGATACTGTCTGCTGAGCCGTGTATCTAATCCTCTCCTGTGTGATACCGTCTGCTGAGCTGTGTATCTAATCCTCTCCTGTGTGATACTGTCTGCTGAGCCGTGTATCTAATCCTACCCTGTGTGATACTGTCTGCTGAACCGTGTATCTAATCCTGCCCTGTGTGATACTGTCTCCTGAGCAGTGTATCTAATTCTCTCCTGTGTGATACCATCTGCTGAGCTGTGTATCTAATCCTCTCCTGTGTGATACTGTCTGCTGAGCTGTGTATCAAATCCTCTCCTGTGTGATACTGTCTGCTGAGCTGTGTATCTAATCCTATCCTGTGTGATACTGTCTGCTGAGCCGTGTATCTAATCCTACCCTGTGGGGTACTGTCTGCTGAACCGTGTATCTAATCCTGCCCTGTGTGATACTGTTTGCTGAGCAGTGTATCTAATCCTATCCTGTGTGATACTGTCTGCTGAGCTGTGTATCAAATCCTCTCCTGTGTGATACTGTCTGCTGAGCCGTGTATCTAATCCTATCCTGTGTGATACTGTCTGCTGAGCCGTGTATCTAATCCTATCCTGTGTGATACTGTCTGCTGAGCTGTGTATCAAATCCTCTCCTGTGTGATACTGTCTGCTGAGCCGTGTATCTAATCCTCTCCTGTGTGATTCTGTCTGCTGAGCTGTGTATCTAATCCACTCCTGTGTGATACTGTCTGCTGAGCTGTGTATCTAATCCACTCCTGTGTGATACTGTCTGCTGAGCTGTGTATCTAATCCTATCCTGTGTGATACCATCTGCTGAGCTGTGTATCTAATCCTCTCCAGTGTGATACTGTCTGCTGAGCTGTGTATCAAATCCTCTCCTGTGTGATACTGTCTGCTGAGCCGTGTATCTAATCCTACCCTGTGTGATACTGTCTGGTGAACCGTGTATCTAATCCTGCCCTGTGTGATACTGTCTGCTGAGCTGTGTATCTAATCCTCTCCTGTGTGATACTGTCTGCTGAGCCGTGTATCTATTCCTATGCTGTGTGTTACTGTCTGCTGAGCTGTGTATCTAATCCTCTCCTGTGTGATACTGTCTGCTGAGCTGTGTATCTAATCCTGTCCTGTGTGATACTGTCTGCTGAGCCGTGTATCTAATCCTATGCTGTGCGATACTGTCTGCTGAGCTGTGTATCTAATCCTCTCCTGTGTGATACTGTCTGCTGAGCTGTGTATCTAATCCTATGCTGTGTGATACTGCCTGCTGAGCTGTGTATCTAATCCTATGCTGTGTGATACTGTCTCCTCAGCTGTGTATCTAATCCCCTCCTGTGTGATACTGTCTGCTGAGCCGTGTATCTAATCCTATGCTGTGTGATACTGTCTGCTGAGCCATGTATCTTATCCTCTCCTGTGAGATACTGTCTGCTGAGTTGCGTATCTAATCCTCTCCTGTGTGATACTGTCTGATGAACTGTGTATCTAATCCTGTCCTATGTGATACTGTCTGCTGAGCTGTGCATCTAATCCTCTCCTGTGTAATACTGTCTGCTGACCTGTGTATCTAATCTTATCCTGTGTGATACTGTCTGCTGAGCTGTGTATCTAATTCTCTCCTGTGTGATACCGTCTGCTGAGCTGTATATCTAATCCTATCCTGTGTGATACTGTCTGCTGAGCAGTGTATCTAATACTCTCCTGTGTGATACTGTCTGCTGAGCAGTGTATCTAATACTCTCCTGTGTGATACTGTCTGCTGAACCGTGTATCTAATCCAGCCCTGTGCGATACTGTCTGCTCAGCCGTGTATCTAATCCACTCCTGTGTGATACTGTCTGCTGAGCTGTGTATCTAATCCTATGCTGTGTGATACTGTCTGCTGGTCTGTGTATCTAATCCTCTCCTGTGTGATACTGTCTGCTGAGCCGTGTATCTAATCCTATGCTGTGTGTTACTGTCTGCTGAGCTGTGTATCTAATCCTCTCCTGTGTGATACTGTCTGCTGAGCTGTGTATCTAATCCTGTCCTGTGTGATACTGTCTGCTGAGCCGTGTATCTAATCCTATGCTGTGCGATACTGTCTGCTGAGCTGTGTATCTAATCATATGCTGTGTGATACTGTCTGCTGAGCTGTGTATCTAATCCTATGCTGTGTGATACTGCCTGCTGAGCTGTGTATCTAATCCTATGCTGTGTGATACTGTCTCCTCAGCTGTGTATCTAATCCCCTCCTGTGTGATACTGTCTGCTGAGCCGTGTATCTAATCCTATGCTGTGTGATACTGTCTGCTGAGCCATGTATCTTATCCTCTCCTGTGAGATACTGTCTGCTGAGTTGCGTATCTAATCCTCTCCTGTGTGATACTGTCTGATTAACTGTGTATCTAATCCTGTCCTATGTGATACTGTCTGCTGAGCTGTGCATCTAATCCTCTCCTGTGTAATACTGTCTGCTGACCTGTGTATCTAATCTTATCCTGTGTGATACTGTCTGCTGAGCTGTGTATCTAATCTTATCCTGTGTGATACTGTCTGCTGAGCTGTGTATCTAATCCCCTCCTGTGTGATACTGTCTGCTGAGCTGTGTATCTAATCCCCTCCTGTGTGATACTATCTGTTGAGCCGTGTATCTAATCCTATGCTGTGTGATACTGTCAGCTGAGCTGTGTATCTAAACCTATGCTGTGTATCTCATCCTCTCCAGTGTGATACTGTCTGCTGAGCTGTGTATCTAATCCTCTCCTGTGTGATACTGTCTGCTGAGCTATGTATCTAATCCTGTGTGATACTATCTGCTGAGCTGTGTATCTAATTCTCTCCTGTGTGATACCGTCTGCTGAGATGTGTATCTAATACTCTCCTGTGTGATACTGTCTGCTGAGCAGTGTATCTAATACTCTCCTGTGTGATACTGTCTGATGAACCGTGTATCTAATCCCGCCCTGTGCGATACTGTCTGCTGAGCCGTGTATCTAATCCACTCCTGTGTGATACTGTCTGCTGAGCTGTGTATCTAATCCTACGCTGTGAGATACTGTCTGCTGAGCTGTGTATCTAATCCTCTCCTGTGTGATACTGTCTGATGAACCGTGTATCTAATCCCGCCCTGTGCGATACTGTCTGCTGAGCCGTGTATCTAATCCACTCCTGTGTGATACTGTCTGCTGAGCTGTGTATCTAATCCTACGCTGTGTGATACTGTCTGCTGAGCTGTGTATCTAATCCTCTCCTGTGTGATACTGTCTGCTGAGCTGTGCATCTAATCCTATCCTGTGTGATACTGTCTGCTGAGCCGTGTATCTAATCCTATGCTGTGTGATACTGTCTGCTGAGCTGTGTATCTAATCTTATACTGTGTGATACTGCCTGCTGAGCTGTGTATCTAATCCTATGCTGTGTGATACTGTATGTTGAGCAGTGTATCTAATCCTCTCCTGTGTGATACTGTCTGCTGAGCCGTGTATCTAATCCTATGCTGTGTGATACTGTCTGCTGAGCTGTGTATCTAATCTTATACTGTGTGATACTGCCTGCTGAGCTGTGTATCTAATCCTATGCTGTGTGATACTGTATGCTGAGCAGTGTATCTAATCCTCTCCTGTGTGATACTGTCTCCTCAGCTGTGTATCTAATCCCCTCCTGTGTGATACTGTCTGCTGAGCCGTGTATCTAATCCTATGCTGTGTGATACTGTCTGCTGAGCCATGTATCTAATCCTCTCCTGTGAGATACTGTCTGTTGAGCTGCGTATCTAATCCTCTCCTGTGTGATACTGTCTCCTCAGCTGTGTATCTAATCCTCTCCTGTGAGATACTGTCTGCTGAGCTGCGTATCTAATCCTCTCCTGTGAGATACTGTCTGCTGAGCTGCGTATCTAATCCTCTCCTGTGTGATACTGTCTGCTGAGCTGTGTATCTAATCTTATCCTGTGTGATACTGTCTGCTGAGCTGTGTATCTAATCTTATCCTGTGTGATACTGTCTGCTGAGCTGTGTATCTAATCCCCTCCTGTGTGATACTGTCTGTTGAGCCGTGTATCTAATCCTATGCTGTGTGGTACTGTCTGCTGAGCTGTGTATCTAAACCTATGCTGTGTATCTCATCCTCTCCTGTGTGATACTGTCTGCTGAGCTGTGTATCTAATCCTCTCCTGTGTGATACTGTCTGCTGAGCTATGTATCTAATCCTGTGTGATACTGTCTGCTGAGCTGTGCATCTAATCCTATCCTGTGTGATACTATCCGCAGAGCAGTGTATCTAATCTTATCCTGTGTGATACTGTCTGCTGAGCTGTGTATCTAATCCCCTCCTGTGTGATACTGTCTGCTGAGCTGTGTATCTAATCCCCTCCTGTGTGATACTGTCTGCTGAGCTGTGTATCTAATCCCCTCCTGTGTGATACTGTCTGCTGAGCTGTGTATCTAATCCTATGCTGTGTGATGCTGTCTGCTGAGCCATGTATCTAATCCTCTCCTGTGTGATACTGTCTGCTGAGCTGTGTGTCTAATCCTATCCTGTGTGATACTGTCTGCTGAGCTGTGTATCTAATCCTCTCCTGTGTGATGTCTGCTGAGCCGTGTATCTAATCCACTCCTGTGTGATACTGTCAGCTGAGCTATGTATCTAATCCTCTCCTGTGTGATACTATCTGCTGAGCTGTGTATCTAATCCTCTCCTGTGTCATACTGTCTGATGAGCTGTGTATCTAATCCTCTCCTGTGTGATACTGCCTACTGAGCTGTGTATCTAATCCTATCCTGTGTGATACTGTCTGCTGAGTCGTGTATCTAATCCCGCCCTGTGCGATACTGTCTGCTGAGCCGTGTATCTAATCCACTCCTGTGTGATACTGTCAGCTGAGCTGTGTATCTGATCCTCTCCTGTGTGATACTGTCTGCTGAGCCGTGTATCTAATCCTCTCCTGTGTGATACTGCCTACTGAGCTGTGCATCTAATCCTATCCTGTGTGATACCATCAGCTGAGCAGTGTATCTAATCCTATCCTGTGTGATACCATCTGCTGAACTGTGTATCTAATCCTATCCTGTGTGATACTGTCTGCTGAGCTGTGTATCTAATCCACTCCTGTGTGATACTGTCTGCTGAGCTGTATATCTAATCCTATCCTGTGTGATACTATCTGCTGAGCTGTGTATCTAATCCTCTCCTGTGTGATACTGTCTGCTGAGCTGTGTATCTAATCCTCTCATGTGTGATACTGTCAGCTGAGCTGTGTATCTAATCCTCTCCTGTGTGATACTGTCTGCTGAGCCGTGTATCTAATCCAGTCCTGTGTGATACTGTCTGATGAGCTATGTATCTAATCCTCTCCTGGGTGATACTGTCTGCTGAACTGTGTATCTAATCCTGTCCTGTGTGATACTGTCTGATAAGCTATGTATCTAATCCTCTCCTGTGCGATACTGTCTGATGAGCCGTGTATCTAATCCTCTCCTGTGTGATACTGTCTGCTGAGCTGTGCATCTAATCCTATCCTGTGTGATACTATCTGCTGAGCAGTGTATCTAATCCTCTCCTGTGTGATACTGTCTGCTGAGCCGTGTATCTAATCCTCTCCTGTGTGATACCGTCTGCTGAGCTGTGTATCTAATCCTCTCCTGTGTGATACTGTCTGCTGAGCCGTGTATCTAATCCTACCCTGTGTGATACTGTCTGCTGAACCGTGTATCTAATCCTGCCCTGTGTGATACTGTCTCCTGAGCAGTGTATCTAATTCTCTCCTGTGTGATACCATCTGCTGAGCTGTGTATCTAATCCTCTCCTGTGTGATACTGTCTGCTGAGCTGTGTATCAAATCCTCTCCTGTGTGATACTGTCTGCTGAGCTGTGTATCTAATCCTATCCTGTGTGATACTGTCTGCTGAGCCGTGTATCTAATCCTACCCTGTGGGGTACTGTCTGCTGAACCGTGTATCTAATCCTGCCCTGTGTGATACTGTCTGCTGAGCAGTGTATCTAATCCTATCCTGTGTGATACTGTCTGCTGAGCTGTGTATCAAATCCTCTCCTGTGTGATACTGTCTGCTGAGCCGTGTATCTAATCCTATCCTGTGTGATACTGTCTGCTGAGCCGTGTATCTAATCCTATCCTGTGTGATACTGTCTGCTGAGCTGTGTATCAAATCCTCTCCTGTGTGATACTGTCTGCTGAGCCGTGTATCTAATCCTCTCCTGTGTGATTCTGTCTGCTGAGCTGTGTATCTAATACACTCCTGTGTGATACTGTCTGCTGAGCTGTGTATCTAATCCACTCCTGTGTGATACTGTCTGCTGAGCTGTGTATCTAATCCTATCCTGTGTGATACCATCTGCTGAGCTGTGTATCTAATCCTCTCCAGTGTGATACTGTCTGCTGAGCCGTGTATCTAATCCTACCCTGTGTGATACTGTCTGGTGAACCGTGTATCTAATCCTGCCCTGTGTGATACTGTCTGCTGAGCTGTGTATCTAATCCTCTCCTGTGTGATACTGTCTGCTGAGCTGTGTATCAAATCCTCTCCTGTGTGATACTGTCTGCTGAGCCGTGTATCTAATCCTACCCTGTGTGATAATGTCTGCTGAACCGTGTATCTAATCCTGCCCTGTGTGATACTGTCTGCTGAGCTGTGTATCTAATCCTATCCTGTGTGATACTGTCTGCTGAGCCGTGTAACTAATCCTCTCCTGTGTGATACTGTCTGCTGAGCCCTGTATCTAATCATATCCTGTGTGATACCATCTGCTGAGCAGTGTATCTAAACCTATCCTGTGTGATACCAGCTGCTGAGCTATGTATCTAATCCTATCCTTTGTGATACTGTCTGCTGAGCTGTGTATCTAATCCTTTCCTGTGTGATACCATCTGCTGAGCTGTGTATCTAATCCTCTCCTGTGTGATAATGTCTGCTGAGCCGTGTATCTAATCCTCTCCTGTGTGATACTGTCTGCTGAGCTGTGTATCTAATCCTGTCCTGTGTGATACTGTCTGCTGAGCTGTGCATCTAATCCTATCCTGTGTGATACTATCTGCTGAGCAGTATATCTAATCCTATCCTGTGTGATACTGTCTGCTGAGCCGTGTATCTAATCCCGCCCTGTGCGATACTGTCTGCTGAGCCGTGGATCTAATCCACTCCTGTGTGATACTGTCTGCTGAGCTGTGTATCTAATTCCGCCCTGTGCGATACTGTCTGCTGAGCCGTGCATCTAATCCACTCCTGTGTGATACTGTCTGATGAACTGTGTATCTAATCCTATCCTGTGTGCTACTGTCTGCTGAGCCGTGTATCTAATCCCACCCTGTGCGATACTGTCTGCTGAGCCGTGTATCTAATCCACTCCTGTGTGATACTATCTGCTGAGCTTTGTATCTAATCCTGTGCTGTGTGATACTGTCAGCTGAGTTGTGTATCTAATCCTATCCTGTGTGATACCATCTGCTGAGCTGTGTATCTAATCCTTTCCTGTGTGATACTGTCTGCTGAGCTGTGTATCTAATCCTCTCCTGTGTGATACTGTTTGCTGAGCTGTGTATCTAATCCTTTCCTGTGTGATACTGCCTGCTGAGCTGTGTATCTAAGCCTCTCCTGTGTGATACTGTCTGCTGAGCCATGTATATAATCCTATCCTGTGTGATACTGTCTGCTGAGCTATGTATCTAATCCTCTCCTGTGTGATACTGTCTGCTGAGCTGTGTATCTAATCCTATCCTGTGTGATATTGTCAGCTGAGCTGTGTATCTAATCCTCTCCTGTGTGATACCGTCTGCTGAGCTGTGTATCAAATCCTCTCCTGTGTGATACTGACTGCTGTGCTGTGTATCTAATCCTATGCTGTGTGATACTGTCTGCTGAGCTGTGTATCTAATCCTATGCTGTGTGATACTGTCTGCCGCGCTGTATCTCTAATCCTACCCTGTGTGATACTGTCTGCTCAACCGTGTATCTAATCCTCTCCTGTGTGATACCGTCTGCTGAGCAGTGTATCTAATCCTCTCCTGTGTGATACCGTCTGCTGAGCAGTGTATCTAATCCTCTCCTGTGTGATACCAGCTGCTGAGCTGTGTATCTAATCCTCTCCTGTGCGATACTGTCTGCTGAGCTGTGTATCTAATCCTCTCCTGTGTGATACTGTCAGCTGAGCTGTGTATCTAATCCTCTCCTGTGTGATACTGTCTGCTGAGCTGTGTATCTAATCCTGTCCTGTGTGATACTGTCTGATGAGCTATGTATCTAATCCTCTCCTGTGCGATACTGTCTGCTGATCTGTGTATCTAATCCTCTCCTGTGTGATACTGTCAGCTCAGCTGGGTATCTAATCCTCTCCTGTGTGATACTGTCTGCTGAGCCGTGTATCTAATCCTGTCCTGTGTGATACTGTCTGATAAGCTATGTATCTAATCCTCTCCTGTGTGATACTGTCTGCTGAGCTGTGTATCTAATCCTGTCCTGTGTGATACTGTCTGATGAGCTATGTATCTAATCCTCTCCTGTGCGATACTGTCTGATGAGCCGTGTATCTAATCCTCTCCTGTGTGATACTGTCTGCTGAGCTGTGCATCTAATCCTCTCCTGTGTGATACTATCTGCTGAGCAGTGTATCTAATCCTCTCCTGTGTGATACTGTCTGCTGAGCCGTGTATCTAATCCTCTCCTGTGTGATACTGTCTGCTGAGCTGTGTATCTAATCCTCTCCTGTGTGATACTGTCTGCTGAGCCGTGTATCTAATCCTACCCTGTGTGATACTGTCTGCTGAACCGTGCATCTAATCCTGCCCTGTGTGATACTGTCTGCTGAGCAGTGTATCTAATTCTATCCTGTGTGATACTGTCTGCTGAGCTGTGTATCAAATCCTCTCCTGTGTGATACTGTCTGCTGAGCTGTGTATCAAATCCTCTCCTGTGTGATACTGTCTGCTGAGCCGTGTATCTAATCCTACCCTGTGTGATACTGTCTGCTGAACCGTGTATCTAATCCTGCCCTGTGTGATATTGTCTTCTGAGCAGTGTATCTAATCCTATCCTGTGTGATACCATCTGCTGAGCTGTGTATCTAATCCTCTCCTGTGTGATACTGTCTGCTGAGCTGTGTATCAAATCCTCTCCTGTGTGATACTGTCTGCTGAGCCGTGTATCTAATCCTACCCTGTGTGATACTGTCTGCTGAACCGTGTATCTAATCCTGCCCTGTGTGATACTGTCTGCTGAGCTGTGTATCTAATCCTATCCTGTGTGATACCATCTGCTGAGCCGTGTAACTAATCCTCTCCTGTGTGATACTGTCTGCTGAGCCCTGTATCTAATCATATCCTGTGTGATACCATCTGCTGAGCAGTGTATCTAAACCTATCCTGTGTGATACCAGCTGCTGAGCTGTGTATCTAATCCTATACTTTGTGATACTGTCTGCTGAGCTGTGTATCTAATCCTCTCCTGTGTGATAATGTCTGCTGAGCCGTGTATCTAATCCTCTCCTGTGTGATACTGTCTGCTGAGCTGTGTATCTAATCCTGTCCTGTGTGATACAGTCCGCTGAGCTGTGCATCTAATCCTATCCTGTGTGATACTGTCTGCTGAGCAGTGTATCTAATCCTCTCCTGTGCGATATTGTCTGCTGAGCTGTGTATCTAATCCTGTCCTGTGTGATACAGTCCGCTGAGCTGTGTATCTAATCCTCTCCTGTGTGATACTGTCTGCTGAGCAGTGTATCTAATCCTCTCCTGTGCGATATTGTCTGCTGAGCTGTGTATCTAATCCTCTCCTGTGTGATACTGTCTGCTGAGCTGTGCATCTAATCCTATCCTGTGTGATACTATCTGCTGAGCAGTGTATCTAATCCTATCCTGTGTGATACTGTCTGCTGAGCCGTGTATCTAATCCCGCCCTGTGCGATACTGTCTGCTGAGCCGTGGATCTAATCCACTCCTGTGTGATACTGTCTGCTGAGCTGTGTATCTAATCCCGCCCTGTGCGATACTGTCTGCTGAGCCGTGTATCTAATCCACTCCTGTGTGATACTGTCTGATGAACTGTGTATCTAATCCTATCCTGTGTGATACTGTCTGCTGAGCCGTGTATCTAATCCCGCCCTGTGCGATACTGTCTGCTGAGCCGTGTATCTAATCCACTTCTGTGTGATACTATCTGCTGAGCTTTGTATCTAATCCTGTGCTGTGTGATACTGTCAGCTGAGTTGTGTATCTAATCCTGTCCTGTGTGATACCATCTGCTGAGCTGTGTATCTAATCCTTTCCTGTGTGATACTGTCTGCTGAGCTATGTATCTAATCCTCTCCTGTGTGATACTGTTTGCTGAGCTGTGTATCTAATCCTTTCCTGTGTGATACTGCCTGCTGAGCTGTGTATCTAAGCCTATCCTGTGTGATACTGTCTGCTGAGCCATGTATATAATCCTCTACTGTGTGATACTGTCAGGTGAGCTGTGTATCTAATCCTCCCCTGTGTGATACTGTCTGCTGAGCAGTGTTTCTAATCCCCTCCTGTGTGATACTGTCTGCTGAGCTGTGTATCTAATCTTCTCCTGTGTGATACTGTCTGCTGAGCTGTGTATCAAATCCTCTCCTGTGTGATACTGACTGCTGTGCTGTGTATCTAATACTATGCTGTGTGATACTGTCTGCTGAGCTGTGTATCTAACCCTATGCTGTGTGATACTGTCTGCTGAGCTGTATCTCTAATCCTACCCTGTGTAATACTGTCTGCTAAACCGTGTATCTAATCCTTTCCTGTGTGATACCGTCTGCTGAGCAGTGTATCTAATCCTCTCCTGTGTGATACCGGCTGCTGAGCTGTGTATCTAATCCTCTCCTGTGCGATACTGTCTGCTGAGCTGTGTATCTAATCCTCTCCTGTGTGATACTGTCAGCTGAGCTGTGTATCTAATCCTCTCCTGTGTGATACTGTCTGCTGAGCTGTGTATCTAATCCTGTCCTGTGTGATACTGTCTGATGAGCTATGTATCTAATCCTCTCCTGTGCGATACTGTCTGCTGAGCTGTGTATCTAATCCTCTCCTGTGTGATACTGTCAGCTGAGCTGTGTATCTAATCCTCTCCTGTGTGATACTGTCTGCTGAGCCGTGTATCTAATCCTGTCCTGTGTGATACTGTCTGATGAGCCGTGTATCTAATCCTGTCCTGTGTGATACTGTCTGATGAGCTATGTATCTAATCCTCTCCTGTGTGATACTGTCTGATGAGCCGTGTATCTAATCCTGTCCTGTGTGATACTGTCTGATGAGCTATGTATCTAATCCTTTCCTGTGTGATACTGTCTGATGAGCTATGTATCTAATCCTCTCCTGTGCGATACTGTCTGATGAGCCGTGTATCTAATCCTCTCCTGTGTGATACTGTCTGCTGAGCTGTGCATCTAATCCTCTCCTGTGTGATACTATCTGCTGAGCAGTGTATCTAATCCTCTCCTGTGTGATACTGTCTGCTGAGCCGTGTATCTAATCCTCTCCTGTGTGATACTGTCTGCTGTGCTGTGTATCTAATCCTCTCCTGTGTGATACTGTCTGCTGAGCCGTGTATCTAATCCTACCCTGTGTGATACTGTCTGCTGAACCGTGCATCTAATCCTGCCCTGTGTGATACTGTCTGCTGAGCAGTGTATCTAATTCTATCCTGTGTGATACCATCTGCTGAGCAGTGTATCAAATCCTCTCCTGTGTGATACTGTCTGCTGAGCCGTGTATCTAATCCTATCCTGTGTGATACTGTCTGCTGAGCTGTGTATCAAATCCTCTCCTGTGTGATACTGTCTGCTGAGCCGTGTATCTAATCCTACCCTGTGTGATAGTCTGCTGAACCGTGTATCTAATCCTGCCCTGTGAGATATTGTCTGCTGAGCAGTGTATCTAATCCTATACTGTGTGATACCATCTGCTGAGCTGTGTATCTAATCCTCTCCTGTGTGATACTGTCTGCTGAGCTGTGTATCAAATCCTCTCCTGTGTGATACTGTCTGCTGAGCCGTGTATCTAATCCTACCCTGTGTGATACTGTCTGCTGAACCGTGTATCTAATCCTGCCCTGTGTGATACTGTCTGCTGAGCTGTGTATCTAATCCTCTCCTGTGTGATACCATCTGCTGAGCCGTGTAACTAATCCTCTCCTGTGTGATACTGTCTGCTGAGCCCTGTATCTAATCATATCCTGTGTGATACCAACTGCTGAGCAGTGTATCTAAACCTATCCTGTGTGATACCAGCTGCTGAGCTGTGTATCTAATCCTATCCTTTGTGATACTGTCTGCTGAGCTGTGTATCTAATCCTCTCCTGTGTGATACTATCTGCTGAGCAGTGTATCTAATCCTCTCCTGTGTGATACTGTCTGCTGAGCCGTGTATCTAATCCTCTACTGTGTGATACTATCTGCTGAGCAGTGTATCTAATCCTATCTTGTGTGATACCATCTGCTGAGCTGTGTATCTAATCCTCTCCTGTGTGATAATGTCTGCTGAGCCGTGTATCTAATCCTCTCCTGTGTGATACTGTCTGCTGAGCTGTGTATCTAATCCTCTCCTGTGTGATACTGTCTGCTGAGCTGTGTATCTAATCCTGTCCTGTGTGATACTGTCTGATGAGCTATGTATCTAATCCTCTCCTGTGCGATACTGTCTGCTGAGCTGTGTATCTAATCCTCTCCTGTGTGATACTGTCAGCTGAGCTGTGTATCTAATCCTCTCCTGTGTGATACTGTCTGCTGAGCCGTGTATCTAATCCTGTCCTGTGTGATACTGTCTGATGAGCTATGTATCTAATCCTCTCCTGTGTGATACTGTCTGCTGAGCTGTGTATCTAATCCTGTCCTGTGTGATACTGTCTGATGAGCTATGTATCTAATCCTCTCCTGTGCGATACTGTCTGATGAGCCGTGTATCTAATCCTCTCCAGTGTGATAGTGTCTGCTGAGCTGTGCATCTAATCCTCTCCTGTGTGCTACTATCTGCTGAGCAGTGTATCTAATCCTCTCCTGTGTGATACTGTCTGCTGAGCCGTGTATCTAATCCTCTCCTGTGTGATACTGTCTGCTGAGCTGTGTATCTAATCCTCTCCTGTGTGATACTGTCTGCTGAGCCGTGTATCTAATCCTACCCTGTGTGATACTGTCTGCTGAACCGTGCATCTAATCCTGCCCTGTGTGATACTGTCTGCTGAGCAGTGTATCTAATTCTATCCTGTGTGATACCATCTGCTGAGCTGTGTATCTAATCCTCTCCTGTGTGATACTGTCTGCTGAGCTGTGTATCAAATCCTCTCCTGTGTGATACTGTCTGCTGAGCCGTGTATCTAATCCTATCCTGTGTGATACTGTCTGCTGAGCTGTGTATCAAATCCTCTCCTGTGTGATACTGTCTGCTGAGCCGTGTATCTAATCCTACCCTGTGTGATAGTCTGCTGAACCGTGTATCTAATCCTGCCCTGTGTGATATTGTCTGCTGAGCAGTGTATCTAATCCTATCCTGTGTGATACCATCTGCTGAGCTGTGTATCTAATCCTCTCCTGTGTGATACTGTCTGCTGAGCCGTGTATCTAATCCTACCCTGTGTGATACTGTCTGCTGAACTGTGTATCTAATCCTGCCCTGTGTGATACTGTCTGCTGAGCTGTGTATCTAATCCTATCCTGTGTGATACCATCTGCTGAGCCGTGTAACTAATCCTCTCCTGTGTGATACTGTCTGCTGAGCCCTGTATCTAATCATATCCTGTGTGATACCAACTGCTGAGCAGTGTATCTAAACCTATCCTGTGTGATACCAGCTGCTGAGCTGTGTATCTAATCCTATCCTTTGTGATACTGTCTGCTGAGCTGTGTATCTAATCCTCTCCTGTGTGATACTATCTGCTGAGCAGTGTATCTAATCCTCTCCTGTGTGATACTGTCTGCTGAGCCGTGTATCTAATCCTCTACTGTGTGATACTATCTGCTGAGCAGTGTATCTAATCCTATCCTGTGTGATACTGTCTGCTGAGCCGTGTATCTAATCCCGCCCTGTGCGATACTGTCTGCTGAGCCGTGGATCTAATCCACTCCTGTGTGATACTGTCTGCTGAGCTGTGTATCTAATCCCGCCCTGTGCGATACTGTCTGCTGAGCCGTGCATCTAATCCACTCCTGTGTGATACTGTCTGATGAACTGTGTATCTAATCCTATCCTGTGTGCTACTGTCTGCTGAGCCGTGTATCTAATCCCGCCCTGTGCGATACTGTCTGCTGAGCCGTGTATCTAATCCACTCCTGTGTGATACTATCTGCTGAGCTTTGTATCTAATCCTGTGCTGTGTGATACTGTCAGCTGAGTTGTGTATCTAATCCTATCCTGTGTGATACCATCTGCTGAGCTGTGTATCTAATCCTTTCCTGTGTGATACTGTCTGCTGAGCTGTGTATCTAATCCTCTCCTGTGTGATACTGTTTGCTGAGCTGTGTATCTAATCCTTTCCTGTGTGATACTGCCTGCTGAGCTGTGTATCTAAGCCTCTCCTGTGTGATACTGTCTGCTGAGCCATGTATATAATCCTATCCTGTGTGATACTGTCTGCTGAGCTATGTATCTAATCCTCTCCTGTGTGATACTGTCTGCTGAGCTGTGTATCTAATCCTATCCTGTGTGATATTGTCAGCTGAGCTGTGTATCTAATCCTCTCCTGTGTGATACCGTCTGCTGAGCTGTGTATCAAATCCTCTCCTGTGTGATACTGACTGCTGTGCTGTGTATCTAATCCTATGCTGTGTGATACTGTCTGCTGAGCTGTGCATCTAATCCTATGCTGTGTGATACTGTCTGCTGAGCTGTATCTCTAATCCTACCCTGTGTGATACTGTCTGCTCAACCGTGTATCTAATCCTCTCCTGTGTGATACCGTCTGCTGAGCAGTGTATCTAATCCTCTCCTGTGCGATACCGTCTGCTGAACAGTGTATCTAATCCTCTCCTGTGTGATACCAGCTGCTGAGCTGTGTATCTAATCCTCTCCTGTGCGATACTGTCTGCTGAGCTGTGTATCTAATCCTCTCCTGTGTGATACTGTCAGCTGAGCTGTGTATCTAATCCTCTCCTGTGTGATACTGTCTGCTGAGCTGTGTATCTAATCCTGTCCTGTGTGATACTGTCTGATGAGCTATGTATCTAATCCTCTCCTGTGCGATACTGTCTGCTGAGCTGTGTATCTAATCCTCTCCTGTGTGATACTGTCAGCTGAGCTGTGTATCTAATACTCTCCTGTGTGATACTGTCTGCTGAGCCGTGTATCTAATCCTGTCCTGTGTGATACTGTCTGATGAGCTATGTATCTAATCCTCTCCTGTGTGATACTGTCTGCTGAGCTGTGTATCTAATCCTGTCCTGTGTGATACTGTCTGATGAGCTGTGTATCTAATCCTCTCCTGTGCGATACTGTCTGATGAGCCGTGTATCTAATCCTCTCCTGTGTGATACTGTCTGCTGAGCTGTGCATCTAATCCTCTCCTGTGTGATACTATCTGCTGAGCAGTGTATCTAATCCTCTCCTGTGTGATACTGTCTGCTGAGCCGTGTATCTAATCCTCTCCTGTGTGATACTGTCTGCTGAGCTGTGTATCTAATCCTCTCCTGTGTGATACTGTCTGCTGAGCCGTGTATCTAATCCTACCCTGTGTGATACTGTCTGCTGAACCGTGCATCTAATCCTGCCCTGTGTGATACTGTCTGCTGAGCAGTGTATCTAATTCTATCCTGTGTGATACCATCTGCTGAGCTGTGTATCTAATCCTCTCCTGTGTGATACTGTCTGCTGAGCTGTGTATCAAATCCTCTCCTGTGTGATACTGTCTGCTGAGCCGTGTATCTAATCCTACCCTGTGTGATACTGTCTGCTGAACCGTGTATCTAATCCTGCCCTGTGTGATATTGTCTTCTGAGCAGTGTATCTAATCCTATCCTGTGTGATACCATCTGCTGAGCTGTGTATCTAATCCTCTCCTGTGTGATACTGTCTGCTGAGCTGTGTATCAAATCCTCTCCTGTGTGATACTGTCTGCTGAGCCGTGTATCTAATCCTACCCTGTGTGATACTGTCTGCTGAACCGTGTATCTAATCCTGCCCTGTGTGATACTGTCTTCTGAGCTGTGTATCTAATCCTATCCTGTGTGATACCATCTGCTGAGCCGTGTAACTAATCCTCTCCTGTGTGATACTGTCTGCTGAGCCCTGTATCTAATCATATCCTGTGTGATACCATCTGCTGAGCAGTGTATCTAAACCTATCCTGTGTGATACCAGCTGCTGAGCTGTGTATCTAATCCTATACTTTGTGATACTGTCTGCTGAGCTGTGTATCTAATCCTCTCCTGTGTGATACTATCTGCTGAGCAGTGTATCTAATCCTCTCCTGTGTGATACTGTCTGCTGAGCCGTGTATCTAATCCTCTACTGTGTGATACTATCTGCTGAGCAGTGTATCTAATCCTATCTTGTGTGATACCATCTGCTGAGCTGTGTATCTAATCCTCTCCTGTGTGATAATGTCTGCTGAGCCGTGTATCTAATCCTCTCCTGTGTGATACTGTCTGCTGAGCTGTGTATCTAATCCTGTCCTGTGTGATACAGTCCGCTGAGCTATGTATCTAATCCTCTCCTGTGCGATATTGTCTGCTGAGCTGTGTATCTAATCCTCTCCTGTGTGATACTGTCTGCTGAGCTGTGCATCTAATCCTATCCTGTGTGATACTATCTGCTGAGCAGTGTATCTAATCCTATCCTGTGTGATACTATCTGCTGAGCAGTGTATCTAATACTCTCCTGTGTGATACTGTCTGCTGAGCCGTGTATCTAATCCCGCCCTGTGCGATACTGTCTGCTGAGCCGTGGATCTAATCCACTCCTGTGTGATACTGTCTGCTGAGCTGTGTATCTAATCCCGCCCTGTGCGATACTGTCTGCTGAGCCGTGTATCTAATCCACTCCTGTGTGATACTGTCTGATGAACTGTGTATCTAATCCTATCCTGTGTGATACTGTCTGCTGAGCCGTGTATCTAATCCCGCCCTGTGCGATACTGTCTGCTGAGCCGTGTATCTAATCCACTCCTGTGTGATACTATCTGCTGAGCTTTGTATCTAATCCTGTGCTGTGTGATACTGTCAGCTGAGTTGTGTATCTAATCCTATCCTGTGTGATGCCATCTGCTGAGCTGTGTATCTAATCCTTTCCTGTGTGATACTGTCTGCTGAGCTATGTATCTAATCCTCTCCTGTGTGATACTGTTTGCTGAGCTGTGTATCTAATCCTTTCCTGTGTGATACTGCCTGCTGAGCTGTGTATCTAAGCCTATCCTGTGTGATACTGTCTGCTGAGCCATGTATATAATCCTCTACTGTGTGATACTGTCAGGTGAGCTGTGTATCTAATCCTCTCCTGTGTGATATTGTCAGCTGAGCTGTGTATCTAATCCTGTCCTGTGTGATACTGTCTGCTGAGCAGTGTATCTAATTCCATCCTGTTTGATACCATCTGCTGATCCGTGTATCTAATCCTCTCCTGTGTGATACTGACTGCTGTGCTGTGTATCTAATACTATGCTGTGTGATACTGTCTGCTGAGCTGTGTATCTAATCCTATGCTGTGTGATACTGTCTGCTGAGCTGTATCTCTAATCCTACCCTGTGTGATACTGTCTGCTAAACCGTGTATCTAATCCTTTCCTGTGTGATACCGTCTGCTGAGCAGTGTATCTAATCCTCTCCTGTGTGATACCGGCTGCTGAGCTGTGTATCTAATCCTCTCCTGTGCGATACTGTCTGCAGAGCTGTGTATCTAATCCTCTCCTGTGTGATACTGTCAGCTGAGCTGTGTATCTAATCCTCTCCTGTGTGATACTGTCTGCTGAGCCGTGTATCTAATCCTGTCCTGTGTGATACTGTCTGATGAGCTATGTATCTAATCCTCTCCTGTGTGATACTGTCTGCTGAGCTGTGTATCTAATCCTGTCCTGTGTGATACTGTCTGATGAGCTATGTATCTAATCCTCTCCTGTGCGATACTGTCTGATGAGCCGTGTATCTAATCCTCTCCTGTGTGATACTGTCTGCTGAGCTGTGCATCTAATCCTCTCCTGTGTGATACTATCTGCTGAGCAGTGTATCTAATCCTCTCCTGTGTGATACTGTCTGCTGAGCCGTGTATCTAATCCTCTCCTGTGTGATACTGTCTGCTGAGCTGTGTATCTAATCCTCTCCTGTGTGATACTGTCTGCTGAGCCGTGTATCTAATCCTACCCTGTGTGATACTGTCTGCTGAACCGTGCATCTAATCCTGCCCTGTGTGATACTGTCTGCTGAGCAGTGTATCTAATTCTATCCTGTGTGATACCATCTGCTGAGCTGTGTATCTAATCCTCTCCTGTGTGATACTGTCTGCTGAGCTGTGTATCAAATCCTCTCCTGTGTGATACTGTCTGCTGAGCCGTGTATCTAATCCTATCCTGTGTGATACTGTCTGCTGAGCTGTGTATCAAATCCTCTCCTGTGTGATACTGTCTGCTGAGCCGTGTATCTAATCCTACCCTGTGTGATAGTCTGCTGAACCGTGTATCTAATCCTGCCCTGTGTGATATTGTCTGCTGAGCAGTGTATCTAATCCTATCCTGTGTGATACCATCTGCTGAGCTGTGTATCTAATCCTCTCCTGTGTGATACTGTCTGCTGAGCTGTGTATCAAATCCTCTCCTGTGTGATACTGTGTGCTGAGCCGTGTATCTAATCCTACCCTGTGTGATACTGTCTGCTGAACCGTGTATCTAATCCTGCCCTGTGTGATACTGTCTGCTGAGCTGTGTATCTAATCCTATCCTGTGTGATACCATCTGCTGAGCCGTGTAACTAATCCTCTCCTGTGTGATACTGTCTGCTGAGCCCTGTATCTAATCATATCCTGTGTGATACCAACTGCTGAGCAGTGTATCTAAACCTATCCTGTGTGATACCAGCTGCTGAGCTGTGTATCTAATCCTATCCTTTGTGATACTGTCTGCTGAGCTGTGTATCTATTCCTCTCCTGTGTGATACTATCTGCTGAGCAGTGTATCTAATCCTCTCCTGTGTGATACTGTCTGCTGAGCCGTGTATCTAATCCTCTACTGTGTGATACTATCTGCTGAGCAGTGTATCTAATCCTATCTTGTGTGATACCATCTGCTGAGCTGTGTATCTAATCCTCTCCTGTGTGATAATGTCTGCTGAGCCGTGTATCTAATCCTCTCCTGTGTGATACTGTCTGCTGAGCTGTGTATCTAATCCTGTCCTGTGTGATACAGTCCGCTGAGCTATGTGTCTAATCCTCTCCTGTGCGATACTGTCTGCTGAGCTGTGCATCTAATCCTATCCTGTGTGATACTATCTGCTGAGCAGTGTATCTAATCCTATCCTGTGTGATACAGTCCGCTGAGCTATGTATCTAATCCTCTCTTGTGTGATACTGTCTGCTGAGCTGTGTATCTAATCCTATCCTGTGTGATACAGTCCGCTAAGCTATGTATCTAATCCTCTCCTGTGTGATACTGTCTGCTGAGCTGTGTATCTAATCGTCTCCTGTGTGATACTGTCTGCTGAGCTGTATCTCTAATCCTACCCTGTGTGATACTGTCTGCTAAACCGTGTATCTAATCCTTTCCTGTGTGATACCGTCTGCTGAGCAGTGTATCTAATCCTCTCCTGTGTGATACCGGCTGCTGAGCTGTGTATCTAAACCTCTCCTGTGCGATACTGTCTGCTGAGCTGTGTATCTAATCCTCTCCTGTGTGATACTGTCAGCTGAGCTGTGTATCTAATCCTCTCCTGTGTGATACTGTCTGCTGAGCTGTGTATCTAATCCTGTCCTGTGTGATACTGTCTGATGAGCTATGTATCTAATCCTCTCCTGTGAGATACTGTCTGCTGAGCTGTGTATCTAATCCTCTCCTGTGTGATACTGTCAGCTGAGCTGTGTATCTAATCCCGCCCTGTGCGATACTGTCTGCTGAGCCGTGTATCTAATCCTGTCCTGTGTGATACTGTCTGATGAGCTATGTATCTAATCCTCTCCTGTGTGATACTGTCTGCTGAGCTGTGTATCTAATCCTGTCCTGTGTGATACTGTCTGATGAGCTATGTATCTAATCCTCTCCTGTGCGATACTGTCTGATGAGCCGTGTATCTAATCCTCTCCTGTGTGATACTGTCTGCTGAGCTGTGCATCTAATCCTCTCCTGTGTGATACTATCTGCTGAGCAGTGTATCTAATCCTCTCCTGTGTGATACTGTCTGCTGAGCCGTGTATCTAATCCTCTCCTGTGTGATACTGTCTGCTGAGCTGTGTATCTAATCCTCTCCTGTGTGATACTGTCTGCTGAGCCGTGTATATAATCCTACCCTGTGTGATACTGTCTGCTGAACCGTGCATCTAATCCTGCCCTGTGTGATACTGTCTGATGAGCAGTGTATCTAATTCTATCCTGTGTGATACCATCTGCTGAGCTGTGTATCTAATCCTCTCCTGTGTGATACTGTCTGCTGAGCTGTGTATCAAATCCTCTCCTGTGTGATACTGTCTGCTGAGCCGTGTATCTAATCCTATCCTGTGTGATACTGTCTGCTGAGCTGTGTATCAAATCCTCTCCTGTGTGATACTGTCTGCTGAGCCGTGTATCTAATCCTACCCTGTGTGATAGTCTGCTGAACCGTGTATCTAATCCTGCCCTGTGTGATATTGTCTGCTGAGCAGTGTATCTAATCCTATCCTGTGTGATACCATCTGCTGAGCTGTGTATCTAATCCTCTCCTGTGTGATACTGTCTGCTGAGCTGTGTATCAAATCCTCTCCTGTGTGATACTGTCTGCTGAGCCGTGTATCTAATCCTACCCTGTGTGATACTGTCTGCTGAACCGTGTATCTAATCCTGCCCTGTGTGATACTGTCTGCTGAGCTGTGTATCTAATCCTATCCTGTGTGATACCATCTGCTGAGCCGTGTAACTAATCCTCTCCTGTGTGATACTGTCTGCTGAGCCCTGTATCTAATCATATCCTGTGTGATACCAACTGCTGAGCAGTGTATCTAAACCTATCCTGTGTGATACCAGCTGCTGAGCTGTGTATCTAATCCTATCCTTTGTGATACTGTCTGCTGAGCTGTGTATCTAATCCTCTCCTGTGTGATACTATCTGCTGAGCAGTGTATCTAATCCTCTCCTGTGTGATACTGTCTGCTGAGCCGTGTATCTAATCCTCTACTGTGTGATACTATCTGCTGAGCAGTGTATCTAATCCTATCTTGTGTGATACCATCTGCTGAGCTGTGTATCTAATCCTCTCCTGTGTGATAATGTCTGCTGAGCCGTGTATCTAATCCTCTCCTGTGTGATACTGTCTGCTGAGCTGTGTATCTAATCCTGTCCTGTGTGATACAGTCCGCTGAGCTATGTGTCTAATCCTCTCCTGTGCGATACTGTCTGCTGAGCTGTGTATCTAATCCTCTCCTGTGTGATACTGTCTGCTGAGCTGTGCATCTAATCCTATCCTGTGTGATACTATCTGCTGAGCAGTGTATCTAATCCTATCCTGTGTGATACAGTCCGCTGAGCTATGTATCTAATCCTCTCTTGTGTGATACTGTCTGCTGAGCTGTGTATCTAATCCTATCCTGTGTGATACAGTCCGCTAAGCTATGTATCTAATCCTCTCCTGTGTGATACTGTCTGCTGAGCTGTGTATCTAATCCTCTCCTGTGTGATACTGTCTGCTGAGCTGTGCATCTAATCCTATCCTGTGTGATACTGTCTGCTGAGCCGTGTATCTAATCCCGCCCTGTGCGATACTGTCTGCTGAGCCGTGGATCTAATCCACTCCTGTGTGATACTGTCTGCTGAGCTGTGTATCTAATCCCGCCCTGTGCGATACTGTCTGCTGAGCCGTGTATCTAATCCACTCCTGTGTGATACTGTCTGATGAACTGTGTATCTAATCCTATCCTGTGTGATACTGTCTGCTGAGCCGTGTATCTAATCCCGCCCTATGCGATACTGTCTGCTGAGCCGTGTATCTAATCCACTCCTGTGTGATACTATCTGCTGAGCTTTGTATCTAATCCTTTGCTGTGTGATACTGTCAGCTGAGTTGTGTATCTAATCCTATCCTGTGTGATACCATCTGCTGAGCTGTGTATCTAATCCTTTCCTGTGTGATACTGTCTGCTGAGCTATGTATCTAATCCTCTCCTGTGTGATACTGTTTGCTGAGCTGTGTATCTAATCCTTTCCTGTGTGATACTGCCTGCTGAGCTGTGTATCTAAGCCTATACTGTGTGATACCATTTGCTGAGCTGTGTATCTAATCCTTTCCTGTGTGATACTGTCTGCTAAGCTGTGTATCTAATCCTCTACTGTGTGATACTGTCAGGTGAGCTGTGTATCTAATCCTCTCCTGTGTGATACTGACTGCTGTGCTGTGTATCTAATCCTATGCTGTGTGATACTGTCTGCTGAGCTGTGTATCTAATCCTATGCTGTGTGATACAGTCTGCTGAGCTGTATCTCTAATCCTACCCTGTGTGATACTGTCTGCTCAACCGTGTATCTAATCCTCTCCTGTGTGATACCGTCTGCTGAGCAGTGTATCTAATCCTCTCCTGTGTGATACCGGCTGCTGAGCTGTGTATCTAATCCTCTCCTGTGCGATACTCTCTGCTGAGCTGTGTATCTAATCCTCTCCTGTGTGATACTGTCTGCTGAGCCGTGTATCTAATCCTGTCCTGTGTGATACTGTCTGATGAGCTATGTATCTAATCCTCTCCTGTGTGATACTGTCTGCTGAGCTGTGTATCTAATCCTGTCCTGTGTGATACTGTCTGATGAGCTATGTATCTAATCCTCTCCTGTGCGATACTGTCTGATGAGCCGTGTATCTAATCCTCTCCTGTGTGATACTGTCTGCTGAGCTGTGCATCTAATCCTATCCTGTGTGATACTATCTGCTGAGCAGTGTATCTAATCCTCTCCTGTGTGATACTGTCTGCTGAGCCGTGTATCTAATCCTCTCCTCTGTGATACTGTCTGCTGAGCTGTGTATCTAATCCTCTCCTGTGTGATACTGTCTGCTGAGCCGTGTATCTAATCCTACCCTGTGTGATACTGTCTGCTGAACCGTGTATCTAATCCTGCCCTGTGTAATACTGTCTGCTGAGCAGTGTATCTAATTCTATCCTGTGTGATACCATCTGCTGAGCTGTGTATCTAATCCTCTCCTGTGTGATACTGTCTGCTGAGCTGTGTATCAAATCCTCTCCTGTGTGATACTGTCTGCTGATCTGTGTATCTAATCCTATCCTGTGTGATACTGTCTGCTGAGCCGTGTATCTAATCCTACCCTGTGGGGTACTGTCTGCTGAACCGTGTATCTAATCCTGCCCTGTGTGATACTGTCTGCTGAGCAGTGTATCTAATCCTATCCTGTGTGATACTGTCTGCTGAGCTGTGTATCAAATCCTCTTCTGTGTGATACTGTCTGCTGAGCCGTGTATCTAATCCTATCCTGTGTGATACTGTCTGCTGAGCCGTGTATCTAATCCTATGCTGTGTGATACTGTCTGCTGAGCTGTGTATCAAATCCTCTCCTGTGTGATACTGTCTGCTGAGCCGTGTATCTAATCCTCTCCTGTGTGATACTGTCTGCTGAGCTGTGTATCTAATCCACTCCTGTGTGATACTGTCTGCTGAGCTGTGTATCTAATCCACTCCTGTGTGATACTGTCTGCTGAGCTGTGTATCTATTCCTATCCTGTGTGATACCATCTGCTGAGCTGAGTATCTAATCCTCTCCTGTGTGATACTGTCTGCTGAGCTGTGTATCAAATCCTCTCCTGTGTGATACTGTCTGCTGAGCCGTGTATCTAATCCTACCCTGTGTGATACTGTCTGGTGAACCGTGTATCTAATCCTGCCCTGTGTGATACTGTCTGCTGAGCTGTGTATCTAATCCACTCCTGTGTGATACTGTCTGCTGAGCTGTGTATCTATTCCTATCCTGTGTGATACCATCTGCTGAGCTGAGTATCTAATCCTCTCCTGTGTGATACTGTCTGCTGAGCTGTGTATCAAATCCTCTCCTGTGTGATACTGTCTGCTGAGCCGTGTATCTAATCCTACCCTGTGTGATACTGTCTGCTGAACCGTGTATCTAATCCTGCCCTGTGTGATACTGTCTGCTGAGCTGTGTATCTAATCCTATCCTGTGTGATACCATCTGCTGAGCCGTGTAACTAATCCTCTCCTGTGTGATACTGTCTGCTGAGCCCTGTATCTAATCATATCCTGTGTGATACCATCTGCTGAGCAGTGTATCTAAACCTATCCTGTGTGATACTGTCTGCTGAGCTGTGTATCTAATCCTCTCCTGTGTGATACTGTCTGCTGAGCTGTGTATCTAATCCTGTCCTGTGTGATACAGTCCGCTGAGCTATGTATCTAATCCTCTCCTTGCGATATTCTCTGCTGAGCTGTGTATCTAATCCTCTCCTGTGTGATACTGTCTGCTGAGCTGTGCATCTAATCCTATCCTGTGTGATACTATCTGCTGAGCCGTGTATCTAATCCTATCCTGTGTGATACTGTCTGCTGAGCCGTGTATCGAATCCCGCCCTGTGCGATACTGTCTGCTGAGCCGTGGATCTAATCCACTCCTGTGTGATACTGTCTGCTGAGCCGTGCATCTAATCCACTCCTGTGTGATACTCTCTGATGAACTGTGTATCTAATCCTATCCTGTGTGATACTGTCTGCTGAGCCGTGTATCTAATCCCGCCCTGTGCGATACTGTCTGCTGAGCCGTGTATCTAATCCACTCCTGTGTGATACTATCTGCTGAGCTTTGTATCTAATCCTGTGCTGTGTGATACTGTCAGCTGAGTTGTGTATCTAATCCTATCCTGTGTGATACCATCCGCTGAGCTGTGTATCTAATCCTTTCCTGTGTGATACTGTCTGCTGAGCTGTGTATCTAATCCTCTCCTGTGTGATACTGTTTGCTGAGCTGTGTATCTAATCCTTTCCTGTGTGATACTGCCTGCTGAGCTGTGTATCTAAGCCTCTCCTGTGTGATACTGTCTGCTGAGCCATGTATATAATCCTATCCTGTGTGATACTGTCTGCTGAGCTGTGTATCTAATCCTATCCTGTGTGATATTGTCAGCTGAGCTGTGTATCTAATCCTCTCCTGTGTGATACCGTCTGCTGAGCTGTGTATCAAATCCTCTCCTGTGTGATACTGACTGCTGTGCTGTGTATCTAATCCTATGCTGTGTGATACTGTCTGCTGAGCTGTGTATCTAATCCTATGCTGTGTGATACTGTCTGCTGAGCTGTATCTCTAATCCTACCCTGTGTGATACTGTCTGCTCAACCGTGTATCTAATCCTCTCCTGTGTGATACCGTCTGCTGAGCAGTGTATCTAATCCTCTCCTGTGTGATACCGAATGCTGAGCAGTGTATCTAATCCTCTCCTGTGTGATACCGGCTGCTGAGCTGTGTATCTAATCCTCTCCTGTGCAATACTGTCTGCTGAGCTGTGTATCTAATCCTCTCCTGTGTGATACTGTCAGCTGAGCTGTGTATCTAATCCTCTCCTGTGTGATACTGTCTGCTGAGCTGTGTATCTAATCCTGTCCTGTGTGATACTGTCTGATGAGCTATGTATCTAATCCTCTCCTGTGCGATACTGTCTGCTGAGCTGTGTATCTAATCCTCTCCTGTGTGATACTGTCAGCTGAGCTGTGTATCTAATCCTCTCCTGTGTGATACTGTCTGCTGAGCCGTGTATCTAATCCTGTCCTGTGTGATACTGTCTGATGAGCTATGTATCTAATCCTCTCCTGTGTGATACTGTCTGCTGAGCTGTGTATCTAATCCTCTCCTGTGCGATACTGTCTGATGAGCCGTGTATCTAATCCTCTCCTGTGTGATACTGTCTGCTGAGCTGTGCATCTAATCCTCTCCTGTGTGATACTATCTGTTGAGCAGTGTATCTAATCCTCTCCTGTGTGATATTGTCTGCTGAGCCGTGTATCTAATCCTCTCCTGTGTGATACTGTCTGCTGAGCTGTGTATCTAATCCTCTCCTGTGTGATACTGTCTGCTGAGCCGTGTATCTAATCCTGCCCTGTGTGATACTGTCTGCTGAGCAGTGTATCTAATCCTACCCTGTGTGATACCATCTGCTGAGCTGTGTATCTAATCCTCTCCTGTGTGATACTGTCTGCTGAGCTTTGTATCAAATCCTCTCCTGTGTGATACTGTCTGCTGAGCTGTGTATCTAATCCTGCCCTGTGTGATATTGTCTTCTGAGCAGTGTATCTAATCCTGCCCTGTGTGATATTGTCTTCTGAGCAGTGTATCTAATCCTATCCTGTGTGATACCATCTGCTGAGCTGTGTATCTAATCCTCTCCTGTGTGATACTGTCTGCTGAGCTGTGTATCAAATCCTCTCCTGTGTGATACTGTCTGCTGAGCCGTGTATATAATCCTACCCTGTGTGATACTGTCTGCTGAACCGTGTATCTAATCCTGCCCTGTGTGATACTGTCTGCTGAGCTGTGTATCTAATCCTATCCTGTGTGATACCATCTGCTGAGCCGTGCAACTAATCCTCTCCTGTGTGATACTGTCTGCTGAGCCCTGTATCTAATCATATCCTGTGTGATACCATCTGCTGAGCAGTGTATCTAAACCTATCCTGTGTGATACCAGCTGCTGAGCTGTGTATCTAATCCTATACTTTGTGATACTGTCTGCTGAGCTGTGTATCTAATCCTCTCCTGTGTGATACTATCTGCTGAGCAGTGTATCTAATCCTCTCCTGTGTGATACTGTCTGCTGAGCCGTGTATCTAATCCTCTACTGTGTGACACTATCTGCTGAGCAGTGTATCTAATCCTATCTTGTGTGATACCATCTGCTGAGCTGTGTATCTAATCCTCTCCTGTGTGATAATGTCTGCTGAGCCGTGTATCTAATCCTCTCCTGTGTGATACTGTCTGCTGAGCTGTGTATCTAATCCTGTCCTGTGTGATACAGTCCGCTGAGCTATGTATCTAATCCTCTCCTGTGCGATATTGTCTGCTGAGCTGTGTATCTAATCCTCTCCTGTGTGATACTGTCTGCTGAGCTGTGCATCTAATCCTATCCTGTGTGATACTATCTGCTGAGCAGTGTATCTAATCCTATCCTGTGTGATACTGTCTGCTGAGCCGTGTATCTAATCCCGCCCTGTGCGATACTGTCTGCTGAGCCGTGGATCTAATCCACTAATGTGTGATACTGTCTGCTGAGCTGTGTATCTAATCCCGCCCTGTGCGATACTGTCTGCTGAGCCGTGTATCTAATCCACTCCTGTGTGATACTGTCTGATGAACTGTGTATCTAATCCTATCCTGTGTGATACTGTCTGCTGAGCCGTGTATCTAATCCCGCCCTGTGCGATACTGTCTGCTGAGCCGTGTATCTAATCCACTCCTGTGTGATACTATCTGCTGAGCTTTGTATCTAATCCTGTGCTGTGTGATACTGTCTGCTGAGCTGTGTATCTAATCCTATCCTGTGTGATACCATCTGCTGAGCTGTGTATCTAATCCTTTCCTGTGTGATACTGTCTGCTGAGCTATGTATCTAATCCTCTCCTGTGTGATACTGTTTGCTGAGCTGTGTATCTAATCCTTTCCTGTGTGATGCTGCCTGCTGAGCTGTGTATCTAATCCTATGCTGTGTGATACTGTCTGCTGAGCTGTGTATCTAATCCTATGCTGTGTGATACTGTCTGCTGAGCTGTATCTCTAATCCTACCCTGTGTGATACTGTCTGCTCAACCGTGTATCTAATCCTTTCCTGTGTGATACCGTCTGCTGAGCAGTGTATCTAATCCTCTCCTGTGTGATACCGGCTGCTGAGCTGTGTATCTAATCCTCTCCTGTGCGATACTGTCTGCTGAGCTGTGTATCTAATCCTCTCCTGTGTGATACTGTCAGCTGAGCTGTGTATCTAATCCTCTCCTGTGTGATACTGTCTGCTGAGCTGTGTATCTAATCCTGTCCTGTGTGATACTGTCTGATGAGCTATGTATCTAATCCTCTCCTGTGCGATACTGTCTGTTGAGCTGTGTATCTAATCCTCTCCTGTGTGATACTGTCAGCTGAGCTGTGTATCTAATCCTCTCCTGTGTGATACTGTCTGCTGAGCCGTGTATCTAATCCTGTCCTGTGTGATACTGTCTGATGAGCTATGTATCTAATCCTCTCCTGTGTGATACTGTCTGCTAAGCTGTGTATCTAATCCTGTCCTGTGTGATACTGTCTGATGAGCTATGTATCTAATCCTCTCCTGTGCGATACTGTCTGATGAGCCGTGTATCTAATCCTCTCCTGTGTGATACTGTCTGCTGAGCTGTGTATCTAATTCTCTCCTGTGTGATACCGTCTGCTGAGCTGTGTATCTAATACTCTCCTGTGTGATACTGTCTGCTGAGCAGTGTATCTAATACTCTCCTGTGTGATACTGTCTGCTGAACCGTGTATCTAATCCCGCCCTGTGCGATACTGTCTGCTCAGCCGTGTATCTAATCCACTCCTGTGTGATACTGTCTGCTGAGCTGTGTATCTAATCCTATGCTGTGTGATACTGTCTGCTGATCTGTGTATCTAATCCTCTCCTGTGTGATACTGTCTGCTGAGCCGTGTATCTAATCCTATGCTGTGTGTTACTGTCTGCTGAGCTGTGTATCTAATCCTCTCCTGTGTGATACTGTCTGCTGAGCTGTGTATCTAATCCTGTCCTGTGTGATACTGTCTGCTGAGCCGTGTATCTAATCCTATGCTGTGCGATACTGTCTGCTGAGCTGTGTATCTAATCCTCTCCTGTGTGATACTGTCTGCTGAGCTGTGTATCTAATCCTATGCTGTGTGATACTGCCTGCTGAGCTGTGTATCTAATCCTATGCTGTGTGATACTGTCTCCTCAGCTGTGTATCTAATCCCCTCCTGTGTGATACTGTCTGCTGAGCCGTGTATCTAATCCTATGCTGTGTGATACTGTCTGCTGAGCCATGTATCTTATCCTCTCCTGTGAGATACTGTCTGCTGAGTTGCGTATCTAATCCTCTCCTGTGTGATACTGTCTGATGAACTGTGTATCTAATCCTGTCCTATGTGATACTGTCTGCTGAGCTGTGCATCTAATCCTCTCCTGTGTAATACTGTCTGCTGACCTGTGTATCTAATCTTATCCTGTGTGATACTGTCTGCTGAGCTGTGTATCTAATTCTCTCCTGTGTGATACCGTCTGCTGAGCTGTGTATCTAATACTCTCCTGTGTGATACTGTCTGCTGAGCAGTGTATCTAATACTCTCCTGTGTGATACTGTCTGCTGAACCGTGTATCTAATCCCGCCCTGTGCGATACTGTCTGCTCAGCCGTGTATCTAATCCACTCCTGTGTGATACTGTCTGCTGAGCTGTGTATCTAATCCTATGCTGTGTGATACTGTCTGCTGATCTGTGTATCTAATCCTCTCCTGTGTGATACTGTCTGCTGAGCCATGTATCTAATCCTATGCTGTGTGTTACTGTCTGCTGAGCTGTGTATCTAATCCTCTCCTGTGTGATACTGTCTGCTGAGCTGTGTATCTAATCCTGTCCTGTGTGATACTGTCTGCTGAGCCGTGTATCTAATCCTATGCTGTGCGATACTGTCTGCTGAGCTGTGTATCTAATCATATGCTGTGTGATACTGTCTGCTGAGCTGTGTATCTAATCCTATGCTGTGTGATACTGCCTGCTGAGCTGTGTATCTAATCCTATGCTATGTGATACTGTCTCCTCAGCTGTGTATCTAATCCCCTCCTGTGTGATACTGTCTGCTGAGCCGTGTATCTAATCCTATGCTGTGTGATACTGTCTGCTGAGCCATGTATCTTATCCTCTCCTGTGAGATACTGTCTGCTGAGTTGCGTATCTAATCCTCTCCTGTGTGATACTGTCTGATGAACTGTGTATCTAATCCTGTCCTATGTGATACTGTCTGCTGAGCTGTGCATCTAATCCTCTCCTGTGTAATACTGTCTGCTGACCTGTGTATCTAATCTTATCCTGTGTGATACTGTCTGCTGAGCTGTGTATCTAATCTTATCCTGTGTGATACTGTCTGCTGAGCTGTGTATCTAATCCCCTCCTGTGTGATACTGTCTGCTGAGCTGTGTATCTAATCCCCTCCTGTGTGATACTATCTGTTGAGCCGTGTATCTAATCCTATGCTGTGTGATACTGTCAGCTGAGCTGTGTATCTAAACCTATGCTGTGTATCTCATCCTCTCCAGTGTGATACTGTCTGCTGAGCTGTGTATCTAATCCTCTCCTGTGTGATACTGTCTGCTGAGCTATGTATCTAATCCTGTGTGATACTATCTGCTGAGCTGTGTATCTAATTCTCTCCTGTGTGATACCGTCTGCTGAGCTGTGTATCTAATACTCTCCTGTGTGATACTGTCTGCTGAGCAGTGTATCTAATACTCTCCTGTGTGATACTGTCTGATGAACCGTGTATCTAATCCCGCCCTGTGCGATACTGTCTGCTGAGCCGTGTATCTAATCCACTCCTGTGTGATACTGTCTGCTGAGCTGTGTATCTAATCCTACGCTGTGTGATACTGTCTGCTGAGCTGTGTATCTAATCCTCTCCTGTGTGATACTGTCTGCTGAGCTGTGCATCTAATCCTATCCTGTGTGATACTGTCTGCTGAGCCGTGTATCTAATCCTATGCTGTGTGATACTGTCTGCTGAGCTGTGTATCTAATCTTATACTGTGTGATACTGCCTGCTGAGCTGTGTATCTAATCCTATGCTGTGTGATACTGTATGTTGAGCAGTGTATCTAATCCTCTCCTGTGTGATACTGTCTGCTGAGCCGTGTATCTAATCCTATGCTGTGTGATACTGTCTGCTGAGCTGTGTATCTAATCTTATACTGTGTGATACTGCCTGCTGAGCTGTGTATCTAATCCTATGCTGTGTGATACTGTATGCTGAGCAGTGTATCTAATCCTCTCCTGTGTGATACTGTCTCCTCAGCTGTGTATCTAATCCCCTCCTGTGTGATACTGTCTGCTGAGCCGTGTATCTAATCCTATGCTGTGTGATACTGTCTGCTGAGCCATGTATCTAATCCTCTCCTGTGAGATACTGTCTGCTGAGCTGCGTATCTAATCCTCTCCTGTGTGATACTGTCTCCTCAGCTGTGTATCTAATCCTCTCCTGTGAGATACTGTCTGCTGAGCTGCGTATCTAATCCTCTCCTGTGAGATACTGTCTGCTGAGCTGCGTATCTAATCCTCTCCTGTGTGATACTGTCTGCTGAGCTGTGTATCTAATCTTATCCTGTGTGATACTGTCTGCTGAGCTGTGTATCTAATCTTATCCTGTGTGATACTGTCTGCTGAGCTGTGTATCTAATCCCCTCCTGTGTGATACTGTCTGTTGAGCCGTGTATCTAATCCTATGCTGTGTGGTACTGTCTGCTGAGCTGTGTATCTAAACCTATGCTGTGTATCTCATCCTCTCCTGTGTGATACTGTCTGCTGAGCTGTGTATCTAATCCTCTCCTGTGTGATACTGTCTGCTGAGCTATGTATCTAATCCTGTGTGATACTGTCTGCTGAGCTGTGCATCTAATCCTATCCTGTGTGATACTATCCGCAGAGCAGTGTATCTAATCTTATCCTGTGTGATACTGTCTGCTGAGCTGTGTATCTAATCCCCTCCTGTGTGATACTGTCTGCTGAGCTGTGTATCTAATCCCCTCCTGTGTGATACTGTCTGCTGAACCGTGTATCTAATCCTATGCTGTGTGATGCTGTCTGCTGAGCCATGTATCTAATCCTCTCCTGTGTGATACTGTCTGCTGAGCTGTGTGTCTAATCCTATCCTGTGTGATACTGTCTGCTGAGCTGTGTATCTAATCCTCTCCTGTGTGATGTCTGCTGAGCCGTGTATCTAATCCACTCCTGTGTGATACTGTCAGCTGAGCTATGTATCTAATCCTCTCCTGTGTGATACTATCTGCTGAGCTGTGTATCTAATCCTCTCCTGTGTCATACTGTCTGATGAGCTGTGTATCTAATCCTCTCCTGTGTGATACTGCCTACTGAGCTGTGTATCTAATCCTATCCTGTGTGATACTGTCTGCTGAGTCGTGTATCTAATCCCGCCCTGTGCGATACTGTCTGCTGAGCCGTGTATCTAATCCACTCCTGTGTGATACTGTCAGCTGAGCTGTGTATCTGATCCTCTCCTGTGTGATACTGTCTGCTGAGCCGTGTATCTAATCCTCTCCTGTGTGATACTGCCTACTGAGCTGTGCATCTAATCCTATCCTGTGTGATACCATCAGCTGAGCAGTGTATCTAATCCTATCCTGTGTGATACCATCTGCTGAACTGTGTATCTAATCCTATCCTGTGTGATACTGTCTGCTGAGCTGTGTATCTAATCCACTCCTGTGTGATACTGTCTGCTGAGCTGTATATCTAATCCTATCCTGTGTGATACTATCTGCTGAGCTGTGTATCTAATCCTCTCCTGTGTGATACTGTCTGCTGAGCTGTGTATCTAATCCTCTCATGTGTGATACTGTCAGCTGAGCTGTGTATCTAATCCTCTCCTGTGTGATACTGTCTGCTGAGCCGTGTATCTAATCCTGTCCTGTGTGATACTGTCTGATGAGCTATGTATCTAATCCTCTCCTGGGTGATACTGTCTGCTGAACTGTGTATCTAATCCTGTCCTGTGTGATACTGTCTGCTGAGCCGTGTATCTAATCCTCTCCTGTGTGATACCGTCTGCTGAGCTGTGTATCTAATCCTCTCCTGTGTGATACTGTCTGCTGAGCCGTGTATCTAATCCTACCCTGTGTGATACTGTCTGCTGAACCGTGTATCTAATCCTGCCCTGTGTGATACTGTCTCCTGAGCAGTGTATCTAATTCTCTCCTGTGTGATACCATCTGCTGAGCTGTGTATCTAATCCTCTCCTGTGTGATACTGTCTGCTGAGCTGTGTATCAAATCCTCTCCTGTGTGATACTGTCTGCTGAGCTGTGTATCTAATCCTATCCTGTGTGATACTGTCTGCTGAGCCGTGTATCTAATCCTACCCTGTGGGGTACTGTCTGCTGAACCGTGTATCTAATCCTGCCCTGTGTGATACTGTTTGCTGAGCAGTGTATCTAATCCTATCCTGTGTGATACTGTCTGCTGAGCTGTGTATCAAATCCTCTCCTGTGTGATACTGTCTGCTGAGCCGTGTATCTAATCCTATCCTGTGTGATACTGTCTGCTGAGCCGTGTATCTAATCCTATCCTGTGTGATACTGTCTGCTGAGCTGTGTATCAAATCCTCTCCTGTGTGATACTGTCTGCTGAGCCGTGTATCTAATCCTCTCCTGTGTGATTCTGTCTGCTGAGCTGTGTATCTAATCCACTCCTGTGTGATACTGTCTGCTGAGCTGTGTATCTAATCCACTCCTGTGTGATACTGTCTGCTGAGCTGTGTATCTAATCCTATCCTGTGTGATACCATCTGCTGAGCTGTGTATCTAATCCTCTCCAGTGTGATACTGTCTGCTGAGCTGTGTATCAAATCCTCTCCTGTGTGATACTGTCTGCTGAGCCGTGTATCTAATCCTACCCTGTGTGATACTGTCTGGTGAACCGTGTATCTAATCCTGCCCTGTGTGATACTGTCTGCTGAGCTGTGTATCTAATCCTCTCCTGTGTGATACTGTCTGCTGAGCCGTGTATCTATTCCTATGCTGTGTGTTACTGTCTGCTGAGCTGTGTATCTAATCCTCTCCTGTGTGATACTGTCTGCTGAGCTGTGTATCTAATCCTGTCCTGTGTGATACTGTCTGCTGAGCCGTGTATCTAATCCTATGCTGTGCGATACTGTCTGCTGAGCTGTGTATCTAATCCTCTCCTGTGTGATACTGTCTGCTGAGCTGTGTATCTAATCCTATGCTGTGTGATACTGCCTGCTGAGCTGTGTATCTAATCCTATGCTGTGTGATACTGTCTCCTCAGCTGTGTATCTAATCCCCTCCTGTGTGATACTGTCTGCTGAGCCGTGTATCTAATCCTATGCTGTGTGATACTGTCTGCTGAGCCATGTATCTTATCCTCTCCTGTGAGATACTGTCTGCTGAGTTGCGTATCTAATCCTCTCCTGTGTGATACTGTCTGATGAACTGTGTATCTAATCCTGTCCTATGTGATACTGTCTGCTGAGCTGTGCATCTAATCCTCTCCTGTGTAATACTGTCTGCTGACCTGTGTATCTAATCTTATCCTGTGTGATACTGTCTGCTGAGCTGTGTATCTAATTCTCTCCTGTGTGATACCGTCTGCTGAGCTGTATATCTAATCCTATCCTGTGTGATACTGTCTGCTGAGCAGTGTATCTAATACTCTCCTGTGTGATACTGTCTGCTGAGCAGTGTATCTAATACTCTCCTGTGTGATACTGTCTGCTGAACCGTGTATCTAATCCAGCCCTGTGCGATACTGTCTGCTCAGCCGTGTATCTAATCCACTCCTGTGTGATACTGTCTGCTGAGCTGTGTATCTAATCCTATGCTGTGTGATACTGTCTGCTGATCTGTGTATCTAATCCTCTCCTGTGTGATACTGTCTGCTGAGCCGTGTATCTAATCCTATGCTGTGTGTTACTGTCTGCTGAGCTGTGTATCTAATCCTCTCCTGTGTGATACTGTCTGCTGAGCTGTGTATCTAATCCTGTCCTGTGTGATACTGTCTGCTGAGCCGTGTATCTAATCCTATGCTGTGCGATACTGTCTGCTGAGCTGTGTATCTAATCATATGCTGTGTGATACTGTCTGCTGAGCTGTGTATCTAATCCTATGCTGTGTGATACTGCCTGCTGAGCTGTGTATCTAATCCTATGCTGTGTGATACTGTCTCCTCAGCTGTGTATCTAATCCCCTCCTGTGTGATACTGTCTGCTGAGCCGTGTATCTAATCCTATGCTGTGTGATACTGTCTGCTGAGCCATGTATCTTATCCTCTCCTGTGAGATACTGTCTGCTGAGTTGCGTATCTAATCCTCTCCTGTGTGATACTGTCTGATTAACTGTGTATCTAATCCTGTCCTATGTGATACTGTCTGCTGAGCTGTGCATCTAATCCTCTCCTGTGTAATACTGTCTGCTGACCTGTGTATCTAATCTTATCCTGTGTGATACTGTCTGCTGAGCTGTGTATCTAATCTTATCCTGTGTGATACTGTCTGCTGAGCTGTGTATCTAATCCCCTCCTGTGTGATACTGTCTGCTGAGCTGTGTATCTAATCCCCTCCTGTGTGATACTATCTGTTGAGCCGTGTATCTAATCCTATGCTGTGTGATACTGTCAGCTGAGCTGTGTATCTAAACCTATGCTGTGTATCTCATCCTCTCCAGTGTGATACTGTCTGCTGAGCTGTGTATCTAATCCTCTCCTGTGTGATACTGTCTGCTGAGCTATGTATCTAATCCTGTGTGATACTATCTGCTGAGCTGTGTATCTAATTCTCTCCTGTGTGATACCGTCTGCTGAGCTGTGTATCTAATACTCTCCTGTGTGATACTGTCTGCTGAGCAGTGTATCTAATACTCTCCTGTGTGATACTGTCTGATGAACCGTGTATCTAATCCCGCCCTGTGCGATACTGTCTGCTGAGCCGTGTATCTAATCCACTCCTGTGTGATACTGTCTGCTGAGCTGTGTATCTAATCCTACGCTGTGAGATACTGTCTGCTGAGCTGTGTATCTAATCCTCTCCTGTGTGATACTGTCTGATGAACCGTGTATCTAATCCCGCCCTGTGCGATACTGTCTGCTGAGCCGTGTATCTAATCCACTCCTGTGTGATACTGTCTGCTGAGCTGTGTATCTAATCCTACGCTGTGTGATACTGTCTGCTGAGCTGTGTATCTAATCCTCTCCTGTGTGATACTGTCTGCTGAGCTGTGCATCTAATCCTATCCTGTGTGATACTGTCTGCTGAGCCGTGTATCTAATCCTATGCTGTGTGATACTGTCTGCTGAGCTGTGTATCTAATCTTATACTGTGTGATACTGCCTGCTGAGCTGTGTATCTAATCCTATGCTGTGTGATACTGTATGTTGAGCAGTGTATCTAATCCTCTCCTGTGTGATACTGTCTGCTGAGCCGTGTATCTAATCCTATGCTGTGTGATACTGTCTGCTGAGCTGTGTATCTAATCTTATACTGTGTGATACTGCCTGCTGAGCTGTGTATCTAATCCTATGCTGTGTGATACTGTATGCTGAGCAGTGTATCTAATCCTCTCCTGTGTGATACTGTCTCCTCAGCTGTGTATCTAATCCCCTCCTGTGTGATACTGTCTGCTGAGCCGTGTATCTAATCCTATGCTGTGTGATACTGTCTGCTGAGCCATGTATCTAATCCTCTCCTGTGAGATACTGTCTGTTGAGCTGCGTATCTAATCCTCTCCTGTGTGATACTGTCTCCTCAGCTGTGTATCTAATCCTCTCCTGTGAGATACTGTCTGCTGAGCTGCGTATCTAATCCTCTCCTGTGAGATACTGTCTGCTGAGCTGCGTATCTAATCCTCTCCTGTGTGATACTGTCTGCTGAGCTGTGTATCTAATCTTATCCTGTGTGATACTGTCTGCTGAGCTGTGTATCTAATCTTATCCTGTGTGATACTGTCTGCTGAGCTGTGTATCTAATCCCCTCCTGTGTGATACTGTCTGTTGAGCCGTGTATCTAATCCTATGCTGTGTGGTACTGTCTGCTGAGCTGTGTATCTAAACCTATGCTGTGTATCTCATCCTCTCCTGTGTGATACTGTCTGCTGAGCTGTGTATCTAATCCTCTCCTGTGTGATACTGTCTGCTGAGCTATGTATCTAATCCTGTGTGATACTGTCTGCTGAGCTGTGCATCTAATCCTATCCTGTGTGATACTATCCGCAGAGCAGTGTATCTAATCTTATCCTGTGTGATACTGTCTGCTGAGCTGTGTATCTAATCCCCTCCTGTGTGATACTGTCTGCTGAGCTGTGTATCTAATCCCCTCCTGTGTGATACTGTCTGCTGAGCTGTGTATCTAATCCCCTCCTGTGTGATACTGTCTGCTGAGCTGTGTATCTAATCCTATGCTGTGTGATGCTGTCTGCTGAGCCATGTATCTAATCCTCTCCTGTGTGATACTGTCTGCTGAGCTGTGTGTCTAATCCTATCCTGTGTGATACTGTCTGCTGAGCTGTGTATCTAATCCTCTCCTGTGTGATACTGTCTGCTGAGCCGTGTATCTAATCCACTCCTGTGTGATACTGTCAGCTGAGCTATGTATCTAATCCTCTCCTGTGTGATACTATCTGCTGAGCTGTGTATCTAATCCTCTCCTGTGTCATACTGTCTGATGAGCTGTGTATCTAATCCTCTCCTGTGTGATACTGCCTACTGAGCTGTGTATCTAATCCTATCCTGTGTGATACTGTCTGCTGAGTCGTGTATCTAATCCCGCCCTGTGCGATACTGTCTGCTGAGCCGTGTATCTAATCCACTCCTGTGTGATACTGTCAGCTGAGCTGTGTATCTGATCCTCTCCTGTGTGATACTGTCTGCTGAGCCGTGTATCTAATCCTCTCCTGTGTGATACTGCCTACTGAGCTGTGCATCTAATCCTATCCTGTGTGATACCATCAGCTGAGCAGTGTATCTAATCCTATCCTGTGTGATACCATCTGCTGAACTGTGTATCTAATCCTATCCTGTGTGATACTGTCTGCTGAGCTGTGTATCTAATCCACTCCTGTGTGATACTGTCTGCTGAGCTGTATATCTAATCCTATCCTGTGTGATACTATCTGCTGAGCTGTGTATCTAATCCTCTCCTGTGTGATACTGTCTGCTGAGCTGTGTATCTAATCCTCTCATGTGTGATACTGTCAGCTGAGCTGTGTATCTAATCCTCTCCTGTGTGATACTGTCTGCTGAGCCGTGTATCTAATCCAGTCCTGTGTGATACTGTCTGATGAGCTATGTATCTAATCCTCTCCTGGGTGATACTGTCTGCTGAACTGTGTATCTAATCCTGTCCTGTGTGATACTGTCTGATAAGCTATGTATCTAATCCTCTCCTGTGCGATACTGTCTGATGAGCCGTGTATCTAATCCTCTCCTGTGTGATACTGTCTGCTGAGCTGTGCATCTAATCCTATCCTGTGTGATACTATCTGCTGAGCAGTGTATCTAATCCTCTCCTGTGTGATACTGTCTGCTGAGCCGTGTATCTAATCCTCTCCTGTGTGATACCGTCTGCTGAGCTGTGTATCTAATCCTCTCCTGTGTGATACTGTCTGCTGAGCCGTGTATCTAATCCTACCCTGTGTGATACTGTCTGCTGAACCGTGTATCTAATCCTGCCCTGTGTGATACTGTCTCCTGAGCAGTGTATCTAATTCTCTCCTGTGTGATACCATCTGCTGAGCTGTGTATCTAATCCTCTCCTGTGTGATACTGTCTGCTGAGCTGTGTATCAAATCCTCTCCTGTGTGATACTGTCTGCTGAGCTGTGTATCTAATCCTATCCTGTGTGATACTGTCTGCTGAGCCGTGTATCTAATCCTACCCTGTGGGGTACTGTCTGCTGAACCGTGTATCTAATCCTGCCCTGTGTGATACTGTCTGCTGAGCAGTGTATCTAATCCTATCCTGTGTGATACTGTCTGCTGAGCTGTGTATCAAATCCTCTCCTGTGTGATACTGTCTGCTGAGCCGTGTATCTAATCCTATCCTGTGTGATACTGTCTGCTGAGCCGTGTATCTAATCCTATCCTGTGTGATACTGTCTGCTGAGCTGTGTATCAAATCCTCTCCTGTGTGATACTGTCTGCTGAGCCGTGTATCTAATCCTCTCCTGTGTGATTCTGTCTGCTGAGCTGTGTATCTAATCCACTCCTGTGTGATACTGTCTGCTGAGCTGTGTATCTAATCCACTCCTGTGTGATACTGTCTGCTGAGCTGTGTATCTAATCCTATCCTGTGTGATACCATCTGCTGAGCTGTGTATCTAATCCTCTCCAGTGTGATACTGTCTGCTGAGCCGTGTATCTAATCCTACCCTGTGTGATACTGTCTGGTGAACCGTGTATCTAATCCTGCCCTGTGTGATACTGTCTGCTGAGCTGTGTATCTAATCCTCTCCTGTGTGATACTGTCTGCTGAGCTGTGTATCAAATCCTCTCCTGTGTGATACTGTCTGCTGAGCCGTGTATCTAATCCTACCCTGTGTGATAATGTCTGCTGAACCGTGTATCTAATCCTGCCCTGTGTGATACTGTCTGCTGAGCTGTGTATCTAATCCTATCCTGTGTGATACTGTCTGCTGAGCCGTGTAACTAATCCTCTCCTGTGTGATACTGTCTGCTGAGCCCTGTATCTAATCATATCCTGTGTGATACCATCTGCTGAGCAGTGTATCTAAACCTATCCTGTGTGATACCAGCTGCTGAGCTATGTATCTAATCCTATCCTTTGTGATACTGTCTGCTGAGCTGTGTATCTAATCCTTTCCTGTGTGATACCATCTGCTGAGCTGTGTATCTAATCCTCTCCTGTGTGATAATGTCTGCTGAGCCGTGTATCTAATCCTCTCCTGTGTGATACTGTCTGCTGAGCTGTGTATCTAATCCTGTCCTGTGTGATACTGTCTGCTGAGCTGTGCATCTAATCCTATCCTGTGTGATACTATCTGCTGAGCAGTATATCTAATCCTATCCTGTGTGATACTGTCTGCTGAGCCGTGTATCTAATCCCGCCCTGTGCGATACTGTCTGCTGAGCCGTGGATCTAATCCACTCCTGTGTGATACTGTCTGCTGAGCTGTGTATCTAATTCCGCCCTGTGCGATACTGTCTGCTGAGCCGTGCATCTAATCCACTCCTGTGTGATACTGTCTGATGAACTGTGTATCTAATCCTATCCTGTGTGCTACTGTCTGCTGAGCCGTGTATCTAATCCCACCCTGTGCGATACTGTCTGCTGAGCCGTGTATCTAATCCACTCCTGTGTGATACTATCTGCTGAGCTTTGTATCTAATCCTGTGCTGTGTGATACTGTCAGCTGAGTTGTGTATCTAATCCTATCCTGTGTGATACCATCTGCTGAGCTGTGTATCTAATCCTTTCCTGTGTGATACTGTCTGCTGAGCTGTGTATCTAATCCTCTCCTGTGTGATACTGTTTGCTGAGCTGTGTATCAAATCCTCTCCTGTGTGATACTGACTGCTGTGCTGTGTATCTAATCCTATGCTGTGTGATACTGTCTGCTGAGCTGTGTATCTAATCCTCTCCTGTGTGATACCGTCTGCTGAGCTGTGTATCAAATCCTCTCCTGTGTGATACTGACTGCTGTGCTGTGTATCTAATCCTATGCTGTGTGATACTGTCTGCTGAGCTGTGTATCTAATCCTATGCTGTGTGATACTGTCTGCCGCGCTGTATCTCTAATCCTACCCTGTGTGATACTGTCTGCTCAACCGTGTATCTAATCCTCTCCTGTGTGATACCGTCTGCTGAGCAGTGTATCTAATCCTCTCCTGTGTGATACCGTCTGCTGAGCAGTGTATCTAATCCTCTCCTGTGTGATACCAGCTGCTGAGCTGTGTATCTAATCCTCTCCTGTGCGATACTGTCTGCTGAGCTGTGTATCTAATCCTCTCCTGTGTGATACTGTCAGCTGAGCTGTGTATCTAATCCTCTCCTGTGTGATACTGTCTGCTGAGCTGTGTATCTAATCCTGTCCTGTGTGATACTGTCTGATGAGCTATGTATCTAATCCTCTCCTGTGCGATACTGTCTGCTGATCTGTGTATCTAATCCTCTCCTGTGTGATACTGTCAGCTCAGCTGGGTATCTAATCCTCTCCTGTGTGATACTGTCTGCTGAGCCGTGTATCTAATCCTGTCCTGTGTGATACTGTCTGATAAGCTATGTATCTAATCCTCTCCTGTGTGATACTGTCTGCTGAGCTGTGTATCTAATCCTGTCCTGTGTGATACTGTCTGATGAGCTATGTATCTAATCCTCTCCTGTGCGATACTGTCTGATGAGCCGTGTATCTAATCCTCTCCTGTGTGATACTGTCTGCTGAGCTGTGCATCTAATCCTCTCCTGTGTGATACTATCTGCTGAGCAGTGTATCTAATCCTCTCCTGTGTGATACTGTCTGCTGAGCCGTGTATCTAATCCTCTCCTGTGTGATACTGTCTGCTGAGCTGTGTATCTAATCCTCTCCTGTGTGATACTGTCTGCTGAGCCGTGTATCTAATCCTACCCTGTGTGATACTGTCTGCTGAACCGTGCATCTAATCCTGCCCTGTGTGATACTGTCTGCTGAGCAGTGTATCTAATTCTATCCTGTGTGATACTGTCTGCTGAGCTGTGTATCAAATCCTCTCCTGTGTGATACTGTCTGCTGAGCTGTGTATCAAATCCTCTCCTGTGTGATACTGTCTGCTGAGCCGTGTATCTAATCCTACCCTGTGTGATACTGTCTGCTGAACCGTGTATCTAATCCTGCCCTGTGTGATATTGTCTTCTGAGCAGTGTATCTAATCCTATCCTGTGTGATACCATCTGCTGAGCTGTGTATCTAATCCTCTCCTGTGTGATACTGTCTGCTGAGCTGTGTATCAAATCCTCTCCTGTGTGATACTGTCTGCTGAGCCGTGTATCTAATCCTACCCTGTGTGATACTGTCTGCTGAGCTGTTTATCTAATCCTCTCCTGTGTGATACTGTCTGCTGAGCTGTGTATCTAATCCTATCCTGTGTGATACCATCTGCTGAGCCGTGTAACTAATCCTCTCCTGTGTGATACTGTCTGCTGAGCCCTGTATCTAATCATATCCTGTGTGATACCATCTGCTGAGCAGTGTATCTAAACCTATCCTGTGTGATACCAGCTGCTGAGCTGTGTATCTAATCCTATACTTTGTGATACTGTCTGCTGAGCTGTGTATCTAATCCTCTCCTGTGTGATAATGTCTGCTGAGCCGTGTATCTAATCCTCTCCTGTGTGATACTGTCTGCTGAGCTGTGTATCTAATCCTGTCCTGTGTGATACAGTCCGCTGAGCTGTGCATCTAATCCTATCCTGTGTGATACTGTCTGCTGAGCAGTGTATCTAATCCTCTCCTGTGCGATATTGTCTGCTGAGCTGTGTATCTAATCCTGTCCTGTGTGATACAGTCCGCTGAGCTGTGTATCTAATCCTCTCCTGTGTGATACTGTCTGCTGAGCAGTGTATCTAATCCTCTCCTGTGCGATATTGTCTGCTGAGCTGTGTATCTAATCCTCTCCTGTGTGATACTGTCTGCTGAGCTGTGCATCTAATCCTATCCTGTGTGATACTATCTGCTGAGCAGTGTATCTAATCCTATCCTGTGTGATACTGTCTGCTGAGCCGTGTATCTAATCCCGCCCTGTGCGATACTGTCTGCTGAGCCGTGGATCTAATCCACTCCTGTGTGATACTGTCTGCTGAGCTGTGTATCTAATCCCGCCCTGTGCGATACTGTCTGCTGAGCCGTGTATCTAATCCACTCCTGTGTGATACTGTCTGATGAACTGTGTATCTAATCCTATCCTGTGTGATACTGTCTGCTGAGCCGTGTATCTAATCCCGCCCTGTGCGATACTGTCTGCTGAGCCGTGTATCTAATCCACTTCTGTGTGATACTATCTGCTGAGCTTTGTATCTAATCCTGTGCTGTGTGATACTGTCAGCTGAGTTGTGTATCTAATCCTGTCCTGTGTGATACCATCTGCTGAGCTGTGTATCTAATCCTTTCCTGTGTGATACTGTCTGCTGAGCTATGTATCTAATCCTCTCCTGTGTGATACTGTTTGCTGAGCTGTGTATCTAATCCTTTCCTGTGTGATACTGCCTGCTGAGCTGTGTATCTAAGCCTATCCTGTGTGATACTGTCTGCTGAGCCATGTATATAATCCTCTACTGTGTGATACTGTCAGGTGAGCTGTGTATCTAATCCTCCCCTGTGTGATACTGTCTGCTGAGCAGTGTTTCTAATCCCCTCCTGTGTGATACTGTCTGCTGAGCTGTGTATCTAATCTTCTCCTGTGTGATACTGTCTGCTGAGCTGTGTATCAAATCCTCTCCTGTGTGATACTGACTGCTGTGCTGTGTATCTAATACTATGCTGTGTGATACTGTCTGCTGAGCTGTGTATCTAACCCTATGCTGTGTGATACTGTCTGCTGAGCTGTATCTCTAATCCTACCCTGTGTAATACTGTCTGCTAAACCGTGTATCTAATCCTTTCCTGTGTGATACCGTCTGCTGAGCAGTGTATCTAATCCTCTCCTGTGTGATACCGGCTGCTGAGCTGTGTATCTAATCCTCTCCTGTGCGATACTGTCTGCTGAGCTGTGTATCTAATCCTCTCCTGTGTGATACTGTCAGCTGAGCTGTGTATCTAATCCTCTCCTGTGTGATACTGTCTGCTGAGCTGTGTATCTAATCCTGTCCTGTGTGATACTGTCTGATGAGCTATGTATCTAATCCTCTCCTGTGCGATACTGTCTGCTGAGCTGTGTATCTAATCCTCTCCTGTGTGATACTGTCAGCTGAGCTGTGTATCTAATCCTCTCCTGTGTGATACTGTCTGCTGAGCCGTGTATCTAATCCTGTCCTGTGTGATACTGTCTGATGAGCCGTGTATCTAATCCTGTCCTGTGTGATACTGTCTGATGAGCTATGTATCTAATCCTCTCCTGTGTGATACTGTCTGATGAGCCGTGTATCTAATCCTGTCCTGTGTGATACTGTCTGATGAGCTATGTATCTAATCCTTTCCTGTGTGATACTGTCTGATGAGCTATGTATCTAATCCTCTCCTGTGCGATACTGTCTGATGAGCCGTGTATCTAATCCTCTCCTGTGTGATACTGTCTGCTGAGCCGTGTATCTAATCCTCTCCTGTGTGATACTATCTGCTGAGCAGTGTATCTAATCCTCTCCTGTGTGATACTGTCTGCTGAGCCGTGTATCTAATCCTATCCTGTGTGATACTGTCTGCTGAGCTGTGTATCAAATCCTCTCCTGTGTGATACTGTCTGCTGAGCCGTGTATCTAATCCTACCCTGTGTGATAGTCTGCTGAACCGTGTATCTAATCCTGCCCTGTGAGATATTGTCTGCTGAGCAGTGTATCTAATCCTATACTGTGTGATACCATCTGCTGAGCTGTGTATCTAATCCTCTCCTGTGTGATACTGTCTGCTGAGCTGTGTATCAAATCCTCTCCTGTGTGATACTGTCTGCTGAGCCGTGTATCTAATCCTACCCTGTGTGATACTGTCTGCTGAACCGTGTATCTAATCCTGCCCTGTGTGATACTGTCTGCTGAGCTGTGTATCTAATCCTCTCCTGTGTGATACCATCTGCTGAGCCGTGTAACTAATCCTCTCCTGTGTGATACTGTCTGCTGAGCCCTGTATCTAATCATATCCTGTGTGATACCAACTGCTGAGCAGTGTATCTAAACCTATCCTGTGTGATACCAGCTGCTGAGCTGTGTATCTAATCCTATCCTTTGTGATACTGTCTGCTGAGCTGTGTATCTAATCCTCTCCTGTGTGATACTATCTGCTGAGCAGTGTATCTAATCCTCTCCTGTGTGATACTGTCTGCTGAGCCGTGTATCTAATCCTCTACTGTGTGATACTATCTGCTGAGCAGTGTATCTAATCCTATCTTGTGTGATACCATCTGCTGAGCTGTGTATCTAATCCTCTCCTGTGTGATAATGTCTGCTGAGCCGTGTATCTAATCCTCTCCTGTGTGATACTGTCTGCTGAGCTGTGTATCTAATCCTCTCCTGTGTGATACTGTCTGCTGAGCTGTGTATCTAATCCTGTCCTGTGTGATACTGTCTGATGAGCTATGTATCTAATCCTCTCCTGTGCGATACTGTCTGCTGAGCTGTGTATCTAATCCTCTCCTGTGTGATACTGTCAGCTGAGCTGTGTATCTAATCCTCTCCTGTGTGATACTGTCTGCTGAGCCGTGTATCTAATCCTGTCCTGTGTGATACTGTCTGATGAGCTATGTATCTAATCCTCTCCTGTGTGATACTGTCTGCTGAGCTGTGTATCTAATCCTGTCCTGTGTGATACTGTCTGATGAGCTATGTATCTAATCCTCTCCTGTGCGATACTGTCTGATGAGCCGTGTATCTAATCCTCTCCAGTGTGATAGTGTCTGCTGAGCTGTGCATCTAATCCTCTCCTGTGTGATACTATCTGCTGAGCAGTGTATCTAATCCTCTCCTGTGTGATACTGTCTGCTGAGCCGTGTATCTAATCCTCTCCTGTGTGATACTGTCTGCTGAGCTGTGTATCTAATCCTCTCCTGTGTGATACTGTCTGCTGAGCCGTGTATCTAATCCTACCCTGTGTGATACTGTCTGCTGAACCGTGCATCTAATCCTGCCCTGTGTGATACTGTCTGCTGAGCAGTGTATCTAATTCTATCCTGTGTGATACCATCTGCTGAGCTGTGTATCTAATCCTCTCCTGTGTGATACTGTCTGCTGAGCTGTGTATCAAATCCTCTCCTGTGTGATACTGTCTGCTGAGCCGTGTATCTAATCCTATCCTGTGTGATACTGTCTGCTGAGCTGTGTATCAAATCCTCTCCTGTGTGATACTGTCTGCTGAGCCGTGTATCTAATCCTACCCTGTGTGATAGTCTGCTGAACCGTGTATCTAATCCTGCCCTGTGTGATATTGTCTGCTGAGCAGTGTATCTAATCCTATCCTGTGTGATACCATCTGCTGAGCTGTGTATCTAATCCTCTCCTGTGTGATACTGTCTGCTGAGCCGTGTATCTAATCCTACCCTGTGTGATACTGTCTGCTGAACTGTGTATCTAATCCTGCCCTGTGTGATACTGTCTGCTGAGCTGTGTATCTAATCCTATCCTGTGTGATACCATCTGCTGAGCCGTGTAACTAATCCTCTCCTGTGTGATACTGTCTGCTGAGCCCTGTATCTAATCATATCCTGTGTGATACCAACTGCTGAGCAGTGTATCTAAACCTATCCTGTGTGATACCAGCTGCTGAGCTGTGTATCTAATCCTGTCCTTTGTGATACTGTCTGCTGAGCTGTGTATCTAATCCTCTCCTGTGTGATACTATCTGCTGAGCAGTGTATCTAATCCTCTCCTGTGTGATACTGTCTGCTGAGCCGTGTATCTAATCCTCTACTGTGTGATACTATCTGCTGAGCAGTGTATCTAATCCTATCCTGTGTGATACTGTCTGCTGAGCCGTGTATCTAATCCCGCCCTGTGCGATACTGTCTGCTGAGCCGTGGATCTAATCCACTCCTGTGTGATACTGCCTGCTGAGCTGTGTATCTAATCCCGCCCTGTGCGATACTGTCTGCTGAGCCGTGCATCTAATCCACTCCTGTGTGATACTGTCTGATGAACTGTGTATCTAATCCTATCCTGTGTGCTACTGTCTGCTGAGCCGTGTATCTAATCCCGCCCTGTGCGATACTGTCTGCTGAGCCGTGTATCTAATCCACTCCTGTGTGATACTATCTGCTGAGCTTTGTATCTAATCCTGTGCTGTGTGATACTGTCAGCTGAGTTGTGTATCTAATCCTATCCTGTGTGATACCATCTGCTGAGCTGTGTATCTAATCCTTTCCTGTGTGATACTGTCTGCTGAGCTGTGTATCTAATCCTCTCCTGTGTGATACTGTTTGCTGAGCTGTGTATCTAATCCTTTCCTGTGTGATACTGCCTGCTGAGCTGTGTATCTAAGCCTCTCCTGTGTGATACTGTCTGCTGAGCCATGTATATAATCCTATCCTGTGTGATACTGTCTGCTGAGCTATGTATCTAATCCTCTCCTGTGTGATACTGTCTGCTGAGCTGTGTATCTAATCCTATCCTGTGTGATATTGTCAGCTGAGCTGTGTATCTAATCCTCTCCTGTGTGATACCGTCTGCTGAGCTGTGTATCAAATCCTCTCCTGTGTGATACTGACTGCTGTGCTGTGTATCTAATCCTATGCTGTGTGATACTGTCTGCTGAGCTGTGCATCTAATCCTATGCTGTGTGATACTGTCTGCTGAGCTGTATCTCTAATCCTACCCTGTGTGATACTGTCTGCTCAACCGTGTATCTAATCCTCTCCTGTGTGATACCGTCTGCTGAGCAGTGTATCTAATCCTCTCCTGTGCGATACCGTCTGCTGAACAGTGTATCTAATCCTCTCCTGTGTGATACCAGCTGCTGAGCTGTGTATCTAATCCTCTCCTGTGCGATACTGTCTGCTGAGCTGTGTATCTAATCCTCTCCTGTGTGATACTGTCAGCTGAGCTGTGTATCTAATCCTCTCCTGTGTGATACTGTCTGCTGAGCTGTGTATCTAATCCTGTCCTGTGTGATACTGTCTGATGAGCTATGTATCTAATCCTCTCCTGTGCGATACTGTCTGCTGAGCTGTGTATCTAATCCTCTCCTGTGTGATACTGTCAGCTGAGCTGTGTATCTAATACTCTCCTGTGTGATACTGTCTGCTGAGCCGTGTATCTAATCCTGTCCTGTGTGATACTGTCTGATGAGCTATGTATCTAATCCTCTCCTGTGTGATACTGTCTGCTGAGCTGTGTATCTAATCCTGTCCTGTGTGATACTGTCTGATGAGCTGTGTATCTAATCCTCTCCTGTGCGATACTGTCTGATGAGCCGTGTATCTAATCCTCTCCTGTGTGATACTGTCTGCTGAGCTGTGCATCTAATCCTCTCCTGTGTGATACTATCTGCTGAGCAGTGTATCTAATCCTCTCCTGTGTGATACTGTCTGCTGAGCCGTGTATCTAATCCTCTCCTGTGTGATACTGTCTGCTGAGCTGTGTATCTAATCCTCTCCTGTGTGATACTGTCTGCTGAGCCGTGTATCTAATCCTACCCTGTGTGATACTGTCTGCTGAACCGTGCATCTAATCCTGCCCTGTGTGATACTGTCTGCTGAGCAGTGTATCTAATTCTATCCTGTGTGATACCATCTGCTGAGCTGTGTATCTAATCCTCTCCTGTGTGATACTGTCTGCTGAGCTGTGTATCAAATCCTCTCCTGTGTGATACTGTCTGCTGAGCCGTGTATCTAATCCTACCCTGTGTGATACTGTCTGCTGAACCGTGTATCTAATCCTGCCCTGTGTGATATTGTCTTCTGAGCAGTGTATCTAATCCTATCCTGTGTGATACCATCTGCTGAGCTGTGTATCTAATCCTCTCCTGTGTGATACTGTCTGCTGAGCTGTGTATCAAATCCTCTCCTGTGTGATACTGTCTGCTGAGCCGTGTATCTAATCCTACCCTGTGTGATACTGTCTGCTGAACCGTGTATCTAATCCTGCCCTGTGTGATACTGTCTTCTGAGCTGTGTATCTAATCCTATCCTGTGTGATACCATCTGCTGAGCCGTGTAACTAATCCTCTCCTGTGTGATACTGTCTGCTGAGCCCTGTATCTAATCATATCCTGTGTGATACCATCTGCTGAGCAGTGTATCTAAACCTATCCTGTGTGATACCAGCTGCTGAGCTGTGTATCTAATCCTATACTTTGTGATACTGTCTGCTGAGCTGTGTATCTAATCCTCTCCTGTGTGATACTATCTGCTGAGCAGTGTATCTAATCCTCTCCTGTGTGATACTGTCTGCTGAGCCGTGTATCTAATCCTCTACTGTGTGATACTATCTGCTGAGCAGTGTATCTAATCCTATCTTGTGTGATACCATCTGCTGAGCTGTGTATCTAATCCTCTCCTGTGTGATAATGTCTGCTGAGCCGTGTATCTAATCCTCTCCTGTGTGATACTGTCTGCTGAGCTGTGTATCTAATCCTGTCCTGTGTGATACAGTCCGCTGAGCTATGTATCTAATCCTCTCCTGTGCGATATTGTCTGCTGAGCTGTGTATCTAATCCTCTCCTGTGTGATACTGTCTGCTGAGCTGTGCATCTAATCCTATCCTGTGTGATACTATCTGCTGAGCAGTGTATCTAATCCTATCCTGTGTGATACTATCTGCTGAGCAGTGTATCTAATACTCTCCTGTGTGATACTGTCTGCTGAGCCGTGTATCTAATCCCGCCCTGTGCGATACTGTCTGCTGAGCCGTGGATCTAATCCACTCCTGTGTGATACTGTCTGCTGAGCTGTGTATCTAATCCCGCCCTGTGCGATACTGTCTGCTGAGCCGTGTATCTAATCCACTCCTGTGTGATACTGTCTGATGAACTGTGTATCTAATCCTATCCTGTGTGATACTGTCTGCTGAGCCGTGTATCTAATCCCGCCCTGTGCGATACTGTCTGCTGAGCCGTGTATCTAATCCACTCCTGTGTGATACTATCTGCTGAGCTTTGTATCTAATCCTGTGCTGTGTGATACTGTCAGCTGAGTTGTGTATCTAATCCTATCCTGTGTGATGCCATCTGCTGAGCTGTGTATCTAATCCTTTCCTGTGTGATACTGTCTGCTGAGCTATGTATCTAATCCTCTCCTGTGTGATACTGTTTGCTGAGCTGTGTATCTAATCCTTTCCTGTGTGATACTGCCTGCTGAGCTGTGTATCTAAGCCTATCCTGTGTGATACTGTCTGCTGAGCCATGTATATAATCCTCTACTGTGTGATACTGTCAGGTGAGCTGTGTATCTAATCCTCTCCTGTGTGATATTGTCAGCTGAGCTGTGTATCTAATCCTGTCCTGTGTGATACTGTCTGCTGAGCAGTGTATCTAATTCCATCCTGTTTGATACCATCTGCTGATCCGTGTATCTAATCCTCTCCTGTGTGATACTGACTGCTGTGCTGTGTATCTAATACTATGCTGTGTGATACTGTCTGCTGAGCTGTGTATCTAATCCTATGCTGTGTGATACTGTCTGCTGAGCTGTATCTCTAATCCTACCCTGTGTGATACTGTCTGCTAAACCGTGTATCTAATCCTTTCCTGTGTGATACCGTCTGCTGAGCAGTGTATCTAATCCTCTCCTGTGTGATACCGGCTGCTGAGCTGTGTATCTAATCCTCTCCTGTGCGATACTGTCTGCAGAGCTGTGTATCTAATCCTCTCCTGTGTGATACTGTCAGCTGAGCTGTGTATCTAATCCTCTCCTGTGTGATACTGTCTGCTGAGCCGTGTATCTAATCCTGTCCTGTGTGATACTGTCTGATGAGCTATGTATCTAATCCTCTCCTGTGTGATACTGTCTGCTGAGCTGTGTATCTAATCCTGTCCTGTGTGATACTGTCTGATGAGCTATGTATCTAATCCTCTCCTGTGCGATACTGTCTGATGAGCCGTGTATCTAATCCTCTCCTGTGTGATACTGTCTGCTGAGCTGTGCATCTAATCCTCTCCTGTGTGATACTATCTGCTGAGCAGTGTATCTAATCCTCTCCTGTGTGATACTGTCTGCTGAGCCGTGTATCTAATCCTCTCCTGTGTGATACTGTCTGCTGAGCTGTGTATCTAATCCTCTCCTGTGTGATACTGTCTGCTGAGCCGTGTATCTAATCCTACCCTGTGTGATACTGTCTGCTGAACCGTGCATCTAATCCTGCCCTGTGTGATACTGTCTGCTGAGCAGTGTATCTAATTCTATCCTGTGTGATACCATCTGCTGAGCTGTGTATCTAATCCTCTCCTGTGTGATACTGTCTGCTGAGCTGTGTATCAAATCCTCTCCTGTGTGATACTGTCTGCTGAGCCGTGTATCTAATCCTATCCTGTGTGATACTGTCTGCTGAGCTGTGTATCAAATCCTCTCCTGTGTGATACTGTCTGCTGAGCCGTGTATCTAATCCTACCCTGTGTGATAGTCTGCTGAACCGTGTATCTAATCCTGCCCTGTGTGATATTGTCTGCTGAGCAGTGTATCTAATCCTATCCTGTGTGATACCATCTGCTGAGCTGTGTATCTAATCCTCTCCTGTGTGATACTGTCTGCTGAGCTGTGTATCAAATCCTCTCCTGTGTGATACTGTGTGCTGAGCCGTGTATCTAATCCTACCCTGTGTGATACTGTCTGCTGAACCGTGTATCTAATCCTGCCCTGTGTGATACTGTCTGCTGAGCTGTGTATCTAATCCTATCCTGTGTGATACCATCTGCTGAGCCGTGTAACTAATCCTCTCCTGTGTGATACTGTCTGCTGAGCCCTGTATCTAATCATATCCTGTGTGATACCAACTGCTGAGCAGTGTATCTAAACCTATCCTGTGTGATACCAGCTGCTGAGCTGTGTATCTAATCCTATCCTTTGTGATACTGTCTGCTGAGCTGTGTATCTATTCCTCTCCTGTGTGATACTATCTGCTGAGCAGTGTATCTAATCCTCTCCTGTGTGATACTGTCTGCTGAGCCGTGTATCTAATCCTCTACTGTGTGATACTATCTGCTGAGCAGTGTATCTAATCCTATCTTGTGTGATACCATCTGCTGAGCTGTGTATCTAATCCTCTCCTGTGTGATAATGTCTGCTGAGCCGTGTATCTAATCCTCTCCTGTGTGATACTGTCTGCTGAGCTGTGTATCTAATCCTGTCCTGTGTGATACAGTCCGCTGAGCTATGTGTCTAATCCTCTCCTGTGCGATACTGTCTGCTGAGCTGTGCATCTAATCCTATCCTGTGTGATACTATCTGCTGAGCAGTGTATCTAATCCTATCCTGTGTGATACAGTCCGCTGAGCTATGTATCTAATCCTCTCTTGTGTGATACTGTCTGCTGAGCTGTGTATCTAATCCTATCCTGTGTGATACAGTCCGCTAAGCTATGTATCTAATCCTCTCCTGTGTGATACTGTCTGCTGAGCTGTGTATCTAATCGTCTCCTGTGTGATACTGTCTGCTGAGCTGTATCTCTAATCCTACCCTGTGTGATACTGTCTGCTAAACCGTGTATCTAATCCTTTCCTGTGTGATACCGTCTGCTGAGCAGTGTATCTAATCCTCTCCTGTGTGATACCGGCTGCTGAGCTGTGTATCTAAACCTCTCCTGTGCGATACTGTCTGCTGAGCTGTGTATCTAATCCTCTCCTGTGTGATACTGTCAGCTGAGCTGTGTATCTAATCCTCTCCTGTGTGATACTGTCTGCTGAGCTGTGTATCTAATCCTGTCCTGTGTGATACTGTCTGATGAGCTATGTATCTAATCCTCTCCTGTGAGATACTGTCTGCTGAGCTGTGTATCTAATCCTCTCCTGTGTGATACTGTCAGCTGAGCTGTGTATCTAATCCCGCCCTGTGCGATACTGTCTGCTGAGCCGTGTATCTAATCCTGTCCTGTGTGATACTGTCTGATGAGCTATGTATCTAATCCTCTCCTGTGTGATACTGTCTGCTGAGCTGTGTATCTAATCCTGTCCTGTGTGATACTGTCTGATGAGCTATGTATCTAATCCTCTCCTGTGCGATACTGTCTGATGAGCCGTGTATCTAATCCTCTCCTGTGTGATACTGTCTGCTGAGCTGTGCATCTAATCCTCTCCTGTGTGATACTATCTGCTGAGCAGTGTATCTAATCCTCTCCTGTGTGATACTGTCTGCTGAGCCGTGTATCTAATCCTCTCCTGTGTGATACTGTCTGCTGAGCTGTGTATCTAATCCTCTCCTGTGTGATACTGCCTGCTGAGCCGTGTATCTAATCCTACCCTGTGTGATACTGTCTGCTGAACCGTGCATCTAATCCTGCCCTGTGTGATACTGTCTGATGAGCAGTGTATCTAATTCTATCCTGTGTGATACCATCTGCTGAGCTGTGTATCTAATCCTCTCCTGTGTGATACTGTCTGCTGAGCTGTGTATCAAATCCTCTCCTGTGTGATACTGTCTGCTGAGCCGTGTATCTAATCCTATCCTGTGTGATACTGTCTGCTGAGCTGTGTATCAAATCCTCTCCTGTGTGATACTGTCTGCGGAGCCGTGTATCTAATCCTACCCTGTGTGATAGTCTGCTGAACCGTGTATCTAATCCTGCCCTGTGTGATATTGTCTGCTGAGCAGTGTATCTAATCCTATCCTGTGTGATACCATCTGCTGAGATGTGTATCTAATCCTCTCCTGTGTGATACTGTCTGCTGAGCTGTGTATCAAATCCTCTCCTGTGTGATACTGTCTGCTGAGCCGTGTATCTAATCCTACCCTGTGTGATACTGTCTGCTGAACCGTGTATCTAATCCTGCCCTGTGTGATACTGTCTGCTGAGCTGTGTATCTAATCCTATCCTGTGTGATACCATCTGCTGAGCCGTGTAACTAATCCTCTCCTGTGTGATACTGTCTGCTGAGCCCTGTATCTAATCATATCCTGTGTGATACCAACTGCTGAGCAGTGTATCTAAACCTATCCTGTGTGATACCAGCTGCTGAGCTGTGTATCTAATCCTATCCTTTGTGATACTGTCTGCTGAGCTGTGTATCTAATCCTCTCCTGTGTGATACTATCTGCTGAGCAGTGTATCTAATCCTCTCCTGTGTGATACTGTCTGCTGAGCCGTGTATCTAATCCTCTACTGTGTGATACTATCTGCTGAGCAGTGTATCTAATCCTATCTTGTGTGATACCATCTGCTGAGCTGTGTATCTAATCCTCTCCTGTGTGATAATGTCTGCTGAGCCGTGTATCTAATCCTCTCCTGTGTGATACTGTCTGCTGAGCTGTGTATCTAATCCTGTCCTGTGTGATACAGTCCGCTGAGCTATGTGTCTAATCCTCTCCTGTGCGATACTGTCTGCTGAGCTGTGTATCTAATCCTCTCCTGTGTGATACTGTCTGCTGAGCTGTGCATCTAATCCTATCCTGTGTGATACTATCTGCTGAGCAGTGTATCTAATCCTATCCTGTGTGATACAGTCCGCTGAGCTATGTATCTAATCCTCTCTTGTGTGATACTGTCTGCTGAGCTGTGTATCTAATCCTATCCTGTGTGATACAGTCCGCTAAGCTATGTATCTAATCCTCTCCTGTGTGATACTGTCTGCTGAGCTGTGTATCTAATCCTCTCCTGTGTGATACTGTCTGCTGAGCTGTGCATCTAATCCTATCCTGTGTGATACTGTCTGCTGAGCCGTGTATCTAATCCCGCCCTGTGCGATACTGTCTGCTGAGCCGTGGATCTAATCCACTCCTGTGTGATACTGTCTGCTGAGCTGTGTATCTAATCCCGCCCTGTGCGATACTGTCTGCTGAGCCGTGTATCTAATCCACTCCTGTGTGATACTGTCTGATGAACTGTGTATCTAATCCTATCCTGTGTGATACTGTCTGCTGAGCCGTGTATCTAATCCCGCCCTATGCGATACTGTCTGCTGAGCCGTGTATCTAATCCACTCCTGTGTGATACTATCTGCTGAGCTTTGTATCTAATCCTTTGCTGTGTGATACTGTCAGCTGAGTTGTGTATCTAATCCTATCCTGTGTGATACCATCTGCTGAGCTGTGTATCTAATCCTTTCCTGTGTGATACTGTCTGCTGAGCTATGTATCTAATCCTCTCCTGTGTGATACTGTTTGCTGAGCTGTGTATCTAATCCTTTCCTGTGTGATACTGCCTGCTGAGCTGTGTATCTAAGCCTATACTGTGTGATACCATTTGCTGAGCTGTGTATCTAATCCTTTCCTGTGTGATACTGTCTGCTAAGCTGTGTATCTAATCCTCTACTGTGTGATACTGTCAGGTGAGCTGTGTATCTAATCCTCTCCTGTGTGATACTGACTGCTGTGCTGTGTATCTAATCCTATGCTGTGTGATACTGTCTGCTGAGCTGTGTATCTAATCCTATGCTGTGTGATACAGTCTGCTGAGCTGTATCTCTAATCCTACCCTGTGTGATACTGTCTGCTCAACCGTGTATCTAATCCTCTCCTGTGTGATACCGTCTGCTGAGCAGTGTATCTAATCCTCTCCTGTGTGATACCGGCTGCTGAGCTGTGTATCTAATCCTCTCCTGTGCGATACTCTCTGCTGAGCTGTGTATCTAATCCTTTCCTGTGTGATACTGTGTGCTGAGCTGTGTATCTAATCCTCTCCTGTGTGATACTGTCTGCTGAGCTGTGTATCTAATCCTCTCCTGTGTGATACTGTCTGATGAACTGTGTATCTAATCCTATCCTGTGTGATACTGTCAGCTGAGCTGTGTATCTAATCCTCTCCTGTTTGATACTGTCTGCTGAGCTGTGTATCTAATCCACCCGTGTGATACAGTCTGCTGAGCTGTGTATCTAATCCTATGCTGTGTGATACTGTCTGCTGAGCTGTGTATCTAATCCTATGCTGTGTATCTACTCATCTCCTGTGTGATAATGTCTGCTGAGCCGTGTATCTAATCCTATCCTGTGTGATACTGTCAGCTGAGCTGTGTATCTAATCCTATCCTGTGTAATACCATCTGCTGAGCAGTGTATCTAATCCTATCCTGTGTGATACTGTCTGCTGAGCTGTGTATCTAATCCTCTCCTGTGTGATACTGTCTGCTGAGCTGTGTATCTAATCCTCTCCTGTGCGATACTGTCTCCTGAGCTGTGTATCTAATCCCCTCCTGTGTGATACTGTCTGCTGAGCTGTGTATCTAATCCTCTCCTGTGTGATACTGTCTGCTGAGCCGTGTATCTAATCCTATGCTGTGTGATAGTCTGCTGAGCAGTGTATCTAATCTTATACTGTGTGATAGTGTCTGCTGAGCTGTGTATCTAATCCCCTCCTGTGTGATACTGTCTGCTGAGCTGTGTATCTAATCCTCTCCTGTGTGATACTGTCTGCTGAGCAGTGTATCTAATCTTATACTGTGTGGTACTGTCTGCTGAGCTGTGTATCTAATCCTCTCCTGTGAGATACTGTCTGCTGAGTTGCGTATCTAATCCTCTCCTGTGTGATACTGTCTGCTGAGCTGTGTATCTAATCCTGTCCTATGTGATACTATCTGCTGAGCTGTGCATCTAATCCTCTCCTGTGTAATACTGTCTGCTGAGCTGTGTATCTAATCTTATCCTGTGTGATACTGTCTGCTGAGCTGTGTATCTAATCTTATCCTGTGTGATACTGTCTGCTGAGCTGTGTATCTAATCCCCTCCTGTGTGATACTGTCTGCTGAGCTGTGTATCTAATCCCCTCCTGTGTGATACTATCTGTTGAGCCGTGTATCTAATCCTATGCTGTGTGATACTGTCAGCTGAGCTGTGTATCTAAATCTATGCTGTGTATCTCATCCTCTCCAGTGTGATACTGTCTGCTGAGCTGTGTATCTAATCCTCTCCTGTGTGATACTGTCTGCTGAGCTATGTATCTAATCCTGTGTGATACTGTCTGCTGAGCTGTGTATCTAATTCTCTCCTGTGTGATACCGTCTGCTGAGCTGTGTATCTAATACTCTCCTGTGTGATACTGTCTGCTGAGCAGTGTATCTAATACTCTCCTGTGTGATACTGTCTGATGAACCGTGTATCTAATCCCGCCCTGTGCGATACTGTCTGCTGAGCCGTGTATCTAATCCACTCCTGTGTGATACTGTCTGCTGAGCTGTGTATCTAATCCTACGCTGTGTGATACTGTCTGCTGAGCTGTGTATCTAATCCTCTCCTGTGTGATACTGTCTGCTGAGCTGTGCATCTAATCCTATCCTGTGTGATACTGTCTGCTGAGCCGTGTATCTAATCCTATGCTGTGTGATACTGTCTGCTGAGCTGTGTATCTAATCTTATACTGTGTGATACTGCCTGCTGAGCTGTGTATCTAATCCTATGCTGTGTGATACTGTATGCTGAGCAGTGTATCTAATCCTCTCCTGTGTGATACTGTCTGCTGAGCCGTGTATCTAATCCTATGCTGTGTGATACTGTCTGCTGAGCTGTGTATCTAATCTTATACTGTGTGATACTGCCTGCTGAGCTGTGTATCTAATCCTATGCTGTGTGATACTGTATGCTGAGCAGTGTATCTAATCCTCTCCTGTGTGATACTGTCTCCTCAGCTGTGTATCTAATCCCCTCCTGTGTGATACTGTCTGCTGAGCCGTGTATCTAATCCTATGCTGTGTGATACTGTCTGCTGAGCCATGTATCTAATCCTCTCCTGTGAGATACTGTCTGCTGAGCTGCGTATCTAATCCTCTCCTGTGTGATACTGTCTGCTGAGCTGTGCATCTAATCCTCTCCTGTGTAATACTGTCTGCTGAGCTGTGTATCTAATCTTATCCTGTGTGATACTGTCTGCTGAGCTGTGTATCTAATCTTATCCTGTGTGATACTGTCTGCTGAGCTGTGTATCTAATCCCCTCCTGTGTGATACTGTCTGTTGAGCCGTGTATCTAATCCTATGTTGTGTGATACTGTCTGCTGAGCTGTGTATCTAAACCTATGCTGTGTATCTCATCCTCTCCTGTGTGATACTGTCTGCTGAGCTGTGTATCTAATCCTCTCCTGTGTGATACTGTCTGCTGAGCTATGTATCTAATCCTGTGTGATACTGTCTGCTGAGCTGTGCATCTAATCCTATCCTGTGTGATACTATCCGCAGAGCAGTGTATCTAATCTTATCCTGTGTGATACTGTCTGCTGAGCTGTGTATCTAATCCCCTCCTGTGTGATACTGTCTGCTGAGCTGTGTATCTAATCCCCTCCTGTGTGATACTGTCTGCTGAACCGTGTATCTAATCCTATGCTGTGGGATACTGTCTGCTGAGCCATGTATCTAATCCTCTCCTGTGTGATACTGTCTGCTGAGCTGTGTGTCTAATCCTATCCTGTGTGATACTGTCTGCTGAGCTGTGTATCTAATCCTCTCCTGTGTGATGTCTGCTGAGCCGTGTATCTAATCCACTCCTGTGTGATACTGTCAGCTGAGCTGTGTATCTAATCCTCTCCTGTGTGATACTATCTGCTGAGCTGTGTATCTAATCCTCTCCTGTGTCATACTGTCTGATGAGCTGTGTATCTAATCCTCTCCTGTGTGATACTGCCTACTGAGCTGTGTATCTAATCCTATCCTGTGTGATACTGTCTGCTGAGTCGTGTATCTAATCCCGCCCTGTGCGATACTGTCTGCTGAGCCGTGTATCTAATCCACTCCTGTGTGATACTGTCAGCTGAGCTGTGTATCTGATCCTCTCCTGTGTGATACTGTCTGCTGAGCCGTGTATCTAATCCTCTCCTGTGTGATACTGCCTACTGAGCTGTGCATCTAATCCTATCCTGTGTGATACCATCAGCTGAGCAGTGTATCTAATCCTATCCTGTGTGATACCATCTGCTGAGCTGTGTATCTAATCCTATCCTGTGTGATACTGTCTGCTGAGCTGTGTATCTAATCCACTCCTGTGTGATACTGTCTGCTGAGCTGTATATCTAATCCTATCCTGTGTGATACTATCTGCTGAGCTGTGTATCTAATCCTCTCCTGTGTGATACTGTCTGCTGAGCTGTGTATCTAATCCTCTCCTGTGTGATACTGTCAGCTGAGTTGTGTATCTAATCCTCTCCTGTGTGATACTGTCTGCTGAGCCGTGTATCTAATCCTGTCCTGTGTGATACTGTCTGATGAGCTATGTATCTAATCCTCTCCTGTGTGATACTGTCTGCTGAGCTGTGTATCTAATCCTGTCCTGTGTGATACTGTCTGATGAGCCGTGTATCTAATCCTGTCCTGTGTGATACTGTCTGATGAGCTATGTATCTAATCCTCTCCTGTGTGATACCATCTGCTGAGCTGTGTATCTAATCCTTTCCTGTGTGATACTGTCTGCTGAGCTATGTATCTAATCCTCTCCTGTGTGATACTGTTTGCTGAGCTGTGTATCTAATCCTTTCCTGTGTGATACTGCCTGCTGAGCTGTGTATCTAAGCCTATACTGTGTGATACCATCTGCTGAGCTGTGTATCTAATCCTTTCCTGTGTGATACTGTCTGCTAAGTTGTGTATCTAATCCTCTACTGTGTGATACTGTCAGGTGAGCTGTGTATCTAATCCTCTCCTGTGTGATATTGACTGCTGTGCTGTGTATCTAATCCTATGCTGTGTGATACTGTCTGCTGAGCTGTGTATCTAATCCTATGCTGTGTGATACAGTCTGCTGAGCTGTATCTCTAATCCTACCCTGTGTGATACTGTCTGCTCAACCGTGTATCTAATCCTCTCCTGTGTGATACCGTCTGCTGAGCAGTGTATCTAATCCTCTCCTGTGTGATACCGGCTGCTGAGCTGTGTATCTAATCCTCTCCTGTGCGATACTCTCTGCTGAGCTGTGTATCTAATCCTCTCCTGTGTGATACTGTCTGATGAACTGTGTATCTAATCCTATCCTGTGTGATACTGTCTGCTGAGCTGTGTATCTAATCCTCTCCTGTGTGATACTGTCTGCTGAGCTGTGTATCTAATCCTCTCCTGTGCGATACTGTCTCCTGAGCTGTGTATCTAATCCCCTCCTGTGTGATACTGTCTGCTGAGCTGTGTATCTAATCCTCTCCTGTGTGATACTGTCTGCTGAGCCGTGTATCTAATCCTATGCTGTGTGATAGTCTGCTGAGCAGTGTATCTAATCTTTTACTGTGTGATAGTGTCTGCTGAGCTGTGTATCTAATCCCCTCCTGTGTGATACTGTCTGCTGAGCTGTGTATCTAATCCTCTCCTGTGTGATACTGTCTGCTGAGCAGTGTATCTAATCTTATACTGTGTGGTACTGTCTGCTGAGCTGTGTATCTAATCCTCTCCTGTGAGATACTGTCTGCTGAGTTGCGTATCTAATCCACTCCTGTGTGATACTGTCTGCTGAGCTGTGCATCTAATCCTCTCCTGTGTGATACTGTCTGCTGAGCTGTGTATCTAATCTTATCCTGTGTGATACTGTCTGCTGAGCTGTGTATCTAATCCCCTCCTGTGTGATACTGTCTGCTGAGCTGTGTATCTAATCCCCTCCTGTGTGATACTATCTGTTGAGCCGTGTATCTAATCCTATGCTGTGTGATACTGTCAGCTGAGCTGTGTATCTAAATCTATGCTGTGTATCTCATCCTCTCCAGTGTGATACTGTCTGCTGAGCTGTGTATCTAATCCTCTCCTGTGTGATACTGTCTGCTGAGCTATGTATCTAATCCTGTGTGATACTGTCTGCTGAGCTGTGTATCTAATTCTCTCCTGTGTGATACCGTCTGCTGAGCTGTGTATCTAATACTCTCCTGTGTGATACTGTCTGCTGAGCAGTGTATCTAATACTCTCCTGTGTGATACTGTCTGATGAACCGTGTATCTAATCCCGCCCTGTGCGATACTGTCTGCTGAGCCGTGTATCTAATCCACTCCTGTGTGATACTGTCTGCTGAGCTGTGTATCTAATCCTACGCTGTGTGATACTGTCTGCTGAGCTGTGTATCTAATCCTCTCCTGTGTGATACTGTCTGCTGAGCTGTGCATCTAATCCTATCCTGTGTGATACTGTCTGCTGAGCCGTGTATCTAATCCTATGCTGTGTGATACTGTCTGCTGAGCTGTGTATCTAATCTTATACTGTGTGATACTGCCTGCTGAGCTGTGTATCTAATCCTATGCTGTGTGATACTGTATGCTGAGCAGTGTATCTAATCCTCTCCTGTGTGATACTGTCTGCTGAGCCGTGTATCTAATCCTATGCTGTGTGATACTGTCTGCTGAGCTGTGTATCTAATCTTATACTGTGTGATACTGCCTGCTGAGCTGTGTATCTAATCCTATGCTGTGTGATACTGTATGCTGAGCAGTGTATCTAATCCTCTCCTGTGTGATACTGTCTCCTCAGATGTGTATCTAATCCCCTCCTGTGTGATACTGTCTGCAGAGCCGTGTATCTAATCCTATGCTGTGTGATACTGTCTGCTGAGCCATGTATCTAATCCTCTCCTGTGAGATACTGTCTGCTGAGCTGCGTATCTAATCCTCTCCTGTGTGATACTGTCTGCTGAGCTGTGCATCTAATCCTCTCCTGTGTAATACTGTCTGCTGAGCTGTGTATCTAATCTTATCCTGTGTGATACTGTCTGCTGAGCTGTGTATCTAATCTTATCCTGTGTGATACTGTCTGCTGAGCTGTGTATCTAATCCCCTCCTGTGTGATACTGTCTGTTGAGCCGTGTATCTAATCCTATGTTGTGTGATACTGTCTGCTGAGCTGTGTATCTAAACCTATGCTGTGTATCTCATCCTCTCCTGTGTGATACTGTCTGCTGAGCTGTGTATCTAATCCTCTCCTGTGTGATACTGTCTGCTGAGCTATGTATCTAATCCTGTGTGATACTGTCTGCTGAGCTGTGCATCTAATCCTATCCTGTGTGATACTATCCGCAGAGCAGTGTATCTAATCTTATCCTGTGTGATACTGTCTGCTGAGCTGTGTATCTAATCCCCTCCTGTGTGATACTGTCTGCTGAGCTGTGTATCTAATCCCCTCCTGTGTGATACTGTCTGCTGAACCGTGTATCTAATCCTATGCTGTGTGATGCTGTCTGCTGAGCCATGTATCTAATCCTCTCCTGTGTGATACTGTCTGCTGAGCTGTGTGTCTAATCCTATCCTGTGTGATACTGTCTGCTGAGCTGTGTATCTAATCCTCTCCTGTGTGATGTCTGCTGAGCCGTGTATCTAATCCACTCCTGTGTGATACTGTCAGCTGAGCTGTGTATCTAATCCTCTCCTGTGTGATACTATCTGCTGAGCTGTGTATCTAATCCTCTCCTGTGTCATACTGTCTGATGAGCTGTGTATCTAATCCTCTCCTGTGTGATACTGCCTACTGAGCTGTGTATCTAATCCTATCCTGTGTGATACTGTCTGCTGAGCCGTGTATCTAATCCACTCCTGTGTGATACTGTCAGCTGAGCTGTGTATCTGATCCTCTCCTGTGTGATACTGTCTGCTGAGCCGTGTATCTAATCCTCTCCTGTGTGATACTGCCTACTGAGCTGTGCATCTAATCCTATCCTGTGTGATACCATCAGCTGAGCAGTGTATCTAATCCTATCCTGTGTGATACCATCTGCTGAGCTGTGTATCTAATCCTATCCTGTGTGATACTGTCTGCTGAGCTGTGTATCTAATCCACTCCTGTGTGATACTGTCTGCTGAGCTGTATATCTAATCCTATCCTGTGTGATACTATCTGCTGAGCTGTGTATCTAATCCTCTCCTGTGTGATACTGTCTGCTGAGCTGTGTATCTAATCCTCTCCTGTGTGATACTGTCAGCTGAGCTGTGTATCTAATCCTCTCCTGTGTGATACTGTCTGCTGAGCCGTGTATCTAATCCTGTCCTGTGTGATACTGTCTGATGAGCTATGTATCTAATCCTCTCCTGTGTGATACTGTCTGCTGAGCTGTGTATCTAATCCTGTCCTGTGTGATACTGTCTGATGAGCTATGTATCTAATCCTCTCCTGTGCGATACTGTCTGATGAGCCGTGTATCTAATCCTCTCCTGTGTGATACTGTCTGCTGAGCTGTGCATCTAATCCTATCCTGTGTGATACTATCTGCTGAGCAGTGTATCTAATCTTCTCCTGTGTGATACTGTCTGCTGAGCCGTGTATCTAATCCTCTCCTGTGTGATACTGTCTGCTGAGCTGTGTATCTAATCCTCTCCTGTGTGATACTGTCTGCTGAGCCGTGTATCTAATCCTACCCTGTGTGATACTGTCTGCTGAACCGTGTATCTAATCCTGCCCTGTGTGATACTGTCTGCTGAGCAGTGTATCTAATTCTATCCTGTGTGATACCATCTGCTGAGCTGTGTATCTAATCCTCTCCTGTGTGATACTGTCTGCTGAGCTGTGTATCAAATCCTCTCCTGTGTGATACTGTCTGCTGATCTGTGTATCTAATCCTATCCTGTGTGATACTGTCTGCTGAGCCGTGTATCTAATCCTACCCTGTGGGGTACTGTCTGCTGAACCGTGTATCTAATCCTGCCATGTGTGATACTGTCTGCTGAGCAGTGTATCTAATCCTATCCTGTGTGATACTGTCTGCTGAGCTGTGTATCAAATCCTCTCCTGTGTGATACTGTCTGCTGAGCCGTGTATCTAATCCTATCCTGTGTGATACTGTCTGCTGAGCCGTGTATCTAATCCTATCCTGTGTGATACTGTCTGCTGAGCTGTGTATCAAATCCTCTCCTGTGTGATACTGTCTGCTGAGCCGTGTATCTAATCCTCTCCTGTGTGATACTGTCTGCTGAGCTGTGTATCTAATCCACTCCTGTGTGATACTGTCTGCTGAGCTGTGTATCTAATCCACTCCTGTGTGATACTGTCTGCTGAGCTGTGTATCTATTCCTATCCTGTGTGATACCATCTGCTGAGCTGAGTATCTAATCCTCTCCTGTGTGATACTGTCTGCTGAGCTGTGTATCAAATCCTCTCCTGTGTGATACTGTCTGCTGAGCCGTGTATCTAATCCTACCCTGTGTGATACTGTCTGGTGAACCGTGTATCTAATCCTGCCCTGTGTGATACTGTCTGCTGAGCTGTGTATCTAATCCTCTCCTGTGTGATACTGTCTGCTGAGCTGTGTATCAAATCCTCTCCTGTGTGATACTGTCTGCTGAGCCGTGTATCTAATCCTACCCTGTGTGATACTGTCTGCTGAATCGTGTATCTAATCCTGCCCTGTGTGATACTGTCTGCTGAGCTGTGTATCTAATCCTATGCTGTGTGATACTGTCTGCTGAGCCCTGTATCTAATCATATCCTGTGTGATACCATCTGCTGAGCAGTGTATCTAAACCTATCCTGTGTGATACCAGCTGCTGAGCTGTGTATTTAATCCTATCCTTTGTGATACTGTCTGCTGAGCTGTGTATCTAATCCTCTCCTGTGTGATAATGTCTGCTGAGCCGTGTATCTAATCCTCTCCTGTGTGATACTATGTGCTGAGCCGTGTATCTAATCCTATCCTGTGTGATACCATCTGCTGAGCTGTGCATCTAATCCTCTCCTGTGTGATACTATCTGCTGAGCAGTGTATCTAATCCTCTCCTGTGTGATATTGTCTGCTGAGCCGTGTATCTAATCCTCTCCTGTGTGATACTGTCTGCTGAGCTGTGTATCTAATCCTCTCCTGTGTGATACTGTCTGATGAGCTGTGTATCTAATCCTCTTCTGTGTGACTCTGTCTGCTGAGCCGTGTATCTAATCCTCTCCTGTGTGATACTGTGTGCTGAGATGTGTATCTTTTCCTATCCTGTGTGATACTGTTTGATGAACTGTGTATCTAATCCTCTCCTGTGTGATACTGTCTGCTGAGCTGTGTATCTAATCCTATCCTATGTGATACTGTCTGCTGAGCCGTGTATCTAATCCTCTCCTGTGTGATACTGTCTGCTGAGCTGTTTATCTAATCCTCTCCTTTGTGATACTGTCTGCTGAGCTGTGTATCTAATCCTGTCCTGTGTGATACCGTCTGCTGAGCAGTGTATCTAATCTTATCCTGTGATACTGTCTGCTGAGCTGTGTATCTAATCCCCTCCTGTGTGATTCTGTCTGCTGAGAAGTGTATCTAATCCTATGCTGTGTGATACTGTCTGCTGAGCTGTGTATCTAATCCTATGCTGTGTATCTAATCATCTCCTGTGTGATAATGTCTGCTGAGCCGTGTATCTAATCCTATCCTGTGTGATACTGTCAGCTGAGCTGTGTATCTAATCCTATCCTGTGTAATACCATCTGCTGAGCAGTGTATCTAATCCTATCCTGTGTGATGCTGTCTGCTGAGCTGTGTATCTAATCCTCTCCTGTGTGATACTGTCTGCTGAGCCGTGTATCTAATCCTCTCCTGTGTGATACTGTGTGCTGAGCTGGGTATCTAATCCTCTCCTGTGCGTTACTGTCTGCTGAGCTGTGTATCTAATCCTCTCCTGTGTGATACTGTCTGATGAACTGTGTATCTAATCCTGTCCTATGTGATACTGTCAGCTGAGCTGTGTATCTAATCCTCTCCTGTGTAATACTGTCTGCTGTGTCATATATCTAATCCCGCCCCGTGCGATACTGTCTGCTGAGCCGTGTATCTAATCCACTCCTGTGTGATACTGTCTGATGAACTGTGTATCTAATCCTGTCCTATGTGATACTGTCAGCTGAGCTGTGTATCTAATCCTCTCCTGTGTGATACTGTCTGCTGAGCTGTGCATCTAATCCTGTCCTGTGTGATACCGTCTGCTGAGCTATGTATCTAATCCTTTCCTGTGTGATACTGTCTGCTGAGCTGTGTATCTAATCCTCTCCTGTGCGATACTGTCTGCTGAGCCGTGTATCTAATCCTCTCCTGTGCGATACCGTCTGCTGAGCAGTGTGTCTAATCCTTTCCTGTGCGATACTGTCTGCTGAGCTGTGTATCTAGTCCTCTCCTGTGTGATACTGTCTGCTGAGCAGTGTATATAATCTTATACTGTGATACTGTCTCCTGGGCTGTGTATCTAATCCCCTCCTGTGTGATACTGTCTGCTGAGCTGTGTATCTAATCCTCTCCTGTGTGATACTGTCTGCTGAGCCGTGTATCTAATCCTATGCTGTGTGATAGTCTGCTGAGCAGTGTATCTAATCTTATACTGTGTGATAGTGTCTGCTGAGCTGTGTATCTAATCCCCTCCTGTGTGATACTGTCTGCTGAGCTGTGTATCTAATCCTCTCCTGTGTGATATTGTCTGCTGAGCAGTGTATCTAATCCCCTACTGTGTGATACTGTCTGCTGAGCTGTATATCTAAACCTGTCCTGTGTGATACCGTCTACTGAGCTATGTATCTAATCCTCTCCTGTGTGATACTGTCTGCTGAGCTGTGTGTCTAATCCTATCCTGTGTGATACTGTCTGCTGAGCCGTGTATCTAATCCTCTCCTGTGTGATACTGTCTGCTAAGCCGTGTATCTAATCCTCTCCTGTGTGATACTATCTGCAGAGCAGTGTATCTAATCCTATCCTGTGTGATACTGTCTGCTGAGCTGTGTATCTAATCCTCTCCTGTGTGATACTGTCTGCTGAGCCGTGTATCTAATCCTCTCCTGTGTGATACTGTGTGCTGAGCTGTGTATCTAATCCTCTCCTGTGCGTTACTGTCTGCTGAGCTGTGTATCTAATCCTCTCCTGTGTGATACTGTCTGCTGAGCCGTGTATCTAATCCCATCCTGTGTGATACTGTCTGCTGAGCTGTGTATCTAATCATGTAATGTGTGATACTGTCTGCTGAGCTGTGTATCTAATCGTCTCCTGTGTGATACTGTCTGATGAACTGTGTATCTAATCCTGTCCTATGTGATACTGTCAGCTGAGCTGTGTATCTAATCCTCTCCTGTGTGATACTGTCTGCTGAGCTGTGCATCTAATCCTGTCCTGTGTGATACCGTCTGCTGAGCTATGTATCTAATCCTTTCCTGTGTGATACCATCTGGTGAGCTGTGTATCTAATCCTCTCCTGTGTGATACTGTCTGCTGAGCTGTGTATGTATCTAATCCCCTCCTGTGTGATAATGTCTGCTGAGCTGTGTATCTAATCCTCTCCTGTGTGATAATGTCTGCTGAGCTGTGTATCTAATCCTGTCCTGTGTGATACCGTCTGCTGAGCTGTGTATCTAATCCTATCCTGTGTGATACTATCTGCTGAGCCGTGTATCTAATCCTCTCCTGTGTGATACTGTCTGCTGAGCTGTGTATCTAATCCTACCCTGTATGATACTGTCTGCTGAGCCGTGTATCTAATCCTCTCCTGTGTCATACTGTCTGCTGAGCCGTGTATCTAATCCTCTCCTGTGTGATACTGTCTGCTGAGCTATGTATCTAATCCTCTCCTGTGTGATACTGTCTGCTGAGCCGTGTATCTAATCCTCTCCTGTGTCATACTGTCTGCTGAGCCGTGTATCTAATCCTCTCCTTTGTGATACTGTCTGCTGAGCTGTATCTCTAATCCTCTCCTGTGTGATACCATCTGCTGAGCCGTGTATCTAATCCTCTCCTGTGTGATACTGTCTGCTGAGCCGTGTATCTAATCCTCTCCTGTGTGATACTGTCTGCTGAACCGTGTATCTAATCCTCTCCTGTGTGATACTGTCTACTGAGCATTGTATCTAATCCTCTCCTGTGTGATACTGTCTGCTGAGCAGTGTTTCTAATCCTCTCCTGTGTGATACTGTGTGCTGAGCCGTGTATCTAATCCTCTCCTGTGTGATACTGTCTGCTGAGCTGTGTATCTAATCTTCTCCTGTGTGATACTGTCTGCTGAGCTGTGTATCTAATCTTCTCCTGTGTGATACTGTCTGCTGAGCTGTGTATCTAATCCTATTCGGTGTGATACAGTCTGCTGAGCTGTGTATCTAATCCTATCCGGTGTGATACTGTCAGCTGAGCTGTGTATCTAATCCTTTCCGGTGTGATACTGTCTGCTGAGCTGTGTATCTAATCCTACCCTGTATGATACTGTCTGCTGAGCCGTGTATCTAATCCTCTCCTGTGTCATACTGTCTGCTGAGCCGTGTATCTAATCCTCTCCTGTGTGATACTGTCTGCTGAGCTGTGTATCTAATCCTCTCCTGTGTGATACTGTCTGCTGAGCCGTGTATCTAATCTTCTCCTGTGTGATACTGTCTGCTGAGCTGTGTATCTAATCCTATTCGGTGTGATACTGTCTGCTGAGCTGTGTATCTAATCCTATTCGGTGTGATACTGTCTGCTGAGCTGTGTATCTAATCCTATCCGGTGTGATACTGTCTGCTGAACTGTGTATCTAATCCTATCCGGTGTGATACTGTCTGCTGAGCTGTGTATCTAATCCTACCCTGTATGATACTGTCTGCTGAGCCGTGTATCTAATCCTCTCCTGTGTCATACTGTCTGCTGAGCCGTGTATCTAATCCTCTCCTGTGTGATACTGTCTGCTGAGCTTTGTATCTAATCCTCTCCTGTGTGATACTGTCTGCTGAGCCGTGTATCTAATCCTCTCCTGTGTCATACTGTCTGCTGAGCCGTGTATCTAATCCTCTCCTGTGTGATACTGTCTGCTGAGCTGTATCTCTAATCCTCTCCTGTGTGATACCATCTGCTGAGCCGTGTATCTAATCCTCTCCTGTGTGATACTGTCTGCTGAGCCGTGTATCTAATCCTCTCCTGTGTGATACTGTCTGCTGAGCATTGTATCTAATCCTCTCCTGTGTGATACTGTGTGCTGAGCTGTGTTTCTAATCCCCTCCTGTGTGATACTGTCTGCTGAGCTGTGTATCTAATCTTCTCCTGTGTGATACTGTCTGCTGAGCTGTGTATCTAATCCTATTCGGTGTGATACTGTCTGCTGAGCTGTGTATCTAATCCTATCCGGTGTGATACTGTCTGCTGAGCAGTGTATCTAATCCTATCCGGTGTGATACTGTCTGCTGAGCTGTGTATCTAATCCTTTCCTGTGTGATACTGTCTGCTGAGCTGTGTATCTAATCTTCTCCGGTGTGATACTGTCTGCTGAGCTGTGTATCTAATCCTATCCGGTGTGATACTGTCTGCTGAGCTGTGTATCTAATCCTTTCCTGTGTGATACTGTCTGCTGAGCTGTGTATCTAATCTTCTCCGGTGTGATACTGTCTGCTGAGCTGTGTATCTAATCCTATCCGGTGTGATACTGTCTGCTGAGCTGTGTATCTAATCCTCTCCTGTGTGATACTGTCTGCTGAGCATTGTATCTAATCCTTTCCTGTGTGATACTGTCTGCTGAGCTGTGTTTCTAATCCCCTCCTGTGTGATACTGTCTGCTGAGCTGTGTATCTAATCTTCTCCTGTGTGATACTGTCTGCTGAGCTGTGTATCTAATCCTATTCGGTGTGATACTGTCTGCTGAGCTGTGTATCTAATCCTATCCGGTGTGATACTGTCTGCTGAGCAGTGTATCTAATCCTATCCGGTGTGATACTGTCTGCTGAGCTGTGTATCTAATCCTTTCCTGTGTGATACTGTCTGCTGAGCTGTGTATCTAATCTTCTCCGGTGTGATACTGTCTGCTGAGCTGTGTATCTAATCCTATCCGGTGTGATACTGTCTGCTGAGCTGTGTATCTAATCCTTTCCTGTGTGATACTGTCTGCTGAGCTGTGTATCTAATCTTCTCCGGTGTGATACTGTCTGCTGAGCTGTGTATCTAATCCTATCCGGTGTGATACTGTCTGCTGAGCTGTGTATCTAATCCTATCCGGTGTGATACTGTCTGCTGAGCAGTGTATCTAATCCTCTCTCATGTTATGTCTTCATCTTTTAATATTTCTAACGGCACCAGGCAGGGATGCCCGCTTTCCCCTCTCCTTTTTATTCTTACACTAGAACCTTTACTACAAAAGCTCAGAGAGGAGGGGAGGATCGTTGGCATCAAATCAGCTGGTACTGAACATAAAATCGCAGCATACGCAGACGATCTACTGATCATGACCTCTAACCCGAGAATATCTGTCCCAGTTATCCTGACATTACTCAAGGAATACGGTGCACTATCAAATTTTAAGGTGAATCTTAGCAAATCTCAAGTCTTAAATATAAATATCCCAGAACCACAAAAAACACAAATGGCAATCGGGTCCCCCTTTACCTGGTCCCCCCCATCAATACGTTTCTTGGGAGTTGAGATTTCTCCAAACCTACAAGAACTTTATAAGTTAAACTTCCCACCGCTATTGCAGAAAATCCAGAAACTTACCCCCAACTGGAATATCTCATACATCTCCTGGTTGGGTAGGAAAAATCTCCTTAAATGTATGATATGGCCAAAAATAACTTATCTAGTGCAAGCCCTTCCAATCCACCTACCTAATTCTTTTTTCATTGACATACGAAAACTCCTCAGCCGTTTTCTGTGGCACAACCAAAAACCCAGACTTCCCTTACAAATATTATCCCTCCCACACTCTGAAGGAGGTATAGATCTGCCAGATCTAAAGATACTTCAACAAGCCACTCATCTCCAAAGAGTCGTGGATTGGATCAGGCTCCCACCACAGAAGCAATGGATTAAAGTAGAAGAAACAATCCTTAAATTCCCCCTTAGACAGCTCATCCTCACGCCCTCAAGTAGTACTAGGTATACATCAATTAAAAACCCTTTCACCGCCACTACTTTTAAAATCTGGTCCAATCCCCATATAAGACAAATATGCTCCCCGTTTCCCTCCCCTCTCCTACAAGTTACAGACCTAGTTCTCTCCTTTCTCCAGCCCATAATGCCACAATACACAACTCAATTCACAACTTGATAACACCACTCCAAAAAATTACAGATAATGGGGTCATGCCCTGCTTGGCAGAACTCAATCAAATGCTAGATACTATCTCTTTTCACCCCTTTATGTACCAGAAATTTATGTCTAACTTAAAACTAGTCTTTAAAACTCCAAATTATATTAGGGAAATGACTGATTTTGAAAAACTTATAGCTGCAAAAAACCCCTAAAAAAGAACGTTATCAGCTCTACAAAAACAATTATGCCTAGCCAGAACCCCTAAGAAACTGCCATATGTAATGAAGTGGGAACAGGATCTGAATAGGCCTTTCACCCCATCTGAAATTAAAAGATGACTACTAGCACCTAAAGTCTCCTCTAGATGTGTTAGAGTACAAGAGAATGGCTATAAAGTTCTCTCCAGGTGGTATATGACTCCATCAAAACTTCAGAAATGTTACAAAGGACTTGATCCTAACTGCTGGAGATGCTCTTCTGATGTGGGCACTATGCTCCACATGTGGTGGAACTGTACATTGATTAAGCCCTTCTGGACAAAAATAATTCAAACTATTAATACAATTTTAAACTTGCAACTCTTGACCTCGCCGGAGATCTGCCTTCTGTTTCTGTTCCTAGATAACTTCCCTAAAATAAAATTAACCCTTCTTAGACAGCTCCTGGCCTCGGCTAAGTTACTTGTGACATCCTTATGGAAATCTGCGAAGACCCCAAATATCTCACTCTGGGAAATGAAGGTTGAACAAGTATACAGGCTAGAAGAATTGGCTAGTTGGGATGAAAAAAGGCATAAACAATTCTCGTTGATATGGCGTCCCTGGCACAAATATATTACAGACCGCACAATACTAACCTAAAATACTCAGATCGCTAGCCCATTCTAATCCCAACTCCCCCCCCCTCCCATCATCTATATCTTTGTAGTCCCCCCCCCTCCATCTCATCTCCCCGTTCATCCCACTTCCCTTTCAACCTTCCCCCCTTCTCCAGGTTTTTTTTTTTTCTTTTTCTCTTCTGAAGTTTTTATTTCCAGGATATCACAATAAACCTTCTTGAATATGATAACATGTTATGTGACCACAATTTTGTACTACGACATGTTCAAAAGAATTGAACCTCTCTTATATTTTTTCTCTCTTCCGAAACGTGTCAATGTTTGGCTGAAATTTCTGCAGTCTGGTCAATTTCTGCTCTTATAATCTATGTGATATCGTTATCTTTGATTTGTTTCATTAACAATGTGACTTTTCTTTGTTCAATTGTTAACCTTCTTTAAAAAAAAACCTTAATAAAAAGATGTTTAAAAGAAAAGAATAATCAGGACAAATAAAGGGTTTATCCAACATGTAAAACTAATTTGGAAGCTACAGTTAGGCTTTTAATAGGACTCTTTCAGCATGACTGTGCAAACCAAGCACAGGAGCTCACTGCCAATCATTTAACTACTGTTTTTCCACTATATGATTAGATATTAAGTGCAAATTGCTTGTTTCTTGGTAATGGCCGCATGCTTTTGCAAAAACTGTGCAGCCATTAACAATAAGTGAACCATTTGTAATTAATTTCTACCAGTACAGCTGAAAAAAGCTGTGATCTTTATGAAATGGGTTGTTAGCAGATGTACCTTGGTCGCACACATGCTATACTCATCAGGTGCTACATGAAACTCAAGCCTAAAGATGGCCGCGACACTCATGGGCCGCTGCATTGTGCTTGCCCCCCAGGCTAAAATTTGCCAGCCAATAATATGTGACTGGTATATCAAATACTGTGATACAGACATCAGATGTTTTACAGTAGATACACTGTCATATATATGACTACCAACATAAGGAGCATGAGTAATCCAAGACTTTATCACTACAGGCAACACCAAAACTATAGATACCACCAAAATGAAACAATAGGCGCTTATTGCCGCTAAAATAAATCTCTATTAAATATTGCAAAAATTAAGACAATCGTACAGAGTATAGCAATGGAGGATCACAAACACATGAGTATCACATTTATAGAGACATAGTAGTCACATATATATATATATATATATATATATATATATATATATATATATATATACAGTACAGACCAAAAGTTTGGACACACCTTCTCATTTAAAGATTTTTCTGTATCTTCATAACTATGAAAATTGTACATTCACACTGAAGGCATCAAAACTATGAATTAACCCATGTGGAATTATATATTTAACAAAAAAGTGTGAAACAACTGAAAATATGTCTTATATTCTAGGTTCTTCAAAGTAGCCACCTTTTGCTTTGATGACTGCTTTGCACACTCTTGGCATTCTCTTGATGAGCTTCAAGAGGTAGTCACCGGAAATGGTTTTCACTTCACAGGTGTTTCCTGTCAGGTTTAATAAGTGGGATTTCTTGCCTTATAAATGGGGTTGGGACCATCAGTTGTGTTGTGCAGAAATCAGCTGGATACACAGCTGATAGTCGTACTGAATAGACTGTTAGCTGCTTTTTTCTTACCATAATACAAATTCTAAGTAAAGAAAAACGAGTGGCCATCATTACTTTAAGAAATGAAGGTCTGTCAGTCCGAAAAATTGGGAAAACTTTGAATGTATCCCCAAGTGCAGTTGCAAAACCCATCAAGAAAACAAAGAAACTGGCTCACATGAGGACCGCCCCAGGAAAGGAAGACCAAGAGTCACCTCTGCTTCTGAGGATAAGTTTATCCGAGTCACCAGCCTCAGAAATCGCAGGTTAACAGCAGCTCAGATTAGAGACCAGGTCAATGCCACACAGAGTTCTAGCAGCAGACACATCTCTACAACAACTGTTAAGAGGAGACTTTGTGCAGCAGGCCTTCATGGTAAAATAGCTGCTAGGAAACCACTGCTAAGGACAGGCAACAAGCAGAAGAGACTTGTTTGGGATAAGGAACACAAGGAATGGACATTAGACCAGTGGAAATCTGTGATTTGGTCTGATAAGTCCAAATTTGAGATCTTAGGTTCCAACCACTGTGTTTTTGTGCGACGCAGAAAAGGTGAACGGATGGACTCTACATGCCTGGTTCCCACCGTGAAGCATGGAGGAGGAGGTGTGATGGTGTGGGGGTGCTTTGCTGGTGACACTGTTGGGGATTTATTCTAAATTTAAGGCATACTGAACCAGCATGGCTACCACAGCATCTTGCAGCGGCATGCTATTCCATCCGATTTGCGTTTAGTTGGACCATCATTTATTTTTCAACAGGACAATGACCCCAAACACACCTCCAAGGCTGTGTAAGGGCTATTTGACCAAGAAGGAGAGTGATGGGGTGCTACGCCAGATGACCTGGCCTCCACAGTCACCAGACCTGAACCCAATCGAGATGGTTTGGGGTGAGCTGGACCGCAGAGTGAAGGCAAAAAGGCCAACAAGTGCTAAGCATCTCTGGGAACTCCTTCAAGATTGTTGGAAGACCATTTCCGGTGACTCCCTCTTGAAGCTCATCAAGAGAATGCCAAGAGTGTGCAAAGCAGTCATCAAAGCAAAAGGTGGCTACTTTGAAGAACCTAGAATATAAGACATATTTTCAGTTGTTTCACACTTTTTTGTTAAGTATATAATTCCACATGTGTTAATTCATAGTTTTGATGCCTTCAGTGTGAATGTACAATATTCAGAGTCATGAAAATACAGAAAAATCTTTAAATAAACTTTTGGTCTGTACTGTATATATAATATAACACTACAAGCCTCCCTCTGTCTGAAGCCTTTAAAGACTTGGCAAGTGCTACATGCCTGCGCAGTCTGGCTCTAGACAGAAGAACCCATTACGTTACAGGTAAGAGGAGTGTGTATGGCGCCGGAGATTGCGGTATGCGTAGACACTGAACACATACCGCGATCTCCGGCGCCATACTTACCTGACCGGGAGGAGCGTTGCAGCGGTGCTTCTCTTCTCGCCGGAGACCAGGGCAGGAGTGAAGGCGTTGGAATCGGCACATATGCATAGCTCTATCCGGCGCCATTTTACTGAAGACATATTTGCAGTGTGTCTTCAGCAAAATGGCGTTGAACAGCACGGTATGGGCACACGCGTACTCTGGCGCCGCACTGCTCCCCGGCAGAACAGGATACAGAAGCGCTGGAGCACAGGGAAGAAAGGTGAGTATGTGTTTATTTTTTTGTATCTGTGCACCGTGAAAGGGATGAGGGGTGCCATACATACCAGCAATGGGGTGTGAAGGGTACCATACATACCAGGAAAGGGGTGTGAGGGGTACAATGCATACCAGGATTTGGGGGCTGACTGAACCATGAAAACCAGGATTGGGGGGTGAGGGGTGCCATACATACCAGGATTGGGGGGTGAGGGGTGCCATATATACCAGGATTGGGGGGTGCCATACATACCAGGATTTGGGGGGTGACTGAACCATGAAAACCAGGATTGGGGGTGAGGGGTGCCATACATACCAGGATTGGGGGGTGAGTGGTGCCATACATACCAGGAATGGGGGGTGAGGGGTACCATACATACCAGGAAAGGGGTGTGAGGGGACCATGCATACCAGGATTGGGGGATGAGGGGTACAATGCATACCAGGATTTGGGGGGTGACTGAACCATGAAAACCAGGATTGGGGGGTGAGGGATGCCATACATACCAGGATTGGGGGGTGAGGGGTGCCATACATACCAGGATTTGGGGGGTGACTGAACCATGAAAACCAGGATTGGGGGTGAGGGGTGCCATACATACCAGGATTGTGGGGTGAGTGGTGCCATACATACCAGGATTGGGGGGTGAGGGGTACCATGCATACAAGGATAGGAAAGTGGGGTTCTATGCATACCAGAATAGGGATGAGGGGTACCATGCATACCTGGATTGGGGGATGAGGGGACCATGCATACCTGGATTGGGGGATGAGGGGACCATGCATACCAGGATTGGGGGATGAGGGAACCATGCATACCAGGATTGGGGGATGAGGGAACCATGCATACCAGGATTGGGGGATGAGGAGGCCATATGTACCAGGATTGGGGATGAGAGAGTCATGCATACCAGGATTGGGGATGAGAGAGCCATGCATACCAGGATGGGGGATGAGGAGGCCATACATACCAGGGAAACGCTGAGGGGGCCATGTGCAGCATGATGGGGATTAGAGGTGCCATACATACCAGGACAGGGATGAGGAGTGCCATGCATACCACTATACCAGGACAGGGATGAGGGGTGCCATGCATACCACTATACCAGGATAAGGATGAGGGGTGTCATGCATACCGGGACAGGGATGAGGGGTGCCATGCATACCGGGACAGGGATGAGGGGTGCCATGCATACCGGGACAAGGATGAGGGGTGCCATGCATACCGGGACAGGGATGAGGGGTGCCATGCATACCGGGATAGGGATGAGGGGTGCCATGCATACCGGGATAGGGATGAGGGGTGCCATGCATACCAGGATGGGGATGGGGACCACGTATAAAAGGAAGGGGGAGGGCATATATACCAGGATGGGAGATATTGTCAGAATTGGGGGACATTACCCCTATACCAGTGTCAGCAGAAGACCCCCTCCCCCTTAAAAGTGCATCAGGAACACATTTTTGGCTTAAATTTTTTTATTTTTATTTTCCTCCTCTAAAACCTAGGTGCGTCTTATGGTCCGGTGCATCTTATAGTCCGAAAAATACGGTACTTCTTACATTACATGAGTGATATCTATTGTAAATTCTATAATAGCTCAGAAACCGGCGAATCCTCACAGTGCATGGGGCGTGTCATGGGGGGATTCAAAAGTTTTCATTTTAGACTGTACATTATAGTCCTCCATACAGTAGTATGAGCACCACATAGTCCTCCATACAGTATTGTGGACACCACATAGTCCTCCATACAGTATTATGGGCAATACATAGCACTCCATACAGTATTATGGGCACCACATAGTCCTCTATACAGAATGGGCTCCATACTGAATAATGGACCCCATATAATGTACCATACAGAATAATAGGCCCCATATAATGCTCTATACAGAATAATGAACCCCATATAATGCTCATTACACCATAATTGACCCCATATATTACTCCATGAAGAATAATGGGCGTCATGTAATATGCCATACAGAATAATGGGCCCCATATAATGCTCCATAGAGAATGGGCCCCATATAATGCTCCATAGAGAATGGGCCCCATATAATGCACCATAGAGAATGGGCCCCATATAATGCACCATAGAGAATGGGCCCCATATAATGCTCCATAGAGAATGGGCCCCATATAATGCTCCATAGAGAATGGGCCCCATATAATGCTCCATAGAGAATGGGCTCCATACATAAAAAATAAATAATAAAATACTCACCTCTCCTCATACCCTGCTGGCTACAAGTCCTGTCTCTTCAACACTGAGACGTGACAGAGTCAGAAGACGCAGAGGAGACTGGACCTGCGGCCAGCAGGGTATTACGAGAGGTGAGTATTTCAAACACCGTAAAGCACGGGGGGGGGGTTACACCGGGCCCCCCCAACTCACAGGCCCAATAGCGTTCCAGTGTCCCCAACTGTGAGTGGGGCCCCCCTCTTGCCCAGGGCCCTGGCACTTGCCCTGGTGCAATGGGTGGTTATGCCGGCTCTGGCCCTGTAGCTGGTGCAGGATCAGTCTGGGGCAGGGGTCTGTATAGTAAGGTCTGAAGTGTCTCGATCTCAGGTCCGATGTGATTTGAACATTCATACAGATCGAGAGCCGATGATCTCACACTGACAGCGCGACCCCAACCTGCTTGAAGGGTCCATCTGCTACAATAAATCTTTCTGATCCTCAGCAGAGCGACCATAGATAACATTCAGGATCTGGCCCTGGACTTGTCAGGAGGTGAGCAGCATCCTGCCACTTCCACACTCTACAAAAAGTATAAATCTCCTGTCCTGACCACTATCCGGAGCTCAGGCTAAGGCCACGGCCCCACTATCAGTATTTGGTCAGTATATTTTCTCAGGAGTGGGAGCCAAAACCAGGTCAGTAACAATCAGAGAAAAGGTATAATAGAAACAAGTCACCAATTCTGCATTTATCACCCACTCCTGGTTTTGTCTCCAACTCCTGAGAAAAAATACTGACCGAATACTGACCAAATACTGATAGTGGGGTCGTGGCCTTACAAGAATCAAAGATGTCTGCCCTCTCGTACTGCTCAGCGGCTGAAGCTTCTCTCCGGCAGGCATAAGAACGTGGCCTGTGCCGGCTGTTCTGGGCTGCAGATGCCCAGCTGGCACATGTACACAATGAAAGATACAGGGCCGCCCTGCAGTCTGTAAAGAAGCAGCTGCTTGGCCACCGGCCTGGAGGGCATGTGCCCCTCTGGCCCACCTCGCCCCTGGTCAATATGATACCATCTTTTTCATTAGTTGGTGAGGTTAGAAGAAATTTCACTCCAAGACAGTGGATTTTGTACTTTATTCCAGTATATTTATACATAGAAAACATGGCAATGAAAAACAAGTAGATGCACGTGCATAAAAATGTCCCAACATTAATAAAAAAAAACCCTTTAAGATACAGATAATACTTGTATACAAAAATATTAACACATTCTCAAATTGTATATAAAGTGCACAAAAGTCAATAGCCCTGACATATAGTGTACACAGGGTCCCGTCCCCCCACATGGTATACACAAAATACAATGTCATCCAGGAAAAAACAAAAAATAACAAATACATTTAATCTATTCTGAAATCCCATGTCTATACAAGATAATAATATGTAAAATTCTACAGTGTCAAAGAAATGAGCTAGAGACTACTACATGGCGATGATGCCTACACACAAGATAATGCCCAGCTAATGCTGCAAATGATACAAATATTACCAGTCACCCAATTAGAAACATGAGGACCGGGCAAGTGATTTTCTACAGTTCATTGACCTCTATGATGACATCTAATATTTTCAATCATTTATAGAGCGGGGTACATTGGGCCTCATTAATAAATCTGCTCACTAGAAAACTAGTTGCCCATACTAACCAATTAGAGCTCAGCTAAGGTTGTTTTAACTGACCTGGAAAAGTAAAAGCTGTTCTGTGATTGGCTGGGATAAGTAAAAAGGCTGTTTTAATAAATGATTCCCAATGTACCAAGCCCCGCCATAAATGTTATTGATTACAGTAGGGGCCACAATATCCCATGTGTATAGTCATCACATTCATCTTATTGTCTGCGGTTACCTTGGGACATGCTATATTGAAATGTAAGATGATATCAGTGGGGTCCATGAGGTAGAGCAGTGTGTGGTACGTGTGACATTTCCTAATATCGAGCAATCAATACTGTACCTTGGTCTGGAATGCAAAGTCTGCGTGGACAAGGAAGGGGCTCCCAGATGCCAGCTGTAAAACCCGTCGCTCCACCATCACACGCTCATCACCGTCAGCAAGCAGGGCTCTTTTGCCGATGATCTTAACAGCAAAATGTTTGCGGGTAGATGAATCTTCCGCCAGCAGGACCGTTCCATAGCATCCCCGGCCAAGCACTTGATGGAATAATAATCTCCTCTTGATGGTATCAGAGACTGTGCTTTTGGAGCCAGTTGGCCGAACACCGCTGCTTCCTTCAGCTTCTTCAGCCTTCTGCTTTAGATCCATGGGTTTCTGTCCTGATGTAATCCTTCTTCTTTTCTTCTCCTTTTTGTCCCCTGATGAGATGAAGATGGCTCCTCTCTTCTTGGCTCCCATCTTCTGACTTTCTACCTTCTCCTTTTCTTCCACTTCTTCTTTCTTCTGGACTGGTTGTTTTGTCCTGTTGACTGAAGACTTCCTCTCATCATCAGATGTGTCATGGGAAGGTCTTAGTCTCTTCGCTCCTTCTCTCCTCACCACGTTCTCCTCTACTTCTTCTTTCTTCTGGACTGGTGGTTTTGTCCTGTTGACTGAAGACTTCCTCTCATCATCAGATGTGTCATGGGAAGGTCTTAGTCTCTTCGCTGCTTCTCTCCTCACCACGTTCTCCTCTACTTCTTCTTTCTTCTGGACTGGTGGTTTTGTCCTGTTGACTGAAGACTTCCTCTCATCATCAGATGTGTCATGGGAAGGTCTTCGTGTCTTCACTCTTTCTCTGCTCACCACAATCTCCTCCTCTTTTATATTCATATTATTGCTTTGCTTAGAGTTAGCCGACATCTCTTCCACTGTTGTTGGTCAATTCCAACTGTCACTTCCAACTGTCACTCAGTGCACTTCATATGGAATCATCATGCATGCACCACCACTGGTCATGTGATCAGCATCTGACCAATGATATTTAAGAGATAAATGAACATTAGCTGAGATTAAATATTCAGGTAATATTCAGCTATTCTGTGGAACACAAGGTGCCACATTTACTAATAGTAATAGAACTGCACTAAGTCGCCAATTTAATTTACATTGTTACTACAGAGCATCAGATGAATGTAATATAATAAATATTAGCAAGATGTATGATTTCCATCCACTCTACGTATCATAGAAATACAGATGTACTATCTTTTTATATAGAGATGTAGCAGAAGCCATCCTGATTGTTTGCAGCATGCTATGGTGATAGAGAAGCATGCATGACTGTGCCATGCAAATGGTGAGGAGCACCAAAATGGGACATATGATTCACGTAGCCAGGGGCGTAATGTCCGCGGTCGCAGTGGCAGTCACTGCGACCGGGCCCAGGGGGGTTGGGGCTTGTAAACGCCAGCAGAAATTTCAACAGGATGTGTGTATCGCAGTGCACAGTCGCTTCGGGTCCGTGCGTGACAAATCAGGGGCGGGCTGGGGCAGAGCCGGACTGGGGTGTCTGGGGCCCACCAGGGACATTGACTCCAGGGGCCCACCCGGGCCCACCCACCCTTCAGCTATTTGCAAATACCTGTTAGCCGTTATACCCATTATACTGGCGGCTCCTGCCCATCACTGTGCGCTCACCAGAACTGCGATGCACAATTACTGTAGTTTGCATTAATGGGTTTTTATTGGTGAAAACAAGTTCTCAGCGATGCACAGGTTGGGAAGGGGATCACTTATTTATTGGTGGAATCCGCACTGTCAGAAGATTGTGGCACTTTGAGTATTTGGTGAGATTTTTACCTCTGTATTTATAAGACAAAACCAGGAGTGGAGCAATCCGAGGTCATGTTTTATGCATTTCTCACCCACTCCTGGTTTTGTCTTATAAATACAGAGGTGAAAATCTCACCAAATGCCAACTTGCTTTCTCTGGTGAACTTCTGCTGCTGTGTAATAGTCACAGGGCAGGGAGGGGTTAAACATCCAAGTATTTAATATCTATTGGAAATAAAGAGGTTTCCCCTTATTGATATCAGATAAAACAAATGACCAACCACAATCCACTCTACCAAGACCAATATTACCAGATAGAAGGCAGAAATACCACCACACCGTGACCAGATCACATATTACCATCACATAATGCCCAAATAATACCACATACAAGGCACAAATACCGCCACACCATGACCAAAGCACATAATACCACCACATAGTGATCAAATGCTACCAGATACAAGGTATAAATACTGACACACCATGAGACCACATATTACCACCACATAGTGACTGAATAATACCACATAGAAGGGACAAATATCGTCATGTCATGACCAAAGCACATAATGCCACCACATAGTGACAAATAATGCTAAAATAATAAAAATGTAAAAAAGCTCAGTATATTGGGTCAGTGTACAGGTTATACAGTCATCACCAGTGACATTATACACAGAAGCTCTGTATATAGTGTCAGTGTACAGGTAATGCAATGATCACCATTGATATTATACACAGGAGCTCTGTATATAGTGTACAGGTAATACAGTGATCACCAGTGACATTATACACAGGAGCTCTGTATATAGTGTCAGTGTACAGGTAATACAGTGATCACCAGTGACATTACACAGGAGCTCTGTATATAGAGTCAGTGTAGAGGTAATACAGTGATCACCAGTGACATTATACATAGGAGCTCTGTATATAGTGTCAGTGTAGAGGTAATACAGTGATCATCAGTGACATTATACACAGGAGCTCTGTATATAGTGTCAGTGTAGAGGTAATACAGTGATCACCAGTGACATTATACACAGGAGCTCTGTATATAGTGTCAGTGTAGAGGTAATACAGTGATCATCAGTGACATTATACACAGGAGCTCTGTATATAGTGTCAGTGTACAGGTAATATAGTGTTCACCAGTGACATTATACATAGGAGCTCTGTATATAGTGTCAGTGTACAGGAAATACAGGGATCACCAGTGACATTATACACAGGAGCTCTGTGTTTGGTGTCAGTGTACAGGTAATACAGTGTTCACCAGTGACATTATACACAGGAGCTCTGTATATAGTGTCAGTGTACAGGTAATATAGTGATCACCAGTGACATTATGCATAGGAGCTCTGTATATAGTGTCTGTGTACAGGTAATATAGTGATCACCAGTGACATTATGCACAGGAGCTCTGTATATAGTGTCAGTGTACAGGTAATATAGTGATCACCAGTGACATTATACACAGGAGCTCTGTATATAGTGTCAGTGTACAGGTAATATAGTGATCACCAGTGACATTATACACAGGAGCTCTGTATATAGTGTCAGTGTGTGTGTGTATAGGTAATACACATACTCACCAGTGATGTCTCTAGGTGAAGTTCTTTATCTGCAGACCGATATATCACATCTTCTATGCAGGACTTATCTCTGCAGAAAATAACATAGTTAGCTACAACTGATCACTTCCAGAGCACAAGCCACACTTTTCCCAAGATTTCTACACTGCATGAAATGACAAAATGCAACATAGTGCCGCACTACACAGTAAAAATAAAACACAAAATACATTTAGGGACTCCATCTTTAATAAAAAAAAAACATCATGAGAGATCAGAGATTATGGGGCCCAGTCAGGGATCGTACATAGAAATCATGTGGCCCAGTCAGGGGCGTATACAGAAATCATGGGGCCAATCAGGTTATGGGTGTACATAGAGATCATGGGGCCCAGTCAGCGGCGTGCATAGAGATCATGGGGCCCAGTCAGCGGCGTACATAGAGATCATGGGGCCAATCAGGTTAGGAGTGTACATAGAGATCATGGGGCCCCCTCAGCGGCGTACATAGAGATCATGGGGCCCAGTCAGCGGAGTACATAGAGATCATGGGGCCCAGTCAGCGGCGTACAAAGAGATCATGGGGCCCAGTCAGCGGCGTACATAGAGATCATGGGGCCGAGTCAGCGGCGTACATAGAGATCATGGGGCCCAGTCAGGGATCGTACATAGAGATCATGGGGCCCAGTCAGGGATCGTACATAGAGATCATGGGGACCTATGAGGTGAGGCTCTCACCTCCTCAGGGAGCTCTCACAGGGCATCACAGGCCTTAGTATGAAGCAATACTAGAAGACTTGTGGAATTGCTTCATACTAAGGCCTGTGATGCCCTGTGGGAGCTCCTGAGGGCACCATACTGGGGAGGTGAGATCCTCACTTGGCAGTAGTAGGAGCAGCATCTCCATAGTGTGGCATTCACGTCACACTACATGCTGCACTGTATAGGACTCCCAGCCGGCAGCAGGACAGATGAGGAGGTAACTGGGACCAGCGCCGGACTGGAGTACCTGGGGCCCACCAGGAAAAAATCAATCTTGGGACCCACCAGCACCATGCAGTTACCGTATATAGGAATAACATAAGTCCACAAACTCTTTCAAAATGAATCAACTTTATTAACCAATAAATCTCTGCTGCTGTGTAGTAGTCACAACACAGGGAGAGGTTAAACATCCAAGTATTTAATATGTATTGCAAATAAAGAATGTTCCCATTCTTAATATCCGAAAAAACAAATGACTGACAACAATCCACTATACCTAGACTAATAATACCATATAGAAGAGAGAAATACCGCCACACCATGACCAGAACACATACCACCACATAGTGATCAAATACTACCAAGTACAAGGTATATATACTACCGCACCATGAGAAGACCACATATTACCACAAAATAGTGACTGTCTGAATAATACCACATACAAGGGACAAATACCGCCACGCCATGACCATGGCACATAATGGCACCAGATAGTGACTGATGATGAAAATGTAAAAAAGCTCTGTATATAGAGTCAGTGTACAGATAATGTAGAGATTATCAGTGACATTATACACAGGAGCTCTGTATATAGTGTAAGTGTACAGGAAATACAGGGATCACCAGTGACATTATACACAGGAGCTCTGTGTTTGGTGTCAGTGTACAGGTAATACAGTGTTCACCAGTGACATTATGCACAGGAGCTCTGTATATAGTGTCAGTGTACAGGTAATACAGTGATCACCAGTGACATTATGCACAGGAGCTCTGTATATAGTGTCAGTGTGTGTGTGTATAGGTAATACACATACTCACCAGTGATGTCTCTAGGTGAAGTTCTTTAACTGCAGACCGATATATCACATCTTTTATACAGGACTTATCTCTGCAGAAAATAACATAGTTAGCTATAACTGATCACTTCCAGAGCACAATCCACACTTTTCCCAAGATTTCTACACTGCATGAAATGACAAAAAAAGAAACATAGCACTGCACTACACAGTAACAGTGCTCCAGTGTCATTCTGTGCCTGCTCATCTGTCAGCAGACATATTTGTCTGATGGCAAAGATCTAAGAGAGATGAAGACAGAAGACCTATGGATTACGTTGGGAGTGAGGATTTTTCTTTATTAAAGATGGAGTCCCTAAATGTGTTTTATTTTTAATAATAAAAAAAAAAATTCTGTCTTTTTTTTTTTCTGTTTACTAGAAATTGATGGTGGCTATGTCTAATTTGGCGTGAAACCATGAATTTCGGGCTTAGTACCAGCTGATAAGGCAAAGATGGCCTGGTACTAACCCTATTATTACCCAGTGTGCCACTCACCACCAGGGCCGCTGGAAGAGCCGGGTAAAGCACCTAGAAATGGTGCCATGATGAATGCGCCATTTTCAGGGGTGGCTGCGGGCTGCGATTTTCAGCGTGGAGGGCCAAGAACGCTTGGGCCTTACCATGCTGCGAATCCCAGCCCCCAGCAGCCTGGTTTTATCTGGCTGGCGATCAACATATGGGGGGGAAAAAAAAAGTTAAGTTTAAAACAAATATTCGGCTTCTCTGTCTTTTGATCGCCAGCCAAGGTAAAGCCAGGCAGCTGGGGGTGGCAGTACGTAGCTGTCTGCTTTATCTGCGGTGAGAATCAAAAATTCGTTTTTAAAATTTTCTTTTCACACTTCTATATGTGACAGACCCAACAGTCAATCGCAGATGCTGTCAAAGAGGATGGGCTTCTGTGATTGGCTGTTTGAGTAATGTACAATCAGCCCATACATTCTAGTATGGTACTATGTATGGGCTGCTTTCAGGTTACTCAAGCAGCCAGTCACAGACGCCCATTCTCTGTGTCAGCGTCTGTGATTGGCTGTTGGGACTGTCACACATATAGAAGTGTGAAAATAAATAAATAATAAAACAAAAATGACATAGCGCTCTGCAGAAATTTTGATTCTCAGCGCAGATAGAGGTGGCAGCCCGTAGCTGTCTGCTTTATCTGCCTGGTTTTACCTTGACTGGCGATCAAAAGTCAGGAAAGCCCAATGGTTTTTTTTAATTATTTAAAAAAATAATTAAAAAAAAAAATGCGTGGGCTCCCGCCATATTTTGATCGGGGGGGCTGGGGGCTGGGATTCTCAGCATGGTAGGGCCCAAGCATTCTGGGCCCCCCACGCTGAAAACGGCAGCCCGCAGCCACCCCTGGAATTGGCGCATTCATCGTAGCGCCATTTCCAGGCACTTTATCCGGCTCTTCCAACGGCCCTGGTGGAGGGTGGCACGCTGGGTAATAATGGGGTTAATACCAGCTTTGTATTATCAGCTGGCACTAAGCCTGAAATTCATGGAGTCACGCCAAACTACACATGGCCACCATGAATTTCCAGTAAACAGAAAAAAACACAACACAATTTTTTAATAAAAATAAAACACAAAACACATGTAGGGACTCCATCTTTAATTAAAAACAAAATCCTCGCTCTGACGTAATCCACGGATCTTCTGTCTCCAGCTCTGCTACATCTTTGCCATTAGACAAATATGCCGGCTGACAGAGATGAGCAGGCACAGAATAACACTAGAACCCAGTTGTCAGAGAAGTGCTCAGCTGGCCTCCAGCCGCCGACCATGTTTTCCTGTGCGTTGCAAATAATGCACACTTTCAAACACATGCCTATTTTTGCTATGCAAGTCTACAGTACATTGCGTCTGCGCTGATTTACAACGGATGCGTTGTAACGCACAGCATAAACGCAATGTTAACCCAGCCTAACAGCAGCGAGAAGGGGAGACGGAGCCCTGGAGACCGCCTAGTCAGTCTACTGGTGGTACTATCATGCCCATTGCCCAGTATGTACTGCCAGCCTCTGTGGTATTAGCATTCAAGCTCACATGGCATGTCCTGCCAGCCAGCCACTGGTGTTAGTACTAGCATGATAGCACCACACCACCAGTGGCTGGGCAATGGGCATGCATGATGGTACCACCAGTGGCTGGCAGGACATGCTGGGCATGATTCATGCCTAGTATGTCCTGCCAGCCTCCTTGGTACTATCATGCCCACCCACTATGTCCTGCCAGCCCCTGGTGATAGTACATGCTGCTGGGCATAGTACCAGTAACCAGAGGCTGGCAGCAGGACATGCTGGGCAATGGGCATGATGAGAACCATGCCCATTGTCCAGTAGTATTTACTGCCAGCCCCGGCCAGGGGTCCTCCCAGTCACCCCTCCCCCCTATCCCTTCCTCCCCAGCCCTCCCCGTTTCATACTGACTCGTCGAGATGAGCTGCAGCCGCTGCCTGGAGCGACGCAGGGTCCGTACTCCACAGCGCGCACAGGAAGCAGTCCCAGGGCGATGACGTCATCACCCTGAGACTGACCTCCTGCGCACGCGCCGGCAGTGTCGTGCTGCGCAGAGGAGGCAAAGGGCCCATCACTAATCATATCGGCAGTGCTGCGAACCGGGGGGGCCCTCTGTTCTCTGTACAGGGCCCAGGGGTGTAGGGGACGGGGCCATCGGGACCCGGGGGTCTTCCCGATCCTCCGGTGGGCCAGTCCGCCCCTGCAGAGGGGCATATGTATACATGCAGGTCGGCCACATCCCAGTGGTGCAGACACATCCACACTGCTCCCTGTATACTTGTGCACTGCCGTCTGCTGCAGTGGTAGGAGCCGCCTGAATGCATCTTCTTCCTGCCGGAGAGGAGCTTGTGGGCCTGTGCGGTGAGGAGGTGGACGCTGCGCACCTCCTGAGAAGTATATGGCACTCCATGTATCTGTGCACATAGTCTACCACTCTAGTATATAGCAGAAAGGAGACATCGACCAGAAGAGTCCAGGCATGTGGGTGATGCACATAATTATTATATTGATAACCAGGTGGAAGAGGAGGAAATGCAGAAAAAGGGGGGAATTAAAAACTATACGCAAAGGGGACGTCGAGACAGGAATTACCATTAACACCAGTGGGAATGGATCATGATTAGAACAGCAAAGGGATAATACAGAGAATCAAGCCACAAATTAATCCAGTATATAAAAATATATATACATATCATTAGCTAGATATATCTGTACATATGATTGTTTAATTATCATAAACTTTACATAAAGTGCAAGTGCCTCCAAAGAATAAATCTACATAAATTATATATCTCATATGTGAACAAATACAGGTGTTTCTCACTAAATTAGAATATAATCAAACAGTTATTGTTTATTTCTGTTAATGCTGATGATTATGGCTATACGAGTTTCACTTTTTTGTATTGAAGAACTGAAATAAATTAACTTTTTGATGATATTCTATTTTAGTGAGATGCACCTGTGTATGTATATATACAAGGGCTGGTCCCTTATTATTTGGATGTCGGTGTGAATCCTGTAGAGAGTAGTGCACTGACTTGGGCATATGTGCTGTTGACAGATATGTATTTGTATCCACTTTAAGCATTTTTAAAAAAGGTGACCACATGTGCATTGTACTCACGCTATAGCAGATGCAGATCCCACTCCTGAATGGCGTCCACCCGACGTATGTTTCGGCTTCTTGTCTTCGTCACGGGGTGGCATCATTCGGAAAGAGCTAAGAGTTAAACGGCCAACTATAGCCAATCAGGATGGAGGTATGTCTCCACCAACCAATGGGTGCTGAGGAGGCGTGGCGCGATACACAACGCGCACCAACGCTACGAGGAAACTATGTGACCTGTGATGCTGCGAGCACGTGATGGAGACACTTGATCGGGGGTCACGGGGCACATATAGATACAGTCGGGGAGGATGATGTGGAGACGTTCATGTGTATTGCCTCTTCAGCAGACATCTAATCTACTGATTGAGTGTGGATATATCGGATAAAGTGGAAAATCTTCTTAATTTATAATGATGGATAACGAGTATAGGTTACATATTACAGCAATACACAGGAATAGGGGGTAGTGAGTGTTACATTTATATAAGCATAGGCGGATTATAATGAGGACGATCTGGGCTACCGCCCGGGGCCCCGAACCTCCAGGGGGCTCCGGGGTGTCTATGGCCAGATTGTCCTCATTATATGTGCGGCGCCACGGCACATACCGGCAGACAGTGGGGGGGGGCCCAGGATCGCTCCCCCAGCAGCGGCACACAGCCGCTGCTTCTTCTTTGGCCGGGCCAGCACTGCAGCAGTTAACTTCCCTGTGCTGGCCCGGCCGCGTCACTGCTAGGAGACACGGCCCTGTGCGCGGCCGTGTCTCCTAGCTGTGACGTCACGCAGTGCGCACCCGGCCTGCAGTGCTGCACCGGAAAAGAGCTGGAGCCGAGTCGGGGGATGGTGAGTGTGTGTGTATGTATATGTATGTATGTGTGTGTGTGTGCAGGCAGATGTCATTGTGTGATGTCTGTTTATATGTATTTTTATGTTTCAAATGTGTTTATGCGTGTATGTATATGTCTGTATATGTTTGTGTGTGCGTGACTGCGTGCGGCCTCCTGCTGAGTATAGATGGCGCCGTGCGGCCTCCTGCTGTCTCTGGGGGGGGCGCCGTGCGGCCTCCCGCTGTGTATAGATGGCGCTGTGCGGCCTCCTGCTGTCTCTGGGGGGGGGCGCCGTACGGCCTCCCGCTGTGTATAGATGGCGCCGTGCGGCCTACTGCTGTCTCTTGGGGGGGGGCGCCGTGCAGCCTCCCGCTGTGTATATATGGCGCCGTGCAGCCTCCCGCTGTGTATAGATTGCGCCGTGCGGCCTCCCGCTGTGTATAGATGGCATTGTGCGGCCCCCTGTGTATAGATGGCATCGTGCGGCCTTCCGCTGTTTATAGGTGGCGCCGTGGGGCCTCCCGCTGTGTATAGGTGGCGCCGTGCGGCCTCCCGCTTTGTATAGGTGGCGCCGCCCGCTGTGCATAGGTGGCGCCGTGCGGCCTCCCGCTGTGTATAGGTGGCGCCTCCCGCTGTGTATAGGTGGCGCCGTGCGGCCTCCCGCTGTGTATAGGTGGCGCCGTGCTGCCTCCCGCTGTGTATAGGTGGCGCCGTGCGGCCTCCCGCTGTGTATAGGTGGCGCCATGCGGCCTCCCGCTGTGTATAGGTGGCGCCGTGCGGCCTCCCGCTGTGTATAGGTGACGCCGTGCGGCCTCCTGCTGAGTATAGATGGCGCCGTGCGGCCTCCTGCTGTCTTTGGGGTGGGGGGCGCCGTGCGGCCTCCTGCTGAGTATAGATGGCGCCGTGCGGCCTCCTGCTGTCTCTGTGAGGGGGGCGCTGTGCGGCCTCCCGCTATGTATAGATTGCGCCGTGCGGCCTCCTGCTCTCTCTGGGGGGGGCGCTGTGGGCCTCCCGCTGTGTATAGGTGGCGCCGTGTGGCCTCCCGCTGTGTATAGATGGCGCCGTGCGGCCTCCCGCTGTGTATAGATGGCTACGTGCGGCCACCCGCTGTGTATAGATGGCTACGTGCGGCCTCCCGCTGTGTATAGATGGCTACGTGCGGCCTCTCGCTGTGTATAGATGGCTTAGTGCGGCCTCCCGCTGTGTATAGATGGCTACGTGCGGCCTCCCGCTGTGTATAGATGGCTACGTGCGGCCTCCCGCTGTGTATAGATGGCTACGTGCGGCCTCCTGCTGTGTATAGATGGCTACGTGCGGCCTCCAGCTGTGTATAGATGGTTACATGTGCTCAATATTGAGTCATACAATTAATGTAAGGCTATGTGCCCACGATGCAGAAATGCTCCGGATTTTTTTTGAGCGTTTCCGCATCTCCCTGGCAGAAAAAACGCATGCGGATTGTACATGCTTTTTTCCTGCCTGGGACTTGCTGATGTGAAGCGTTCTTCACTTGCATTTCCGCATGCGGGTTGACAAGCGCTTTCCAAGCGATTTTAGCATCACTTGGAAAGTGCTTGACAACTTGGTCACACTATATAAATACATGCAACCGGCATGGATTTATATAGTGTGACCATAAAAGAATGGTAAAAAATAAATATATAATTACCTTCTGATGGCCTGCCGACTTCAGCGGTCGCGTGACCCGTCACATGACTAAATGACGTCACGGCAGGTCCTTTTCAGACCATCAGCGAGCTGCTGGCAAGCCAGGACGCATCGGATAAAGACACCGGGGGCCATCAGAAGGTAAGTATAATATTTATTTTTTATTTTATTCCTTTTTTACAGGTTCTATGGTACCCGGGTCCGGAGGACAGTCTCCTCTTCTCCAAACCCGGGTACCATCCGCACATTGAAGCGCATGGATTCTGCATGTACAGATGCAGTGATGCGGATTCCTTGTGTTCTAATGCAAGTCAATGGCGGCGAAAGCGCCGTGCTTCCGCAAAATAATTGGTAGTGCAGCGGATTTTTCCGCAATGATAATTCGCAGCGGAAATTTACACAGCATGTGCACAGCACATGCGGATTATCATTGGGGAACATGGCCGACCTTCTATCAAGCGTTTTTAAGCGTTTCTGCAGCGGAATTGCCACCGCGGAAACGCTTAAAAAACGCATAGTGGGCACACAGCCTAAAAAAAATTATTATAATTAATATTGTGTTCTCCCCGCCTCAGTCCTCACAGCACAACGCAGAACACGAGCTCCTCATCACCAGTCCTCCTGTCCCGGCACAATGTGCGCACTGCTGCAGCTGCAGGTGGAATAGTGTCCACTGGACTGAGAAGGCCCCGCCCCTTCTGGTGACATCATGGTTCCATGAAATCACTCCTCCCCCTCAAGAAATCAACTCCAATCTAGACGCTCCCCTGTTGCTGAGGCGTGGTGACGCTGTAGCTGGGTGATTGCAGTCAGAGTAGTGGTGTTTGGCGTCTGTACTACAGGTAAGAAGATGGGAATGTGCCAAGGTGATTACTACATTCAGGACAATAAGTAGCTAGCTGTAGGTGTGCAGAATCCCACTCCCAATATTGTCAGGGTCTCGCACCCCCTCGTGTCGTGGGCTGTCAGGCTCCAGCACCCCCTCGTGTCGTGGGCTGTCAGGCTCCCGCACCCCCTCGTGTCGTGGGCTGCCAGGCTCCCGCATCCCCTCGTGCTGTGGGCTGCCAGGCTCCCGCACCCCCTCGTGTCGTGGGCTGCCAGGCTCCCGCACCCCTCGTGTCGTGGGCTGTCAGGCTCCCGCACCCCCTCGTGTCGTGGGCTGCCAGGCTCCCGCACCCCCTCGTGTCGTGGGCTGCCAGGCTCCCGCACCCCCTCGTGTCGTGGGCTGTCAGGCTCCCGCACCCCCTCGTGTCGTGGGCTGCCAGGCTCCCGCACCCCCTCGTGTCGTGGGCTGCCAGGCTCCCGCACCCCCTCGTGTCGTGGGCTGCCAGGCTCCCGCACCCCCTCGTGTCGTGGGCTGCCAGGTTCCCGCACCCCCTCGTGTCGTGGGCTGCCAGGCTCCCGCACCCCCTCGTGTCGTGGGCTGTCAGGCTCCCGCACCCCCTCGTGTCGTGGGCTGTCAGGCTCCCGCACCCCCTTGTGTCGAGGGCTGTCAGGCTCCCGCACCCCCTCGTGTCGTGGGCTGTCAGGCTCCCGCACCCCCTCGTGTCGTGGGCTGCCAGGCTCCCGCACCCCCTCGTGTCGTGGGCTGCCAGGCTCCCGCACCCCCTCGTGTCGTGGGCTGCCAGGCTCCCGCACACCCTCGTGTCGTGGGCTGTCAGGCTCCCGCACCCCCTCGTGTCGTGGGCTGCCAGGCTCCCGCACCCCCTCTTGTCGTGGGCTGCCAGGCTCCCGCACCCCCTCGTGCCCTGGGCTGTCAGTCTCCCGCACCCCCTCGTGTCGTGGGCTGTCAGGCTCCCGCACCCCCTCGTGCCCTCGGCTGTCAGTCTCCCTCACTCCCTCGTGTCGTGGGCTGTCAGGCTCCCGCACTCTCCCCTTGTCGTTGTCTGTGGAGAAGATTAATACATATTTTCATTTTTCAGGTTTTCTCTTATAAAACAAGATCTCTGAGCTTCTGTCTTTGACCGAAAAAATGGCCTCTGACAAGTCGCTGCTGTCTGCAGAAATGAACACAAACATGGAGGAAGCGCTGTATGAACAGATGCTGATGAAGGTACGAAGATGAATTGGAGAGGCCAGCAATCACCGGGTGAATGTCTCCTCCGTCAGCCGCCGGGGGCGCGGCAGTCTCCAACATTTATCTAATGTGTATTGTTGGCTTTAGACCCCTCACAGTTGTACTATTTTGGTGCAGGAAAAATCAGTTTGCAGAACCATCCTGTTCATGTTACTCACTGATTCACACTTGTTGCCTCATTTCAGGCCAAACAGGAGATGGAGAGCAGAATACCGAACTTATCAGAAAGCAGAGAGATCAGACCCCAGCCGGGTGAGATGGGCGTCCTCTGATTATTATCCAGATTACTTTGTGCATATTATGTGACAGATACCACAGTGGGGTCTTATTGACTGCAACGGTCACATGATGCAACCAACGTGGGGGGTCACATAATTTCTTATGCAGTTGATTACATGTAAATGCTGCTTGGCTTTTGCCGATTTTATTGTGTTTTTGTTCACTTTTTGTTTTTATTTCTGTGTTAGGTTTCTGCATTAAAACTCGCACATCCAAAAATACCAAAATCTTTATTAACATCTGCAAGTCGAACCAGATCCCAGCGGCCCCGGACCTGACGGAGCAGGAGTTAGTCAGCATCCTGGAATCTGATGATCCCTCCGGCTATCGAGTCCCCATGAGCCTTGGAGAGCCCCACGTTGAAGTTGATAATAGTACTTTTTTTTTTAATACAGCGCTTCTCTTTTTAAAGGGATAGTCCAGAGATATCCTTAAAGGGGTTAAAATAGCAAGTATTACAACTTACTAATCCTCAATGGTCAAAGGTGCCATCTCCACAGGTTCTGGTAGGTCCACTTCCAGTCTGCGGAATAAAGTTTGACATCTTGTTGTTGACTTTTGAACTTTTTTGGTTTAGATTTGGGACTTAGAGGGATTGTCCACTACTTGGATTCCCCTTTAAGAACTTATACCACTTATTCATAGCAGCCCTACTAAGGTCAATGGATTGAGTCGGCACCGCAAAGTATCTAAGTCCTGGTGCACTTTGTCCTACAGGTAGAGGCGGCTGCTCGGCGTACGACATAGTGATTAATGGCACCTTCTTTGAGAAAATTACGGTAACTGCAATTGCTTATTCCGACATATGAGCTGTCTGCTCTCCTTTGTGTAAGCTCCTTACTTTGTATTTTTTTTATTAGAATAATGAGCTTTTCAGGGAATTTTTTATCACCGTGGCCATGGAGGGACTAGAGAACAAGTACGAAATGGAGCTGTCAAGAGGTAACGACCGCATCACTGATCTTTTCCTTGATTTTTCCATCGACCACACAAGGACTTGTTCTTTCGTGGAGCAAGTTTACCATATAATATATTGAACATTTTTATGTACCAACCTGTTGTATGGCACCGTATCAAATGCCTTTGAAAAGTCCAGATAGACAACATCCACTAAGTTTCCCTGGTCCAACCTGAACTTACCTCCCCATAGAATCTTTTCAGATTAGTTTGCAGGACAGATCCCTCATAATCATATGTTTAGGTTATTCTTATTGAGGTGCTCCAGGTTAGTATCTCTTAGAAAACCCTCAAAGTTGTTGCCCACAGTACAAGTTAAACTTACCGACCTATAAATTCCAGGCTCAGATGTTATCCCCTTCTTGAATATTGGTACCACATTTGCTATGTGGGTGTAACCCTGGTGGATATGGACCCACTGCCCCACGGGAGGGTTGTGACTAGGTGTCTACTGGGTCTCCACTAGAACCTCTGGTGGTGAGGATAGACTGGGCCTCCGGTAGACACCAGGTACCACTTCAGTGCAGTTCCCGGGACTGCAGCAGCATTCCGGAGGTACCAGGGTACCAGACTCAGGAGAGCGAAGACAAGGACTAGGTCAGACAGTCCGAGATCAGGGCAGGAAGCACAGGTTCAGGATAGAGAAAAATGGCAAGGGGGACAGGGGTTTTTGATACCAGAAAACTCCTTTAACGCTTGCAACCTCTGTTGCTTGACTGCTACTCAAACAGTCAAATCAGTCAGTAAGAATTTAGGGAACTTCCATGGCGATATTTTGCATCAGTATTTGTTAGCAGACGCCAGGAGTGGATCCAAAACAGAAGAGGTGAAAGTGTTTCAGTTACTATTTTTCACTGTGTTTGTTCCCCTCTGGTTTTCAGCTTACAAATACTGATGTAAATTAGTGCCCAAAATACTCACTGTGTGAATGAGACGAGGAAGCTGCTTGTAGTACTGTAATAGAAGTCCTTATTCTGAGGATGAGTTCTGTAATTCTTGTCTTCTCTGCTCCATCAAACTCCCCAGAGCAGGGGCAACCCCTGGAGCAAAACTTCTGGCGGCAGATGTCCAGACGTATGACTCAGTGATGTGTGATGGACCCCGACTCCCAAACAAAATGAATCAGACACATACAAAATAAATACACAAATCATTGCAATTAGGTGTCAAACGTTCTCAACTTTATTTAAATTTACATGACACCGAAAATGGCACAACCCTCGACTCACGAAGAGTCACCCTCCAGCTCTCAGGAGAGGAAAACCCCCTGTGGAGGAAACCTCTAGGGAACCATGGCTGGAGGGCTGCCCTTCCCTTGGGCTTAGAGAGTTAGTGCCGATATATGACGGAGTTTTAGAATTTCTACATATTTACAGAGAACGACATAACAAATATAGACTATTAATGTGATAAACTGGATGTGGGAGAGATCTGGCTGCGATATCTGTCACCACATTTATTGCTGGAACGAATTTAGTTGATCTGATTTCCCAGGTGGATCTACCACTTCTCCCTTACAGATCCAGCTCCGTCTCTCAAGATGTTGGGTACTTGGTTACAGGGGTTGCTCATTATGGATAACCCCTAATAGGATGAGTATCCCCTCCCCCTCCCAATTTATCACCCATTAAAGTCAAGGATCCATCTATGAACTCCCAAAGAAGAGCAGCTCTTTGTACATAGTAACAGAAGGGGATCCTGTTTTGGGGACCCCCCCTCTGTTACCTTCCCTTCCCCCCGGGGTGTCTAAGAAGACAACCCCTTTCCCTGCTAGAACCTCCAAATTACACCAACATTGGCACATTACGTGGGGTGGTCAAGCTCAAGGTCCTCAGGCGCATCATCAGTAATGGCGCTGATCATGGCAGCGCGGCATTCTTTTATGGAATCTTCTTTATGACACTTGTTTATGCCCTCACAATAGTTGTCATGGTTACTACAAGGGCTATTACTGATGCAGGGTCCAAGTATTAACCCTTTCATAATTGGTAATTCACTTTCATTATGGAGGCAAATAACTGCACTTGTTACCAAGCAGGAGTCTTATCATTACGGCTTCCCTTAGGCACCATAAGAAATAAAGATTATAGAACATACGTACAAGTGTTTCAGGAGTGTTTTGCACTTTTTAGATCCATAGATTGGGCTTATAACTAGCACTTTACAAAGCGGAAAATTAAGAGGAAATTACTTGTAAAATAATATTATAGGGAATTGCATTTCAAGCATTTTCCTAATGTGCATTCTGCATACTTGCATAGTTACATAGGTTGAAAAAGTTTTAACTTTAATGTCCTTGGTCTATCTCCAAAGTTATACATTTTCTATTACTAGATTATTTATAACCCACAATGTCATGTTTTGTTAAAAAAGTATCCAGCCCTTCTATAAATGCTGTTATACTATCTGCCATTACTATATCTTGTGGTTGGCATTCCACAGTCTGACTGCTCTAACTGTAAAGAATCCTTTCCTATTAAGTTGCCAGAATCGCTTCTCCTCCGCTTGTTATGAATGTTCCTGGTGCTTTGTAAGGTCCTGGAAAGTGATAAGTCATGTGCCAGTACTATGCATTGACCACATATGTATTTATACATATAAATGTATATTTATGAAGGAGATGATAATTACCCTTCATAGAGGTGTTATGATCATTCATAAATTGCTTTCATAGGTTTGATCTCCAGGATTAGGAGAGATTTGGGGTGTAAACGTAATAAACAATGAGTAAAACATCAAAGCAAACGAAAAAGGGTTTGTGACCCAAACTGGTAGGTGAAACCGGCTAGCCCCATATTATACAAGGTCACAACCAGGTTTCGCCTGAGGAGGGCAGCACTAATGAGTCCTCAGGAGCGCATAACCCTGAAATATGCAGCGATTCTACACTACCCATTATAAAAGGGTTTCATATGCTACTTACTACCATGTTTTAGCTAAGATACAAGGCATACTTGTAAGGAGAGATGAAAAAGGTGACGGGGGACAACATATAAATATACTGAGGAACTCTATACACTAGTGGCCAAAATTGAGGCAACACCCACAAGATTTATGAATTTTTAGCATTTTGCCAATACAAATACAAATTTCATGAATGTTTTTGATTTCACAGTAAAGTTTTTAAGTAGAAATAAAATCTCATATAGAAACACAATATTAGCAGGAAATTTGTTCATTTGTCAACAAATTGGACACTATTGTCACTCAGATGACTGTGGGAGAAAAGCCATTGATTTGTCCTATTTTCATATCTAACACTAAATGTTAATACTCAGTTGGACAGCCCTCGGCCTTGATGACGGCCTGGCATCTACTTGGCATGCTATCTACCAGTTTGTGTAAATCAGATGGTGTGATGATATGAAGCCATGATTTGATGATGGCTGCAATGAGTTCCTGCTTGTGTGAAGCCCGCTGTTTTGACACCGCTCTTTTGAGCCGAGTCCAGAGATTCTCAATAGGATTGAGATCTGGGCTGTTTCCTGGCCAATTCAATAGCTGGACATTTTTGTCCTTGAACCAAGAGAGACATTTTTTAGCTGTATGGCATGGGGCTCCATCTTGCTGAAAAATAAACGGTGTCCCTTCACCAAATACATCGTGTGCCGAAGGAATGAGTTTAGGCTGAAGGACTTCCTTGATGTACTTTTCAGCATTAACTGTTTCTTCAATTACCTGCAGCCGACCACCTGCATCTCTGGACACGCAGCCCCCTACCATAACACTCAGAGGAGGCTTCATGGTGGGTATTGTACCCTCTGGCAACCAGTCCTCTCCAGGTCGTCGTCGAACGTAGCGGACACCGTCGCTGCCAAAGATGGATATGCGTGTCTCATCGCTCCATATAACATTTCTCCATTGTTCAATGGTCCATTTACAATGTTCTTTGGCCCCTGCAGACGTTTCTGACGCTGTGAGGCATTCAGAAATGGCTTTTTACCTGGTATTCTGGCTCTTAACCCTGCATTTACCAATCGTCGTCGAACCGTCCGATCAGACACTGTCACTCCGGTGTTGACAAGCTCCTTGTTGATGTTGACAGCAGTTTATTTCCTGTTATTTAGGGCGATTCTAACAATTCTTCTATCAGTCTGAGGACTTGTAGCCTTCTTCCTTTCTCTACCTGGTTTATTCTTTATCGAACCAGTCTCTTGAAACCGCTTACACACTTTGAGAACGAAAACATGTAATTGCTTACCTTCTGATGACAAACTGGCTTTAAAATATAAAAACCGCATTTTAATCGCACAATATCTGTCTTACAACCCACACCCAGGTCACTATAAACCAACATAGAATACATATGGCAGAAGAGGGCGTGTGTACAAGTAAGTAGGTCAGTGAAATCCTCCATTAAATATTGGTGATGGTGAAAAACTGAAGGTGTTGCCTCAATTTTGGCCACTAGTGTATAACACAAAATATAAACAAAAAAGAAAGGAAAGAACATTTCTGCACAAAAAACGTGTCGCTCGGCAGGAAAATCCCGTTGATGTTGCGTTTTTTGAGATTTTTTTTTCCCTTTGTTTAGAAACGCTGCAAAAATACTGAAAGAATAGACATGAAACTGCTTCAAATCTGCAAGGATTCACTTTTCCTGCTTTTCCTGGTACTATCAAGCATAGCGTTTTTGGGAACTTGGAGCTCTATATTACAAATATGTCCGTCCCTCCAGTTGAAAGAAATTAACATTTTCCTGGAGGGAAGTTTATATTTTACATTATGTCAGTTTTTGTCTATCGATGATAAAGTGCAGTTTGCAGCAATTTTTATTGTGACATATACCCAAATCATTCATGAAAATATTTCACATTCAACGCGCGTCGGGCGGGCCTGCGTCCTCTCACATGCCAGGGCTGAGTTTCAGTTCCAGTCCGACCCTGTTAATCATCTATGGTTTCCCTTCAGAGTGGAAAATGCTGAAAAATCGGAAGTTCCTGGGATCCATTTTTGAACAGAATATCAGAACCAAATCAAAACCGATGATTCATAATAGGGGTAAGTCCCAACTCTAAGGTACAAGTCTATGGCATACAGTCTGTAAAAGACGACAGAGTAGGGTGCTGTTGAGCATCGACGGCTTCTTCTCTGATGTTCCTCGCTCATCCATGCAGTACATAGTCGGCCATTCAATTGATTGGATATCTTATAATACCACATTTCCCCTAGGGACACAAAGTATGACGAGCGCCACTCCTCCTGGTGATAGGTTATACCCAACAGATGGGGCAGCGCCACTCCTCGTGGTGATGGGTTACACCCAACAGATGGGGGAGCGCCACTCCTCGTGGTGATGGGTTACACCCAACAGATGGGGGAGCTCCACTCCTTTTGGTGATGGGTTATACCCAACAGATGGGGGAGCGCCACTCCTTGAGGTGATAGGTTATACCCAACAGATGGGGGAGCGCCACTCCTCGTAGTGATGGGTTATACCCAACAGATGGGGGAGCGCCACTTCTCGTGATGGGCTGCACCCAACAGATGGGGGAGCTCCACTCCTTGTGGTGATGGGTTACACCCAACAGATGGGGGAGCTTCACTCCTTGAGGTGATGAGTTATACCCAACAGATGGGGGAGCGCCACTCCTCGTGGTGATGGGTTATACCCAACAGATGGGGGAGTGCCACTCCTCGTGGTGATGGGTTATACCCAACAGATGGGGGAGCCCCACTCCTCGTGGTGATGGGTTAAACCCAACAGATGGGGGAAGTTGCAGAATGGCTTGTTATGGTGCAAGAACAATGTGGACATTGTTTTTTTTTGTTTTTGTTTTAACTATTATGCCTTTATGTTCTTTATTTTTTTCCTACAGACCCTCCCAGCTAACTCCAAGCAAGTCCCTAATCTCAGAAGTTGAAAGGTTTGGGTTTCTTTGAGGTTTAATGCATGCATTTACTTTTTTTAGAATCCCATCTTACAAAAGATATAGGATATCCAACTTCTTGGACTCCAAGAATAAGGGGGCTGCAGCCTGGAAGTAACCCCGCTGCCCTTTTTAAAGAATATGCTGGTGTGGGGCAGCTACCCGGATATTCACTGTGCAGGAGAACTGCAGCTAAGCCCATTCACTTTGCTGGATCTATGCTGTCGTTCCGCTGCACAGTGGAGGCCATGATGCCGATGTGCAGGGAATGACTGTGAAAGGGGCTGTTCCTCATTACCAGCATCAGTGCCCCTTTATTATATTAGAGATCGACCCCAACAGATCATAAATTGATGGTGTACCCTTGCAATATACTGCTGCCTTCCTTTTTTTATCAGTTCACCCGTGAAACCAGATTACATGATTGTGGCAGAACCTCCTGTAGGACACCCAAGTTTTCTGGTGGCTGAAGTCTCTTTACCTAAAGTGGTGAGACCCTCAGATGTGGTTTAGGATTGTGACCTTTTTGTATTTCATGTGATTTCCAATAGTCTTCCCTTATTAAAAGTCTATGCCAACCTCGTGCTACCGGTCCTCCTCTGCCAACTTTTATCATCACAGCTTTGATGTGTCCACAGTAGCCAATTGCTGGCAGCTGTGACACATTTGCTGGATGATGATGATCTAATTTTTTTTTCATACCATGGTGGGTTGTTTGCAAGCTGTTGGAATGGGAAAGAAGATCTCTGTAAACGACTCTGTCAGCAGAGAACGACTGTTCAAACCAAGCACAGACGCCCAGTGCTTCACGGCGGGACCAGTCATTTATATAAGCCTCCCCCCTGCTTGTTTCCCCTCCATCTCCACCATCACCTCTTCTTTGACAGTTCTGGCTTCATAGATCCAGAGAGGAGATAGAGGGAAAACAAGCTGGTGGGAAGATGTATATATTATTATTATTATTTAATTATATAGTGCCATTGATTCCATGGTGCTGGTGCATATAAATGATGTTATAATGATGATAGAAATGATGAAAGAGGCTTGTTGCAATAGTGTAGAACACGCCGCTCTTTATTTTTTCTATATTAATGCGACATTTGGAGGAATCACACAGAAAATGCTTTAAATGTATTTATTTTTTAATTTGATTTTTCTCATGTCCATGATTCACATTGCGTTAAATGAGGCATAATGAAGATTAAGAATGTTTCAGCTAATGTAGCCTTCATCAGACAGGATAATGTAGCTTAAGGGGACCCACTTGGTTAAATATAGGGGTCAGTTCTGGTCTTCCCAAAAAGCAGATAAAGTAGTCACCACACGGGAATCTGGTGATTACTGGGTTTGCTTTTGGGGACCCCAGATTTCTTCATATAACCGAGTGGGCCTTCTGCCTAATGAAGGCTACATTATGTGAAATTCTGGTACCATTCATTATGCCTCACTTAAAGGGGTTGCCTGGCACTTTAATATTGATGACCTATCCTAAGGATATTCCATTAGTATTAAAGTGGTGGACAACCCCTTTTAATGCAGTGTGAATCCTAAAAAATATGTTTCAGCATTTTCTGTGAGCAGTTCCTCCACGTGTCAGATTTAATGTAGGAGACGTGTGGAGCTACACAGTAACTTCTAGTTGGCCACGTATCAAGATAAAAGTTTAGATTTTTGTGCACTTGTTGGTTACAACTTTCTTTCCCGTACAGAAGCATTCAGCGACATAAGCGTTGTTACCACGCTGGTCTTCTCTTTACAGTCTTCTGCTAGATCTCTTGTGTTGGACTTGGGTGAAGACAGAATAGTCAGACGTCCCGATTTGTATCATCTAGACGTCTTCATTCCTTACAATATCATCCAAGAACAAAGTGGAGCTCAGTTCAACAAGGACAGTAAGGTGAGACAATTAAGCAAAGCTGGACATGTCTTATAGCCCATTCTGAAATCTCCTTCTTAAAGAGGTTCTCTGAGAAAATGTATAAAATAAAATTTTAAAAAATGTATACATTTATTTAGCAAAAATAAATTGTTTTAATTAGTGAATAATTCTATGTGAATACTTTTATGCCCAAAAATGGCAAAAGTATTCTCGGAGTGATACCTTTATTGGCTAACCAGAAAAAAAAATATATATATGCAAGCTTTCAGAGCACAGAGGCTCCTTCTTCAGGCAATATTACAAATGAATTCATAACATTTGTAATCCTGCCTGAAGAAGGAGCCTGTGTGCTCTGTAAGTTTGCATATATATATTTTTTTTTCTGGTTAGCCAATAAAGGTATCACTCCGAGAATACTTTTGCCATTTTTGGGCATAAAATTATTTCCATCAAATTTTCTGGCTAACACGGTACCACAATATAAATTTGTATTGTACATCACAATTAGGGGATAATAATTGTGTATGGACATAATGGCCAACGATGTCAGCAGCCATCCATCCTAGATGGGTGAAAGTAAACTGTTTGAGACGGACTTCTCTGACCTACCTGTCGGAATCAAGAACGTGCATCTATGTCATCGATTGACTGACTGATCACGTCCATGAGTCAACATGTTGTAAACCTGTCATGATGAGTGAGCAGATAGGATGCTGCCCCTCACCCTGACAGGAACTTATCTATCACAACATATAGTTGCCCAGAGACATCTGAATGCATCGGCTTTCCTTTATGCCATTCATCAAACATGTCGTATATTTTGTGTATAGCGAGTCACAAGCCTCGCACTGCTCTGCGTCTTATCATTTGGTTCTTTGAGCTGCAGTAAAACGTGACGTATATTCCAGGTGCTGACGATCACAATGGGGGTCCAGCCAGCATAGCGGTGGGCTCAGAAGATCAGCTTTGGAAAACGTTCCTCTTATATAGATCCAGTGGATCCTACTTACATTCGCTGCTGTTTACATTGTATGGTTACAATTCTATTTAGACTTCAATATGACTCCAGAATAAATTTTTGTCTTTCTTATACTTGCCGTATATTTTTCCCAAGGAAGGGGTTTAGGTATTGTGCTTTTTTTTTTTTATTTCTACTGTAATATTTCATAATATCTGTGAATAAGTCTTGAAAATAATTTGCATTGAAAAGGTTGAGATCCTCTGAATCTACAGGGATTTTTAGGAATTAAAAATCTACAGCAGTAAATCTGCAGCAGAATTTACATTTTGCACCATGTCTGGATTTAGTAGCAGCTGCCCCTTTAAATGGAATATGTCAGCAGGCTTTTGCTATCCCATTTGAGAGCAGCATAATCCGAGGCCCTGATTCCAACGATGTATCACTTACTGGGCTGCTTGGTGTTATTTTGATAAAATTGCAGTTTTTTTTTTCTCATGCAGATCTCTGAATGCTGAGCTCTGCATAATAACCGCACCCACACCACTGATTGGCCGCTTTCTGTGTACACTGTATATAAACTGCCAATCAGTGGTGGGGGGCGTGGTTGGACTACCTGGCTGCAGGTTTACTAGTCCTCTAGTGATAATCTTCTGCTAATAAAAGTGTGATTTTTATCAAAACTACAACAAGCAGCCCTGTAAGTGAGACGTCCCTAGAATCAGGGTCTTTGTCTCTACATCATGCTGCTCTCAACAACAACCAATATATAGTACATCCGACAAGGGGTCAATGTGTTAAAAAAGACCTTTATTATAACAATTTGGGTACATGGCGGGAAAGAAACGAGCACACACACATATATATATAGTAATACCATATAATAGTGAGGAGGTATAATGTATATAATATTTGAATTGCAGAGACACCAGGGCTAAATAGTAGTAGCTCCAATTGTGCTAATGCATACTGATAGTATATCCTAGGTCACATAGTAAAAGGATGTAATCCCAAATAATAAAAGCCAATATAGGCATTCCCAAGATAATGACCTTTTGGTATATACATATCAAGGGATGTATTATATCCAAGTAGGTTCATTCCCAAGTAACAATAATGTTGTATTGGATTCATTCATACCTGGTATATATTGTCTGCACGTCTTGCAATAGCTCTGGGCTCGGTGGTCCTACTCCTAGTGTGGCGCTCACCCCATCATGCTGCTCTCAGAATAGCCAAGAAAAACCTGCTGACAGATTCCCTTTACAAATAGCTGAAATGGCTCCTAGATACCAGAGAAGGAAAACGTTATTAAAACGGTTTTGTTTCCTAAATAGAAAAGCAAATTAAACACCACTGGATAATGTGGTGTGTGAAACCGTCCATTGGATTGCTGTTTCGGGTGGGCTCAGGAGCAGAGCCCCCATCCTACACAGCTGACATCTTGCTGTAACAGCAGCGGCCAGAGCGGAGCGTCAATCACTGCTGTTTAACCATTTATATGCCGTCAATCACTGATGGCAAGTTAAATAGCGCAATCACCGGTACGCTATACAATGTTACTAGAATTTTTTTTTATACTTTTCCATTTCCTTGAATTACTTGTTGTGATTTGCGGATCCATTGACTGGCCACGTGGAAGGGCTGCAGCCGATCATTCATGTCCGTAGCAGATACACATTTACATGTGTAAATAGGCCCTTATAGAAATCAATCAATAGAACGTATACCTGGATATCCAGGTTTATCCTTTGCATACATTTAAAGAGGTATAAGTCATGGCATATTACTAGGATGTCATTCTTGGGGGTCTGACAGCCTAATTTAGAAAGAAGTGGATGCATTATTTTTTTCGCGCTCCCAATTTAACAATTTGAGTACAGTTGGATCTATTGTTTTTTTTATTTTTTGCACTGTGGGTGGGTGGTTGAGAGCACAGCTGTGCAGGAAAAAAAAAGCTTACAGGTTCTCAATTCCTTCATTCTTGGGATCGGTGGCGGAACCACAGGTCGGACCATCGCCAATCAAGATATTATATCCCTTCACACTCATCATTGCTCACAATTAACAATTTGAGTACGTGCATTTTTTTAGGGTATTTTTTTTTAGGGTATTTTTGCTCAATGGGTGGGAGCACAACTGTGCAGGAAAAAAAGCTGATAGGTTCCCCATTTCTTCATTCTCAGAATCAGTGGATGGAACATCGCCAATCACAATATTATATCCTTCACACTAATCGTTGCTCCCAATTATCAATTTGAGTACGGTTATACCTATTGTTTTTTTAGGGTTTTTTTTTGCACTGTGGGCGGTTGGGAGCACAGCTGTGCAGGAAAAAAAAAGCTGATAGGTTCCCCATTCCTTCATTCTCAGGATCAGTGGTGGAACCAGAGGGTGGATCATCTCCAATCAAAATATTATATTATTCACAATAATCATTGCTCCTAGTTAACAATTTGAGTACGGTTGAACCCATTGTGTTTTTTTAGGTTTTTGTTTTTTTTTGCACTATGGGTGCAAGTTATAGTAATATGTGTCACCTTAAAAAAAAAACTAATAGTGTCTCCTGATTGTTCAGACACAAATATATCTGTTGAAAATAGTCTGGTATTCACCAGTAAATTATAACTGTGGTTTTGCTGTTCCACGGTAAAAAATCTCTATTATCCTGCTTTTGGCATTTTTTGCCACAAAGAAAAACAGTAGTAGTGTCTCCTGATTGTTCAGACACAAATATATCTGTTGAAAATAGTCTGGTATACACCACTAAATTATAACTGTGGTTTTGCTGTTCCACGGTAAAAATCTCTATTATCCTGATCTTGGCATTTTTTGCCGTAAAAAAAAACTAATAGTGTCTCCCTGATTTTTCAGACACAAATATATCTGTTGAAAATAGTCTGGTGTGGGCCCGAGAAATACAAGTGTGGTTTTGCAGTTCCACGGGTCAAATCTTTGTATTATCCACTTTTGGGCCATTTTTACCTAAAAATAAACAGTTTGAGTGTGTCGCTCATTGTTCAGCCGCAAATATATCTATTCAAAATTTTCTGGTATACCCCAGTAAACAATAACTGTGGTTTTGCCATTCCACGGTAAAAATCTCTATTATTCACCTTTTGGTATTTTTTCCGTAAAGAAAAACAGTAATAGTTTCTCCCTGATTGTTCAGATTGTTTAAAAGAGTCGGGTGTAGGCCAGAGAAATAGAACTGTGATTTTCCTCTTCCACGGTTCTAATCTACTTTATTACCCTTTTTCCATTGATAGTGCGAGTGTAAGCTATTTTACTTACTTTACAATGGGCAAGGCGCGTGGCAAGGGACATGGAAGTGGACGTTCTGGTGATGGTACATGCAGAGGACGGGGCCGTGGCCAAGGTGAAAATGTGCCACAACCAACAGCCATATCTTCTCGCTCCCACTTCTTGACCGAATTACTAGGGAAGCACAGAACAACACCAGTATTGCGAACTGATCAGTGTGAACAGGTTATTAATTGGATAGCAGACCACCACTTCCGGTCTGTCTTCCACACGGTCAACTCTTAGTAGCCGTGAGTCTCGACCGCATACTCCTCCTCACCCTGATGCTCCTTCCTCCCACCATGCCGAGTATCGTCAGACAGCAACTGATCCCACACTTGGACACTCTGAAGAGCTGTTCACTGGTCCATTTCCAGATTTGTGCCCCTCGCCTGCTCCGCTTGAAGTGGTGGAAGAGGAGATCCCATGTAGAGATGCCCAAATATTTGAACAGCCACGGCCACAGGAAGTCAACGCTGGCAATTTGTCACAAGAGGTTGACGATGACGAAACACAATTGCCAAGAAGTGAGGAGGAGGATCGTGGTGCGCAAGTGGAAGAGGAGGAGGTGGTGGATGATCTAGTAACTGACCCAACGTGGCAGGAGGACATGCAGAGCAAGGCCAGCAGCAGACCGGGTGAGGGAGACAGAGTACCCCAACAGGCAGGAAGAAGCAGTGTGGTGGCCGCACACAGAAGGCCGGCAACAGTTCCCCGTAACACCAACACGAGGGACGTTGCCAGTACAACATGTGGGTCTTCCAGAGTCTGGAATTTTTTTAAAGACTCTGCTGATAACCCCAAAAAGGCCATTTGTACCACCTGCCATGCCAGCATCAGCAGGGGTGACAAAACTACCAGCCTGACCACCACCAGCATGATCAGGCACATGGCAGTAAAGCACCCGACTTTGTGGGGCGAACCCCAGGGTCCACGACCAGTGTCAGCAGGTGTCACCTGTTGTGTGTGCATGGCAATCCCCTGTCCATACTGCATGCAAAGATGCCCCCTCCTCTCAGTCTTTATGGCAGTCTCTCAAGTGTGTGCAAAGCAGTCATCAAAGCAAAAGGTGGCTACTTTGAAGAATCTAGAATATAAGACATATTTTCAGTTGTTTCACACTTTTTTGTTAAGTATATAATTCCACATGTGTTAATTCATAGTTTTGATGCCTTCAGTGTGAATGTACAATTTTCATAGTCATGAAAATACAGAAAAATCTTTAAATGAGAAGGTGTGTCCAAACTTTTGGTCTGTACTGTATGTACCATCTTGACCAACTTTGAGGAGTCCACCAAGATGGTGAGTGGCGATGACTCCATCATTAGCGTCAGCATTCCACTTGTCTGTCTTTTGCAATGCTCTCTGCAGAGAATTAAAGAGGAGGCATTGCAGCCAGAGTATGATGAGATGGATCAAGAAGCCGTAGCGGTCTATTACACACAGCCCAGCCTCATCTCATCCCAACGTGCATTGGGGGACAATGAGGGAGAGGAGGAGGAGGAAGAACAGGAGCTTGTATCATGCGCTGTAGGCGGTAGTACCTGTACAACTGTCATACCGTCGGTTCAGCGTGGGTGGCCTGAGGACAGGGGGGAGGAGGAGGAGGAGAGCATGGTCATTCGTCATCTTGGTGTGGACACGGAAGTCTTGCCCGTTACCAGTCTGGCGCGCATGGCTGACTTTGTTACTCTGCCTTAACCGTGACCCTCGCGTTGTCAAAATGTTGGGTGACAGTCATTACTGGTTGGTGACACTTTTAGACCCCCGCTACAAGGAGAACGTTCACTCTCTTATTCCTGAGGTGGAGAGGTCTACAAAAATGGGGCAGTACCAGAAGGCCCTTGCTGCAGAACTGTTAAAAAAAAATTCCATCTGAAGACACTAGCGGCAGAGGTCACAGTTCGTTGACCAACCAAGGCGTACAAGCGAGAGAGAGGCAACTCCAATCCAGCAGAGGCAGGGGAACACTGTCAACATTCTGGGACAGTTTTCTGAGACCTGCCCAGCTTACAGGCCCTGAGGCGCGGGGTACTCTCACAAGGAGTGGAAAGTTTCAAAAGATGGTGAGGGAGTACCTTGCCGACCGTACCAGCGTCCTCCGTGATTCCTCTGTGCCTTTTAATTATTGGGTATCCAAGCTGGACACTTGGAATGAAATCGCTCTGTACACCTTGGAGGTCCTGGCCTGCCCTGCCGCTAGCGTGTTATCGGAGCGTGTTTTTAGTGCTGCTGGGGTAATTATAACTGATAAGCGCACTCGCCTGTCAACTGACAATGCTGACAAGCTGACCCTTATCAAAATGAACAAGAGCTGGATTGGGCCAGACTTCTCATCACCACCAAATGACAGCAGAGTAACATAAAGTCAAATCCACTGTGTTATTTCGGGAGGTGTATTCAAATGCACCACTTCACACCCACACATGGGTATACGCTTCCTCATTTTGGCTGTTTTATGTTCTTCTCCTTATCCTCAGCCTCCACCACCACTATACCACCAGGGTGACCGTGGTCCGTGTTGCCATTATTGAAAGTTCCTCAGGCCTTATTTTTGTCAGCTTTTGCTTGGAAGGCATAAGCAAAGACTGTGGGAGACCCACTCCCCAATAATGGGAATAATATATTTAAAATGCTGTACTGTATGGCTCTTGTAAGGGGCATTAAAAGCGTCTTGTTAAGCTACTGCGACCTCCACCACTATTCCGAGGAGCATGAAAAGCGTCTTGTTAAGCTACTGTGACCTCCACCACTTTTCCGAGGGCCATTAAAAGCGTCTTGTTAAGCTACTGGGACGTCCACCACTTTTCCGAGGAGCATTAAAACCGTCTTGTTAATCTACTGGGACTTCCACGTCTCTTCCAAGGGGCATTCAAACCGTCTTGTTAAGCTACTGCGATCTCCACCACTTTTCCGAGGGGCATTAAAAACGTCTTGTTAAGCTAGTTGGACCTCCACGTCTCTTCCAAGGGGAATTCAAACTGTCTTGTTAAGCTACTGGGACATCCACGTCTCTTCCAAGGGGCATTCAAACCGTCTTGGTAAGCTACTGCGACCTCCACCTCTTTTTCGAGGGGCATTAAAAGCGTCTTATTAAGCTACTGGGACCTCCACCACTTTTCCGAGGGGCATTAAAACAGTCTTGTTAAGCTACTGGGACCTCCACGTCTCTTCCAAGGGGCATTCAAACCGTCTTGTTAAGCTACTGGGACCTCCACTTCTCTTCTGAGGGGCATTAAAAGCGACGTGTTAAGCTACTGTGACCTCCACCACTTTTCCGAGGGGCATTAAAACCGTCTTTTTAAGCTACTGGGACCTCAACGTCTCTTCCAAGGGGCATTCAAACCGTCTTGTTAAGCTACTGGGACCTCCACGTCTCTACCAAGGGGCATTCAAACCGTCTTGTTAAGCTACTGCGACCTCCACCACTTTTTCAAGGGGCAGTAAAAGCGTCTTATTAAGCTACTGGGTCCTCCACCACTTTTCCGAGAAGCATTAAAACCGTCTTGTTAAGCTACTAGGACCTCCACGTCTCTTCCAAGGGGCATTCAAGCCGTCTTGTTAAGCTCCTGGGACCTCCACGTCTCTTCCAAGGGGCATTCAAACCATCTTGTTAAGCTACTGGGACCTCCACGTCTCTTCTGAGAGGCATTAAAAGCGTCTTGTTAAGCTACTGTGACCTCCACCACTTTTCCGAGGGGCATTAAAACCGTCTTGTTAAGCTACTGGGACCTCCATGTCTCTTCCAAGGGGCATTCAAACCGTCTTGTTAAGCTACTGTGACCTCCACCTCTTTTTCGAGGGGCATTAAAAGCGTCTTATTAAGCTACTGGGAACTCCACCACTTTTCCGAGAAGCATTAAAACCGTCTTGCTAAGCTACTGGGACCTCCACGTCTCTTCCAAGGGGCATTAAAAGCGTCTTGTTAAGCTACTGGGACCTCCACCACTTTTCCGAGGGGCATTAAAACCGTCTTTTTAAGGTACTGGTACCTCCACGTCTCTTCCAATGGGCATTCGAACCGTCTTGTTAAGCTACTGGGACCTTCACCACTTTTCCAAGGGGCATTCAAACAGTCTTGTTAAGCTACTGCGAACTCCACCACTTTTCCAAGGGGCATTAAAACCGTCTTGTTAAGCTACTGGGACCTCCACCACTTTTCCGAGGGGCATTAAAAGCATCTTGTTAAGCTATTGGGACCTCCACCACTTTTCTGAGGAGCATTAAAACCGTCTTGTTAAGCTACTGGGACCTCCACGTCTCTTCCAAGGGGCATTCAAACAGTCTTGTTAAGCTACTTAGACCTCCACGTCTCTTCTGAGGACATTAATAGCGTCTTGTTAAGCTACTGTGACCTCCACCACTTTTCCGAGGGGCATTCAAACTGTCTTGTTAAGCTACTGGGACCTCCACGTCTCTTCCAAGGGGCATTCAAACAGTCTTGTTAAGCTACTGGGACCTCCACGTCTCTTCCAAGGGGCATTCAAAGCGTCATGTTAAGCTACTGGGACCTCCACCACTTTTCCAAGGGGCATTAAAAGCATCTTGTTAAGCTACTGGGACCTCCACCACTTTTCCGAGGAGCATTGAAACCATCTTGTTAAGCTACTGGGACCTCCACCACTTTTCCGAGGAGCATTAAAACCATCTTGTTAAGCTACTGTGACCTCCACGTCTCTTCCAAGGAGCATTCTGACCGTCTTGCTAAGCTACTGCGACCTCCACCACTTTGGCGAGGGGCATTAAAACCGACTTGTTAAGCTACTGGGACCTCCACGTCTCTTCAAAGGGGCATTCAAACCGTCTTGTTAAGCTACTGGGACCTAAACGTCTCTTCCAAGGGGCATTCAAACCGTCTTGTTAAGCTACTGCGACCTCCACCACTATTCAAAGGGGCATTAAAACCGTCTTGTTAAGCTACTGGGACCTCCACCACTTTTCCGAGGGACATTAAAACAGTCTTGTTAAGCTACTGGGACCTCCACGTCTCTTCCAAGGGGCATTCAAACCGTCTTGTTAAGCTACTGGGACCTCCACTTCTCTTCTGAGGGGCATTAAAAGCGACGTGTTAAGCAACTGTGACCTCCACCACTTTTCCGAGGGGCATTAAAACAGTCTTGTTAAGCTACTGGGACCTCAACGTCTCTTCCAAGGGGCATTCAAACCGTCTTGTTAAGCTACTGGGACCTCCATGTCTCTACCAAGGGGCATTCAAACCGTCTTGTTAAGCTACTGCGACCTCCACCACTTTTTCGAGGGGCAGTAAAAGCGTCTTATTAAGCTACTGGGTCCTCCACCACTTTTCCGAGAAGCATTAAAACCGTCTTGTTAAGCTACTGGGACCTCCACGTCTCTTCCAAGGGGCATTCAAGCCGTCTTGTTAAGCTCCTGGGACCTCCACGTCTCTTCCAAGGGGCATTCAAACAGTCTTGTTAAGCTACTTAGACCTCCACGTCTCTTCTGAGGACATTAATAGCGTCTTGTTAAGCTACTGTGACCTCCACCACTTTTCCGAGGGGCATTCAAACTGTCTTGTTAAGCTACTGGGACCTCCACGTCTCTTCCAAGGGACATTCAAACAGTCTTGTTAAGCTACTGGGACCTCCACTTCTCTTCCAAGGGGCATTCAAAGCGTCATGTTAAGCTACTGGGACCTCCACCACTTTTCTGAGGGGCATTAAAAGCATCTTGTTAAGCTACTGGGACCTCCACCACTTTTCCGAGGAGCATTAAAACCATCTTGTTAAGCTACTGGGACCTCCACCACTTTTCCGAGGAGCATTAAAACCATCTTGTTAAGCTACTGTGACCTCCACGTCTCTTCCAAGGGGCATTCTGACCGTCTTGCTAAGCTACTGCGACCTCCACCACTTTGGCGAGGGGCATTAAAACCGACTTGTTAAGCTACTGGGACCTCCACGTCTCTTGAAAGGGGCATTCAAACCGTCTTGTTAAGCTACTGGGACCTAAACTTCTCTTCCAAGGGGCATTCAAACCGTCTTGTTAAGCTACTGCGACCTCCACCACTATTCAAAGGGGCATTAAAACCGTCTTGTTAAGCTACTGGGACCTCCACCACTTTTCCGAGGGGCATTAAAACAGTCTTGTTAAGCTACTGGGACCTCCACGTCTCTTCCAAGGGGCATTCAAACCGTCTTGTTAAGCTACTGGGACCTCCACTTCTCTTCTGAGGGGCATTAAAAGCGACGTGTTAAGCTACTGTGACCTCCACCACTTTTCCGAGGGGCATTAAAACCGTCTTTTTAAGCTACTGGGACCTCAACGTCTCTTCCAAGGGGCATTCAAACCGTCTTGTTAAGCTACTGGGACCTCCACGTCTCTACCAAGGGGCATTCAAACCGTCTTGTTAAGCTACTGCGACCTCCACCACTTTTTCAAGGGGCAGTAAAAGCGTCTTATTAAGCTACTGGGTCCTCCACCACTTTTCCGAGAAGCATTAAAACCGTCTTGTTAAGCTACTAGGATCTCCACGTCTCTTCCAAGGGGCATTCAAGCCGTCTTGTTAAGCTCCTGGGACCTCCACGTCTCTTCCAAGGGGCATTCAAACCATCTTGTTAAGCTACTGGGACCTCCACGTCTCTTCTGAGAGGCATTAAAAGCGTCTTGTTAAGCTACTGTGACCTCCACCACTTTTCCGAGGGGCATTAAAACCGTCTTGTTAAGCTACTGGGACCTCCATGTCTCTTCCAAGGGGCATTCAAACCGTCTTGTTAAGCTGCTGGGACCTCCACGTCTCTTCCGAGGGGCATTCAAACCGTCTTGTTAAGCTACTGGGACCTCCACGTCTCTTCCAAGGGGCATTCAAACCATCTTGTTAAGCTACTGCAACCTCCACCACTTTTCCAAGGGGCATTAAAACCGTCTTGTTAAGCTACTGGGACCTCCACCACTTTTCCGAGGGGCATTGAAAGCATCTTGTTAAGCTACTGGGACCTCCACCACTTTTCTGAGGAGCATTTAAACCATCTTGTTAAGCTACTGGGACCTCCACGTCTCTTCCAAGGGGCATTCAAACCATCTTGTTAAGCTACTGCAACCTCCACCACTTTTCCAAGGGGCATTAAAACCGTCTTGTTAAGCTACTGGGACCTCCACCACTTTTCCGAGGGGCATTGAAAGCATCTTGTTAAGCTACTGGGACCTCCACCACTTTTCTGAGGAGCATTTAAACCATCTTGTTAAGCTACTGGGACCTCCACGTCTCTTCCAAGGTGCATTCAAACCATCTTGTTAAGCTACTGCAACCTCCACCACTTTTCCAAGGGGCATTAAAACCGTCTTGTTAAGCTACTGGGACCTCCACCACTTTTCCGAGGGGCATTGAAAGCATCTTGTTAAGCTACTGGGACCTCCACCACTTTTCTGAGGAGCATTTAAACCATCTTGTTAAGCTACTGGGACCTCCACGTCTCTTCTGAGGGGCATTAAAAGCGTCTTGTTAAGCTACTGTGACCTCCACCACTTTTCCGAGGGGCATTAAAACCGTCTTGTTAAGATACTGGGACCTCCACCACTTTTCCGAGGGGCATTAAAACCGTCTTGTTAAGCTACTGGGACCTCCTCGTCTCTTCCAAGGGGCATTCAAACTGTCTTGTTAAGCTACTGGGACCTCCACTTCTCTTCTGAGGGGCATTAATAGTGTCTTGTTAAGCTACTGTGACCTCCACCACTTTTCCGAGGGGCATTTAAACCGACCAGTTAAGCTACTGGGACCTCCACGTCTCTTCCAAGGAGCATTCAAACAGTCTTGTTAAGCTACTGGGACCTCTACCACGTTTCTGAGGGGCATTAAAATCATCTTGTTAAGCTACTGGGACCTCCACCACTTTTCTGAGGAGCATTAAAACCGTCTTGTTAAGCTGCTGGGACCTCCACGTCTCTTCTGAAGGGCATTAATAGCGTCTTGTTAAGCTACTGCGACCTCCACGTCTCTTCCAAGGGGCATTCAAACCGTCTTGTTAAGCTACTGCGACCTCCACCACATTTCCAAGGGGCATTAAAACCATCTTGTTAAGCTACTAGGATCTCCACGTTTCTTCTGAGGGGCATTAAAAGTGTCTTCTTAAGCTACTGTGACCTCCACCACTTTTCTGAGGGGCATTAAACCGTCTTGTTAAGCTACTGGGACCTCCACATCTCTTTTGAGGGGCATTAAAAGTGTCTTGTTAAACCACTCTGAACTCCACAACTCTTCCAAGGGGCATTGATATGTTTTTAATTAACTCTAACCTCCACGACTCTTCGAACGGGCATTGCATTTCCTCTTAATTTTTGGCTGCTTTTTCTTGGAAGGCATAAGCACATACTATGGGAGACCCACTCCCCAGTAATGGGAATAATGTTTGTAATATGCTGTACTGCATGGCTCTTGTAAGGGGCACTGCAAGTTCCTCCGTCCTAATTTTTGGCAGCTTTTGCTTGGAAGGCATAAGCAAAGACTATGGGAGACCCACTCCCCAATAATGGGAATAATGTTTGTAATATGCTGTACTGCATGGCTCTTGTAAGGGGCATTGCAAGCTCCTTCGTCCTAATTTTTGGCAGCTTTTGCTTGGAAGGCATAAGCAAAGACTATGGGAGACCCACTCCCCAATAATGGGAATAATGTTTGGAATATGCTGTACTGCATGGCTCTTGTAAGGGGCATTGCAAGTTTCTCCATCCTAATTTTTGGCAGCTTTTGCTTGGAAGGCATAAGCTATGACTATGGGATACACACTCCCCAATAATGGGAATAATGTTTGTACTATGCTGTACTGTATGGCTCTTGGAAGGGGCATTAAAAGCCCCTTTTCCGAGGGGCATTCAAAACGTCTGGTTAAGCTACTGGGACCTCCACGTCTTTTCCGAGGGGCATTAAAACCATCTTGTTAAGCTACTGTGACCTCCACGTCTGTTCAAAGGGACATCAAAAGTCTTCTTAAGCCACTCTGAACTCCACAGCTCTTCCTAGGGGCATTGAAATGTTGTTTTTAATTACCTCTAACCTCCACGACTCTTCCAACGGACTTTGCATTTCCTCCTAATTTTAGTCAGCTTTTGCTTTTCAATGCAAAGGCGAAAACTAAGGGAGACCCACTCCCCAATAGTGGGTAGAAGGTTTTTAGTACGCTGTAATCCACGTCTGTTTCAAGGGGCATTGCAGTTCCTCATAATTTTTGGAAAGCCTTCCATTCACTGTTTAGGCCAACAGTGCACAGGAGACCCAGTTGATATAAATGGAAAAAACGGTTTAGTTAAGGCCCTCTGACCTCCATGTCATTTCCAAGGTACATTCGAGTGCCTCAAAATTTTTGGTAGGCATTGCACTCACTGTATGCCCTATAACTGTGTAGCCAAACCGCTCCTTTTGTTACAGAAACATATCCTACAAGACATATGTGGTTGACTGGCCTGATATTGATGTGAATGGTCCCTGTTCCTCCTGCTCTTTCTCCTTTGCCACCACCTCATCCATCATTCATCACCTGAAGCTTTGTTTTAATGGGAGTCATAGAACTGGGATAGTAGCAGGAAAACATCCAGCAATCCTCGGAGGAGGTAGGATATGCGCCAAAACGCTGACCACCTCAGGCCTAGTCGCTACTACATACATGCGCTTGCATTCCAAGAAAACAAAGCAGATGCTAACTTGTATCATCATCATCATGGTCCTCACCTTGGCACTCTCAACTCCCCTGATGGAGAAGCCAGGGCCCACCGGAGGAGTCTGGTTCTCTGGTGGGCTCGTCCAATGCTGCCCTAAAGCAGGCCAGGCTAAGAAAAGTGTGTGGGGGGATGTTCCAAGGAGAAATAGGGGCCCCTGGGGACCGTTTATGGACACCCGGCTGCCCCCAGGGGGCTGGGGACCGTGTGTGAACACCCGGCCACGGGGCGGCTGGGGACCGAGTATGGACACCCGGCCGCCCCCTGGCGGCTGGGGACCGAGTGTGAACACCTGGCAGCCGGGCGGCTGGGGACTGAGTATGGATTCCAGGCCGCCAATGCTGCCATGACTCGGTGGTCAGATTCCGCCTCCACGTGCCTAAAAAGGCCCAATTTCAAGTGCAAGCAAGCAAGCAGTATGGTAATGCAGCCTGGCGGTGGGTGGGTGGCAGGCTGCACACTTACGCTTGCATTCCAAGAAAACAAAGCAGATGCTAACTTGTATCATCATCATCATGGTCCTCACCTTGTCACTCTCAACTCCCCTGATGGAGAAGCCAGGGCCCACCGGAGGAGTCTGGTTCTCTGGTGGGCTCGTCCAATGCTGCCCTAAAGCAGGCCGGGCTAAGAAAAGTGTGTGAGGGGATGTTCCAAGGAGAAATAGGGGCGGCTGGGGACCGTTTATGGACACCCGGCTGCCCCCAGGCGGCTGGGGACTGAGTATGGACACCCGGCCGCCACCTGGCGGTTGGGGACCGAGTGTGGACACCCCGCCGCCGGGCGGCTGGGGACTGAGTATGGATACCAGGCCGCCAACGCTGCCATGACATGGTGGCCAGATTCCGCCTCCACATGCCTAAAAGGCCCAAGTTCAAGTGCAAGCAAGCAGTATGGTATTGTAGCCTGGGGGTGGGTGGGTGGTTGGCTGCATATTTGCGCTTGCATTGCAAGGAATGGGGGAGGTACAATTGAACCCTGCCCTGGGACAAGAACTTGCACGGGGATAGTTGCAAGTCTGCATCTTCTGATGCGGCAAGGATCACTTCTGATGGGCACACTTTTAGGCAGTGACTGGGGAGTCAGAGATGCTTCCAGGGGTCTTTCCCATGCTGTCCCCATGTCTTTTCAGCACTGTATGCATGTGTCACACAGCACATGGCCAGATAAGGTTGTAAAATGTTAAAATTACATTTCCCAGTGAATGCATTTGTCACGATTGAAGCAATACAAAAGTGCAAAAACGCATTAAAAATGCTACTTGTGAACATAGCCCAAGGTGTGGAGGAGTATTTTTTTTTTTGGTTATTTATTTTACCTTGTACACAAGTCTTTACCCTGGAAAGGAACTTCCTTAACATATTTCACAGGAAAGCAGTTTCAGTTTAGTTTTTGAACGTTTTATTGTGAGCCCTTAAAAGTGGCTTAATACCTCTGACCACATTGTTGACAGCAGTGACCTGGGGGTCAGAAATGCTTCCTGGGGCGATCCCCATGCTGTCCCCATGTCATTTGAGCACTGTCACTATCGTTTTGGGCACTTGTTAGGCTTTTAAAAGACATCCGGGGATGCCGCCGCGAGAATGCTGGGGTCTCCCATAGACTAACATTGGGCTCGTGGCTCAGGTCGAGCACCCGAGTATCATGGCGAGCTCGGCCCGAACTTCGAGCACCCGAGCATTTTAGTGCTCGCTCTTCACTACTAAATACCCTTCATTATTTATTATTTTTGCACTTTGCGATTTACCCATTTACTTCCGGTTACTTGGGTATTTTGCTTGCCTTTGGTTTTTCTTTGTCTAGTGGCCTTATGTGAACATGCATTTACATTTTGCCTGCAATTTATGTTTCAGTTCAGACTTCTAGGTTTTTTCTTTGTAGTTCAGTGTGCTTTAGTGCATATTAGGGTGTGGCCACCCTTTGTCTGAGCTGAAATGTTTATTCTGCCTCAGGTCTATGCTTCTACTAGGGGGTCAGTCTCTCTGCCCTTATCCATATGTACGTCACTTCACAAATGGTAAGGTTTTAATATTAGAGTTAGGACTGTCCCATAAGGGTTGCCGTGATGTGGCGGGATAGCTTTTGCATTATTTTTATCAAAATTATGTTAACTAAATACCCTTCATTATTTATTATTTTTGCACTTTGCGATTTACCCATTCACTTCCGGTTACTTGGGTATTTTGCTTGTCTTTGGTTTTTCTTTGTCTAGTGGCCTTGTGTGAACATGCATTTACATTTTGCATGCACATCAATTTATGTTTCAGTTCAGACTTCTAGGTTTTTTCTTTATATGCTATATATACTGTATGTGCGGGAAGGGAGCTTGTATGTACACTGCTTGCTATGTGTGGGGGAGGGAAGCTGTCGGACAAAGAGGGGTCCTGCAAACATCCAACTAATGGCCCCCCATATATATTACAGGAAGGTAGGTCAAACCCAAGGATTTTTGCTGGAGCAGCCGACCATGTGCTGTGTATGGGGCCATCTCCCCCACACATATAACCACATTCATGTATATGGGGGAGTCGGGATGTGTTGTGTGGACAAGCGTCCGGTGTAAAGCTAACTAGTGTATGGGCATCTGAGACTAAGGCAAGTTATCATCCAGAAAGTCATTCTCCAGCCTGCTGCAAAAATGCTGGATAGAGAAAGGCTTTTATCACCTAAGCCAGATCTCACTGGAGGGGAAGCAAGAAGAAAAAAGGAGAAATGTAAAATAAGACACAAGTCCAGACAGTTGTCATCCAAAACTTTATCTGGTATCGACCAAGAAAATTACAATCAGTAAAAGTATAAACCACATTTAGGAAAAACACAGATGAGCTGCGGGACCATCGCTTCTTCTTCTGGGACTTTTTGGCGGACAGGTTGCTCTGCTGTCGGAGGCCTTTCTTGTTCTTGGACTTCTCCTTCATGTGGATTCTGAAGACTAGGAGGCTCCTGAGGGTCCATCTCTTCTGCCGGCAGCTCAGAATGACTTGGAGATATGTTTCCTTCAGTCCAGGAAAGCAAGAGAGGAAAAAGATGAATGTGATGTAATAACAAGACAAAGCTAAAAAAAAACATGTATAAAAAATCATGTAACTGCAAACTGCACAAAAATGACCCCAATAACATAAGTGCTGTAGCATTAAAGAACCTGCAAAACGAGTGGTGTGAAAAGACCTGGGACTTGTCAGGAATATGTAATGTTTTGTCTAAAATGACAAAAAAAAAAGAAAAGATTCAAGGGATCAGCAGCATTTTATAACAGGTAACAAATATACAAATTTGTGACAAGTGACCGGTATTAAGTATTGTGGATGATAACCAGACGTTTATTTCAAATGAAGAGTTTAATGAACGTCTTGTATTTGGCCAATTGGAACCTTCCCGGAAATGTCTGCGCCGGTGATAAAATCTACTTACTAATAGAGCTCCCGACTGGACACAAAGAACTGCAGCTCATGGAGGAATGAAGCTTCTTTCCTTCTCAGCCAAGAACTTCTTATACCAGTCCCGTACGGCTTCTATCATGTGCTGATATCTAGCAGAAAGAGAAAAAATCAATTATAAACTAAATAAAATTTATTAAAGAAAAAAAAACCTCCTGCAAACATGAAGGATTTGTAGCAAAGCACAGCCATTATTTACACAGCACAATTGTTTTACTTTATTCTATATTAGTGGCCGCTCTGTGCAAAAACTTGTGGGAAATTACTGCAGCGCTAATATTGTCCGTCCAGAGAGCACCCAAGTATTCCCCAATTTCTGACTCCACCGCCCGATTGCCCCCACAAGCACAATGCTGCACCGCTGTCACCTGCCTGGTAAAGGCTCCTTTATAGGGTCCTTTCAGCTGTTGTTCACCAAGATGTGAAGTAATCCGAGTACAGGGTTTCCCATGTCTGAGTGCAGTGGTGGAGAGCAGAGAGGATCAGACAGAGACAGGCCCATACACAGACTGCTGGTATATAGAGGACAAATCTCACTGAACAGCAGCCACAAGAAGCTTCTGGATGGGGGCAGTGGGGGTGAGACAGCACTTCAGCAACGTGTTTGGGAGAGAAGGAAGAAAATAAGCAAATGAAGAAAATTTATAAAGTTCACAAGTCTGCAATGTGAGGAGGATAATTACATGAAGAAAACCCTCTAGGTGCAGCGTCCGCAACCGGAAAACCGCCCCAAGGTCCACCTGTGTCATCAGCGCCCCCCTGCTGGACCCCTAATCAGTTGTACTGCAGACTCTGATGATTGATAGTGACACTAGGTCAGCTCTTTCCCAATGGCGGCACTAGCTGACCATCCTGTGGATAGGACAGGTGCCGGATCATTCAATCCTTTCCCTCTTCCCCAACGTGAAGCAAACATCCCTCTGACCAGACAAACATCACTCTGACCAGACAAACATCCCTCTGACCAGACAAACATCCACCTGACCAGACAAACATCCTCCTGACCAGGCAAACATCCCCCTGACCAGGCAAACATCCCCCTGACCAGGCAAACATCCCCCTGACCAGGCAAACATCCCTCTGACCAGGCAAACATCCCCCTGACCAGACAAACATCCCCATGACCAGGCAAACATCGTCCTGACCAGGCAACCATCCCCCTGACCAGGCAAACATCCCCCTGACCAGGCAAACATCCCCCTGACCAGGCAAACATCCCCCTGACCAGGCAAACATCCCCCTGACCAGACAAACATCCCCATGACCAGGCAAACATCCCTCTGACCAGGCAAACATACAACCCCTTTTTTTCTTTCCCATTTTACTTGCTTTATTAATTTCACCTCCAACATTACTGACAACTCCAAGTTCAATAGTTTGATAGTCTCATCTCCTGCCTTTGTATGTGGAGGAGGCAATAAACCGCCGTATACATCCTAAACCTGTCACAAGGACTTTCTCTGCAACTCCCTACTCTCAGCTGTCCCCCTGTAACAATCCACCTTTTTCTCTTTCTCGCTCATACATTTCAGACACTTTATTAACATGTTAATCATATTTCCAAACTTACTGCTTTCCACTTCATCTGATCATACATCACCATTTAAAAGAATCACAATCACTTACTTGTCTGCTGCGGTAATTCTTGGATTGTTTTCTTGCTGTTGCTTGGTCTTATTTTGCTGTTTGCTGTCCTTAAACCACCATCTGTCGCACAGTGTCCACATCTTGTTCCACCGGGTCGCTCTTTTGATCCCTGCAACAACAGACACTATGCGAGTATGACTTCACATGTGACATTTCCAAGTCCCTTGACCATTGTGGTGCCAATGGAGTACCCCATTTCTCGTTATCATGCCACCGAAGCACACCATTTCCCGCTAGCATGCCACCGTAGCACACCTTTTCCCGTTAGTATGCCACCGGGCACACCTATTCCCGTTAGCATGACATCGCAGCACACCTATTCCCGTTAGCATGCCACCGGAGCACACCTTTACCATTAGCATGTCACGTCTCCACGTCTCTTCCAAGGGGCATTCAAACCGTCTTGTTAAGCTACCGGGACCTCCACCACTTATCTGAGGGGCATTAAAAGCTTCTTGTTAAGCTGCTGTGACCTCCACCACTTTTTCGAGGGGCAATAAAACCGTCTTGTTAAGCTACTGGGACCTCCACGTCTCTTCCGAGGGGCATTCAAACTGTCTTGTTAAGCTACTGGGACCTCCACGTCTCTTCCAAGGGGCATTCAAACCGTTTTGTTAAGCTACTTCGACCTCCACGTCTCTACCAAGGGGCATTCAAACCGTCTTTTTAAGCTACTGCGACCTCCGCCACTTTTTCGAGGGGCAGTAAAAGCGTCTTATTAAGCTACTGGGACCTCCACCACTTTTCTGAGAAGCATTAAAACCGTCTTGTTAAGCTACTGGGACCTCCACGTCTCTTCCAAGGGGCATTCAAACCGTCTTGTTAAGCTACTGCGACCTCCACTTCTCTTCTCAGGGGCATTAAAAGCGACTTGTTAAGCTACTGTGACCTCCACCACTTTTCCGAGGGGCATTAAAACCGTCTTGTTAAGCTACTGGGACCTCCACGTCTCTTCCAAGGGGCATTCAAACCGTCTTGTTAAGCTACTGGGACCTCCACGTCTCCACCAAGGGGCATTCAAACCGTCTTGTTAAGCTACTGCGACCACCACTTTTTCGAGGGGCAGTAAAAGCGTCTTATTAAGCTACTGGGACCTCCACCACTTTTCCGAGAAGCATTAAAACCGTCTTGTTAAGCTACTGGGACCTCCACGTCTCTTCCAAGGGGCATTCAAACTGTCTTGTTAAGCTACTGGGACCTCCACGTCTCTTCCAAGGGGCATTCAAACCATCTTGTTAAGCTACTGGGACCTCCACGTCTCTTCTGATAGGCATTAAAAGCATCTTGTTAAGCTACTGTGACCTCCACAACTTTTCCGAGGGGCATTAAAACCATCTTGTTAAGCTATGGGGACCTCCACGTCTCTTCCAAGGGGCATTCAAACCGTCTTGTTAAGTTACTGGGACCTCCACCACTTATCTGAGGGGCACTAAAAGTGTCTTAAGCTGCTGTGACCTCCACCACTTTTTCAAGGGGCAATAAAACCGTCTTGTTAAGCTACTGGGACCTCCACGTCTCTTCCGAGGGGCATTCAAACCGTCTTGTTAAGCTACTGGGACCTCCACGTCTCTTCCAAGGGGCATTCAAACCGTCTTGTTAAGCTACTGCGACCTCCACCACTTTTCTAAGGGGCATTAAAACCGTCTTGTTAAGCTTCTGGGACCTCCACCACTTTTCCGATGGGCATTAAAAGCATCTTGTTAAGCTACTGGGACCTCCACCACTTTTCTGAGGAGCATGAAAACCGTCTTGTTAAGCTACTGGGACCTCCACGTCTCTTCCAAGGGGCATTCAAACCGTCTTGTTAAGCTACTGGGACCTCCACGTCTCTTCTGAGGGACATTAAAAGCGTCTTGTTAAGCTACTGTGACCTCCACCACTTTTTCGAGGGGCATTAAAACCACCTTGCTAAGATACTGGGACCTCCACGTCTCTTCCGAGGGGCATTCAAACCGTCTTGTTAAGCTACTGGGACCTCCACGTCTCTTCCGAGGGGCATTCAAACCGTCTTGTTAAGCTACTTGGACCTCCACGTCTCTTCCGAGGGGCATTAAAAGCGTCTTGTTAAGCTACTGTGACCTCCTCGTCTCTTCCAAGGGGCATTCAAACTGTCTTGTTAAGCTACTGGGACCTCCACTTCTCTTCTGAGGGGCATTAATAGTGTCTTGTTAAGCTACTGTGACCTCCACCACTTTTCCGAGGGGCATTAAAATCATCTTGTTAAGCTACTGGGACCTCCACCACTTTTCTGAGGAGCATTAAAACCGTCTTGTTAAGCTGCTGGGACCTCCACGTCTCTTCTGAGGGGCATTAATAGCGTCTTGTTAAGCTACTGCGACCTCCACGTCTCTTCCAAGGGGCATTCAAACCGTCTTGTTAAGGTACTGTGACCTCCACGTCTCTGCCAAGGATCATTCAAACCGTCTTGTTAAGCTACTGCGACCTCCACCACTTTTCCAAGGGGCATTAAAACCATCTTGTTAAGCTACTAGGATCTCCACGTTTCTTCTGAGGGGCATTAAAAGCGTCTTCTTAAGCTACTGTGACCTCCACCACTTTTCTGAGGGGCATTAAAACCGTCTTGTTAAGCTACTGGGACCTCCACATCTCTTTTGAGGGGCATTAAAAGTGTCTTGTTAAACCACTCTGAACTCCACAACTCTTCCAAGGGGCATTAATATGTTGTTTTTAATTAACTCTAACCTCCACGACTCTTCGAACGGGCATTGCATTTCCTCTTAATTTTTGGCTGCTTTTTCTTGGAAGGCATAAGCAAATACTATGGGAGACCCACTCCCCAGTAATGGGAATAATGTTTGTAATATGCTGTACTGCATGGCTCTTGTAAAGGGCACTGCAAGTTCCTCCGTCCTAATTTTTGGCAGCTCTTGCTTGGAAGGCATAAGCAAAGACTATGGGAGACCCACTCCCCAATAATGGGAATAATGTTTGTAATATGCTGTACTGCATGGCTCTTGTAAGGGGCATTGCAAGCTCCTTCGTCCTAATTTTTGGCAGCTTTTGCTTGGAAGGCATAAGCAAAGACTATGGGAGACCCACTCCCCAATAATGGGAATAATGTTTGGAATATGCTGTACTGCATGGCTCTTGTAAGGGGCATTGCAAGTTTCTCCATCCTAATTTTTGGCAGCTTTTGCTTGGAAGGCATAAGCTATGACTATGGGATACACACTCCCCAATAATGGGAATGTTTGTACTATGCTATACTGTATGGCTCTTGGAAGGGGCATTAAAAGCCCCTTTTCCGAGGGGCATTCAAAACGTCTGGTTAAGCTACTGGGACCTCCACGTCTTTTCCGAGGGGCATTAAAACCATCTTGTTAAGCTACTGTGACCTCCACGTCTGTTCAAAGGGACATCAAAAGTCTTCTTAAGCCACTCTGAACTCCACAGCTCTTCCTAGGGGCATTGAAATGTTGTTTTTAATTACCTCTAACCTCCACGACTCTTCCAACGGACATTGCATTTCCTCCTAATTTTAGTCAGCTTTTGCTTTTCAATGCAAAGGCGAAAACTAAGGGAGACCCACTCCCCAATAGTGGGTAGAAGGTTTTTAGTACGCTGTAATCCACGTCTGTTTCAAGGGGCATTGCAGTTCCTCATAATTTTTGGAAAGCCTTCCATTCACTGTTTAGGCCAACAGTGTACAGGAGACCCAGTTGATATAAATGGAAAAAACGGTTTAGTTAAGGCCCTCTGACCTCCATGTCATTTCCAAGGTACATTCTAGTGCCTCAAAATTTTTGGTAGGCATTGCACTCACTGTATGCCCTATAACTGTGTAGCCAAACCGCTCCTTTTGTTACAGAAACATATCCTACAAGACATATGTGGTTGACTGGCCTGATATTGATGTGAATGGTCCCTGTTCCTCCTGCTCTTTCTCCTTTGCCACCACCTCATCCATCATTCATCACCTGAAGCTTTGTTTTAATGGGAGTCATAGAACTGGGATAGTAGCAGGAAAACATCCAGCAATCCTCGGAGGAGGTAGGATATGCGCCAAAACGCTGACCACCTCAGGCCTAGTCGCTACTACATACATGCGCTTGCATTCCAAGAAAACAAAGCAGATGCTAACTTGTATCATCATCATCATGGTCCTCACCTTGGCACTCTCAACTCCCCTGATGGAGAAGCCAGGGCCCACCGGAGGAGTCTGGTTCTCTGGTGGGCTCGTCCAATGCTGCCCTAAAGCAGGCCAGGCTAAGAAAAGTGTGTGGGGGGATGTTCCAAGGAGAAATAGGGGCCCCTGGGGACCGTTTATGGACACCCGGCTGCCCCCAGGGGGCTGGGGACCGTGTGTGAACACCCGGCCGCGGGGCGGCTGGGGACCGAGTATGGACACCCGGCCGCCCCCTGGCGGCTGGGGACCGAGTGTGAACACCTGGCAGCCGGGCGGCTGGGGACTGAGTATGGATTCCAGGCCGCCAATGCTGCCATGACTCGGTGGTCAGATTCCGCCTCCACGTGCCTAAAAAGGCCCAATTTCAAGTGCAAGCAAGCAAGCAGTATGGTAATGCAGCCTGGCGGTGGGTGGGTGGCAGGCTGCACACTTACGCTTGCATTCCAAGAAAACAAAGCAGATGCTAACTTGTATCATCATCATCATGGTCCTCACCTTGTCACTCTCAACTCCCCTGATAGAGAAGCCAGGGCCCACCGGAGGAGTCTGGTTCTCTGGTGGGCTCGTCCAATGCTGCCCTAAAGCAGGCCGGGCTAAGAAAAGTGTGTGAGGGGATGTTCCAAGGAGAAATAGGGGCGGCTGGGGACCGTTTATGGACACCCGGCTGCCCCCAGGCGGCTGGGGACTGAGTATGGACACCCGGCCGCCACCTGGCGGTTGGGGACCGAGTGTGGACACCCGGCCGCCGGGCGGCTGGGGACTGAGTATGGATACCAGGCCGCCAACGCTGCCATGACATGGTGGCCAGATTCCGCCTCCACATGCCTAAAAGGCCCAAGTTCAAGTGCAAGCAAGCAGTATGGTATTGCAGCCTGGGGGTGGGTGGGTGGTTGGCTGCATATTTGCGCTTGCATTGCAAGGAATGGGGGAGGTACAATTGAACCCTGCCCTGGGACAAGAACTTGCACGGGGATAGTTGCAAGTCTGCATCTTCTGATGCGGCAAGGATCACTTCTGATGGGCACACTTTTAGGCAGTGACTGGGGAGTCAGAGATGCTTCCAGGGGTCTTTCCAATGCTGTCCCCATGTCTTTTCAGCACTGTATGCATGTGTCACACAGCACATGGCCAGATAAGGTTGTAAAATGTTAAAATTACATTTCCCAGTGAATGCATTTGTCACGATTGAAGCAATACAAAAGTGCAAAAACGCATTAAAAATGCTACTTGTGAACATAGCCCAAGGTGTGGAGGAGTATTTTTTTTTTGGTTATTTATTTTACCTTATACACAAGTCTTTACCCTGGAAAGGAACTTCCTTAACATATTTCACAGGAAAGCAGTTTCAGTTTAGTTTTTGAACGTTTTATTGTGAGCCCTTAAAAGTGGCTTAATACCTCTGACCACATTGTTGACAGCAGTGACCTGGGGGTCAGAAATGCTTCCTGGGGCGATCCCCATGCTGTCCCCATGTCATTTGAGCACTGTCACTATCGTTTTGGGCACTTGTTAGGCTTTTAAAAGACATCCGGGGATGCCGCCGCGAGAATGCTGGGGTCTCCCATAGACTAACATTGGGCTCGTGGCTCAGGTCGAGCACCCGAGTATCATGGCGAGCTCGGCCCGAACTTCGAGCACCCGAGCATTTTAGTGCTCGCTCTTCACTACTAAATACCCTTCATTATTTATTATTTTTGCACTTTGCGATTTACCCATTCACTTCCGGTTACTTGGGTATTTTGCTTGTCTTTGGTTTTTCTTTGTCTAGTGGCCTTGTGTGAACATGCATTTACATTTTGCATGCACATCAATTTATGTTTCAGTTCAGACTTCTAGGTTTTTTCTTTATATGCTATATATACTGTATGTGCGGGAAGGGAGCTTGTATGTACACTGCTTGCTATGTGTGGGGGAGGGAAGCTGTCGGACAAAGAGGGGTCCTGCAAACATCCAACTAATGGCCCCCCATATATATTACAGGAAGGTAGGTCAAACCCAAGGATTTTTGCTGGAGCAGCCGACCATGTGCTGTGTATGGGGCCATCTCCCCCACACATATAACCACATTCATGTATATGGGGGAGTCGGGATGTGTTGTGTGGACAAGCGTCCGGTGTAAAGCTAACTAGTGTATGGGCACCTGAGACTAAGGCAAGTTATCATCCAGAAAGTAATTCTCCAGCCTGCTGCAAAAATGCTGGATAGAGAAAGGCTTTTATCACCTAAGCCAGATCTCACTGGAGGGGAAGCAAGAAGAAAAAAGGAGAAATGTAAAATAAGACACAAGTCCAGACAGTTGTCATCCAAAACTTTATCTGGTATCGACCAAGAAAATTACAATCAGTAAAAGTATAAACCACATTTAGGAAAAACACAGATGAGCTGCGGGACCATCGCTTCTTCTTCTGGGACTTTTTGGCGGACAGGTTGCTCTGCTGTCGGAGGCCTTTCTTGTTCTTGGACTTCTCCTTCATGTGGATTCTGAAGACTAGGAGGCTCCTGAGGGTCCATCTCTCCTGCCGGCAGCTCAGAATGACTTGGAGATATGTTTCCTTCAGTCCAGGAAAGCAAGAGAGGAAAAAGATGAATGTGATGTAATAACAAGACAAAGCTAAAAAAAAACATGTATAAAAAATCATGTAACTGCAAACTGCACAAAAATGACCCCAATAACATAAGTGCTGTAGCATTAAAGAACCTGCAAAACGAGTGGTGTGAAAAGACCTGGGACTTGTCAGAAATATGTAATGTTTTGTCTAAAATGACAAAAAAAAAGAAAAGATTCAAGGGATCAGCAGCATTTTATAACAGGTAACAAATATACAAATTTGTGACAAGTGACCGGTATTAAGTATTGTGGATGATAACCAGACGTTTATTTCAAATGAAGAGTTTAATGAACGTCTTGTATTTGGCCAATTGGAACCTTCCCGGAAATGTCTGCGCCGGTGATAAAATCTACTTACTAATAGAGCTCCCGACTGGACACAAAGAACTGCAGCTCATGGAGGAATGAAGCTTCTTTCCTTCTCAGCCAAGAACTTCTTATACCAGTCCCGTACGGCCTCTATCATGTCCTGATATCTAGCAGAAAGAGAAAAAATCAATTATAAACTAAATAAAATTTATTAAAGAAAAAAAAACCTCCTGCAAACATGAAGGATTTGTAGCAAAGCACAGCCATTATTTACACAGCACAATTGTTTTACTTTATTCTATATTAGTGGCCACTCTGTGCAAAAACTTGTGGGAAATTACTGCAGCACTAATATTGTCTATCCAGAGAGCACCCAAGTATTCCCCAATTTCTGACTCCACCGCCCGATTTCCCCCACAAGCACAATGCTGCACCGCTGTCACCTGCCTGGTACAGGCTCCTTTATAGGGTCCTTTCAGCTGTTGTTCACCAAGATGTGAAGTAATCCGAGTACAGGGTTTCCTATGTCTGAGTGCAGGGGTGGAGAGCAGAGAGGATCAGACAGAGACAGGCCCATACACAGACTGCTGGTATATAGAGGACAAATCTCACTGAACAGCAGCTACAAGAAGCTTCTGGATGGGGGCAGTGGGGGTGAGACAGCACTTCAGCAACATGTTTGGGAGAGAAGGAAGAAAATAAGCAAATGAAGAATATTTATAAAGTTCACAAGTCTGCAATGTGAGGAGGATAATTACATGAAGAAAACCCTCTAGGTGCAGCGTCCGCAACCGGAAAACCGCCCCAAGGTCCACCTGTGTCATCAGCGCCCCCCTGCTGGACCCCTAATCAGTTGTACTGCAAACTCTGATGATTGATACTGACACTAGGTCAGCTCTTTCCCAATGGCGGCACTAGCTGACCATCCTGTGGATAGGACAGGTGCCGGATCATTCAATCCTTTCCCTCTTCCCCAACGTGAAGCAAACATCCCTCTGACCAGACAAACATCCCTCTGACTAGACAAACATCCCCCTGACCAGACAAACATCCCCCTGACCAGGTAAACATCCCCCTGACCAGACAAACATCACTCTGACCAGACAAACATCCCTCTGACCAGACAAACATCCACCTGACCAGACAAACATCACTCTGACCAGACAAACATCCCTCTGACCAGACAAACATCACTCTGACCAGACAAACATCCCTCTGACCAGACAAACATCCACCTGACCAGACAAACATCCTCCTGACCAGGCAACCATCCCCCTGACCAGGCAAACATCCCCCTGACCAGGCAAACATCCCCCTGACCAGGCAAACATCCCTCTGACCAGGCAAACATCCCCCTGACCAGACAAACATCCCCATGACCAGGCAAACATCCTCCTGACCAGGCAACCATCCCCCTGACCAGGCAAACATCCCCCTGACCAGGCAAACATCCCCCTGACCAGGCAAACATCCCCCTGACCAGGCAAACATCCCCATGACCAGGCAAACATCCCTCTGACCAGGCAAACATACAACCCCTTTTTTTCTTTCCCATTTTACTTGCTTTATTAATTTCACCTCCAACATTACTGACAACTCCAAGTTCAATAGTTTGATAGTCTCATCTCCTGCCTTTGTATGTGGAGGAGGCAATAAACAGCCGTATACATCCTAAACCTGTCACAAGGACTTTCTCTGCAACTCCCTACTCTCAGCTGTCCCCCTGTAACAATCCACCTTTTTCTCTTTCTTGCTCATACATTTCAGACACTTTATTAACATGTTAATCATATTTCCAAACTTACTGCATTCCACTTCATCTGATCATACATCACCGTTTAAAAGAATCACAATCACTTACTTGTCTGCTGCGGTAATTCTTGGATTGTTTTCTTGCTGTTGCTTGATCTTATTTTGCTGCTTTGCTGTCCTTAAACCACCATCTGTCGCACAGTGTCCACATCTTGTTCCACCGGGTCGCTCTTTTGATCCCTGCAACAACAGACACTATGCGAGTATGACTTCACATGTGACATTTCCAAGTCCCTTGACCATTGTGGTGCCAATGGAGTACCCCATTTCTCGTTATCATGCCACCAAAGCACACCATTTCCCGCTAGCATGCCACCGTAGCACACCTTTTCCCGTTAGTATGCCACCGGGCACACCTATTCCCGTTAGCATGCCATCGGAGCACACCTATTCCCGTTAGCATGCCACCGGAGCACACCTTTACCATTAGCATGTGACCGCAGCACACCTTTACCGTTAGAATGCCACTGGAGCACACCTTTACCATTAGCATGCCACCGGAGCACACCTTTTCCCGTTGGCTTGCCACCGGAGCACGCCACTTTCCCGTTGGCTTGCCACCGGAGCACGCCACTTTCCCGTTGGCTTGCCACCGGAGCACGCCACTTTCCCGTTGGCTTGCCACCGGAGCACGCCACTTTCCCGTTGGCTTGCCACCGGAGCACGCCACTTTCCCGATGGCTTGCCACCGGAGCACGCCACTTTCCCGGTGGCTTGCCACCGAAGCACGACACAGTCCCGTTGGCTTGCCACCGGAGCACGCCACAGTCCCGTTGGCTTGCCACCGGAGCACGCCACTTTCCCGTTGGCTTGCCACCGGAGCACGCCACTTTCCCGTTGGCTTGCCACCGGAGCACGCCACTTTCCCGTTGGCTTGCCACCGGAGCACGCCACTTTCCCGTTGGCTTGCCACCGGAGCACGCCACTTTCCCGTTGGCTTGCCACCGGAGCACGCCACTTTCCCGTTGGCTTGCCACCGGAGCACGCCACTTTCCCGTTGGCTTGCCACCGGAGCACGCCACTTTCCCGTTGGCTTGCCACCGGAGCACGCCACTTTCCCGTTGGCTTGCCACCGGAGCACGCCACTTTCCCGATGGCTTGCCACCGGAGCACGCCACTTTCCCGTTGGCTTGCCACCGGAGCACGCCACTTTCCCGTTGGCTTGCCACCGGAGCACGCCACTTTCCCGTTGGCTTGCCACCGGAGCACGCCACAGTCCCGTTGGCTTGCCACCGGAGCGCGCCACTTTCCCGTTGGCTTGCCACCGGAGCGCGCCACTTTCCCGTTGGCTTGCCACCGGAGCGCGCCACTTTCCCGTTGGCTTGCCACCGGAGCGCGCCACTTTTCCGTTGGCTTGCCACCGGAGCGCGCCACTTTCCCGTTGGCTTGCCACCGGAGCACGCCACTGTCCCGTTGGCTTGCCACCGGAGCACGCCACTTTCCCGTTGGCTTGCCACCGGAGCACGCCACTTTCCCGTTGGCTTGCCACCGGAGCACGCCACTTTCCCGTTGGCTTGCCACCGGAGCACGCCACTGTCCCGTTGGCTTGCCACCGGAGCACGCCACTGTCCCGTTGGCTTGCCACCGGAGCACGCCACTGTCCCGTTGGCTTGCCACCGGAGCACGCCACAGTCCCGTTGGCTTGCCACCGGAGCACGCCACAGTCCCGTTGGCTTGCCACCGGAGCACGCCACAGTCCCGTTGGCTTGCCACCGGAGCACGCCACTTTCCCGTTGGCTTGCCACCGGAGCACGCCACTTTTCCGTTGGCTTGCCACCGGAGCTCGCCACTTTCCCGTTGGCTTGCCACCGGAGCACGCCACTTTCCCGTTGGCTTGCCACCGGAGCACGCCACTGTCCCGTTGGCTTGCCACCGGAGCACGCCACTGTCCCGTTGGCTTGCCACCGGAGCACGCCACTGTCCCGTTGGCTTGCCACCGGAGCACGCCACTGTCCCGTTGGCTTGCCACCGGAGCACGCCACTGTCCCGTTGGCTTGCCACCGGAGCACGCCACTTTCCCGTTGGCTTGCCACCGGAGCACGCCACTTTCCCGTTGGCTTGCCACCGGAGCACGCCACTTTCCCGTTGGCTTGCCACCGGAGCACGCCACTTTCCCGTTGGCTTGCCACCGGAGCACGCCACTTTCCCGTTGGCTTGCCACCGGAGCACGCCACAGTCCCGTTGGCTTGCCACCGGAGCACGCCACTTTCCCGTTGGCTTGCCACCGGAGCACGCCACTTTCCCGTTGGCTTGCCACAGGAGCACGCCACTTTCCCGTTGGCTTGCCACCGGAGCACGCCACTTTCCCGTTGGCTTGCCACCGGAGCACGCCACTTTCCCGTTGGCTTGCCACCGGAGCGCGCCACTTTCCCGTTGGCTTGCCACCGGAGCGCGCCACTTTTCCGTTGGCTTGCCACCGGAGCGCGCCACTTTCCCGTTGGCTTGCCACCGGAGCGCGCCACTGTCCCGTTGGCTTGCCACCGGAGCGCGCCACTGTCCCGTTGGCTTGCCACCGGAGCGCGCCACTTTCCCGTTGGCTTGCCACCGGAGCACGCCACTTTCCCGTTGGCTTGCCACCGGAGCACGCCACTTTCCCGTTGGCTTGCCACCGGAGCACGCCACTGTCCCGTTGGCTTGCCACCGGAGCACGCCACTGTCCCGTTGGCTTGCCACCGGAGCACGCCACTGTCCCGTTGGCTTGCCACCGGAGCACGCCACTTTCCCGTTGGCTTGCCACCGGAGCACGCCACTTTCCCGCTGGCTTGCCACCGGAGCACGCCACTGTCCCGCTGGCTTGCCACCGGAGCACGCCACTTTCCCGTTGGCTTGCCACAGGAGCACGCCACTTTCCCGTTGGCTTGCCACCGGAGCACGCCACTTTCCCGTTGGCTTGCCACCGGAGCACGCCACTTTCCCGTTGGCTTGCCACCGGAGCGCGCCACTTTCCCGTTGGCTTGCCACCGGAGCGCGCCACTTTCCCGTTGGCTTGCCACCGGAGCGCGCCACTTTTCCGTTGGCTTGCCACCGGAGCGCGCCACTTTCCCGTTGGCTTGCCACCGGAGCGCGCCACTGTCCCGTTGGCTTGCCACCGGAGCGCGCCACTGTCCCGTTGGCTTGCCACCGGAGCGCGCCACTTTCCCGTTGGCTTGCCACCGGAGCACGCCACTTTCCCGTTGGCTTGCCACCGGAGCACGCCACTGTCCCGTTGGCTTGCCACCGGAGCACGCCACTGTCCCGTTGGCTTGCCACCGGAGCACGCCACTGTCCCGTTGGCTTGCCACCGGAGCACGCCACTTTCCCGTTGGCTTGCCACCGGAGCACGCCACTTTCCCGTTGGCTTGCCACCGGAGCACGCCACTTTCCCGTTGGCTTGCCTCCGGAGCACGCCACTTTCCCGCTGGCTTGCCACCGGAGCACGCCACTGTCCCGCTGGCTTGCCACCGGAGCACGCCACTGTCCCGCTGGCTTGCCACCGGAGCACGCCACTTTCCCGCTGGCTTGCCACCGGAGCACGCCACTTTCCCGCTGGCTTGCCACCGGAGCACGCCACTTTCCCGCTGGCTTGCCACCGGAGCACGCCACTTTCCCGCTGGCTTGCCACCGCAGCACGCCACTTTCCCGCTGGCTTGCCACCGCAGCACGCCACTTTCCCGCTGGCTTGCCACCGGAGCACGCCACTGTCCCGTTGGCTTGCCACCGGAGCACGCCACAGTCCCGTTGGCTTGCCACCGGAGCACGCCACAGTGCCGTTGGCTTGCCACCGGAGCACGCCACAGTCCCGTTGGCTTGCCACCGGAGCACGCCACAGTCCCGTTGGCTTGCCACCGGAGCACGCCACTTTCCCGTTGGCTTGCCACCGGAGCACGCCACTTTTCCGTTGGCTTGCCACCGGAGCTCGCCACTTTCCCGTTGGCTTGCCACCGGAGCACGCCACTTTCCCGTTGGCTTGCCACCGGAGCACGCCACTGTCCCGTTGGCTTGCCACCGGAGCACGCCACTGTCCCGTTGGCTTGCCATCGGAGCACGCCACTGTCCCGTTGGCTTGCCACCGGAGCACGCCACTGTCCCGTTGGCTTGCCACCGGAGCACGCCACTGTCCCGTTGGCTTGCCACCGGAGCACGCCACTTTCCCGTTGGCTTGCCACCGGAGCACGCCACTTTCCCGTTGGCTTGCCACCGGAGCACGCCACTTTCCCGTTGGCTTGCGACCGGAGCACGCCACTTTCCCGTTGGCTTGCCACCGGAGCACGCCACTTTCCCGTTGGCTTGCCACCGGAGCACGCCACTTTCCCGTTGGCTTGCCACCGGAGCACGCCACAGTCCCGTTGGCTTGCCACCGGAGCACGCCACTTTCCCGTTGGCTTGCCACCGGAGCACGCCACTCTCCCGTTGGCTTGCCACTGGAGCACGCCACTTTCCCGTTGGCTTGCCACCGGAGCACGCCACTTTCCCGTTGGCTTGCCACCGGAGCACGCCACTTTCCCGTTGGCTTGCCACCGGAGCACACCACTTTCCCGTTGGCTTGCCACCGGAGCACGCCACTTTCCCGTTGGCTTGCCACCGGAGCACGCCACTTTTCCGTTGGCTTGCCACCGGAGCACGCCACTTTCCCGTTGGCTTGCCACCGGAGCACGCCACTGTCCCGTTGGCTTGCCACCGGAGCACGCCACTTTCCCGTTGGCTTGCCACCGGAGCACGCCACTTTCCCGTTGGCTTGCCACCGGAGCACGCCACTTTCCCGTTGGCTTGCCACCGGAGCACGCCACTGTCCCGTTGGCTTGCCACCGGAGCACGCCACTGTCCCGTTGGCTTGCCACCGGAGCACGCCACTGTCCCGTTGGCTTGCCACCGGAGCACGCCACTGTCCCGTTGGCTTGCCACCGGAGCACGCCACTTTCCCGTTGGCTTGCCACCGGAGCACGCCACTTTCCCGTTGGCTTGCCACCGGAGCACGCCACTTTCCCGTTGGCTTGCCACCGGAGCACGCCACTTTCCCGTTGGCTTGCCACCGGAGCACGCCACTTTCCCGCTGGCTTGCCACCGGAGCACGCCACTTTCCCGCTGGCTTGCCACCGGAGCACGCCACTGTCCCGCTGGCTTGCCACCGGAGCACGCCACTTTCCCGCTGGCTTGCCACCGGAGCACGCCACTTTCCCGCTGGCTTGCCACCGGAGCACGCCACTTTCCCGCTGGCTTGCCACCGGAGCACGCCACTTTCCCGCTGGCTTGCCACCGCAGCACGCCACTTTCCCGCTGGCTTGCCACCGGAGCACGCCACTTTCCCGCTGGCTTGCCACCGGAGCACGCCACTTTCCTGCTGGCTTGCCACCGGAGCACGCCACTGTCCCGCTGGCTTGCCACCGGAAGCACGCCACTTTCCCGTTGGCTTGCCACCGGAGCACGCCACTGTCCCGTTGGCTTGCCACCGGAGCACGCCACTTTCCCGTTGGCTTGCCACCGGAGCACGCCACTTTCCCGTTGGCTTGCCACCGGAGCACGCCACTTTCCCGTTGGCTTGCCACCGGAGCACGCCACTGTCCCGTTGGCTTGCCACCGGAGCACGCCACTGTCCCGTTGGCTTGCCACCGGAGCACGCCACTGTCCCGTTGGCTTGCCACCGGAGCACGCCACTTTCCCGTTGGCTTGCCACCGGAGCACGCCACTTTCCCGTTGGCTTGCCACCGGAGCACGCCACTTTCCCGTTGGCTTGCCACCGGAGCACGCCACTTTCCCGTTGGCTTGCCACCGGAGCACGCCACTTTCCCGCTGGCTTGCCACCGGAGCACGCCACTTTCCCGCTGGCTTGCCACCGGAGCACGCCACTGTCCCGCTGGCTTGCCACCGGAGCACGCCACTTTCCCGCTGGCTTGCCACCGGAGCACGCCACTTTCCCGCTGGCTTGCCACCGGAGCACGCCACTTTCCCGCTGGCTTGCCACCGGAGCACGCCACTTTCCCGCTGGCTTGCCACCGCAGCACGCCACTTTCCCGCTGGCTTGCCACCGGAGCACGCCACTTTCCCGCTGGCTTGCCACCGGAGCATGCCACTTTCCTGCTGGCTTGCCACCGGAGCACGCCACTGTCCCGCTGGCTTGCCACCGGAAGCACGCCACTTTCCCGCTGGCTTGCCAAGGGAGCACGCCATCATCCATTTAATAAAATGGGCCACACTTAGCTTTTTCTTTTATATAATGGGCCCATATAGTTTTTCATTGAATATATTGGGCCCTACATAACCTTACATTTAATATATATAATCGTCTTATCATGTTTGTCTGTCTGTCCTTCTGTCCAGGAAGTCCTGCGTCGCTGATTGGTCCGACCGTGGTCAATCAGCGACGTGGGATTTTAGAAAAAGATGGCGGCCATTAGCAGCTCATCTGCCGCACGGAGGTTAGCGGCGATGCAGCCGGGAGATGACCGGCGCTAGCCGGTCAACTCCCGGTTGCTCGCAGCAGAAGTACCCCGACCAGCGGCGCCGCTGACCTCCATGCGGCTACCGTCGGGAGATCAGCGGTTAGGGCCGCTGATCTTCCGACGGAAAGTGTGAAGGGAGGACCGGGGAGCGGCGCCACCGGTCCGGATACTTCTGCTGCGAGCAGCCGGTCATTTCCCGGCTGCTCGCAGTGGAAGTACCCGCACAGGCAGCGCCGCTCCCCTGTCCTCACTAATACGATTCGGCGGCCACGACCAATCAGCGATATTGGCTCCAAATTTAAACACCGCTCTGCACAGAGGTCAGTGGCGATGCAGCCGGTCATCTCCCGGCTGCTTGCAGCAGAAGTACCCTGACCTGCGGCGCCGCTGACCTCCATGCGGCTACCGTCGCTAGATCAGCGGCTAGGGCCGCTGATCTCCCGACGGCAAGTGTGAAGGGAGGACCGGGGAGCGGCGCCGCCGGTTGGGATACTTCTGCTGCGAGCAGCCGGTCATCTCCCGGCTGCTCACAGTGGAAGTACCCGCTCCCCGGTTCTCACTAATACGATTCGCTGATTGGTCGCGGCCGCCAGCCGTGACCAATCACCGGTTTTGGCGCCAAATTTAAACATGCTCTCCGGTCCTCACTAACACGGTTCGCTGATTGGTCGCGGCCGGCCGCATACATATTCTAGAATACCCGATGAGTTAGAATCGGGCCACCATCTAGTTTAATATAATGGGCCACAAATTGCCTTCTAGTTATTACAAGAGGTCCTGCATAGTCTTCCATTTATTTTAATAGGCCCCATATAACCTTTCAGCATCTGAAACAACGGATACTGAAAGCCTGTGCTAGCATTTCTTCTGCGGTGTTGCTATCAGTGTGTCAAGAGTGGTAGAAGAGGGTTGCATTGACAATCCAACACAATGGGCAGCACTTTAAACACATTTTATAAGTGGTCATAAACTTGTAAAAAATTCATGAAAGAATAAAGTTATGTTAAAACCAAGCACACCATTGTATTTTCTTATGAAATTCTCAATGAGTTTGATGTGTCACATCACCCTCTTCCCATTGAAAAAAATAAAGTTAGATCCAAAATGGCCGACTTCAAAATGGCCGCCATATTCACCACCCATCTGGAAAAGTTTCCCCCTCCCATATACTAATGTGCCATAAACAGGAAGTTGACATCACCAACCATTCCCATTTAATTTAGGTGTATCCATATAAATAGCCCACCCTGTATTATTACCATTTTTATTATTGCTGTACATACTGTAGCTTTTCATTTAATTTATTGGGCCCCATATAGGCTTCCATTTAATATAATGGGCCACACATAGCCTTCCATTTAATTTAATGGGGTCCACATAGCCTTCCATTTAATTTAATGGGGTCCACATAGCCTTCCATTTTATTTAATGGGACCCACATATGTTTTTATTTAATATAAAGAGCCCCACATAAGCCCCTAATTAATATAATGGGCCCCACCTTGCTTTCCATATAAAATAATGGGTCCCACATAGCCCTCCCTTTTGTTATGATGAGCCTTACATATCACACCATTTCCCGATGATCTGCCACCGAAGTACACCATTGGCTGCTGGGGTGCCACTGGAACACACTCTTTACAGTTGGGGTGCTAACAGAGCACACCTTTCACCATTAGCATGCCACCGGAGTACACTTTTTGCCACTGGCATGCCACTGATGCACACCCTTTACCATTGGAGTACCATCGGGCACACCCTTTACCGTTGGTGTGCCATCGGAGAACTCTATTTCCCGTAGGCCTACCAGAGGGGCCCAATATGTGACCTTTTTTGCTTACCACCGGGGCACTCATCTAGGGCTTTTTAGCTTCCACCGGGGTGCACTCTTTGGCCTTTTAGCTTACCACCGGGGCACCCAACTTGGGCTTTTTAACTGCGACCGGGGTACACTCTGACCATTTTGCTTACCACCGGGGCACTCATTTTAGGCTTTTTTAGCCTGCCACCGGGGAGAACTTTTTGGCCTTATTGCTTACCACTGGGGCGCACTCTAGGGCTTTTTAGCCTACCACCAGGGTACATTCTTTGGCCTTATTGCTTATCACTGGGGCGCACTCTAGGGCTGCTCAGTCTGCCACCAGAGTCTACTCTTTGGCCTTTTTGCCATTGGTGTGCCACCAGAGCACACCCTATGACGTTGGAGTGCCACCGGAGCACACCCTTTACCTTTGGAGTGCCACCGGAACACACAATTTGCCATTGGCAAAAGTATAATGGACCCCCACATAGAATTCTATAAAGTATAATGGCCCCCACATAGCCCTCTATATAGTATAATGAGCCGCACATTGCCTTCCATGTACTATAATTTAATTTATTGGGCTCCACATAGCTTTTCATTTAATTTATTGAACCCCACATAACCGTCAATTTAATATAATAGGCCGCACTGGACTCCATTTAATATATTGGACCTGACATAGCCTTCCATTTAATAAAATGGGGCCAAAATATCCCTCTATTTAATATAATGGGCACCAAAAAGCCTTCCATGTTTTATATTGGGCACCACATAGCCCTCTATTTAATACAATTGGCCCCACTTAACCTTCCATTTAAAATATTGGGCCCCACATAGCTTTACATTTAATTTACTGGGCTCCATATAGGCTTCCATTTAATATAATGGGCCCCACATAACCCTCCATTTAATATAATGGTCCCCACATTGCCTTCCATTTATTATAATGGAGCCAAGATACATCTCTATTTAATATAATGGACAAAACACAGGCTTCCATTTAATATAATTGGCGCTACATAGCCCTTTATTTGATAAATGCGCCTTACATAGCCCTCCATATAATATTATGGGCCCCGCAACGCTTTCCATTTAATTTAATAGGCCTCACATAGCCCTCAATTTAATACAGAGGGCCCCACAAAACCTTCCAGATAACATAGTGGGCCCCAATATAGCTTTCTTTTTAATGTATTGGTCCCCACATAGCTCTCTATTTAATATAATGGGCCTCACATAGCCTTCCATTAAATATCATGGGCCCCATATAGAATTTATCATATACGTAGATGTCCCTTTAAGATAACGGGCCCCACATAGCTTTCCCTTTAATATAATGGGCCCCACATAGATTTTATTATTATATAATGGGCCCCACATAGCTTTCCCTTTAATATAATGGGCCCCACATAGCTTTCTCTTTAATATAATGGGCCCCACATAGCTTTCCCTTTAATATAATGGGCCCCACATAGCTTTCTCTTTAATATAATGGGCCCCACATAGCTTTCTCTTTAATATAATGGGCCCCACATAGCTTTCTCTTTAATATAATGGGCCCACATAGCCATCCATTTAATATAATGGGCCCTACGTAGATGTCCCTTTAAGATAACGGGCCCCACATAGCTTTCCCTTTAATATAATGGGCCCCACATAGCTTTCCCTTTAATATAATGGGCCCCACATAGCTTTCTCTTTAATATAATGGGCCCCACATAGCTTTCCCTTTAATATAATGGGCCCCACATAGCTTTCCCTTTAATATAATGGGCCCCACATAGCTTTCCCTTTAATATAATGGGCCCCACATAGCTTCCCCTTTAATATAATGGGCCCCACATAGCTTTTCCTTTAATATAATGGGCCCCACATAGCTTTTTCTTTAATATAATGGGCCCCACATAGCTTTCCCTTTAATATAATGGGCCCCACATAGCTTTCTCTTTAATATAATGGGCCCCACATAGCTTTCTCTTTAATAAAATGGGCCCCACATAGCTTTCTCTTTAATATAATGGGCCGCACATAGCTTTCCCTTTAATATAATGGGCCCCACATAGCTTTCCCTTTAATATAATGGGCCCCACATAGCTTTCCCTTTAATATAATGGGCCCCACATAGCTTTTTCTTTAATATAATGGGCCCCACATAGCTTTTTCTTTAATATAATGGGCCCCACATAGCTTTCTCTTTAATATAATGGGCCCCACATAGCTTTCTCTTTAATATAATGGGCCGCACATAGCTTTCTCTTTAATATAATGGGCCCCACATAGCTTTCTCTTTAATATAATGGGCCCCACATAGCTTTCTCTTTAACATAATGGGCCCCACATAGCTTTCCCTTTAATATAATGGGCCCCACATAGCTTTCTCTTTAATATAATGGGCCCCACATAGCTTTCTCTTTAATATAATGGGCCCCACATAGCTTTCTCTTTAATATAATGGGCCCCACATAGCTTTCCCTTTAATATAATGGGCCCCACATAGCTTTCCCTTTAATATAATGGGCCCCACATAGCTTTCTCTTTAATATAATGGGCCCCACATAGCTTTCCCTTTAATATAATGGGCCCCACATAGCTTTTTCTTTAATATAATGGGCCCCACATAGCTTTTTCTTTAATATAATGGGCCCCACATAGCTTTCTCTTTAATATAATGGGCCCCACATAGCTTTCTCTTTAATATAATGGGCCGCACATAGCTTTCTCTTTAATATAATGGGCCCCACATAGCTTTCTCTTTAATATAATGGGCCCCACATAGCTTTCTCTTTAACATAATGGGCCCCACATAGCTTTCCCTTTAATATAATGGGCCCCACATAGCTTTCTCTTTAATATAATGGGCCCCACATAGCTTTCTCTTTAATATAATGGGCCCCACATAGCTTTCTCTTTAATATAATGGGCCCCACATAGCTTTCCCTTTAATATAATGGGCCCCACATAGCTTTCCCTTTAATATAATGGGCCCCACATAGCTTTCTCTTTAATATAATGGGCCCCACATAGCTTTCCCCTTAATATAATTGGCCCCACATAGCTTTCCCTTTAATATAATTGGCCCCACATAGCTTTCCCTTTAATATAATGGGCACCACATAGATTTATTATAATATAATGGGCCCCACATAGATTTATTATAATATAATGGGCCCCACATAGATTTATTATAATATAATGGGCCCCACATAGATTTATTATAATATAATGGGCCCCACCTAACCCTCCAGTTTATACACTGCAGTCGCTCTCTTTCTTCTCTTCATTACCTAGTCCAGTCTTTCGTGACGACTTCCCGCCATGATTCGTCTTTGCAGTTTGCTGTCCAGGTTTCGGCTGCTCCGCACTTTTCAGCAGATCACCGCACTCCTGAAAAACAAAAATGTTACAAATATAAGCGACTTAAATAAATAATGCCGCCCACTGTGCCACCAAATGCAAATATGTGCCACACTGTGCCCATGAGTATATCATTCACCGCAATGAAGTCTGCTCCACTGAGAATATAAATCAGTCACTAGCTTGTGCTCCCATTATAAATAGTGTTGAACGAGCACTAAAATGCTCGGGTGCTAGAAGCTCGGCCCGAGCTCGCCGTGATACTCGGGTTCTCGACCTGAGCAACGAGCCCATGTTAGTCTATGGGAGACCCGAGCATTTTTGCGGAGGCACCCCCGGCAGTCTGTAGAAAGCCTAAAAAGTGCCCAAAATGATAGTGACAGTGCTCAGATGACATGGGGACAGCATGGGGATCGCCCCAGGAAGCATTTCTGACCCCCAGGTCACTGTTGTCAACAACGTGGTCAGAGGTATTAAGCCACTTTTACAGGCTCATAAGAAAATGTTCAAAAACGAAAGTGAAACTTTTTTCCTGTGAAATATGTTAAGGAATTTCTTTTCCAGGGTAAAGACTTGTGTATAAGGTAAAATAAATAACCAAAAACAAAAATACTCCTCCACACCTTGGGCTATGTTCACAAGTAGCATTTTTTATGCGTTTTTGCACGTTTGTATTGCTTTCAACTGTGACAAATGCATTCACCGGGAAATATCATTTTAACATTTTACAACCTTATCTGGCCATGTGCTGTGTGACACATGCATACAGTGCTGAAAAGACATGGGAACAGCATGGGGAAGACCCCTGGAAGCATCTCTGACTCCCAGGTCACTGCCTAAAAGTGTGCCCATCAGAAGTGATCCTTGCCGCATCAGAAGATGCAGACTTGCAACTATCCCCGTGCAAGTCCTTGTCCCAGGGCAGTGTTCAATTATACCTCCCCCATTCCTTGCAATGCAAGCGCAAATATGCAGCCAACCACCCACCCACCCCCAGGCTGCAATACCATACTGCTAGCTTGCACTTGAAATTGGGCCTTTTAGTTTTGAGGAGGCCGAAGCTGGCCACTACCTCATGGCTGCTTCGGCAGCGAGGTATCCATACTCAGTCCCCAGCCGCCCGGCGGCCGGGTGTCCACACCTGGTCCCCAGCCGCCTGGGGGCGGCGGGGTGTCCATAGACGGTCCCCAGCCACCCCGATTTCTCCGCGGAACATCCCCACACACTTTTCTTAGACTGGCCTGCTTTAGGGCAGCATTGGACGAGCCCACTAGAGAACCCGACTCCATCAGGGGAGGTGAGAATGCCAAGGTGAGGAGCATGATGATGATAGAAGTTAGCATCTGCTTTGTTTTGTTGGAATGCAAGCATAAGTGTGCAACCTGCCACCAACCCACCCCGAGGCTGCAATACCATACTGCTAGCATGCGTGCACTTGAAATTGGGCGTTTTAGGCATGTGGAGGCCAGAGCTGGCCACTACCTCATGGCTGCTTCGGCAGCGAGGTATCGATACTCAGTCCCCAGCCGCCCGGCGGCCGGGTGTCCATGCTCGGTCCCCAGCCGCCAGGGGGCGGCCGGGTGTCCACACTCGGTCCCCAGCCGCCCCGCGGCCAGGTGTCCATAAACGGTTCCAAGCCGCCCCGATTTCTCCGCGAAACATCCCCACACACTTTTCTTAGACTGGCCTGCTTTAGGGCAGCATTGGACGAGCCCACCAAAGAACCCGACTTCTCCGGTGGGCCCTGGCTTCTCTATCAGGGGAGTTGAGAGTGCCAAGGTGAGGAGCATGATGAGGATGATAGAAGTTAGCATCTGCTTTGTTTTCAAGGAATGCAAGCGCATGTATGTAGTAGCGGCTAGGCCTGAGGTGGTCAGCGTTTTGGCGCATATCCTACCTCCTCCGAGGATTGCTGGATGTTTTCCTGCTACTATCCAAGTTCTATGACTCTCGTTAAAACAAAGCTTCAAGTGATAAATGATGGATGAGGTAGTGGAAAAGGAGAAAGAGCAGGAGGAACAGGGACCATTCACATCAATATCAGGCCAGTCAACCACATATGTCTTGTAGGATATGTTTCTGTAACAAAAGGAGCGGTTTGGCTACACAGTTATAGGGCATACAGTGAGTGCAATGCCTACCAAAACTTTTGAGGCACTCCAATGCCCCTTGGAAATGACATGGAGGTCAGAGGGCCTTAACTAAACCTTTTTTTCCATTTATGGCAACTGGGTCTCCTGTGCAGTGTTGGCCTAAGCAGTGAATGGAAGGCTTTCCAAAAATTATAAGGAACTGCAATGCCCCTGGAAACAGACGTGGATTACAGCGTACTAAAAACCTTCTACCCATTATTGGGGAGTGTGTCTCCCTTAGTTTTCACCTTTGCATTGAAAAGCAAAAGCTGACTAAAATTAGGAGGAAATGCAATGCCTGTTGGAAGAGTCGTGGAGATTAGAGGTAAGGTAATTAAAAACAACATTTCAATGCCCCTTGGAAGAGCTGTGGAGTTCAGAGTGGCTTAAGAAGATGCTTTTAATGCCCCTTTGAAGAGACGTGGAGGTCACAGTAGCTTAACAAGACGGTTTTAATGCCCCTTACAAGAGCCATACAGTACAGCATCTTAAAAACATTATTCCCATTATTGGGGAGTGGGTCTCCCATAGTATTTGCTTATGCCTTCCAAGCAAAAGCTTCCAAAAATTATGAGGAAATGCAATGCCCGTTCGAAGAGTCGTGGAGATCCCAGTAGCTTAACAAGACGCTTTTAATGCCCCTCACAAGAGACGTGGAGGTCAGAGTGGCATAACAAGACAGTTTTAATGCCCCTTACAAGACACGTGGAGGTCAGAGTGGTATAACAAGACGCTTTTAATGCCCCTCAGAAGAGACGTGGAGGTCAGAGTGGTATAACAAGACGGTTTTAATGCCCCTTACAAGAGACGTGGAGGTCAGAGTGGTATAACAAGATGGTTTTAATGCCCCTCAGAAGAGACGTGGAGGTCAGAGTGGTATAACAAGACTGTTTTAATGCCCCTCTGAAGACACGTGGAGGTCAGAGTGGTATAACAAGACGGTTTTAATGCCCTTTACAAGACACGTGGAGGTCAGAGTGGTATAACAAGACGGTTTTAATGCCCCTTACAAGACACGTGGAGGTCAGAGTGGTATAACAAGACTCTTTTAATGCCCCTTACAAGAGACGCTCATTATTCTGGCATTTGGCAAATATTAAAAATGATGGTAATCCTAATTGACCTAAAATAGGAAAGGTTTATTCTGATTTCATGTCAGATATTGAGAAAAACCTGCAGATGTGTCTATTTATACAGTGTATGGAAACTTCTGATTTCAACTGTGTGTATATATATATATATATATATATATATATATATATATATATATATATGTGTATATTATATACACGGCGAAGCTCACACACCACAACACCCACAGCAGAGGAACTGGCTGCACACACACCTGCTCCTGTCAGTGCTGTGAGCGGCCCTCATATCGCTGCTGGCTCCGCCCCTCATATCGCTGCTGGCTCCGCCCCTCATATCGCTGCTGGCTCCGCCCCTCATGTCGCTGCTGGCTCCGCCCCTCATATCGCTTCTGGCTCTGCCCCTCACATCGCTGCTGGCTCCGCCCATCAGTCGCTCACAGTCCTCAGCAATATGGAGACATCCGCACTGATCAGAATCCTCGGGGGCGTGGCCTGTCACTGTAGTCACACAAGGGTTGTCATGGAGATCTCAAGGGAAGGCAGGTGGGCGGGGCTTAGAGCAGGAAGTAGAAGCCGTGCAGTGTGATTGGCTCCTTACCTTCTGCCAGTAATGGAGCAGATATATGGCTCCTATATAATGGAGGGGGCTCAGGAGGGGTTCCCCACCCAAAAGGTCAGGGGATAAATAATACTGGACATGAACGAGGGCAGGAGGACATTATTCTATATTGTAAGAAATCTGATTTCTTCTTTCCTCACAGTTTTTCCTGTGCAAGGCCACATGTATTGTGCGATAATCTGTGAATATGGGGGGGATCTGCTCCTCACATCCACATCAATCCCCCCACGTCTGAGCTCTCCCTTACAGGGGTCTTCTGCTCTGCACACTGATGCCGTATCCATGGAGATGACATCATGGCCGGTACATGCGGATCTCCCCGATGGGACCCTCATGTATCTGGAGGACGAGGCACTGCTGCTCCTCGGGGAGAGGGGGCACAATTCCTGTACACATGATACAGGGGCTTCTGCCATCTCTGGGCTGAGAATAATGCTGGCAGCGCGCAGTCTACATGATGTGAGGATTACAAGTCTGCAGTCACAGAGAGTCACACAGATGACTGCAGCCTTCAGCTTCACACCGGACAATCCCTTTAAATACATGTATATTGCTCTAAAAATACTTTTTACTATTTTGCTTCATGTAACATTTGCTCTGTTCGGCCTTTACCAGCTTTTTGTTTCCCAGCAGCACATTGATGGCTTCAGAATGAGTTAACTTGAGATTCAGTCAGTGAGCTCCTTATGATGTGGAGTTTCCAGCTCTTTTATTTCTGCGATGATTTATGACTGCATCAGAGATCAGCCCAACTTTCATGCTGGTCTGTGAACATAATCAGCACAGAGAAGGTCAGAATGAGCTCACTGATAAATTTCAGTGAGCTCATTCTGCAACTAGCAATGCAAAGGAAATAATAAAGCCAAATTGTTTATGAAACGTTATTGAAAAAATATTTGTATGTATATATTTAGCCCAAAATGTCTGAGTGTCCATATCCTTAGTACCAGCACAGCTGAGGATTTGGTATAATCAGGGGCGTACATAGGACGCAGAAGTTCTAATTGGGCCCCCGCCCAGCAACAAAAATGTAAATAATTGTCGGGGTCGCAGAAGATCAGATCTCACAACCTTCCAGCCTTTACATAGTAATTTTCCTCCTGCTGAAGTCCTAGATCCCTTTTTCATTGCCCATAAAGTGTGGTGCCAACAAAAGTGCCCCCCAAACACGGTATGATACCCCCATGGTGAATTCCTCCATATGCGCAGTATAATGACCCTACTGTACCCGACCTCAACTCCCAGGGTAAAGTATGATCCCCCAACTGCCCCACACCTCTCCACACTCCATAGAGTATAATGCACTCAGTATAAGACTCTCGCCATGGTTCTCCACACAGTATAAGGCACTCGCCATGGTCCTCCACGCAGTATAATGCACTCCCTCGTGGTCCTCCACGCAGTATAATGCACTCCCACGTGGTCCGCCACGCAGTATAATGCACACCCTCGTGGTCCTCCACACAGTACAATGCACTCCCCGTGGTCCTCCACACAGTATAATGCACTCCCCCATGGTCCTCCACACAGTACCATGCACTCCCCCATGGTCCTCCACACAGTACAATGCACTCCCCCATGGTCCTCCACACTGTACAATGTACTCCCACATGGTCCTCCACACAGTATAAAGCCCCCATCTCACATAGCGATATCGCTAGCGAGATCGCTGCTGTGTCACGGTTTTGGTGACTCACCAGCGACCTCACCAGCGATGTCGCTATGTGTGACACTTTGCAACGATCAGGCCCCTGCTGTGAGGTTGCTGAACGCTGCAAAGTGTCCTGGACCATTTTTTGGTCGTTGGCCTCCCGCTGGCCAGCACACATCGCTGTGTGTGACCAGCAGGACCAACGATCTGGCTGGTAACCATGGTAAACATCGGGTTACTAGGGGCACGCGCGCACTTAGTAACCCGCTGTTTACCATGGATACCACTCTGCTACGGTGCGCGGAGGCTACCGTTCACCTTAGCAGAGTGGTATCCATGATAAACAGCGGGTTACTAGGGGCACACGCGCACTTAGTAACCCGATGTTTACCATAGTTACCAGCCTGCTCCTGCTTAAGCAGGAGGCTGGTAACAGGAGCAGGACATCGTGGAACGATTCTTTCCACAATATCGCTGCTCCCCTGATCGCTGGTGAGCCTGCCTGTTTGACAGCTCCCCAGCGATGTATTAGCGATGCAGCAACGATCCCTGACAGGTCGTATCGTTGTCGGGATCGCTGCTGCATCGCTTAGTGTGACGGGGCCTTAAGACACTCGCCATGGTTCTCCACTCAGTATAATGCATTCCCCCATGGTCCTGTACGCAGTATAATGCAGCCCCCCATAGGGTAAAATGCAGCCCCCACCCGTAGGGTAAAATGCAGCCCCAGTCCTCCAGTATTATCAGTACACAATGATTTAAAAAATAAATACATACTTACCGCTCCTCGTTCCCCGCTGCTTCAGTCTCTGCAGCTGATCACCTCAGCAGCTGCCAGCTCCACTGTCTGACACAGCGTGGCGCGTCATCATGCCGCTGCGTCAGACGCAGAGGAGGAATGATGGGAGAGGGGGTGTCACATGATGCTCCCTCCTCCAGGTTTTCGTGGGCCCCGGGCGAAAGAGTCTCAGTGGCCCCTTTAACACATCCAACCATTCATGATACACAGATACAGCAGAGAAATTATAGATATAGATATAGTACAATGCCAAAAATGTCACTGACTTCTTACATTTCATGAGTGATATCTATTGTAAATTCTACAATAGCTCAGAAACCGGTGAATCCTCACAGCGCACAGTGCAGACCGGACAGTATAGTCCTCCATACAGTGTTATGGCACCACATAGTCCTCCATACAGTATTATGAGCCCTATATAATGCTCCATACAAAATACTGGATCCCATATAATTCACCATAGAGAATACTGCCTGGTCCCCATGTAATGCCATATGCAGGCTGGAGCTCATACAGAGGCCCCATAAGCCCGCTGCATCCTCCCCGGGGCCCCCACAAGCCGGCTGCATCCCCCCAGGGCCCCCCTCAAGCCTGCATCACCCCCCCCAGAGCCCCCACATGCCTGCAGCATCCCCCCCATAGACCCCACAAGCCTGCAGCATCCCCCCCAGAGCACCCACAAGCCCACAGCATCCCCTCCAGGGCCCCACAAGCCCGCAGAATCCCCCCCAGGGCCCCACAAGCCCGCAGCATCCCCTTAGGGCCCCCACAAGCCCGCAGCATCCCCCCGGGGCCCCCACAAGCCCCGGACCGTACCTGCATCACCACCAGTAAAGGTATTGAAGTTTACCCTTGTGTGTGTGCCTGTACTTCCTCTGAAACCGTCCTGCCGTCTCCCTCCTGCTTCCACCATCTTTCTACACCTCCACACTGCCCTGAGGCCTGCTCTACCTGTGGGGAGCCGTCCCATCATAGCTGCCCCTAACATCAGCCTCAGTGGACTGTCGCAGCGCTGGTAACCTCTTACCAGAATCCACAGGTGGCGTCACGACAATTTCCCCTATAAGCATCCCCCCCCCCTTTGAGTGACCGCCCTGGGCCACGGACTGGGCCAGCCACCGTGATATCCCCCGGCAACCAGAGGCCCGGCTGCCGAGTGCCCCACGGCCCTGGGGGCGAGTCACTATGCACAGTGGTTCATGAATTAATATTCACAGTGACCCTCCATCCTGTGATTAAAAGGGTCCGTACATTTGACACCTCCGTCTGACTCCCACAGTCTCCTCCGCACAGATCGATATTAAGATGGCCACCGCAATGGCATGGGGAGTGCAGCGGTGAGTCCAGAGCGCAGCTCCTCGCTCTAAAATGCCCATCAGAAAGAAGAGGTCAGACATTTATTTTCTATGAGCGCTCTATTATCCTATTTATCAAACATCAGCACTACAAGAATCCGTCCTGAGCCGTGCTGGGATCTTTGAACGTGGGCCCCCGGGAGGATCGGGCCCCTCATGGTGGAGCAGATCACACTCATTATAATCCATCACTGATAGAAGATACATAAACAACAACACAGGATGATTGTAAAACAGTGAGGTAATATTTTATTGAGCCACCAAACACACAATAAACATATCGAACAGTCCCAGCAAATACCTAATATGGTGCAAATTACAGAGTCTCACCCTTCCGCTGACTCGCTGGGATTAAAGCAGCTGCCAATCCGAGGGGCTTCTGGGGCTGACTACCCCCACCAATGGCACCCCCACCAAAGAGCACCCACAAAGAGGAGGTAACAACAAGCTTAGAAAGCTGACAGTCCATTGAGGTACGTGGCCAGGAGACCAGAAAGTTCCAACCTGGCTTCTCCGAACATATCCATGGAACTAGGTGACCGGAAGGTCCCGACTTGGCTTTTTCCGAGCATATTCACGAGTTCCAGGTGGCCGGAGTGTCCCAACCTGGCTACTCCAAACATCTCCATGGGACCAGGTGACTGGTGGGTCCCAACCTGGTTTTCCCAGATGTATCCATGGGTTCTATAGTAGTCAATGGAGCAGATCTGTATTCCTCCAGCCAGGCCTGTTGTCCCTTAAGCTGGCATCCTGTAGAAACCAAATCTGTGTCCCTCTTAATGGATTCATGGTGTTCTGTGGAGCTGTCCCATAGAGTGTTCCTGGCAGTGGTTTTGTAAAAAGACTCCTTTATGTAGTTCACAACTGTCCTTCTTCAAGACTTCATCCACAGGTCAAGAGAAAGGGGTTGTGTTACTAATTCCCATTACTGGAGCATCCACAGTTCATCCCCCAATGTTGACTTGCAAACATTGCAAACATTGAAGGATAAACTATAAATTCCAAAACAATGCAAGTCAACAAATTGCATGGACTTCTAAAATGGTAATCAACATATTTAGCAAACATCCATTGTTCAAAGAGCCTGCGTCCCTGTATTGCAAAGATAACAGTACAATAAACCAGAAGAGTTGATATAAGAGGTAAATAACCATTTATCAATTAACAAATATCACCTCAACCTACAAGATGAGTCAACATTCAGACTCATGACAAAAGATCATGTGCGTTGACCAACCGAAGAAGGAAACACATAAATTCAATAGTTAATAATTCAGGCAATAGTCTATCATTCTGGGCCTATGGAATTTACATCTGGATAATTACGATTAAATGCTGTGTCGTCACAGGCCCCTTTAGTTTTAGGGACTGGCAGGGGTCCTTTACAGTTGCTCTCCCACTAGTTCATCCTTCTTTCCTTTACTCCGTTTCAATAAAATATTTGGAAATATACAAAGTAAAAACTCAAATATAATTTTTTTTCTTACATTAAAACTAGATTTTATTAAAATAAACCCCCAAAAAACAAGAACAAAAAAACTAAACCTGATTAACATCGCAGAGAACAACAATCCAAACTGTACAACGATCACATGATTTATCCGGCACGAAAAACAGCATCAAGAATAAAATAGTAAGAATTAATGGCAAAATTGTAGCTTTTGTTCATTTTGTCTCTATACTGCACGATAAACGCTGGAAAGAAAAAATATAAGAACCATTCCTGGGGTTTTGCCATTGAATGCTGGAAAAAATAAAAAAACATCAGCAGAATTGTTTTTTTATTAATCTCACGCAAAAGAAAAATGGAATAAAAATTATAAAAACGTTGTCTGTTCCCCAAAATGTTACCAGTGAATCCTATAGCGGCTCCGCATGGACCCAAACTGGTAAACTAAAAACTCCTGCATGCCCCGTGTGTGTGTATGTGTATATATATATATATATATACATACACATATATATATACTCCTCTGTACTATATACACGACAGAGCTCACACACCACAACACGCTCCGCTGCGGCGCCACAAAAAGAGCGGACCTGGCTGCACACACACCTGCTCCTGTCACCTGTATACACAGTTGAAACCAGAAATTTACATACACTATATAAATGTTAGAACCCTCCTGTTTGTTTTTTCCATCTTGTGTTTTGCGGTCACAAGACCATCTGCCTTTATATTCCAGCTCCGCCCTTTTGGCTGTGTTGGACTTCAGTGTTGTTTGACTGCTTTTCTAGCCAGGTGCTTCTGTGCCTTTCTCTGTCAGTTCGCTTGGTCCTTCTGGGACCTCTAGTACCTTTTTGTCAGTTTATCTTTTTGTGTTCTGTAACAACTTCTCTGTTTAGGAGATGTCCCATTTTTGTTCCAGTCCTTAGTTCTTTTTGGGACCCCTCTCCTTTATGCTATAGGTCTTCGTTCAGACTAGCCGAGGACTAAGGCGGGTCTGTTCGCTAGGAACAGGCAGCCGCTACATCGTAGGCATTCAGCTTAGTCTTTCTGTAGGGATAGCTTTCTCCTTTCTTTCCTTAGTACTTGTTGCAGATCATAACAATAAAAAGACACATCTGCATGTTTTTCTCAATATCTGACATGAAATCAGAATAAACCTTCCCGTTTTAGGTCAATTAGGATTACCATAATTTTTAAGATTTGCCAAATGCCAGAATAATAAGAGAGAGAGAGAATGTTTTAAAGCATTTTTATTACTTACTGCAAAGTCATAAGTTTACATACACTAATATTGCTATACCTTTAAACAATTCTGGACTGCCCATATGATGATGTCATGTGTTTGGAAACTTCTGATAGTTTTTTTGGCAACATCTCAGTTAATTAGAGACACACCTGTGGATGTATTTTAATGCACACCTGAAACACACTGCTTCTTTGTGTAGCATCATGGGAAAGTCTAAAGAAATCAACCAAGATATCAGGAAGAGAATTGTGGACTTGCACAAGTCTGGCTCATCCTTGGGTACAATTTCAAGATACCTGAAGGTGTCTCGTTAATCTGTACAAACAATTATATGCAAGTACAAACAAGATGGGAATGTCCAGCCATCATACCGCTCAGGAAGGAGACGGGTTCTGTGTCCCAGACATGAACGTGCTTTGGTCCGATATGTGCATATCAAGGACAAAAGCAAAAGATCTTGTGAAGATGATAGGGAAAGCTGATAAGATTGTGTCAATATCCACAGTGAAATGAGTACTGTATCAATATAGGCTGAAAGGCCACTGTGCCAGGAAGAAGCCATTACTCCAAAAGAAAGATAAAAAAGCCAGATTAATGTTTGCAAATGCACACAGGAACAAAGACCTTAATTTTTGGAGACATGTCCCGTGGTCTGATGAAACTAAAATTGAACTTTTTGGGCATAGTGACCATCGTTACTTTTGGAAGAAAAAAGGAGAAGCTTGGAAGCCTAAGAACACCATCCCAACTGTGAAACACGGGGGTGGCAGCATCATGTGGGATTGATTTCCTGTAGGAGGGACTGGCGATAGCGCCACTCACAGGCATCACGTGACCTCCCGGCTGCAGCCGGCTCTTTCTTCCGCTGATGTCACGTCAAATGAGGCGTGACATTAGTGTCGCGGACCCCGTGGTGGATGCTGGGCTGTGGGCGGGGGTTACCCCGCGCGTCCCACCCAGCATCCTCCGCGCCCCACTCCCAATGAATGAGGAGAGGGTAAGAGGTAAACTATTGACTTAGCAGTAAGTAATAAAAATGTCCTAAAACATTCTCTCTCTCTCATTATTCTGGCATTTGGCAAATATTACAAATGATGGTAATCCTAATTGTCCTAAAAAGGGAAAGGTTTATTCTGATTTCATGTCAGATATTGAGAAAAACCTGCAGATGTGTCTATTTATACAGTGTATGGAAACTTCTGATTTCAACTGTGTGTATATATATATATATATATATATATATGTGTATATTATATACACGGCGAAGCTCACACACCACAACACCCACAGCAGAGGAACTGGCTGCACACACACCTGCTCCTGTCAGTGCTGTGAGCGGCCCTCATATCGCTGCTGCCTCCGCCCCTCATCGCTGCTGGCTCCGCCCATCATATCGCTGCTGGCTCTGCCCCTCATATCGCTGCTGGCTCTGCCCCTCATATCGCTGCTGGCTCCGCCCCTCATATCGCTGCTGGCTCCGCCCATCATATCGCTGCTGGCTCCGCTCCTCATATCACTGCTGGCTCCGCCCATCATATCGCTGCTGGCTCTGCCCCTCATATCGCTGCTGGCTCTGCCCCTCATATCGCTGCTGGCTCTGCCCCTCATATCGCTGCTGGCTCTGCCCCTCATATCGCTGCTGGCTCTGCCCCTCATATCGCTGCTGGCTCTGCCCCTCATATCGCTGCTGGCTCTGCCCCTCATATCGCTGCTGGCTCTGCCCCTCATATCGCTGCTGGCTCCGCCCATCATATCGCTGCTGGCTCCGCCCATCATATCGCTGCTGGCTCAGCCCCTCATATCGCTGCTGGCTCTGCCCCTCATATCGCTGCTGGCTCTGCCCCTCATATCGCTGCTGGCTCCGCCTCTCATATCGCTGCTGGCTCCGCCCATCATATCGCTGCTGGCTCAGCCCATCATATCGCTGCTGGCTCAGCCCCTCATATCGCTGCTGGCTCCGCCCATCATATCGCTGCTGGCTCAGCCCCTCATATCGCTGCTGGCTCTGCCCCTCATATCGCTGCTGGCTTCGCTCCTCATATCGCTGCTGGCTCCGCCCCTCACATCGCTGCTGGCTCCGCCTCTCATATCGCTGCTGGCTCCGTCCCTCAAATCGCTGCTGGCTCCGCCTCTCATATCGCTGCTGGCTCCGCCCCTCATATCGCTGCTGGCTCCGCCCCTCATGTCGCTGCTGGCTCCGCCCTTCATATCGCTGCTGGCTCCGCCCCTCACATCGCTGCTGGCTCCGCCCATCAGCCGCTCACAGTCCTCAGCAATATGGAGACGTCCGCACTGATCAGAATCCTCGGGGGCGTGGCCTGTCACTGTAGTCACACAAGGGTTGTCATGGAGATCTCAAGGGAAGGCAGGTGGGCGGGGCTTAGAGCAGGAAGTAGAAGCCGTGCAGTGTGATTGGCTCCTTACCTTCTGCCAGTAATGGAGCAGATATATGGCTCCTATATAATGGAGGGGGCTCAGGAGGGGTTCCCCACCCAAAAGGTCAGGGGATAAATAATACTGGACATGAGCGAGGGCAGGAGGACATTATTCTATATTGTAAGAAATCTGATTTCTTCTTTCCTCACAGTTTTTCCTGTGCAAGGCCACATGTATTGTGCGATAATCTGTGAATATGGGGGGATCTGCTCCTCACATCCACATCAATCCCCCCACGTCTGAGCTCTCCCTTACAGGGGTCTTCTGCCGTATCCATGGAGATGACATCATGGCCGGTACATGCGGATCTCCCCGATGGGACCCTCATGTATCTGGAGGACGAGGCACTGCTGCTCCTCGGGGAGAGGGGGCACAATTCCTGTACACATGATACAGGGGCTTCTGCCATCTCTGGGCTGAGAATAATGCTGGCAGCGCGCAGTCTACATGATGTGAGGATTACAAGTCTGCAGTCACAGAGAGTCACACAGATGACTGCAGCCTTCAGCTTCACACCGGACAATCCCTTTAAATACATGTATATTGGTCTAAAAAGACTTTTTACTATTTTGCTTCTTGTAACATTTGCTCTGTTCGGCCTTTACCAGCTTTTTGTTTCCCAGCAGCACATTGATGGCTGCAGAATGAGTTAACTTGAGATTCAGTCAGTGAGCTCCTTATGATGTGGAGTTTCCAGCTCTTTTATTTCTGCGATGATTTATGACTGCATCAGAGATCAGCCCAACTTTCATGCTGGTCTGTGAACATAATCAGCACAGAGAAGGTCAGAATGAGCTCACTGATAAATTCTCAGTGAGCTCAATCTGCAACTAGCAATGCAAAGGAAATAAAAAAGCCAAATTGTTTATGAAACGTTATTGAAAAAATATTTGTATGTATATATTTAGCCCAAAATGTCTGAGTGTCCATATCCTTAGTACCAGCACAGCTGAGGATTTGGTACAATCAGGGGCGGACATAGGAATCATGGGGCCCCATAGCAGAAGTTCTAATTGGGCCCCCCCCCCAACAAAAATATGTAAAAATGTAAATAATTGTCGGGGTCACAGAAGAGCAGATCTCACAACCTTCCAACCTTTACATAGTAATTTTCCTCCTGCTGAAGTCCTAGATCCCTTTTTCATTGCCCATAAAGTGTGGTGCCAACAAAAGTGCCCCCCAAACACGGTATGATACCCCCATGGTGAATTCCTCCATATGCGCAGTATAATGACCCTACTGTACCCCACCTCAATTCACAGGGTAAAGTATGACACCAACACAGTATGATCCCCCAACTGCCCCACACCTCTCCACACTCCATAGAGTATAATGCACTCGCCATGGTCCTCCACACAGTATAAGACTTTCGCCATGGTCCTCCACACAGTATAAGGCACTCGCCATGGTCCTCCACGCAGTATAATACACTCCCCATGGTCCTCCACGCAGTATAATGCACTCCCTCGTGGTCCTCCACGCAGTATACTGCACTCCCTCGTGGTCCTCCACGCAGTATAATGCACTCCCACGTGGTCCTCCACACAGTACAATGCACTCTCCGTGGTCCTCCACACAGCACAATGCACTCCTCCATGGTCCTCCACACAGTACAATGCACTCCCCCATGGTCCTCCACACAGTACAATGCACTCCCCCATGGTCCTCCACACAGTACAATGTACTCCCCCATGGTCCTCCACACAGTATAAGACACTCGCCATGGTTCTCCACTCAGTATAATGCATTCCCCCATGGTCCTGTACGCAGTATAATGCAGCCCCCCATAGGGTAAAATGCAGCCCCCCCCGTAGGGTAAAATGCAGCCCCAGTCCTCCAGTATTATCAGTACACAATGATTTAAAAAATAAATCCATACTTACCGCTCCTCGTTCCCTGCTGCTTCAGTCTCTGCAGCTGATCACCTCAGCAGCTGCCAGCTCCACTGTCTGACACAGCGTGGCGCGTCATCATGCCGCTGCGTCAGACGCAGAGAAGGAATGATGGGAGAGGGAGTGTCACATGATGCTCCCTCCTCCAGGTTTTCGTGGGCCCCGGGCGAAAGAGTCTCAGTGGCCCCTTTAACACATCCAACCATTCATGATGCACAGATACAGCAGAGAAATTATAGATATAGATATAGTACAATGCCAAAAATTTCACTGACTTCTTACATTTCATGAGTGATATCTATTGTAAATTCTACAATAGCTCAGAAACCGGTGAATCCTCACAGCGCACAGTGCAGACCGGACAGTATAGTCCTCCATACAGTGTTATGGCACCACTAAGTCCTCCATACAATATTATGGGCACAACATAGTCCTCCATACAGTATTATGAGCCCCATATAATGCTCCATACAAAATACTGGATCTCATATAATTCACCATAGAGAATACTGCCTGGTCCCCATGTAATGCCATATGCAGGCTGGACCCCATACAGAGGCCCCACAAGCCTGCAGCATCCCCCCCAGAGCCCCCACAAGCCCGCAGCATCCCCCCCCAGAGCACCCACAAGCCGGCAGCATCCCCCCCAGAGCACCCACAAGCCCGCTGCATCCCCCCCAGAGCACCCACAAGCCCGATGCATCCCCCCCAGGGCCCCCACAAGCCTGCTGCATCCCCCCGGGGCCCCCACAAGCCTGCAGCACTCCCCCCCAGAGCTCCCACAAGCCCGCAGTATCCCCCAAGGGCCCCCACAAGCCCACAGCATCCCCCCCAGGGCCCCCACAAGCCCACAGCATCCCCCCACCAGAGCCCCCACAAGCTCACAGCATCCCTCCCCCAGAGCCCCCACAAGCTCGCAGCATCCCCCCCAGAGCCTCCACAAGCCCGCAGCATCCCCCCAGAGCACCCACAAGCCCACAGCATTCGCCCCAGAGCACCCACAAGCCCACAGCATCCCCCCAGGGCCCCACAAGCCCGCAGCATCCCCCCTAGAGCACCCACAAGCCCACAGCATCCCCCCAGGGCCCCACAAGCCCACAGCATCCCCCCAGGGCCCCACAAGCCCGCAGCATCCCCCCCAGGGCCCCACAAGCCCACAGCATTCCCGCCCCAGAGCCCCCACAAGCCCACAGCATCCCACCCAGGGCCCCACAAGCCCGCAGCATCCCCCCCAGAGCACCCACAAGCCCACAGCATCCCCCCAGGGCCCCATAAGCCCGCAGCATCCCCCCCAGGGCCCCACAAGCCCACAGCATTCACCCCCCCAGAGCCCCCACAAGCTCGCAGCATCCCCCCCAGAGCCCCCACAAGACCGCAGAATCCCCCTTAGGGCCCCCCTAAGCCCGCAGCATCCCCCCCAGAGCCCTCACAACCCCGTAGCATCCCCTTAGGGCCCCCACAAGCACGCATTATCCCTGCATTATTCCCCAGAGCCCCCTAAGATCTCCACAAGCATTAATTAACCCCACCAGACTGCCCTCCAGCATTAACCCCCCCAAATCCCTCACTCGCAAGTATCAAGCCCCCTCACCACAAAAACAACAAGAAGAAAAGACATCAGACCAGCAATTAATAGAACAATCTCCTGTTTCTCAGCTTAGGATACTGACCTCCTCCTGCAGCTTCACCGGCAGCTCTGTCTCTGCATGAGACTCTGGCGTCTGGTGCTGAACTAGAACACGCCCCCGGAAATGACATCACACCTGGAAGGATCCCATACATTCTAGCGTCTAGGGCACAGGAAGAGGTAATTATTGTGACGGCCGGGGCCCTGAGCAGGCGGGGGGGCCCATAGTGCGCCGGGATGCCCGACGGCGAGTAAGCCCCCCGCCTGCTCAGGGCCCCGCCGCTTGCCTGGGTGCAGGAGGGGGACCCGATGCGGGGGTACACAGTGCAGGCGACTGCTATGGGGCCCCCCCAGCTCACGGGCCCCATAGCAGTCGCGTGGCCTGCCGCCATTGGCGGGACGCCACTGGGTACAATGGTGTCTGGCCTGGACAATCCTCTGTAAGGGAAACCAAGTCCGAACTGATAGATTTTCCCTGCACTGATACATTGTAGCAAACGGTCAGGACAGGAGGGGGATCGTCTAGACTGAATACCATTGTAATAAATGCTCCGCTGCTGTCAGGATTAGATTTTTTTCAGGTTCTGGATATTAACAAGAATGATTTTATTCTCAGACAACAAGCAGAGATCTTACAAATGGCAGAAAAGTGGAATAATCCTTCATTGCAGAGAGGAGAACTTTCCTCCTGTATCCGGCGGATCGTCCTGTGGCTGAGAACAGTCTTTGCGGAGCGATTCCTCCCTATGAGGGGAACGTCGGCGCGGTGGAGCTGCTGTATCAGCCACGGAGGGGAATGAAGAGCAAGAAAGATTTATCCTCATCCTGGAGGATCCGGAACTGAAGACTGCGGAGATCAAAGCTGAACGTGAAGCCACATGTGATCTGTATACATCGGCAGAGGGGTCGTCACATGAGGAAATCCCCCCATATATATGGAGATGGCGATCTGTGGGGGCCGGACACAGAATGGGTGTGTGGTGTAACCAAAGAGAACACTAAGTCAGCACAGGAGCTGTGTACACAAAACGGAAGCATTCTGCAAAGTTACTTTATTCTCTTTATCCCCTTCCCGACATCCGCAGAATTTAAGTGTCGCAATTCCAATGAGTTGTGGATTTTTGGTTCAAGTTGCCCAACGGGACCAAAAAATAATGTGATAGAAAAGGATTAAAACTGAAATTTATATATATAAAAAAATCCTTTGAAATTTCCTACCTCCATTTGTCAATACAAAGCAAGACTAAAAGATTATATATATATATATTTATTTATTTAGTATTGACACACTGACAAAAAGTCCGATCTATCAAATCATAAATATATTAACCCCTACAGCAAATGCCCAACAGCAAAGATAATCTAAACACCCCAGTTGTTTTTTTCTTTTTGGGTAATTTTACCTCCCAAAAAATGCATCAAAAAGAGATGAAAAGTTTGTAGACGGCAGAGAATGGGATCAATAACCCCCGCAGGTCGGCGAGCAGAAAGCGAACCTCGCCCAGATTCATCAGCAGAAACATGGAACAAATGCAGGGTCTCACAAAATGGTGACACAATACCGGGTTATTTATTACTGTTTGGTGACACCATAATACGGCAATTCTGGCTTCTTCATTTATTTTTCCGCTATTTAACGTGCGGTTTAAATAATTTGGGCTTTGATAGGTCGGACTTTTACAGACACGACAATATAAAATGTTTCTTTTTTAATTTCTTTTTTTTTACCTTGGAAAATAGGGGTGATTTAACATTTTTGTTTATTTTTTTTCCTTTATAAAACTTTTTCTTTTTTTTCCATTTTTACTTTCTTTTTTTTATGTCCCCTTAGGGCACTTGAACCTGCGATCTCTTGACTGCTTATTCTATATACAGTAATCCTCTAGTAATGCAGTATACAGTTTATAAGATTAAGTTCAGACTGTGGATGAACTTCACAGGAGTACCAAGATGGCAGCCATGCAGGCCTTCACCATTCCCCTGACTGCCATTGTCATCCATTTCCTGGCGATAGCTCAATTTAAATGCTGCTGTTGGCTCAGGTGGCCACAGTCTACTCAAGTCGCTGCTGTCGGCTCAGGTCACCGCTGTTCTGGGCTGGCTGGCAAATTGCACACAGTAGCAACCCATCCTTATTGAGTTTTATCTATGGCTGATTCATAAAGTGAGTAAAGGTTACAAAGCTTTAAAAAGATAAAGCCGGTGTTATGATGTAATAGTTGAGGTCAAATGCCGACTAGATTCTCATCCACTTCTATCAGTGGGCTACTCAGAGAGGTGTCTGAGACTCTAGTCAGCATGTGACCAGGCTCGGACTGGCCTGCTGGGGAATTCCCCGGTGGGCCCCACTGCAGGGCCAGCACTGACAAGAGAAGGAAGGCTCCTCCCACTCCTACCCTAGCACAGCTATGCACTTGTCTATACATCGTATGCTGTGTGTGTGGGGGTGTGTGGTTTGACTTGTCTATATACCGTATGCTGTGTGTGTGGGGGACTTGTCTATATACTTTATGCTGTGTGTGTGGGGGGGGACTTGTCTATATACCGTATGCTGTGTGTGGGGGACTTGTCTATATACTGTATGCTGTGTGTGGGGGACTTATCTATATACTGTATGCTGTGTGTGGGGGACTTGTCTATATACCGTATGCTGTGTGTGGGGGACTTGTCTATATACCGTATGCTGTGTAGGGGGACTTGTCTATATACCGTATGCTGTGTGGGGGGGACTTGTCTATATACTGTATGCTGTGTGTGGGGGACTTGTCTATATACCGTATGCTGTGTGTGGGGGACTTGTCTATATACCGTATGCTGTGTGTGGGGGACTTGTCCATATACCGTATGCTGTGTGTGGGGGACTTGTCTATATACTGTATGCTGTGTGTGGGGGACTTATCTATATACCGTATGGTGTGTGTGGGGGACTTGTCTATATACCGTATGCTGTGTGTGGGGGACTTGTCTATATACTGTATGCTGTGTGTGGGGGACTTGTCTATATACCGTATGCTGTGTGGGGGACTTGTCTATACTGTATGCTGCGTGTGGGGGACTTGTCTATATACAGTATGCTGCGTGTGGGGGACTTGTCTATATACTGTATGCTGTGTGTGGGGGACTTGTCTATATACTGTATGCTGTGTGTGGGAGACTTGTCTATATACCGTATGCTGTGTGGGGGACATGTCTATATACTGTATGCTGTGTGTGGGGGACTTGTCTATATACCGTATGCTGTGTGGGGGACTTGTCTATATACTGTATGCTGCGTGTGGGGGACTTGTCTATATACAGTATGCTGCGTGTGGGGGACTTGTCTATATACTGTATGCTGTGTCTGGGGGACTTGTCTATATACAGTATGCTGTGTGTGGGGGACTTGTCTATATACCGTATGCTGTGATGGGGGGACTTGTCTATATACCGTATGCTGTGTGTGGGGGACTTGTCTATATACCGTATGCTGTGTGGGGGACTTGTCTATATACTGTATGCTGTGTGTGGGGGACTTGTCTATATACTGTATGCTGTGTGTGGGGGACTTGTCTATATACCGTATGCTGTGTGGGGGACTTGTCTATATACTGTATGCTGTGTGTGGGGGACTTGTCTATATACCGTATGCTGTGTTGGGGGGACTTGTCTATATACCGTATGCTCTGTGGGGGGGACTTGTCTATATACCGTATGCTGTGTGGGGGGGACTTGTCTATATACCGTATGCTGTGTGGGGGGGACTTGTCTATATACCGTATGCTGTGTGTGGAGGACTTGTCTATATACTGTATGCTATGTGTGGGGGACTTGTCTTTATACCGTATGCTGTGTTGGGGGGACTTGTCTATATACCGTATGCTGTGTGGGGGGGACTTGTCTATATACCGTATGCTGTGTGGGGGGGACTTGTCTATATACCGTATGCTGTGTGGGGGGGACTTGTCTATATACCGTATGCTGTGTGGGGGGGACTTGTCTATATACCGTATGCTGTGTGGGGGGGACTTGTCTATATACCGTATGCTGTGTTGGGGGGACTTGTCTATATACCGTATGCTGTGTGTGGGGGACTTCTCTATATACCGTATGCTGTGTGGGGGGGACTTGTCTATATACCGTATGATGTGTGGGGGGGACTTGTCTATATACCGTATGCTGTGTGTGGGGGACTTGTCTATATACCGTATGATGTGTGTGGGGGACTTGTCTATATACCGTATGCTGTGTGTGGAGGACTTGTCTATATACTGTATGCTATGTGTGGGGGACTTGTCTATATACCGTACGCTGTGTGTGGGGGACTTGTCTATATACCGTATGCTGTGTGTGGGGGACTTGTCTATATACCGTATGCTGTGTGGGGGACTTGTCTATATACTGTATGCTGTGTGTGGGGGACTTGTCTATATACCGTATGCTATGTGGGGGACTTGTCTATATACTGTATGCTGTGTGGGGGGGACTTGTCTATATACCGTATGCTGTGTGGGGGGGACTTGTCTATATACCGTATGCTGTGTGTGGGGGGGACTTGTCTATATACCGTATGCTGTGTGGGGGGACTTGTCTATATACTGTATGCTGTGTGGGGGGGACTTGTCTATATACCGTATGCTGTGTGGGGGGGACTTGTCTATATACTGTATGCTGTGTGTGGGGGGGACTTGTCTATATACCGTATGCTGTGTGTGGTGGACTTGTCTATATACTGTATGCTGTGTGAGGGGGACTTGTCTATATACCATATGCTGTGTGGGGGACTTGTCTATATACCGTATGCTGTGTGTGGGGGACTTGTCTATATACTGTATGCTGTGTGGGGGACTTGTCTATATACCATATGCTGTGTGTGGGGGACTTGTCTATATACTGTATGCTGTGTGGGGGGACTTGTCTATATACCGTATGCTGTGTGGGGGGGACTTGTCTATATACTGTATGCTGTGTGTGGGGGGGACTTGTCTATATACCGTATGCTGTGTGGGGGGACTTGTCTATATACCGTATGCTGTGTGGGGGGACTTGTCTGTATACCGTATGCTGTGTGGGGGGACTTGTCTATATACCGTAGGCTGTGTGTGGGGGACTTGTCTATATACTGTATGCTGTGTGGGGGGGACTTGTCTATATACCGTAAGCTGTGTGTGGGGGACTTGTCTATATACTGTATGCTGTGTATGGGGGACTTGTCTATATACCTTATGCTGTGTATGGGGGACTTGTCTATATACCTTATGCTGTGTGTGGGGGGATTTGTCTATATACCGTATGCTGTGTGTGGGGGACTTGTCTATATACTGTATGCTGTGTGTGGGGGACTTGTCTATATACCGTATGCTGTGTATGGGGGACTTGTCTATATACTGTATGCTGTGTGGGGGGGACTTGTCTATATACTGTATGCTGTGTGGGGGGACTTGTCTATATACCGTATGCTGTGTATGGGGGACTTGTCTATATACCGTATGCTGTGTGTGGGGGGACTTGTCTATATACTGTAAGCTGTGTGTGGGGGACTTGTCTATATACCGTATGCTGTGTATGGGGGACTTGTCTATATACCGTATGCTGTGTGTGGGGGGACTTGTCTATATACCGTATGCTGTGTGTGGGGGACTTGTCTATATACTGTATGCTGTGTGGGGGGGACTTTTCTATATACCGTATGCTGTGTGGGGGGGACTTGTCTATATACCGTATGCTGTGTGGGGGGGACTTGTCTATATACCGTATGCTGTGTGGGGGGGACTTTTCTATATACCGTATGCTGTGTGGGGGGGCTTGTCTATATACCGTATGCTGTGTGGGAGGGACTTGTCTATATACTATATGCTGTGTGTGGGGGACTTGTCTATATACCGTATGCTGTGTGTGGGGGCTTGTCTATATACTGTATTCTGTGTGTGGGGGACTTGTCTATATACCGTATGCTGTGTGGGGGGGACTTGTCTATATACCGTATGCTGTGTGTGGGGGACTTGTCTATATACCGTATGCTGTGTGTGGGGGACTTGTCTATATACTGTATGCTGTGTGGGGAGACTTGTCTATATACCGTATGCTGTGTGTGGGGGACTTGTCTATATACCGTATGCTGTGTGTGGGGGACTTGTCTATATAACGTATGCTGTGTGGGGGACTTGTCTATATACTGTATGCTGTGTGTGGGGGACTTGTCTATATACCGTATGCTGTGTGGGGGACTTGTCTATATACTGTATGCTGTGTATGGGGGACTTGTCTATATACTATATGCTGTGTGTGGGGGACTTGTCTATATACCGTATGCTGTGTGTGGGGGCTTGTCTATATACTGTATTCTGTGTGTGGGGGACTTGTCTATATACCGTATGCTGTGTGGGGGGGACTTGTCTATATACCGTATGCTGTGTGTGGGGGACTTGTCTATATACCGTATGCTGTGTGTGGGGGACTTGTCTATATACCGTATGCTGTGTGGGGGACTTGTCTATATACTGTATGCTGTGTGTGGGGGACTTGTCTATATACCGTATGCTATGTGGGGGACTTGTCTATATACTGTATGCTGTGTGGGGGGGACTTGTCTATATACCGTATGCTGTGTGGGGGGGACTTGTCTATATACCGTATGCTGTGTGTGGGGGGGACTTGTCTATATACTGTATGCTGTGTGGGGGGGACTTGTCTATATACCGTATGCTGTGTGGGGGGGACTTGTCTATATAGTGTATGCTGTGTGTGGGGGGGACTTGTCTATATACCGTATGCTGTGTGTGGTGGACTTGTCTATATACTGTATGCTGTGTGGGGGGGACTTGTCTATATACCGTATGCTGTGTGGGGGACTTGTCTATATACCATATGCTGTGTGTGGGGGACTTTTCTATATACTGTATGCTGTGTGGGGGGACTTGTCTATATACCGTATGCTGTGTGGGGGGGACTTGTCTATATACTGTATGCTGTGTGTGGGGGGGACTTGTCTATATACCGTATGCTGTGTGTGGGGGACTTGTCTATATACCGTATGGGGGGGACTTGTCTATATACTGTATGCTGTGTGGGGGGACTTGTCTATATACCGTATGCTGTGTGGGGGGACTTGTCTATATACCGTATGCTGTGTGGGGGGACTTGTCTATATACCGTAGGCTGTGTGTGGGGGACTTGTCTATATACTGTATGCTGTGTGGGGGGGACTTGTCTATATACCGTAAGCTGTGTGTGGGGGACTTGTCTATATACTGTATGCTGTGTATGGGGGACTTGTCTATATACCTTATGCTGTGTATGGGGGACTTGTCTATATACCTTATGCTGTGTGTGGGGGGACTTGTCTATATACCGTATGCTGTGTGTGGGGGACTTTTCTATATACTGTATGCTGTGTGTGGGGGACTTGTCTATATACCGTATGCTGTGTATGGGGGACTTGTCTATATACTGTATGCTGTGTGGGGGGGACTTGTCTATATACTGTATGCTGTGTGGGGGGACTTGTCTATATACCGTATGCTGTGTATGGGGGACTTGTCTATATACCGTATGCTGTGTGTGGGGGGACTTGTCTATATACTGTAAGCTGTGTGTGGGGGACTTGTCTATATACTGTATGCTGTGTATGGGGGACTTGTCTATATACCGTATGCTGTGTATGGGGGACTTGTCTATATACCGTATGCTGTGTGTGGGGGGACTTGTCTATATACCGTATGCTGTGTGTGGGGGACTTGTCTATATACTGTATGCTATGTGGGGGGGACTTTTCTATATACCGTATGCTGTGTGGGGGGGACTTGTCTATATACCGTATGCTGTGTGGGGGGGACTTGTCTATATACCGTATGCTGTGTGGGGGGGACTTTTCTATATACCGTATGCTGTGTGGGGGGGCTTGTCTATATACCGTATGCTGTGTGGGGGGGACTTGTCTATATACTATATGCTGTGTGTGGGGGACTTGTCTATATACCGTATGCTGTGTGTGGGGGACTTGTCTATATACCGTATGCTGTGTGGGGGGGACTTGTCTATATACCGTATGCTGTGTGTGGGGGACTTTTCTATATACCGTATGCTGTGTGGGGGGGCTTGTCTATATACCGTATGCTGTGTGGGGGGGACTTGTCTATATACTATATGCTGTGTGTGGGGGGCTTGTCTATATACTGTATTCTGTGTGTGGGGGACTTGTCTATATACCGTATGCTGTGTGGGGGGGACTTGTCTATATACCGTATGCTGTGTGTGGGGGACTTGTCTATATACCGTATGCTGTGTGTGGGGGACTTGTCTATATACTGTATGCTGTGTGGGGGGACTTGTCTATATACCGTATGCTGTGTGTGGGGGACTTGTCTATATACCGTATGCTGTGTGTGGGGGACTTGTCTATATACCGTATGCTGTGTGGGGGACTTGTCTATATACTGTATGCTGTGTATGGGGGACTTGTCTATATACTATATGGTGTGTGTGGGGGACTTGTCTATATACCGTATGCTGTGTGTGGGGGCTTGTCTATATACTGTATTCTGTGTGTGGGGGACTTGTCTATATACCGTATGCTGTGTGGGGGGGACTTGTCTATATACCGTATGCTGTGTGTGGGGGACTTGTCTATATACCGTATGCTGTGTGTGGGGGACTTGTCTATATACTGTATGCTGTGTGGGGGGACTTGTCTATATACCGTATGCTGTGTGTGGGGGACTTGTCTATATACCGTATGATGTGTGTGGGGGACTTGTCTATATACCGTATGCTGTGTGTGGGGGACTTGTCTATATACTGTATGCTGTGTATGGGGGACTTGTCTATATACTGTATGCTGTGTGTGGGGGGGACTTGTCTATATACTGTATGCTGTGAGGGGGACTTGTCTATATACTGTATGCTGTGTAGGGGACTTGTCTATATACTGTATGCTGTGTATGGGGGACTTGTCTATATACTGTATGCTGTGTGGGGGGGACTTGTCTATATACCGTATGCTGTGTGGGGGGGACTTGTCTATATACCGTATGCTGTGTGGGGGACTTGTCTATATCCTGTATGCTGTGTGTGGGGGACTTGTCTATATACCGTATGGTGTGTGGGGGGGACTTGTCTATATACCGTATGCTGTGTGGGGGACTTGTCTATATCCTGTATGCTGTGTGTGGGGGACTTGTCTATATACCGTATGCTGTGTGTGGGGGACTTGTCTATATACCGTATGCTGTGTGTGGGGGACTTGTCTATATACTGTATGCTGTGTGGGGGACTTGTCTATATACTGTATGCTGTGTGTGGGGGACTTGTCTATATACCGTATGCTGTGTGTGGGGACTTGTCTATATACTGTATGCTGTGTGTGGGGGACTTGTCTATATACCGTATGCTGTGTGGGGGGGACTTGTCTATATACTGTATGCTGTGTGTGGAGGGGACTTGTCTATATACCGTATGCTGTGTGGGGGGACTTGTCTATATACTGTATGCTGTGTGGGGGGACTTGTCTATATACTGTATGCTGTGTGGGGGGGACTTGTCTATATACCGTATGCTGTGTGTGGGGGACTTGTCTATATACCGTATGCTGTGTGGTGGGCTTGTCTATATACCGTATGCTGTGTGTGGGGGACTTGTCTATATACTGTATGCTGTGTGTGGGGACTTGTCTATATACTGTATGCTGTGTGTGGGGGACTTGTCTATATACCGTATGCTGTGTGTGGGGGACTTGTCTATATACTGTATGCTGTGTGTGGGGACTTGTCTATATACTGTATGCTGTGTGTGGGGGACTTGTCTATATACCGTATGCTGTGTGTGGGGGACTTGTCTATATACTGTATGCTGTGTATGGGGGACTTGTCTATATACTGTATGCTGTGTGTGGGGGGGACTTGTCTATATACTGTATGCTGTGAGGGGGACTTGTCTATATACTGTATGCTGTGTAGGGGACTTGTCTATATACTGTATGCTGTGTATGGGGGACTTGTCTATATACTGTATGCTGTGTGGGGGGGACTTGTCTATATACCTTATGCTGTGTGGGGGGGACTTGTCTATATACCGTATGCTGTGTGGGGGACTTGTCTATATCCTGTATGCTGTGTGTGGGGGACTTGTCTATATACCGTATGGTGTGTGGGGGGGACTTGTCTATATACCGTATGCTGTGTGGGGGACTTGTCTATATCCTGTATGCTGTGTGTGGGGGACTTGTCTATATACCGTATGCTGTGTGTGGGGGACTTGTCTATATACTGTATGCTGTGTGGGGGACTTGTCTATATACTGTATGCTGTGTGTGGGGGACTTGTCTATATACTGTATGCTGTGTGTGGGGGACTTGTCTATATACCGTATGCTGTGTGTGGGGACTTGTCTATATACTGTATGCTGTGTGTGGGGGACTTGTCTATATACCGTATGCTGTGTGGGGGGGACTTGTCTATATACTGTATGCTGTGTGTGGGGGGGACTTGTCTATATACCGTATGCTGTGTGGGGGGACTTGTCTATATACTGTATGCTGTGTGGGGGGACTTGTCTATATACTGTATGCTGTGTGGGGGGGACTTGTCTATATACCGTATGCTGTGTGTGGGGGACTTGTCTATATACCGTATGCTGTGTGGTGGGCTTGTCTATATACCGTATGCTGTGTGTGGGGGACTTGTCTATATACTGTATGCTGTGTGTGGGGACTTGTCTATATACTGTATGCTGTGTGTGGGGGACTTGTCTATATACCGTATGCTGTGTGTGGGGGACATGTCTATATACTGTATGCTGTGTGCTGTGTGTGGGGACTTGTCTATATACCGTATGCTGTGTGTGGGGGACTTGTCTATATACCGTATGCTGTGTGGGGGACTTGTCTATATACTGTATGCTGTGTGGGGGCTTGTCTATATACCGTATGCTGTGTGTGGGGGACTTGTCTATATACCGTATGCTGTGTGTGGAGGACTTGTCTATATACCGTATGCTGTGTGTGGGGGTCTTGTCTATATACCGTATGCTGTGTGGGGGGGACTTGTCTATATACCGTATGCTGTGTGGGGGACTTGTCTATATCCTGTATGCTGTGTGTGGGGGACTTGTCTATATACCGTATGCTGTGTGGGGGGGACTTGTCTATATACCGTATGCTGTGTGGGGGACTTGTCTATATCCTGTATGCTGTGTGTGGGGGACTTGTCTATATACCGTATGCTGTGTGGGGGACTTGTCTATATACTGTAGGCTGTGTGTGGGGGACTTGTCTATATACTGTATGCTGTGTGTGGGGGACTTGTCTATATACCGTATGCTGTGTGTGGGGGCTTGTCTATATACTGTATTCTGTGTGTGGGGGACTTGTCTATATACCGTATGCTGTGTGGGGGGGACTTGTCTATATACTGTATGCTGTGTGTGGGGGGGACTTGTCTATATACCGTATGCTGTGTGGGGGGACTTGTCTATATACTGTATGCTGTGTGGGGGGACTTGTCTATATACTGTATGCTGTGTGGGGGGGACTTGTCTATATACCGTATGCTGTGTGTGGGGGACTTGTCTATATACCGTATGCTGTGTGGGGGGCTTGTCTATATACCGTATGCTGTGTGTGGGGGACTTGTCTATATACTGTATGCTGTGTGTGGGGACTTGTCTATATACTGTATGCTGTGTGTGGGGGACTTGTCTATATACCGTATGCTGTGTGTGGGGGACATGTCTATATACTGTATGCTGTGTATGGGGGACTTGTCTATATACCGTATGCTGTGTGTGTGGGGGACTTGTCTATATACTGTATGCTGTGTGTGGGGACTTGTCTATATACTGTATGCTGTGTGTGGGGGACTTGTCTATATACCGTATGCTGTGTGTGGGGGACATGTCTATATACTGTATGCTGTGTATAGGGGACTTGTCTATATACCGTATGCTGTGTGTGGGGGACTTGTCTATATACTGTATGCTGTGTGTGGGGGACTTGTCTATATACTGTATGCTGTGTGTGGGGGGGATTTGTCTATATACTGTATGCTGTGTGTGGGGACTTGTCTATATACCGTATGCTGTGTGTGGGGGACTTGTCTATATACCGTATCCTGTGTGGGGGACTTGTCTATATACTGTATGCTGTGTGGGGGCTTGTCTATATACCGTATGCTGTGTGTGGGGGACTTGTCTATATACCGTATGCTGTGTGTGGAGGACTTGTCTATATACCGTATGCTGTGTGTGGGGGTCTTGTCTATATACCGTATGCTGTGTGTGGGGGACTTGTCTATATACCGTATGCTGTGTGTGGGGGTCTTGTCTATATACCGTATGCTGTGTGGTGGGGGAGGGGGTGCTGGACTTGGTTCTCTTTGCTATATGTGGGGGAGCGGAGACCTGGATAAATATGCTATACATGGAGGAGGGGACCTTGGCTATATACTTTGTGTGGGGGAGCGGGGACCTGGCTATATACTTTGTGTGGGGGAGCGGGGACCTGGCTATATACTTTGTGTGGGGGAGCGGGGACCTGGCTATATACTTTGTGTGGGGGAGCGGGGACCTCGGCTATATACTTTGTGTGGGGGAGCTGGGACCTGGCTATATACTTTGTGTGGGGGAGCGGGGACCTGGCTATATACTTTGTGTGGGGGAGGGAGACCTGGATAAATATGCTATACATGGAGGAGGGGACCTTGGCTATATACTTTGTGTGGGGGAGCGGGGACCTGGCTATATACTTTGTGTGGGGGAGCGGGGACCTTGGCTATATACTTTGTGTGGGGGAGCTGGGACCTGGCTATATACTTTGTGTGGGGGAGCGGGGACCTGGCTATATACTTTGTGTGGGGGAGGGAGACCTGGATAAATATGCTATACATGGAGGAGGGGACCTTGGCTATATACTTTGTGTGGGGGAGCTGGGACCTGGCTATATACTTTGTGTGGGGGAGCGGGGACCTGGCTATATACTTTGTGTGGGGGAGGGAGACCTGGATAAATATGCTATACATGGAGGAGGGGACCTTGGCTCTATACTTTGTGTGGGGGAGCGGGGACCTTGGCTATATACTGTGTGTGGGGGAGCTGGGACCTGGCTATATACTGTGTGTGGGGGAGCTGGGACCTGGCTATATACTTTGTGTGGGGGAGCGGGGATCTTGGCTATATACTGTGTGTGGGGGAGCGGGGACCTGGATAAATATGCTATACATGGAGGAGGGGAGCTTGGCTATATACTTTGTGTGGGGGAGCGGGGACCTGGCTATATACTTTGTGTGGGGGAGCGGGGACCTTGGCTATATACTGTGTGTGGGGGAGCTGGGACCTGGCTATATACTTTGTGTGGGGGAGCGGGGACCTTGGCTATATACTGTGTGTGGGGGAGCGGGGACCTGGCTATATACTTTGTGTGGGGGAGCGGGGACCTGGCTATATACTTTGTGTGGGGGAGCGGGGACCTGGCTATATACTGTGTGTGGGGGAGCGGGGACCTGGCTATATACTTTGTGTGGGGGAGCGGGGATCTTGGCTATATACTGTGTGTGGGGGAGCGGGGACCTGGATAAATATGCTATACATGGAGGAGGGGAGCTTGGCTATATACTTTGTGTGGGGGAGCGGGGACCTGGCTATATACTGTGTGTGGGGGAGCGGGGACCTGGCTATATACTGTGTGCGGGGGAGCGGGGACCTGGCTATATACTTTGTGTGGGGGAGCGGGGACCTGGCTATATACTGTGTGTGGGGGAGCGGGGACCTGGCTATATACTTTGTGTGGGGGAGCGGGGACCTGGATAAATATGCTATACATGGAGGAGGGGAGCTTGGCTATATACTTTGTGTGGGGGAGCGGGGACCTGGCTATATACTGTGTGTGGGGGAGCGGGGATCTGGCTATATACTTTGTGTGGGGGAGCGGGGATCTTGGCTATATACTGTGTGTGGGGGAGCGGGGACCTGGCTATATACTTTGTGTGGGGGAGCGGGGATCTTGGCTATATACTGTGTGTGGGGGAGCGGGGACCTGGATAAATATGCTATACATGGAGGAGGGGAGCTTGGCTATATACTTTGTGTGGGGGAGCGGGGACCTGGCTATATACTGTGTGTGGGGGAGCGGGGACCTGGCTATATACTGTGTGCGGGGGAGCGGGGACCTGGCTATATACTTTGTGTGGGGGAGCGGGGACCTGGCTATATACTGTGTGTGGGGGAGCGGGGACCTGGATAAATATGCTATACATGGAGGAGGGGAGCTTGGCTATATACTTTGTGTGGGGGAGCGGGGACCTGGCTATATACTGTGTGTGGGGGAGCGGGGACCTGGCTATATACTGTGTGCGGGGGAGCGGGGACCTGGCTATATACTTTGTGTGGGGGAGCGGGGACCTGGCTATATACTGTGTGTGGGGGAGCGGGGACCTGGCTATATACTTTGTGTGGGGGAGCGGGGACCTGGCTATATACTTTGTGTGGGGGAGCGGGGACCTGGCTATATACTGTGTGTGGGGGAGCGGGGACCTTGGCTATATACTTTGTGTGGGGGAGCGGGGACCTGGCTATATACTTTGTGTGGGGGAGCGGGGACCTGGCTATATACTGTGTGTGGGGGAGCGGGGATCTTGGCTATATACTTTGTGTGGGGGAGCGGGGACCTGGCTATATACTTTGTGTGGGGGAGTGGGGACCTGGCTATATGTGGTAGGTGTGGGGCAGTTGATGTTACGGGGGCAGCTTTATTGTGAATGTATATGTAGTGGGGACAATGTGGAGGACTCTTTATAGATCACAGACATCATATGTGCTGATCAGGAGCCTTTCTGTGAATGCTATGTGTCAGGTCAGAGCTGCACTATTGCTAGATGATCTTGTGGGTGAACGTCTCATTCACACGTCTGTTTTTTTACATCCATGTTATTGACAGACATAATACGCACCTTTATCATCTATGGGGCAGCTCACATATCCATATATATATATATTTTTTTATTTGCATATAGTAACAAACATTGATACAATTCGGATCGATCCCTTTGATGAAAATCAGTTTTGTTTTTTTTCCTTTTTTTTAATGTACCAGAAAACTACAGATGTCTGAATGAGGCCTGAAGATCTGTTCAAATGTGGCAGATTGTTCCTGGAGGATTTCCATAGAAAATCAGAGCAAATTAGCAAGAATCCGCAAGAAAATCCACAACAGCAAATTTGCACTCCATGATTTTGGTGCAGATCTTTCTGGTAATTCACTGTGGAAAACAGCAGCGTGTAAAATAAAAACAAATAAACTTGCTGGGAGTTGTAGTCCCTCACCACATACTGCAGTGCTATTATGACACAGTGATGGTTTAGTTACATGATCGGTGCCTGCGCTGTCACTTGCTGGGAGTTGTAGTCCCTCACCACATACTGCAGTGCTATTATAACGCAGTGATGGTTTAGTTACATGACCAGTGCCTGCGCTGTCACTTGCTGGGAGTTGTAGTCCCTCACCACATACTGCAGTGCTATTATAACGCAGTGATGGTTTAGTTACATGATCGGTACCTGCACTGTCACTTGCTGGGAGTTGTAGTCCCTCACCACATATTGCAGTGCTATTATGACGCAGTGATGGTGAACTGTGTATCTAATCCTATCCTGTGTGATACTGTTTGCTGAGCCATGTATCTAATCCCGCCCTGTGCGATACTGTCTGCTGAGCCGTGTATCTAATCCACTCCTGTGTGATACTGTCTGCTGAGCAGTGTATCTAATCCTATGCTGTGTGATACTGTCTGGTGAGCAGTGTATCTAATCCTCTCCTGTGCGATACTGTCTGCTGAGCCGTGTATCTGATCCTCTCCTGGTGAAACTGTGTGCTGAGCTGTGTATCTAATGCCATCCTGTGTGATACTGTCTGCTGAGCTGTGTATCTAATCCTCTCCTTGTGATACGGTCTGCTGAGCTGTGTATCTAATCCTCTAATGTGTGATACTGTCTGCTGAGCTGTGTATCTAATTGTCTCCTGTGTGATACTGTCTGATGAACTGTGTATCTAATCCTATCCTGTGTGATACTGTCTGCTGAGCCGTGTATCTAATCCCGCCCTGTGCGATACTGTCTGCTGAGCCGTGTATCTAATCCACTCCTGTGTGATACTGTCTGCTGAGCTGTGTATCTAATTCTATGCTGTGTGATACTGTCAGCTGATCTGTGTATCTAATCCTCTCCTGTGTGATACTGTCTGCTGAGCCGTGTATCTAATCATCTGTGTAATACTGTGTGTTGAGCCGTGTATCTAATCCTCTCCTGTGTGATACTGTCTGCTGAGCAGTGTATCTAATCTTATCCTGTGTGATACTGTCTGCTGAGCTGTGTATCTAATCCCCTCCTGTGTGATACTGTCTGCTGAGCTGTGTATCTAATCCTATGATGTGTATCTAATCCTCTCCTGTGTGATACTGTCTACTGAGCCGTGTATCTAATCCCCTCCTGTGATACTGTCTGCTGAGCCGTGTATCTAATCCTATCCTGTGTGATACTGTCTGCTGAGCTGTGTATCTAATCCTATCCTGTGTGATACCATCTGCTGAGCAGTGTATCTAATCCTATCCTGTGTGATACTGTTTGCTGACCTGTGTATCTAATCCTATGCTGTGTGATACTGTCTGGTGAGCTGTGTATCTAATCCTGTACAGTGATACTGTCTGCTGAGCAGTGTATCTAATCCTGTCCTGTGTGATACTGTCTGCTGAGCTGTGCATCTAATCCTATCCCGTGTGATACTATCTGCTAAACAGTGTATCTAATCATCCCCTGTGTGATACTGTCTGCTGAGCTGTGTATCTAATCCTCTCCTGTGTGATACTGTCTGCTGAGCCGTGTATCTCTAATCCTACCCTGTGTGACACTGTCTGCTGAGCCGTGTATCTAATCCTCTCCTGTGTGATACCGTCTGCTGAGCTGTGTATCTAATTCTCTCCTGTGTGATACTGTCTGCTGAGCTGTGTATCTAATACTCTCCTGTGTGATACTGTCTGCTCAGCCGTGTATCTAATCCACTCCTGTGTGATACTGTCTGCTGAGCTGTGTATCTAATCCTATGCTGTGTGATACTGTCTGCTGATCTGTGTATCTAATCCTCTCCTGTGTGATACTGTCTGCTGAGCTGTGTATCTAATCCTACGCTGTGTGATACTGTCTGCTGAGCTGTGTATCTAATCCTCTCCTGTGTGATACTGTCTGCTGAGCTGTGTATCTAATCCTGTCCTGTGTGATACTGTCTGCTGAGCCGTGTATCTAATCCTATGTTGTGTGATACTGTCTGCTGAGCTGTGTATCTAATCCTCTCCTGTGTGATACTGTCTGCTGAGCTGTGTATCTAATCCTGTCCTGTGTGATACTGTCTGCTGAGCCGTGTATCTAATCCTATGCTGTGCGATACTGTCTGCTGAGCTGTGTATCTAATCCTATGCTGTGTGATACTGTCTGCTGAGCTGTGTATCTAATCCTATGCTGTGTGATACTGTCTCCTCAGCTGTGTATCTAATCCCCTCCTGTGTGATACTGTCTGCTGAGCCGTGTATCTAATCCTATGCTGTGTGATACTGTCTGCTGAGCCATGTATCTAATCCTCTCCTGTGAGATACTGTCTGCTGATCTGCGTATCTAATCCTCTCCTGTGTGATACTGTCTGATGAACTGTGTATATAATCCTGTCCTATGTGATACTGTCTGCTGAGCTGTGCATCTAATCCTCTCCTGTGTAATACTGTCTGCTGAGCTGTGTATCTAATCTTATCCTGTGTGATACTGTCTGCTGAGCTGTGTATCTAATCTTATCCTGTGTGATACTGTCTGCTGAGCTGTGTATCTAATCCCCTCCTGTGTGATACTGTCTGCTGAGCTGTGTATCTAATCCTCTCCTGTGTGATACTGTCTGCTGAGCTATGTATCTAATCCTGTGTGATACTGTCTGCTGAGCTGTGTATCTAATTCTCTCCTGTGTGATACCGTCTGCTGAGCTGTGTATCTAATACTCTCCTGTGTGATACTGTCTGCTGAGCAGTGTATCTAATACTCTCCTGTGTGATACTGTCTGATGAACCGTGTATCTAATCCCGCCCTGTGCGATACTGTCTGCTGAGCCGTGTATCTAATCCACTCCTGTGTGATACTGTCTGCTGAGCTGTGTATCTAATCCTATGCTGTGTGATACTGTCTGCTGATCTGTGTATCTAATCCTCTCCTGTGTGATACTGTCTGCTGAGCTGTGTATCTAATCCTACGCTGTGTGATACTGTCTGCTGAGCTGTGTATCTAATCCTCTCCTGTGTGATACTGTCTGCTGAGCTGTGTATCTAATCCTGTCTTGTGTGATACTGTCTGCTGAGCCGTGTATCTAATCCTATGCTGTGTGATACTGTCTGCTGAGCTGTGTATCTAATCTTATACTGTGTGATACTGCCTGCTGAGCTGTGTATTTAATCCTATGCTGTGTGATACTGTATGCTGAGCAGTGTATCTAATCCTCTCCTGTGTGATACTGTCTCCTCAGCTGTGTATCTAATCCCCTCCTGTGTGATACTGTCTGCTGAGCCGTGTATCTAATCCTATGCTGTGTGATACTGTCTGCTGAGCCATGTATCTAATCCTCTCCTGTGAGATACTGTCTGCTGAGCTGCGTATCTAATCCTCTCCTGTGTGATACTGTCTGCTGAGCTGTGCATCTAATCCTCTCCTGTGTAATACTGTCTGCTGAGCTGTGTATCTAATCTTATCCTGTGTGATACTGTCTGCTGAGCTGTGTATCTAATCTTATCCTGTGTGATACTGTCTGCTGAGCTGTGTATCTAATCCCCCCCTGTGTGATACTGTCTGTTGAGCCGTGTATCTAATCCTATGCTGTGTGATACTGTCTGCTGAGCTGTGTATCTAAACCTATGCTGTGTATCTCATCCTCTCCTGTGTGATACTGTCTGCTGAGCTGTGTATCTAATCCTCTCCTGTGTGATACTGTCTGCTGAGCTATGTATCTAATCCTGTGTGATTCTGTCTGCTGAGCTGTGCATCTAATCCTATCCTGTGTGATACTATCCGCAGAGCAGTGTATCTAATCTTATCCTGTGTGATACTGTCTGCTGAGCTGTGTATCTAATCTTATCCTGTGTGATACTGTCTGCTGAGCTGTGTATCTAATCCCCTCCTGTGTGATACTGTCTGCTGAGCTGTGTATCTAATCCCCTCCTGTGTGATACTGTCTGCTGAACCGTGTATCTAATTCTATGCTGTGTGATGCTGTCTGCTGAGTCATGTATCTAATCCTCTCCTGTGTGATACTGCCTACTGAGCTGTGTATCTAATCCTATCCTGTGTGATACTGTCTGCTGAGTCGTGTATCTAATCCCGCCCTGTGCGATACTGTCTGCTGAGCCGTGTATCTAATCCACTCCTGTGTGATACTGTCAGCTGAGCTGTGTATCTGATCCTCTCCTGTGTGATACTGTCTGCTGAGCTGTGTATCTAATCCTCTCCTGTGTGATACTGCCTACTGAGCTGTGCATCTAATCCTATCCTGTGTGATACCATCAGCTGAGCAGTGTATCTAATCCTATCCTGTGTGATACCATCTGCTGAGCTGTGTATCTAATCCTATCCTGTGTGATACTGTCTGCTGAGCTGTGTATCTAATCCACTCCTGTGTGATACTGTCTGCTGAGCTGTATATCTAATCCTATCCTGTGTGATACTATCTGCTGAGCTGTGTATCTAATCCTCTCCTGTGTGATACTGTCAGCTGAGCTGTGTATCTAATCCTCTCCTGTGTGATACTGTCTGCTGAGCCGTGTATCTAATCCTGTCCTGTGTGATACTGTCTGATGAGCTATGTATCTAATCCTCTCCTGTGTGATACTGTCTGCTGAGCTGTGTATCTAATCCTGTCCTGTGTGATACTGTCTGATGAGCTATGTATCGAATCCTCTCCTGTGCGATACTGTCTGATGAGCCGTGTATCTAATCCTCTCCTGTGTGATACTGTCTGCTGAGCTGTGCATCTAATCCTATCCTGTGTGATACTATCTGCTGAGCAGTGTATCTAATCCTCTCCTGTGTGATACTGTCTGCTGAGCCGTGTATCTAATCCTCTCCTGTGTGATACTGTCTGCTGAGCTGTGTATCTAATCCTATCCTGTGTGATACTGTGTGCTGAGCCGTGTATCTAATCCTACCCTGTGTGATACTGTCTGCTGAACCGTGTATCTAATCCTGCCCTGTGTGATACTGTCTGCTGAGCAGTGTATCTAATCCTATCCTGTGTGATACCATCTGCTGAGCTGTGTACCTAATCCTCTCCTGTGTGATACTGTCTGTTGAGCTGTGTATCAAATCCTCTCCTGTGTGATACTGTCTGCTGAGCCGTGTATCTAATCCTACCCTGTGTGATACTGTCTGCTGAACCGTGTATCTAATCCTGCCCTGTGTGATACTGTCTGCTGAGCTGTGTATCTAATCCTATCCTGTGTGATACCATCTGCTGAGCCGTGTATCTAATCCTCTCCTGTGTGATACTGTCTGCTGAGCAGTGTATGTAATCCTATCCTGTGTGATACCATCTGCTGAGCACTGTATCTAAACCTATCCTGTGTGATACCAGCTGCTGAGCTGTGTATCTAATCCTATCCTTTGTGATACTGTCTGCTGAGCTGTGTATCTAATCCTTTCCTGTGTGATACCATCTGCTGAGCTGTGTATCTAATCCTCTCCTGTGTGATAATGTCTGCTGAGCCGTGTATCTAATCCTCTCCTGTGTGATACTGTCTGCTGAGCTGTGTATCTAATCCTGTCCTGTGTGATACAGTCCGCTGAGCTATGTATCTAATCCTCTCCTGTGCGATATTCTCTGCTGAGCTGTGTATCTAATCCTCTCCTGTGTGATACTGACTGCTGAGCTGTGCATCTAATCCTATCCTGTGTGATACTATCTGCTGAGCAGTGTATCTAATCCTATCCTGTGTGATACTGTCTGCTGAGCCGTGTATCTAATCCCGCCCTGTGCGATACTGTCTGCTGAGCCGTGGCTCTAATCCACTCCTGTGTGATACTGTCTGCTGAGCTGTGTATCTAATCCCGCCCTGTGCGATACTGTCTGCTGAGCCGTGTATCTAATCATCCCCTGTGTGATACTGTCTGCAGAGCTATGTATCTAATCCTCTCCTGTGTGATACTGTCTGCTGAGCTGTGTATCTAATCCTCTCCTGTGTGATACTGTCTGATGAACTGTGTATCTAATCCTATCCTGTGTGATACTGTCTGCTGAGCCGTGTATCTAATCCCGCCCTGTGCGATACTGTCTGCTGAGCCGTGTATCTAATCCACTCCTGTGTGATACTATCTGCTGAGCTTTGTATCTAATCCTGTGCTGTGTGATACTGTCAGCTGAGTTGTGTGTCTAATCCTATCCTGTGTGATACCATCTGCTGAGCTGTGTATCTAATCCTTTCCTGTGTGATACTGTCTGCTGAGCTGTGTATCTAATCCTCTCCTGTGTGATACTGTCTGCTGAGCCGTGTATCTAATCCTATGCTGTGTGATACTGTCTGCTGATCTGTGTATCTAATCCTCTCCTGTGTGATACTGTCTGCTGAGCTGTGTATCTAACCCTACGCTGTGTGATACTGTCTGCTGAGCTGTGTATCTAATCCTCTCCTGTGTGATACTGTCTGCTGAGCTGTGTATCTAATCCTGTCCTGTGTGATACTGTCTGCTGAGCCGTGTATCTAATCCTATGCTGTGTGATACTGTCTGCTGAGCTGTGTATCTAATCTTATACTGTGTGATACTGCCTGCTGAGCTGTGTATTTAATCCTATGCTGTGTGATACTGTATGCTGAGCAGTGTATCTAATCCTCTCCTGTGTGATACTGTCTCCTCAGCTGTGTATCTAATCCTCTCCTGTGTGATACTGTCTGCTGAGCCGTGTATCTAATCCTCTCCTGTGTGATACTGTCTGCTGAGCCGTGTATCTAATCCTCTCCTGTGTGATACTGTTTGCTGAGCTGTGTATCTAATCCTTTCCTGTGTGATACTGCCTGCTGAGCTGTGTATCTAAGCCTATGCTGTGTGATACTGTCTGCTGAGCCATGTATATAATCCTCTACTGTGTGATACTGTCAGGTGAGCTGTGTATCTAAGCCTATCCTGTGTGATACTGTCTGCTGAGCTGTGTATCTAATCCTCTCCTGTGTGATACTGTCTGCTGAGCTGTATATCTAATCCTGTCCTATGTGATACAGTCCGCTGAGCTATGTATCTAATCCTCTCCTGTGCGATATTGTCAGCTGAGCTGTGCATCTAATCCTGTCCTGTGTGATACTGTCTGCTGAGCGATGTATATAATCCTCTACTGTGTGATACTGCCTGCTGAGCTGTGTATCTAATCCTCTCCTGTGTGATACTGTCTGCTGAGCCATGTATATAATCCTCTCCTGTGTGATACTGTCTGCTGAGCCATGTATATAATCCTCTACTGTGTGATACTGTCAGGTGAGCTGTGTATCTAATCCTCTCCTGTGTGATATTGTCAGCTGAGCTGTGTATCTAATCCTGTCCTGTGTGATACTGTCTGCTGAGCTGTATATCTAATCCTGTCCTATGTGATACAGTCCGCTGAGCTATGTATCTAATCCTCTCCTGTGCGATATTGTCAGCTGAGCTGTGTATCTAATCCCCTCTTGTGTAATACTGTCTGCTGAGCGATGTATATAATCCTCTACTGTGTGATACTGCCTGCTGAGCTGTGTATCTAATCCTCTCCTGTGTGGTACTGTCTGCTGAGCCGTGTATCTAATCCTCTCCTGTGTGATACTGTCTGCTGAGCCATGTATATAATCCTCTACTGTGTGATACTGTCAGGTGAGCTGTGTATCTAATCCTCTCCTGTGTGATATTGTCAGCTGAGCTGTGTATCTAATCCTGTCCTGTGTGATACTGTCTGCTGAGCAGTGTATCTAATTCCATCCTGTTTGATACCATCTGCTGATCCGTGTATCTAATCCTCTCCTGTGTGATACTGTCTGCTGAGCCGTGTATCTAATCCACTCCTGTGTGATACTGTCTGCTGAGCAGTGTATCTAATCTTACCCTGTGTGATACTGTCTGCTGAGCTGTGTATCAAATCCTCTCCTGTGTGATACTGACTGCTGTGCTGTGTATCTAATCCTATGCTGTGTGATACTGTCTGCTGAGCTGTGTATCTAATCCTATGCTGTGTGATACTGTCTGCTGAGCTGTATCTCTAATCCTACCCTGTGTGATACTGTCTGCTCAACCGTGTATCTAATCCTCTCCTGTGTGATACCGTCTGCTGAGCAGTGTATCTAATCCTCTCCTGTGTGATACCGGCTGCTGAGCTGTGTATCTAATCCTCTCCTGTGCGATACTCTCTGCTGAGCTGTGTATCTAATCCTTTCCTGTGTGATACTGTGTGCTGAGCTGTGTATGTAATCCTCTGTGTGATACTGTCTGATGAGCTGTGTATCTAATCCTCTCCTGTGTGATACTGTCTGCTGAGCTGTGTATCTAATCCTCTCCTGTGTGATACTGTCTGATGAACTGTGTATCTAATCCTATCCTGTGTGATACTGTCTGCTGAGCCGTGTATCTAATCCCGCCCTGTGCGATACTGTCTGCTGAGCCGTGTATCTAATCCACCCGTGTGATACAGTCTGCTGAGCTGTGTATCTAATCCTATGCTGTGTGATATTGTCTGTTGATCCGTGTATCTAATCCTCTCCTGTGTGATACTGTCTGCTGAGCTGTTTCTAATCCTCTCCTGTGTGATACTGTCTGCTGAGCTGTGTATCTAATCCTCTCCTGTGTGATACTGTCTGCTGAGCTGTGTATCTAATCCTCTCCTGTGTGATACTTTCTGATGAACTGTGTTTCTAATCCTCTCCTGTGTGATACTGTCTGCTGAGCTGTGTATCTAATCCTCTCCTGTGTGATACTGTCTGCTGAGCTGTGTATCTAATCCTCTCCTGTGTGATACTGTCAGCTGAGCTGTGTATCTAATCCTCTCCTGTGTGATACTGTCTGCTGAGCTGTGTATCTAATCCTCTCCTGTGTGATACTGTCTGCTGAGCTGTGTATCTAATCCTCTCCTGTGTGATACTGTCTGATGAGCTGTGTATCTAATCCTCTCCTGTGTGACTCTGTCTGCTGAGCCGTGTATCTAATCCTCTCCTGTGTGATACTGTGTGCTGAGCTGTGTATCTAATCCTATCTTGTGTGATACCATCTGCTGAGTCGTGTATCCAATCCCGCCCTGTGCGATACTGTCTGCTGAGCTGTGTATCTAATCCTCTCCTGTGTGATACTGTCTGCTGAGCCGTGTATCTAATCCTATGCTGTGTGATAGTCTGCTGAGCAGTGTATCTAATCTTATACTGTGTGATACTGTCTGCTGAGCAGTGTATCTAATCCCCTCCTGTGTGATACTGTCTGCAGAACTGTGTATCTAATCCTCTCCTGTGTGATACTGTCTGCTGAGCAGTGTATCTAATCTTATACTGTGTGGTACTGTCTGCTGAGCTGTGTATCTAATCCCCTACTGTGTGATACTGTCTGCTGAGCTGTATATCTAAACCTGTCCTGTGTGATACCGTCTGCTGAGCTATGTATCTAATCCTCTCCTGTGTGATACTGTCTGCTGAGCTGTGTATCTAATCCTCTTCTGTGTGATACTGTCTGCTGAGCCGTGTATCTAATCCTCTCCTGTGTGATACTGTGTGCTGAGCTGTGTATCTAATCCTCTCCTGTGCGTTACTGTCTGCTGAGCTGTGTATCTAATCCTCTCCTGTGTGATACTGTCTGCTGAGCCGTGTATCTAATCCCATCCTGTGTGATACTGTCTGCTGAGCTGTGTATCTAATCATGTAATGTGTGATACTGTCTGCTGAGCTGTGTATCTAATCGTCTCCTGTGTGATACTGTCTGATGAACTGTGTATCTAATCCTATCTTTCGTGATACTGTCTGCTGAGCCGTGTATCTAATCCACTCCTGTGTGATACTGTCTGATGAACTGTGTATCTAATCCTGTCCTATGTGATACTGTCAGCTGAGCTGTGTATCTAATCCTCTCCTGTGTGATACTGTCTGCTGAGCTGTGCATCTAATCCTGTCCTGTGTGATACCGTCTGCTGAGCTATGTATCTAATCCTTTCCTGTGTGATACCATCTGCTGAGCTGTGTATCTAATTCTCTCCTGTGTGATACTGTCTGTGGAGCCGTGTATCTAATCCTCTCCTGTGCGATACCGTCTGCTGAGCTGTGCATCTAATCCTCTCCTGTGTGATACTGTCTGCTGAGCTGTGTATCTAATCCTCTCCTGTGTGATACTGTCTGCTGAGCAGTGTATCTAATCTTATACTGTGTGATACTGTCTGCTGAGCTGTGTATCTAATCCTCTCCTGTGTGATACTGTCTGCTGAGCTGTGTATCTAATCCTCTCCTGTGTGATACTGTCTGCTGAGCCGTGTATCTAATCCTATGCTGTGATAATCTGCTGAACAGTGTATCTAATCTTATACTGTGTGATACTGTCTTCTGAGCTGTGTATCTAATCCCCTCCTGTTTGATACTGTCTGCTGAGCTGTGTATCTAATCCTCTCCTGTGTGATACTGTCTGCTGAGCAGTGTATCTAATCTTATACTGTGTGGTACTGTCTGCTGAGCTGTGTATCTAATCCCCTCCTGTGTGATACTGTCTGCTGAGCCGTGTATCTAATCCTCTCCTGTGTGATACCGTCTGCTGAGCTATGTATCTAATCCTGTCCTGTGTGATACTGTCTGCTGAGCTGTGTATGTATCTAATCCCCTCCTGTGTGATAATGTCTGCTGAGCTGTGTATCTAATCCTCTCCTGTGTGATAATGTCTGCTGAGCTGTGTATCTAATCCTGTCCTGTGTGATACCGTCTGCTGAGCTGTGTATCTAATCCTATCCTGTGTGATACTATCTGCTGAGCCGTGTATCTAATCCTCTCCTTTTTGATACTGTCTGCTGAGCTGTGTATCTAATCCTACCCTGTATGATACTGTCTTCTGAGCCGTGTATCTAATCCTCTCCTGTGTCATAATGTCTGCTGAGCCGTGTATCTAATCCTCTCCTGTGTGATACTGTCTGCTGAGCTGTGTATCTAATCCTCTCCTGTGTGATACTGTCTGCTGAGCCGTGTATCTAATCCTCTCCTGTGTCATACTGTCTGCTGAGCCGTGTATCTAATCCTCTCCTGCGTGATACTGTCTGCTGAGCTGTATCTCTAATCCTCTCCTGTGTGATACCATCTGCTGAGCCATGTATCTAATCCTCTCCTGTGTGATACTGTCTGCTGAGCCGTGTATCTAATCCTCTCCTGTGTGATACTGTCTGCTGAGCCGTGTATCTAATCCTCTCCTGTGTGATACTGTCTACTGAGCATTGTATCTAATCCTCTCCGTGTGATACTGTCTGCTGAGCTATGTATCTAATCCCATCCTGTGTGATACTGTCTGCTGAGCTGTGTTTCTAATCCTCTCCTGTGTGATACTGTCTGCTGAGCTGTGTATCTAATCTTCTCCTGTGTAATACTGTCTACTGAGCTGTGTATCTAATCCTATTCGGTGTGATACTGTCTGCTGAGCTGTGTATCTAATCCTATTCGGTGTGATACTGTCTGCTGAGCTGTGTATCTAATCCTATCCGGTGTGATACTGTCTGCTGAGCTGTGTAGCTAATCCTATCCGGTGTGATACTGTCTGCTGAGCTGTGTATCTAATCCTACCCTGTATGATACTGTCTGCTGAACAGTGTATCTAATCTTCTCCTGTGTGATACTGTCTGCTGAGCAGTGTATCTAATCCTCTCCTCTGTGATACTGTCTGATGAGCTGTGTATCTAATCCCATCCTGTGTGATACTGTCTGCTGAGCTGTGTATCTAATCATGTAATGTGTGATACTGTCTGCTGAGCTGTGTAGCTAATCCTATCCGGTGTGATACTGTCTGCTGAGCTGTGTATCTAATCCTACCCTGTATGATACTGTCTGCTGAACAGTGTATCTAATCTTCTCCTGTGTGATACTGTCTGCTGAGCAGTGTATCTAATCCTCTCCTGTGTGATACTGTCTGCTGAGCCGTGTATCTAATCCCATTCTGTGTGATACTGTCTGCTGAGCTGTGTATCTAATCATGTAATGTGTGATACTGTCTGCTGAGCTCTGTATCTAATCGTCTCCTGTGTGATACTGTCTGATGAACTGTGTATCTAATCCTATCTTTCGTGATACTGTCTGCTGAGCCGTGTATCTAATCCACTCCTGTGTGATACTGTCTGCTGAGCTGTGTATCTAATCCTCTCCTGTGTGATACTGTCTGCTGAGCTGTGAATCTAATCCTGTCCTGTGTGATACCGTCTGCTGAGCTATGTATCTAATCCTTTCCTGTGTGATACTGTCTGCTGAGCTGTATCTCTAATCCTACCCTGTGTGATACTGTCTGTGGAGCCGTGTATCTAATCCTCTCCTGTGCGATACCGTCTGCTGAGCTGTGTATCTAATCCTCTCCTGTGCGATACTGTCTGCTGAGCTGTGTATCTAATCCTCTCCTGTGTGATACTGTCTGCTGAGCAGTGTATCTAATCTTATACTGTGTGATACTGTCTGCTGAGCTGTGTATCTAATCCTCTCCTGTGTGATACTGTCTGCTGAGCTGTGTATCTATTCCTCTCCTGTGTGATACTGTCTGCTGAGCTGTGTATCTAATCCTATGCTGTGATAATCTGCTGAGCAGTGTATCTAATCTTATACTGTGTGATACTGTCTTCTGAGCTGTGTATCTAATCCCCTCCTGTTTGATACTGTCTGCTGAGCTGTGTATCTAATCCTCTCCTGTGTGATACTGTCTGCTGAGCAGTGTATCTAATCTTATACTGTGTGATACTGTCTGCTGAGCTGTGTATCTAATCCTATCCTGTGTGATACTGTCTGCTGAGCTGTGTATCTAATCCTATCCGGTGTGATACTGTCTGCTGAGCAGTGTATCTAATCTTCTCCTGTGTGATACTGTCTGCTGAGCTGTGTATCTAATCCTATCCGGTGTGATACTGTCTGCTGAGCAGTGTATCTAATCTTCTCCTGTGTGATACTGTCTGCTGAGCAGTGTATCTAATCTTATACTGTGTGGTACTGTCTGCTGAGCTGTGTATCTAATCTTCTCCTGTGTGATACTGTCTGCTGAGCAGTGTATCTAATCTTCTCCTGTGTGATACTGTCTGCTGAGCTGTGTATCTAATACTATCCGGTGTGATACTGTCTGCTGAGCTGTGTATCTAATCCTATAAGGTGTGATACTGTCTGCTGAGCAGTGTATCTAATCCTCTCCTGTGTGATACTGTCTGCTGAGCAGTGTATCTAATCTTATACTGTGTGGTACTGTCTGCTGAGCTGTGTATCTAATCCTCTCCTGTGTGATACTGTCTGCTGAGCTGTGTATCTAATCCTCTCCTGTGTGATACTGTCTGCTGAGCCGTGTATCTAATCCTATGCTGTGATAATCTGCTGAACAGTGTATCTAATCTTATACTGTGTGATACTGTCTTCTGAGCTGTGTATCTAATCCCCTCCTGTGTGATACTGTCTGCTGAGCCGTGTATCTAATCCTATGCTGTGATAATCTGCTGAACAGTGTATCTAATCTTATACTGTGTGATACTGTCTTCTGAGCTGTGTATCTAATCCCCTCCTGTTTGATACTGTCTGCTGAGCTGTGTATGTATCTAATCCCCTCCTGTGTGATAATGTCTGCTGAGCTGTGTATCTAATCCTCTCCTGTGTGATAATGTCTGCTGAGCTGTGTATCTAATCCTGTCCTGTGTGATACCGTCTGCTGAGCTGTGTATCTAATCCTATCCTGTGTGATACTATCTGCTGAGCCGTGTATCTAATCCTCTCCTGTGTGATACTGTCTGCTGAGCTGTGTATCTAATCCTACCCTGTATGATACTGTCTTCTGAGCCGTGTATCTAATCCTCTCCTGTGTCATACTGTCTGCTGAGCCGTGTATCTAATCCTCTCCTGTGTGATACTGTCTGCTGAGCTGTGTATCTAATCCTCTCCTGTGTGATACTGTCTGCTGAGCCGTGTATCTAATCCTCTCCTGTGTCATACTGTCTGCTGAGCCGTGTATCTAATCCTCTCCTGTGTGATACTGTCTGCTGAGCTGTATCTCTAATCCTCTCCTGTGTGATACCATCTGCTGAGCCATGTATCTAATCCTCTCCTGTGTGATACTGTCTGCTGAGCCGTGTATCTAATCCTCTCCTGTGTGATACTGTCTGCTGAGCCGTGTATCTAATCCTCTCCTGTGTGATACTGTCTACTGAGCATTGTATCTAATCCTCTCCGTGTGATACTGTCTGCTGAGCTATGTATCTAATCCCATCCTGTGTGATACTGTCTGCTGAGCTGTGTTTCTAATCCTCTCCTGTGTGATACTGTCTGCTGAGCTGTGTATCTAATCTTCTCCTGTGTAATACTGTCTACTGAGCTGTGTATCTAATCCTATTCGGTGTGATACTGTCTGCTGAGCTGTGTATCTAATCCTATTCGGTGTGATACTGTCTGCTGAGCTGTGTATCTAATCCTATCCGGTGTGATACTGTCTGCTGAGCTGTGGAGCTAATCCTATCCGGTGTGATACTGTCTGCTGAGCTGTGTATCTAATCCTACCCTGTATGATACTGTCTGCTGAACAGTGTATCTAATCTTCTCCTGTGTGATACTGTCTGCTGAGCAGTGTATCTAATCCTCTCCTGTGTGATACTGTCTGCTGAGCCGTGTATCTAATCCCATCCTGTGTGATACTGTCTGCTGAGCTGTGTATCTAATCATGTAATGTGTGATACTGTCTGCTGAGCTGTGTATCTAATCGTCTCCTGTGTGATACTGTCTGATGAACTGTGTATCTAATCCTATCTTTCGTGATACTGTCTGCTGAGCCGTGTATCTAATCCACTCCTGTGTGATACTGTCTGCTGAGCTGTGTATCTAATCCTCTCCTGTGTGATACTGTCTGCTGAGCTGTATCTCTAATCCTACCCTGTGTGATACTGTCTGTGGAGCCGTGTATCTAATCCTCTCCTGTGCGATACCGTCTGCTGAGCTGTGTATCTAATCCTCTCCTGTGCGATACTGTCTGCTGAGCTGTGTATCTAATCCTCTCCTGTGTGATACTGTCTGCTGAGCAGTGTATCTAATCTTATACTGTGTGATACTGTCTGCTGAGCTGTGTATCTAATCCTCTCCTGTGTGATACTGTCTGCTGAGCTGTGTATCTATTCCTCTCCTGTGTGATACTGTCTGCTGAGCTGTGTATCTAATCCTATGCTGTGATAATCTGCTGAGCAGTGTATCTAATCTTATACTGTGTGATACTGTCTTCTGAGCTGTGTATCTAATCCCCTCCTGTTTGATACTGTCTGCTGAGCTGTGTATCTAATCCTCTCCTGTGTGATACTGTCTGCTGAGCAGTGTATCTAATCTTATACTGTGTGATACTGTCTGCTGAGCTGTGTATCTAATCCTATCCTGTGTGATACTGTCTGCTGAGCTGTGTATCTAATCCTATCCGGTGTGATACTGTCTGCTGAGCAGTGTATCTAATCTTCTCCTGTGTGATACTGTCTGCTGAGCTGTGTATCTAATCCTATCCGGTGTGATACTGTCTGCTGAGCAGTGTATCTAATCTTCTCCTGTGTGATACTGTCTGCTGAGCAGTGTATCTAATCTTATACTGTGTGGTACTGTCTGCTGAGCTGTGTATCTAATCTTCTCCTGTGTGATACTGTCTGCTGAGCAGTGTATCTAATCTTCTCCTGTGTGATACTGTCTGCTGAGCTGTGTATCTAATCCTATCCGGTGTGATACTGTCTGCTGAGCTGTGTATCTAATCCTATCCGGTGTGATACTGTCTGCTGAGCAGTGTATCTAATCCTCTCCTGTGTGATACTGTCTGCTGAGCAGTGTATCTAATCTTATACTGTGTGGTACTGTCTGCTGAACTGTGTATCTAATCCTCTCCTGTGTGATACTGTCTGCTGAGCTGTGTATCTAATCCTCTCCTGTGTGATACTGTCTGCTGAGCCGTGTATCTAATCCTATGCTGTGATAATCTGCTGAACAGTGTATCTAATCTTATACTGTGTGATACTGTCTTCTGAGCTGTGTATCTAATCCCCTCCTGTGTGATACTGTCTGCTGAGCCGTGTATCTAATCCTATGCTGTGATAATCTGCTGAACAGTGTATCTAATCTTATACTGTGTGATACTGTCTTCTGAGCTGTGTATCTAATCCCCTCCTGTTTGATACTGTCTGCTGAGCTGTGTATCTAATCCTCTCCTGTGTTATACTGTCTGTGGAGCCGTGTATCTAATCCTCTCCTGTGCGATACCGTCTGCTGAGCTGTGCATCTAATCCTCTCCTGTGTGATACTGTCTGCTGAGCTGTGTATCTAATCCTCTCCTGTGTGATACTGTCTGCTGAGCAGTGTATCTAATCTTATACTGTGTGATACTGTCTGCTGAGCTGTGTATCTAATCCTCTCCTGTGTGATACTGTCTGCTGAGCTGTGTATCTAATCCTCTCCTGTGTGATACTGTCTGCTGAGCCGTGTATCTAATCCTATGCTGTGATAATCTGCTGAACAGTGTATCTAATCTTATACTGTGTGATACTGTCTTCTGAGCTGTGTATCTAATCCCCTCCTGTTTGATACTGTCTGCTGAGCTGTGTATCTAATCCTCTCCTGTGTGATACTGTCTGCTGAGCAGTGTATCTAATCTTATACTGTGTGGTACTGTCTGCTGAGCTGTGTATCTAATCCCCTCCTGTGTGATACTGTCTGCTGAGCCGTGTATCTAATCCTCTCCTGTGTGATACCGTCTGCTGAGCTATGTATCTAATCCTGTCCTGTGTGATACTGTCTGCTGAGCTGTGTATGTATCTAATCCCCTCCTGTGTGATAATGTCTGCTGAGCTGTGTATCTAATCCTCTCCTGTGTGATAATGTCTGCTGAGCTGTGTATCTAATCCTGTCCTGTGTGATACCGTCTGCTGAGCTGTGTATCTAATCCTCTCCTGTGTGATACTGTCTGCTGAGCTGTGTATCTAATCCCCTCCTGTGTGATACTGTCTGCTGAGCCGTGTATCTAATCCTCTCCTGTGTGATACCGTCTGCTGAGCTATGTATCTAATCCTGTCCTGTGTGATACTGTCTGCTGAGCTGTGTATGTATCTAATCCCCTCCTGTGTGATAATGTCTGCTGAGCTGTGTATCTAATCCTCTCCTGTGTGATAATGTCTGCTGAGCTGTGTATCTAATCCTGTCCTGTGTGATACCGTCTGCTGAGCTGTGTATCTAATCCTATCCTGTGTGATACTATCTGCTGAGCCGTGTATCTAATCCTCTCCTGTGTGATACTGTCTGCTGAGCTGTGTATCTAATCCTACCCTGTATGATACTGTCTTCTGAGCCGTGTATCTAATCCTCTCCTGTGTCATACTGTCTGGTGAGCCGTGTATCTAATCCTCTCCTGTGTGATACTGTCTGCTGAGCTGTGTATCTAATCCTCTCCTGTGTGATACTGTCTGCTGAGCCGTGTATCTAATCCTCTCCTGTGTCATACTGTCTGCTGAGCCGTGTATCTAATCCTCTCCTGTGTGATACTGTCTGCTGAGCTGTATCTCTAATCCTCTCCTGTGTGATACCATCTGCTGAGCCATGTATCTAATCCTCTTCTGTGTGATACTGTCTGCTGAGCCGTGTATCTAATCCTCTCCTGTGTGATACTGTCTGCTGAGCCGTGTATCTAATCCTCTCCTGTGTGATACTGTCTACTGAGCATTGTATCTAATCCTCTCCGTGTGATACTGTCTGCTGAGCTATGTATCTAATCCCATCCTGTGTGATACTGTCTGCTGAGCTGTGTTTCTAATCCTCTCCTGTGTGATACTGTCTGCTGAGCTGTGTATCTAATCTTCTCCTGTGTAATACTGTCTACTGAGCTGTGTATCTAATCCTATTCGGTGTGATACTGTCTGCTGAGCTGTGTATCTAATCCTATTCGGTGTGATACTGTCTGCTGAGCTGTGTATCTAATCCTATCCGGTGTGATACTGTCTGCTGAGCTGTGTAGCTAATCCTATCCGGTGTGATACTGTCTGCTGAGCTGTGTATCTAATCCTACCCTGTATGATACTGTCTGCTGAACAGTGTATCTAATCTTCTCCTGTATGATACTGTCTGCTGAGCAGTGTATCTAATCCTCTCCTGTGTGATACTGTCTGCTGAGCCGTGTATCTAATCCCATCCTGTGTGATACTGTCTGCTGAGCTGTGTATCTAATCATGTAATGTGTGATACTGTCTGCTGAGCTGTGTATCTAATCGTCTCCTGTGTGATACTGTCTGATGAACTGTGTATCTAATCCTATCTTTCGTGATACTGTCTGCTGAGCCGTGTATCTAATCCACTCCTGTGTGATACTGTCTGCTGAGCTGTGTATCTAATCCTCTCCTGTGTGATACTGTCTGCTGAGCTGTGAATCTAATCCTGTCCTGTGTGATACCGTCTGCTGAGCTATGTATCTAATCCTTTCCTGTGTGATACTGTCTGTGGAGCCGTGTATCTAATCCTCTCCTGTGCGATACCGTCTGCTGAGCTGTGTATCTAATCCTCTCCTGTGCGATATTGTCTGCTGAGCTGTGTATCTAATCCTCTCCTGTGTGATACTGTCTGCTGAGCTGTGTATCTATTCCTCTCCTGTGTGATACTGTCTGCTGAGCTGTGTATCTAATCCTATGCTGTGATAATCTGCTGAGCAGTGTATCTAATCTTATACTGTGTGATACTGTCTTCTGAGCTGTGTATCTAATCCCCTCCTGTTTGATACTGTCTGCTGAGCTGTGTATCTAATCCTCTCCTGTGTGATACTGTCTGCTGAGCAGTGTATCTAATCTTATACTGTGTGATACTGTCTGCTGAGCTGTGTATCTAATCCTATCCTGTGTGATACTGTCTGCTGAGCTGTGTATCTAATCCTATCCGGTGTGATACTGTCTGCTGAGCAGTGTATCTAATCTTCTCCTGTGTGATACTGTCTGCTGAGCTGTGTATCTAATCCTATCCGGTGTGATACTGTCTGCTGAGCAGTGTATCTAATCTTCTCCTGTGTGATACTGTCTGCTGAGCAGTGTATCTAATCTTATACTGTGTGGTACTGTCTGCTGAGCTGTGTATCTAATCTTCTCCTGTGTGATACTGTCTGCTGAGCAGTGTATCTAATCTTCTCCTGTGTGATACTGTCTGCTGAGCTGTGTATCTAATCCTATCCGGTGTGATACTGTCTGCTGAGCTGTGTATCTAATCCTATCCGGTGTGATACTGTCTGCTGAGCAGTGTATCTAATCCTCTCCTGTGTGATACTGTCTGCTGAGCAGTGTATCTAATCTTATACTGTGTGGTACTGTCTGCTGAGCTGTGTATCTAATCTTCTCCTGTGTGATACTGTCTGCTGAGCAGTGTATCTAATCCTCTCCTGTGTGATACTGTCTGCTGAGCCGTGTATCTAATCCCATCCTGTGTGATACTGTCTGCTGAGCTGTGTATCTAATCATGTAATGTGTGATACTGTCTGCTGAGCTGTGTATCTAATCGTCTCCTGTGTGATACTGTCTGATGAACTGTGTATCTAATCCTATCTTTCGTGATACTGTCTGCTGAGCCGTGTATCTAATCCACTCCTGTGTGATACTGTCTGATGAACTGTGTATCTAATCCTGTCCTATGTGATACTGTCTGCTGAGCTGTGTATCTAATCCTGTCCTGTGTGATACCGTCTGCTGAGCTATGTATCTAATCCTTTCCTATGTGATACTGTCTGCTGAGCTGTATCTCTAATCCTACCCTGTGTGATACTGTCTGTGGAGCCGTGTATCTAATCCTCTCCTGTGCGATACCGTCTGCTGAGCTGTGTATCTAATCCTCTCCTGTGCGATACTGTCTGCTGAGCTGTGTATCTAATCCTCTCCTGTGTGATACTGTCTGCTGAGCAGTGTATCTAATCTTATACTGTGTGATACTGTCTGCTGAGCTGTGTATCTAATCCTCTCCTGTGTGATACTGTCTGCTGAGCTGTGTATCTAATCCTCTCCTGTGTGATACTGTCTGCTGAGCCGTGTATCTAATCCTATGCTGTGATAATCTGCTGAGCAGTGTATCTAATCTTATACTGTGTGATACTGTCTTCTGAGCTGTGTATCTAATCCCCTCCTGTTTGATACTGTCTGCTGAGCTGTGTATCTAATCCTCTCCTGTGTGATACTGTCTGCTGAGCTGTGTATCTAATCTTATACTGTGTGATACTGTCTGCTGAGCTGTGTATCTAATCCTCTCCTGTGTGATACTGTCTGCTGAGCTGTGTATCTAATCCTATGCTGTGATAATCTGCTGAGCAGTGTATCTAATCTTATACTGTGTGATACTGTCTTCTGAGCTGTGTATCTAATCCCCTCCTGTTTGATACTGTCTGCTGAGCTGTGTATCTAATCCTCTCCTGTGTGATACTGTCTGCTGAGCTGTGTATCTAATCCTATCCGGTGTGATACTGTCTGCTGAGCAGTGTATCTAATCTTCTCCTGTGTGATACTGTCTGCTGAGCTGTGTATCTAATCCTATCCGGTGTGATACTGTCTGCTGAGCTGTGTATCTAATCCTATCCGGTGTGATATTGTCTGCTGAGCAGTGTATCTAATCCTCTCCTGTGTGATACTGTCTGCTGAGCAGTGTATCTAATCTTATACTGTGTGGTACTGTCTGCTGAGCTGTGTATCTAATCTTCTCCTGTGTGATACTGTCTGCTGAGCAGTGTATCTAATCCTCTCCTGTGTGATACTGTCTGCTGAGCCGTGTATCTAATCCCATCCTGTGTGATACTGTCTGCTGAGCTGTGTATCTAATCATGTAATGTGTGATACTGTCTGCTGAGCTGTGTATCTAATCGTCTCCTGTGTGATACTGTCTGATGAACTGTGTATCTAATCCTGTCCTATGTGATACTGTCTGCTGAGCTGTGTATCTAATCCTGTCCTGTGTGATACCGTCTGCTGAGCTATGTATCTAATCCTTTCCTGTGTGATACTGTCTGCTGAGCTGTATCTCTAATCCTACCCTGTGTGATACTGTCTGCTGAGCTGTATCTCTAATCCTACCCTGTGTGATACTGTCTGTGGAGCCGTGTATCTAATCCTCTCCTGTGCGATACCGTCTGCTGAGCTGTGTATCTAATCCTCTCCTGTGCGATACTGTCTGCTGAGCTGTGTATCTAATCCTCTCCTGTGTGATACTGTCTGCTGAGCAGTGTATCTAATCTTATACTGTGTGATACTGTCTGCTGAGCTGTGTATCTAATCCTCTCCTGTGTGATACTGTCTGCTGAGCTGTGTATCTAATCCTCTCCTGTGTGATACTGTCTGCTGAGCAGTGTATCTAATCTTATACTGTGTGATACTGTCTGCTGAGCTGTGTATCTAATCCTATCCTGTGTGATACTGTCTGCTGAGCTGTGTATCTAATCCTATCCGGTGTGATACTGTCTGCTGAGCAGTGTATCTAATCTTCTCCTGTGTGATACTGTCTGCTGAGCTGTGTATCTAATCCTATCCGGTGTGATACTGTCTGCTGAGCTGTGTATCTAATCCTATCCGGTGTGATACTGTCTGCTGAGCAGTGTATCTAATCCTCTCCTGTGTGATACTGTCTGCTGAGCAGTGTATCTAATCTTATACTGTGTGGTACTGTCTGCTGAGCTGTGTATCTAATCTTCTCCTGTGTGATACTGTCTGCTGAGCAGTGTATCTAATCCTCTCCTGTGTGATACTGTCTGCTGAGCCGTGTATCTAATCCCATCCTGTGTGATACTGTCTGCTGAGCTGTGTATCTAATCATGTAATGTGTGATACTGTCTGCTGAGCTGTGTATCTAATCGTCTCCTGTGTGATACTGTCTGATGAACTGTGTATCTAATCCTGTCCTATGTGATACTGTCTGCTGAGCTGTGTATCTAATCCTGTCCTGTGTGATACCGTCTGCTGAGCTATGTATCTAATCCTTTCCTGTGTGATACTGTCTGCTGAGCTGTATCTCTAATCCTACCCTGTGTGATACTGTCTGCTGAGCTGTATCTCTAATCCTACCCTGTGTGATACTGTCTGTGGAGCCGTGTATCTAATCCTCTCCTGTGCGATACCGTCTGCTGAGCTGTGTATCTAATCCTCTCCTGTGCGATACCGTCTGCTGAGCTGTGTATCTAATCTTCTCCTGTGTGATACTGTCTGCTGAGCAGTGTATCTAATCCTCTCCTGTGTGATACTGTCTGCTGAGCCGTGTATCTAATCCCATCCTGTGTGATACTGTCTGCTGAGCTGTGTATCTAATCATGTAATGTGTGATACTGTCTGCTGAGCTGTGTATCTAATCGTCTCCTGTGTGATACTGTCTGATGAACTGTGTATCTAATCCTGTCCTATGTGATACTGTCTGCTGAGCTGTGTATCTAATCCTGTCCTGTGTGATACCGTCTGCTGAGCTATGTATCTAATCCTTTCCTGTGTGATACTGTCTGCTGAGCTGTATCTCTAATCCTACCCTGTGTGATACTGTCTGCTGAGCTGTATCTCTAATCCTACCCTGTGTGATACTGTCTGTGGAGCCGTGTATCTAATCCTCTCCTGTGCGATACCGTCTGCTGAGCTGTGTATCTAATCCTCTCCTGTGTGATACTGTCTGCTGAGCTGTGTATCTAATCCTCTCCTGTGTGATACTGTCTGCTGAGTTGTGTATCTAATCCTCTCCTGTGTGATACTGTCTGCTGAGCCGTGTATCTAATCCTATGCTGTGATAATCTGCCGAGCAGTGTATCTAATCTTATACTGTGTGATACTGTCTTCTGAGCTGTGTATCTAATCCCCTCCTGTTTGATACTGTCTGCTGAGCTGTGTATCTAATCCTCTCCTGTGTGATACTGTCTGCTGAGCTGTGTATCTAATCTTATACTGTGTGATACTGTCTGCTGAGCTGTGTATCTAATCCTATCCGGTGTGATACTGTCTGCTGAGCAGTGTATCTAATCCTCTCCTGTGTGATACTGTCTGCTGAGCTGTGTATCTAATCCTCTCCGGTGTGACACTGTCTGCTGAGCTGTGTATCTAATCCTATCCGGTGTGATACTGTCTGCTGAGCAGTGTATCTAATCTTCTCCTGTGTGATACTGTCTGCTGAGCTGTGTATCTAATCCTCTCCGGTGTGACACTGTCTGCTGAGCTGTGTATCTAATCCTATCCGGTGTGATACTGTCTGCTGAGCAGTGTATCTAATCTTATACTGTGTGATACTGTCTGCTGAGCAGTGTATCTAATCCTCTCCTGTGTGATACTGTCTGCTGAGCTGTGTATCTAATCCTATCCGGTGTGACACTGTCTGCTGAGCTGTGTATCTAATCCTATCCGGTGTGATACTGTCTGCTGAGCTGTGTATCTAATCCTCTCCTGTGTGATACTGTCTGCTGAGCTGTGTATCTAATCTTCTCCTGTGTGATACTGTCTGCTGAGCTGTGTATCTAATCCTATCCGGTGTGATACTGTCTGCTGAGCTGTGTATCTAATCCTATCCGGTGTGATACTGTCTGCTGAGCTGTGTATCTAATGTTCTCCTGTGTGATACTGTCTGCTGAGCTGTGTATCTAATCCTCTCCTGTGTGATACTATCTGCTGAGCTGTGTATCTAATCCTCTCCTGTGTGACACTGTCTGCTGAGCCGTGTATCTAATCCTATCCGGTGTGATACTGTCTGCTGAGCTGTGTATCTAATCCTATCCGGTGTGATACTGTCTGCTGAGCTGTGTATCTAATCCTGTCCTGTGTGATACTGTCTGCTGAGCCGTGCATCTAATCCTATCTTGAGTGATACTATCTGCTGAGCCGTGTATCTAATCCTCTCCTGTGTGATACTGTCTGCTGAGCTGTGTATCTAATCCTACCCTGTATGATACTGTCTGCTGAGCTGTGTATCTAATCCTCTCCTGTGTGATACTGTCTGCTGAGCCGTGTATCTAATCCTATCCGGTGTGATACTGTCTGCTGAGCTGTGTATCTAATCCTATCCGGTGTGATACTGTCTGCTGAGCTGTGTATCTAATCCACTCCTGTGTGATACTGTCTGCTGAGCTGTGTATTTAATCCTATCCGGTGTGATACTGTCTGCTGAGCTGTGTATCTAATCTTCTCCTGTGTGATACTGTCTGCTGAGCCGTGTATCTAATCCTTTCCTGTGTGATACTGTCTGCTGAGCTGTATCTCTAATCCTACCCTGTGTGATACTGTCTGTGGAGCCGTGTATCTAATCCTCTCCTGTGCGATACCGTCTGCTGAGCTGTGTATCTAATCCTCTCCTGTGCGATACTGTCTGCTGAGCTGTGTATCTAATTCTCTCCTGTGTGATACTGTCTGCTGAGCAGTGTATCTAATCTTATACTGTGTGATACTGTCTGCTGAGCTGTGTATCTAATCCTCTCCTGTGCGATACTGTCTGCTGAGCTGTGTATCTAATTCTCTCCTGTGTGATACTGTCTGCTGAGCTGTGTATCTAATCCTCTCCTGTGTGATACTGTCTGCTGAGCTGTGTATCTAATCCTCTCCTGTGTGATACTGTCTGCTGAGCCGTGTATCTAATCCTATGCTGTGATAATCTGCTGAGCAGTGTATCTAATCTTATACTGTGTGATACTGTCTTCTGAGCTGTGTATCTAATCCCCTCCTGTTTGATACTGTCTGCTGAGCTGTGTATCTAATCCTCTCCTGTGTGATACTGTCTGCTGAGCAGTGTATCTAATCTTATACTGTGTGGTACTGTCTGCTGAGCTGTGTATCTAATCCCCTCCTGTGTGATACTGTCTGCTGAGCCGTGTATCTAATCCTCTCCTGTGTGATAATGTCTGCTGAGCTGTGTATCTAATCCTCTCCTGTGTGATAATGTCTGCTGAGCTGTGTATCTAATCCTGTCCTGTGTGATACAGTCTGCTGAGCTGTGTATCTAATCCTGTCCTGTGTGATACTGTCTGCTGAGCCGTGCATCTAATCCTATCTTGAGTGATACTATCTGCTGAGCCGTGTATCTAATCCTCTCCTGTGTGATACTGTCTGCTGAGCTGTGTATCTAATCCTACCCTGTATGATACTGTCTGCTGAGCTGTGTATCTAATCCTCTCCTGTGTGATACTGTCTGCTGAGCTGTGTATCTATTCCTCTCCTGTGTCATACTGTCTGCTGAGCTGTGTATCTAATCCACTCCTATGTGATACTGTCTGCTGAGCTGTATCTCTAATCCTACGCTGTGTGATACTGTCTGCTGAGCTGTGTATCTAATCCACTCCTATGTGATACTGTCTGCTGAGCTGTATCTCTAATCCTACGCTGTGTGATACTGTCTGCTGAGCTGTGTATCTAATCCTCTCCTGTGTCATACTGTCTGCTGAGCTGTGTATCTAATCCTCTCCTGTGTGATACTGTCTGCTGGGCTGTATCTCTAATCCTCTCCTGTATGATACCATCTGCTGAGCTGTGTATCTAATCCTCTCCTGTGTGATACTGTCTGCTGAGCCGTGTATCTAATCCTCTCCTGTGTGATACTGTCTGCTGAGCCCTGTATCTAATCCTCTCCTGTGTCATACTGTCTACTGAGCATTGTATCTAATCCTCTCCTGTGTGATACTGTCTGCTGAGCAGTGTTTCTAATCCTCTCCTGTGTGATACGGTCTGCTGAGCCGTGTATCTAATCCTCTCCTGTGTGATACTGTCTGATGAGCTGTGTATCTAATCCTCTTCTGTCTGATACTGTCTGCTGAGCCGTGTATCTAATCCTCTCCTGTGTCATACTGTCTGCTGAGCTGTGTATCTAATCCTCTCCTGTGTGATACTGTCTGCTGAGCTGTATCTCTAATCCTCTCCTGTGTGATACCATCTGCTGAGCCGTGTATCTAATCCTCTCCTGTGTGATACTGTCTGCTGAGCCGTGTATCTAATCCTCTCCTGTGTGATACTGTCTGCTGAGCCGTGTATCTAATCCTCTCCTGTGTGATACTGTCTACTGAGCTGTGTATCTAATCTTCTCCTGTGTGATACTGTCTGCTGAGCTGTGTATCTAATCCTATTCGGTGTGATACTGTCTGCTGAGCTGTGTATCTAATCCTATTCGGTGTGATACTGTCTGCTGAGCTGTGTATCTAATCCTATCCAGTGTGATACTGTCTGCTGAGCTGTGTATCTAATCCTATCCGGTGTGATACTGTCTGCTCAGCTGTGTATCTAATCCTATCCGGTGTGATACTGTCTGCTGAGCTGTGTATCTAATCCTATCCGGTGTGATACTGTCTGCTGAGCTGTGTATCTAATCCTATCCGGTGTGATACTGTCTGCTGAGCTGTGCATCTAATCCTCTCCTGTGTGATACTGTCTGCTGAGCTGTGTATCTAATCCTATCCGGTGTGATACTGTCTGCTGAGCTGTGTATCTAATCCTCTCCTGTGTGATACTGTCTGCTGAGCTGTGTATCTAATCCTATCCGGTGTGATACTGTCTGCTGAGCTGTGTATCTAATCTTCTCCTGTGTGATACTGTCTGCTGAGCTGTGTATCTAATCCTATCCTGTATGATAGTGTCTGCTGAGCTGTGTATCTAATCCTCTCCTGTGTGATACCGTCTGCTGAGCTGTGTATCTAATCCTCTCCTGTGTGATACTGTCTGCTGAGCTGTGTATCTAATCCTCTCCTGTGTGATACTGTCTGCTGAGCTGTGTATCTAATCCTATCCGGTGTGATACTGTCTGGTGAGCCGTGTATCTAATCTTCTCCTGTGTGATACTGCCTGCTGAGCCGTGTATCTAATCCTCTCCTGTGTGATACTGTCTGCTGAGCAGTGTATCTAATCTTCTCCTGTGTGATACTGTCTGCTGAGCCGTGTATCTAATCCTCTCCTTTGTGATACTGTCTGCTGAGCAGTGTATCTAATCTTATCCGGTGTGATACTGTCTGCTGAGCTGTGTATCTAATCCTATCCGGTGTGATACTGTCTGCTGAGCAGTGTATCTAATCCTCTCCTGTGTGATACTGTCTGCTGAGCTATGTATCTAATCCTATCCGGTGTGATACTGTCTGCTGAGCAGTGTATCTAATCCTCTCCTGTGTGATACTGTCTGCTGAGCTGTGTATCTAATCTTCTCCTGTGTGACACTGTCTGCTGAGCTATGTATCTAATCCTATCCGGTGTGATACTGTCTGCTGAGCTGTGTATCTAAGCCTATCCTGTGTGATACTGTCTGCTGAGCTGTGTATCTAATCCTATCCGGTGTGATACTGTCTGCTGAGCTGTGTATCTAATCCTCTCCTGTGTGATACTGTCTGCTGAGCTGTGTATCTAATCCTATCCGGTGTGATACTGTCTGCTGAGCTGTGTATCTAATCCTCTCCTGTGTGATACTGTCTGCTGAGCAGTGTATCTAATCTTATCCGGTGTGATACTGTCTGCTGAGCTGTGTATCTAATCCTCTCCTGTGTGATACTGTCTGCTGAGCTGTATCTCTAATCCTCTCCTGTGTGATACCATCTGCTGAGCCGTGTATCTAATCCTCTCCTGTGTGATACTGTCTGCTGAGCCGTGTATCTAATCCTCTCCTGTGTGATACTGTCTGCTGAGCCGTGTATCTAATCCTCTCCTGTGTGATACTGTCTACTGAGCTGTGTATCTAATCTTCTCCTGTGTGATACTGTCTGCTGAGCTGTGTATCTAATCCTATTCGGTGTGATACTGTCTGCTGAGCTGTGTATCTAATCCTATTCGGTGTGATACTGTCTGCTGAGCTGTGTATCTAATCCTATCCAGTGTGATACTGTCTGCTGAGCTGTGTATCTAATCCTATCCGGTGTGATACTGTCTGCTCAGCTGTGTATCTAATCCTATCCGGTGTGATACTGTCTGCTGAGCTGTGTATCTAATCCTATCCGGTGTGATACTGTCTGCTGAGCTGTGTATCTAATCCTATCCGGTGTGATACTGTCTGCTGAGCTGTGCATCTAATCCTCTCCTGTGTGATACTGTCTGCTGAGCTGTGTATCTAATCCTATCCGGTGTGATACTGTCTGCTGAGCTGTGTATCTAATCCTCTCCTGTGTGATACTGTCTGCTGAGCTGTGTATCTAATCCTATCCGGTGTGATACTGTCTGCTGAGCTGTGTATCTAATCTTCTCCTGTGTGATACTGTCTGCTGAGCTGTGTATCTAATCCTATCCTGTGTGATAGTGTCTGCTGAGCTGTGTATCTAATCCTCTCCTGTGTGATACCGTCTGCTGAGCTGTGTATCTAATCCTCTCCTGTGTGATACTGTCTGCTGAGCTGTGTATCTAATCCTCTCCTGTGTGATACTGTCTGCTGAGCTGTGTATCTAATCCTATCCGGTGTGATACTGTCTGGTGAGCCGTGTATCTAATCTTCTCCTGTGTGATACTGCCTGCTGAGCCGTGTATCTAATCCTCTCCTGTGTGATACTGTCTGCTGAGCAGTGTATCTAATCTTCTCCTGTGTGATACTGTCTGCTGAGCCGTGTATCTAATCCTCTCCTTTGTGATACTGTCTGCTGAGCAGTGTATCTAATCTTATCCGGTGTGATACTGTCTGCTGAGCTGTGTATCTAATCCTATCCGGTGTGATACTGTCTGCTGAGCAGTGTATCTAATCCTCTCCTGTGTGATACTGTCTGCTGAGCTATGTATCTAATCCTATCCGGTGTGATACTGTCTGCTGAGCAGTGTATCTAATCCTCTCCTGTGTGATACTGTCTGCTGAGCTGTGTATCTAATCTTCTCCTGTGTGACACTGTCTGCTGAGCTATGTATCTAATCCTATCCGGTGTGATACTGTCTGCTGAGCTGTGTATCTAAGCCTATCCTGTGTGATACTGTCTGCTGAGCTGTGTATCTAATCCTATCCGGTGTGATACTGTCTGCTGAGCTGTGTATCTAATCCTCTCCTGTGTGATACTGTCTGCTGAGCTGTGTATCTAATCCTATCCGGTGTGATACTGTCTGCTGAGCTGTGTATCTAATCCTCTCCTGTGTGATACTGTCTGCTGAGCAGTGTATCTAATCTTATCCGGTGTGATACTGTCTGCTGAGCTGTGTATCTAATCCTATCCGGTGTGATACTGTCTGCTGAGCAGTGTATCTAATCCTCTCCTGTGTGATACTGTCTGCTGAGCTATGTATCTAATCCTATCCGGTGTGATACTGTCTGCTGAGCTGTGTATCTAATCTTCTCCTGTGTGACACTGTCTGCTGAGCTATGTATCTAATCCTATCCGGTGTGATACTGTCTGCTGAGCTGTGTATCTAAGCCTATGCTGTGTGATACTGTCTGCTGAGCTGTGTATCTAATCCTATCCGGTGTGATACTGTCTGCTGAGCTGTGTATCTAATCCTCTCCTGTGTGATACTGTCTGCTGAGCTGTGTATCTAATCCTATCCGGTGTGATACTGTCTGCTGAGCTGTGTATCTAATCCTCTCCTGTGTGATACTGTCTGCTGAGCAGTGTATCTAATCTAATCCGGTGTGATACTGTCTGCTGAGCTGTGTATCTAATCCTATCCGGTGTGATACTGTCTGCTGAGCAGTGTATCTAATCCTCTCCTGTGTGATACTGTCTGCTGAGCTATGTATCTAATCCTATCCGGTGTGATACTGTCTGCTGAGCAGTGTATCTAATCCTCTCCTGTGTGATACTGTCTGCTGAGCTGTGTATCTAATCCTATCCGGTGTGATACTGTCTGCTGAGCTGTGTATCTAATCTTCTCCTGTGTGATACTGTCTGCTGAGCTGTGTATCTAATCCTATCCTGTGTGATAGTGTCTGCTGAGCTGTGTATCTAATCCTCTCCTGTGTGATACCGTCTGCTGAGCTGTGTATCTAATCCTCTCCTGTGTGATACTGTCTGCTGAGCTGTGTATCTAATCCTCTCCTGTGTGATACTGTCTGCTGAGCTGTGTATCTAATCCTATCCGGTGTGATACTGTCTGGTGAGCCGTGTATCTAATCTTCTCCTGTGTGATACTGCCTGCTGAGCCGTGTATCTAATCCTCTCCTGTGTGATACTGTCTGCTGAGCAGTGTATCTAATCTTCTCCTGTGTGATACTGTCTGCTGAGCCGTGTATCTAATCCTCTCCTGTGTGATACTGTCTGCTGAGCAGTGTATCTAATCTTATCCGGTGTGATACTGTCTGCTGAGCTGTGTATCTAATCCTATCCGGTGTGATACTGTCTGCTGAGCAGTGTATCTAATCCTCTCCTGTGTGATACTGTCTGCTGAGCTATGTATCTAATCCTATCCGGTGTGATACTGTCTGCTGAGCAGTGTATCTAATCCTCTCCTGTGTGATACTGTCTGCTGAGCTGTGTATCTAATCTTCTCCTGTGTGACACTGTCTGCTGAGCTATGTATCTAATCCTATCCGGTGTGATACTGTCTGCTGAGCTGTGTATCTAAGCCTATCCTGTGTGATACTGTCTGCTGAGCTGTGTATCTAATCCTATCCGGTGTGATACTGTCTGCTGAGCTGTGTATCTAATCCTCTCCTGTGTGATACTGTCTGCTGAGCTGTGTATCTAATCCTATCCGGTGTGATACTGTCTGCTGAGCTGTGTATCTAATCCTCTCCTGTGTGATACTGTCTGCTGAGCAGTGTATCTAATCTTATCCGGTGTGATACTGTCTGCTGAGCTGTGTATCTAATCCTATCCGGTGTGATACTGTCTGCTGAGCAGTGTATCTAATCCTCTCCTGTGTGATACTGTCTGCTGAGCTATGTATCTAATCCTATCCGGTGTGATACTGTCTGCTGAGCTGTGTATCTAATCTTCTCCTGTGTGACACTGTCTGCTGAGCTATGTATCTAATCCTATCCGGTGTGATACTGTCTGCTGAGCTGTGTATCTAAGCCTATCCTGTGTGATACTGTCTGCTGAGCTGTGTATCTAATCCTATCCGGTGTGATACTGTCTGCTGAGCTGTGTATCTAATCCTCTCCTGTGTGATACTGTCTGCTGAGCTGTGTATCTAATCCTATCCGGTGTGATACTGTCTGCTGAGCTGTGTATCTAATCCTCTCCTGTGTGATACTGTCTGCTGAGCAGTGTATCTAATCTAATCCGGTGTGATACTGTCTGCTGAGCTGTGTATCTAATCCTATCCGGTGTGATACTGTCTGCTGAGCAGTGTATCTAATCCTCTCCTGTGTGATACTGTCTGCTGAGCTATGTATCTAATCCTATCCGGTGTGATACTGTCTGCTGAGCAGTGTATCTAATCCTCTCCTGTGTGATACTGTCTGCTGAGCTGTGTATCTAATCTTCTCCTGTGTGACACTGTCTGCTGAGCTATGTATCTAATCCTATCCGGTGTGATACTGTCTGCTGAGCTGTGTATCTAAGCCTATCCTGTGTGATACTGTCTGCTGAGCTGTGTATCTAATCCTATCCGGTGTGATACTGTCTGCTGAGCCATGTATCTAATCCTCTCCTGTGTGATACTGTCTGCTGAGCAGTGTATCTAATCCTATCCGGTGTGATACTGTCTGCTGAGCTGTGTATCTAATCTTCTCCTGTGTGATACTGTCTGCTGAGTAGTGTATCTAATCCTATCCGGTGTGATACTGTCTGCTGAGCTGTGTATCTAATCCTCTCCTGTGTGATACTGTCTGCTGAGCCATGTATCTAATCCTCTCCTGTGTGATACTGTCTGCTGAGCAGTGTATCTAATCCTATCCTGTGTGATACTGTCTGCTGAGCAGTGTATCTAATCCTCTCCTGTGTGATACTGTCTGCTGAGCTGTGTATCTAATCTTCTCCTGTGTGACACTGTCTGCTGAGCTATGTATCTAATCCTATCCGGTGTGATACTGTCTGCTGAGCTGTGTATCTAAGCCTATCCTGTGTGATACTGTCTGCTGAGCTGTGTATCTAATCCTATCCGGTGTGATACTGTCTGCTGAGCTGTGTATCTAATCCTCTCCTGTGTGATACTGTCTGCTGAGCTGTGTATCTAATCCTATCCGGTGTGATACTGTCTGCTGAGCTGTGTATCTAATCCTCTCCTGTGTGATACTGTCTGCTGAGCAGTGTATCTAATCTAATCCGGTGTGATACTGTCTGCTGAGCTGTGTATCTAATCCTATCCGGTGTGATACTGTCTGCTGAGCAGTGTATCTAATCCTCTCCTGTGTGATACTGTCTGCTGAGCTGTGTATCTAATCTTCTCCTGTGTGACACTGTCTGCTGAGCTATGTATCTAATCCTATCCGGTGTGATACTGTCTGCTGAGCTGTGTATCTAAGCCTATCCTGTGTGATACTGTCTGCTGAGCTGTGTATCTAATCCTATCCGGTGTGATACTGTCTGCTGAGCCATGTATCTAATCCTCTCCTGTGTGATACTGTCTGCTGAGCAGTGTATCTAATCCTATCCGGTGTGATACTGTCTGCTGAGCTGTGTATCTAATCTTCTCCTGTGTGATACTGTCTGCTGAGTAGTGTATCTAATCCTATCCGGTGTGATACTGTCTGCTGAGCTGTGTATCTAATCCTCTCCTGTGTGATACTGTCTGCTGAGCCATGTATCTAATCCTCTCCTGTGTGATACTGTCTGCTGAGCAGTGTATCTAATCCTCTCTCATGTTATGTCTTCATCTTTTAATATTTCTAACGGCACCAGGCAGGGATGCCCGCTTTCCCCTCTCCTTTTTATTCTTACACTAGAACCTTTACTACAAAAGCTCAGAGAGGAGGGGAGGATCGTTGGCATCAAATCAGCTGGTACTGAACATAAAATCGCAGCATACGCAGACGATCTACTTATCATGACCTCTAACCCGAGAATATCTGTCCCAGTTATCCTGACATTACTCAAGGAATACGGTGCACTATCAAATTTTAAGGTGAATCTTAGCAAATCTCAAGTCTTAAATATAAATATCCCAGAACCACAAAAAACACAAATGGCAATCGGGTCCCCCTTTACCTGGTCCCCCCCATCAATACGTTTCTTGGGAGTTGAGATTTCTCCAAACCTACAAGAACTTTATAAGTTAAACTTCCCACCGCTATTGCAGAAAATCCAGAAACTTACCCCCAACTGGAATATCTCATACATCTCCTGGTTGGGTAGGAAAAATCTCCTTAAATGTATGATATGGCCAAAAATAACTTATCTAGTGCAAGCCCTTCCAATCCACCTACCTAATTCTTTTTTCATTGACATACGAAAACTCCTCAGCCGTTTTCTGTGGCACAACCAAAAACCCAGACTTCCCTTACAAATATTATCCCTCCCACACTCTGAAGGAGGTATAGATCTGCCAGATCTAAAGATACTTCAACAAGCCACTCATCTCCAAAGAGTCGTGGATTGGATCAGGCTCCCACCACAGAAGCAATGGATTAAAGTAGAAGAAACAATCCTTAAATTCCCCCTTAGACAGCTCATCCTCACGCCCTCAAGTAGTACTAGGTATACATCAATTAAAAACCCTTTCACCGCCACTACTTTTAAAATCTGGTCCAATCCCCATATAAGACAAATATGCTCCCCGTTTCCCTCCCCTCTCCTACAAGTTACAGACCTAGTTCTCTCCTTTCTCCAGCCCATAATGCCACAATACACAACTCAATTCGCAACTTGATAACACCACTCCAAAAAATTACAGATAATGGGGTCATGCCCTGCTTGGCAGAACTCAATCAAATGCTAGATACTATCTCTTTTCACCCCTTTATGTACCAGAAATTTATGTCTAACTTAAAACTAGTCTTTAAAACTCCAAATTATATTAGGGAAATGACTGATTTTGAAAAACTTATAGCTGCAAAAAACCCCCAAAAAAGAACGTTATCAGCTCTACAAAAACAATTATGCCTAGCCAGAACCCCTAAGAAACTGCCATATGTAATGAAGTGGGAACAGGATCTGAATAGGCCTTTCACCCCATCTGAAATTAAAAGATTACTACTAGCACCTAAAGTCTCCTCTAGATGTGTTAGAGTACAAGAGAATGGCTATAAAGTTCTCTCCAGGTGGTATATGACTCCATCAAAACTTCAGAAATGTTACAAAGGACTTGATCCTAACTGCTGGAGATGCTCTTCTGATGTGGGCACTATGCTCCACATGTGGTGGAACTGTACATTGATTAAGCCCTTCTGGACAAAAATAATTCAAACTATTAATACAATTTTAAACTTGCAACTCTTGACCTCGCCGGAGATCTGCCTTCTGTTTCTGTTCCTAGATAACTTCCCTAAAATAAAATTAACCCTTCTTAGACAGCTCCTGGCCTCGGCTAAGTTACTTGTGACATCCTTATGGAAATCTGCGAAGACCCCAAATATCTCACTCTGGGAAATGAAGGTTGAACAAGTATACAGGCTAGAAGAATTGACTAGTTGGGATGAAAAAAGGCATAAACAATTCTCATTGATATGGCGTCCCTGGCACAAATATATTACAGACCGCACAATACTAACCTAAAATACTCAGATCGCTAGCCCATTCTAATCCCAACTCCCCCCCCCCCCCATCATCTATATCTTTGTAGTCCCCCCCCCCTCCCATCATCTATATCTTTGTAGTCCCCCCCCCCTCCATCTCATCTCCCCGTTCATCCCACTTCCCTTTCAACCTTCCCCCCTTCTCCAGGTTTTTTTTTTTTCTTCTTCTCTTCTGAAGTTTTTATTTCCAGGATATCACAATAAACCTTCTTGAATATGATAACATGTTATTTGACCACAATTTTGTACTACGACATGTTCAAAAGAATTGAACCTCTCTCTTATATTGTTTCTCTCTTCCGAAACGTGTCAATGTTTGGCTGAAATTTATGCAGTCTGGTCAATTTCTGCTCTTATAATCTATGTGATATCGTTATCTTTGATTTGTTTCATTAACAATGTGACTTTTCTTTGTTCAATTGTTAACCTTCTTTAAAAAAAACCTTAATAAAAAGATGTTTAAAAGAAAAGAATAAGCAGGACAAATAAAGGGTTTATCCAACATGTAAAACTAATTTGGAAGCTATAGTTAGGCTTTTAATAGGACTCTTTCAGCATGACTGTGCAAACCAAGCACAGGAGCTCACTGCCAATCATTTAACTACTGTTTTTCCACTATATGATTAGATATTAAGTGCAAATTGCTTGTTTCTTGGTAATGGCCGCATGCTTTTGCAAAAACTGTGCAGCCATTAACAATAAGTGAACCATTTGTAATTAATTTCTACCAGTACAGCTGAAAAAAGCTGTGATCTTTATGAAATGGGTTGTTAGCAGATGTACCTTGGTCGCACACATGCTATACTCATCAGGTGCTACATGAAACTCAAGCCTAAAGATGGCCGCGACACTCATGGGCCGCTGCATTGTGCTTGCCCCCCAGGCTAAAATTTGCCAGCCAATAATATGTGACTGGTATATCAAATACTGTGATACAGACATCAGATGTTTTACAGTAGATACACTGTCATATATATGACTACCAACATAAGGAGCATGAGTAATCCAAGACTTTATCACTACAGGCAACACCAAAACTATAGATACCACCAAAATGAAACAATAGGCGCTTATTGCCGCTAAAATAAATCTCTATTAAATATTGCAAAAATTAAAAGACAATCATACAGTGTATAGCAATGGAGGATCACAAACACATGAGCATCACATTTATAGAGACATAGTAGTCACATATAAATATATATATATATATATATATATATATACAGTACAGACCAAAAGTTTGGACACACCTTCTCATTTAAAGATTGTTCTGTATTTTCTTGAGTATGAAAATTGTACATTCACACTGAAGGCATCAAAACTATGAATTAACACATGTGGAATTATATACTTAACAAAAAAGTGTGAAACAACTGAAAATATGTCTTATATTCTAGGTTCTTCAAAGTAGCCACCTTTTGCTTTGCTGACTGCTTTGCACACTCTTGGCATTCTCTTGATGAGCTTCAAGAGGTAGTCACCGGAAATGGTCTTCACTTCACAGGTGTGCCCTGTCAGGTTTAATAAGTGGGATTTCTTGCCTTATAAATGGGGTTGGGACCATCAGTTGTGTTGTGCAGAAATCAGCTGGATACACAGCTGATAGTCCTACTGAATAGACTGTTAGCTGCTTTTTTCTTACCATAATACAAATTCTAAGTAAAGAAAAACGAGTGGCCATCATTACTTTAAGAAATGAAGGTCTGTCAGTCCGAAAAATTGGGAAAACTTTGAATGTATCCCCAAGTGCAGTTGCAAAACCCATCAAGAAAACAAAGAAACTGGCTCACATGAGGACCGCCCCAGGAAAGGAAGACCAAGAGTCACCTCTGCTTCTGAGGATAAGTTTATCCGAGTCACCAGTCTCAGAAATCGCAGGTTAACAGCAGCTCAGATTAGAGACCAGGTCAATGCCACACAGAGTTCTAGCAGCAGACACATCTCTACAACAACTGTTAAGAGGAGACTTTGTGCAGCAGGCCTTCATGGTAAAATAGCTGCTAGGAAACCACTGCTAAGGACAGGCAACAAGCAGAAGAGACTTGTTTGGGATAAGGAACACAAGGAATGGACATTAGACCAGTGGAAATCTGTGCTTTGGTCTGATAAGTCCAAATTTGAGATCTTTGGTTCCAACCACTGTGTTTTTGTGCGACGCAGAAAAGGTGAACGGATGGACTCTACATGCCTGGTTCCCACCGTGAAGCATGGAGGAGGAGGTGTGATGGTGTGGGGGTGCTTTGCTGGTGACACTGTTGGGGATTTATTCTAAATTTAAGGCATACTGAACCAGCATGGCTACCACAGCATCTTGCAGCGGCATGCTATTCCATCCGGTTTGCGTTTAGTTGGACCATCATTTATTTTTCAACAGGACAATGACCCCAAACACACCTCCAGGCTGTGTAAGGGCTATTTGACCAAGAAGGAGAGTGATGGGGTGCTACGCCAGATGACCTGGCCTCCACAGTCACCAGACCTGAACCCAATCGAGATGGTTTGGGGTGAGCTGGACCGCAGAGTGAAGGCAAAAAGGCCAACAAGTGCTAAGCATCTCTGGGAACTCCTTCAAGATTGTTGGAAGACCATTTCCGGTGACTCCCTCTTGAAGCTCATCAAGAGAATGCCAAGAGTGTGCAAAGCAGTCATCAAAGCAAAAGGCGGCTACTTTGAAGAACCTAGAATATAAGACATATTTTCAGTTGTTTCACACTTTTTTGTTAAGTATATAATTCCACATTTGTTAATTCATACTTTTGATGCCTTCAGTGTGAATGTACAATATTCAGAGTCATGAAAATACAGAAAAATCTTTAAATAAACTTTTGGTCTGTACTGTATATATAATATAACACTACAAGCCTCCCTCTGTCTGAAGCCTTTAAAGACTTGGCAAGCGCTACATGCCTGCGCAGTCTGGCTCTAGACAGAAGAACCCATTACGTTACAGGTAAGAGGAGTGTGTATGGCGCCGGAGATTGCGGTATCCGTAGACACTGAACACATACCGCGATCTCCGGCGCCATACTTACCTGACCGGGAGGAGCGTTGCAGCGGTGCTTCTCTTCTCGCCGGAGACCAGGGCAGGAGTGAAGGCGTTGGAATTGGCACATATGCATAGCTCTATCCGGCGCCATTTTACTGAAGACATATTTGCAGTGTGTCTTCAGCAAAATGGCGTTGAACAGCACGGTATGGGCACACGCGTACTCTGGCGCCGCACTGCTCCCCGGCAGAACAGGATACAGAAGCGCTGGAGCACAGGGAAGAAAGGCGAGTATGTGTTTATTTTTTTGTATCTGTGCACCGTGAAAGGGATGAGGGGTGCCATACATACCAGCAATGGGGTGTGAAGGGTACCATACATACCAGGAAAGGGGTGTGAGGGGTACAATGCATACCAGGATTTGGGGGCTGACTGAACCATGAAAACCAGGATTGGGGGGTGAGGGGTGCCATACATACCAGGATTGGGGGGTGAGGGGTGCCATATATACCAGGATTGGGGGGTGAGGGGTGCCATACATACCAGGATTTGGGGGGTGACTGAACCATGAAAACCAGGATTGGGGGTGAGGGGTGCCATACATACCAGGATTGGGGGGTGAGTGGTGCCATACATACCAGGAATGGGGGGTGAGGGGTACCATACATACCAGGAAAGGGGTGTGAGGGGACCATGCATACCAGGATTGGGGGATGAGGGGTACAATGCATACCAGGATTTGGGGGGTGACTGAACCATGAAAACCAGGATTGGGGGGTGAGGGATGCCATACATACCAGGATTGGGGGGTGAGGGGTGCTATACATACCAGGATTTGGGGGGTGACTGAACCATGAAAACCAGGATTGGGGGTGAGGGGTGCCATACATACCAGGATTGGGGGGTGAGTGGTGCCATACATACCAGGATTGGGGGGTGAGGGGTACCATGCATACAAGGATAGGAAAGTGGGGTTCTATGCATACCAGAATAGGGATGAGGGGTACCATGCATACCTGGATTGGGGGATGAGGGGACCATGCATACCTGGATTGGGGGATGAGGGGACCATGCATACCAGGATTGGGGGATGAGGGAACCATGCATACCAGGATTGGGGGATGAGGGAACCATGCATACCAGGATTGGGGGATGAGGAGGCCATATGTACCAGGATTGGGGATGAGAGAGTCATGCATACCAGGATTGGGGATGAGAGAGCCATGCATACCAGGATGGGGGATGAGGAGGCCATACATACCAGGGTAACGCTGAGGGGGCCATGTGCAGCATGATGGGGATTAGAGGTGCCATACATACCAGGACAGGGATGAGGGGTGCCATGCATACCACTATACCAGGACAGGGATGAGGGGTGCCATGCATACCACTATACCAGGATAAGGATGAGGGGTGTCATGCATACCGGGACAGGGATGAGGGGTGCCATGCATACCGGGACAGGGATGAGGGGTGCCATGCATACCGGGACAGGGATGAGGGGTGCCATGCATACCGGGACAGGGATGAGGGGTGCCATGCATACCGGGACAGGGATGAGGGGTGCCATGCATACCGGGATAGGGATGAGGGGTGCCATGCATACCGGGATAGGGATGAGGGGTGCCATGCATACCAGGATGGGGATGGGGACCACGTATAAAAGGAAGGGGGGGGGGCATATATACCAGGATGGGGGATATTGTCAGAATTGGGGGACATTACCCCTATACCAGTGTCAGCAGAAGACCCCCTCCCCCTTAAAAGTGCATCAGGAACACATTTTTGGCTTAAATTTTTTTATTTTTATTTTCCTCCTCTAAAACCTAGGTGCGTCTTATGGTCCGGTGCATCTTATAGTCCGAAAAATACGGTACTTCTTACATTACATGAGTGATATCTATTGTAAATTCTATAATAGCTCAGAAACCGGCGAATCCTCACAGTGCATGGGGCGTGTCATGGGGGGATTCAAAAGTTTTCATTTTAGACTGTACATTATAGTCCTCCATACAGTAGTATGAGCACCACATAGTCCTCCATACAGTATTGTGGACACCGCATAGTCCTCCATACAGTATTATGGGCACTACATAGCACTCCATACAGTATTATGGGCACCACATAGTCCTCTATACAGAATGGGCTCCATACTGAATAATGGACCCCATATAATGTTCCATACAGAATAATAGGCCCCATATAATGCTCTATACAGAATAATGAACCCCATATAATGCTCATTACACCATAATTGACCCCATATATTACTCCATGAAGAATAATGGGCGTCATGTAATATGCCATACAGAATAATGGGCCCCATATAATGCTCCATAGAGAATGGGCCCCATATAATGCTCCATAGAGAATGGGCCCCATATAATGCACCATAGAGAATGGGCCCCATATAATGCACCATAGAGAATGGGCCCCATATAATGCTCCATAGAGAATGGGCCCCATATAATGCTCCATAGAGAATGGGCCCCATATAATGCTCCATAGAGAATGGGCTCCATACATAAAAAATAAATAATAAAATACTCACCTCTCCTCATACCCTGCTGGCTACAGGTCCTGTCTCTTCAACACTGAGACGTGACAGAGTGAGAAGACGCAGAGGAGACTGGACCTGCGGCCAGCAGGGTATGACGAGAGGTGAGTATTTCAAACACCGTAAAGCACGGGGGGGGGGGGGTTACACCGGGCCCCCCCAACTCACAGGCGGCCCAATAGCGTTCCAGTGTCCCCAACTGTGAGTGGGCCCCCCCCCCCTCTTGCCCAGGGCCCTGGCACTTGCCCTGGTGCAATGGGTGGTTATGCCGGCTCTGGCCCTGTAGCTGGTGCAGGATCAGTCTGGGACAGGGGTCTGTATAGTAAGGTCTGAAGTGTCTCGATCTCAGGTCCGATGTGATTTGAACATTCATACAGATCGAGAGCCGATGATCTCACACTGACAGCATGACCCCAACCTGCTTGAAGGGTCCATCTGCTACAATAAATCTTTCTGATCCTCAGCAGAGCGACCATAGATAACATTCAGGATCTGGCCCTGGACTTGTCAGGAGGTGAGCAGCATCCTGCCACTTCCACACTCTACAAAAAGTATAAATCTCCTGTCCTGACCACTATCCGGCCCCACTATCAGTATTTGGTCAGTATATTTTCTCAGGAGTGGGAGCCAAAACCAGGTCAGTAACAATCAGAGAAAAGGTATAATAGAAACAAGTCACCAATTCTGCATTTATCACCAACTCCTGGTTTTGTCTCCCACTCCTGTGAAAAAATACTGATCGAATACGGACCAAATACTGATAGTGGGGTCGTGGCCTTACAAGAATCAAAGATGTCTGCCCTCTCGTACTGCTCAGCGGCTGAAGCTTCTCTCCGGCAGGCATAAGAACGTGGCCTGTGCCGGCTGTTCTGGGCTGCAGATGCCCAGCTGGCACATGTACACAATGAAAGATACAGGGCCGCCCTGCAGTCTGTAAAGAAGCAGCTGCTTGGCGACCGGCTTGGAGGGCATGTGCCCCTCTGGCCCACCTCGCCCCTGGTCAATATGATACCATCTTTTTCATTAGTTGGTGAGGTTAGAAGAAATTTCACTCCAAGACAGTGGATTTTGTACTTTATTCCAGTATATTTATACATAGAAAACATGGCAATGAAAAACAAGTAGATGCACGTGCATAAAAATGTCCCAACATTAATTAAAAAAAGCCTTTAAGATACAGATAATACTTGTATACAAAAATATTAACACATTCTCAAATTGTATATAAAGTGCACAAAAGTCAATAGCCCTGACATATAGTGTACACAGGGTCCCGTCCCCCCACATGGTATACACAAAATACAATGTCATCCAGGAAATAACAAAAAATAACAAATACATTTAATCTATTCTGAAATCCCATGTCTATGCAAGATAATAATATGTAAAATTCTACAGTGTCAAAGAAATGAGCTAGAGACTACTACATGGCGATGATGCCTCCAAACAAGATAATGCCCAGCTAATGCTGTAAATGATACAAATATTACCAGTCACCCAATTAGAAACAAGTGATTTTCTACAGTTCATTGACCTCTATGATGACATCTAATATTTTCAATCATTTATACAGCGGGGTACATTGGGCCTCATTAATAAATCTGCTCACTAGAAAACTAGTTGCCCATACTAACCAATTAGAGCTCAGCTAAGGTTGTTTTAACTGACCTGGAAAAGTAAAAGCTGTTCTGTGATTGGCTGGGATAAGTAAAAAGGCTGTTTTAATAAATGATTCCCAATGTACCAAGCCCCGCCATAAATGTTATTGATTACAGTAGGGGCCACAATATCCCATGTGTATAGTCATCACATTCATCTTATTGTCTGCGGTTACCTTGGGACATGTTATATTGAAATGTAAGATGATATCAGTGGGGTCCATGAGGCAGAGCAGTGTGCGGTACGTGTGACATTTCCTAATATCGAGCAATCAATACTGTACCTTGGTCTGGAATGCAAAGTCTGCGTGGACAAGGAAGGGGCTCCCAGATGCCAGCTGTAAAGCCCGTCGCTCCACCATTACACGCTCATCACCATCAGCAAGCAGGGCTCTTTTGCCGATGATCTTAACAGCAAAATGTTTGCGGGTAGATGAATCTTCCGCCAGCAGGACCGTTCCATAGCATCCCCGGCCAAGCACTTGATGGAATAATAATCTCCTCTTGATGGTATCAGAGACTGTGCTTTTGGAGCCGGTTGGCCGAACACCGCTGCTTCCTTCAGCTTCTTCAGCCTTCTGCTTTAGATCCATGGGTTTCTGTCCTAATGTAATCCTTCTTCTTTTCTTCTCCTTTTTGTCCCCTGATGAGATGAAGATGGCTCCTCTCTTCTTGGCTCCCATCTTCTGACTTTCTACCTTCTCCTTTTCTTCCACTTCTTCTTTCTTCTGGACTGGTTGTTTTGTCCTGTTGACTGAAGACTTCCTCTCATCATCAGATGTGTCATGGGAAGGTCTTAGTCTCTTCGCTCCTTCCCTCCTCACCACGTTCTCCTTTACTTCTTTCTTCTGGACTGGTGGCTTTGTCCTGTTGACTGAAGACTTCCTCTCATCATCAGATGTGTCATGGGAAGGTCTTCGTGTCTTCACTCTTTCTCTGCTCACCACAATCTCCTCCTCTTTTATATCCATATTATTGCTTTGCTTAGAGTTAGCCGACATCTCCTCCACTGTTGTTGGTCAATTCCAACTGTCACTTCCAACTGTCACTCAGTGCATTTCATATGGAATCATCATGCATGCACCACCACTGGTCATGTGATCAGCATCTGACCAATGATATTTAAGAGATAAATGAACATTAGCTGAGATTAAATATTCAGGTAATATTCAGCTATTCTGTGGAACACAAGGTGCCACATTTACTAATAGTAATAGAACTGCACTAAGTCGCCAATTTAATTTACATTGTTACTACAGAGCATCAGATGAATGTAATATAATAAATATTAGCAAGATGTATGATTTCCATCCACTCTACGTATCATAGAAATACAGATATACTATCTTTTTATATAGAGATGTAGCAGAAGCCATCCTGATTGTTTGCAGCATGCTATGGTGATAGAGAAGCATGCATGACTGTGCCATGCAAATGGTGAGGAGCACCAAAATGGGACATATGATTCACGTAGCCAGGGGCGTAATGTCCGCGGTCGCAGTGGCAGTCACTGCGACCGGGCCCAGGGGGGGTTGGGGCTTGTAAATGGCAGCAGAAATTTCAACAGGATGTGTGTATCGCAGTGCACAGTCGCTTCGGGTCCGTGCGTGACAAATCAGGAGCGGACTGGGTCGCGGGCAGAGCCGGACTGGGGTGTCTGGGGCCCACCAGGGACATTGACTCCAGGGGCCCACCCACCCTTCAGCTATTTGCAAATACCTGTTAGCCGTTATACCCATTATACTGGCGGCTCCTGCCCATCACTGTGCGCTCACCAGAACTGCGATGTACAATTACTGTAGTTTGCATTAAAGGGTTTTTATTGGTGAAAACAAGTTATCAGCGATGCACAGGTTGGGAAGGTGATCACTTATTTATTGGTGGAATCCGCACTGTCAGAAGATTGTGGCACTTTGACTATTTGGTGAGATTTTTACCTCTGTATTTATAAGACAAAACCAGGAGTGGAGCAATCCGAGGTAATGTTTTATGCATTTCTCACCCACTCCTGGTTTTGTCTTATAAATACAGAGGTGAAAATCTCACCAAATGCCAACTTGCTTTCTCTGGTGAACCTCCGTAACTGCATCTCTGCTGCTGTGTAATAGTCACAGGGCAGGGAGGGGTTAAACATCTAAGTATTTAATATCTATTGGAAATAAAGAGGTTTCCCCTTATTGATATCAGATAAAACAAATGACCAACCACAATCCACTCTACCAAGACCAATATTACCAGATAGAAGGCAGAAATACCACCACACCGTGACCAGATCACATATTACCACCACATAGTGCCCAAATAATGCCACATACAAGGCACAAATACCGCCACACCATGACCAAAGCACATAATATCACCACATAGTGATCAAATGCTACCAGATACAAGGTATAAATACTGACACACCATGAGACCACATATTACCACCACATAGTGACTGAATAATACCACATAGAAGGGACAAATATCGTCATGTCATGACCAAAGCACATAATGCCACCGCATATTGACAAATAATGCTAAAATAATAAAAATGTAAAAAAGCTCAGTATATTGGGTCAGTGTACAGGTTATACAGTGATCACCAGTGACATTATGCACAGGAGCTCTGTATATAGTGTACAGGTTATACAGTCATCACCAGTGACATTATACACAGAAGCTCTGTATATAGTGTCAGTGTACAGGTAATGCAATGATCACCATTGATATTATACACAGGAGCTCTGTATATAGTGTACAGGTAATACAGTGATCACCAGTGACATTATACACAGGAGCTCTGTATATAGTGTCAGTGTACAGGTAATACAGTGATCACCAGTGACATTATGCACAGGAGCTCTGTATATAGTGTCAGTGTGTGTGTATAGGTAATACACATACTCACCAGTGATGTCTCTAGGTGAAGTTCTTTATCTGCAGACCGATATATCACATCTTCTATGCAGGACTTATCTCTGCAGAAAATAACATAGTTAGCTATAACTGATCACTTCCAGAGCACAAGCCACACTTTTCCCAAGATTTCTACACTGCATGAAATGACAAAATGCAACATAGTGCCGCACTACACAGTAAAAATAAAACACAAAATACATTTAGGGACTCCATCTTTAATAAAAAAAAAAAACATCATGAGAGATCAGAGATTATGGGGCCCAGTCAGGGATCGTACATAGAAATCATGTGGCCCAGTCAGGGGAGTATACAGAAATCATGGGGCCAATCAGGTTAGGGGTGTACATAGAGATCATGGGGCCCAGTCAGCGGCGTACATAGAGATCATGGGGCCAATCAGGTTAGGGGTGTACATAGAGATCATGGGGCCCCCTCAGCGGCGTACATAGAGATCATGGGGCCCAGTCAGCGGAGTACATAGAGATCATGGGGCCCAGTCAGCGGCGTACATAGAGATTATGGGGCCTAGTCAGGGATCGTACATAGAGATCATGGGGCCCAGTCAGCGGCGTACATAGAGATCATGGGGCCAATCAGGTTAGGGGTGTACATAGAGATCATGGGGCCCCCTCAGCGGTGTACATAGAGATCATGGGGCCCAGTCAGCGGAGAACATAGAGATCATGGGGCCCAGTCAGCGGCGTACATTGAGATCATGGGGCCCAGTCAGCGGTGTACATAGAGATCATGGGGCCCAGTCAGCGGCGTACATAGAGATCATGGGGCCGAGTCAGAGGCGTACATAGAGATCATGGGGCCAATCAGGTTAGGGGTGTACATAGAGATCATGGGGCCCCCTCAGCGGCGTACATAGAGATCATGGGGCCCAGTCAGCGGAGTACATAGAGATCATGGGGCCAAGTCAGCGGCGTACATAGAGATCATGGGGCCCAGTCAGCGGTGTACATAGAGATCATGGGGCCCAGTCAGCGGCGTACATAGAGATCATGGGGCCCAGTCAGCGGCGTACATAGAGATCATGGGGCCCAGTCAGGGATCGTACATAGAGATCATGGGGCCCTATGAGGTGAGGCTCTCACCTCCTCAGGGAGCTCTCACAGGGCATCATAGGCCTTAGTATGAAGCAATACTAGAAGACTTGTGGAATTGCTTCATACTAAGGCCTGTGATGCCCTGTGGGAGCTCCTGAGGGCACCATACTGGGGAGGTGAGATCCTCACTTGGCAGTAGTAGGAGCAGCATCTCCATAGTGTGGCATTCACATCACACTACATGCTGCACTGTACAGGACTCCCAGCCGGCAGCAGGACAGATGAGGAGGTAACTGTCTGGGACCAGCGCCGGACTGGAGTACCTGGGGCCCACCAGGAAAAAATCAATCTTGGGGCCCACCAGCACCATGCAGTTACCGTATATAGGAATAACATAAGTCCACAAACTCTTTCAAAATGAATCAACTTTATTAACCAATAAATCTCTGCTGCTGTGTAGTAGTCACAACACAACACATCACCAGTGACATTATACACAGAAGCTCTGTATATAGTGTCAGTGTACAGGTAATGCAATGATCACCATTAATATTATACACAGGAGCTCTGTATATAGTGTACAGGTAATACAGTGATCACCAGTGACATTATACACAGGACCTCTGTATATAGTGTCAGTGTACAGGTAATACAGTGATCACAAGGGAGATTATGCACAGGAGCTCTGTATATAGTGTCAGTGTGTGTGTGTATAGGTAATACACATACTCAGCAGTGATGTCTCTAGGTGAAGTTCTTTAACTGCAGACCGATATATCACATCTTCTATGCAGGACTTATCTCTGCAGAAAATAACATAGTTAGCTATAACTGATCACTTCCAGAGCACAATCCACACTTTTCCCAAGATTTCTACACTGCATGAAATGACAAAAAAAGAAACATAGCACTGCACTACACAGTAACAGTGCTCCAGTGTCATTCTGTGCCGGCTCATCTGTCAGCAGACATATTTGTCTGATGGCAAAGATCTAGCAGAGCTGAAGACAGAAGACCTATGGATTACTTTGGGAGTGAGGATTTTTCTTTATTAAAGATGGAGTCCCTAAATGTGTTTTATTTTTAATAATAAAAAAAAAAAATTCTATCTATTTTTCTCTGTTTAGTAGAAATTGATGGTGGCTATGTCTAATTTGGCGTGAAACCATGAATTTCGGGCTTAGTACCAGCTGATAAGGCAAAGATGGCCTGGTACTAACCCTATTATTACCCAGGGTGCCACTCACCACCAGGGCCGCTGGAAGAGCCGGGTAAAGCACCTGGAAATGGTGCCATGATGAATGCGCCATTTTCAGGGGTGGCTGTGGGCTGCGATTTTCAGTGTGGAGGGCCAAGAACGCTTGGGCCTTACCATGCTGCGAATCCCAGCCCCCAGCAGCCTGGTTTTATCTGGCTGGCGATCAACATATGGCGGGAAAAAAAAAAGTTAAGTTTAAAACAAATATTCGGCTTCTCTGTCTTTTGATCGCCAGCCAAGGTAAAGCCAGGCAGCTGGGGGTGGCAGTACGTAGCTGTCTGCTTTATCTGCGGTGAGAATCAAAAATTCGTTTTTAAAATTTTCTATTCACACTTTTATATGTGACAGACCCAACAGTCAATCGCAGATGCTGTCAAAGAGGATGGGCGTCTGTGATTGGCTGTTTGAGTAATGTACAATCAGCCCATACATTCTAGTATGGTACTATGTATGGGCTGCTTTCAGGTTACTCAAGCAGCCAATCACAGACGCCCATTTTCTGAGTCAGCCTCTGTGATTGGCTGTTGGGACTGTCACACATATAGAAGTGTGAAAATAAATAAATAATAAAACAAAAATGACATAGCGCTCTGCAGAAATTTTGATTCTCAGCGCAGATAGAGGTGGCAGCCCGTAGCTGTCTGCTTTATCTGCCTGGTTTTACCTTGACTGGCGATCAAAAGTCAGGAAAGCCCAATGTTTTTTTTAAATTATTTAAAAAAATAATTAAAAAAAAAAAATGCGTGGGCTCCCGCCATATTTTGATCGGGGGGGCTGGGATTCTCAGCATGGTAAGGCCCAAGCATTCTGGGCCCCCCACGCTGAAAATGGCAGCCTGCAGCCACCCCTGGAATTGGTGCATTCATCGTAGCGCCATTTCCAGGCACTTTATCCGGCTCTTCCAACGGCCCTGGTGGGGGGTGGCACGCTGGGTAATAATGGGGTTAGTACCAGCTTTGTAGTATCAGCTGGCACTAAGCCTGAAATTCATGGCATCACGCCAAACTACACATGGCCACCATGAATTTCCAGTAAACAGAAAAAAACACAACACAGAATTTTTTTTTTAATAAAAATAAAACACAAAACACATGTAGGGACTCCATCTTTAATAAAAAAACAAAATCCTCGCTCTGACGTAATTCACGGATCTTCTGTCTCCAGCTCTGCTACATCTTTGCCATCAGACAAATATGCCTGCTGACAGAGATGAGCAGGCACAGAATGACACTAGAACCCAGTTGTCAGAGAAGTGCTCAGCTGGCCTCCAGCCGCCGACCATGTTTTCCTGTGCGTTGCAAATAATGCATACTTTCAAACACATGCCTATTTTTGCAATGCAAGTCTACGGTACATTGCGTCTGCGCTGATTTACAACGGATGCGTTGTAACGCACAGCATAAACGCAATGTTAACCCAGCCTAACAGCAGCGAGAAGGGGAGACGGAGCCCTGGAGACCGCCTAGTCAGTCTACTGGTGGTACTATCATGCCCATTGTCCAGTATGTACTGCCAGCCTCTGTGGTATTAGCATTCAAGCTCACATGGCATGTCCTGCCAGCCAGCCACTGGTGTTAGTACTAGCATGATAGTACCACACCACCAGTGGCTGGGCAATGGGCATGCAGGATGGTACCAACAGTGGCTGGCAGGACATGCTGGGCATGATTCATGCCTAGTATGTCCTGCCAGCCTCCTTGGTACTATCAGGCCCACCCACTATGTCCTGCCAGCCCCTGGTAATAGTACATGCTGCTGGGCATAGTACCAGTAACCAGAGGCTGGCAGCAGGACATGCTGGGCAATGGGCATGATGAGAACCATGCCCATTGTCCAGTAGTATTTACTGCCAGCCCCGGCCAGGGGTCCTCCCAGTCACCCCTCCCCCCTATCCCTTCCTCCTTCTCCTCCCCGTTTCATACTGACGCGTCGAGATGAGCTGCAGCCGCTGCCTGGAGCGACGCAGGGTCCGTACTCCACAGCGCGCACAGGAAGCAGTCCCAGGGCGATGACGTCATCACCCTGAGACTGACCTCCTGCGCACGCGCCAGCAGTGTCGCTGCGCAGAGGAGGCAGAGGGCCCATCACTAATCATATCGGCAGTGCTGGGACCCGGGGGGGGAAGGGCCCTCTGTTCTCTGTACAGGGCCCAGGGGTGTAGGGGACGGGGCCATCGGGACCCGGGGGTTTTCCCGATCCTCCGGTGGGCCAGTCCCCCCTGCAGAGGGGCATATGTATACATGCAGGTCGGCCACATCCCAGTGGTGCAGACACATCCACACTGCACCCTGTATACTTGTGCACTGCCGTCTGCTGCAGTGGTAGGAGCCGCCTGAATGCATCTTCTTCCTGCCGGAGAGGAGCTTGTGGGCCTGTGCGGTGAGGAGGTGGACGCTGCGCACCTCCTGAGAAGTATATGGCACTCCATGTATCTGTGCACATAGTATACCACTCTAGTGTATAGCAGAAAGGAGACATCGACCAGAAGAGTCCAGGCATGTGGGTGATGCTAATAATTATTATATTGATAACCAGGTGGAAGAGGAGGAAATGCAAAAAAAAGGGGGAAATTAAAAACTATACGCAAAGGGGACGTCGAGACAGGAATTACAATTAACACCAGTGGGAATGGATCATGATTAGAACAGCAAAGGGATAATACAGAGAATCAAGCCACAAATTAATCTAGTATATAAAAATATATATACATATCATTAGTTAGATATATCTGTACATATGATTGTTTAATTATCATAAACTTTACATAAAGTGCAAGTGTGACGCCTCTACTCAGAGAAGCCAGTGTTTTACCCTGGGTGTTGGGGGACTCGGTGTCGGGCCCTGTGATGGAGAGGTGGGATGCAGCCGTGGCCCGGGCCCGACCCGTGCTCAGGGCTGTCACATTAGAAAGAGATGGTTTGGGCTAGTCCGGCTTGAGTGGCTGATTAACGACTACGCCACCTGTGGTGCCTGGTGAAGGGTCACCAGCGCCGCTACAGTCCGCTGAGGCATGGTGTTATGGCGGCCAAAGTTCTCACTGCTCCCCACAGGCGGAGCAGGGCCTCAGGGCAGGCAGACAGGATGGAAGCGGGGTAGTAGTGCGAGGAGTACGGGCACCGCTTCGCATGGTATGGCGCATAATGAACAGTCTGGAGGCCATAGGGGTGAACTTCCAAGGCTTTACTCACTTAGAGATGACAGCGGGAAGGCGACTCCCTGCTCCCCGCGGAGTCCTGCGGCCACCAGGGACGGGGGTCCGACTACCTCCGAGAAAGTCCAGTGTTCGGTAGCGGCCCTACACCAGAGTGTTCCTGCACTACAGACTTCACCCTTTCCCGTCTGTGCGTGTGTAGCTAGGCCGGGCCTCCCTCTGAGCTCCTCTCAGGACTAGGGCACGGGTGGCAATTCCTCTCCATCCGATGCCCGGTGGGATCCTCAGGGCCTAACCGGGCTTTCCCGTCCAGGACATAGACTACAGTGTCGGGGGCCGTTACCCCTCATGCAGCCGGAATCCCTCTGAATAGATCAGGTAGGCGAGGACAGGTGGCGTACTCCGCTCCGTCTGCATCCTCCCTGGGACCCATTTGCTGGGGAGCCACACTCTACAGCTCCCGGGCCTTCTTGGTCCTGGTCCTTGGCCGGGTTGAGACATTCCTTGTCTGCAACCTACCTCTCGTCCCAAGGCCAGGGTACGAGGGCTGTGTCCCATGCCGGTGCAGGCCCACACAGGATCTGCCCTCCCGGAGGGAAGTCACATTAACACGTAGTAGTTTGACAGCACAGTACGACCACTAGGACTTGACTAACTAGGACCAACGAACGACTTGCAGAAAAGGACTAAGATCAAAAATGGCTTTTCATTAAATATTAGATCAAAAGTGTCACTAACTTGTAAGGTCTCCACCCTCACCCACTAACTGGTTCCTACCACTTTGTGTTCCCCAGTCTCCCTGTAACCAGGGGAGCAGCACCTAGTGCATACTAGCTCCCTCTGGTGGAGAAGTGTGGTGTTGGATGCAAAAGGTTAGGTCACAACTATCACACTGGCCTTACCTCAGAGGAGGAACGCTACACTCCACTAAAGAAGTGCAGCATTCCTGTGGCGGTCGAACCCTCAGGGGCGCCACATTCCCCCCTGGTAAAACACAGCACGTCCGCGGGCTGAAAAAGAAGTAACACCCAGGAAATTTTCTTTTTATAATAACAAAACTATCTTCCCTTTATGGGAGGCACATTTCTTAAACGTTGCATAACAGGTATAAAAATACAAAAGTATAAAATTATAAAAGTGCTCGCATTTTTCCAGAGACATTTTGTACAAACAGGTAAAGTGTAAGGTAGCCGAGTCACTTCAGAAGTGCGAGGGACCTGTCCTAAACCCCCAACGTGGGCCCTGGGGTGGCTGCAGGGCATGAAGATCCCGGGTTGGCCCTCCCGGAGAGCCACCCCGACAGGTTTTTCTTCTGAGGCTTTGAGGTAGAGAATATCTGCGGTTTTGTATAAAACCAATATGGAGCACCTAAACAGATGCAAACTATGTACAATTTTAAAGAGTCTGCTGCCAGTCCGCAGGGACACGTGTCTCTAGAAAAACCGGGTAGAAATCAAACAATAATAGAAGAAAGTCAACACACACTAAAACTTGTAAACAAATTGCAACAACAGCCGGGGGCTGCTTTAAACCTCGGGCTGTCTTCTTGGAAAGGGCTCATTCCTCCCGGCGGAGGCTAGCCGGTCCCCTGAGGCTGATCACGGGGTGGCGTCGCTCCCGGACACTTTGTGTACGTCCAGGGCGTACCACCCATGCTCCCCCTGGTGGCGAGAGAAAGTCACTGTCGCCCGGGAAGAGGTTCCGACCGGGGTGTCCATTCTTGAGGCGCGGCTCAACGTCTCGCCGGCTGACGAACACATCGTCCTGGAACTGGGGACACCGGATGAACCCCCACCCCGCCTCATGATGAAAACGGACAGGTGGCCTCCTCCTGACGCGCCCGAGATTTGGCAGCTTTGGTCCAGACCTCGAGGAGCTCGCAGCGCTGCTCCCGCCGACGCTGCTCCCATGCAAGCTAGAAAATCTGGTCGCTGCACCACTGGCTCCTCCTCCGCGCTTCAGCCCTGGTCTCCCCGGGGAAGCCCATCAGGTCGCCCCCCTGGTTTTCCCAGGCCCACTCCTCAGCCTCGGGCCAGGTTACTGCTGATGCGGGTAGCGGAGTAAGAACGGGTTGCTGAGAGTCCTCTGTAGGCGCGAACCAGTCCGGGTTGGAGCCGGTAGTTTCCTCCGCAGCTTCAGCACCTCCGTGTCAGGGTTTGGGCGGCATCGCAGGTCCCCACCGATGGCTGCCGATTGCAGCTCTGGAGCCAACGCTTGCTCCCAAGTGACCGCGTGGGGAGTTAGATACTCCGTCATGAGGTCCAGAATATTCACGGTAGGCTCTGCAGCCGGGGCAGGGGTTGCACACTCACCCGCCGCTGGGCCGCCCTCGACCTCTGTCACCGAGTCGACTTGTCCTGGGACCTCAACTCCTTGGCGGCGGTCCCGGATACGCAGCAGCATCTCCTCCCGCCACGCAGCCGTCGCCGCCTCCTGGGCCTCTCTTTGCTTTCTTAAGAGTCCCGGAGCTTCCTGCTGGAGAAATGCGATATCTTCCGGGGTCAACACACTGCCGCCTTGCCCTCTGCCGGGTGAAGGGCCTGAACCGGGTTCAGTAGATGCGTGGTCTTGCTCCCCACAGGCATCCATGTCTGCCTCTGTTGACTGCCAAGCGCCGACTGCAATGGCTGCACCTTGTTGCTTTTCTTCTTCCTCCTCTTTCGGGGCGGTTCCTGGGCGGAATGCTGACAGGCCCGCCTTCGTTCAGCCCATCCAGTTTGACGGGCATTACCCCGCGGACAGACTCTGATGGAAGGGGCAGTCCACATTTTTGGGGCCAAGCGGGAGCCCAGCCCACGATGGGAGGCGTTCAATGGCAGTCTTTTCACAGCATTATGGCGCCTGTTCTTCTTGGGCGGGCGCCATTTTAAGTGTAAACGACAGTTCAAGGTGTAAGGCACACAGTACCCGGTAGCAATGGGTACTTCTTCCTTAGCTGCGGGCACGCGATCCTGCCGACTACGCCAGGTTGTGACGACTCTACTCGTAAAGCCCGTGTTTTACCCTGGGTGTTGGGGGACTCGGTGTCGGGCCCTGTGATGGAGAGGTGGGATGCAGCCGTGGCCCGGGCCCGACCCGTGCTCAGTGCCGTCACATTAGAAAGAGATGGTGTGGGCTTGTCCGGGTTGAGTGGCTGATTAACGACTACGCCACCTGTGGTGCCTGGTGAAGGGTCACCAGCGCCGCTACAGTCCGCTGAGGCCCGGTGTCATGGCGGCCAAAGTTCTCACTGCTCCCCACAGGCGGAGCAGGGCCTCAGGGCAGGCAGACAGGATGGAAGGGGGGTAGTAGTGCGAGGAGTACGGGCACCGCGTCGCATGGTATGGCGCATAATGAACAGTCCGGAGGCCATAGGGGTGAACTTCCAAGGCTTTACTCACTTAGAGATGACAGCGGGAAGGCGACTCCCTGCTCCCCGCGGAGTCCTGCGGCCACCAGGGACGGGGGTCCGACTACCTCCGAGAATGTCCAGTGTTCTGTAGCGACCCTACACCAGAGTGTTCCTGCACTACAGACTTCACCCTTTCCCGTCTGTGCGTGTGTATCTAGGCCGGGTCTCCCTCTGAGCTCCTCTCAGGACTAAGGCACGGGTGGCAATTCCTCTCCATCCGATGCCCGGTGGGATCCTCAGGGCCTAACCGGGCTTTCCCGTCCAAGACATAAGGTACAAGGTCGGGTGTCGGGGGCCGGTACCCCTCATGCAGCCAGAATCCCTCTGAATAGATCAGGTAGGCGAGGACAGGTGGCGTACTCCGCTCCGTCTGCATCCTCCCCGGGACCCATTTGCTGGGGAGCCACACTCTACAGCTCCCGGGCCTTCTTGATCCTGGTCCTTGGCCGGGTTGAGACATTCCTTGTCTGCAACCTACCTCTCGTCCCAAGGCCAGGGTACGAGGGCTGTGTCCCTTACCGGTGCAGGCCCACACAGGATCTGCGCTCCCGGAGGGAAGTCACATTAACACGTAGTAGTTTGACAGCACAGTACGACCACTAGGACTTGACTAACTAGGTCCAATGATCGACTAGCAGAAAAGGACTAAGATCAAAAATGGCTTTTCATTAAATATTAGATCTAAAGTGTAACTAACTTGTAAGTCCTCCACCCTCACCCACTAACTGGTTCCTACCACTTTGTGTTCCCCAGTCTCCCTGTAACCAGGGGAGCAGCACCTAGTGCATACTAGCTCCCTCTGGTGGAAATGTGGTGTTGGATGCAAAAGGTTAGGTCACAACTATCACACTGGCCTTACCTCGAAGGAGGAACACTACACTCCACTAAAGAAGTGCAGCATTCCTGTGGCGGTCGAACCCTCAGGGGCGCCATACAAGTGCCTCCGAAGTATAAATATACATAAATTATATATCTCATATGTGAACAAATACAGGTGTTTCTCACTAAATTAGAATATCATCAAAAAGTTAATTTATTTCAGTTCTTCAATGCAAAAAGTGAACCTCATATATTATATAGAGTCATTACAGAGTGATCTATTGTTTATTTCTGTTAATGCTGATGATTATGGCTATACGAGTTTCACTTTTTTGTATTGAAGAACTGAAACAAAGTAACTTTTTGATGATATTCTATTTTAGTGAGATGCACCTGTGTATGTATATACATAAGGGCTGGTCCCTTATTATTTGGAGGTCGGTGTGAATCCTGTAGAGAGTAGTGCTGTTGACAGATATGTATTTGTATCCACTTTAAGCGTTTTTAGAAAAGGTGACCACATGTGCATTGTACTCACGCTATAGCAGATGCAGATCCCACTCCTGAATGGCGTCCACCCGACGTATGTTTCGGCTTCTTGTCTTCGTCAGGGGGTGGCATCATTCGGAAAGAGCTAAGAGTTAAACGGCCAACTATAGCCAATCAGGATGGAGGTATGTCTCCACCAACCAATGGGTGCTGAGGAGGCGTGGCGCGATACACAACGCGCACCAACGCTACGAGGCAACTACGGCGACATGTGACCTGTGACGCTGCGATCACGTGATGGAGACACATGATCGGGGGTCACGGGGCACATATAGATACAGTCGGGGAGGATGACGTGGAGACGTTCATGTGTATCGCCTCTTCAGCAGACATCTAATCTACTGATTGAGTGTGGATATATCGGATAAAGTGGAAAATCTTCTTAATTTATAATGATGGATAACGAGTATAGGTTACATATTACAGCAATACACAGGAATAGGGGGTAGTGAGTGTTACATGTATATAAGAATATAAAGAATATCATAAATTATTATGTGTGATCAGGTGATAAATAAATAATATATACTGTATATTATACGGATATTAGTCCCCATATACAATACAAAGATTAATGAATTAGACTAAAAATAACCATTATAATAGATGGAGAAAAAGGGGGAATAAATACTAAGTCATTATTAAAGGGGTTTTCCCACAAACAAAAGTTCATTTGAATCATTGTCTGTGTCTGACCCTGTAAGGAACATACCACAGCTCCTGGGCAGGGGGGGAGCAAAAGACAATACAGACATTACAGCCGGGGATCGCAGAGGATTCATTTTCTGAGGTAAAACATCTCACTGCCTGTTTTATACAATATTTTCCCTCACAAAATGAATCCTCTGTTATTCCCTGCTGTAATGGCTGTATACTCCTTTGCTTCCTCCCCTGCCCAGGAGATGTGGTATGATCAGACCATGTTCTGTACACCATCAGACACAGCCATTCATTACAATTACTTTTGTTTGTGGGAAAACCCCTTTAATACATATATCGAAATCGTGAAAATCAATAGTGAATATGTTTATATAAATATATAAAAGTGCAGTGACATGTGAACAATAAATAAAGGGTGAAAAATATATAAAATATATATAAAAGAAAAAAAATGTATAAAATAATAACATTTCAGGGACATGTGAACAATTAATAAAGGGGAAGGGAAGGAAAAAAAGGAGGGGAGAGGTGTGGACGGGAGGGTTGGGGAGGGGGAAAAGGTGAACGTGAGGAAAAACTAAAAAGATAATATTAATACATATATATACTGTAGAGAATTGTACTCACTCAGCCACGTTAGAGGTAGGCACAGGATACTGTTTCTTTAAAAATGTCCAAGGCAAGTTTATTCAGACCTCATAAACCACACTTGCAAAGTAAACAAAAGACAGCCTTGTCCAGCACAAAGTAACAAAACAGAAAATAACTAGTCCATACAATACTGCAGGTTCACCTGCTGACAGTCAGTGTCCTGTAGCACAGACACGCTGGAGGTCTCCACACCTCCAGCCACAGACACTGAATGAGACACTTGGTCTCCATTTTATACACAGGCCCTTGGGTGGGGATATGTGAGCAGCCAATCCTTCCCAACTCTAATGACTGTTCGTAAAAACCAGCCCTGATACGCCCAATTAACTCTCTCTGGGTTTATATCACCGAAGCTACTAACCTTGGTAACGCATATCTCCCCTCAAGGACCTGTCCGGCAGCCATCTTACAATACATAATAACATAACAACGTAATTCTTTTATTAATATCCATATGTGTACTCTCTTAGTGTTTACACTATAGTATAAAGAATAATACAGACATCAGCTGTTATACATTATACACACTGTCATATATCTGTATATACATACAATGTGTATAATGTATAACAGTATATCAAATCAGTCAGTCATATAAATCATATATTATCCTGTATGTGTGAGGGTCTGTGCAGACGTTGCAGATTGTCGCAGATTTTTCTGCACAGATTTGTCACAAAACCTGAAGGGTTTCCGGATGTCAGCGGAGTGAAAGAGAATCCTGAAGTCTCATGCACATGTTGCTTATTTTTTCCTTACAGATGTAAATCTGCAGCATGTCAATTCTTTCAGAGTTTTTGCTGCAGATTTCACCCATACTAATGGGTGAGAAGAAGAACAGTGCACAGTGACAGGAATCTACTGAGCATATATCAGAATTGACAACCAACACATGCTCGGTAAAGCAGGGACTAGCCCAGCCCCCGAAACAGAGGCCACTAATGACGCTTCATTTCAGGGAGTGGGCAAAGGCTGTGGCAATGACTGTAGCCTCTGCCCCCTGATGACGATTCGTTTCATCATCAAAGAGAAAGTAATATAAATAAATCAGAGTAGTGAGGGAAGGATAGGGAATTTTAAATTAAAGTATATTAGAAAAAAAGATCAGATTATGACATTAAATAGCTAGAGATTTAGGAGTAAAATAAAATTTGGTTTTGGACCACCCCTTTAACCCCTTAAGCCCCGAGGGTGGTTTGCACGTTAATGACCAGGCCAATTTTTACAATTCTGACCACTGTCACTTTATGAGGTAATTACTCTGGAACGCTTCACCGGATTCCCCTGATTCTGAGATTGTTTTTTCGTGACATACTGTACTTCATGATTGTGGTAAAATTTCTTCGATATCACTTGCGTTTATTTGTGAAAAAAATGGAAATTTGGCGAAAATTTTGAAAATTTTGCAATTTTCAAAATTTGAATTTTTATGCCCTTAAATCAGAGAGATATGTCACACAAAAGAGTTAATAAATAACATTTCCCACATGTCTACTTTACATCAGCACAATTTTGGAACCAAAATTATTTTTTGTTAGGGAGCTATAAGGGTTAAAAGTTGACAAGCGATTTCTCATTTTTCCAACAAAATTTACAAAACCATTTTTTTAGGGACCACATCACATTTGAAGTCACTTTGAGAGGTCTTTATGACAGAAAATACCCAAAAGTGACACCATTCTAAAAACTGCACCCCTCAAGGTGCTCAAATCCACATTCAAGAACTTTATTAACCCTTCAGGTGCTTCACAGGAATTTTTTGAATGTGGAAGAAAAAAATGAACATTTAACTTTTTTCACAAAAATGTTACTTTAGACCCAATTTTTTTTATTTTCACAGGGGTAACAAGAAAAAATGGACACCAAAATTTGTTGTGCAATTTCCCCTGGGCACGCAGATACCCAATATTTGGGGAAAAAACACTGTTTGGGCGCACGGCAGGGCTCGGAAGGGAAGGAGCGCCATTTGACTTTTTGATTGTAAAATTTGCATGAATAATTAGCGGACGCCATGTTGTGTTTGGAGAGCCCCTGTGTGCCCAAACATTGGAGCTCCCCCACAAGTGACCCCATTTTGGAAACTAGACCCCCCAAGGCACCTATCTAGATGCATAGTGAGCACTTGGAACCCCCAGGTGCTTCACAAATTGATTCATAAAAATGAAAAAGTGAAAAATAAAACACTTTTTCATTTTTATGAATCAATTTGTGAAGCACCTGGGGGTTCCAAATGCTCACTATGCATCTAGATAGGTGACTTGGGGGGTCTAGTTTCCAAAATGGAGTCACTTGTGGGGGAGCTCCAATGTTTGGGCACGCAGGGGCTCTCCAAACGCAACATGGCGTCCGCTAACAATTTGAGACGATTTTCCATTCAATTTGTTAGCGGACACCATGTTGCGTTTGGAGAGCCCGTGATGTGCCTAAACAGTGGAGCTCCCCCACAAGTGACCCCATTTTGGAAACTATACCCCTCAAGGATTTTATTAAGGTGCATAGTGAACATTTTGAACCCAGAGGTACAACACAGAATTTGTTTACATTAGGTCATCATATTGAATAAGTTGTCATTAGTCTTGAGCGCAAGTGCTCGCTACTTGAGTTTGCATCGGGTACTCAGGTATGCACCATGTACAGCGTGTGCTCGAATGACATGCTCGAGTCCCTGCTCCGCATGTTTCATGGTTATTAGACACCCAAAAAAAAACATGCGGGGATCGCTCGTGCATGGCAGGCAATCCCCGTAAAGTTTTTTTGGCCGCGAAGCATATGGGGCAGAGACTCGAGCATGTCACTCAAATACCCACGATACTCAATGCATACCAGAGCACCCGATGCAAACTCAAGTAGCGAGCACTTGCGCTCAACACTAGTCGCCATATCGTCATCTTTTTTTCTTACTTTTGAAAAAAATCCCAACCCCATCACAACCCTAACCCCAACCCCAGCCCTAACCCTAGCACAACCCTAACCGTAGCACAACCCTAACCCTAGCACAACCCTAGCCCTAGCACAACCCTAACCCTAGCACAACCCTAACCCCAAACCCAGCCCTAACCCTAGCCTAATCCTAACCCAAGAGTTTATTTTTGACGCCGTTCCTTGTGCGGTATAAGTGATTAGACGACTTTATTCTTCGGGTCGGTGTGATTACAGCAATACCAGAATCATATGGGGTTTTTATGACTGACAGCTGTCACACACTAAAAGATGCATTTTTTGTAAAATCTAGTTTTTGCATCGCCATATTTTGAGAGCTATAATTTTTCCAGATTTTGGCAGACAGTCATGTGACGGCTCGTTTTTTGCGGGATGACTTGACGTTGTTATTGGTGCCATCTTCAGGCACGTGACATTTTTTGATCGCTTTCTATTCTGATTTTTGGAAGGCAGAATAAACAAAAACCAACAATTCAGGAATTGTTTTTTTTTATTCTGTTCCGCGTGTGGTAAAATTGATAAGGCAGCTTTATTCTTCGGGTCAGTACGTTTACAGCGGTACCACATTTATATCGTTTTTCTATGTTTTGCACTTTTACATAATAAAAGCAATTTTATAGAAAAAAAATATTTTTTAGCATCGCTTTATTCTGAGAGCTATAACTTTTTTATTTTTTGGCTGATGGAGCTGTATGTTGGCTTGTTTTTTGCGGGACGAGATGACGTTTTCAGCGGTACCATTTTTCTTTATATTTGTCTTTTTGATCGCGTGTTATTCCATTTTTTGTTTGGCGGTATGGTGATAAAGCATTGTTTTTTGCTTTTTTTTTTTTTTTTTTTACCGTGTTCACTGAAGGGGTTAACTAGTGGGACAGTTTTATAGGTCAGGTTGTTCCGGACGCGCCGATACCAAATATGTGTACTTTTATTGTTTTTTTTTTTTTTTTTTATAATAATATTTATTGATGGGTACATTATATTTTTTTTTTGGTGGATTATTTTTTTTATTTTTTTTTTATATTTTTGCAATTTTTATTTTTATTTTTTTTTTCACTTTCTGGAAGCTTATATAGTTTATTACTTTGTCCCACTCTGGGACTTTCACTTTTTTTTCTCTGATCGACTACATGGCACGGGAATGCAGCACCATCCCTGTGCCATGCAGGCTGTCAGCGCTGGACAGGGTTCACCGGGCCGGGGTTCCATCCTTCCTCAGGCAGTTCGGGTGTACCTGGCAGAACCCCACTTTCTTATGTACCTCTCTAGACCGACTTCACGCTGGGTCTTACTCCCTCCTGCCCTGCGCTTCCCATTGTGAATCCTGTTCGGGTGACTGCGAGGTCCCCCCTGTCCGTCGGAGTTGCACAGACATGCTTGACCTTACTTGGATTGAAGTGGGGGTTTGGCTCCTGGCTATAGAAGTCAGAAGCCTCGGGTTTTTTCAGCCGAGGCCTGAAGCTGCACGACTGGGCCAGGGGCCGGTCCCCTTCTTGCGGCCTAGATCCTCCTGACACTTGGCAGGTTCGGGGTGTACGGGTGCCGCCTGCACTCGCCGTACTCCCCTAGGATCCCATCTACAGAACAGAGCTTACTCCCTGCTCCCCTCCTGGGCCTCAGTCCTGGGCCCTTGTAGTGGAGCAGAGCTCCTACAGAGACTCTGCTCCCAGACTGTTCCTCTGAACCACACTCCTCAACTCCCTGCTCTTGTTAAGATGTCTACCTTTTTATATATCTACTGTATGAGTGCTCCCATAAACTACTTCCTCCACCCACACCCACTACTGGTTCCCCCTAACTTTGGGTTCCCCCCACCCCAGCCAGGGTCATGGCTCAGCAGAAAACTACATTGCGTCTTGCCCCTCCTGCTGGCCTGGGGTAGTGTAGTGTTGTATGTAGGTGTTAGGGTTCCGTGCTGCACTCCCTCCTTACCTGAGAGAAGGGAGACACCACACCTCTGGGTGAGGTGCAGTATCTCTGTGGCGACCGAACCCTCAGGGGCGCCACACTACTACATGGATGACTATGGAGATGCATTATACTTTATGGATGACTATGGGGCTGCATTATAGTACATGGATGATTATGGGCTGTGCATTATAATTTATGGATGACTATAGGGTGCAATATGTTTTATGGATGACTATGGGGTGCATTATATTTTATGGATGACTATGGGGGTGCATTATAGTACATGGATGACTATGGGCTGTGCATTATACGTTATGATTGACTATGGATTGTGCATTATAATTTATGGATGACTATGGGGTGCACTATACTACATGGATGACTATGGGCTGTACATTATACTTTATAGAGGACTAATGGCTGTGTATTATATTATATGAAGGATATGGGCTGTGTATTATGCTAATATGGATGACTATGGGCTGTGCAGTGTATTATATGGAGGACTATGGGATGTATTATATAATATAAAGGACTATGAGATGTCCATTATACTTCTTCTATGGAGCCCCGTGACTTTTACATACGCCCCTGATGAGCATAGTTTATTTTCTTCTATACATTAAAGAACAGTGGCAGAATGGGTAAAATATACCAGGATGAGGGATATACTGTATATACCAGAATGGGCCCGGGATAAGGGACATATACCAGAATGGGCGATATAAATACCAGGATGGGGCCAGGATGAGGGACATATATACCAGGATGAGTGATATATGGTATATACCAGGGTGGAGGACGCGCATATATATATATATATATATATATATATATATATATATATATATACAGTGGTGGCCAAAAGTATTGGCACCCCTGCAATTCTGTCAGATAATACTCAGTTTCTTCCTGAAAATGATTGCAATCACAAATTCTTTGGTATTATTATCTTCATTTAATTTGCTTGCAAGGAAAAAACACAAAAGAGAATGAAGCAAAAATCAAATCATTGATCATTTCACACAAAACTCCAAAAAAGGGCCAGACAAAAGTATTGGCACCCTCAGCCTAATACTTGGTTGCACAACCTTTAGCCAAAATAACTGCGAACAACCGCTTCCGGTAACCATCAATGAGTTTCTTACAATGCTCTGCTGGAATTGTAGACCATTCTTCTTTGGCAAACTGCTCCAGGTCCCTGATATTTGAAGGGTGCCTTCTCCAAACTGCCATTTTGAGATCTCTCCACAGGTGTTCTATGGGATTCAGGTCTGGACTCATTGCTGGCCACCTTAGAAGTCTCCAGTGCTTTCTCTCAAACCATTTTATAGTGCTTTTGGAAGTGTGTTTTGGGTCATTGTCCTGCTGGAAGACCCATGACCTCTGAGGGAGAGAGCTTTCTCACACTGGGCCTTACATTATGCTGTAAAATTTGTTGGTAGTCTTCAGACTTCATAATGCCATGCACACGGTCAAGCAGTCCAGTGCCAGAGGCAGCAAAGCAACCCCAAAACATCAGGGAACCTCCGCCATGTTTGACTGTAGGGACCGTGTTCTTTTCTTTGAATGCCTCTTTTTTTCTCCTGTACAGTCTATGTTGATGCTTTTTCCCAAAAAGCTCTACTTTTGTCTAATCTGACCAGAGAACATTCTTCCAAAACGTTTTAGGCTTTCTCAGGTAAGTTTTTGCAAACTCCAGCCTGGCTTTTTTATATCTCTGGGTAAGAAGTGGGGTCTTCCTGGGTATCTTACCATACAGTCCCTTTTCATTCAGACCCCGACGGATAGTACGGGTTGACACTGTTGTACCCTCAGACTGCAGGGCAGCTTGAACTTGTTTGGATGTTAGTTGAGGTTCTTTATCCACCATCTGCACAATCTTGCATTGAAATCTCTCTTCAATTTTTCTTTTCCGTCCACATCTAGGGAGGTTAGCCACAGTGCCATGGGCTTTAAACTTCTTGATGACACTGCGCACGGAAGACACAGGAACATTCAGGTCTTTGGAGATGGACTTGTAGCCTTGAGATTGCTCATGCTTCCTCACAATTTGGTTTCTCAAGTCCTCAGACAGTTCTTTGGTCTTCTTTCTTTTCTTCACGCTCAATGTGGTACACACAAGGACACAGGACAGAGGTTGAGTCAACTTTAATCCATGTTAACTGGCTGCAAGTGTGATTTACTTATTGCCAACACCTGTTAGGTGCCACAGGTAAGTTATAGGTGCTGTTAATTACACGAATTAGAGAAGCATCACATGATTTTTCAAACAGTGCCAATACTTTTGCCCACCCCCTTTTTTAGGTTTGGTGTGGAATTATATCCAATTTGGCTTTAGGACAATTCTTTTTGTGTTTTTTCATTGAAGACAAATTAAATTAAGAGAATAATACCAAAGAATTTGTGATTGCAATGATTTTCAGGAAGAAACTGAGTATTATCTGACAGAATTGCAGGGGTGCCAATACTTTTGGCCACCACTGTACATATATATATATATATATATAATATAATATAATAATTTATTCAAGTTGGAAGGGGGACCCGGTCCAGATCTTGCACTTGGGCCCATAAGACTCTAGTTACGCCACTGCATGCAGCTATAACCAGTCAGTCAAATGGGTACATACAGTACTGTGCAATATTTTTAAACAGGTATGGAAAAATGCTGCAAAACAACATCAAAGCATCAGGTACACTTGCATACAGTTTTGTGAAGGACCTCAACAAGGAGACTGTTCCCAATATCTTGGCTCACTAAAAAATAACCACAGATTTTCTGTGGATGTAGGCTTGGACAAAAATACTTCTGTCTCTCTATGTAATCCAAGACAGACTTGATGATTTTGAGATCAGTGTTCTGCGGGGGCCATATCATCATTTCCAGGTTCGTTGTTCTTTTTTATACTGTAGATAGTACTTAGTCACATTGGCTTTATGTTTGGGGTCATTGTCCTACTTGTTAGGTATTGTGGTTCTGTGCTCCCACCTGGGAATGGATCAAGTCCAGTGCTACGCTACTCCGGTCGCAGGGGCCACCATTGTCCTGACTCTGCAGGCGAAGCTACAATGCATGCCGGAAAACCGTCTCAATCTTATGGAGCATCGCGCTCTGGAGTAGTAGGATTTGTGAGGACGCGGGACGCCGTATCTCCCACTGATATAATGCCCGGTTAACATGGGATGCTGTGTTCCCCCGGTTGTCAGGCAACACACGATACTGCTGTGTCTGGCACTAGGCAGTGGTGGGATTGGGTCCAAGCTGCTGTGCAAGTTAGCAGGGAGTGGTTGTCTTGGGTTGATTGATTGAGAGGTATTCAACACCTGATCATTAGATGGGCTATTTAACCCTGTTCCCTGCTCAGTCCTTTGCTGTTTATTACAGTTTCAATGTGCTGTGGTGGTGAGGGGGTGCTATCATTGTTAGTTGTTATCTTTCCAGCGTTTTGTCTTAGGAGTCTTCTCTTTCCCTTTTAATTTTTCCTAGGTGTTCTTACAGAGGTACCCACCTGGTTCTTGACTAGGCACCGGCCGTGTCACCAGACTCCAGCTGGCTGGCGACAGTGGGCCTGGGAAGGCTCTGCCAAAGTCCCCCTTCCATCACTGGGAGCTGAGTGAAAAGTGTTCCCAGTCCTAAAGAGCTCACCTAGCTGGGCATCTTGCGCCAAGTGCGTCTATCCCTGCGGATTTGCTGGTTTGGTGCCAGTCTTGCTGGGTCTTTCTGCGTTAGCGCATTACACTGCTGAATAATAAATTTAGAGCCAGTCAGACGCTTAACTGATGGTATTGCATGATGGATAATTATTAGTGTTGAGCAAGTATGTTCTGTTAACTCTTTCGGCGAGTATGCTTGGGCCGAGCACCGAGTAGCTACAGCTGCTCGGTGTTATGTTTGAATCACTCCCGTGTGCATGATTTGCGACTGTTTGACAGCTTTAGTACATGTAAGGAATGTCTATTTCTTACACATTCCTCACATGTATTAAAGTTGTCCAAACAGTCGCAAATCATGCACATGGGAGTGATTCAAACATAACACTGAGCAACTGTAAATACTCGGTGCTCGGCATGAGCATACTCGCCAAAAGGGTTAACAGAACATACTCGCTCAACACTAATAATTATCTGCTATATTTCTCTGCATTGAAGACACCATTAATGATGACCAAATCCCCAACTCCATTTGTTGAACTGGAGTTCTAAATATGCCAGGTCCCTCTGTAATGGTGTAGAAGACGTCTGAACACCCTCTCTGAAGACTCCTGACTGTATAGTTAGTGTGACCTGTGGTTTTATGTGTTTTATCCTTATGTAGGCTCCAGTTTTCCTCTGTACAGGGGTGGACATGGTTAACTGTAGGGCCAGCCCATAGTTTGGGGAGGAGTGAGTGGGCACCAGGAGTTAGTTCCTGTTTTAATAGAGAGTCTGAGTAGAGCTGCAGAGAAGAAAGGACACCCTCAATCGGATCTAGCCATAATTTTATGTGTGCGAAGAGCAGACATACTAGGGAATACATTTCAGCATTCAAGTAACAGTGGCAGCAGTGCTCCATACCAAAGGCAAGTTGGGGCACTCACAGAAAAATAAATCATTTTAAAGCTAGTCTCAGTGTTAGCCAGACCTGGAGGTCTTTGTGAAAAAATATGGGATCAGCCAGGCTGGTACAATGGTCACAGCGCAATACATCGACCCATGTAGCCCTGTACTGGGAATATGAAGGCCCTTGGTGGAGCTTGTTGTTCATTTGCAAAGTTCTACACAAGTATTGCGCCGTCCTCAACCATTAAGTGTGAACCTCTGTCATACTATACAGATGAAAGTTTAAAGCATTATTCCTGCTACCCATTGTACATTTTTTCCAGACCTAGTAAGTGACTTTATTTTCGTAAACATGTCTGTCTTCTTCTTTGCGGAGTTAAAGAGTCCCAGTGTCTCACCAACTGTGGCAGAACATAGTCTGAATGTGCCTTTAGCTGAATCAGTAATATGTGCACACAACGAGGAGCCCCTTGTCTCGTCCCTTACACCTTCACCATACTTCAGTTGCTTGCAGACCCTCTATATTGTTCCACTCTCCAGCCCTTTGACAAACTAACTGTCTTCTGTGACCGGCAAATATTTCACATTTTTGCTCATTAGTCCATAGCCAAGGCTGCCATTTTTCTGCACCCTTGTTTCTATGACTAAGATATTGTTTTTGATTACAATTCTTCCTTGAAGACCACTTCTGGCCAGAATTTTGGATGGGATGGGAGCATTTTTGTGCCAGCTCTGTGCTCAGGCTTGGACTGGCCGACAGGAGAACAGGAGAATCCTCCAGTGGGCCCCTGTGCAGAGTGGCCACCACCCTCTTATATGAGCAGTACTTGGCACAATATACTTTACTCACTATGTGCAGACAAAGGTAGCATCTTATTCATTTACCAATCTACCCAGTTCATTGTTATATACATTTGTGATTGAGGATAATGTCACATTTGCATGTAGTTGAGAAGTGGGGCCCTAGAGTTGGATAGTGGGGGCCCCTGGCACCAGTCAGACACTGCTTGTGTCTCTTGTATTCGGTGGCTCTGTGTCCCGGTCTTCAGTCTTCTATCAGGTAGTTTGTTGTGTAGGACATACACTATTTTAGTGCCCTTCCCCCATCACAGAGATTGGTCTCCTTAAGGCTGTGTGCCCACGATGCGTTTTTAAGCTTTCCCGCAGCGGCAAAAAAGCTGCATAAACGCTTAAAAAACACATGGTAGAAGGCCTGCCATGTTCCCCAATGATAATCCGCTTGTGCTGTGCACATGCTGCGGAAATTTCCGCTGCGGATTATCATTGCGGAAAAAAACGCAGCACTACCAATTATTTTGCGGAAGTGCTGCTTTTTCGCCGCCATTGACTTGCATTAGATCGCATGGATTACGCATCACTGTATATGTAGATGCGCATTCCATGCGTTCTAATGTGTGGATCGAACCCAGGTCTAGAGAAGAGGAGACTCTCCTCCGGACCCGGGTACCATAGAAAACTGTAAAAAAAAAAGAATAAAATAAATATTTATTTATTTTTTACCTTCTGGCGGCCCCCGATGCGCTCCTCCTCTCATGCCGGCAGTTCGATGGACTGAAGGACCTGCGCTGACGTCATAGTCATGTGACGGGTCACGCGACACTGACGTCGGCAGGTCCTTCAGTGTAACATGATCTGCCGGCAGCCGGGACGGTGAAGCTAGACACCGGGTGCCATAGGAAGGTAAGTATATATTTATTTATTTTTTACCTTCTGGCGGCCCCCGATGTGCTCCTCCTCTCATGCCGGCAGTTCGCGATGGACTGAAGGACCTGCGCTGACGCCATAGTCATGTGACGGGTCACGCGACACTGACGTCGGCAGGTCCTTCAGTGTAACATGATCTGCCGGCAGCCGGGACGGTGAAGCTAGACACCGGGGGCCATCGGAAGGTAAGTATATATTTATTTTTTATTTTTTGACATTTTCTCGGGTCACACTATATAAATCCATGCTGTTTGCATGGATTTATATAGTGTGACCAAGTTGTCAAGCACTTTCCAAGTGATGCTAAAATCGCTTGGAAAGCGCTTGTCAACCCGCATGCGGAAATGCATGTGAAGAACGCTTCACATCCGCATGTCCCTGGCAGGAAAAACGCATGTACAATCCGCATGTACAATCCGCATGCGTTTTTTCTGCCAGGGGAGATGCAGAAATGCTCAGGAAAAATACGGAGTGTTTCTGCATCGTGGGCACATTGTTAGAACCCTCCTGTTAGTTTTTGCTATCTTGTGTTTTGCGGTCACGTGACCATCTGCCTATATATTCCAGCTCCTCCCTTCTGGCTTTGCTGGACTTCAGTGTTGTTTGACTGTTTTGCTAGCCAGGAGCTTCGGTGCCTATCTCTGTTAGTTTGCTTGGTCCTCTTGGACCTCTAGTACTTTTTGTCAGTTTGTCTTTTGTGTTCTACAACAATTTCTGTTTAGGAGGTGTCCCATTTTTGTCCCAGTCCTTAGTTCTTTAGGGACCCCTCCCTTATTTCTATAGGTCTTCGTTCAGACTAGCCGAGGACGAAGGTGGGTCTGTTCACTAGGAACAGGCAGCCCGCTACATCGTAGGGATTCAGCTTAGTGTTACTGTAGGGACAGCTTTCCCCTATCTTTCCTTAGTTCTTGTTGCAGATCACAACAGTAAGTCCAGCCCAAAAAAAAAACTAAAAGGAAAGAAATTTGGGGATCAGTATGGTTTCCGTCCAGGAGTTGGCTCAACGCCTGCAGGATTGTCTCTGGAGGTGGCCGAGCTTCAGCAACACGTGAGTAGCTGTCCTGGAGCGCATTTTGTGGAACCAAAGGTAGGACTGCCTGACGTTTTTTATGGTAAACAGCAAGATTTTTTTTCCTTTAAAAATGCTTGTTTGTTATATTTTCGTTTGAGACCAAGATCCTCTGGGAATGAATCACAGCGCATTGGTTTTATTATGTCACTTTTGCGCAAAGAACCACAGGGTTGGGCCTTTTCTCTCCAGCCTAATGATCCTTGTTTAAGTTCTGTTGAAGAATTTTTTTCTGCTATGGGGCTATTATATGACGATCCTGATCGAATCTCATCTGCTGAATCAGAACTTAAACGTTTGAATCAGGGGTCTGATGATGTTGAAAATTATTGCACACACTTCTGGAGATGGGCTTCAGAAGTTAAGTGGAATGATTCGGCGCTGAGATGTTTATTTCTTGCTGGTCTGAGTGAAAGGGTTAAGGATTTGCTAATTGCATTCCCTGCACCTGAGACTCTGCAGGAGGCTATGCAGGTAGCTGTTCGTATAGACAGGAGACTGAGGTGCAGGCTCAATGAGGTAAAGACTCCTGTATATGTCAGGTCCTAGTCCCCAGAAAATCTGCTCTGACGGCGGGGAACCGATTGAGGTTGGGGGGATGTTACTCCGTCCTCAGGAAAAAGACCGGAGATTCGCCGAGGGATTGTGTCTTTATTGTGGTAAAGGTGACCATGTGATTAAGTATTGTGAGCGTCGTTTAAGTAAAGAAAAAAAAAATGTCAGTTACGCCCGTATAGCTTGTTTACGCTCTGCAGGAGTGTTCCTTTTTGGGTGTACTACTCTGCAGGGAGATTTGATTGAATTTCAGGTATTTGTGGATTGTGGTTCAGCACTTAATGTGATTGATAAAGGGTTTTTGGAAAACCTTAAATTGAAATCCAAACCTTTGTCATCACCTATTTCTGTGGTTGCAATTGATAACACTCCTTTGAAATGTATTACTCACAAGGTTGCTGCATTTCCTCTCACTATCAATGGAGTTCACCAAGAAATTTTGGACTTGGTTGTTTTGGATAATTTACCCTCTCCAGTTGTTCTAGGATTGCCTTGGTTAAAACTGCACAATCCTTTATTGGACTGGTCTACTAATGTGATTAAGTCTTGGAGTCTGAAGTGCTATGATAAATGTTGTAATGGTCGCTCTGCGGCTGTGGAAAAAGTGGAATTACCTGTACCTATTCAAGATTTTTGGAGGTTTTTTTCGGAGGAGGAGTCGCAAGTTTTACCTCCTCATAGGGATTATGATTGCGCCATTGAGTTTGTTCCGGGTGCTACTCTTCCCAAAAGTCGCTTGTTTAATCTGACTATCCCTGAAAGAAAGGTGTTATAGCAGAAGATGGAGTCCCTCAAGTTTAAGGGCCCCATCTATGCTATATAAGTCTGACAGTTATTTTAGGTGAAAACAACAGCTATGAATGTTCTTTCTTGTATCAATAGCGTGTCCTTGGGAGAAGATAAAGTGATTCTCCCTGGCCAGATGTTTCTTCTTGTAGCAATAATGTGTTCTTGCAGAAAGATGAAATGACCTTGCTAACTAGATAAGTCTAATTAAATATTTTAAAGCATACAGAAACTAGCTTTTTTCGCTTGTTCAGCTAAACTGTATAATCGAACCATATATGGCAAATCCGTTTCCTGCCTTTAGGGTGTATATTAGCCCTGTGTTTTGTAATAAAGTTTTTAGAGTATGTTTAGACACAAACATCCTGTCCTGTGTCTTCATTCTCTCCGAGCTCGTAATCCAAAGGATAGAAGACCCAAAATTCAGTGACGACAGCTGGCGCCTCGAACAGGGACCTTGAGTTAATCTACCCAGGGGTGCTCGACCGGTCCGAGACGTGGGAAGAGTGAAGCTCTCTGTTGGTGATATATACAGCGCTGAGGTAAGAATAACTGTTATATTCTACCTAATTATATCACTGCATAGAAGAGACTCCCTCACCCCCGAGCGGTTGGCTCCCCAGGTAATTCACAGATTGTTGTCTGGCTCAGGTCCCTTTGAACCAGTAGAATCCCCTCAGATCAGTCCTGCCTTCTATCCTTTGGAAGAATTTAAGAATGAAAGTATGGATCCGATGATTGTGTTGTGGATGTGTCCCGGGATTGGTGTTTTTGGTCTGTTTTTCTGGTTGGCGTATAAGTCCTAGAGAGGCTAGTAGTGGAATGGTTCAGAAACCTTTGTGGCCCATTGTCTAAGTGACCATTGTCTAAGTGACTGAGGAGTCTCTTCTAGGTGAGGAGAACCGAAAAAAAATGGGGAACCAAAATGCCAAGGAAGGCATTATAGCCAAAGACTTAGTGGTACGCAGAGAAGGGAAACAGGCACTGATTGGAATTAACAAAATATTGTGTAAAGCGGGAATGAATGAGAATGGAGAGATGAATGGAGAGAAATGGAAATCCTTTTTTAACTCCTATCATGGATGGCTGAAAGATAAGGGTCTGTTAGGGACAGTAGATGTATGGATGAATGCATGCGCTTATTTTGAAGGAAAGATTGAAGAATTAGGAGACGGACGTTACAGACTGACAAAAACTGGAATGACAGATTTTCCTCCCTGTCCGCTCCCGACGTCACCCCCACCCCAGTATCAGAATTCCCAGGAACCTAAATGTTGGGTTTGCCCCAGATGTGGACAGCAGAATCCCTTGACAGTAGACATCTGTGTGGCATGTGGAGGACCGAGACCCCACCCAGCTAGTCTATTCCCAATGAGGACGGTAGTTGTGCCAGGAGCACCGGGAGCAGCACCAGCAGCAGCAGGGGGGGATGCAGTGGTTCCAGGTCAGGAAGCTCGCACAATGTTAATGTATAGACCATGGAGTCCTTCAGAGCAGTTGGCACTGATCTCCCAGCTGCCAGACCCATCCCAGTCCCCTATGGGTTTTGCTAGAATCATCACCACCATAGAGGATACGTATCATGCCACTAGAATAGATCTGCAGGGGGTAATTAAAGGGAAATTGGCAGATGAAGCTCGGTATGACAGACTGACGGACGAAACTTATAAACAATATGACAGTAGAACAGGCCCTGATGTAGCGGAGGCTAATGATGCAGCAGCCGGGGTTCTGTACGCAAAAGCGTTGGTAAAAGCATGTAAAGATAGGCAAGCAGAAAAGCAAGTTACACTAGAAGATAGAGTGCAGGGGAAGGAGGAAGGTCCTAAGGATTATTTCTATGCACTAAAGAAAACCTGGTCAGAAATGGGGTTCAACCCCGGGAATAAGACTAGTGAGAGGGTATTAGCAAGTGCTTTCATGAATGGACTAAAGAAAGAGATTGCAGAGAAGGTAAAAGCAAGTAGACCGGACTGGAGATCAGTGAAGGCAGAAGATTTAGCTAGAATAGCTCAGGGGGCACAGCATGACATAGCGCAGGCAAAAAGAGCTGCCAGAATACATATAGTAGAGACGACCCCCAGAAACAACAGAGGCAGAGGACGGACTGAAGGAGGAGGACAGAAACTGTGTTACGGATGTAAAAAGCCAGGACATTTTAGAAAGAACTGTAGGACCAACCCGTATCCAAATGCTCAGAGTACGGGTCCTCCAGCCGACCAAACAACGCCCCCATAGGATGAGGGTAGCTTGCACATGAACCCCCTCATCTCCTTACCCCCAACTCCCAGTTGTATAGTGCAGGTGAACCTACCAGGGGGACATGAAATCGATTTCCAAGTAGATACGGGGGCCGACAATTCAGTAATTACGCAAGGTGATTGGCCATATACTGACACTGATTTTTCACATCATGTCATTGCCACCCCCTTCAATTCCCCGTCTGTCCTGCTTCCTGTCACTAAAAGAATTCCCCTGCAAATTCAAGGAGCTACTGTACATAGCCAGCTCATGGTATCGCCCCGAGGCCAATGAAATCTATTGGGAAATGATGTGTTGTCCCAATTACAAGCACATATTGAGTATCATCCCGATGGCACTGTCACCATGACCCCAGGTTTAAAACCAAGTACCCTTTGCAAAATTATGTCACTAGATATTGCCAGCATAGAAGAGACAAATGAGTTTCCCCCGATATTGGAGCAGGCTGTACCACATGATTTTTGGGCCTCAGACAAAACAGATGTTGGTAGGTTAAGAGTTCAACCAGTAATGGTGAAATTAAAACCAGGAGCCATCTTGCCTCAACAGAGGCAGTATCCCCTTAGCTCGGCTCAGGAGAATGCCATAGCCCAGCAGGTCCAAAAATTACTACAGAGAGGAGTCCTAGTCAAAACCCAGTCCCCTTGCAACACTCCCCTGTTCCCAGTAAAGAAAAAGAGTGTGCCAGGACAACCAGCCGCATATAGAATGGTCCATGACCTCCGGTTGGTTAACAAAGCCACAGAACTTCTAACACCAGTTGTGCCCAACCCGCATACTCTTCTGTCACAGATACCTTCTAACTCTCTTTGCTTTTCAGTGGTTGATTTGGCAAATGCATTTTTCAGTGTACCATTACATCCTGACTGCCAGTACCTGTTTGCTTTCACATTCCAGGGTAGTCAATATACATGGACAGTGTTGCCACAGGGTGCCCAGAATTCACCCACAATGTACACTGCAAGTCTGCAGGAAATACTGGAGGGATGGTCTGAACTACATATCGTTGTTTTGCAATATGTCGATGAACTGCTCATTTGTGCCCCCTCCAGGAAACAATGTCATAGTGCAACTATATCGCTTATGTTGTTTCTCTATCACGCTGGCTGCAAGGCATCGAAAGATAAGCTTCAGTTTTGTAAATCTTCAGTCACCTTTTTGGGACATTACATTACACCAGGAGCTCGTCATTTAACAAATGCACGAAAACAAGCAGTACAGGCATTCACCGTCCCCATTAATGTTGCAGCCCTCAGAACTTTTCTTGGACTTGTTTCCTATTGCAGACAGTGGATTCATGCCATCTCTATTTTGATGCAGCCCCTCTATGACTGTCTTACTCCAACACCTTTTGTACTAACACCAGAGGCAATAGACTGTTTTTATTCTCTCAAGAACCGTATTTTGGCCGCTCCAGCTTTGGGTACTCCTAATTATGAGCTCCCATTTACTCTGTACCTTCATGAACAAGCTGGACATGCAGCAGGAGTTTTAACTCAAACACACGGTGATAATCAGAGACCTGTTGCCTACTTTAGTGGCAGATTGGATGCGGTAGCCAGAGGTGCACCATCCTGCGTACGTGCTCTGCATGCTGTTGGACTATTACTCCATAAATCCGCAGACATTGTTCTTGACCACCCGCTCACCGTTCTAACACCTCATGATGTCTACACTATATTGAATCAAGTGCAACCCGCTCACCTCTCAGCAGCACGTCATCTCAGGTTACCATGTGCACTGTTAATGCCTCCCAATGTTTCTTTACAGAGGTGTACTACTCTGAACCCAGCAACTTTGTTACCTCTCTCGGATCTAAAGGAGGAGTCAGGTACTGTGCTTTATAAGGAAGATCCAAGAGAGGAAGTTCCTCATGACTGTGTACAAATGATGGCACAAGAAACGGCAGGTTTACCTACTGTATTTGAACATGAATTACAAAATGCAGATTTTGAATTTTTTGTAGATGGATCCCGTCATCAGGACGATTCAGGTACCTTCCATACTGGATATGCAGTTGTCTCCCTCAATGCAGTAATCAAGGCAGAACCAATGCTCCCACACCAGTCGGCTCAAGAAGCTGAACTTAGGGCCCTAACCGAGGCCTGTAAACTAGCGGAAGGTAGTATTGTTAACATTTACACAGATTCTAGGTACGCATTCGGTATATCGCATGATTTTGGTCCAATATGGAAGTCAAAAGGTTTCCTGACGGCAGCAGGACACCCCATTAAGAATGCTGATGCGGTCCAGCAGTTAATTGATGTGCTACAACTACCTAAACAAGTAGCTGTCATAAAGGTAAGAGCACATACCAGACGCACCGACCAGGTAAGCAGAGGAAACGCGATGGCAGATGCAGCGGCAAAAACAGCAGCCTGTAAGCCGCAACAAGGGTCAACAGTATGTCAGTTAAGTGCCCCTAAAAACCCCTTTGTGTCAGAGGACATCTTATCCCAAATGCAGGCTCAGGCTCAAAAGGAGGAGGTTCATAAGTGGTTAAAGGAAGGTGCATGCCTGAATGAAGCAAATGGGGTATGGGGGAAAGGGACACGACGATGCCTTCCAAGGGCACTGTACCCAGCAGCTGCCCAGATACTACATGGGCCGACACACCAATCTAAAACCGGTGTGATGAGTGTGATGCAGAAACATTGGGTGGCACCAGGATTCTCCACCTGTATTGAAAACCTGGTACAAGGGTGCATGATATGTGCTACACATAATCAGGGTAGAGTAGTTAAAACACCACCCAAACACACCCCCCGGCCCCTCTATCCATTCCAGAGACTGCAAATTGATTATATTCAGCTGCCAAAGTCAGGATCATGGGAATATGTGTTGGTCTGTATTGATTTGTTCTCAGGATGGCCAGAGGCTTTCCCGATTGCCAAAGTCACGGCTGCGGCAACCGCAAAGAAACTGCTTGCGGAGGTGGTCTGCAGGTATGGGGTACCAGAGGTAATTGAGAGTGACAGAGGTACACACTTCACAGGTGAAATAATGAATGAAGTCATGTCAGCTCTAGGAATTCAACAAGCATTCCATACCCCATATCACCCACAAAGTAGTGGTAAAGTGGAAAGACTGAATGGGACATTGAAATTAAAAATTCAGAAAGCCATGGCTGAGACAGGAAAACCATGGCCGGACTGTTTACCACTTGCTCTGTTTTCAGTAAGATACACGCCTAATAGAAAGACTGGACTCTCTCCATATGAGATATTGTTTGGCAACGTACCCAGCCTAGGGTGTTTCTATCCGCAAGCATTAGAAATGAACAACCATGTGCTAAGTTCCTATGTGAGGGCTTTACACAAAAAGATTAAGCAAGTACATGATAATGTCTTCAGTTCTCTTCCAGATCCAGATCAAGACTCTAGCAGCCATACGCTGCAACCTGGAGACTGGGTGGTTATAAAAAGACACGTGAGGAAAAGCCTAGATCCACGGTTTGACGGACCCTTTCAAGTTCTGCTGGCCACAAGTACAGCCGTTAAGCTAGAGGGAAAAGAGACCTGGATCCACGCGTCCCATTGCAAAAAGATACTAGGAGAACCAGCGGACAAAGAATGATGACATTGTTTATACTTACCTGCATACTTGCGACCACAGGTGCATGGACTAGGTTAGGCACCATGGATGGAGACGACAATAGATTAATTAGACACCATCTTGCTCTAATCGATGGACTAAAGGAGCAAAACCAGACCATTGCTAATTGTTGGATATGTACACATGCCCCTGTGACGTCCACTAGCATACCCTTTCTCGCTGTCCCGGTCTCATGGGAAGAGATAAACTTTTGAGTGAACTGTTCAGATACTTTGGCCAATAATTCCACACAGAGATTTTCCTTTCTAAATCCCGCAAATTGGTTTAAAGGTATTGGTGGGTGGTTGGCTGGTATAGTACAAGCTATTTTACAGGTTTTGCTAATGTGTCTTGCGGTTTATTTGGTTTTTAAGCTTTTTTTAATGTGTATTCAGCGTTGTACTAAAAGAAAACATAGAAATTCGTATTGATAAATGAAGGAACAAAAGAATGGAATGTTATAGCAGAAGATGGAGTCCCTCAAGTTTAAGGGCCCCATCTATGCTATATAAGTCTGACAGTTATTTTAGGTGAAAACAACAGCTATGAATGTTCTTTCTTGTATCAATAGCGTGTCCTTGGGAGAAGATAAAGTGATTCTCCCTGGCCAGATGTTTCTTCTTGTAGCAATAATGTGTTCTTGCAGAAAGATGAAATGACCTTGCTAACTAGATAAGTCTAATTAAATATTTTAAAGCATACAGAAACTAGCTTTTTTCGCTTGTTCAGCTAAACTGTATAATCGAACCATATATGGCAAATCCGTTTCCTGCCTTTAGGGTGTATATTAGCCCTGTGTTTTGTAATAAAGTTTTTAGAGTATGTTTAGACACAAACATCCTGTCCTGTGTCTTCATTCTCTCCGAGCTCGTAATCCAAAGGATAGAAGACCCAAAATTCAGTGACGACAAAGGCCTTGGAGGAATAAATACAGACCAGCCTGGCTGCTGGTCACATTAAACCTTCTAAGTCGCCTGTGGCAGTCGGATTCTTCTTTGTTAAAAAAAAGGACAGCGGTTTACGTCCATGTCTGGTTTTTCGTGAAATTAATAAGATTACCGTACGCAATTCCTACCCATTGCCGTTAATTCCTGACTTGTTTAACCAGTTAGTGGGAGCCAAGTGGTTCTCAAAAATTGATCTCCGAGGGGCATACAATTTGTTACGTGTGAAGGAGGGTGATGAATGGAAAACTGCTTTTAACACTCCGGTAGGTCACTTTGAGAATCTGGTGATGCCTTTTGGTCTTACCAATGCACCTGCATTTTTTCAGAACCTTATTAATGACATCCTGAGACCTTTGATTGGTAAGAATGTGGTTGTGTATTTGGATGACATTTTGATTTATTCACCAGATCTAGAGTCCCATTGGCAGAGTGTACGTGAAGTTTTGCAGTTATTGAGTGATAATTCACTCTTTGCTAAGCTGGAGAAATGTGAGTTCGCTGAGCAGAAAATTAGTTTTTTGGGCTGCATTGTCTCCAGCGAGGGCTTTGAGATGGACCCTGTGAAGGTTCAGGCTGTGCAGGAATGGCCTAGGCCTATTGGTTTGAAATCTATACAGAGGTTTTTGGGTTTTGACAGTTATTACAGGAAATTCATTAAGAATTTTTCTGTAATTGTTAAACCTCTAACCGATCTCACCAGGAAAGGTGCGAATACGGTCCAGTGGACTACTGAAGCCATTGAAGCGTTTGAGTATCTCAAAGAGAGGTTCAGTTCTGCCCCTATCCTTATACAGCCTGATGAGACCAAACCTTTTTTGGTCGAGGTCGATGCTTCATCGGTGGGGATCGGAGCAGTTTTGTCTCGGGAGAACAAAGATGGAGTACATCCTTGTGCCTTCTTTTCGAAAAAGTTTTCGGAAGCCGAACTGAATTATGATGTTGGAAATCGGGAATTTCTGGCTATTAAACTTGCGTTTGAACACTGGCGTCATTTTTTGGAAGGCGCTAGATTTCCTATTCAGGTTTTCACAGATCATAAGAATTTGATCTTTCTGGATGCTGCCAAGCGCTTGAATGCCCGTCAAGCTAGGTGGGCACTTTTTTTTTCTCGGTTTCATTTTTCTGTTACCTATATCCCTGGTACTAAGAATGTTAAAGCAGATGCTTTATCTCGCAGCTTCTCTCCTACGGTCGGTGCCGAGGAGGAAGAGAGCATTTTGCAGAAAGGAGTTGTGGTGGCGGCATTGGACTCTGATTTGGAGAATGGGATTCTGAATGCTCAAAATGATGCTCCATCTAACACTCCCTATGGGAGGTTGTTCGTGCCTAGAGCCTTTAGGAGAGATTTGTTTGTGGAGTGTCATGAGTCTCGGTTGGCAGATCATCCAGGAGTTTCGGAGACTAAGAGACTGATCAGTCGCAGTTTTTGGTGGCCTGGATGGCAGAAGGAAGTCATCAAGTGGGTGCGTCAGTGTACTGTGTGTGCTAGGTCAAAGGCTTCACATACTCCTGCTGTGGGGTTGCTTTGCTCTCTGGAGGTTCCTAGTGCGCCTTGGACGCATCTCTCTATGGATTTTATTGCTGATCTTCCTGTGTCTGAGTGTTTTACTGTCATCTGGGTGGTCGTAGACCTTTTTAGTAAGATGTGTCATTTGGTTCCATTCATTAAGTTGCCCTGCGCCAAGACACTCGCTAAGGCGTTTTTTAAGGAGATTGTCAAGCTCCATGGCGTTCCCACGGATATTGTTTCTGATAGAGGACCTCAGTTTGTGGCTCGCTTTTGACGTGCTTTTTGTGACAGGTTGGGAGTCCATTTGTCATTTTCGTCTGGTTATCATCCTGAGTCTAATGGATAGACTGAAAGAAAGAACCAGGATGTTGAACAGTTTTTGCTTTGTTTTGTGGCGGACAATCAAGAGGTGTGGTCTGAGTTTCTGCCTCTCGCAGAATTTGCTCTTAGCAATCATATATCCTCCTCTGCTGGGTGTTCTCCTTTTTTTAGTTGCACTGGGAGACATCCGTCTTTTGGTTCGTTCTCCAAATTGGGGTCGGCGTTGCCAGAGTAGGAGAATTTTTCCGGTGATTTGGAGAGAGTTTGGACTAATGTACGTTGTAACCTGCAAGAGGCTAACAAGAAGTCCAAGAAGTATTTTGACAGGAAACGTAAAGAGGTTTTGTTTACTGTGGGTGACATGGTTTGGTTGTCCTCGAAGAACTTGCGGTTGAGGATTCCCTCTAAAAAACTGGGTCCTAAGTTTATGGGTCCATTTAAAGTGCTTCAGGTTGTTAACCCATCTACTGTCAGGTTGGATGTCCCTACTTCCTGGAAGATTAATCCTGTGTTTCATGTTTCCTTGTTGAAAAAGGCTGACGTTTCTAATAGGGATGCCACTGTCACAGTTCCTCCTGTGGTGGAAGACGGTGAATATGAAATCTCTCGTATTTTGAATTCAAGATGGCATTGAGGGATATTAAAGTATCTTGTCTCCTGGAAGGGTTTTGGTCCCGAAGACAACTCCTGGGTAAGGACGGATGATGTCTCTGCTCCTATGCTTGTTAAAGCTTTCCACAGGAGGTTTCCTGATAGGCCTGGGCCTGGAGGATCCGGAGGATCCTCATAGAAGAGGGGGTACTGTTAGAACCCTCCTGTTAGTTTTTGCTATCTTGTGTTTTGCAGTGACGTGACCAGCTGCCTATATATTCCAGCCCCACCCTTCTGGCTTTGCTGGACTTCAGTGTTTTTTGCCTGTCTCTCTAGCCAGGTGCTTCGGTGCCTATCTCTGTCTAGTTTGCTTGGTCCTCTGGGACCTCTAGTACTTTTTGTCAATTTGTCTTTTTGCTCTGCAACAACTTCTGTTAGGAGGTGTCACATTTTTGTCCCAGTCCTTAGTTCTTTTAGGGACCCCTCCCTTTATTCTATAGGTCTCCGTTCAGACTAGCCGAGGACGAAGGCGGGTCTGTTCACAAGGAACAGGCTGCCCACTACATCGTAGGGATCCAGCTTAGTCTTACTGTAGGGACAGCTTTTCCCATTCTTTCCTTAGTTTATGTTGCAGATCATAACACTAGGGGGCAGAGGAGCTTAACCAGCTCACCCCGTTGAATTTACCGGACACCGGGTCCGAGCTTACCGGGATCTCTAAGACCCAGTAAGGCATAACCGGAATCCCTGGAGAACTACAGGTCCCAGGTTCACTAGAGAGCTGATACGTAACAGAGCTTGGAGAAACATAGGCCCCGTAAACTGGGAGCGTGTGCTCCAAGAGAAGGCGGTGCAGGACAGAGATAAAGTTAGGCCTAGCTCCAGGCAGGTCAGAAACTTACTATGCAGAGGCAAGAAACAGGAGGCCCTACACCCGCTCATTGGGAAGGATCCTGATATGCACCCTACACCCTACAGTGCTCCGGGATGTGCCTGAACTACCACCAGTAAAAGGTACTGAAGTGACTACCGTGTCCGTCCCCGTTCTTGCTCTGACCCGGCTGGGTCCCCTCTGTCCTGCATCCCCCCTCGTACGCTGCCCTGAGGCCCTGCTCCACCTGTGGGGAGCGATACCATCTAAGCTGCCACAACACCGGCCTCAGTGGACTGCTGCAGCGCTGGTGATCCTCACCAGACACCACAGGTGGCGTCACGAACTTTCATAAAAATTTACAGACAATCCCCTTTTTAAAGCTGACCCCAGTGTACGGGCCCGGGAGCCGACCACCGCGACATCCCCAAAGGCCAGCAGGCAAAGGCCCGGGTACCGAGTCGTCCCCATCCCCCCAGGGCGTGTCACAAGTCTATGAAGGAAGCTCTTCACTTAACACTAAGGCCCTATTCACACATTGTGTAACTGTGGGGAGTTTGTGGTGAAGTTTAGAACTTCACCATTTACCCCTAAAAAATCTCAGCAAACATCTCTGAGTGACGTGTTCTCTCTTGTGCATCAGGATGATTCCTTAAATAGGACCTATCATTTAATCCTCTTTTTTGTAATGATAGGTGTTATGTCTCATCTAGTTCAGATGAGCAGCAGTAATGAAGCACGGACAGATGACGGTGGCGCAGCAGGATGGCCGAGCAGAAACAACGGAGAACGTAGTGGCTTGATGGCAGCAGGAAGACCAGAACTGGAACCACAGGATATAATGAGCAAAATTGAGGCAACTGGTGTAATAGAGTTACAGACTCTAATCAGACTTTGATCAGAGTGGTATCAGTTTATCTCGGACATGGAGAGGAGAAACAAAAGGTTTCTCATCTTCTCCCTTCTGTCAGTCGGTGAAAATCGAACCACACTCAGATGTCAACGTGCGGTCCAATTTTTCCACAGACGCATAGACTTGCATTGCAATTACCATATTTTGCAGACTATAAGACGCACTGGACCATAAGATGCACCCCAAATTTTGGGGTGGAAAATCATTTTTTTAAATAAAATGGTGGTGCCTCTTATAGTCTATTTAACAGTAGTTCACCAGGGGGCGGCGGCAGCGGAGCGGGGTCACCAGAGACAGGGCCGCTGCTTCAGGGGCCGGCGGCGGCAGGACATATCGGCACCGGTGAGCAGAGTCCCCTTTCCTATAGATTGCCCTGCAGTAGGCTTTGAGAAAATGGCTGCTGGAGGAGACGAATGCGCAGATTGAGATCTCGGGAGATGCATGCGCCGCGTCCAGCGTCCATTTTAAAAAAGCCCACTGCAGGGTGATCAATGGGAAAAGTTACTCTGCTCACCGGCGCCGACATCTTATGAGATCCCACGGCCCGCCGACACCGGCCTCCTGTGACCCCGCTCCACCGTAGCCACCCCTCGGTAAGCTACATTCGGATATTGTATATTAGATTGTAAGCTCCTAGGACAGGGTGTGCATTATTCTGCATTCCCTCAGGCGCAGTCTGTATATTAGATTGTAAGCTCCTAGGACAGGGTGTGCATTATTCCACATGCCCTCAGGAGCAGCCTGTATATTGTATATTAGATTGTAAGCTCCTAGGACAGGGTGTACATTATTCTGCATGCCCTCAGGAGCAGTCTGTATATTATATATTAGGCTGTAAGCTCTTAGGACAGGGTGTACATTATTCCACATGCCCTCAGGAGCAGCCTGTATATTGTATATTAGACTGTAAGCTCCTAGGACAGGGTGTGCATTATTCTGCATGCCCTCAGGAGCAGTCTGTATATTGTATATTAGATTGTCAGCTCCTAGGACAGGGTGTACATTATTCTGTATGCCCTCAGGAGCAGTCTGTATATTGTATATTAGATTGTAAGCTGCTAGGACAGGGTGTACATTATTCTGTATGCCTTCAGGAGCAGTCTGTATATTGTATATTAGATTGTAAGCTCCTAGGACAGGGTGTGCATTATTCTGCATGCCCTCAGGAGCAGTCTGTATATTGTATATTAGATTGTAAGCTCCTAGGACAGGGTGTATATTATTCTGCATGCACTCAGCAGCAGCCAGTATATTATATATTAGATTGTAAGCTCCTAGGACAGGGTGTACATTATTCTGCATGCCCTCAGGAGCAGTCTGTATATTGTATATTAGATTGTAAGCTCCTAAGACAGGGTGTACATTATTCTGCATGCCCTCAGGAGCAGTTTGTATATTGTATATTAGATTGTAAGCTCCTAGGACAGGGTGTACATTATTCTGCATGCCCTCAGGAGCAGTCTATATATTGTATATTAGATTGTAAGCTCCTAGGACAGGGTGTACATTATTCTGCATGCCCTCAGGAGCAGCCTGTATATTGTATATTAGATTGTAAGCTCCTAGGACTGGGTGTGCATTATTCTGCATGCCCTCAGGAGCAGTCTGTATATTGTATATATTAGATTCTAAGCTCCTAGGACAGGGTGTACATTATTCCACATGCCCTCAGGAGCAGTCTGTATATTGTATATTAGATTGTAAGCTCCTAGGACAGGGTGTACATTATTCTGCATGCCCTCAGGAGCAGTCTGTATATTGTATATTAGATTGTAAGCTCCTAGGTCAGGGTGTGCATTATTCTGCATGCCCTCAGGAGCAGTCTGTATATTGTATATTAGATTGTAAGCTCCTAGGACAGGGTGTACATTATTCTGCATGCCCTCCGGAGCAGTCTGTATATTATATATTAGATTGTAAACTCCTAGGACAGGGTGTGCATTATTCTGCATGCCCTCAGGAGCAGCCTGTATATTAGATTGTAAGCTCCTAGGACAGGGTGTGCATTATTCTGCATGCCCTTAGGAGCAGTCTATATATTATATATTAGATTGTAAGCTCCTAGGACAGGGTGTGCATTATTCTGCATGCCCTCAGGAGCAGCCTGTATATTATATATTAGATTGTAAGCTCCTAGGACAGGGTGTACATTATTCTGCATGCCCTCAGGAGCAGTCTGTATATTGTATATTAGATTGTAAGCTCCTAGGACAGGGTGTGCATTATTCTGCATGCCCTCAGGAGCAGTCTGTATATTGTATATTAGATTATAAGCTCCTAGGACAGGGTGTACATTATTCTGCATGCCCTCAGGAGCAGTCTGTATATTATATATTATATTGTAAGCTCCTAGGACAGGGTGTACATTATTCTGCATGCCCTCAGGAGCAGTCTGTATACTGTATATTAGATTGTAAGCTACTCGGACAGGGTGTACATTATTCTCCATGCCCTCAGGAGCAGTCTGTATATTGTATATTAGATTGTAAGCTCCTAGGACAGGGTGTGCATTATTCTGCATGCCCTCAGGAGCAGCCTGTATATTAGATTGTAAGCTCCTAGGACAGGGTGTGCATTATTCTGCATGCCCTCAGGAGCAGTCTATATATTATATATTAGATTGTAAGCTCCTAGGACAGGGTGTGCATTATTCTGCATACCCTCAGGAGCAGTCTGTATATTGTATATTAGATTGTAAGCTCCTAGGACAGGGTGTACATTATTCTGCATGCACTCAGGAGCAGTCTGTATATTGTATATTAGATTGTAAGCTCCTAGGACAGGGTGTACATTATTCTGCATGCCCTCAGGAGCAGTCTGTATATTATATATTAGATTGTAAGCTCCTAGGACAGGGTGTACATTATTCTGCATGCCCTCAGGAGCAGTCTGTATATTATATATTAGATTGTAAGCTCCTAGGACAGGGTGTACATTATTCTGCATGCCCTCAGGAGCAGTCTGTATATTATATATTAAATTGTAAGCTCCTATGACAGGGTGTACATTATTCTGCATGCCCTCAGGAGCAGTCTGTATATTGTATATTAGATTGTAAGCTCCTAGCACAGGGTGTACATTATTCTGCATGCCCTCAGGAGCAGTCTGTATACTGTATATTAGATTGTAAGCTACTCGGACAGGGTGTACATTATTTTCCATGCCCTCAGGAGCAGTCTGTATATTGTATATTAGATTGTAAGCTCCTAGGACAGGGTGTGCATTATTCTGCATGCCCTCAGGAGCAGCCTGTATATTAGATTGTAAGCTCCTAGGACAGGGTGTGCATTATTCTGCATGCCCTCAGGAGCAGTCTATATATTATATATTAGATTGTAAGCTCCTAGGACAGGGTGTGCATTATTCTGCATACCCTCAGGAGCAGTCTGTATATTGTATATTAGATTGTAAGCTCCTAGGACAGGGTCTACATTATTCTGCATGCCCTCAGGAGCAGTCTGTATATTGTATATTAGATTGTAAGCTCCTAGGACAGGGTGTACATTATTCTGCATGCCCTCAGGAGCAGTCTGTATATTATATATTAGATTGTAAGCTCCTAGGACAGGGTGTACATTATTCTGCATGCCCTCAGGAGCAGTCTGTATATTATATATTAGATTGTAAGCTCCTAGGACAGGGTGTACATTATTCTGCATGCCCTCAGGAGCAGTCTGTATATTGTATATTAAATTGTAAGCTCCTATGACAGGGTGTACATTATTCTGCATGCCCTCAGGAGCAGTCTGTATATTGTATATTAGATTGTAAGCTCCTAGGACAGGGTGTGCATTATTCTGCATGCCCTCAGGAGCAGTCTGTATATTGTATATAAGATTGTAAGCTCCTAGCACAGGGTGTACATTATTCTGCATGCCCTCAGGAGCAGTCTGTATATTATATATTATATTGTAAGCTCCTAGGACAGGGTGTACATTATTCTGCATGCCCTCAGGAGCAGTCTGTATACTGTATATTAGATTGTAAGCTACTCGGACAGGGTGTACATTATTCTCCATGCCCTCAGGAGCAGTCTGTATATTGTATATTAGATTGTAAGCTCCTAGGACAGGGTGTGCATTATTCTGCATGCCCTCAGGAGCAGCCTGTATATTAGATTGTAAGCTCCTAGGACAGGGTGTGCATTATTCTGCATGCCCTCAGGAGCAGTCTATATATTATATATTAGATTGTAAGCTCCTAGGACAGGGTGTACATTATTCTGCATGCCCTCAGGAGCAGCCTGTATATTAGATTGTAAGCTCCTAGGACAGGGTGTGCATTATTCTGCATGCCCTCAGGAGCAGTCTATATATTATATATTAGATTGTAAGCTCCTAGGACAGGGTGTGCATTATTCTGCATACCCTCAGGAGCAGTCTGTATATTGTATATTAGATTGTAAGCTCCTAGGACAGGGTGTACATTATTCTGCATGCCCTCAGGAGCAGTCTGTATATTGTATATTAGATTGTAAGCTCCTAGGACAGGGTGTACATTATTCTGCATGCCCTCAGGAGCAGTCTGTATATTATATATTAGATTGTAAGCTCCTAGGACAGGGTGTACATTATTCTGCATGCCCTCAGGAGCAGTCTGTATATTATATATTAGATTGTAAGCTCCTAGGACAGGGTGTACATTATTCTGCATGCCCTCAGGAGCAGTCTGTATATTGTATATTAAATTGTAAGCTCCTATGACAGGGTGTACATTATTCTGCATGCCCTCAGGAGCAGTCTGTATATTGTATATTAGATTGTAAGATCCTAGGACAGGGTATACATTATTCTGCATGCCCTCCGGAGCAGTCTGTATATTATATATTAGATTGTAAACTCCTAGGACAGGGTGTGCATTATTCTGCATGCCCTCAGGAGCAGCCTGTATATTAGATTGTAAGCTCCTAGGACAGGGTGTGCATTATTCTGCATGCCCTCAGGAGCAGTCTGTATATTGTTTATTTGATTGTAAGCTCCTAGGTCAGGGTGTGCATTATTCTGCATGCCCTCAGGAGCAGTCTGTATATTGTATATTAGATAGTAAGCTCCTAGGACAGGGTGTGCATTATTCTGCATGCCCTCAGGAGCAGTCTGTATATTGTTTATTAGATTGTAAGCTCCTAGGACAGGGTGTACATTATTCTGCATGCCCTCAGGAGCAGTCTGTATATTATATATTAGATTGTAAGCTGCTAGGACAGGGTGTGCATTATTCTGCATGCCCTCAGGAGCAGTCTGTATATTGTATATTAGAGTGTAAGCTCCTAGGACAGGGTGTGCATTATTCTGCCTGCCCTCAGGAGCAGTCTGTACATTGTATATTAGATTGTAAGCTCCTAGGACAGGGTGTACTTTATTCTGCATGCCCTCAGGAGCAGTCTGTATATTGTTTATTAGATTGTAAGCTCCTAGGACAGGGTGTGCATTATTCTGCATGCCCTCAGGAGCAGTCTGTATATTATCTATTAGATTGTAATCTCCTAGGACAGGGTGTACGTTATTCTGTATGCCCTCAGGAGCAGCCTGTATATTATATATTAGGCTGTAAGCTGCTAGGACAGGGTGTGCATTATTCTGCATGCCCTCAGGAGCAGTCTGTATATTGTATATTAGAGTGTAAGCTCCTAGGACAGGGTGTGCATTATTCTGAATGCCCTCAGGAGCAGTCTGTATATTGTATATTAGATTGTAAGCTCCTAGGACAGTGTGTACATTATTCTGCATGCCCTCAGGAGCAGTCGGTATATTATATATTAGATTGTAACCTCCTAGGACAGGGTGTACATTATTCTGCATGCCCTCAGGAGCAGTCTGTACATTGTATATAAGATTGTAAGCTCCTAGGACAGGGTGTGCATTATTCTGCATGCCCTCAGGAGCAGTCTGTATATTGTGTATTAGATTGTAAGCTCCTAGGACAGAGTGTACATTATTCTGTATGCCCTCAGGAGCAGCTTGTATATTATATATTAGATTGTAAGCTCATAGAAGAGGGTGTACATTATTCTCCATGCCCTCAGGAGCAGCCTATATATTATATATTAGGCTATATGCTACTAGGACAGGGTGTACATTATTCTGCATGCCCTCATGAGCAGTCTGTATATTATATAATAGATTGTAAGCTCCTAGGACAGGGTGTACATTATTCTGCATGCCCTCAGGAGCAGTCTGTATATTATATATTAGATTGTAAGCTCCTAGCACAGGGTGTGCATTATTCTGCATGCCCTCAGGAGCAGTCTGTATATTGTATATTAAATTGTAAGCTCCTATGACAGGGTGTACATTATTCTGCATGCCCTCAGGAGCAGTCTGTATATTGTATATTAGATTGTAAGATCCTAGGACAGGGTATACATTATTCTGCATGCCCTCCGGAGCAGTCTGTATATTATATATTAGATTGTAAACTCCTAGGACAGGGTGTGCATTATTCTGCATGCCCTCAGGAGCAGCCTGTATATTAGATTGTAAGCTCCTAGGACAGGGTGTGCATTATTCTGCATGCCCTCAGGAGCAGTCTGTATATTGTTTATTTGATTGTAAGCTCCTAGGTCAGGGTGTGCATTATTCTGCATGCCCTCAGGAGCAGTCTGTATATTGTATATTAGATAGTAAGCTCCTAGGACAGGGTGTGCATTATTCTGCATGCCCTCAGGAGCAGTCTGTATATTGTTTATTAGATTGTAAGCTCCTAGGACAGGGTGTACATTATTCTGCATGCCCTCAGGAGCAGTCTGTACATTGTATATTAGATTGTAAGCTCCTAGGATAGGGTGTACATTATTCTGCATGCCCTCAGGAGCAGTCTGTATATGGTTTATTAGATTGTAAGCTCCTAGGACAGGGTGTACATTATTCTGCCTGCCCTCAAGAGCAGTCTGTACATTGTATATTAGATTGTAAGCTCCTAGGACAGGGTGTACTTTATTCTGCATGCCCTCAGGAGCAGTCTGTATATTGTTTATTAGATTGTAAGCTCCTAGGACAGGGTGTGCATTATTCTGCATGCCCTCAGGAGCAGCCTGTATATTATCTATTAGATTGTAATCTCCTAGGACAGGGTGTACGTTATTCTGTATGCCCTCAGGAGCAGCCTGTATATTATATATTAGGCTGTAAGCTGCTAGGACAGGGTGTGCATTATTCTGCATGCCCTCAGGAGCAGTCTGTATATTGTATATTAGAGTGTAAGCTCCTAGGACAGGGTGTGCATTATTCTGCCTGCCCTCAGGAGCAGTCTGTACATTGTATATTAGATTGTAAGCTCCTAGGACAGGGTGTACTTTATTCTGCATGCCCTCAGGAGCAGTCTGTATATTGTTTATTAGATTGTAAGCTCCTAGGACAGGGTGTGCATTATTCTGCATGCCCTCAGGAGCAGCCTGTATATTATCTATTAGATTGTAATCTCCTAGGACAGGGTGTACATTATTCTGTATGCCCTCAGGAGCAGCCTGTATATTATATATTAGGCTGTAAGCTGCTAGGACAGGGTGTGCATTATTCTGCATGCCCTCAGGAGCAGTCTGTATATTGTATATTAGAGTGTAAGCTCCTAGGACAGGGTGTGCATTATTCTGAATGCCCTCAGGAGCAGTCTGTATATTGTATATTAGATTGTAAGCTCCTAGGACAGTGTGTACATTATTCTGCATGCCCTCAGGAGCAGTCGGTATATTATATATTAGATTGTAACCTCCTAGGACAGGGTGTACATTATTCTGCATGCCCTCAGGAGCAGTCTGTACATTGTATATAAGATTGTAAGCTCCTAGGACAGGGTGTGCATTATTCTGCATGCCCTCAGGAGCAGTCTGTATATTGTGTATTAGATTGTAAGCTCCTAGGACAGAGTGTACATTATTCTGTATGCCCTCAGGAGCAGCTTGTATATTATATATTAGATTGTAAGCTCATAGAAGAGGGTGTACATTATTCTCCATGCCCTCAGGAGCAGCCTATATATTATATATTAGGCTATATGCTACTAGGACAGGGTGTACATTATTCTGCATGCCCTCATGAGCAGTCTGTATATTATATAATAGATTGTAAGCTCCTAGGACAGGGTGTACATTATTCTGCATGCCCTCAGGAGCAGTCTGTATATTATATATTAGATTGTAAGCTCCTAGGACAGGGTGTGCATTATTCTGCATGCCCTCAGGAGCAGTCTGTATATTGTATATTAAATTGTAAGCTCCTATGACAGGGTGTACATTATTCTGCATGCCCTCAGGAGCAGTCTGTATATTGTATATTAGATTGTAAGATCCTAGGACAGGGTATACATTATGCTGCATGCCCTCCGGAGCAGTCTGTATATTATATATTAGATTGTAAACTCCTAGGACAGGGTGTGCATTATTCTGCATGCCCTCAGGAGCAGCCTGTATATTAGATTGTAAGCTCCTAGGACAGGGTGTGCATTATTCTGCATGCCCTCAGGAGCAGTCTGTATATTGTTTATTTGATTGTAAGCTCCTAGGTCAGGGTGTGCATTATTCTGCATGCCCTCAGGAGCAGTCTGTATATTGTATATTAGATAGTAAGCTCCTAGGACAGGGTGTGCATTATTCTGCATGCCCTCAGGAGCAGTCTGTATATTGTTTATTAGATTGTAAGCTCCTAGGACAGGGTGTACATTATTCTGCATGCCCTCAGGAGCAGTCTGTACATTGTATATTAGATTGTAAGCTCCTAGGATAGGGTGTACATTATTCTGCATGCCCTCAGGAGCAGTCTGTATATGGTTTATTAGATTGTAAGCTCCTAGGACAGGGTGTACATTATTCTGCCTGCCCTCAAGAGCAGTCTGTACATTGTATATTAGATTGTAAGCTCCTAGGACAGGGTGTACTTTATTCTGCATGCCCTCAGGAGCAGTCTGTATATTGTTTATTAGATTGTAAGCTCCTAGGACAGGGTGTGCATTATTCTGCATGCCCTCAGGAGCAGCCTGTATATTATCTATTAGATTGTAATCTCCTAGGACAGGGTGTACGTTATTCTGTATGCCCTCAGGAGCAGCCTGTATATTATATATTAGGCTGTAAGCTGCTAGGACAGGGTGTGCATTATTCTGCATGCCCTCAGGAGCAGTCTGTATATTGTATATTAGAGTGTAAGCTCCTAGGACAGGGTGTGCATTATTCTGCCTGCCCTCAGGAGCAGTCTGTACATTGTATATTAGATTGTAAGCTCCTAGGACAGGGTGTACTTTATTCTGCATGCCCTCAGGAGCAGTCTGTATATTGTTTATTAGATTGTAAGCTCCTAGGACAGGGTGTGCATTATTCTGCATGCCCTCAGGAGCAGCCTGTATATTATCTATTAGATTGTAATCTCCTAGGACAGGGTGTACGTTATTCTGTATGCCCTCAGGAGCAGCCTGTATATTATATATTAGGCTGTAAGCTGCTAGGACAGGGTGTGCATTATTCTGCATGCCCTCAGGAGCAGTCTGTATATTGTATATTAGAGTGTAAGCTCCTAGGACAGGGTGTGCATTATTCTGAATGCCCTCAGGAGCAGTCTGTATATTGTATATTAGATTGTAAGCTCCTAGGACAGTGTGTACATTATTCTGCATGCCCTCAGGAGCAGTCGGTATATTATATATTAGATTGTAACCTCCTAGGACAGGGTGTACATTATTCTGCATGCCCTCAGGAGCAGTCTGTACATTGTATATAAGATTGTAAGCTCCTAGGACAGGGTGTGCATTATTCTGCATGCCCTCAGGAGCAGTCTGTATATTGTGTATTAGATTGTAAGCTCCTAGGACAGAGTGTACATTATTCTGTATGCCCTCAGGAGCAGCTTGTATATTATATATTAGATTGTAAGCTCATAGAAGAGGGTGTACATTATTCTCCATGCCCTCAGGAGCAGCCTATATATTATATATTAGGCTATATGCTACTAGGACAGGGTGTACATTATTCTGCATGCCCTCATGAGCAGTCTGTATATTATATAATAGATTGTAAGCTCCTAGGACAGGGTGTACATTATTCTGCATGCCCTCAGGAGCAGTCTGTATATTATATATTAGATTGTAAGCTCCTAGGACAGGGTGTGCATTATTCTGCATGCCCTCAGGAGCAGTCTGTATATTGTATATTAGATTGTAAGCTCCTAGGACAGGGTGTACATTATTCTGCATGTCCTCAGGAGCAGTCTGTATATTGTATATTAGATTGTAAGCTCCTAGGACAGGGTGTACATTATTCTGCATGCCCTCAGGAGCAGTCAGTATATTGTATATTAAATTGTAAGCTCCTATGACAGGGTGTACATTATTCTGCATGCCCTCAGGAGCAGTCTGTATATTATATATTAGATTGTAAGCTCCTAGGACAGGATGTGCATTATTCTGCATGCCCTCAGGAGCAGTCTATATATTGTATATTAGATTGTAAGCTCATAGGACAGGGTGTACATTATTCTGCATGCCCTCCGGAGCAGTTTGTATATTATATATTAGATTGTAAACTCCTAGGACAGGGTGTGCATTATTCTGCATGCCCTCAGGAGCAGCCTGTATATTAGATTGTAAGCTTCAAGGACAGGGTGTGCATTATTCTGCATGCCCTCAGGAGCAGTCTGTATATTGTTTATTTGATTGTAAGCTCCTAGGTCAGGGTGTGCATTATTCTGCATGCCCTCAGGAGCAGTCTGTATATTGTATATTACATTGTAAGCTCCTAGGACAGGGTGTACATTATTCTGCATGCCCTCAGGAGCAGTCTGTATATTGTTTATTAGATTTTAAGCTCCTAGGACAGGGTGTGCATTATTCTGCATGCCCTCAGGAGCAGTCTGTATATTGTTTATTAGATTGTAAGCTCCTAGGACAGGGTGTACATTATTCTGCATGCCCTCAGGAGCAGTCTGTACATTGTATATTAGATTGTAAGCTCCTAGGATAGGGTGTACATTATTCTGCATGCCCTCAGGAGCAGTCTGTATATGGTTTATTAGATTGTAAGCTCCTAGGACAGGGTGTACATTATTCTGCCTGCCCTCAGGAGCAGTCTGTACATTGTATATTAGATTGTAAGCTCCTAGGACAGGGTGTACTTTATTCTGCATGCCCTCAGGAGCAGTCTGTATATTGTTTATTAGATTGTAAGCTCCTAGGACAGGGTGTGCATTATTCTGCATGCCCTCAGGAGCAGCCTGTATATTATCTATTAGATTGTAATCTCCTAGGACAGGGTGTACGTTATTCTGTATGCCCTCAGGAGCAGCCTGTATATTATATATTAGGCTGTAAGCTGCTAGGACAGGGTGTGCATTATTCTGCATGCCCTCAGGAGCAGTTTGTATATTGTATATTAGAGTGTAAGCTCCTAGGACAGGGTGTGCATTATTCTGCCTGCCCTCAGGAGCAGTCTGTACATTGTATATTAGATTGTAAGCTCCTAGGACAGGGTGTACTTTATTCTGCATGCCCTCAGGAGCAGTCTGTATATTGTTTATTAGATTGTAAGCTCCTAGGACAGGGTGTGCATTATTCTGCATGCCCTCAGGAGCAGCCTGTATATTATCTATTAGATTGTAATCTCCTAGGACAGGGTGTACGTTATTCTGTATGCCCTCAGGAGCAGCCTGTATATTATATATTAGGCTGTAAGCTGCCAGGACAGGGTGTGCATTATTCTGCATGCCCTCAGGAGCAGTCTGTATATTGTATATTAGAGTGTAAGCTCCTAGGACAGGGTGTGCATTATTCTGAATGCCCTCAGGAGCAGTCTGTATATTGTGTATTAGATTGTAAGCTCCTAGGACAGAGTGTACATTATTCTGTATGCCCTCAGGAGCAGCTTGTATATTATATATTAGATTGTAAGCTCATAGAAGAGGGTGTACATTATTCTCCATGCCCTCAGGAGCAGCCTATATATTATATATTAGGCTATATGCTACTAGGACAGGGTGTACATTATTCTGCATGCCCTCATGAGAAGTCTGTATATTATATAATAGATTGTAAGCTCCTAGGACAGGGTGTACATTATTCTGCATGCCCTCAGGAGCAGTCTGTATATTATATATTAGATTGTAAGCTCCTAGGACAGGGTGTGCATTATTCTGCATGCCCTCAGGAGCAGTCTGTATATTGTATATTAGATTGTAAGCTCCTAGGACAGGGTGTACATTATTCTGCATGCCCTCAGGAGCAGTCTGTATATTGTATATTAGATTGTAAGCTCCTAGGACAGGGTGTACATTATTCTGCATGCCCTCAGGAGCAGTCAGTATATTGTATATTAAATTGTAAGCTCCTATGACAGGGTGTACATTATTCTGCATGCCCTCAGGAGCAGTCTGTATATTATATATTAGATTGTAAGCTCCTAGGACAGGATGTGCATTATTCTGCATGCCCTCAGGAGCAGTCTATATATTGTATAGTAGATTGTAAGCTCATAGGACAGGGTGTACATTATTCTGCATGCCCTCCGGAGCAGTTTGTATATTATATATTAGATTGTAAACTCCTAGGACAGGGTGTGCATTATTCTGCATGCCCTCAGGAGCAGCCTGTATATTAGATTGTAAGCTCCAAGGACAGGGTGTGCATTATTCTGCATGCCCTCAGGAGCAGTATGTATATTGTTTATTTGATTGTAAGCTCCTAGGTCAGGGTGTGTATTATTCTGCATGCCCTCAGGAGCAGTCTGTATATTGTATATTACATTGTAAGCTCCTAGGACAGGGTGTACATTATTCTGCATGCCCTCAGGAGCAGTCTGTATATTGTTTATTAGATTTTAAGCTCCTAGGACAGGGTGTACATTATTTTGCATGCCCTCAGAAGCAGTCTGTATATTGTTTATTAGATTGTAAGCTCCTAGGACAGGGTGTACATTATTCTGCATGCCCTCAGGAGCAGTCTGTATATTGTATATTAGATTGTAAGCTCCTATGACAGGGTGTACATTGTTCTGCATGCCCTCAGGAGCAGTCTGTATATTGTATATTAGATTGTAAGCTCATAAGACAGGGTGTACATTATTCTGCATGCCCTCAGGAGCAGTCAGTATATTGTATATTAGATTGTAAGCTCCTAGGACAGGGTGTACATTATTCTGCATGCCCTCCGGAGCAGTTTGTATATTATATATTAGATTGTAAACTCCTAGGACAGGGTGTGCATTATTCTGCATGCCCTCAGGAGCAGCCTGTATATTAGATTGTAAGCTCCTAGGATAGGGTGTACATTATTCTGCATGCCCTCAGGATCAGTCTGTATATTGTTTATTTAATTCTAGACTCCTAGGTCAGGGTGTGCATTATTCTGCATGCCCTCAGGAGCAGTCTGTATATTGTATATTACATTGTAAGCTCCTAGGACAGGGTGTACATTATTCTGCATGCCCTCAGGAGCAGTCTGTATATTGTTTATTAGACTGTAAGCTCCTAGGACAGGGTGTACATTATTCCACATGCCCTCAGAAGCAGTCTGTATATTGTTTATTTGATTGTAAGCTCCTAGGACAGGGTGTGCATTATTCTGCATGCCCTCAGGAGCAGCCTGTATATTATATATTAGATTGTAAGCTCCTAGGACAGGGTGTACATTATTCTGCATGCCCTCAGGAGCAGTCTGTATATTGTATATATTAGATTGTAAGCTCCTAGGACAGGGTGTGCATTATTCTGCATGCCCTCAGGAGCAGTCTGTATATTGTATATTAGATTGTAAGCTCCTAGGACAGGGTGTACATTATTCTGCATGTCCTCAGGAGCAGTCTGTATATTGTATATTAGATTGTAAGCTCCTAGGACAGGGTGTACATTATTCTGCATGCCCTCAGGAGCAGTCAGTATATTGTATATTAAATTGTAAGCTCCTATGACAGGGTGTACATTATTCTGCATGCCCTCAGGAGCAGTCTGTATATTATATATTAGATTGTAAGCTCCTAGGACAGGGTGTGCATTATTCTGCATGCCCTCAGGAGCAGTCTGTATATTGTTTATTTGATTGTAAGCTCCTAGGTCAGGGTGTGCATTATTCTGCATGCCCTCAGGAGCAGCCTGTATATTGTATATTAGACTGTAAGCTCCTAGGACAGGGTGTGCATTATTCTGCATGCCCTCAGGAGCAGTTTGTATATTATATATTAGATTGTAAGCTCCTAAGCTATGGTGTGCATTATTCTGCATGCCCTCAGGAGCAGTCAGTATATTGTATATTAGATTGTAAGCTCCTAGGTCAGGGTGTGCATTATTCTGCATGCCCTCAGGAGCAGCCTGTATATTGTATATTAGACTGTAAGCTCCTAGGACAGGGTGTGCATTATTCTGCATGCCCTCAGGAGCAGTCTGTATATTGTATATTACATTGTAAGCTCCTAGGACAGGGTGTACATTATTCTGCATGCCCTCAGGAGCAGTCTGTATATTGTTTATTAGATTGTAAGCTCCTAGGACAGGGTGTACATTATTTTGCATGCCCTCAGAAGCAGTCTGTATATTGTTTATTAGATTGTAAGCTCCTAGGACAGGGTGTACATTATTCTGCATGCCCTCAGGAGCAGTCTGTATATTGTATATTAGATTGTAAGCTCCTATGACAGGGTGTACATTGTTCTGCATGCCCTCAGGAGCAGTCTGTATATTGTATATTAGATTGTAAGCTCATAAGACAGGGTGTACATTATTCTGCATGCCCTCAGGAGCAGTCAGTATATTGTATATTAGATTGTAAGCTCCTAGGACAGGGTGTACATTATTCTGCATGCCCTCCGGAGCAGTTTGTATATTATATATTAGATTGTAAACTCCTAGGACAGGGTGTGCATTATTCTGCATGCCCTCAGGAGCAGCCTGTATATTAGATTGTAAGCTCCTAGGACAGGGTGTACATTATTCTGCATGCCCTCAGGATCAGTCTGTATATTGTTTATTTAATTCTAGGCTCCTAGGTCAGGGTGTGCATTATTCTGCATGCCCTCAGGAGCAGTCTGTATATTGTATATTACATTGTAAGCTCCTAGGACAGGGTGTACATTATTCTGCATGCCTTCAGGAGCAGTCTGTATATTGTTTATTAGATTGTAAGCTCCTAGGACAGGGTGTACATTATTTTGCATGCCCTCAGAAGCAGTCTGTATATTGTTTATTAGATTGTAAGCTCCTAGGACAGGGTGTACATTATTCTGCATGCCCTCAGGAGCAGTCTGTATATTGTATATTAGATTGTAAGCTCCTATGACAGGGTGTACATTGTTCTGCATGCCCTCAGGAGCAGTCTGTATATTGTATATTAGATTGTAAGCTCATAAGACAGGGTGTACATTATTCTGCATGCCCTCAGGAGCAGTCAGTATATTGTATATTAGATTGTAAGCTCCTAGGACAGGGTGTACATTATTCTGCATGCCCTCCGGAGCAGTTTGTATATTATATATTAGATTGTAAACTCCTAGGACAGGGTGTGCATTATTCTGCATGCCCTCAGGAGCAGCCTGTATATTAGATTGTAAGCTCCTAGGACAGGGTGTACATTATTCTGCATGCCCTCAGGATCAGTCTGTATATTGTTTATTTAATTCTAGGCTCCTAGGTCAGGGTGTGCATTATTCTGCATACCCTCAGGAGCAGTCTGTATATTGTATATTACATTGTAAGCTCCTAGGACAGGGTGTACATTATTCTGCATGCCCTCAGGAGCAGTCTGTATATTGTTTATTAGACTGTAAGCTCATAGGACAGGGTGTACATTATTCCACATGCCCTCAGAAGCAGTCTGTATATTGTTTATTTGATTGTAAGCTCCTAGGACAGGGTGTGCATTATTCTGCATGCCCTCAGGAGCAGCCTGTATATTATATATTAGATTGTAAGCTCCTAGGACAGGGTGTACATTATTCTGCATGCCCTCAGGAGCAGTCTGTATATTGTATATATTAGATTGTAAGCTCCTAGGACAGGGTGTGCATTATTCTGCATGCCCTCAGGAGCAGTCTGTATATTGTTTATTAGATTGTAAGCTCCTAGGACAGGGTGTACATTATTCTGCATGCCCTCAGGAGCAGTCTGTACATTGTATATTAGATTGTAAGCTCCTAGGACAGGGTGTACATTATTCTGCATGCCCTCAGGAGCAGTCTGCATATTGTTTATCAGATTGTAAGCTCCTAGGACAGGGTGTGCATTATTCTGCATGCCCTCAGGAGCAGCCTGTATATTATATATTAGATTGTAAGCTCCTAGGACAGGGTGTGCATTATTCTGCATGCCCTCAGGAGCAGCCTGTATATTATATATTAGGCTGTAAGCTGCTAGGACAGGGTGTGCATTTTTCTGTATGCCCTGAGGAGCAGTCTGTATATTGTATATTAGAGTGTAAGCTCCTAGGACAGGGTGTGCATTATTCTGAATGCCCTCAGGAGCAGTCTGTATGTTGTATATTAGAGTGTAAGTTCCTAGGACAGGGTGTACATTATTCTGCATGCCCTCAGGAGCAGTCTGTACATTGTATATTAGATTGTAAGCTCCTAGGACAGGGTGTACATTATTCTGCATGCCCTCAGGAGCAGCCTGTATATTGTATATTAGATTGTAAGCTCCTAGGACATGGTGTACATTATTCTGCATGCCCTCAGGAGCAGTCTGTATATTGTGTATTAGATTGTAAGCTCCTAGGACAGGGTGTGCATTATTCTGCATGCCCTCAGGAGCAGTCTGTACATTGTATATTAGATTGTAAGCTCCTAGGACAGGGTGTACATTATTCTGCATGTCCTCAGGAGCAGTCTGTATATTCTGTATTAGATTGTAAGCTCATAGGAGAGGGTGTACATTATTCTCCATGCCCTCAGGAGCAGCCTATATATTATATAATAGGCTATATGCTACTAGGACAGGGTGTACATTACTCTGCATGCCCTCAGGAGCAGTCTGTATATTGTACATTAGATTGTAAGCTCCTAGGACAGGGTGTGCATTATTCTGCATGCCCTCAGGAGCAGTCTGTACATTGTATATTAGATTGTAAGCTCCTAGGACAGGGTTTACATTATTCTGCATGCCCTCAGGAGCAGTCTGTATATTGTGTATTAGATTGTAAGCTCCTAGGACAGGGTGTACATTATTCTGTGTGCCCTCAGGAGCAGCTTGTATATTATATATTAGATTGTAAGCTCATAGGAGAGGGTGTACATTATTCTCCATGCCCTCAGGAGCAGCCTATATATTATATATTAGGCTATAAGCTCCTAGGACAGGGTGTACATTATTCTGCATGCCCTGAGGAGCAGTCTGTACATTGTATATTAGATTGTAAGCTCCTAGGACAGGGTGTACATTATTCTACATGCCCTCAGGAGCAGTCTGTATATTATATATTAGATTGTAAACTCCTAGGACAGGGTGTACATTATTCTGCATGACCTCAGGAGCAGCCTGTATATTATATTAGATTGTAAGCTCCTAGGACAGGGTGTACATTATTCTGCATGCCCTCAGGAGCAGTCTGTATATTGTATATTAGATTGTAAGCTCCTAGGACAGGGTGTACATTATTCTGCATGCCCTCAGGAGCAGTCTGCATATTATATATTAGGTTGTAAGCTCCTATGACAGGGTGTACATTTTACTGCATGCCCTCAGGAGCAGTCTGTACATTGTATATTAGATTGTAAGCTCCTAGGACAGGGTGTACATTATTCTGCATGCCCTCAGGAGCAGTCTGCATATTATATATTAGGTTGTAACCTCCTAGGACAGGGTGTACATTATTCTGCATGCCCTCAGGAGCAGTCTGTATATTGTATATTAGATTGTTAGCTCCTAGGACAAGGTGTACATTATTCCACATGCCCTCAGGAGCAGTCTGTATATTATATATTAGATTGTAAGCCCCTAGGACAGGGTGTACATTATTCTGCATGCCCTCAGGAGCAGTCTGTATACTGTATATTAGATTGTAAGCTCCTCGAACAGGGTGTACATTATTATGCATGCCCTCAGGAGCAGTCTGTGCTTTGTATATTAGATTGTAAGCTCCAAGGACAGGGTGTGTATTATTCTTCATGCCCTCAGGAGCAGTCTGTATATTGTATATTAGATTGTAAGCTCCTAGGACAGGGTGTACATTATTCTGCATGCCCTCAGGAGCAGACTGTATACTGTATATTAGATTGTAAGCTCCTAGGACAGGGTGTACATTATTCTGCATGCCCTCAGGAGCAGCCTGTATATTATATATTAGATTCTAAGCTCCTAGGACAGGGTGTACATTATTCTGCATGCCCTCAGGAGCAGTCTGTATATTATATATTAGGCGGTAAGCTCCTAGGACAGGGTGTGCATTATTCTGCATGCCCTCAGGAGCAGTCTGTACATTGTATATTAGATTGTAAGCTCCTAGGACAGGGTGTACATTATTTTGCATGCCCTCAGGAGCAGTCTGTATATTCTGTATTAGATTGTAAGCTCATAGGAGAGGGTGTACATTATTCTCCATGCCCTCAGGAGCAGCCTATATATTATATATTAGGCTATATGCTACTAGGACAGGGTGTACATTATTCTGCATGCCCTCGGGAGCAGTCTGTATATTATATATTAGATTGTAAGCTCCTGGAACAGGGTGTGCATTATTCTGCATGCCCTCAGGAGCAGTCTGTACATTGTATATTAGATTGTAAGCTCCTAGGGCAGGGTGTGCATTATTCTGCATGCCCTCAGGAACAGTCTGTACATTGTATATTAGATTGTAAGCTCCTAGGACAGGATGTGCATTATTCTGCATGCCCTCAGGAGCAGTCTGTATATTGTATATTAGATTGTAAGCTCCTAGGACAGTGTGTACATTATTCTGCATGCCCTCAGGAGCAGCCTGTATTTTATATATTAGATTGTAAGCTCCTAGGACAGGGTGTACATTATTCTGCATGCCCTCAGGAGCAGTCTGTATATTATATTAGATTGTAAGCTTCTAGGACAGGGTGTACATTATTCTGCATGCCCTCAGGAGCAGCCTGTATATTATATTAGATTGTAAGATCCTAGGACAGGGTGTACATTATTCTGCATGCCCTCAGGAGCAGTCTGTTCATTGTATATTAGATTGTAAGCTCCTAGGACAGGGTGTACATTATTCTGCATGCCCTCAGGAGCAGTCTGTATATTATATATTGTATTGTAAGGTCCTAGGACAAGGTGTACATTATTCTGCATGCCCTCAGGAGCAGTCTGTATACTGTATATTAGTTTGTAAGCTCCTCGGACAGGGTGTACATTATTCTGCATGCCCTCAGAAGCAGTCTGTATACTGTGTATTAGAGTGTAAGCTCCTAGGGCAGGGTGTGCATTATTCTGCATGCCCTCAGTAGCAGCCTGTATATTATATATTAGGCTGTAAGCTCCTAGGACAGGGTGTGCATTATTCTGCATGCCCTCAGGAGCAGTCTGTATATTATATATTAGATTGTAAGCTCCTAGGACAGGGTGTACATTATTCTGCATGCCCTCAGAAGCAGTCTGTATATTATATATTAGATTGTAAGTTCCTAGGACAAGGTGTACATTATTCTGCATGTCCTCAGGAGCAGTCTGTATACTGTGTATTAGAGTGTAAGCTCCTAGGGCAGGGTGTGCATTATTCTGCATGCCCTCAGGAGCAGTCGGTATATTATATTTTAGATTGTAAGCTCCTAGGACAAGGTGTACATTATTCTGCATGTCCTCAGGAGCAGTCTGTATACTGTGTATTAGAGTGTAAGCTCCTAGGGCAGGGTGTGCATTATTCTGCATGCCCTCAGGAGCAGCCTGTATATTATATATTAGATTGTAAGCTCATAGGACAGGGTGTACATTATTCTGCATGCCCTCAGGAGCAGTCTGTACATTGTATATTAGATTGTAAGCTCCTACGACAGGGTGTACATTATTCTGCATGCCCTCAGAAGCAGCCTGTATATTATATATTAGATTATAAGCTCCTGGGACAGGGTGTACATTATTCTGCATGCCCTCAGGAGCAGTCTGTATATTGTATATTAGATTGTAAGCTCCTCCTAGGACAGGGTGTGCATTATTCTGCATGCCCTCAGGAACAGTCTGTACATTGTATATTAGATTGTAAGCTCCTAGGACAGGATGTGCATTATTCTGCATGCCCTCAGGAGCAGTCTGTATATTGTATATTAGATTGTAAGCTCCTAGGACAGGGTGTACATTATTCTGCATGCCCTCAGGAGCAGTCTGTGCATTGTATATTAGATTGTAAGCTCCTAGGACAGGATGTGCATTATTCTGCATGCCCTCAGGAGCAGTCTGTATATTGTATATTAGATTGTAAGCTCCTAGGACAGTGTGTACATTATTCTGCATGCCCTCAGGAGCAGCCTGTATTTTATATATTAGATTGTAAGCTCCTAGGACTGGGTGTACATTATTCTGCATGCCCTCAGGAGCAGCCTGTATATTATATTAGATTGTAAGATCCTAGGACAGGGTGTACATTATTCTGCATGCCCTCAGGAGCACCCTGTATATTATATTAGATTGTAAGATCCTAGGACAGTGTGTACATTATTCTGCATACCCTCAGGAGCAGTCTGTATACTGTATATTAGATTGTAAGCTCCTAGGACAGGGTGTGCATTATTCTGCATGCCCTCAGGAGCAGTCTGTATATTGTATATTAGATTGTAAGCTCCTAGAACAGGGTGTGCATTATTCTGCATGCCCTCAGGAGCAGTTTGTACATTGTATATTAGATTGTAAGCTCCTAGGACAGGGTGTGCATTATTCTGCATGCCCTCAGGAGCAGTCTGTATATTATATATTAGATTGTAAGCTCCTAGGACAGGGTGTACATTATTCTGCATGCCCTCAGGAGCAGTCTGTATACTGTATATTAGATTGTAATCTCCTCGGACAGGGTGTACATTATTCTGCATGCCCTCAGGAGCAGTCTGTATATTATATATTAGATTGTAAGCTCCTAGGACAGGGTGTACATTATTCTGCATGCCCTCAGGAGCAGTCTGTATATTATTTATTAGATTGTAAGCTCATACGACAAGGTGTGCATTATTCTGCATGCCCTCGGGAGCAGTCTGTATATTGTTTTTAAGATTGTAAGCTCCTAGGACAGGGTGTACATTATTCTGCATGCCCTCAGGAGCAGTCTGTATATTGTATATATTAGATTGTAAGCTCCTAGGACAGGGTGTACATTATTCTGCATGCCCTCAGGAGCAGTCTGTACATTGTATATTAGATTGTAAGCTCCTAGGACAGGGTGTGCATTATTCTGCATGCCCTCAGGAAGAGTCTGTACATTGTATATTAGATTGTAAGCTCCTAGGACAGGATGTGCATTATTCTGCATGCCCTCAGGAGCAGTCTGTATATTATTACTTAAATTGTAAGCTCCTACGACAAGGTGTGCATTATTCTGCATGCCCTCAGGAGCAGTCTGCATACTGTATATTAGATTGTAAGCTCCTCGGACAGGGTGTACATTATTCTGCATGCCCTCAGGAGCAGTCTGTATATTATATATTAGATTGTAAGCTCCTAGGACAGGGTGTACATTATTCTGCATGCCCTCAAGAGCAGTCTGTATATTATTTATTAGATTGTAAGCTCCTACGACAAGGTGTACATTATTCTGCATGCCCTCAGGAGCAGTCTGTATATTGTTTATTAGATTGTAAGCTCCTAGGACAGGGTGTACATTATTCTGCATGCCCTCAGGAGCAGTCTGTATATTGTATATATTAGATTGTAAGCTCCTAGGACAGGGTGTACATTATTCTGCATGCCCTCAGGAGCAGTCTGTACATTGTATATTAGATTGTAAGCTCCTAGGACAGGATGTGCATTGTTCTGCTTGCCCTCAGGAGCAGTCTGTACATTGTATATTAGATTGTAAGCTCCTAGGACAGGGTGTACATTTTTCCACATGCCCTCAGGAGCAGTCTGTATATTGTATATTAGATTGTAAGCTCCTAGGACAGTGTGTGCATTATTCTGCATGCCCTCAGGAGCAGCCTGTATTTTATATATTAGATTGTAAGCTCCTTGGACAGGGTGTACATTATTCTGCATGCCTTCAGGAGCAGTCTGTTCATTGTATATTAGATTGTAAGCTCCTAGGACATCGTGTACATTATTCTGCATGCCCTCAGGAGCAGTCTGTATATTATATATTAGATTGTAAGCTCCTAAGACAGGGTGTACATTATTCTGCATGCCCTCAAGAGCAGTCTGTATACTGTATATTAGATTGTAAGCTCCTCGGACAGGGTGTACATTATTCTCCATGCCCTCAGGAGCAGCCTGTATATTATATATTAGGCTGTAAGCTCCTAGGACAGGGTGTGCATTATTCTGCATGCCCTCAGGAGCAGTCTGTATATTATATATTAGATTGTAAGCTCCTAAGACAGGGTGTACATTATTCTGCATGCCCTCAGGAGCAGTCTGTATATTATATATTAGAATGTAAGCTCCTAGGACAAGGTGTACATTATTCTGCATGTCCTCAGGAGCAGTCTGTATACTGTGTATTAGAGTGTAAGCTCCTAGGGCAGGGTGTGCATTATTCTGCATGCCCTCAGGAGCAGTCTGTATATTATATATTAGATTGTAAGCTCCTAGGACAAGGTGTACATTATTCTGCATGTCCTCAGGAGCAGTCTGTATACTGTGTATTAGAGTGTAAGCTCCTAGGGCAGGGTGTGCATTATTCTGCATGCCCTCAGGAAGAGTCTGTACATTGTATATTAGATTGTAAGCTCCTAGGACAGGATGTGCATTATTCTGCATGCCCTCAGGAGCAGTCTGTATATTATTACTTAGATTGTAAGCTCCTACGACAAGGTGTGCATTATTCTGCATGCCCTCAGGAGCAGTCTGCATACTGTATATTAGATTGTAAGCTCCTCGGACAGGGTGTACATTATTCTGCATGCCCTCAGGAGCAGTCTGTATATTATATATTAGATTGTAAGCTCCTAGGACAGGGTGTACATTATTCTGCATGCCCTCAAGAGCAGTCTGTATATTATTTATTAGATTGTAAGCTCCTACGACAAGGTGTACATTATTCTGCATGCCCTCAGGAGCAGTCTGTATATTGTTTATTAGATTGTAAGCTCCTAGGACAGGGTGTGCATTATTCTGCATGCCCTCAGGAGCAGCCTGTATTTTATATATTAGATTGTAAGCTCCTAGGACAGGGTTTACATTATTCTGCATGCCTTCAGGAGCAGTCTGTTCATTGTATATTAGATTGTAAGCTCCTAGGACAGCGTGTACATTATTCTGCATGCCCTCAGGAGCAGTCTGTATATTATATATTATATTGTAAGCTCCTAGGACAGGGTGTACATTATTCTGCATGCCCTCAGGAGCAGTCTGTATACTGTATATTAGATTGTAAGCTCCTCGGACAGGGTGTACATTATTCTCCATGCCCTCAGGAGCAGCCTGTATATTATATATTAGGCTGTAAGCTCCTAGGACAGGGTGTGCATTATTCTGCATGCCCTCAGGAGCAGTCTGTATATTATATATTAGATTGTAAGCTCCTAAGACAGAGTGTACATTATTCTGCATGCCCTCAGAAGCAGTCTGTATATTATATATTAGAATGTAAGCTCCTAGGACAAGGTGTACATTATTCTGCATGTCCTCAGGAGCAGTCTGTATACTGTGTATTAGAGTGTAAGCTCCTAGGGCAGGGTGTGCATTATTCTGCATGCCCTCAGGAGCAGTCTGTATATTATATATTAGATTGTAAGCTCCTAGGACAAGGTGTACATTATTCTGCATGTCCTCAGGAGCAGTCTGTATACTGTGTATTAGAGTGTAAGCTCCTAGGGCAGGGTGTGCATTATTCTGCATGCCCTCAGGAGCAGCCTGTATATTATATATTAGATTGTTAGCTCCTGGGACAGGGTGTAGATTATTCTGCATGCCCTCAGGAGCAGTCTGTACATTGTATATTAGATTGTAAGCTCCTAGGACAGGGTGTGCATTATTCTGCATGCCCTCAGGAACAGTCTGTACATTGCAGATTAGATTGTAAGCTCCTAGGACAGGATGTGCATTATTCTGCATGCCCTCAGGAGCAGTCTGTATATTGTATATTAAATTGTAAGCTCCTAGGACAGGGTGTACATTATTCTGCATGCCCTCAGGAGCAGTCTGTGCATTGTATATTAGATTATAAGCTCCTAGGACAGGATGTGCATTATTCTGCATGCCCTCAGGAGCAGTCTGTATATTGTATATTAGATTGTAAGCTCCTAGGACAGGATGTGCATTATTCTCCATGCCCTCAGGAGCAGTCTGTATATTGTATATTAGACTGTAAGCTCCTAGGACAGTGTGTACATTATTCTGCATGCCCTCAGGAGCAGCCTGTATTTTATATATAAGATTGTAAACTCCTAGGACAGGGTGTACATTATTCTGCATGCCCTCAGGAGCAGCCTGTATATTATATTAGATTGTAAGATCCTAGGACAGGGTGTAAATTATTCTGCATGCCCTCAGGAGCAGTCTGTACATTGTTTATTAGATTGTAAGCTCCTAGGACAGGGTGTACATTATTCTGCATGCTCTCAGCAGTCTGTATATTATATATTAGATTGTAAGCTCCTAGGACAGGGTGTACATTATTCTGCATGCCCTCAGGAGCAGTCTGTATACTGTATATTAGATTGTAAGCTCCTCGGACAGGGTGTACATTATTCTGCATGCCCTCAGGAGCAGTCTGTATATTATATATTAGATTGTAAGCTCCTAGGACAGGGTGTACATTATTCTGCATGCCCTCAGGAGCAGTCTGTATATTATTTATTAGATTGTAAGCTCCTACGACAAGGTGTACATTATTCTGCATGCCCTCAGGAGCAGTCTGTATATTGTTTATTAGATTGTAAGCTCCTAGGACAGGGTGTACATTATTCTGCATGCCCTCAGGAGAAGTCTGTATATTGTATATATTAGATTGTAAGCTCCTAGGACAGGGTGTACATTATTCTGCATGCCCTCAGGAGCAGTCTGTACATTGTATATTAGATTGTAAGCTCCTAGGACAGGGTGTGCATTATTCTGCATGCCCTCAGGAACAGTCTGTACATTGTATATTAGATTGTGAGCTCCTAGGACAGGATGTGCATTATTCTGCATGCCCTCAGCAGCAGTCTGTATATTGTATATTAGATTGTAAGCTCCTAGGACAGGGTGTACATTGTTCTGCATGCCCTCAGGAGCAGTCTGTGCATTGTATATTAGATTGTAAGCTCCTAGGACAGGATGTGCATTATTCTGCATGCCCTCAGGAGCAGCCTGTATTTTATATATTAGATTGTAAGCTCCTAGTACAGTGTGTACATTATTCTGCATGCCCTCAGTAGCAGCCTGTATATTATATTAGATTGTAAGATCCTAGGACAGGGTGTACATTATTCTGCATGCCCTCAGGAGCAGTCTCTTCATTGTATATTAGATTGTAAGATCCTAGGACAGAGTGTACATTATTCTGCATGCCCTCAGGAGCAGTCTGTACATTGTATATTAGATTGTAAGCTCCTAGGACAGGGTGTACATTATTCTGCATGCCCTCAGGAGCAGTCTGTATATTATATATTAGATTGTAAGCTCCTAGGACAAGGTGTACATTATTCTGCATGTCCTCAGGAGCAGTCTGTATACTGTGTATTAGAGTGTAAGCTCCTAGGGCAGGGTGTGCATTATTCTGCATGCCCTCAGGAGCAGCCTGTATATTATATATTAGATTGAAAGCTCCTGGGACAGGGTGTACATTATTCTGCATGCCCTCAGGAGCAGTCTGTACATTGTATATTAGATTGTAAGCTCCTAGGACAGGGTGTGCATTATTCTGCATGCCCTCAGGAGCAGTCTGTATATTGTATATTAGATTGTAAGCTCCTAGGACAGTGTGTACATTATTCTGCATGCCCTCAGGAGCAGTCAGTATATTGTATATTAGATTGTAAGCTCCTAGGACAGGGTGTACATTATTCTGCATGCCCTCCGGAGCAGTTTGTATATTATATATTAGATTGTAAACTCCTAGGACAGGGTGTGCATTATTCTGCATGCCCTCAGGAGCAGCCTGTATATTAGATTGTAAGCTCCTAGGACAGGGTGTGCATTATTCTGCATGCCCTCAGGAGCAGTTTGTACATTGTATATTAGATTGTAAGCTCCTAGGACAGGGTTTGCATTATTCTGCATGCCCTCAGGAGCAGTCTGTATATTGTATATTACATTGTAAGCTCCTAGGACAGGGTGTACATTATTCTGCATGCCCTCAGGAGCAGTCTGTATATTGTTTATTAGACTGTAAGCTCCTAGGACAGGGTGTACATTATTCCACATGCCCTCAGAAGCAGTCTGTATATTGTTTATTTGATTGTAAGCTCCTAGGACAGGGTGTGCATTATTCTGCATGCCCTCAGGAGCAGCCTGTATATTATATATTAGATTGTAAGCTCCTAGGACAGGGTGTACATTATTCTGCATGCCCTCAGGAGCAGTCTGTATATTGTATATATTAGATTGTAAGCTCCTAGGACAGGATGTGCATTATTCTGCATGCCCTCAGGAGCAGCCTGTATTTTATATATTAGATTGTAAGCTCCTAGTACAGTGTGTACATTATTCTGCATGCCCTCAGTAGCAGCCTGTATATTATATTAGATTGTAAGATCCTAGGACAGGGTGTACATTATTCTGCATGCCCTCAGGAGCAGTCTCTTCATTGTATATTAGATTGTAAGATCCTAGGACAGAGTGTACATTATTCTGCATGCCCTCAGGAGCAGTCTGTACATTGTATATTAGATTGTAAGCTCCTAGGACAGGGTGTACATTATTCTGCATGCCCTCAGGAGCAGTCTGTATATTATATATTAGATTGTAAGCTCCTAGGACAAGGTGTACATTATTCTGCATGTCCTCAGGAGCAGTCTGTATACTGTGTATTAGAGTGTAAGCTCCTAGGGCAGGGTGTGCATTATTCTGCATGCCCTCAGGAGCAGCCTGTATATTATATATTAGATTGAAAGCTCCTGGGACAGGGTGTACATTATTCTGCATGCCCTCAGGAGCAGTCTGTACATTGTATATTAGATTGTAAGCTCCTAGGACAGGGTGTGCATTATTCTGCATGCCCTCAGGAGCAGTCTGTATATTGTATATTAGATTGTAAGCTCCTAGGACAGTGTGTACATTATTCTGCATGCCCTCAGGAGCAGTCAGTATATTGTATATTAGATTGTAAGCTCCTAGGACAGGGTGTACATTATTCTGCATGCCCTCCGGAGCAGTTTGTATATTATATATTAGATTGTAAACTCCTAGGACAGGGTGTGCATTATTCTGCATGCCCTCAGGAGCAGCCTGTATATTAGATTGTAAGCTCCTAGGACAGGGTGTGCATTATTCTGCATGCCCTCAGGAGCAGTTTGTACATTGTATATTAGATTGTAAGCTCCTAGGACAGGGTGTGCATTATTCTGCATGCCCTCAGGAGCAGTCTGTATATTGTATATTACATTGTAAGCTCCTAGGACAGGGTGTACATTATTCTGCATGCCCTCAGGAGCAGTCTGTATATTGTTTATTAGACTGTAAGCTCCTAGGACAGGGTGTACATTATTCCACATGCCCTCAGAAGCAGTCTGTATATTGTTTATTTGATTGTAAGCTCCTAGGACAGGGTGTGCATTATTCTGCATGCCCTCAGGAGCAGCCTGTATATTATATATTAGATTGTAAGCTCCTAGGACAGGGTGTACATTATTCTGCATGCCCTCAGGAGCAGTCTGTATATTGTATATATTAGATTGTAAGCTCCTAGGACAGGGTGTGCATTATTCTGCATGCCCTCAGGAGCAGTCTGTATATTGTTTATTAGATTGTAAGCTCCTAGGACAGGGTGTACATTATTCTGCATGCCCTCAGGAGCAGTCTGTACATTGTATATTAGATTGTAAGCTCCTAGGACAGGGTGTACATTATTCTGCATGCCCTCAGGAGCAGTCTGCATATTGTTTATCAGATTGTAAGCTCCTAGGACAGGGTGTGCATTATTCTGCATGCCCTCAGGAGCAGCCTGTATATTATATATTAGATTGTAAGCTCCTAGGACAGGGTGTGCATTATTCTGCATGCCCTCAGGAGCAGCCTGTATATTATATATTAAGCTGTAAGCTGCTAGGACAGGGTGTGCATTTTTCTGTATGCCCTGAGGATCAGTCTGTATATTGTATATTAGAGTGTAAGCTCCTAGGACAGGGTGTGCATTATTCTGAATGCCCTCAGGAGCAGTCTGTATGTTGTATATTAGAGTGTAAGCTCCTAGGACAGGGTGTACATTATTCTGCATGCCCTCAGGAGCAGTCTGTACATTGTATATTAGATTGTAAGCTCCTAGGACAGGGTGTACATTATTCTGCATGCCCTCAGGAGCAGCCTGTATATTGTATATTAGATTGTAAGCTCCTAGGACATGGTGTACATTATTCTGCATGCCCTCAGGAGCAGTCTGTATATTGTGTATTAGATTGTAAGCTCCTAGGACAGGGTGTGCATTATTCTGCATGCCCTCAGGAGCAGTCTGTACATTGTATATTAGATTGTAAGCTCCTAGGACAGGGTGTACATTATTCTGCATGCCCTCAGGAGCAGTCTGTATATTCTGTATTAGATTGTAAGCTCATAGGAGAGGGTGTACATTATTCTCCATGCCCTCAGGAGCAGCCTATATATTATATAATAGGCTATATGCTACTAGGACAGGGTGTACATTATTCTGCATGCCCTCAGGAGCAGTCTGTACATTGTATATTAGATTGTAAGCTCCTAGGACAGGGTTTACATTATTCTGCATGCCCTCAGGAGCAGTCTGTATATTGTGTATTAGATTGTAAGCTCCTAGGACAGGGTGTACATTATTCTGTGTGCCCTCAGGAGCAGCCTGTATATTGTATATTAGACTGTAAGCTCATAAGAGAGGGTGTACATTATTCTCCATGCCCTCAGGAGCAGCCTATATATTATATATTAGGCTATAAGCTCCTAGAAAAGGGTGTACATTATTCTGCATGCCCTGAAGAGCAGTCTGTACATTGTATATTAGATTGTAAGCTCCTAGGACAGGGTGTACATTATTCTACATGCCCTCAGGAGCAGTCTGTATATTATATATTAGATTGTAAACTCCTAGGACAGGGTGTACATTATTCTGCATGACCTCAGGAGCAGCCTGTATATTATATTAGATTGTAAGCTCCTAGGACAGGGTGTACATTATTCTGCATGCCCTCAGGAGCAGTCTGTATATTGTATATTAGATTGTAAGCTCCTAGGACAGGGTGTACATTATTCTGCATGCCCTCAGGAGCAGTCTGTATATTATATATTAGGTTGTAAGCTCCTAGGACAGGGTGTACATTTTACTGCATGCCCTCAGGAGCAGTCTGTACATTGTATATTAGATTGTAAGCTCCTAGCACAGGGTGTACATTATTCTGCATGCCCTGAGGAGCAGTCTGTATATTGTATATTAGATTGTTAGCTCCTAGGACAGGGTGTACATTATTCCACATGCCCTCAGGAGCAGTCTGTATATTGTATATTAGATTGTTAGCTCCTAGGACAGGGTGTACATTATTCCACATGCCCTCAGGAGCAGTCTGTATATTATATATTAGATTGTAAGCCCCTAGGACAGGGTGTACATTATTCTGCATGCCCTCAGGAGCAGTCTGTATACTGTATATTAGATTGTAAGCTACTCGAACAGGGTGTACATTATTCTGCATGCCCTCAGGAGCAGTCTGTGCTTTGTATATTAGATTGTAAGCTCCAAGGACAGGGTGTGTATTATTCTTCATGCCCTCAGGAGCAGTCTGTATATTGTATATTAGATTGTAAGCTCCTAGGACAGGGTGTACATTATTCTGCATGCCCTCAGGAGCAGTCTGTATACTGTATATTAGATTGTAAGCTCCTAGGACAGGGTGTGTATTATTCTTCATGCCCTCAGGAGCAGCCTGCATATTGTATATTAGATTGTAAGCTCCTAGGACAGGGTGTGTATTATTCTGCATGCCCTCAGGAGCAGTCTGTATATTGTATATTAGCTTGTAAGCTCCTAGGACAGGGTGCACATTATTCTGCATGCCCTCAGGAGCAGACTGTATACTGTATATTAGATTGTAAGCTCCTAGGACAGGGTGTGCATTATTCTCCATGCCCTCAGGAGCAGCCTGTATATTATATATTAGGCTGTAATCTACTAGGACAGGGTGTACATTATTCTGCATGCCCTCACGAGCAGCCTATATATTATATATTAAATTGTAAGCTCCTAGGACAGCGTGTATATTATTCTGCATGCCCTCAGGAGCAGTCTGTATATTATATATTAGGCTGTAAGCTCCTAGGACAGGGTGTGCATTATTCTGCATGCCCTCAGGAGCAGTCTGTACATTGTATATTAGATTGTAAGCTCCTAGGACAGGGTGTACATTATTCTGCATGCCCTCAGGAGCAGTCTGTATATTCTGTATTAGATTGTAAGCTCATAGGAGAGGGTGTACATTATTCTCCATGCCCTCAGGAGCAGCCTATATATTATATATTAGGCTATATGCTACTAGGACAGGGTGTACATTATTCTGCATGCCCTCGGGAGCAGTCTGTATATTATATATTAGATTGTAAGCTCCAGAAAAAAGGGTGTGCATTATTCTGCATGCCCTCAGGAGCAGTCTGTACATTGTATATTAGATTGTAAGCTCCTAGGGCAGGGTGTGCATTATTCTGCATGCCCTCAGGAACAGTCTGTACATTGTATATTAGATTGTAAGCTCCTAGGACAGGATGTGCATTATTCTGCATGCCCTCAGGAGCAGTCTGTATATTGTATATTAGATTGTACGCTCCTAGGACAGTGTGTACATTATTCTGCATGCCCTCAGGAGCAGCCTGTATTTTATATATTAGATTGTAAGCTCCTAGGACAGGGTGTACATTATTCTGCATGCCCTCAGGAGCAGTCTGTATATTATATATTAGATTGTAAGCTCCTAGGACAAGGTGTACATTATTCTGCATGTCCTCAGGAGCAACCTGTATATTATATTAGATTGTAAGAACCTAGGACAGTGTGTACATTATTCTGCATGCCCTCAGGAGCAGTCTGTATACTGTATATTAGATTGTAAGCTCCTTGGACAGGGTGTGCATTATTCTGCATGCCCTCAGGAGCAGTCTGTATATTGTATGTTAGATTGTAAGCTCCTAGAACAGGGTGTGCATTATTCTGCATGCCCTCAGGAGCAGTCTGTACATTGTATATTAGATTGTCAGCTCCTAGGACAGGGTGTGCATTATTCTGCATGCCCTCAGGAGCAGTCTGTATATTATATATTAGATTGTAAGCTCCTAGGACAGGGTGTACATTATTCTGCATGCCCTCAGGAGCAGTCTGTATACTGTATATTAGATTGTAATCTCCTCGGACAGGGTGTACATTATTCTGCATGCCCTCAGGAGCAGTCTGTATATTATATATTAGATTGTAAGCTCCTAGGACAGGGTGTACATTATTCTGCATGCCCTCAGGAGCAGTCTCTATACTATTTATTAGATTGTAAGCTCATACGACAAGGTGTGCATTATTCTGCATGCCCGCGGGAGCAGTCTGTATATTGTTTTTTAGATTGTAAGCTCCTAGGACAGGGTGCACATTATTCTGCATGCCCTCAGGAGCAGTCTGTACATTGTATATTAGATTGTAAGCTCCTAGGACAGGGTGTGCATTATTCTGCATGCCCTCAGGAAGAGTCTGTACATTGTATATTAGATTGTAAGCTCCTAGGACAGGATGTGCATTATTCTGCATGCCCTCAGGAGCAGTCTGTATATTATTACTTAGATTGCAAGCTCCTACGACAAGGTGCGCATTATTCTGCATGCCCTCAGGAGCAGTCTGTATACTGTATATTAGATTGTAAGCTCCTAGGACAGGGTGTACATTATTCTGCATGCCCTCAGGAGCAGTCTGTATATTATTTATTAGATTGTAAGCTCCTAGGACAGGGTGTACATTATTCTGCATGCCCTCAGGAGCAGTCTGTATATTGTTTATTAGATTTTAAGCTCCTAGGACAGGGTGTACATTATTCTGCATGCCCTCAGGAGCAGTCTGTATATTATTTATTAGATTGTAAGCTCCTACGACAAGGTGTACATTATTCTGCATGCCCTCAGGAGCAGTCTGTATATTGTTTATTAGATTGTAAGCTCCTAGGACAGGGTGTACATTATTCTGCATGCCCTCAGGAGCAGTCTGTATATTGTATATATTAGATTGTAAGCTCCTAGGACAGGGTGTACATTATTCTGCATGCCCTCAGGAGCAGTCTGTACATTGTATATTAGATTGTAAGCTCCTAGGACAGGATGTGCATTGTTCTGCTTGCCCTCAGGAGCAGTCTGTACATTGTATATTAGATTGTAAGCTCCTAGGACAGAGTGTACATTTTTCCACATGCCCTCAGGAGCAGTCTGTATATTGTATATTAGATTGTAAGCTCCTAGGACAGGGTGTACATTATTCTGCATGCCCTCAGGAGCAGTCTGTTCATTGTATATTAGATTGGAAGCTCCTAGGACAGCGTGTACATTATTCTGCATGCCCTCAGGAGCAGTCTATATATTATATATTATATTGTAAGCTCCTAGGACAGGGTGTACATTATTCTGCATGCCCTCAGGAGCAGCCTGTATTTTATATATTAGATTGTAAGCTCCTAGGACAGGGTGTACATTATTCTGCATGCCCTCAGGAGCAGTCTGTTCATTGTATATTAGATTGGAAGCTCCTAGGACAGCGTGTACATTATTCTGCATGCCCTCAGGAGCAGTCTATATATTATATATTATATTGTAAGCTCCTAGGACAGGGTGTACATTATTCTGCATGCCCTCAGGAGCAGTCTGTATACTGTATATTAGATTGTAAGCTCCTCGGACAGGGTGTACATTATTCTCCATGCCCTCAGGAGCAGCCTGTATATTATATATGAGGCTGTAAGCTCCTAGGACAGGGTGTGCATTATTCTGCATGCCCTCAGAAGCAGTCTGTATATTATATATTAGATTGTAAGCTCCTAGGACAGGGTGTACATTATTCTGCATGCCCTCAGGAGCAGTCTGTATATTATATATTAGAATGTAAGCTCCTAGGACAAGGTGTACATTATTCTGCATGTCCTCAGGAGCAGTCTGTATACTGTGTATTAGAGTGTAAGCTCCTAGGGCAGGGTGTGCATTATTCTGCATGCCCTCAGGAGCAGTCTGTATATTATATATTAGATTGTAAGCTCCTAGGACAAGGTGTACATTATTCTGCATGTCCTCAGGAGCAGTCTGTATACTGTGTATTAGAGTGTAAGCTCCTAGGGCAGGGTGTGCATTATTCTGCATGCCCTCAGGAGCAGCCTGTATATTATATATTAGATTGTTAGCTCCTGGGACAGGGTGTACATTATTCTGCATGCCCTCAGGAACAGTCTGTACATTGCAGATTAGATTGTAAGCTCCTAGGACAGGATGTGCATTATTCTGCATGCCCTCAGGAGCAGTCTGTATATTGTATATTAAATTGTAAGCTCCTAGGACAGGGTGTACATTATTCTGCATGCCCTCAGGAGCAGTGTGTGCATTGTATATTAGATTGTAAGCTCCTAGGACAGGATGTGCATTATTCTGCATGCCCTCAGGAGCAGTCTGTATATTGTATATTAGATTGTAAGCTCCTAGGACAGGATGTGCATTATTCTCCATGCCCTCAGGAGCAGTCTGTATATTGTATATTAGATTGTAAGCTCCTAGGACAGTGTGTACATTATTCTGCATGCCCTCAGGAGCAGCCTGTATTTTATATATAAGATTGTAAACTCCTAGGACAGGGTGTACATTATTCTGCATGCCCTCAGGAGCAGCCTGTATATTATATTAGATTGTAAGATCCTAGGACAGGGTGTAAATTATTCTGCATGCCCTCAGGAGCAGTCTGTACATTGTTTATTAGATTGTAAGCTCCTAGGACAGGGTGTACATTATTCTGCATGCCCTCAGGAGCAGTCTGTATATTATATATTAGATTGTAAGCTCCTAGGACAGGGTGTACATTATTCTGCATGCCCTCAGGAGCAGTCTGTATATTATTTATTAGATTGTAAGCTCCTACGACAAGGTGTACATTATTCTGCATGCCCTCAGGAGCAGTCTGTATATTGTTTATTAGATTGTAAGCTCCTAGGACAGGGTGTACATTATTCTGCATGCCCTCAGTAGAAGTCTGTATATTGTATATATTAGATTGTAAGCTCCTAGGACAGGGTGTACACTATTCTGCATGCCCTCAGGAGCAGTCTGTACATTGTATATTAGATTGTAAGCTCCTAGGACAGGGTGTGCATTATTCTGCATGCCCTCAGGAACAGTCTGTACATTGTATATTAGATTGTAAGCTCCTAGGACAGGATGTGCATTATTCTGCATGCCCTCAGCAGCAGTCTGTATATTGTATATTAGATTGTAAGCTCCTAGGACAGGGTGTACATTATTCTGCATGCCCTCAGGAGCAGTCTGTGCATTGTATATTAGATTGTAAGCTCCTAGGACAGGATGTGCATTATTCTGCATGCCCTCAGGAGCAGCCTGTATTTTATATATTAGATTGTAAGCTCCTAGGACAGGGTGTACATTATTCTGCATGCCCTCAGGAGCAGTCTGTATATTGTATATTAGATTGTAAGCTCCTAGGACAGGGTGTACATTATTCTGCATGCCCTCAGGAGCAGTCTGTATATTGTATATTAGATTGTAAGCTCCTAGGACAGGGTGTACATTATTCTGCCTGCCCTCAGGAGCAGTCTGTATATTGTATATTAGATTGTAAGCTCCTAGGACAGGGTGTACATTATTCTGCATGCCCTCAGGAGCAGCCTGTATATTATATTAGATTCTAAGATCCTAGGACAGGGTGTACATTATTCTGCATGCCCTCAGGAGCAGTCTGTTCATTGTATATTAGATTGTAAGGTCCTAGGACAGGGTGTACATTATTCTGCATGCCCTCAGGAGCAGTCTGTACATTGTATATTAGATTGTAAGCTCCTAGGACAGGGTGTACATTATTCTGCATGCCCTCAGGAGCAGTCTGTATATTATATATTAGATTGTAAGCTCCTAGGACAAGGTGTACATTATTCTGCATGTCCTCAGGAGCAGTCTGTATACTGTGTATTAGAGTGTAAGCTCCTAGGGCAGGGTGTGCATTATTCTGCATGCCCTCAGGAGCAGCCTGTATATTATATATTAGATTGAAAGCTCCTGGGACAGGGTGTACATTATTCTGCATGCCCTCAGGAGCAGTCTGTATATTGTATATTAGATTGTAAGCTCCTAGGACAGTGTGTACATTATTCTGCATGCCCTCAGGAGCAGCCTGTATTTTATATATTAGATTGTAAGCTCCTAGGACAGGGTGTACATTATTCTGCATGCCCTCAGGAGCAGCCTGTACATTATATTAGATTGTAAGCTCCTAGGACAGGGTGTACATTATTCTGCATGCCCTCAGGAGCAGTCTGTACATTGTATATTAGATTGTAAGCTCCTAGGACAGGGTGTACATTATTCTGCATGCCCTCAGGAGCAGCCTGTATATTATATTAGATTGTAAGCTCCCTAGTACAGGGTGTACATTATTCTGCATGCCCTCAGGAGCAGTCTGTACATTGTATATTAGATTGTAAGCTCCTAGGAAAGGGTGTACATTATTCTGCATGCCCTCAGGAGCCGTCTGTATATTATATATTAGATTGTAGGCTCCTAGAACAGGGTGTACATTATTCTGCATGCCCTCAGGAGCAGCCTGTATATTATATATTAGATTGTAGGCTCCTAGGACAAGGTTTACATTATTCTGCATGCCCTGAGGAGCAGTCTGTGTACTGTTTATTAGATTGTAAGCTCCTAGCACAGGGTGTACATTATTCTGTATGCCCTCAGGAGCAGTCTGTATATTGTATATTAGATTGTTAGCTCCTAGGACAGGGTGTACATTATTCTGCATGCCCTCAGGAGCAGCCTGTATTTTATATATTACATTGTAAGCTCCTAGGACAGGGTGTACATTATTCTGCATGCCCTCAGGAGCAGCCTGTATATTATATTAGATTGTAAGATCGTTGGACAGGGTGTACATTATTCTGCATGCCCTCAGGAGCAGTCTGTACAATGTATATTAGATTGTAAGCTCCTAGGACAGGGTGTACATTATTCTGCATGCCCTCAGGTGCAGTCTGTATATTATATATTAGATTGTAAGCTCCAAGGACAGGGTGTACATTATTCTGCATGCCCTCAGGAGCAGTCTGTGTACTGTATATTAGATTGTAAGCTCCTCGGACAGGGTCTACATTATTCTCCATGCCCTCAGGAGCAGCCTGTATATTATATATTAGGCTGTACGCTCCTAGGACAGGGTGTGCATTATTCTCCATGCCCTCAGGAGCAGTCTGTATATTATATATTAGATTGTAAGCTCCTAGGACAGGGTGTACATTATTCTGCATGCCCTCAGAAGCAGTCTGTATATTATATATTAGATTGTAAGCTCCTAGGACAAGGTGTACATTATTCTGCTTGTCCTCAGGAGCAGTCTGTATACTGTGTATTAGAGTGTAAGCTCCTAGGGCCGGGTGTGCATTATTCTGCATGCCCTCAGGAGCAGCCTGTATATTATATATTAGATTGTAAGCTCCTGGGACAGGGTGTGCATTATTCTGCATGCCCTCAGGAGCAGTCTGTACATTGTATATTAGATTGTAAGCTCCTAGGACAGGGTGTGCATTATTCTGCATGCCCTCAGGAACAGTCTGTACATTGTATATTAGATTGTAAGCTCCTAGGACAGGATGTGCATTATTCTGCATGCCCTCAGGAGCAGTCTGTATATTATTTATTAAATTGTAAGCTCCTACGACAAGGTGTACATTATTCTGCATGCCCTCAGGAGCAGTCTGTATATTGTTTATTAGATTGTAAGCTTCTAGGACAGGGTGTACATTATTCTGCATGCCCTCAGGAGCAGCCTGTATATTATATCTTAGGCTGTAAGCTCCTAGGACAGGGTGTACATTATTCTGCATGCCCTCAGGAGCAGTCTGTATATTGTATATATTAGATTGTAAGCTCCTAGGACAGGGTGTACATTATTCTGCATGCCCTCAGGAGTAGTGTTGAGCCACCCCCGTAGTGTTCGAGTTCGGTTCGGTTCGTCGAACACCCGTGTGTTCGCCGAACTGTTCGTCGAACTGTTCGTCGAACACCTTCGAACACCGTTAAAACCAATGGCAGGCAAACAAAAACACATAGAAACACATAGAAAACACCTTCAAAGGTGTCCAAAAGCTGACAAACTGCTCAGAAGACACAACTAACACATGGAAAAGTGACAAGTACATATAGTCATGCGAAAAGAAAAGAGGTGGAGGAGTAAAAGGAGGGGGAGACACAGATATAGGCATGTCATGCCCTTCTAAAATCCAAAAAGTGAGAAGCCGAGACAGCCAGTCCGCTCCTGCCCGTGCCACCTCCGTGTCGCCGGGTTTGTGCCAGAGCCGCGGTGAACCCTGACGGCCAGCCCCCCTCTCCCAATACTGGTGCCTGTCCGCTGGTTGGTCGAGAGAGCCCCCCTGTGGTGGAGGCAGCTCTAAGCTTTTTAATTTAAATTGTCCCTCTAATTTGAATGAATACACTTTAAATCCATTTACAAGGATCTATTGGAGGGCAAGTCTCATGCCAGCAGCCGCGTAATTCCAGCTCCAGTAGCGTCCACTAAAGCTGCTGCAGTTAAAAAGCTTTTATAAGGATCGAGCTCGGCTGTCCACCGCAAGGCATCCTAGTGCCAGTCCCAGCCCCTATGCCTTGGGGTGCCTCCTGATGCTCTTCACTAAGTATCCCGTGGTCCCGAAGCATTTCCTTTGAAAAAATTAAGTGTCCAAACTACAGGTGGTGTAGCTTGCTTAACAGCCGGGATAATCCGCTGACTAGCAGACACTGCTACTAGGCACAAAGTATTTCCTGGGCTAGATGCAGTTAAAAATTTGTAAGTAGATACTCTCGTTGGATGCTGAGAAAGCATTCCATAGAGTCTCCTGGCACGCCATATATGATTCTCTTAAAAAGCTTGGGGTAGGGGTCTAGGGGACCCTTTTATAGCCAAAATCACGGCCCTGTATCACAATACGTCACCTAGGCTGAAGATAAATGGAACTGTAGCACCGAGGGCTCGGTTGCTACAGACGTATTGCACCTCACCCAGAGGTGTGATATCTCACTCTCAGATAAGGATGGAGTGTGGATCAGGACCCGACACCTGCATGCATTACACCACATTGCCGTGGGGCAGGGCGACCAATATGCCCCTGAGATGGGCACGACAGTCCCTGTCCCTGGCTGGAGTGGGGGGAGGGAACACTGAGGAAGGGGAACCCTGCAGTGCAGGAGCAGGGAGGAAGCAGTTCCTGGGTGCATTGAGAAGGGAGTATAAAAGGTGGGCACCATCTTAGTTCAGTGCAGAGAAGTCTGAGCAGAAGTGGCAGGGAGCAGGGGCTCTGCATGAGCTCTGCTCCGGAGGCGGGCCTAGTAACAGAGGCCCAGGCCTGCAAGAGGGAGAAGGAAGGAAGAGGAGCGGAGAAGGCTCCAGGAACGAGGAATGAAGGGATCCCAGGGGTGCGGACGGGCGAGTCGCCACCGCACGCCCGAATCCACCTGCGTGGAGGGGTCAGGCCAAAGGGGGAGACCGGTCCCCGAACTAGTGGAGGCAGGAAACGACCCTCAGCTAGAAACCGGAGGCTCTGACATTTTATGTGGCGCAGCCCCTTGCTCCACCCGCTAGGAAGGCACCACATAGGGTCAGGGAAACTGGCGCCAAGTTTACCAAGAGGAGGCCCGAGGCAGCCGGACAGAAGTGTTGGTAAGAAAGGCCAGACAAAGGACACACAAAGGGGGTCCTGTGAAGCGCTCCAAAGTTATCTGGGAGTTGTCTGAGCCCCTCACCTGGTGAGCACAGTACGACGTGGGCAGCCGTTACCTGCAGACGTGGTCTGGATAATAAGAACTGTGAGTAAAGGCCCTGAACTGCATCACTGACTCCGTGTCGTTACTGCTGCTGCCCTGCACCATCACCCCCATCCTCCGCATACACTGCCCTGAGGCTATACTCCTCCCGTGGGGAGTTATGCTACGCTCTGCTGCACCCACAACACCAGCCTTAGCGGTCTGCCCTGTAGCGGCGGTTCACTCTGACCGCAATCCACGGGTGGCGTAGTCGGACATTTAAACATCAAAACCACATAAATAGTTCCACCACTGGTTTGACCGCCCTGAGCCACGGAACCGGATCGCCGCCACGAAGACTACAACCACCAGCATCCACCAAAAAGGGTCCGGCTCCGGGTGTCCCAAGGCCCAGGGGGTCCGTCAGAACATTTTCATCACCTTTCACAATCACCAATGGGACAAGGCAGGGATGTCCTCTGTCCCCTCTCTTATACATCCTAGTGACGGAGCACCTGCTCTCATCAATTCGCCATAACCCCAATATTAGGTGGATTGAGGTGGGAGGCACCGAGTACAAGTGCTCTCTATTTGCTGATGATGTCCTAGTATATATCACTCAATCACATATATCCATCCCTGCTGTTATGGCTGAAATAGATCACTTTGTTACATGGTAAAATTTTAAAATCAATGCAGCGAAGTCTGAGGCCCTCGATGTCTCCCTCCCTAAATCCATATAGGATTCCATCCAGTCCAACTTTCCCTTTGCCTGGCCCTCACAGGGTATCAAATACTTAGGAATTCCTATTCATAGAGACCTCTCCCATCTATGTTATCTTAATTTTGGGCCCTTTATTGAACAATTCCATACAGACCACGGTTGGCAAGTTAGAACTGTAAGATTCACTACGTGAACCACTGGTGTTTTGTGGAAAAGCACATGTACACTGTGTTCCAAATTATTATGCAAAAAGTGTTTAGGAGTGATAAGGGAAGAATTTGTTTGTTTGTCAGTTAAACTCATTGATGGTGATGTGTGTCAGGGCTCTTTATATTACTGTAAGCAATTGCAGACACCTGTGCTAATTAGTTTGGCAGGTGTGTCCAATGAAAGGCAAGACTACTTAAGAAGGCTCTCTCACATTATTAAGCAGCCTACATTTTCTGCCAAAATGGGAAAGAAAAAGGATGTGTCGGCTGCTGAGAAGCAACAAATTGTGGAGTGTTTAGGTCAAGGCATGACTACAATCAACATTGTGCGATGATCAGGATGAAGTGTCTTGGCAATCAAGAAGTATGTAGCTGATTCACAGTACACACGTGTGCGTGCTGATAAGGGCAAATTGAGGACTCTTTCCTACAGGCAATTACGTCAGGTTGAAAGAGCAGCGGCAAAAAAGCCTTGTCATAGCAGCAGACAAGTTTTTGAAGCTGCTTGTGCCTCCAACGTCCCCCGAACAACAAGATGCAGGGTCCTTCAGAGGTTTGCAGCTGTGCATACGCCATCCTGTCGACCTCCTCTATCCACTTCACACAAGCAGAAACGGCTCCAGTGGGCCAAACATTACATGAAGACTGATTTCAAAACTGTTTTGTTCACGGATGAGTGCCGTGCAGCGCTCGATGGTCCAGATGGATGGAGTGGAGGATGGCTGGTTGATGGACACCCCACGCAAACACGGCTACAGCGCCAACAAGGAGGAGGTGGAGTAATGTTTTGGGCTGGAATCATGGGGAGAGAGATTGTCGGCCCCTTTAGGATCCCTGAAGGCGCTAAAGATGAACTCCATAATGTATGTGGATTTTCTCAAACAGCACTTCCTGCCATGGTTCAAGAAGAAGAACCGTGTATTTCACAGCAAGATCATTTTTCTGCATGATAATGCACCATCTCATGCTGCACATAAAACATCTGCATCTCTGGCTGATATGGGCATAAAAGGGGACAAACTTATGGTGTGACCCCCATGCTCCCCTGACCTCTACCCCATTCAGAACCTTTGGAGCATCATTAAAAGGAGTGTCTATGATGGCGGGAGGCAGTTCACATCTAAGCAACAGCTCTGGGAGGGTATTCTGTCCTCATGCAAAACAATTGAAGCAGAAACCATCCAAAACCTGACAAATTCAATGGACGAGAGAGTTCAGAAGCTCCTTTCGAACAAGGGGTCCTATGTGAAAATGTAACATCACCTAGAATAAAGTTTTGAGTTGAAAACTGTTTGATTTCAGTTTCTAACAACCTGCTAATGCTTATAATTTCAAAAATGACCATTTTTTTGGTCTTTATTAAAATGAAAAGGTTGATCGAAAAGTTTGGGGGATCTAAGAGTGTGGCAACCCAGTAGTCATGATTACTTCGAATTCTGACAATATGAGGGTCATGCTGCAGGTAGTGCAGCAAGAAGGCACTTATGTGTCTTGCGCATCTCGGAGCCCCAAAATTATTTTCCGGGCTAGATGCAGCTAAAAATTATTTTTAATTTTAAATCTGGTGGAGCTTATTATAGATGGCCTAATAGGATCAGTGCTGCACACTGCTACAAAGCCCAAATTATTTTCCAGTCAAGATACAGATAAACATGATTAGTAATTTGAAAGCTTAAAACGGTTGGTAGGGTGATTTTAACCAATCATCAAGCTTTTACTCTCCCCAGGATGACACAGGGGTAGAAAAGTCGTTTCGGATCCATGATTTGTTCATCTTTATGAACGTGAGTCTGTCTACATTATCAGTGGAGAGCCGCGTGCGCTTATCTGTCAGCACACCACCAGCAGCGCTGAACACACGTTCAGACAGAACGCTGGCTGCGGGGCATGACAAGATCTCCAAGGCGTAAGTGGCTAGCTCCGGCCATTTATCCAGATTGGAAGCCCAAAAAGAGCAAGGGTCCAGTGACACAGTCGTGGTTTCAATGTTTACTTGGAGATACTCCTGTACCATCGTCTCTAGGCGTTGACTATGTGTCAGACTTCTTGTCTCCTGTGGCCTTGCAAAGGATGGGCTAAAAAAGTGGTGAAATGATTCCGCAAAATTGATGTTACCAGCAGATACTGTGGTTCTGTTACGGTTTGAGTGCTGAACACTTGACGGTCCCACGGTTGGCAAGTTGGAACTGTGAGATTCACTACGTGCACCACTGGTATTTTGTGGAAAAGCACATGTAAGATTCTGCAACAGTCTCTGCTGATACTCCTGCATGCGTGCATCCCTTTCTATGGCAGGAATAATTTCTGCAAATTTACTTTTGTACCGGGGATCTAACAGTGTGGCAACCCAGTAGTCAGGATTATTTCTAATTCTCACAATTCGAGGGTCATGTTGCAGGTAGTGCAGCAAGAAGGCACTCATGTGTGTTGCGCATCCAGGAGCACCAAGTCCCTGTTGTGTTGGTGGCGAGGTAACAATCATGCTTCCTTCCTCTGTCCTCTCCCCCCAACCTCGCACAACAGAAATGTGATCAAGGTCTCCCTCATCTGATGAGTCTTCCATCAGTTCGTCCTCCACTTCTTCCTGGGCTCCTGCACCTTCCTCACTAGTTTGGCTGCTACCATGCGCCCTGGTAAAACCATCTCCCCCACCCTCACATGCCTGCCGCCTTGGTGCTGCCGACCTTCTGGACCTTGCAGATGTTAGCCCTTCCGCATACAACTCCTCCTCCTCTACTTCCTCCACCTCCTCTTGTGCCACCACCTGACTCCGAATTCTGTTTAACATGTGCTCCAGCATGTAAATCACCGGAATAGTCATGCTGATAATGGCATCGTCAGCACTAAACATCTTCGTCGCCATTTCAAAACTGTGCAGAAGGGTGCATAGGTCCCTGATCTGAGACCACTCCTCCAGCGTGATTTGCCCCACCTCTGAATCTCGTTGGCCCAGGCTATACGTCAGAACGTATTGCACCAGGGCTTGTCGGTGCTGCCACAGTCGCTGCAACATGTGCAGAGTTGAATTCCACCGGGTAGGCACATCGCATTTTAGCCGGTGAAGTGGCAGGCCCAACGACTTCTGTAGAGATGTAAGTCGCTGAGCTGCGGGATGCGAACGGCGGAAGTGAGCACACAGCGACCGTGCCCTCTGCAGAAGGCCATCTAGTCTGGGATAGTGGGCTAAAAATTGCTGGACAACCAGGTTCAACACGTGAGCCATACAAGGCACGTGTGTGACATTGCCCCGGCGAAGGGCCGCACCCAGGTTTGCAGCATTGTCGCACACGGCCTTCCCTGGTTTCAGGTCCAGTGGAGACAACCATTCATGAAATTGGTTCTCCAGAGCTGACCACAACTCCTCAGCTGTGTGACTCACATTTCCCAGACATTTCAATGTAAAAACCGCCTGATGACGTTGAGCCCTACTGCCAGCATAGTAAGGAGGTGTGCAGGATCCCTTCTGCGCAGTTAGAAAGCTTGTGGCATGACCAGACAGGCTTTGGGTGCAGGTGGAAGACCGAGAGGAGGTTGAGGAGGCAGAAGCAGTGGTGGAACTTTGACATAAAGAGGATTGACGCACAACTCGTGGGGACGGCAAGACTTGGACAGCAGCCCCTTGTCCTGCTGTCACCATAGTTACCCAGTGCCCAGTCAGCGACATGTAACGCCCCTGTCCATGCCTACTCGTCCAAGTGTCTGTGGTGAAATGCACCCTGTCACACACAGAGTTTCTCAAAGAAGCGGTGATGTTGTGTGCGACATGCTGGTGGAGCGCAGGCACACCTTTCTTTGAGAAGTAGTGCCGACTGGGCATCTGGTACTGGGGCACTGCGACGGACATAAGGTCTCGAAAATCCTCTGTGTCCACCAGGCGGAAAGGCAGCATTTCTGTAGCCAAGAGCTTGCAGATGGTGAAATTCAACCTCTTAGCTTTCTCATGGCTAGGAGGAAATGGTCTTTTACTTGTCCACATCTGAGGGACCGAGGGCTGGCTATTGTGCTTAGACGGGGTTGATAAGGGTGTCCCCGGCAAACTGCCGGTCTGTGAGGAAGATGCAGGCGGACATGTTAGGTTGCCTTCATCCAAAGGTGGTGCTATCGATGTCGGACAGCGCTCAACACCAGCTGGTGTTACCACCTCCAAAGAAAATGATGACCTGCCAATCACGCTGGCTGTTGCGGGTAAAGAGGTGGCAGGTCTGCGCCCCAAAACAGGTGTGACTGCTGTCCCCCCAGTCACAGAGGATGAAGAGGCCGCGGATGCACAAGATATGGCAGACGGTGGTTGGCCCGGCCGGCTAGGCCGCATTGTAGCACACTGAGCTTCCCACTGCAACTTATGCTTCATGTCCATGTGCCGGTTCATGCATGAAGTACTCAAACTATGTATTTTTTGGCCTCTACTTAGCTTTTGCTGACAAATGTTACAGATAACACGAGTTGGGTCATCTTTATCGATCTGAAAAAATGCCCAGGCTATGCAAGGCTTAGCACCCATGCGACCTGAAGAGCCACCACGACTTGTGGTGAGAGGCAGAGTTGTGTTTGAGGATGCAGTTGTTGACGTGCTTCCAGTACTACGTCTCTGTCCAGGAAGGCGCAACCTGACCTCGTCGTCACTAGCATCTTCCTCCACCTCCTCTGCTGACCTCATCTCTTGGCTGACTGTGGGTTGACAGTAAGTGGGATCTCCGACCTCATCATCATCACCCTGTGCGTTATCACACCCGTTGTCCTCAGAGCCAACCTGTTCCTGCCCTGACAAAAAACTAAAGTTGTCGCTCCAATCAGGTATTTGAGTCTTATCATCGTCTTCCTCATTGTCTCCACCAACAGGAGTTACAGTTTGGGAATGAGGGTCTACATTATGGTCAGAACCTTCTGCGTCTGGTCCTGGATCCGACTCATAAAGATTCTGGGCATCAGTGCAGATCATTTCCTCGTCTGGATTCACAGAAGCGCTGGAGTCGACCTCTGATTCCCAGGCTATAGTATGAGTAAACAGCTCTGCAGACTCAACCATCTGTTCTACCTCATACTCAGACGGGCAGCTGGAGATTTGGGAGCTGTGAGGAAGCAAGTGCGATTTGGGTGACACCTTTGAGGACTGGAGTATTTGTGATGTTGAAGTTGATGTGGAGGAGAGCCCACTTAAAGGAGCACTTGATATCCGTTGAAGCACCTGCTGTTTTTGTGCCTCATCTGGAATTTGTAGCGATTGGCGTGGCCGTAAGAAAGGGATCTTATCACATTGTCCGCTAAAAGAAGTAGACATTTTAGTTTGGCTGGAAGATGGTCTTTCTTCTGCAGATGTTACTGTTGCTTTAACACCTACCCCACGGACACAACCTTTTTTCCCCTTCCCAACACGCCTATTCCCCTTTCCACCAGCAGCAGGCCTTTTTCCACTCATTTTGGTGGTTAACTAATTCACAACTCTGGAGTTGTTTGCACAAAAAAACAATGGATGGTAACCGAGCAGAGCTGAGTGGCCAAACTGTGGTATTAGGCCAAAACTATTGGCTGGGTTAGATGCAGAAAAAAATTATTTTGAATTTGCAACCTGATGGAGGTCAGTATAGATGGACTAATACAACAAGTCCCACACACAGCTAGAAGCCCAAATATTTTTTCAGAGGTACTGTAGATGCAGATAAAAATTAGTTTTAATTTGCAACCTGATGGAGGTCAGTATAGATGGACTAATAGAGAAAGTCCGACACACTACTAGAAGTCCAAATATTTTTTCAGAGCTAGATGCAGAAAAAAATTATATTCAGTTTGCATTCTGATGGAGGTCAGTATAGATGGACTAATACAACAAGTCCCGCACACAGCTAGAAGCCCAAATATTTTTTCAGAGGTACTGTAGATGCAGATAAAAATTATTTTTAATTTGCAACCTGATGGAGGTCAGTATAGATGGACTAATAGAGAAAGTCCGACACACTACTAGAAGGCCAAATATTTTTTCAGAGGTAGATGCAGAAAAAAATATATTCAGTTTGCAACCTGATGGAGGTCAGTATAGATGGATTAATAGAACAAGACCCACACACAGCTAGAAGCCCAATATTTTTTCAGAGGTAGATGCAGAAAAAAATATATTCAGTTTGCAACCTGATGGAGGTCAGTATAGATGGACTAATAGAACAAGTCCCACACACTGCTAGAAGCCCAAATATTTTTTCAGAGGTACTGTAGATGCAGATAAAAATTAGTTTTAATTTGCAACCTGATGGAGGTCAGTATAGATGGACTATTAGAGAAAGTCCGACACACTACTAGAAGGCCAAATATTTTTTCAGAGGTAGATGCAGAAAAAAATATATTCAGTTTGCAACCTGATGGAGGTCAGTATAGATGGACTAATACAACAAGTCCTGCACACAGCTAGAAGCCCAAATATTTTTTCAGAGGTACTGTAGATGCAGATAAAAATTATTTTTAATTTGCAACCTGATGGAGGTCAGTATAGATGGACTAATAGAGAAAGTCCGACACACTACTAGAAGGCCAAATATTTTTTCAGAGGTAGATGCAGAAAAAAATATATTCAGTTTGCAACCTGATGGAGGTCAGTATAGATGGACTAATAGAACAAGTCCCACACACTGCTAGAAGCCCAAATATTTTTTCAGAGGTACTGTAGATGCAGATAAAAATTAGTTTTAATTTGCAACCTGATGGAGGTCAGTATAGATGGACTAATAGAGAAAGTCCGACACACTACTAGAAGGTCAAATATTTTTTCAGAGGTAGATGCAGAAAAAAATATATTCAGTTTGCAACCTGATGGAGGTCAGTATAGATGGACTAATACAACAAGTCCCGCACACAGCTAGAAGCCCAAATATTTTTTCAGAGGTACTGTAGATGCAGATAAAAATTAGTTTTAATTTGCAACCTGATGGAGGTCAGTATAGATGGACTAATAGAATGATGCTATGCCCAAAAGATTTTACTTCACTAGGTGCAGTAAAAAAATTGGTATTCTATACACAGGTGGTATATCTTGCAACACAGATAGGCTACTCCACTGACTAACACACTCTGCAATAGGCCAAAAAGGATTAGCTTTGCTAGATTCAGCCAAATGCTGTGAAAAAAACTTGCACAGCACTGGCACAGACCTGCCTGGCAAAAACTGATAGGAACTGATGTAACCTAGTCCTGAAAAGGACTCCAATTACAATTAGTCTTTACTCCCACAACCTATCTATTTAAGAGCACAGACCTCCCTGATAAAAGTCGTAGGAAATGCTGTAACCTAGTCCTTAAAAGGACTGCAATCACAACTATTCCCTACTCCCAAGCTATCTGTAGATTTGTGCGAAAATTGGCTTGAAATTAACAAGGTATAGCGCACACAGCAACAGCGGTGCCGTCTAACACGCAGCTGCAGCAGTGAGAAAATGGTGGCGACGGGGAAAATGGCTTGGTCTTATAGGGCAAGGACATGTGACATACACTGCCAATGACACATGCCCTTGCTTGTGTGAAAAAAAGCACTTAGCTCCGTGTGTGCGCTGCTGATAGGCTGACAGATTGCACCGCCCCACTGTAAATGCGGGAAAGAGAAAAAAAAATGGAGATCTTCATTGTTCCTGCAGAGATCCATCCCCTGCCCCTCCCCCCGCCCCGCTGTACACTCAAACTGCGTATTAACATTAATTTTCATCATTACTGAGAAAAAATCCAGTTATGATTTTGGTGCACGAACAGTTATCGAACATAACCTCGAACAGCCGAATTTTTCTCAAATTGTTCGTGTTCGCCGAACGGCTCGAACACCGCCCAAAACAGCTCGAATTTGAGATTGGCGAACAGTTCGAGTAGAACAACGCTCATCTCTAGTCATAAGTATTCAGACCCTTTGCTCATATTTAAGTCACATGCTGTCCATTTCCTTGTGATCCTCCTTGAGATGGTTCTACTCTTTCATTGGAGTCCAGCTGTGTTTAATTAAACTGATAGGACTTGATTTGGAAAGGCACACACCTGTCTATATAAGACCTCACAGCTCACAGTGCATGTCAGACCAAATGAGAATCATGAGCTCAAAGGAACTGCCTGTTACGATGTTAGTAGATACCCTGAAGTCCAATGGCGTGGGCCAAAAGCAGAGACTGAGACAAGAGTAGTGTGAAAGTCTATTTTAAACTCAAGTGCAAAAGATCACAGCAAACAGTTTATGAAGGTAAGTTCATTCCAAACAATACTTCTTAGAACCTAATCTGTAAGGCACGGCCTTCATTACTATTAGGGTATGTAAACGTTAACGATAGTCCAAGTTTACTTAGGTACAGTAGTATGCAAACAGAAATAAGGATAGTAAGCAGACGTAGGCATTCCTCAGTTGATTGTGGACTCACGTAGTGCAGAAGAGAAGACAAACTGGAATATGGATCTGGATATTGAAGAATGCAGAAGGTGCAGCGGAGGAAACAGCGATGTCTTAAACCAGAATGAGGGAAATTATGCCAGAATGGGGACAATATGCCAGAGAGGGGCCCATGATGGGGGAAAATGTTATAGCATGAGGTCTGACCCAATTCCCAACTCCATTTGCTGAAATGCAGCCCCAAACTTACAGGACCCTTCACCGTGGTTATGCATCACTATTGACCACAGACACTCATTATTGTTCTGCTCTCCAGCCCTTCAGTGAACAAACTCCCTACAGTAACAACCACATTTTTCATATTTTGGCTCAACCGCGCACATCTTGCCAATCCCCCCCCCTCCTTCCCCGTTTTCTCTGTTTTAATGCAGTGACTCAGCGTCACTTGGCCTTGTTTTGATGTGGAAGATATGGCTTTTTCACCATAATTCTGCTATGAAGACCACTTCTGGCCAGTCTTCTCTGAACAGTAGATGAGTGAAGCTGAGTCCCACTGGTTGCTGCCAGTTCTGAGCTGATGGCACTGCTGGACATCTTCCGCTTTTGAAGGAAAGTAACCATAATGTGTCATACATCTGCTGCACTAAGTTTCCTTGGCCGACCACTGCATCTATTGACCTCAACCTTGCACATTTTCTTGTGCTTCTTCACTAGTGCTTGAATGACACATCTTGAACCCTCAATCTGCTTTGAAATTTGTGCCTTAGAGACCTTGCTGATGTAGTATAACTTCCTTGTGTATTCTTGCTCAGTCTTGCCATGGTGTATGACCAGACACCTGACTGCATTATTACAAAATCCCTGACTTTGCGCAGGTGTACCTAGAAGAATTGACGCTGTTTTAAAGTGAAAAGTTGGTCACACCAAATATTGATTGGATCTAGATTTTTCGTTTGTTCATTCACTTGTATTTTGTTAATTGATTAAATAGATCATTAACATTTCTATTTTTGAAGCATTCTTACTTTACAGCATTTTTTCTACACATTTCTAAAAATTATTTTTATGTGTCTTTTATTTGCTCATTAATAATCTGATATACCTTTTGGTATTTTGTGTATAGTTGTTTTTTTGCTGTTGGGGTAAATTGTAGGATATTGATTTCAGAGGGGTTTCCTGATCCTTTGATTGTAGGAATGAGTGGTATATATGTGCTAATAAATTAGGACAAACGTAGGAAATTTAGGAAAAAAATTGGACATATCGGCAGTAATAACATGCTGATTGTGATGTCATGAAGATGACTTGAATTTCCACCATTAAGAGAACAGCATTGCTGGTCATTTATATTAAGTAAATTGGATATTCATTCTTCTCGATTGTGATGTCATGAAGATGACTTGAATTTCAACCAATCAGAGATCAGCATGTTTCAGGTCACCCAGATAGAACAGTCCATGAAACATGAGTCACGGCCACTGTGAGGTCATAATGCTGATTAGAATTTCCACCAATCAGAAAACAGAATTGCCCAGAAGAACCACCCAGGAGGTATGAGTCATCGCCACTGTGAGGTCATAATGCTGACCAATCACAGAGCAGCCATGCCCAGATTTTCCACCAATCACAGAGCAGGCACCCCCAGATTTTCCACCAATCAGAGATAAGCAGTGGGTATAAATAGCAGCCACACCCAGATTTTCCACCAATCAGAGATCAGCAGTGGGTATAAATAGCTGCTGCCGCCTGCCCGGCTTAGCCTTGCACTGGTTGGGTCTCTCTCTTTTTCTCTCTCTTGGTATCTCCCGGTATCTCTCCCTCCCCTCTCTCTTCTCTCTCTCTCTCTTTGACCCAACGGCCCTCTTAAGGGCTACCCCAAATGTGTAAAAGATAGAACCAATATTTGTGTTGTTTGTCCGTTTTATGAGCCTTTGATTAACCCCTTCCCACTCTTTGCTATATATATATATATATATATATATATATATATATATATATTTATTATGTGCAGGTGGGCCTTAAAGGGATTTTCCAGGACAAACATTTTGATGGCTTATCCCCTGGTTAGCTCATTAATATCAGATTTGTGGTGGTCCGGCACACGGCACCTCCACTAATCAGCTGTTTGCAGCTTCGGCCGAGGTCAGATGTAAACAGTGTTGAGGAGCTGAAAAATCACTGATCTGTTCACTCTGTAGTGGCCGCTCCCTGGTGCTGCAGATCAGCTCCTATTACATGAATATTAGCTGATCTGCAGGACCCACAGTACAGTGAATGGAGCTGTGATGTTCAATCTTCACACTATTTACACTTGAGCGCTGCAATCAGCTGATGGGTAGAGCCGGTGCCGCGTGTCGGAGCCCCACCGATCTGATATTGATAACCCATCCCCAGGATAAATCATCATTATTATACTACTCATACATGAAGAAAGCGAGGTGGCACACCGATTTAATAAAATCTTCTTTTATTCCATTTCCATTAAAAATACAGGGAAGCTGCGCCTTTTGCGGACGACGGCCGTTTCGCGTGTCTATCACGCTTCTACGGGTCGAGGCATATGGTCATGGGGGTGTGCAGGGGTTAAAATACTCCCGACCCCACCCCCTGCACCAAACAGCCATACAAAATGTTACAACAAAAAATACATTAAAAACAACCACCCAGGAGGTATGAGTCATCGCCACTGTGAGGTCATAATGCTGACCAATCACAGAGCAGCCACACCCAGTTTTTCCACCAATCAGAGCAGCCATACCCAGATTTTCCACCAATCAGAGATCAGCAGTGGGTATAAATAGCCGCTGCCGCCTGCCCGGCTTAGCCTTGCACTGGTTGGGTCTCTCTTTTTTCTCTCTCTTGGTATCTCCCGGTATCTCTCCCTTCCCTCTCTCTTCTCTCCCTCCCCTCTCTCTTCTCTCTCTCTCTTTGACCCAATGGCCCTCTTAAGGGCTACCCCAAATGTGTAAAAGATAGAACCAATATTTGTGTTGTTTGTCCGTTTTATGGATGGAGCGAGACATGATGTCCCAGATGTGTCCCGGATTCAGGTCTGGGGAACGGGCGGGCCAGTCCATAGCTTCAATGCCTTCATCTTGCAGGAACTGCTGACACACTCCAGCCACATGAGGTCTGGCATTGTCCGGCATTAGGAGGAACCCAGGGCCAACCGCACCAGCATATGGTCTCACAAGGGGTCTGAGGATCTCATCTCGGTACCTAATGGCAGTCAGGCTACCTCTGCCGAGCACAAGGAGGGCTGTGCGGCCATCCAAAGAAATGCCACAGAACACCAGGATTGGCAAAGTCGCCACTGGCGCCCTGTGCTCTTCACAGATGAAAGCAGGTTCACACTGAGCACATGTAACAGACGTGACAGAGTCTGGAGACGCCGTGGAGAGCAATCTGCTGCCTGCAACATCCCTCAGCATGACCGGTTTGGTAGTGGGTCAGTAATGGTGTGGGGTGGCATTTGTTTGGAGGGCCGCACAGTTCCCTTTATTTTTTGAGCAGTGCATATACATATATAAAATGTTCCTCCCCCACCATGTGACATACTGCATACCTCATAGGGACAGCAGTCAGGAAGCACCAGTAGTACCAGCAGCTTCCACAGTACAATGCAAATGTAGCATTCTCAGCGTGTACTGACCAATGCTGTCCACCAGGTGGCATCAGCAGGAAATTACAGGGATGAGACAAGCACTGCATGACAGCCCCGCCCCAATCTGCCCTATACCAGACACGCCCCCTACCAACGCCCCGCCTCCGCTGCCATGACAACCGAATTGTTTAATGGCAGAATGAGACCTTATATGAGCAAAGAAGTAGCGGCCGGAGAGCGGGGTCCGCACAGGTGAGCGCCCCCATAACACAGTGTATGTACTGCACGTCAGCTCTATGGCAGACTGTCACCTGTGCTGGATCCAGTACGTGTTACACTTATATCTGTACAGAGACACAGAGGACGCAGCGGGGCCCTGTCGCCAGATATATATATTTCTATATATTTGTGTGTGTGTATATATACAGTATATATATATATGTGTGTGTATATACAGTATATATATATATATATGTGTGTGTCTATATACAATATATATATGTGTGTGTCTATATACAGTATATACTGTATATGTGTGTGTGTATATACAGTATATATATAGGTGTGTGTCTATATACAGTATATATGTGTGTGTGTCTATATACAGTATATATATATATGTGTGTGTGTGTATATATACACAATATATATATGTGTTGTGTATATATACAATATATATATATATATATATATATATATGTGTGTGTATATATACAGTATATATATGTGTGTGTATATACAGTACAGAAAAAAGTTTGGACACACCTTCTCATTTAAAGACTTTTCTGGATTTTCATGATTTTGAAAATTGTACATTCACACTGAAAGCATCAAAACTATGAATTAACACATGTGGAATTATATACTTAACAAAAAAGTGTGAAACAACTGAAAATATGTCTTATATTCTAGGTTCTTCAGAGTAGCCACCTTTTGGTTTGATGACTGCTTTGCACACTCTTGGCATTCTCTTGATGAGCTTCAAGAGGTAGTCACCGGAAATGGTCTTCCAACAATCTTGAAGGAGTTCCCAGAGATGCTTAGCACTTGTTGGCCCTTTTGCCTTCACTCTGTGGTCCAGCTCACGCCAAACCATCTCGATTGAGTTCAGATCTGGTGACTGTGGAGGCCAGGTCAACTGGTGTAGCACCCCATCACTCTCTTTCTTGGTCAAATAGCCCTTACAAAGCCTGGAGGTGTGTTTGGGGTCATTGTCCTGTTGAAAAATAAATGATGGTCCAACTAAACGCAAACCAGATGGAATAGCATGCCACTGCAAGATGCTGTGGTAGCCATGCTAGTTCAGTATGCCTTCCATTTTGAATAAATCCACAACAGTGTCAGCAGCAAAGCACCCCCACACCATCACACCTCCTCCTCCATGCTTCACGGTGGGAACCAGGCATGTAGAGTCCATCCGTTCACCTTTTCTGCGTCGCACAAAGACACGGTGGTTGGAACCAAAGATCTAAAATTTGGACTCATCAGACCAAAGCACAGATTTCCACTGGTCTAATGTCCATTCCTTGTGTTCTTTAGCCCAAACAAGTCTCTTTTGCTTGTTGCCTGTTCTTAGCAGTGGTTTCCTAGCAGCTATTTTACCATGAAGGCCTGCTGCACAAAGTCTCCTCTTAACTGTTGTTGTAGAGATGTGTCTGCTGCTAGAACTCTGTGTGGCATTGACCTGGTCTCTAATCTGAGCTGCTGTTAACCTGCGATTTCTGAGGCTGGTGACTCGGATAAACTTATCCTCAGAAGCAGAGGTGACTCTTGGTCTTCCTTTACTGGGGCGGTCCTCATGTGACCCAGTTACTTTGTAGCGCTTCATGGTTTTTGCAACTGTACTTGGGGACACTTTCAAAGTTTTCCCAATTTTTCGGACTGACTGACCTTCATTTCTTAAAGTAATGATGGCCACTCGTTTTTCTTTACTTAGCTGCTTTTTTCTTGCCATAATACAAATTCTAACAGTCTATTCAGTAGGACTATCAGCTGTGTATTCACCTGACTTCTGCACAACACAACTGATGGTCCCAACCCCATTTATAAGGCAAGAAATCCCACTTATTAAACCTGACAGGGCACATCTGTGAAGTGAAAACCATTTCCGGTGACTACCTCTTGGCTACTTTGAAGAACCTAGACTATAAGACATATTTTCAGTTGTTTCACACTTTTTTGTTAAGTATATAATTCCACATGTGTTAATTCATAGTTTTGATGCTTTCAGTGTGAATGTACAATTTTCATAGTCATGAAAATACAGAAAAATCTTTAAATGAGAATGTGTGTCCAAACTTTTGGTCTGTACTATATAATCAAAAGATGTCAGCAGAACATCGGATGGAGTCAGTTTATTATCTGCAATGGAGCAGCTTAACATTGTATGTACCTTTGACATTGCTATGTAGTCCAAACCATCAGAGCAGTTAAAGACCACACACTGCACGGCCAGCGCCTTGGCCAAATCTTTGGTGGTCTCAGTTTTTCCTGTGCCGGCCGGACCTTCTGGAGCTCCACCAAGATTTAGATAAAAAGCACCGATCTACCAATGAAACATGAAAGAACTGGTATGAAATATCAATAATAATTGCTAATAAGTTTCATGCATCATACAAAAGTCAAAAACATTTCTGAGCATAACCCATCACATCATAGCAGAGTCCGCTAGCATCGGTCAGTAAGCGGAGTGATGACCAGGCGTGGGGAGCTGCCCAGGTACTCATAGGCGGACTTCACATTGCAGTTGATGATTCGCACTCTCGCATTCTCATTCTCCCAGTAATAGCGGAGTTGGGCAAGCCACCGGAAGTCTGTTCATGAGAAACTCCTGAGGAATGTAGGAAAAGATAGTCAACCTCTAAGACACTGCAGAATCACAAGGGAGAGTTTCTAAAGGGAAGGCAAATGCACATACATTATAGGACAAAACTCCTAGTCACCGAATTCTGCTTTTTTCATTTAGTCCCATTGCCCACGGTGTATAATATCCGGACTCTCAGCCCCCAGTTTATAAAATCCGGCCTCTCGCCTCCCCCGGTGTATAACATCCACCCCTCGCCCCTAGTTTAGTATAACATCTCTCCCCTCGCCCCCCGCCAGTGTATAAAATCCATCCCCTCAACCCCACTGTATAACATCCAACCCCAAGCGCTCCATTGCATAACATCTGGCCCCCAGGGTATAACATCCGGCCCCCAGCCCCGGTGTATAACATCTGTCCCCTCGCTCCCTCCCCCTGGTGTATAACATCCGGCCTCTCGCCCCCCCGGTGTATAATATCCGTCCCCTCGCCCCCCCCGCCAGTGTATAAAATCCATCCCCTCAACCCCACTGTATAACATCCAACCCCAAGCCCTTCTTTGCATAATATCCGGCCCCCAGCCCCGGTGTATAACATCTGTCCCCTCGCTCCCTCCCCCTTGTGTATAACATCTGGCCTCTCGCCCCCCCGGTGTATAATATCCGTCCCCTCGCCCCGGTGTATAATATCCGTCCCCTCGCCCCTGGTGAATAATATCCGTCCCCTCGCCCCTGGTGAATAATATCCGTCCCCTCGCACCTGGTGTATAATATCCGTCCCCTCGCCCCTGGTGTATAATATCCGTCCCCTCGCCCCTGGTGAATAATATCCGTCCCCTCGCACCTGGTGTATAATATCCGTCCCCTCGCCCCTGGTGTATAATATCCGTCCCCTCACCCCTGGTGTATAATATCCGTCCCCTCGCACCTGGTGTATAATATCTGTCCCCTCACCCCTGGTGTATAATATCTGTCCCCTCACCCCTGGTGTATAATATCCGTCCCCTCGCACCTGGTGTATAATATCCGTCCCCTCGCACCTGGTGTATAATATCCGTCCCCTCGCCCCTGGTGTATAATATCTGTCCCCTCACCCCTGGTGTATAATATCCGTCCCCTCGCACCTGGTGTATAATATCCGTCCCCTCGCCCCTGGTGTATAATATCCGTCCCCTCACCCCTGGTGTATAATATCCGTCCCCTCGCACCTGGTGTATAATATCCGTCCCCTCGCCCCTGGTGTATAATATCCGTCCCCTCACCCCTGGTGTATAATATCCGTCCCCTCACCCCTGGTGTATAATATCCGTCCCCTCGCACCTGGTGTATAATATCCGTCCCCTCGCCCCTGGTGTATAATATCCGTCCCCTCGCCCCTGGTGTATAATATCCGTCCCCTCGCCCCTGGTGAATAATATCCGTCCCCTCGCCCCTGGTGTATAATATCCGTCCCCTCGCCCCTGGTGAATAATATCCGTCCCCTCGCACCTGGTGTATAATATCTGTCCCCTCACCCCTGGTGTATAATATCCGTCCCCTCGCACCTGGTGTATAATATCCGTCCCCTCGCCCCTGGTGTATAATATCCGTCCCCACGCCCCCCGGTGTATAATATCCGTCCCCTCACCCCGGTATATAATATCCGTCCCCTTGCTCCTCAGTGTATAACATCCAGCCCTCGGACAGTATAACATCTAGCCCCTCGTACCCCTAGGGTATAACATCTGGCCCCTCGGCCTTGTATAACATTAAGACTCTCGCCCCCCACCAGTGTATAACATCAATCCCCACGCCCCCCGGTGTATAACATCCGCCCTCCCATGCTGTGTGCTGTTACTAACATATGACAGAACGGCTGGTGGTGCAGAGCTCTCTGATACCAGCGCGGTCCTGTAATAGGAGCCACCGGGGTAACAAGTCTGGATATTACATTTCTTCCCTCCTAAATCTTCCCCCATCACATGTGAGTGATATTATTAAGGAGTGGAAGGAACTGCAGCACCTCAGGAGACCCCGGAACATTACAGAGCGGGGTCACTGAGTGCTGAGGAGCAGAGGGCAGAACGCTCTCCTGACTCCATAACTGCAGAGTCCAGATCTACTTTGGTAACAACATCACCGCAAACACTGCGCCCCCGCCTGGAGCTTTATGGCCGAGCAGCTGCATGCAGCCTTACATCACCAAGCACGATGCCGAGCGTCGGATGGAGTGGTGTGAAGCCGCCACCACAGGACTCTGGAGGAGACCTGTTCTGTGCAGTGACGGATCACACTTCTCTATCTGGCATCTGATGGACGAGTCTGGATTTGGTGAATGCCAGGAGAACGTTACCCTATTAACTGCATTGTGCCCGCTGGGCAGTTTGGTGGTGGAGGTATGGCCTTGTTTTTAGGGGGTGGTCTAGGCCCCTTAGTTCCAGTGAAAAGATATCTTAATGCTTCAGCACAAGACATTTTAAACAATTGTAGCTTCCAACCCTAAGGGAATAGAAGAGCAGAACTGTTTCCCACACGTTCTCAACCTCAACCCCACTAAACACCTTTAGGATGATTAATTAGAACAAATACTGGAGAATGGCAGCATAAATATGTCACCGCCACATAGGGAAGAGCAATGTCAGGCACACATCAATTACATTGCCATATGTCTGCTCAGGCTTAGAATGGCTGACCACTCGGAGAATGACATAATACCTACAAAGAAACCGAACAAAAGGTCATTAAAGGAATTGACATAAAACCCCTTTATTAGTCCATCCATGGTTATAGAACGACACTGCACAGAGGAGGGCACACACACCATTGATAGAAAATATTACAAACCGCACCTAGGCCATCCAAACCACTGACTATAAAGAAGATCAATTGTGGCAATGAGTCATATACAGGGGATGCCGACACATACAGATGCCAAAACATTCCTATATAGGGACCACCATCTCAATATGCAGAAATGACTACTGCCCCATAGACGTCATTGTAAGTACACCCCAAGATTGCTTTACTGTGACAAGATCAATTGTGTCCTATGAAAACTCAAAGAAAAGAGGGGGGAACATAACATAGATATGGAAAGAACATAGGAATATGGTGAAATGTATGAAGGTGCTCGGCATACTGAGCTGTGATATCTGTAGAGGGACGGACTCCATATTAACATCCTGGATATGGATTAGAATAGGAGGCCATAAAAGCCCCTGTAGGTGTAATGTGGAGGGGGCACAATACCTTTCTCCATGTAGTGTATAATAAATAGAACATGGTATTGGAAAGTTTGCTGCCAGCCATGATGTTTGCACAAACCTGTTTCGATCATTTCTGTGACCACGTCACGAGCGTGCCCCTCTATGGTGACGAGAGCCCCCAATGTGCTGCGAGTCTGCTGGGACAATTTGCCTCCTCGCAAATTGCTCCAAATACCCAGATGTACCTCTATAAAACCCTGCTACAAACAGCATGGAAAACTCAATGCAGATGGATTAATTTTATGCTGGTATTATGGGAAATCCCATACAATGTCTTCCCTTATTGGTAGATATGACGAGAGTAGAGATGAGCGAATGGATTTGCAGGACTCTGGTCCAACAGTCCGGTCAGTATTCCACGGCCGCAGGACCGGAGCCCCGTGAACCGGCATCTCCGGCTCCTCTTTTGATGTCGATGTCATAGTTGTGGTGTGAGGCACAAATGACATCACGCCTGGCCGGCTAATCAAAAGAGGAGCCAGGGATGCCGGCATGTAAGAGGCGGTTAGCAAGGCTCCCATCCAACAGCCACAGACTACTAACCTGCTCTCTTAGACCAAGGTCCTGCAAATTTAGTTGCGCATCTCTAGACAAGATGCATGAATCAATGCAAAATCCCAACAATACTATGGAGCCTTTTGGGTACCTTCAAGATATTGAGCCGCTGTACAACTGCAACCCCCAGGAGAAGACCCCTGGGCAAGAACACTACATGGGCTCTTTGCAGTCTAATAACGTACTGTGAAATAAGCTGCTTGCATCTTTGGATGTGAATGTGGGTCCCCTTACCTCTGTTGCACCAATGGTATATCCCCCCCTGGAAACTCCTATAAGCTGCGTCTCTGGGTATGACAGTCTATTAGCAGGAGAACTCATGAAGTCTGTCTATGAATGTATATATATGTATTTCTCCCAGAAAATTATTACAATTACACGTTTTGTTGTTCACATGTTTATTTCATTTGTGTATATTGGAACAACACAAAAAGAAGATATTAGTCAACAATTTTGGTTCTCAAGTCCTCAGACAGTTCTCTTCTCCTCTTTCTGTTCTCCCTGCTTAGTGTGGCACGTAACAACGCAAAGACTGAGTCAACTTTGTATCAGGTTTCAGGTGTGATTTTCATATTGCCCGCACCTTTTACTTGCCACAGGTGACTTTGAACGAGCATCACATGCTTGAAACAAAATTGTTTACCCACAATTTTGGAAAGATGCCAACAATTTTGTCCGACCCATTTATGGGGTTTTGTGTGAAATTATATCCAATTTGCCTTTTTTTGTGTTGTTCCAATACATACAAAGGAAATAAACATGTGTATAACAGAAAATACACATGCAATTTTTTATGGAAAAATACTTCATTTTCTGGAACAACTTCAAGGGTGCCAACACTTCCGGCCATGACTGTTTATAGTGAAGCAACCTTGATCAGTAAAGGAGCTTATGCCGTACCTCCGGGCCACTGTCGATAGCTTCATGCACTTCACTTGTCCAGAACATGAGACACACAGAGCACGACCTGTCCCGGCCATTCCCTCACCCAGTCTTTTCTTGCAGTCGCAGGGTATGCCTTTTAAAAAAGAAAGTTAAATTACGTTGACAGAAGCATTTAAGAGAGGGACAACCTTACTAGTATTATCTAGCAAATTCATTTCTACCGATTGCAGGTAGAAGATCTGCTACCTGGCTCTATTGCAAGAGATACATCATCCACAAATCATTCACTGCCGCCAAATAATCTTATACAAATATAAAAGAACTAGATGGTGGCCCGATTCTAATGCATCGGGTATTCTAGAATAGGTATGCGGCCGACCGGGTGCAATCAGCAGAGCTGTGTTTAAATTTGGCGCCAAAATCGCTGATTGGTCGCGTTCGGCAACCGCGACCAATCAGCAAAGCGGTGTTTAAATTTGGCGGCAATATCGATGATTGGTCGCGGGCGGCGGCCGCGACCAATCAGCGAACCGTGTTAGTGAGGACTGGAGAGCGTGTTTAAATTTGGCACCAAAATCGCTGATTAGTCGCGACCAATCAGCCGAGCGGTGTTTAAATTTGGCGCCAATACTGCTGACTGGTCATGGCCGCCGACCGCGACCAATCAGCAGAGCGATGCAGAGCGGGGTTTAAATTCGGCGCCAAAATCACAGATTGGTCGCCGGCCGCGACCAAACAGCAGAGCATTCTTTAAATTTGGCGCCAAAATCGCTGATTGGTCGAGGCCGGCGACAGCGAACAATCATAAGAGCGTTGTTTAAATTTGGCGCCAATCTCGCTGATTGGTCGCGGATGGCGGCCGCGACCAATCAGCAGAGCGGCGTTTAAATTTGGCGCCAATCTCGCTGATTGGTCGCGGCAGTGCGGTGTTTAAATTTGGCACCAAAATCGCTGATTAGTCGCGGCTGGTGGCTGCGACCAATCAGCAGAGCAGGGTTTAAATTTGGCACCAATAATGCTGATGGGTCTTTGCCAGCGACCAATCAGCGATTTTTAACACAAATGTCCGGACCTTTGTAAGACCATGCGGATACAGTGGGGACATCAGCGGCTAGGGTGTGAAGGGAGGACCGGGGAGCGGCGCTGCGAGTCCAGATACTTCTGCTGCGAGCGCCCGCTCATGTCCCGGGTTCTCGGAGCGGAAGTATCCGCACAGGCAGCGCCGCTGACATCCATGCGGCTAGGCTGTGAAGGGAGGACCGGGGAGCGGCGCTGACATCCATGCGGCTAGGGTGTGAAGGGAGGACCGGGGAGTGGCGCTGACATCCAATTGGTCACGGACGCTATTTAAAAGTGCCGCACAAATCGGTGATTGGTCGCTGTCTTGGCCCGCGACCAATGACTGATCTTGGCGCCAAAGTTAAACACTATTGTGCTGATTGGTCACGGACGCTGACCGCGACCAATCACCGATTTGGGCGCCAAATTGAAATATCGGCCGCGACCAATCACCGATTTTGGCGCCAAATTTAAATATCGGCCGCGACCAATCACCACAGCGGTGTTTAAATGTGGAGCCAAGATCGGTGATTGGTCGCGGGCAGCGTCGGCGACCAATCAGCACAGCGGTGTTTAAGTTTTGCGCTAAGATCAGTGATTGGTCGGGTCCGAAGACCGCGATCAATCATCGAATCGTCTTGGTGAGGACCGGGGAGCGGCGCTGCCTGTGCGGCTACTTCCGCTGCGAGAACCCGGGACATAGCGGGCGCTCACAGCAGAAGTATCCCGACCCGCGGCGCCGCTCCCCGGTCCTCCCTTCCGCATGGAGGTCAGCGACGCCGGCGGTCCTTCCGCTGCTACCGGCCGGGAGATGAGCGCCTCGCGGCGCTCATCTTCCGGCTGCATCTCCATCCCGCAGATGGGTCCGTCGGTCGGGTTCCTTCTGCTGTTGCCGGCCGGGAGATGAGCGCCTTGCGCCGGTCATCTCCCGGCTGCATGGCCGCTCAGCTCCGTCCCGCAGATGAGCCGCTAACGGCCGCCATCTTTTTTTAGAAATCCCCCGGCGCTGATTGGCCGCTGCCGGACCAATGAGCGACGCGGGATTTCCTGGACAGACAGACACACAGACAGACAGACAGACGGGATAAGACGATTATATATATAGACTAGATTAGTTCCAATTAATGCTTTTGGTCTGTAGGTAGATCCGTACCATTCGTGACCGAGCAATAACATCATGCACGCTCCTTAACATGACATCTTCCCCTTGGATGAGCCACTTCTCCACGGCCCCCCGAGCCTCGGAGGTGGAGATGGTCTGGATGAGCTCTACGCGTTCCCCCTCGGTGCTGTACATGGCTTTGATGTCCAGGTTAGGAAGGAGCTCCAGCTTTGCTATGCCTTCAAAGCCCTTCTTTAGATGTGGTTGGACCCGCAGAGGATCTTTAGTCTCAGAGAGAATTTCTAGCATTTCGTCGTTGGACAGGAAGAAAAAGCTAAAGCGAAAATGCACAATATGATAAAGATGTCATTAAAGTATTGGGTCAGGCGCCATTTGTATTAGTGTCTATGTGAGAAAATAGAAAAGCAAAGCTTTAAAGTAAAGATTCAGTCCCCATACACATTGGATTAAAATAGTTTAAACCTGACGATTGCAGCAGGACCGGCCTACCCACTGATGTGTATGGGGGTCTCCTGACTCTCCCCCGATAGAGGATGTCAGGGCCAGAAGGATCGGGCAGATGGGATTTCAATACCCGGTCTTTTGGTTCTCAGGGGAGATAACCCGCTGCCGGAGGTGTCCAGTACCGACTTTCTCCTCTCTCCCCATTAAAACCACATGACTGTTCAGCAGAATAGGTGGGAGTCAGGAGAAATAGCCAAATAACCATTCAGACCACGGGTATCTCATATGTCATGCGTATGGTTAGCTTAAAGGGGCTATCCAGCTTTGGGAACTTTTTTTTATTTAACTGAAATGTGTATTCCCATCTCCAGGATTCTACCCCAATATGTAGTATGCGTAATAATAATAATATTAGCAAATACCTCCAATTAGAAGTTTAGTATAGTTCTTCTGATTTGTTTTGTCGCTTACCCCATGTGCAGGGCATTGCAGTAGCTTAGGTTACGACCACTAGCAAATAACTGTCACTATATGAGTGGTCGTAACCATGGATACCGAAGCTACTGCAATGCCTTGCACATGGGGAAAGCGACATAGTGAATCAGAAGAACTATACTACACTTCTAATTGGAGGTATTTGCTAATATTATTATTATTACTACGCCTACTACATATTGGGATAGGATCTTGGAGATGGGAATACCCATTTAATTGCGAGTATTTGCGACAATTCAGTTTCATTAAAAATGTTGCACCGTTAGGCTTTTTGTTTCCTGCACATTCAGCTTTGATGTGATCTGTGGTCATAAATCGGCTAAGAGGAGCTGAAAAAAGACAGATTAAAAATAAGTCCAATAGCCAGCGCAACACAGAGCCAATAGAAGGCAAACAGTGCAAAATTATTAATGAAATCCAATTACAAAAATGATTTCAATGCGTTTAAATAAGAAAAAAAAATATTTAAGGAATATATACAATCATTGCAACAAGTGAAAGGACTATACCGTGGGAAAAAAGCCTCTTCTTCTCCAGATAGGCATTCAGCCCTTTCATGATTTTATCCAGAAGCACATTGCTGTCCTGAAGTTTCTCCAGAAGTCCGGTCAGAGAAGTGGCGCTTAAAACCTAAAACAAAGTAGATAGCCCATAAGTAAGATTCCATTATATAGTTATAGAGACTGAAAAAAGGTCACATTCATTGACTATTGTGCCAATAGTTTATATTAAAAGAAAAATTAGAACCTATTTGGATAGAAAATAGAAGATGCGGGAGGCTGGAGTCCAGGCAGTGCGGAGCCCCATAACCCGGGATCCTTGTGATGGAAGCATCAGGACACGGACTCTTGGAAAACATCAATCCTGGATGCAAGATGACCGTGCTTTCTTGTATCAGTCCACCATGAAGCATCCATTTACCTTCGGGTCTTTAACGCAATGTTTCATGATCTCTCTCCAGTTTCTGTCCACAGTCTGGAATAAGCGTCCTTCTTCAGGCATTTGCTGCATGATGTCCTCAGAAGAGAAGATTAAAGCCACTGGGTCGGCACCTTCAGCCATTCATCAATGGTTTCCTGGATCCTTATCAGTCGTTCCTCCCATTGCTTAAAGGAGGAGAGCAAAAAGTTAATTACACATAAAATGAAAAGGATAGAAAAAAAATGCTATCATTTTAGAAGATAAATTATCAATGGATATGAATTCTGAATTGTTGGACATTTGTAGGGAAAGTTTGGCGAGACTCCTTGATACCATCCCCTTTACATGTAAGCTGGAGCCGCATGTAACTTTAGCCTCGGAGATCCTAATGAAACCTTAGCTTCTGCTAATAAGCAAGTGAAGATTTTAAGCTGAGTGACAACATTTACTGTGGGTGGGAACTCCTTAATCCCTTCAGGACCGGATAATTTTTTGTTTTGCATTTTTTCCTTCCCTTCTTCAAAAAGCCATACATTTTTTAATTTTTCCATTGATATAGCTGCAAGAGGCTATGTAATGTGCTGTAGCTTAACCCCTTCCCAACATATGACATACTGTTAAGCCATATGCCATGTTCCTGCAGATGTGCAAAATTTGGACCTGGGCCCCCACCAGCATGTTGGTCAGATGTATGGGCCCTTGTAGCATTCTAGATCCGATAATGATGCGCGTGTTCGTCCCTGCCTTGGATGTTTCCCATTGTAGCCCCATCCTATAATAATGTCTCTCATTCTAGGCCCCTTCCTGGTATAATGTTCCCCATCCTGCGCCCCTTCCTGTTATAATATCCCCGATCCTGGGCCTCTTCCTGTTATAATATCCACCTTCTGTGTATAATACCCCCCATCCTGAGCCCCTTTCAGCAATAACGTCCCAATCCTGGGCTCCTTCCTGGTATAATGTCCTTGGTCCTGGGCCTCTTACTGTAATAATGTCCCCCATCCTGGCCCCTTCCTGTAACAATGTCCCCAATCCTGGTACAATGTCCCCCATCCTATAACAATGTCCTCCATCCTGGTATCCTGTCCCCCATCCTAGGCCCCATTCTGGTATAATGACCTCCATCCTTGTGCCCTTCCTGGTGTAATGTCCTTCATCCTGGCCCATGTCATGGTATAATGACCCCCATTCTGGTATAATGCTCCCTATCCTGGGCCCTTTCCTTGTATAATGTTCCCCATCCTGGGCCCCTTCTTTATATAATGCTCCCCATCCTGGGCCCCTTCCTTGTCTATTTATCCCCACCCTGAGCCCCTTCCTTGTCTAATGCTCCCCATCCTTGGCCCTTTCCTGGTATAATGTTCTGTCGTTCTTTTCTAATACATTAAATAAACAAAAATAAATGATTCTTCTTACCTTCCTGCGCTCCCACGACATGCGGCGTCTTCTTCTGTAGCTGATTTCAGTGTGCCGGTAGAGGCAGCGCATGACGTCACTTCCATGCGTCGCTCGTGACTGGCACGCCGACATCAGCTACTGGCCTTTGATTGGCTGGCGGCATGCATTGCAGCTCAGGGACCCGGCATGTCCCTGCGCAGCAATATACTTCAGCCGAATGTGCGTCCTCAGACTGTGGAAGTGCCATAAATATATGAGATGGGAATACCACTCTGCCACTGTGCGTTCCTTTATGCACTTTACCCTCCTTTTTGGCACTCTTTGTGGTAAGAGACTACCTTAAAAAATGTTTTATATGACATGTATCTGATTATTTGTGGGCAGGAGCATTATTTAGATGGATACCTGATGCATATGGCAAGTGTAAATCCAATGACTATGGAATACTTATGGATTACTTTTTGATATATTATTACACTCCTTGGATTGTCTTGATATACTAACCTTATGCTATATTATCTATATTGCTCATGTCCCACTGTGACCATATGCGTGACCATATATGTATACTTTGTAACATATCTTGCTACATTGGTAATCTAATTAGTGTCTTTATACTATCCGTATTATGTCATTTCTCTTTTTACTATGTACGTTTTTTAACTTGATGGAATAAAAATTTATATTTTTTACGCCAATTAACTCTTTCTTCTCCTATGTACCCATGTGTTTCATGAGTTGGCTCGGTTTGGCAAATCTGGGATATATTTCCCCCCGGATATGCCAACTTTACCCCTATAGGGTCTATTTAGTTGTATCACTCTGAGTCTATGTCTGATCCAGAGATACAATAATGAACATGAATCCTTATATATCACGGATCTTGCAGCCGCCTTTACCTGCTTGGACATAAGTGTTACATAGTTACATAGTTTAAAAGGCCGAAAAAAGACAAGCGTCCATCCAGTTCAGCCTATTTCTTGTGCACTGCAGCTATTCCGCAGCGTTGATCCAGGGGAAGGCAAAAAAAAACCATGCGGTATAGGCCAATTTACATCATTGAGGAAAAATTCACTTCCCGACTCCAATCTGGCAGTCAGATTAAATCCCTGGATTAATTAACTATCACTAAGCATAAGATGTAATTTTATTGTTCTCAAGAAAGGCGTCCAGTCCTCTCTTGAACTCATTAAGTGAGTTGGACATCACCACTTCCTCTCCCAGAGAATTCCAGAGTCTCACAGCTCTGACCGTAAAGAATCCCCTTCTATGCTGGTGCAGGAACCTCCTTTCCTCCAGACGCATAGTGTGCCCCCTCGTCTTTGTCACCATCCTTGGTATAAACAGGTCATGGGAGAGATCTCTGTACAGCCCCCTGATGTATTTATACATGTTTATGAGGTCTCCACTAAGCCTTCTCTTTTCCAACGTAAATAGGCCTAATTTGGACAACCTCTCTGGGTATTTTAGTCCCTCCATTCCCTTTATTACCTTAGTCGCCCTCCTTTGTACCCTCTCTAGCTCCAATATGTCTTTCCTGAGTACCGGAGCCCAGAACTGTGCACAATATTCTAAGTGCGGCCTTACCAGCGCTTTACACAGAGGAAGAACAATGTTCTCATCATATGCCCCTATTCCTCTTCTGATGCATGCCATGACTCTATTTGCCTTCGCAGCTGCTGCCTGACACTGGGCACTCCAATTTAATTTGCTGTTAACCAAGACGCCCAGGTCCTTCTCCATGTCAGATTTCCCCAACGGTTTCCCATTTAATATGTATGGGTGACTGCTGTTTTTCTTTCCCATGTGCATGACCTTACATTTATCGGCATTGAACCCCATTTGCCATTTTTTGGCCCAACTCCCCAATTTATCTAAATCCTCCTGTAGCTGTGCCCTATCCTCATCTGTATTAACTACGTTACAAAGTTTAGTATCATCTGCAAATATTGCTATTTTACTATGCAACCCTTCCACTAGATCATTAATAAATATATTAAATAATATAGGGCCCAAGACAGACCCTTGAGGCACCCCGCTAGTCGAGACGCAGTTATAAAAGGAATCCAATTTGTCCGCATTAATCAACTGCAGGGCATCTTGATTGGCAAATAGATTGATCACTTTGGGGTACCAAGTGTTCAGCAACTTTTCTTCTGTCTTGGCACAAGCCAAGGATCCGCTGTTCCTCAGGGATTCACATTCTACAGGACCCCTGGACCCGACAAAGAATAAAGCACTTTATCATATTAAACCTGACAGGGCACACCTGTGAAGTGAAGACCATTTCCGGTGACTACCTCTAGAAGCTCATCAAGAGAACGCCAAGAGTGTGCAAAGCAGTCATCAAAGCAAAAGGGGGCTACTCTGAAGAACCTAGAATATAAGACATATTTTCAGTTGTTTCACACTTTTTTGTTAAGTATATAATTCCACATGTGTTAATTCATAGTTTTGATGCCTTCAGTGTGAATGTACAATTTTCATAGTCATGAAAATACAGAAAAATCTTTAAATGAGAAGGTGTGTCCAAACTTTTGGTCTGTACTGTATATATCCACCCATATACAGTATACATATACACACATATACAGTATACATATATACACACCCATATACAGTATACATATATACACACATATACCAGTATACATATATACACACCCATATACAGTATACATATATATACACACATATACAGTATACATATATACACACATATACAGTATGCATATATACACCCATATACAGTATACATATATACACACATATACCAGTATACATATATATACACCCATATACAGTATACATATATATACACACTTATACAGTATACATATATACACACCCAGTATACAGTATATATATATATACACACCCATATACTGTATATATATATATATATATACACACCCATATACAGTATACATATATACACACATATACAGTATACATATATACACACATATACAGTATACATATATACACACCCATATACAGTATACATATATACACACATATACCAGTATACATATATACACACCCATATACAGTATACATATATATACACACATATACAGTATACATATATACACACATATACAGTATGCATATATACACCCATATACAGTATACATATATACACACATATACCAGTATACATATATATACACCCATATACAGTATACATATATATACACACTTATACAGTATACATATATACACACCCAGTATACAGTATATATATATATACACACCCATATACTGTATATATATATATATATATATACACACCCATATACAGTATACATATATACACACATATACAGTATACATATATACACACATATACAGTATACATATATACACATATATACACACATATACACACACATACCAGTATACATATATATATACACACGCCCATATACAGTATACAGTGGTGGCCAAAAGTATTGGCACCCCTGCAATTCTGTCAGATAATGCTCAATTTCTTCCTGAAAATGATTGCAATCATAAATTCTTTGGTATTATTCTCTTCATTTAATTTGTCTTCAATGAAAAAAACACAAATAGAATTGTCCTAAAGCCAGATTGGATATAATTCCACACCAAACCTAAAAAAGGGGGTGGACAAAAGTATTGGCACTGTTTGAAAAATCATGTGATGCTTCTCTAATTCGTGTAATTAACAGCACCTGTAACTTACCTGTGGCACCTAACAGGTGTTGGCAATAGCTAAATCACACTTGCAGCCAGTTAACATGGATTAAAGTTGACTCAACCTCTGTCCTGTGTCCTTGTGTGTACCACATTGAGCATGGAGAAAAGAAAGAAGACCAAAGAACTGTCTGAGGACTTGAGAAACCAAATTGTGAGGAAGCATGAGCAATCTCAAGGCTACAAGTCCATCTCCAAAGACCTGAATGTTCCTGTGTCTTCCGTGCGCAGTGTCATCAAGAAGTGTAAAGCCCATGGCACTGTGGCTAACCTCCCTAGATGTGGACGGAAAAAAAAATTGACGAGAGATTTCAGCGCAAGATTGTGCGGATGGTGGATAAAGAACCTCGACTAACATCCAAACAAGTTCAAGCTGCCCTGCAGTCCGAGGGTACAGCAGTGTCAACCCATACTATCCGTTGGCGTCTGAATGAAAAGGGACTGTATGGTAGGATACCCAGGAAGACCCCACTTCTTACCCCGAGACATAAAAAAGCCAGGCTGGAGTTTGCCAAAACTTACCTGAGAAAGCCTAAAACGTTTTGGAAGAATGTTCTCTGACCAGATGAGACAAAAGTAGAGCTTTTTGGGAAAAAGCATCAACATAGAGTGTACAGGAAAAAAAAAGAGACATTCAAAGAAAAGAACACGGTCCCTACAGTCAAACATGGCGGAGGTTCCCTGATGTTTTGGGGTTGCTTTGCTGCCTCTGGCACTGGACTGCTTGACCGTGTGCATGGCATTATGAAGTCTGAAGACTACCAACAAATTTTGCAGCATAATGTAGGGCCCAGTGTGAGAAAGCTGGGTTTCCCTCAGAGGTCATGGGTCTTCCAGCAGGACAATGACCCAAAACACACTTCCAAAAGCACTATAAAATGGTTTTAGAGAAAGCACTGGAGACTTCTAAGGTGGCCAGCAATGAGTCCAGACCTGAATCCCATAGAACACCTGTGGAGAGATCGCAAAATGGCAGTTTGGAGAAGGCTCCCTTCAAATATCAGGGACCTGGAGCAGTTTGAAGTGACCGCGGGCAAGGCCGCGCATTGGTATCTATGATCTGGCCCAGCAAGATCCCCACACACAGACTCTATCTTGACAACCGTATCTTTACTCGCATACATTTTTAACACAGCAAAGAAAAAAAAACAATAAATGACAACCGTAAATATGCACAGTAATAACGTGTACTGATAAGCTGACCCTCACTGTCCCTACTCACACGTTACCAGTCCTTTACTCCAGAAGGATGTGTCCCCCGTCGCAGGCCTGTCTGTCTTTGCAGGAAGGCGTCCCAGCCGGAAAAAAAACAGGAACAGCAGAATTCGCGGAAACAAAGGAAGGGATACTTCGGCCTCTCGCCAGAGGTCCCGCTTACAGTCTCTCTGATCCGGATAGAAGCTCTGGTGGGTCCCCTTATGTAGTCCACACTCCAGTAGCAGGGAGTGTAACAGCTGAATCCTTCAGCAGTGCAGGAGCTGGGGAAGGCTCCGAGGATATGGTGTCAGATAGAAGAAATCACGTTGAGAGTCTCTCCTGCGCCACACACGAGGGCCTGCACACCGTCCTGGCTCTTTTCACAGACCACAGCAGACTCTGCGCGCGCTTTTTCCTGCTTCCCACTTTGGTCACGTGACTCTCTAGGGCGGGACACAGGAGGCTCAGTCTTTTTCTCTGTCATCACACCCTGCGCAGGTGCAACCTCTGGCCACAAGGTGGCAACATCATCCTGTGTAATCACTTCTGTAACAGGCTCTATATCAATTATCACAGAACAGCCAGAGACGGCCAGCTCACTACAAGTTTGCCAAAGAAGAATGGTCTACAATTCCAGCAGAGCATTGTAAGAAACTCATTGATGGTTACCGGAAGCGGTTGTTCGCAGTTATTTTGGCTAAAGGTTGTGCAACCAAGTATTAGGCTGAGGGTGCCAATACTTTTGTCCGGCCCATTTTTGGAGTTTTGTGTGAAATGATCAATGATTTTATTTTTGCTTCATTCTCTTTTGTATTTTTTCCTTGCAAGCAAATTAAATGAAGATAATAATACCAAAGAATTTGTGATTGCAATCATTTTCAGGAAGAAACTGAGTATTATCTGACAGAATTGCAGGGGTGCCAATACTTTTGGCCAGCACTGTACATATATATATACACACACATACAGCATACATATATACACCCATATACAGTATACATATACACACATCTACAGTATACATATATATACACCTATATACAGTATACATATATACACCCATATACAGTATACATATACACACATCTACAGTATACATATATATACACCTATATACAGTATACATATATACACACCCATATACAGTATACATATATACACAGTATAGATATACACACACATATACAGTATACATATATATACACACACATACAGTATACATATATACACACCCATATACAGTATACATATACACACCCATATACAGTATACATATATACACACCCATATACAGTATACATATATATATACATACAGTATGCATATACACATATACAGTATACATATATATATATACATACATATAGAGTATCTATAATATAACGCTACAAGCGTCCCTCTGTCTGAAGCCTTTATAGTCTGCGCTAGTGCGACACGCCTGCACAGTCTGGCTCCAGACTGAAGAACGCATGGAGCCGTTACAGGTAAGAGGAGTGTATGGTGCAGGAGATCACGGTATGCTTATACACTGAACACATACCGCGATCTCTGGCGCCATACTTACATACTTACCTGACCGGGATGAGCGCTACCGCGGCGCTTCTGTTCGGTCCGGAGTCCGGGGGAAGAGGGAGGCATTGAAATCGGCACATGCGCATAGCGCTATCCGGCGCCATTTTACTGAAGACACATTTGCAATGTGTCTTCAGCAAAATGGAGCCGGACAGCGTGGTATGAGCACACGCGTACTTCGGCGCCGCACTCCTCCCCCGGCCTCCAGCAGAACGGGAAACAGCGCTGGAGCACAGGGAAGAAAGGTGAGTATAAGTGTTTATTTTCTTGTATTTGTGTGTAGCATGATAGGGATGAGGGGTGCCATACATACCAGGATTGGGGGGTGAGGGGTGCCATACATACCAGGATTGGGGGGTGAGAGGACCATACATACCAGGATTGGCGGGTGAGGGGACTATCCATACCAGGATTGGGGGGTGAGGGGTGCCATGCATACCAGGATTGGGGAGTAAGGGGACCATGCATAACAGGATTGGGGGTGAGGGGACCATGCATAACAGGATTGGGGGTGAGGGGTGCCATGCATAACAGGATTGGGGGTGAGGGGTGCCATGCATATCAGGATAGGGATGAGGGGTACCATGCATACCAGGATTGGGGATGTGAGGGGGTACCATAGATACCAGAATAGGGATGAGGGGGTACCATGCATACCAGGATTGGGGGTGAGGGGTACCATGTATACCAGAATTGGGGGGTGAGGGGACCATGCATACCAGGATTGGGGCTGAGGGGTGCCATGTATACCAGAATTGGGGGGGACCATGCATACCAGGATTGGGGATGAGGGGTGCCATGCATACCAGGATTGGGGAATGAGGGGTGCCATGCATACCAGGATTGGGGAATGAGGGGTGCCATGCATACCAGGATTGGGGGTGAGGGGTGCCATGCATACCAGGATTGGGGAATGAGGGGTGCCAAGTATACCAGGATTGGGGGTGAGGGGTGCCATGCATACCAGGATTGGGGGGTGAGGGGTGCCATGTATACCAGGATTGGGAGGTGAGGTGACCATGCATACCAGGATTGGGGAATGAGGGATGCCATGTATACCAGAATTGGGGGGTGAGGGGACCAAACATACCAGGATTGAGGGGTGAGGGGACCATGCATACCAGAATTAGGGGGTGAGGGGTGCCATGTATACCAGGATTGGGGAATGAGGGATGCCATGTATACCAGAATTGAGGGGTGAGGGGACCATGTATACCAGGATTGGGGGATGAGGGGTGCCATGTATACCAGGATTGGGGGTGAGGGGTGCCATGCATACCAGGATTGGAGAATGAGGGGTGCCATGTATACCAGGATTGGGGGGTGAGGGGACCATGCATACCAGGATTGGGGGGTGAGGGGACCATGCATACCAGGATTGGGGGGTGAGGGGACCATGCATACCAGGATTGGGGGGTGAGGGGACCATGCATACCAGGATTGGGGGGTGATGGCTGCCATGTATACCAGGATTGGAGAATGAGGGGTGCCATGCATACCAGGATTGGGGAATGAGGGGTGCCATGCATACCAGGATTGGGGAATGAGGGGTGCCATGTATACCAGGATTGGGGGTGAGGGGTGCCATGCATACCAGGATTGGGGGGTGAGGGGTGCCATGTATACCAGGATTGGGAGGTGAGGGGACCATGCATACCAGGATTGGGGAATGAGGTGTGCCATGCATACTAGGATTGGGGGGTGAGGGGTGCCATACATACCAGGATTGGGGGGTGAGAGGACCATACATACCAGGATTGGCGGGTGAGGGGACTATCCATACCAGGATTGGGGGGTGAGGGGTGCCATGCATACCAGGATTGGGGGGTAAGGGGACCATGCATAACAGGATTGGGGGTGAGGGGACCATGCATAACAGGATTGGGGGTGAGGGGTGCCATGCATAACAGGATTGGGGGTGAGGGGTGCCATGCATATCAGGATAGGGATGAGGGGTACCATGCATACCA